>NC_069375.1:65887500-70687500 GCF_021730395.1 Mercenaria mercenaria
AATCAAACTACTTGATAACGCATTATAGATAATTTATCAAAATGGAAGATTTATGCAACACTCTGCCTGATTGGACGAGAGTGTCAATTTCTTTCACTCTGTTGATTGTGCTACGCTGAGTGAAATGTAGACAAAGCGGTTATCCTAAACGACGCTGTTCACAGTTTTAAAGCTAACTTTGGCTCAGTACATTTAGCAAGAATATTGATATATCTCAAAATGATAAGTAAGTTTAATAAATATGATAAAAACCTGTTCAAATACCAACATATATCAAATTAAAGAAAGAGCTGAATACGGTCTGCGTATCACATGAATAAGGGTGTGAAAAGAGTCTTTTATGTAGGGAAGTGCTTTTAAAAGATTTTCCTTGTTACAATTGTCGTCTGTATATGAAAAGGTTTCTTGCTTTTGTGACTTATTCAGATTGCATATTTATTATATATGAATATTTTTCTTTAGCATGGTATGCAAATATTGAACTCAGTTGAAATCTCTTTTGTTATATATATGCTATATAATGACTGAATCTCATTACACTGAAACGAAGGTACGCTGCATACAGTTTATCTATGTGACATGACTACGGTCAAACTTTATTATGAAACAGAAATATTGAAATAATTACAAATTGCATGTTTTGCTTGACCTTCACTTTTTTATAGGTGTGACGTCATTGTCCAAAGATTCATGAATAGCGAATATGCATTTGTTAAAGCGGGATCAGTTGGCCTATTTTAGTAATAAATAAATAAAAATAATAAATAAAAAAATCCTTTAATTGATTTTTTCTCATGTATTCTAATCAAACTTGATTTGTAGCATCTTTATTAGGCCCGCAGCCAACTTTGTTCAGCTGGGTCATTTAACCCCTTTTAGGGGCTGCTAGAGCTAAAACTAGAAATGTCTTTATACAGCGTCTCATGAACAGCTTGGTGGATCTTTGTCATACCTGGTCTGGAGCATCATTATAAGGTCATCTTCCATTTATCTATATAGGAACTTGGGCCCTATTAGGGACCACTATAGCTAAAAGTAGATATGCCTTTCTTCGCATTAACCACTAAAGTGTAATGGATTTTTATCAAACTCGATGTGTAACAGTATCGTAAGGTCTCCTGCTATTTCGTTACAAATAGGGATAGGGACCAATTTAGCTAAAAATATAAACACGTTTAATGACCTCTTCTCATGAACCGCTTCAAGAATCTTCATCAAACTACTGCTGTAATTATTCGTCTAAGGATAAACGAAACAAAATTGCAACCCTACGAAACCTTTGCGAAAAATTAAAAGAGAACCATTTAAATTGTTAAAGTGCGGCGTTTAGTTTTGCAATTTGAAAAATGTTAGATGAAAGATGAATGTTAGATGAAAAATTCATAAACTTCTTTCCTTATTACAATTCGCCGACCATCATTTTTAAAGATATTTCTTGTTAACATTGAATCGGTAGAACTGCGAATTCGGAAGCAACTCAACATTAAATCTGTTAGAAAGTATACAGAATACAAATCTGGAGGCACTCAAATTAGTAATAGGGAATCGATCCCTCTACGGTAACATGCAATATATACCGAATGAGATATACTATCAATTAAAAAAAATGTGTCCTTCCGGCACGTGCACAGAGCGTCTGACTTCGGATTTTTTCGGATAACTTGTCCGAACTGCAACATCTTCTACATCAGCACAAATATGGGCGGTATTGTTTTTATATTTCAAAATCTATCTTTAGATTGACATAAACGCATATTTCTGGGCAAGCTGATGGACTGTAACGATTCCCGAATGAGGCAGTGCATTATTTCATATTAAAGTATAGTATGATTGCTTAGGCTTGTCTTCCTTTGTCTTTATAGTCTTTATATATATATATAAAGTATTTTAAACTTCATATAAAATATGTTTGATTGCAATGCCCTTCAGCTCATAATATGTCTCAAACAGTGATTTGTCGCTGAATAAAATCATTGCTTGGAAATCAGATGCGAAAGAATTATACTCTTACAAATTCACTGTATCCTCGAGATCCAGTAGAATTTTGAGAGAAAGAATATATATTGTGATATTTGTATAGGTATAAAGTCGATATAAAATGGACAGAGAATTATTACACTAGTGGGAGTGATGTGTTTAACTTACCTGATTGCCTGGAGGTCCCCGGTCCCCTACCGGTCCTGGATCCCCGGGTGGTCCCTACAAGTTAAGACGAAATAGAAGTTAGAATCTTTTTGAACATTTATACTTGGATCTGTGGTCAATTATATGTATTCGGAGCAAGTTGATGAAAAAGAAACAACATTATATTTTTATATATCTTTCACAAATGTTACAAAGAAATTATGGAATTTAAAGAAAATTTTAAAGTACGGGATAATGCACTTCTCATGTTACAATTACAACGAACATAATTCATTTCGACAGTTGATAGGAGAACCGTTAGGATTGAACTGTCATGTGACATACATGTAGATGATGAAAATAGCAAAAACTGGTAACTCGGAACTATTACAATGCTGCTAGCTAAATACTGGTACCTTGGAACAATTACAATGCTGCTAGCTAAGTACCAAAAATCAATTGAAAACGATATGTTGCAATAGTGCTTCATAACATTCTTCTTTCAGGAGATGGAATAAATATTTACCCCTTCCGGTTTGACACAATACTCTCTAAAAGGAGGTAAACATGGCTGTTAGAAAAAAAACAAGCAAAGCAAAAATGACTTACTGTTGGTCCCATTACACCTGCTGGCCCTGTGGCACCTACTTGACCTTGCTGGCCCTAAAATCAGATGCAAAAATAAGCATGTTATCTTGTTTTGTCTTTGTACATAGACACAATTATTCTACTCTCAAACTGGTCGAGGTGAGTTTTCGCTATATCAAGTGCTAAAGATGGATACTGGATTGTGCTAAATTACCTTTATAACTTCCAACAAACAACGGGCAGACGACAAATCATTCTAATTTAGATAACAGACTAAGAACTTCAATAATTATTTTCAGTTAAATTAATTTGTGTTCAATATGTGCGTGTAATTTCACACCGGCAGTCAGTGTTATCAAATCACGTAACTAATTTTAATACACTCACCGGCTCACCCCTTTCACCTGGTGCACCACGGAGTCCATCCTTTCCTGGCAACCCCTAAAATGGTTAGATTTTTTTATGTTTAGGAAACAGGCTATTAAACAATGAGTTAAGAAATCTAAATATTCTTGCTTTCCGATTACTTATAATTGTAAAGTTTCAAGATGGTGAACATATATAAATTTACATACGTCTTACTCTATAGATAGCAAGACAGTTCTGTTTCATGTTTTTTATCCATCATTTATTCACTTATGAGTTCTACTAGGATAATCAACTTGTTTTCAAATATAATCCGAAGTTTTTCATGTATATATTTCAATAAAAAGACCATTAAACATGAAAAAATCAATAGTTTTACATTAGCTCCTTGTGGCCCTGGAGGACCCTGCATTCCTGGTGGTCCTTGAATTCCCTGTTCTCCGACTGGCCCCGGAGGTCCTGCTACACCATTATCTCCCTTGGGTCCAACTGGGCCAGGCGCGCCTGTTTTACCACGTTCGCCTTGTTGTCCCTAGTCAAAAAAAGAAAAAAAAACACAATGATTCATTCCTATCTTAACTGTGAGAGCCCATTTTAAGCCATTTTCTAACAGTGTTCCACATACTATCCTTCACTGATACTGCAATATGGTGCTGGCGCAAGAATATTTCAATTAATGTGTATTTGGTACATACTTATATATTTCGGTTGACACTATTAATCAAGAAATGATAAATAACCTAAATACAACGTACCTGTGCACCGGGATCGCCACGATCACCAACTGGGCCTGGTGGTCCCTAGAAAAGGAAAATATTACGTATATATTTCTAATTATATATATAATTCAGGGCATTTTGCGGAAAAAGTAGGAAAAATAATTCTCAAAATAGACACACAAAAAATGCTGCGGCGTCTACAAGCTGTTTCTAATCAACTGAAATATCAAAACCTTCGTCTTATTTTAATTATTAATGAGCTGTTTTGAGCTAATCTTATTTGCTTTACGATAATGGTTTTACTAACTGTTTCAAGCTATTCCGAATTAATTGTTTTATTGTTTCTCGTTTAGAGGCATTCTTGCAAAACTTTTAATTTCTTACAGATTTTCCACTGCGCCCTCGTTTTCCACGTCGTCCACGCCCACCGCTGTCACCCTTTAAACCAGGTGGCCCTGGATACCCTGGTAGCCCTGGGGTTCCAATACGTCCCTACAATGTATTTGATGAATGGTATAGCATACACTTAAGTTATATTGCAGATATAGCATAAAATGGTTTGGGAGATCACCTAGTTTGCATATAATAGTGCCTTGACATTTTTTGCTTTGATCGTAAACCGGTTTTCTGCTTGGAATGGATAAACAATGCTATAACTAGACATGATTTGTGTCAGTTACCTTATAGATAGGCGCCATATGATATCGTTTGAAGCTCCCTTCGCACCAGTTAAAGAACGTTTCATGTCTGCCCATTTAAGAAATGAGCAAAAAAGCTTTATGTGGATAACTATAAAAAAAAGTTTTACTTTTTATAATACATGATGGGAAGCTCCATGCAGGAAATGTTTAAGTGTACATCCCTTCCATATAAACTGTCCAGACATCCCCGGAATCGTTATTTCGGGAGAGGTTAAGCATTCCCAAAGTGTTATCATATTCATAAAGGCTCAAAGAACAAATAAAGGTCAGATATTATTAAAATCAAAATCTTTTCTTTACCAAACACCACAGTCCCAGTTCTCATCATGTATAATTAAAAAGTAAAACTCTTTTTAAGTTATCCGTATAAAGCTTTTTGCTCATTTTTAATCGACATTTAATTAATACTTTTATCATAGTTTTCAATAGTAGTTAAACAAATGTAACTTAACACAATTACGGAATACCATTAGGGCCATCTTGTCGTGCAAGGCGAGCCACATCATACAGACACAATCCAACGCTAAGATGGCCCTAACATGATTCCTTACTCTATAACAAAAATTCTATAGAACAAACCTTCTCGCCTTGATTGCCAGGTGGACCGTCTTCACCAGTCGGACCACGATCACCCTGTGATAAGAAAGCAAACAACATTTTAGGTTATTGTTATTTCCGGTTATGTAAATAGCAGTTCGCCGTTTTTGGTTTCGTTTCGATTCTTTTTACCTGTCCTGTACAAGGGTGAAACAGTTGCTCTCTACGATGACATTTTCGCTATGTAGTACAGATGCGCTAAATTAGTCTTCCAACGTCTTTTCTTTAAAGAAATTAGCTAATAGTAGGTAATCAGTCATTTCGGGGGTGTTTTATGTACAGTAAAAATTATATCCTGTCTGCATCAGTTCTAAATTCGTCCCCGCTTTCTCAGTAAAATAGTTTTAACTGTTTCATCTGCAATCACCTGTGAAATTATAAACTCGCCTTTATATAGCTGTAACAAGACGTACCAATGAAAAATAATCATTTGATTAACTAAACACCATATCTTCAAACTAGAAATAGTTTTTCACGAAAAAAACATATGTGTCCCATCACATAACACGCAGATATTGTAAAATGCCACAAATTAAGGGCCGTAACTCTAGTAAAAATCACCGATCCATAACATTCCAACGATATGCACAACTAGGCTGCCACTGGCCACTCCTCTGAAGTTTGGTGTAGTTCCAGCCAGTGGTATAGGAAGAAGTAACAAAGACATCATAGAATTTGACAAACCAAAAGTCCTAACTCTGTTGAAAGTAATTCAACGCTAAAATCACTGAACTAGAACATGCCAACAAGATGCACAATAAGGTTTGGCACTGATCATTCCGTAAGGTCCGGTGGAAATATCTGCCCAATGATATAAGAAAAGCAGCCACAAAATATATTGTTTGACGAATCAAGGGCAGTAGTTCCAATGACAATCACTGAACCGGAACATGCGGCCCACATGCATAAATAAGCTTGACACTGGTCATTCTGGAAATCCGCTCAATGATATAAAAGTCATATGATTTGATGAACTTCACTGGAAATTACTGAACCGGAAAATCCTGATAATATGTACAACTAGGCTTGGCAATGATTACTTTTGTGCAGTTTGATGTAAATCCGGAGGAGTTACTTGGACAAACTTTGTGACATACAAACAGACTGCACTAAATCAGTTTTATTCCCCCACGAGTGGAAGGCATAACCAATGAGACTCCTAAGCTCTATAGATGGTATATAATAGCTTTCAGAAACTGTAAGACTTGTTAAAGGTTTTTCACACAAAAGGAATGAAGAATCTTACAAACCTTTGACCCTTCGATTCCCTCTGGACCAATTGGGCCGTAATCTCCGACCGATCCTTTGTCCCCTTTCTGTCCAAAGTCCCCACGATCTCCAGGGAACCCAGTAAGTCCCTGTTAAATAATAAAATATGTTACAAGAAACTGAAGTTATAAAAGATTCTAGTTACAAGATCCGATACAGCAAGACTATCAAACAAGATAACAGCCTTTTATTTCGACAGAAACTGATGGAAATTCGCCTCTACTCAATATGGTATACGAAGCAACACCTTGTATTTATCATGTAATGCCTTATTTGTCCGAGGATGTCCTGACCTTATGTGTCTGATGGCGTCGTATTGACCCAAGGATGAAGGGCGATGGTCAATTCGATTGCCGGATGAAAAATAACATGGCCAATATGAAATCACTTATTTTGTTCTGTCTATCAGCTCTTATTTTTTTGCGCTGAGCTGTAAAGCAAACCTGTTTTTCGAATTCAAGTCGGTACAATCTAAATATCATAATATTGCATTTTTTTGGTTTTTCATGGATCGTATTTTGGAACATGTCTGGGCACAGGAGAAAGGTATTCTATGTTACGAATATTGTTAACAGTGAAATCTTTTATTGATTAAGTTTGTTTAAGTTTGGGGTTCTATATGTTGATAAAACAATTTGCAAATTATGTAGTAGATACTGAAGAAATGAAATTAAAACATTTTCACTGCTCAAGGTAAACAGTTTTAAATCTTCACAATGAAACTCACCTGATTGCCTTTTGCGCCCATTAGTCCTCTAGCTCCAGTATCGCCCTGTAACAGAATATAAACTTCATAACAGGAAGGAAAAAAACAGTTAAACAAAACTCACAGAACATTCGTTTGTCCAAGTTTTACAAAGACTCATAGTTTCGAATCAGTACTTTACTATGGGTTCTAAGTAACAGTTGTGATTGCAGCATGTTCATCATCTGCTTGTAAGCCTAACTTAATATTTAAAGAAAACAAATCGCAAAACCTTCAAACTCACATTCTGACCCCTACAGACCTCGAACAGAAAAGCTCAAAGTTTGGTTTGAAATTTCGACATTTTTAGCCCACGGTATATACCAAATTAAAAAATATTTTGTTCTGTTATTTGGTAAACTTGTTTAAAGATAACAATTCTAAAGTAAAACGAGATAAACAAACCAAATACCTTTGTTCCTCTTGGGCCTGGATAGCCAATAATTCCCTGTAGACCAAGGGGTCCAATGTCGCCTTTGGGTCCAGGTGTGCCTTTAAGTCCATCAATACCCTAAAACGTTTATATAAATTATCATGAAAAAAACAACATAAATTTCATGGACTCTATACCATTCAATTGTTCTCGGCCTTTTTTCATTGTTTTTCCATAGCCTAAACTAAATTTTACCAATTTCGTACTTCCATACATCTAAAAATATGTCTGTCACTCAGTGAAAAACATTGCTCATAGGTTTCTCTGAAACTGCCAGATATATTCAACTGTTAAATTCCAGTAATTTACAGAAAAGCATGTAATAAAAGTTCACTAGTAAAACGCAATGTACAGGTATAGAAATTTTATGGTTGGCATACTTAGAAATAATTCAAACCTGTAACAATGTGAACAATTATATAATGCTTTGAAACTTATTCTCGTGAGGTGAGGATATGGCTCACGAGAAAACGCGTGAGATAAACTTACTGGTGGTCCTATGGGTCCGGGTAAACCTGCAAGACCCGGTTTGCCCTGGGCGCCTGGAATACCTTGTGGTCCGAGCGGCCCTGGTGGTCCGGGAGAACCCTACAGAAAAATAAAACAATTTAGAAAATGGAACTAAATGGAAGACAATTAGCGCTATTGATAATGTTGACTTTACTCTTGAGTTTCAAAGATATTTTATCTGCAATGCTCAAATCTATAGGGCTAACATGTAGCATTCACTGGCAGAGACTAACACATTTTCACGAGAGAGCCAGTCTTTTTACAAGCTTGATACACTGTCAGAAAAACAGTCCCAAGAAGTAGTACAGTAAATATTTGAAGTTAATATCTATGTTTATACATGAAGTTTTGTGGTTTTTTTCTCATATTGTACATACCACTGGTCCTGGGGCACCTGCTTGTCCTGGAGCACCTGGGGATCCGATACCTCCCTGCAAATAAATTTGGAATAATAACAGACACTGTGCTAGCTAATGTTTCCAATGCAAATGGGATGGACTGGTGGGTTCTTTTTTGTAACAAAGGACTAATAAAATTATCACAAATACATTTTTTCAGCAAAATGACAAGTGTGTCAAAGGAGATCAATTCTAATCACTTAAAAGTTAGAAGGTACCTCACTCATCTTTAGGGGTGTTTTTTTTATATACAATATATGAACGTTTTAATTTACCCTGAAAATTAATAGTACATTTTACAGTTGAACGATATTCTCGTGGGCAATGAAATTGCAAATGGTTTAGAAAAGAATAAGACAGCAAACCTGGTTTCCTTTCGGCCCCGGTGCACCTTCAGCTCCTGGTATTCCCTGAAATAGATATGTTGTAAGATGGATTCAAATAATTCTAGAACTTACTCTGAAATTAATAACAATATGACCAATTTCACCAACATAATTTCGTATCTATTTGTATTTAGATTTCAAATTAATATACAGTAAGTATACACGTACCGGAACACCAACAGGGCCGGGCTTTCCCCTTGGTCCCATAAAACCTCTAAGACCCTGAAAGAAAAACGCAATACATCGTAATATGTAATTCTAGTATGGATTTTACTTACGTAGAATGGCCTAGGCAATTGTGCACAAGAGATACATAAAATGCATATTGGTATAAAAAAGATCATTTTGATTATCAATCACACTTAACTATACATAAATGGAAAATATATCCATACTTTGAAAATTAATGACAAAATGAAGTCGAATTGGTTCGGACTTCATTGCAATTGTATTGGTTCGGACTTCAATGCAGTTGTATTGGTTCGGAGTGCAATGATGTCGTATGGGTTCGGACTGCAATGCAGTCGTATTGGTTTGGACTTTAATGCAGTTGTATTGGTTTGGACTTTAATGCAGTTGTATTGGTTTGGACTTTAATGCAGTCGTATTGGTTCGGACTTTAATGCAGTCGTATTGGTTTGGACTTTAATGCAGTTGTATTGGTTTGGACTTTAATGCAGTTGTATTGGTTTGGACTTTAATGCAGTCGTATTGGTTCGGACTTTAATGCAGTCGTATTGGTTCGGACTTTAATGCAGTCGCGCATACGTATTGGTTTGGACTTTAATGCAGTCGTATTGGTTTGGACTTTAATGCAGTTGTATTGGTTTGGACTTTAATGCAGTCGTATTGGTTTGGACTTTAATGCAGTCGTATTGGTTCGGACTACAATAGAGGCGTATGGGTTCGGAATGCAAGGTAGTCACGTTTCCAAAGAAGTGGTGGAGATGTAATATATCAATAAATGACAATACCTGGTCGCCTGCTGGTCCTGGTGCACCTGGCTCTCCTTGTTCTCCCTGTAATACAATTAATTACTTTAAAGACATTCTTAAAGGTGGTCATGCAGTCGCAATTATAATTACAAATATTAATTTTTATGCATTCTATTCGAGATATAATGAAGGAATAAAAAGGCAAATTACATAGAGCTGGATTCCTATCAGATAAGAATTGTAATAATTATGTTTGCTTCTCTGAACCAATAGGCAAGATTCATACAGCTTTTAGCTGCATAACTAAACTATTTCAATTTATCTTGGTTGTCCAAACCAGTGAGACAAAAGGGATAAGATCAAATTTTTAAATAAATACCCTCTCGTTAGTATCTACGCCTGTAAATATGAATACGTGTAAATGGCCAGTCGAGCCGAACCCTACTGAAAATCGTTTAAGCAAATGTATTAATAGACAGTAAAACTAGACAAGAGATCACAGAGTGATCTTGGCGCCCACCAATGTGCCATTTTTGAGTGTTCCAAATTTCTAGACTTGACCAGCTCAAGGTCAAATTTCATTTCCGTACACAACACTGTGCATGTGGTCCAAATTCGAAAGCTGTAGCTTGAGAAATGTGAAAGTAGGTCACTAGGTCAATGTCAAGGTCAAAGTTTGTTTCGGTACACAATCCTATGTATGTGGTCTAAATTTGAAGCCTGTAGCTACAGAAATGTGAAAGTAGGTCACTAGGTCAATCTTAAGGTCAACGTTTGTTTTGGTACACAAAAATATGCAAGTGGTCTAAATTTGAAGGCTGTAGCTTGAGAAATGTAAAAGTAGGTCACTAGGTCAGAATCAAGGTCAAATTTTATTTTGGAATAAAAACTATGCATGTGGTCCAAATTTGAAGCCTGTACCTTCAAAAATGTGAAAGTAGGTCACTAGGTCAATGTAAAGGTCAAAGTTTGTTTCGGTATACAAAACTAGGCATGTGATCCAAATTTGAAGGCTGTAGCTTGAAAAATGTAAAAGTAGGTCACTAGGTCAAAATCAAGGTCAAATTTTTTTTGGAATACAAAACTATGCATGTGGTCTAAATTTGAAGCCTGTACCTTAAAAATGTGAAAGTAGGTCACTAGGTCAATGTAAAGGTCAAAGTTCATTTCAGTACACAAAACTATGCAAGTGGTCCAAATTTGAAGGCTGTAGCTTGAGAAATGTGAAAGTAGGTCACTAGGCCAAAATCAAGGTCAAATTACACTTCAGAACACAAATCTATGCATGTGGTCCAAATTCAAAGCCTGTACCTTCAAAAATGTGAAAGTAGGTCACTAGGTCAATGTGAAGGTCAAAGTTTTTTTCAGTACACAAAACTATGCATGTGGTCCAAATTTGAAGGCTGTAGCTCGAGAAATGTGAAAGTAGATCACTAGGTCAAAATCAACGTCAAATTTAATTTTGAAACACGGAACTATGCATATGGTCCAAATTTGACGCCTGTACCTTCAAAAATGTGAAAGTAGGTCACTAGGTCAAAATCAAGGTCAAAGTTTTTTCCAGTGCACAAAACTATGCATGTGGTCCAAATTTGAAGGCTGTAGCTACAGAAATGTGAAAGTAGGTCACTAGGTCAAAATCAAGGTCAACTCATGTCAAGGTTCATCTTGCCACTCAAAAATATACATGTGGTCCAAATTTGAAGGCTGTAGCTACAGAAATGTGAAAGTAGGTCACTAGGTCAAAATCAAGGTCAACTCATGTCAAGGTTCATCTTTCCACTTAAAAATATACATGTGGTCCAAATTTGAATGTTGTAGTTATTGACAAGAACATTTTAAAAGCTTTTACCTATATAAGTCTATATGAACCATGTGACCCCCGTGGCGGGGCCATTTTTGACCCTAGGGGCATAATTTGAACAAACTTGGTAGAGAACCACTAGATGATGCTACATTACAAGTATCAAAGCCCTAGGCTTTGTGGTTTGGACAAGAAGATTTTCAAAGTTTTTCCCTATATAAGTCTATGTAAACCATATGACCCCCAGGGCCGGGCCATATTTGACCCTAGGGGTATAATTTGAACAATCTTAGTTGAAGACAACTAGATGATGTCACATACAAAATATCAAAGCCCTAGGCCCTGTGGTTTTGGACAAGAGGTTATTCAAAGTTTTTCCCTATATAAGTCTATATAAACCATGTGACCCCCAGTGCGGGGCAATATTTGACCCCAGAGAAATAATTTGAATACTTTTGGTAGAGGACCACTAGATGATGCTTCAAACCAAATATCAAAGCCCTAGGCTCTGTGGTTTTGGACAAGAAGGTTTTCAAAGTTTTTCCCTATATAAATCTATATAAAATATAGAAATAAACAAAGGGCCATAACTCACTCATAAATTGTTGAACCAGTCTGATTTTCAGGGGACACAACTAGGGTACCAATACATCATTCTGACAAAGTTTGGTCAAAATCCCCCCAGTAGTTTCTTAGGAGATGCGATAACGAGAAATTGTTAACGGAAGGACGGAAGGACGGAAGGACGGACGTCGGACCACGGACGCAGAGTGATTTGAATAGCCCACCATCTGATGATGGTGGGCTAAAAATTATTTCTTAGACATTTACTACAGTCCCTGGCTCGCAGATTTCGCATGTGATTGTGACTGACAAATTCTGCATATAATATCTACATAGAAGATTATTCGTGATTAATATGTACATATAGATCTATATGTAAATCATTGAATTTTTTGGTACAACCGGATTTGATTAAGCGGTTGTATACTGTTCATCATATGGTGGTATGCAAGATTCCGTTAATTTTCAAATGGCAATTGGGTACGACATGTATACCACATCATTCTATCTCTTAGATAATTTACCTGTTCTCCGTCGTGTCCTGGCGGTCCCATAGGTCCAGCTGATCCTTGGTAACCCTGGAGACACATTAATATCATATCATATTCAACAAATATGCTTTAAATATTACATTATTGTGTGGTCTCAACGTAGTGTGTCTAATATCTCTATAAACATCATAAATATTTGCAGTCAAAATATAATTTCAATATTTTGAACATTGTAGTGTACCGATATGTAAACACTAATTTAACCATCCTTATTGACATTGTAAACAGCATTCGTATACAATGAACATCTTCTTAATGCTGACTGTAACTTTATAATCCTGTAAAAATCTTACTGATTATCATGAATGTCCTCAGTAAACATCTTACAAGTTATTCTGAATGTCCCCGGTAAACTTCTTACTGATTTTTATGAATGTCCTCAGTAAACATCTTACTGATTATTATGAATGTCCTCATTAAACATCTTACCAGTTATTATGAATGTCCCCATTAAACATCTTACTGATTATTATGAATGTCCTCAGTAAACATCTTACCAGATATTACGAATGTCCACAGTAAATCTCTCACTGACTATTATGAATGTCGTCAATAAATATACTACCGAATATTATAAACCTCCTCAGTAACATCATACTGATTATAATGAATGTCCTGGTAAAACTTGAGGATCGTTCCTGTAAGACCCCACAGAAGTATACATACCCGGTCTCCTTTAGATCCAATTCTGCCTGGTATTCCTGGATAACCGGCCTCGCCCTGAAAACATCATTGTTTTTAAAAAATAAATAACATGTAATATCGGTACATTAAGCAAGATTCAGTGAAAATTTCATTAATTTACTGAAAAACTTCGCCCGGTCTCAATGAGTAACGTGATCATTGCCAAACGCTGACATTTGTAAAACCTCAAAGGGCATGTCCTAATTCGCTTTCAAACTCAATGATAGTCAGTCAACTATAAAAAAGGCACTCGGACTTTGTAATTAGTTCTTCGCTGTCAGCCGCAGAGGTCCATGCTCCCCTTGCCTCAAGGAACTGAATTCAATTTACATATTATATGAGCCGTGCCATGGGAAAACCAACATAGTGGCTTTGCGACCAGCATGGATCCAGACCAGCCTGCGAATCCACGCAGTCTGGTCAGGATCCATGCTGTTCACTGACGGTTTCTATAATTGCAGTAGCCTTTAAAAGCGAACAGCATGGATCCTGACCAGACTGCGCGGATGCGCAGGCTGGTCTGGATCCATGCTGGTCGCAAAGCCACTATGTTGGTTTTCCCATGGCTCGGCTTATATGTCTGTCTTCTAGGCATTGGAAAGAATATTATTTTCTTCATATATCAGTGCGCTTTGAATAATTGAATAAAATATGAGATTTAACCTAATATAACCTATAGTTTAAGGAAATGCTTACCTTGTCTCCGAGTGGTCCAATAGGACCACGCGCACCATCTCTTCCGCTACGCCCCTGAAAGTCACAAATTAACAATCAATCCACATATCAAATACAAATATCACATATTATTTTATAACAAAGTAACTCGGTAATATTTGCCACAATGATATTCTAAATACTGGAATCCTAGGAGGATAGAGTCGGTAAAATTATGCTTAATCTCGGCCAGTACAGTGTTTTCTGGGCCAGTATCAGATTCCTTTAATTTAATATGTAAATCAGCTCGGCCGAAAATAATACAACTTCTGTATTATGCAGTCAGCTCTGCCAGTACCAGGTTCCGGTCTTGGAAGGAAAACAGACGCCATCTTGATTTCTTAGGTTTCGACAACTAATTATTAATTGTTCAATTGGGGAACGGGAAGTCACAAATCGTACAAAATATCGTTGAAGAAAAAGTAACCAAAAAAATCTGCCGTACCCTCTTGCCACTTGGTCCATCCGGTCCTGGCATACCCATGGGTCCCGGCGGTCCCTGAAAAAAAAGAAAAATAATTATGGAAAATTCAAGAGAAAAGTACATGGGAAAGATTTTGGTAAGTTCCATTATTCTTATCAACGGTAGAATCGACAATGCCAACAACGATGACATTTCCGGGCTAACTTCGATTAAGGCGAGAATTGCCAAGCTGCTTGGAAGGTGAAGAAGTACAAGAGCGCGTGATGAAGCGACTGTGTTGCGCATGATCAACACTGCCCTAAGGCGCGATCAGATCAGTCTTCGCTTGCTCCCAGTCTTGAGCTGTATAAACAGTAGCACAAGAAGCTATATCCTGTATCGACTGGTTTCATTTGCTGGCTTGTTGCACACGTGATAACCGCCAATTCCTCAACAGCAAGACCGGAGTCGATGGCGTGACAATCGAATAAGTTCTGTAATGTGCAATACGGACAATTTTTTTCCACATACGTGTACATATAACTCTCATAATCTTTTAGAATGAAAACTCTTTGTAACCGCTGATAGGTATGGAGGAACTGCTACAGTTATCAAAGTAAAAAGGGGCAAGGCTGATAATCTGAAGAAATTTTGAATAACTTTTATTTCTAATGTGTAACGTGTTTGTTTTATCATATTGCTTCTCTTTTTGAAAGGACCGGAACTTATAAGTTATAATACGTCTTTGTTTTGTATACATTTACTTCTTCCCAAACCCTGTCCTTTAGCAAGGCACCAGAAAGGTAGGAAATCGTTGATAAGTACTTGAATTGTTGGCGACTCACCGTTCGGCCACATCTTAACGGTTTTCAGTGGGATTTGAACGTCCAACCTCCCGTTCCTGAGGCGGATGTTTAGTATTGATTCATGTAAGTACAATAAAATATGACATAGAAAGTTACCTGTTCTCCGGGAAGACCTTCATCTCCTCTCTCTCCGGGATCTCCTGGTGGACCCTAAAAGGAATATATAGATTACGTAATATAAAACTAAAATAAAGAGTGGGTATCCGGTCTACATCATTTTTGATGTTTGAAGTATTTTATATAACAGTATGCGATGTATAGATAAACTAATTTTCATTGGCCAACACTGCAATCTGACTTAAGTACTTGATCTTCTAAACGAAGAACTGAGAACGACCCATTCACATACGTCTTCTGTATATTTTGGATTTCCAGTATTGCTATTTTTATTTTCACAAATCTATTCGAATGTCAAAGAGTAAGAAAAATGTGCTGTCATTCCAGGGCTCGAACCCGGGACCCCCCGCTTACAGAGCAAGTGGCCTACCGACTGACCTAATCGGCTATCTGACACATTATGACATTAGAATTGTAAATATCAAAAGTCAAGACTAAAGGTAGATTTGCAAAATTTTGTAAGTTAAGCTCTGATTGGCTAGCGAAAAGGTCGTCAGAACGAGGCTATGAATAGGTCGTTCTCAGATCCTATGCGTAGCGTAATAGGAGATGTACTTTTGCCAGATTGGCCAACACTTTTACCTTTCCGTCGAATAAGGTTTTCATTCAGGGTTTTTATTTTCTGCGGCATTAAAAATTCCAGACATGGTTTAAATATAACTGTTTCAATTTCTATATATGTTAGAAGATGCGTAAAAATTCAAATGTAGCTCATCTATATCAAATGATAATCCCTTTATTTATGTCTGAAAAAAAGTTACTTTCATATGATAAAAATGCATTCTACTGTTTAATTTGGTTCGCTATAAAAATACATTTGACGTTTCAAAGTTTCGGCTTATATTCTAATGTAAAAATGCTTTTATCTTGGACAATGTAAATATAAAACTAGCTGCCAGTAAAGTAATTGTAAGCTACTCACAGCCATTCCTGGTAGACCTGTCATTCCCTGAGGACCGTGTGCTCCGCGCATAGATTGCTGCAAAATATCAGAAAAGCAAAACTGTTAAGTGTCGTAGTGTCACATGCGTAAAATAGAATGGAGCTGGTATCTCCTAACAACGTTCGTATGGAATTACAAGAATGTGTGTAAAAACGTAAATGGGTACATCTTTTTTTTACGAAATTGTTAATTATCGCATCCCGGCTGGTATTGCATTCTAATAAACTAGCGAAGATTTCACATTTTACTTTTTTTACGAATATACTGTCCTGAAATTTAAATGTTGGAAGGTATTTCTAGCTTTTACAGTATTTGAAAGTTTTCAAGGTTGTTTCTTATGTATAAGTATCGTAAAACGTTGTAAAACTTACCATATGTTGTTTTAGAAGTAACTGGAAAGCCTCTCTTTGACTTTGATGTTTACCGTCGATATTCATCTATAAAATAATAGGAAAAAGAAACATATAAAACCATGCATTAAAGTACTAAAACAGTTTGATTTAACCTAAAACATTATCATAATATTGAAGTTCCATATCGTTTTTAACCTTATATTAAAAAAGATTAAATGAGCTAGGAAAATAGATTTTATGCATAATTAAATGGTTAGAAAATCACTACTTTCAACATTGCCAATCAATTAAGACAGAGTGATAAAGGGAGGTAATTATAAACAATAAATTCAGTAATATTTCATACTAGGTTAATCAAATATTCAAACCTTTGACAAATACATGAGAATATAACAGTCAAAAATAGGTTTTAAAAAGAAGCAGATATAGTTTATGACCATAACAAAAATGTGGGTCAGCCACGTTGGTAAACAAAGGCAATATGCGCTTTTAACATTAGACGTACAGTATTCTAACGACAAAAAAAAAGATAACATACATTTTGAAAATTCCATTAAACCTGAAGCGTCTACGGATAACAAGATAAAGAAAACGCGCTTGACGTCCAAACTCCAAACTAGTGGAGTCGTGACGACATTCGGCAGTTTCCATGCGATGACGTACTCTCGTTATACAATATTCGGCATTCTTCGGGTGTAAACAAGCACGTGGCCTTAGGTAAAAACCCGATAATGCCGAAATCGCATATGGAGAATACATATTGGCCTATTGTCATTACGTGCCACTACCTTAAGTTTAGATAGGTGGTGGTGATACTTACCGGGATGATAAGAGTGTTTCCTGGTGGGCCTGGAAGTCCATTGTTCCCGGGTAGACCATCTCGTCCAGCGAAACCCTACATGAAAAGAAACAATATGTCAAAACCGTGTGCAAAACGTGAAATTTATCAATTTCAATTGCGAAAAAATAAAACACCATGATGTTAAGACTAGGAATGAAAATACTGTTTTGAAATGAAGTTTAATCTTCTGATAATCCAACTGAAACGATAGAACTGAACTGAGTTGTTTAAATGTTTACCGTGTCACCCTTGGGTCCCGGTGGTCCCATTGGTCCACGTTGGCCAGGTGGTCCTGGTGGGCCCTGAAACGAAAAACAAAGAATTGTTTTGATGCGGAGACAAAGTAGTCAATTTAAGCACAAATCTTTCAACAAATGTAAGACAAAAACAGAAAACGAAAATTCCTATCAGTGTCGATCATCTCGGGACAGATTATATACATTACAAACTTTACCAACTTTCACTTAATGATTCGTTTTAGTAATATTTTTTTTTTCTGGAAAAAATTAGTCATGTCTGAAATAGAATCATTTAGAGCATATAAAATGATTACTCATGTAGATATATGTAACAGGTGTTTATGTTGAAATATAAGGAAACTTACGTATGGGACTCCTAATGCCATGGCTGAACCCATCTGTGTTCCGTATTTGTCTACAGCCTGTCAAAATCAAAGAGGAATACCAGAATTATAATTTTATTAAATACATTTTTTATCAAGTAGCTTGTCCATGCATCATATCAATATATCATATCTAACATTACGTCTAGCGTGGAGAATAAAACGACATCCTTTATATTGCATCCCCGGTACGATCAATAACTGGGAAGGAATAAAGAAACGGTAATTCCGTTATGTCCTGTCAAAACAATTTCTTTTTTATTAACAGATTCTTCCAGGGTCTAAACTTATATCCTAACGTCCGGCTAATAAATGACATCAGTGGGTATTTTATTTACTTACATATACAGTTTCTTTCTTGTCCATGCCAAGCCCATAGCCTGCTTCCATATCATCACCATCGTAGGCAGACCCCCAAGAATAATTTCCCTCTGCCCCTCCAACAGCATAGCTATCCACATTGCTACTCCTGAAAATGAATCCGTTGTCATCGGGCTTCGGGAACGCAAAATCACAATCCGGGCAGTATATGTAACCATGCTCGTATGCCGCAAAGTCAACAGGCACGTAGAGCAGGTCCTGGATCTTACCCTGTAGCATAAAGAAAGTCCAAGTCAACCATAGTGAGACTAGAACATGTAAACACCATTGCTTAAATATCTACTCCACAAAAAGTCGATGACGGTAACGTCACTCATCGACTGGTAATAGACTAAACCTAGCTGCCAAATCTAGATGCGCACTTGGTCTCTCAGTGTAATATTCATTATTTCACATTACATATCATTGCCGGATCAAGGGACCGCTTTGCTTACATTGTTACATTGTGATATTTTTTCTTTCATAAAAATAAGTAAATAACCAAAGAAAAAAAAACTAGCATATTTTACATCCATGTTTGATGCGATTTAGTAGTTAACATTTGGGTATAAGTGTTAATAGTCGTAAAAGTCGTACGATGATCAAGAAAATAGTCGTGACTTTCAACGACCTATTCTGTGAAATACATTATCTATATCGAATTGGATTAAAAACGCTGCAAGAACTAAACTATTCAATGGCCCTGCCCTGCCCTGCCTGGTGTGTCGACCTACTCGTTGCATATAAAATTGCAAGACCAGTCGTTTGACTAGACTATCGCTGTTTTATGAGAACACAGTCAATAAAGCTGGTCTTAGGTAGGCTTTCAACAGTCGTGCGATTGTTATACCCCCTTCACATCTACGATTTTTTCTTACGATTCCTTACGATTTGCCAACTCGTAGGCAGTCGCAGGCAATCGTAAACAGCTCGTCGGTAGTCGTAAATAGCGAGGCACTACTCGCAGGAGATCGCAAGCAATCGTGAATGTTGAGGTAAAATTTTTGACATGTCAAAATTTTCTTACGATCGTCCCCGATTTGAATTATCGGTGAATAGCTCGTAAAGAGCTCGTAACAAGTCGTAAGTATCGTAAACAACACGTAAACCACTCGTAAGCTCTCGTAAGTGTATCGTAAAGACTTTGTTTTACGATTAAATACGATGTGTTTACGATGTGTACACGAGTTCTTACGAGTTCTTACAATTTCTTTCACGATACAGTACGAGGGGTTTACGATTTGTTACGGGCACTTTACGAGCACTTTACGAGTACTTTACAAGTACGTACGTACGCTTTACGATTTATGAGAGTTATAAAAGCTGTCAAATCGGACAGTTCCTTTCAGTTGCTGTCAAAACGTCAAAGGAGTGAGACTTCAATCCTATCTGCAACAATGCCACCTAAAAAGAAGGTAGTCAAAAAAAAAGAGGAGAGCACGCTCGCCTCCGTGCAATTTTAAATTGTAAAAACTTGATATTCGTAAATACTCGTATCTAAGACGTAACTACTCGTACCAACTCGTAAATAAATCGTAATGTACTCGTAAAGCCTTTGGTTAATCATGATATACCGTAATTCACTCGCAACAGCTCGTAAATAACTCGTAAATAGCTCGTAAAACGATCGTATTGATCCGTAATTACTCGGAATAAATCGGTAATTTTAGTCGTAAATGCATCGTAATAACTCGGAATAAATCGCAGTTTGATCGTTAACAGCTCTTAAATAGTCCGTAAATGTGGGGAATCGGTGAACTTTTACGATTTTGTGCAATTCGTCACAAATCGTAAGAAAAATCGTAGATGTGAAGGGGGTATTAGGCAACTCGTCTTCGTTGCAATTGTTGATCGTGGAACACTCAAGTAATCCAACAAGCGTTCGCACATTTTGTTGTGTGACTATAATCGTAAAAGTCGTGCTTAGGTCGGGCAACTAGTCGTGACTTTCAACGACCTATTCTGTGAATTACACCATTTATATAGAGTTGGATTCCTCCGACCAGTGCTATCAGTCCGCAACAAGTCGTATAATAGTCGGAAATAGGTCTTACTGTGTGACTTATAGGCCGGAACCACGTGCAAAGCAAGACCGACAGACTTGGTCGCAGATTATAGTAACAATCACTGTCAATAAAACTTTACTACCTCCAGAAAGTTTCAACTTTTGGTAAACAGACTTTATGGGAACTAGATTGCAGCAGCTATAGTAGTAATGATGTATTTAGATATATGTTTAAACATATCTTCATGCCAGACAGAAACTGTGCCTCATAAATATCTAGGTTGTTTTTGAGACCACCGTCCTAAAAACTGATATTCTTGGACTAAATATGAAGAAAGTATCTCTTACCCTGAATGGTTCATCTCCACCAGAAATTGTGAAATGTCCATATTTGTCGACGAATGCTGATTCTGACATGTTACCAACAATTACACCGTCGTGAAACAGAGTTACCGTTCCTGCAACTATACTGAATGCTACGCGGTGCCACCTAAAAATAATAATATCAAATTATTAATAGTAACACATTCTTAAACGGGTAAAACGTTTTCTAAGTTCATAGTTTGTTAATGATTTATAATATTTTTCAAAAACCATAATGCCTTGATTTTTTTTCTATGATATTCTAATTCTGACACATTCTTATTTGACGACTGCTAAAACTATTCAAGTTTATGCTTTCCAAAACTGAAAAAGATCTAACATCTGTATGTCCATGTTTTTACCCTAAATGTATGGCTTCTCTTAAGACTGCATGTGGCATGTGAAGATCAACTTTTTTGTACAATGTAGAATTTGTTTTAAACATCAGTTATCTTTTAAAATATAAGAATACATTAAGGAAACCAGGAAAGTAAAAAAAGAGGGTCTTGTGCTTGCTTTTTTGCTACACTGGTTTGAAATATTTGGACTCCAAGCGTATTTTCATACTGGGAGCCTATAGGAAAATCATAGATTTTGTGACATATTCATGAATAGACGCGTGTTTTTATTTTATGATAAATGTCTAGCATTAAAAAATCCGCCAATTGCAAGCTGATTGTGAATACCATTTACAATTTTGATAGAAAGAAATAAAATCAGAGTTTTAACCCTACACTTAATTTACATAATAAGATATATTCCTCTTTTTTTTAAACATGGTTCGTAATAATAATGCAATAGAAGCAAGGCAGGCCGTGTTGTAAATAAGTAAGGGTTTTCTGTGAATTAAAAAAAAAGAAAACCAAGCGTTGAAACGTTGAATATTCTGCAATAAACAACGATTGACGAGGACAGAACATTATGACATTATATCATTTTGACGATAGCCTTGACATCAAATTGCAGAATCAAGCTCTGAACATTCATTACAACATGGATGAAGTATGTCATAAATTAATCATATAACTTCAGTGAGCATGTCATAATAAAAATAAACAATGACTTCAGACGATCAGATATTTAGTATTTTGTTCGCTTGGATATGTTTATGCCACCGCTCGGGGTTACACTCACTTGGTTCAATTTCTATGCATCTACACACTATAGACCATTGTTAGCCTTACGTGAGGCTTATCTAAACGGCTTATTTTATGATCAAATACTTTCAAGTTGTGATCCTTCCACATTCAAGTTATCATAATGTCCTTAAATGTCCTATTATTTACTAGGTCGTAGTTAATACAATAACCACGCAAGGACTTGGCTATTACATAAAATAACTTTAATTTATATATGTCAAAGATGAGAAACATGTGCAACCAAACCGAGACTTTGATCTGAAGCTTCGGGATATTGTTCTGATGGTCAACCGACCAAGCTACTAAGATGCTCGAATGTATTTTAAAACCATTTAATTGTAATACAAATTGCAAACTGTGCCATAACTTCCCCGTTAGATTTTTATTCTTCTCAGAGCTTCATAAATAGTTGTTACAGTGCCGCGGCAGCCATTTTGTTTTCTGTACACAAAATCCATATCAGACGGTAACTTACTCAAAACTGGAATGCAGGGTCGCAACTTCAATGTTTCTTGACCAGTAGAAATGCCAGAATGGGTTGGAAGTTAGTTAAAGGTACACAGACACCAGACACTAAATAGGAAAATACCGTTACAAAAGGCGGATCTATATGGTTCTCTTATTTGTTTTGTTTGATCATTTTTTTGCTCTGTAGAGCTAGTCTATGTTTCCTATTTTATTTGCAAGTTTTTTTTGTTGAAATCATATAACAGATTTATGTTTGACATTTGGATAGCACTTTGATAACGAAATAATAGAAAGACAGAATATGTAATGGAAGCGTAGGTCATACACAACCACTAAAATGCGGGGTCTTATTTTCAGCTGATTTGCAGTTTGTTGATGCAAGGAACGTTGAGACGCCATATTTACGTCATTTTTAAAGTCATGACTAAGGACAAAGGGTGTGCCCCCCCCCCCTCCCCACTGGTACATTTGTCACAAATATGGGGAAATAATTCAAATGTTTGCAGTCTTAATGGGGTATAGCCTCAAAAAGAAATTATGAAAGGATTCATTCTTCTATACCATACACTTTTTGAGCTATGAGCATCACAAACAAAAAATCCACTATTTTGGCTATTTCAAGGGCCATAACTCTGTAATAAACGCTAAAATTTTCAAGAAGGATGCCAAGTGTGCACGGTCACATTATGATAAAGACTCAAGCAAGGTTTCATGAATTTACATTAAATACTTTCTGAGTGAGGCACATAATTAGGGGAAAATGTGCATTCTTTGACTATTTCAGGGGCCATAACTCTAAAAATAGGGGGCGGACCCAGATGAAAAATAGTAAGTGCGCAAGTTCATATCATGATAAAGATTAATGCAAGGTTTCATCAATTTATATCAACCACTTTTTGAGCTAGGCGTGTCACAAGATGAAAATGTGCATTTTTGACTATTTCAGGGGCCATAACTCTAGAAATAGGGCGCGGACCCAGATTAAAAATAGTAAGTGCGCAAGTTCATATCACGATTAAGACTCATGCAAGGTTTCATGAATCTATATCAAATACATTTTGAGCTAGGCGTGTCACAAGGTGAAAATGTGCATTTTTGACTATTTCAGGGGCCATAACTCTAGAAATAGGGGGCGGACCCAGATGAAAAATAGTAAGTGCGCAAGTTCATATCATGATAAAGACTCATGCAAGGTTTCATCAATTTATATCAAATACTTTTGTATAGCTATGCGCGTCACGAACTTCGGACGGACGCACGGACAAGAGCAAATTCATATGCCCCCACCACACATGCCTAATGCCTCATGCGGGGGGGGGGGGGGGGGGGGGGGGGGGGCACAACAATTCATAATAAAATCTGCTTACTCATCAGCATTTATTCCAAAAGGTAAGTTCCACACAGATTCTTCAGGAATGTTGTTTGGATCTTCGACGAGGCCTGTATATACGAGTTTCGATCCGCCAGGTCCAAAGAGAAATGCTAGGTCTGTTTGCCCATACTCTCCTGTAAACCTGAACATCTCGGTATTCTCGGCATTCGAAGTACTACTGAACGTCAATATGATTGAAAAATTGTCGCTTGAAAATCGATCTGTGAAAACGAAAAGAACATACAGTCAAATCTGTATTAAATTAAGCAGTACACCAAGGGATCGACGCAATCTGGCTGCTTAAGACAGGTGGATGCTTAAGACAAGTTAGTTAAGTGTATAACAAAAAGTCAGTTTGAATAGGTGGATGACTGACTGCGTAAAGCAGGTGGCTATTCTATGCAGGTGACCGCTAAGACAGCTTCAACTGTATTTGTTAAACATTCTCTGGTGGCCCAAGTACAAAAACATTTCATGGCGGTAAGTAGCATCATGCCTGATATTCTTTTTATAATTTTCGTCATTTCAGCATAAAACTGCTGTTCCTGTCACTTTTCTGGGGTGTTTTAACAGGAGAGAAAACGTGTGTTAACAGAGAGATTCTCGCGCTCGCGTGCCGTTATAACACCTTTTTATATATGCGCGTTCCGTGGCAAAGCGTAAACGTCATTCGGCCCCAAAACGGATAATTCAAAACGAAATGACGTCAACGTAAAAAAAAATCTTAGACATTCCCGCGCATTTCGTGGAAATCTAATGACGTTGAGTGACATTGTATACATTTATCAGTTTTTACGTGTTTTATGCTAGAATAGCGTTAGCGCATGTTCATTTCGTGTTATAACATCGATGTTATAACACGAAAAAACATGCGTTATCCTTACAAAACTGCTGTTCCTGTCACTTTTCGGGGGTGTATTAAAAAGAGAGAAAACGTGTGTTAACAGAGATATTCTCGCGCTCGCGTGCTCTTAAAACACCTTTTTATAAATGCGCGTTCCGTGGCAAAGCGTTAACGTCATTCGGCCCTAAAACGGATAATTCAAAACGGAATGACGTCAACGCAAAATTACAACTCGAACATTGTATTCATTTTCATCAGTTTTTAAGCGTTTTATGCTAGAATAGCGTTAGCGCATGTTCATTTCATGTTAAAACGGGCTCGGGCACCAGTCAATCCTTCGGGATTCTGCAGATGTTATAACGCGTTATCCCTACATTTTATCTCAACCTACCAAGGCTAATCGTTAAAGATTTAGTCCGAAGATTACAAATGTAACCTATAAATTTTAAAATATTCCATAGTTGAGCCAAAATTAAGTGTCTCTTTTCCGCAAATAAGATGATAGAATCCTTGTTAAGGTATTAGGCCACTAATAGTAATGTTTACAAAATGGCCTTTGCTTGGTATATTCTGAAAGGTAACTGTGTTTTGCACTATTTTGCAAATTTTAAACAACTTTTACCGTGCCGTTTTTTTGAATTTTTTGAATAACTTATGGTATCTCCTCAAGCTCAAGTAGGGACAAATTTCAAAGTGATAGCCACTTACCAAAACGTTTGCAGAGAACTCATTTTACCATTTATTTCAATAGAAGAAACATCAAACTATTGGTAAACAATTATAAAACACAATATAAAAATGTCAATATTATTTTTTCTATGGTGCCTCAAGTAAACAGATTAAGTGAGACAGAATTAATACTTCAACATAGAAAACATAAGGTCGAATGATGTGTTTCTGTTTTGAATTTTGCTTTCTCCCTTTAAAAATAACCTTAGGGAAGGTGAAAGCAAAGAGTGAAAGAGTGAAAGCAAAATAGAGAACTTTCACCGTGCGTAACTCAATATTTTTAAAGATTTGTAACTCTACCCCTTCTGTTTAAGTAGTAAATTCTCTTTGAACACCAGAAATTGCTTATAGATTCATCTTTTCCATTTTTGTACAAACATCATATATAGTCTTGAAAAAGTAAAAACTTACCTAGTAAAAAAGGAAATAAGGAAAAAAAAATTTGGTCCCAGTAGGGCTTGAAACCTACGCCCCATAAGAATTGCAGTAAAAGTAGGTTTATGGTAGGAATTAAATACTCTTCAAAAAGGAGGTTCTCTATTAGTGATCTAATACCTTAAAAGTACTCCTATAATTGAAGCAGAAAGTCGTTAAATCTGTTAAGTTTAAAAATTCAAGTTATTATGTATGCATACAAGCCTACGCTTTAATACATACTCATACAATATAATAAATACTCGCGTTTTAGAATAGCAAACATCTCCATCTTTAATTCTAAAACTAGAAAAAAACAGTTA
Organism: Mercenaria mercenaria; assembly: GCF_021730395.1. Classification (NCBI taxonomy): domain Eukaryota; kingdom Metazoa; phylum Mollusca; class Bivalvia; order Venerida; family Veneridae; genus Mercenaria; species Mercenaria mercenaria. The sequence goes on from NC_069375.1 coordinate 65,913,751, forward strand.
CCTTTTGCTAGTTCCGACATGCTGTATGACCATGATTGTGACGAGTCTACTTCAAAAGCACCATCGGGACCCGTGCCTTGTCTTGCCGGGCACATCCCTTCAGTAAACACCGGCTGACTTGCAGCACTCACATCTGAGTACCATTCGTTCATAAAATCTATGGAACCTGTAACAACAAAGAACAGTGTAGCTTGTCTGTAAGAAGCGACACATTTGCCCTAAGGCCTAAAAAATCTTTTGTTTCGGTAACATGCAAAAAAGGGGTTATAAGGTTAGGTAATCGGAAAGCGAGCCTTTTCAGAAATTGTTTTTGTGTCAAAAATGAATACCAATAACGGGGGGTTGGGGCGGGATAGACCTTTAGAGCATCACTACAGACCATGTTTAAAGCCAAAAAATGCGATTTTGCAAAGTTTTATTAATAAAAAGTTGAAAAAAAGTATCCAAGGCCATAAAAACTTTTAGGGTCGCACCAAAAATTTAGGGTAGGTCAGGATACGGGAAACAAACAATATTTAGGCCTAATCATACAGGCATATGTTAGCATGATCCTAGCATCTTTTATTTATATTTCACGTTTAAATGGAGTGCTCATAAAGACCTGTCACACAATAAGCTCTTTTGCCGATACAAACAGTCGGCATCAACCAGTGTCGGATATTCAGAAATATGAGCCGTACCATGGGAAAACCAACATAGTGGGTATGCGACCAGCATGGATCCAGACCAGCCTGCGCATCCGCGCAGTCTGGTCAGGATCCATGTTGTTCGCTAATAGTTTCTCCAATTCCAATAGGCTTTAAAAGCGAACAGCATGGAGCCTGACCAGACTGCGCGGATGCGCAGGCTGGTCTGGATCCATGCTGGTCGCATACCCACTATGTTGGTTTTCTCATGGCGCGGCTCATATCTTGAGACCGCTAGATTTCAAGCAAACATAACGACTTCATAATCTTTTATGAAATTTTTACAACTGTACATAAAACCCTTGAGCAACAAACTTAATTAACCAAATGCATAGCACATGATTAAAAGGACATAACAAGAAACATTTCCGCAAAAATAATTTGAAAACTGTCATGCAGATTAAAAGAGATGATTTTCTAGATTTTTCATGCAGACATAAAAGGAGGGCAAAATCCACTCGCAGAGCTTCCATATTTTGCGACAAATCAAATGGCTTCGTACTAGTACATGAGAGAGATCATGATTTCCTTGAAACTGAAATTTTTTTTCTATTTTTATTTCTGGTAACCTATTAGGAATAACATGAACACAACTGTAAAGTAGTCACCGGGAGAACATATGAGCCGCACCATGGGAAAACCAACATAGTGCATTTGCCACCAGCATGGATTATTTTTCACGGAATCATAGCATTTTCTAAATTTTGAGATATGTTATCAAAAGATAGAGGCGTATCCCTTTACGGATCATCTATTTCTCTTTTTTTTTTTTTTTTTTGAAAAAAAAGTATGCAAACAAAATTTCATCTTTGCTCATTAAATAATTATCTGCCCATATTCTTTAAATAGACCACTGCGATTTTGTAGATGATTTATTCAGAGGTCATTCCGTCGTGTCGGATTCATTCAACATCATTTGCCATTTGCTTTTATAGTACAAATTAACAGACAAACAAGATGTGGAAAAAAAGAGCAGTAATTTGTTTTGAACTTGACTACAATTTTTCTTGCTGAGTGTAGCTAAGCAGATATTAATCATAGCCACAGGTGAAAGGTCAACGACCTTAGTAATTTTACAGCATTTTTTAACCTTTAGATTCAGGCCAACCACTTAGAAGGGCGCATGTTGTTTTCGCATAAAAAATGTAAAGTTAGAAATGATATTAAAGCTGCTGTTTCAGTGGTTTTAAGAACAGACATTTTGGGAAAGAATGAAAGCGACACGTGAAGATCGATAATAAATGAATAAAAATTAACAGACAATCAAAATCGCGAATTATTTCAATATGTTAAAAGGACTTATCCACACATTTTTGGCATATTTTTTTTTCAAAAATCCATAAAAGGGGAGTACTCTGAAAGTGTCTAGTGCTACAAACTTATTGACATAAAAATTTTGCAAGATATTCTTATAAATAATCAAACTTATTGTGCAGAAGGTAGTAAGCCGTTGTAACGCTTTTGAAATAATGCACAAAACTGGCATACATCTTACACCTTTACCAATATCTTACTTTTATTTTCACCCACTTCATCATTTTTCAGTGTCATATATAAATTCTATGCAAAACTTGTTTGAAAATTTCCACCAAAACTGTGGGTGGGTAGCTTTAAGAATAACCGACACGAAGTTGCTATTTACATGTTGATGATGTGTGACCGTCTGTTATAGTAATATTCAGCTGAGTTAAAATTTGAAAAAAAAATGTCCTAACCGTTCCTAACTGGATGTTTAGAATATTGAAAAGTGGGTTAAAGTAAACATGTACTTTTCATTCAGACGTATGAGGTTATGTTTTGCAAGATGATATATGTGTAAAGTGTGAAATCTTCCATGTGTTACTCCTTAAAATGGCGGACGTGTCTGAGACTAAATAACAAAGAAGGCAATTGTGGTTTGCGTATGAAATAAAATTAATTTAAAACATATGTAATAGTTTGCTTGATCTAGAACGCTTCTGCGAGTTCACTTAAATCTCTCTATCCCACAAAACACGTATTACATATTTGTACGGTTGTTAACCGCAGCTTTTGAGAAATTCTTGTCTGGTGTTAATCTAAACAAAAAATTGACGAGTCAGCAGTTTTATAAAAGTGCCTTTATTGCATGATTTTTCACTGATGTTTTAGAACTTTGGTGCTTTGAAAAGGCGTCGATAAAATTAACCAACTTGATAATTATGTTGTCTTCTTTGTACTTATTGCACCAATAGATATAAATCAAATTTCGCGACACCGTAAAAATGTTTTTACAGGAGTGAGTTCGTTTATACGATTTGTTTTGTGCCTGCAATGTGCTTTTTTGTTTGTTTTGCAACGTAAATAAAAATTTCAATCCCCTTCAATATCAGATAAATGCATCGCAAAATTTGCAGCACCTTTTCCATTGTTAAAATTTTCGTCTTACGGATGTTTGCGTATTTTCGTATGATATTTCGGAAACCTTCGTACATAACAGAACAACCACGGTGAATGTCGAAATCGCGTGGAAAATACGTATTCCGGAACGTAAAGTGCCGATCATTAATTTATGCCTCAGCAGCAGTTAGAATGTCCACTAAAAACAATTCATGTACACCAATATCCTGCATGATTAGCCCAGATTTAATTACAGTCAAACCTGTCTGTTAAGACCACCCTTGGGAAACAAAAGATATGGTCTCCGTTAACAGTTGGTCTCTCAGCACACGTAATTTTGCACTATTTATAGTTCAGTGTAAAAGAAATAGTGTCGTTCAATAGCGTTTTGAAATAATGGCCTTTAAATGCGGGTTTTATGGTAGTGACCTTTATTCGGAGGCGATCTTTAGCACGTTTTTGACTGTTACTTAGTGTTATTAGTTAATAAGACAAATTGCAAACAGAAATGTTATGTATAAAGAATAATACATTATTTATTTTCTATTCAGCACATTCTTTAAAGCCAGATGTATTACGATTTCCATTCTAAAACCTTTTTGCCGACGATCCATGCTATTTGCACGCCGACTCTGGAAAATAAGTCCGCTGACTCTATCGCCCTCGTAAAACCATTCGACAATGTTCGTATGATTACATATTCTCGTTCGGCATTCTTCGGTCATCGTCTACATAACCTTCCGAAACAACCGGAAAATGCCGAAATCGCATACGGAAAAATACGTAATTTGCCGTGTGTCATTACGGGTCCATGATATTATAGATAACTGGTTACAATTAAAGTCTTATCCTCCTATGGTTACGTGCTCTTTGCCATATTAAAAGGACAGCCATTTAAAATGGAAAAAAATGCCTTTATACTTTATAAATATTCATTTTATGAAAAGGAAGGACAACTTGCTATAGCGATTGCCCTCCCTACCCTCCCCCTCCCCCCACACATACACACCCGTCCCCCCTCCCCCACATATCCCCCCCCCCCCCACACACACCCACGTCCCATCAACCCCAAAGGTGATATAGTGAAAACGAAAACTTCCGACTACATCGACTGTTCCCGAAGGTAATGAAGTGAGAACAAAAAGGGTAGAGTCACTGGACCTATGCTCGCCCAGGCACATGCTCGCCCATTTTTTAATTTGATGCCAGATTGTGTAATAAAGATGCAAACTTTTATCAGATGTGTTGTTTATTTTTTGTACCCTTTGTGTCTCACTTTCTGTCCTCACTTTTGAAGAGTTTCCGGTTCCGGTCAAGGTCGATAGCAGACGAAAATAAAAGTGAAAGTGAAACCAAAAGTGAAAGTGGCCAAAAAGAAACATGACTTAAAATAAATATTTTCAAAAACACTGGTTAAAAACTGTTGCAAAACTAAAGGTTAAACATATTATGAACTTTTATGCAGTTTATTTCAAACTATCAGACCAAATAATGATTTTATATCAGCAAATATTCGTCGACTCCGGGCTGTCAAAATTGTTTTCGAAATGCTGCTTCCAGGGCAAAAACAATTACAGACAATTTTACCATCATCTTTTACATCTAGTTTATTTAAATGTAATTAAAAATATGTTTTTTACGCAATTTTGTGATTCGTCTGCACCCTACCCATAACTTCTAGGCAAGAATGCTGCATCATTAGTTTTTACAGTAAATACGTTTTGATAACTTCTATTGTATAACTATCATGCTTTTTGCGGGAGTAAATATGTTGTTGAGAATACTGATAGATTAGACTAAATGTTTATCTTGTCATTAAATACATAAATGGTTTTCTTTTAAAAATATACCACTGGGCGAGCATGGGTCCTGTCCACCTGGAAAAACGATGGAAACAGTATAGTGGTGTTATGCCCGATTTTCAAAGTCCCGGATGTAAGTATTTACTAAAAATTGGGTCATTTGAATGGGGCAATGTCTGGGTAGAACTAACAAGGCAAAGAAGTTGATATATAGTATTACAATAAAAATATTGTAATTTTAATGCCTTTTCTGGGCGAGGACTGGTCCAGTCAGTCTATATCTGCGTCCTATTCCTGTGCACTTAGACTACTAGCTTTTGCTCTAGCTCCTCGATATTGTTTAACACCTGCTACACGACTCCTAATCAAAACTATATGCTATGTGACAGGTCTATATTCAACACATGTTAGCTGGACTGATAAGTTAAATTTGAATTCAAAACTGTGAAGATCCATTTCTGATGGCATGTAATAAAACACTTATTGAATGACTTGCCCGTTCATAGTCAAAACCATTAGCCCACGGTCCTTCGGATCTGAGCAATATTTTTAAGTATTGACCGGCAAGCCATTCAATAAGTGGATACAAGAATGAATCTAAGACAATGTGGATTAGATTTATAAGGCGCATTTCGAAATCTAGGGAAATGGGGAAAAGGGATAGGGCGAAATAAGGCCAGTTAGCCTTTGTCATGTTAAACCAATGAAAAGAAAATTCTTTTATAGCATTTTTGTTTATATTATGCCACGGGAATGCTTCTCGAAATCCATTCTGCTCAGTAAAACGAAAATGTCATATAACATACATGCATAAAATGTGTGTTGTTTTAGAATAATTTGCAATGCTAATTCCAAATGATTATTAATTCTATTGTTTTAAATCTCCTACTTACCAGTTGGTAAAATCGAATTGGCTGCCTGAGATGGACAAAAGATAACAAATAAATAAAATAGCACAAATGCCATGGTTTTAGTCCGTAAGTCCATTTTTCCTTTTTTTTGACTACGTGGCAGGCCCAGCTACAATTAGGGGCCGCCGCAATCCCGCTTCTCTACGCACAAAAGTCCAGAAGTCCGTCACACAATTACTCCAAAAGACCCCCTTTCACCACTGCATTGTCTGGTGTCACGACAATGTCCCTAATTAAGGGGTCAGTTGAGTTTCCTGGTTGCCTTATTTCTCCTTGATCAGAGAACTAACTGCAACCAGCGGAAAATGGCGGACGGCAGACAAGTTCCCTGAGATAACTTAATTTTACATGACGTAGCATGTGGTTTTTGTACTTCTGTTTTATGGGGCTCCAAGAGGCTTTTAGGTAAAACATACAAGTCTGATTCTTCACGCGTCAGCATTATTCGAAAACAAATGCGGTTTAAGTGTATGTAGGCTACTTTTAAAAAGATCACATGCAAAATGCGGTATCATTTTGTTGCACATAGCTACCGTTGCAATTTTCAAATGCCTAACTATTGTCTAAATTATTTAAAGTAGTTTTGGAATATATACTTTTAAATGAGAAAAAAAATATTGCAGTGTATGTCATGAGAGAGTTTCGTATTAATTATAAAAAAAAATAAATCACATCGTGTACAGGAAAAACTTATCATAATCATAATATATGCTTTGAGGAAAATATTGTTTTTACATCGCCAAACATAGTCCTTGTCAGTAAAGTTTAGATTGACATTTTCTGTTCAAACTTCTGGACATTTGAATTAAAACATTTTCTGTTTTCTTGACATTTATTTTGCTATCTCATGGTTGTCATTCATTAATATGTACGGTATTAAACAATAAAAATCTGTATCAAATCCATAAAAAAGCGGGAGATATTAAACTATTATTATTCCTTCTACATATAACCTTGGTAGAGTGCGTGATAGTAATAAGAACAAAATGTACAAACACTAAAATTAATTTTATGTTATTTGCACATGTATATCAACCATCTTAGAATTTAAACCCTCATGGTGCCCCATGAAATGCGATACTTTCACATACTTGTGTTTTACAGAAACATTTTAGATAAGAATTGTAAGACAGAGTAAAATATAGGCCACGACTGATAAACCGCCACCTTTCTTATTAACACAGAAAATACAATTTACACAAAATTTAAGGAATTTAAAATTCTATTTTTATTTTGTGTTTCTAATTACGAGGCGTGAAAGTTTCGTTTTTGAAAAGGAAAATAAATATAAACATAACTAAAGATACCTTAAATAATTTTGTCATTAGTATGTACCTTTAATACATTGCATAAAATGTGATCTGTTTCTGAAAAAAACAACATAAGGGACGAATAAAAAAATAAAATTCTATTGTTTTAATTCTGTAAATGTTCGTGAACAGTTCCTGGCTTTAGAAATAATTATCGGACCACGTACAAAAATAATACGCCCGCAATGTGATAAGGCGCACTATGTACTTTCTGTGCATTTATCATGCATGTTTAATGTTTTGAGCCGTGCCATGAGAAAACCAACATAGTGGGTGTGCGACCTGCATGGATCCAGACCAGCCTGCGCATCCGCGCAGTCTGGTCAGGCTCCATGCTGTTCGCTTTTAAAGCCTATTGGAATTGGAGAAACTGTTAGCGAACAACATGGATCCTGACCAGACTGCGCGGATGCGCAAATGCTGGTCGCAAAGCCACTATGTTGGTTTTCTCATGGCACGGCTCTTTTATTCATATCTTATTTCTTTCTATGTGATTTTAATTAGGTTGCTATGCAATTCTTAGCAGAGTCGTGTTTTCCAAATGTGTTTTTAATCTTTCTTTTTACAACGTATAAAATGCCGGGCGTTCTATATTACAGTGTATTTTGGAGGGGTTAATTGCTATTCATAGCCAAAGAAAATCTGATGTTTTGTGCTGTTTTTATCTTGTGCCTGTGTGTAAATATCTTGTCTATATTATCTATATTCTAAAGATTTTTCTTTCAACTGAAAATAGCATTTAATATGGCTTAAAAAGATATTGCCGAAAAAAAAACAACATATTTTGTAGGGAAAACGTATTTAGAATGTAATTTCATGAATAATTTGTGTATACACAAGAACATTACATGCATGTAAATTAGAAACTTCAAACAGAACGGGAATAATTAAATTGTACGGTTCAGTAAACCGCCTGATAAAGTCTACATCTGCTTCTACTTCAGAATCGTGGCAAAATTCGTGAATGAATTAATTACAAAAATCTGTATCTAATTTTACACATTTTCATTTTTAAAGCTATCGGTTAATTTTTGCCATTCCGGTATTTGACAAATTCACCCTATATTTATAGAGGCCTATTTAGAGATGCTTTAACAAGAAACCTGTCTTAAATTAACATGTTTACTAACCTATTTCAAATTTAGACAGATTTTGTTTTCTGTTTCTATTATAATTTTGTAAACTTGAAAAATATATGCATTTGTCAAGCCAAATCCGAATTTGCCATGGTAAATCGGTCTTTTATTTCATGGCAAAATTAATTGCCATTGCAAGACTATCTTTCTTTTGCCAAGGCAAATTACTTTCAAATTTTATTTGATTTGGACATATTTATAAGTAGAATTATGCTACTTTCTATATTTTCCATACGTCATGGCAGATAATGCCATGCCAAGACTGTGGCCAATTTTTTTCGAGGCAAGATCATGGCGTGACTATGGCAAGCTTTTTTTTCAAGTCTTATCGTGGCACGATTTTTGTCATAATCAAAAGCTTGATTAATAATGTTACAATTACGAAAAATTGTCACATATCAAAACACCCAATTTAACGTAATAGCATTGTTCTAACTGAACAATGTTATTTCCAATATCTTTCTTTAAAAGCAAGTTCAGGGTAAAAAGAAGCAGTGTGGAGCAGTGGTTGGTAGTTTGGAATACAGTGCGTGCGATTAAGTTTTGTGACTTCCGGCTTCTACTTCCGGTTGCAACTGAAAAACAACAAGTGAACAGTATTGGATTATTACTTACACTGGCCCTGTTTCCAGCAGTTTCGGCGCATACTGGACTACTGGACGATAGGCTGGTAAATATGGGGTCCACCAGAGGCTCCCATCTTATCTAGCAGAAAGCAGGTTTATGATAAGGAACTGTTTATTGTTGCAAGATTTGATTGGTACAATCCAAACTACATTTTCATATTTTAGTTTTCGACTAAAACTTCATGTTGACACGCACTTTTCTCGGTTTATTGGGCCGGAGACGGACGTTTAAGTAATATTGGTAAAACGGGATTCCCCGGATAAGTCAGTGTATTAAATTCACTGTAATTGGCGTCCTAACGGCCTAGCGGCATGGCGACCCAGCGGTCTGAAGTCAGCGGTCTAGCGGCCTGAATTAAAACTCTCTCAAAGTTCGTTGACCCGATTTGTTTTTACCAAAAACAGCCTAGATTAGATTGAGCGTGATTTTTTTATCAGAAACAGCCGAAAATGCTATGTATTGATTAGAGTGAGCGGGTTTTTTTTACTGTTTTAAGCACTTTTATGCATAAAAATAGTCTAGGCCGCTAACTTCAGGCCTTAAAATTCTCTCAAAGTTCGTTGGGCCGATTTTGTGGACCACAAACAGAATAAAATGCTATGTTTTGATTAGATTGAGCGTTTGTGACTGTTTTTAAGGACTTTTATGAGCACAAATTCTAGCCAACTAAGCGGCTGGAATTTTCCAGCGGCCTAGCGGCCTAAGTCAGAACGTCTCAAACATTTCGTCGAACCTATCTTTGTGATCGAAACAGTCTTTAAATACTCTGTTTTGATTAGATTGAATATTTTGATTGTTTTAAGCACTTTTATAGTCCGTTTTATTTGACCTGGCGGGGTGGAGTTAATCTCTGACACATGCAAATAATGGTAATCTCAAAAAACGAGCAAAATAGGTAGAGCAATATAATTGTTTCATTCCGTAATCTTCGGTAACCAACGACTAAAATTCAACGCTATATTGGTTACATGTACTACATACCCTGCACAAGAATGTAGTGGACCGTCGCGAAACCACGCCCCGCCAGGTCAGATAAAATGCACTATATATATATAAAAAAAAAATAGACTAGGCCGGTAGGATGCTAACTTCAGGTCGCTAGGCCGCTAACTTCAGGCCGCCAGGCCGCTGGATCAGAAATTTTCAGGGCAATTAAAAATGCTGTTTTGTGTTTTATATTGAACTAAGCTTTATCCTATACATGACTGTTTATTCATTTCTTTTTGGTAAGTGTACTCTCAAATTTTTAAGCAACATTCTTTTTATGCTTAATTGACATTTAACGTTTGTATTCATAGTTATTTTTATATTTATCTTATCATACAAAGCATTCTTCTACAATCAATACACGATTGTGCTAGGCCGCTGAATTCAGGCCGATGGGCCGCCAGGCCGCTAGGCCTCCAACTTCAGACCGCTATTCCGCTAGGCCGTTTGGCCGCCAACTTCAGTGGAATGATTTAAAAGCTTGGCAACCTCATCTTTAAATTTTAACGGTACCTCAAGTGAAAATCTAAGATGTATGAAGCGCTCAGTGAATGCAAGTTAAGTAAATCTTCCTTCGCTCGAACTCGATGAGACCGGCAAAATTTGTTAGAGTTATCAGCACTTCGAGTCCTCGAACAAAATACAATTATACTGGAATTTTGCAGCGACCTGGCGATGAATTCGAGCAAAGGGATGTGTCCAAATTATCCCAGTTCGAGCGAGCAAAGTTTGACCGTTTAGATATAAAAGTTTTGAGTAAATCATCATTTTGAGTATACCAACTTGAAAATTGTAAAAAGGTAAAACCGACAAAACTATCTAGTTGGTGTAAAGACTAAATGAGTGCAACAAGTATGGATCAAGATCAGTCTGCACATCATCCGTTCACTCTAACAAGAATCCGTATTTGCAAACAGGTGCTGACATTAAGAATATTGGGGATAAACTAACAGTACAGACGTACACAGATCTTGGTCCACCGGAACGCTGGTTTTCGCACAACCACCAGCGATGTTCAAATACGCTCCCCTACCATTAATGAAACTGAATAAAATGAATGAGTTCCAATGAGAAACTCATGGTAGCTGATACAGATTATCTTAGCACGTGATCACCTTATCTTTTAATTTAATCTGTTCAACCTACTTCTGTTACACCGTTGTAAAGTTTTCTGAGAGAATTTACACTGAAGTCTTTCTCTAGAATTGAGTAGATACGTCTACATGTATAGAATACGGAGTCACTGGTATTTGATAGGCATATGCTTCTAGATTTATGGGGTTTTGTTTTTTGTTCGAATTCACACAGTTCTTAATTTATTTGAAATAATTGGAAATAATGAAATAACAAAGAGACCTAGTGCGTTCCAGACATCATTCTATACGTACAACGCCCGCACTTACTGTCTTGAATGTGTGAAATTAATACTGCGTTAGTCACACGGAAAAAATATCCACGTAAAAGAGCTTTAACCGGTTCTGTATACCCATACTGTACTAGGACAAATCACAATGATTGATGACTAGTTTATGGAATGCCATGGTGGCTGGTTAGTGCCATTTCGTTTCTAGCACCGCGATCCCACCAAGCGAAAACACGAGAAGTTTAAATGGCGGAGGCGCGGAGAGAAAACTCACTAAAAACGAGGTTGCGTGACAAAAGACGCTAATCAGCTGGGGCAAGGGGCGAAAATTCGATATTTTAGAACTCAGTCGGCGGGTTCGCGCTGCGAAAAGTCGAGATTTTGGAACTCAAACGGTGGTGTCGCGCTGCGAAAAGTCGAGATTTTAGGACTCAAAATGAGGGGGTCGCACGGCGAATATTCGACGTAAACAGATGGCAAAATAGCGTATTTTCTCTCCGCAACCCCACCATTATGCCTCTTAAATCTCTATTCACCCTGCGCTCTTTATAAACTGATGCAAAGTTATTTCAAATAGCGCCAGTTGTTGGCGAACACTAGTTAATCTAAGGTTACCGTAACGCACAGTAGTTACTTGCCAGCACAGAAAAAAGTAAAAGGCAAGGTCAATATGACGAAATTAAATGTCTGCTTTCAAACCTTAATTATATGGTCAAAGGAAAATGGCGACTAGAGAGAATAGGTTTGCTTTTTCATCATCCTAAAATTAATTTACGGATATCACAACTTAACTTATGGATATCCGTAATTCATTTGTGTTATGTTTTAATCATTTTAGGATATAGCAAAACACATTTAACGATCTCTTGAATTATAATCGGTGGTGTTACCGAATACACTATACTTTAAGATATTACAAATTACAACATTTAACGATTCCATAAAATGAGTCACGGATACTACAAAATGAATTTAGGATATGAAAAATTAGTAAAGGAAAATTCAACGGTTTGACATTATGAACGAAAATAAAGCGCCACCTGGAGCCAATCAATGCAGTTTTTTACACAATATAAAATCTCACTTTAACAAATAATTTCTATTAATTAATACTGCTTATTTCGAATATAATGAATGCATATTATTAAGTCTAGCCAAAACGTATTTTTATAATATCTGTGGTAGCTGATTGGTGCTATTGCGTGATATTTCCTTCTGATGTCGTTATTGCGCCACGCCGGACGTCGCGCTGCTAAACGTCACCCGTTCCGCCAAACGTCACCCGCCTAACGTCGCCCAGCAAACGTCGCCCGACTGACTTAAGGGCCCGGGTTTGCAAAGCACTGGCCGTGTAACTGAAAAAATAAAAAAGATTTCTCCACGGGTTTTAAAGTAACAGCTCAGACAAGATGACATGACCATTGCCCAAGTCCAACTTTAACATTAATCTTTCAAATTGAGATGTGGTCTTTACTCGCGATAATCCATCTCACTAAGGAAAGCATAAAGTATTTTCCAAATGCACGACAAATTTTTAAACTGGGCAAATATTAGATGGACGGACTTACGAACGCGCGGACGGACGGACGGACGAACACATGCACGCACACACCCAAACACGCACATTGCCATCTGTCTATGTATATTTCATAAAAAAAATCTTGTAATTTTAAAGATACACATCGTATCACTGATGGACTCACTGATGGATGGGAGAGGGATTGGGGGATTGGGTGGGTAAGAGTAAGAAATCTCTGTTGGTAGCACTTCATTTACGACTAGCAAATATAAAATAACTATTCAAATTTTACTGTCTTTTATCTCTGATAATCATTTATTAAATAGATACTATCTTGTTAATACAACGTTTGGCGGGGAGGCGTTCAGCGGGAGGACATTCGGCGGGCGTCGATTGGTATGAATTTATTTTCTCCATAAATGATGTAACTAGAAAAAAAATCATCTTGATCATTAACCTTTCTAAAATGGACCGGTCTATCATTCAGTTTGAACATCATTTTTTTCTTAAGGAGTGTCTACTAAAAATTTACCGACACTGACAGAAAAGCGAACAGTACAGACCATGATCACCTTGCACGGACGTGAAGGCTGGTCTTGGTCTGCACTGGTCACAAAGGCAAAATCACTTGCCGCTAATTGCTACACGAGAACAGCAGTGAGGTGAAATGACCCGTAAACTCAAATGAACTCGTACAAAACCTTACAAAATTCACTCACCTTTTGTGAATTAATCAACGCGTTATTCCCGGGGCACTGTTTACGCTCAGTTTATTTAGCACGTGATTTTCATGACTACGTATTGTTATTGTTAGCGCTAGCGTGGGTTTTTGGAGGGACACGTCGAAAAATGGTATGTGTATTTTTTCTTGCTCTGCTTTCTTTTCTATTTTCTTTCTATTTCTGCCTACTTTCCTTTCTCATTTCTTCAGTTAAACTTATAAATGACTGATTTGTGTTTTCCACCAATTTATACCTACGATTTTCAATCAAGTTGCTGCGAACGCAATAAACTAATCCTAGAGAAAAAGCTATTGCCTTTGTTTTGTTTTGACTGATAATAAGGAATAATTCCAAAGAATATTAATAGTTTAATTATTTTATTGGGAGTGAAAAGCTAGTCTGTTCTGAAGAATTGTTATACACAGTTCCATTTCGTATAGGTACAGGATAATGCCCAAACTGGATGATATGATGGGATTGTCGTCTGCACTTGTTGTGTCTTTACGTTACAGACTTCCGGTCTACCATCAAAATACAAAATTAATTTGAAAATGTTCACTTAAAATCAAAATTTATTCTTTTCTGTTACTCTCACATGCTGTCAAGCCACAATAGGCAAATAGACCTAAATTAATTGTACCCCCCGACAACAAAGTTGTAAGGGGGGGGGGGGTATACTGGTTTCAGGTTGTCTGTCTGTTTGTCTGTCTGTCTGTCTGACCGTCTGTCCGTCTGTCCGTAGACGCAATCTTGTGCGCACCATCTCTCCTTATCCGCTTGACAGAATTTAATGAAACTTCACACAAGTGATCAGTACCAACAGTAGTTGTGCATGGGGCATGTTAGGTTCTTTTAGAAAAAAAATTTGCAGAGTTATGGGACTTTGTTTTTTTTGTTACTATACTATATACATAGACACAATATTGTGCGCACCATCTCTCCTCATCCCCTTGACACAATTTAATGAAACTTCATACAAGTGATCAGTAACAGCAGTAGTTGTGCATGGGGCATGTTAGGTTCTTTCAGCGACAAAAATTGCAGAGTTATGGGACTTTGTTTCTTGTTAACATACTATGTACATACAGTCTGCATATGCAATCTTGTGCGTGCCTAATCTACCAAACCCTTACACACAATTTAATGAAACTTCACACAAGTGATCAGTACCTACCCTAGTTGTGCATGGTGCATGTTACATTCTTTTAGATAAATATTCTGCATAGTCATGCGACTTTGTTTTTTGTTACTATACTGTATACATATGATACAGTCTATATACATACAGTCCACATAATTATGAAGTCTTGTGTGCGTCAAATTGCAATGTACCGTGTCAGTGCATGCGGGGGGTACATTCACCATCTTTAGTGATAGCTCTAGTTTCTTTAGGGTCAACTATTAATAGTAAGGTTACTCTTATCCTGGAAGTGAAAACGGTAAGACCGGAAAATCTTTGTTGGAAGTTAAGTTTTACACATTTTCCGAGTCTTTCTATTGGTTACTAAAGTACGATAAAAGTGATGTTACCACGAAGAACAGATGTTTTAAAATTGCCTTGTTTACTTTAATTGAAAGTGAGCATATACGTTTGACAAAAGCATGTACATTTGTGTCATTTTTGCAATTTTTCAGGTTGCCGTGCATAATGGTGGCATAGATGGAAGACTAACAAACAGAACAGTGACTAGCGTGTTTTCAGATCTGGACGTATAAGGGATGTAAGTTTTTTTTCCTTTTTGTCTGAAATGTTTCACGACAACACAACAATAAATGTTTGTTTCAATTTTTGTTCGACCAATCGAAGAATAAGTAGAGCTATCCTACTCACCACGGCGTTGGCGCCGGCGTCACACCTTGGTTAAGTTTTTCGTACCAGTCCACATTTTGACAAAACCTTTTGAGATAAAGCTTTGAAACTTTTAACATTTGTGTACCATCACCATGCCCAGTTTTAGGCAGGAGTAAATAACTCCATCACGGATTTTGGCTGAATTGTGGCCTTTTTAACTTACAAACCTTGGTTACGTTTTTCGTACCAGTTCATATTCTACATCTACATCTATATTTTACTGCTCAACAATCAATACTGATTATAACTGGGAGGCGCTTTGTCTGGGACGGACTGTTAATTAAAAGATGAGCAAGCTCATTAGGTGCAAAGTTAAAAAGAACTACAATTACTAAGATAAAAACATAGATAGAGATATGAAAGTTACAGTTGCCAGCCTCTCAGTGAATAGAATCAAACTGGGGATGGATTGTATATGTAGGGGAAGACCATTCCAGGAACTTTTTGTTCTTGGAAAAAAGCAGTTTGAATGGTATTGCGTGTGAGATTGTGGGAACAAGTAGTTCAGTTTTGTTTTAGGTGTGAGGTGGTTATGGTCAGCTGAAATAAGACTGTACCTTATTTTAAAAAATATAATAAAGGAATTTTTAATGCGGCGTTGTTCAAGGGCTTGCCAGTTGAGATCATTTTAAGCATTTGGGTGACACTGCTAGTTTGGCCATAGTTGTTACATAATATTTTGTTACACAATATTTTGTGTAAACTGTTTGACATAATGGCTTTGAAACTTTTATCACTTCTTTATTATAACAGTCTCTATCTGTAGGCAACAGTATATATCTCTGACAACTACTTTGGCTGAATTATGGTTCTTTTTAGCTCCATTATTCATAGAATAGGGGTGCTATTCTACTCGCCCCGGCGTCGGCATCGGTTTGTCCTTTCTTGGTCAAAGTCTTTCGGCATCCTTTGTTTTTCTGTCATATCTTTGTTACTATTGCTTATATCTTACTGTAAGTTTACATAAACATTGTCAGCATACAAACAAAGTATGCCAAGTTCAAGGTCACCAAGTTGTTATACTTTCATGTTATTTTTTTTTTTCGAATGCTTCGTTTACAGACACATCCTTGGTACTTTAAAAAATGACTTGAAATTAAAAAAAAAAGCTTTATAATTATCATCTGCATATGTGATTACAATCCCCACAACTCTTATTGTATTTTTGACAGAATTATGCCCCTTTCATACTTAAAGTTTTGTTGTTTTGCAATCTTCGCTTTCTGGATATAACTTTAGTACAATATAAGATAATGACTTGAAACTTAAAATGTAGCTTTATCATCATCATCTGCTATAATAATAAATAAAATAAAATAAAAATAAATAAAAAAATAAATAGAAATATAATTTGAGTTCAGCAAAGTCTTAATACTTTATGTGCATGTAGTTTCCTGGACTAATATAATCTAATTCCATCAAAATAAAGAATGTCAGTACCCCTTCCATACTTAACCTTTAACCCTCTGAGTAGTAGGGTTTTTGTTTATATCTTGGTGTATCTTCCTTTTAAAATAGAGGTCTCTTATTTAAACATAAATTCATTTATCGCTGAATAGTGTAGTGCGCTGTCCTATGGACAGCTCTTGTTGGACTTGGAAATTGGTTCAGTTTTTGTACAAGTCCATGTTTTGTCGAAACTGTATGACGTGTGGCTTTGAAACTTTGAACGCTTTGTTTATCATCATGATTCCCATCTATAGGTAAGAGTACATAACCCTGTCAAGTAGTTTGGCTCTTTTTGGACTGGGAAATTGGTTCAGTTTTTGTACAAGTCCATGTTTTGTTAAAACCATTTGATATGTAGCTCTGAAACTTTGAACATGTGCTTATCATCATGATCTTCATCTGTAGGCAATAGTACATAAATTTGTCAACTACTTTGGCTGAGTTGTGGCCCTTGTTGAACTTGGAAATCAGTTAAATTTTTCATACCAGTCCATATTTTGTATAACCTGTCTGTCATATGGCTTTGAAACTTTGACCACTTGTGTAGGCAAAACTACATAACTAGGGCAAGGCCTTTAGCTCAGTTATGGCCCATTTTTTGACATACAAATTAGTTTAAGTTTCGCATATCATTCCATATTTTGTCTAAACTGTTTGATATATAATATAGCTTTGAAACTTTAAACACTTGCTTATCACCATGGTCACACACTGCCATATAGTGCAAGACTTATCCAAATCTACAAAGACAGGTAGTACCGTACATTGTTTGTCTTATCTGTTTTTCTTCTTTTGGCTGATAATCTTTGGTAATATGTTAACTCCATACTTCCATCAATTCTTCGAATAGTCGAGCTCGAGCGCGCTGTCAATGTACAGCTCTTATTATTCATGTCTTTCTATATTTTATACACTTAATATGATGGCTGCGTAAATGTACATAATGAGAGAAATGTATGATCCACGTTCAGTAGCTGCTCTGTAATATTGTTCATAGATCGCCTCCATTTATTTCGAGTTGTTGCCCTGGAAACTGTTTATAATGTTTTGACAGTTTTAATGACAAGCGTTACGTTTGTCAGCATCATGATTTTTTTTTATTTCTTGCATTTTAGGTTGTGGCTTTGTGGAAACGATCAAAACCATAAGATGACGCAAACAGATCTTAGATGGACGTGCTTTTAGATTCGGAGTATACTGGGTGTGTATGGTTTCTTTTCCCTTTTTGCCATGAATCATGAAGGCAACACTAGTACTAGTACTAATATTTGTTTGTGCTCTTACATGTACCTGTATGTATTTTAGCTCAACATTCCGAAGAATAATAAGAGCTATTCTACTCACACAGGCGTCGGCGTCACATTTTTTTTTTGAATTCTATGTGCAAGATCATATCTTTAAAAAAAATTGTATGAATTGAATTGAAACTGCACATAGCGCTTTCCAGTCACCAAACCTACAGAAATCAGGACCTAAAAGAAAAAGAAAAGAAAAAAAAATGTACATAACGCTTTCCAGCCACCAAACCTACAAAATAACAAAGTTAGATAACTCTTAATTGATTTTCATACAAATTGTAGCCCTTTGCTTTACGTTTTGCATACAATTAACTATCTAGCTGTATCCCAATAAGGATTGACTCTTCTTCACTCCATGCCTCTTAGTCATCAAAACTACTTCAATAACTAAGTTGGATAACTCTTGGTTGAAATTAATACAACTTATGGCCGTTTTGATTTAGAAAATTTGGTTAAAGTTTGCATGCAAGTAACCCAAGCTGTATCTCAGTAATATCTGTATGTATTGGTTTGAAACTTTACAATTTTTTCTCAGTCACCGAATCTTCTGTAGTCGACAAGTTAAATTACTCTTGCTAGAATTAAATTCCAAGTATCATATTTTATCGACTCAGAAAATTCGGTTACATTTTGCATGCAACGATCAAGCCATATTTCAGTAACAACTACATGACATTTGTATTGGATTGAAATTTCACATAATGCTTTCAAGTCCCTAAACCTACCAAAATACTAAAGCTGAATAACTCTTGGTTGAATTGAATTTAAATTATGGTTTTATTTCGGCTTATAAAGTTTCGCGTATCAAGGTGTAACTCAGTAACGATTGAAACTGAATGCAAGACATCCATCTCATCAAATTTACTTCCGTATTAATGTTAAAGAATTTTTGGTTGAAATTGAAGAAACTGTGTCCCTTATTTCACTTGTATATACTCAGTTTGATTACCATGGAAACGTAGATCTTCATCTGCTAGGCTGACAACCGACGTTCAGAAGCTTTGCTGTAATATTGTTCATGGATCGCCTTCACTGATATTTAGTCATTTGTCTCATGCAATTGGTGTTGCCATGAAAACATGTTTTATAAAATAGTTTTATTTACGTTTAACAAAATCATGTCTTCTTTTTAATGCATTATAGGTTGTGTCTATAAGTGGCAAATATCAAGAACATACATACAGATCATGGACGAAGGTGTTGTCAGATCTGGAGCATAAATGGTATGTATATTTTCACATTTTCTTTGTCTGGAATGGCTGAGGGTACCACTAGAATTAATATTTATTTCTATTCATGCACATGCATTTCTGTGTCTTAAACACTCAACAGGGTTACCATGGAAACATACATCTACTTCTATGCAGTGAAATAAATGGATGACCGACGTTCAGATGTACAGAGTTATACAGCAGATCTTGGAGCACATATGTGGTGCGTATGTTTACTTTTCCTTTCTTATGGCAACACTTTGATGAATTTGTTTCCCGTTTTACACATGCCTTTCTGTATCTATACTCTCAACAGGGTTACCATGGAAACGTACCTCTACATCTAGGCAATGGTTTGGATGACGGACGTTCATATGTGTAAAGTTAGATAAAGCAGATTTTGGGGCATATTGGGGGTGTATGTTTACTTTTCTTTTCTGTGTAGACATTATGATTTGTTTCTTTATATCTTTACACATGCCTTTCTGTATCTATACACTCAACAGGGTTTCCATAGAAACATAAGTAACATCTAGGCAGCGGTATAATGGAAGATCGACGTTCAGATGTACAAAGTTATACAACAGATTTTGGAGCACATATAGTGTGTATGTTTACTTTTTTGTAGCAAAACTATTATATATTTGTTTCTTGTTTTACACATGCCTCTTTCTCTGTATCTATACACTCAACAGGGTTTCCATGGAAAAGTACGTTCACA
The DNA here is from genome assembly GCF_021730395.1 of Mercenaria mercenaria. NCBI lineage: Eukaryota > Metazoa > Mollusca > Bivalvia > Venerida > Veneridae > Mercenaria > Mercenaria mercenaria. The sequence goes on from NC_069375.1 coordinate 65,933,703, forward strand.
TCTAGGCAATAGTGTAATGAATGATCGCCGTTCAGATGTACACAGTTATACAACAGATTTTGGACCATTTAGGTAGTGTATGTATATTTTTCCTTTTTTTTGTGTAAACATTTTGATATGTTTCTTTCTGTCTTTAAACATGACTTTCTGTATCTGTACACACAACAGGGTTACCATGGAAACGTACCGCTACAGCTAGGGAACGGTATAAAGGATGACCGACGTGCAGATGAGCAAAGTTATACAGCAGATACTGGAGCATATTGGGTGTGTATATATACTTTTTCTTCTTTTGTGGCAACACTTTGATATGTTTGTTTTTCGTGTTACAATGCCTCTCTATACACTCAACAGGGTTACCATGGAAACGTACCTCTACATCTAGGCAATGAAATAAATGGATGTCTGACGGTCACAGGTGCAAAGTTATACAACAGAATTTGGAGCATATAGGTAGTGTATGTTTACTTTGTCCTTTCTTGCGCATACATTATGATTTGTTTCTTTCTCTCTTTACACATGCCTCTCTGTATCTATAGATATAACAGGGTTACCATGGAAGCTTACATCTAAATCCAGGCAATGGTATAATTGGATGACCGACGTTCAAGACTACAAACAGCAGTGAGAGAAATATTGCAACCGATCACGTGGTAAACGGTTAACTTAGTCTAAATCTAACTAAGACATGTAAGCGAATTCAGGTGAAAATTGAATTTAAAACAAATGTCTAGATAATCGGTGCGCTTATTGATAACCCAGTATATGTATGTTTTTGTTTCGTAACACCGTTCTGTCATTGATTTGTTTACAATGGCTACTTGGTGGTGATGCAGTGGTGGTGCGTTTGTGTCAGTGGTGGTGTTTGTGGCGGCGTTTTAGTGTTTGTGTTGGTGTTTTAATGTTTGTGGTGGTGTTTTAGTGTTTGTTCCGGTGTTTTAGAGTTTGTGGTGGTGTTTGTGGTGGTGTTTTAGTGTTCATGGCGGTGTTTTGGTGTTTGTAACGGTGTTTATATGTCTGTGGTGGTGTTTATGACGGTGTTTTTTAGTGTTCGTGGCGGTGTTTTAGTGTTCGTGGTGGTGTTTTCATTGTGGTCTTCGTGTTCTGTTTTGTCAAAAAAGTTTTTGTCTGTTGTTGCGAGTTGTTTGTAGCGTTGGGTTTTTGGTCTTTCTTTCCGTTACAAGGTGTTTTTCTTTCCACCATTAGCAATATATTATTGCTTGATTTATTCCTGAATAATCTAAATATTGAGGCATGTTTTAAAATTTTTACTTGTCCCATCAATTTCAGATTGCTTCAAAGACATACCATGAAATACGTAGACGACAGACATAACGTGCAGATGGCATCTGAGTAAACGCGCGCAATTGTTCTGTTTTATTTCAGCTTTTTGTTCTGTTTGTTTCGTATTGCTGTTTTCTTCTACTAGAATGTCGGGGTATTTGGAGAATAAAGACACAGACGGATGTCGAAATGCTGATCAAACAAAATGTGCGTTTCTTTTTACCGAGACAGGTACGTATTACTACTTATATTATCCTGTTTTATAAGCATTTCTCTACAGATGTTTCCAGAATGGTAGCTGATGTTGACTACAAGCACGTGCGAAGATATAATGTTGTAGATATCACAATGGCTTAGTGGATGGTGCAGCTATGGAGCTTGATATTGACTACAAGCACGTTTACGGAAGTCAAGAGGTAGAATTCACGGTGGTTAAACGAACAGTGCAGCTCTGGCTGATGATGCTGGCTATACAAGCACGTGTAAGGCCGTCATTTTGGAGATTTCACAATGGTTTAGTGGACAGTTCAGCTTTGCCTTTTCTCTGAGCAGAATGAGGTATGCAATTTGTCGGTACAATAAGTTTATTTTTGGCTAGCTTTCATTAGGCTTGTAGTTTTCTACCAAGTTATGCACATATATTTTCATTTTTTATAAATTTTCTCCAAATTTGGTATTTTCTGGTTATCATTTAGGTCTACATTGTTTAAATTTTCTTTGTTTGTAAATGTTGAATAATTATAATTAGTTTTCTGTCAGCAGTGCATAACTTTAAACCTTCAGAAAGATCGGGGCGATTTTCCTCCGGAGAAATTCAAGAGCTTATGAATGCGCATACAGTTTCTGGCTTCGATGAAGTAAAACTCGAAGTATTGGATGAGAAAGTGAGAACTATTCCAAGAGAAGCGACTTCTTGGACCATACATACACGTAAGGACTTGCTTATAAATATGAGCCGCGCCATGAGAAAACCAACATGGTGGCTTTGCGACCAGCATGGATCCAGACCAGCCTGCGCATCCCACAGTCTGGTCAGGATCCATGCTGTTCGCTAATGGTTTCTCTGATTGCAATAGGCTTTGAAAGCGATGCGCAGGCTGGTCTGGATCCATGCTGGTCGCAAATGCACCATGTTGTTTTTTTTCATGGCGCGGCTCATACTAGTATAATGCACATTGAATACATATGTCGGTAATTCAGTTTAGTTTCACTATGAAGTTTGAAAGGTTTTCATGGCTGATGTAATTTTACGTCAAGAAAATTCTATTTGGCTCATTGCAGTGCTGTCGTCTGAAAAATGCAAGCGTTTTTTTTTTTGCCATATCAGCATGAGACGTGGTTCGAATCCGCGAGTATCGATGTGTGAGTCTCAAACCTATAAGATTTTGATACGAAATTGTATTTTCTTATGAGTCAGTAAAAAAATAAACCGGAGTAAAAGTGTCTTTTCATTTTATAAAAAAAGTTGAAAAACTTAGGTTTCCATAAAGTAAATACTAGTGAGAAACCCAGGAAAAAACAATGTGGCTATTTAATTTATTGATTGACAGGAAGAAAATTTTAGTTGATGGAACTACAGTTACTATAGGACTGCTTTGCTGGTACCATGAAGATACCGATAACCAGAGGTGCCCTGACACCCTTTTGAGGGTGTACATCAGAGATATAGTAATAAGGTAGGCTACTAAATTACTTAAGGACTGCCATTTACGCGACTTATCTTGAACTTATCCGAAACAGGTTAAAATGTCACTACAGGCACACGGAACGCTACTGTTGATATAGGCTCACATCTTGTTTGTGACAAACATTTATTTTACCTTAACGTTATAGAGAAATTTGACAAGTTGTGTAACATTGACTGGTAGTTTTTTTAAATTTTCCATTAACTAAACCTAATAAGATAAATATCCATATGATATAAGAGGATTTATAACATGGCAGTTAATTACCAGTTATCAAATCTAAAATGAAACATGTGCTCTGTATCAAAGTACATCAATTAGTAACTCGTGGATCCGGGTCGACTGCTTCACAAAATAGACTTTGAAATTAATTTAGTATCATATGCTGTCATTTCTAATAATGCAATACAAACGTACACATGAAAGATTTCTCACTATCATTTTTAACCCTTAAACTGCTAAATTTCTGAAATGGACTGGTCCATCATTCAATTTGGGCAATACCATTTGATATTAAAAGGGGTGTTCAATGAAAATTTATTGACTGAATAGCGAACAGTGCAGACCATGATCAGACTGCACGGATATGCAGGCTGATCTTGGTCTGCACTGGTCGCAAAGGCAGAATCACTTTGCCGCCAGCAGGCTAAGGGTTAATTAAAATGCACATATTGTCGGGATTTTGATATCATATTCTTTCGAAGTAATGACATTTCTTCGGACTTTGAAATATTATAACTACATCAGAACATCGTGTACTCAACTTCTCATATAGTGTCCACCCAATTACAGTGAAACATGAAGTGGACATGTAAATATTGTTGGAACTTCATTATTTTTACCTCGACTATACGAAGTATGGAGAGCTGTCCTACTTGACCCGCCGCCAGCGTCGGCGTCGGCGTCCTTCCGCGTCCGCAAATTGGTTAAAGTTTTGATGCAATTTCTCTTTATCTTTGTTGTTACTTGATGGATTTGCTTCAAACTTAAAATAGTTATTCCTCATCATCACCCACAAAATATGGCACAAGGGTCATAACTCAGGCACCAGAATTTCATGCATTATCCCCTTTGTACTTAGAATTTCAGGTTGGTTTTCTCATGGCACGGCTCAATTATGTTATAGTCAAGAGTTGTCTGGAGCGTGACTGTAAAAAGACATGTCTGACAATCGAGCGATAGTTAGCATCTTTTCATTACATTTTATGGATTTCTCCGGTTATTGCAGCACCAGGTCTATAAAATATGATTTATTTCAGGTCGAAAAAGGCAAGAAGACAGTGTTTGATATTATTGAAAGACATAGAAAAAGAACAGATTGCAGAAAAGAAATATCATTTTGCCGCCGTGTGCTTGTTGTTTCCGACAGCTGACAGTCCGACGCATATCAGGTAATACCTTTCAAAATTTTGTTTTATATTGACGGCTCTATATCTGTAAGCAATTTATGACTAATCTTGTCATAGTTTATTCGAAGCACTATACGAATTATGTCCCGATTTAGTAAAGTTTTGTATGTAAGCTGGTATCTCGGTAATCACTTGTAGGAATGGATTGAAACTTCACACACTTATTCACTGTAATAAACTGACTTACACTGCACAGGATCCATAACTCTGTTTTGCTTTTTTTACAAAATTATGCCCCCTTTTCTACTTAGAAATTTTTAGTTAAGGTTTTATCATACGCCCGAAGGGACGTATTATGTTATGACGCCGGTGTCTGTCCGTCCGTTAGCAATTTCGTGTCCGCTCTATATCACTTGAACCCCTTGAAGGATTTCAAAGAAACTTGACACAAATGTTCACCTCACGGAGATGACGTGCAAAGCGCATGTCTCGGATGACTAGCTTCAAGGCCAAGGTCACACTTAGGGTTCAAAGGTCATATGAGTGTGTTTCGTGTCCGCTATGTAACTCTTGAACTGCTTGAAGGATTTCAAAGAAACTTGGCACAATTGTTCACCACACTAAGACGATGTGCAGAGCGCTTGTTTTGGATGACTAGCTTCAAGGTCAAGGTCACACTTAGGAGTGAAAGGTTGGATAGCTCAGTGGTTTGCACACTGGCCTTCCAATCCTGAGGTCTGGGGTTCGATCCCCGGCAGCTACTCGGGAATTTTCAGAAACGCTTTTCAGTGTTTCCCACCCAACTAGAGGTGTACTGGTCAGGAACCCAGGCAATACTTGCGTGTATCAGTGCTATACACTGGGCACGTTAAAGAACCAGGCTGTCTATTCGCAACGAGCTAGGCTAAGTTAGCCGGACAAGCCTGTATCTGATTTCTGATCTCTCTGTCGTGGGGGCTTTGTCTCACTCTGTCCCTCTGGTCAGATCGCTCTGTGTCTGTACTAGTAGAGGATGAATTATGCGCCCTGTGTGGCTGCATTGAACTATGTAAAGCGTCTTTGAACGTGAAATTGGTCATGAAAAGGGCGCTATATAAATCTGGTATAATATAATAAATATATCACTTTGCTGTGTCCGCTCTGTAACTCTTGAACTGCTTGAAGGATTTCAAAGAAACTCGGCACAAATGTTCACCACACTGAGGCGACGTGCAGAGCGCATGTTTCGGATGACTAGCTTCAAGGTCAAGGTCACACTTAGGGTTCAAAGGTCATATGAGTGTGTTTCGTGTCCGCTCTGTAACTCTTGAACTGCTTGAAGGATTTCAAAGAAACTTGGCACAAATGTTCACCACACTGAGACGATGTGCAGAGCGCTTGTTTTGGATGACTAGCTTCAAGGTCAAGGTCACACTTAGGAGTGAAAGGTCATATATCACTTTGCTGTGTCCGCTCTGTAACTCTTGAACTGCTTGAAGGATTTCAAAGAAACTTGGCACAAATGTTCACCACACTGAGGCGACGTGCAGAGCGCATGCTTTGGATGACTTGCTTCAAGGTCAAGGTCACACTTAGGGGTCAAAGGTCATATATGACTTTGCATTGTGTATATTTTTCTGCATTGCAGTGCTCTTGTTTTTATTTGGCAGATCCCTCTTTTGTTCTCTTACAATAATGTTTTTTTGTATTACTTTCCTTTCTTGTTACTATAAAAAGCTTATTTTGAAACTTTTTTATTGTTGGTCATAGGGAAAAAAACCAAGGCCACTTTTCTGTGGTACAACATGGATGGTACATCCAATTTTTAGATGTATTTTGGCATAACTTTACCTGATAAGAATTTTTTGTGGACTTTGAATTTTTTTTAGGAATTTCTTCTTTTTGTTGTTCCTGTCCTTTTGGCTTCAACAGTCAAGTTCTTTAAATTTTACTCCCATCCTCTGATGTAACCCTTCGGGCGTATATTGCCCCGCTTGGCGGTGCTCTTGTATGTAAGCTGGTATCTCAGTACACACTAACAGGAATTGGTTGAAACTTCACAAAACTTGTTCACTGTGATGAACTGACATGAAATGCACAGGTTCAATAACTCTACTGTGCATTTTTTACAAAATTATTCGTCCGCACTTTGGTTAAAGTTTTGATACAATTTCTCTTTATCTTTGTTATTACTTGATGGATTTACTTCAAGCTTAAAAGAGTTGTTCCTCATCATCACCCACATCATATGGCACAAGGGTCATAACTCTAGCACCAATATTTCATGAATTATCCCCCTTTTTACTAAGAATTTCAGGTTACAGTTTTGGTACACTTTCACTTTATCTCAATTATTACTAAATGGAATTGATTCAAACTTTAAAAAGTTGTTTAACATCATCACCCACATCATATGGCACAAGGGTTATAACTCTGGCACCAATATTTCATGAATTATCCCACTTTTTACTTAGAATTTCAGGTTAAAGTTTTGGTGCACTTTCACTTTATCTCGGGTATTACTAAATGGATTTGATTCAGACTTAAAAAAGTTGTTTAACATCATCACCCGCATCATATGGCACAAGGGTTATAACTCTGGCACCAATATTTCATGAATTATCTCCCCTTTTTTACTTAGAATTTCATGTTAAAATTTTGGTGCACTTTCACTCTATCTCAGTTATTATTAAATGGATTTGATTCAAACTTAAAATAGTTGTTCAACATCATCACTCACATCATATGACACAAGGGCCATAACTCTTGCACCAATTTTTCATGAATTCTATCCCTTTCAACTTATAATTTCAGGTTAAAGTTTTGATGCACTTTCACTCTAACTCAATTATTACTGAATGGATTTAATTCAAACTTAAAATAGTTGTTTCACCTTATGTCCCACATCATATGACACAATGTCTATAACTCCTTCACCAATTTTTCATGAATTATGCCCCTTTTACTTAGAATTAATGGTTAAATTTGATGCATTTTCACTATATCTCAGGTTATTTCTAAATGGATTTGATTCAGCATGACATAAGGTGCATTACTCTTGCACCAATATTTCATGAATTATGCCCCCTTTGTGCTGAGAATTATACTTAATATTTAATGTTTTGATACACTTGATCCTTATCTCTTATTACTTAATACTTTCGACACAGACTCAATCTATTATCCAATATTTCATCCACGTTGGAGTCATTGAACACTCCAGTGACAGCTCAAGCTTCGTCAAATGTGCCGTTTCACTATCCAGCATCGAAATAGTCGAGCGCGCTGTCTCCTGTGACAGCTCTTGTCCGACTTAGCAGTTCTTGGTTAAGATTTTTTATGTAAGCTGGTATCTCAGTACCAACTAATGGGAATGGATTGAAACTTTACACACTTGCTCACTGTCATGATCTGATATGTAGTGCACAGGTTCCATAAATTTTCTTTTTTTTTACAAAATTATGTCCCTTTGTTGACTTAGCAGTTCTTGGTTAAGTTTTTGTATGTAAGCTGGTATCTCAGTACCAACTAATGGGAATGGATTGAAACTTTACACACTTGCTCACTGTCATGAGCTGATATGCAGTGCACAGGTTCCATAAATTTTCTTTTTTTTTACAAAATTATGTCCCTTTGTTGACTTAGCAGTTCTTGGTTAAGATTTATCTATGTAAGCTGGTATCTCAGTACCAACTAATGGGAATGGATTGAAACTTTACACACTTGCTCACTGTCATGATCTGATATGCAGTGCACAGGTTCCATAAATTTTCTTTTTTTTTTACAAAATTATGTCCCTTTGTTGACTTAGCAGTTCTTGGTTAAGTTTTTGTATGTAAGCTGGTATCTCAGTACCAACTAATGGGAATGGATTGAAACTTTACACACTTGCTCACAGTCATGATCTGATATGCAGTGCACAGGTTCCATAAATTTTCTTTTTTTTTTACAAAATTATGTCCCTTTGTTGACTTAGCAGTTCTTGGTTAAGATTTTTTATGTAAGCTGGTATCTCAGTACCAACTAATGGGAATGGATTGAAACTTTACACACTTGCTCACAGTCATGATCTGATATGCAGTGCACAGGTTCCATAAATTTTCCTTTTTTTTTTTACAAAATTATGTCCCTTTGTTGACTTAGCAGTTCTTGGTTAAGTTTTTGTATGCAAGCTGGTATCTCAGTACCCACTAATGGGAATGGATTGAAACTTCACAAAATTGTCCATCGTTATGAGCTGATATGCATTGTACAAGTTCCATAACCCTGTTTTGCAAGTTAAAAAATATGCCCCTTTTTCAACTTTTCTATTCTTTTAATTGACAAGGCTGTTGAATAGTCCAGCGTTGCTGTCCTGCGACAGCTCTTGTTGAATGATCTATTTTGTAAATCAAACATAAAATATTCTTGTTCCTCATCATCACCACATTATATGAAATGAGTTCCTGACACCAATCTGACATAAATACTGCCCCCCTTTAATTTATCATTCCCTCGCCAAATGTAGGGATATTGTTTTTGGCGTTATCCGTCCATACGTACGTGCGCATTTGCGACGTACGTGCGCATTTGCGTCCGTCCGTCCGAAGTTGAAAATGCTTATAATTCAAAAAGTATGTAAACTAGAATCCCCAACATTCACATGATTATTAATTAGCACATGACCTTTGCTCACGTGTTGTTTTGTTCCCTTGACTCATTAAAAGGAGAGGTTTTCCCTAAAATTTGGTAAAAAATTGAAAATGCTAATTATTAAAAATGTTTTGTTTTTTTAACTAGAATCACCAAACCTTACATGATGATTAATAAGCACTTGACCTTTTCTTTCACATGTTGTATTATCCCCCTTGCCCCGTAAAAGCAGTTTTGTTCTCTTGATTTGGTTAAAAGCGGATTTCTGACTGTATCTATGCAACTTACTGATGAACCGTCATGAAACTTTGTATAAATATAGAGGCTGTGGTGCACATGCAGTTTCGCCAGGATCACTTTGTTAACTCCAGAGTTATTGCCCTTTAATTGTTTTAATATTCATAAATTCCTACATAACAAAGAAATCCATGGACGGATCTTCATGAAATTCAACACAAATATAGATCACTATAGGGCAGAGTTTTTCCCCTTGATTTTGTAAAAATAGAAAGAAACAAACCATTGCACGGTCCTTTTGTACATACGTTTATCAGGAAATCTTTCAAAATACAGCCCCCTCATTGACAAAACAACTTATTCGGTGGGGGATGTAAATTCACTGAATTGTATTGATGTCCCAGATGTTGAAGACCTGGGAGGCATATAGAGTTAAACTGTCCGTCTGTCATTCTACCCATCTGTCACTTTCTTGTGCTTTCAACTCCTCCTTCAGTTCTCTTCAAATAAAAATGAAACTTATTGGACTTAACAATATGACAACTATGTCTGTACCTTGTGTACCAATACAAATGAAGCCCGGTATTCATCATCAACATGAAGTAGACACGCGCTCATTGTCGGGAAATTCGAGGGAGGATGCTGGGCTATTGAATTGGAAAACTATACACTGATAATACCATGATGATACAATTGTTTTGTTATTATTATAATGATTACATTCTATCAGATTTATAGAGCACCATTTTCTTCATGCACCCTAAATTTCGATCTTTTACATATCTTGATTTATTGTGACCAACCATTGTGTTGTATTTTTAACATAATTTAGTCTACATTTTGTAAGAAGGACGGAACAGATGCCTGCAGTAATTGAAACGTACGTACAAGGCTAATGAAACATCTTTTGTCTAGCTGTTTTGTGTACTTTTTGCCCAAGTAATTCTTGTTTATAATATGCTACATTTCGTCAAATATTTCCATTCCCAACCTTTAGCTCGACTATTCGAAGAAAAAGTAGAGCTATCCTACTCACCTTGGCGTCGGCGTCGGCGTCACACCTTGGTTAAAATTTTCGTACAAGTCCCTATTTTGACCAAGTCTTTTGGGATAAAGCTTTGAAACTTTCAACAATTGTGTACCATCACCATGTCCAGTTTAAGGCTAGAGGACATAACTCCATAACTCCATCAATGACTTTGGCTGCATTATGGCCCATTTTAACTTAAAAATTTTGGTTAAGTTTTTCGTACAAGTTCACAGTTTGTGCAAAGTATTTGACATATGGCTTTGAAACATTATCACTTGTTTATTATAACAGTCTGTAGGCAAGAGTATATAACTCTGTCAAATATTTTGGCTGAATTATGGCCCTTTTTGGACTTGGAAATTGGTATATTTTTTGTACAAGTCCATGTTTTGTCAAACCTTTTTGACATGCGGCTTTGAAAGTTTGAACAATTGTTTATCATTATGACATTTCTATGTATAGGCAAGAGTACATAACTCTGTCAAGGATTTGGCTGAATTATGACCCATTTGGACTTGGAAACAAGTCGATGTTTTTGAAACTTTGAACAGTTGTTTATCGTCATGATTCCCATCTGTAGGCAAGGGTACATAACTCTGTAAACTATTTTTGCAGAATTATGGCCCTTTTTGGACTTGGAAATCAGTGAAGTTTTTCATATCAGTCCATATTTTGCCTAAACTTGTTTGTCATATGGATTTGAAACTTTGACCATTTGTTTGCCGTTAAAGTCTACATATGTAGGCAAGACTACATAACTAGGACAAGGGCGTAAGCTCAGTTATGGCCCTTTTTGACATAGAAATTAGTTAAGTTTCGCATACCATCCCGTATTTTGTCTGAACTGTTTTATATATTGCTTTGAAGATTTGACCACTTGTTCGCCATTATTGTCTACATATGTAGGCAAAACTACATAACTAGGACAAGGGTGTAAGCTCAGTTATAGCCCTTTTTGACATAGAAATTAGTTAAGTTTCGCATACCATCCCGTATTTTGTCTGAACTGTTTTATATATGGCTTTGAAACTTTGAACACTTGCCTACCAGCATGGTCACATATTGCCGTATAGTGCAAGACTTACCCAAATCCACAAAATGCAGGTACATTGTTTGTATTATCTATTTTTATATGCCCGTCTCTGAAAGAGCGGGTCGTATTATGTGAATACCCGTGTTGGGTTGGCGGGGGGTCGGCGTCCAAAAGCAGGTTCGCTCTTTAAGTCAAACAGTTTTCATCCGATCTTCACCACACTTGCTGACAAAGTTTTTGGGCATAATATCTCAGCCAGACTTAATAACTAGCAAAATCGCCCCAGGCACTCTTGTATTATGGCCCTTGAATTACTCGAAATCTGCGAATTTAGCCTTGTCTGCACTCTAACAGTTTTCATCCGATCTTCACCAAACTTGCTGTCAATATTTTTTGGCATAATACTTAGTATCTCGACCAAGTTCGATAACCAGCCAAATAGCCCCAGGTACTCTTGGATTATGGCCCTTGAATTGGGCCGAGTTCGATGACAGGCGTATTTTATGGCAGTCTGCCACTCTTGTTTTCTTTTGTCTGAAAATCTCTGGTAATACTTTGACCCTTTACTTCAATCAATGCTTTGAATAGTCGAGAGCGCTGCCGACAGACAGCTCTTGTTATTTTTTCGCCATATATACATTTTAAGCTCGACTTTTATTGTACTCGCCCTGGCGTCGGCGTCGGCGTCGTCGTTGGGTTAAAGTTTTTGATAAAGTCAAATATCTCTGTTACTATCAAAGCTATTGACTTGAAACTTAAAATACTTATTTACCATCAAAGTCTACACCAGGAGAAACAATCCCCATAACTATGTTTGAATTTTGACATAATTATGCCCCTTTTTAACTTAGAAGCTTTTGTTAAAAATTTTGATAAAGTCAAATATCTCTGTTACTATTACAGCTTTTGACTTGAAATCCAAAATAGTTACATGTATTTACTATCAAAATCTACACTAGGAAACACAATTCCAATAACTCTGATTTGAATTTTGACAGAATTATGCTCCTTTTTAACTTAGAATTTTTGGTTAGAGTTTTTAATAAAGTCAAATATCTCTGTTACTATCAAAGCTTTTGACTTGAAACATAAAATACTTGTTAATCGTCAAAGTCTACACCAGGAGAAACAATCCCCATAACTCTGATTTGAATTTTGACAGAATTATGTCCCTTTTTAACTTAGACTTTTTTGTTAAATCTTTTGATAAAGTCAAATATCTCTGTTACTATTAAAGCTTTTGACTTGAAATCCAAAATAGTTATTTGCTATCAGTCTACACCAGGAGACACAATTCCCATAACCCTGATTTGAATTTTGACAGAGTTATGCCCCTTTTTAACTTGGATTGTTTTTTTACTGGCAAAGCTCTAATTCAGAGTCAAGCACTGAGAATGTCGAGTGCGCAGTCTTACGGAGTTACAGATTATTCTGAAAAAAAAAATGACTAGAAGATATATCTTAATCCGATTTGAAATAATTTTACATTGAAGGATTTCGAGTCTTAATTATCTATCATCATTTTCAGCTTGATTTCAAACACACAAGTGAGAAATATCTGCAAATGGACAAATCCAGTATGATGAATCCACGACAGACCTGGTACAAGCATAAGAGCATGACACCACCACAGCCGCCCTGATACAAGCATTGAATAGACAAAAACTGACATTGTATATAATAATACTCCCACGTACAAAGTATATGGGGCTATATAGGAGTCACACATGTCTACCGGTCCGTTCGTCAGTTGTGTCCGCTGGGAAGATTTTCATAAAACTGGCATCAATTAATAACTTCCTCAAGACTATGTGCAGAGCGCACAATCCAGGTGACAAGGTCCATAGTCAAGGTCACTCTTGGAGGTCAAAAGTCATACAGCTTACATTTAGCGATTACAAGTACTTGCCTTGGCGTCGACGTCAGTCACAGTTGCATTTAAGTTAAACTTTTATGGCAAGCTTCTCTGTGTCACTCTGTATCTTCTTAAATACTGTCCCTATTAACATCAGAACTCACATAAGTGTTCGTCATTGTAATGGTCAGACATCTATTAGTGTAGGGTCAGGCATCCTAAAGGTCAAGGTCACTAGGGTCAAATATTGCTACAGGGCTGTTAAAGTTCTATAACAAGTTTATGTCACAATATCTTAACTACTGTCCTATAATCATCAAACCCAACATAAGGATTGGATTTAGAAATGGGCGAAACCCTTTGGTTTAATGTCAGGTAGCTCATAGGTCAAGGTCACTGGGTTTAGATTTTGTTAAAGTATTGGTACAATTTTTATTGCACACTTCTCAATTGACTTATAACTATTGTTTCTTAATACTGGGTATCATACCCAGCACTTTTAAGCCCTATCCACACATCCCCAAAATATATTTCTTAAAGAAAGTTGTATCTCATATTTCCGTCATCTCCCCTACCCCCACCCTCTCCGGCTTCGCCTACCTCCCCTACCCTATTTCACCACCTCTCTCCCTGACAAAAATGATTTATTTTACATTTTCTTTACACTTGATTACACTGTACATCTCGTGCCTCATATGTTAAAATGATGTTAAAGTGTTTAAGTGTCGCTTATCACTTTTACCCTCATTCCCACCCACTTTCAAAATTTTAAGACATTTTTCTACATCTCTCACACATTGTGTCTTAGATTCCTTTACTTCCACGCAACTACCCCCTCCCCTCCCCCCACCCCCACGCCCCACCTCCTCCCCAGCCACCACCAACATAAAAATCTTTCACACGCTTGCATTTATGATTTATAATAATGATAACAATGATAATAATATCTTGGTAAACATTTTCGAATAGTCGAGCGGGCACAACTTAGATCAATAGATCCAAGGTCAAGTTCACACTTGAAGGTCGAAAGTCATGATGACAACATTTTACTACCCCTGTACCAAAGCGGCGTCTGGGGGTATTAATTGCCTTTAGTGATAGCTCTAGTTGATCTTGTTTAAGAGGCCTAAATATGTAACATTTGCTTATTTAATAATTGTATCAATTATTTGAGAAGCTTTTGCTGAATTTTAAGATAAATATTTGGAGTTAAAATGAGGATTTTTTTAACATTGATACAGTCGGACTATTTTTAGATGCTAGGAATATTTCTAGTATGGTTTAATATTGGTCATGAAATTATGCACCTTTATTTTTATAGGAATATTTCTTTTTAAAACAAGTATTTTCATGAACACAAAATGCGCATTAAATTTTGTCTTTAATAAATAATGCCAGAGACAACAAATATATAGAAAACTGATTTGGTTAATTATTTCTAAGCGTCTCAAAAATTTACTACTTTATATTATTAATTTCTTTCAAAAATGAATATGCATGAATCAATTTATAAACAAAAAGCCACTTTCACAAAATTTTAATAATAGATTTCGGACAGAGATTAGCTCTTGACATTTGTTTGTTTCAGCGTAAGATAGAAATATTGAATAATTTAAATTGTAAACTCGTGTTCACGCGTGAAAAATAATTCGATTTTATATACAAATCAAAGAAAATTTATTTTATGCTACTAAATTGTACAAATTTTACGAGTGTAACGTCACACGCAATGTGCTACGTTACGCTTACTGTTATGGCAATATATATATTGGGGAAAAAAAGTAATATAGTTCTACGAGATTGATATCTTTTACATTTTAATATAGTTATTTTCTATTTTGTTTTTCGTTAAAAGTCTACGAGTTTATATGTTACTCATATTCTTTCGCGTTCAACTGAAGTTGCGTGCAAGTGAAAATTGTACTTGGATTTCCCACCTCTTAAACAGTGGGTCTATCAAGGTATAATGGATCGTTATATTTCAGTAATACTCGGAAAGCTTGACACGAAATTCCATACTCTAGTAATTACATAATGTACGGATAAAATCAGAGATCTTGGTCGTCTATATATAGCTTTTAAAGTCATTTTGGCCTCATTATTTGTACACTGAAGTTTACACTGTTTGGCATAACTCTTAACCGACACCTAATTCTCAGCACTAACATTAACCATTGCAGCTGAAATGACTTTTCAAGCAACTTTTTCTTTCATAGGAAAAAAAGTTAAACTTGTTATAAACTTTAGGCCGTTACATCTTTAGGAATGATTGGTAAAAAAACGGGATAATCAAATATAGAAGTGTGGGCAAACTTTTAAGTTTTTAGTCTGCTCTTTCACTGGAGTATAACAATAGATTATAACATGATAAACTCATTGATTCAAACGGAGAGAAATCCAAATATGATTTTCACTAGTACGGAACTACACTTGAACGCGAAAGGATATGAACTGCAAGGACTATAAAGGCGCTTCAAAAAGACAATGATGTATAGTAATGCTTACGAAAACACTTAAATACGTACCGAACTATTAAAATGTAAAAGATACATTTCGTAGACCTGTCTAACTTTTTTCAAACACGATCATTGTGATGTCGCGAACTATAGCGTGACATTACGCATAGCACATGGCCCCGTGCGGTTGAGTAAGATAAGATGAGATAAATCTATATTAATTTGACTGGAGATAAATCAATACGACGACTAAAATAATAAGTAATACGAACGTGTAATACTGAATTATCTTCCACTCTGGAACACCGGATTCAAGTTTACTCGGTTAAAGATATTTAGATCTTATGCTGAAACAAGCACATCCCCCCATTTCTATATCTTTTAACGACTGTAGTAGATAACAAGCATCAATGTTTTGAGGGGAAAAAACGGCTAATACATCAGTTGACATAACTCAGGACAGAAGTCTAAATAACTACTGTTAGATCTTTTTGTTTTCTAATCACAAGAACTTTTCACATTAAAAAATACGATTTTGAAATGATAGTCAAAATTCAATTATTTGAATGACTGTTGTTAGATAGTTTTGGGTTTATTATTCTAAGAAAATCAGTGCATTTTCATATTTGAAATGTTTCCGATCATATCTTACAGATCTATTAATGATATACATTTTATATTTTGTATACCGTAATCTGTATTTTTTCCTGTTCACTGGTTATTTTTAAGGACATTCAGAAATTTAAATATAATCGTAAGCGTACCATTTCTTCTCAATGAGTTTTACTGTTTGAGGTGAGAGTATAGTTCAGTTCAATGAATTTTTGCACATGTATTATATCTTAGAAATAATTTTCAGAACTTTTACACGTTATTTATTTTTTACAATGTCATTTGTGACTATTTGTTCGTTGTACTGATGCTTGATAACTGAATAAAGCGCCATGCACTTGTGTTGATTATTCATTTCTAAAATAAAAGGTCATACAATTGCATTATTAATTGATGTTTCTAACCGACATTAAATATGACTTTCCTTTAGTACGATTACTTCTTTCATACTATTCTATTTGCAAAATGCATGTGAGTTTAGTTGCAATTTGTAAAACACGTCCCGACTTGCATATTGTCATCAATAGTTATTATTCTTTTATTGACGTCATTTGCAAAATATCTGGGAGTTTAGCCCTGCCCGCATCAAATTATGCGATCCAATGTTACTTTACCTTGACGCCATTTGCAAAATGTATTGAGGTTACTCCGACTCGTCCTCTCTGTTCCAGTTAAAGTCCCCGCCTTGACGCCATTGCAAAATAAAAAAGAGGTCACTCTAACAGACCTATTTTTCACATCCAAAGTTACTTCCTCTACACCCTTGACGCCTTTTGCATAAAAGGGGAGGACACTACCCGACCTATTCCTTTTCCGTTCACAGTTACTTTCCCTACCATCCTTGACGCCATTTTCAACATAAAAGAGAGGTTACTAACCGACTTCTTTTTCCGTCTAAATTAACTTACCCGACCTCCCTTGACACTATTTGCAACATAAAGGAAAGGTCACTAACCAACCTCTAATTAGTACGTCAACATTTACTTCCCCTACCTCCCTTGACACGATTTGCAAAATAAATGGGGGAGGGGGGTCAGTCTAACAGACCTCCTTTTTCCGGCCACAGTTACTTCCCCTACCTCCCTTGACGCCATTTGCAAATTAAAGGGGAGGTCACTGTAACAGACCTCTTTTTCCGTCCACCATTACTTCCCCTACCTCCCCTGACGCCATTTGCAAATTAAAGGGGAGGTCACTGTAACAGATCTCTTCTTTTTCCGGCCACCATTACTTCCCCTACCTCCCTTGATGCCATTTGTAAATTAAAGGGGAGGTCACTAACAGATCTCTTCTTTTTCGGGCCGCAGTTACTTTTCCTACCTCCCTTGACGCCATTTGTAAATTAAAGGACAGGTCACTCCAACAGACCTCTTCTTTCTCCGGCCACGGTTACTTCACCTACCTACATGGACGCCATTTGCAAGTTAAAGGGGAGGTCACTAACAGTCTCTACTATTTCCGGCCGAAGTTACTTCCCCTACCTGCCTTGACGCCATTTGCAAAATCAAGGGGAGGTCAATCTAACCGCTTTTTTCCAGGCCACAGTTACTTCCCCTTCCTCCCTTGATGCCATTTGTAAATTAAAGGGGAGGTCACTAACAGACCTATACTTTTTCCGGCCACAGTTACTTCCCCTACCTCCCTGGCCGCCATTTGCAAAATCCAAGGGAGGTCACTCTTACCGACTTCTTTTTCCGGCTACAGTTACTTCCCCTACCTACCATGACGCCATTTGCAAAATCAAGGGGAGGTCACTCTAGCCGACTTCTTTTTCCTTACTCAGTTACTTCCCCTACCTCTGGACGCCATTTGCAAAATCAAAGGGAGATCACTTATCGACTTCTTTTTCCGGCCAAAGTTACTTCCCCTACATACCATGACGCCATTTGCAAAATCCAAGGGAAGTCACTCTTACCGACTTCTTTTTCCGGCCATAGTTACTTCCCTTACATACTATGACGCCATTTGCAAAATCAAGGGGAGGTCAGTCTAACCGACACTTCTTTTTCCGGCCACAGTTACTCCCCCTACCTCCCTGGACGGCATTTGCAAAATCCAAGGGAGGTCACTCTTACCGACTTCTTTTTCCGGCCACAGTTACTTCCCCTACCTACCATGACGCCATTTGCAAAATCAAGGGGAGGTCACTCTAACCAACTTCTTTTTCCTTACTCAGTTACTTCCCCTACCTCCCTGGACGCCATTTGCAAAATCAAAGGGAGGTCACTTACCGACTTCTTTTTCCGGCGAAAGTTACTTCCTCTACATACCATGACGCCATTTGCAAAATCCAAGGGAAGTCACTCTTACCGACTTCTTTTTCCGGCCATAGTTACTTCCCTTACATACTATGACGCCATTTGCAAAATCAAGGGGAGGTCACACTTACCGACTCTTCTTTTTCGGGCCACAGTTACTTCCCTTACATACTATGACGCCATTTGCAAAATCAAGGGGAGGTCTCTCTAACCGACTCTTCTTTTTCCGGCCACAGTTACTTCCCCTACCTACCATGACGCCATTTGCAAAATCAAGGGAGGTCACTCTAACCGACTTCTTTTTCCGGCCACAGTAACTTCCCCTACCTACCATGACGCCATTTGCAAAATCAAGGGAGGTCACTAACCAACTCTTCTTTTTCCGGCCACAGTTACTTCCCCTACCTACCATGACGCCATTTGCAAAATCAAGGGGAGGTCACTCTTACCGACTTCTTTTTCCGGCCACAGTTACTTCCCCTACCTACCATGACGACATTTGCAAAATCAAGGGGAGGTCACTCTAACCTACTCTTTATTTTCCGGCCACAGTTACTTCCCCTACCTACCTGGACGCCATTTGCAAAATCAAGGGGAGGTCACTCTAACCTACTCTTCTTTTTCTTTACTCAGTTACTTCCCCTACCTGCCTGGACGCCATTTGCAAAATCAAGGGAGGTCACTCTAACCTACTCTTTATTTTCCGGCCAGAGTTACTTCCCCTACCTCCCTGGACGCCATTTGCAAAATCAAAGGGAGGTCACTCTTACCGACTTTTTCCGGCCACAGTTACTTCCCCTACATACAATGACGCCATTTGCAAAATCCAAGGGAGGTCACTCTCACCGACTCTTCTTTTTCCGGCCGCAGTTACTTCCCCTACCTACCATGACGCCATTTGCAAAATCAAGGGAGGTCACTCTAACCTACTCTTTATTTTCCGGCCACAGTTACTTCCCCTACCTCCCTGGACGCCATTTGCAAAATCAAAGGGAGGTCACTCTTACCGACTTTTTCCGGCCACAGTTACTTCCCCTACATACAATGACGCCATTTGCAAAATCCAAGGGAGGTCACTCTCACCGACTCTTCTTTTTCCGGCCGCAGTTACTTCCCCTACCTACCATGACGCCATTTGCAAAATCAAGGGAGGTCACTCTAACCTACTCTTTATTTTCCGGCTACAGTTAATCCCCCTACCTCCCTGGACGCCATTTGCAAAATCAAGGGAGGTCACTCTTATAGACTTCTTTTTCCGGCCACAGTTACTTCCCCTACCTGCCTGGACGCCATTTGCAAAATCAAGGGAGGTCACTCTAACCTACTCTTTATTTTCCGGCCACAGTTACTTCCCCTACCTCCCTGGACGCCATTTGCAAAATCCAAGGGAGGTCACTCTTACCGACTCTTCTTTTTCCGGCCACAATTACTTCCCCTACCTCCCTGGACGCCATTTGCAAAATCAAAGGGAGGTCACTCTAACCGACTTCTTTTTCCGGCCACAGTTACTTCCCCTACCTCCCTGGACGCCATTTGCAAAATCAAGGGAGGTCACTCTAACGGACTCTTTTTCCGGTCACAGGTCAGAGACCACCAATTCAAAAAAGTACAGGGAACTTACTGGGAATGAGGTAAGTGTATATCTGGGAATAAGGTAGCATCTGTGCGTTCTGATTGGTCAGTCATGTAAAGGAACCCAAGAAGTGATTATTTTTCTCAAAATGGAATATTTTTACTGCATTTACAGTATTTCATTATACATTTAGACAAAATTTGCTACATTTTATGTGTATTGAAAAAAAGTTTCATCAAATGAATTTCTCTCGCCATGACAACCATGTAAACAGGGGGTCATCTCATTCACACGAAAATTACTTAAATAAAGTATCACTATTCATATGTTTTTCGTCCGATATTTTGGTGGAACCAAGATAGTTCTTGAAAAAAATGTGATTGGATATACATGTTTCGATATATGGAAGGCCGTACACGCCATAATGTTATAATGGAAGTCTATGGGAAAACAATTGGTGTTCTCTACCCCACAGTTACTTCCCCTACATACTATGACGCCATTTGCAAAATCAAGGGGAGGTCACTCTAACCGACTCTTCTTTTTCCTTACTCAGTTACTTCCCCTACCTCCCTTGACGCCATTTGCAAAATAAAGGGGAGGTCACCCTAACCGACCTTCTATCTGCCGTCGGCAATTACTTCCCCTACCTCTCCACCCATTATGCCGTTTTCAAAGTAAAGGGGGAGGTCACTTTTACCGACCTTTCTTCTGCCGTCCGCAGTTACTTCCCCTATCTCCCCCTCCCCGTTGACACCCTTTAAAAAATAAAGGTAAGGTCACTCTAACTGGCCTCTTTTTTCTCGTCCAAATATCCCCATTGGCACCATTTGCAAAGAAAGTAGAAGTTACCCTAGCAAAATAGAAAAAGTTGAAAGTTTATAGATTGCTCAACACGACAAAACAAAAATTGTTGCAGTCTCTGTCCAATTGAGCCTGTTCATGGACGATAGTGGAAATGTTTCTCCATCAAATGATTCTTTCCTTGGTCATCATAACGCCATTTGGCCCGCGTGACATCTTAAATTTTAGCTCAGGCATTCTACATTCATGACAAGCATACTACTCTGGTTAATTATGCTAAATTTCAGAATTATGGTTAAACATGACTATTAAGACTTTTTACGGAATATAAAGAAATCAATTCAGTTAGCAACGGAATGGTCTTTTTTACCTTTTAGTAACTATATACTAATTATAGTAAGGATTTTCCAGGTCTGAAATTAGCTACATATCTCTTTGTTATCTTTTGGTGGTTTAACACAAATTTCCTCATAAAAATTTAAATGAGACGTTATTATATCTTAATGCCCATGATTCTGTGAGTAGATATACAAACATTAAATATATAGGAAAATGGCGTGAAAGAAAGAACTTCTCATAGTGGATGATTGACAGTTAGGTAGCATGAAATGATACAGCGTGTCAGAATATGTCATGTATACTTAGGTGATACACCACCACTACAATTTGTGTTCTCATTTTTTAGCTGATTTTGCAAATTTTGCGTTTCACAGAAAACATTTTCTCCCATCAAATGTAACCTCCATATTTTTTTTTTTTAATTTTTATTCAGCACTGACCATATGGATCCTGATCTATGCTGCAGCCATTAGAAACTTTACAAGGAATAAAGAAAAACAGCTATTTAGTGTGTCCATGCCTAAGGTAGCAGTTCGTAGTTTCCATCCTTAGATGCGAATTGGCCAAAATCTTAAAATAAAGGTAAGTGTCAGAACTGAAGGCCCTGTTTTCATTCAAAAATAATATTCAATGCGGATTTTGTGCTTCGGTACTGTGTAATGGACATTAAAAAAACTTCTGACAAGTATTCAGCCGATCTGAACGGCATAGGTGTCCTGAAGTTGGTCTGATGATGTTGATTGCTGGCTCTATGTGCAAATGTCAAAACAACAGAGGCCTAATTCAAGGTGTACGGAAAAAAGTAATCGGTAATTCTTGTTACGCAGAATAGGTACAGGAGAGGCACTGCGCATTGCTGAACTCCTGCTTTTCCCCTAAATTTTTGCCACATCTGCATATTCAAATATGGCAATATTTTGGAAAATGTGTCCATATTTTCGCGAACCTATGTTTGACTATTAGCTACCTATGGACTACAGACTTTATAACTGGCAAATATTTCTATTGGATTTTAAGAAAGCATAGAAATACATGATAACTATATGCTTTATTTCTTTCTAAATAACATTGTTTCGTTGATTTCTGCTGAATCGAAGGAATACGGTCTCCGGTCAGCGTGGAAAAAAGGAATACAGACACTAAATAGAAAAATGGCGCGAAAAAAAATGGTAGTCGCATAATGGCGGATACAAATAGTCCTCAGTTTTTTTGCTCTGCAGAACTATTTTCCTTATTTTCTTTGCAATTTTTTTGCTAAAATCACATGACAGATCTATGCTTGACATGTATGTAGCATTTTCATAATGAAATAACAACATGACAAAAATTTTCATGGAAACGTAGATCATACACCACCAGTATAATTTGGGGTCTCATTTTTTAGCTGATTTTGCAGTTTGTGCGTTTGACTGAAATTATTTTTCTTGCATCAAACATGACCCCCACTTTTCTTTTGATTTTTAGTTAGCACTGACAATATTTTTCAAGAAAATGTAAGTTACAGACATTTAAAATGGGTCCTGATGTGTGCTGCGGTCATTGGAAATAGGTCAGTTTTATATAGAATAAAGAACAACAACTATTTAGTGTGTTATAACCTATAAGATGACATTGGTAAAAAATGAAATCTGGCCAGATGATGGTGGAAATGGGCTACCTTGATTAGAATTTGATAGAAAATGACAAATTAATTGCAATTTTGTTGAAAATGAGGATAAAACCCAAAAATATCACATTTTCACAGTTTTGAGTGTATTTTTTTTCAAAAACTGAATATTCATAGGGTACTGATTGCTATTTTCTGGCCATCAGAGGTAAAAGTGAACATAGTTAACAGTTTAAATGTGTAATTTGTATGCAGATCAGAGTAGAAAGTGTCAAAACAGGGCAAAACAAGGCTGCATTTAGGGTAACTGCTTCAAAATTATGTCGCGACAGCTATTTTTGACAAAATCTGATGTTTGGTCTTATGATACTGAAAATGCCGTAAAACCTTGGAAACTGTTGATATCAAGCTAAAACCTTGTATTTTTTCATTCATTTGGGTTTCTTGTACATTTCAAATGAAACTGGCACAGTGTCAGAGAAAAAAGTTTTTCTTATAGGCATACAGACACTAAATAGCAAAATGGCGCGAAAAAAAATGGTAGTCGCATAATGGCGGATACAAATAGTCCTCAGTTTTTTTGCTCTGCAGAACTATTTTCCTTATTTTTCTTTGCAATTTTTTTGCTAAAATCACACGACAGATCTATGCTTGACATGTATGTAGCATTTTCATAATGAAATAACAACATGACAAAAATTTTCATGGAAACGTAGATCATACACCATCAGTATAATTTGGGGTCTCATTTTTTAGCTGATTTTGCAGTTTGTGCGTTTGACTGAAATTATTTTTCTTGCATCAAACATGACTCCCACTTTTCTTTTGATTTTTAGTTAGCACTGACAATATTCTTCAAGAAAATGTAAGTTACAGACATTTAAAATGGGTCCTGATGTGTGCTGCGGTCATTGGAAATAGGTCAGTTTTATATAGAATAAAGAACAACTATTTAGTGTGTTATAACCAAAATTCCCAAAACTGGCATCTGCTACCAAACTCCGAATCCGGAAAGGAACGGAAAGGCACGGGTAATAGGCACAAATATTAACCAATCAGTTTGCTCTGAATATTCAGTCCGTAGCAATCAAAACAGGAAGCGAACATTATCCGAAAAAATGTATAATGTAGATAAATGGATAGAAATAGCGAAAGAATGCAAATATCTTCCGGAAAATGACTTGAAGGTTTGATATTTTGTACAGTAAAAAGATACAACTGGCCGGGACTTGTTTTAATTTTACAATAGAAACGTCTGTGAAGATCATGCTGAGCAAAAAAACGGGTGGGGGTAGATTTTATGACACAAGTTTTTGCAACAAAATTTCTTGAAGACTATCCCACCTCTTGGTCTCTACATAACTTGATACAAAACAGCATTGCAAGGAAATTGCCGGAAATTCATTATGGGCATGAATTAGTCCAACTATCCTGGGAAATATTGAGATAATTTTTTGGCAGTGGCTAGGTCGAGTAGGGGCCCTGTAAATGGACCTGGTCTAGAGGTCCGGTTACCAAACCTAGACAACCCATACAGGGCAGGCTAGAGGTCCGGTAATCAAAATGAATATCGATATTTGTATTTACTAAAAGCAGGCTACATTTCAAAAAATGAAGATCATTTCATAGGTTTGTTCAAGATTGTATTTTTCTCGTTGTTTTAAGGTGATGTCACTTTTTGAATTTCCCGTGAATAACAAAAAACCAAAGAATATTCAGTTCTTTCCAAAAACCGTTATATCATGATTCAACCAAATAGTTTACTTTGTCTACCAGAAAGGAACAATTCTTAATATTGAGATTTGATCAGGGGTGTAAAATTCCACTCGCCCGCTCGCATTGGCGAGTTAAAGTCTGAGTAGGACGAGCGGACCTCGCTGTATACTCGACCGATCGGGCGAGTGGTTTTTTACGTCCTTACTTCACCAAAATTCAGAAATTACAACTCCAAAACGTCAACAAACTTTGAGATGGTTCAGTCGCTACCTGGATTGACTGAAATTCACCCGCGAATCGTAAAGATACCAAAATGTCATGCCGGTAATGTTCCATTCCACAAGCACGTGCGACCTATCGTATTAAATATCTAATTTACATCGACACGTACACAAAAACCGTGCGTAGTGCATTCATTTTTTAACATTTTCGCTTTAAGTTTTCAACACCTCTTGAGAAATAATACTATTTGAATTCTATAATGATCTTAATAAGATATCGACCGAAATGTAGGCAAAATTCTATAAAAACGGTCGAATTTTCATATAATCATTTGTAAAAATTCAAACAGCGCGATCTTAGTTACTTATTTCTTTCTAAAAGTAAATAAATGATGAATACTCTGGGCATAAAATGCAAACTTTTGACCAGAAAGAACAAAAAACAGAATAAAAAAATCTTAAATAATGAAAAAGCGGCAGCAATTACAATACATGGAGTAAAACGATTTTTGGCAAACCGATTTCTTTTAGTGCGGCAGAATAGGTCACGTGACCTCGTGAACGTAAATAGAAATGCGATTTTAAAATAAAGCAATGTGATGTCATTGCGGTTTTTAATAAGTTTTAAATGAATCTTTGTACATGTATTTTTGACCAACAATTTAAAAGGTTTTTTTGTCAAACAATAATGTTAATTCCTTGAGGGCAAATAGGTCACAGAGGTAGGATATCCACTATAGTAACTGTCGTTTGAGACATTTACCTTTTATACGGGATATAGCACATTCGCTTTTGATAACAAATTAAAGAAGAAACTTTTTATTGATTTCTATTTCTCAGCAATTTTAAGAACTGATGCCGTACGATCAGACAGTGATGTGCCACATGGCGCGAAAACATGACGTAATACCATGACAATCTCGAGCAAAAATACCGCTTTGATCTCCACTTCAGATGTCAAGATACTGACACACTTCTTTTAGCTCTTTGAGGGGGTGTAAATTGATCATGAAAACAAGGTCAATTACTTAGTTTATCAACTGAATAATTACCGATAA
Source organism: Mercenaria mercenaria (assembly GCF_021730395.1). Classification (NCBI taxonomy): domain Eukaryota; kingdom Metazoa; phylum Mollusca; class Bivalvia; order Venerida; family Veneridae; genus Mercenaria; species Mercenaria mercenaria. Next base: position 65,959,430 of record NC_069375.1, read on the forward strand.
TCTTTAACGTTTTTTTCCCTCTCTTTCAACACGGGTGGATGGACGATGATTATTGTGTCCAAAATTTTTAGACACTTTTCAAAATAAATATTTTTCGGGAAATAATACTGTTGTACATAATACTCCTATCATAAAAGTGACAGTATTAAAAGTGCCAATTATTAGGGCGAGTGGCTGTTCACTAAGGGCGAGTAGATATTACTGGCTACTAGTCCTGCAGGGCGAGTGGTGTGAAAAAAAATTTTACACCCCTGTTGATACCTTTATAACAGATATGAACTAAAACAATAGACATTCATATGTGACGTCGGTGAGCTCAACAAAGCAATTTCAAGCACAAATATTAATGTGGAATATAAAGTAAGTTGCACATTACAATATCCGTCCAAGATACTTTCAAAAACAATGCATTTGCAGAATAGAGAGATAAAAATAAGTTTGACAGCTTGCAAAAACTAATGGCAGTGGCTAGGGTTACGGTACCGTAATCCTAGCCTCCGATTCTAGGATTACGGAAGTTCCGTATTTCTAGACAACCCTATGAGAATAGGCTAGGATTGCGGAATCATATATATGTTAGGACATGCATAAATGATGTTGTTAACTTAATTGTTTCATTTAAAATAGCGATTTTTCATGTCTGTCGTATTATGGGTTAGTAAAAGAAGAAAGAGAAAAGAAAACAAAATAGAGAAAAACAATTAAAAATGAAAGGAAAAAATTGCATAATCATGACTATGAAATAATAACGTACTCTAAACAAAAACAAAATTACAACAATATTTTAAAAAAAAAAAAAGAACAATTATTTTTTATGGAAATTGAAAAGTAAAAGAAATGGGCCAATTGAACTGAGCACTCCTCGTGATGTTGCCCGGATATAGTTGGACAATTATGTAAACATTGAAAACATTACTATTTTCATTAAGAATATTTTGCCTTTTATCATTCATAATCATTCATCAACAGCGCATAAATAACTGTCCACCTTTATTTTACTAACCCAAAATGGCGGATCGATAACACGAAATAATATGGCAGACATGAAAAATCGCTATTTTAAGTGAAACAATTAAGTTAACAACATCATTTATGCATGTCCTAACATATATATTTGATTCCTCTTAAATACTTCCGTGATCCTAGCCTATTCTCATAGGGTTGTCTAGAAATACGGAACTCCCGTAATCCTAGAATCAGAGGCTAGGATTACGGTACCGTAACCCTAGCCACTGCCAAAACTAATGACAAATTTTGACAGGTATATGATGACTCATGACCTAATTAATTTTTTTCTGTTATTTCTAACTTCCAGTTTGATTTTCATAAAATGGGTATTCTTTATTGTAGCTTACAACTCATACATTTAAACAATAAAAGAATATATTGTTACCTCACTGTTGTTTTGTCTATCCATCTCTCGTACGAATTCCTATTGTTTCAGTCATTTGTCAGTAATTAGAGCAACTCACAGTGTTGCAATCATACAAAACACATCCCTTATTTTCACATAGATATTGAGGATTTATCTAATTAGCACATGTATTAGAAACACAATTTCAATACCGACTGTGTATTGTAATAATGCTAAACTATCTCAGTCGTGACGTCTCCTTAAAGGAACTGAATACTTTGCACTACCGCCTCGGTAGCTTAGTGGTAGATCGTCCGCTTCGAGTGCAGGAGGTCGTGGGTTTGATCCCCGGCCGCGTCATACCAAAGACTTAAAAAATGGTACTAGCAGCTTCTTCGCTTGGCGCTCAGCATTAAGGGGATAGTGCTAGGACTGGTCAGCCCGGTGTCAGTATAATGTGACTGGGTGGGGTATCATGCCACGTGTCTACGGCGTGATATTCCAGTGAGGCAGCGCTATAAAGTTGGGCATTGTGCTCACTGCTACAAGTAGACTGTCATTTATATGACTGAAAAGGACGTTAAACCCTAACTCACACACACACTGAATACTTTGCAGACACGTCGAAAATTTTGACCAGTGCATGAAGGTTCTTATTTTCTTAAGTTATCCATGTGACCCTCGTGTTGATTATTTTCATTATTAGGTCGATGAAACTTGATAAAAGCTTCCAAATTTGGTTCAAAATTGCAATGATTATTTATCGAAATTGCGATAGTATTTTTCCCGGATTTAAAGAGTTTTAAATACTTCTGAAATACTTGTGACTGAAAAGTAAAGAAATTGGTTGAAAATATAATAATATTATATATTGGTTAACTTAAATGACATCAGTACAATGTAATACAAAACTTCTGTACGAATAGCCACCTGTGGGCTATTCCACTATTTGTACGGAAGAGTCGTACGATTAGCCACTACCAAAAAATTAGATTAAGCATTTTCTGAAGTTTTCCCCTGCTTATTAGATCTCTGTAGTATGGCAGTGGCTAGAGAACCGGAACCTGTTCTCTAGACAACAAACTTATTTGACTGGAATGGGTCCACCAGCCTATATATTGTTTTAATTTATTGTGTTGTCCTACTGGACCAGGCATCTGCGTCCTTCCTCGTCCACACCTTAAAGTTTTTATGCACTTTCTCTTTATCTCTGTAATTATTTGATGGATTTGTTTTAAACTTAAAATAGTTATTCCTCATCATCACCCACATCATTTGGCACAGGGGCCATAACTATAGCACCAATATCTTAGGATTTAATAAAATTATCCCCAGTTTTTACTTGAATTTCAGGTTAAAGTTTTGATGAACTTTCACTCAGTCTCAGTTATTTCTATATGGATTTGATTCAAACATAAAATATTTGTTCTACATCATCAGTCACATCATATGACACAAGGTCCATAACTCTGGCAGCAATTTTTCATGAATTATGTCCCCTTTTTACTAATGATTTAAGGTTAGTTTTGATGTATTTTCACTATATCTCTATAATTACAGAAAGGATTTGATTCAAACTTCCACATCATCACTTACATCTTATGACACAAGACCATAATTCTGGCGCCAATATTTCATGAATTATTCCCCTTTTCTACTATGAATTTCAGGTTTAAGTTTTGATACGCTGTTCACTCTGTCCCAGTTATTTCTAAATGGATTTGATTCAAACTTGAAATAGTTGTTCCACTTCATCACACAATTCATTTATCACAAGAGCCACAACTCTGGCACCACTGTTTTATGAATTGTCCATCTTTTTGTGCCCCCCCCCCCCCCCATGAGTGGTGGGGGCATATAGACAGGCCTGGACACTAACTTTTTTCAGGGGTGTCCCAGAGGGCCCCATACCTGTAAAATTTGGTGTCCCTCACCAATACAAGGGATCCCTCCAGTTTGAAAGGATGAAAATATACTCAACCAAAACTGCTAAATCTTAAATCATATTTATTTCTTTTCTTGTTTTGAATTAAATTCAGCAACAGTCTGTATGCTTTAATTTGTTGCAACTAATAATGGTCGTTCCTGAATTTAAACTGAAGCAAGAAAAAACTATAAGTACGATTTAAGATTTAGTAGTCTAATTTCGTAAGATGAAAGCAACATTAGTTTCATTCTTTTTGGTGGAATATTCTGCGAGTATCAAGAAACCTTTGAATGTAACTCTGTATTTAAAGTGGCTATTACATTGTAGTTATCAGAAAAAGGTATCCTGGAGGAATACCTAGCTTTGAATAATGGGTGTCCCTGGGTAGAATTTGGGGACCCCTGGACACTGTTAGTGTAGAGGCCTGATAGATTTGGTCTTGTCCGTGCGTCCGTCCGTCTGTCTGAAGTTTATGACGCGCCTAGCTCAAAAAGTATTTGACATAAAAATTGATGAAACCTTGCATGAGTCTTGATTATGAGATGAACTTGCGCACCTCCTATTTTTCGCCTGGCTCCGCCATCTATTTTCAGAGTTATGGCCCCTGAAATAGTCAAAAATGCACATTTTCAAGTTGTGACATGTCTAGCTCAAAAAGTATTTGATACAGATTCATGAAACCTTGCATGAGTCTTAATCATGATATGAACTTGCGCACCTCCTACTTTTCATTTGGGTCCGCCCCCTATTTTTAGAGTTATGGCCCCTGAAATAGTCAAAAATGCACATTTTCTTCTTGTGGCACGCCTAGCTCAAAAAGTGTTTCATATGAATTGATTAAACCTTGCATGAGTCTTTATCATGATATGAACTTGCACACCTCTTATTTTTTGTCTGGCTCTGCCCCCTATTTTTAGAGTTATGGCCCCTGAAATAGTCAAAAATGCATATTTTCACCTAGTGACGCCCCTAGCTCAAAAAGTATTTGATATAGATTCATGAAACCTTGCATGAGTCTTAATCATGATATGAACTTGTGCACCTCCTATTTTTCATTTGGGTCCGCCCCCTATTTTCAGAGTTATGGCTCCTGTCATATAGTCAAAAATGCACATTTTCACCTTGTGACGCACAAAACTAAAAAATATTTAATATAAATGGTTGAAAACTTGCATACGTCTTTATCATGATATTAACTTGCACACCTCTTAATTTTTTGGCTGGCTCCACCCCCTATTTTTAGCTCACCTATCACGAAGTGACAAGGTGTGCTATTGTGACCACTTGATGTCCGTCGTGCATGGTGCGTCGTCCGTCAACAAGTTCTAAAAAAATCTTCTTGAAAACCACTCGGCAGAATTACACCAAATTTCACAGGAATGATCCTTTGGTGGCCCCCTTTCAAAAATTTTCAAATAATTGAATTCAATGCAGAACTCTGGTTGCCATGGCAACCGAAAGGAAAAACTTCTTGTCCAAAACCACAGGGCCTAGGGCTTTGATATCTGGTGTGTAGCATCATCTAGTCAGTGGTCCTTTACCAAAATTGTTCAAATTATCCCCCTAGGGTCAAATATGGCCCCGCCCCGGGGGTCACATGGTTATAAAGACTTATATAGGGAAAACTTTGAAAATCTTCTTGTACAAAACCACATGGCCTAGGGTTTTGATATTTGGTATGTAGCATCATCTAGTGGTCCTCTACCAAGATTATTCAAATTATCCCCCTAGGGTCAAATTTGGCCCCGCCCCGGTGGTCCCAAGTTTTACATAGACTTATATAGGAAAAAAGTTTAAAAATCTTCTTGTCTGAAACCACAACACTTAGACCTTTGATATTTGGTTTGTAGCATTGTCTTATGGTCCTCAACCAAAATTGTTCAAATTGTACCCCTTGGTTGAAAAGAGGCCCTGCCCTGGGGGTCCCAAGTTTTATATAGACTTATATAGGAAAAAGCTTTAAAAATCTTCTTGTCTGAAACCATACGACTTAGGCTTTTGATATTTGGTATGATGCATTGTCTGGTAGTCCTCTACCAAAATTGTTCAAATTATGCCCCTGGGATTAAAAGAGGCCCCACCCTGGGGTCACTTAGTTAATGTGTGAGTTATATAGGAAAATACTTTAAAAATCATCTGATCCTATTTCCAAGACTGTTTAATTATAATTACCTGATGACCCCAAGTAATATGATGTCACTTGACTGTGACCTTGACCTACTGACCTACTTCCTTGTTTTTTAAGATACAGCCTTGAAATTTTGATGACATGTACACAGTTTTGCACACAAATCGTAAAACTGAATTTCATTGACCATGAATGTGACCTACTGTCTGTCACTTTCTTAATATTTTATCATCAGTTTGACATTTGAATTATGTAGCTCATATTACTCAGGTGAGCGATCCAGGGTCATCATGACCCTCTTGATAAGTTATGGCCCCAGAAATAGTAAAAAAAAATGCACATTTTCACCTAATTGTGCCGAGCTCAATAAGTATTTGATGTAAATTCCTGAAACCTTGCTTGAGTCTTTATCATGGTGTGACCTTGCACACTTGGCATTCTTCTTGAGAATCTTAGGGCTTATTACAGAGTTATGGCCCCTGCAATAGCCAAAATAGTGGATTTTTTGTTTGTGATGCTCATAGCTCAAAAAGCATATATGGCCTAAATAATCAATCCGTTTCATAAAATATTTGTTGAAGCTATACCCCATTAAGACTGCAAACATTTGAATTATTGCCTCTTAATTTGTGACAAATGTACCAGTGGGGGCACATCCTGTGTCCTACAGACAGATTCAATACTTAAAATTTCAGGTTAAAGTATTGATGCACTGTCACTCTAACTCTGTCATTACCAGATGGATTTTATTCAAACTTAAGATATTTGTTCCACCTCAAGCATTGAAATAGTTGAGCAGGCTGTCTTCTATGACAGCTCTTGCTATTTGTTGCAGTGCTGTTTTAATATCTAACTAATCTATTGATTTATTATAAATTGGTATCATAAGTGTTTGACTCTCTTGTGCAGTCTGGAGAGCTTTGAAAAAGTTAAGGAGGAGTATTGTACTTGCATGTTTATTATTTTATAGGTCACTTCCAACATCCTTACTGTTGGATTCACCCTTTAGCCATATTTTTAGAGTGCACTCTCCCTTGGTATTTTTCCCTCAGGTTCACTTTTTATGGTAATTTTGGTCTTGGCCAGGTCTAGGGATCTGTTTAAACGTAATATGGGGTGTTTAAGGGTATTATTTACCATTCTTGATTTGAAAACATTGTGATTACAGAGATTATGTGACATGGTGTGTGAGCTGCTACTGGAGGAGTCTAATGTACAGCCAGTGTCTACACCAGTCACAGTATGTGGAGACATACATGGACAGGTAGGTGGTAATGCATTGTAAATAACCTTTTTACCCTGCTAAATTTCTAAAATGGACTGGTCTATCTTTCAGTGTGGACAGTACCATTCCCTGTTAAAAGGGGTTCTTACCAAGAAGGATACTGACTGAATGACGAACAGTGCATATCATGATCAGACTGCACGGATGTTCAGGCTGATCATGATCTACACTGGTCGTAAAGGCAGAACCAACCATAACCAGCATGATAAAGATTAAATTATGCCTTTGTCATATGTCGCATTTACAGTAAATGCCAAAAGCCGCTAGCTAGAATGATAATGTTCATACTAATAAATTTCTTTCACCTCTGGTCCCACATGAATTTTAACATTTTGCTGTTTGGTGCAGGACATTCAGTTTATTACATTTAATATCATAATTTTTGTGTAAAGGTTGTTTTGCAAGTCATTGAAGAATGATTTTGTTTTGATATTTAAAATCAAAGTTTGTCTTAATGACATTTTGTACTTACTTGTATAACAAATAATCAAGGCCCTTGAGTGGTTTATCGTCTGATTTACCATGGTTTAGAGTACAGATGTGTAGGAATTGAACCACGAGGGCGTGGTTAAATACTGAAACATCTGAACGATGAACCATGGTATATTAGATGATAAATCACAAGAAGGCCTTGAATGTTTTCATTCTGACAATAATAAAGCCTCATTGACATATTTTAATAAATGTTATTCTGGATTTCATTTACCTGAGGAGTAATGTATCGGATGTCATGCGGCAGTTTGACGTCATAGTTTCACATCATAATTGATAAATAAGACTGTAAATCAAAAGAAGGCCTTGATTGTTTTCATTCTGACATGCTCATTGACATAATTTAACGAATATTATGCTGGACTTCATTTACCGGAGGAGTAATGTATCGGATGTCATGCGGCAAGTTGACGTCATAATTGTCGTACTAATGCTCTCTTAACGGTCCATGCGTCAACCATTGTTTATCGCAGAATATACAATGTACAGAGCTTGATTTCTTTCTTTGTTTGACTGTAAATCCAATCGAGCCATGTTAGAATATAAAATATATACATGTACAAACGTATTTTCATTTTGTATCATTTTATAAGTAATTGTTGTATAATTATTATTTACAGTTAAAGTTTGTTTCAGTTACAAAAAGTGTACATCTTTTGAATAATAAAATAAAATTTATGTGTTTCAGTTTTACGATTTGATGGAGTTGTTCAGGACAGGTGGACAGATGCCCGACACAAACTATATCTTCATGGTAAGTACAAAATGCAGGGAAGCAGGGAATAAAAATCTGATTAATTCCTCACTGATTAAAGTTTTGCTGTATACTGTGGAATCATTTAATTTCTTGGGTTTATATTTTCATGGTTTTGGATTAAATGACTATTTTGTGGGCGTATCATTTATTGTGGATTTCAACTTTTGAATATAATTGAGTCGCACCATGAGAAAACCAACATAGTGCGTTTGTGACCAGCATGGATCCAGGCCAGTCTGTGCATTAGCGTAGTCTGGTCAGGATCCATGCTGTTCGCTTAGCGAACAGCACGGATCCTGACCAGACTGCACATATGCGCAAGCTGGTCTGGATCCATGCTGATCGCAAACGTACTTTGTTGGTTTTCTCATGGTGTAGCTCATTTGCTTTACTCAAGAGTACATGTACTATTAACATTGTATCAAACTCTGGGGAATTGTTTTATTTTCACATAACCATGTCCAAAAGGTTTGCTTTTGATTAATTTAAATAATATATTTTTCTTTTAAAGTATGTACTCTCAGTGAGAATGTATATGTATTTTCTGGGATATTTTGTATAATTATATTTTCAGGGAGAATTTGTATAATTATATTTTTAGGGAGATTTTGTAGACAGAGGTTACTACAGCTTGGAAACTTTCACATTACTTCTCACACTAAAGGCAAAGTAAGTATTCTGTTAAGCTTTAAGGTAATTCTGCATGTTTGTCATGGTGTAACGTCATTTATCCGGAAAAACATAGAATAATGCCTGGATTCGGCATACGGAAACGAAAATCAGTTTATGAATTAATGGCAACCAGTGAGTAAATTTATTAAAATGGCACTGTTACTATCTTTCTAAAGTTTAAATATGATATTAAAACATCTGAAACTTTAAGTAATTCAAAATAATGTCTTAAAGTTAGCTTGAAATAGGCAGTTCATTATAATCATAGCCAAATATCTCAAAAATAAGCACACAGACCTATACACTTTATTCACCATATTATAGGCCATATATTTATTTACAACTGTTAAAGTTTCATTAAAATCTACATTGTAGAAAAATTTCTATTTGCGAAAATGTTACGAAAGTTGCGACTTTCCCATAGACTCCCATTATGAAAACTTGCATGAGGTTGAAATTTTTCAAATCAGTCTAGCAAAAAATCAGGTACAAGACCCTATCTTATACTTGCCCCTCCCCACTTCTAACCAACAAAAATCTAGAGATGAACCATTAAATTAACAGTCCTTTGGTTTTAAGTCTCCTTTGTGACAAGTTTACCAAATCAAATCCATACGAGTATCCTTTGGATGCACAGACAAGGTTAAGTTACTTTGTTTATTTAAATTTTTCTAATTGTAGGTGGCCAGACAAGATTGTTCTTCTACGAGGCAATCATGAAAGCCGACAGATTACACAGATATATGGTTTCTATGGTAACTATATGTATACGTTTGTCTTTTATTAAAAGTTATATACAAAAGAATGCACGGAGAGAGGCTTTTAACAATAAAGTGATTTATAAGTTCAACAATAGTCTGCCAATCAGTGTTGGAAAAAAAATTGGCAGTTAATGTTAGTTGGCAAGTTAGGTATTCTTGTATGTAATTTTGGCATTTTTCAAGTTTTTACTGAAAGTCATGTGCTGTTTGTACTACATTCATATCAGGAGAATGCTCAGTTACCTAACATGAGTCTGAAATCCTATGGAAACTGCTATGTGTCATTGCGGGTCCACTTCATTAACCCTTACCCTGCTAAATTTCTATAATGAACTTGTCCATCTTTCAGTTTGGACAGTACCATTAACTGTTAAAAGGGGTGCTTATCAAAACGATACTGACTGAATGGCGAACAGTGCAGACCATGATTACAGACTCGTGTTAGGCAATAGAGTATTCTCCTGACGTAAATGTAGTACAAAAATCACTTGTATTGCTTACAGTAAAAACTTGAAAATGTTGAAATTGCATACAAGAATTCCTAACTTGCAAACTGTCATTAATTAATGAAAGTATGACAAAACAAGCTGTGATATTTAAGTTATCTGTATTCTTATGTGGGTCAGTCAAGTCTGTCACTTAATGCTTTTCTTAGAGAATATTGTTTATATTAGAAAAAAAACATCTTAGTTCATTTACTGCGAAATTATAAAAAATTGCAGGAGACTAATGTTCATGGTTAATTTATATCCCAGCGAAAAAAAAACGTCATTGGCAAAACCATGGAATTTTATTTCCGCAAAATTAAATGATTCACAGTAATGAAAACAATTCTCATGAATCTTGTTGTATCTTGTCTGCTTGGATTCTTTTGTTTTTGGGATTGTATGATAAAAAATTTCATTCCTGTCAGGGAAAGTGTGACAGATATGTCTGAACACTTTGGAAATATTTCCCTATAAAATTGCTAGACATTAGTTTGTCTGTTGACTGTAATAGAGATAAAGATTGTAGTAAAGCACTTATTGATATGAGATTGTTAACAAACGAAACATTAAATCCCACAATATTTACAGACCAAATGTGTTTCCTTAGATGAAGCTTTATATACAATTGGTGCTTACCAATTTGGCAAATCCCCAGTGAATCTTACAATTCTTAGTGCTAAGGTCAGAGCATTCCAGAGGTTACAAAGCGTCATTGGCTTCAATTGTTTAAATACTTGGGTCCTGTTATCATGAATTGAACTTGCCTTTTTCCCCAAAGTTGCCCCTAGAAAATGTATTTTGTGATGCAGCAGTAGAAAATTGCCTATTCCACACAGTTTAAACAGCTCAGTGTATTTTATATCTAGAATGGTATTTCAATAACCATCATTAACTGTTTGAGTATATTTAATGATACCTCAGAAAGAGATAAAATTGCAAATGAAGAAATTTCATAGAAAAATACATTATTGTCACTATAGCATTTTAGAAATTATATGACAGTTTACAAATTGGGAATGTAAAAGGAGATATTCGGAACATCAGTATTAAATTTTGTTGTTCAAGAATTTTGTGGTCAGGTGTTTAAATGAATTAGAGGTCTTAACAATTACTAAGAAGAAGGATAGAATAAAATGTGCTTTGTAATTGTACACTATAAATGATATATGGAAAGCTAGCCTATTAGACCTTGCATCTCCGTCCACAGCTCAGTCAAAGTTTTGATGTGTCTCTGTTATTACTTGATAGATTTTATTCATATTTGTATTAGTTGTTTGACATCTTCGCCCAGCCACATATGACACAAGATGCATTTCTTGGCAGAAATATGCCATTAATTATGTACATTTTTCACTCTATGGATTTAACTGACTGTTGTGCAGCATCATCATTCACATCAGGTATACTTTTCAGTCTAGTGATAGCTGTTTCCTCAAATATGTCCCGTTTCACTTGAAAATATTGATATAGTCCAGTGTTTTGTGTCCTATGACAGCTCTTGTTCAGTAGTGCAACTCATTTTAATTGTGTAGTGAGCCTTTAATGACAGAAATATTGAATTATATTTTACAGATGAATGTCAGACCAAATATGGAAACGCAAATGCCTGGAGATACTGTTGTAAAGTGTTTGATTTACTCACAGTTGCAGCTGTAAGTGTAGTCTATGTTACTATAGACTTGGTAATATTTTGATTGTTTTATTTTCGATAATATTCACTAAAAATGCCTTTTGTGAATTTAGAATATTTGAGAATATTAATCTACTTGTCCTAAAACAGGAACTTTTATGTTTCATATATCTTCAAGTGATGATTATAACCATGAAACTGCGAAATATAATTTACACAAAAATTTGTCAATAGTACATTCAGAACTTTTTAAAGGACTACCTGTAATTTTGATACAGTAACATATTGTTAGTATGAAATGTTATGGTTTCAACAAAAGTTACCTTCTTGTGAAGAAATCTTTATCTAACACCACTGATGTTTAGATTATCTTGCCCATGGGATGAATTATGTCTTCCACCGCACAATGGTATAGGAGACATATTGATTTTCTCCTGTCTGTGTGTGTGTCTGTCTGTCACAAATCTTGTACGCACTCTAAGGCAAACATTTCTCATCCGATCCTCATCTAACTTGAACAAAATGTGTTTGCCAATAAGTCCTCGGCCAAGTTTTACAACTAGCCAAATTGGCCCGGGAACTTAAGAATAATGGCCCTTGAATTACTGAAAGGCCATTACTCCATTAAAGGCCAATAACATTGTTCTCCAAAACTTATTCCGAACATATCAAAGGTACATTTTCTCTGAGTAAACAATATATAAAGACATTCTTGCATAAAAACTACTTTTTTTACTGGATCCGCCCATGTATTAACGGGAGAAAAATCGTGTGCAAACAAGGCAATTCACGTGCTGTTAATACCCGATTTTTATTTTTGAAATGCTTTCCCAGGGACGTATATGTAATTCTGCGCAGATTGACATCTGGTATCTGCGTCTTTTTTTTTTCATTAAAACCTCTTCTTGAAGCATTAAAGATGCAATTTAAACTATAGAATGTTTAACTGTATCAGTAACTTACGCCAAATGCGCTGCCCCCAACATTGTTCGTACTCGTTTCTTCCCTTGTTTACTCCCCTTTTAGAACTCTGCGTCAGTTCAGATTTTGTAGACAACCGTGAATGTTAAAGAATCGCGTGTTCACCTGTGCGATTCTTTGTTTTTAGGTATGATATTTATGATTTTGGTAAAAATCAGTCAGTGTGTTTATATCTAATTTCTCGAAGAATTTATATAAGCAGCTTGGAAACTTGACAGTATGTTCGTACTCATCCGTACTCCAACTGCGTGTCCGTACTCAATATAACTCGAATGTAAAGTTCCTATTCTGGAAATTGTGATTCAGTCCATCAAATTGTGAAATGATATGAACAAGTATTGGTAATTTTATGTTTGTAATAATGAGAGTTAAAAAAGTCGCTTAAAAACCTTCAGGATGTGCTTTTGATAGTGTTGTTTATTTCCGGGCCCTGGATACGGATATTTAAAACATGTTTACCGTTTCCAAGAACAACTGGAATGGTAAATAAAAAATGTACCGGAATCGTCAAGTCATCACATATGAAAACAATACATATTAAATCGTCGTGAAATACATTTTTATGCAAGAATAGCGACAATACACGTTTGTTTTGTGTATTAACGTCTGCAGAAGCCCTTGGGATATGTTTGTGAACTCGACCTTCGGTCTCGGTCACAAACAATCCCGCGGGCTTCTGCAGACGTTAATACACAAAAAAACGTGTATTATCCCTACAGACTTACTATTTAGATGATTAGGCAGTTTCGGGAGATGTGCACTTTTCTCAAAAGCAGCTCTATTCTTTTGTTAGAAGCGACCATCTATCAGGCTTCATTGACACCAGCCAGTGTCGGAAAATGTAATGGTCTTTCTAAACCACTGGTATCAGGTTGTATCACAAGCCGTCAACAGCTAATTCCTGTATTCTTTTACAGGATGCTTTAGAGAATGTCACTGTTCCTTTATCTCTGCATTACTTTTTTCTATAACAGTTCCTGTGGTAACTATTTTTGGTGTTAGGAAATAAAACTTACAAGGTTTATAGAGAAATTGATGCTCGTAACTTAATAATTATTTTGTTTACTACTTAAATGTTAAACATATTCACTTACTGTTTTATTTGTATATTACAGATAATAGATGAGTGTATATTGTGTGTACATGGAGGGCTGTCACCAGACCTGAAGACAATAGACCAGATCAGAACAATAGAGAGAGCACAAGAAATTCCACACAAAGGAGCTTTCTGTGATATCCTTTATATAAGAATATTTGCATAGTTTTGATTGGACCTTTACCTTGGACGGAAAAAAAATCTGTGCATTTACATATTACCATTAGATCTTGTTAAGCAAATTAACAACTATAATGTCAGATGCTAGCTTGTAATGGGGATGGTTATTGAAATGGGTTAGTTAGTGAAAAAGATGTTTTTTTGTTGCCATGTATTGATATAAAGTCTGAGACTTAAATAACCGTAAACAGTTGCTGAAACAACTAGTATGGTCTCTATGTCTTTCTCAGTTTTCTAAGAGGCCAGTACTGGTTCTTCCAAGGAAAGACTACTTCGAGTGTATCTGTGCTATACACAAGGCACATTATTAAAGAAGCAGAATGTATATTTGCAAAGAGCTAGGCTAAGTAAGCTTGACAGGTCTGTGTCTAAAAGGATTTTTTTCCCTCTGTTTCGGGGCTTTGTCCCATTCTGTCTCTCTGGTCGTATTTCTCTGTGTCTGTACTAGTAGCAGATGAATTAAGCACCCTGAGTGGCTGCGTTTGTGCTATATAAAGTGCCTTTGAATGTGTTTATTATAAAAACGGCGCAATATAAATGATGCAGAGAAAGAATGGGCTTCCGTGGCCAGGTGGTTAAAGTCGCTGACTTCAAATCACTTGCCCCTCATTGATGTGGGTCCAAGCCTCACTCGGAGCATTGAAGTCTTCATCAAAGGAAGACATACTACTAGTAAACAGAAAGTTGCTATGCCAGTAAATAAGTTTTAGGAACATACAAATTTGATTATTTTTATTGAAAAATGTAAGTTAAATAACTTCTAATTAGTCCTAGAGCTTGGTTACTGATTCTACAGAAAGTTTTCTTAGCTAAAGCATACTGATGTTATTGTCCTTGACCTAGCAAACATTTAGTATGGTCAGACCCAGAAGAAGTTGACACATGGGCAATGAGTCCTAGGGGAGCAGGATGGTTGTTTGGGGCCAAGGTCACTAATGAGGTCAGTATCTTTTCAAAATATTTCAATAGAACAATTAAAGATGTTTATTTAAAAAAAAATTAAGTTGGCATTATCTCTGTAAACCTAAAATAAACATGTTGTGCTTAGAAGCAGTGTTATATTTTAGATTAAAAACACTACCCACAAAAACGTGTAAGTAAACGAAGTATGCAAAAGTTATGTCTCAATAAACAGTGGATATTTTTTTTGTGACCCTGGGCATATAGAGATTGAACTGGATGTCAGTTTGAATTAGATTGAACTGTCCATCTGTTCGAATCAGATTTTGCCGTTTCGTCTAATTCTAAAAATTTTTACTTGTGAAGGACTGTTTAGCGCGGGCTTTAATTCGCGCATTTTCAATTTTAGCAATGAAAAATATAATCAAAAAATTATAATAGCACAGTCTCAAATTCGCGCATCAGTCCTAGCGCGAAATACGAGGAAATTCGTCCTACGCGAATAAAAATGATTTTACAGTACTTGTGAAGTAAAAAAATGAGCATGGTACACATGTTCAAAAAATTATGCAAAATGTGTCCTCAAAGTACCAGTTTCAGTGACCCTAAAATACCATTGGTAGAATTACTGTGAAATCATTAATATTCGTGGGGGACTAATTTTCGTGGATTTCGTGGTTTAGTCAATCCACGAAATTTAATCCCAACGAACAAGTAAAATTCCCATTCATTTTATGTTCAAAAGTTGAAATCCACGAATTCATATCCCCACGAATTTGCCATTTTGACCAAAACCACGATATTTCTTGCCCACGAAATTTAATGATTTTACAGTAGATAAATTCTTGGAGAAGAACTAGTCTCATTTATGGATTACTATAGTGTAGCCTTTCCCCAATTCAGATGATGGAATAAAGAGTGGAAAATCTTTCAGCAAAAATATTTGGTACTGTTTATCACAACCAACCCGGATCTGCCTTACAGATTTTCTGTGGTACCTGTTTCAGTGACCCCTACCTTATTTCTAAACTAGTCAAGGTAGCCAGTAATTGGCCTTTTGTTAATGTTAACTTTCACAAACTGAACAATCAACCAAGTAAAAACAATGTTAGGCCTTGTTCATAATGAAGTGTAGAGCAAAACTGTTATACTGGTTGTGCAGTATAAAAAGTCTATAAATTATAAGGGTGTGGGTTCGAAGACTGGGTATTATATGCTCATTTGTATGTAATATTCAAACCTTCTGTTTTGTATTATTCACCAAGGTACTGTTTATCTCTTTTGATAAAATATGGAAACACTGGCCACCTCATGTCAACAGTATCAGAAGCGAAAGTTAGTTGTCATTTTTTTTAGATTGGCTATAATTTCTGGTTAAAAGATATAAGCCAACCATGGATTACAAAGCTATATATTTCCTAAAAGTAGTTGTTGGAGTGTTCTATTGTCATAAAAATCGGACAGAAAACAAGATGACATTTGCATCAAAACAGAATATAAATCAGAATGTTCCTTATAAACAAAGAGCTAGATCAGAATTTGAGAGCCTAAAAAAGTAATTAATAAGAAAAATGTCTCATAATTGGGGTTACCATGGAAATAACAATGCCACCAAACTGTCATTATCAGCACAACATTTTCTTTGAGCATATTGAAAGCTGAGATATTACTGTTAACAACCCTACTATAGTAAGTTGCCTACAATATCGCACATGGAAATGGCAGCAGATTTTCAGAAGGTCACTGAAACAGGATTTTACCTAGTCAAGCTTCCAGTATAGGACAATACACAGTGATATATAATTCATGAAAATGACCACCTATTGATTGAAACTTGCTTCTTTTAACACATTTAGCTTACTTTCCATTATTATTTGATCACTCTAGTTTGCTCAGTAGGTAGACTAAGAGCATCGGAATTCTTGAAATGAATACAATTTATTTGAGGTAATTTGTCATCCACCTCTAATTCATGTGGGGAAGTTTGAGCTTTCATTGATGAACAGTTAAAGTTGCTGACTTCAAATACTTGCCCTGCACTGATTTTGGTTCAAAACGTTACTTGTGTAGAATTCTTCAAATGAGGAAGCCATCCAGCTGTCTCATGGAAGGCTAATGATTCTGTACATGTGCCCTGAAACAGTGCTTTTGGGAGGCACCTGAGGTCTTTCTCCACCATCAAAAGCTGGAAAAGTCGCCAATTGTCCTGTAGTGTGTCAGTGTGAGTCTAAATCCAACAAAAACAAAAAAGAACAAAGATTTATTTGTTGAAAACTTACGCACTTCTGTATTAAGGAATCCATGTTGAAAAATGGCATTAAATCCAACAGAAAAGTAATAGAATATTTTCATTGTTGTTTTTCAGTTTGTACACATCAATGGTCTCAAGTTAATATGTCGAGCTCACCAGTTAGTGCATGAAGGTAGGTTTACTTTGTAAATCATCAAGGTATTCACATGGTTTATCAACTGCTTTATCACAATTCAGTGATCAGATGCAAAAGAACTGAACCACACTCGCATTAGCCCTACTGGTTGAATATCCAAACATCTGAGCAATGAAACATGATATATCAAACTATAAAACACAACAACACCTTGTATATTTTTGTTCAAACATGTTCTTTGAAATATGGTAACAATTCTACTGAACTTCATTAATCCAATAATACATGAAGTAAAATCCTTTAGTGGTCTGAGAAGTACTTCCATGATTTTTTTCCCACCCATAGAAATTGTTTCTCAGAAGAAAGTACTGAGGAATTGACATGCCTTACTGTATGTATGCCACTGGGATGATCCACTTATTATGTGTCTCACATGTAGTTTGGGAAATATATTGATTTTGTGATGTCTGTCTGTTTGTCCATCTGTCTGTATGTCACAAAGTTTGTTAACGCAACTCCTTAGACACCACTGGGCAGGTTTACACCAAACTACTCAAGGGTCATCATTGCCAAGCCTTGTTATGCATATTGTTAATGTTAGCATTTCCTGGTTTGATGATTTCAGTTGAGTTGTGGCCCTTTATTCATTTATGTTTTGTCCACTTCTCTTATATAATAGGCGGATTTCCAAACTTTAAAGGAATGATCAGTGCCAAGTGTTTTTAAGTATATTATCAGCATGCCCAGTCACGCAGAATCCTGCGTTTTTCACGCAGAAAACACAATGTGCACGCAAATTTTTCGATGGCCGTGTGTGCAGGAACGCATATTTGTTGTGGCCAGCAAATAAACGAATTCGGCTCAAAAATTGGTGGTCGCTAACCTAAAACCCGGGAAACGCTTGCTTTTGAACAGAAAACCAATAAGCTTCCAGCGGCAAACATCTGCGCGATCTAGATTACTCCAAATACATCACTAACAAAAATGGCAGACGAGCATGAAAAACTTCATTCTGGGTGGAAATATTAAATTGACCTCAGTGCCATATGAAAGGCTGGGTTTTCACTACAAAATAGGCATCATACAGCATTAGTTCCTGCAGGCTTACTGTTGATAATGTGCAAAACAGAATGGTCATCGAGTACTACTGTAAGAAAATGCCTAAGCCAGAGAAAAAGCTGCTGAAGCATTTAGGCCTTAGACATTCGTAATAGTTAAATACTGTTCTTTATGCCTTAGCAGCATATAGTAAACAGGCTAGGCCTATATAAATACAGTATGACTGAGTTTACTGAATAAATACTGTAAACATTATCTAATATCTGTTGCTTTTAGTTTTCATACCAGTACATATGTTCATGTTTTGGGAAAATTCAGTGTACCCAGATTTTTTAAGCCTGTACCCACTTTTTCCAAAAGTAGTGGGTACAGGTACCCACTTTTTAAAAATCCTGTGGGCATGCTGATTATCAGGGTGTCGAGGTTCAGTGATTTTCATTCCAAGGGGAGTTACGACCCTTTATTTTCAAATTTCATATTTTGCAATCTCATACACCATTGGACAGTTTTCCAACAAACCATACAGGGGATATCAGTTCCAAGCCTAATTAACCATGTCATAGGTATATTCCGGTTCTGTGATTTTCTGTGGAATTATTGCCATTGATTTAATAATAGTATCATATTTTTTCCACTTGTTTACACTTCACCAAACCTCACAAGTGATTAGTGGGAAATGTAGTTGTACATATCATAGTCATGTCCTGATTTAATGATTTTCAGGAAAGTTATGACCCTTGATTTGTCAAATTGATTGATATCTATGCTACTTCTCCAGTACTACAGATTTGAATTCCACCAAAAGTTACAAGAGTTACCACTGCCAAACCTAGTTGTTTATATTATTAGATTGTTGGGGTTCATTGATTTTCTCTAGAGTTATGGCGCTTAATTTGTATTTTACGATTTCTGTGTGTTAAGGGGTGGGAGACGTAAATTTTAATTGAAAAACTTTATCTAGTTCTTATTGATTTTTAGCTCACCTGAGCACGAAGTGCTCAAAGGTGAGCTTTAGTGATCACCCTGTGTCCGTCGTCGTCCGTCGTCCGTCCGTCCGTCCGTCCGTCGTCAACAATTTGACTGTTAACACTCTAGAGGTCACATTTTTGGCCCAATCTTAATGAAACTTGGTCAGAATGTTACCCTCCATAAAGTCTTGGACGAGTTCGATATTCGGTCATCTGGGGTCAAAAACTAGGTCACCAGGTCAAATCAAAGGAAAAGCTTGTTAACACTCTAGAGGTCACATTTTTGGCCCATTCTTAATGAAACTTGGTCAGAATGTTACCTCCATAAAATCTTGGATGAGTTCGATATTGGGTCATCTGGGGTCAAAAACTAGGTCACCAGGTCAAATCAAAGGAAAAGCTTGTTAACACTGTAGAGGCTGCATTTATGACTATATCTTCATGAAACTTGGTCAGAATGTTAATATTGATGATCTTAAGGTCCAGTTTGAATCTGGGTCATGTAGGATTAAAAACTAGGTCACCTGGTCAAATCAAAGGAAAAGCTAGTTAACACTGTAGAGGCCACATTTATGACCATATCTTAAAGAAACTTGGTCAGAATGTTTATCTTGATGCTCTTTAGGTCAAATTTAAACCTGGGTCAGCTTCGGTCAAAAACTAGGTCACTAGGTTAAATCAAAGGAAAAGCTTGTTAACACTGTAGAGGCCACATTTATGACTATATCTTCATGAAACTTAGTCAGAATATTAAACTTGATGATCTTTAGGTCAGGTTTGAATCTGGGTCATGTTGGGTCAAGAATTAGGTCATGGGGGCAAATCAAAGGAAAAGCTTGTTAACACTCTAGAGGCCACATTTATGACTGTAACTTCATGAAACTTAGAATGTTAAACTTGATGATCTTTAGGTCAAGTTCAAATCTGGGTCATGTTGGGTCAAAAACTAGGTCACGGGGTCAAATCAAAAGAAAAGCTAGTTAACACTGTAGAGGCCACATTTATGAACATATCTTGATGAAACTTGGTCAGAATGTTAATCTTGATGATCTTTAGGTCAATAGGTCAGGTGAGCGATACAGGGCCTTCATGGCCCTCTTGTTTTAAGACAATTATATGTTATGTATTTTTACTCTACTTTCTTTACAATGAAAGGTTAATTTAA
This sequence comes from Mercenaria mercenaria, assembly GCF_021730395.1. Classification (NCBI taxonomy): domain Eukaryota; kingdom Metazoa; phylum Mollusca; class Bivalvia; order Venerida; family Veneridae; genus Mercenaria; species Mercenaria mercenaria. The sequence goes on from NC_069375.1 coordinate 65,979,660, forward strand.
ATTACATTTACAGAAAAAGTAAGAAATGGCAAAATTTGGGCGCTCTTTCCTAATTGCAGTATTTGGAAGGAAAACAGTATACAGTCTTGTGGAAAATAGATAAAAAAAATCTGTTGTAGACTGGTAAAAAAAGATTAAAGTTAATTGTAGGATAGAGAAAGAGGAAATTTGAAAATCTCAGGAGTTTTTTATGCCCCCACTTTGGGGGGTGGGGCATATAGATTTGCTCTTGACCGTCCGTCCTTCCGTCTGTCTGTCCGTCCGTCCTTCCGAAAATGTTGTGTCGCGCGTAGCTCTGAAAGTATTTGACGTAGAGTCACAAAACTTTACAGGAATGTTGGTCAGCATGTGTAGTTGTGCACCTAGGGTTTCGCGTCCGGATTCATTCAGTCATGTAGAAGTTATGGCCCCTGACTTTGTAAAAATTGGTCATTAGCTCATCTGATTTTTTGAAAAAAAATGATGAGTTATTGTCATCACTTGAGCGGTTGTCGGCGTCGGCGTCGGCGTTGCCTGGTTAAGTTTTATGTTTAGGTCAGCTTTTCTCCTAAACTATCAAAGCTATTGCTTTGAAACTTGGAATACTTGTTCACCATCATAAGCTGACCCTGTATAGCAAGAAACATAACTCCATCTTGCTTTTTGCAAGATTTATGGCCCCTTTTGTACTTAGAAAATATCAGATTTCTTGGTTAAGTTTTATGTTTAGGTCAACTTTTCTCCTAAACTATCAAAGCTATTGCTTTGAAACTTGGAATACTTGTTCACCATCATAAGCAGACCCTGTACATCAAGAAACATAACTCCATCTTGCTTTTTGCAAGATTTATTGCCCCTTTTGGACTTAGAAACTCAGCTTTCTTGGTTAAGTTTTATGTTTAGGTCAGCTTTTATCCTAAACTATCAAAGCTATTGCTTTAAAACTTGCAACACTTGTTCACCATCATAAGTTGACCCTGTATAGCAAGAAACATAACTCCGTCCTGCTTTTTGCAAGATTTATGGCTCCTTTTGGACTTAGAAAATATCAGATTTCTTGGTTAAGTTTTATGTTTAGGTCAACTTTTTCTCTTAAACTATCAAAGCTATTGCTTTGAAACTTGCAACACTTGTTCACCATCATAAGCTGACCCTGTACAGCAAGCAACATAACTCCATCCTGCTTTTTGCAATAATTATTGCCCCTTTTGGACTTAGAAAATCATTTTCTTGGTTGAGTATTATGTTTAAGTCAACTTTTCCATAAACTATCAAAGCTATTGCTTTAAAACTTGCAACAGTTTTTCACCATCATAAGTGGACACTGTACATCAAGAAACATAACTCTATCCTGCTTTTTGCAAGAATGATGGCCCTTTTTAGACTTAGAAAATCATGGGTAGGACAATATTTCTATTACACAAAAAAAATCAGATGAGCGTCAGCACCCGCAAGGCGGTGCTCTTGTTTTAATGTTGTCGTGCCTAGCTCCAAAAGTATATGACCTAGAGTCACAAAACTTTACAGGCATGTTGGTCAGCATGTGTAGTTGTGCACCTGGGGTTTCGCGTCCGGATTCATCCAGACATGTTGGAGTTATGGCCCCTGACTTTGTAAAAAATTGGTCATTTTAATGTTGTGTCGCGCATAGCCCCAAAAGTATTTGACCTAGAATCACCAAAGTTTACAGGAATGTTGGTCAGCATGTGTAGTTGTGCACCTGGGGTTTCGCATCCGGATTCATTCAGTCATGTAGAAGTTATGGCCCCTGACTTTGTAAAAATTGGTCATTTTAATGTTGTGTCGTGCCTAGCTCCAAAAGTATATGACCGAGAGTCACAAAACTTTACAGGCATGTTGGTCAGCATGTGTAGTTGTGCACCTGGGGTTTCGCATCCGGATTCATCCAGTCATGTAGGAGTTATGGCCCCTGACTTAGTAAAAAATTGGTCATTTTAATGCTGTGTTGCGCATAGCCCCAAAAGTATTTGACCTAGAATCACCAAAGTTTACAGGAATGTTGGTCAGCATGTGTAGTTGTGCACCTGGGGTTTCGCATCCGGATTCATTCAGTATTGTAGGAGTTCTGGCCCCTGACTAATGTCATGTAGTGGGGCCATCTGAGTCCCATGGACACATTTCTAGTTTTTTCAATAGCTTCAATAGATTTCTTTTATTACCATATTTACATGTGAGTAATGTGCATACATATATATTTTACACTCCACCAGCTTTAACCTGAATTTATTGGAATGGAGGGGTGGAATTCTATTGGGTCAGTGATGCTGAAAAAATCATTTTGACAGATCCTAGAAATAACAAATTTGTCCTCTTTTTAATATGTATTCTATAATTTTTCAGGTTTTAAGTATATGTTTGATGAGAAACTGGTCACTATCTGGTCGGCGCCAAATTATTGTTACAGATGTGGAAATATTGCCGCCGTCATAGACTTTAAAGATGCAGATAATCGTGAAGCGAAGCTGTTTAAAGCTGTGCCAGACAACGAACGTGTGATACCCTCGCGGACTACAACGCCATACTTTCTATGATGCGATGAGATTGGATATTTTGCAGTCTATTTTTAGCATGTGTTTTTTGTATATAATGTGCTATGTAATAAATCATTGATAGAGTTGATTTTTATAAGATGGAGAACATACTAGGACCATTTTGGACACTGAGTGACACAAATCATGTTCTTTTTTTATATAGAGGATATTACATGAGTGTCTTTTCATATTGAATTTATTAAACAAGTTGAATAAAATAATAAAATGCAGAGCTCTGCCGAGCATTTTATCAATTTTATTCAACGAGTTTAATAAATTCAGTGTGGAAAGTCACAAATGTAATATTCTTTTTATCACATGTAAGCTTTTCGAGCAGAGACATCAGAAATTCTACTTTCTTAAACTATTATAAACAAGTTAATTTGACCAACGTCTCCTATACTTGAAACGACGCCGTAGTCAAAGCTTTATTACACTAGTATATTATCAAATTTATGTAATGGCTTAATTTCACTCCCGCAATGTCAAACATGTGATAAAGAATATTACAACACACTTTTTTAGTTTATAACATTCATCATGCAAGGAAGTCATCAAACTGGCTTAGAGAAAGTGGTTGGTTCTACCAACATGCCTCTGCAGTCTAAAATAAAATGAGATTTCCTCCCCCATTAGAAGCTGGAAAAGTTGCTGTTTGACCTATAATTATGTCATTGTTATGTCAGTCCCAACAAACAAGAACAAAAAAATGTGACTTACGTAATCAGTCACTTGAAAAGTTATGGAATTTTTCATTATGTAGAGAAGCAGTCTGGGTGTATAAATTGAATTCAATGGCCTCTGTGGCCTTGTGATTAAAATTGCTGACCAGTTCCTAGTCTCTTCTTCTCTGCAAATCTTAGCCTGGCTTGAGTCTTCATGTAAGAAAGCAGTCCGGCTGGATTGCAGGTCATTGGCTTGATAATACCTGGAAGAATTCTTATCTTCTAAAGTTGTAAAGATGGTATCATGTCACAGTATTCCCTGAACTGTAACATTTAATGTATTCCCAATGTCTGATTGGTCATTGGCTCTACTCAAACCTGAAATAATATCTGGTGGACATCTGAGCTTCTAAAGCTAGAGATAGTGTGATTAAATCCAAAGAAATTAACATATATTTTAAAAGGTTTTGAATTTGTATACCCCCCAAAAGGGAATATCTGGTTTAATCAGTTTTGTATGCCTATCAAATAAAATTGTAACCGCAGTGTTACATTCTTTATTATCTATATACTGGTACTGCACTTCTTTCTTTTCTTATTGAATTTGAATGGTAAAACTTGGCGTGAAAAAAGCAGAAATAAGGCATGGTTATTGGTATAACTGAACTGTTTGCATCACAAAGCTTTTTAAGATACCCAAAAAGTATTATGTTTAGCATGTGGCATTTTTAGCTCGACAATTCGAAGAATAGTGGAGCTATCCTACTCACCCCGGCGTGAGCGTGAGCGTCACACAAATGTTAAAGTTTGCTTACCACCCCAAATATTTTCAAAGTCCATTGAGATTGCTTTGATATTTTGCATACTTGTTTACCATCATGACCCCAGTCTGTAAAAAGGAGGAGGCAACTCTATCAAGCATTTTGACTGATTTATGGCCCCATTTCGACTTAGAATATGCTTATTGTAATGTTAAAGTTTTACTCGTAGCTTATATTATACTATCAAGCACTGAGAATAGTCGAGCATGCTGTCCAACGACAGCTCTTGTTTTGTGAACTATGTTATAAATGATAAAGAATAGTTATTTTTAATTGATAGTAAAACATTGCATTTTCTCTTTCAGCCAGTTAACGTCTTTTGTCTTAAGGTTATAGTTTATCTGTTATATGACTAAGTAAATTCTAATTTGAATATAGTCTTTTTGAAAGAACATAATATTATTATGCATGATTTTAATTTTGCTTAAAATTATGCCCTCTAAGTGAAATTGCAAACATTTCCAGCTGGCAAAATAGTGTATGTATTTTGGTTGTTGAACTGATATATTGAATTATTTTGTAAATTTGAAAGAATGATAATTGATTAAAAAAAATCAACAAAGTCAGATATTGTTATTATAGTTCAAAGTCCTTTTGTGATTTAAAGGTGGTTAATCAGATTTTGGTCAACTAATGGGTTTGCTCAAACCTTAACCAGCTGATCATTTACACTTATTTGTGTTCACCGAGTTCTTAATACATGTCAGATTTTCACTGGAAGTATTTTAAACTTTGGTTGCCCAACCAAGATAGCGTTTTTAGCTCACCTGTCACAAAGTGACAAGGTGAGCTTTTGTGATCGCGCGGTGTCCGTCGTCCGTCCGTGCGTCCGTAAACTTTTGCTTGTGACCACACTAGAGGTCACATTTTTCATGGGATCTTTATGAAAGTTGGTCAGAATGTTCATCTTGATGATATCTAGGTCAAGTTCGAAACTGGGTCACGTGCCATCAAAAACTAGGTCAGTAGGTCTAAAAATAGAAAAACCTTGTGACCTCTCTAGAGGCCATATATTTCACAAGATCTTCATGAAAATTGGTCAGAATGTTCACCTTGATGATGTCTAGGTCAAGTTCGAAACTGGGTCACGTGGGTTCAAAAACTAGGTCAGTAGGTCTAAAAATAGAAAAACCTTGTGACCTCTCTAGAGGCCATATTTTTCATGAGATCTTCATGAATATTGGTCAGAATGTTTACCTTGATGATATCTAGGTCAAGTTCGAAACTGGGTCACGTAGGGTCAAAAACTAGGTCATTAGGTCTAAAAATAGAAAAAGCTTGTGACCTCTCTAGAGGCCATATTTCTCAATGGATCTTCATGAAAATTTATCAGAATGTTTACCTTGATGATATCTAGGTCAAGTTCGAAACTGGGTCATGTGGGTTTAAAAACTAGGTCAGTAGATCTAAAAATAGAAAAACCTTGTGACCTCTCTAGAGGCCATATTTTTCATGAGATCTTCATGAATATTGGTCAGAATGTTCACCTTGATGATATCTAGGTCAAGTTCGAAACTGGGTCATGTGGGGTCAAAAACTAGGTCAGTAGATCTAAAAATAGAAAAACCTTGTGACCTCTCTAGAGGCCATATTTTTCAATGGATCTTCATGAAAATTGGTCAGAGTGTTCACCTTGATGATATCTAGGTCAAGTTCGAAACTGGGTCACGTGCGGTCAAAAACTAGGTCAGTAGGTCTAAAAATAGGAAAACCTTGTGACCTCTCTAGAGGTGATATTTTTCAATGGATCTTCATGAAAATTGGTTAGAGTGTTTACCTTGAAGATATCTAGGTCAAGTTCGAAACTGGGTCACGTGGGATTAAAAACTAGGTCAGTAGATCTTAAAATAGAAAAACCTTGTGACCTCTCTAGAGGCCATATTTTTCATGAGATCTTCATGATTATTGGTCAGAATGTTCATCTTGATGATATCTAAGTCAAGTTCGAAACTGGGTCACGTGGGGTTAAAAACTAGGTCAGTAGGTCTAAAAATAGAAAAAACCTTGTGATCTCTCTAGAGGCCATATTTCTCAACGGATCTTCATGAAAATTGGTGAGAATGTTCAGCTTGATGATATCTAGGTCAGGTTTGTAACTGGGTCATGTGCGGTCAAAAACTAGGTCAGTAGGTCGAAAAATAGAAAAAACCTTGTGACCTCTCTAGAGGCCATATTTTTCACGAGATCTTCATGAAAATTGATGAGAATGTTCACCTTGATGATATTAGGTCAAGTTTAAAAGTGGGTCACGTGCCTTCAAAAACTAGGCCATTAGGTCAAATAATAGAAAAACCTTGGGACCTCTCTAGAGGCCATATTTTTCAATGGATCTTCATGAAAATTGGTCAGAATTTTTTATCTTGATGATATCTAGGTCACATGTGCTCGAAAACTAGGTCACTATGTCAAATAATAGAAATAATGACGTCATACTCAGTTCAACACTGGGTCATGTGGGGATAGGTGAGCGATTCAGGACCATTATGGTCCTCTTGTTTCAGCATAAGTATAAATTTAATAAACAAATTTTGCCTAATGAATGATATGAATGTTATATTACACAGTAACTTCCTCTTAAAAGTTTTCAGAAAACACGCAAACACGCACATGTGCACACAAATATAACTACAAACATAACCTGATTCTCCATGTATCCCCTTTTACTGGGAGAATTAAGCAATAATATATTACAGATTTGCATGGACGAGGACATATTTTTTGCCAAAATTCATTAGAAGTTAATAAAATTATTATTACCTCCCTTTGTCTGTCTTGGTTGCACATCCAAGATAGATGGGAAATAAATTCATTCAAAAGCTACACACTGTTTTTAAAACTTACCTTTTGTTTTAAAGTAGCTGAAATATTGCTGGGGCCTCCGTGGCTGAGTGGTTAAGGTCACTGACTTCAAATTACTTGCCCCTCATCAATGTGCGTTCGAGTCTTACTCGGGGCATTGAATTCTTCATGTGAGGAAGCCAGCTGGCTTATGGAAGGTCGATGGTTCTACCTAGATGCCCACTCGTGATGAAATAATGCACGGAGGGGCACCTGGGGTCTTCCTCCACCATCAAAGCTGGAAGCCGCCATTAAAAAAAGTTTGTCCCTTTTTACACAGTTTAGGTCAGCTTTTCTCCTAAACTATCAAAGCTATTGTTTTAAAACTTGCAACATTTGTTCACCATCAATAGCTGACTCCGTACAGCAAGAAACATAACTCCATCTTGCTTTTTGCAAGAATTATGTACCCTTTTGGACTTAGAAAATATCAGATTTCTTTTTTAAGTTTTGCATTTAGGTCAACTTTTCTCCTAAACTATCAGAGCTATTGCTTTAAAACTTGCAACACTTGTTCACCAACAAAAGCTGACCCTCTACAACAAGAAACAACTCCATCCTGCTTTTTGCAAGAGTTATGGCCTCTTGGACTACGAAAATCAGGTTTCTTTGTTAAATTTTGTGTTTAGGTCAGCTTTTCTCCTAAACTATCGAAGCTTTTGCTTTCAAACTTGCAACACTTGTTCACCGTCAAAAGCTGACTATACAGCAAGAAACATAACTCCATCCTGCTTTTTGCAAGAATTGTTGCCCCTTTTGGACTTATAAAATACTAGATTTCTTGGTAATGTTTTGCGTTTATGTCATCTTTTCTCCTTAACGGTCAAAGCTGTTGCTTTAAAACTTGGAGGAGTTATTCAACATTAAAAGCTGACTCTGCACAGAAAGTACCGTAACTCTACATTGCCTTTTTGCAAGAATTATGGCTCCTTTTGGACTTAGAAAATCATGGGTATGACAATATTATTATTATACAAAAAAATCAGATGAGCGTCTGCACCTACAAGGCGGAGCTCTTGCTGGTTAAGTTTTTATATGTAAGCTGGTATCAAGGTGAACTATTGTGATCACTCCGTGTTCATCATTATCCTTCGTCTGTTCTAAATCTGATTGTTAACACTTCAGAGGTAACAGTTTTAGTCAAATCTTAATAAAACTTTGTCAGAATATTACCCTCAATAAAATCTCGGACGAGTCTATTACTGGGTCATCTTGGGGTAAAAAAAGAGTAGGTTACTATAAATCAATAAGGGAAACCTTGTTGAGCGATATTTCCCCCCTCATCTTTATGAAACATTGTCAGAATATTTTTCTCTATGAAATCCAGGTCAAGAATAAAACTTTGTTACCAGAGGTCAGTAGGTCAAATCAAAGAAAAACCTTGTTATTATAACACTTCCAAGAGGTCACAATTTCTGTTTGATCTTAAAACTTTGTCAGAATCTGTATCAAATCTAGGTCACATTTTTAGCTCGACTATTCAAAGAATAGGGGAGCTATCCTACTCGCCCCGGCGTTAGCGTCACACAAATGTTAGTTTGCATACCACCCCAAATATTTTCAAAGTCCTTTGAGATATTGCTTTATATTTTGCATACTTGTTTACCATCATGACTCCATTCTGTAAACAGAAGCAGACAACTCTATCAAGCATTTTGACTGAATTATGGCCCTTTTTCGACTTAGAATAAATGTTAAATTTGTGCACCACCCCAAATATTTTCAAAGTCCATTGAGATATTGCTTTCATATTTTGCATACTTGTTTACCATCATGACTGCAGTCTGTAAAAAGGAGGAGGCAACTCTACCAAGCATTTTGACTGAATTATGGCCCCTTTTCAACTTAGAATAAATGTTAAAGTTTGTGTACCACCCCAAATGTTTTCAAAGTCCACTGAGATATTGCTTTCATATTTTGCATACCTGTTTACCATCATGATCCTAGTCTGTATAAAGGAGGAGGCAACTCTGTCAAGCATTTTGACTGAATTATGGCCCTTTTTCGACTTAGAATAAATGTTAAATTTGTGTACCACCCCAAATATTTTCAAAGTCCATTGAGATATTGCTTTCATATTTTGCATACTTGTTTACCATCATGACTGCAGTCTGTAAAAAGGAGGAGGCAACTCTATCAAGCATTTTGACTGAATTATGGCCCCTTTCAACTTAGAATAAATGTTAAAGTTTGTGTACCACCCCAAATATTTTCAAAATCCACTGAGATATTGCTTTCATATTTTGCATACCTGTTTACCATCATGATCCTAGTCTGTATAAAGGAGGAGGCAACTCTGTCAAGCATTTTGACTGAATTATGGCCCCTTTTTGACTTAGAATAAATGTTAAAGTTTGTGTACCACCCCAAATATTTTCAAAGTGCATTGTGATATTGCTTTCATATTTTGCATACCTGTTTACCATCATGACCCCAGTCTGAAAAAAGAGGAGGCAATTCTATCAAGCATTTTGACTGAATTACGGCCCCTTTTCGACTTAGAATATGCTTATTGTAATGTTAAAGTTTTACTCATAGCTTATATTATACTATCAAGCACTGAGAATAGTGGAGCACGCTGTCCACTGACAGCTCTTGTTTTAATCCCCCGACACGAGTGGTAGGGGTCATAGGAATGGTCTCTGTCCATCATTCTGTCTGTAACAGTTGTGTCCGCTCCATATAACTTAAACCCCTTGAAGGATTTTCATGAATCTTTGGTCAAATGATAACCTCATCAAGACGATGTGCAGAACTCATGAGTTAGCCATGTTGGCTCATTGTCATAGGTTTGGGCCTTCCATATTGTGTCCGCGCTGTATCTCCTAAACCCTTTGAAGGATTTTCATGAAACTGGTCAAATGATCACCTCATCTAGACGATGTGCAGAACTCATGAGTCAGCCATGTTTGCTCAAGGTCAAAACTTTGAGCCTCTATTTTGTGTCCGCTCAATCACCTAAACCCCTTGAAGGATTTTGATATGACTTGGCTGTAATATTCCCCTTATCAAGACAATATGCGGAACTCAAAATTCACCCATGCCAGCTCTAGTTCAACGTCACAACCTAAATGTTTGAGCCTTCAACTTCCTGGCCCTCCTTTTTCTGCTAAACCACTTGAAGGATTTTCTTGATATACTTGAACACGTCAATGCTTCCATCCAATACAATCAACCGTTTTAATATCCGTAACATTGGCGGGAGATATAGCTATCTTTCAGACTGCTTTGTTGGACATTATAACAGTTATATCTATATACCTTTTTAGTTATGCAGAAATTGTGAATAAAATGCTTTTAAACTTTGGTGCAGAGGTATATGTCTGTCAGTCTGAGTAACTTAAAGCCATTTTATTCCATTTAGTTAACTATATCTTTTTGTAGTCATAAGCAGTCTTTTCATACTAATGGGGAATGGTATAGAGACACTAAACAGGAAAATGGCACGATTTCATAATGGCGGATACAAATACTTCTGTTTTTTTTTATGCTCTCAATTTGTTGCTGGACTATGCTTGACATTTAGGTAGCATTTTCATAAATGAAATATTAGCATGATAAAATTTGTATTAGAAACTGAAGTTGTACACCACCACTTCAATTCTGGGTATCATTATTTAGCTGATTTTGCAGTTTGTGTGTTTGACTGAAAATATTTTTCTTACACCAAACATGACCCCAAAATTTCTTTTGATTTTTGTACAACAATGACAATATACTTCAAGAAAATGTAAGTTACAGACATCTAAAATGTGTCCGATTGTGTGCTGCAGCTATTGGAAATTTGTACTTTTTACATAGAATAAAGAAGGCCAGATATTTAGTGTGTTCATGCCAAAATCCAAGCGTTAAACTCAATAAGCGGCTATTGGATAGACTGTATAAATGTTTAATTTACAATGAAATGGTTAAAAACACCAGCATACATCGCCCGTATTGGATGTTTTGTTGTCTAGTTTCTGCAAAGCAGATCACACTCGGCATGTGATGCTAGCTAGGAAGTCGCTTCTGAAGTGATGATGGAAATACGTCTACGCCACAATGGTTGCGAGACAAATGCCAATTGAGTTACAACAGCCCTAGTGGAGTCCCTTTCCAGACGGAAAAAATGATGAAAAGCCATTTGCAACTATCCAAATGCTATTGAAAGTTTTTTTCTGCATTTATGACTTGACTTGCGATTTTATGAAATTAATAAAAGCTAAAAAAACAAAAAAAAAAACAAAAAACGAAGGGGTGGGGGGCGGGGGCATAACAGTTTACTGTTATTTACGGGATAACGGAGATGCCATCGGCCTCAGTTGAATCCTCCATCAATTATTTTGGGTATTTCAAGTCAATGCTATTAAAATGTTGAACCTTGTTTACTATATTTTGCAGTCACAATACTTTATAAAGGAAGAAAGAAGATTCAGATGTTCATTGATAAAGGAATGGAATAAATAATGAATTTCTGAAAATATAAGGGCTCGTATCAACTTTTTGGATAATTTTATTTCATTTATAATTTAAGAGGTTTCTACATTTTATTTAAGAATGATAATTTGGACTCAAATTTGTCTACGTGTAATAAAATTTTATTATTTTGAATTTGTCAGAGCTGTATTTTACCCTACAGCAGCAAATTTCAGTTGCTTTGATGTGTAATTAAAGCTCGGGTCATCTGTTGAGATATCAGCTAATGACGAACTAAACATACTGTTTCCCTAATAATATTTCTTCCGTATTCTTGAAAATAATACAAAGTGATCACTTATAACAGCTATTCATTAACCAGATATATACATGTCAAATGTTATTTGTCTGCATTCTGTTTATTTATTCCATCGAATAGAAAATGCGTCTTAGTTGGCATTTAGCGTGCCGCTGTTTTGACGACATTTGCGTGTAGTCAGGTAGAACATTCCTTAAACGAAGTTTATAAGAAAAAAGAACTGACAAACAAATTGAAAGGAAATATGGCACAATCCGTGCATTTTCTGTTGTGCATTTTCAAATTGCATGAACATCGAAAAAAAATAAAAGTCATTTCTCAAATGGATATTATAAAGCACAGCAGCGCAAACAAACAAAAAACGCAAAAAAAAAAATAAAACAACAACAACAACAACAAAAACCCAAACAAGTCAACAAGCAAAAAAAAAAAAAAGAGAGAAGATATTTCTTCAAATACAACTTTTATTTCTAAGTGTGTGTTTGCAATTGTAAAATGTGATTAAACCACCAGTCAGTAACTTTTTTTTTGCATGTCAGGACAAGATGGCTATGTTTGGAAACCAGTCCAAAACAAGCTATTGTAAACTGACGAAGTCATTGGTGTTAAAAGACATAAAATGATGATAACCAAATGTACTTTTATCCATTGAATGTCCTTATTGTGACATTTTAGAAACAAATATAAAAAGCATCAATCAAACTACTACCTAAAAGTACATTCTTTTTTGTCTGCCATATGCCGAAGCAAGTCGTATAAACATGATAAAGGCAATACGTGATAAAACACTCACTTCAGTTCTATAAAATTATCCCTGCATGACATGCAAGTCCATCCCAAAAGAAATTAAGAATAAAATGAGCGAACACTGCTCTTCCTATTTTTGCGAAGGGATTTTGCATTTGCGTAAGACGAGGAGATATCATTATCAGCAATACTATATATACGCTTACTGTGTCCCTCTAGCTATCAAATTTAGAACAGAATTTTGAAAATCAACATACGAAATAAAAGTTTAATTACGAAGTTTGATTAGTGGTATTATATAACCATTCATCACGTCCTAATGCTTACGAACGAGAATTTGAACGTTCGAGCCCACTTGGGAACGTTCCGATGTGGCCGGTTAGAGAAACTCAAGCTAGGTAAAACAGTTGGTACTAATTGCTTTCCTGCTAGGTGTCTGGCAAAGAATGTGACTCCAGATGTGTACGTACGAACAAGGCAAAAGTGCCTCATAGGCCAAGTCGAAATGGCAGACCCTTGTCAGAAATGTAACACCCCAGTGACCTTGTTATTGTTATCGATGACTAAAGGGGTTTTTTTTTTATTAAAGTTTTAAAAGTATGAAAAGGCCTTGATAATCGTCGGACACACTGGCATACAAAATGCTCTTATATCTACTGGTATCGTAATTAAAAAAAAAAAAAAAAAAAAAACAAAAAAAAAAAAAAAAAAAAAAAAAAAAAAAAAAAAAACAAAAAAAAAAAAAAAAAAACAATGCAACTGGTGATTCATTTGTTGCCTCTCAGAATTTCTCCAAGACAAATGTCAGATTTTATACGTTAAATGTCACATCCGCGTATTAAATTAATTATGAGACATGTTCGTGCAATTCCATTAATTCAGCCAACTGAAACCGCTATGCGGATATTTACAGACTCCAATATCTTAAAATCCCGATAACTGGATATACGCTGCTTTAGTTATGAAATGCCATACATCTGCTTTAAAAGCCCAATGTGCATCGTAAAAGCATTTGAGCCGCGCCATGAGAAATTCAACATAGTGGGTTTGCGACCAGCATGGATCCAGACCAGCCTGCGCATCCGCGCAGTCTGGTCAGGATCCATGCTGTTCGCTAACGGTTTCTCTAATTGCAATAGCCTTTAAAAGCGGACAGCATGGATCCTGACCAGACTGCGCGGATGCGCAGGCTGGTCTGGATCCATTCTGGTCGCAAGCCCACTATGTTGGTTTTCTCATGGCGCGGCTCATTTCATTTCAACATAAACGTGCATTAAATAATCAGTCTCCATGGTGTTATATTTTCTGTTCGCATTATTAAGAGCGCACTTTTAATAAGCCTGGTCCTCTGTAGAGTTTTAAAATCGGGGGATTTCTTTTTCGAAACAAACAACAAGTGTAACACATTTTCAACCGGATTTTTGCGCAGTCCTGCTGCATGTGGTCACCGGTGAAATACGCGAATAGCGTATATTTGCTAACTGATAACAATGGCTGTAAAATGGACGGGCGCATAAAACGTTAAAAGAAATATTTATTGAACACAATGCAATTTGTATCTAATGTGATATGGAAAATATAATAAACCATTTTTCCAGGCTTTTTCTCAGGATATGATGACATACCAGGCGCTGTCGCGAAGTGAATATTTATTTAGAATGAACTTCTTTTATGTGAGAAAAGTGAAATGGTTGCCTTCTTTAAAGTGATGAATTAAGTATCACACTAAGTTATATACATATTTCATGTATTTCAGTCGATATGTTTGGACATTCATAGCTTACATTCGATTTACTACAGTGAAACACCGCTCGCTCGAGGTTGCAAGGGGATGAGCAAAATGCTCGAGTTATCCATGGTTTCGAGCGACCCAAACATTGACCAACATACGAAGAAAATTGAAGTTTGTTTTACCAATTGTCATCGAGACCATTTGCAGAGGAAACGGTGATGCGTAATCATAACACACTCGTGACGTTATCACAAAAACATATTGCAAACGTTATTTATGATAGATCGTAAATGGCACATGTGAAGAAACAGCTAAGACAGTTTATTTTCATGTTTTTTTTATTTATTTATTTTAAATACTGAAATCGAATTCGCAATTTTCTTCTCCAAATTAAGATCTCATAATTATTGTCTCAATTTTATGAAAAAGGCTATCTTATTATGTCTCCCCCAGGAGACATATTGTTTTTGCCCTGTCCGTCCGTCCGTCCGTCCGTACGTCGCACTTCATTTCCGAGCAATAACTGGAGAACCATTTGACCTAGAACCTTCAAACTTCATAGGGTTGTAGGGCTGCTGGAGTAGACGACCCCTATTGTTTTTTGGGTCACTCCGTCAAAGGTCAGGGTCACAGGGGCCTGAACATTGAAAACCATTTCCGATCAGTAACTAGAGAACCACTTGACCCAGAATGTTGAAACTTCATAGGATGATTGATCATGAAGAGTAAATGACCCCTATTGATTTTGGGGTAACTCCGTCAAAGGTCAAGGTCACAGGGGCCTGAACATTGAAAACCATTTCCGATCAATAACTAGAGAACCACTTGACCCAGAATGTTGAAACTATATAGGATGATTGGTCATGAAAAGTAGATGACCCCTATTGATTTTGGGGTCACTCCGTCAAAGGTCAAGGTCACAGGGGCCTGAACATTGAAAACAATTTCCGATCAGTAACTAGAGAACCACTTGACCCAGAATGTTGAAACTTCATAGGATGATTGATCATGAAGAGTAGATGACCCCTATTGATTTTGGGGTCACTCCGTCAAAGGTCAAGGTCACAGGGGCCTGAACATTGAAAACCATTTCCGATCAATAACTAGAGAACCACTTGACCCAGAATGTTGAAACTAAATAGGATGATTGGTCATGAAAAGTAGATGACCCCTATTGATTTTGGGGTCACTCCGTCAAAGGTCAAGGTCACAGGGGCCTGAACATTGAAAACAATTTCCGATCAGTAACTAGAGAACCACTTGACCCAGAATGTTGAAACTTCATAGGATGATTGATCATGAAGAGTAGATGACCCCTATTGATTTTGGGGTCACTCCGTCAAAGGTCAAGGTCACAGGGGCCTGAACATTGAAAACCATTTCCAATCAATAACTAGAGAACCACTTGACCCAGAATGTTGAAACTTGATAGGATGATTGGTCATAAAGAGTAGATGACCCTTATTGATTATGGGATCACTCCGTCAAAGGTCAAGGTCACAGGGGCCTGAACATTGAAAACCATTTTTGATCAATAACTAGAGAACCACTTGACCCAGAATGTTGAAACTTCATAGGATGATTGTACATGCAAAGTAGATGACCTCTATCGATTTTGGTGTCACTCCATTTAAGGTCAAGGTCACAGGGGCCTGAACATTGAAAACCATTTCCGGTCAGTAACTTGAGAACCACTTGACCCAGAATGTTGAAATATAATAGGATGATTGGTCATAAAGAGTAGATGACCCCTAACGATTTTGGGGTCACTCTGTGAAAGGTCAAGGTCACAGGGGCCCACACATTGAAAACCATTTCCGGTCAGTAACTTGAGAACCACTTGACCCAGAATGATGAAACTTCATAGGATGATTGTTCATGCAGAGTAAATGACCCTTATTGTTTTTGGGGTCACTTCGTTAAAGGTCAAGGTCACAGGGGCCTGAACATTGATAACCAGTTCCGATCAATAACTTGAGAACCACTTGACCCAGAATGTTGAAACTTCATAGGATGATTGAACATGCAAAGTAGATGATCCCTATTGATTTTGGGGTCAGTCTATTAAAGGTCAAGGTCACAGTGGCCTGTTCATGTAAAATCATTTTTTGGAAATAACTTGAGAACCACTTGACCTATAATGTTGAAACTTAATAGGATGATTGGACATGCAGAGTACATGACCCCTATTTATTTTGAGGTCACTTGATCAAAGGTCAGGGTCACAGAAGCCTGAACAGTGACTAGAGAACCACTAGGCCACGAGTGTTGAAATTTAGCGGGATGACTGGACATGCCAAGTAGATGATCCCTATTGCAGCCAACCATCAGTGTCTCTTTGACTTTCGCTCCTGACCCCTATTGACTTCTTGCCTATAGGACTTTGCCTTGGGGGAGACATGCGCTTGTTTACAAAGCATTTCTAGTTTCCTTTATTTGCGTGCAAACAACTGTTGATTAAAATATTAAGACCTCATAATTATCTCCTCGATCCCGCAGAAAAAAGTAATAATTAATAACAATTTTGATCAGTAAAAATTTTCTTCCACCTTTCGTCAATAATTGATCTCATTATCAGGTCAAATATACCGACAAACATACATTTAAGATAGTCGGGGAATAGACCATGCAACTCTCACAGCGTGCGAAAATTTTAAATTAACTGATACATTCTGGCCGCCGAAGGTGTGAAAAATTTTGACACCTCTGCTCGAGTTTGCCATAAGCAACAAAGAGTAAATTAATACACAGGGACCAGGTGTCATGCTCGAGCGATCGAGTTATCGATGCTCGACCCAGCCATGGTAATTTCACATAGAAAATAGTAGGAAATCGGCCGGGAGCACATGAATTGCTCGAGCGAGCCCGGGTGCTCGAGACATCGATGCTCGAGCGAGCGGTGTTTCACTGTATATTCCTCGGTAATGCGCGCAAAAGCAAAAGATGTACCTGTCATAAAATCCCTAGAATATCTTGCTTTGTTGTAATTTTAAAAGCTTTAAAATGCAACAGCTTGTTTAATCGTGCAAACGACTTAATAGACCAACGAAAACCAGCATACGAATATAAAAGCGACAATTTCATCATGGAACTACCTGTACGCAGAGAAATACTACAAATAATAAACTATTCATAGTTTCCTTATTTCTTAGCCGATTTTGAAAATTCTTTCATTACCTTACGGAGAAATACTTTCCAGACTGGAACAAGATAGAATCATCGTTTTCTTTCCTTTTTATAGGAAGCACCCCTTCTCCTGTGCAATGTCCTTGAAACCGTCAACAACAATTTATTCTAGGAACTTTGTCGCTTTCGTTACGTACAGGAACTGTTGATATATTGAGTTCCCAGAGATCAGGTATTTTACTTTGAAATAACCGAATTTCGACTTAAAAATGATATTTTGCACACGTGTTTTCTGGACGGGATTAGAAAATGTCTTCGATATTGCCGAAATATTGAGATAAGCGTTCGAAATGTTGAGTTACAACTGTAAATCATTACCCGATTGTCTATTAGAATTTGTCTCAGTAGAAAGTGAGAAAACTTAATGAATAAATAATTCTGTTCAATTTGCTTCTTTCTGCCGTCTTACATCCATAAATGCATTCGCAAGGTATCTGACCGAATTCTTAAACTGAACATTATCTTCACGAAGCAAATGTCAGCCATTCAGAATTAAAGGGTTAATGCACGAAATAATATTAAGTTACAAGAACATCCGTGCCATTGCATTTAAGCAACTGAAAACAGCATCCGAGTTAATATTTACACAAATATCCTGTTTCGAAATGTCACGAACACAAACTCTACAAATCAGTTTAAACAATAAAATGCCAAAGAAATACGTTAAAACTTAAAAGCCCAGAGTGCATCGTAAACGTATTTATTAGTAAGAATTACTGTGTCTTTACACTGTTTTGAATGTACTTTGAAATGAAACTGTTGCGGGCTTTGAGCACTCAGTCTATTATTTCTTTCAATATGTCTATGTTTGGGTTTGCGATATATTTCATTTGGTTTTGTTTAATATGCGCAATGCTTATAGTGATTTTATATATTACTTTATGTTTATGTACTGAATATTCTCAATAATAAGCATTTGTCGTCTGACAATTACCGTTTGGCAGCCATATTTTGACATTCAGCATTTGGCAAATAGCATTTTCATTAACTATTTGACATTTAGCAATTGGCAATTAGCATGGCGCACCGGTCTTCCATACATAGGTAAGGTTAGCAAATTGATTTGAAAATCGTAACGGAAGATTATCAGAAAGGATGCATTTAGAAATGGATGACTCTTTATTTTCAATATCTTGGGACATTTGTCATTTCTGCATGACTGCCATGCAATCGACAAGAAAATATTTATTGAGAAATGTCTTGATCTCGCAGCAGTGCCGCCTTTCAGTTTGTCAGCGATCCATGATGATTGATGAGCTCCTTGATTGTATAGTGGTAAGTATCCCCGCCTGTCACGCGGGAGACCGGGGTTCGATTCACCGTAGGGGAGCATATAATTTAATACGGGCCTCCGTGGCCGACTCGCTGACTTCAAATCACTTGCTTCTTAACGACGTGGATTCGAGCTTCACTCGGAGCGTTGAATTCTTCATGTTAGGTAGCTATCCAGCAGGCTTACGGAAGGTCGGTGGTTTTACTCAGGTACCCGCTCTTGATGAAATAATGCACAGAGGGCACCTGGGGTCTTCCTCCACCATCAAATCTGGAAAGTCTCAATATGACCTATAATTGTGTCGGTGTGATGTTAAACCCAACAAAAATGATACCTTAAGAGTACATTCTTATGAGAATGTATACTGTTTCGGTTACAAACTGACTCAAAATAGAACGATTCTTAATTATTGATGGATAGACAAAATTATACAGTACATGGGTATAAACCAAGATGCAGCATTTGGTCATTTTAGATGCAAAGTAAAGTAAACGTCTGGTAGGGATGTGATTTAAAGTCAGTCCTGAATTGCGTCATGACTTTAATGGCAGACATATATTTTTATAAACATATATAATTGTAATCCAATGAAACAAGTTTTAGTATTACAAACTATCTAAACTGCTGATGTCCGACTATTACTTTGCATGTTTAGTTATCAAATGAAATAAGTATTGGTCTAGGTTTTAACTACATGTCTAAACAGCTGATGTTCGATTTTGCTTTATAACTAGTTTATAGGATTCGGATAAAGTTAACTTTCTAAACTGAAATAGAAATGACCGAGGAAACAAAGCTCTTTTCTGTATAATGGTTACAGTTTATTGCATTTCAAGTGTGATGAGTAATCATGTACAAGACAGAAATGAGCCTCGCCATGAGAAAACCAACATAGTGGCATCCGCGCAGTCAGGCCAGGATCCATGCTGTTCGCTTTCAAAGCCTATTGGAATTAGAGAAGCATGGATCCTGACCAGACTGCGCGGATGCGCAGGCTGGTCTGGATCCATGCTGGTCGTAAATCCACTATGTAGATTTTCTGAGTGATACAAGACTTGGTATAACTGAGTTTATTCATGAAAGGTATTGAAAGGTTCAACATTTCGTACGCACCTACTAGCATTTACTTGAGCGGAATTCTGTCACACAGGAACAATGCATGTAATCCACGGTTCCAAAGAAAGTTTTGTTTCGTTCTCTTAGAGTTACCTGTTGCCTGAAGACGAAAAGCAAAGAGACGATTTGTTCGTTGTTTATTGTTAATTAGTGGCTGAAGAAGGAAAAGAGATATTAAATAATTTTACTCGTATCTTTGAGTTAATTGGAGATGAAACAATGGGAGCAATCCAACATCTTTTTCTTTTAGTTTGTTCAAGGAGGAAGAGCAACGCACACTTTAATCGTTTTCTTAGTGTTAATTGGTGTCTGAAGAGGGAGAAAGAGAGAGAGGACCAGTCAATTTTGTTCGTTTTCTTAGAGTTAGTTGTTGCCTTAAGAAGGAAAACAAAGCAACAGTTTGCATGATTTCTTAATTTAGTATCAGAGCAGTTACAGCAAAGCAAGATTTGCTCGTTTTCTTATAGTTAATTGTTGTCGAAACAATGAGAGCAGAGCAACAATGAACGAGTTGGAACATGTCAGACAGAATGGCCAGGTATCTGTTTTGTTTTGGGATAAGGTAACATGTTTATCAATCAATAAATTATCAATTTACTAAATTTAGAATTAATACTAGTGTATATAAGTATATTTTGACATAAAATTGGACAGAATAAAAAAATAACCACATTGTTAGTCTGCGAGATGTCTATGAGAAGTGAGAAGGCGGGATGAACGAGTCATATCATCTAGACGCTAGATCAAGCGCATTTGAAAAAAAAGTGATATGTATGTCTGCACAGAGATGTTGTTGGCCTTTGGCAGACACAAAGGAGCCTTAGGACAGATTTAGACACTAAGGTGTTTTAACGCTTCATCAATTCTTTCAACAAAACAATAAATCAAATTTATTTTTATTACTTGATCATAATTTCGGTCTGGTGACATTTACAAAACATCTGTAGATTAACTTGAATAGCCTTGTATCGTCAGCAACTTTTTCAGTTTTATATTTATCCCCAAAGAAGAACCTGAAAGTAGCTGATCGGCAACTGTGCTGAAGGTTGTACAGTAACGACTCGTGGAAATACCCTTAGTACTAAACAACTAATTTGTATATCATTAGTTAATGCTAGAAAACGCTTTTAAACATTCGGTGGAAGTTTTTCGTAACACCTCACACATTAAAATATTCGAAATCGCACTTCTTTGGGATCTGTCTGTCCGCTTAGTTCAATAAAGAGAGTGCAGGTCTACGAATCACAGGGTTGTGAGTTCGATCCTCGGGCATATGTTCTGCGTGACAATTTGATAAAAGACATTGTGTCTGAACGTTTCGTCCACCAGCTATGATTTATATGGAGAAATTGGAACTTGTGGAGAACAGGTTAGTACTGGTACAGACTGCAGGAACACTTGTTAGGCTAACTGTCCGCCGTTACTTAACTGAATACTGTTAAAAACGGCGCTAAATCCATATACTAAATAAGGTTCTTTTGGATCTGGTCTGTTCTATCGCTTACGCTATATTTCTATAGAATTACACCATGCCGAGCATGAAATTAACGTGCGTTGTCCTCCTGAAATGAAGTAATGTCCCTTCACATCGTGAACATAGACCCTTCGCAATTACAATGTACAACAACAGAGTGCGTATTTGATAGGCACCATTGCACAGACATTTTAAAACACAAAAAGAAAACACACACAAAAACTGATGAATAGTGGGGACAGCAAAGGGTCGATGGCTTAACCTTATTTGACTATATGTAATAAGCACACCAAAGTTATACTTCACTTTATCTGGATGAATGAACACTCTGTCCTAATATAGATTGTTTTTCGGCGACGCCGTCTAAATTAGTTTTCGTTACCTATGCCACGTGACTTCAGTTTGCGAATCAAACTACTTGATGACGCATTATAGATAATTTATCAAAGTGGAAGATTTATGCAACACTCTGCCTGATTGGACGACAATGTCAATTTCTTTCACTCTATTGAATGTGCTACGCTGAGTGAAATGTAGACAAAGCGTTTATCCTAAACGACGCTGTTCACAGTTTTAAAGCTAACTTTGGCTCAGTATATTTAGCAAGAATATTGATATATCTCAAAATGTAAAAAGTAAGTTTAATAAATATGATAAAACCCTGTTTAAATACCAACATATATCAAATTAAAGAAAGAGCTGAATACGGCCTGCGTATCACATGAATAAGGGTGTGATAAAAGTCTTTTATGTAGAGAAGTGCACTTTTAAAAGATTTTCCTTGTTACAATTGTAGTCTGTATATGAAAATTTTTCTCGTTATGTGACTTATTCAGATTGCATATTAAAATGAGTACTTGTTTGCTTTGATATATTGGTTATATATTATTTAACTGATTTATTATACACGGGTGGTAAACGCGCAATCCAATTCCCGCCGGGAATACGCGTAAAATGGGTTGCGCAACGTCCGGTGCTGGTGTTGCGCGTAAAAAAAGGACGAAATTGAGGTATGTGAAGTTATGATTTTGCTTAGTATGAGACAAGAATAAATTTTCTCGAAAAAAGCAAAATGCTATTCGACACAGATATGATAATACATCATATGTGTAAACTATCTGGTTTGTAATTTATGATTCGGCTCTATTATCACAAAAACTCTAGCGACACGAAACGTGAAAAAAGTATGAAATCAACAAAAATGGCAGTTTCTGACCTCATATGCCTAATCTGAGGACATCTGATGCTTTTTATGATAACTCAACTGTTATAAAGTAACGAATATCAAAATTATTTGTTTCAAATCCTGCTTACGGGGATATAATTGACAAAATAATCGTCGGGAATGGGGTTGCGCACCGGGAATGGAGTTGCTCATATACATCATAATGTGTATAATGTATACGCGCAACTCCATTCCCGGGGCGCAACCACATTCCCGATTATTTTTTTGCCAATCTTTCCCCCAAAAGCAACATTTCATTCAAGTGTATGTAATATTCATGACTGTTTTACACGTGTTTGATCATTCGAAGCGTCACATTTCCAGAAAGAAGGTACAAGAGTTAGAAAATTTGCATTTTTCATGATTCCATGCTTTTTTGACAGCTCGAGCCATCAGAGTTTTCGTGATAACAGAGCTGATTCTTAAATTAATAAGTTGGTATTTCACACATATGATCCTTATTCATTTTTGTGTCGAATAGCATTTTGCTTTTTTTCGAAAGCACTCGTAAATGTGTAATTATTTTCAAAAACAAAAACCCACCTACCTTGATTTTGTATATATTGATGCGCAACACCAGCACCGGAAGTCGCGCAACCCATTTTTAGCGTATTCCCAGTGGGAATTGGATTGCGCGTTTACCACCTGTGTTATACATGAATATTTCTCTTAAGTATGGTATGCAAATATTGAACTCAGTTGAAATCTGTTTTATTATATATATGCTATATAATGATTGAATCTCATTACACTGAAATGAAGGTACGCTGCATAGTTTATCTATGTGATATGACTATAGTCAAACTTTTCTTATGAAACAGAAATATTGAAATAATTGCAATTGTATGTTTTGCTTGACCTTCACTTTTTTATAGGTGTGACGTCATTGTCCAAAGATTCATGAATAGCGAATATGCTATTTGTTAAAGCGGGATCAGTTGGCCTATTTTAGAAATAAATAAAAATAATAAATAAAAAAATCCTTTAATTGATTTTTCTCATGTATTCTAACTGGAACAACTGATACGTATAAGACCTTCCTGATTCTAATCAAACTTGATTTGTAGCATCTTTATTAGCCCCGCAGCCAACTTTGTTCAGCTGGGACATTTGACCCCTTTTAGGGGCTGCTAGAGCTAAAACTAGAAATGCCTTTATACAGCGTCTCATGAACAGCTTGGTGGATCTTTGTCATACTTGGTCTGGAGCATCATTATAAGGTCCTCTTCCAAATTTATTTATATAGGAACTTGGGCCCTATTAGGGACCACTATAGCTAAAGGTAGATATGCCTTTCTTCGCATTAACCACTAAAATGTAATGGATTTTTATCAAACTCGATGTGTAACAATATCGTAAGGTCTCCTGCTATTTTGTTACAAATGGGGATAGGGACCAATTTAGCTAAAAATATAAACACGTTTAATGACCTCTTCTCATGAACCGCTTCATGAATCTTCATCAAACTACTGTTGTAATTCGTCTTAGGATAAACGAAACAAAATTGCAACCCTACGAAACCTTTGCGAAAAAATTAAAAGAGAACCATTTAAATTGTTAAAGTGCGGTGTTTAGTTTTGCAATTTGAAAAATGTTAGATGAAAGATGAATGTTAGATGAAAAATTCATAAACTTCTTTCCTTATTACAACTCGTCGACTATCATTTTTAAAGATATTTCTTGTATACAAGTATTAACCCTGAAAATGAACAGTTTTACAATTCAATAAATTGAGACACTCAGGCGACTTTAGTCCCCGGAAATATGCATAGTCTCGGTAAAATAACATTATATCTTGATCTGGTGCATCAATTTTAGTTAGAGACTAACAGAGATATAACCCATTCATTTGTCAGTTATAGTCGTAAAAAATGTAAAATATGTCTTTTTCATTTGAATTCTGCCAGCTAAATCTGAAATTGCCGTCAGGACTGTTTTACTTGAAAATCCTATTTGAAAAGAAAAGAAATACAATCTTGATGCAAGTACGTTTGAATTTCATTTATTACTCTGAAACTACATTGAACAATATCCCTGATTTAACGTGTCTGTTTGTATTTGTCATTTTGATCTTTCTTCCGCAAAATTTCATATCATACAAGCTTAAAGTTTTTAACTGGTGTGCAATCTCCTCGTATTTTTAATAATAATAAAATACCTTTAGCAGCATTTCACATTATCTTGGCGACATATTAAACCTGAACTCCCAGTTTAATATATTAAGGGTTTTCATGGCGAATTCCGAATATTATTTATTAAAATTTTCAAATATGTTATTGCAAGAGGCTGTGTCTGTTTTGTTCTGAGACACACTGCATGGTAGATGTTCAGCCATTTTACATTTGATCAAATTCGTTCTTCTTTGATTGTGGACTTCAACTGACGAGTGAGTAATATTTCATTTCCTATGGGGGATACGATCCGGCAATACCCACTATTTGTCCGAAACAATTTCAGTAGGTGACAAAGAATCAATTATGTTTATTTATACTGATCATTTTTTCATATAATCTTTTCGCAATAACCTCCGCTTTCTTTAGATTTGCTAAAAATATGCTGAATTTAAATTGAAATTTAAAACAGAGGAGCCATTGTCGTGATAGTACAATTCATTACAATATTGTAAAATATCTGTTTCGTTCAGGCGAATAGACATTTTTCATGATTGTTATGGAAACAATTTAAATGATAGGCAACTACTCCTTTGTTTATCTATTTGCTTTGTGAAAACAATGTCTGTAGTTTGTATGTAGAATTATAATGAAGCACGCAATTCAATAATTAGAGTTGTTCTTGCTTTCTTTTCATCTGATATCCAATTGTAGGAAGAGCGTTTTAACTTTAGAACAATTCTTAATGCTATGTTACACATTGCAATACTAGTGCATGAAAACAAGCGACGTTGCTATGGCAGGTTAATGCTGTCATTTTCTTTTTGCAGCTGCCTCGGAATGTGATTCACATTATAATAAAACAAAACAGACCTGCTCATGTGATATGAAATATTATCAACCTGGGAAAAGTTACAACGCCCTTGGCTTTAGTTATATAGTATTCTTAAAACTACGACTAATTATACATAACGGTTTCATTAAAAATGCCCATGGTTTTCCCAAATTAAGGATTGTTAAATGCTTTATGTTACCATGACAACAAAGGTAATATTAAGGACATAATCTTAACAAACATTAAAAAAAAACATGTTTATGACACTGACTAAATATATTTACTGCCAATATAAATACATACGTTTTTACATCATTTTTGATATCTAAAGTATAATTGCTACTTTAAACATCTATGTCGTAAGACCCCTTTTGTCAGTTTCTGATACAAATCGACAGACAAGACCCAGCAGGAAGACACAATAAGCCTAATACTGTATTGCCACAACGATAAGTTTATAGCAACGTAAAAACTGTTCCGTCTTTTATATGAAATGTTTGGATCCGATCAGAACAGAAATATTCAACAGATGCGAAGTCTTGCCCTAAGACTAACGAAACTTTACTAGTTTAGCTGCAAAAAAACCCAAAGAACAACCAACCTTTTTATGGGAAACATTTACTGTTGTGCCATAACATTGTAAGAGAATGAAAATATCCAGACCCCTCAAAAACTATGAAATACTATATTCAGCCTAGATGCATCGCAAACGCACATGCCAGAACATGTTTGAACTCTATACTCGTTTCTATATAAATCATATAGACAATTATCCGTGTAATCCAAATATAGAATTCTAAGCACCAAATCCATAAATCTTGCCTAAGTTAAATACATCGATAAAGCAACATGCTCTCCTTCATGTCAAATGTATTAGCATCGTTTACAGAGGTCAGCTGATAACAAGAAAATTGATTTCCTTTTCAGACGTAGATCTAGCTTTAACAGATTTGTGAAATTGAGTAAAATACGATCTTTTGTGGGATATGTGGCAAATGCAATTTAATTTGTATAAGACAGAGGATCGCAAAATTTGCTGAAAGTCGCAATCTAATATGTAAGTGAGAGACAGAATTATCCTTCCAAATATCCAGACAGCTTTGTTAGATTTTCTGAAGTTTCATGGTAAGAATACATTTATACAGACGAATGGCTCCCAGACACTATTTATTAAAAACACTGCTCATAACGTGCTATGTGCAATATCAGTTAGGCAAGGTCAAAGGGGATTATGTTATGCACTTTGACGACACTATCAGTACAGGTTAGTTTGGAGGAAACAACGGCTTTGAACATGTAAGATAAGACACTACATAGAAATTGTTTTTTTCATACGTTTATAAGTATATTTACTGGCATGATTTCATTTTGTTTTGGATAGGGTGTCAAAGTCAGGAACATTACAATTTTGAAGTTTCACAAAATTTAAAAATGCAACTGTTGTAAATATATGTGGTAAATGAGATGATAAATCACTCAAAGGCAACGATTATTTGTTAAATGTACAGAGCTTGAACTTCTTCATAACCAGCAATCAAATCGAGTTATCATGTTATAATACGAGATATCCGAAATTCGATTTAAATAATAATTTGTGCACGTATTTTCTGGACTGGACTTCGAGGTAGTTCGATATATCGAGTTTCTACTGTTACTATGGCAGCGACCACGAAAGGTAATTTTACAAACAACGTGCTAAATCGGCGAAATCATAAACAGTTTTTAAAATGTGTCTGTGTTTATGGTAATAAAACAGCTATAATACAGGTAATTAAAATAGCTGATTTACTTTAATCATTATCTGCATAGAGATAAAAATACATAATAGCAACTGGGACATGATGTTTGACTTTGCCGAAAGAAGTTAAAAGCGTCGAAATGCACTTTATTCATGTACTCTGTGGGGAAAAGTCTTCCTCTCTTGAGAAAGAGGAAGGTTATTCACTACCACAGAGTCTGCATATCTATATATCTCAGTATGACTCACAATCTTATGATAATTAACAAATCCGGGACATAAAATTATCGCTTTGTGTAGAAATACTCGATTATGTTTCACTTTAACAAACTAAGACCACATTGCGGCACACTGAGATCTAAGAGTTAATTTGATATATGTCATTATTTTACAGATGTTGCAACAATATCACACTGTGTTGTTAGTATTGTAATATGGTAACCCTTTCAGATCAAACTATCATCTTTACAGTAGTGATTATATAATTATCTTAATTTCCCTAAAGCTTTATTTTTTAATGAAGCCACATTTTATAAAGGACCAAGAAACCAATAATTATTGAAAGAAAGAAGCAGAATGAACTAGGAGAACGTTAATAAAACGGTGTTTGTACCGGCCATGTGTTGATATTTTTCATTATGCTTTAAAACGGTTTAGGGAACCAATTTAGTGGCATTTATTTATATTTATCCCAACATAAAACAAACTAAAACATTATTTAAGTAGAGATATCATCATTTTAAGTTGTATTTATTATTCTTTTTGTCAATATTAAAGCGCTGTTAAAACAGTGGACCCTTAATTACACTCGGTAATGTCCATAAGATTACGTACTTTATAATTTGGCATTCGTTGGAAGTAAATGTAGCTGAACGCACACGTGACGGAGAAGGTATGACGTAATTGGCATGTTTTCTTTTATAACCGGTTAGCTACCTTTAATAGTTAATGGATTCATTCTTGGATTATTTGTTAGTACGTAAAACATTATGACTCTTTTGTTCCCTAGAAATGCCTATTTTGTTGCAAATTTACCGTTGGCAAAAAGATGATTTGATGTTGCAAAAGTCTCGTCTCGACCGTTTTGCATTATGATATTTCTCTAAAAATGCAATGGCAGTATTATTCATCTTAAATATTATACAAAATATATAAAAATAGTAAAATGTTCGGTATCTATTTCCTATTATAAGAACATTTCTGTTATTTATATGAATATGAAATATATCAGACACGTAGGCGACATATTGATGACGTCTTAAGTGCAAGTCAGTCATTTATAATTTAGTACAGCTCATTTCTAATCAACCATACTAAAGACAAACATGCAGTTTATACATCAAGGTCACAAAACATATTTTGCTACTTATAAGAAGCATGCCAATCGAAAATTGTATGCCTCCTAGTAGACTGTCTGTTCTGGTTTCATTCAGCGTTTCCTGATATGAAATCTTAAAATGTCATCGAAAAAAGCCTCATTGTAAATGATCATCAGTCGCTGAAATAGGATTGAACAACTTTTATTAAAACAACGTAACAACATATCTTCATAAGACGTCAAGACACGCTTCTGTGCAATGTCGCTGATTGAAAAACGTGTATATGTTTGTTTGTTTGTTGGGTTTCAACACAGTTTTTCAGCAGTATGTTAGTTATGTAACATCGGACAGTTAACCTATCTCTGTACCAGTACAAACCTGTTCTCCGCAAGTAGCCGCCAACTTCCCCACTTGAATCAGAGGTGAAGGACGAAAGATTTCAGACACAATGTCTTTTATCAAATGCTCGGAGAACGTATGATCCGCTCGAGGATCGAACTCACGACCCTGCGATCCGTAGATCGGCACTGTTCCTGTTGAGCTAAGCGGGCGGGTTAAACGTGTTTTATGATATTTTTTTTACAAATAATAAACAGCACAAAAGTAAGTAAATGAAAAGAAACCTTTGAAGTCAGTAAAAAAATCTAGCGAAATCCTAGAAAAAGTAAAAATTAACAATTACAAGGTTTCTTCTTCAGTCTATTTATAAGATTTCTTTGCTTTACATAGTTCCACCTTTCCACAAATTCAATCAATGACAAACTAGCCACTTTAATGAAAGGGACCTTTGCCTGGGATAATACTTTGCTCATGAAAAGGCAAATTTAAACATATTTTACAACATAACTGAATCAACAAGGGCGTTGAATTCTTCATGTGAGGAAGCCATCCAGCTGGCTTACGGAAGGTCGGTAGTTCTACCCAGGTGCGCCCGCTCGTGATGAAATAATGCACGGAGGGGCACCTGGGGTCTTCCTCCACCATTAAAGCTGGAAAGTCGCCATATGACCTATCATGTGTCGGTGCGACGTTAAATCAAAAGGAAAAAAAAATAAGAAAGAATCAACAAGGTTGCATGGAGTGACATCGTAACAATTGTCGTTGAGACGTTGTCACACGTTATCGTTGAGAAATTTTTTTTTGTACCTCTCCCGGAGTGAACACGTTAATTGTGTCATCGATTACAAAAGTACAAAATCATCAACATCATCTTCAATAATCATCCAACTGTAGAAGAGAATACTCGCGATCTGATTGAAGTACTGCACATGCGCTGCCGTAAGGTTTTCAAAGACAAATTCTTTGTAAACTGTTTCAAAAACTGATTTACTGCATATTGAGGTAGGCGGTTCCAAAGTACAGCAGGAATGAAGCTGTGTTGACAGGCATATTTGCTGCAGGAAATTTGGTTGTACTGTTTGTTGTGGATTCTGGCATGATCTGAAATACTATCAACAACATTATGCCTAACTGTGTACAGCCTGATTATTCTAGACATGTTGCGTCTGAGCTGAAGTGTGTCCTTCTGGAGTTCGTGGGGCATATTTGAGACTGAGCTTGTGCATAGGTAGTCGTTTTTTGACGAGCCTTGCAGCACTTTGCTGAATCATCTCCAACTGGTTGATGCGGCTGTCAGCATAGGGGGTGGGGATGGGGCTAGAGGGGTACACAGTGTAAGCATACTTCACCGTGGGACGGACACATATGTCGTGCGGGCTGTTGCTTTGGCACTTGGTGGACTTAGGTGGATGTTCTTGTAGATGATCATGAATGCCACGGTTGACTAAAATCAATGGAAGAAGTAGCGGAATAACTACAACTCAGTATGGAAGATACAGAGTTATTGAGGTGTTCCTTAAAAATTGCTTTTAGTTGTTTTTGTTTTCTATTCATTAAAAAGGCAAATGTGTTTCAAAACTCTTTCTGTCAGACACAGGTAATTGAATTACAACACTTAGTGTGTGCATGCGTGCGTGTTTGTGCGTCTTGACGTCCTCCAGAAGAATACGAGTAATTTAAAAACAACAGTGCACATATGTTTATGTCTCTCTATAAGGTCAATTATAATATTACAACAAATCATAATGAGTAACTTGTATATGTTCAATATTTTGTAAGATTTTCTAGTTTTATTTCACAGTTGTGATACTTTTAGAAAATGTCATGATAAAACAGATTTGCTACTGTCAATGTTATGTATTTTGCAAGGTATTGCAATTTGTAGTCATTCATTTGTCTTTAACCATGTTGATACAATTTGTCGAGACAAGCGTTTTCAGGTTTGTTTTGGTTGCTCCTGTCAAAATTATTTATACCCCTCCGACTTATAACCATAACAGTTAAAGCCCTGCTCCCATCCTACCTTTTAACCTTGAATTGTCACTGAAAAAGCATGAAAATCCTGACTATGAACTGTGACACCTGTCAAAATAGAGTCTATTTTATATAAAATTCTATTTGAAATACTGTGGTTTTGCGTGCTTAAGTCTGGCACGTGTCCGTTAACTGTTACCTACTGTAATCATGGGTTGCATACACACAAAAGAATTTGAATAGCAGCGGAGCAGGGCTTTAAGGTAAACGTATCTGATTACTGAGAATAACTAAAATGAAAATGGGCTTGTTTTGACCTTGTGATAAAACTGTTTTCATAATTAATTGTATTGTGCGTTTTATTCGACCTGGCAGGGCGGAGGTAATCTCTGACTTATGCAAATAATGGTAATCTCAAAAAACGAGCAGAATAGGTAGAGCAATATATTTTTTTAATTCCGTAACCAATGACTAAAATTCAGTGCAACATTGGTTACAATGTAAGGTAGTTGTCCAATGAATAAAAAAACATGTTGCCGAATATACTACATATGGACTAAAATGGCAAACGGCATTAAGTTCCTAGATTGTGTGATCAGAGACAGAAACAGCTTAACGGAACAATGAGGTATGTATTTTTAAGCTCTATATACCCCCAACAGAATCGCCTGAGTTTAGCGATGAGTGGAAACAAACTGTGAACACAGTTGTTCAGCAGTTTAATAATATCGCTACAGACCAACAAGTGAGGGTATTGCCAAGGGTTGTAACAACAGCTATTGAGACAATGCCGACTGGAAATGCCAGCTATGGTGACAATATATGCTATGAACATTTAATTTTAGCAAAACACGTTGTTTCTAGTGTGTTAGCAAACGTATTTACATACATGTTACGTCTTGGATACATACCAGATTCATTAAACGTGGGATAATTATAACTCCGCGTAAAGGTGGCAAGAAACGGAAAGATGATTCCCAGTAACTATTGTGCTATTACATTGTCATCTGTAATATTAAAACTTTTTGAAATTATATTGATGTGCAGATGCAAAGAGACATTAATAGACAGTTTATACAGTATACAACAAGGTGGATTTCAGGAAAAACTAGGATGTATTATGACTTCTTTCATATTACGCGAGTGTTTCTTTTTTCACGCGAGAATTCATCAAAAGTATATGTATGTTACCTAGACGGAAAACAAGCGTTTGACAATGTATGGCCTCATGGCTTATTGTACAAATTATTTTAGAGTAAAATTGATGAAATATCTTTAATCTCTTTTAAAGAATTGTACAAGAATGGCCTGACTTCGCCAGTATTCCCGGTGTTACAAGGAACGGGTCAAGGCGGGAAAAGTTCCCCTCTGCTTTATCAACGGTCTCTTTAAATAGCTTGAAAACAGTGGCTATGGTTTTTGTATGTATAAGATGAATGTTTTTGCCCCAACAGTAGCTGAAGACATGATGCTTGTGTCTTACTCGAAGTTTGGAATTGACAAGATGCTGGATATATGTTATGGCTTCTCACTTCAGTGGAGATTCAAATAAAATGCCAAAAAATGTGGTGTTATAGTCTTTCTTTATTGAGACTGGAACCAGTAGGACAAGAAGTGATAGAGTATTAAAACTTAGAGATGAAATAGTCGAGGAAAGAGAATACTATACCAACCCCATAGCCATATGTCGTACACAATTTACCACGAAAAATGACCAGTGGCTGCAAATATTTGTATTTAAAGTTTATACTTACGAGTAGGCTGGATTTAATAATAAAACAATTGTTGCCTTTTAAGTTCGGTCGATATGTGGATTTATCGACTAGACCTCGGGCTGCGCATTCGGTCGATATCGCTTTTATCAGGTCGATAAATCCACATACCGATCTCACCAAAAGGCAATAATTGTATAGTATACAAGATGCTTGTTTTAAACATCGGAGAACATTTCTTAATATCGCAAACTGCGGAATCCATCCAGTGGCAATAAATCCCATTACGGCAAGAACAATTTACCAATCAGTTGTTCTTTCAAAAGCATTGTATGGATGTGAATTGTGGTCCTTGTATTCTAACTCTGATATGCTTAATTTAGAACGTGCGCACAGATTTTGTGTAAAATGCATGCAACAACTCAACAAATTTACCAATACTGGTTTCGCCCTGTGTGCAATATCCCTTGACACCATAGAAACAATTATAAACTTTAAAAAATTCCATTTTTGGGGCAACTTAGTCGCTTGCCGTGTAATTACCTCGAATGTTTGTTCACAGGTTAACGAGGTTTATGAATTTGACAAACAGATATATGGTTTCATACCAGATGTATACACACACATATATATGTAGTGAAGTTTTTGCAGGAATTCGTAGAGTCAGGATTTTTCCATCGAAGTACACCTGGAAGTATGAACAATCGTGGTTCTATATACAGCCAACAATAAATGTAGTTTTGATAATCAAATTGCAAGAGAATTGTCTAGAATTTTTAGTAGCATAGATATTCCCAGGATACAAATATTGCGTAAAGTAACAAACACGCCCGAAAACATTGGCCAGGTCAATACTTACGGACAATATAGAATATTTAAAACAACATTAGACATTGATGTATATATGATCGCCTTACATCTGGATAATATTGGCAATATTTCATCTGCAATAATTATATAAACGTTAATAAATTTATACATAAAGAACTAAGGATTATTTAATATGTTTGATTATGCATACTGAAATAAGTACAAGGTTACGTCAACTATTTATTTAAACTCTGATAATTGTATCAACTGTTATTGACAGGTCATGCAAAAGTAAACATACTTGACCAGTGCAGGACATGTTTCTACATGACGGCGTATGATACGACCGTGATGAATATAATACAGCCCTTTATTGCGCATTTGGTATTGCGAGTAATCTTTATAATTATGTTGACAATGTATAAGTGTTTGCTATATTTACCAGTAAAATACGTTTTGTATGAACAGGGTAATTAGTTAAGACTTTGCCTCAAGTTGGTAATCAGGATTTGCCTGACAAACGTTTTGGAGCAAAACCGTGGCCAGGTGGTTAAGGCGTCCGCCTCAGGATCGGGAGGTCGAAGGTTCGAGCCCCATGGGGAGCGTTCGTCCGGGGGATGTTTGTCATGGGACTCGTTCCGAAAAGGCCGGTTTGTGAGCCGCAAGCTAGTTAAATGAATGGTTACCGACTTCTATCCGCCTGGCGCCCGACGTAGTGGTAGGAGTTGGGAGGTACGAGATATATTTCAACTTCTATGATAAATAGATCCTTTGGGAAAAGCTGTTTTTGTTTTGGTGCCTAAGAAGGCATTCTCCTTGAGTCCTCAAATTCAGCAAAAGGCCAATTGGTCTCGTAATTGGTACGCGCAATAAAGGTGTCTCAAAAGCCAAATTGGCTGTTCATTTCAATAGGGCTGACACTATAATAAACAAGACCTTTACCTTTACCTTTTTTATGAAACTCTATATATATAAAATATGTCGTGACTTTTTTCCATTGACGAAAATAAGAATAAATAGCACAGGGAAAGCAGAGTGATATAGTTTTGGCGTTTTTAATGTATCCGTCAATTTGTCCCTCTGTGTCCATCTGTCCGTTTGCGTGTCCTCCCGCAGCATAACCTCTGTAATGATTTATTAATAGTTACTTGTAGTTGTATTGAATGCTGTACGATGGCTACATTCTTTGTTTATTGATTTAAAAATATTTTATACCTTAGGATTTTACGTTTTTAAACTGGCCGCAAAAAATAAGGCATTTACTTGTCATACGCTGTCTTCCAAGAAAGTTTTAAGTCTATAAACTCAAACTTGCTTCGTTTATTGATTGTAAACAACATTATAGCTTTGTTCAAGTGGTCTAGACTAAAAACATACTGACGAAACAAGCAATAAAATTCTTTCTGTTTTTCATAAAAGACATTTGTTATATAATGAAGACTGAGGTCAAAGAATTCGTTCGCCTGATCAACTGTCTGGAACGGTTTTAGAAACGAATAACATCCGTGGTATTATTAAGCAAGAGCACCGCCTGCGGTTGCCATCGATCGTCTGTAAGTGATGGACAATATGAAGGAAAGGAGTTATAACTCTTGGCCTTCTTATTCATCTTAATTGATGACAAAAAATGTATGAAGTTTCAAAGCTATAGCAAGTATTCAAGAAGAGTGAACTCCAACATAAAACAACCAGGAATACTGATTTTCCAAATTAAAAAGGGCCATAATTCTGATGAAATGCAAGAGAGAGAGAGAGAGAGAGTTATATTTCTTGATCTACTTACTAACATAATGATAACAAATAAGTGTACAAAGTGTCAAAGCTATAGCTCTTATAGAATTCAAGGAAAGATGATTTCAATTAAAAAATCAAATTTTCTTAGTACATAAAGGGCCATATTTCAGATAAAATGCGTATCAGACTTATGGCTCTTGGCCTTCGTAGTCACCTTATTATGATAAACATGTCTACAACGTTTTAAAGCTAGTGTTCTTACAGTATTCAAGTAAAATGGACCTTAACCAAAAATGTATCCAAGAAATTCCAAATTTTCTAAGTACAAAAAGGACAATAATTCTAACAAAATGCAAGTTAGAGTTATAATTCCTAGTCAACCTATTTACCTAATAAGGCTAAATAATTTTGCAAAGTTTCAAAGCTGCAACTGTCATAGTTTTTGAGAAAAGTGGACCCTAACAAATATTTCAAGCAAGAAAATAGAATTTTCTAATTACAAAAGAGCCATAATTCTGACAAAATGCTTATCAGAGTTATGGTTCTTGGTCTACTTTGTTACCTAATGATGATAAACAAGTGTGCAAAGTCTCAAATCCGTATCTCGTATGGGTTTTTGAGGAAAGATGAACATAAACAAAAATTTAACCAATTTCAAAAATCAGACGAGCTAATAAACGTCTCCTAATCACTGCAGCAAATCATTGGTACGATTGTCCCTACGGAGTCTTGAAAATGAATAACACCCAGTCAGATGCTGTTCATAACAATTATCATATTTTGATGGTGTTTGAAATGTCTATGGAAATTTTACATTGAATGTTTACTTGAAGTATTATTATTCGATATAACGCTTTTACTTTTCATTGTATTCAGAGCAGCAACAAGAATACTGTAAAATCATTTAATTTCGTGGGCATGAAATTTCGTGGTTCTGGTCAAAACACCAATTTCGTGGGGATTTGAATTCGTGGATTTCAACTTTTTATCATAAAATGAATGTGAATTTTACTTGTTCGTTGGTATTAAATTTCGCGGATTTGCTCAACCACGAAATCCACGAA
This sequence comes from Mercenaria mercenaria, assembly GCF_021730395.1. NCBI lineage: Eukaryota > Metazoa > Mollusca > Bivalvia > Venerida > Veneridae > Mercenaria > Mercenaria mercenaria. Next base: position 66,015,618 of record NC_069375.1, read on the forward strand.
AATTAGTCCCCCACGAATATTAATGATTTCACAGTATGTGTGTTTTTTTATTTAATGGTGGAATTGATTTAATAAGCTACATCTATGTAAGGACGAAATTATGAACAAGGCAGTTCAGGTATAATGCCTATAAAATGCACAGACACTTGGGGTCTGGAACCTCCACCCCTTACAGCCCAAACTACTACGCACCTGTATATTTTTAATCATCATCATTGTATATCCAGACTCAGACTCTAATCACACAAACAATGTTAGACTTATTTGAATTAATTTTATATAATATATAATCTCTCACTAGCTTAAAAATACACAAGATATAAATGTTCGTCAGAAATATCTCGTGCACCCACTTCGAAAAATTATCTCATGTTTACTATTTATGCAACTTTCCCATAGAAATTTGGTGTCCTTTAATACAATACATATTTTTCCTCACGACTATGTTCATGATATTACTTGAACTTCGCTGCTGTCAACAAAATACGCGAGAAATATTACAATTATGAAAAGTTTTGCTCCATTTACAAAACCTTTCGACTTTCGTACGATAAATAAACATCGCGTAGTGTATGTGGGAACCAGCTGGTTCCAGTATTCATTGCGCGAAAAATATTTACCATACGAAGCCGGCAGCCATAGCTGACGTAGTCGAAAGATTTTGTAAATGGAGCGAATTTTTTGACAATTGCAGAATTCCTCGCGTTTTCTGTTGACAGCACTGAAAATCCTGTACTATCGTGAATATCATCGTGAAGAAAAATATGTATTGCATTGAAGAACACCAGAATTCTATGGGAAAGTTTCGAGGTGGGTGTGCGAAATATTTCTGGCGAACATTTATATCTTGTGTATTTTTAAGCTAGTGAGATATTATATATTTTTTGAAATTAGTTCAAATAAGTCTAATTAGAGTCTGAGTCTGGATATACAATGATGATGATGAAAATATATACAGGTGCGTAGTAGTTTGGGCTGAATGGGGTGGGGGTTCCAGACCTCAAGTGTCTGTGATAAAAGGCGGTAGGGTCTAGTTTAGACAATGAAATTCATGTGTTCATTCATGTGTGGTTCTTCTCTTCGTTTTTTTTTTGATATATGAATCTGTCCTTCTCAAGAAAAAAATAAGCGCAAGCGAGAGGAAAATCCGATAAGACACACGTCAATTTATGGCATAATTATTGACCTCACCATTTATACTTGTTTTTCTCTCATCTGTACCAGTTTTGATCTACACGTTATTTTTTCTTTTTTATGTGCTTGAATGACAAAGCTATGTTCATCTACATGTTTGTCAAGGAATTTACAGAAACGATGTCAACAATAGCCACAATAGCTTTATTAGACACCGGCGTACGGCAAGATCGCATTACACTTGATACGTGGCATGATTAAGCTGAAAAAAGTAATACGCTTTCAAGGCCATTTTGTGGTTGAGAAACAAACGTTGTTTTTACATCTGACATAAGTGAAATATAGTGCAACCAAACCAATACATATTTGCAATTTTCAATATACCAGCTAAGTTTAGTTTACTGTTTATTATTTTAGATTGATCATTTTGGCCTGGGTGGTTCCAATACTCCCGCTTTAAAAGCTTTGGGTATTGTTTAATCGCCCTTTGGATATGATACCGGCTTTTTAATTTTGTCTTTTGGCGGCAGTCTCTGTGATATGCAGGCTCCATAACCACAGATCCCATCTCTAAATTCTAGTTTGTTCAGTTCTGCCCATTGTTTTCTCGTTTAGGGCAAAACCATTATTATGTCTTGGGACCAAACGCAGCTTTTCATGGAATTGCACTCTGTGCATCATTGAAGGTTCCGTGGGCACAGCCGTATGAATACATCTGCGGATGTCTCTAAATTACATTATGGTACTTATGATATATGTAAATGTTGAGGTCTGCTCAACCTGGGGCTAGAGGGCGTGGATGGTAGCTTGCACTACCACTACCGCCATGAACAGGCTCAATCAAACTGAGCCTGCAACATTTTCGTTAATGTCGTGTTGGGCGACCTGTGGTTTTCCACTTTTTAATTTTTTAATGATAAGAAAAGAATGCTGCTTGTATTCTCCGCCAAACTATGATAAGTGAAAACAAGTGAATGAAGTATTGCCATGCAATACAAAGTCCCCTACTGGAAGGCACCTAATTTTCTCTACTGCAGTATAACATAATGAACTGATATCTGTCAATGATGTATAAACAATATTGTACTACATATACAATATGTTATAACAACACACTTGGATTAAAATGTGCATATATAAAAACCCACAGTTGTTTTAATATTGATTTTTTTTGGCTGATTATAAAAATGTTATCATGTAAGTTATTTATAGTAACAACAAAGGAAATTAATAAAAAAAAAAGTCCTCAAGAAACTCTTTACCAGGTAGAGATAGGTCAAAAACACCTAAAAATTGGATGTAACATGCATGCTGTACCACAGAAAAGTGGTCTCGATTTTTCTCTACCGCCAGTAATAAAAAAGTTACAATAAAATCTATTTATAGTAACAACAAAGGGACGTAATTCTAAAAACAATGGTGCCTCATGGTGGTGAACATTTGGTCCAAGTTACATCAAATCCCTCCATGCATGAAGAACAAATGTTCCGTACAGTCATTCTTGAATTTGACCTTTGACCTCTAAATATGACCTTGACCTTAGACCTAGGGACCTGGTTCTTGCGCATGACATGTTGTCTCATCCAGGGGAATATTTGTGCCAACTGATATCTAAATCCTGCTTTGCATGACAAAGTTACAGACCGGACAGGAAAAAAATCCTCTTCACCTTTGATCTCAAAGTGTGACCTTGACCTTTAAGCTAGGGTACTGGGTGTTGCGCATGACACGTCGTCTCATCATGGGAAACATTTATGCCAAGTAATATTGTAATCCCTTGATGGATGACAGAGTTCTGGATCGGACAGGGAAAAAACCTTACTGACCTTTGACCTCCAATTGTGACCTTGACCTTTGAGCTAAGGGTCTGGGCTTTGCGCATGACATGTTGTCTCATCATGGGGAACATATGTGCCAAGTAATATTAAAATCCCTTCATGGATGGCAAAGTTATGGACGGGACAGGAAAAAAACTCTGTTGACCTTTGACCCCCCAATTGTGACCTTGACCTTTGAGCTAGGGGTCCAGGATTTGCGCATGACACATCGTCTCATCATGGGAAACACTTGTGCTAAGTGATATTAAAATCTCTTAATGAATGTCAGAGTTGTGGACCGGACACGAAACAGACCCTGTTCATGCTATGTTAACATTTGACTGCTAAGTGTGACCTTGACCTTTGAGCTAGGGGTCTGAAAGTTGTGCATGACACATCATCTTATTATGAGGTACATTTGTACCAAGTAATATTAAAATCCCTTCATAGATGGGAGAGTTATGGACCGGACAGGAAAAAAGCCTTGTATACCTTTGACCTCCAATTGTAACCTTGACCTTTAAGCTAGGGGTCCAGGTTTTGCGCATGACACGTCGTCTCCTCATGGGGAACATTTGTGCCAAGTAATATTAAAATCTCTTCATGGATGGGAGAGTTATGGACCGGACAAGAAAAAACCCTGTTGACCTTTGACCTCCAATTGTGACCTTGACCTTTGAGCTAGGGGTCCAGGATTTGCGCATGACACATCATCTCATCATGGGGAACATTTGTGCCAAGTAAAACTAAAATCCATTTAAGGATGGGAGAGTTGTGGACCGGACAGGAAAAAAGCTCTGTTGACCTTTGACCTCCAATTGTGACCTTGACCTTTGAGCTAGGGTTTGGGTTTTGCGCATGACACGTCATCTCATCATGGGAAATATTTGTGCCAAGTAACATTAAAATCCCTTCATGGATGACAGAGTTATGGACCGGACACGAAATTGCGGACGGACGGACGGACAGACGGACGGACGGAATGACGGAAAAGTGCATTCCTATAGTCCCCGAAACTGGTTTTCAACCAGTAGGGGACTAATAAGTACTTAGAGTTAACATTTGAACATACATTATACAAATTTTTGTAATGTGGTTAAACAAAGACATGTTTTATCTAGATTTCGTGATGGAATCGTTATAAAATAAGATTGATACGAAGTTCTTTTGGAAGCACAGAAGGCAACCAAGCAAAATGATAACTCGCACTCACTCGCTAATTGCGCTTTTGATTGCGCACCTGCGAACGAGGTGCTTAGGGTGAGCTATTGTGATCGCCATTCCTCGTTCGGTCAGAAATTTTGCAACTTAAACAAATTGGAGACCTCATTTGTTGAGCAATGAAAACATCTTACACCTCAATCGAAGGCTTTTAAAAGTAAATCGTTCGAAGTAAGCGAAATTAACCAATCGGACACGGAGGCTCTTATTTCGCACAAGTATTTAGGTTTGCTATATAGGGCTACCGTATCCACTGGCACCAGAACAGAAGGAAAATGCCTCTGTACATGTTATACCCTAGCCATAGGTATTCTATAAGAACCATGGTCATGAACGGGAAAATAGACTAACCCTTTTCAATCGCGCATTTCATACCTAAAACGCGCAGTTCGTTAAATGTGTACTATAGATATTGAACAAGTGGTAATTTATCTTCCTTTTTGTATCTATCACGTTTTTTAATATTTCTTATCTTAGAGAAACAACGCACAGTTTATAGTTTTTTCAACCTTGCACCTAGTGAAGTTCCGGTCTAAATTACAAAACCATTCTGATTGGCTGAAGTGAAAATGTATGTCAGTTGTCGTTTAACTACACGTGTACGCTAAAATGTGTATATGCAGCATAAATGTGCAGTATGAATTACATAAACAGTATAGATCTATACCAATGTATGACTTCAAATTCAAAATCATATCTAAGATGAATTTCATTCATTATTTCGAGTTTTACTGCAAAACTGTGAAAATTTTGCATTCTGTTTTTGTTTGTTTACATTTCGCCTAACATGTGCACACTGCTGTGACCTCTAGACCGGATGTTCATTAGGGGAGTTCACGCAAGTTTTTTTCTGCAACGTTGACGAAAGCATAAAATATGTGGAATATCTCTGCAATATGAAATATTGAGACAATGTGACTGGTGCACGATGGAAGATAAATTACCGCTTGTTTAATATGCTAGGTATCCATTCACCGAACTGTGCGTTGTAGATGAGAAATTTACGATTGAAATGGGTTAGTGCACTTTCCCGTTCATGACCATGGTTCTTATAGAATACCTAGGGGTAGGGTATAACATGTAAACATGTACAGAGGCATTTTCTTTCTGTTCTGATGCCAGTGACCGTGTCCCTTTTAATTTTAAAATGCTAAACACAAGACCCGTGCTCCAATAGGAAAAGGCAGGTTCCCACAACCATTGGGGAGGTTGCACCAACAAACTGCACATAAACGCACACTCTAAAACTCTAAAACTGTATTGATTAAAGGCTCAATTCAATAGGAAATTTATGTGACTGACAAAATAATATTATACAATTAAAACCCAAAAAAAAACCCAAACAAAAAACCAACAACAAAAATGGAAGACAAGATTTTAGCAAGAATACACATTTATTTGACAAGAGGAACACAACGTTGGAATTGCTTTTGAGATGCAAAAATAAATTCAAAACAATATAACAACAGAGCTCATTTCATTGCGAAATCATATGCATTTTGAAAGATACACGAAATAGTTTAGTTTTTAACACATACACATAATGTTTAAAAACAACAACAACAACAACAACAACAACAAAAACAAACAAACAAACTGTTTAAGCTTTTTTTTAACAAGACTGTACGGAAAGGTAATTTCTTTGAAAATTAAATTTCAAGATTGAAAGAAAATGATGAGTCCAATCAACAGATATTTCAGTTACGTCTTCAATGTTATCACATTTCAAACGCCTGGTTTTACACACAGCTTAGAAAAGTTTAAATTTCCTCACGGGTGTTGATTTACGATTAGCCTCCTCCTCTGTTATGCAAAATTTGACTAGCCTTTCCAACTGAGAGGGTGTCCAGTCCTGTCTTAAAAACACACTAAAGTTTTCGCTTCCAGCACACAGTGCTTGATATGACACAGTAGCAGAGTTGACATCTTTTCTATCTAAAGTTTGATCACTGGAAATGAAGTTGTTCCACCACTTTGACACTTTAGTACCGTCAATATTCATTAGCGTGCAGGTTCGTGGTGGGCAGCCGCCCTGCAAGTTTATATCTTCTAGCAAGCTTTTTCCAATTCCATTGTTTGTAAAATGTTTAACACAAGGGGTTTCTTCGTGTCGCCACCAACTAATGTAAGTTCCGTCGCTTAGTCCAAGAGAAATATGTTCAAAAATAATCTTCTCTTTATTATAATCCCAAACATAAACTTGAGTTGCCATTATAAGTATAAGCTCAGACGGAAAGTCAGATAATTTTTTCGATTGCAAAAATATCCTTTCGTAAGTTTTGAAAAAAGCAAATACGTCTTATCATGTTAATATTTCCGATCATGCGCACATGGAAGATATTTTGCCGATCTCGCTACGAGTCAGTTCCGAAACATTGATCCCTTAAAATGTATAAATGATGGGAGTATTGAAACTATTCTGTCTAAGCATTAGGCATTCGTTACTGATTTAAAACCATAATAAATTAAATTTATGAAAACGATATTCTGCATTATAATAGTAAACTTAGTTTGCATTTCACTAGATAAAAATATAGTTAAGGTCAAGTGTAGTTTACTTTAAGAAAACAAGAACATAATGTCTGAACAAACCTGTTTCATGCCTTTTTTTTGACAATTTTTGTTTGACGAATCATTTTACTTTTACGAGAAGTATATATAATAAAAGGCGCAGAATGGGCCATTAAAAGAATTATATTCGTCGGGTACTTTTCTTTATTTTCACAACCAGAATCGTTAATAAAGTTAGAGGTTGCGTAAAAGAATACTGAACAATTAATTGAAATTACAAATGGCAGTACACGTTTATATTTGGAACTCTTCAGATAAAGGTAGTTTTGGTCATGTATCCGTTGGACTTAGTGACGAAACCTATATTAGCTGGTGGCCGAAAGAAGAAGCTTCCGTATTTAAGAAGAATGTACAAGGAAAACCGATCTATAGTTTAGAGGAAGAAATAAAAATGGCAGGCGGAAAAGCCCCCAAAACATATACCCTATTGTATCTTGATGTGGACTGCATGAAAAAGTTTTGGGATGATTTCCAATCAAGTGACCAAGATTGGAAAATGCTGAGCTTGAATTGTGCAACCGTTGCACACGACGTTCTTTGTAAAGGACACAGGTTTTTCGAAGGATACAAGAGAGCTGTATGGACGCCACTAACGTTGAGAACGGTGGTGAAAAAATACATGGAAGAGTCTATGGAGGGAGAAGCGTGTGGAAAGAAAGTGAAAAAAGTTGGACTTTTCTAAACTGTGGTCTTTGTGCCGAAACAGTGAAAATGTATTCAAAATTTCTTTGTTTCATTGTGCTGGTAAAAATGTGGATGAAGTAGACCTGGTGTAGCGACTTTTATGTTTGAAAATGTGGACAATATGCTTTATATTATAATTTAGTTCTAGGGCAATTTATTAATAAGTAGATTTTAAGGTATATTTGTACTGTAGTTACCATTTTAATTCTTGTTATTATTTTGCAAACTGATACCAACTTAGTCATTACTTTCATTAAATCCAAAAAAGAAGATTATTTAGTCAACGGAACACTTAATAAGCAGAGAAGTTGTTTATGTTACATTTATTTATCTATGCGTATGAGTAAATCAGTTGTAGGACAAATACATTCGTATTAACTCTAAAATGATGTATTTACGAAATAATTCTTGAGCTTTGTTCGAAAACTATTCCAGTAAAATCACTTAACTCATTTTAGAAAATATGCGAACACGTATGTACTTTGTAGAATAACTATTCTAATAAAAATGAAACGATGTCTTAACTATTTGTTTTCGTAGGAACCAATGCTGTTTATTGGAAATTCAGGTAATATTATCATGAAATATTCCCAGTGATCCTTGTAATGATTCACTTTGTCAACCAGGGCAGCTTTTGGTCAACACAGAACTAACTTTAACGCCGAACTTTTACGTTTAATAACAAATGATATCGCGAAATATATCCAAACTATCAAATTATAAATCTGACCAATAAAATGAGTACTGGTCTGTCAATGGTTAGAATTATAAAGATTCTAAAAGAAGATTAATTATATATTACAGCAGTTCTTGCGTAACTCAAGAGTTACCAACACTTCTGTTTAAGGAATACCAGATATTTTGGCCTACTGTTTTCAAAGATAAAAGGTTAACAAATTATTATATTCAGCAATGGCTATTTCGTCGAACTGTTATAAAAAATAAATTCACATTGCTGTTCTGATGGAAGCTAAATGCGACAAGGTTAAATTTTCAGGTTTTTTTTGTGTTTATAATGTACATAAACTACTCTTAAAATGCCATATTTTGATAAACGTATTTGAGATTTACCTTGCGATAGAATAGAGAAAAATATGCCTTGGCTCTGAAAACTGGATAAAATTGCATCGGAGCTGCCAACTTGTTATTTTACCGTATATACATAAAACATACTGCAGTAATTTGAGTACAAAAAGCTGAATATTGAACTCTCGTGCATTTGCTTTTAGCTACTATTTAGTGATATACAAAAAGTATAAATAATCCATACACAAAAAGCCAAATTGGAAACACTAGTCATATGACAATGCATTTTGTTTGCTTCAGCATCATTTCTCATTTGAATATCATACGGAAGGACTATGACTAGTCATTGCATCTTTACATATTAAATATATATTGGAATGTAGGTCATATATCGAACTGCAATATTGTGGAAGTGTGTTCCAGTTGTAAATTTCAACTTAGGAAGTTCGTCCATAAACATAGAACTAAAAAGGTTAGATACTAAGTGTATCCCTGCGAAAGCAATTTTCTGTTCTCTTTTCTTTGCAATGTTTTGCAATCAAATGCCCCATTGTCAAGAAATACGTAATGTTGCAAAACTATATAATCTAAGCGAGGTAAATGTAAAATGTCACTTTGTCTCTATCGTGTTCACAAGCCAAAATAGCAAATTTTGGTCCTTTACGGAGCCATAACTCTAGAACCCATGATCAGATCTGGCCAGTTTTCGATAGGAACCGAGATATTATATCGATACAAGTTTTTTGCAAATTGCGGACGAACGAACGACGGACGAAGGGCGATCATAAAAGCTCACCTTGTCATTACATGACAGGTGAGCTAAAAATATTCAGTGCATATATTATGTCTGTCCCCAAGAGAAATATAAGAAACTGTAAAAGAGTTAGCTATAACACTGTGTTTACAAAAACAGTTGTTAATTTATTTATTTTGTTGGGTTTAACGTCGCACCGACCGACACAAATATAGGTCATATCGCGACTTTCCACCTTTTATGGTGGAGGAAGACACCAGATGCCCCTCCGTGCATTATTTCATCACGAGCGGACACCTGGGTAGAACCACCGACCTTCCGTAAGCCAGCTGGATGGCTTCACCACATGAAGAATTCAACACCCCGCTTGGGCCTCGAACCCACATCAATGAGGGGCAAGTGATTTGAAGTCACTCGGCCAAGGAGGCCCCAAACAATTGTTAAACATCAAAGACTGTTTGTCATAGAATTTATACTACGACTGTTACTGTTTCAGCAACTAGCAATGGTCAACATGGAAACAATAATATGGATGCTATAGAAACTACTGTTAAGTCATTTAATTCCGTTGGCCTGAATTTTCATGGTTTTGCCCGAAACTGCTGGAATTTAACCCTTAACCTGCTGGCGGCAAATAATTCTGGCTGTGTGACCAGTCCATACTAAGTTTAGCATGCATATCGGTGCATGTTGCTCATGGTCTGCACTGTTCGCTATTCAGTCAGTAAAGTTTCAGTGAACACCCCTTCGAATAATGAATTGTTTTGCCCAAATCGAATGCTGTAACAGTGACTTTATGTTTGAGGCACTGACCTCCAGATTTTGACTAAAAATGATCTTTCTTTAAAATTGAAGGTCATATTATGTACATTAGAATTTATGCTTCTGAGTATTAAAAATGCCAAATCAAGAAAAAATATGCCCGAGTCAGGAATCAAGCCCGGCAATAAAAACTTTCCCGCGGTCTTAACCAATACACCAAGGAGGAATACGTTCCACAGTCCTTAACTATAGAATGATCTTTATAATTAATGCAGTTTACCTCGAGTAAGCGTTGCAAACACTTTCTAATTTCCAATGAAAAAAATAATAAAAACAACTAATTCTCAAATGTTTCCGTAACATGTAATCTGTCAGTATTTAAGCTCTCTTAAGAAATATAGCATTAAGTTCCTGACACCGAAAACGTTTTTTGTTGTTGAAGTACGATCTGGAAGCCTGAGTGCCTTTAAAGGACACAGAACGGAAGTCAAATACAAGTAGCATTAGAAAGCTCATTGCCTTGACATGATCTGATATCCAAATGAAACTACTTCAAAACATGTCCCTTAACCTTTACTCGGCTGAATTTCTAAAATAGACTGGTCTTTCATTCAATTTGGGCAGTACCATTTATTACTCAAAGGGGTCACAACAGGTCACTGAATATTTACTAACTGAATAGCGAACAGTGCAGATCAAGATGAGCATCATGCACAGATGTACAGGCCAGTCTTGGTTTGCACTGGTCGCAAAGGCACTGGCACTTGCTGACAGCAGGCTAAAAGTTGACCAGTAGATGAACCTATTTCACATCGTCCAAATAAGTAGTGTGTTTTTTTGTGAACATTGGATTTTTTTTTCAAATTGATCCTTTTTAATAAAAAAATATGAAACTTTCCTAAGAATGTGAAACTTCTTAACTAATATATTGTTTTATAAGAAGATTAATAAAGTCTTCTTCCTGTTCATATGCACGTACAGTAATTGTGGTCGTAACTGACGTAAAACCCTTAATAAGGAACTTTAAAAAACTAATTAAATTCCTTGAAAAACAGTAAAAACAATTATCTGATGCACCACCACAACCATTTATCTACCTGGTATTAAAAAGATACCGGTAATAATGGGTTTTAACTGAAAGTTATGTAGTTTGAATATTAATTTCCTTTCTTTAAAACAATGCAAGAAAGCACTTATAAATATCTTAAAGATTAGTATCTCTGATTGAATTGAAAAAAAATTAAGCAATTAATTTGGAGGGTATTTACTTGCGGTTTTTTTTAATCATTTTGTGAAGTATGTTTCGATAGAAACTGAAGTTATTTGAAACAATGATTTACTTTCCTGTTCAGGATACTTAGTATAATATGGACTTCCAAAAATAACACGTAATTTCTTTTAATTAGGCAGCTGTGGTTGACCAAAACAAGAGGGCCACGGTGGCCCTAGATCACACACCTGAGTTACGCTGCTTGCTTGAACAGTTGAGGTAGATGGTTATGCAAGAAAAAAGTATGTGAAATTATTTTGAAATAGTGCAAGTGTTTTCTAACAATAGTATTTTAAAGTTTCACTTTAGAATAAATATGTGCAGGAGCTGTGTATGTATCTGTTGATGGGGGTGAGGGGAGATGGGGGTAAGACGTTGGCGGAATGATGTGATATGACATTATCAAACAATAAGATTTTTTGAAGTTTCCATAACATACATTAGGAAAAAAGAACAACACACCCCGGCAGCATATGTTTTTCTACGAAACAGAACAATCTGTACAATCTTCTTAAAATGTAACACAAGAGTAAATTATTTTTACATTGAGCCTGCTGTTTTTAACATGATTTTTAAAGTTTCCATTACATATATATAGGGAAAAATGACCATGCGTCCTGGCAGACATGTTTGTTTGACAAATCAGAATAATTTGAAAAATCTTGGTCGTTGGTCAAAAAAGGCCACTTGTGTGAAATGATTTAAAAGTCAGACTAGCGGTTTCGGAGATATCGTATGAAGACTTTTCTACTTTTAGCTCTTACTGCCCTCTGCAACTAAGCAAAACGGTTTGAATAATTTTACAAGACCACCCAAGGAACATCCTGTCCAAGTTTCATCAACTTCCACCACACCATTTCAGAGGTGAGTTTGAAGAAAGATGTGGACACATGGACGGACGGACGGTCGATGAGCAATCACAGTAGTTCACCCCGCACACTCACCAGGTGAGCTAAAACTCCCACCCCTAAAAGTCAACATCTGAAACTGATGTGATTTTCCCTATTAAGATTAGGTAGTGTGTCTTTATCATTAACACCCCAGTTGTGAACATGTTCATTATCAATCTAGATCTATTTTTCTGAGGTAGGAAAGTCAGTTTCAAGTGCTTGACATTACTACTCTTAAAATAACATTTGTCTAACATTTTCAAAGAACAAATAAATTCCACCAAGTAAAATATTTGCCACCATGTTGCCAATCATAAGGATCGAACTCAAGACCACGCGATACGTAGATCTGCGCTACTGAGCTAAGCGGACGGGCTAGATCTATGATTTGACCTAGTGACCTACTTTTGATCCCAGATGACCCAGTATGGGACTTGTACATATTCTTTTAAAGTAATCTTTTAAAGTAATCATTCAAGAGATTTTTTAAATTTACATTATATACATATAGAAAAATTGACCACGCCCCCCGGCGGCTATGTTTTTTGAAGAATCAGTATAATTTAAACAATCTTGGTCACACAAGGGCCATTTGTGTAAAATTATTTTAAAATCGGGCTAGCAGCTTCACACAAGAAGACTGTTTAAACTTTTCACTATATACATATAGGGAAAAGGGACCACGCTCCCTGGCAGCCATGTTTTAGACAAATCGGTATAATTTGAACAATATTAGTAGAGGGTGACATATGGACCATTTGTGTGAAATTATTTTAAACTCGGATCATCGGCTTAGGCGGAGATGTCGTTTGAATCTTTTTCTATTTTTAGCTTTGGCGGCTCCTATGTACATCCAAGCGAAACCATGTGAAATGCTTTGGTAGAGAACCACCTAAGAAGCATCTTAGCCAAGTTTCATAAAAAAAACACTCAGTGGTTTTGGAGGAGATGCCGATTAAACACAATTGTTGACGACGGACGAACGACGGACACAGCGTGATCAGAATAGCTCAAGTGAGCTAAAAAAAATGCAAAGCTGTACATGAAAGTAGGTCAAAAGGTCAAGGTCAAGGATGTTTGAGGCATTTTTTTAAAACTATCTGAAAAAATGTGCAAATGGTCAAATTTCCATTGCTGTACCTTTGGAATGAGTAAATAGGCATACAGGTAAAGGTCACCAAACGTAAATATTGCAAATTGCTTCAAACAATTGCGCAAAGTAGTACATATTGTTCCGATTTCATGACTGTAGGTTCAAAAACAAGGTAGTAGGTCAGTAGGTAAAGTCAAGGTTAATTCCAATTGTTGCCTAAGACGAACACCAGATATCAAACCTATGCACTGCAGTGTTAGACAAAACATTTTCCCTTTATTAGTCTATTAAAATATGTGACCCCTAGGGTAGGGCCATTTTTACCCATAAATTGAACAATTGAACTTGGTAGAGAAATACTATTTGAAAACAAAATGACTGGGTTATTTCAAAAACAAGAGGGCCATCATGGCCCTAAATCGCTCATATGATCATCAGTGCACTTCAGTTGTTAGGTTCATTCAAGGTTAGTATTGGAAAAAAATTCGTTTTTAAAATGCAGACCCTGAAGTTATGGAGACACGTTTCAAAGTTTTCCCATATATAAAGCAATATAAACAAGTGTCCATCTTTAAACCCAGAGGCATAATTTGAAAACATTTGGTAGAGGAAAACTAGATGATGCTACAAACCAAATATCAAAGCCCCAAGGCGAAGCCCTAGGCCTTGGGGTTTTGGACAAGATTTTGTAAATTTTTCTTTTATAAGTCTATAGAAATCATGTGACCCCCGGGAAGGGGCCATCTTTGACCCCAGGGGGATAATTCTAACAATCTTGGTAGAGGACCGCTAGGTGATGCTTCAACCAAATATCAAAGCCGAAGGCCTAGTGGCATTGAAGAAAAAAAGATTCAAAGTTTTTCACATTACAGGTCAATATAAACCATGTGATTCCTGGGATGGGGCTATTTTTGACCCCAGTGGGACAATTTGAACAATCTTTGTAGAGGACCACTAGGTGGCAAATATCAAAGCCCTAGTCCTTGTGGTTTTGGACAAGATTTTTAAAGTTTTTCCTTTCTGTTGCCATAGCAACCAGACTTCTGTGTAAATTCAATTCTTTGAACAATTTTGAAGGGGCCATCCAAGAATCATTCCTGTGAAGTTTGGTGTAAATCTGACGAGTGGTTTTGAAGAAGACGATTTTTTAAAAATTGTTGAAGCCACAGGACGGACATCGAGCAGTAACAAAAGCCCACCATGAGCCTTTGGCTCTGGTGGGCTAAGAATGGCTTGAAAAGTTGAAAAATGGTCAACAATGGAACATTTATAAAATACCAATCTGTTTGTTTCCTTTAGACAAACGTCATTGTAGTGTACAAAACTTGTTGGGTGTGAAGTAAACAACACATAATAATATTTTTATCACACTTTAATTCAGCTAAACAAGCAAATAAATAAATAAAACAAGAGCGCCGCCAAGCGGGGCAATATACTTATATTAACTTCAGAACACAATAAAATAGTAGCTGAAATTGGAAAAATGAATGTGTGAAAATAAAGCGCTTGAAATAAAGAATTCTAAATTTCTGAAGCATTTTAAACACATTTGCTGGTAAGAGAATACTGTCTGCTACCCATATATATATATGCGTCAACGTACAAAAAACATACCTAGAAATACAAGAAATTCAAAGAATACAATTTCAAGACAGTTAGATGCGATATGACAATGTAATCCCATATAGGAGATAAGTTACTTTCCCATTGCAGTCATATAACATCTTGCAGTGCTTCAGTGACTAACACGCTGTTTCAAGAACCTTTACTTGTGTTTTAGGACCACTGAAAGTATTTCCATTTCTTTCTTTGTTTTGGGGTTTAACGCCGTTTTTCAACAGTATTTCAGTCATGTAACGGCGGGCAGTTAGCCTAACCAGTGTTCCTGGATTCTGTACCAGTACAAACCTGTTCTCCGCAAGTAACTGCCAACTGTCCCACATGAATTATCAGAGGTGGAGGACTAATGATTTCAGACACAATGTCGTTTATCAAATAGTCACGGAGAACATACGCCCCGCCCGAGGATCGAACTCGCGATCCCGCGATCCGTAGACCAACGCTCTTACCTACTGAGCTAAGTGGGCGGGTGAAAGTATTTCCAAGTAACTCAAGTAGCAGGATTTCAACGACTCCCGTAGCATTTAAAGGACCTATAATATTGTAACAACGAATTACCATGATTGATATTCACAGACCTATATTAGACAGCGTTTCCGGGACATTTGGTAATATTTCAAGTACACCTGAACACATTCCAATGGCCTTTGATAGTATTTAAATATGTAGTATCTATATAAAATTTTATAGTGTTGTTACTTAAACAGAGGCTATCAAATTGTTTCAAGGACATCTGACAGTATTTCACGGCTAGGACAGGGTTTTAAGTAGCTAATATTTGGTTTCAAGATAAAAATCATTGTGTTTTGATGATCTCTTAAAGTGTTTCAAGGACCTGATGGTCTTCAAAGACGTTGGACTTCTGATATTATTTTGATGTCACCTTTCAGTGTTTAATTGACCTAGTACATCAAATTGTGTTTTATGAACAGCAATCAATATTTCAAGAGCTCTTTGTCAGGCCCTCAAATAATGTTTCAGCTACGACAGAAAATGTTTCAACATCTTATTTCTTCATAATTATATGGACCTCTTCTGTTTGGTGTTCAGCGGCTTATCATATTATTTTAAAATCCTGTAAAAGTGCCAGAAGGACAAATGACAGGACTTAGGACCTTTAGCAGTATTTCAATGACCTCTAGTAGCGTAACAATGACCTGCCAATATTCAAATGACATGTTATACACCGGAAAGTGTTTTCATGACATGCAGTATTTATATGACATCTTAAAATATTTCAAGGACCTCAGACAGTATTTCAAGGCCTTGTGATAATGTTTCATAAATGTCTTAAACTGTTTCAAGGACAAATCAGTGTTTCATAGGCCTCTAAATTTATAATGTTTCAAGGACAACTATATTATGTACTTTAAGGGTCATATTTTTGAAAGTGTAAATCAACTTTTTCAGATATGTTTCTTGTTTACATATGGGATTGATGCTTTACCATTGCACTTCAGTTTGGATCTTTGTTTTACTCATTATGAGATTTACCAACTGAAGTCCTGCCATGGGTCAGTCTGTGCTATTGTGATCCTCCTGTGTCCTTGTCAATAAACTTGTAAGCACATTCGGTATCACAATTTTGGTTGGCCTAAGGTTAATAAAACTTGGTACGAATGTTCCTCCCAGAACAGTCTTGAACGAGTTTGATTATGGGTTATCTTTTATCATAAACTAGGACACTACAAAAACCTTTCTAACATTTTAGAGGCATTATTTTCTGTCTGACGTACACAAACCCATATCGAGGTTCGAAAACTAGGTCACTTTGTCCAATGATAGAAAAGCTTATTTTCAACAATTCAGGATTAACATTATTTACCTGACCGCTATGAAAAACCTTGCCAGAATGTTTACCTTCACAGAACATAGGTCAGATTGTATCTGGGTCATCAGGGATTGATAATTAGGTCACTTGGTAAAACCATAAAAACGCTCTGCAATACTCTAACGGCCACAATTGCCACCGTATCTTAATGAAACATCGTGCGATTGTTAATCTTCATAAATTCTGGTCTGGTTTAAATCTTGGATATCTGAGATTCACAAATTAGATTACGTGGTCAGATCATATATAAACATTGTTCACTCTCTAATGGCTATAACCTATTTAGGGCAGACAAAGTTGCAGACCTCTGCAGGTACGAAACCTCGCTTGACAGTGTCACCGAGCTGGTTGATTGAAGATCGTTAGTTCTAGTAAGGTGCCCTGTGAATTTCCTGAAGGGCGCTTGGGGTCTTTCTCCACTGTAAAAACTGAGTAAGAAACTATTATCTTTTTCATCGATTTTAATTTGGAACTTGGTCACAATGGATAATCAAAGCACTGAGAGTTCTGATGGGGCGGTGCACTTCAGCTGTTTTTTGTAACATTCTTAGATGAAAGTCAAATATTGAGATAGGAACCTGTGGTTTGCGCAAGAGACTTCGTCTGACTGAGGATGACATTCATGCCAAATATAAAATAGATTGCATGATAAAATGTGAAACACCAACCGCCATCCCTAGCACCGGCATAAGCACAACTTTTATAGGCGACGCCGGTCAAATTGACTTGTTTATATAGCAGAAGAAAGTCGAATTTTTGGTGTTTCGACAAGAAAGGCTAACATGTGATAAAAAGAATTCATCTTACATTTGTGACTATCCACATTGAATTTATTACACTATAAATGACGTCGATGTCAAAGCTTTATTACACTAGTGTAGTATCGCTTTTATTTAATGGCTGTATTACACTCCTGCAACGTCAAACATGTAATAAATAGAGAATATAAGGTTACTGTCATACAAATTTTAATTCATTAAGTGGGTCAGAGAAAATATAAACAAGAGGGCCATAAAGGCCCTGTATCGCTCACCTGACCTAAAGATCATCAAGATTAACATTCCGACCAAGTTTCATTAAGATATGGTCATAAATGTGGCCTCTAAAGTGTAAACTAGCTTTTCCTTTGATATGACCCGGTGACCCAGTTTTTGACCCGACATGACCCAGGTTGGAACTTGACCTAAAGATCATCAACATTAACATTCTGGCCAAGTTTCGTGAAGATACATTCATAAATGTGGCATCTAGAGTGTTAACAAGCTTTTCCTTTGATTTGACCTAGTGACCTAGTTTTACATCCCCCCTGACCCAGATTTGAACTTGACCTATAGATGGACATCAAGATTAATATTCTGACCAAGTTTCGTTAAGATTTGGTCATAAATGTGGCCTCTACTGTGTAAACTAGCTTTTCCTTTGATTTGACCTGGTGACCTAGTTTTTTAACTTACATGACCCAGATTCAAATTGGACCTTGACATCATTAAGATTAACATTCTGACTAAGTTTCATGAAGATACAGTCATAGATGTGGCCTCTACAGTGTTAACAAGCTTTTCCTTTAATTTGACTTGCTGACTTAGTTTTTGACCTAAGATGACCCAATATCAAACTCCTCCAAGACTTAATTGAGGGTAACAGTCTGGCCAAGTTTCATTAAGATTGGGCCCGAACTGTGACCTCTGGAATGTAAACAAGCTTTTCCTTTGATTTGACCTGGTGACTTAGTTTTAGACTCCAGATAACGCAATGTCAATCTCGTCCAAGATTTAATTGATGGTTCCATTCTGACCAAGTTTCATTAAGACTGATCCAAAAATTTGACCTCTAGAGTGTTAACAAGCTTTTCCTTTAGTTTGACCTGGTGACCTAGTTTTTAATCATATATAACCCAATAGTGAATTTGTCCAAGATGTTATTGAGGTTAATATTCTGACCAAGTTTCATTAAGATTGGGCAAAAATTGTGATCTCTAGAGTGTTTACAAGCTTTTCCTTTGATTTGACCTGGTGACCTAGTTTTTGACCCAAGATGACCTAATCTCAAACTCGTCAAAAAATTATTGAGGGTAACATTCTGAACAAGTTTTATTGAGATTGGCTCAAAATTGTGACCTCTAGAGTGTTAACAGTCAAATTGTTGACAACGACGACGACACAGGGCAATCACAAAAGCTCAATTTGAGCACTTTGTGCTCAGGTGAGCTAGAAATGAGGCTCAAAAATATTTTTTATTACATTCAAACTTTACAACCAAGTTGATCCGAGTCTGCCTTGCATATAGTTCTGGATACCATAACTTTTAAAATAAAGTCTTTTATATACTGACGGTGATCTTTTAGTTATGGAATTGTCCTCTTTCAAAATCAACTCTGTGTGTGACCAGCACATAAAATGCGAGTTCACTGTTAGAATATTGCAAAAAAGTAATGTCTACATATAATTGTAATATTATTCAAATGTTTTGTCGAAAGAATTTTGATACTAAACCCACATATAAAGATTTATGCTGAAAATTGCATTATTTCCCAGGGCTTTTCACCAGCAATTTGGAAGACGCCTAGGTCTTTAAAATCGGGAATTTTCTGCGCGATAACCGTCCAGATTAGGAAAAAATGCTATTTATGGAAAGATGGTGTTAGTTTAAAAATTTAAACAGTAATAAATATTTTAAACTCAAATTTAATTTTTACTGTTATAGACTAGACTACTGCACTTTATTTTCAGACTTCCAAGTTTCACAAATCTAATCACAGGCCGTGTCTTCGGTGTTATTATTACCCTGTAACCCTAGAATTTACACTTATTTACCCCAAAGTCAAACCATGACTTCTGATTTCTTTTAATATCGCCACGCATTTGATTGATTTGCAGTAATATTTCCCGTCATATGACATTTTGTTGGGAGAATAATCAGCTGGAAGTAAACAGGGAAAGATGAATTAAATTTATCTCCCCTGAAGCACAGACTAAAATCTAAAATCCGGGACATGGAACATAACAGATTTGACTGGTACTGCACAACACGCAGTACACGCAGCGCTATAGTAAGACAAAAAAAAATCGATACCCGACAACCGCTTCCCCTGATAAAACTAAAATGTAAACAAAATTAAACCATTTGTGGGTACGTGTGATTTTTGGAAATGTTATCTTGCATTTTGGGAAGTGTCTCTGCCAGTGCCGTTTTTTTGAAAATCCTTGATTAAAATAGAATAGGCTAAGTTAAAAATAGACTGCATCAACATCACTAGACCCAATCCGTGACGTTAGTTACCTCCCCTGACGGTCCGTCCACAGAGTCACAAGCAGCCACTATTAAAAATTGGCGTAATTTAGGTACTTGAACTTCAGTCTTTCAGACATGATTGCAAGCATAGTGATGATTTAATCGCGAAAAGAAAAATATTTCAAATAGCAAATTTATTCTTGTGTTTGTCTTGTAAAATACACGATATGTCATGTCCTGAGCACTTCGTAGTTCCTGAAGAAAGTCACCCGCTGACCTACATTATCGATTTGTTTTTCGTCATAGGTAATGTCACAGCTTTATTACGTCACTATTGGCGCATTTCATCATAGTCAGGTACCGGTACCGGATGAGCTCAACGTCTTAGGCTCAGATTCTAAATGTATTAGCGCAATATTATTATTATATTTACCTTGGTCTAAAGATGAATTACAAAATTTGAAGACAAAACAAATATTGGGAGAAAACTATTCACATATGCATTGTATTCTCATGTGCTTGTTCCTTCACGAACACCCGGAATAAACTTTGGTGCACAAATCAAGCACAACTTCACATTGTGCTAAATGCTGTACGTTCATGCATGTATATTTGATAACTGTTTTTCTATATTTTTTTATGCAGAATATGTCAAATAACATTTCTGTTCAAGAGATAAATGTATTACCTACAGCAAATTAAAACATTTCGTTCGTTTTTCATACTATGAAGCTTATAATTCATGTTCATATTTTAATCACTAATGATTACGCCTGTGTTAGGACGTGGCTGAGTTGGACGTAATATCAGACTGAAATGAAATGAAAGTGATAATTACGCCACGAGTTGGACTACAACATCACCAAATGACTACACAGTTTAAAATGTGTTCATGGAAAAATGTTGATTTATTTATTAATTAAGATTTAATAGGGGAGATCATGTTACAAATCCGTTGTATATTCTATTTATAGAACTGATAAGAAAAGATTGGATGGGCATGTTTTTGGTTAACCGTGATGTTTTTCTAACGGCTTATATTTTCTAAAAACACAAATGATATCAATAATTTTTTTATCAATGGAAAGGATATAAAATAAGCATTTATTGATAACTTTTAATTATTATTTAGAAATAAAACGGATTTATTATGAACACTTAACTTACGGCGTTTTTTCTAAAACTTGAGGGCATCTACGGCGCAATTTAAATAGTATGTCATTTAAAACGGTTATTCATTTTCAAAAGATATTTGAATAACAAAACATGAATATCGTAAGCATTTTGAAACTTTTAGATTTTTAAAATCCATAAATGAACGAAAAAGTTATTAAGAATTAAAAGTTCTGATGCCATACACAATGTAAAATTATTTGTTTTGCCCACCACCAGATAAACAGGTGTTGATGCGTGACATCGGGGCGATCTCTCCTATTAGATAAGGAAAAACTTGGGCTACAAACAAAAGTTGATTTCTTTCTTAATTAAGATTTAATTCGACACGGAAAAGGTTGGGAAACTAAAAAACGATCACATGGTTTACGGAATACCTCAGTTATTGTCAATTCCGAAAATGGCGAAGCGAACGGAAAAACAGTTAATTGGAGTGGTATTTATTGTAAAAACATTTTGTTTTTCAGTGTACACTAATAGAATGTGGTCCAATTGATGGGATACCAATTTGTAAAAAAAATGTGCATTTTGTAATAAAACGAATGCAACTACTTTGGAGTCGTACCCTGTTGACTTTCAAAGAACAACTGGCTTTGACAATGAAATGAAATTTGTTTGTTGTTTATTTTGGGTTTAACGCCGTTTTTCAACAGTATTTCAGTCATGTAACTAACGGCGGACAGTTAACCTAACCAGTGTTCCTGGATTCTGTTCCAGTACAAACCTGTTCTCCTCAAGTAAATGCCAACTTCCCCAAATGAATCAGAGGTGGAGGACTAATGATTTCAGACACAATGTTGTTTATCAAATAGTTATGAAGAACATACGCCCCGCCCGAGGATTGAACTCGTGACTCCATGATCTGCAGACCAACGCTCTACATACTGAGCTAAGCGGGTGGGCTATGAAATGTTATGCTCATGATGATCATCATCAAAACCTTCGACTACCTTGCATATAAATCTGAAAATTAATGTCAAACCGTTATCTATCTATCTATTTATACCGCATCACCCCTCTTTACGAGAGTATTATGTGCAGCTGCGCCCCTGTACAAGAAACATTAAAAGTAGAATGGACAGTAGAAAACACAAATGGCAGTGGCTACGATTACGGTACCGTAATCCTAGCCTCCGATTCTAGGATTACGGAAATTCCGTATTCCTAGACAACCCTATAAGGACAGGCTAGGATTACGGAAGTATTTAAGAGGCATCAAATGTTTGTTAGGACATGTAAAAATGTTATTGTAAACTTACTTATTTCACTTAAAATAGCGTTTATTTCATGCCTGCCCTGTTACCTCGTGTTATCGATCAGCCATTTTGGGTTAGTATAATCTTAAAGAAACAGGCGAAATCGACATCCGTAGACATACGTTTTTCTTTCCAAAACCATACTAAATATTTTATTTTTTTATCTTTTTTTTTTTGAAAACTGGCAGACAAACGAAGAATTATATTCTGAATAATAGCTCAAAAGGATTATACAAAAATATCTATGCTTTAAATTTCATGACTTGATTAAATTGCCTGTCACTTAAATTTAGATTTCCGCGCATCAGAATCGGGCGAAATCAACACCCTAATTAATACGTTTTGTTTAAGTGAAATAAGTAAGTTTACAACATCATGTATGCATGTCTTAACATTTATTTGATGCCTCTTAAATACTTCAGTAATCCTAGCCTATTCTCAAAGGGTTGTCTACGAATACGGAACTTCCGTAATCCTAGAATCGGAGGCTAGGATTACGGTACCGTAATCGTAGCCACTGCCAACACAAATAGCTGAACAGAGCATTTTAATCAAAAATATTATAAAATAAGAGCTGAAAAACAAACGCTAACCTTGTTTAGCATTGTGCCCTACCTCTCTGTTCTGCTTAACATTTTTGGATAATTTTCATTGGCTGCCAAGTAAAGTTTTGTCCGAAGTTCAGTTGCAGTCCGGGTTACCCATCCTCACCAAGCAAACGAATGACGGGACTTATACACACGCCATAACGCCGCTTGACAGAACAAATAGACAACCCGTATCCTCGATAATTTTATTCAATAACATTCCATTCCAGATGCAACATCTTCCTAGATTGAATTGCAGAAAGCTAAAATCCTGAACAAATGCTTACATGAGTCACTTTCCGTTTCCTCAAGCGTTTCCGTTATAAAAACTTTTATGTAGTAATCACAGGCACCTGGTTGCAGTGATGGTAGTTTTATGTAAATGGAAAAATACCAAACGTTTGCTGCTTTTAAACTCTGAAGTAGCACTCTCTGAATATAAAACTATCAACAATGTATCGAGAAATCGCTTTTTAAAGCATCTTAAAAAATAGGTCTAGGGATAGATATAAAGCCAAGGTATTGATGTCCGCCATTCTCGGCAACGGAACTACGGCTCACTTGTTTTTCGACTGGTTTCGCAAACAGTAGTAAGCCACTAGTTTTTCGACTGGTTCTCGTTTCGCAAAGAAAAAGCAATCAGATTGCCGGGTTGCAGTACATCGGAACTACACCGCACGAAAAATAATTTAGTGGTCGAAAACCTTTTCACAAAACCAGTCATTACCCGTCATACACAAGACAAACACTTCCGTTGCCGTGTCTTCCAAGCCTTATATGTAATAATATACCAAAACCTAAAATTTTAACTGTTTTAATAAAAGGGATTCATTTACAGTAAATAATGTTTTTGAATACAGGGAGCACTGGTGCACGTATTAAAACCAACAAACTGTAGGTACAGGCCAATATAAGAAAAATACTATCAGTGCAACCAAGTGCCTGTGGTAGTAATTGCAAATACGGTAAGCATACACTATACATTTGTACCATGGTCTCACGAACCTAATAAAAGCCCAGTTAATAATAATAATCGCATAGATATGTCTTTTTGCAGTTATTCTCAAGAACAAAATGGCGTCGATTTAAGAAAAAAATTAAAAACGTAGTCCACCAAGCTTTACAAGTCACTGACCTAATAAAGCAAAATTATTTGACCTCTTGATTTGAAGGTAGGATAAATATGTATACATATATAGGCAATTCTGATTAAAAACAAGTTGGGTTTCAGTAATAAGTTCAGTAATTTTCCCTCATGACGTCAGAATGTAAAAATAGCCGTAATATAGGTCATATTCATGCGCTTTGTTGTAAGTGCT
The DNA here is from genome assembly GCF_021730395.1 of Mercenaria mercenaria. Lineage (NCBI taxonomy): Eukaryota > Metazoa > Mollusca > Bivalvia > Venerida > Veneridae > Mercenaria > Mercenaria mercenaria. Next base: position 66,039,857 of record NC_069375.1, read on the forward strand.
CTTATTTATGAGAGGATGTAGAAAGTGGATGCGCTTTGCCGTTTTGCACTAAGAAGTGACGTGCTTTCATTTTCCCGTCTTAATTCCATTGGAGGCGGAGCTTACGCACCGCCCCAAAAAGCAATGTCACTATGGCTATCATGGGGTAATTTTGAATACTCAACTACAATGATTGATTATGTTATTATTATGGTTGCAAGTGTGCGGATCTAATTCCCGTATGTGTTTTTACACTTTTACACTTGTTTACGATGCTGAAGCTCCTGTGAGCGATCTAGTATCATCATTGCCCTGTTTTACATTGCATTATTTTCACTATATTACGGTATTACCCTTTTCGTTGTCCAAACAGTATGACTAACATTTCTGCTTAATTAAACAAATAATTAACTTTGACAAAAGATTTACGCCTTTATTGCAAATATTGACAGTACGCTAACAGCAAAGAACACATAAAAATTGAATGCACTGTCAGCTTTAGATTAAACATAATGATGTTTCATAAAATTACAAAGTACAACAATAACAGCTGAAAATTGAATAGTAATGCGATAAAAATTACGCATGTGATGCTATAAATCTCTCGAAAGTAGGTGTTACGTGCAATGTACAGATTAACATATTGGGATGAATATTTTAGAAATTTATCTCCTAACAATTGGTCAGCAGGGCTAGTAAATATGTTTAAATTTACTTCTTAAAATTATATGATAATTTTATTCTTCTGCAAGTTACTGATCATTTTGTAAAATCTCGAAATTAAATGTAATGATGATAGCTGTTAATACATATATAGAAGACTTTATGGTGAGTAGAGATAACTGTTAATACATATATACAAACTTCATGGTGGAGTGCATATTGATCGTTTCATGACAAAGCCTGTATTAGTGACAAAAGCAAAATTTATCTAACAAAATTTCATATAGAACACTCTTATCCCTTTTAAATCTGAAAAAAATGAAGAAATTATCTCCAATATTTCAGAACTTATAACGATTTTAAATGTCACCACAGGCATTAAGAAACATGACGTAAAGAACTATGACATAGTAATGCGTGGCGTTTATTTTTCACGTCATTTCAGCGGCACATTATGCGTATAACTAAGTATCATTCATTGGAATATATAGAAACGGTTTAAAATGGTTTTACTGAAGAGTAACTTAACCTTGTATTTTCTTTTTGTTTTGTAAAATATTGTAGAAGCTGGCCTATAAGTCAACAATTATTTCCAAATGTATTTTTTGTTATTTGCCATTCCGTTTGAAATATTATATCAACAGAACAAAACGTTCACGACCTTTATGTGTAAGTAGACATTTTAAGAAACATTTAAAAAGATGTCGTCAAAATGTAGAGACAAAACATGTACAAGCAATTATGTAAACAAATATACTCAGTGTCACTGAAAAGTTACCATTTTATTGACCCTTGCATTTTAAAAATCGCATTGAACTGTGTTAAAACATAACACGACGATGTTTTTGACCCAACTGAGAAGTCACTGGTGTAAAGCTTCGTCAAATTTGATGAACTCCATTTGAGTCACAGACTGCACGTACAAAATGAATTGTTCGACATGTACGCAACTTTTATCGCAAATCATTCATGTCATTTAAAAATTGAGGAAAACGTTCAAAAATAGAATATATTAAGACTAAGAATGCCACATTTAAGGGCGCTCAACGTCAAGGCCAATGGCATGGTTGACGCCGGACTTTAATTTCATGAACTTGCACGTCGTATGGACTGTTCTCACCTGGCAGTCATGAAACCGGTAAGTAGACATAATCAGACAGGGTCTGGGAGTGCACAGGCCATGAAACGGTTGAATGTTTCTTATTGCAGAGTTGGTGCAGTCGTTCTGCGCAAGCGCGGAATTATTATCAAATGGAACGCACGGCAAAAATACTCATTTTTTTGCATGTCCGCACGCATTTAGTGTATAATGTGCATAATATACTGACTTAAGGTTAGGGTTAGAATCACCATGGTTACAAAATATATACATTTAAGATATTTTTGTTCAAATTTAGTTAATCCGGTATATACCGGAGTCTGTAATATATCACGGGCGCACCAACTCTGTATTTAGTCACAGCCGAAACGGTTACGTCGATATTGTGTAAAAAAGATAAAGAGGTATATGTATAAGTATTTGCATAATGCATCCTTTTATTGCCAATATGTGTAAATATATTTATTAACAACTTACTCCAAATTCTTTCCTTTAGTTGACAGCAGCAAATGAAAAATACAGGCACATTGCTAAGATGTATTAATATGATTCCATTGATTAAATAAAAACAATTGTCCCCTTTTTCATCAAATAGTTGTAAAAATACTACTGAAAAGAAATTATGCTGTTTCTGACAACATGCGTCATATAAATATACAAACCAATTTTATGCTATATGATGTTACGTATTTTATTTTATCTTTTACTGTGTTTGATGGTTATAACAGAGAGTTCATGACCGTATAAAAGCCAGTGGCCTCTACATGCCAGTTGCCAGAGCATTTGCAAGCACGTTAGTAAGGAAACAGTATTCAAAAGATGTTACGGTAAAGTGACCAACACTACATAATTCGAACATTGTTGTACAAATAGCAACAAACGCATATCAAACAAATCAAGAGCTTTAGCGTAACAATCTATTTTTGTTTTAAAGGATAACTTATACATTGTAATTTCATTTTCCTTCAATGATGTCCCTGACAACACATAAAAACAGTTGAAATATGTAAAAAAAAATCTTGAGTCTCCAAACTGTTGTCACATGTTGTACTAGGTGAAGATGCTGAACATGGTAATTGGTTAGAGGTAGAGAAGTATCTATGATCAACCGAAATTTGCAACACAAGCTCTGTCGAATTAATTTATTCATATGTCAGTGCGTTATGCGATCTTTTTAATTTCATATTTTAGCGTATGTCTGTACGTGTGTTTTCTCAGTAACCTAATGCTGTTTAAAATCGAACAGAGGAAGTGCCAGACTTAACGTCTGCAGCTGAAGAGCTCTTTACAATTAGCTCTAAAACATTTTGATGTGAAAGAATAGAAAAGAAAATTTAAACTGTTGTTTAAATGTAGAATACAATACGAAAAAGCATAAATAATTCGTAATTGTTTGGAAGACATAGGTAAATCAATTCTTGCAAACGTCTTGAGATATAAAAACAAAGTTTAAAGCACACAAATACAGTGAAGAATTCCCGATCCTATGCTTAAGCGTGTAAATTTTGTCAAAATTGTTTGTCTTCTTCCACCGTGTAAGTCCGCAGTTCTTCTTTTGTACAATTTTATTACGGATATGGTGTTGCAGGTTGTTATAATTAGAAATGGCAAAACACAAAGCATATATAACACTGAGATTTCACACATTATTAAGGGCATTTTCCTTACAAGTTCTACATTACTGAAACAACGAATAATCTGCAGCAGGTTTACACCTGTAAGTATAAGACAAATGGAAATAAATGCTATTTTTGCTCTCCTGTTTGAGCCTTGTGTACGAAATTTGAGAGGGAAACATAAACTCAGCATTCTTTCACCACAAATACATACAATGATCCAAATAGAGAGCTCTGGTAAAAATGGAGTTAAGAAGAAATATATTGGACCATACACATCCCAATACGCATCCTTAGAAACAGGTCTCAACCTAGTGACTGTTGAATTACAAACAACAAAGCATAAGCAGAAAATATCGCTTGCTGATAAAAACTTGAAGTATGTGGAGCATGCTAGTTCACTGCTATTTTTGCCCCTAATCCATATGATAAGTGATAAAATATTTCCTATTAGTCCAGTAACGCACTCCAGTACTATAATAGTAACGAGTACGGTTTCAAAAACTTCATTAAATTTGAACTCTTCATGAGAAAATTGTTTGCTTTCATTTCTTTGAGTAATGTTCATTCTTTAAAACAATAATTTACGTAAGTTACAACTGTTTCGAACTGAGTTTATGTAAAGATGAGTAGTTCTACTCATACTGAGTTGCTAAGCATGGTACTTTCTCTGTGAACTTTTGTATAAATGGAATTCCTAGAATGGAAACATCATTCTTCCTGCAGTACAAATTCCTATGAGTTTATGTGATTTTATATTATAGAAGTAACGTTGTGGGAACATTTTTTTCTCCACTTCTCAATGTATGAGTGAGTTGTAGCATACTTCAGAACAGATATTTTTATGAAGTTCAGTATAACAGTTTTGGCATGATAACAATATTATCATTAGCAGCTACACGACAGGGATAAATATGTCTTTTTTTAGGTTAATTAATTGTACCAGATATCAGCAAATTGTCCCTGCAACAAAATAACTATAATATATATTTATATACATTTTTCCTGCAGCGCGATATCTTTAGGTATAAATAAGATTACTTTAGAGCAGTTACTCAGTAGACATTTGTCAATAAGAAAACTTTTGAATCAGTAAGGCACCCTTGTCTACTTAGTGTTTTTCAGTTCGCAAATAAAATAAATTCCTCTCACAGCAAGTTAGATATCAATTCAACTATCTGTCAAATTGCTGTACCTCTTTTCTGTAAAGACCAAAGAAATGGCAACTTTCAAGATTTTCCGCACCGCAATTTCAAAGCATATGGTTTTCATGCAGCACAGTTCTTTTGAGTAAATGCAAAAGATTTTTGGAGCACAATTTTGGAGTCAATTTGTGTTACTTATCTGCAACACTGTTTCCGATTCCATGTATAAGATTTTTCTGCATTAAAATATTTGAGTAAATGAAAAGGATTGTTCTGTAATCCAGTTTCTGAGTCATTTATCAAGATTTTTATGCAGCATTATAACCGAGTCAATGAATATGATATTTCTGTAGCACACTTCCGAAAATCAAGCATATAGATCTTCTGCAACACAATTTCTGTGTCGATGAACAGGATTTTTCTGCAACACAAGTTCTGAGAAAATGAATAGGATGTTCTACTTTGCAATTTCTGTGTCAATTATCAGGATTTCCAGCAACATACTGTTTAGTTAATGAACAGGGTGTTCCTGCAAAAACATTTCCGTCGCAATGAATATATATTATTTTCTCCGCAATATGGCTTCTAAGACAATTAATCTTTTTTGTCAGTTTTTAAGTCAATGGCCAGGATTTTTGCTGCAGCATAATATTTCAGTTAAATATTATGTTTTTGTAGTACAATTTCTGAGTCATTGATGATCACTTTAAACAAAGGCTTATGACTTATAAAGTTAAAGTTATAAAGTCTGGTGTGAAATTATTCTATTTTCTTGGAGGCGTTATCATATCTGATATTCTTCATGAAAACGATCTGCACTTTTGATGCAGTTTATGCATTAAAACTTACTAAAGACACTCTATCATCTAAGTGTATTCTTACTAACTGTGGTAAAATAGATAAGCACAATTTTTTTCTAAAACTGTAACTTTCCAGGCTAGCTTATCATTGATAAAAAGTCAAAATATTTCAGTAAACTTTAAAGTTATAAAGAAATTTAATTGCCTAATAACAACCAAATCGACTTCCACTTTTAAAAATATTTTGTAATATCCAAAATCGTTTATATCTCGAATCACACCACATAAATGTCAGATCTGTGCATTTTCAGATGCTGAAGAGAAATAGGCAGGACCAGGGAAGTTTATATATACACTCAGTAGCAAAATAATATGACATAATGTCATATATATAAATATCAAATCACTTTATTACAGGTCTGCTAACTAAAACAGAAAAAAATATTTATCACTTATGAAATTGAGTAATTAGGTAATGAGCTCCTATTTTTCTGCTTATATTGATGAAATTGCAAATCAAAATGTCGTTGCTTGAATGTCAAAATATTCACACGAGAGTTTGTCTATCAGCTGTTAATGCTACATAAATTATAGTTAATGTAAGCACCCAGACAGGTTACAGTAGTTCCAGGCTTCTGCCCAGGAAAACTAATTTACTTACAATTGTGCTTGGTCTTCTTTTACCATAAAAACGGATTTTTTTATTTGACTGTGCTGGGTAAACTGAAAGGTAGTTACTGTAATGGAATGAAATGTAAACGATATCATTTATTTGAGCCGCACCATAAGAAAACCAACATAGTGCATTTGCGACCAGCATGGACCCAGACCAGCATCCGCGCAGTCTGAGCAGGATCAAAGCTGTTCGCTTTCAAAGCCTATTGAAATTAGAGAAACAATAAGCAAAGGCAGGGGGTCGGGAGAGGGGGTTGGGAAACTACCACTTAGCTTTAAAAGCAAACTTATATAGCAAAGCAGTTTGAGTGCACCCTTATGCTCCAAAGAGAACAATTATATTTCTCATTTGCATAATTTAAACACACACTTATCAACTAACAACAAATAAAACGTAGCTTTTTACTTTTCTACGTGATAAGTTTACACAAAACGACCAAACTAGAACTGCAATAGTACGGATGATTTTACTATCTATTGTATCAGTAACAAACCGTCGATGATAAAGCTCAGGTTGAATAAAGAATAGCAAAATGTGCAGTCTATAATTTAAAAAAAGACTTTTTCTTCTCACATAGTTTTCCTTAACTATTAAATTATCATGCGTTATTTATATTTTATTCAACATAACTGGATAATTTGAACTGTAATTTTGCAAATCTCACAGATATCTTAACTGACTAGTCATATGTTGTACAAAATTACAAACATCTAACAGCTGTCATACATACCCAGGCCCAGTTTAAGAAAATGGTCATATTGTCTTTTATTCATGTTTATGAACTACGTTTAATTAAGGTAGTTCTGCACGTTAGGATCAAACTTTTTTCTACAATGTAGAATTTGATTAAACTCTGATTTTTCAAAACTTCGGATATACTAAGAAATTTCAGCAAATAAAAAAATAGGGTCGTGTGCTTGATTTTTTGCTAGACTGATTGGAAAATTTGGCTCTCACGCAAGTTTTCATAATGTGAGTCTATGGAAAAAATCGCAACTGTCATAACATTTTCGCGAATAGAAACTTTTCTACAATGTAGATTTTAATGTGATTATAGTGAACCGCCTATTTCAAGCTAATTTTAAGACATTAGTTTGAATTATTTAAAGTGTCAGATGTACTAATATCATATTTTAACTTTAGAAAGATAGAAACAGTGCCATTTTAATAAATTTACTGGTTGTCATTAATTCATAACTGATTTTCGTTTCCGTACGCCGAATCCAGTCATTATTCTACGTTTTCCGGATAAATGAAGTTACGCCATGACTTCCGGTTTATCAAACGTGCATATCTACCTTAAACAACATAAAACAGAAGGAAAAGTAACGGCCATTCTTAAAGATGTTTTTATCTGACATGTATGCACCAAGGATCACAGGAACCTTCTATTCAGAGATGACAGCTAAACTATGAGTATTATTACTTGTGTAATTAATAATGAAACACTTCCTTTGAAAAAATGTTGCCACCAAAATGACATGACTTTGTACAGATTCACAATGAAGTAAAAATAAGGCTAACTTCGAAAATAACAAAAAGTCTATCTAAATTGTAAAATTATGAGGAGTAATTTCTGTCTAAGGGACTACTTTTTATAATATATGTTGGAATGTAAGGTAGGTAGGAACAGGTCTATTCAGTACAGATACACTTTTGGGGCAATATGCGACAGCTCTTAATTTTTCATCTGAATTTAAATGTTAAAAAGTGACATTTTTTTTTTCGAGGTGCATCAGAGAAGTTAATGTAATTTATTACATAAATTACAATCTGAAACGGAGAAAAGAATGTCTTTGGTCAATTAGTTAATGTCAATGAGTTTGCCACAGTGAGTTCAAAACCTCATTTTTGGTTTGAGAGGGACGTGTAGCAGGTTAATGTTTGATCGCCAGTTCTTTACAGGTTTCCGTGCTTGACTGAAATGATGCCTGAAGGGACATCGTGGGTCATTCTCAGCCATGTGCCATATTACCTATGACTGTGTCGATGTCATGTAAAACATAACAACAACTTGTAAGGTTCTAGATATAATTGAAATTATAATTGAAATAAATACACTACATAAAATGTACATAGTATCTCCATTCATGTTTATCGTACTCTTACAATACATGTTACGTTTTATGATGTACCTTCCTTAAAACGTACTTAGCGTGACTCTTTTTCAAATCGAAACTGTTTTCCATTTCAATAAAATGAACATTCGCACTTAAAACAATACGATTTCCGAGTAAAGGAAAATTGGAACTCGGATTGCTTGGTCGAGAGAGATAGGATATGTAAGTACGCTCACATTATAGTGCCAGTATGAGGTACAGATGCATGAAATATTCTTTTAATATGCTGAATATATGTATAAAAGGAATCTAAATTGCTTGATTGAAAAATAATTCGTCACAATCTACATCTACATCATGTCGTATCTGGAATGTTTTTTTCCATATTGTAGCCAATCTAATATATTTTTAAATTATTTAAATACTCGTATGCTTGTATCTCTTGTAGAGCAGTTCATTGGCCTGGACTTGAATTAGAATTTGTATAAAATGTTTTAGTCTCATGTGATGGATATCACACCCTTTTTAGATACTCAAATCTCATAACATAGCATGTTTTGTCCTAGTTTCGAACATTTAGTTCATTTTATTGTCAATTTAATAAGTATAGATGAACAGCTTCTGTCGTGCAGATTTAGGTTGAAAATCTATTTTCGTTTCTTAGGCTGTATATTGTATGTATTGTTCTCACCGGAAGTGACGTCTTGAGTACTTTGCAAAGAGGTCTCCGGGGTAGAGTGCTAAAGATCGGTGACTTCGGATCATTTGCCTCTCACCACTGTGGGCTCGAAACCTCGCTTTATGAATTAGAATTCCATTATGTGAGGAAGCAATTATGCTGACTTAAATAAGGTCGGTGGTTTCTACCCAGTTCCAAATTATGATGAAATGAGCCGTGCCACGAGAAAACCAACATAGTGGCTTTGCGACCAGCATGGATCCAGACCAGCCTGCGCATCCGCGCAGTCTGGTCAGGATCCATGCTGTTCGCTTTTAAAGCTTCTGCATTTAGAGAAACTGTTAGCGAACAGCATGGATCCTGACCAGACTGCACGGATGCGCAGGCTGGTCTGGATCCATGCTGGTCGCAAAGCCACTATGTTGGTTTTCCCATGGCACGGCTCAAATAATGAACCAGAGGTCTTACTCAATCAACAAAAGCTTAAGACTCATCGTATGACCCATTATTGTGGTGGTGTGGCGGTAAACTCTAAAAGTTACACAAAATATTTATTCTTTTATTGCAAAAAACTATTTAAAGATAGCTAATCTTACAATATATGTTAGAACACATAAAGAAAGCTACGCATATAACATATCTTTAATGCCAAATTTTTTAAATCTCAGGCCTAACCGTCATCCAAAATTATCCTTTCATGAAAATGTATCAGGTATATATTGTTATTGCTGATACGTGTCAAAATAATTTCAAATAACAAGTGACAAAACATCTTTTCCTTAATTACCAATATGTGCAAATCATGGCATAGGTAAAAGTAAAATAACACCTTGGACCAGCCCTACGGAAAGAAAAATCGTCCTGCGAATAAATGTCCTATTGTGTGCCATATATAAAACGACATCATCAATATCTTTCTTTAGACAATAAAGAAAAACCATGATGTTGGGATTTTAAATAATTCTAAATATTGCCTTTGAACCGCTTCAAGTTCGCTGATCTCTTATATCATGGAACTTCTAATTTTCAGAGTTTTGTCATAGTTTCAATTAGATCAACACGCTGAACTGTGTACAGATCAGGGTTTGAGTAACGTTTATTCTCGACTGCAATGGCAACAAAAGGTCTAACGAATCAAATTATTCATAATTAATCTGCAATGGTATGTACAAGTGCAGTTATTATAGATGTTATTGCAATTTGATATTTAATACCTTAGGTATTTTAGAGTGTGGTCAATTTTGTGCTCTTTCACGAAAATCTGAGAAATGTTTCTAGAGTCAAGCAGCTGCAAAAACACACAATGTCCCAATGTTCTATAATCGGGCAGATGAGACTTGGCGTTTTCAGAAAAGCAGCTCTTTACAATCAGTTCTGAAATCTTTAGATGTGAAAGAATAAAGAAAGAAATTCAGAACGTCGTTCAAGTACAGACAACAATGACCTACAATACTCATAATATAAATTTAATTAAATTTATTTAAAAGATATATTAAGATCAATCCTTCCAAAATAACGAAGATCTTTAAACATTGTTGGAAGTACCGTGATACAAAGAAGGATTCCCGAACCTATGCTTAAGCATGTGAACTTTGTCGAAATGTTCCGCCTTCTACCACCGTGTACACCTGGTGTTTTCTGTCTGCATAATTTTACTACAGAAATGTTGTTGCAGGCTGTTATAACTAGAAATGGTATAACATGAAGCAAATATATTTTTGAGATTTCACCCATTACAAAGTGCATTTGCCGTACATGTTCTTCAGTAACGAAACAATCAATAATTCGAAGCAGGTTTAGCCAAGTAAGTTCGAGAAAGATAAGACAAAAATGCTACCTTTGCCCTCCTCCTACATCCTTGCGTATGAAATTTGAAAGGGAAACATATACTCAGCATTCTTTCGCCACAAATACATACTATGACCCAAGTTGAGAGCTATGGTGCAAATTCTAGAAAGAAAAAATTGATTGGACAATACAAATTCCAATACTCATTATATACATATCTCCGCTTAGTATATACAGTAAGTGAAATAGAAAGGATGGCGGATAAACAGAAAATATCACTTGCTGATAGAAATGTGAAGTATGTGGAGCATGCTAATTTACTACTGTTTTTGCCTCTAATCCAGATGGTAAGTGATAAAATGTTTCCTATTATTCCGACAATGCATTCTGACACAATAATATAATTATATAGAGTATCAATAGAATCCATAAATTTAGTACTGTTCATGGTTTAATTCACTATTATTAAAATCGCAGTTGTTTCTGTATCAAATTAAAATTATAAAGTGACAAATGAGTCTGTCAACATTAAGCTTTTAAGCAATCTAATACCTTCGTGAGATTATGTGGCTAACAGGATTCCGTGAGTGGACAATTGCAACATAATATTTCAGTGAGTTTATGGAATGTAGCAGTAATTGGAAACATTTTGTTTTCTTCTCAACATGATGCATCAGTGAGCTGTAGCAGTAGATTATAGGGAAAATACTTCAAATTAAGTATTACAGTTTCGGTACGATTACAATAGTTTTGTAATACAATATCCTGTATCAATGATATTTTATAACGACTGAATTATACCATACATCAGCATTTTACTTTTCACCAAAATGTCCTTGTAACGTTTTTTGGCAACATTTCACGAAAAATCAGCATTTCCCACCGAGTTCCCGATATCTAAGTAATTGTTAAGTAATTGTTTGTCCAGATATCTGCATATATTGTTTTTGCAACGCAGTATATTTTTGAGTTATATGACAAAACTGAACAAGAAATCAGCACTTTGTTTCCTGCAACACAAAAATTGTGTCTGTATACGTACTTTTCAGCAAAATAATGGAACAGCAGAACACAAACCTTCTCCTCACCACAATACAGTTTATTGAAGTGTTATTGTGATTATCTTTGCAGCAATTAATTAGTTAATTAGTAGGCATTTTTCACTGTGTTAACTTATGTGCGAAAGCACAGCACGTTTGTTAACTAAACAGTGTTTTTCAATAAGCAAATCATATTTTTTTCCTTGGAAGTCAGCTAACTATTCAAGATGTTTGCTGTACAATTTATCTGTTAGTACAAACAACGCAATGAAAATAATCAGGATTTTAATGCAATGCAATTTCTAAATTAGGCATACGTTTTCCTGCTACACAATTTTAAGTCAATGAACATGACTTAACTGAACACACAAAGTATGCTTCCATGATCAGAGTTCTTCTTCTGAAATACAATTTCTGTGTCATGATTCCGAGTCTATGTATTAATTTTCCTGCAACACAATGTCTTACACAAGCATACGGTTTTTCCTACAATACGGTGACTTAGTCCATGCAAAAGATGTTTTTTTGCTACACAATAAATTGAAAGTTATTTTTTCTGAAACAAAACTTCCGTGTCGTCGACGACTGGCATTTTTCTGCGACAAAATGTCTTAGTCAACTTTTCAAATTGGTTTGCAACACTTTTTCTGAGTCAACAATTTGTACTTTTCTACTGCATAATATTTGCTTCAAAACATTTGAAATTTGTATAATACTGTCTGAGATATTGATAATCACAATAAAAATAGCTCACGATTTTGTTGTAAACTTCTATTGTAAATTTTTTGTATCCTGTGATTAGTTATTTTGTTTCATGTTCGTCATGATTATATCGTTGACGTTGTGCATATATTCATCGGTGTATATTCTAGCCCGGTCATTATATCAACTTGAAATTAACTGCACATCCTGAATCCCAAATTGTCATTTCTTTTCTTAAAAAAGAACAAAAATATTAGATAATAAATAAACAAATGTCATAACTGTTTATTATCCAATGTCCTCCCAGTAGACATTTGACGTCGATTAGACGTCGTATAGACGTCGGATTAACGTTGGATTTTGGTTGGATTTGCAAACCGTTTAGACGTCGGTTCCCGACGTTGGCTAGACGTCGCAATCCGACCATTTTCTAACCTAAATCTAACCACTTTTCAACCAAAATCTGACCAAATATTCAACGTAATTTGCAATAAAACATGTGTTTTATAATCTTTATTTTATATTATGGCGACGTAAGTCTAATATAATAAGTCCAAAAAGTAATCCAGTAATTAAAACTTTCAAGTTTCGTCATTTTTGCACGATTCTTCAACTCCACTGAAATTTCCACCTGAAATATATAAAATTTGACAGTTTCATCATTTCATAAAAATCGAAAACTTACAAGTATGCTAATGCTATTACTAAAGAACACAATTGCTACGAGCAAAACAAACATGTTATATTTTACATTCTATAAAAAATCTTCTATAACTTCGTTAAATGTAACGAAGTTTGGTGTTAAACGCAATTGCATTTTAAAGTAGCAAACAAAAATGCGTCAATCTTTAAAAAAAATCCGGAACATTTATGAGTATAACTATTAAAATAAGTATAATTTTTAAAAATCTTTACTCACATTGCGGATCCCTCCCTTTGTGTAAAGTATTTTTAAACTTGCTTTATCTTATTCCAAGAAGTATCAAATTACAGGAAGACTGTGTAAACCGATGCAGGCTTATCTCGCGAATGTATGACTTATAGACAACATGTATAGAAGAGAAATCCTTAGGTGAATTTAGAATAATTTATACATGTGTATAGAATGCATTTTTTCCTCAACAGTTTAAAATTCGTGAAAAAAATCCGTTTCCGAAAATAGACAATCTCATATGCGATATTGTAACATATTTAAATTAATAATGTTTGGTGTGCGAATGAACTTTTATTTATAAGCGCATGTCCAGGTCTTTATGAAAACAAGTATAATTATATCTTAAACTATACTAGCAAACCTATACCAGTTAGATTTATAACTAAAACCATTTATCAGACTGTCTATCCAACCTAATTCCAACGTCCACTAGACGTCTAAGTCTAACGTCTATTAGACGTCGTGGATATGACGTTGGTTAGACGTTGGATTCAGGTCGCCTACGTCCCGACCAAAATCCAACGTCTAACCAACGTCAGTACGACGTCAGGTGTCTACTGGGCTATTACTACGAATCACATCATTTAGCTGTTTTGTGCAATGCCAGGTAAACAAAGGCCCATGCAGGAGCACCAGAAATATATAGAATATACCATGATGACATTTTCATAAATATCACAGTCAAACCACTTTCTGATAATTAATTTAATCCCTGTTTTACTGATTATATTGATGAAATGACAAAACAAAATGCCGTAACTCGAATGTCAAAATAATTATAGCAGTTAATGTAACATTTGTTTGGCAAGTAATTTATTCAAATTAAAAAAATGTGGAAACACCACAGTCCTGTTTACTAGCAAAAGGTATAAAACTGCAGCTCATGGCCAGTACAAGCACCGATAAAATATTATTTTCTACAGCATGCTTAGTAGGATGCATAGGGAAGCGAAGATGAAATTTACACAGGAGATGTAAATGTTATTATCATGAAAAAGACGTGGCATGTTTTGTTTTTGTTTTTTAAAAAATACATATTATCATACCACTTCACAATTTTTAAAACAATTCATGCTTTGCTAATCTGATATCTAGAAAACTATCTTGATTAAAAGCTTTCAGAATTTTTATACCTCACTTTTATCTACAATGGAAAAATCCCATTACCCGAAAAAAAGATATTTTGACTATCAGAAACATTTCCAACCTTTTTGACACGTGACCAAGCGAAAGTGACCGTCAGGTCACGTGACCGCACTGATATTTTGAATGTCATATAAGGATAAATAACTGCTTCAATTTTAAGCCAAATGATAACACATATAGTAATGACGTCACTATTCAATGTGTACACAGGTGATTACCGCGCTAAAGATGAAACTGTTGAATTAAATTAATTAAAAACATTTTAAAAAACTTTTTATTTGCTTAATTATGTTCGGTATAATAAAATGAATATCACATGACAGCGTGTGTGACATTGATATTGTCAATCATCGAAACAGAATGTCACCACTCGGCTTTCGCCTCGGGTGACATTCTGCCCTCGGTTTGACAATATCAGTGTCACACACGCTGCAATATGATACTTATATAATGTCAGATCTTTTGCAACATACCGAAAAAAACCCAACAAATTGATAGAGTATATGCAGCTAGAGCGATATAGAAATAAATCAAATGAAATTATTAATCATGCATAGATATCAGTGCTGTAAGAGTAATAGCATATACCTGTAATTTATTTTCGAGCTATTCGCCAACTTTGCATATCTTCGTTAAAGTAAATATCCGTGAAAGTTTAAAAATTGTATTCCTTTAGCTTTATGTTTAGCAAGCTGGCACTGTATGACAAATATCCCACAATATATATTCCAGTTTTAAATAATTCAAAATAACCTGGCTAAACTAAGGTAGACTCAACACCTTTCACAGAATGTAAGCCGGACCGGTTCATTGACCATTTGTTAGTATGTCGAACAGGATGATGTGAAGTGAAGCTTCACCATTCAAAACCTAGTACAGTTTGAGCCCCAGTCTTACTTTAGAGTCCAACCTCAACAACGGTCTTGTCGGGATAATTATATACTTTTTGTTATTTGAACTCCATTAGGATCTTTTCAATTCTGACATTTGAAAAGACCGTTAGCAAATAAACATCCGACTAGTTTTAGCTTCAAATGATTTCTATGCTTGTTGATGTTTGATATCTAGACGAATTACTTGTTTCTCATCATTGTGGATTCGGAACCTCACCATGGATGTAGAATTCCTTCATAAGAAGAAACAAACACTAATCGTGATGGACACACAGTCTCTCCATGTATCTTTGTTGAACTTAAACGACATGAGATACTTTTTCATGCTCTTTCATTTCATGCAATTTGTGTGACTATTTTTGAATGCGAAAAAGTAATGTGCCCATTTTACAAGATGATTAGATAAGCCATATATATTACATGTAAGGCATTCTAGCTTGCTTAATTCAGAAATATTTCGTCCGTGTATTTAAGAAATAAAATGTGAAAATAACAACAACACTTGGAGTGACACGACACATACTACACTAAGCGGTTCTGAATTGCATTCAACCTTTCCACTGCTTACAGACTTTTTTCTATAAAACTTAACAATATACAAATACAAATACCAATACATTTATGTAGCGCAAAAATTATAAAAATATTCTTTTACAAAAACCTTAAAATGCATAACTTAACTTAATTTTATTTTTTCTAAATATTAATAAATTAAAGAAAAATAAATTACAAATATCAAATACATACAACTTATTTACAACTTACTTATCTTTCCATTACACTCTTCGTGGATTTTTTGTTAGTATACCACGTAATGGATTGCTAAAATTCCGTGGATTTATTTTATTGTTACCTTATGGCGTTTAAGTTAAGAGTACCATAATGACACACGGCAATTTCAGTGTTAGTGTTAATGTCATGAGGCAATTCGGCATCGTTCGAATGTACATGTAGCTCAGTATACACACGGTTTTACGTAAAACCCGAAGAATGCCGACCTCGCATACGGAGATGATATGATTTGCCGGTTGTACTTTCAGACTCACTGTCTTAAGTTTCAACCTTTTTAAATTGAGTGTTTCAGGTGTATGTAACGAACTCGTAAGACAAAAGCAATGAAATGAATTTACTTCACATTTTGCTCATTTGCTTTGCTTTAGATTTATATTCTGCAGGTAGAATCCTGGAGAAGACATACATGTATGATCTCTGACGTGCTGGAGGTAACTCGTTATCAACTTTTTATTCTCGCGGGAAAGTTGTTTCAGTTATTTGAGGAGGATTGTATAATACTGGTAACTATTCAAGCCAAATGAGCACCGTATACTGAATCGCATGAAGACATCAATATATATATATTTGTAACATACATATGGAACCATTTCAGGGCATGATGTGTTAATTTCTCGATTATCAATCATCTGAAATGGTGATGGTATTTTATTTTGTATTTTTTTTATTTCCAGTTCAACGTAATTAATAGCATCCTGTATGAAAACGCAAAAAAGAGGATTTGTCCTTTAACTAAACCGTTGATAAAACAACAACAACAAAAAATGAAATGCAAGTATAACATTTAAAAATAACAAAAAAAAACACTGTTAAAAGTAAATAAAAATGGTTGCGGCGGCCTGTGCAGCACGTAAAATCGTGGACACGAAAAATCGCGTCATGGAGGCATAGAAATTTGCGGTTAGACGGTAGTAAAAATCGCTGGAGGGCGGGGATGATAATCGAGCAGTTAATTTAGTATGCTATATTTTCTTAATGTGCAAGAATATATCAAATATTATGGTCAACAGTTTTGCTTTTATTTGCAATTATATGTAGACATATTATACAAACAGGAAAACACAAGATGTATCCTTCTGCAAGTATATATATTCACAAAAACTGTTATTTTGTCAGTTCCCGGTAAGTTGCAAAATACAAACTTGTTAATTATGCAAAATGTGTTGATGTAATTATTAGTTATTTTGATATTTATCATTCACCAGCTTTGCTTCTATTTCCAGTACTTGAAAATAAAGCTGAGAGTAATAATTCTATTATTGCAAATATGTGTGAACAATAAGTTTACGTGTTTTGCACCAGTAGAGTCATTTCATTTTCTCTTGTGGTAAGAACAGACAGTACACTGCCCTAAAGTAAGGAAATGTTCTCAACACATGTAAACCCCAGTCTTGTCTATGAAGTTAGTCTGAAAGGAAATATTACCTAATAGGTAGAGTAACAATATTCAAAAACTCTCTCACGGGTAGACTTTTACAACATGAGTGAAACATTGTCGTAAAACTGGCAAAAAACCCATACGAAATAAACAAACAAATTTAGCTCTACGCTATTCAGGTTCAGTTTGTTGCTTTAAAGCATAACTTCTTTTGGAGACATTACTGTCAACAATAGATTAGCACAAAAAGCTATAGAACAGAACTTGAATGTATAAACTTCTTACTATCGAAGTTCTGTCATATTTTCTACCAGATTAAGATGCTGAACTTTATATAAATCAGAGTTTGAGCTGTGTCTGTGCTTGATTGTAAGTGCAGCGAAAGGTCTATCGAATTAATGTGTTCATAATTTATTTGAAGTGTTTTGTACAAGTACAGTTTGTAGAATGTCATTGCAAGTTGGTATTTGATACATTACGTATTTTCGGAGCGTGAAGCTGCTGTAAAAACATACAATGTCCTATACACGGGCAGATGCGACTGCACGGTTGCAGCAAAGCAGCTCTTTACAGTCAGTTCTAAAATCTTTAGATGTTAAAGAATATAAAAGAAAATTTAGACTGTTGTTTAAGTACAGAGCACAATAAGCAACAGTGTTCAAAATAAAATATCCTTTCAAAGATGAAGTAAAACCAGTGCTTCTAAAATTGTCAAGAAATCTAATCAGTGTTGGAAGTACCGAGATACAAAGAAGGATTCCAGAGCAAGTGCTTAAGCGGGTGAACTTTGACAAAATATTCCGTCTTCTACCACTGTGTGCACGTGATGTTTTCTGTCTTCATAATTTTAATACAGAAATAGTATTACAGGCTGTTATAATTAGAAATGGAATTGCACAAAGCAAATAAACTGTTGAGATTTCACTCATTATTGAGTGTGATGTCCATATACCATTTGCCTTCAATAATTACCCCTAGGTTTATCCCTGTAAGTATAAGAAAAATGGAGAGAAATGCTACCTTTGCCCTACTCTTTGATTCTTGTGTATGAAATTTGAGAGGGAAACATATACTCAGCATTCTTTCAACACAAATACATACAATTATCCAAGTTGACAGCCCGGGTGCAAACAAATTGAAGAAGTAATGTATTGGAAGATACACACTGAAAAACTGATAATTGATTAAAAAAATCAGCAAAGTCAAATATTGTTATTATAGTCCAAAGTCTTCTTGTGACTTGAAATAAGTAAAATAAAAAAAATATCAACATGGATGTGGTTCGTATTTCCTGAGTGTACATACGAGGATAACTTCAAAAGTTTCTCAGAACCCTCAACCAAACCTCCCAAACTGTCCAACTACAGTGAAACTTCTTTCGCACGAACTTGTATAGTTTTAACACCACCTTTTGCTTGAACTCATAGTCCGGTCCCGCCAAAATCCCTTTGCTGTTTATTGTTTCAATGGCCCGAACTACTGATCGCTGGACAAAATTAGTTGGTTCCATTGAGTTCAAGTGAATGAAGTTTAGTTTAGTTTCATCATATTCTGTTGCACATCTTCATTACATACATAATATACACATATCTAATACAAACGTATGCAAATAGCAAATGGGTTGGACTTTAAGTTATACTAACATTATAAGCAGCCCTTCCCACTGCGCCTAATTTCTTTCCATTGCCTTGGTCATATCTGTTTTTGTTTTTCTTTAATAGACAAAGTGTTAAATCTTGTTTCGCAAGAACATCACAATACTTTTAAATTAGTGAACTGGCTATTAATATGTCTAATTACGGTGTAGATGGACTTTGGGTTATAGTTTTGATTATTGTCTGGCAGACCATTCATTAAGTGTATAATGTTTGAATATGACGGTCTCATGTAAGAAATAATTTCCAGTCAAGACTGTATCCCTTCAACAAATATGGTCCATGAAAATATTTTTCTTGCATCAAGCATGACCCTCACTTTTCTTTTGATTTTTATTCAACACTGACAATGTCCTTCAAGAAAATGTAAGTCACAGACATTTAAAATGTGTCCCGATGTGTGCTGCAAGCCATTGGAAATTTATATTAAGAACAGCATTTAGTGTGTTCATGCCAAAACCCAGCGTTAAACTACCTGTTGGATAGACTGTTGAAAGTGATAAAAAAAAAAACCGCCAACATCGCCGATTGGATGTACGCACGCATTATGTGTATAATATACGTTCAAAAGTAAGGTAGTCTAATAGTGTATATTTAATGCGTGGGACACCCAATTGGAGAATAATGCAACCCTATAAAATCAGCTTTGTCTAGGTTCTGTAAAGCATTCGCACCTGCATGCATGCTAGGAACCCACTGAAGTTCACTTTGCTGATGATAATCTGTCAATGCGTTGTAACACCAATGTGGGAGAATTAATGCCAACCCTGTAAAAATCAGCTTTGGTGTTAGGTTCTTAAAGCAGTTCGCACTCTGCATGCGATGCTAGGAATCGCCACTGAAGTCACTTTGCATGGTGATAGAATCTGTCAACGCCACAATGGTTGCCGGACAAATGTCAATTTTTGGGCAATCAACCCTAGAGGAGTCACTTTTCCTGCGAGAATTAGTGGCGGAATCAATGGAATTTCAACAAATCTGTGACGTTATTTTATGAACAACAACAATCTGTTTAAGCCATTTCTGTCTGCGAAGTAACAAATATGTGTCACAACACTGTATCTGAAAAAAGTCGTATGTAGAAAATATGTCTGTTTGCTTTGAACATTTTATAGGTTGAACTTTGTTAGTAAGGCCTCACACACTGATGACGTTAATTTCGAAGACAGTTCGAACAAATGTGCTGTATGCCTTTGGTGCTTGTTGTTTTCAATTAATACGATTCCGTTTAAGAATCCACTGGTTACGCTTGGTCAGGACAAGTTTGCCAAAGTATACCAAAGTCACTACGTCATCTTAAATTGTGGCCAGTAATAGGAGTCGTCAACAGAGTACCCCTATACAATTTTTTCGTAATTACGATTTATGTATATTTTGCATCAAAGGTGATGAAGCCATTGAAACTTCTGCATCTATGACTCGCTGCGATTTTATAAAAGCCAACGTCGACAAAGCGTCTGTAAGTCAATGGTAAGTAATCTCTGAGATAATTAATGACAGCTAAAAAGAAAGTGGGTGGTGGGGACATGATTGCTCTTACGGGAAAACGGACATCCACACTCACTAATGTTGAATCCTCCATCAGCATTGTGGCTTTCAAGTCACAAAGTACTATTAATATTGAACAATACTTTTCTTGCATAACAAAAAATGTAATTATGTTTTATCTTTTCGCATTGTTTCACCGGACAATTGATATAATTACGCCTCTGATACCAGACAGAACAAACGTAGTTTACAGACATACAAAGGTTCGTTATATGTACTAGAAGGAAATTTTTATTTGAAGAAAAGATGATGTGCTTTTCATTGACCAAAAGTAAGAACGGTCTGAAATATGGACCGCCTCCCTTCTGATAACTATTCATTATTATAATTTAGTTAAAGGTGGGTACTTAAAAGCAAAACCTGACTCATATTGTCTAGGTATAACATTTATTATTTAAACGCCCGAGCTGTATTTTACCCTACAGCACCTTCAGTTGCTTTATGTGAAATTAAAGCTCGGGTCACTTGAGGTACCAGCTAATATAAACTACACTGTTCACCATGCGTAGTTGAAAATAATGCAAAGCGACCATTTATAACAGCTATTTATTACCAATAGGTAAAATTGTATTAATTGCATTCTGTAATTCATTCCATCGAAGAAGCACGCACGTGTATAACCCGCAAGAAAAGGAGATGCGTTAAATCGCTATTTGACGAAGACGTGTAGTGGAGAACATTCTATGTAAACGAAGTCTTTCTGAGAACTTATGACCGTGAAGATAAATCTTACGTTAAAAATAAAATATGTGCAATTCATAAGAAAGAAAGTTGACAACAAATTGAAAGGAAATATGGAACATTGTGCATTTCTGATGTTCATTTGCATGGGACATCGAAAAAATATAGTCATTCTCAAATGGACATTATAAGGCATAGCAGTGCATTGAAAAAAAATGTCAACAAGCAAAAATAAGAAAAAAGATATTTCTTCAAATACAACTTTTGTTTCTAAGTGTTTATTTGCAATTGTAAAATGAGATTAAACCACCAATTCTTGCATGTCAGGACAGGATTGCTATGTTTGAAAACCAGTCCAAAAACAAGCTATTGTAAATTGACTAACTCAGTGGTGTTTCCGAAAATAGACAATCTCATATGCGATATTGTAACATATTTAAATTAATAATGTTTGGTGTGCGAATGAACTTTTATTTATAAGCGCATGTCCAGGTCTTTATGAAAACAAGTATAATTATATCTTAAACTATACTAGCAAACCTATACCAGTTAGATTTATAACTAAAACCATTTATCAGACTGTCTATCCAACCTAATTCCAACGTCCACTAGACGTCTAAGTCTGACGTCTATTAGACGTCGTGGATATGACGTTGGTTAGACGTTGGATTCAGGTCGCCTACGTCCCGACCAAAATCCAACGTCTAACCAACGTCGGTACGACGTCAGGTGTCTACTGGGCTATTACTACGAATCACATCATTTAGCTGTTTTGTGCAATGCCAGGTAAACAAAGGCCCATGCAGGAGCACCAGAAATATATAGAATATACCATGATGACATTTTCATAAATATCACAGTCAAACCACTTTCTGATAATTAATTTAATCCCTGTTTTACTGATTATATTGATGAAATGACAAAACAAAATGCCGTAACTCGAATGTCAAAATAATTATAGCAGTTAATGTAACATTTGTTTGGCAAGTAATTTATTCAAATTAAGAAAAATGTGGAAACACCACAGTCCTGTTTACTAGCAAAAGGTATAAAACTGCAGCTCATGGCCAGTACAAGCACCGATAAAATATTATTTTCTACAGCATGCTTAGTAGGATGCATAGGGAAGCGAAGATGAAATTTACACAGGAGATGTAAATGTTATTATCATGAAAAAGACGTGGCATGTTTTGTTTTTGTTTTTTAAAAAATACATATTATCTTACCACTTCACAATTTTTAAAACAATTCATGCTTTGATAATCTGATATCTAGAAAACTATCTTGATTAAAAGCTTTCAGAATTTTTATACCTCACTTTTATCTACAATGGAAAAATCCCATTACCCGAAAAAAAGATATTTTGACTATCAGAAACATTTCCAACCTTTTTGACACGTGACCAAGCGAAAGTGACCGTCAGGTCACGTGACCGCACTGATATTTTGAATGTCATATAAGGATAAATAACTGCTTCAATTTTAAGCCAAATGATAACACATATAGTAATGACGTCACTATTCAATGTGTACACAGGTGATTACCGCGCTAAAGATGAAACTGTTGAATTAAATTAATTAAAAACATTTTAAAAAACTTTTTATTTGCTTAATTATGTTCGGTATAGTAAAATGAATATCACATGACAGCGTGTGTGACATTGATATTGTCAATCATCGAAACAGAATGTCACCACTCGGCTTTCGCCTCGGGTGACATTCTGCCCTCGGTTTGACAATATCAGTGTCACACACGCTGCAATATGATACTTATATAATGTCAGATCTTTTGCAACATACCGAAAAAAACCCAACAAATTGATAGAGTATATGCAGCTAGAGCGATATAGAAATATATCAAATTAAATTATTAATCATGCATAGATATCAGTGCTGTAAGAGTAATAGCATATACCTGTAATTTATTTTCGAGCTATTCGCCAATTTTGCATATCTTCGTTAAAGTAAATATCCGTGAAAGTTTAAAAATTGTATTCCTTTAGCTTTATGTTTAGCAAGCTGGCACTGTATGACAAATATCCCACAATATATATTCCAGTTTTAAATAATTCAAAATAACCTGGCTAAACTAAGGTAGACTCAACACCTTTCACAGAATGTAAGCCGGACCGGTTCATTGACCATTTGTTAGTATGTCGAACAGGATGATGTGAAGTGAAGCTTCACCATTCAAAACCTAGTACAGTTTGAGCCCCAGTCTTACTTTAGAGTCCAACCTCAACAACGGTCTTGTCGGGATAATTATATACTTTTTGTTATTTGAACTCCATTAGGATCTTTTCAATTCTGACATTTGAAAAGACCGTTAGCAAATAAACATCCGACTAGTTTTAGCTTCAAATGATTTCTATGCTTGTTGATGTTTGATATCTAGACGAATTACTTGTTTCTCATCATTGTGGATTCGGAACCTCACCATGGATGTAGAATTCCTTCATAAGATGAAACAAAACACTAATCGTGATGGACACACAGTCTCTCCATGTATCTTTGTCGAACTTAAACGACATGAGATACTTTTTCATGCTCTTTCATTTCATGCAATTTGTGTGACTATTTTTGAATGCGAAAAAAAGTAATGTGCCCATTTTACAAGATGATTAGATAAGCCATATATATTACATGTAAGGCATTCTAGCTTGCTTAATTCAGAAATATTTCGTCCGTGTATTTAAGAAATAAAATGTGAAAATAACAACAACACTTGGAGTGACACGACACATACTACACTAAGCGGTTCTGAATTGCATTCAACCTTTCCACTGCTTACAGACTTTTTTCTATAAAACTTAACAATATACAAATACAAATACCAATACATTTATGTAGCGCAAAAATTATAAAAATGTTTTTTTACAAAAACCTTAAAATGCATAACTTAACTTAATTTTATTTTTTTTAAATATTAATAAATTAAAGAAACATTAATTACAAATATCAAATACAACTTATTTACAACTTACTTATCTTTCCATTACACTCTTCGTGGAATTTTTTGTTAGTATACCACGTAATGGATTGCTAAAATTCCGTGGATTTATTTTATTGTTACCTTATGGCGTTTAAGTTAAGAGTACCATAATGACACACGGCAATTTCAGTGTTAGTGTTAATGTCATGAGGCAATTCGGCATCGTTCGAATGTACATGTAGCTCAGTATACACACGGTTTTACGTAAAACCCGAAGAATGCCGACCTCGCATACGGAGATGATATGATTTGCCGGTTGTACTTTCAGACTCACTGTCTTAAGTTTCAACCTTTTTAAATTGAGTGTTTCAGGTGTATGTAACGAACTCGTAAGACAAAAGCAATGAAATGAATTTACTTCACATTTTCTCATTTGCTTTGCTTTAGATTTATATTCTGCAGGTAGAATCCTGGAGAAGACATACATGTATGATCTCTGACGTGCTGAAGGTAACTCGTTATCAACTTTTTATTCTCGCGGGAAAGTTGTTTCAGTTATTTGAGGAGGATTGTATAATACTGGTAACTATTCAAGCCAAATGAGCACCGTATACTGAATCGCATGAAGACATCAATATATATATATTTGTAACATACATATGGAACCATTTCAGGGCATGATGTGTTAATTTCTCGATTATCAATCATCTGAAATGGTGATGGTATTTTATTTAGTATTTTTTTTATTTCCAGTTCAACGTAATTAATAGCATCCTGTATGAAAACGCAAAAAAGAGGATTTGTCCTTTAACTAAACCGTTGATAAAACAACAACAACAAAAAAATGAAATGCAAGTATAACATTTAAAAAAAAACAAAAAAAAAACACTGTTAAAAGTAAATAAAAATGGTTGCGGCGGCCTGTGCAGCACGTAAAATCGTGGACACGAAAAATCGCGTCATGGAGGCATAGAAATTTGCGGTTAGACGGTAGTAAAAATCGCTGGAGGGCGGGGATGATAATCGAGCAGTTAATTTAGTATGCTATATTTTCTTAATGTGCAAGAATATATCAAATATTATGGTCAACAGTTTTGCTTTTATTTGCAATTATATGTAGACATATTATACAAACAGGAAAACACAAGATGTATCCTTCTGCAAGTATATATATTCACAAAAACTGTTATTTTGTCAGTTGCCGGTAAGTTGCAAAATACAAACTTGTTAATCATGCAAAATGTGTTGATGTAATTATTAGTTATTTTGATATTTATCATTCACCAGCTTTGCTTCTATTTCCAGTACTTGAAAATAAAGCTGAGAGTAATAATTCTATTATTGCAAATATGTGTGAACAATAAGTTTACGTGTTTTGCACCAGTAGAGTCATTTCATTTTCTCTTGTGGTAAGAACAGACAGTACACTGCCCTAAAGTAAGGAAATGTTCTCAACACATGTAAACCCCAGTCTTGTCTATGAAGTTAGTTTGAAAGGAAATATTACCTAATAGGTAGAGTAACAATATTCAAAAACTCTCTCACGGGTAGACTTTTACAACATGAGTGAAACATTGTCGTAAAACTGGCAATAAACCCATACGAAATAAACAAACAAATTTAGCTCTACGCTATTCAGGTTCAGTTTGTTGCTTTAAAGCATAACTTCTTTTGGAGACATTACTGTCAACAATAGATTAGCACAAAAAGCTATAGAACAGAACTTGAATGTATAAACTTCTTACTATCGAAGTTCTGTCATATTTTCTACCAGATTAATATGCTGAACTTTATATAAATCAGAGTTTGAGCTGTGTCTGTGCTTGATTGTAAGTGCAGCAAAAGGTCTATCGAATTAATGTGTTCATAATTTATTTGAAGTGTTTTGTACAAGTACAGTTTGTAGAATGTCATTGCAAGTTGGTATTTGATACATTACGTATTTTCGGAGCGTGAAGCTGCTGTAAAAACATACAATGTCCTATACACGGGCAGATGCGACTGAACGTTTGCAGCAAAGCAGCTCTTTACAGTCAGTTCTAAAATCTTTAGATGTTAAAGAATATAAAAGAAAATTTAGAATGTTGTTTAAGTACAGAGCACAATAAGCAACAGTGTTCAAAATAAAATATCCTTTCAAAGATGAAGTAAAACCAGTGCTTCTAAAATTGTCAAGAAATCTAATCAGTGTTGGAAGTACCGAGATACAAAGAAGGATTCCAGAGCCAGTGCTTAAGCGGGTGAACTTTGACAAAATATTCCGTCTTCTACCACTGTGTGCACGTGATGTTTTCTGTCTTCATAATTTTAATACAGAAATAGTATTACAGGCTGTTATAATAGAAATGGAATTGCACAAAGCAAATAAACTGTTGAGATTTCACTCATTATTGAGTTTGATGTCCATATACCATTTGCCTTCAATAATTACCCCTAGGTTTATCCCTGTAAGTATAAGAAAAATGGAGAGAAATGCTACCTTTGCCCTACTCTTTGATTCTTGTGTATGAAATTTGAGAGGGAAACATATACTCAGCATTCTTTCAACACAAATACATACAAATATCCAAGTTGACAGCCCGGGTGCAAACAAATTGAAGAAAATTAGTTGGTTCCATTGAGTTCAAGTGAATGAAGTTTAGTTTAGTTTCATCATATTCTGTTGCATATCTTCATTACATACATAATATACACATATCTAATACAAACGT
The DNA here is from genome assembly GCF_021730395.1 of Mercenaria mercenaria. Lineage (NCBI taxonomy): Eukaryota > Metazoa > Mollusca > Bivalvia > Venerida > Veneridae > Mercenaria > Mercenaria mercenaria. The sequence goes on from NC_069375.1 coordinate 66,066,773, forward strand.
ATGCAAATAGCAAATGGGTTGGACTTTAAGTTATACTAACATTATAAGCAGCCCTTCCCACTGCGCCTAATTTCTTTCCATTGCCTTGGTCATATCTGTTTTGTTTTCTTTTAATAGACAAAGTGTTAAATCTTGTTTCGCAAGAACATCACAATACTTTTAAATTAGTGAACTGGCTATAAATATGTCTAATTACGGTGTAGATGGACTTTGGGTTATAGTTTTGATTATTGTCTGGCAGACCATTCATTAAGTGTATAATGTTTGAATATGACGGTCTCATGTAAGAAATAATTTCCAGTCAAGACTGTATCCCTTCAACAAATATGGTCCAGTGGTAATGAATGAAGCTATTCATAACATTTGAAATTATCAGTGTGCAGAATGTTTGCACTTTTTGCTGAAATCACATGACATATCTGTGCTTGATATTTAGGTAGCATTTTCATAATGAAATATTAGCATGACAAACATTGTTTTGGAAACTTAGGTCATACACCACATCAATTTTGGGTCTCATTATTTAGCTGATTTTGCTGTTTAGTCTGTGTGTTTGACTGAAAATATTTTTCCTGCATCAAGCATGACCCTCACTTTTCTTTTGATTTTTATTCAACACTGACAATGTCCTATTACTACGAATCACATCATTTAGCTGTTTTGTGCAATGCCAGATAAACAAAGGCCCATGCAGGAGCACCAGAAATATAAGTGCAGTTTGTTGAATGTCATTGCAAGTTGTTATTTGATACATTACGTATTTTCGGAGCGTGAAGCTGCTGTAAAAACATACAATGTCCTATACACGGGCAGATGCGACTGAACGTTTGCAGCAAAGCAGCTCTTTACAGTCAGTTCTAAAATCTTTAGATGTTAAAGAATATAAAAGAAAATTTAGACTTTTGTTTAAGTACAGAGCACAATAAGCAACAGTGTCCAAAATAAAATATCCTTTCAAAGATGAAGTAAGACCAATGCTTCTAAAATTGTGAAGACATCTCATCAGTGTTGAAAGTACCGAGATACAAAGAAGGATTCCAGAGCCTATGCTTAAGCGGGTGAACTTTGACAAAATGTTTCGTCTTCTAACACTGCGTGCACGTGATGTTTTCTGCCTGCATAATTTTAATACAGACATAGTATTACAGGCTGATATAATTAGAAATGGAATGGCACAAAGCAAATAAACTGTTGAGATTTCACTCATTATTGAGTGTGATGTCCATATACCATTTGCCTTCAATAATTACCCCTATGTTTATCCCTGTAAGTATAAGAAAAATGGAGAGAAATGCTACCTTTGCCCTACTCTTTGATCCATGTGTATGAAATTTGAGAGGGAAACATATACTCAGCATTCTTTCAACACAAATACATACAATTATCCAAGTTGACAGCCCGGGTGCAAACAAATTGGAGAAGTAATGTATTGGAAGATACACATTGAAAAACTTATAATTGATTAAAAAAATCAGCAAAGTCAGATATTGTTATTATAGTCCAAAGTCTTCTTGTGGCCTGAAATAAGTAAAATAAAAAAAAAATCAACATGGATGTGGTTTGTATTTCCTGACTGTACATACGAGGATAACTTCAAAAGTTTCTCAGAACCCTCAACCAAGCCTCCCAAACTGTCCAACTACAGTGAAACTTCTTTCGCACGAACTTGTATAGTTTTAACACCACCTTTTGCTTGAACTCATAGTCCGGTCCCGCCAAAATCCCTTTGCTGTTTATTGTTTCAATGGCCCGAACTACTGATCGCTGGACAAAATCATATTCTGTTGCATATCTTCATTACATACATAAAATACACATATCTAATACAAACGTATGCAAATAGCAAATGGGTTGGACTTTAAGTTATATCAACATTATAAGCAGCCCTTCCCACTGCGTCTAATAATTTGTAGATTAAACTAATGAAGGAAGTGAAAAAAGTTCGACTGTACCACATTCTAGTACTGGACTCTCATCCTTTTGTTTTGGTAATCTGTTATAAATATTTGCCAAAATAGCAGAAAGCCTAGATCCAAACATTTCTTACTCTCAATTTCTTCCCATTGCATTGGTCATATCTGTTTTCTTTTCTTTTAATAGACAAAGTGTTAAATCTTGTTTTGCAAGAACATCACAATACTTTTAAATTAGTGAACTGGCTACTAATATGTCTAATTACGGTGTAGATGGCTGAAGACTGTTCCGGCCCTCTTTTTGGTATAATTAGTCTCGGATAAAATTTGTATCAAAACATGTAAATTGCAAAGGTATCTTTGCTAAGAACATCGGAAATCATTTGAAACGAGTAATGCATGTGAAGTTATGAACAAAGGCCACTTTTGCATGTGAAGTTATGAACAAAGGCCACTGCATAATTTCAGTTTTCATTGTACCATTAGACAAGAGAGGTTACCAAAGCTTTCGTGCAAACATTACGGTGCTGTTTAGTGCCTCATATACATCTTTTGATTTGTGATTACTTTGGTATGCGTATTATTACACAACTGTAATTTGGAGGTGCATAGTTTGTGTTATTAACCAGTCTACAGTTACCGTACAACACTTAATTTGGCTGGGCTAAAGTCAAAAATCGTGGAGAAACAATTTTGATATAATTTTGAAATTCATTTCTAATGTCATGTTATAAAACACTTAAATGAATGGCTTGCCAGTAAATACAGTACAACCTCTCTTAAGCAAAAATCTCTCTATGACAACATCATCAAAATTTTCCTAAAATGAAATATACTATAAAATGTACCTCTCCAGAACAACAACCTCTACATAAAAGTCAATATTTGTATCTCCCAATGGGTGTTGCTCTACAGAGGTTGAATTGTAATAAGAATTATCAGTCTCTGGAATTTGGATTATAGTTTTGATTATTGTCTGGCAGACCATTCATTAAGTGTATAATGTTTGAATATGACGGTCTCCTGTAAGAAATAATTTCCAGTCAAGGCGCTATCCCTTCAACAAATATGGTCCAGTGGTAATGAATGATGCTATCCATTTCATTTGAAATTATCAGTGTGCAGAATTTTTGCATTTTTTTGCTGAAATCACATGACATATCTGTGCTTGATATTTAGGTAGCATTTTCATAATGAAATATTAGCATGACAAACATTGTTTTGGAAACTTAGGTCATACACCACTTCAATTTTGGGTCTCATAATTTAGCTGATTTTGCTGTTTAGTTTGTGTGTTTGACTGAAAATATTTTTCTTGCATCAAGCATGACCCCCACTTTTCTTTTGATTTTTATTCAACAATGACAATGTCCTTCAAGAAAATGTAAGTCACAGACATTTAAAATGTGTCCCGATGTGTGCTGCAGCCATTGGAAATTTATATTAAGAAAGCCAGCTTTTTAGTGTGTTCATGCCAAAATCCGAGCGTTAAACTAGCGCCTGTTGGATAGGCTGGTTGAAAGTGATAAAAAAACGCCAACATCGCCGGTATTGGATGTACGCACGCATTAAGTGTATAATATACTGTTCAAAGGTTAGGGTTAGGTCTAATAGTGTATATTCAATGCGTGTGTACACCCAATATGGGAGAATTAATGCCAACCCTGATAAAAATCAGCTTTGTTGTCTAGGTTCTGTAAAGCAGTTCGCACACTGCATGCGATGCTAGGAAGTCGCCACTGAAGTGTCACTTTGCATGAATGATGGAAATCTGTCAATGCGTGTGTACACCCAATGTGGGAGAATTAATGCCAACCCTGATAAAATCAGCTTTGGTGTCTAGGTTCTGTAAATCAGTTCGCACACTGCATGCGATGCTAGGAAGTCGCCACTGAAGTGTCACTTTGCATGGGTGATAGAAATCTGTCAACGCCACAATGGTTGCGAGACCATTGTCAATTTTTGGTCAAATCAACTCTAGAGGAGTCACTTTTCCTGCCAGAATTAGTGGCTGAATCAATGGAATTTCAACAAATCTGTGACGTATTTTTATGAACAACAACAATCTCTTTAAGCCTTTTCTGTGCTGCGAAAGTAACAAATATGTGTCACAACCACTGTATCTGGAAAAAAGTCGTATGTAGAAAATATGTCTGCTTTGCTTTGAAACATTTTATAGGTTGAACTTGTTGGTTTACGTAAGGCTCACACACTGATGACGTTTATTCGAAGACAGATCGAACAAGTGTGCTGTATGCCTTTGGTGCTTTGTTGTATTTCGGGCAGATTATACGATTCCGTATTAAGAATTCCACTGGGTTAGCGCTTGGTCAGGACAAGTTGTTGCTCAGAAGTATACCAAAGTCGCTACGGTCAGTCTGTAAATTGTGGCCATGTAGATAGTAGTCGTCAACAGAGTACCCCCGTATACAATCTTTTTCGTAATTACGATTTATGTATATTTTTAGCATCAAAGGTGATGAAAGGCCATTTGAAACTTCTGCATCTATGACTCGGCTGGCGATTTTATATAAGAGCCAGACGTCGACAAAGAGCGTCTGTAAGTCAATAGTAAGCTAAGTCTGTCTGAGATAATTAATGACAGCTAAAAAGAGAAGTGAGGTGGTGGGGGACATGATTGCTCCTTATGGGAAAACGGACATGCCATCAGCCTCACTTAATGTTGAATCCTCCATCAGCAGTTGTGGGCATTTCAAGTCACAAAGTACTATAATTGAACAATACTTTCTTGCTTAACATAAAAAATGTAATTATGTTGTTATCTTGTCAGCATTGCTTTCACCGGGACTAATTGTATATAGATTTACGCCTCTGATACCAGACCAGAACAAAGCGTAGTTTTACAAATACAATAGGTACTTTATATGTACGTAGAAGGAAAGTTATATTTTGAGAAAAAGATGATGTGCTTTTCATTGACGAAAAGTAAGAAACGGTCTGAAAATATATGGGACCGCCTCCCCTTCTCTGATAACTATTTCATTATTTATAATTTAGTTAAAGGTGGCTACATTTCAATTAAGCAATAACCACTTTGACTCATATTTGTCTAATGGTAATAACATTTTATTATTTTGAATCTGCCTGAGCTGTATTTTACCCTACAGCAGCCCCTTTCAGTTGCTTTATGTGAAATTAAAGCTCGGGTCATCTGTTGAGGTACCAGCTAATAATAAACTAACAACTGTTTCCCTCGTATGTTTGAAAGTAATGCAAAGCGACCATTTATAACAGCTATTTATTAACCAGATATGTAAAATATTGTTATTTATTTGCATTCTGTAAATTCATTCCATCGAAAATAGCACGCATCGTGTATAACCCGCAAAGAAAAGGAGATGCGTTATATGCCGCTATTTTGACGACGACGACGTGTAGTGGGTAGAACATTCCTTAAACGAAGTTCTTTTCTGGAGAACTGTATGACCGTGAAGATGATTCTTACGTTAAATATAATAAAATATGTGCAATTCATAAGAAAGAAGAGTTGACAAACAAATTGAAAGGAAATATGGAACAATTTGTGCATTTTCTGTTGTTCATTATGCATGAACATCGAAAAAAATAATAGTCATTTCTCAAATGGACATTATAAGGCATAGCAGTGCATTGAAAAAAAATGTCAACAAGCAAAAATAAGAAAAAAGATATTTCTTCAAATACAACTTTTGTTTCTAAGTGTTTATTTGCAATTGTAAAATGAGATTAAACCACCAATTCTTGCATGTCAGGACAGGATTGCTATGTTTGAAAACCAGTCCAAAAACAAGCTATTGTAAATTGACTAACTCAGTGGTGTTAAAAGATATAAAATAATGATAACAAAATGTACTTTTATCCAGTAAATGTCCGCATTGTGACATTTTAGAAGCAAATATAAAAAGCACCAATCAAATTACTACTACTGAAAAGTACATTCTTTTTGTCTGCCATATGCCGAAGCAAGCCGTATAAAGGCAATACGTCATGAACCACTCACTTCTGTTCTATAAAATTATCCCTGCATGACATGCAAGTCCATCCCAAAAGAAATTAAGAATAAAATAAGCGAACACTCCTCTTCCTATTTTTTTTGCAAAGAGAAGGACTTCGGACACTATCATATGCTTCTAGCCTACATTTTAAATGCAAATCTCTCCTTAAGTATTTAAACAATACCCAAATCGTTTCGAGTCAATGATAAACCAATGTATTAGTTAATTTATTACAGCAGAAACTGATTTGTATCTGTTCCTATCAAGATGTTTTTCTTATTTTATCTGGGCCAGGGTATAGTTTCTTGAAAAAAATAAAATGTTTAGTTTCCGTAAAAATATAATGCCATCACTTTACCGAAGTTTTAAGTGTTTGAATTCCAGTCGAAAAAAGTGACACAATCTGTTTATTTAAGGAACAAATAACATTTTAAGATTAAAATCGTATAAATAAATAAAAAAGAGAACTTTATTTTTGCAAATAACCTGTACTTGATTTATCTATACACTGTTCCTAATGTAAAGTTATTGACGCATTACATGTGTGAATAGGTATACATGTATAAGTGACCGGTCAGTTTTATTACAGTGGTTCAGGTAGTTATTTAAGTACATGTATATGTCTGTATAGCTCTGTTATAAGTGATGGCAGATATTTGTGTGATGTATAACATTAATACTAAGAAAAGGCAGTAATCTTATCAAGGCCGTAGAGTGGGTTCTTGCTTGGGATAAGTACCAGTGGCACACATAGTATTTGAGCCGCGCCATGAGAAAATCAACATAGCGCATCTGCGTAGTCTAGTCAGGATCCATGCTGTTCGCTAACGGTTTGTCTTATTCCAATAGGCTTTGAAAGCGAACAGCATGGATCATGCCCAAACTGCGCAGATGCTCAGGCTGGTCTGGATCCACGCTGGTCGCAAAGCCACTATGTTGGTTTTCTCATAGCACGGCTCATTTTAAACATGTAATAAAATGTATCCGAAATGACAGTTCTTTCTGAGGCTTGCCTAAGGAATCTGGATCGGAAAAAGTTAAATCAGGATAAGTCTGACAACAACCTATCTATATATAATGTTGTCTATTCAGGGCTGAAGTTGTGGGCAAAACATATTCGAAATGTGACATTTGTAGGGCTAAAGTAGAAACAGGTCACTGCATAAAAATTCCACCTGAAAGTCGGCTGGACCGTTTAGTTCGTTTCCGCGTCTAGCCGTATTTGTATATGCCATCTGCATGGAAAGCGACTTGACAAATCACTTTCGTGGCATCAGACTGAATGTGAAACCGTCACTGATATGACCGGCCAAGAAGCTACTGTTCTTGACCTAGGCATCACAGACATATCAATGCCAAGCTTTATTTCTGTTGGATAGAATATAGTCAGGATCAGATTAACTGCTGTACACATATTGCCCCTTTTTTGTTGTGTTTAGGCCTAGTCCGCCGCAAAGAACAATCTTCAATTCAGTTTTCACTGAAGGAAGAACATGAAGTAATGAATGCGTGTCACATGTAGTATGTGTCTAAAAGAAATAAATATAACTGCACAGAAAAAGATGAAGAAATAAAGAAATGAAATATTTATGTATAAAAAAAACAACAAAAAATAATAAAAACAAAATGGAAAACAAATTACATCCTCATCGCTAGTGGCGTGCGCGTCGCGAGGAGGGCATGCAGAATATTACCTGGTGTGTTGCTAGTACTTTACAGCACACATTTGCCAATCTACTACAACAAAGAACTTGGATAAGCCAATGAAAAGTTAACCCAACGAATAATAATGAATAAACAGTATTTGCTTCTCTCACTACTATACATGTATAACATTCCTATATGTGCCCATTCAAACATTTGTGTAGTATTTTAGTTACAAACAAATGTAAAAATATGTGACTATCAAATTATTAAAAATTAATATAAAAAGTATTGGTTACCTTACATTTGGGAACACCCTGTAGTTATATTTTTTGTTTAAAAGTACTGCTCCACCCCTTGCATCAACACAATAGTCACAGAAAATGTGTATAATTAATATCTACATATGCTGGCCAAATATGGTTTTGATGCACGGGGGGGAACAATGTTCTTTAAAGCAAAATAGCTTTTATATGTATATAACAGGGTACGTAATTCTATTTAGAGCAAAAATTACCATTTTATGAAACAAATATTGAAAAATTTGACTTTAAGAAATAATCTCAAATATGTATTTTGATGGTACATGTAATTAAATACTTATTTCTTAGTGGTTTATTTTTCACTTTTGGAGTAGGCAAATTCATATAGAAAGTGTCCGAAGTCCTTTGTGCATTTTCGTAAGACGAGGAGATATCATTATCAGTAATACTATATACGCTTACTGTGTCCCTCTAGCTATCAAATTTAGAACAGCTTACAGGCGACAGAAATTTGAAAATCAACATAAAAGTTTAATTACTATGTTTGATTGGTGGCATTATATAACCATTCATCATGTCCTTATGCTTACGGTATACGCTTAAGGAACGAGAATTTGAATATTTGAGTCCACTTAAGAACGTTCCGATGTGGCCGGTTAGTGAAACTCTAGCTGGGTCAAGAATGGGTACTGATTGCCTTCCTGCTAGGTGTCTGGCAAAAAATGTGACTATGGATGTGCGTATGTATGTGCCTCATAGGTCAAGTCGAAATGGCAGACCCTTGCAAGAAATGTAACACCACAATGACCTTGTAACTGGTATCGATGAATAAAGATTTTTATAAGTTTTAAAAGTATGATTTTGAATTTATCTTGATAATTGATGATCTATGCCAGTCGGACACACTGGCACACAATATGCTCCTATATCTACTGCCGTCGTAATAAAAAAATACAATGCAACTGGTGATTCATATGTTGCCACTCTCTAAGACAAATGTCAGATTTTATGCGTTAAATGTCACATTCACGTATAAAATTTATTATGAGACATGTTCGTGCAATTTCACTAATTCAGCCAACTGAAACCGCTATGCTGATATTTACAAACATCCAATATCTTAAAATCCCGATAATTGGATATAAACTGCTTCAATTATGAAATGCCAAACATCCCAAATGCATCGTAAAAGCATTTCATTTAGATGCAAGTCAACATAAACATGCATTAAATAATCAGTCTCCATGGTGTTATATTTTCTGTTAGTATTGTTAAGAACACATTTTGAATAAGCGTGGTCCTCTGTAGAGCTTTAAAATCGGGGATTGTTTTTTGAAACAAATGCCAAGTGCAACACATTTCCAACCAGAACTTTTTTTCGCAATCCTGCTGCATGCGGTCACCGGCGAAATGCACGAAAAGGGCATATTTGCTTACTTCGTCTGTGCTAATGATTCCGCATCACCACAATGGTTGTAAAATGGATGGACACATTAAACATTATAATAAGAGATGCTATTTGTAATTGACGGAAAATATGATAAATTTTTCCGGCTTTTTTTTTCTGAGGGCACGATGACATACAAGACGCTGTAGCGAAGTGAATATTTATTTAAAAAAAGCTTCTTTTGTGTGAGAAAATTGAAATGGTCGCCTAGTTTAACGACACATTTGAATGCAAGCTACGAATGTCCGAACATGTATTACTTATTGTATCGAAATTTGTACAAATGTCCGTAACTAAGTAAGTGTGATATTTAATTCATCAGTTAACTATACAAAAAGCAACAAATGCACCTGTCATAAAATCCCTAGGCTATCTTGATTTGTTGTAATTGCAAATGTTTTAGTGAGCTAGTTTCCTTTTATAGATAGCATTCTATTGTACAATGTCCTTGAAACATTCAACAACAATTTATTTGAGGAACTTTGTCATAAATAATATACCCTTTCTTCAATAGAAATCATTATTTGTGTCCATATGCATAATATGAGCCATTTCCAGAAAATAAGATAAAATGTGTGAAGTGATATAGAAGCCTGGTTATGATTTAATGGTTCGAAGTTGTTTTTCGTTACGTAACTTTAATCATATCGGTATCTCGAGTTTCTAGGTATCGAGTATTTTTCTTCGAGATAACTGAAATTCGACTTTTTTTGTACACGTGTTTTCGGGAAGGGACCTGAAAATGTCATCGAGATTGCCTTCATTTGAGATAGGCGTTCGAGGTAAAGAGTTTCAACTGTAAATCATTACTAGGGGTTATTACCCGAATGTTTATCAGAATTTGTCTTAGTATAAAAAAATGAGAGAACCTAATGAATAAATAATTCTGCTAGAGTTTGTTTATATCCATAAGTGCATTCGCAAGGTATCCGACCGAATTCCTAAACTGAACAATATCACCAAGAAGCAAATGTCAGTCATTAAGAATTAAAGGGTTAATGCACGAAATAATATTAAGTTACAAGAACATCCGTGCCATTGCATTTAAGCAACTGAAAACAACATCCGAGTTAATATAAGGCAAAGACATTATCTTTTGTACACATGTCTCAAAACAGTTTACGCTGTTTTGTAAATTTGAGTTCTCGACATCTTAGTATGTAAATACTTGTGACTTTTCAAAAATGGATTGAAGTCCTGAAATGAGCAAATTGCTTGATGGGATGGTGGTTTTATTGGAATTTTGAAATGTTTGCAACCACATATATATCAGAACGTACATTTGAAATGTTAAAATATTGACAAAAGAACAAATGAAGGGTTCGTTGTTTTGTTCAGTACACAATCGCATTTCATTCAATAAGCTTACCCTCCAAGGAAAACACCTTCTTGAGGTTTTCTATATCCTCAGGGGTTATATTTATTCCTAAAGCTGTAATTCTGTCGATTATGTCTAGTATTTGACAATTACCGATCTGTAGACATAGGTTCAGAAATTTTAAGAAATGACCGGTACAGGTCGACCGATCAAATAGAGTCATCTTTATCCCCGGACCTTCGTTTGGTTCACATATGCAGCAACCAACCAATCGGTAGCCATCTTTGCACTTAGGATAGCAGAGTGTACCGTTTAATTCATCGTTGTCGTGACATATTTGCCTTTGTGCCAGTGTTTGAACAATTCTAGGACCACCAAGCGGTTTACAAATGCAGCATCTAACAGCGTAGAATCCGCTTTTACATTTAGGATAGCACAGAGCCCCATACTTGTCTTCATTACTACGACATGTTTGCCTCTGGAACAATGTCAACTTAATACCGACATCAGTTTTTCTACATGTACAGCCATCATCATGATAGCCACTTCTGCTGTTTCCGCAACAACCCTTTTCTGTGCAACAGCATCCCTTTCTGTAAATATGAGCATCACTCCAACACCTAGTCCCGTCATCACGGAGTCCGGATGGGCACGAGGTTTTATCAGGCGTGCAGCCCGCTCCTTGGACATACAAATCTAACCAGCAACTTGTTCCGTCATCACGTTCACTGGAAGAACATGGGATGATATCTGCAGTACGCCCAACACCTCGGTCATAGAAGTCCTTCCAACAATTCATACCATCGTCCCGTAGACGGTCTGGACAGGCAGTTTTATTTGCAATCCTGATGTATGCATTACATCTAATTTCTTTAAAAACAAGAATAAAGACATATTGCTCTAACGAATCTATTCATTTTGATTTGATGAAGATGATATGTTGTAAAATTTGAAAGCTATAGGAAGAAAGAAAATGCAAAGAAATGTTTATTTTAAATTCTAAAATTCAAAAGTACAGTCCTTTTTTCATTTAGATTAGAAAATAAAAATAAAAATACACCGAAGAGTAAGTGAAAACACAGTGGAATACGGTGCACTTGGAAAAAATATTTAAAGGCCAACCACAGCCAGGTAAGCTTCTTTTCCCGCAACTACAGGCACACATAAACTTGTGAAAATATTTTTTTAAGATTCAGGTGTATTATAAGACGACAAGTGGATAATTTAGGCTCCTTCTGAATTAATGTGTCTTCATCTGCTAAATTATTATTATTATTATAAACAGATTTATATAGCGCCCTTTTCATGATCAGTTTCACGTTCAAAGGCGCTTTACATAGTTCAAAGTTCATAGTTATGTATTCAATCTGCTTTTAAACGTGTCATGTCGAGTTATTAGTTTCATTTTGTGTTCGTTTCGTGGCGTTGGTTTGCGTGCGTGTCAAAAAAGACACTTGCAAATCAACTTCTGGAGAGTTATAACGCTTGTGATACAGACATTAATACAATTGTTTACCGGGATTGTTTTTAAAAGAAGGTATTACCACACTGTCCTGTGCTGCAGCTACAACTGCGTTAGCTGTTAATAATACATCCCTCTACCTAAATCCAAAAATCCCTTACTATTTTATCAAGAAATGCTTGATTCTGCCAGGTTACACAGGTACACAGATTTGGTGGCATGTAATGAATAATACGTATACTCATATTATAAAGCACGTAGTTTTTATCGTACATAAATTCAAATTAATTATCTTAAACTGCTCAGAAATATTTTTAAAAGCATAAAAACAATAACAGATTGCTTATATCTAACAGGCGTAGATTTTCTTAATATTTATAAATTTGCACAATATATGCAGGGACATTGAAAATTAATGTGGCGATAGATATATATAATATTTGCTTGCACAATTACAAGAGCTGTTCATGCAATAAACTAAAGAACCTAAGATCCAAAACGCAACCAGGCTTACGCTATAGAAGGTTTTCAGTCTGCTTCTTTATTCTTTTTGTTCCCAGCGATAAAACATAGAACCAAAGCGATAACACATACTAAAAATTAGAAAAATAACAAATACCTTTCTGAACAAAGAATATGCCGTAATCGTGCGTGAATGTGTTTGGTAAATTCAGTTATAATTATCAGTAATCGAATAATTTTTTCACTTGCACCATCAAGTTCAGTGACACGTGCCTCGAGGGTGAAAAAACCTGCTTTTCTAAAGAGGATTAAAACTGGGATTTATCGGTGCCAATAAAGGCATTATTCCTGTCTACGAAATTCTACTGTTGTTCGTATACATGCTTTTCTCCTGACTACAGATAAAGTGTATTTTTGATAAGACTATTGAAATATGTGACTTTAAACACCATATTACAATCATACAATACAATTCAATTAAGGAGCAATTCACTATTTTTAATGCCGTTTCAACCATGACCCTAATGAGCTATCTGAACGAAAGTTTGTCTAGTAGTAAAATGTGCTATTTAAATGCTTTCGACTTACAGGCCGTACTGGTGTCTTTAACAAAATATTTACATTAGCCTTATTCTTTCCCATTGAAAATTATGACGTTCTAAAGAAAAGCAAAAGGAAAGGCGCGGAAGCTACGTCATCGCTGCTTAGTTATATCCGGTCGCTGTTTTGATAACGTTCGCGTATAGTCAGGGAGAAATTTTCTTAGATGAGGTCGCAGTTATCCCGTCTGGTGAACGGAATGGCCGGAAGCTGATTTTAATGTTAAATTTAAAATGCCACAAAATATTTGCAATTTATAATTATATTAATTTGTGTATAAATGGAAAGGAAATGTAATGTAAAAGTAACGAAAAAGATCATTTTATTTCTCAGTTGAAATCTGTCATGGCAATTTCAATGAATGAAGTGACAGATTAAACAAATGAAACATTTAAAGGGACAGATCGTACGACAACAGAGAAAAAAGAAAATGTTTAGATATCAGGAAATCATTGCTATATTTCTTAAGATAGCTTTGAAACTTAGTGTCTGACAGATTACATGGTATAGAAACATATGAGATTTAAGTGGAGTTTCCTATTTTTGTCTATTCAAAATTGAAAAGAACGTCTCAAGGGGTATCGAACGTAAACTGACGTGATTATTAAGCTTTGTACTCACGCTGAAGCTGTGAGTACATTAATTATTCTCTAATCTATATTAATCCTGAACTGAACCAATACAACTGAATCAACTACTTGTAAAAACAAAGACAGAATTTAGGAATAAGGCTTGTATTTGGAAGCAAATATTTATAAATTCTCGCCGTGTAAATGCAGCATTTCATATTTGTTGTCCTAAGGTAGTGGTTTGGGATTACGATTTCGCTTGTGCGGCTTCGGAAAACTGAAAGAGAATTGAGACAAAGTACAAATCGCGAATATATTTTACTGGAAATTTCGAGTTTCTTGTCAGCTCGACAACCTGTACAGGAAGAAAGGTAAGTTATTACCTATCCTGAACTGCTACTCATGGCAAGTAAACCTGAAAATAAGGGTTATTATGTAAGTTATTATGCAACCGCTGGGCGGCTGGAGGGATGTATAGTTTTGCTGTCGAAGACTAAGTATCGAGTGGTAATAAACCGCGCAAACACTCCTTAAATATCCCTTAAAACAATACCGCATGAAAAACACTGATGAATATCCTCCAAAATGTACCGCTAACGTTGACCAAAACTAGCAAAACCTGTTAATATCGAAACGCAAATAATTACATTTACTCACGCTGAAGCTGTGAGTAAATTAATTATTCTCTAATCTCTATTAACCCTGAACTGAACCAGTAATACTGAATCAACCACTAGTGAATACAAAGACAGAAATTAGGAATAAGGCTTGTATTTGGCAGCAAATATCGAGTAAACAAAGAGAGTTAAATAAGAATGTTTGAATATATATATACGTTCGTAGACATTTGTTCTATCATAAAAGAATCCATTGATTAAAAAGTAACGGAATAGAAACCTTTAATAGCAGATAAAATATTTAAAATGATACTCACAACGTTAGTATAATTATCGAGAGTTTATGAAGGGACCGTCATCCTCATCGCCTATACCGAACCACTGTGTCTTGATGTGACAATTCCACTACTAGTATGGTCGCACACTAAAATTCAGTTGGATACATATATACTTTAATCTATCCTGAAAGCAGTTACAGACAAAGCCAATCTGAATAGATATATTCAAAGAACAACCAACGGTTTAACTGTCAATTGTAAAGTTTCGACAGATTAACATTATATATGGGTAGCTTATCTAAGGTAATACTAATACTAGAGCCCTATCGTCCGTAAGTAATTTTGTAAATGGGCATGGTCTGATTCGAACCCGCTACCCTCGATACGTAGGAGGTTACGGTGATTAGAAATCATGAACTCTAAGAAGTCAACGACAGGAACAATCTAAATGTAGGAGCATTTAACTGATATCTTTTACTATCGACACAATTTTACAAAATGAAATTCAGATATTAACAAAAGGACCGGCTAATAAGAAGATCGAAATATAAGTATACTTATCCTGTCCTTGACTTCTTAGAGTCTTAAAGCGCTTAAACCTTAAATGCGTTTATACATATTTTTTTTTTGTTTCAAATAATACAATAGTCAGAATATGGAATTTACGCGCTGTCAGAACCTTAAAGAACATGTCCTTATCAATATATCATCTCACACATAAGTCGTTTTATTTTTGTCTTGCATTTAAATAAATTTGAATAAATATTTCTCGCCTCCTGCTTTCTGATAGTGACGTATTATGCACAGACGTCTTTCTTCATGTTGTAATTCAGACGGTAACCCAAAATATCTTTTAGTTAACAAATCTGATTTTCTTTTCAATCAATATCTTTAATTTGCATTACTTCTATAAGTTGATCTACTTTAATAGTTTAATGTCATTATTTAGACACAAGGGTATAGACTCAACAATTGGCATTCATCTTTAAGAAATATTGAACAATTTATGTTTCACTGCATTTGCATAAAGAAGTTAAACAGCACGTTTGTAACATTTGCATCCTAATTTGTAAAATAAATCTCCCGTCTACAACACAGCAGTTTGATATTAAATTCTGTTTATCAATTTTTACACACACCAACTAATTTGAGTTAGACAGAGGTTTTATATTTTTTATATTTCTGTCAGATTACAGGATAAAGGGAAAAAATTGACCCGAGACTCTTGTTTATTTTTCTTATAGCTTTCCAACATTTTCCTGCCGTTGAACGATGCCAAATATCGCTACAATTCAAACTATAATGCCTTCGCTTATAATGTCTTATGATGTGGCTGCAACATTTTTTGTTATGACCATAAAATATGCCTATTCCATTTTAAATGTTATTTTCGATAAAATCAATGTTTACTGATGTAGTTTTCAAAGCTTTGAATACTAAAAGATATAGTTCAAAATATTAACGAATCCATTGTTTATGATTGCCTCTCTTTATTGCTTTAACTGCAGTATTGAAAGTTGTGATTTTCTATTCAGGTTAATATGCATTTCATCTAAATGGACAGTTGTTTTATCTTAAAGAAAACTTAAAAGACTTATGGAAAAACACACTCATATTTTATATTACAACATTATGCATATGCTTATTTTGGTTGTGTATGCTTTACAGTAATAGTTATATTGGTCCTTGATAAACTAAATATATTTTTTGGAACATGCTTGTCTTAAAGGAAACGCTAAATGTTTTCATTTTATGTGTGAAGTGCTAAGTTATGACATAAATTGAATAGTTGAAATGCTTGTTTTTCGCGGACATCCTAGCGGCCTTGTTGATTACTTTTAAATAAATCAACGCATTATTAAAAAGAATATTACAGAGCTTTTTTTCAGCGGCCAACTTTATTTATTATTCATGAACTAAACATTCAATGCAAAATTTCCATGGACTTAACAATGACTAATCATGAACTCCAAATAGGTGTGATTATTAATTTGAATATCATCCGACCTGGTGTTATGTATTTCTAAAACCCTTTAAAAAGCGTATTAGAAAGTTGATCAGGCGATTGAGACCCTTAAAAACACCCAACTTGATACTAATGAGTCCTGCAATTAAAAAAAAAAAAAACAAAAATAAAAAAACAGACAAAGAACATGCGACGTTGCAGTTGAAGATTCTTGATACTAACTGTCTCGTTTGGTAAATATCTCAAAATTTTATTTTCGGTATAATGAAGTAAATAACATAGGTCAGCGAGGGTGATATGGAATAGCCAACCTCCAAAAATAATAACACTCACAGCTAGCGTCTCGGATGTTATTACTTTTCCCAGGTTGACAATATCCCATATTACCATCGTTAGTCTGTGTTGCTCGTATAATCATGATAAGACACATTCTAGGTAGAAATCTTTCTTCATGATTCTACAAAAGGAGATATATTATTGCTTCGCTGTGTTTTGCTGTTCTACGCCTTACCAGCCAGCATTCTATACCGGCCCGATATCAAAGCGACGTCGTTGTCTATAACGGCTCGATATCGGCTTCAATATCGGCTGCAAATAGGAATGATGTCGGCCCGACGTCGGCAGACGATATCGGGCCAAGATCATAATGACAACGTTTTGACATTGGTAAACGATAATTGGCCAACATCAAAATGATATCGGCCCGATATTGGCAGATCATATCGTTGCCGCGAAATAGTGTGACACGCAGTGCTTCATCAAAGTGTTCTTCAAATATACACTTTATAAATTCTCAGAGTAATTTACTTGAGAACAGATGTGTCTCGCATCATGTGTATGATGGTTATTTGATTTTATTGATATAATATTTTTCACAACTATATACTACATGTTTTATACAGCTACGTAAGTTTTCTGTATATTCTTAACACTATTAAAATTGTTCAATTAGAATTTTAAACATATTTATATTTTCATTTTTTTGTAAATATAAATATTTTTACAGCGGCATTTTACATAAAATAAAAATGCATCTTAATTATAACCTCCATTTATTACATATAAAATTTTGATAAATACCGTCTACAAATTTTGTTTGGAACCTAGTTTCATTAATTCTGGCATACATCATATTTGCTTAATAAATTACACATTAACGCTTATATTACTTTTCACGTTAATCAATAATATTTTGAAAAATATAGCTATTAGAGAATCCAATATCGGCCCGATGTAAATCCGACTTACGGAATAGTTACACTGATTAATGTCGATCTACCGATTTCAGTATTTTGCGGCAGTTCAACGGTCCGATCTCGGCGATATATGATCATTTTGTGTCGAATCGCCGTAAAACCTAACTCACTCACTCACAACGACCCGACGTCGGCCCTACATCGGCACATTTTGCCGACATTCCGCCATTATACCTATATCGGGCCGATATAGTCATGCTGGCTGGTTTAGTCCCTGTCGCTTTTGGTATACATTGTTTGTATCTCTTTAGACCTTTTGAAGGAACTTGTTTATAATTTGATTTACGTTTAGTAATTCATCGATTATTTTGAGTGTATTAACAGCCATTATTTTGAATACTTTGACCTCATCTATGCAGCACTGCGGACATAACGCTAATAGCTTCCAAGATTTACACCTGCCTTATGCATAAAGTTTAGAATGTTCTTTGATTTCCTAAACCAAACAAAACAGTTGTAAACATTGATCTCTTATTTTGGGCAAAACATAAAATTTAATCAAAATAAAATTGTTTACACAAATTGATTTAATGGACACATTAGTGTCTAACGGAATAGACTGTTATTTACGCCCTAATGAAAATGCAGATAAATGCAGATAAATGGAAATGAATTTGATAAGTAAAGCCTCAAAGTGGATTTATTGTCCTTAATAACGTCTGAGGCGCAAAAAAGAAATTGAAAATATCGCTTCCGGCTCAGCTCAATTTATTACATAACATGACTGTTAAGGGAAGAAATAGTGAAAGGAAAAGAATATGAAATGTAAAATTAGCATGTTTAACCTAGCTCATAATTCATCTGATATGAAAAATCCTTGTTGATGCTTTTATTTCGAAATTACAGAGTGATTTAGAGAAAAGGAAACTATTTACAGTGCAAGTCATTATTGGCATTAAGTGTAAATCAACTTTGTAGCGGATAACAGTGTTTTTCACGCAAAGGAATGTATTCATATTTAAGGCGAATTTTAAGGCTATTGAAAACATATGTTTTAGACTAAGAAATAAAATAAGAGCAACATAAATGATACCATCAAATAAATTAATGAACATCGGATACAAACTCTTCAACATTAGTTATCAATATCCAATTGCAGGATCCGCATTTGGCAATGCTCAACTACAATTACATACACTAAATGTTGTTTTCCTGATCTTAAAGTGCAATTTCTCAGCGTGCTATTATTTTTGTATTTTTCAATAATCAAGCAACATTATTGTATATATTTACTCTTCCTTATTTCCGATGTTTTGTATGAATGTGGTTCAATTTGACTTCTTTATGAACTTCTGCCTGAACACTTTTGTATGATAATCAAAACACCAATTTTTTATACGTCCGAAGGGATGTATTATGTTATACCCCCGGTGTCCGTCCGTCCGTCCGTTAGCAATTTCGTGTCCGCTCTGTAACTCTTGAACCCCTTGAAGGATTTCAAAGAAACTTGACACAAATGTTCACCACACTGAAACTATGTGCAGAGCGCATGTTTTGGATGTCTTGCTTCAAGGTCAAGGTCACACTTCGGGTCCAAAGATCATATGAGTGTGTTTTGTGTCCGCTCTGTAACTCTTGAACTGCTTGAAGGATTTCGAAGAAGCTTTGCTCAAATGTTCGCCACACTCACACGACTTGCAGAGCGCTTGTTTCGGATGACCAGCTTTAAGGTCAAGGTCACACTTAGGAGTGAAATGACATATATGACTTTGCTGTGTCCGCTCTGTAACTATTGAACTGCTTGAAGGATTGCAAAGAAATTTGGCCCAAATGTTCACCACACTAAGGCGACGTGCAGAGCGCATGTTTTGGATGACTTGCTTCAAGGTCAAGGTCACACTTAGGGGTCAAATGTCATATATGACTTTGCTTTCTGTATACTGCTCTGCATTGCTCTTGTTTTTATTTGGCAGATCCCTTTTTTGTTTTCTTACAATATTTTTTTATGAATTACTTCCCTTTTTTGTTACTATAAATAGCTTTTTAATTTTTTTTTATTATTGGCTTTAGGGAAAAACCGAAACCGCTTTTCTGTGACACAACATGAATGGTACGTCCAAAATTAAGATGTATTCCGGCATTACTTTACCTGGTAATATATTTTTTTGGAATTTCTTCCCTTTGTTCTTCCTGTCCTTTGGGCTTCAACAGTCAAATTCTTTAAATTTTGCTTCCATCCTCTGATGTAACCCTTCGGGCGTATATTGCTCAGCTTGTCGGCGTTCCTGTTATGTAATATATTTGCATGTATTGTTTGTTATTACAAAATATTGATAATATTTCTATATACGCTATAAAGACTTTATAAACAAAATATTATAATGAAACAGGTCATAAGACGAATGATAGCCATAGTAATGGCTTGAAAGTAAAGAGTTTTGAGCAGAAACATTAATATGGAAGGCCGGTGAACGATGCTAACTACCAAATGCTTAACGACAATTATTAATGTAAGTTTCATATTGCTAAATGCCAAATACTAAATGCTTAATGCTATATATACCAAATTCTATATGCAAAATAGCTTATGCATTTTGTGCCAAATGATAAAATGCTAATTGTCATTTTTTAACTTGATATGCTAATGATCTGTATATCTAAGACATATGAATGTATCTCTTAATAACTTGAACAAATATAACGCTTCAACAATCTGATTTGAAGCAATAACATGTTCTACCGACGATGTGAATTTGGGATCTAAACAGCTTACTGAAAAACGTTTAGAAAAAAAAGTTCTTAATACAAACAAAGTTATGGAAAAAATGACAATGATTATTTCAGAGATGCTTTCATATACTGATATGTTCAGGTGTTTGGAATTCACACTATGCAATATGCATTCTAAATTTATTGATTCGCATTTCACAATTAACAGTTAGCATTTATTATTTGATAATTAGCATTTTAAGTCAATATTTAAAAATAAGCATTTTGCAAAAAGCATTTTGCACTAATTATTTGGCAGTTAGCATTTGGCAATTAGAATGGCGCACAGACCTTCCATGAGACTTTTTTTCAACTTTACACCAGTCATGAAGCAGAACTTTTCATCACAGAAAAGGAGAAATTTTGAAAATAGAGGATATCATTTTTTTATATGTCTAAAATGTTCAAGTTTATGGGGCCTAATTATTATGAGATTTTAAGAAGATCAAGGCAATGAATTAGATGGTTATTTATAGTCAATAGTTTTAAGTTTAGTAAAACATTATACTAGGAATATTTCTGTTCGTTTGTATCATTACATTTTGACTTAACCTGAGTATTAACCAAAAGGTTAATTACAAACATTCATCTTTTAAAAATCCAAGGTAACAAGGTATTCCATAATTTAATGCTGCTAGGCATGATACTGTTCTAATAAGTACAGTGACAAGCGGACATGTTACTGGATACAACCGTACCAGCTACACTTACTTGCACATTATAACTATTAAACTATTATTTATAACTATAAGAAGACTTTATAAAAGTTTTAAAGCAATCTAATTAAAAAGAAGCAATATCTCTAACACCTTCTAAACATCGACGGCTTGGAGGATTTTTGTTATACAATATTGAATCGACTTCATTACCAAAGGACCAGAATGAATGCCACGAATTGCATGTATGTGGCAACATCTTATTGTCACCAAAAGGCACATATAGATTGCTTTTGAAAAGCTTATACCAAAACTGTAGCAAGATCGATCAAAATGACACAATCAAACACAACAAACATGTTAAACTTGAAATGGTATGAACTAAGAGTACAGGCAGTTATAAGGCTTAAAGATTAAGCCTTCAAGAAAGTCGAGACTGGTTTTAATTGTTGATAATAAGGTAGGATTCATCGTCAAGAAATTTTAGATTAATTAAATATCTTTCTGCTAACTTTTTTTTTTTACGATTAAGTATGAATAATAAGTACAGCGATTAAGGATTGAATGGTCAAATATGGTAATTGCCAAACAGAAAGTATTCCATTATGATGTAAAAAGTATTTCTGCCGTACAAAGCATTTGTTTTTAAATAGAAACAGTAGTTTCATTAATATTTGAACAAAATGATATATATTTCTTTTGTAAATAAAGTATGTATTGAATAAACATGCAATATAACAGACGCATACGTATACATCCCGCATGATAACTCGAACGATAGCGTGTTTGATAATTATGATTTTTCTCCACTAAAACGTTTCAATACAGAAAATATTTTTGTATAACATTACAGTATGCACTTAACTTCTATTACTGAAAATCTTTTTGAGTTAAACGATGAATGAGAACCATAACAATCAAACAAAAATATAAACAAGCTGTCGTTTAAATTATCGTGCGGGATTAGTATCGTACCGTATAATGGCGTTTTAAAATGCACATAAACAAAAGAATTATATTACAACTTTCCCGATAAAAATCTTCTGTTGACAAACGATAAACTCGAAGACAGTGTTACTTCCCCTTATCGAGTATAAATTTGGCTCAAGGTCAGGCGAGTTATTTACCTCTATTAATTTTGAATTGTAATTTACAAAGTGGTTTAAACATTAAATGTTATGCTAGTAAACGAGCAAAAAGTTAAAACATAAATTAATGCAGGAACACTGAATTTACTTTTGCTGTGGTTTATGACACGCGTCTGCTAAAATGTAAAGTTAACAATGAAATTGACATTATTTTGAACACAGTTAAGGAATTTGACGAAACATTTTCAATGTTTATGACGGGGAGTCTATATTGTATATGTGATGTGTATTGCAAAGGGGAATTACTGAGATAAGCCAAAGCAGATATGCCCAAAACATTTGTGTATTCCATACATGTGAAAGCAGATATTATTGCAAAATATCTGACACCATACAATGCATGATATCGTTTATTGAAAGAAATCCAAATGCGGGGTTTTAAACGCGCGAAAAACACTTCATTTAAGTAAGTGAATAAAGATAAAGTTAAGGATGGCTTCGTTTCATTGAAGAAAGGCAGTCTTCATATGAACTACAGTAAGTTACCACTAGTATGAATGTATTGCATACTCGTACATGCATTAAAGCGTTTTAAACGTTAACAATTGATTTTTTGTGCTTATTAACAGCCCAAAATACAATTTGTTTTTAAAATGCAGTAGAAGTACAATAATTCTTAAACCCCCACCAAGAAATGACATTGACATTGTGTTGTTTGAACAAAATGATAGCAGAATTCAACATCTACTTGGAAAAACTCAAATATAAATTTACTCAGTGTTACATATTTCAGCGTAACAATGTATGACTTGACATGCCTGATAGTAATAAATCATGTGCAATGCTTTGACTAAAACGACAAAGTTATAACAAAGCAAAACCACCAACACACACACTCGCACAAAGCAGACACACTAGGACAAAACGAACAAATAAAAGAACATAGTGGGGCATCGCTCTGGAACGGTCAGTGGCAAAACCACCACTGGGGAGCTTAAACCGGTTTATGGTGCGCATCCAACTTCACGCTTACCCACACCATGTTCCAAAGACACGGGACAGTGTAAATAAAAGTAATTCCCGCCAGGTGAATCTCTAACTCACGTAGTGGAAACGAAAAGGCATAGCATGTAAAACACAAAAATATTACTGTATAATTAATATATTAAATGAAAACTTTAAGAACAAAAAACGTATGTACTCAATGCCTTTGCAGAAGACAAAGCATCAAGAGAAACCCTTTTCATCATAGAATTTGGAGTATACTTTAGATTTATATTAATTACTCTATTGATGATTTGAATCTCAGTTTGCCTCTACAGCCAATAACTTAAAGGACAATGATCCAAGTCCACAGTTGCCTTGGAAATAAACCAAAAGTACTGCATATATTGATGGGTAAATGACTGAAATCAGTTAAAAATTGCGTATGTATATCAAAGTAGTTGTAGTATTTAATGGCAATTTACACCAATCCTCAGTTCAACAAAAATCTTATATTTAGAAGTCTGGAGTATAATTTCAACTTTCCTTTTAATATAAGCATTTGAATTACTGTTTCGTATGTATAATATCACATAATATGTATGCATAATTCTGCTATTTGTTGATAAAGTAAACATCAGGCATGACGCGTTCAATGAGGTCAACACTTGGAATGGCGAAATTTCAATTGGCAAATATATGATTGAAGAACTAATAAGTATGTAATTTCAACTTCCTGAAATGCTTCCTGACGTTAATAAAATTATTTCCAAAGTGGTTAGGCATCAATATCCTAATATGTTACATTGAAAGGGGTGACGTAGGCAATAGGAAACATAGTTCACTTTCACAATTAGTGTTTTATCAATTATATAAAAGAGAAATATCAGGTTTTTGATAGCTCTTTTACGCCTCCTAAATGATTATATGAGTGCATTAAACCTGACGTCTACTCAGGAAATTGGATTATATGTAATACATTTGAGGATTGATTAATGCATCGGTCGATGGGATACAAGTTAATTAGACCAAATAGGATTGCTAAAAGTAATAAGAACTCACTAGAAAGGAAAGCTTTAGTTAATGGCATCTGTAGATCCATTAAACAAATCGATAGTATTACATTAACTTTTTTAACGATGTGGCCATAAGACGGACGTAATCAAATTTGCGCAGAAGTCATAGTAAAGCGTTCTCGATTCAAGATTTGTAGATTTTGTGATTTTTCTCAATTTCCAGGTCTTACTTTAAGTTCGATAAAGCTTTAAATTGTATGTTAAAACAGATGATAAAGCTTTCCAAACAGATGTAATGCATAATCACGTGGTCAGAAACACGCTATTTTTAATGCTGCACAGGATCTTTTACAGCCAATAGTAAAAACGGGAATGAATTCAGTAAAACTTGCAGTTGTGTTTATCAATATTCAAACCTTTTACAAATATCAGAGAAACAATATAAAAATTTTAACAACTTTGGATTTCTTTTTTCAAAGTTATTACAGTAACAGCAGCCTCTTCTACATCAAAAGTTTTGCAAACAATAGGATCCCAGAAACATATATTTTGTAACACAGTTATCGGCCTTTGAAGAAAAGAATGACAGGCAAAACCAAACACGTTGTAAAATCCATTGTTTGATCAATGCACCGGTTGATGAAGTCAAGTTAATCATATAAATATGATACTAGGACGATAACAATGAAATATGTATGCAGTTAAATAATACACTTCCAAGTTCGTGTTCACTATGTTTACATATGTCTTGTTTTAAGTTCCCTCTTTAAAGTTTTCGTTTTAACTTTAGATGAGCTAGTCAATTGGAACAACATTTGAAGAAGTGGCAAAAGAAGTGTGTCGAGAAAAAACGATAACCAGAGAAGTCTTTATCATCTTTGAACTACATTTCACGAAAACATTTTGCTTAAAAGACCTGAACTGCACCAGTTTCTGGACCAGTTATAACTTAGTTTATTTCCTACAGCACAAAGATGTTATTGTTTTGGAAATTCAAATAAATAACTCAGACGTCTAATTTAGATATTGTCTAAAACAGTTTTCTAATCTAGGGGACAAACTCTAAGTGAGTTAACAGTCGGTCGTAGTTCTTATCTTATAAAATAATATATTTCTTAACCCTTGCAGGGGTGCTTGCCAAAAAGTTACTGACTGAATGGCGAACGGATGTGCAGGCTGATCATGATCTACACTAGTCGCAAAGTCAGAATCAGTCGTGTCCAACATGATAAGGGTTAATACAAATTTGCGATTTAAGCCGTTTCTATACATCTGACATATTAAGGACAAACTATCAAATAATGTAATTATCGTTTTATTATGCCATTGTGGGCAATATTCTTCACCTAAATCGTCAAGTAATTTAGCTCTCGTATGAACAAGCAAACTTTTTTTTTCAAGAAAATAAAATTTATACCACGCTTTCTTAAATGTATAACATACACGCTATCAAAATGTTTTAGTAATTAATTAGTTAAGAGTTTCAGGAACTCAAGATCGACTTTTTAAATCATTGAACGTAGCCAGTCAAAATTATTTTCAAAATCTTTGTATCACTAAACAAAAAATATATTTTGCATTTTTCTTCTGTTTTGGCATGACAACACTGACACTTAAATCCAATAAACATTTCACACTTTTTTATTACATTGACCAGTGGGAAAATTAATCATCGTGTTCATTCAATTTATAATCTATAAACAGTTTAGGGGATCTTTACCAAATACAAAAGCATATCAATAGACTATATGGGAGATTTTATTGAATTAATCGACATAATATTGGTTAATTGAAGAATTACTTTCAAAAACAAATGCTGCCTGTCTGGCAAAATATTTCGTGAAGAAAAACATTTCGTTTAATATACGCAACGTAAATGTTAATTCATATTCTGTTAAAAAATGAGAGATAGTTTTTGGGATGGATCTAGACTGAAATATAAAATTATAATAAATCCTTAACCTCTCCCCCCCCCCCACCTCCCATAAAAAACAAAAAACAAAACAAAAACAAAACAAAACAGAACATCAACGATAGATAAGAAAACGAACAACATCAACATGAACGTACTAAGTAAAAGAGGCATCCCGCGTGACTGCGCAAACTTTGTGGAAGATGTTTCAAATTTAAGCGCCGATGTTGTTAAGGAATCATTAAACTAATAGCAGATCTCAACGAACCAATTACGACAATACTGTACATTTATACTATAATATCACCTACAGGAATTATTGTTTTTTGAGCCATCACATGGAGGGAAAATTGATAAGATAAATATTAGCTCATCAATATACAAAATATATCTGAACGTATAAAAGTCTTCTCGACTGCTCTTGTCGCATTTTTAATATCAGTTTTTATTAACACTGGCCGGCGGAGAGCATAGCACTCATTCTATCTGAAATCAATGCACAGTGTTCAAAACTATTTTCAAAGTAATGAATTCCTTTGTGGTTCATAAACAAATATGTCCATAACAGCTTCTTATCTGGAAAATCTACAGACCGGCCGTAGCTTGTGGCAATCGACGTAAGAGTTATGTATACTGGCCAGTGGAAAATAGAACATAAAACACAATTACTACAGATATAATATAGCAGTAGTGAGTGTCACATACTACACATAAAAATGACAAAACATGCACTGTCAGAGACAATAACGCTTCTTACTGTAGTCTAAGATATTCTAATTACTCTCAGATGTTGTCCTGTCGTGTATCATATCAAACGGCAGCAGAATCAATAAATTTGTTTTCGTACTTGACATCAGCAGTTTTCACCTTTGCAAAAATTCTAGCATTTCTGAGACAATTTTCCCGATCATTTTAGGACCAACACTATATTTTAGTTGAACAAACGTAAACTTAATTGAACAACTGATTCATGATAATTATGCTGTCTTTAAAATATACATTTTGTTTTTTAAATTACTGTGCTTCAACATGTTTAAATGGAAATGAATGCTTCAAATTCTAAACTTTTCATTTCTTTGTGTGACTAGATTCCATACGAAGCAATGCAAACAGCCTCATGAAAAAAAGAAAAATGCCATTCAGGCTCCAAACTGCCTTATAACTGAGTTCTGCTGCGTCTGTTATGATGGCCAACACTACGCATGAGCTTTGTCCGTCACGCCGCAAAGTATTAGATATTTTTCTTTCACTGCAGCAATAGTGTCATATTATCAAAATGTTTTCCTCTTCTTTATAAAGTACAGTTATCCTGAAGAGTCAATTTGATGGAGGCTGAAAAAGTAAAAACAATATGTTACGAGTTACTAAATCAAACAATATTAGAGATTATTTCCAATCTCATTTTTATATCTATAAAGAGATCAAATAACTAGACGAAAATAATTTATCGCAGGTTTGGGAGAACTTACAACAAACATATAAAAACAAATGGATATTAAAAGCGTCAACCAAGCTGAGAGATATAGTTAATGATGATAAACGTTGCCGAGAATGTATCTGAACGGGGAAACGCGGTTGATACTGGAAACATCATGGATTCACTATAAGTCTGATGGTCTATAGACAAGCGCCTTCTTAAAATTGGAATCTTTCACTTTCTTTTAACAGTGTATACTTGCATGCAGGAAAACCTTTAATTTCCGAATCTGTTTTTGCAATGACACCTCTGTGTTCACAGTTGAAGAGAGTCATTGTGTAACAACCATATAACGTTTTAATAAAGATGTCATATTAGATGATAATGATACTCGAAATGCTTAAATAGCTTCAGAATTGAATTAACACATAAACGATAGACCTACTAACTTAAAAGTATTCATGAATGTATCTAAATGATACAAAATCCCTATTCAGTTTCTGTCAGACTCAAAATCTGAACAAGACTTGTCTCTTTGAGTCTGTTTTAAACGATGTTTTTCACGATATTGTTATAATATTGCTCAGTTTCTTTCATCTTACTGAAACAAATAAAAAAAAGTAGATAAACATTCAATAAAACTGAAAAAGTATCACTAATTGAAACAAATTTGATATAATGATATTGAGGTACGGAATATCCTATCCTAAACAAACGCTTTTGCAATTCATAATAACTTCTGATCCAATTTACGATTTGTCAGATACATTTGTATTCCATTGTGCAATACATTTTCAACATTTTAAGTATAAATACTTGTTGCAAAAATACTGGTTATCTAGATGTAATTTTTCAAAGCATTTTAGAAACGCTCATTTTCTATTCGATACTTATTACATTTGCCTTTCAGGATGGTCTAATTAAGTTATATCTGATCGATCAGTGCATCCATCATTCAGTGGACTTATTACATATAATCCAATTTTCGGTATAGACGTCAAGCTTGATTATTCAAATTTTCCAGAAGACATAACTTGTTTAAGAAAAAATATATGTCATTCTGTGTCCTTATTGAAATACAGCTACCGTTTTGCGAAAAACTGTCCATTTTCATGCCACTATTCAACATAACCGAGACTGACAGATTTGTGGTTATGATACATTTTTAAACAATTTCCGTATTTAGTCCGTAAATAACCTCCTTTGCCAAATAAATGAAACCTATAATTGTTACACCCATTTGTTAACGAAATCCTGATTTTAATTTAATTGTCTTCATCTAGAGTCACTGACCTGTAACTATAATCCATGTCTAAATACTTGGTGTAGTACATATTCTTCGGCTGAGTACTTTCATTCTTAGCCAGATCAATAATATTTTATGTCAAAATCTAGCGAAAAGTTGTCTGACACAAGTGGTATGACACAAGAGTAAAATAATTAAAGGCTGCAAATTTTGTAGCGGATCAGGTTTATCCGGTATTTTAAGGATTGTTTTTACTGTTTTCATGCATGTGTAAAAGTTGCCGTCATTCCAAGAGAGACTTTGTTCAATGTGTGCGATATTCAGCAGCAATTAGATACCACATAAGGATATGTTACATATTTGCAAGACATTTTCTCATGCATATCCGCAGGGTTCTTTTTGCCACTTTTGCTTTTACTTTTATATGCTTTACAAAAAAGGAAACCTTCTTAAACTGTTATATTTACTAACATGTTTGAAAATTTGATATATCATATGTAACTATGGTAAATATTTTGTGTAAATATGTGTGATAAGATTTTGTTTGCCATGGCAAAGACAATACGAATTCTGCCATTGCAAGAAATTTACCATTTTTTCCAAATGCTCTAAAAACATGTTTTATCTGTTTTTGAACAAATGTATGGGTAGAATCATAACTTTTTTATCTTTATATCATCTTTTAAATATTTTGACTTGGCAGTATGGTCTTGCACAGTATTAACATCATTATTTTTAAAGAAATTCAATTTTACCATTCCCTGCTCCCAAAAACTTATTAAAGAACGAATGATAAAAACAATAAAATTAACAAATTATTAACAGTGATAGCCGCTAAAACGTACGATTGATTAAGTATTTGTCATATAACAAGCATTGTATGACTTTCAGATATTCAGCTGTAGACAAGATCAACTTTGATATTATCAAATGTCGCTTTAAAATACGCAAAAATAATTTTCAAAAAGCGCAGTACTTTATTTTATGCTTCATCACAAGCAATTAGATAAAATTAAATTTAATACAGTCAAACTCGCTCGAGAGATCGCTTCTATTTAGAGATCACTTGTATTAAAATACTTTTTTTGTTCCTTTAGTGCTATTCAAGAATAAGGTATGCTGTACATTGTATTAAGAGACCATTTGAGTTAAGCTACCACTTTTTGCCGCCCGTGCTTTAGGTGTTCTCCTAAACAAGGAAGAATGTGTATCTAGAAAAAAAACGTATTAAAATATCTATATACATTGTGCAATAAGGAGCACATTGGGCTAAACAAGTTCACAAGGTATACACATTTATATTACTTAGTCCAGTGTCCTTATAAAGTACATCACCATTCCTGTGTATGTTTTCTAACACGGTCAAATGGTACGGTTGAAAGAACAATTTATTCAGTTAATATACTTAACAATTTTCTGCAAGAGAAGCGTTACAATTTTGTCTAGAAATTCGTCTCCATACCAATACACTAAATTTACGAATGACCTTGAGGCTTTACAACCTACTTGTGGCTCGTTAGCTTAAGTTTTTTAGTAAATTAGGACATTGTTGAAGCGTAGAAAACATTGGTGGCCGAAAGGAAATTTCGTCCCACTTGTGATGAGATAAAATTATAGTAACTTGTGACGAGATAAAATTATAGTACATTTGTATCCTGAGGCGAACTTTTATTAATTCACCAACACCCAGCCTCTTGTTTTCGCAAATATTACTTCGTCCTGATTTAGTTATAACAAGAAGAAAAAATATTTCTTTAGTATTATCATAGATCTAGCCCAGAGTTGTAATTTTTATTTGCACTATACATTTTGAACGAAATAAAATAAATAATGATAAAATAATAATAAACATTGGTGTTATCATATCATTGACTGCCCTTTCCGCAAGATCTGACATCGTTTACAAACTAAAACATGAAGAAAATCACGGCGTTCGAAAAATTATTTCAAAATTTGATGAAAAAAAAAATATTTAATTATAATAGCTTTAACTAGTTTTTCTGAAGGTAAAGGTAACAATTTAATCGACACAACTATATGATTTTTCACTGGATTTAACAATAATTTAAACAAAAACCAGGAACTGTATTTTTATTGGAAGGCTAATTACAATTAAAGTTGGCGGGTCTTTTCGATTGTTTTATTTACATGTTGAAAAGATTAATATTCTGACTTATTTTGATTTTCTGATGCTCATGGAAAGAAGACGACTTATTTTTGTAACAAAGTGCCTTAAAAATGAAAATATTATAATTGAATGCTATATTGTTTGCGTTTATACGGGTAAAAACGACAATGGGACTTTTTGCAAGATTCAGTAAAACAACGTTATTGCACAATGTATGCTTGCCATGATCCATTAACAATTTCCTGGTTTGGTATATGAATAACTATGAAATTATGAAGTGATGAAAACTATTATGGTTCTCCCCACGTTCTATGAGCTCATCATGTTTCAGTTTCTAAATCACCAAGGTTTTAGACTTATTGGATTATGAAAGATTGAGTCTCAACTGCTTGGAATCTTTGTTTAAAAGATCAAGACATATTTCATATTCAGCAATAAGGTAAAAACCTTCCTATATGCGTGGACATGTTTATATGCTATTATTGATACGTAGGCAATATAAATTTCTTCGGAATGCCGTAGCAAGCGTTTAATTATTCAACTGTAATTGCATCACTGTTGCAAATATGTCTGACATTTTATTCGTAATGATAATAAAACTGAAGTTTTGGAATTCTATATTATAACTGCAGATATACAATTGTAGTGTTACTATTCCTAACATTCACATCTAATTAGATTTATGGGACCACACGAGATCTAGGTAATGTGACAAACGTCTTAATGAATCAATATTCTAAATTGTAAACACATGTTCAGAACCTTCTACGACACTTGCGTATTATACAAATGAAAGGCGCCTCACCCGAATGGTATCAATCAAAACGGTTCACTTACAAACTGACGGGCGAAACCACTGCGAAACAAAGTATATTTCTCGATTAATATTTCCTAACTGGTGGCAAGGGGGTCATGTTGAAGTGATATATGTTCATAGGTACTGAAAATTGTGTGTCATTCATTTCCCTAGGCGTCATTTCTTTTCTTATAACCTTCCATTACAATATAAATACATTTTTATTATGAAGCTTATCTATTCTACGAGGGCCGATAAAACGATTTTTGCTTATTTGTTTTCAGAAGAATTTTAAATGTTATTTGAATATAGTATGTTACTTAAGAAATGAATAACAGTTGTCCCAATAGATAATACTTAAAATGTATAACGAAAAAAATAACATTGTCCCATAAATCTAAATGGTAAACGACTCATAAATACTAATATTTACTCTGGTACTGCATTCAAAGATTTGTAGCCATTTGCACAGGTTTGGCGTTTGGATGCGTTTGGTTAAAAAAGGCTTAACGGCTAAGGAAAAATTAAACAAAACAATTAGACAAAGAATTAGAATTAATTTATATTATAATTTACATGATATATGTATTACAAGTTGAATCGAATTATTTCACCTAGCACGAAATTAAATACATATCGGTGTGCACATTAAAATAGATTATATTACAATTTTTTTATTAGCAATATGGTTAGGTTATCAATATATATCAAAAGTATAAAATTTCGTTTTTTTGTGTTATGTTGTTTGTATTAAAAGCTATAACAATTAATATATGCGTTTTACAGATCGTTGAAGGTTGGAGGAAGGTATGTGCAGGTAAGCTTTAGACAAATTATTTGCTTACGATAACGAAAAACGAGTATACCATATGTTACTTTTTGTATAAGATTAATCCTTACATGCATTGTTTTTGATATATATCATCTGAGAGCAATTTTTTTTAATTACTAGACTTACATTATAACAAAACAGTTTGAACATTGCCTTGGTAAAAAAAGATACATGCCTTATAATGTAATATATATACGTTATAAGTCACCGATACTGCATTTCCGTGAAAAAAAAAAGAGAACGGCAATGATCACAGCAGTTAGTGTACTTGTGAATTATATTAAGCCATATTATTCCACATCAGCACTATTTTGAAATATATCTATCACTGGAGAGCAATTTGTTTTCTAACCTTAAGTTGAGATGTACACTATAATTCTTTAAAACAAGTTTTATACTTTGTTACTCAGAAAAAAAGGAAAATTGAACATGCTGTTATCAATGATACAACCGTCAGTTTGAAAAAAATCCCTGGAAGCACTGAACATATCAATAGAAACAAGTGCCATCGGCAAATCATCGCTGTAAAATAAAGATGTAACAGACGGTGTGTTCACAAAGTCATTAACAGCTTAAATTTCATAATATGTTCAAAATGGTAACGGCTGCCTTCAAACAACCGTAACATTAATTGTATCAGTTTGCAGAGCACAATAGTCAACCCCTACTCAACAGAAATGACACGTAATTTCCTCGAAATACTCTACAAATATGATAAATAAGTCTTAAAGCTTTCGAAGAAAACAAAATTTAATGACAACAAGTAATAACTCATTCGTACACTGTCGTCTGTTTAATACAGAGAAGACAGTACATGTATTGTTTTTATATTTTTCATATACAGCTGTAGAGTTAGAGACACATGTGATGTTCATCCTTTTACAAAGTTTTTTTCCCTTTTTTTGCGGGTGTTTAATTCTTCATGTGGGAAAGCCTTCCAACTTACGAAATGTTGAT
Source organism: Mercenaria mercenaria (assembly GCF_021730395.1). Classification (NCBI taxonomy): domain Eukaryota; kingdom Metazoa; phylum Mollusca; class Bivalvia; order Venerida; family Veneridae; genus Mercenaria; species Mercenaria mercenaria. The sequence goes on from NC_069375.1 coordinate 66,100,304, forward strand.
GGTTCTACGCAGTTGCCCGTCCGTGATGAAATGATACACGGATGGTTACCTGGGGGTCTTCCTCTACCATCAAAGCTTAAAGGTTGCCGTATTATCTATAATTCTGTCTGTGCGACAAAACAAAGCAAAACAAAATAAGAAATCAGTTGGTAGGCTGCGATTCTAAAGATCAATAGAAAAATAATGGCGCTCAAAGTAGTCTGCGAATAGATATATCAATCAGCTTTTGTCGGTCACATTTGGAATACTACAGACATGTTTAGGACAAATGAATATTTTTCCGCCGGCTAAATTGCAGGAGCGTTCAAAGGAGAATGTTGGTTACATTAATGTGCTCATTTCTGTCGTTTGGCAGGCCAAACACTAACAAAGTTATTAATTTCGTTAATACTCGGGGCATGAGGAATGCTTCACTTTCTGTTACGTCTCAAGAACAGACTCAAACCGAGTCTGCTAATAATTTGCTTGGTTCCATTCTATGTTTCAAAGGAATCTTTTATGGATTTTATTCATTACCACAGCAGCAATCTTCAAGTGTCGTGTGGCGGTCGTAAAAAGTCACCTCTTATTTGGATTCAGTGTCTTTATATTTTCTTGTCCTTTGGGATCAGGGAGACAGAAATCCGCTTAAGCCGGTCCTATGGGGGCTCGAGGGGTGTTATACTTCCCGTTACCTCTTCTGAACAGACTCAGTCAAACCGAGTCTGTTTTAAGTCTGCTTGGTTGCATTCTATATTTCCCCGAAGGGCCTTTTTTTACAAAATTTATTGCATATCACATTGTTCAATGACGGACTATTATCTTATCATTTAAAAGAATCACTTATGTGTACCAAACGCTGTATGGGATCTATAGACAGGATACAATTGAATTATCTATAGTCATTACATTAAACGTTAGCATGTACTTGATATGTCTTTGAACTACTATGCAATACAATACACGAAAGGCATAATAATTTGATTAAGATACATTAAAATATTTCATGCTCTGTTAGTTCCCCGCATGTACTTGGTTTTATGCTAAGCTGATTTGATAGAGCAATTCATGTAATGGCTTAATGTAATTGACTATATTTCAAATGTTTTATGGAAAACTAATTCTTATGTTTAATGTACTTACAATTATCCACCGCGATTTGTCTGCTTAAATATTAAATACATGAACAATAAATAAAAGATCTCAAATAAATCTGTGCTTTCTTATGTTTTAAGACTTTTTGTCATGTCTTCATTAGCCAATGCTACAATATAAATATAGATAATTTTTGCAGTCTAAAGTAAAATTTCAATACAATGCCAAGCTCTGTTTAAGTTTCATCTAAAAAGTCGGTTTTAGCAACTTTCTATTTTCTTTTTAAACGAGAAGTCGCAATTCGGAATAAATAATGTTCTTGTTGTTTAAACTGTTATTAAAACATAGCATCCAGAGGGATTTCTTGTTGACGGTTAATAAGGTTAAATATGTTTTCCCTTTTAATATAGTATTAGTATTTTTCTAAAGAGTGCTCACAGAACACAAAGCAATTTGACACACACTTTCAAACTGATAACTTTCTTTTTTAAACGACAAGTCTCCACACGAGGCAGATAATGTTTTTGTTGTTTAAACTGTTATTGAAAACATAATATCCAGAGGGATTTCTTGGCTGACGATTTATAATGATAAATATGTTATTTTTTGCCAATATTTTTGTTTTCCTTTAATTAGACACATTCTCCGGGACAAATCATGTGTAACATTTTACTGAACTCCAAACATTTTTTTGTCTTTGATTAGATAATCGACAACAGAATCAGTCTCAATGCTCAATCTGACTAAAGTACTTGATCTTCTAAACGAAGATCTGAGAACGGCCCATTCACATTCGTCTTCTGTATATTTTGGATTTCCATTATTGCTATTTTTATGTTATCCAATCAGACGACTTGTTCGATTGTCAAAGGATTTCCATTATTGCTATTTTTATGTTATCCAATCAGACGACTTGTTCGATTGTCAAAGGATAAGAAAAATATGCGGTTATTCCAGGACTCGAACCCGGGACCCCTCGTTTACAAAGCAAGTAGCCTACCGACTGAGCTAACCGGCTATCTGATACATTACGACATAAGAATTGTAAATATCAAAAGTCAATGCTACATGTAGATTTGCAAGATGTTGTAAGCTAGGCTCTGAATGGCTAGCGAAAGAGCCGTCAGAACGAGGCAATGAATAGGTCGTTTTCAGATCCTATGCGTAGCGTAATATAGGAGATGTACTTTAGTCAGATTGTCTCAATGCTTTATTTATCTGCCTGAATACCAGTATGTTCAGAACGCATGATTCAATGTTTTTTATGGGCATTTTACAGGTAAGACATTTTTCTTTTAAAATAATGCTCTAGAAAAAAAATCTCTGTCGAACGTGATATATAATGAAATGATAGAAAAATGAAACATTTTCATTTGCGATTAATTGATTAATAAATATAGTTTCGAGTGGTACCGTCACAATCTTCAGTGTCAATTTGTTTAAAAAATTCAATTAATCATGCTTAAAATTGAAATATCAGATTAAGGCAGACTCCGTGGAGGAAAGATTCTATTTTCAGTATTACCAAGTTGGTAGAAACAAGATTTATATACATCTGTTAGCGCAAATGTTCTAGATACTATCTAAATGCAATTGTCTACGGTCGATAGCCACGGGACCTAGAAGAAAATAAAATCTATAATAGTCTTATATAATATGAAGAACAAAAAGTAACCTGACAAAATAAAATTAGGCTTTGTTTGATGAATTCTGTAAGGTTCACTTAATTTTTTCCATTAGCTCTTTAAAACTTTGAAATCCCAAGGCACACATGTAGTTAAATACAATACGTTTTCGCTGAGTATCAATCGCCTGATAAAATACTTGGATCAATCAGTCAGTCTTTTGCCCAGCTTTATAAGAACCATTTAAATTAAGACTTTTTTCTGAATTTTACATATGGCATTGTCATATTTGATGAGGAATAGTTACTTCCACATAACAATAGATATATTTATTACTTGAGTAAATACAGCATTTTTTAATTTCTTCATTTCACATCCTAGTAATGGATGTCTGTTGCTTGTTCAATGCGTGGAGTGGTTTTCTAGATATTTGTATTGGGACTTAGCAGATGACGTTTTAGATATAGGTTGGACCCATAACTTTCTTTACAAATGGTTAATGATACAAACATTTAGTTAAATCACATCACCTGTTTTCGAATTCAACAGAATGAGGCCTGGCATACTATTTATTTTCTTGAAGAAACTCTTGCATTCACATAGAAGCGATTTCTTTGTTTGAAAATTCATCATTGTTGATATTTCTAAATATCAAATATAAGCCATTACACACTGACTGCCAGTAATAACTATTCACGTATTTTAATAATATCAAAAATGTATTTACATGTAGGCATCGCAAAAAACAAAACTGACAAAACATGCATTTTACGCCATAAATGAGACGAATTCTTAATAACTTGCATCGTAGCGGTTTATTTAAAAAAATCAATTTTGAAAACTAGATTTTAGCTTTTATTGTCATTAACAGAAACGACATGAAACAATTCTGAGTTTTTGCAGTTTTATTGAACTATGAATATATTGAAATCAAATACGTATATCTAAACATTAAGCTTAAAATCTTTTAAAAGAATACCGCAAAAAAAACAACAGTTAAACATCAAATACCATATCACTTTACTGAATTAAGTATATTAATTGCTGCTAGGCACGTTATTTTGCTGGTTACAATTCCGTTAAAGACATATTCGGTTGTAGAGGAGGTATGTACGCTGCCGTTCAGAAAATAACATATGCAATTAATGTAACTTAAGACTTCGACTTTGGGAGCGATTACAATTTGCATGTACCCACGTATTTCCGTGAAGCGTCGCTAACAAATCCAATAATTCATTTCTTTTATCGACCATTAATTTTAGCGTTACACGACATAACAATGTACTGTCCCTCACCAGAAGTATATGGGTTCACAATTTGATCACTTCTAAACCAAAAAGAAAGGCTATAAACCTTTTAGGGGTGATGGATTACAGAGGTACTACTGTAACAATAATCTGTTGGTATGCTTTATCAACATGTGGTATGACTTCCAAAGACAAATTGAAAGAAACACTAAGAAAGATATAAGATATGTGTATAAGCACGTGCAAATAATATGTGGAACTTGAATCAGAAATGTTAAGTGTCTCGTTTAACAGTTATATTACATCCATCTAGAGCTGTTTCTTATAATATGATATCATTCGTTATTATACACCAGTCATATAAATATTCGTTTCTACGAGAGAATATGATTGGTATTTACAGTGCAAAGTAATTTGTATTCTTTGGCATTTCAGACATAATAAATTTTGTAAATACAGGGCATTATGGTATTTCTTCCTATAAATATTCTGCAGGAAAGGGCACTTTAAGTATTGTTTTATGGTTGTAAAAAGTCAAGTAGAACAGACTAAGCTATGGTTGTAAGTCTTCTAATAAGTTTCATATATTTCCTTTATAAGTATTAATGACCTTTTGAGGCGGGTCACCTGTTTTCACCTTACATTTATACAATATTGTCTTGCATGTTTTAAGCTACTTCTCTTCGCCATACACACCCTCCCCAATTTGTAATTTACATCCTTCATTTACCTTTTCCTCTCCTCCCTTAACCCGATCTCCGTTGCAGCGCAGTTTCCATAAAGCTGTTGCTTGACCAGCTAAATGAAATACATAGAAGACATGCCACGCAAGCAGAGTCTGTTTCATTCAGTCCTCTACCATTGAAATCCTATTACAAAAGATATCAATTGTATTCCATGATTCGAAAGGACTAGAAAATGTATTGAACCCAAGTACTAAGAGACAAATATAAATATCAAAATGGGAAGAGAAACGATCTTTTGACAGAAGCCCCATCAAAACATATAGATGAGGAAACAAACACAAGGGATCAACGCCAGGGAGCAGTCACTAGTAAAATACCACTTGTTCACCAGTTAATGATGAACCAAACCGCATTCATTATCCCCACTGTGCTTACAGCTTCCTGTAAATCAACGCAAGAGAAATCCCTTACAATTACAACGGTAAAGCATGTGTGATATAAGAAATATAACATTGCTCTCGTAAATTATAACGGTACTATAAAGCAATTCTCACATGAACACATGACTTTGCAATGACAGTGCTTCAAGAGAGACAACATTAAGAGCTCGACAAAACAAACCAGTAAACGACAGATATAAAGGAATCTCGGTTCTGAGGTGCGTTAAGAACTGTCTACCATAGAGTCATCCAACCAGCATCCGCACAGTCTGGTCAGGATCCATGTTCTTCGCTAACGGTTTCTCTAATAGGCTTTGAAAGCGAACAGCATGGATCCTGACCAGACTGCGCGGATGCGCAGGCTGGTCTGGATCCATGCTGGTTGCAAATGCACAACGTTGGTTTTCTCATGGTGCGGCTCAAATCTAGTAATATAAGTATAATTTTAATTTGATATAGGATCATTCTGCTAAGATTAAAAATATTGCTGTAGCATTTACCATAATCTATAAGAAGATCTGTAAGAAGCGTAGAACACAATAAAACTAAATAAATTAATGATCGATTTGCTTGAGACTATCTGTTAACATTATTATTTCGTTTGGCGTTGTAATAATTTTCTGAACGATATTCTTATATACTTAATGTATGCATTAATCATCTTACGGCATGAGTATGATAGACTGTATATACTGACCTCCAAAACCATGCTTATGTATTTTGATGTAGTTCCAGTGCTTCCAATGCTTCCTGGATGAGTGACGCTTTTTAATTAATTTAAATGTCGTTTCTAATAAAATAGCTATCTACGACTGTAAATTGTATGTCTGCGCATTCAATGTAAAATGCCTCCGGAAACAAATAAAAAGCTCTTGGATATATTTTCAAGGTCTAGTACTTTGATGTGAAACAATTTAGATTGATATAATTGTTTTCTTCGACCAACCAAACCTCTGCGCAAAATATGTACTTACCCACAGTAGCAAATGCAAATCAGAAAACATATCATTACGTATTTGTGGGTTTGCAACAATGTTAAGTCTGATTCTATCTGGTCCCTTGCTCAGGGCAGATACACACTGATTTTTAAGAGACAGTATATTAAAAGTTGTACTTCAATGTGCTTGAACAACGATATCGTACGAATTGAAGATTTCGTTCAATAACAAAACACCAAACAACAAGATGGAAGCATTCGGCTCTCGTGGATTTTGCAAGGTCGGATCACACTCGGCGCTTGCGCGCCTCGTGAGATTCGATCTGCCAAAAATCCAACCAAGCCGAATACAGCATCCCTGATCGAGCTATTATTATAAAATCCCTTTTATATATATTACAAAAATCAGCAAAGATAAAAACTTTTGGAATATTATCCGGTTTACAGTAGTTCAGTACTTACAGAAAAGACAGGGACAATTTTCTGTAAGTTATGAAAGGATAGGATGGCCACTTTCCGTTACCTCATTCATATAGCCAGGTTATGGAAATATCCCCCCAAAAAAGAATAATGTTATTTTGATGAATCGACCTCATTTTATTAAACCACAATTTCAGTTATGAAGTTATTCCCGCTCTAGGAAAAGACAAGTCTGATTTATTGTACTCCTAGAGCCATAAAAACAATAAATATCCAATAGCAAAATCCACGTTTTACCTTCCTGAATATCTTTTTAAATATAGAAGCTTGACATTTTTCATTTATTTGTAAGCTTGTACATAACTAAGTGAACTGAAAGAAAAGGAAACACATTTGTGAGGAAGATTCTTTACTGAGTGACAACAAACACGTTTAATCATTCAGTAAAACGTATGTTATAAGGCAGCTAAATTAAACCATTGAGCCGCTCCATGAGAAAACCAGCATAGTGCTTTTGCGACCAGCATGGATTAAGACAAGCCTGCGCATCCAGCAGTCTGATCAGGATCCGTGCTGTTCGCTAACGGTTTCTCTAATTGCAATAGGCTTTGAAAGAGAACAGCATGGCCGCAAATGCACTATGTTGGTTTTCTCATGCTGCCGCTCATTTGTTAATTGAAAGTATTCGTTTTTTAAAAAGGAGGCTGAAGAAATAACGATATATATGGCTTACTGTATTCGCCAACGATGTCAATTTTGGCTTGATATGATGGATTAATGGCGCTGATGTCATAACATTACTGACAATACATCTCGTTACAAAATAAATATTACGTCAATTCTCTTCTCCGAAAATAAAGTAAATATGTACTTTTGACTTTCTTAAATCAGATCATCAGCCACACGCACGGAATTCTCGTTCCTTCCTTTGTCATGATTGACACTTTCTTTTATATAACAAATGTGAAGGTTTGCTTAATATATTAGTCTGTCGGAGTTTCTTTTCTTAAAAGGATTTCCCGTATTTACAGACTTGATGATCCATAACTTGATACGAAAGAATATTTTGTTTCTTTGAAATGTAACAATATTTACATTAAAGTTTATGATATCTTCATAGTCTACAACGACATGTATACAATTTATGGTTAAAATTACTGCATCTTGTTTAAAAACAACACAAGGTCTAGATTTTTAGGTAATAATGTAGAAGAATTGAACAAACATGGAAATACATTATTATCAATCTATTCTTTGTCACTGTGGTTGTTTGAACTACACGTTATATCGACATTTAAAGTATTGTTAAAACAGTGTCAAAAGCATATTTATATCAAACATCGCATTATCTTCTAAATAGTTTTAAATCATAGGAACGAAAAAAAAAAAAGATGTCATAAAAGCTTTGAATACATACTCATAGAAAGCAATGTGCATAAAATATTCTAAACTGGATATTTTCGTACTTACATGTCCAATATTTTGACGGCCATAATGATGCCTTGATATTTTTATAAACACATAGAAGGAATGTTCTTCTGGGGCAAAATGGAGTGCCTGATTATAGTTTAATCATGTTCTATTGCCATTATATACATATATAAACAGATAACTACGTCATAGTACACATATTAGGCAAAAGGGTCGACCCACAAGTTCTCGCAACAATAATAACATGTCTTCCCTACATATCGTATGCGCCTTTATAGTTTAGCAAAATATATAGTGATATCATTTCTAGTCAGTGTTGCATGATTGTTCGTTTAATTGACATAATTCCAGTCATGCTTTGCATAACTGATGTTAACCTTTAGCCTGCTGGCGGCATCTGATTCTGCCTATGCGACCAGTGCAGACCAAGATCAGCCTGCACATCCGTGCAGTCTGATCATGGTCTGCACTGTTCGCTATTCAGTCAGTAAACTTTAGTGAAAACCCCTTCGAATAATAAATAGTATTGCCCATATTGAATGATGGCCCAGTCCATTTTAGAAATTTAGCAGGCTAAGGGTTAAATATGAGCGTCCAATGGCAGGATTCACACATGCACGAACACCAACAAAATTGTAATTTACTCCTTATATTAAATAATCAGGTTAGGAAATGATGTAACTAAGAAAATGAGTGCTAACATATGCTTCTTTCAGTTACGGCCGTTATCTGAATACATGTACTTCTGCTACAGGTTTCTTCAATGAAGAAACGCTAAATTAAGTGAATTAATATAAAGGTGACACGTAAAAGGTTCACTGACATTATGAATATCTCAGCATAACCAGATAACCGTTACCCTGCTAAATTTCTATAATGAACTTGTCCATATTTCAATTTGAACAGTACCATTAAGTGTCAAAAGGGGTGCTTATCAAAACGTTACTGACTGAATGACGAACATTGCAGATCTTGATTAGACTGCACGGATGTGCAGGCTGATCATGATCTACACTGACCGCAAAGGCAGAATTACTTGCCATCAACAGGTTAAAAAGAATAAAGGTTAAATTGTTTGAATTGATTGATAATGGAATTATTTAATCAATAATACAAATATATAAAATTCTTATTGCTGCTGGGAATCAGAAGGTAAAGAGTTGTTGCGGAAATTTTACTGCTTGACCAAAGTCTTTGCTAATGCTCCAACTGGCGACTGGAAACGGATGAACGGACAAATCTACGGAAAAACAAAGGACTACACAACGCATACTTAATCTTTAAACAAAGATAATATGAGACGCACCATGAGAAAACCAACATAGTGGATGTGCGATTAGCATGGATCCAAACAAACCTGCGCATCCACGCAGTCAGGTCAGGATCCATGCTGTTCGTTTTCAAAGTCTATTGCAATTAGAAAAACCATTAGCGAACATCATGGATCCTGACCAGACTGCGCGGATGCGCAGGCTGGTCTGGATCCATGCTTGTCGCAAATGCACTATGTTGGTTTCTCACGGTGCGTCCCATATATCTATTTATGTGGAAACGAATTAAAAATCAGTTTTATTGCGACAATAGTTATTAAAAAAGATCTTTGTTAAATAAAACTGATTATTTTGTCTACTATTGACTAGCATGCTATATATGCCGGTATATAAGCTATCAAAGCATTCATTGTTTTGTGAATGTGACATTGGTCCGACTGTATAGCTAGGCGTCTTGCCATAATTGGACGCTTTATTTAGGTTATGTGCAGTAACATAGAAGAACTGTAGAAAAACAAAACTATTATAACCTTATATTCATTCACATTTCAGAAATAAATAAAAAGAAACATGTTATCTTTCTCAGCTCTTAAGTTCGTCGGTCCCGTGTTGCATAAAATCTTAATGAATTCGTTATAATCTACCATACCATACCCATTGATACCTGCTTCTCGAATGAATTCTGCGACTTCAATATAAAATAAACATATAAACATTTTTCTGAAACAATTCGTTAGTATTTCAAATGGGGTATATTTAATGTCTTATTTTTTAGCTGTGGATTAAATTATCATTTTAATATTTTCAAAGTACTACTGTAACAGTAGCATATTTACAGAGAGATGACCTAAAGGAAGGACGAAAACTGGTATCTTTACAAAAATGGTCTTTAATACAACATTATTTGTTCTAACACAACACGAAAAAGAACTTAAAACTGGTGATCTCTCAAAGAAATTCGGCTCTCAACCTTTCGCCTGCTAACTGCAAATAATTCTGCCTTTGCAATGAGTGCAGACCAAGATCATTGTCTGAACTGTTCGCTATTCAGTCAGTACATTTTCAGTGAACACCCCTTCGAATAATAAGTGGTGCTGCCCAAACTGACTGATGGACCAGTCCATTTTAGAAATTTAACACTGTAAAAGTTAATGGACGAGGTCCCTCGAGCAAATTTGACTGTATTAGCTACCTTTTACTCTTAAAATCTTAAATATTGTTTCAAATAGAACAACAAATACAAGCAAACTTCTCATCATAATTGATAGAAGTGTACATATTTTCACAAAATGCAGACATCCAATGACTCTGTTCACTTTGTCTTAGAAGTGTCCGAAGGAGATCGGAGCAAACAGTTCTATCTGAAATCAATATGCGATCTAGGGACTATGATCAGTATAATGAGTTTTGGTGTGATTGATGAACAATTACTTACGCAACAATTGTGTCTCTGGACGTACAAGAGTTCGTAATCAGAAACGCACCCATATGTATAACACAGACATACTATTGGTTGAAATAATTATTGAGGAAAAATATAGACTGGTTCAATATTTGCAGAAATTACATACAGTAATCCTAAGTGTCTAATATATCTAAAACGAAACCTTCATTGTCTGAACCTCAAGACTCATTGTCAAATAGAGGTGAACACTGAACAGCTTTCCGGCATTATATAGAAGTGGTGCTTGAAACATCTCACTTCCATAAATCATTCTTTATCCCCGTCATGCTGCCCACAAAACGTCTTGCGAGGTTTGAACCTAATATATATTATAATAAATCGTAAAACAAACTTTTCAGCTGTGACATGGTAATTTAGTTTCTGGCCAACAGTTAGATCAATATTGCTCATTGTAAATAACTTGAAGATAGAAGCCCTTGCTTCGTCATCAGTTTAATATAAAAAGGTTACCACTTAATTATTTGTACATATATTTACTCTGCGTGCATCATCGCGAATTTCCAGACAACTTGAGGTGTATAACATAGAAAGCGAACGAATATGAAATAGGTATGTATATATAATGGGCAGCAATTCAAATCAAAAATACCTTACACACTTATGTATTATGTGCGTTAAACGGAATGATTCTCCTTAGATTTTGATTAGAATTTGATAAAACTCGCGCGTGGCCTTACGTAATTCATTTACACTTCCCAACGAGATCAAAAACTTATTTTCGTTTACAAATTCAGCTAAATTTCATGAAATGAAACGAAACTTGATCAGTCGTTCATTAAAACCTTTTATGTCCTGTACCATTGACCTGACAGACTTGGCAACATTATGCATATTTTCAATATTTCGGTCGTTCTTGTTTTCTCTTCGGAATTAGGTCTTTTGTAGATATCACTCTGTATTGCATTCCCTCCAATAACTTTTCTGAAAGGTATTGTCCGCCAACATTGTGTTCGAGATGTCACAGAAGCAGTCTTTGATATAATATTGAGCCGTGCCATGAGAAAACCAACATAGTGGCTTCCGCGCAGACTGGTCGGGATCCATGCTGTTCGCTTTCAAAGCCTCTGGCAATTAGAGAAACTGTTAGCGAACAGCATGGATCCTGACTAGACTGCGCGGATGCGCAGGCTGGTCTGGATCCATGCTGGTCGCAAAGACACTATGTTGGTGTTCCCATGTCGCGGCTCATATGAAGAATGAAAACCTGACGATATACAAAGCAGATACGTTATTAGAAGTGACAGCCGTTAAGCACAATGCTTGATGGAGTATTTGTCATAATATAATAAATTCATCCTTTAGGCTTCCTAGTTTTAGACAAAATCGATGGCGCAAGTTGGAAATATTGATGTTATATTAAAGAGTATGGTGGAACATTCTAAATAAGCAACATTCAGGGTAAACCAACACTTTGCAAATATATACATGTATTACAAGATCATTATTTTATGATCTGTTATTCCAATCCTGAGACAACGATACGTACTTTATAGTGTGTACTGTCCAATTAGTCCTTTCTCAATTAACCTTCTATAAGTTTGATGATAAAAACAGTGTTCTCTTTTAGGTTCGATTGATATTAGTGTTAATCGTGATCTGGCTAAGAATGTACGATATGCGGCTTTATCTACATGATAGAAGTAAACAACCTCGAGCTTAGACACTTGGGATCAGGACCCAACCCCCACCCTCCTCTACCCTGGCCAGCAGTAAGCCAGTATTTTCTAGCTGAGCGTAGGTGACGTAAATTATGACGTCAAATTGCCACATGACGTCTGGCTTATTACTACTTGCATAAATGCAGTACCCAAACAATTTCCAGAAAAATATTTCAATGACCATGTAAGGATGAGAACAAGTAAGGTCTGCTTGTGGTTTGTCGTCTAATATACCACGGTTGATCGTTGAAGATTCTTAGATATTTTACCACTCGGGCTAACACCCTCGATGGTTCAATTCCTGCGTATCCGAACTCTGAATAGTAATAAATCAGGCGACAAACCACTGGAGGACCTTAGTTACTAGTATTTGTTAAATACAGACCCTGGGTAAAAGGCAATAATTGTTTGATATCTGATGACCGTCAACCACAAATCACCAACCATTCCCATCCTTTATGCTGTTCTTCTTGCTTGATAAAAGTATAAACAGCAATATCAGGCAGCTAAAGATTTCAGCAACGCTTAAAAATTTTGAAAGTGTGTTATTATTAAATGGAAATTATCAAGTGTAAGGGCGTTGCCGAGTAACGATAAATATGATTCAGCAAAGGAAGTAAGAAAACCATATACCTGAGCAAAATAGACAGAACTTAGTTTTGAAAAAAAACAACAATAAAAAAAACAACAGCAACAAAAAAACAACAACAAAAAACAACACGATGTGGTGAATAAGGTAAGTGTAATTTTTATGCAGTATTTTTTACGTTTCGAAATACGTTATCCATTCATGTAGGATAATGAATGTTATGCTATTTTTGATTAAGGTTAGCAGTATATCTCCAAACCACAGAAGGAGTATTTTATAAAAAATAAATGCATGTTAATTAATACTGCTAAAGAATTACCAATTTATTGAAAATAGCTTTAGAAGCAGGTAAAAGACTCGCGGGTAGACATTATTGGGGAAATTGTTAATATTTTCATTGTTTACCACAGACAAATAATGCAGACTGCCAATGAAACTGTTCTCTTTGTCTGAGAAGTGTACGAAGGCCATCGGAGCAAACAGTTGTAACTGAAATCAATACGCAATATAGAGACTATGTTCAATATAATGAGTTTTGGTGTGATTAATGAAGAATTACTAACGCAACAATAGCGCTTCAAGACATACACGAGTTCGTAATCAAAATCGCTCCCATGTGTATAACACAGACACACCATTGGCTAAAATAATTATTTAGGAAAAATATAGACTGGTCATACATTTTTCTCTCTTAGTCACGTTTTAAGTAAAGATTGTGTTATATCAGTAATGTAACGTACTGCAAATGGTACCATTTTCTATACAAATATAACAGTTTTCGAAACAACATATTAATTATATTAAAATTATTTTCGATTTATTTTCCAAAATCACAGTAGAAAATCTTTTCGATGAACATTACATGTTTCTTTTCTATAATTTCTATAATGCGTAGAAACTTTAAATGTTTTATTGCGTTAATACATGTGTAAGCTAAAATTACGATAGAGGACCTTCCGGTATAGCATACAAACACGTTGAACAATATGGCACAAGGGTAAATTTTGTGCCGTAGATGCAATGAAATTAAGTCTCACGTTTTCCTGCACAAAATCGAATTTTATAAACAATATATAGTTAAAACAGCTTGTTGCAACATTTCAGAACTACATGTATTCTGCTACCCAAAACTAAGATGCCTTATGTCTCGTCGAAATCTACGAGGTTCATTTTCAAGCAGATGTGAATGTCCATCTGATCGCATATGTGGTCGTTTGTATAAGTGAAACAGCATGGTGGATCTTAATATGTTAAGGATTTCCAGTTCTTAGTGTACAAACAAAATAGTTATTGCCTTATTCCTTCCAAAAAACATTGGTACAGTACATACTTGGTATTGCTTCTACATCCTACCATGTGTTTATAAGAAGGATAATCTTAGGGTCTGCTGTGAAGATTGTCACCCATACGTTGGCTCAAGGTTTTCTAGGTGATGATGTGGCAGGATTGCTCCCTAAGGAACAGCCTGGGATGCATATTGAGACGGAATATGTAGTGTTAGACACAAGGATGTTGTCTACAAAAAATGATATGGATTGCGTGGTCCAATATGTTACAAATATTTAAATCCATGACGTTAACAAATTGGCAATGATTTTGTGCTGTTGCCAAAGCTATGTGGAATTTAATGTAACTCTTGTTCGAGTTATCCCACACAAACACCTTCTTACCCAGTTCCAATGCTGCGCCTAACATTAAATGAAACATGAGTGTGTAAGTGCCATAGTTTATTTCAAGTTTGGTTTTCACATAGAATAGTGTTCTTGACTTATCATTATGATAGAATTCTGGTATGACCTTTACATGAAGAAGTGGATAAGATAGTATGGTTGTAACACGATTTCATTAGAAACGTATGAAGATGCAAGATATTATTTTCAAAAGAAAGACACAACTTCTTTTTGGTTAATTTCACTCTTTGTGACTGAAGGATTTATTGAAGAGCTCATTGCCATTGTGTGAGTCCTTCGCCTATCCCGCCATTGCACAATCAAAGAGGACAGAGTGGACTAAACTTTAAACACGTATTTTTGAGAATAAGACGGTCATAGCCTTGTCCAACTAACCGTTGGATAATTCTAATAAATAATGGTCGGAATTGACAAGGCCGGACACTTTTACGAAGTTTGTAAACTGCATCTCTATAAAATAAGGTTATTGCAGGAGGATATTTGCATTAACATTGACATCAATAGCTAACGTAGAATTGAGCAAAACATTCTGAAGTCCATATAACATGGAACACAGTTGAAGACGAGTTGTGGTTTCAGGAATAATACAAAGATTAAAGTTTTCATCGTGTTTGTTTGTTTGCTTTTGTTTTTGGGTTAAACGCCGTTTTAAATAGTATTGCAGTTATGTTATGGCGAGCAGTTAACTTAACCGGTATTCTTTGATTCTGTACCAGTACAAACGTGTTCTCCGCACGTAACTGTCAAATCACAGGTTTCAGACACAATATATTTGGGGAATATAGGTGTCACCCGAGGTTCAAATTCGATCCGTAGTTTTGTGCTCTCCCTGTTGAGCTAAGCGGGCGCGCTATGCTTACAGGCTTTGGCAGCTCTTTATAACTTATATTTGTTTACATTAAAAACCATAAATTTATTAATATATGAAAATATGAAATTAAAACACTGCTTTTGGCAATGTTAGCCTAATTTAACTAGGCTCTCTCGTTTATGCAAAATGTACAATAGCAACTATCTGAACATAATACATAAATATATAATTATGTTTAATGTATCGTGAAGATAACGTCATGTGACATTAAGGGCATTTATTCATCCGGCGGACTATTTCAAATTAAAATATTTTTCATACAATAGCATGTATTTAGTTCTAATGGGAAATGTAATAACCTCTCGGAAACAATATTCTGACAAAAATATTGTCTGATAAAAAAGGGAACGAACTGTACTGTCAAAATAATGTAAAATAGCAAGCAAAACTATGCACTTCGAATTCTCTCAACATAAGTTGTTCCTAATAAGAGCAATCACTCGCAGTATACAAACTGGAGACGTCAAAGAAAATGGGCAATATTAGGTACGTCTTAATACGAATTGTATCTAGAACGTCTTTCCTATTCTTAACAAACCAGAAAAGGATATATGCAAGAATTTTTCTTATCACATTTTTTCGTCATAACATTCAATTGTCTGAATAAATCACCAAACTACATTGATTAAATCTTTGCACTGCTTCACGCCGGTCATTGTTCAGACAAAATTGACAGTTTTATTGGATTTAGGTCTATTGGTTCTACGACAAACAAAAACAAAAGCAATATATCTATCACTTCCTCCATGATAGGCATCTTCAATTTCAGCAATTATGACTGTATTGACATTTATCTGTCTGTAAAATTATTTATAATGCAGACGTCGTTTCGTTGTGATTGAAATACTGTATGTCCCGCCTTAACAATAGTTACATACGAAACGCGAGTAAATATTTTTTTAGAATTGCTAAAAACGGCCTTATTACAATATATAAACTATTGTTTGATTCAACTGTGTATTCAGTTGTCTTGTTAAATGTCCTGATTAACATAAATTCATGGCTTGCTTCAACCATTAATTTCCTTACATTTTATGTGCAAATGAATCTTTAAAAACGGTTCACAGCCATAGGTTTTGTCTTCATATTCTGAGTATGTTAAATTTATGAGTGTATGAACCTACAGCACTAGCGTTTCCGTATTTGAGTGCTTGAAAGTAAAAATTTGCATTTCACATAAAAGATAATGGAAGAATACAAAAAGTAATGCATCTCTATCCGGTACGAAACAGGGAGAGGGAGAATATTTCTTTCAGAGCTGATTGATGCATGAGGTCTGTGAGACATCAATTCTTATACATGCCTAAAGCATGTCATGTCAGTGCTCGTAAATTAGTCAACTGTTTGACTCACTTGTTTATTTCAGTAATCAAGATTATATATATTTTCAAAACCTGCTATTTTACAGCCGATATATTTATGAAAAAGAACTCTTATTATTTAAAAAAGATTGCCTTTGTAGACATTAAAAGCATTTCTCGTTAAATGTATATATCTTCATTAAGGTACAAATATAATCCTCCTTTTTTATAGGTAAACAAGTGCTCGTAGAACACGAAATGCCCCCTTGATGCATTCAGTAATTGCACAAGGAACAAAAATTATTTGGTCACTGTGCACTTGACGTTCGACGTTCTGGTTTCAAGTCAATAATTAAGGGTCTTTTACCAGTCATAAGTAAACTCTGTATCAAGTGTGATCTTAAACCAAAGGATTGTCTAGTTATTTGGCAAAAGGGTTCTACTGGTTTGGGTGAATGTGACCTTGACCTACTAACCTCAAAATCAAAAGGCGTCACTTGCTGGTCATGATAAACCTCCCTATCGATTTTTGTGATCCTAGGTCCAAGCATCCTGATGTCATCGTCAGGTAACGGTTTCACTGTTCCGGGTCACTGTGACCTTGACATTGGACATACTGACCTCAAAATCAGTAAGGGTTATTTGCTGGTCATGTCCAGTCTTCCTATAAACGTTCATGATCATAGGCCTAAGCGTTCTAAAGGTATCGTCCGGAAACGGTTTAACTGTTCAGGTCACTGTGACCTTGACCTCTGACCTACTGACCTCAAAATCTGTAGTCATTTGCTGGTCATGATCAATCTCCTTATTTGGTTTCGTGATCCTAAACCTAAACGTTCTCAAGTTATCATCCGGCAACCGTTAAACTGTTCCGGGTAACTATGACCTTGACTTGTGACCTACTGACTTTAAAATCAATAGAGGTCATCTGCTAGTCATGACCAACATTCCTAGGCCAAAGCCTTCTCAAGAAACCGTCCGGACACGGTTTAACTGTTTCATGTCACTCTGACCTTGACCTTTGACATACTGATCTCAAAATCAATGTGGTAAGTTGCTGGTCATGATCAAACTCCCTATCAGCTTTCATTATTCTAGGCCATTCTTACCATTCGGAAACCAATTATTCTACGGACCGACCGACATACTTACCGGCCGACCAACCGATATCTGCAAAACAATATACTCCAATTTCATCGAAGGGGGCATAATTAGGAACTAAAGTAGAATAAATAGCTTTGGTTGAAAATATGTGTTTGTTCATATATTAATAAACAGTTTACTGTATGTTTAGTTATTTTAGGTTTAGTGCCGTCTTTCAATAGTAATTCATCTATGTAGCAACGGGTAGTTAACCTAACCAGTGTTCCTGCATTCTGTACCTGTACTACTCTGTTCTCCGCAAGTAACGTAACTTCTAACGTCCCAACGTGAATCAGAGTTTGAGCACAAACTATTTCAGACACAATGCCTTTTATTAAATCGTCACGAAGAAGAAACGACTCGCCCTCGTTACGAACTCACGTCCACGCCATGCTTAGATCTACACTCTCTCAAATGAGATAATCGACAGTTCTCATGGAAAGACAAAGTAGACACACATAAAAAACTGACTTTCAATAAAATATAGAAATTGAAAGATTGCTCGTTTATTACCTTGTCTTACACAACCATTAGATCAGACAGAGTTATCCTTGTAAAGCAATAAACTTCATGAAACTTTACGAAATCAGTATTTTCACTTGACTAATCTGCCTTAAAATTTACGACCTATATTTTCTTAGAGCATCCACTGTAGCCAGAAAAGTAAAACCGGTCCCTTATGCATAAAAAATCCACCTGATATTTTGTAACAACCTTTACACTCAATACAACTGTTACACCAATTTTATTTGGTTGAGTTTTACGTCGCATCGACACAATTTTAAAGTCATATGGCGATTTTTCCAGCTTTGGTGATAGAGGAAGACCCCTGGTGCCCCTCCGTGCATTATTTCATCACAAGCGGGCACCTGGGTAGAACCACCGACCTTCCGTAAGCCAGCTGGATGGCTTCCTCACATGAAGAATTCAACGCCCCGAGTGAGGATCGAACCAACATCGATGAGGGGCAAGTGATTTGAAGTCAGCGACCTTAACCACTCGGCCACGGAGGCCCTGTTACACCCAGTATATTCGGAAACAATTTCTTTCTTGATTATATTGATATACTACATGAGCCAATAAGACTTTGATACCAATAAATTCAGACGCAACTGCTACATGTATTCTGTACAAAATATATATGAATCGCAAAAAAGTAAATAAAAATGTAATTTCGTGACTTCGTCAGATGATTCTTAAAGTTCTCATTTCTTATGTTGTTTCTATTATCTCTAAATTTAACAAGAAGCCGCTCCTTTACATCGCATTACTTAAATTTGATGTTGCAATCCATGATTAATCAAACAAAAAGGAATAGGATTCCGAAAGGAAAGCAAAGTTCAAAGAGCTAAGGAACGTTCAGTAGCAAAATAAAGACACCACAGGCTATTACAACAGCCAAATAGTGATTTAAACCTAGCCCTCACCATACTCCAAACTTACAGGACAGTATAAATCAAAGTTAAACCCACCAAGACATAGGTCATATTAAATTGAATAGATACTTGTTATATCAATGAACATGACACATTTTAATTGATAGTGTGAAATGACGAAGAAAGTACAGATTGGTTTAGCAACATTAATGATACAAGTGTATTAAAACTGATTTGTATTCATGTGACAAGTTACATTTTCAATTACTGAAATTGCTTTAGGAGCCATTTTAAAATTTAACAAAGTCTGTAAAAGCAATAAATGCTCTTCAAATGTTCTTATTTGTCATTAGAATTGTCGTTTCTGTCAATATAATGCAACAATCAGATGCAAAATACACGTCTTTGTTTCATTAAAATTCATGAGCTTGTTTTTATTTTCAGAAGACATGGCTCCATTCGGTCGTCACTATTAGCTTCAACATCACTGTTTTTTTTCATCCAAGTGGTTACTCCATATTGTCAGATCATTGACAAAAGGTATTTCTAAAATGATTTTACTTCAAAGGCACTATAAGTGTTTAGTGCTCAACTCAAACTATATATGGGAATGCGTAAACAAGTGTTTTTGAGAATGATTGTCTTGTATTAGATGTGCATGTGGAAAGCCGTTAGTTTAATATTATTTATTATATTATGTAAGACCCATAATTGGACAACAAAGCATCAGAAATAACAAAATTATTAGAAGTGAATCAAACTAACATGTGTCAAGTTGCCAACTAACAATGGAAATTAGAAAAAGGAAAATGATGTGGACCATCTACCCTCATGAAATATCATATAAAAATTTAAATATACGAGAAAACAAGAAAGAAAACATGTAAAAAGGAAATATCTTGCTCCAAGAACGAAAGAATCTCCCTGAAACCGTACCGATATTACAAATGATATATAGATATGGACACAAGTAATGAATACTAACCAAAAATATACAGACGAAGTAAAACACAGAGACAACGAGGATAAAATTAAAACAATGGTGTACCAACTTGGAATGGTCGGTTGGACAATCTAGGGAGTTTAAATATATTAGGAAAGCCCATTCTGGGATATACGTTTCTATACATACCTTAATAGTCTATAGTTTGTTTGACATCTGATTCAGTTAACGATGTAAATACCTCCGTACAAATTTCGAAAAAATAACAACTTTTGAACAGCAGTGTTTCTCGCACAAATATTAAGTATGCTCAGGATGTGATATATCTTTTGGTGTATAGTGGTGTCTGTTTATTCATATGCTCAATTTGTTTTCAAGTAGCCTGCTTAAACTTTCCAGGTCGATTGTTTCAGATTAGGTAATTGGCTAAAGGTTCTTAATAATTGTAATGCTTGTTCAATATTTTAACGGGCCTCTGTCGGCGAGTGTTTAGGATCTGCTGACTACGAATCACTACCCTTACAATTATGATTGCAGCAAACCCTACCTGATATATAGCAGAGTTCTTCGTCAGATCATTGACATGTGGTGGACGGTGTGAGGTTCAACACAGATATCATATCTTGTCAGAGGGGTTGCTTGTGTCCATTTCCAGCACTCAAATTAAATTTTCAAGTCTTTATTGATGTACCCTAAATAGTGTCGGTTTGAAACAAAACTCATAAAAACAAAATATTTCACTTTTCAGCTTGCGTATACAAATTTGGTTTTCCATCTAAAGAAATTACTGTTGCCATTTTCGTAAATGAAATGCTTTGTTTTCTATAATTTCGCAGATTTGCCATGAATGTTATTAATATTGAAAGTATGTTGTCCCGTTTCTTTATATTACAAACAGCTCATTTGCACCATTGATATTTTCTGCTGCTGCCATCCGAATACGAATAAAATTCTTATAATACGACAATAACTCACTCAAGCCGTCAGCTTAACGGCTGTCACTTTTAATAACTTTTTATATTTGGGTATTATCATGTGTTATGATTTTTAAATATAAAAGGATATCAGTATTCCGGCTGGGAAACTAGATTTGCGTAAATTTAGGAACAATAATTGGGAACAGAAACAGATTACGTATCCATAAACAACATATTTACACAGTGGGAAAGTGAACGACTTAAGATATTATGTGCAAAGCGTCATCCCGTTTATTCTAGATGTTTTAGGGATTACTTTAGACATTAAGATAAAAGAAGTATGACTTATTTTGTACTTTTTCCCGGTCAGTCAAAGCACCTCTATTGTCTATGAATAATGGTCATAAACACAGATTGTTAATATTCAGTGTCCTTATTGTTCGTAATTTAAAGTAAGACACAACTTGTATTTCATGAAGTGTGAATTCAAAATCATACATGTTATAAAACAAGGAACTCGGGCAATAGGTCTGTTTACCAGCAAGTCATTTAGTAAGTAAGTTCCACCATGTAAATATATACATTGATGTATATATAACAAGTGTAACATTCTAGACACATTTTCCTCGCCTATAGGGGCCTGTCGATATGCAACATGTTTATAATTCCTATTTATTTGTATCCAATTTCATTGTGTTTTAAAATCAGAAACCGATTTTGCAGATCTATTTTTTGCAGGTAATACTCAACGATTACATTGTCACTTTAATACTAGTATCAGGACTTTAGGTTATCACTCAAGCAACAAGCAACTCTATGAAGCCCGTAAAATTAAATCACCATTAAATGCTAAAATTCTGCTACTAGTAGTGATTTAAATGACTGTACACTGGTCAGCAAAATTAAACCTGCAAGTTATAAAGCCGCAGTGTCGATATTTAATTTCAAAACACAATGAAAGAAAAAACAAACAAATACATTAGAACGTTAAACATATTATAAACAGACATGCTCCTTTATGATACGAAAATATGCTTAGAAAGTTTTACTTGTTGTATATCGGTATGGTGGAGTTTAATAATTTCTGTACAATATATGACTTTCAAACTGTTTCCATATTTTTTTCATCAGATTGTATTCATACACAAATTAGATGTACAAAAGTCATCAGAATTACACTACATGATGCGCAAATTAACGTGATTTCTGTCAGAAATATTTCACATTTTAAAGTTTTATGAATGTTTTATATATTACAATATAATAGTACTAACAAGTGTTTTAAGACAAACAAAGATCGGCTTGTAAAAATATTGAGCGTGTGTAATACGCGAATAACTACAATATTTAGACCCCTTTTCCCCCAACAAGAAGACAACTAATCACACAATAATACACAATAGATCTACATAGCAATATTATTTTGACATTTTCCTGTAAATTAGGTTACTATTCATGGTATATTTAAGAAATAATATATCTCATTTAGTGATTTGTCGCTGAATAAACCGCTGGTTGGTGTTCAGATGCGAAGGAGTGATATTGTAATATGCATCTGGACGACAAACAATGATTTTATTCAAGAGCAAATCACTAAATGTGATATATTATATCGATTCTAATACGTTACCAAGAATTTTAAAGTACATCCTTAACGACATTTATTGAATATTTGTCCGTTTTCCTTTGGTTTCTTTTCCAGTGCGCCGCTATGCCGTTTGACGCTATGAGGTAATTATTGTGACGTCAGAAAAATGAATTGTTGTATAATAATTCACAGTTTTCAGCCTTCTTTGTTTAATAGGAAAATGAATCGGGTCGTGTTATAATTTCTTATACATAGCTACACAAAATTTGACATTTCAAATATAATTTCAAAAAGTAGAACACCTGTATTTTGTCTAAAAAACATTAACATTCGTCTGTGGGAGAGTAATGTAAATATTAATAAAAAAAACGAGTACATGTATTAAACATTTTACCGATAAAAAAGTAATTATATGTGAAAGAATATCGTACTTTTTTTATGCCCCCGAAGGGAGGCATATAAGTTTTCAACTGTCCATCCGTTCGTTAGTTCGTTCGTCACAACGTTAACTTTTTGCATGAAGGAACTTTACTCGCGAACCACTGCACCCAGGACCTTCAAACTTAACATGCTGATAGTACTTAATGAGTACACGACCCCTACAAGGTCACAAGGTACAACGTTAACTTTTTGCATGAAGGCACTTTACTCGCGAACCACTGCATCCAGGACCTTCAAACTTCACGTGCTGATAGTACTTATTAAGTACACGATTCCTACTGACTTTGGAGTCACCACATCAAAGGTCAAGGTCACAAGGTACAACGTTAACTTTTTGCATGAAGGCACTTTACTCGCGAACCACTGCACCCAGGACCTTCAAACATCACATGCTGATAGTACTTATTGAATACACGACCCCTACTGACTTTGGGGTCACCAGGTCAAAGGTCAAGGTCACAACGCACAACGTTAACTTTTTGCATGAAGGCACTTTACTCGCGAACCACTGCACCCAGGACCTTCAAACTTCACATGCTGTTAGTACTTAATGAGTACACGACCCCTACTGACTTTGGGGTCACCAGGTCAAAGGTCAAGGTCACCAGGTTAAAGGTCAAGGCGCTGCGGGGGCATTTGTCACCATTAGTGACAGCTCTTGTTTAATTAAAAAAATAATTACTAATGATAATGTCGCTATTTACTACATTATATTTCCTTTCTGTGAAATAACAATGATTTGAATCAATATACGTGTCCGGTTTTGATTGATATCGTATCTTTCTATTTGAAGACAATAAAATGTCTTCCGTAATGTTTTGGTCACCTAATTGCTTTTGGCCTGCAAATACCAAGAGCGGAAAGAACGTTTCATGTGCGATAAAGCGTTTGTTAGAAGGTTCCTAAAATTTATCTGGTCCTCTATGTGTTACTTCTATAAAAAATGAAGTATTCTTTATCTCCGGTTACATCTTCTTGATAGCCGAGGGGTGCAAATTATGAAAAAAAGGACAGAAATTTTGATGATAAAGGAATAAGAAAACACTTCGCATACTTTGGGTCAATGACAGTTCAAACAAGCACAAGGAGTCAGATTTTGAAATATAAAAGTTGTGAGGAAACTGATATCATCATTACAAATTAATACACGTTTTTGTCCGTTCGAACCATTTGATTAATATATTGCATTAATTGTCTTCTTTACATATTTACATTATACATCGGATTGCGATCTGGCATTGCTTCTTTCCAAGATTTTCTTATTTGATGTACACTTTGATTGCATTTGTTAACGAGTTAAAAAATATAAATCACAGTAAGTACCTGTCATGCAAGTGGCTAACATTTTACACGACGCTAAGTCATAAACAGTACCTTATTTAGATTGAACAATAACAGCTCACATTAGATTTACGACCGACATATCCTGTGGAGAAAGCAGAAATGAATAAATGACACTCAGCCATCACGTAACGCAGCAGTCAAATTATCTTGAGCTGAGAAGCATTGTTAGACATGCGTGGAATCAGTCACGGCGAAAAAAAGATTTTCCTGCTGATCTGAATAAGGTTTTTGAAATGTCAAGTCGAAGTCGTATCGTATGTATTCGTAAGTGCGTACAGATTACAATTCAAACTTTCATATGCTTACCTGTCTATGTTCAAATTAGACGTCTTTTGATCTGCTTTGTGACTTTTGTTTTGAAATTATAGGATATCGTACATTATTTGGCTAGAATTGTTATCTAGCTGTTTCAAGCGTAATTATTTAATGAGGTCATACAGAGATTACCTAAACCGTTATAAAAATTATAAACTTGCATAGAAATAAACAAACAGATGTTTGAAATGAGATAACCGTTTTTTTGTGAACACTTTTGTTTGCATAATTTTTATTGAAGTTAACTTAAATAGAAGAAGAAAACCTCGTGTGCAGTTTCGTGTGGTATTTTAAAAGAGAACGCCATGGAGGAACCACCTACATGGTCTGCACTGTTAGCTATTCAGTCAGTAAATATTCAGTGAAAACCCCAATAGTATTGCCCAAATTGAAAGTTGGAGCAGTCCATTCTAGAAATGAAGCAGTCTAAAAGTTATCAACCTTAGGTGGGTGTTGTTTACTTACATATACCCAGTATGTTAAATTTATGAATGGTGAAAAGACTTATAGCACCAGCGTTCCCGTATTAGAGCGCTCGAAAGTGTAAAATTGCATTTCATATTAAAGTTAATGGAAGAATTCCTGAACTAATGCATTTTAGACATCACTATCCAGTACAAGGCGAAGAGAATATTACTTTAAAAACTGACGGATGAGTTCTGTGAGACGTCAATGTTTATATCTGCATAAAGCATATCATGTCAGGGCACGTAAATTAGCAAAATAGCTGACATTAGTTGGATATTAGCAATCTGTTTGATATCAGTACTAAATTAGCAAAGTGTTTGATATCAGATGTAACTTAGCAAAGCGTTTGATACCAGTTGTTTGTTTCAGTGATCACGTTTATATATAATTTCAAAATCTGCTATTTTACAGGTGCTACATTTATAAAAAGAAAACTCTTTCTTTCAAATGGTTTGCCCTTGTAGACATTGAAAATTTTTCGTGTTAAATATGTATGAATAAAATACAAATATAATTGTTCATTTTATATGAAAAAGGAACTAACATATAAAAAACCGCTTTGGCTAGAATATAAGTTCGTTCAAATAAACAATTAGTTCTTTGTTATCATTTTAGGTTTAGTGCCCTCTTTCTTCAACAGTAATTCAGCTTTAAGCGGAGTGTTGCTAACGTAACCAGTGTTCCTGGATTCTGCATATGTGCTACTCTATTCTCCGCAAGTAAGTGCCAATCAGAGGTAGAAGACAAACTATTTCAGACACAATGCATTTTATTAAATCGTCACGCAGAAGAAACGCCTGGCCCTCGTTACGAACTCACGACCGTGCGATGCTTAGATCTGCGTTCTCTTAATTGAGATAACCGGCAGTGCTCAAGAAAAAGCAAAGCAGTCGAGCATAATATTCTGATTTTCTATTACTTTGAATGCAGTATAGAAATTGAAAGACTACTCGTTTATTACTTTGTCTTACAAAACCATTAGGTCAGACAGAGTTAACCTTGTATAGACATAAACTTCAGCAAACCTTACGAAATCAGTAACTTCATTCGACTAATCTGCCTCAAAATTTATAACTTATATTTTCTTACAGCATCCACAACAGCGAGAAAAGTAAAATCGGTCCCTCATGCATAACACACCCACCTGACATTTTTTAACAACCTTTACACTCAATAAAACTGTTACTCCCAGTATATTCTGTAACAATATCTGACTTCATTATATTAATATACTGCCTGAGCCAATGAGACTTTGATTCCAACAAATTCAGACGAAACTGCTACATGTTTTCTGTACAAAGTATATATTAATCGCAAAATAATGAATAAATCAAAGTCATTTCGTGATTTCGTCAAATGATTCTTAAAAATCCTCATTTCCTATGTTGTTTTTATTATCTTATTCAAAATTCAATAATAAGCCGTGCCTTTACATCGTATCTTATTTCTCGTGACAATAAGCAGTTTTTAGCAGGAAGGCCTGGCGATGACTTGTTTCATTGTATCGTACTCCTGGAGAAAAAAAAACACTTTGGTTCACTTACTGCATTTTAGCGACATAAAGTCTTTCTAGTAATATCCTCAACAGCATCAAAGACTGCATGTTATACGTGGATACAGTGCCAGCTATATTCAGATTGTGTTAAAATGAATTTTTCATTACTTTGTCATTATTCTGTGTCCACTGAGTGAAGAACAGCTCAGTTGCACCATTGATCTTTGCAGCTGATGCCATCCGCGTACAAATAATATTCTTTTAATATGACAATTACTCAATCAAGCCTTCAGCTTAACGGCTGTCACTTTTAATAACTTTTCAGCTTTGTGTATAATCAGCTGTTATGTTTTTAATATATAATAGCATATCAGTATTCCTGGTAAACAAGATTTGCGTAAATTTAGAAACAACTATTGGGAACATAAATAGATGACGCATCCATAAACTATATATTTCCACAGTGAGAAGGCGAACGACTTAAGACATTATAGGTTAAGCATCAACACGTCTATTATAGATGTATTTGAGATTATAAAGATGAAACATCAAAAATGAGCTTACATTATACAAAATGTATAAGGTTTTAGCCATAACACAGAACTATTAAAGAAAGGGTGGAAATGTACTGCTATGAGTTTTCAGATAACTTCCTGTAGATATACTGAAGAAGTATGACATAATCTTGAGAGGACTTCCGTGTCCGAGTGGTTAAGGTCGCTGACTTCAAGTCACTTGCCCCTTATCGCTGTGGGTTCGAACCTCACTCGTGGCGTTGAAATCTTTATGTAAGAAAGCTATCCAGATGGCTTACGGAAGGTCGGTGGTTCTACCCAGGTGTCCGCTGGTGATGAAATGATGCACGGAGGGGCAACTTGGGTCTTCCTCCACCATAAAAGCTGGAAAGTCGCCATATGACCTATAACTGTGTCGGTGCGACGTTAAACCCAACAAAATAAAAGAATAAAATAAAACATAATCTTGAGGTTTTTTCTCGGTCAATCAAATTACCTCTATTGTTATTAATTTTCATTGTCCTTTGTGTTGGTAATTGAAAGTAAGACACAACTTGTATTTCACGAAGTGTGAATTCAAAACCAAACATGATATCATGTTATAAACACGGAACTCGGGCAATGTGTCTGTCAGGATACTGGTTATATGACCCAGAGAAGTGCCTACGCCTTTGGTATCTTGAACAATTGTTTGGGCCCAATCTCTAAGGTGACTATGTCTTAGACTAGCTGACAAACGATGTAGAATGTCCTTAGTTAAAACGTAGAGCTGGTGAGACCTACTATCTCATATATAGAATTTTCCTCTGGCTACCTTGCCTAAACGATTCGTGTACCAATGATTCGTAAATGATTTTAATTATGAGCTAGACAATTTCAGGGATCAGGCAAATCACTAAATGTTTCAAACTAACAATTTTCAATTAGCTCACTCTCCTATAGGCTGTAGACTCTATACTTGACTGGTCTTATTGTTGAAGTTCCCGTCAGACAATGTCTTTGAATCAACAACATACGAGTCCTGTCGCATAGATGCTCGGCCTCTGTCCTCTCAAACTCTATATGATTGCCCTGACTCCTGGATGCTCAGCGCCTATATGCTATCATATGTGGCATTCAACTACCAGATAGGCATATCCCCTATGCCTTGGCTGTACTTCGCCAATAACGCTGAACCGTCTATAAGCTGGAACTCTCCTACTATCTCAGTAGAATTCCAAACTCTGGGTCTCTGGCTCAGCTTCCCGGTGCCTATATTTGCTATCGTCTATAGCATTCAACTACCCTTAAGGTAAAACTCCTATGCGCTGGCCCTATAGCTCGAAACCTTGTTGAAATTCGGCAACTCTTCTTTTGTCTAAGAACTTCCAAAGTCTTCTTTTTAATAATTTATCCGCCCTGACAGGGTAACTGCAATAGTCTCCTTCTCAAGGTACTGGGATAAATTATTAGTTGAATCCTCGATGTGTCTTCTTCAACCACTGGATACCGAATGAGCTCTCTGTCATCCATCTACCTATTTATACCATAGCAGACGTGCTATTTTTAGAACTTGTTTATGATTGGTCCAAATTTAAACATAACGTTTTACAACGAGAACTTGCTCTATATAATATCTGGTTCCCTTTAACTTTTGTATATGACATAATGTGCGTAGTCAACACTGCTGTACTGAGGCTACTGTTGTACCAATACATTGTTGACCATAACATCAGGATGTTGTAGCGTTACCATTGCTGTGACCATTGTACCATAACAGCATTGTTCCATAAATAGTCGTTCCATGACCACCCCGTTGTAAACAGACACCATTGACCATAAGACAGTTGTACCATAACACCAATGTACCGCAGCATAGTTGTACCATAACGCCAATGTACCACGCATCGTTGTACCATAACACCAATGTACCACGACATCTTTGTACCATAACACCAATGTACCGCAGCATCGTTGTACCATAACACCAGTGTACCACGGCATTGTTGTACCGTAACTATAATTGCGTAGTAAACACTCTGCTGGACTGAGGCTATTGTTGTACCAATACATTGTTGACCATAACCTCAGGATGTTGTAGCGTTACCATAACACCATTGTTCCATAAACAGTCGTACCATGACACCGTTGTAAAGATATATCATTGACCAAAAGACAGTTGTACCATAACACCGATGTACCACAGCATCGTTGTACCATAACACCAATGTACCACAGCATCGTTGTACCGTAACACTATTAGACCATATGATTGTTTGACCAAACCATCGTTGAACCATAACATCGTTGTACCATAACATCATTAAACCATTACATCGTTGAACCATAACATCGTTGTACCATAACATCGTTGTACCATTCGTTGTATTGTTGCTTCGTTGTATAAGTGCGATACTCTTTATGCTGTAAATCTCAGAGAATGGACTGTTCGGCATTTTGAACAAACAGACATTAGAGAAAAGCTCATTCATAGTACATCACAGAATCCAGTTTCATTATTAAAAGTTTTGTAAAGATAATGATTGATCGAGGAGAGAGAGAGAGAGAAGTATCAATCACTAAGAATGTCTGTAGATGTTATCATATAGTATGATATAGCATTTATCAGTCCTTCTACACCATATGTATGGCCCGAATATTCATATTCGGATACAGTGCAATATACTCCTCAACATGTAGTGCTGACTTGAATTTCACAATAGGATTCTTGTCTTCTTCAGCATCCATTACCTGTTACCTTACCCTTTCTGCTAGTACCTCTTGCAAGCCAATGTCATAGAAAAATACTTAAGTCTATAACAAAAGCAGCGACAAACTAAAGTTACTATACCACGCACAAAGACAGGAAACCCCAACAACAACAGCAATATACCGAATAATAAACCTGTCCATTTATCTTCATATTGCGTAATGCATTTTTTTTTGTCAAAGCAGACAAAGGCCACTCTAAGTGAGTTTTTACATGTTATAAGCTCTCCAAACTTAAACATTATTTTAAGTCATTTTTCTGTTAAAATGACATGCGTTGAATTCTGCTAATGTATTACTAGACAATTCCTTGCAAATGATACTGAGCAATTATCAAGAACCTGCAGGGTAAGAAACCATGTTTCCACTATGGTTTTCTAATAGACAGAAACGAAATAAAATGCATCTCATGCAAATTTTATAAACACCTTTAATAATTTTAGGTGCTATATAACATTTTTTCATTTGTTATATAAATAAAGTCTGTCTTCAGTATTCTAGGAGATATTTATCAATAAAACAAAAACAAGATATTCATAGACAAACAAAAATAAAACATTAATAAATTTGCCCTCACCATAACTATTGCAATTAAATTTTCGTATTTATATATGTACAACATTATTTCAAAGTCTTTCACTCTCGCAATGACGTATAATAAACAATTCACTTGTTTCAGGGAACCTTCTTTTTTTCTTTTAATCAAAACACTAAATCTTGATCAGTGTTTTTTTTTTCATTTACACTTAAAACGGATAAGTTTCATGTAGAAGTAACCTTTTGATTTACTTAGTTTTTTGATTTTCACAAGTAGCGTTATCTATAACTGACCTGTCTTCAGTAAGGTCGGAATATGAAAGTTGTCTATTGTCTTAAATCTCTAATACTTTCCGCAACGATAACCGCATTTTCTTGATAACACGGAATAACACATGTTGATATTCAGATGGGCATTTGACCTCTTTTAAAAGACTAAGATTGTATGAATCGTTATCATTCTTTGATAAACTGATTTCGTCCTTATTCGACCCAAATACAATTGAAATGTTCCTGTCTTTTCCTATTTTAACCAAACTATCTATATCTAATAAAGCCAGCTCTTTCGTCATGTATTCTTCAGTGATGGGTGAAATTTCATAAATTTGTGAACTTCTCCGTAGTTAACTACACATGTTTGTGAACTTCTCCGTAGTTAACTACACATGTTTGTGAACTTCTCCGTAGTTAACTACACATGTTTGTGAACTTCTCCGTAGTTAACTACACATGTTTGTGAAGTTTGCAGTTAAATAACCTGCATTTTCTACGTTCTGTTATCAAAAATATGTTCAAATCTCTTTAGATGTATACAATTTCTGACTACCCTTAGTCTTTGTAAATCGTAGTAAATATGAACCCTAAAATTATACAAGAAACCTTTACCTAAAACAACATTTCTTGTCGTACCAGAGACAACAAAAAAGAAATGGTTTACTTCCATTCTACCCATTATGAAATATATTCTACATGATCCAATTGCAAATTTACATGTTTTTCTTTGATTAATTCGGTTGAAATTTTAAAGAGTCATAAATTTATTATTAATCAACATCAATTTACTGCCCGAATCAATTAAAGCCTTATAGTTATGTTTACCAATTTTTACTAAACAAGATTTTGGATTATCTGCCTTATTGAGATGATAAACTTTTTTAACTGGATACTTAAATCTTTCTTTAATGGTTTCATTTTGAGAGAAGATTGCTAAACATTTAAACATGTCGGATGTTCATAAGATACAACTTCACGTTGTAAATAACAAGTCCTACATTTTCTATTTTCTTAATCCTGTTTATGAAAAACTTTGCATTCCGGTCTAATGCTGATCTTGCGTGATTTATGCCATACATGGGTAACTGAAAGCCTACTTGAATTTCTGTTGCTAAAGAATGGACGGCTTGCACCATACTAGAAGGAAGGGAAAAATAAACAGGACTTACAATTGTTCTAATGTATAACTTCTTATGTTGTCCTTCCGTCATTCCTCTCAAAGACTGTAACTAAACTGTCATCCGACGAAACTGCTCAAAATTTCTAAAAGTCTATACATTGTTGAAAAAATCCTGGTCACGGCACCAAGAAGGAGCGATGTACCCCTATCAGCCGTTTAATATAGTTCATTAGTCGATCGTGTAGTGGATTTTATTTAGTACATAAAAACATGAGGTACAAAGTTCTTTAAATATGATTCATACATTCCAAATCCCGAAATTATCCTGAACTAATTAATACATAAAATCTCTCTCTCTAGATGCACATTTAAAATAAATAATTCTATCTTTCTTAAATTAATTTATCCATAGTTCCAAAATAGTCCTTTAAAATAAAATAAGTTTAATAATAATAATAGTAATTTAGAGTCTTAAATACCAAAACTGAGAGACACCCATCATCTAACAGCTCTGCTCGAAAGCTAAGGCGCTCTGCAGCAAAAGCGCTGCCTAGCTAAGGTGCTCTCCACATCCTACGTATAAAACCCACATTATCAGTCTGTCAATGAGACAAGCGTTTTATAGCAAAACCGCAAAGGATGATGTGTCAACTGCTGAACATTTCTCATGCCACCTTAGTGGAATCAGTATACAATATATTCGAACAAGGTATATTTAAGGAAAACTATCCAGTAACATCTTATAATAGTGATAAATGTCCGCACGCCGAATAGATACCACTGTGGCACTTGTCATGCTTTATCTAAACTTGCTGACCCTTAAATTAGTCTCGCCTTTACTATAGTCTAGCTATCTTAAAGAAAATGAATATGATTTCAAGTTTACAAAATAGTTAAAATCAATAGAAACTCTCCTTAATAATTACCATAACGATACAGTCATAGTATTATAACCGACATTGCAGCTTAGCAGGTATTAACCGACGAATGCATTGTGACTTAAATCGACTACTAGTATCAGGACTTAAAGAAAATATTTTAGCCACGACCGTCTCTATAAAGCTCGCAAAGTCGATTCACCTTGCAGTGTTTTAACCCTAAGTTTGCTAATCCAGAGGAATACGTATTTAACGATTTCATAACAAGTTGAAATACATCTCCGAAAATTGGCCGGGCCAAAAGTGAGAACACTAGCGCATGCCGGTTTCAGTTTGCAGACCACATGTTTGATTGCAGCAATATTATAGGTGCAACTGCACAATCGTTTGCGTAACATATTTCTCTGCATGATAAACCGATTCCCTTTAAAGTTTGTAAAGCGAGTTTATAAATCTCTTGTGCAATATACCGGTAGGTTTTTAAATGAGAGATGTTCTTGAAGGTAAATCAATCTGAGGAAGAGCATGAATTGTTTGCGTTCTCTATCATTTTAAGATCACATAACGACTCTGCAGTCATTTATATTTGCCATATTTGTAACTATTCCTATTTCAAGTTCAATAATCGAATAGGATCCAGCTTACTGTTGTGGCTAAAACACTTACCTAAAGTTCTGATAGTAGCTGTTGATTTTAAGGACCATGTATTGATCACAATAATACACAATAGATCTACAGAGTAATATTTGCTTGACATTTTCATGTAAATTTGGTTACTATTCAAGTTATATTTACAATAAATAGCAAAACAAAAACTAGAATACTTTCTCAGTATAATTTCACGAAAGCGAAACACCTGTATTTTGCCTAAAGAACATTAATATTCGTCTTAGAGAGTAATGTAAATAATCAAAATCAAGTAATAAACATTATCCTGAGAAATGATAAAAGTAATTATATGTAAAAGAATATCGTATTTTTCTTTCATTAAATAATTTAATCGCTAATGATAACGTCGCTATTTATTGTATTTCGTTTCTGTGAAATAAGAATGATTTGAATCAATATTCGTGTCCGGTTTGGATTGATGTCATATCTTCCGATTTGAAGACGGCAATAAAATGTCTTCCGTAATGTCTTGGTCACATAATTGCTTTTGGCTTGCAAATATCGAGTGTAAAGAACGGTTCATGCACCATGAAACGTCTGTTAGAAGGTTTCTTTAATTTACCTGGATCTCTGAAAAAATGAAGCATTCTTTATATCCAATTACATCTCAATAGCTATGTGGTAAAACTTATCAGAACAAAAGAAAAAAAAAAAAAAAAAAAAAAAAGAAAAAAAAAAGGAACAACATTTTTTACAATAAGAAAATAACAAAAATCTTCACATACTTTGGCAGTTCAAACAAACACAAGGTGTCAGATTTTTGAAATAAAAGAGTTGTGAGGAAACTGAATTAATCTATTTTTCGTTTGTACAATTGGATTGACATATCGCATAATCTGCTACTTTACGTATTTACAAGTAAATATGTGATAAAGTTTCAGGCATAGTGTTCACAAAAGAGTTTCAGTCTCAGCTGAGATTGATAATGAAACTTAATTATTACATCTAAATAGCATGTTTAAAACTTAATTTTAAATTAATAACTATTTTCAAGTAGCTGTTGAGTATTGATGGACATCCTCAGTTTGAATAACCTAATTTTTTTTTATTAAAATTGATATTAAAAGTTCAAACTTAAGCTTAGCTGAGACCGAAGAGTGTTTTGTGAACAAGGGGCCTGATTGCGATCTGGCATTGTATCTTTTCCAGTTTTTCTCATTTGATCTTATTTTTTCCTTTGCATTTGTTAACGAGTGTAGAGACATCAATCACAGTATGTTCCTGTCATACGAGTGACCAACATTTGACACGACGCTAAATCATAAACAGTACCTTACTTAGATTGAACAATAACAGCCTACATTAGAATTACGACCGACATATCCTGTGGAGCCGTCACGTAACGCAGCAGTAAAATTATCTTAAGATAAAAAGCCGCCTTGTTAGACACACATGGAATCAATCACGGCGAAAGAAAGACTTTCCTGCTGATCTGAATATGTTTTTAAATGTCAAGTCGACCTCGTATCGTATGTTTTGGTAAGTGCGTACAGATTACAATTCAAACTTTCATAAGCTTACCTGTCTATGTTCAGATTATACATCTTTTGATCTGCTTTTCTTAAATAATATGTGACGTTTGTTTTGAAATTAAAGATATCGTACAATATAAGGCTAGAATTGTTTGTTAGCTGTTTCATGTGTAACAATTTGACGAGGTTCTATAGAGATTACGTAATCGTTGTTTTCCCTTATGAAAATTGTAAACTGGCAGTGAAATAAACAAACAGATGTTTGAAATGAGATAACCGTATTTTTGTGAACACTTTTGTTTGCATAATTGTTGTTATTTCCCCTGTATGTGTTGTTTCTTTTCATTGTTTTCTATTTATTCTTTTTAATGTGTGAGTGAAGTTTACGTCAACGGAAGAAGAAAACCTCGTGTGCAACTTCGAGCAATATTTCTAAAGAGAATGCCTTGGAAGAACCACTTACATGTCGAAAACCAACTGGATAGCTTCCTGTCGTGACAATCCGAGATCGGCAGGAAAAGGAAAGGCCACGAATTCAATAGAAAAGGCACGAGCTTTGATTCTAAAAGACATTGTGACTGGAATAGACAAATATTACAATAATCTGTTCAAAACTGATATGAACATACATGATGCCCAAAAACATTTTTTTTCGTATTATTCTAGATATGTTTGTATACAAAACAATTATTTCTGTTCCAAAGCTCAAAAGCTGGCATTTTGGCAAAATATCTTTGTCACAGATAAAATGTCGTAACATTTCGGCAATTCCTTACACAGGTCCAACGCAATTAATGAAATGCTTAAAAAATTGTGCCTGGAATATACTAAATATTTTCATGCGTTTAAAAAATGTACGAACACACATGACCCAAGCATTTAAAAATGCAGCATACATTTTTCCGTTGAACAATGCAACAAAAGTACATAGATCGTAAACACATAATTTCAATTCGGGACAAAATAATTCTGAAATTGTCTTTGTAATTACTGACCCTAGACTCAAAGACAAGTGTATTTTTTGTAATATTGTAGTAAGTCTGTACTTATCTCAAATATATATACGTAGATAATGGTTGTCTTTTGTTCTCATGGGTATAGTGAAAAACACACAATCATATTTACAGGATAACGCAAACGTCAATCAAAACAAAACAGATACAAATTGACGATAACCATTGACAGACATGTTTGTAAATACAGCGCTTTCACAAGTCTGGAAAGTACTAAAGTTATTTATGTTATGCTTATATAGGCGAAAATATCGATATTAAACGTTTTTAACAAAACACGCCCTGTTTCAAATCTACATTATATGTCAAGTTTTTTTGCAAAGTACAAAACTTTTGTTATTGTTATCAAAGATAAAAATCTTACAATGTATGTATCATGTTTATTACATTCTAGTCGGAACGCTACGTTAAGTTTCACTTTTTGACAACAATTTACAAGGTATTTATTTAAAATGACATTTGAAGTAACTTGTTGAGAGATGAATAATTCTACGTTATCAAGGATAAGCTGTTTGACACTGTACACTATATTTGAAGGGAATTTGTTATCAGTTAGATGACATAAATGTAACGCATTCGAAGGTGTTGATCATTACCATTAACCCTTAGTCTGCTGGCGGCAAGTGATCCTGCCTTTGCGACCAGTGCAGACCAAGATCAGCTTGCAAGTCCCTGCAGTCTGATCATGGTCTGCACTGTTTGCCATTCAGTCAGTATCCTTTTGGTAAGCATCCCTTTTAACAGTTACTGGTACTGTTCAAATTTAAAGATAAACAAGTCCTTTATAGAATTTTAGCAGGGTTAATGTTAACAAAGAGCTATAAAAATAAATAGATCGGCAACTTGAAAGGCATATAAAGCAAATCTCGCCCAAGAAACGTGACAACTGAATAAGATCTCGTTTACCGGAAGTGACGCGTTCTCCACGCGCCATTTTGTATCCGAAAGCAATTATTCATCGGTAAATTAATTATCACCATATGACCACGCTTCTTTTGATGGTAAGAAACGTGTACTTTGTGTCTTAAGACTATTTCACATTAAACTGAGGTTGTTTTAGAAGCTAACATATATTTTAAATGTAGTTTTAAAGGTAAAAATTGTAACTCCATGCTCGCCGATGTTTGTTTTTACTAAGATAACGCCGATTCACGCTCTGACACGAGATCACGCGAGAGTACAGCCAGTTGCCATTCTGTGAAATACTATTTTATACTTCTTTGATGTTAATTAAAGAGTCGATTGACATATTGTTCCATTTAAATGGTTTATATGTATGTTATATGTTATTTTTGTTACACAATAGAAAGTTTCTATTCTAGAACGGAACTTTTTTTCTTTTATTCATGTATCATGTATTGTTAAAATTCACTTTACTTGAAATATTCATTTCAGTATACAAAAAGTTTCTGTGAATGTATCCTACAAGACTTAGTACCAAGTATATGACACTTATGTCAGACATAACGTTGATCGTTTGGAGAGCTTGATTACACAATTGTTTGAATGCCGGACATTAAATATTCGTTGATTTGCTCTAGAAAACCTTCAGAAACTAGACGAAGCATGTTTGAATCGTTCTGCCATTATCCAAATTAAGACTGCATTGTACACTTTACTGATAAAATGTATTGTATGCTAGCAGATAAGTTGCCCTGCTACAATTTGAAATAATATTGTTTAGACAATTTAAATTAAACAAAGCTGATATATTTCAAAAATTGAGGAAAGTGTCATTCTCTTCCGTACTAGCACGTTTTCCACTGATGTTTTGTTGTAGGTTATCGAAAGACGACAAAGAACCATTACTAAAGGCAAACCAGTTACATGCAAGCTTGGGTATTACAAGTCAATATTATTACAGCTTTACTGCCTGTCATATATTTCAACACCTGTTCATAAATATGACTTTTTGATACAAGCAAAACGGTATTATCGTCACTATAAAATATTAATTGATATTTCATTTTGTTTTCGACCTGTTAAAAGTTAATTTCATTCATACAAGCATACAAAAAAATCTGAAACAGACTTTCAAGGATAAATGATACAATACGAATATATCCTAACTGTCTCTGTTGTAAAAACATAATAATTGAGCCGCGCCATTAGAAAACCAACATAGTGGCTTTGCGACCAGCATGGATCCAGACCAACCTGCGCATCCGCGCAGTCTGGTCAGGATCCATGCTGTTCGCTTTCATAGTCTTTTGCAAATAAATAGAGAAACCGTTAGCGAACAGCATGGATCCATGCTGGTCGCAAAGCCACTAAGTTGGGTTTCTGATGGCGCGGCTCACATTGTGTCTAAAATCGTTTTCATTTTCCACTCAGTTATGTAATTGCAAGGGAAGTTAACTAATAGATATCTCTGTTTGTTAGTTCTTTTTTGTAATTTCTTAAGGCAGGGGCTGCCATTCTTTGTCATTCTTTGTGAAAACAAGTTTCAAGTTAATATGAGAATTTCCGTCATTGATACAAACGTAACTGGCACAAGTTTCGCAATTTTAAAACCGTTTTTGTTTTGTTATTTAAAGGAATTCAGTTTCAGACTTTATTTAATGTCTTGCAGGTTTTATCTCTATAACATGTGGGCAGATTATTTTAGTTTATACACAATATGTACTGATTCATTGTAGCTCGGTTTCGAAGAAAGCTTCAAGCTATTTTAAACCACCCTCGAGTCCAATTCCTGGAAAGGTCAGTACTGATGTCGTGACCCTAATATTTTCCCTGAATAAAGACGTTAGTACATAAGCAATATTATAAGAACGGGTATCAAAATTTCATCGTGAGCTAAAATTTAATTTAAACACATTTTTATTTCGACAAAAATTACTTTGAAATAATACGTTACCGTCTTTGCGTGAAATAGTACTGTCGGGATTACCGCAATCATTTGATCATTCTCCATTATCAAGCTGAAATTAGTATAGTCAATACGGTCAGTATGTAATTTAACAAACTGATGTGAATTACAAACATAAAATCCAGAACACATTAGGTTTGGCTAAAACTAAATGATATCATATTATTGCATAAAAATGTATTGCGCTCTTGCGTTTTAAATATATCAGCCGTATTCAATTTAGCATATAATTTCTCATTTACAAAATGCTTTTACCCAAAAATTCTTTCAAAAGTAATATCACACTAGATTAACTCCATTGCTTGCATTTTAAGATATGATATGACTTGTTCTTTCCAAACCTTCAATTTGAGACATATCTATTCCCAATTTAAAGAAAGTCTGTATTTTCTAACTTAATCGATATTAAAGCTGCCATTAGTTCTCTCATGAACACCGAGCATCGTCTTCGTCTGGATACAGGAATACTTGACTGTGTCGTCTATGCCGTAAACACATCAAGTTGACAGAGATGTTTCTGTCTGATTGCAATATGTTTGAGTTAGCTATGAAAGAGCCTTGTTCCGCTATATATGCAAATGTCAATGATCCCTTAGATTGCGCAAGATACATCTTTGGTTATCTCTGAAAAGTGTGCATTGATTATATATTTAACAATTTCACGTTCACATTGTTAGACAAAATTGAGAGTTATATTAGATTAAAGTCTACAGGGTCAATAACAAACCAAATATAAAACAATACATCAATAGCTTCCGACTCAGCAGACATCTTTAGTTTGAGAAATTATGATTTGTTTTGACATATATTTGTTATTGAACTCTTTAAGAATGTTGGAATATTTTATTTATAGTCTTTCCTGCTTTAAAAAATACAGATAAAACGGTAGTACAGAAAATCTTTTGAAATAAGAATATTTCGCTTGTAATGTGATAGTTTTATATAGCAATGTACATTCCTGTCTAATTTCGAATTCCTTGCATCAAATCATTGACAAAAATGTAGTTCAAGACAGCACTATCTTGAATGCGACAGGGGAAATATTTTACATGTGTTCAAAGTTTACGATGAAAATTGCTGTAATGTTTGACACAACAATATGCATATTTTTATCTAAAATACATGTAATTGTTCATTAGAAACTGTGTAGTGGAAAGATACAGCAGACGGGTTGTTTTTAAGCCGCATGGTCACCAAACTTAAAACACTGGTAACTTTTACCATAAAAAGGTTCTATATACATGAAGCTGAAAGCCTTTGGGTCCAGAACTGCATCATATCGGCATAACGTTTTATACAGTGACATCCGTAACAGTTTCTACAACATCTACAAGTGGACACCTACGCTGACACTGTGCCAGTCAAATTAATATCAACATCTATTCTAATTTGTTAGAGTCTTCCTAACATAACCGTTGACATATTAGTTTATTTGCCCACGAACATGGCACATCTGACAAAATCAATTTTTGCTAAATAGGGAAAGCTAGAAGGAAAGACGCTATATTAAATGATATTATGTTTAGGTGTTTAAGGTACCAGATGCAAGAGCATATCCATTGCTGATTTGTATTGATACACCACGCTATATAGTCAATTATTGAAATTGTTTCTGGAGTCATTTTACAATACCTTCAATCAAAAGCAATAAATTGTCTAAGATATCTATCGTTAGAAATGACATTTCTGTCAATACAATA
Organism: Mercenaria mercenaria; assembly: GCF_021730395.1. NCBI lineage: Eukaryota > Metazoa > Mollusca > Bivalvia > Venerida > Veneridae > Mercenaria > Mercenaria mercenaria. Next base: position 66,140,834 of record NC_069375.1, read on the forward strand.
CAACTATCAGTATTAATACAATTGTGTTGCATTTAATGAGAATGTTTCTGAAGGTCATTGCTCCAGACCATGGTCTACTTGGGCAATACCTTGGTTCTCATGCAAGTGTTTAAACTATATTTTCTAATCATTGAAACTATCCATTCTGAGAAATATAATCATGATTTATGTACACGCGCATGTGCTTTACAATGTTTGCATGTTGTATTAGATATACGAAAAATAGATACTATTCTTTCTAGCAGTGTTGTTCTTATAAATATATATGTATTATGCAGATGATGTGTATAATGATATTTTCTCGTGTATAAATGGCCGCCAATTTTAATTTGCCACGCCAATTTGTGGCAAAAACAGCAAGTACTTCAGTACATGCTATCTTAAAAAATCTTTCGTAAAATTAAAGTACTTTAAGTCCTCGTGCATGCCATACTTTTAAAAATAATTTAAGGCAACTAACAAAGCAGAAATCATGATATAAAACTTAACATTCCCATGGGAATGCGGTCTTTTCCCATGGGAAAACAAGAAATTTGGTAAATTTTCCCATGGGAATTTCAGTTCCCCATGGGAAATATTTATATTACTTTAAATGATTTTCATTTTAAAACGTTTTAGATTTTCCCACGTGAAACGGTTCCCATATTTTGGCCATGGGAAGTATTTCCTATTGGAATCATTTCCCATGGGAAACATTTCTTATGGGAAGACGTAAATTAAATAGTAAATAGTAAATAGTGTTCTATAGTGAACGTTATTTAATCAAGACTTTTCTTTCTTTTCATATGTCGAGTATTTCCATTTTTCTTACGTGATAAACAATCAATTTTTAATCAGCCTAGATATATTTCATTGATGTTACTTTTTAATATCTTATATTAAATTAAATCATTAATTTATAATTTTCTGTATCTTTCGTACTTTGTTTAAGTATTTCAAAGATTTCGCCACTGACGATTGGCCAAGAGCGCTAACATCTAACTAACTTACCCATAACCGCCATTTATTTGAAAGACAATTGGAACATCGCAGAAATATTAAATCTGAGAATATTATACATCTGTCTGGTTGAAGGCCGAAGATTCAACACAAGTGTCTTTTCATGCTTGAAATAAAGCCAAGAAGAATAGTCGGATCCATCATATAGTCTAAATTGAGTTTATGGACCGTAACCTAACGTAAACAAATAAAACAAAATGTTCTGTACTTCAGCTTGCATGCTCATACTTAAACAATTTACTGTGTCATGCTTCCTACTTTATCGAATGAAGATATGATTCTTTGGTTTCTTATCTGTGCACATCTTCCAGCAAAATTAGTAATGCCAAAATATGATCTACCATTTCGCCATATTGCAAACAGGTCATTTTCCCATTGATTTTGTCCACAGCTGGATAAAATTCTGTTAATATAACAAATATTCAATGAAGCCTTCAGCTTAACGACTGTCACTTTTAATATCGGATAAGCTTTGACTGTTTTCGTTTTCCATATGTAAAGGAAATTTGTTATTTGTAATTTGTAACCACGTTTGCGGGATCTTTCAGGACAATCATTAAAGAATAGCAGGGTGATGTATTTATAATCCATTTATTGTATTGTCTACAGTGAGTCAGTAAACATACAATGCATTACGCAAGGTGTGGTCTAATCCATTCAAGATACGCGGGGTATTGCCTTTACAATTGAAATGAGACAAAACTCAATCTGTTGGACATGGCCTAAATTTCACGTTTTAAAGTATATGATATAATGTTAAGGAATTGGCATTGTTTTTTCGCAGAAGACTTGTGGCCTCGACCAATAGGATAGCCCAACGCCAAACAATAGAGGCAATATAAAATTACCCAAGAATTGAATTTTTATTGAATAGCTCTATGATATTTATAAAAATAAAAAAATACTTAAATGATTATTCGACTATCCATTGTGTACTTGGTAATGTGTGATTCAACCATTGCTGCGTTCAATGCATGCTAAACTTCCAAACAAAAGTAAAATTGCGATGCGGCACTCGTCCTCAAATAAGTTAACGCAAATACTGGTTAAATATTACAGGAGATACTGCTACCTGAAAAGAACACATGCTCAATTATGTCGCCGGCAAAGACAATGTCAATTCATCTACAACCCTTCATTAGTATATATTTTTCTAAAATTCAATCAACATCTTCGACCAACACCAACCTGATATGTACTTCCGTCTTCCATTACTTTAATAGTGGTCTATTTATGTAACGGCGGACATTTTATTGAAGACCAGTTGTTTCAATATGGTTGGCAACAGAGGTCTCAAGTGAGGAAAGTTTTGTCAAAATTTAATTGCCGTAGCGGAACATATTATTCACATTTTGGTAGAAGAGTGAGAAAGAAGGGTATATTTTGTGATGTAAAACTCAATGCTAGTATGAGCAGTTTACTGTCTTCGCTCATTTATCAACTTATAGGACAAAAATGACTGTTGGCAACAACACCCAGGAAATCAACTCAACAATTACTGTGAATATATTGACCTATTATCTCATTTTGAGATTATATATCAAAGGTTGTTTATTTTCATCCAGTGTTCACGTACCAATGTATCGTTCAACAATGATGAAATAAAACTCAAAGTGTATATCTATCCAATTCAGAAACAATATTGTCTGAAATAAGGCCATTATTAAGAGCTTTGCCCATATAAGTAAGTCACAAAAAGTTAAATACCAGAATATTCAGAGAAATATCAGAAGACACCTAAATTAAGTTGACATAGACCATACGGCTGTGTACTCATTTGGCCGTAGCCTTACACGTCACATATATAAGCCACACACACAACTTCGATCACACACCCTTTTGCCCATTAATATATAATATACCTATAATTATGAACTTATTGTAAATGAAAATCAGTTAAAAATTATCGATATTGAAAAGTGCAACGTAAACATTGTCTGTTTCCAGCTGTGTCTAAAGTCGCCTACTACTCAAAATCTGGGCTTTCCTAAACAATGCGTAAAAAACAAAGACAAATTTCAAGCAGGGAATGCCACGTTCCAAAATCGCAGCCTCCCCAAAACGAAACCCACAGCATGCAGACGTGCACACCACAAACACATACACACACACGCGCGCGCGCGCACACACAAAGCCAACACATGAGGACAAAACGAACAAACAAAGGAACACAGTTGGACACTGCCTTGGTACGCACTAAGTGTAGGGTTTAAAACTTCAAACATGTTAATTTTCCTAATTCATCAATCTCGCGTAAATGTTAAAGATAAAGTAAACCTAAATTACTCTGTAAATCAATAACAGTTTATATTTTTCCCAAAACAATCACGTGATGCATTAAATGGATTTGAAGCGAAAACAATATAGTCCAATTGTTTCTCCCCTTGATGAGGTACATAAATCGGCATTATGGATGCTATTGCTCACAGAGGTCTGTTTTCAAAGGCTAAACATGCCATGTTTTGTATACATCTATTATAAGTTATATATAAATAAAAGCTTAGTATATGTTTTAGTTCTCATAATACTTTATAGAGTAAATACTTTTATACATAAAAAACTTCAGAAAGGAAGTCTATTAAGACTGATAAACACGTGCGGCTAATTAGATATAAAATTTAAAGATTGGATTAAATATCTGATTTTGTCATAATCATAACTTACAATTTTTTCATATGCAATACGGATTCGCTTAGACATTTTTCATCGTTTATCGGCGGTCAACAATGTTTGGATCGTAGCATGTTTTATTTGTCATTTTTGTTCCTAAATCACAGACATCTCAGTCGTTTATTTCTCTATCTACATTAAATTTACCAAAACATCTGTATTATCAACTCCTATTTTACGATCATAGTTGAACCGTAATGAAATTTGCGTCGTGTAACCTTTAATTCAGCTTAATGTTGTCATTGCGTAATTCTGTTATGCTGCTGTTTAAATTGATTGTGTATGTCTTAATGTAAGGCCCAGAAGGCTTTGTTGAAACAGATTTTACGGAACAGTTCTGTTAGTAGCGCACGCTAAGTGGTTTTCATTTTTGCCGTATGAATGCAAGTGATATTTCAAAATCTTGATACGTGTGACAATAGGCATCATTCGTTGGCAACAACATACAACGTTTCTACACCCTGTCTTAGACAGCAGTACAAAATGCAGTTGACTGTGATAAATCTACAATCCATTTATAAACAGCGCTTAAGGAGTTATGAAATTTTCAATGTTTCTTTAAACATACCCTTGCTTAGATAATGTTCAACAATTAATAACCCGAAGTAATGTTTAATGTTGAAGTTCTTTTAAATCTATGAGGAAAAACAGCATTTTAATCATTCAAAATATTATTGTTTCATAACTGGAGAATGTATAAGGCTTTCACGAATATTAAACTTCCTGTCTGTTATTATTCGTGTTATTAACATATTTCTTTACGTATTGATTTCTTTTCTTAGAGTGCTTATTTCAGCGGCTAGACCGATCACCGAAGCTGTTAGATAATAACATTATTAGAGATAACAGCCGTTCCTTCTGGAATTGCCGATCTAGATGCAAGCGGAAATTAACAGGTTCTATTAAAATAACTCTACCATATCAGTTTCATAAAATGCTAAATCTATCTTCAAATAAGAAATTAAACAGAAAAGCGCAGTTTTGGTAAGAAACCTGTGTATATACCCTATCAATCAAAGTCACTTGTCCAGTAATCTAACTGTGTCCCACAAAAGGTCTGAAAAAGTCTATTTGTTGAATGTACGTACAATCTTTGCATTTGCATATCTAGTTAAAAAAGCAGGATGTTTTGGCGAAACGTCATTTATCAGTAAAGAATGGAATGAAGCCCAGATCCGGCAAACAGAAAGGTTAATCAAACAACAAATAACGGAAACCCTAAAGTAAACTGATAAAGTCTAAAATGTTTCATCTTAAAAATTCAAAATATTAAATATTTTTTATGCTTTTGGTCAAATACTGGAATATATCAGTGAAATGAAATTGATAATTCCAGTTTCAGAACACTGAAAATATCAATTTTATTTTTCATTGTTAAGGAACACTCGAATTCAAAATAATATTGATTAAAAATAATCAGTAAGTTCTTTGCAAAATATATTTCAGCAAATTATAGATGTGCACAAATACCTGTACGAACATAAAGAAGTACATTCCTCGGTTATAAAATGAAAAAGAAATCTGGAATCTTCAGAGAACTACTGGTTGGCAACCCAGATTCGGACAATTTTACAACCTTTTCGGCTGTCATATTTTCATTTTGTAATGGAAGATCCATGAAATGTTACCTGAATCAAGTTCAGATCTCCGGTGTCACAAAACGCGAATTTGTTTGTATCTAAAAATAAAGGGAACACGTCACTGAGGCTCGAAAGAGGGTACGTAAATCTAACGTTTTTAGCGTGTTGCAGGACCCAGAAATCGGGCAATAAGAAAACACTAAGTATCGGTAATTTCTGACTCGCAGAGTCATTTTTAGGTCGATATTAATGATAAAAAGACATGTTTTACCTTGTTGACATTCAACTATTAATGTTTGATATAAGGCTGTCGGGAGTTAAAATAATTCAGCTGGCCTACATACGACACAAAATTTTGAAATAAATAATGGCCGTTATTTTCTGGATTTTTTAAGCCTGGCGCTACCCATTTTGATCATTTTAAAACACGCAGTTTTCTCGTCTGCATTTAGGAGACTGTAGATGAGTACCCCTTGAATAATTTTTGGGCCTCAAAACAAGCATGTGCATGCGCACTTAAGCACATGCATCTTCCCCCAGCGAGAACTGTCACAACATTTCGTGAACAAATGTAAATATTCAAATTTTGTAAGTTTTACATACCGATTTGCAATTGTTGCAGTGGATGTTGCACATAAAGCAAGCGTCTGTGTACTTGTCAACAAATGATCAAAAAGAACGCCGAAATAAGCGTTTACGCGATCGGCCGGGTTTCTTTATCGTCGACATTCTGGATCACTGGGTCGCCAACCAGTATTTAAAAAGTTTTGAACACAGATATCTTGCGTCAAGACGATGTGACATTATAACGGAAAGCACGTGATCTTGCGTGGAATAATGGGAAACATTTGGTCAAAACCAAAAAGAATGAATTTAAATCCTGCTTGTAATTTCCAAAATGCAACCAAATGTATGTCTCTAAAAGCGTTAACCATTGCCAAATTATGATGTCAATTTCAAAATAAACAAACTTTGAAAAACCGTTTATTTTGTGATACCATTGATCACATGCGTAGCTTATACTTAAGTAGCTGACTGTATACTAAGCTGTGCGAGATAGCAAAGTGTTAAATATGTTTGCAATATTTACAATTGTTGAATAAAACCTGATATTCACAGGCAGAAAGTCATACCGACGATTATGAGGTCATACAGTATTGGCAAAAAGTTAACCCTTATCATGCTGGACACGCTTGATTCTGCCTTTGCGACCAGTGTAGATCATGATCAGCCTGCACATCCGAAGTAAAGTATACATCACTTGTTAGTGAGCGTGATAAGATAAAAAGCTTTGAAGATCCAATGAAGTAAATGGACCTTCATTGAATGACAAATGTTTGCGTTTTACTACGTCAACAAAGATTAACAAATATTTCTAACAAAATAGATCAAATAAAATATGTTTAGTAGTTAGTATTTTGTTTCAAGATAGCAGTGACGTATAGTGTCGCTTACATGCAAATTGAAGTACGGACAATGATGAGTGGAACGTGATTCTTTGTCAGAAACCAACCGTAACCTTTCGTTAAGTTTAAGTATCAATACAGTTTCACAAAGGCTTTATCCATACATCAATGCGGTCATATGCACCCTCTTCGTTCAAGAAAGAATGAAAAAAAAAAACAATAAAAAAAAAACAAAAACAAAAAAAAAACAACAAGAAAGCATCATTCAGATTTAATTTTATGTGTATTTGCTCAAATTTAAGGTGTTGGTTTCGTCTGTTTCCAGATACTATTTTATCAAAACAGAATTGTAGAATAACTATCTTCTAAACGAAATACACATGACATTAATGAACAGGATAATATCTAACTCAGTAATATGTTCTTTACGCTTTAAAAGTGCCGATAAATGAAAATTAATATGAGAAGAGAACCATTAAAGAGAATTTATTGCCCTTAATAACGTCTGGGACGAAAAAAGAAATTGAAAATATCATTCTCGTCTCCGTTTCACATCTAGCATCATATGTCCATTACAGGAAGAATTGCGAAGAAAAAAAAGAAAACGAATTGCACAATTAGCATGTTTAACCTGACTGTTAATTCGTCTTCTCTGTCAGCGAGAAATCCCTGCGGTTATTTCTGTTTCAAATTATAGAGTAATTTCGAGAATAATATCCAATTTCATTGTGAGGTATTGGCAGATTCAAGTCTAAAACAAACTTTGTGAAGAACAGCTATCAAATTAGAGTGTGTTTGGTAAGGCTGTTGACGCAAGAGAATAGAATTATCTTTTAATACGATGTTTGAACGTAATTGAATATAAACTATTCTTTTCAATTTGATTAAAATAGCTTCATTTGATACTGGCGTTTGATCAGAATCATTTCTACTGTTGTCATATGCAGTTGTGGGTTGTCATGCTGTGCTTTAAGGGAATTGTAAAAAAGTTAAAAAAAAAACAAAAAAAAACAACATTTCCTAATGTATGGTCAACAAAATTATACAGATTCGTGTAGTTAAAGTATTTTACTTGATATTGACTTATTTATCTACGTATGATAAGTGTTTACAATGACAGTACATGTTATGTCTGATTATGCAAAAGATGAAGTTTCACATACAGAAATACTTTAATGATGTCACTTTAGAGTCACCTGGCAGCTTTTTCTGGCTCGGATTTAACCACGTTTTTCAACAGTATTTTTGTTATGTAACGGCGGTCAATTAACGTAACCAGTGTACCAGTACATTATTGTTCTCTGCAATTAACTGCCAACTTCCCCACATTAATCAGAGGGCAAGTACAAATTATTGCAGACACCATATCTTTTATCAAATCGTCAGGGAGAAGTAGATCGAACGCAGATCTGCACTCTCCCTATTGAGCTTAGCAGGCTGGCTGACAGAGCTTAGGTTAGATATGCACAATTACGCCAGACAACATTACATGAACTGATATATTTTGACTGCCTTTAAAGCTTAAAACAATTTTAATTCTTACAACATATATAGCTGAGACACTTAGCAGAGGTTAAGAGAAAATCAACAGAAAGATCGAATGTCAGATGTTGGTTATGGCAACACACTGTATGATACATAACACAATCCATGTAATTATCGTGTTTGAAAAGAATCATATTTACCTAGGCTCGACGGACCAGATTTCAACCAACATTCCAAATTATTCACATGTACTAGATTTATTGTTTGCATGTTGCAAAATATTCACTTCTTGGTACTGACTTCAAATTTACTCTACATGACGCTTATACAAGGCACGCGTGAGGGCATGGTCAAACATCATTTATTTTACGACAGACACCATTTACATCAAAAGTGCGCAGACAAATTGAAATAAACAAGCTTTTATTCATTCCAATGTTGTATCTTTTAATCATGTTAGGTTACTTGCCAATGCCTGATTTATGATAAAAATTGATTCAGTTACCATTGTCTTAATTACACTTGGCTCAAATCCTGGTTTTATTCATTCCATTGAAATCTACAGCGTACTCCATAAATACCACAGGAACATTGATTCCCAGTAATTACACTTGGCTCAGATCCTGGTTTGGAGTGTTAAGACAATGGTAACTGAATCCATTTTTATCATAAATCAGGCATTGGCAAGTCACCTAACATGATTAAAAGATACAACACGAATTGAAATATCGGCTCCACCGTTGACAGGTCGATTTTAATCAAATCAAATCAAATGCATTATATACAACCCTAACAGAAAAGAACCTATAAATTAAATACGAATGCTCGGGTTTGCAAAATGCTTGTACTATTTAGATCTTCAAAGCGACACATATGATTTTGTACTGAGCCAAAAACAATACGTAATTAATCTTATTCAAAGCAATGTGTAACAAATTTCCAAGCACTCTGTTGCTGTTGTTATTTCTTTAAAAAAAAAAAAAACAAAAAAAAAAAAAAAAACAGGGGGATCATTTACTTCGTTGTTCTATTTAGTTGTTAAAGTATTTCTAAAAGGTGACTGAAATACGAGTACACGTGAGTATAGCACTGTTCAAAAGTAAGGAAAAGAAAGAAACTAAATTTTGCGGAATACTAACAATGCTTTCGATACTTTTTCTACCAATTTGAAAGTTCCATTAGACCATAGTGTTAGGCGTTGGATTTTTTTAGAACCGTAGAACCTGTTTAAAATTACGAACCATAAAGGTCAGTGGTCTAACTCTTTGATTAGGATACGAATAGAAGCAATTCTATGCACTGGGCAAGTGTTGTCAAGCGTGAAGATAAATTAAAGTTGCAGTAAGAGTAGTGTTGTACATGGTCATGCAATGACAGTAACTGGGGCACTACTTTTTAATTTAGGTCATAAGAATATTTACAAATAATAAGCTATTCGGCAAAAAATAGATTAATTAGTTGCAGATTTAGTATGTTTACTTAATGTATTTTTATGTTTACTATATTTCCCGTTACAGCTTCTTTTTGTTATGAGCCTGGCTATATTGCCGTCTTTGGGGTGTTCTGTGCTTCCGGGAAATCTACCCTTACCTTTTATTTTTTAGAATGCAAAGAATACGTTCTCGTGGTTTATTTAATTGAAAACGTGGACAGAAATAAACGAATTACCCTTTAGAGTTTATACATGTACCACTTTTATGTAATGAACAGTGTGTCCTGTAATAATACAAAGTACTTGCAGTTTCAATTATTCACCCAGAATTAATGTCTATTAATTAGACAGGCGAACGATGATTCAACACGAAAGTAGTAACATAAAAGATAAATTTCTGTATTTGTTTTACTGAAAAACAAAGTAATTTTATTTTCCCTTATCACGACATTTGGCGATATAAATTATGTCATCAAAGTATGACAGAAATGAGGTCGCATCCTGTTTAGATAAATACTATATCAGTCACGCAATAGGAGTATTAATCCTATATATATATGTTCAAAATGCTCTAAGTTAAATGCAATTAAGCGGTGCTTCAAGAACTATCCTTTTAGTATATCAAGAATCTGATTTTGTCAATTCACGGCTATAATTATCAGCTTTTAAATTTATAGATAAATTAAAGTTGATTTGAAAATTGATGGTTTATGAGTATTTCGTGATTCTTCACCTTTTTGTTTTTAAATTAATGTCACTACAACAGATTGGTCTCTGATATAGTTTCGATATGGTACAAAAATATGTTAATCAGTGAGACATGCATTGGAAATTCAAAATGAGCGCATTGCACTGTTTATAGTGATATCATCTTTAGATGCAAGTACCTTAGTCGAAAAGTTCTTACTTTTATCGGGTAAAATAGATGAAAGTCAAGCTTGAGTATAGTGCTTGCACTTCTGAAGATTACCCTGTTTTATTTTGGTATACAACATGTAGTTAAGGACCTCAGATATCACATATTTTTTTAAGTTGAATACCATAAAATCACTATATCAGGAAACTGTGAAATTCAGGTAGGGTTGTGAAAAGTGAATTTATAAAATTTTCTTACTACGGCAACGCTCATTGCAACTGAGGCAATTGCTCGTACGTTCACATGCCGACAAAGTCAGATGGCAGCAACAGTTTTAGTATGTTTTATTCAATATTAAGATGAAAAATGCTGTGGAATATTGCATTGTTACACTGCATATACATTTGTATCAACGAGCAACGAGCAAGTATATGTACCTTGAGGCTGTATAGGAAACGGAGCGATCGTATATTTGAAAACACCGTTATTTCTGAATGTATTTTATTTTCTAAGATGGTATACATGGGTATAGGCCGTTGTGTTATATCAGAAAATGATCAATTCATGAAAAAAGGAAAGATGGTTTAGCTCGGTGTGGTTCTTTTGCTGCAGGAGTTATTGTTTGGACTAGAAAACCTATTCTTAAATGAACTTCGTACAAAAATGTTTCAATACTCGTTTACTTCTTGTTTTACAATTTGTTCACAGATATGCGTAGTCTGTTTCCGGAACATTTCATTTGATATTTCATATCTCAACAATATACTGCCACAAATGATACATCTAATAGGTCCAACAGACCTGTAAAGCCTATCAGACACCCTAAAAACTTAGATTAAACAATCAAAATGGTACTAAATTGGGCTGAGTCACTGACTTTTTATGTGCAATTTTTCTGTACTAATACATTTGCCTGCATAATTATTATAATTTCAAAGAGTTTAATATGCCAATGTTTAAATTGTGGTTTGACCAGTTTCCAGTGGATAGAAGTTTAACATGATGAATAAAACCTGTCATTTTGACAGAAAAGATAAAAGTGCACTATTTATTGATCGACTTTTGTCTGCAACAAGAAGTATTTCTCTAAATACCTCTTTTGCATGCCAATAAAATGCCAATAAATTTGCGGTCTTATAAATTGGATGGTGTTAGGTGTTGAGAAATGATAGGAATTTCACACCGTCAAATCTATATTTATTTTTCTGGACTAAACGGCATGAAGGTATCGGCCAATTCAAACTGAATTATCACGTTCATGCAGTTTTCTGATAAATTTTGTCTGGTTTTGCAAACTAGTTTATAATGAAATTAAAAAATTATATAACATTAAACAAGTGGTGCAAACTCAATGTATATGTAAGCTTTCAAAAAGGGGAATTGATTTTCAAATGCTAGATACACAAATGGAGAGATGTTTTGTTGAACTGGTATAAAAAATAATGTTAAATCAAAAACTGCTGCAAAATCGACGTCAACACCATTTTAAGCCCCCTTCTATATCAGATGAAAGAATAAAATTCAGATTGCATTCTAACATTTGGATAAATGTAATAAGACTTCTGAAATGATTGATGTGTTGTTCAATGGAATATCAATTAATTAGACCAAAAAGGATTGAACTGTTATTGCAAAACATAGAGAGAAAAATTAATACAGATTAAAAACATTATTGATTTATCAGATAACCATTTTAATATAAATCTCTGTTTTAGAACACATCTATAATCAATCATTTGGGATTTTGTTCAGTTTTTCTGTTAAATACAATTTTGTGTTTCCTAGTTGTTGTGACACGTAATGTGTATATTTACATAAAACTTTTGAAATATTACACGAAAAACTTTACATTTACGCGTGAAGCCATAGAAACGATGAGTATTTAATTATAAACTCTGTTATCTAATATAGAAGGCTTGGAAATCATATAACACGAGTTTTTTCCACAAATATATCATTAGACTATATCAGATATAATGCAAATAGTATTAAAAGGCATATAGATATTTTAATGTACGAAATTTGCAAAACTGAAATATGTGGCATAATCGATAGCAAGTATAATACCACTTTCCGAGTGATTTTTGTAATGACATTAAGAAGAAATGTAAGTCATTTATACAATTTTTTACAGCCACCGGATTGGAAGAAACAATGAAGCCGACGTATACTCAGGCAATTGCATTATATGTAATAAGTCTATAGAGAGGTTCGTGAACCGGGAGATGAGATACAAGCTAATTAGGCTAATTCGGTAGCAAACAATACTTCAGATTCCTTGGGAGAGGAAACGATGAAGATCAATTCTAAGAAATAAATAGAAACACATTAACACTTTTATAACTTTTATAAAATAATCGGTGTGAAGTGAGCAGTTAGCAGTTGTAGCAGTTCAGCAGTTAACTGCTACAACTGCTAGCAGTTACAGCAGTTAACTGCTACAACTGCTGGCAGTTACAGCAGTTAACTGCTAGAACTGCTGGCAGTTACAGCAGTTAACTGCTAGAACTGCCGGCAGTTGCAGCAGTTTACAGCTACTTGTATTATAGTCCATCAAAGGGAAATTAATCAGAAAGGATTGCTCGGAATTGCCTTCCCTTATAATTGTAACCGTTCCATCAGCTCAGACTTAAAATAGTGCCAACTTAAGCTGATCTTGTAGGATGCACTTAACTAGAAACCCTCAAGTTCACTCAAGTTTCACTAAGCATGCAAGTTTTCAGCCATGGTATAGCTCCAAAGAGCAGATATTTCAGCCGGGTGGTTACTACCCTAGGTTCGTACACTGGGTATATCAAGTTTACTCTAAAGTTAGACCAAGTAAAAACCAAGCTAATACATCATAAAATAAAATGTGACAAGTAAAATCATGAATACTAGGTACAGTTCATAGATGAAGCTTTGCTAAGAACTTGCGGGTTGTAACGGAAGAGGGCCGTCCGTAACCCATAATGTACCATATACTATATAAGGGTTATGACAGAATTGGGCTGCGTGTACCCTTTTAGCCTTTAGCCTGCTGCCGGCTAGTGATTCTGCCTTTGTGACCAGTGCAGACCAAGATCAGGCTGCACATCCGTGCAGGCTGACCATGGTCTGCACTGTTTTATATTCAGTCAGTAAATTTTCATTAACGCCCCTTCTAATAGTAAATGGTATTGCCCAAAACTGAATGATGGAACAGTCCTTTTTAGAAATTCAGCAGGGTAAAGGTTAGATGTAGAAATTTATGTGATGAACTGGGTTATGACAGAAAATGGCTGCCCGTAACCCACGGATTTGTGACAAACAAATATGCTAGACATAGGGTCAGAGTTGCTGACCTGGTTGCTTTGATTTCATTAGTATTAATGTAAACTTTCAGTAACAGTTAAACTGGTATGAAATTAGCATATTAACATATTCATAAGTAATAAATAGTTTACTCATATCATAATCAGAATTCTTTGATATTTTAAAGAGAAATAAAATTGCTCTTAGAATAATTATTAATATGTAATTCTAACAAACTGTATATATGCTATGAAACAAATATAATTAAATTTTCAGAATAAAAGGGAATTAATTCATGTGATATTACAGAATTAAGTAAGAGTTACTAAACAACCATTATATAATTATCTTTCACTAAAACGAAAGTAAGGAATTCCAAATTTCAAAGTGGAAACTGAAAAGATTTTGAGAGTTTCGCATGTGTCCCGGGCACTAAATTTATATATAACACGTATATGCATTTTACATGCATTAATATTCAGGTAGTTATTTATCATTATAATTGAACAAAGGAGAGGTAAAAAGAATAAACATAATGTATGACAAGAAACGAAATGAGTGGGGGTGCTACAAAGTCTGGGCAGAACGTAAAATGGCGAGTTTCGGTGTCGGGCTCCAGTCCCGCAACAGTAGAAAAAACTGGGGTGCCACCGGGTGGTCGTTGTAGAGAGGGTGGACGCCCGACACGCCCGGGTGGTGGCCATCCTGGTTAAGGTCTGGTTTCCGAGCAAGGGTGGACTTTGGTGTTTGGCCGGGAACGCTCGAAAACGCCATTTCGCCTCCAGCAGTTGATTGCCTGGCCGTAACCATAGAAGAAACTGGGGTGCCACCGGGTGGGCGTTGTAGAGGGGGTCCGTGCATGCAGACCCGGCATAACGGCCATCCCGGTTAAGGTCTGGTTTTTTCGTGAGCGTACGTCAAAGTCTGGGCAGAACGTAAAATGGCGAGTTTCGGTGTCGGGATCCTGTCCCGCAACAGTAGAAGAAACTGGGGTGCCACCGGGTGGTCGTTGTAGAGAGGGTGGACGCCCGACACGCCCGGGTGGTGGCCATCCTGGTTAAGGTCTGGTTTCCGAGCAAGGGTGGACTTTGGTGTTTGGCCGGGAACGCTCGAAAACGCCATTTCGACTCCAGCAGTTGATTGCCTGGCCGTAACCGTAGAAGAATCTGGGGTGCCACCGGGTGGGCGTTGTAGAGGGGGTCCGTGCATGCAGACCCAGCATAGCGGCCATCCCGGTAAAGGTCTGGTTTTTTCGTGAGCGTGCGTCAAAGTCTGGGCAGAACGTAAAATGGCGAGTTTCGGTGTCGGGCTCCAGTCCCGCAACAGTAGAAGAAACTGGGGTGCCACCGGGTGGTCATTGTAGAGAGGGTGGACGCCCGACACGCCCGGGTGGTGGCCATCCTGGTTAAGATCTGGTTTCCGAGCAAGGGTGGACTTTGGTGTTTGGCCGGGAACGCTCGAAAACGCCATTTCGACTCCAGCAGTTGATTGCCTGGCCGTAACCGTAGAAGAATCTGGGGTGCCACCGGGTGGGCGTTGTAGAGGGGGTCCGTGCATGCAGACCCAGCATAGCGGCCATCCCGGTTAAGGTCTGGTTTTTTCGTGAGCGTGCGTCAAAGTCTGGGCAGAACGTAAAATGGCGAGTTTCGGTGTCGGGCTCCAGTCCCGCAACAGTAGAAGAAACTGGGGTGCCACCGGGTGGTCGTTGTAGAGAGGGTGGACGCCCGACACGACCGGGGGGTGGCCATCCTGGTTAAGGTCTGGTTTCCGAGCAAGGGTGGACTTTGGTGTTTGGCCGGGAACGCTCGAAAACGCCATTTCGCCTCCAGCAGTTGATTGCCTGGCCGTAACCGTAGAAGAAACTGGGGTGCCACCGGGTGGGCGTTGTAGAGGGGGTCCG
The DNA here is from genome assembly GCF_021730395.1 of Mercenaria mercenaria. Taxonomy (NCBI): domain Eukaryota; kingdom Metazoa; phylum Mollusca; class Bivalvia; order Venerida; family Veneridae; genus Mercenaria; species Mercenaria mercenaria. The sequence continues at coordinate 66,156,435 of NC_069375.1, forward strand.
TGCATGCGGACCCGGCATAGCGGCCACCCCGGTTAAGGTCTGGTTTTTTTCGTGAGCGTGCTCCAAAGTCTGGGCAGAACGTAAAATGGCGAGTTTCGGTGTCGGGCTCCAGTCCCGCAACAGTAGAAGAAACTGGGGTGCCACCGGGTGGGCGTTGTAGAGAGGGTGGACTCCCGACACACCCGGGTGGTGGCCATCCTGGTTAAGGTCTGGTTTCCGAGCAAGGGTGGACTTTGGTGTTTGGCCGGGAACGCTCGAAAACGCCATTTCGCCTCCAGCAGTTGATTGCCTGGCCGTAACCGTAGAAGAAACTGGGGTGCCACCGGGTGGGCGTTGTAGAGGGGGTCCGTGCATGCGGACCCGGCATAGCGGCCACCCCGGTTAAGGTCTGGTTTTTTTCGTGAGCGTGCTCCAAAGTCTGGGCAGAACGTAAAATGGCGAGTTTCGGTGTCGGGGTCCAGTCCCGCAACAGTAGAAGAAACTGGGGTGCCACCGGGTGGTCGTTGTAGAGAGGGTGGACGCCCGACACGCCCGGGTGGTGGCCATCCTGGTTAAGGTCTGGTTTCCGAGCAAGGGTGGACTTTGGTGTTTGGCCGGGAACGCTCGAAAACGCCATTTCGCCTCCAGCAGTTGATTGCCTGGCCGTAACCGTAGAAGAAACTGGGGTGCCACCGGGTGGGCGTTGTAGAGGGGGTCCGTGCATGCAGACCCGGCATAGCGGCCATCCCGGTTAAGGTCTGGTTTTTTCGTGAGCGTGCGTAAAAGTCTGGGCAGAACGTAAAATGGCGAGTTTCGGTGTCGGGCTCCAGTCCCGCAACAGTAGAAGAAACTGGGGTGCCACCGGGTGGTCGTTGTAGAGAGGGTGGACGCCCGACACGCCCGGGTGGTGGCCATCCTGGTTAAGGTCTGGTTTCCGAGCAAGGGTGGACTTTGGTGTTTGACCGGGAACGCTCGAAAACGCCATTTCGCCTCCAGCAGTTGATTGCCTGGCCGTAACCGTAGAAGAAACTGGGGTGCCACCGGGTGGGCGTTGTAGAGGGGGTCCGTGCATGCAGACCCGGCATAGCGGCCATCCCGGTTAAGGTCTGGTTTTTTCGTGAGCGTGCGTCAAAGTCTGGGCAGAACGTAAAATGGCGAGTTTCGGTGTCGGGCTCCAGTCCCGCAACAGTAGAAGAAACTGGGGTGCCACCGGGTGGTCGTTGTAGAGAGGGTGAACGCCCGACACGCCCGGGTGGTGGCCATCCTGGTTAAGGTCTGGTTTCCGAGCAAGGGTGGAATTTGGTGTTTGGCCGGGAACGCTCTCCCCTTTTTTGACTTGCTTATTTGCTTATTTCTAATGTTTCTGCAGTGGGATAATTGTCGTGTAGTTTTGACTGAAGACACCATTTTCACTTCCAAGGACAGGTTTTCAGTATAGAAAGCTATACCGGCATCTCGTTGCGTATCTCTCTCTAAATAGCATTCACCTAGTAGGTTTATATAATACCCCCCCCCCCCTCCCCCACACACACACGCACACGAAATAATAACATAAAATAAAATGAGTCTAGGTAAATAAAATGTAGAATGATGACAGATGCGCTATAGTATAATTTACGTTATATTTTGTAGTAGTAATGATTTCCTACTGCGTTTCACATGGTCTCCCGTTTTATCTATTTCTTTCACCTAAATTGTGATAAAGATTCACACTTATTCTGCCCACTTCCTTGAAAAAAAGTAAGATTAAGGTGTTGTCGCGACCCTATGAGAGCTTGAACCTATAACCCCAGGATCGAAAGGCAAACACCTTGACATTGACCCCGTTTAAAGATTTTTTAATCAATCACTAGCCAAAATTAACTCCATGTGATCTACAGTCGGGACTATCTTTTAATGCCGGGCAAAAGACAAAACCACATTGGAACTGCAACCAGTGAAATTGGAACCTTGACACATTAGTTCCGCGCACACGATACTAGGGGAAAAAGACAACATTGTTCCGACAAGATATTATACGTACTATAACAATGTAATATCATAACAGTTACATTAATGTAACTACAATTTAAACATACTGAGGTCTTTTTTCTTTATAAAGGTATTAGACACAATAATTCTATTAATTCAGTACCAAAGACATGATGTTGGCGTTGTATGCTGAATTGACAGAAATGGTTGATGTCGCAACAATTTAAAACTGTAACATTTTTTTCAAGATGAACCAACATGTTTCTGAAAAAAAAAATGCTTTTTAATGCTGTATAATGACAGAGCACTAGATATGTGCACATTTTGTAATTAGGTATCTGGCATACTGACAATCCGTTGCTGAAGCAATACATGATAGTTTGATTCTAATATGAAAGTTACATTTAACAGGTACGAATAAAGAGTGCTGCTATATATACATTTAATCTTCTATTTCATATGAAAGGCTTGTTACACTTAAAAGCTAATTTAGGCACAGTGTATGGATTACTAGGTACGCAGGATAGAACGCACTCTACGTACTCCTACGTTTTTTTCAGCGTTGTTAGCACAAATACACGTTGCACGGTGACGTGTCCACCTACAATATTTGGTGCCTTAAATGAGACGTGAACTAGTGCTTCCCCATTCTTCCATCTACGTTTTTACATAAAAAAAAGAACATATTACAATCGATCGAAATAATAATCAGCGGAACCATGTTTTAATTATCCAAACAATACTAGTCAGTTACAAGCTGCGTGGATAATTCACTCGGACAAGACTCGTGGAATTCTTTCGCAGGTGTAGGCCCTATACTCTGTGTATTGTTTATATAATTTTTATGTTAAAATATGTTTATGCTAGATATTATTTCAAAAATAAACGTAGCTACATATGGTTCGCCCTCAAAATTGGGAATACAGTAGTAACATGGATTCTGTTAATTTAATGTTTGTTGTTACAACAGTAATAGAATAAAGAATGTTGTTACCGTAACTGCTATTAAAACCTAAAAGCAGCAAAACTGCAAGTACTACTCCAGTGCAAACTTCCGGTGATCCGTAGGTTTATGCTACTTCAAACTGTTTACATTGTAAAGATTTTACATTCTTACAAAAAGCTTTGTTATTTTTCAGCTTTGTAATTATTGACATTTCATACATTCGCAATGTTTAACTGCTGTAACTGCTGGCAGTTGTAGCAGTTAACTGCTGTAACTGCTGCAACTGCTAACTGCCAACTTCCTGCTGGTCCGTCTGGTGAACAGAATGGCCAGTAAGCTGATTTTAATACAACTAATGTAAATAAGACATGGATAATATTCACACGAAGACGAACAATATTAAGTTCGCCAACTCCATCAATGAAAAATATTTTCGAAGGTTGGTGTAATTCTTATTAACGTCCGTTATGAAATATACAATTTGCTGAAACAAGTAGTTAACATCTAAAATCATTCATCCTCGAATTACTGTCAAAGGTGTAGCTTTAAATATTGCAAAAAAGTAGCAACTTTGTTCACGTTACGGCATCATTTTGATTTTTTTTCTCACCTTCCATGGCGGTTTAAATTACTCTGTTATGCATATATATTTATGAAAGCTAATACCACCCTATTCAAAAAGCAATCATTTTCAAATCTGATTCATCGAGAATACCACGATAAGAACGCCTGAAGTTAATCAAAACTTACCAATCATTTCCAAACAAATTAATGTATTAAATGATTATAAAATGTCAGAACCACTACATGCACATACAATATGATCTTTTTGTGAGATATGGACCGATCAAACTGTCAATGTTTCATACAAAGTTTAATTGCACAAGTGATTACAGTTCACATTATATAACGTGTATTTAACCAATGGCAAGAAAGGTTACTTTTGTTTCCGGTTTCCATGTCAAAAGTCGAATCGTTCTTTTTTGCCTAAATAACGAGAACGCAAATTGCTTAAAACGCTGTTTTCCAGATCGTTTTTCGATTATTAGTATCATAATATGATTCATACCCTCGGTATCTTTTCGAAGATGGATATATGTTTCTAAGTTTTTCAGTGACTTCAATAAATTGTCATTATCTGGACGTGTTTGCAATAGTTTTAACGTGAAGAAAATACTTTAACCTTTAGCATGCTAGATAAATTGTCGTCTGCTGGAAATGTCGTCTGCTAAAATTGTAAAGTTCATTCAGTTTGCTCCAAAATTGGAAGAAATATTGTCAGAGTAGCAAACAGCTTGGAACCTGATCAGACGCCGATTTAATCGGCGTCTGATCTGGTTCCAAGCTGTTTGCAAAGGCTGTTAAATTCGCATGCAGCAGGCTAAGGGTTAAATTTGACACTTATCTGTCAATGTCAAGTGTGCAATTAACGTATTAACCGTGTCTGCTTTCAGATAAAATATAATTGATTTGATAATTTGTTTGTCTCGACGGGGAATAATATATCTTGGTTTGGCAAACAATATTCAATATTGCTCTCGTAATAAAGATTTCTCGAAGGAGATCATACAGTTAGTCTGCCTGATATAAATTATACAAAGCATATCTGGAAGCAAAAACAAAATACAAAATAAATATCCTTTTCCTGTTTATGTTGATCTAACTGTTACAAATAATAACATCAATGTTCGTCGACAAGGAGATAATGCTGAGTCCTTGAGATTAATGTAGACAGTTTAGATATCTGTTACGTATTTGTGTAATGCCACCTTACGACGAGCTAAATAAACGATCCATTTTATAATATCCAACCTTATTTGTATTCAGGGTACTTCTAAAGTTAATATTAAATCCGTCGCATGTCTTCCACATTCCATATAATATTATACAGTGTTAATTTGACAAAATGTTGATATGTAGTTGCATCGAGTAGATATAATGCTTAACGAAATGTATCTGTGTCATTCGACAGAAGATCATCAGTGGTGTTTTTTTAAAGTGATACGGAGTGAACACTATATATTTGATGTGATACAAGTGATATGTTAAAACCTGCATGCCAAAAACTTTAGCAATAAAGGGGGTAGACTGAAAATAACCTGGTATATAATGCCATATCTTTCATTGCAATTGATACCAGGTTAAGCACCTGAGGGGCATTGTGATCTAGTGGTTAAGTGGTCGGGTAAGATTTTGACCTCTCAACTCGGGGGGAGTGGGGGGTGTGGGGTGGGTGGAGGGGGTGAAGGAGCGGAGCTCTTAGTTTATAGTTCTACAAACGTAAAGGTTGCGACCACACCTTCTCATATGACACAATTATTTTCTAGTAATCGAATTTTAGAACTCTCCGAATAGACATAAAACGTTCATTACAATCGAGCTAAAACAATGCGTCTATGGGTTATTTTAAACTTTCTTTATGCAAACAAGAAAAACTTGTTTATAGCCAAATGACAAAAATGCTGATGATGAATATTGATTATTCTCGCTAGTGGACTCGTAATATCATTTGACATTTTCTATTTGATAACGTACTATCTGTATGCGGTTTCGAAAGTTTTCCTTGGTTTAATGACTATGTTATTTTCTGTTATGACAGAAGGATGAACCTAAAGTAAAGAAAATTGCTCTTGTGGTCCGGATATAATGATTTTCATTTAGATTATCAGGTATACGCCTGTTAAAACTTTGGGATATATATTTAAGATGCAACATTGCATTTTTCAACTCAATATGATTTTGTTTATGGTATATTTTAGATACTTGTTATATAATGAAATAGCATGTTGTTTTTATATTTAGTTATATCGTTACATTAGTTCTATTATAATATTTTTATGGCTGTGTTGGATTCTCTTGTTTGCGTCTTTAATTAGATAAAGAGTGAGCCGCTGGATTAGAGTGCACAGTTTTTTGTCTAACATTTAAGTCTTATCGTGTTGTAAATAGTTTATTTTCAAATGTACACGGGAACAGTAGTGAATGATAACAAACACATTATGTTTTAAATATTTTCGAAACTGGATGATAATTATTGGTTTAATATGATCGTACAGGTATACGTACAAGAAATATGTTTCATTTGTAGGGAATACCTGAATATAACTTGTATATAAGTTCCATTTTCTTATAGATGTGTTGGACATTATTTTATACAGCAGTCGAAACGGACCTAGCAGTGTTTGAAACTTTGTGTTTCATGTTTACATCATAACACATCGACCATATACCTAAACACTGAGTAATCATTGGTTATTACCAATGTATTTTTGATATGAACGGCGACAATCTTCAATTCAAACTTTCTATTGTAGAAAATATCTATCTTATCAATTTACAAACTTAATTGTCCATAAATATGTTTCCACAAAAAACAGTTACCAATCGGAATACAAATATCCTTTTACCAATGGGTAAAGAAAAAGCCGACAACATGAAATGCTATCCATTTATTGAAAGTGACAACCATTAAGCAATATGCTTGACTGGGTATTTCTCATATAAGAAGAATTTTCTCCGTCTACGATTTGCAACCGTAGACAAAATCGATGATTAAATGAGAAGTTTGTAATATTACGAAATGGAAGTGAGCGTATAATGTCTCTGTTATGGAAAATGCACTAAAAGCAAACCAAACAAAACATTTTATGTGTTAATTGGAAAATAGATTTTAGTTTTGTGTGCTTTGTTGGCAAATAAAACATGGTTTTGAGTTTAAATGCCTAGGAATCTAATAATGAAGGTCGAATAAAGCAGGCAAAACTAAAATCTATTTCTATTCTAACACGTTCGAATTACAGCAGGAAGAGAAACTAATCTGGAATATTAGGGCGTAAACCGGAATAACCAAAAGTAGGTCATTTTGCGAAATTTCGCTCACAATAAAGGGAATGTTTAAGGGGTTAACTTTTCACAACTAATAAGATTTGCAAAAGTCAAAATCTAAAAGAAAATGGCAGAATTGCACAGAAACTAAGCAAGAGCCATAAATCGAAAAGTAAGCCTGTCACAAGAACAAACTGTAATGGAAATTTAGGCAGACTGGTTGCTTCAAATGTTGTAATACTTTATTCCCAACAGCGATACAGTGTCTTATCACCGCAATTCTGAATCAGTTTTTAATTTTAAAAGTAATCCAAAGAATCTCTTCTGCGATTGACAATTTATATCGCAAACTAATTTATCAAAGGTTTATTTGAAATGGGTATTATATTTTGCATTGTTCTTGGACACACTGCTTGTTTCGTGTTCAGCCTTTGTACAGTTGGACACTACACAGTTCTCGATGTTTGCGCGATAACGGGACAGAAAGGAGCCTCCTTGACCTTAAGGTCTTATGTAGCCCGCTCGGGACGGACTGCTTTCACAAATTGTCCACTGCTCAACTTCGTCGTACCATTAACGATGTTTCTCTTGGTGCCCTGGTTTCTGCAACATCATTAGATCATAAATTTACACGTACCTCTTTTTTCCATAGGTATTACTGTATGAGTATTTGTGGTGGTCTTTGAGTGTGATTTGTGTCCTTGGTGATAAGTATGAAAGCAGTTTTCCAAAATAAATGTATGATTTATGTTTATACTTTTCTCATTTTTAATTGAAGAAGTGTTTAACATCTTGACGCCGTCTTATTTTTCGATCTTCACAGGTTTGTATAATTTATTCGGTTTGCACACTATGCTGAAGTCATCTTTATCGATATCATTTGTCCACTGATCGCGTAATTAGGTGCCTGTGTCAGATTAAATTAAGTGGACTGTACATTCAGACTTAGTTGAATTTCAGCACAGTTAAGTTTAGAAAGTAATGATTTTCACTTACAGGTCAGATTCATGACGCCTATGCAAAAGCAGCTATATATTTGTATGCATAGTTTTAATTTTTCATATGGCATGCAGAAATGTTTTGCCATATAATCGTTTTCAGAACATCTAGCTTCAATAATCTGATTTTACAGGCTAAACAGCTGCATTTGAAGAATTGTATTAAAGCTCACACGGAGAACTGGAGCCGACAAAACTTTCAGAAACATGCCCATGAATTTTTACGAAACACAACGCTAATGTTTTATACCTGATTATTGTATCTTATAGATAGAAACATCATTTCTAATGACGTATATTCGAGACCATTTATTGTATTTTCATGGCAGTTCTAAACTTTGCAGAAACAATTGTAGTAACTGATTAAACAACTTTGTTTATGAATACAAATCATGCGATATGCACTCGCAGCTGGTACATTAATCAGAATAGTGATATACATGGGACATTATAACAATTGTCTTTATAATTGAACAATGTTTGTTTTAAGAAAATGCTTCACTTCTGCATTTTCATAGGAAAATATATAGTATAAGTTGAAATGATAATTTAGGTGGATAATGCAAGAGAGTATGAAGAATTTCTCACAGGAACAAGATGTTAGTTGAATACTAGTCTGATTCTGATGTTTGATGTTAAACGCAATAGTACAAACACATTTCGTGTATAGATTGTACGCACAATACCTAATGTTGTAAATAAAATCTGTGAAAAGATCTTTTGGAAGCAAAGAATGCAACCAAGAAGAATAATAGCAGACTCGGTTTGATTGATTAGTTATTAAAAATATCTGCATCGAGAGGTGATCGCTTACACTGGAAAACATATAATTGATATTGCTCTATACAAGGAAGGCCATTCAAAAATTAAATGCTACTCTCTTACACCGTGCTAGCTAAGCCATTCTCAAAAGCATTTCAATTAACTTAAAGGCCAAAACAATCTTGATAACGTATACTTGAGACAGACATTTAAGTGCTAGAAATAAGCTTTTGCTTTCACATAATGTATTCCTATATTTAGACAAAGACGACACATTGTGCTTCTGGGAGACTTTGTAAACATTTATTTTTATCTTGATAGATGTAATTTCGATTGTCCTGATTGTCTGCCTACAGACAGACGATTTCCTCCTTATGCACCGGACGGATAATCAACCACTGCTAAAGGATAACCTATCTTTCCGCGTCATCACTTTTGTATCATTTTTACTCTCAAAGAATCTGCAAGCAAAGATATGAACATTTCAAGTTCAATCATCTGTTTAACAAGAAGCCATTCTATTTCTATCAATAGAGAAGTACGTAGACTTTAATTCTAATGCATAATAATACAGACGAGAAGACATATAAATGCTTGATTCGCGTTGATTAAGCCAAATTAAATTTAAATATATAATTTGATATTGAGAGAGTTTTTTTGTACACTATAGTTACATATTTTGATAGTGTTGAAAAATGACAGAAAAGTCCATAATCTATTGATCTTTTACAAAGACCGATAATACATTTCAAAACTAAGTTTGTCGATATTTAAACAAAATAAAACATATGCATGCCATTCGCAACTATGATATATTAATACATTTGTCTGATTGATGCTTCTTTAATCAATTAGTAGCGAGTGGGTGGTTGAAATTTTTCAAATGAGCGAAATTTGCAAACGGTACAGACGGAAGACAAAAGACAAAAATATATACTCAGTAGAATGAAGAGGACTTCCACTTCTAGTCGAACATCATAATGACAAGCTGAATAAATTGCTTTGGTCTATTTTTGTAATTCATAGCCTTTGATTAAATACATTGTTATTTTAAGGTATTGGACCCATAATAGTTTAAAAAAAGGCATTTGCTTGGTATATTGGTCCGAGAGCTCACGGACTTTTATTGCAACAATTGAGGCCAAAAGAAGTTTATACATTTTTGGAAACAATATTTCATATCCTCCATGAAAACCCATTTCTTAAGTGTCAAAGCCGTGCCTATCTATATTTTGTTCACTTATGTTTGTGATAGGGGAGGTAAAACTCACTTGCTAAAATTTAGGGGGTAGGGTAAAGTTTACGTCTACCAGTTTTTTCACTGTTTAATTACAGTAGCTGTATTATTGTCAGTAAATGTATATATGTCAACCAATGTCAGCAAAAAGAAATTCATCAAAAAGGAATGAAGGGCAAACTTGATATTTAAGGTTAAAGGTCAAATTCATGTACAAATCACAAAAATTGGCATATTTGAAATTTATTTTTATTCTTAAAAATTAGTTTGTTATCATAAGTCACTCAGCTTTGTATATGTAATGTGTATATATCAGTCAAAGTCAGAAATGCAAATCTTATTGCAAAATGTCAAGGTCAACCCTGATAACTGAAGGTCAAAGTTCATTTTCATGCAAAAATATGAAAAATGTTACATTTACTTTTTTCTAACTTTTTTAATATGTATTCACATTGTTAGTCACTGAAGCTAATTCGTTTTAATGTCTGTATGTCAGGCAAAGTCAGCAGTGCAAACTTTTCCCCAAAAATGCCAAGGGTAAAGCTTATATCAAAGGTCAAAGGTCAAAATTTTGTGAAAAACTGCATGGATAGTTTCCTTTTTGAAATATAACAGCTATTTCTGATCATTATTTGTAATTGCTCGTAATTTGTTTTAATGTATATATGTCCGGCAATGTCAGTAATAAAGATATCGTCTAAAATCAGACAAGTTCAAATGTGATATTAAGGGTCAAAGGTCATTTTCAAGTAAAAGAATGAAAAAATAGCTCTTTAACTTTTCTTCTTGTTAATGATATTTTGTCGATATTAATCAAAAATATCAGTTCATTTTAATGTATAAAAAGTAGGCGATGTCTGGTATGCACATATTATTTCAAAACATTCAAGGTCAACCATAATTTCAAAGGACAAAGGTCAAAAAAGTGAATAAAATGTTGCAATAATATCACCTGTTTGTAATGATTTTTATTGTTTAAAAGTATTTGTTTTGTCATTTTAGTAACTGATCGTTTTTCATTTTACTGTATATATGTCAGACCATGTCATGGAAGAGAAAATAAGTCAAGGTCGAACCTGGTATTAAAGGTCAGGGGTCATCTTTGTGTAAAAGATCAAATTGTAGCATACTTACTCATTACTTCGTTAAAAAATAATAGCTCTTGTTAGAATTTTCTGTTAGCAATTTATTTAAATGTATACATGTCAAGCAAGGTCAGAAATGTAGGTCTTATCCAAATAAGGCAAAGCCAAACCTATTATCAAAGGTCAAAGGTCAAACTTGCGTGAAAATTAGCCAAAAAACCCAGTATTTTTGCAATGATTTTTCATTATGTTTTGAGGGTATTTAAAAACTATTAACTAATTATTATTCATTTTAAAGTATATATAACAGATGATATCATTCTTGAAATAATAATGAAAAGTTAGTCAAGGTCAAATCTAACATTAAAGGTCAAAGGAGAGGGCCTTCAAAAAAACTCGCCATTATGAAAAAAAATGGCTGGAACAAGTTGGAGAGTAAATGCAAAGATCCTCTGCAAGTCTACACATGCAACGTACGGTATATAGCAGAGTACGCATCAACCTCATTGGTACCTGCTTCCAAATCCTGTAAAGATAAACTGGACAAGGTTAAATTTCAGGTCTAAGGATAATCCCGGGGCAATGAAAACAACTCAAATAAAATAAATCGGAAAGACAGCCAACCCTGAACCATTAGAGACAAGACGAGAGTACAAAGCTTTTGTCCATGCAGAGAAGGCAAAGAGACTACCATCCCACCCACTCCACTCAAAATTCGAGAGCAGAACCAAGAACAGACTGAAAAGACAGAGTCTTAACCACATCGTCAAAAAACTGCAAAAAAGGAAAGCAGCAGCACTGGACACAGAGGCAGAGCTGCTCGAGCCCAATGAATGCCCAGACAATGTGCTCCAAAGATCAGATTGGAGGTGCCAGGAGCAGAAGAAAAGGGAAAGCAACACCAGGTTTACCAACAATCTCTTACGCTAGAAATGATCATTAACCGCTATCCAGCACACCCTTGGATCCAAGAATATACCAATGGATCAGTGGAAAAGGCAGTTCAGAAAGCTTGGGGTGGTGCCTACATCAAATATTCAGACAGCTCCTCCTTCATACTCTCTCATACAGTCGGCAAGAGATGCTACAGATCCAGATGCAAGCCCTCACATCGGCGACACTCGAACAGTATGAGCGAAGAGAAAAGGGATAATATATTCCTAACAGACCCCAAGTCAGCTCTTCAGGCTCTCTCAGCAGGTCCATCAGTCAACTTAATCAGACAGCTGTTGAAAAGCATCAATCTCCTGCCTGAGAACAACAATGTAGCATTTCGATAGATTCCTGCACATGTGAGCATAGCTGGAAATGAAGCTGCGCACAAACTTGCAAAGACAGCAACCAGGCAAATACAGCCCCAGCCTCCAACTTCATACAGAGAAGCCCAGACTCTGTGGAAGAACAGCTTTACGTCAGACTGGAAGAACATAAATGGAGGTTACCTGCCAAATCAGGACTGTCTACACAAGCTAAACAGGCAATTAACTGGCTTCTGTCTGCGCACTGAAGACTGTGGCCTGAGAAAACATATGAAGAAGCTGGGAGTTGGAGAGAAAGCTAAATGTCAGTGCGGATCAGAGGAACAAACACCGTTTCACATTCTGCAGAGCTGTTCCTATCTGGAAGAAGCACGCCAGAAAGTTTGGCCAACAGACATCCCATTTGAGACCAAGCCGTGGAGAGATATCAGCGACCTGCAGAATACGGTGCAGTTCATTGCCGCATCTAATCATAAAATATAAAACGGCCATAAGAAGATGGAAGGCAGTAAGGAAGTAAGTAAGTAAAGGCTAACATCAAAATGAATTAACATCAAGTTATAACAAGATATGTTTGAACAAAGAAATAAAATAACAGTGCTATGTTTTGAATTTATTACCCGAAAATGAATTTTAAACTTTAACATCAGGGCTGATCTAGACTCATGTCTTATGATATCTCCATTGTTGACATTGACCCATATATATACATGTATGAAACTTCAAGGAATAACCATAAGATATTAATAATGACAAAATACCTTTAAACAATGAAAAGTATTGCAAAAATGCTATTTTTTTGCGATCTTTCACGCAAATTTCACCTTTTACCTTTGATATAAGCTTTACCAATCACTGTTTTTGAAATTAGATCTGCATTGCTGACATTGATTTACAAATAAACATAAGACAGAATTATTTTCAATGAACAAAATGACAAGATAATTTGTAACGAAGAAGAAATTAAAAATGCTGTATTTTGAATTTTTACATGAAAATGACCTTTGACCTTTAATGTCAGGTTTGACCTTGACTTTTTTTCATTATTATTTCAACAGTGATATTGTCAGTTGCATATACTTTAAAATGATCAGTTTTACTAGTAGTGACACAAATAACCTACACAATAAAGAATCAAAGCCTTGAAATGTCTGATGGTTGCAGGTTTTTGGTAGATTTATTTTCTGTTTAAATGCCAGTCTATGAATACACATGAATGAGAAACAAATACAAATTGAATGTGCCTCATATCTAAGATGAACTCTGCCTGACCCAGCTTGTGATGTAACCATGGGCTGGAATACCTTATCATTGATAGATCATATATAATCTAAATGGTCAGTGTGAGTGGATACAGGTTGAATAAGAACTGCTTGTTCATTGATAATTCATCCGCACTGTTCATGAATGGGACTATTTTGTGTAGCACATGAACATCTTTTGGATGTGATTCGGAATAAAATAAAGATGCTATGATTGTCAGAAATACACTTTAACTTTGGTAGCGGGATAAACCCGCAACCAAGAATCGTTGCATAATTCGTGTTATTTTGCGAATTCTTACACAAATTTGACCTTTGACCTTTGAGAATAGGTTTGCCTTTGACTTATAAGGATAAGACCTACATTGCTGACCTTGCTTGATATGTATACATTAAAGTAAATTGCTAACAGTGAATTATAACAACAAGCTATTTTTGATCAAAGTAATGAGTAAGTACGGTAAAGGTTGTGATTTTTTATACAAAAGTGACCCCTGACCTCCAATACCAGGTTTGACCTTGACTTATTCTCTCTTCTATGACATCGTCTGATTTATATACAGTAAAATGAACAACGATCAGTTACTAAAATGACAAAACAAATACTTTTAAACAATAAAAATTATTACAAATAGGTGATATTTTTGAAACATTTTACTCACTTTTTTGACCTTTGACCTTTGATACTATGGTTGACCTTGGATGTTTTGAAATTATATGTGCATACTAGACATTGCCTAACGTTTATACATTAAAATGAACTGATATCGTTGACTAATATCGACAAAATATTATCAACAAGAAGAAAAGTGAAAGAGCATTTTTTTATTCTTTTACATGAAAATGACCCTTGACCCTTAATATCACATTTGAACTTTTCTAATTACAGACGATATCTTTATTACTGACATTGTGGGACATATATACATTAAAATAAATTACGAGCAATTACTAATAACGATTAGAAATAGCATTTATATTTCAAACAGGAAGCTATTCATGCAATTTTTCACACAAATTTGACCTTTGACCTTTGATATAAGCTTTACCCTTGGCAGTTTTGGGGTTACATCTGCACTGCTGACTTTGCCCGACATACAGACATTAAAACAAATTAACTTCGGTGACTAATGATGTGAATACATATTAAACAGATTAAAAAAGTAAAGGTAACATTTTTTCACATTTTAGCATGAAAATGAACTTTGACCTTCAATTATCAGGGCTGACTTTGACGTTTTGCAATAAGACTTGCATTTCTGACTTTGGCTGATATATACACATTACAAAAGTAAAACTGAGTGACTTATGATAACAAACTAATTTTTAAGAATAAAAGTAAATTTCAAATATGCCAATTTTTGTGATTTGTACATAAATTTGACCTTTGACCTTAAATATCAAGTTTGCCCTTCATTCCTTTTTGATGAATTTCTTTTTGCTGACATTGGTTGACATATATACAGTTACTGACAATAAGATAGTTACTTTAATTAAACAGTGAAAAAACTGGTAGTCGTAAACTTTACCCCACCCCCTAAATTTTAGCAAGTGAGTTTTACCTCCCCTATCACAAACATAAGTAAACAAAATATAGATAGGCACGGCTTAGACACTTAAGAAATGGGTTTTCATGGAGGATATGAAATATTGTTTCCAAAAAAGTAAAAACTTCTTTTGGCCTCAATTGTTGCAATTAAAGTCCGTGAGCTCTCGGACCATATTCTTAGTTGACCTTGTTTCACACTATGTTGCAAATTTTAAACAATTTTTACCATGCCGTTTTTTGCAAATTTTGTATTATTTATGGTATTTCCTCAAGCTCAAGTAGAGACAAATTTCAATGTGATGGCCACTATCTAAAACGTTTGCAGAGAATTCATTACAGCATTAATATTGATAAAAAAAAAACGTCAAACTATTGTTAAACAATTATAAAATACAAAATAAAACAGTAAATATCACTTTTTTCTAGGGTGCCTCAAGTAAACAGATTTAATGAGACAGAATTCCAACACCATCATTGAAAAATTAAGGTCAAATTCTGTGGGTCTGTTTTGAATTTTGCTCACTTCTTTCAAAAATAACCTTGGGGCAGAAGTAAAACCTACCTGCATTTCTTCCACAATATGTATTCTTAAGAATGAAAGCAAAACAGAGAACTTTTGCCGCATGTAACTCAGTATTTTTAAAGGTGTCTAACTCTAGCCCCGCAAGAAATCGCTTATAAAATGAAAATTTTCCACTTTTATACAATACATCCATAATAAGTCTTGAAAGAAGTAAAAACTTACTAGAAAAATAGGAAATCTGGAGAATTTTTTTTTTGGTCCAGTGGGGCTTGAACCCAGACCCCCCCCCCCCCCCCCCCCCTGAAAATTGCAGTCAAAGTAGGTTTATGGTAGGAATTGAATACTCTTCAAAAAAGAGGTCCTCTATTATGGGTCCAATACCTTGAACATATTTCATATTAGTATTTCATGTGCGATTTTGAACTACTTTTTCAAAAAATCAACTTCATTTAAACCCTCAGTATATATTTAAATTAATATGATAATAGATCTAATGCTTTGTTAATCGGACTCGTTACTGTAATCAGCTGTTTAGGGAATCTGAAGCAAGAACTTCCAAGCAGGTGACAGTTCAACACATAGAAGTTGAACTATTATATGTTTACTGACCATGGCAAATTCTTCTGCAAAATAGAGGTAATATGTCTCAGAGGATACATCTATTAGTCTCCTTGATATTTTCTTTATCGTGTATTCAACCTATCAGACGCATAAGTAAACAAATAGTATAATAATTTCTGTTTTCGGATTCTGCTAGACAAGTTAATGTGTCTTTGTGTAATTACCGGGAACAATTTGATCTCATCCGTTTTGTTTTCGATTTTATAAGTACATGTAAGCATGCTTCCCGATTTTGGCATAAGCAGACAACGTCAATGGTGACAAATATAATGTGATGGTAGCAGATAAACAATTGGGACTTTGGAGAAACGGTTTAGATTAGAAATATACACAACCGTTTTATCATATAAAAATATCATCTAAATCAAGCGACTTATTTAATCAGGACAGACAAATTGCCCATATAATACCCTTCCCTATTGAAAACAGATTTAGGAATCCTAAATAGTTATTAATAGATTTAGAATTAGTAGGAGCCTCACTTTATTTCGGTATTAAACATATTTATACTATACAGGAAGCAACTGTAAATAAAGCCTTGTAGAAGGTTTTAACGTTACGTTAATGGAACATTTAACATTTCTTGGTATTACTGAAATTTCTCACGTTATGTAGACATAAAATGTCTCTCTTGTAACATAACATAGGGGTTGTAATTAAAGCTGAGATATCAAATACACAAACATAGGAGAAACATCACTTTATTCAATACTTGTAGTTTAAAGGTTGAGTAAAATACATTATTTGGAGAGAGTCAGACATACTCCATTTTTACTGGAATGTTAGTGTTTATACATACATATATAATCAATAAAATATATTTATAATCAATAACATATGTTTAAACTATTCTAGCAACTACTTCCTACACATACGTAAGCTTAGTCATAGGAACTTACTTACAAACCCGACTTAGGGACAAGAGTGGCTTTTAATTCTGGTAATATTCTAAGAAATGAAAGTTTGTATAAGCATTGCCTATACATCCAATTGATAATGCATAAATTATAATTTAAATTGATTCTGCAATAATTTGATATAAAATAAAATTAGCGCTCATGGATATCTGCAATGAGAACTGACGTATCGATCAATATATTCAGCAACAATATGGTTTCAAGCATTTAAATTCTATTCTATTGAAATTCATGAATGTCTTTACGGCTTGTGGTTCCAATGCGTCTGTGATTCCTTTTCATTATTCTTTTAAAACTGCATTTTAGAGCTCAAACGATAAAATATCGGTAACGGTCTCTCATCAATATATCTGTATTTATGCGTATCTTTAGAAATTCATATTTGTAGAACATGATAATGTAATAGTTATTAAGGGTTTACAATAGGCCTATCAATAAGCCACTCTTAGCACAGCTCGTAAATGTGGTGGATAGAGCTATACATATCCAATACAGTTGCATAGAATGTTTAACACAGTCGGCAGCCTAAAAGCAATCTGTATAGTTACAATGTATTTCTTACCAGTCAAATACGACTTACGGTAAACATAGTAAAACATAACAAAACTGAATGCGTGTAAATGTGAAGAATACAAATATAAAATATTATCATCTTTATGTCGTAATTTTCTCTGTTATGCAGATAATTATCAACAAAAGATGACACACAGAGCTTAAAAGAAAATAAATAATGCTTACAAATGACATGCATTGGTTCCATTTTTTATTCCGAAATGTTATAGATTGTTAATTATATATTTTTTATCAAAATGTACAAACTGCCATCTCTTATAACTAACAAATCAATATTTTTTTTAATATTATAACATAGCCACAGATAAATAAGGCACAACATAAATTGGGAATCGATCATCCTTCAACACATTCAAATCTAAATTAAAGTGCATCTTTCTGTACATCCAGTGTGTTCCAAGTATTTTCTGCCAGAAAGTGTGTAACATATTTATGAAAGATACTTATTGTATAACGACACAAATTTCCTTATCTTTAAGTAGTTGTTACAGCGTGACCATTTTCTTTTGATGAGCCCTGTCACTATTCTCCTAGAACTAAACAAACAACATTAATACACAATATTTCAATTTTCTGACATACTGTAGTATACAATTTCAAACCATTTTTCATAGGATAAGAAAATACATAAATGTATTGAAAGTGTGTTTTGTTCGGCTTCAATGCATTTTACTACGCCCAAACGAAACTACAAAACCAACATTTATTTCTTTAAAATAATTCTGTGTCATGTTGAAAAGGAAATGCTCAAAAATGCTCTAAACGAAATTTTTGTGCACTGCATTTGTCCCCAATATAAAAAATATTTCTCTTATTGATAGTATTAATTTCTTAATATATAATCAGGAAAGTTATTCTTTTAGTAAATCTGATTTCAAAGAAGCGCATACATACTTGTACAGAAATCTAAATTGGTAAAGCTTTCTTATAGCAACCATGCTGACAAAACTTTCGATAAGATCAAGAAAGGAAAAGGAATTGTTTATTATTGCCGTAAACTAGGAAAACCTACTGAAAAGAGAGAACCCCCGAGACTAATATAAACAAGCATTCATTTCCTTTATCAGGGAAATTTAAATACTAATGATTCCGACGCACACTATTTTCCACATAAAATGGTTACTATATGGTGGTATGATCTGTTTAAAGAAAGTGCATTTTGACTTTGATTAATAGAGGTATGTTAGAATACTGCAGTGCAAGTAGTTATGTTCAATTTACGAGAACTTTCGTCATTGCCTTAAAAAAGATTTATTTCCATTGAGGTTGTTTTAACTCTACAATATTTGCTTCACTTATCTGAACAATTCTGTGCATGAACACTAGTTATGTGCCGTGTAATCAATAAAAGATACATGAAGCACTGCAAGTTAAGAACTTGTGTTGATTTTTCTAGAAATTAAGGTGTCTCTTTGAAAAGAATGGAGGGCTGATGCCTTTTAAGGGATGACATACCTACGTTTTGCTGACCTCATGCCAATGATATAAACGTACTATTTTGAGTTCTATATTTGTTTAATGTTAGTCAAAAAAAAAAAAAAAGAAGAAAAAAGTATTCTACAAGATTTGATAAGAAAAATCATTCTGACAGTTATACCTTTCAATCTAATATATTGGACAAATTCTTTACAAAGCCGCTAAACGTTAATTTTAAATGAATTTTGGATGAAGCTTGACGATCTTCTAAAACATCCAGCTTCTTTCTCGTATTGCGGAAATGTTTCACTGACCTGTAAAATGGGATTTTGACACATATTTCTGCTTTTATGTATCTTGTAACAGCTTATCATGCTGAATCTTTAGCCGTATTGTACATCATATTTTACATTTACGAGACAATTTCATGTATCGAAAATTACTTTTCTTTCAAATTTGATAATATGTGTAAATCCGACACAATCTAAAGACTGTGTAAAGGTCAATTACAAGATGCTTTAAACAAATTCTTTACCATCAAAAACAAATTTGGCAACTTGAAAGTTAGGATGAAAGGTAAAACTGATTTATGATAAAGCACTGAGGTAGTTTGAACGATAGCATGCAATATTTATTGAGTAAATCGTATAGAAAGTCCGACTACACGAAGAATGTCAACAAATAGAGATTGATTCGATCTTGCTTTAGTTATTATTTACCTGCGCATTGTAATGCTTATGTCTTGAATTATACATGGGCAAACGATTTGCATGTTGCGTAACATTTGTCTAGACGGTGTTTCTGCATCGATTGTGTCTAGATGTGCAAAGCCGTGCAGATAAATTTCTTAAATTATGACAAATTGAAATAAATAGCTGTCACTTCTAATAAGTCACCAGTTTTGCCTCCTGACAGGTTTTCATCCTTCAGATATCAAAAAATATCTCCATTTCAATTCTAAAACAAAGCTGGTGGAAATATATTGCAGAAAAAATATTAGACTGTTGTCTGCAAACGATATAATTCCTTAGAAAAACGGCAAAGTACCGAAACATCTCAAATATGTTAAACGTTGTCTCATCAACAATAGTCATAGCAAAAGTTATAATGGAGTTTTGTTTGTGCTTTGTAAGACTAGTACTGGCTTCAAAAAGGTGTATGCTCCATTTGGTTTTTCCTTTTCCGAAGACTTAACAACGAGGGAAAATATGGAGCATGTTTGGTGAAAAAGAAATTACATTCTGAAGTTTAGTTTTATTTAAAGGAATTTTACTGCGATATAGATAAAAGGAATAAAAATAAATTTTATTCTCGATGGGAGTCTATAAATGCATAACGTACATTGTAACATCTAGCTAAACTGCAAGTGCGACACAAAAGTGTTCAGTTAAAAGCAAATTTGAATTTCAAAGATGAATAGAAAAGCTACATCTGTCATTTCTTCTATATTGGTTTCTACATTCACACAGGAAAGAGATATAATATTACGGGTCAAACAAATCAAGTTAATCCAACAAAACAAAAAATAAATACTACGCATGTTTTAAAATATTAATATTCTATCTGTATTATACTCATTCGATTATTTGCACGGTTATTATTTATAGTACTCCATTCTCGGAGACATCTGCCTCAGAGTTAGAATTTGGGCAAATACGTTCATTTTTGTATCAATTTCCAATACATGACACTTTAATTGTAACCTTTGTTCCACTTTAAACTGATATGAAGATACTGTTAATACCTGATTTTTAATGAACACAAACCTGTGACAAAATTTAAACTCTCGCAAGAAATAGAAATATAAGTGAACAATATAGATATAAATAAGTTTGTAAACAACTATTCTGTAATTCTGCAAAAGAAATCAGTTTTTTCTTCATACAATAAGCAATCTTTTCTCTACTGGAAATACGGGAGCGTTTCTGATTATTAACTCTTGTACGTAAAGATAGGCAGTTGTTGTGAAGTCATTTTTCATTAATCACACCAAATCTCATTATATTGAACATAGTCCCTATATGACGTATTGATTTCAGATAGAACTGTTTGCCCAGATGCCCTGTGGACACTTGTAAAACATACTGAACAGTTCCTGATTTGTCTATGGTAATGAGTGAATGTATTCACTATTACCAATTATAATGATATGTATAAATTACTTTCCTGTACTTGTGCGAGTGGAAATGTAAGAAGTTGTGTTCATGAGTGAAATAGATTTTGATCTTACATGTTATACAAACACGTTTTCTTTTTTCTTATTTTCATGTTACCCATTTTATAGTTTCTTTCCAGTGACAAACATGTAATATATCGATATCTTATCTTCTTTACTACACCACACCTTTGTAACACAAACAAAGGACAAGAAAAGTAATAGTAATTAAAGGTTAAGCATCCTATGTATAACTTTTTATATTATTAGTAAGTGTTAAATGTATTTTTATGCATCAGACATGTAAGAAAGCCAAACTTTCTCTTTAAATTCTTAAAATCATGATGAAAGCATTTTCATTTGGTCACAATGGGAAGATGAACATATATTCTATCTGTTTATAAAAAAATATGAAGACATCATTTTTGACATCAAAATATCGGACATGTAAGTACAAAATTATCCAATTAAAAATATTTCATGCATGGTGAAATTGTTTTTTTATCAACTGGTATCCATAATTCTTATGACATCGTTTGTTTTATTCCTGCGGTTTAAAACTATATACAAGATGAGGCCGTGATTGATATAAATATGCTTATGACACTAGTTTACAATTATTTGAATGTCGGTATAATTTGTTCAAACAAACACAGTGACAAATAATAGATTGAGAATAATGTAAAAAAGCTGTAAGATTGCAAAGTTTGTCTACTTCCTCTACCTCGTAATCTAAATCTCTAAAACTTGTGTTGTTATCAAACAACATGGAGTAATTCTTACTATAAACTGCATACAAGTTGTATAAAGATATCATAATCTTTGAGGTATATATTGTTTCATTCCAACGAAGCAAAAATTTCTTTTGTATCAAGATATGAATCATTAATCCTGTAAATACTGGAAATCCTGGAAACCAAACCAAAGTCCGACAGACTCATAAATTAAGCAAATATTCACATCTGTTATATAAAAGAAAATGTCATTCGTGACAAAAGCAGACTAAGATGCCACGCGTGAGGCTGATGATCTGATTTAAGAAAATCAAAAGTATATAAATTTTAGACGTAAGGTTTTTGCTTTTTATATAATAATAATACAAGAACATTTTTTGTATTCTACATGTCATGCCTTCCATTGCATCTGTTAGAGAGATTCACCTGGCGGGAATTGCTTTTATTTTATACTGTCCCGTGACTTTGGAACATGATTGGGGTAAGAGTGGTGTTTGGTGCGCACCATAAACAGGTTTAAGTTCCCCAGTGGTTATTTTGCGACTGACCGTTCGAAGGCGGTGTCCCACTGTGTTCCTTTATTTGTTTATTTTGTCCTCGTTTGCTTGCTTTGTGAGTGTTTTGACAGTGTGCGCGTCTGCGTGCTGTAAGTTTCATTTTGGACAGGCTGCGTTTCCGGAACGTAGCATTCCCTGTTTGATATTTATCCTTGTATTCTTTTTTGATATTCGGACAGAAACGTTGACATAATATAGGTTATAAAACGAAGTCGAAAAGAAATTAGTGCCAGTAATATTATGACATAAGCGCCGTTTAGTTCGTGTACCTCTAATTTGAAGAAAAGAAGAAATAATCAATTTCAATAATCAATTAGGTTTCATCTAGCGGTATGATGATATCCATTTTATTAAAAGTGTTTGTTATCCAGTAAACACTCTTCCTTATTAACACTCAGTTCACTTAGTTATGTCCAAGTACTTATATCTGCAAATTTAATTTTTCACAGACAATTAATTCAAATTGTTTATACATATTTGTTTCTGAATGTTTATTTAGCGGGAAATAATTTCTGCTAAAACCTAATACATACATGCATCTTATTTTCAATTCATACTATATTTTGTTTTAAGCAGAACAGTCTTTAAACATTCAAGTACAACTTTAATATATATGAGCCGTGCCATGAGAAAATCAACATAGTGGGTTTGCGACCAGCATGGATCCAGACCAGCCTGCGCATCCGCGCAGTCTGGTCAGGATCCATGCTGGTCGCTAATGGTTTCTCTAATTGCAGTAGGCTTTAAAAGCGAACAGCATGGATCCTGACCAGACTGCGCGGATGCGCAGGCTGGTCTGGATCCATGCTGGCCGCACACCCACTATTTTGGTTTTCTCATGGCACGGCTCATATTATAGATTTTCTCTTGTAAACATTAGTATGTATTAGTACTGAGCGAGAAACAAATAAAATCAAAATTTTACATGACTGCAAAATTACAAATGCTTTGGCTGATTTGCATTTGCTACTGTTGCGTGTATCCTCAGACAAGTAATTAATTTTGCCTAGAGGTTCCTCAAAAAAAATAAAATTCTATCAGTATATGATATTTCGAATTGCTAGACTCTGGAAACATAGCGAAGTGCTGAAATCATTCCTGGAGGCACCCAGACATAATTAACTATCGTGGATAGCTGTTTTATTAGATATGAAATTTCAAATAACGTAAAATGCACCAGTCCTCAAGGAAGCACTGGAACTACAGTCTATGAGAATATCATTCAGAAAATTATGACACAGCTAAACATGATAAAAGATAGGCGCAGTCAAATCGAGCCTTAACTTATTTCGCTTTGTTGTATTCTTTGTCTCCTACATAATCCTCTTAGATTTAGTAACTGTGACAAAAATATTTAATAATATTGGTATAATGATCTTTTATCAAATTTAGAGTTGGTAAAAAGAACAAAATAAAGACGTTATGGTCCATCTATTGTCAGAAACACGACATGTTTGATATTCATCCATTTTACCATAATTTCCTGTATTTACAAAATGTATAGTGTCTTAAACGCCAAAGAATACAAATTACTTTGCACTATAAATACCAATATATATTCTCGAACAAACGCATGTTTATATGTCTATTGTATATTGGTGAATCATTTTGGACGCTCTAAATTGCTGCAAAATAGTTATTTAACTAGACACTGGTTGAATTTTGTGATTTCAGTTCCACATATTATATGTAGGCATTGTAACTGAAAATACAAACTTCAAGTAGGAGCTATCTATATTATATGTATGTGAAGTTAACTGCATCAGAATAAAAGGACTGAAAAAATTATTAAACTATCATTTACTGAAAAAGAGTTATTTGAGCTGAAAAAAAATGATCCCGGATGAAATATTTGGAAAAAATGGAGACAACTCCGCAAAGACTTTATGATAGACTTAGGTGACAATTGACCTAGTACCTCATCCAAACTACCCACTTTTTACCTCTAACCATGAAAAAAGCATGCCTATTTGCCACATGGATTAGCAACCTGAATACAAAACTATGTAAAGATCAAATAATTGATTGCCATGGGGAAAGTAGGACATTTTTTGTGGTGAAATTTGTCAACAAACAGACGATTTTTTTAAAAAAGTCAAAACCCACAGAATTTCACAAGGTTAAATATGTTGAAAAGGCTACTGCTGGAAAGAGAACAATCTCAACTACCCATACATATGCGTCAAAGTATGGGAAAAATATCTAGAAATATGAGAAAATCGAAGAAATCAATTTTAAGACTGTTAGATGCATAACTGTATAATTATACATGGCATTTATCATAGATAGGTTACTTTTCCTTTGCACTGATATAACATAGGCAGGATTAGGATTAAGAAACGGTGTTCACTCAAAAAATTCACCATATAATTAGATTGTTTTCGTTGCGTAAAGAAGGCTTAGGGTAAATCTCTATTATATGCACACAATACTAAATAGTTTTTTAAAAGGATTTTTTTCCTGATGTCTAAATTAAAGGTATGTGGCAATTTCCAGCTTTATTTATAGACGATTATACTATGTGCCAATTAAGGCATAATAACAGCCGGTAATCAATTGGCCTTTATTTTCACCTCCTCCAAGATTTAAGTAATTCTCAATGGTTAAGAGGCCTGATGGTTATCCCCTATAATTCTGTGGTGAGTCAGTTCATGTTGTGTTATGCTAAAAATAAATGGCCGATAAAAGAAATAGATGATTCGATTTGTTAGCGACCCTTCAAAGAAATACATAGGTACAGTTTGATAGATAAGGTGACTCGGCTAATGCTTCGGCCCAATTTATTCTGAATCAGTAGCTTTTATTGGCTATGTTCGATATAACTCTTTTCTATGAGCAGGCAAATTGTAATCGCTTCTAAAACTGAAGATTTATGTCACAGTAATTGCTTATGTCGGTTTCTTAACGACATTGTGCATGCCTTACATCAACGGCAATTGCATTTACAACTGAATATGTCTTAAACAGAATTGTTACCAGGCAAATGACATGTCTAGCAGCAATAAATACACTGTAGTCAGTAAAGTGAAGAAGCATTTGATGTTTAATCGTTGTCGGTCTGCGTCATCCCTTTTAAATGATTATAACCTTAATGTTTAGATCTACGCAAATGCATGAACTATGTTAATAGTTCAATACAATTGCAAACACTCAAATTTGTTTAGACGTTTCATGCCGAGTCTATTGATAAAAAAGAAAAACTTTTTGAAATTGAAATTTACGATAAAAACATTATGGGGCAAGGTAAGAATTAGTCGCATTTGTGATTGCAAAGTAAAAGTTTCAGTTTTGTTTTCGCGATACCTTAAATAATCTTATAAACCTGAATAGTTTGTAGTAACATTGTTGTAAATTAATAATACAGTCATTGTCCTTATCTCAAATTGATATTTAGAAAATTGTCAAAATTGATGCAAGATTTTGTTTAAGAAAATAAATAGTATGCAAGTCCCAGTTTTGTTGAACTAGAATATAAACGACTGCGATGTGATTAAAATGAATGTAAATATAGTTAAGCTTTTGTCCATCGCGTAGGTAGAAATCAATCTGCTTAGTACTCGCACAACTTTATAAATAACCATTTCACTCCTTGAACAAGAAATAGACATTCATATAGTTACTTGGATGGGATATGAAGAAAGGCGGTATTCGCTGAAGTAATTAACTTAGTAAATAATTTGCGGTAGTAACTATTTCTTATCAATGTCATATTCAAAATTCAGAGAACTGTCTAAATTCTAATGTTTCGTGTATAGCCGGACAGAAGTTTCAAATATACTGGTAGACTGGCTGACTGATCCATATAATTTATCAAGTATTTGATACACGGCTCATAAAAAACATCTTGGAGTTAAGGTCATAGGTTAAGGTCTGAGTCAAACTCGGCGCTGTGAAAGCTTCTGCTAATGAAAAAGTGACTCAGAGACCTGCGTGTGGTTAGAAGTAGACCACCAAGCTGAAGCCAGTGTTTGGGTGACGCCACAATTCCCTGTGCTGATTCTTGTTGCTGAAGTAGGTGAATACGAACACAGCTCCAAGAGACACAGTCCAATATTATTGCCTTCCCTACTACAGCCTATGACGTTTGGCCAAGCAACATTGTCATTTCCTATACGAGCTATGAAATCGCACAGTACAATCAGCGCTTTCTGTTGTGGGAAGCTTTTGATAAGGGTGTCCAAGTGGCTGAAAAACTCATCCTTGGTGTTGTCAGAGGCCATGAGAGTTGGGACATACACACAAAGCGGATTGATGGGTCCATTGGTGCTGTTAACTTGCAGGCTTATCAAGCGTTCTGTAGCTGGGCAGCCTCACTGAACCTTGTCTAGCCGTGTGTATCTGCCTGCAAAGCCAACACCATGTTCACGTGTTTCCTCCTCCTCCTTACCCAGACGGAAGAGTGTATAATCTGATTTCTTCAAACTACCAGACTCAGCTAATCGGTTCTCATAAAGTGCAGCTATGTCAACTTTCCGGCGCAGTAGCTTATTGTTGATGGCTGTCTTTCTGAGGTCCGAGATGATCATGAGATCAGACATTAAGCCAGTTAACGTGCAAATTGTAGTGACTTCAAATAACATATTTTTCTAGTCCGATACTATAAAAGCAAAATTAATTAACTTACTTGTAAAGGTCAACCAGAAACACTTCTCAATATACTGGAAGTAAACCATTGATACTGATTTGTTGTTAATAATCTAGTCGAAGACAAAACAAAATTGATTTGAGTTCAGTAAACTGTTTCACGTGATTTGTCCCGGAGGATTTCTAAAAAGGTAAACAAAATACTGAAAACAAAACAAATTTATCTTTGTTAACCGTCAACAAGAAATCCCCCTGGATATTATGTTTTCAATAACAGCTTAAACAACAGAAAACATTATCTGTTCTGTGTGGAGATGTGTAGGATTTTTCAGGATGTAGGCTACAGTTTAGAAATATTTTTCATACTCTGAGCTGGAAAAAACATTAGTTTCTATGACAAATAAGGGCAAAACAGAACAAGTCCCAGCGCTCATTTTTATTTTAAAGGGCGTTTTTTTTTTCACCCAGATTTTAAGCATTTCTGAAATGAAGTAAAATTAAAAAAAAAATGGATACTTTATAAAATATATAGTAACCCATTTAATATTATCGGGATTTCAGGTCTTACAGGCTACAATGAATACGAGATGCTATCAGCATCAATGTCACTTTATGTCGTATTAATGTTTACATGTTGGCATAATTACCCCACCTATATTTTTCAATGGAAAAATCATTTCAAAGAAGTGTAATAAATTCCCATTTGTCCTAAACTTTTCTGTAGTAGGCAAAATCTTGATTGATATCTTAAGTGAAAGACCACTTTGCGTACCATTATATTTCTACTGATCTTTGGAATAGTTGCCTATCAATTCATTTTTGGTTTGTTTTAGTTTTTGTTCCGTTTTACGTCGCACCGATAGATTTATAGGTCACGCGTCTACATTCCACTTTTTATGATGGAGGGCACCTGAGTTGAATCACCGACCTTTCCTAAGCCAGCTGAATGACATTGTCACATGAAGAATTAAATGCTCCGAGTGAGGCTCGAACCCACAGTCTAATCTTACAATTGATGAAATTGTATTGCACATTGTGACATATCTATGTCGTTCACGCGCATTTTTAAAAACATTAATGCATTTCTTCGTCATTCAGATGTATTATTTCTAGTTTTTTGTTGCGTAGAAATATAATGAGGCATGCAATTGTTAGAAATGCTGTTTTGGTGTAATCTTTTACGAAATTTGTTAAATAATCGCCAGAAGAAAGATAGTTTTTATTTCAAAATGCTTGTCCGTTATAGTAACTTCTAACGTATCATCATGTTTCAGTTAGCTAAAAATTATTTAAATAATTTCGTGAACAATGTACTGCAGGCGTAAACTGGCAGCTATATGTAAGTAATAAAGAATTGGTAAATATCCAGATTACTGTTCAACTTACAGACATATCTATATTTGAGGTAATGGGTAAGTTAAGGAATAAAGAAATTCAGCTTCATACTGATATTTTGCCTGTTATTTTGAAACTTCTCGTAAATGCAAATTATATCAAAGCAATAACAGATATTTAATTTCCTGCAGAAAATTAGTATGTCTTTAGAAATTTCTGACAATTTAAAATCGATTGATTAATTATCATTCTTAGAAATATTGACTAAATAAGAAAGCTGACTTACAACAAGAATTCGAAACAAATAAGGTATAATACTTGGCGTATTGGCAGAACTGATTTGAAATATGTTTTAACACCCTTCTAGCCTTTAACATTCTTCCCTCCTAGGCACACACTGTCCGATTACGCTTACACTTACATTGTAAGTGATTAGATTGTAAGCTGTGTATGGCGCGACAATAATATTACTTATTCAATTTTTTTTCCGGAATATTATTAACCCCGATCAAACCAGAATGATTAAAGATTTTTTACAAATATTTCATATTTTCAAGTCAAGTAGCATCGATCATTGGTTTGGATAGTGACATTACAATTTGACTATTAGGACTACAGATAAAATCAATAATTTTGTATCATTCTGAGTCAGAGATATTTTGAATCAACAAAAGTTTGTGTACAAGGTAAACTACTTGTGTCTATTTTATTTTGAGAAAGGATCCATGAGAACAGAACTCATTTATGTCTGAACAAAATGTAATGGTTGATTCGTTATTTTATTTCCTGCTTTTTACCATTACATTTTACAAATTTGTAGGCCTGTTATCGCATTTTTGTCAAACGCAGCACCCCTTATCTTTGTAATCAAAGTTTCTAATGCTGTCGAAAAGAATCATTTACAGATCGTCATCTACGTGACCAGTCATTCTAATTGCAGTCCAAAATAATAGAGCCACACAATTATCAAATTTCATATTTTATTTCTTATTAAATCAATACTCAGTGTATTTAATACAGCATGGACTAGTAATGTACATGATTTCAGCAGCAAATATACACGATTACTGGTAATTATGATATCATGATAATATATAATAAAGTTGCAAACAAAACAATAAAACACACCATGCAAGTACATTAAAGATGCATAGATAAATTTCAAATACATAAATTGAATTATGGGTTATGACAACACGGTATATGCTCAAGATATTAAAATACTATTAAAATAAGTTACTGATTTATTTTTTAACTTCCTGCTTTTTACTATTACATTTCGACAAACAAACTAATTGTAATCATATTGCAAAAAGAACTGTGGAAATATATACTGAAAATGGTAAAATATGTTATATTTTTGACATTCGTCACATTTATAACCTGTTAATTATATCACATAATTCAATATGCTTGAATTCACACTTTGTATTTTTATACTACTTTCACACAATTTATCGCATTTTGTTTCACAGAAACTATAGTACGCTCCATTTTGACATTTGTTATGGCATATCGTTTTTCACTTGTAATTACACTTCGTTCTCGGATGGACAATTCTTTGTACTGCGGATAACTGTTGAAACTGTTGAACACGTATGATATCGAATGATATCATGCACTCTGGAGTTCTCATTTCAAGCACCTGTGTTGGTGAATATGAAGGTTTAATTTTAGAACTTTTACGATTTGCTTCTACTGTCAAATTAGAGGTCATTCCCTTGCTAGTAGTGAAACAGTTCGTCAGCTATTTACATAATTGTCATTTTTTATGTTTTCTCTTAACCTGTTTGTTTCTATAAATAGAGAGTTCGATTTTTATTAGATACGGAGAGTAACTGCCTCTTCTACTTGTACTTTCTGATACATTTTGTTGTTACCTGTCTCGTCAACTTCTAGTTTTTGTTATATTTAGATAAGATGATATTTTACTTTATATTTGATTTTACCAACGTCAAAATGTTTAAAATGCTGTTCTTAGATATCACATACCTCAGCAATCTGTGCTTGAAGTTGTTCGTTCTCTGTGAGGAGTTTTTGATGACGTTCCTCCTCTTCTTTACCCACTAAGGTTCTGTCAGCGACCTGATCTCGTGCTGATTCCTCCTTGGGTTACGTAGTATTTCTATAACCTGGATGATAAAGAAATGCTTTTTTGAATGTAAAAGTGTAACACTGTTACTCATTTGCTTCCATTATGACTAGGGATATCTTTGAAAATTTATTGGTAGAAAATAAGAGATCTATTCAGTATAGACATTTTTAACTACACATTTTGCTCTGTTTGCTCGGTACGTGTAATACAACTAGTAAGATGATCGTGCGTTTGATTCCTTTACCAGTTAATTTTCTTTTTGTTAACGATTCGACATCCGACAATGTGTCTGAAGTGGACTGGTAAATCTGCCGTACATCGCGATATAAACAGCGATAAAATAAACAGGGACCAAAACAAGCAAAAATTAAATTTCACATGATATAATTTAAACAGAAAATTTTATACAAAGGACCAAGCAAGATTGATAACACGAACTAAAAATAGTTTGGAACAAATATACATGTATATATCAATGAAACTATATTTTTATTGATCCATTCAATATCTAAATAATATTTCATCACTGATAAAAATGATGATATTTTCTTTCGAATATCATTACAAGGATCTAATGCACACATCTGAAACATCAAAATTTATTTAAGCACGAGTAAGCCGACTCGTTTTAAATTTGACATATGCAACAATAAATCCAGTCTCTGACCAAATCCTTTACAAGTATTTCATTATGATAAATTATACTAATTTGCACCTACCTTCGGACCGTATATAAGACCCAAAGAAAGGAAGCTGCATAAAATGATGGCTAAGGCAACAAAAGCGAAAGATGCGTCTTGTTGACTTTTGATTATAAGAACTATGGTCACCGTTATTACATTTAAAACCTGAAATATAGTGTAGTATTAAGGGACTGATTATAAGAACGAGCACATGAAATATAGTGTAATGTTAAGGGACTGAATACAAAATGCAAATGCTCTAATTGTAGTCAAGTGAAAACTGAAGTATATAAAATACATAAAAATGTAATTGCAGTCTAGTGTAGAGTACAGAATTCATTACTCTGTACTTGTAGGCAAGTGTTAAAAAATAAAATTTTTCGCTAAATCATCCATTTTCTTTTAAGGCATAAATGATTGCAGACTTTTATCATTGGACATTGTACGTAACAAGTCTGAACTGGTTATCAAGCTTGTATTTCCATGCAATAATCCAAACACGTTTTGACTGAACGTCAAACATTGTGTTTTCAAAGCGTTTCATTGAAACTGTATTTAAAGATCTACCATACACGTTATAATATAACATGCTATTGTTTATATTCAATTGCAACTTATACGATAAAGTAATACAATCGTTATTTACACAATAAGTTAGTAAGTTTAACTGTTAAAATTATACATCACACGTGTTAAATAAATTTGTGCGTAAGATGTAACAAAATTTAAGAGAACTCTTTATATTAACATGTGTAATAAACATTCTACATGCCATGTTCCAAGTTAAATCTTTTAGTTTCCCATCATCTAAATTGTATACTTACAACAACATTATATATACTCATTCCGACGAATCTTGAATCGTTGACTTGTTTCAGTTTGACACTTCGTGTGTCGTACGATAAAAAAATATCAAATAACAGCAATATTCATTTTATGGCCAAAAACGACACCTGAAATCATCGACAAGATAATAAACACTGATTTTAAAGTGACAAAAATAAAATATATTAAAAGAGGCAAAGAGTATGCGATTGTAATATTCAGTACAAACCGTTTGCGAAACACATATTAAGCATATGCTTACTCCGGTCTTATATTCAATTGTCAACAGCCAATAAATTTGGCTACAAATGAACATGAAACTTAATTTTATGCCTCGCCAAATCCTTGCGACCTGAGGTTATTTACGTGTATGCTTTTCGTAAGTTCTAATTTGTAATACATACCATTGTTATATCATCTATGTTGTAATTTACGATAAATAACAAATATTATTATTATTAATACAATTATTGGATTCCAAGTTGTAGTCACTGTACTGGTATGAACACAATGAAAATGATAATTTATTCATTCTGACTAAGTTCTGGAACCAACACGCATATTGACCGTCGGTAATGAAGCAACGATGTTGTGGTTAACAATTATGACATTGTAACAAATTTAAGACCATAGCACAAGATAATATTAAGAATTACAATAAATACGAATGCACGAATTTTTTTCCAAAACAACTTCGAGCAGAGTTGTTGGTTGTAAAAATAAAATAATTGTTGATTTAAGATTTGGTTAAACTAAATATGAAAATTGATCGATTTGAGAAACGTGTTTTCCACCTAGGACTTAACCCTCGTTCAATATCACTAAATCGAAAATTCATCATATTGACCTCACTTAATGCCAATGTATTATATTATAATAGTTCCACTAAACACATGAAAATCTAAATTCAACTTACCTAGCCATTTAGAAATATTATTAGAATCGCAATGTTCTAAATATGGTTCATACATGATATCATGCTCTGTCTGTAGAAGGCCCTGGTTCAAGGTCAAACATTTCAATCGACCGATACATTGGGTCTATTGCCTGCCATTTTGTTAAGATAATTAGGTCAATAAGAATTATGGCTGTTAACACAATGTACATTTCACAGTTTTTAACCACCTGCAAGAAAGAAAGTAGTCATATTATAAGGCAGGATTATTGGTATAACTTATATAAGTATGGTTGCTGTTAATCTTAAACTTATTTGCTTTTTGTTTACAGTATTACTTCTTTATGAAATGTATTGTAAAATAGCCAGTTCAAGAATTAGATTAGCTAAACAGACATATAGTCTATTATACTACGCTAAAGAAAAGGGATGATAAATTATGTTAAAGCACGTACTATGTAATTAGTTCTGAATCATGTTAGAACATGTACAAAAGTTAGATCATCGTACCAATAATTATATATAATTCTGAACATTCACTATATCTTAGCTCACACTATACGAACGGTATAAACTGTTTTAACACAATCACATAGCATATATGCTACATATACATTAAATATTAATTTGTATATGTCATTCAATGGTTTACTGAAAATCTTCCTGCAGATGGTCAAAGTACGTAAAAGAAACAAACTCAAAACATCAGGTCATAAGTTTGAACCCCGTTGGAGGTTTACGTTTTCAGTGATGATTGAATAGAGGAGATGCGACTTAGGCCTAGCTCTTATTAATGACCTACTTTTCAGACACTTGCGTTTGACAGTTAATATTGGAAAAAATATAAATGATTGTAATGAGGTTGTGAAACAGCGTTGATAATCAAACAATCAAATCAAAATAATCTAAATATGAACCAAAAAAAAAAAAAAAAAAACAGATCTACCTTTTTATTTTTCTGCCTACTTGATGTAGTTAGCCTGTGCACTGTCCAAATTTTTTAAAACATTCCCCCATATCCGAGAGAAAATCCAAAAGATAATATCCAAGCTCGAAGCTGGAATAAATTGATCAAAAGTTCAGAATTGCATACTATTATTAGTTTCTTATGTTCTATGCAAGATTAATTGTGTTATCACAAACAGGAAAAATGCGCAAACCAAATTAAAAGTTTGGAAATGCACTAGAAACTCGTTAAATAAGAAAGCATACGACCTTTGAGATCAAATATAGTACATGTTAAACATATTCTTTCTAAGGTATTTGTCCTACAAAAAATTCGGTACGTATTACACTATAGCAAGCTAATGTTCTGATATGAGTGATCTTCTCTATAAGATATTTACCGGACAAATAATTCGATAAATATTCAGATATACGAGTGTCACATTATTATACCCCTGTATATTTCGATTTTCATACTGAAACCATTTCTAAGACCGATAACATTGTAAGGAGACAAATCAAATTAATTCTTTTACAACGTGATTCAATATAAAGGTAAATGTATTTCTCACGTTTATTGTGATAATATATTGAACTTAAATATAGTATTTTAACATGAAAATGTTTAATAATCTTTTTTTATCCCTATAAACTCGACATCAGACGGGCACGATTTCATGTTTAGGCTTATACAAAAACATCGCTATCGGTCAACGTTTTTTTTTATTTAACGTATAATCAAAACTGTTGCATCGTCCAATACAGATTATGATGCATTCAATACGGAAACAATGTACAAATGCGAAACACTGATTGAAAGAGAAAATATGTACAGAATAAATATACATTGGCTGTTGGAAATTTACCTGCCAGATAAGTGGATAAGTTTCTTCTGATACAAAACGGCTGTCAAGACCCAGTAGGAAGACACATATAAGGCAGAGTGTACATTCAATTACAACAATACTGTTCATACGTGTACCATTACGACGATTTACCATCAAAAGTAAGCAAAACTATTCATTTGAAGTGCTAGATATTGAAAACTTAAATTTTCTGTGATCTTAAGTTCTCTTTCGCAGCCATGAAATGCCAAACATTAGTTCACAGAAAACTGGAGGGATTTCACAAAATATGTATTGACTAATTCCAAAATACAAGCACAAGTAAACATTTACAAAAGCAGCCATCAAAAGCTAATTCAGTTTTTGAACACTTAAAATCACAAAGTCTAAAGTCTATGCACAGTGCATCCTATCTCATATATCTATCTGATATCAATAACATTTATAAGAAAATCCTTTGGCTGCACAGAACGCAAAAATGCAAACTAATGACGGACTCTGTCTGAAGTAGTCGGTTCATCCGAGATAACGAAATATACACCACCCATCGCGTTTCCTTCCAGAGATTTTGGGGGAATTCTATTAAAGTAAACATCATCCTTCAAGAATGGTCTTACCGATACTCCAACAAACTTTGTTGAATTAATTTGCTGAGTAAATTTCGCCTGTTATTTCCGAATTTGAGTAGTAAACATCTTCAATATCCTCTGTCACGTAATCTAAAAAAGAATGTATTGCACAAGAACAGACATGAACGCAACTAATAATGTATCACTAAAATATAGAAAGACAATGATATTCCAGTTGTAGATTGGGACATATAAACTATATTAATCTGAAATATGTAATGTATGTCTGTGTTAGAAAGGTAGTTTTCGAATCCCTGGGACAGCGCACGGTTTCTCTTTCATCTGTTGCTTTGGTAAGGGAAATCATGTCCAACGCAGGAAGGCGTGTAGACTCCATTTAGTCAGCTACGCTTTCATGAAAGGCAAAAAAGAGCCAAGACATAAAATAGATAATTAAATGAGATTTCGTCGTTTTGCCGATCATATATTATATGTAACAGGCATAGTGGTAAGAAATACAGTAACTATAAAAATATGCCTTTCCGATGTTTTGTTTAAAGCAATGGCGAGAGCCCAGACTGCATCATAGGCAAGTGGAGCTTCTGGATAACCACGTACTTGACTTGTGTCAGAAACATTTACGCGCTTTGAATTGTTGAGCTGTCTACAAACAAAGGAGAATTAAGCGAATGTCACATCAAGTCTCTTATTTCAACTTCAATACAGCAACTGCCTTAAAAGGCAAAATATAAAGATAAACATAATACCCAATTTGTATCGAAGTAATATCTCAATAGTAATACACATCATTATTATTCATTTAAATCTTTCATACAGAACAGATAAAAGCAGTAAAGGGATTTATATTCATTTCCTATCATAGGATTATCTCTGTAGGAAATATACCAGTCACGTAGATGATACTTTGATGTTGACATTAGCGCGACTCTGCCATTTCTATTCATAACATTTTCATTTCTTGTTAAGCAAACTGAAGACAAACAATCATTTCATGTAATTTTTCAAAGATTATGGTATTTTTACAAATGAGAAGCATGTCCAGGACGTTTGGCTACTTTTAACATTCTAGTTTTTGAAAGCATGAAATCTTTGCAAGGTTTTACAAATGCATTAATCAAAGATAGCTTAATTTGCGAAAAGGTGCATTTGATGGGTATTTTCTACATCTAAAATTGTATTTAATAACAATATACTTTCATGAGAGCCTGGCAAGGTATATCTTATCTTATTGTTTTAATTTAAATGCACATCTGATATCTGTTTACTTAATAATTTCAAAACAATTAGATTAAGCCTGTGTTATGTTATTTTAAGTTTTTCTTATGAATTACTTTTGATTTATACTCTAGTGATGATAACTAATTGTTAAATATGATATATTCTATGTATATTGAGGTTTACAACATATACTATCCCAAACGGATTTGAGGGACCTCCGTGGCCGAGTGATTAAGGTCGCTGACTTCAAATCACTTGCTCCTCATCGATATGGGTTCGAGCCTCACTCGGGGCGTTGAATTCTTCATGCGAGTAAGCCATCCAGGTGGCTTACGGAAGGTCGGTGGTTCTACCCAGGTGCCCGCTCGTGATGAAGTACCTGGGGTCTTCCTCCACCATCAAAGCTGGAAAGTCGCCATATGACCTAAAATGTGTCGGTGCGACGTTAAACCCAACCAACCAAACAGATTTGTTTACGACAGTGCTATGCGTTTTATTACCTTTAGGAAATATTAAATTATGTTTCTGACGGCAACGGAAGGTGTGCGTCAACTCAATGTTTTTTTTTGTTTTGTAGCGTTGACGGAAAGTTATCCAAGCTTTACTTGTTGAATAAATCATTAAATGGTACAAGGAACCAAGCCATTCACTTATTGTCGATTGTCTACTTAAATAAAACAGAAATGTTTGAAGCACACTAGTGTTGTTGTACCGAAGAGAACATTGTACCATATATTGAATAAATACAAGTACACCAGATATGATAACAAATCTGTAAATATTATCAAGGTAGTGGATCCGTAATGACAATAAGCATTCGATTCCGTATTCTCAAAATGATATTTCGTCATTTTCCGGCTGCTTATGAAGTTCATATTCACAACCAGTTGGATAATGCCAAAAATGTATTACGGAGAGTACGTAATCGTACGGATAATTCCGAACGTAATACCGGTTCCACTATCTTAATATACACTATGCTTCCCACCACGTTTGTAACCGTTTTTGTTTTTTCCTGGTGAAGTATAACCGCCTCTGTTGTTATGTGTCCTCCAAGAGCCTCTTTCAGTTGGTCTGAGGTGCAGTTAATACTTGGGTATTATTTGGGTACCAACCAATGATAAACCAAACATATTTTTTCCCCGTTTAATTTTTCCTTGTATGCCTGCAGAATAATGTTATGTTAAGTAATAATTTACAACAGATGCTTAACATCCTACTAGGAAAATATTATTATTTAGAAATCATCATTAAAAGCCTGCAGTCATACTTCGGATCACGACTAAACAAACACACCATTTCAAGAATAACCCCCAATGTAAATTGAAAAGTCACATTTCCTTTGAATTGATACATCACGTAGAATGCATCAGTCGGTATGCAAGAAATTACTTTTTTCATGTTTTTACATGTCTTGAACAGAACATATTAGCTTAATGAATGTTGAGAAAAAGGACAAAATCGAGTTATCGTAACTGAAAATTTAAAATCAATGGTCTAAATAAGAAAACAAAAATATTAAAATTAACTTAATACAGCAACCAATGGAATTCTGAAAATGTTTTTCCCTAACCATATGCCAAAGTATGCCTCTAATAACACGTCTAATAAGGCAATTAATCATACATGTCAAATACTTTTGATATGATAAAAAAATCGTTACAGTCCTTGAATGACATAAGGCATTTACCCTAAAATCAATCAATAGTCTGAAGGACCCGACCGTCGGCTATTGACTGATATAGTAATTGTGCTGCTGTAGTAAATGTAGTAGAAAGAATCACGTTAAGATATCAGAGAGTATTGATAGGTCAGACTGTTGAATTATACCAGGTTTATAAAATACGAAGATAAAGTGTGGGGGGGGGGGGGGGGGGGTCCCAGTTAGGTGTCTGCGCAAAATGTTTTTTGATTTTATTTATACTTTGTGGTAATATACCTACTTGTATTAAGTTTCATTAACAAGTGTTACTGTTACCAGTTTTGACTTACTTTTATAGATATTCACATTTAAAGTGGGTGGGGTAATCTGACATGTGACCAGCCAGGAACACAATTTCTGTTATTTTTTTTAAAAAGGTTCTAACCTTTTACCTGAAACTTTCATGATAAAATAACTATGCAATGGACATTCACACAATATGTTGCATTTTAAATTGTACTGAATACTTTTTTCATCACAGAGCAACAAAGTGGTCTAATCAAATTTACTGATTTTCAATGGACGAACTTTACCAGAAATCGAGTTAGTACAGGTCTATATAATGTGACATAAAAGTCCATATCCGTATATCTTATTAGTATAAAAAATGGTTCATGTATCAAACTTGTTCTATAACTGTTATTGTATTTCCCAAGGGAAGGCTAGAAAACTGATTGCTTTCAAGTGAGACAAATTTCAATACAGTGCTGCTTTGGATAGACAACATCCGTGTGCAATTTCAGATAAACTAACATTAAACAAATTTATATTATAAAATTATCTGGACTATTCTACGTTTGTTTTTCTAACAGGTTTGTGTTCACATTCAAAGCTTTTTAAAGTAGGTATATCAATAACTGTTAAACAAGTCAAGTTAACTGGAATGTGAAAGATGTCCAATTCTTAAGCATTTACATCTACAGCGAATGAGGACCTGTTTGTTATTAATATTCTTGCAGCTTTACATTCAAATTTCTAACAGCATTTGTAGGATCAGTAAGAAAATTTTGTCTAACAGCAACCTCTATCCCTGCAGCCGTGACTCTCTCCTCCAGGTCCCCAACTGTCTGAAAAAAAAACATCATTCTTTTCATGATGTAACTTAACAATAATAACCTACCATTTAACACAAAAGCGAAAGCTTTTATACCTTAAAATTTCATAATGAATAACTAAAGAC
Source organism: Mercenaria mercenaria (assembly GCF_021730395.1). Taxonomy (NCBI): domain Eukaryota; kingdom Metazoa; phylum Mollusca; class Bivalvia; order Venerida; family Veneridae; genus Mercenaria; species Mercenaria mercenaria. The sequence goes on from NC_069375.1 coordinate 66,195,701, forward strand.
ATCTTCGTGATTCCTATATCTTGACACGAGGTCACCTATACGAGGTCATATACTATTATATATCTGCAAAGTTGAAGCCTAACTTCGTAATGGAACACCCATCTGGACATTTCCATACATGATATTAAATAATTCAAATCATTTGTCTCTGTCTAATTAATTTTACTCTCAGCCATGTTACCAATTAGCCGTAACAGGCCTCTGTTCTAACGACACGTATTACCAAATGCTCAAAGTTGCATCAAGCTGGCAAAGTCTTTAATATTAGCAGTTTACCACATGTGTGATGTGTTTGGACATAGGTCAATTTTATTCGGTCGTCATACATTTTAAAGCTTTTACTGGGAACAAATGTTAAATTAGTCTACTACTGGAAACAATATTTCGAATTCTTATAGAAAAAACAACATCCGACAGTATCGGTTTTATCAGCCTTCGCAGAACAGATTAACTTCATGGTACAGATGTATTTATATTGTAATGCAAGATTATAAAAGAAGAAATTACGTTTAGGGAAATGAATGACACACGTTTTTCATACCTAGGAACATATATTACTTCAACATAATCCCCTTGCTACCAACTAGGAAATATTAGTCAAGAAATATACTTGGTCTCGCAGTGGTTTCGCCCGTCAGTTTGTCAGCGAACCATTATGATTGGTGCCATCGGTGGGAAGCGCGTTTGATTTGTATACTACGTGTTTGTGATATACTTAGCTGTATGTAAGTGTAATAGAAGGTTCGGTTACAATTAAGAACATTGGTTCCTGAAGAATATTCGCCAGGGCAGCTTGAAATTTTGGAAAAAGTAAGAGTAAAATTGTATCTGCTAAAGTTACAATTCAATAAGAGTCACTTAGTATCATTATGAATAAAAAGTCAGACATATTGACTTTTTTTAAAGTGTGCAACATATATTGACGGTTTTTAGTAATTTAAATTGTCTACGTATCAACTTGTGCTTTAATCGCATATTAACAAGTGCCTACAGACAAAAGGAGTTGCCTTATGTTGTGATAGTTTGAAATGTGTCTAGATATATTAAACTATTTTCCCCCAACAGTTAAGACTCATTCATTCAAACTGTAATAAGTCTAAAGTGTTCGTGATTTATCATATTTTAACGCATACAAGATCAACGTGGCGAGAACCATAATCGTTTACATCCCTATATGAGTTCATAGTTACGCAGTACTTGTATGTAAACGATCATAAAAATTCATATACAAAGACAGGATATTGTTTATAGATCATGGTAATAAAAAGTGACAGAGTGAGTCGTAAATCTAGGCATCCATTATAAAGTATTCATAAAGCTACATTTCTTTACTGAAAGTCATTGCTCAAACTACAAAACCGGGAAACTCCACATTTATCAACTTACAGGAAACAACCGACTTTTGCAGACAACACCCAGGAAAATCAGCAATTTTTGTGAATATATTTTGTCACGTCCAAGCAATATTTTACAAATATATTAACAAAGATTAGCTTAATATGTTATATATAGTAATTCATGACCTCATATATATGTTTTTACTTTATGTTTTAAATACAAATAATTCAGTTCATAAAATTAAGTTGTCGCGATCTGACGGCTTAAGTAAATATGCAAATAAAAATGTATAAAATGGAATCGTTTGAAAAAATCTTTTAAATCGGTCACCAGTTTTTAAACAATATCATCTTATAGCAAAAATCATTTCTCTGACGGTAAAGATAAAAACTGATTTGGCACGACTAAGAGTATGCGATCTTTACAGCATTTTAGCATTTTAGAATAGTTTAAACAAAAAGTGCGAATTACAAGTTAACGTAAGAGGTTGGTTTTGCTGTTCTATGTAGATATTGAAAGGTTTCATTTTCTGATCCTCGTGGGAAGGAAACAACTTAAATTTGTAACAAGATACTAGAAAAAAAGTAGATTGTAAGGACTGCGTGGAATTTATGTGCGTTTAGACGGGTATTCATCTCAATGCGACTTCTTGAAAATCACACAATACTTCTAGCACGTCTAATTAAGAACAAGGAAGTGAAATATGATCATTGGAAGAAATAATGGGGATACAATTGCCACTTAAAGCCTAATGAATTATTAGTTAAGCATGTCTGAGAAAACAGTTAAGAGATAATGTTGGCCTGGATGGACCTGTGGTCTAGTTTTAAGTAAAGCACCTTTGAACATGCTTAACATGAAACTAATGCTAATTGTATTCTGGTTTACTCTTCAATATATGTTAGGCCCTAACTTTCACAATATGCAACATTTGAAGTACAAATATCGTACGCACACTCAATCAATTAAACCTATTTCAACTTATTTGCTTCTAAGTCTAAAACTTTTGAATGGCAGTTTCTTCACAAATTTGATCGGTCAGATCGCCTAGTTAAACATGACGATTTATTTCACATTCAGACGTACAGATGTAAAGACTTCTTGTGTCTCCTGTATGGTTGCGATCCTTTTCCATTCAAAGAGTTGGAATATCTTGACTATGGTTGGATTGTGCAGAGTAGCAGACGAATGTGTTCGGAAAAATGTGGGGAACCAGTCTCGATTTGACAGTGCTGGAGAACTGGAACCATAAGCAAGCTGAAATATAAATGATAATATATACATATACATAAAGATGCAGCATGTCATTATAACATGCAAACTACATCCACATACTCTTCTTTTCACCGAGAAAATATTTTACACACAGCAATCGAAGATGTCGCTTGAATCTGCAAACGAAAAGAACATTCTGGTACGTTGGTACGTTGCTAAGTAGAAAAGCTACATTTTAGGTTAAAGAAGGAAGTCAATTTTACAATTTGTATTCTTTTCCGTTTACAATTTATTCTCAAAACAATCGCCCGAAGCATTAAATGGAACTGAAGCGGCAAAAATGTATTCAAATTGTTTTTCCGCTTGCTTTGAATGAAGTACATAAATCGGCGTAATGGTTTTCAGGTTCGCAATATAATTACTGACTCACAGTGGACTGTTTGCAAAGGCTAAACATGTTATGGCTTATAGATATGTGTATGACAAATTATATATAATTAAAAGCTTAGTCTGTGTTTAAGTTCTCAAATATCACATAATAAATACCTATATACATATAAAAAATATAAAAAGCTTTTATTATTCAGAACAAGAAGTTTTCTCAAGACTGATTTAACTGTCCGGCTTCTTAAATACAAAACTTTAAAATGTTGGGAATCGTATTTACTGACTTAATTAGAATATATACTAAAATTAAGATTATATAATCATAATTAAAACGTATAATTTTTCATAAGCTAAACAGATTCGCCCAGAAATTTTTCATCATTTATCGGCGGTCAAAAATGTCGGGGCCATAGAAAGTTTGAATTTTCATTTCTGTTCCTAAATCACAGAAATTGCAATTGTTTATTTCTCTATCCACATAACCAATTATTATAAACTCCTATTTTACGATAATAAAACCGCAGTGAAATTTGCGTCATGTAACGTTTAACATGCTATTGCTCGCAGTATTTTATTCAGCTTAATGTTGTCATTGGACGCATCTGTCTTTCGTAATTCTGTTATGAAGCTGTTTAATTGGATTGCGTATGCCTTAATGCAAAGCCCAAAAGGTTTTGTTGAAACAAATTTTACAGAACTTTCCTGCAGTGAGAGAATGCTAAGTGGTTTTCATTTTTGTCATATAAATGCAAGCGATATTTCAAAATGTAGTTACGTAGGCATGTTAGTAACATGTCCTTCGTTGGCATGAACATACAACGTTTCTACACACTGTCTTATCGACAGCAATGCAAAGTTCAGCAAGTAATAACCAAGTAATTTTTAATTTCATTTAAATCTACGTGGAACAATTGTATTTCGTTCATTCAAAATATAATCGTTTCATAACTGAAGTAAGCATAACGCTTTCCTGAACATTTAGTTTTTTTCTATCATTTTTCGTATTATAGAACATCATTTCTTTACGTATTGATTTCATTTCTTAGAGTGCTTTATTTGGTGGCTAGACCAATCACCGATACAGTTAGAACATGACATTATTAGAGATAAAAGCCGTTCCTTCTGGAATAGCCGGTCTAGATGTAAGCGGAAATTAACAGGTTCTATCAAATTACTCTATCATATCAGTCTCATAAAAATGCTAAGTCCTATCATTAAAAAGCAAAATTAACAGAAAAAACCCAGCTTTATGTAAGAAATCCGTCTATATATTCCTATGGATCAATGTCGCTTGTCCAGTAATCTAACTGTGGCCCACAAAGGGTCTGAAAAAGTCTAGGTGTTGAATGTACATACAGTCTTTGCATGTGTATGTCTAGTTTTAAAAGGGATGTTTCGGCCAAACAAATTCCACATTGTAGGAAGTATTTTTGACCCAGACGTGCCTAAGTATGCAACATATCATGCTTTTTGGAATTTTGTTAACAACTGTACCGTAATTACAATTAGTATTAAAAGCTTTATTAACAGATAAGCACTTACAAGATCATAAAGATATACTTCAAATGTTAAAAAAATCTAAAAGAAATCCTGAATGATCATTAGAATTATCTGGCATTTTTTTCTAGATAAATATTGTGACATCATGATATTATGACGTCATGATAAGATGCACGTGACGTTGCGTGGGTAATTTGATATAATATGTTTAAAACCATTCAGAAAACATATAGTAAAATAATATTCATATACTATATTAACCAGATATTCATAGTGACAGAGACGATTATGGCGTTAATATGTATTTTGCCTCAAAATATAACTTCATATTCTATGGGCAAAAAAGTCAATAAGCGTGTTATTATATACCACTGGTATCTTTCTTTACTTATTTTTCTTTATTCAGCTTCATCAATAAAAATTAATAATAACAATTTACTGATTCCTGACCTTTGATATTGTTTGCCTTTCGTTTTTATCTGAATTTTATGCCTGCTTTATAATGAAAACAGAATTGTGACCAAAATAATGATGACTGCGATGAATACCGTCAACAACGAATACCGTCGACAAAAAAAAACTTGTCGAAGAAGAATACAGACGAGAATAAATACCAACGACGAAGAATGGCAACGGAGAAAACTTACTACGATTATGGTCTGAACCAGTCAGGTAATCTTTATTCATAGGTCATGTCGTAAAACATCTTCGACGTCGGGGGGAATAAAAAGTTACTGTTAACACGATGACGTTTGAGTTGTTCTAAGTATAATGGACATTGATCAAATTGATCTTGTCTATCATGGGTAAAGAAATAAGAAATGTCAGTGTTTCAGAGGAAAGGCGTAAAGTGTCCCTTTTCGCATTGAAATTATAAAACACGTTGAATAAAAATTGCATTTCGCTCGGCAAACCCTCACACTTTCGTTTATTTGACTCATATATTATATAATATATTCAGTATATTATGAAGACACCCATGTAATATCATCTGTTGATCTCACAGAGCATATCTGAACATTATTTTGTCAGATATTTAAGTAATACTAAAATTTTGAAATAACTGTAAAATCGATATTTAATGACTCTTATTACTTATTTTTCTCTCGTGTGTTAACTTTTACATTATGTGTGCACTTGAAGACAAATATACTGTATTTGTACAACTAAATATCTTGGCAGTTTAGCGTCCATGTTGACAAAATCAAAATAGTCATTTCAAAGTTTTGTAAAGCCAGTTTCATTTTCTTCATCGTGTCCCACTTAACTTTCCTTGGGAGAAAAAAGTAATTGGAAACAAGAATCAGTAATAAGATTTTTAAAAACAACATGTCTAGTTCTTTCATGTTAATTTAATTTTGCTTTAAAATAATCAATTTACTGACCAGCAGGATCGACAAATGTAATTATTATATCGATTGTGTAAAATATACTTCATTTGTCCTGACAGTGATAAGATAAACATGATTTGAAGATCCAAAGAAGTAAAAGGACCTTCACTGAATTACCCACATGTTTCTTTTTACTACAACACCACTCTGTATGCTCGAATAAAAATATTTCAAACAAAAGATATCAAATAAATTATGTTTAATACCTAGTATTTTTTCCAGTGAATCAGATATAATTGTGAATTTAAGTATGGACAATGATGAGTTCAATTTCATAAAAGCTTTATACATGAATAAATGCAGTCATATGCGCGATCTCTTCGGAAGGCAATACAACATCCTTAATGTTTACTTTTATGTGTATGTGTATTTGTTTGAATTTAGGGTGATGCTTTCGTCTATTTCCAGAATAATCAATTTTAGCCCCAAAACCAAGTGAACAGTGATCTCTATTTAAGTAAAACATATGCATTCTATCAAACCAAAATTGAAGATTAAATATCTTCTGAATGAACATTAATGTGACAATAATGAACATGTTAATATCTAACGTAGTCAACACTTGTTTAAGCTTGAAGCTAATTGCAGATGACTGGAAATTTATTTGATAAGCAAAGCATTAAATCGAATTTATTGTCATTAATTACGTCTCAGACAGAAACAGAAATTGTAAATATCATTTTCTTTCAGTTCCACATCTTGCATCACTAGAAATTGTGAAAAAAAAGAATACAAATTTCAAAATTAGCATGTTTAACCTGACTGTTAATTCGTCTTATCTGTCAACGAGAAATCCCCGCGGTTGTTTCTGTTTCGAATAAGAGAGTAATTTCGAGAAAAAATATCTAATTTCTTTGTGAGATATTGGCAGATTCAAGTCTAAAACAAACTTGGGAAAGAATAATTATCAAATTAGACTGTGTTTGGTAAGGCTGTTGACGCAAGAGAATTGAATTATCTTTTAACGCGATATTTGAACGTAATTGAATATCAATTATTCTTTTCATTCTGATTGAAATAGCTACATTTGGTACTGGCGTTTGATCAGAATCATTTCTACTGTTTTCATATGCAAATGTGAGTTGTCATGCAGATAACTGTATGCTTTGCTTTAAAGAAATTGTTAAAAGTAACAAAGTACATTTCCTAGCGTGTACTCAAGTAAGTTTTAAAGATCCATGTAGTGAAAGTCAGTTTTCTCGATATGGACCTATGCTCTGCATTGATATTTAGCTTTTGCAATGACGGTACATTGAATGACTGATTATGTGCATAAGTAATTGTACGCATACAAAACTACGTTAATGCAGTCGCTTAAGAGTCACCTGACAAGGTTTAGGTTAAATATACAGTGTTAAGTCAGACTACACTACATAAACATATTTACACTGTTCTTAAAGTTTAAAAATAATCGTTTACATTCTTAAAATATGTATAGCTGAGACACTTAACAGCCGTTGTTAAAGTATTAACAGAATGGTCGCAGTTCTGATATTGAGTACGGTCAAACATTGTATCACATAGGCCAGAATTTATGTTATCAATATTTCACGTTTGAAAAAAGCTTAATTACTTAGCCACGATAGACCAGTTTTCAAACAATATTTTAAATTATTTACAGATATATTGTTTGCATGTCACCAAATATTCATTCCTTGGTACTGACGCCCGTTATACTCTACTTGGATTTGTCAACATGATGTTTATACAAGGTTGGCATAATAAGATGCAAACAACTTTTATTTTACGATAAACAACATTAAATCCAATAGTGTGCAGGTAAAATTGAAATAAACAAGCCTTAATTCATTCTATTGACAATAAAAGCGTACTCCATAAATGCCCAAGGAACACTGATTCCCAGTAATTACACTTAGCTCAGATCCTTGTTTGGAGCGCTAAGACAATGGTAATTGAATCCATTTAGATATGTATCATAAGTCAAAAAGTGACAGGTCACCTAACATGATTAAAGGATAAACTATTCAAACCAACAATCAAAGTATCTGATCCACATTTGACAGGTCATTGTTAATACTATTATTATTAGGTAGATTTCTTGGAAGCACAGAGCACCACAAGAAAACATCCTCAGAGCCGCGCATTTGCAAAGTAAGTCCACAACAAAAAGAAGCTGTAACGGAAAAATATTATAGACGGGTTGCTTAAAAAAATCAACAAGTAGATTTTAATTTTATGCAAAATATAGAAAAAGGGGAAGGGGGTAGAATGGTGATGGGGTTGAAGTCAAAATTGAGTAAATACATGTTGATACCCGATATACTGCGTGATAAATATTTTTTCTGAGGATCGCTGCTAAGCATGTAATCAAATCAAATGCGTTCATATTCAACACTGACAGAAAATGACCCCTAAATTCAATAACGTAATGGCTGATTGCGTTTGCGAAACATTTCTACTATCAGTACCTTCAAAGTGACGAATGTGATTTTGTACTGAGCCAAACACAATGCACAGGTAATCGTATTGAAAGCAATGTGTAATGCATTTCAAGGCTATCTGTTGCTGTCGCTCTTTCTTAAAAAAAAATGGAGAGATTTAATTCGTGTCCCATCAAGTTGTAAAAATATTTCTGAAAAGCGACTGAAGTACGAGTACGCGTGACTTTAACACAGTTCAGAAAGTATGGAAACAATAAAGAACAACAAAATTTTGCGGAATACTAACAATGCTTTCGGTACTTTATCTACCTATCTGAAAGTTCTATTTATAAAACCTGTTTAAAATTACAAACTGTAAAGGTAAGTGGTTTAACTCCCTGATGAGAATAATAAATATTGTGATACGAATAAAAGCACTTTCAAATTAATGCTTTGGGCCAGTGGCGTCAAGCATGAAGATAAATTGAAGTACTATTTAGTATTCCATGTCATTAGTTGTGCATGGACATACAGTGACACTAAATGGGTCACTATCACTACTTTAACATTTAGGTCATAAACAATATTTAAAAATTATAGACTATGTTAACGGGATTTATTTCATGGAGAACATGGACACAAATAAGCGAATTATCCTTTTTTAGTTTTTACATGTACCATTTTTATGTTATGAGCATTGTGTCCTGTAATGATACAAAGTGCTTGCAGCTTTAATTGATCACCCAGTATTAACGTCTGTTAATTAGACGATGAATTGACGCTAAAGCAGTCTAATCAATTATACATTTCTGTATTTGTTTTACTGAAATACAAAGTAAAGCTCTCTCGAAAATGATAGTAAAATTTATTTTATTTGTCCTTATCACGACATTTGGCTATTTATATTCTGTCTACAAAGTATGACTGAAATGAGGTCGCATCCTGTTTAGAGAAATACTATATCAGTCACGTAATAGGAGTATTAATCCCAAATATATGTTTAAAATGCTCTAGGTTAAATGCAATTTAGCGCTGTTTCAAGAATAAGCCTTTCAGAGAATTTGATCCATTCAAGGAGTTATCAGCTTTTAACTGGTTAGTTAATTAATGTTGATTTGAAAACTAATGGTTCTTATTTTCTCCCTCATTAGTATTTCATGAAACGTCACCATTTTGAATTTATTGTGAGTATAACGAATTGGTCTCTTATATAGTATCGGCATGTTTACAAACATATATGTTCTTGATATTACATATAAGGGATGTTCAACGGATAATTGAAAACTTTAAAATATAACCTTCTGTGCGACATGCACGATAAATTCGAAATTTGCGCATTGCAATATCATCTTTAGATACATGTTAAAAGTTCTTAGTATAACCCGCCAAAAACAGGTGACAAATTATGGTATATTGCTTGCACTTATGAGGATTACCCTATCATATATGGGCATACAAAAGGTTCTTATTTATAAAAAATACTTTTTTTCTTTATTTCTTTAAACTTAATACCATATTTGGCACAATATTGAGACTATTTTACTGTCTTTTATTCTGAAATTAGGTAAAGCGGTCCTACGAGTATTTGAATCGCTGATCAGCTCTTCTGTGCACAAATCAACAAACGAAGACAGTACAAGAAAGGTTGTGATCAAATGTCCGAAAACGTTGTTATTTATGAAGACATTTCATTCTTCTATGGAGGAAAATATTGGCATAAGCAGTTTTGCTATTTCATAAAAGGTGACAATGAAGATGGTTAAGCATGATACTTATGCTGCAGGAGTTATTGTTTTTGCCGGAAATCGATTCTATGAAATACTGAAATCATTTAAGCGCAATATTTGTATTACTGTATATGTATTTGTTATTTTTTTGCATATTATGAATTTTAATGAAAATGTTACGAAAAGACAAAAAATATTTTAATGTACTAAACGGTATCAATTTTGTCTTAAAGCTTTTTACTATTTTCAAAAGTAGTATTCTGTTACTCTCGGTCTGTTCGTGAGATGTAATGAAATGTGCAACAACCTCAACGCCCCTAGCTCAAATACATATATATCAAACAATTATCCAGAACAATGATCATTTAAACTCTTTCTAAAACGGTTAAGACTTCAAATTTCCGACGTGTCAACTTCGTCATGTCATTACAATAAAAGGCGAAAGCAGATGCCAAAGCTAAACATTTTGTCTGACGAAATTCTAGTGGACAGGAGTTTAATTTTAAGATGAAGAATAAAAACCAGCATATTGACAGAAAGAATTGAAATAAAAGTGCACTTTTTATATACAAACCGGAATATTGATAAAAAGAATTGAATAAAAGTGCACTTTTTATTGATCGACTTCTGTCTGCAACAAGAACTGTTACGCTAAATACATCTGACGCATGCCAATAAAATTGCAGTCTTATAAATTGATTTAGAGGGTGTTAGGTGTTAACAAATGAAAGGATTTTCACACCGTCTAGACAACACGACATGAAGGTATCGGCCAATTTAAACTAAATTATGACGTTTCTGCCTTATCTAATAAAAGTTGCCAAGCTTTCATTTAAATCTATTATATTGTGTGATCTGAACGATCATAAAGTTGACATTGCATCCTGGTGTCCATTTCCCGAACTAGTTTTCGTTGGTAGACATCTACCGGTAGAAATGAGGAACGGAATACCCTGAAATGACTCGAAAAAGCCGAGGTCAGGGAGGTCGGGAAAAATGTATTGTGCAAAGTAAGCGATATTTCAAAATTTCGATAATGTATTTATAATGGCATTTAATGATCTATCCGAATATGTATAAACGATTTTATACATGTTGAAACAAAAGTACGGCCTTCGTGATATATTCTTAGGAATAAGATCTCAAACGAGGGTTATTCTACGATAAACCACGTTTGGGAACTTATTATTTCTTAAATAAACCGAACCTCTTAAGACGGAAGCTGAATATAATATTAAGCATTTGACCAACTAATCGATTATGTTCCATTTCAACACAATGCATTTATAATGAAATAAGTGTATAAATGTTCAATTATTTTACCCATATTTGAACTATAATTTGTTGTTACGGTCTCTAGACAAAATGACACAATATCAATTCAGTAACGTGTTAGTGGAGTTGCGTACTTAATTTAAGGCTAACACGAGAAAAAATATCTACTGACCCTTCACATAAATATAAGGTTCACTTTTTGATGAACCTTTAACAAGTAAAAACAATACACTATTAAAACAGTAGTGTTGCCGAGTGGTACTTTTAACAAGCAATAACATGTTCATTGCAAGACGGATGGCATAATACCTATGATGGACTGCTACAGTCATGTTACAATGTATTGAAATGGTCCATTAGTAAAACACAGGATACAGAGTACAGTACAAAATTATTACTCACACCTTACGTACGCTTTAAAGTATTTCCCAAGTCTGTAATAAGGTCAAACTAGAAGTTTAAACGATGAAAATGAATATAAGAAATCAGGACACTAGTAATTAAATGTAGTCGAAATTGTTGTTTGATATCTGGAGCATTGATGACACTGCTCCAAGACTAAACGTATTGTCAGAAATGGATAAATTTAGTACTGTCAAACTAAGTAAATATAGAACTTAATGACGCCCTTTTCCTGAAGTGTTGTTCTGTAAATCAAAATGATTAGATGAAAACAAATCAAAACTTTCAGCAGGAGATTTCATTAAGTTAAAACCTTTACTCTACGCACACAATTAATTCTATCTGTACAATTAGTTATCTCAATACAGTTTTATACGTTTTCAATTACCACAGTCTTTATCCAAAGTTATTGTTAACTAGGGCAAACATACGGAATGCGTAGAAATATAAGGGTTAAATTTCAATGTGATATCCAATTTGACACGTGATTCTATGTATATGTCCACCACATTTGACACCGCACTATCAAATGCATATGTAATTAGTGTACTCACCACAATTAGATGCCACACTTTTGCAGCTTGAGCTACAAAGGTCGACACGATGCTACAGCCGGTAAGAACTATAACTTTCTTTGGCTGGTTGTATAGCAGTTCATGAAATACTTTTGTTTCAAGGCCTGGCATGCACTGAAATAGAAATAATATTGAATTACTAAAATTATAAACGTCATTAAACTGTGTATGAGCTAGAATTGTTTGGTTTTTAATAAAGAGCACATCGTTTTACTAAAAATTGTAGATACAATTGGTTGTAACCGTTGTTGAGTTTGTATAAGAATTAAGAACGTTCGTTACATTGAAATAAATGGTATTGCATTTTCAACAAATTCGACTATACAATCACAATATGTTACCATGTAGGGCAAACTTAGAATACAAAGGACAGTATAAATGGTACAAACTAAATTGTAAGATAAAGTCGTCAAATAAGTGTTGAATTACGATATACTCTTGCTAAAGTATTGTCTATTAATGTACCAAAGATGCAAGCTCGAAGTATATTTAAGAGTTAAAAAGATGGTATTTTGATACACAAATGGGGAGACAGTTTTTTATTGGTATTGAAATTGATAATAAATGAAAAACTGCTACAACATCGACATCAATTCTAATATTGAGATAAAAAGAATAAGTCTGAAATGATTGAAATGTTGGTCAATGGGATACCAATTAATTAGACCCAAACAGACTGCAATAGTTTTTGCGAAATACAAAGAGAAAAAAACGGATTAAAGTCATTATTACATTTATTAAACCAAACTAAAATGTAAGGTGCATATTTACATAAACAATCGGCAATATTACACGCAAATGTTTACATTAAAACGGTTTGAAAATAATATAATATGAGTATTCTCTACAAATATGACATTAGACAGTATCAAACATGATGCAAACGGTATTAGGTATTAAAAGGCATGTACATATTTCAATGTAAGAAATTGGCAAAATGGAAATATGTGGCGTAATCGATAGCAAATATAATACCACTTTCCGAGTGATTTTTGTAATTACGTTTAGGAGAAATATAAGTGTTTTTATAGCCACTTGTTTATTAGGGGAAGCATTGAAACCGACGTATACTCCGACAATTGCATAATAAGTAATACGTCTATTGAGAAATTCGTGTACCGATCGATAAGATACAAGCTAATTAGGCTAATTTGATAGCAAAAATTACTTGGGACTCATCAACACTTTTTATAGGTTTTAACACGTACTCTCTTCGGAGATTTCGATTGCTTGTATATAATTCATAATTGTTATTAGACACATATTAAGAACATATAATAAAAATTTAAATATATGCATACAAAACGGAAACTTTGGAACTAAGTGCTATAAGCTCCCCATACAGCAACATCAACGCCAATTTATACAAATTCTTTCAAAGTTTAGTATTAAGTGATTGCTCTTATCTTTATTTTCGATTGTTTTTTCTTAATTTCTAGCCTTTACCGATCCCTGTTTCGTTTTCTATTGTTGTTTATTTCCCGCTAAAACATCACTGATTTTAGAAAATATATGTTGTGCTGAATAATTTTCGTACTACCCGTTTTGAATAACTTATATTGTTAGGCACTTTTATGAAACTGTACTGTTGGTGATATCTTGTTTTATATCCTTCTAGACCGCCTCGGTAGCCTAGTATTAGAGCGTCCGCTTCGGGTTCGGGAGGTCTTGGGTTCGATCCCCGGCCGCGCCATACCAAAGACGTAAAAATGGTACTAGTAGCTTCTTCGCATGGCGCTCAACATTAAGAGGATATCGCTAGGACTGATCAGCCCGGTGTCAGTATAATGTGACTGGGTGGGGTATCATGCCACGTGTCTACGGCGTGATATTCCAGTGAGACAGCACTATAAAGTTGGGCATTGTGCTCACTGCTACAAGTAGACACCGTCGTTTATATGACTGAAAAACTGTGGAAAACGACGTTAAAACCGAACACATATATCCTTCTTATTTTGATCATTTTGCTAAAATAAACTCAAACTTAGCTACGGTTACCTCGTTCAGTGAAGACGTTGGTGTGGTTTTACTTCGTCTAATTATGACAGTCTAGTACAAAATATGGTGATGACAATAACCGAAATAGTATTGCTAACACACTTATTTATACCAATATAATAGTATTCTATTATGTGTATTTTAATATATGCGTTATGTCTGCTGAGTGATAAAGAGGTTAAATGTGACGATAGATAACTACTTATGATAGTGATATTTTCTAACAAGCACAATGCACAAACAACTTGGCAGATACTTAATTATAAAACTTTTTTTGAAGATGGAAATAAAATATGTAGGAAGAACCTGTAGAAGCATAAAAAGGCATCCAAGCAAAATGAAAGCAGACCATGAATCATTGAGATTTATTACAATGACCTTTTTTTTTTGAAAAGATGTTAATCAAAACTGGCTCTTTCAAGTCAGAGCTCCCCTTTATTCACTTTCGTCCATTTGATTTACCTGATTTTTTTATTGTCTTGCAAATATCAATCATTTACAGAAAATGTTCGTTGGTAAAACACTGCGTTGTTGGGACGTCACTGTTCCTATTGGAGGTTTATTCTTACTTTATTCTTTGTTCCTTAAGAACGTAAATTATGATTACCTGCTGAAATATATATTCTTTATGATTGTAATAAAACATCTTCTTGAAGACTGATTGCCAGGTGTTTATTCTAGATATTGAATCAGAAATGTATGTAATACATCTGCGAAATTATAACTTTCTTGTTGAAGTAAAGGAAATTGTCAAGTACATGTTACGATGGTTCCATTAATATTTAGTATTCATGTCTGAGGCAGTCTAATGTACATTCGTGTATGTTTCGTTATATTCAAATGTAATGCTAATGTAATACATATAAAAGCAAATACAAAATTTGATATCTTTAAGTCTAGGTTTTACACTTTAATATGTTTAAACGACGAATGTCTTTTCTCTAGTATTTTTTTTTTTTAGTTTTCTACTAGCTTTCCTATACAGATTTATTAACACGAGATAGAATTGGAACGAAAGTCTTAGATATGCGCTCAGGGCATTAACATGGCGATGATGAAGGAGCTATACTTGAAAATCCTGACTGAGTTATGAAACGGAAGCCCATAGCCATTATAATGATAAGCTGTCACATAATATCTCCTAAGATTTCTGCATTATTCGTCTTACAACTACTTAACTACACGCAAACTACATTACAATAAATCAAGGACGTCCATAACAAAAGGGTTAATGCACTTAGGGAAATTGTTGTTAAAAATTTATATTAGAATATAAATATAATTGCATTAATGTCTGCAATTACTTGCAAATGGGCTTACTCGGGTTACCCAGTATAGCTCCACATAGCAAGTAAATGATATAAACAGACTGGTTCAAAACAGATGGATTGTGATCAGTCTAATGTACATACTATTTGTTTGATGAAGTATGGCAATGTTAATGGAGATGACAAAGTTTAAGCATGTTTTAAGGTCGTGTATAGTTCAATGTATTAATACTGCCTGTCAAATAAATAACTTCAGACAAGGCTTAATTGACACGAAACACTGTAATATGAGGTCAATCGACTCGTTCTATAGAAAATGGATGTGCCGGTAGTATTCCATTAAAATAATAGTTTCTGATGTCAAAACAAGACAGAACCGGAAAATTATCATAAACTCATAAACGTACAATTACCTTTAAAAATATGCATATACATTAAACCATATCGAAGTTTTCGTTTCATTACGTTCTATGTAAATACCTTTTGAGCAATCATGAAAGACTTGTATTTCCATATCTGTTTGAAATACCCTGCACGCGCAGGATAAAGACGGAGGTGATCAGACTGCTTTTCTGAAATGTGATCATGCTCATTTCAGCTGATCATGGGACAAGTTACGTAAATTATATACTTGTCAACAGGTTCAATATACTTAGCAAAAAATAGCTAAATAGGAAGAGAGCAGATCTACAGATCGCTGGGTCGTGACTTCGATCCACGGGCGAAGCGTATTTGCTCCATGACAATGTGATAAAGGCATTATGCCTGAAATCATTTTGCCCTCTACCGGTGCTTTTCATGAGAAGTTTGAAGCTACATGCGTGCGGAGAACGGATTAATATTGGTACAGAATCCTTACCTCACGGCATGTATATATGTTAAGACGAAGCCAGACATGAGTCACGGGGCTTCGGAATGAAAGAACGATATTTTAAGTACAGGTTTTCATTCATTTCGTGAACTAAAACATATATATAATTGCGGAGATAAATGAGACAACAATAAGCATCAACCTGGGCGTTTGTGATGTACTGTATTAGGCGGTGTGCTATACAATTTGTTGTTTGGATGTAAGTACTGACTTTGCTAAAACCGAATACATAAACAAGTGCGTTCTTAAATATAAATCTTAATGATTGTAATGTTGCCACTTATCATCTATGTTTCAAATAGAACGGTGTATCAAAGACACAACAGACATAATAAGGCATTTCTGACTAAGTGTGTAGTTTGATCAATAAACTGTTCATTTTGTCTTTACATTGGCTGGTGGGCAACTGAGCAAACATTTTTTATCTGTAATCAATGGGCAGTATAGAAGACCTGAAATTAATGAAGTTTCAACTGATCTATAAAGAATCAATTCAACAAGAACTGCTTATCTAGAGTCAAAGCTGTCTCTCAGTGCACGATATTATGTGATAGACAATTATAATACACAGTTAAATGAAATTTGTAACATTCACGAGTTTTTACTTTAGGTGCTGATTACGTAATAATATGAGTATAAACAGTTAAGGGAGTGTTTCAATGTAAATTATACATATTGAAACTGATTTGTAAATATCTGTTATTATAGAAATAAGTAACGTTAACCAGTTGATAAAATGCCATTTGTTCTTTTCAGTTTAAGTTTATTTTGATCTTGTTTCGTGTTACATTTGTTATGTAATATTTGCAAAAAAAACCTATGATATTCTTTCACTGGTTGCAGGCACAGATTTGAATATCCGGTTGAACTGCTTAGGTGATAATGAGGCTCTGTCGAGTTAAGCGTTAACACTTACCCGAGACCTGCACATACAACACGTGATATGATTTTGTTTTGAAAACCTATATTTAACAAATGACAGTAAAAATAAAGTCTAACAAATTTCTTTTTTTTTTTTTTTTGATAGCACCATTCCCATATGTTACCGTATTTGATTATGAGATACGTGAAAGTGTAACAAATGCAAACAACACAAGTGTACTACTTTTGTATTGTCATCTGCAGCGTAATAATATTTCGTTTTTCGTGTCAAGAAGTTTTCTGGAGGGAACAAGTAGGAACTATTAAGATTTTACATGAATATTTGTATTACTGCACATTTCTACTACATTTGTACATACAAGTAGTTCAGTACACGTCATTTTACCGCGAGCTTTTTCCAGCACCAGTACAACACCGGAAGTCCGAGTCCAGTTTGCAAATACATTTTGTTAGATATAGAAGCCTCATTATATAACTTTGTCTAAATTTCCATCATAGCTGTAGCTTAGGCGACGGTCAAAACCCTTTCATAAATTGTACTCTTCGATCACTTTGAGGCATTATTTTGAACAATGGCATATGTTTCGTTAATCTTATGATAACTCTATTACAAACTTTTAGAAAACATAAAATGCAACCAAGCAAGCTGAAAGCAGATTTGGTCTGATCATGCTTCCAGCACAGGCATAAGCGGAACAGACGCATTAACGCCGAGCAACCAGAAAATATAACAACACTGAGATTCCAAGCAAGGGCGCACTTTTTAAAGAATACATTTGTCTATGGTATTGCCAAAAAAGCCGCAGATTACAAAACTATGATGCTTTTCAGATAGTCGGAGCCCTCCAATTCATACATTTTGACGTTGATTGACGCCTTCAGTACCCAATAAGAGATGATGATAAGACTTTAAATTTTCCCAAATGTCAAACTGATCTTTTCTGTCTCGATATATATGCTTGTAGTTGGAATAATGTTAAGACAAAACTAATTTCTTACACTTATCTGTCTGGCACAAGTCTAGCATAAACGTCTTAAGCTTTCACTTAATACAGCAGAGAGACTTTAAAATTAAATCAAGTACTTTCTCCACTGACAATAATATATCTTGGTTTCGTAAATAGCTTATATTTCGTACATTAGATTTTTTGAAGGAAAACATATTGTTGCTTATGGTCTTATGTGAGCTTTATAGAGATGTAGCTTTCCAACTCCCGTTATTCTACGTCATGGCAACTTTCAATTTATACTCGCTACAGTCATAAAATGATTTACCTAAAGTTATTTATGGCCATTCTATTTTGAGGCACGACGCATGCATGTTTACTGTTCAGTCCTTGAACATTTGCATTTTACGCAAGTCATACTTCTTAGATTGTATCCGCCATATCAACAGGAATACTCTTTGAAAACGAAGGTATTTAGTACAATCATATATGCATTGCCTGTTAGTATCCCGTTTATATATCTCTACACAAACATTCCCGTGGTTCACATATTGTGCTTTGTTACCGTTGCTTATGATATGGAAAAATATGCCGGAGATAGTTTTTATTTAAAAGTGTGGTTTTGTGTCAACCGATTACGTAATAAAAGTTCCTTTGCGCAGTAGACTTTAGTGTCAATAGTAGTGAGTTCTTAAGTAGCGTCCTAAACCCCCTCGTTAGTTAATTTACTTAGTAACGTCCATTTATTCATACTTGATAATACGAAGTGCCTTCAGCGTTTATACACATATTATCATTCTGTAAAAAAGAAACAAAATACTAAAAGAACATTTGTAAACAAAAAAATAGTCCCTATCAGTCAATCCTCGTATTGAAGTCAGAACGTCAAGTCTGTATCTAATTTTTACATTTATTTGATCTGAAATAACAAATCGTTCTTTACTTGTCTGTATGAAGGTCTTTGTAATTTTGTTTGACTTGGACGCTGTCTTGACAACTATGAAATTTTATCTATTTTATGAACAGGGAAGTGATACATTACTACTTACGAATTGCTGTTCTAAAGACAGAATTGACAGTCTTTCATTATTCACATAAAATTCATTACTGGGGACATTATGTTGATTTTAGATCAAAATTGTTTGTTCAGTTGCCTTAAGACAACTGTTAAGACAAAGTGAACCTTGGGCCTAGATAAATGCCTGTTGTTCTGTGATAAACCTTCCTATAAGAGAAACAATTACAGGTATTCGTTTCCATTTCTAAAGTCATATTTTATTTCAGGTGACTTGGTGAAGTTGGTATTTTGCAATTAGTTAGAAAGCGTACAGGTTAGTTATTGTACAAAATACAGGAGCACCGATAAGTTTACCTACTTAAAGTACTGTTGAAAAACGGATCTAAACTTAAAACAAACAAACAAATTTTCTAATTAAGATTTTGTGATTAGTGTTTCCATTATATATATTATGTTATATATTTTAGAAGGGTTGAACATTATACTTCGCCTATTTATAACCGCCGTTACATAACTGAATTACTGTTGAAAACGGCGTTAAACACAAAACAAACAAACAAAACAATCGCCTATTTATAGCTGTTAATCGTTTTTTTTTAAAGACCCTGTTAGACACTCATTAACAATGACTATTACTATTTTATTTCATGTTTAATTTTATTTTTTCCAATCATCATGGCTATAAAGAGCGTATTAACTAATTCACTAAAAGCACACTTACAAAGTTTAAATTGATGAATAAATATCATAGTGCTTAATATACTACTGTCCACATTTAATACACACTTACTACAATGTATGAATTACTCCATGTTGTTAGATACTTGTTTCCAAATCAGAAGTCGCTAGTGCTTTTTTTTCTTTATTTAAATAAAGTTTCAAACTAATATGAATTCCGGCTGGCTTTAGAATATCAAGTCTGGCGAATATCTATGTAGCACTGATCCAGATATATGTCTGACCCCAAGTCTACCATTAAAGTATCAAGTTTTACCAAATGTTTTGACTATTATATATCATTCTGTCAATCCTCATAGACACAAGTATACTTTGGTCTCGTGAGCCACATATTTCATTTTATTCACCGACAATTTCTTATTTGATTCAATGCTTATTTGATATACTAGCATCTGTAATCATGGTAATATAATCGGGAAAATTGTCTACAAACCAGTACACTAAATTAAAGAAGGACCTTTAGGTTTAACAACATACTTAGGGCTCGTTAACTTAATTCTGTCTGTAAATCGTAACGTTGCTAAAGCGTAAATATACTTTTTGCTGACAATATAATGATATTTTGTTCCACTTTCTACGAATGTAAATATGATATGGGTAATGTTCATATGAAAACGGACAATTTTCAGTCCGCCAACAGTCTATCTACGAAATGAAATGTGTTCGTGAACTTATTATATTGCTAGTAACATTAGTTATGATAAGGAGGTGAAATAAACAATTTGCTGTAACAAATAATTGATAGAGTAACATATTTCATTCATGATTCTTTAATAACTGTCAAAGTTGTAGCTTTAATTAAATATGACAAAACAAAGAAGCAACTTTGTTCACGTTACGGTATCATTTTGAAATGCTGCACACATTCCGTTACGGGTTTTAATACCCCTTTATTCTAATATATTTATGAAAGATAATAGAATCCGATAATTATATAATTATCATCCATCCAATCACAGAGAAAAAAAATCAAGACATTAACGTTTAGGGTCAATTTATATTTTTAATTCTCTTCCAAACATTGCATGAAAATGATTGTATATATCAGAAGACAACATGATCTTTCGTGAGAAGCATATTATGCGAAATATGGCGCCCAAACTGTTCCATACAAAATTGAATAACACCTGGTCAAGTGTCACGGGTATTTGACTTACCAACAATCACAAAAGTAGCTTTCTTTCTCGGTTTCTGTGCCAGAAGGCAAGTAGACGTGTTTTCCATAAATAACGAGAACACAAATCGCTTATAACGCTGTTCTCCAGGTCGTCTACTGTTCTTTCCAACATTTATCGTTTATTTCTATCGTGAATTGATTCACACCCTCGGTATCTAATAGAATATGGATATATATGTTTCTAAGTTTTTCAATGACTTCAATAAATTGTCTTTATCTAGACGTGATTTTGCAATATTTTTAACGTGAAGACAACAAACATTACTTTTTTACACTTATCTGTCAATCTCAAGTCTCAACTGTTTCTGCCTTCAGATAAAATAAATTTGATTTGATAATCTGTTTGTCTCTACGGGGAATAATATATCTAGATTCAGCAAACAACATTTAATTTTGCTTCCGTACTACATCTTTCTTGAAGGAAATCATACAGTAAGTCGTGTTAATTTTACAAGAGGTATCTGATAGCAAAAACAAATTCAGAATTATTATAACTATATTTATGTTGATATAACTAATCAATGTACCAAGACAAAGAGTTATAATGCTGAGGTCTCGAGATTAATGTAGACAGTTTTGATGTTTGATATCTATTTTTGAAATGTCATCTTACAATGACCTAAACAATTTTATTTATTTATTTTTTTGTGTGGGGGCGGGGTGGGAGTGGACTTAACATCGCAACGACACAATTATAGGTCATATGTCGACTTTCCAGCTTTGATGGTGGATTAAGAGCCCAGGTTCCCCTCCGTGCATTATTTCATCACGAGCGGGCACCTGGGTAGAACCACCGCCCTTCTGTAAGCCAGCTGTATGGCTCCCTCACATGAAGAATTCAACGCCCGAGTTAGGCTCGAACCCACATCGATGAGGAGCAAGCGATTTAAAGTCAGCGACTTTATCACTCGGCCACGGAGGCCCCTATGACCTAAACAAACGATCCATTTTATAATAGCCAACCCTATCTGCTTGACGTTATACAGAATTACTGACTTCCAATAACACGAATCACGTAACTGGTAGTTCAGACTTCGCTTGGAAAGACATAAAAAAGAAGCAATTCAGCTGGCTAGCAGAAGGTAGGTTGTTCTACCCATCCGTCCGCCAGTTCCCAGAGAGGTCATTGGCGTCGTTCTCCACCAGTACAACTTGATTACCTAGCAATATTAAACCAATTAAAAAATATAGAAACGTTTATCCGAATAACGTTTTCAATTAATGTACTATTTATCTATAATTTTATGGCAGTACATTTCAACAATGCTGCAAAATCTTCTTCAAGCAGATTGTCAGGTTACTTAGCGCGCTTACACTAATTATACTTCGGCTTAATTCAAAGTTCAGCTAATGTCATCGGTAACGGAAGTATAATTATAATTCCTAAATTTATTCGAATTCGAGACCGTTTTTACGGGAGTTTAATGACGCTTTTCAGTTCTAGTATTAAAACAGCTAACTTACACGTTATTTGTTTGGCTTGATTGTCGGCATGTCATTATTTTGATAGAAATCCATCCTTTAAATAAAAACCGTTAATATGGCTTCGCATCTCTTAATTGTGGATCTGTCACAGGATTGGAACATGATATAATGATGCAACTGGAAATCAGAAAAGGAGACAAATTCCGCATATAAGTATGCTGATTATTTGCTTAGTTTTGTTGGAATAAATGTCACATCGCAATGACACAACAGTAGGTCATATGGTGGCTTTTCAGATTTTGGTGGTAGAAAAAGATCCCAGGTGATCTTCGTATTTATTCAGCCATTGTCGTATATCTGGTTGGACTCAACGAGCCTAATCTGAACGACAGCTTGATTACTTCCTAACATGAAAGAATTCTTCCCTTGAAGCGAACTTAAAGCTGTGAGGTGTAAGTGATTTAACATTAACCGAGCAGAGTCCCTTGCATGTTTGACCCTTAATTGATGTATTCGATATATTTTTTAGGATATGTTTTAGGATATTCTTTATATATCCAAAATATTATTAGAAGATGTCAGTGAGTTATGCCTGAATGATTTTTTTTTCAAACTCCAACACATTGTTACTTCCCCTTATCGGTACAGAAAATAATTGTTTGACAATATTCCTGCACGGAGATTGGATTGTTTTTATGTTTGGACGTTCACCCTCCCATCGTTGAAAGTACTATTTTATCATTATGCAACTCTAATTATCGAGAAATATGAATCGAAACAACAATTACCAATCGGAATACAAATGGTAAAGGAAATTTCGACACAGAAATGTTGACCGTTTATTGAAAGTGACAACCATTAAGTTATATGAGCCGTGCCATGAGAAAATCAACAAAGTGGGTTTGCGACCAGCATGGATCCAGACCAGACTGCGCATCCGCGCAGTCTGGTCAGGATCCATGCTGTTCGCTAACAGTTTCTCTAATTCCAATAGGCTTTGAAAGCGAACAGCAAGGATCCTGATCAGACTGCGCGGATGCGCAGGCTGGTCTGGATCCATGCTGGTCGCAAACCCACTATGTTGGTTTTCTCATGGCACGGCTCATATGCTTGACTGGGTATTTCTCATATTATAAACACTTTTTTTCCGTCTAAGATTTGCAACGTTAGACAAAATCAATAGTAAAAATGAGAAGTTTGTAATATTACAAAATGGTAGTCATTGTGTAATGCCTCTGTTTATACCTTTGTTGGACAATGCGTAAAAAGCATACAGACAACTCATTTCATGCGTTAATTTAGGAAACGTAAACCTCAGAAAGGTATAAATGTTTTTTGTTATGTGATCGATTTTACTTGGAATGGAAAATAAATTGAATTATAAGAAATTGTCCAGATTTTGTAATGGAAAACTACCCAAGATATCACTCCGGACATTGTTCAAGGGTCGCGAAAACTAAAGGCGGGGAACCAACGACCTTTCGTAAGTCAGCTAAATACCTCCAATACATTAACATAATTCTATAACTCCCAGGCGGGGATTTGAACCCTTAGTGGTGAAGGGCAAGTGATTTAAAGTAAGCGTAACATTGACGATTCTCCCATGACTAACAAAAATCAAAAGTAAGTACAACCTTTAGTGATAAGCAATTATTACAATAAGATAGATACAACTAAAGCTTCAGAAACAGAATTGAGACCCACCTACAGAGCTCACAGTGTATATTTAAATTGCATTTCTTATGAGTAGTATCAATATATAAAAGAATAATCATGCTTTCGCTAAGCTCCAAGGCTAAATTTTGCTAGTTTTAAGGGTGTTGTGTGCTCGGCTAGGGAAGGGCCGATTTTATAAGTGTTCACTGTCGTACCATTAATGGTGTTTCTCTTGGTGCCCCTGCTTCTGCAAAATCAGTAAGTGCATGCGTTAACATTTCATGGGTTTTTATTTATATATATTTACATTAGCGTATTTGTATTTTATAATGTGTTTTTGCGGTTACTGTTATGTGAGAAATGGATACACCCGGTGGGGAGTAATTATACTAGCACTGGCACCCACCCGCTTATCTCAGTAGGTAGAGCATTTGTCGTCTACGGATCGCGGGATCGTTAGTTCGATCCCCGGGCGGTGAGTGTGTTCTCTATGAAGATTTGATAAGAGACATTGTGTCTGAAATCATTAGTCCTCCACCTCTGATCCATGTGGGGAAGTTGGCAATTACTTGCGGAGAACATGTTGTACTGGTACAGAATCCAGGGACACTGGTTAGGTTAACTGCCCGCCGTTACATGACTGAAATACTGTTGAAAATGGCGTTAAACCCAAAAACAAATAAATAAACAAAGCACTTGCTTTCAAAACAGGTACATGTTAGGGAGTTTAAGAGAGTTTAACAGTGGTGGTGTTGCCATACGGCAGTTCGAAGTAGGTGCCCAACGGTGTCTATTCGTAATGTTTGTCTGTGTCAGCTTGTGACTTCCATTTGTTATAGCATTTATCTGTGTTTGATATCATATGTGAATAGACCGTGTTCGCGTGTACAAAAAATGTGCCTCAATTTCTATATTTATTGCTGTATGGGCATAAGTAGGCTTTGAGTGTAGTTTTGTCCTTGATGATAAGTATGAAAGCTGTTTGTTTTTAAATAAATGTATGCTTTATATTTGTAGTATTCTCATTTTTAATGAAGAAGTGTTTGACAACTTGACTCCGTTTTATTGTTCGATTTTCAGTGAGTCATACAATTTATTCCAGTGAACGTCATGATAAAGTCATTTTTATCGATATTATTTGTGCACTAATCTTGTAATTAAGTGCCTATATGTGACAGAGTTAATAAACTGGACTGTACGTACATGTGGCCGTTTGGCCATTGTTAGGTATAAAATTCGCTTACAGTTCAGATGCTTGACGACCATGGGAAAACAGCTGTATATTTGCACTACACAGTTTTAATTTTCCATATGAACAGCAGAATGATTCCGACATATATAATTCTTTCAACAATCTGATATAACATTATAAACAGCTGCATTTGAACAATGATATTAAAGCTTACAAGGCGAACTGGAGCCAAAACTTTCAGAAACATGCTCATGAATTTTAATGAAACACAATGCTAATGTTTTATACCTGATTATTGTATTTTATTGACAGAAACGTCATTTCTAATGACAAATATCCGAGACCATTTATTGTCTTTTCATGGAAGTTGTTATAAAACGACTGCAGAAACAATCAGAATAATTGATTTTATAACTTAGTTTATGAATACAGATTAGTGGATATGCACCCCCAGCTGGTATATAAAACACCCAAACATTATATCATTTAGTGTATCTTTCTCTCCAGTTATATAACAATAAATGCGGAAAAGGAAACAAAACACACTTTATTTTCTAGCGTTTTTCCTGCAATCATAGTTGAAAAGGCAGTCCATAAAATATTTCGAAGACAGTGTACAAGTCACAAATAACATAAAAATGTCACAGACAGATAAATATCAATACAGACACAATTTCTGAAATGAATGTGTCTATCAAAGCTGAAGCGATGGCTATTTGTTTTTTTATTTCGTTTGTTATGGAACCAATATACCTAAATCCAATAAAACTGTCCACTTTGTCTGAAAAATGACCAGCGGGAAACCGTGATAATAGACAATCATTGCACAGTGAGGGAACATTTTATAGATAATTCTAGATTCATATGACATTCATAACAACGGCTTTTATAGTAAAACAAGATTTTGCAATAAGAAATGATTCACTTTCTCATTTTCATTGGATAAAATATTATACAAGTTGTAATGACAATTTGGATGATAATGCAAGGAATAAGTTTTAAGTCATAGTAAATGCATGCAAAATTCCATGTGCCTTTTAAAATAGTATTGTAATATCTACATTCTCTACATAAATTGCATGAATCACTAAATATCGAACGATAAGACGGAGTCGAGTTGTTAGTTAAACACTTCCTCAATTATTAAAAATGAGAAAACTTTTATACGCTTCCTTATAAGCTTATGATTCATGCCAGTACAGAACACGCAATTTTGCCCTATAAGCAAATCGTTTATCTACACATAGTGCACGTAAAACTTCCCAACCTATCTCTTAACCTCGCAGGAACAAGATCTTAGTTGAATACTAGCCTGATTCTGATGTTTGGACGTACATATGGTAAAGTTAAACGCATACTGTAAACAAATATTACGTAGAGATTGTACACACAATGCCTAATGTTATAAAGTTTTGAAAATACCCGCTTTTAGAGCTCACTTTGGACAACACAAAATAGATATTGTTCTATACAAGGAAGGTCATTCAAACATGAACTTTTTCATATGTTAGTCTTTCACACCGTGCTATCTAGGCGCTTCTCAAAGGCATTTCAATAAAGGCCAAAACACTCTTGCTAATAATAACATGAGTTATTTGTTGCATACTTGAGACAGACAAATAAGTGCTAGAAATTAGATATTTTAAGTTATTAATTAATTTATTCCTACATTTAGACATATACAACACATTATGCTTCTGGGAGAACTGTAGTCAGAACTATTATATTTTGATCTCTTCAGATCGTTCAGCACAACATTTATGTTGTGTTAATGTACAGTTTATGTTTTCAGCTTGACTATTTTGGCTTGAGTGGTTCCAATACTCCGCTAGAGGGTGCATTTCCGCAACCGTCCATGAACAAGCTCAATCAAACCGAGCCTGCAACATTTTCATGCTTTTGTGGTGCTGGATGACCTGTGGTTTTCCTTTTTTCTATTTGTAAACATTTTTATCTTATACATTAATCAAGTTAAAAGGGATTTAACATATCATTTAAGTCTAGCATAAATGTATGAGTCCCAAGAGTCTTGAGAATGCTTTTACGGCGTTGTTAATGTGTATACTATCAAGATATCATATCCACAGGAGGTGTGCTTTTACAGCAATTACATTGTCATATCAATTAAAGTTGACATACGTTTTACAAAAGATGTCGTTTGATTTCACATGACAATATTTGGCAATATTTGGTTATTCGAGCATGCCTTAAAATAATGTAACCCGTATTGTTCTCAGGACAGGAACTTTTCAAATTATGAACAAATACTATACACAAAACCACAAGCATCGGACTAATGATCAACTACAAATTTTTCGGATTATCATTGTAATATCATTTGTTCGTTTAAAATTCATTCAAAAAATCTTCATGCAACGGTTTGAATGCTTCAAATAACATCATCTGTTGCTTCTGTTTATAAATGGAATGCATAAGCTTTATTTCTTATGCATGATAATATAGACGGGCTGGATTCATGTTAATTGATCTAAAGCCAAAATAGATTTAAATTTAATGTTTAGATAATGATGCAAGTTAAATTGCTTTTTGAGAGCTATTTTTGTACAAGCAGTTACTTTTGACCTAGTGTTGAATATTTGGCAGAAAAGCTCATAATCCACCAACATACTAATTTATTACTAAGAACAATAAAACATTTCAAAACTTCAGAATACGAAATAATATTGGCAATGCTAGCTTTCAAATAACTTTGATATATTATATTAAAACGACTGAGACACATATTATTGTGACTCATCATTCTATACCTCATTATTTTGATTGATGCTTCTATCGTCCATTAGTCGTGAATGGGTGGTTGCAAGTTGTCATTTGAGCGACACAATTTGCAAAAGTTTTGCATACGTCAGGCGAAAATATAAACTTAATACAATGTTCATGACTTCACCTCAAGTCTGTCATTAAACTGACAAACTGAATAAATTGTTTTACCTCTATTATTTTAATTTCTAGTTTTAAATTTAATACATTGTTGTTGTTTTAAACATGTTTCATTTCTATATTTCATGTGTGATGTTAACTCTGTTTAAACAACACTTCTTATTTACCTCAGTGTATATTTGAATTAATATGAATAATAATGTTTTGGGAATCGGACCAGACGCATTTTTGTATAAGCTGTAGTAGCAGTCTGTCTAAGGCTCTAAGTAAGAGGGTACATCTGTTAGTCTCCTTGATATGTACTTTATCATGTCGTCAGCCTATCAGAAACATAAGTAAACATATATATTTATTTTCGAGACCCGCTAACAAAGTTAATGCCAGACAAGTTGGCTAGACAAGTTAATGCGAACTCGTATTTGTATAATTACAGGAAATATTCGTTGTTCCTTTTTTATTAGTTCACGTAAGCATGCTTCCCTGTTTAGACATGAGTAGACAAATTGTGACAAATATAAATGTAATGTATGTAGATAAAGATTAGGGACTTAGGGGAACTTAAAGAAACGGTTTAGATTAAATCTATAGAATCCTGCGCGTTAACAATCATTTAATCATATAAAAATATCATCTTTAAAACTAGCGTCCTTTTGAATCAGCGCCGACAATTATCCATATTACACCCTTCCCTGTTGACCACACATTTAAAAATCCAAAATAGATATTAATGGATTCAAAATTAGCAGGAGACTCAATTTATTACGGTATTTAATGTATTTATACTATACAGGAAGGTGATGTATATTAAGTCTTGTTAAAAATGTTAACGTAATGGAACATTAACGTTTCTTGGTATTATTGATACTTCTCACGTTATGTACACATAGAATGTCTCTCTTGTAATAGAGGTGCTGTAATTTACGACAATACATCAAATACATAAACAAAGGATAAAAATCACTTTATACAATTATCGAAATTTCAAAACGTTTAGTAGAACAGACGATTGGAAGATGAAAAGCCGCTGATATTATAAGAACTTTCGTCAAATCGCTTTTTACTGGGTCGTCAGTGTGTTGCTGTAAATGCATATAAGTGTATATATAATTAAAATATGTTTAAACTAAACTAGCAAATAATTTCCATTGCATTACTAGTATATTAATGCGTATCGGTGGGGATTTAATTTGCAGAACATGACAATATAAAAGTTATTGACGGGCTACAATGAGCATGTCAACAAGAAACTCTTAGTACAGCATGTATGTGAATCACAGTTGAGTAGAAAATTTGACACGATCGACGGCCAAAAAGCAACCTGTACACAATGTATATCTTACAAGGCAATAACGAAAAAATAAACGCACTAGAAAAGAATATGTGTAAGTATGAATAAATACTGATATGATAGATTATCATGTTTATGTTATACTTCGTTCTATTACGAAGATAATAATCAACAAACGGTAACACACACACACACACACACACACACACACACACACATATACTATTTCTCTTACTGGTATGAATTTTCTTATTAAATATAGTCAAGACAGTCATTGCTTAAGTAAATCTTATTGCAGGGAGGCGCATAGATATCTGGACAGAGATCTAAATCGAAATGTTTTCTAATGTTAAATATACTGACAATATATTCGATAAAATCAAGACAGGAGTTGTTTATTATTACCATAAACCAGGAAAGCCCATTGAAAAGAGAAAAGTTCTGAGACAAATGTAAGCAAGCTTTCATTTCTTTTATCAGGGAAATGTAAATCGTTCTGATACCAACGCACACTATTTTCCAGATAAGAAATGGCGGTATGGTCTGTTTAAAGAATGTGTATTTTGACCTACATTAACAAAGGTAGGTTAGCAAACTGCAGGACAAATAAATTATGTTTATCAGTAATAAGATATTATAAGAACTTTTCCTCATGACCTTAGAATGGATCTCTTTCCATTGAGATTGTTTTAACTTTACAATATTTACTTTACTTATTTGAACTATTTTGTGTATGTACACTTGATAAGTGCAGTGTAATCAACAAAACATAGCAATAACTGTCAGAAACCCGGGAAATCATCGTAAGGACTCTCCAAATGAACATTCCTGTTCTATTATTAAAATTATAACAGCCAAATCTGATATATAAATTCAAGGAGGATGGGGGTGGTGGAAGGGGGAGGGGTTTGGGGTTAGGTGTCGCAAATAATTTGTACCCACAATTCGATATTCCGTTTATTTCATTTAAACTAACTGAGATTACATTCAATATTTGAAAAAGACACATGCTGCTTCGAAGGGACGTTCTACAATTATCGGAAAAAGTAATGATAGATATCCAACTAGGAAAACCACATTCAACGATTGCAGCCGAAGTATGAGTCATTTCCCATTCCTTGGATAATACTTCAAAATATAATTGTGTCTACGAAATGTTGGCATTGACAACATTCTTATCCGTGGATATTGTAGGGGTAGCCACGTTTAATATATAGAAATTGATATGACGTCTTAATTTCTAAACAAAAGATAAGCAAACTGTATTTTCATCATTTCATTGTTTTCATAAAAACAGATACTAAAGTCTAGTCTAGTCCTTGGATAATACTTCAAAATATAATTGTGTCTACGAAATGTTGGCATTGACAACATTCCTATCCGTATTTGTTTTACCTCCCACCATATTCTAGCTCTTTCATGTGTCACGTTGTTGTCCTCTATATCTCTATAAAGGGTCAGTGGGTGACCCTACATGAGAATTGCAATTCAAAATTGCGTGATATTGACCATAAAATTAACATTATTATTTTAAAAGTTCAAAAGGATCTTACAATCACCTTCAGAGACCTTATGAGAAGTAATTAAGTGGTCGATAAAACAAATCAGTTATTGGGTTTGTTACTGACCCTCTACAGAAATATGTACGGTCAGTATGCTTTATAGAGAGCTCGGCTTCGCCTCGCCCTCTATAAAGCATACTGACCCTACATATTTCCATAGAGGGTCAGTAACAAACCTAATAATTAATAATATTGTAGAGGTAGCCACGTTTAATATATAGAAATTGATATGACGTCTTAGTTTCTAAACAAAAGATAAGCAAACAGTATTTTCATCATTTCATTGTTTTCATAAAAACAGATACTAAAGTCTAGAGATTTTTTTATTTACATGGTAGAATCTTAGCAAAAACGTTAAAAATCGATAAAAGTGCGATATTTTATGTCAAATGTAATAGATACATTTCCAAATGGCATATTTCATGTGTCTTAGTTTCATCAGTTTTATATAAGGAAATTCAAAACAAAATGGTCATTTAATTACAATAAAATGACAGTAAAATATAAATGAAATGCAATACAATGCAACAAAGAAATTTATACAAAAATGTTCTGTAATGCAGAGACAAAAGGTTGATAAAGAATCAATGCACCCTGTAATGGTGTATGTTTCTGTATCTATATAAATATCTATCTACACTTGAAATAGTTACGTCTAATATTACATACAACATATTCACTTTGCGATAACATATCTTATAGTTGTAAATTACATGAAACTAGTTTACAATACGCAACCCAATAAGTTAAACAATAGTACATATTACCCACTTGAACCATCGACTGTGTCTAGAAGAGCAAAGCCGTGCGGATGAAGTTCTTAACTTATGACAAATTGAAATTAACGGCTGTCACTTCTAATAAGTCAAAGCTCTTCCTGTTGGCAGGTTTTCATCCTTCGTATATCAAAGAATATCTCCATTTCAATTCTAAAACAAAGTCGGTGGAAATATCCAGGAGAAAAAATTATTAGATAGAATAAAATGCGGTGTGTTGTCTTAAAACGGCATTATTCCTCTGAAAACGGCAAACTGCCGGGACATCTGAAATGTGTAAAACGTTTTCTTATCTGTAGTGGTTACAGTAGAAGATATAGAAGAAGATATCAAAAAGTGCGTACACTATTTTATTGCGTATTTTATTTTTCGATGACGCAGCCACGAGATAATATATGACGTATATTTCTGTGAAACTGAAATTACATCCTGTTTTATTTCAAACATTTCTAATGCGATTTCGATAAAAGTTAAAGGTCCATTACTAAGGGAAAGTGAGTTGGCAATTTTTTTCATAGCCAGTGCATAGACATCTGCAATACACTAAATAATGAAGATTGGCAGGTCAAAATTTACAGAAGGTCTTTGGAACTCAAAGAAATGTATGTGTATTATGTTGAAATTTCAATGAATCGACAGAATGACCCCCAGGTCTTTTTAATTTTCTTCATACTTCAAAGTAAAATAATTGTACACATGCTGCGATTTATTTCGAATTTCTACATACCAACTTTCTTTTTCCAATAAAATGAAATAGTTTCTGTGCTTTTTAAAAGAAATTAAAATGTTCACTTTCCTTAGTATTGGACCTTTAATACAAGAGTACTTTTGATGTCTGTATGAGACTTTAAATAAATAATGTAACATCTAGCTGGACGTCTAGTGTGACAAAAAAGTGTTCAGCTAACAGCAAAATTGAATGTTGATTTTGATGATCTAAAGAAAAGCTGTATACACTATTTTTCTATATTGGTTTCTACATTCATACAAGAAAGAGATAAATGATTACAGGTCAAAATAATAAATTCATTCCAACTATAAACAAAACAAAACATGTTTTAAATTATCAATATACTATCTGCATTATACATTACTCATTCTGTTGTGTGCACAGTTCCTGATCTTAGTACTCCAACCTCAGAGACATCTACCTTAGAGATGCACGGGAAATTCATACAAAGATGAACGTAATTGCACAAAATGAAACTAAGAAGTGTTTTATTAATTGTTACCTTTCTTGCATTTTAAACCGATATATATATAAATATACCTGATTTTTTTTCTTCAATCTATAAGAGAGCTTTTCATTGGTGAAAATACGGAGGCGTTTCTGTTTATGAACATTTTTACGTCCAGATAGGTAGTTTTTGTGGAAGTAATTCTTCGTTAATCACAAGAAATCTCATTATATTGAAAATAGTTCCTATATCACGTATTGATTTCAGATACATCTGTTTACTAAAACGCCCTGCGGACGCTTCTAAGACAAAACAGATCCGTTTCATTGGATTTCTGCACGATTTATCTATGGTAATTAATAGATATACTCACTTTCACCAATTACAACGATTTATGACTTTTACATTGCTGTACAGATGCGTGTATTTGATATACACGTTAAAACATGTTTTGCTGTACACATTGATGAACATTTTTTTAAAAGGTTTTGTAATTTTCAACAGATCCAAATCAATCAAATTTAACTGATTTTCTCTTTTGGAAGAAAGCAATGTATTTTCTATTATGAAGATGTATTGTGTACCCCAAGAGATACTAATTTGTTGCTGGCTTAATTCCTCATTATTTACACAACTGAGCTTTGAGTTAAGATCAAGGTTTCTCAGCTACTCGTTGGCATATGCTAACATTGTCTGATTTCGGTACGACGCACACAATGATAATCGGGGAAAACAGCTGTTGTTTCTTTTTGGCGTGTGTTGTCAATTATATCTGTTTAAAAAAATTATTTCATCCAATTCGGTGCTATTTTCTCTTCGTTGCAAAGAAAGAAAACATAAATCATTACTACATGAAAAAACGTTTCACAGAATAACAAAATTTCTTAGAACTAGGAAACGCATTAAATTTATACGCATTTCTTATGTATCAACAATATATATAGAATAACATAATTTCGTTTTGTCTAACTGGTAATATGTGTACCAGTGCTATGCAGAAAAATCGTGACTAGAAAGAACAACAGAATAATTATTTATCCTGTTATATTTTAGTTTTAACATGTTTTATTTCCCAATATATACATTTTAGCTAATAAAAAGCATACAAAATTAGTTTGCTAATTTACCATATATAAGTGACAAATTAGCATGCAATCATCTGTACCCTTTTCCTTTTATAAAAACCACTGCTTGTATCGCATTTTCTGGCGTTTTTGTAAAGAAAAAGGGCAGAGGTCAATATATAAATGAAATGGTGTCTTAACAATATTCTTTTGATTTTTAAAATGGTGTGAAAAATTTCATAAATGTGAGTTTTAAATGTCTTCAGTTTAAAGATATTGCTGTAAATATCCAGAGGGACGTTAAAATTTTCAATTAGTATACCATGGATGAAATTATATATGTATTATCATTTTTTTCTATTTATTTTGTTGGATTGTTCGTCGCACCGGCACAATTTTAGGTCATATGGCGACTTCTCAGTTTGATGGTGGAGGAACACCCAGTGGCCCCTCTGTGCATTATTTCATCACGAGCGGGCACCTGTGTAGAACCGCCGATCTTTCGTGAGCCGGGTGAATAGCTTCCTCACATTAAGAATTCAATGCCGCGAGTGAGGCTAGAACCCACATCGATGAGGGGCAGGTGATTTCATTTCAGCGTCCTTATCCACTCGGCCACGGATGTCCGTAATGCATGAAAAAGTCTATGTTCGCGCTATAAAAAAACTTAACTATGTTTCGATATATAAACGACTTACCGTTTAAAAGGATTTTCCAAAATGTAAGTAGACGCAAGACATACTTTCGGGTAGAAACATATAAACACAGGGAATACTTTTGAACACAGGGAGAACGATACCCTAACAGGTTCAGCAAAATCTAATTCCTTTACATAAAGGATACGTCCTTTATTATGATAGCAACAAAAATAATTGTGTAAGCCTGAACGTAGGTCTGCGAGGCATAGATTAAGAAAAATGAAAGGGACATTCTGACATTTTACGGCGACAAAACTATAATATTGATAATGTAATATGAGATGAATTGTCGCTAACAAATACTTTGTGAGGAAGCGATATTCTGTCTTTTTGTATATCCCTCACAATTGTAACGGTTATGTTAAGTGTTAAACATATTTATATACATTAGAGCGATAAACTTTCCCATTAAATGTCAAATTCTCCTCGGTCATGTCAGTTAGTTTCTGCTAAGCTTTCTATGTATTGATTTACGTTTCTGCATGTATATATAATTTATATTATCCTGAGGGCTTTCCTTCTGTAAGTTAGTAAAATGAACTTTAATTCATGCTTCTTTTAACCACTGGAAATCTTTCCTCGACTACATGGCAATTCTATGAAAAGAGGCCAGTTAATCATTGACAAATAGTTCTTCTTGATATATTTCGGTCAGCGATATAATATTACGACTTGAAAAGTGAAGCTGACCCGCTGTCCTAGAAATTATTTTTGTCCTTCATTTAACCCAGCGTGCATTGAAATTTGCCTGTCAGTTTAGATGATATTAAAGTACCTAGTAATTAGGTTTTACCGTAATCGTGTGTTTTGTCCTGATAATCCTGTCTTTCACTTAAGACTCTAGGATAAAACAACGATGACGTTATGTCACCGTAATTGCATTTCAGGTCAGGGAACTTACAGCCTTCTCGAATATTTCAAACAAAATGTCCAACAATCAATGTCTATTTTCAGCACTTTCAGCGTTCGTGTAAAGTAGAGTCAGTATCAGAACCAAGAATGCTATTATTTTTTCTTTAGAAAGGGAGGAAAGTTTATGCATAAGAAACAAAGCTTTTACACAAAAGTGACACATAATGAAGTTCTAGTTATTCGTACAACATTTACATGTATATTTTCTTTCACATCAAGTAACTTTGTTTTTTTTTTTATATAGGACCACTAAAGGAAAGTAGTCTAAATTCAACTGGACAGATTTGTCACTGGTTTCTAGTTATAACGAATCCTACTCCTCCATAGGCAGGACATAGATATCGGATAAGAATTCCTAGAGGTAATGGAATATCCAACGGATATATTACACGTTTTCCGTTTGGACTTATCTGTATATATACTGCTTAACATACATCATTACAATTCGTTTCTAAGACATCCTTCTGGACTATACCTAATCACGGCCTTCGTTAAAATTACAGTTTGTATTTCTGAAATATCTTTAAAACATTCTTATTAAATGTGTTTTTTTCTGTGCCGTAGAAAATATATACGATACGATGTTCTATCAGGACTGGTGATCAAAAAATAAAGGAAATATCAAGCATTTTGGAGTCGTTTTTCAAACGGACATTTCTGTAAACTCTGCCTATACGGAAATAGAATGTCACGTCACGACAACATTAATAGTATGTCAGTTGCACCATTGATTCTGTCTGGAGTTGCAGCCAGCAACAGGATGTATTATTTCAACAATTTTCCGAAACTCAATCAGGCAAACAGTTAATCGGCTGTCCGTTCTTATATCTTTTCAGGTTTGTCTATCACTGGCGATTTTCCAATGAAAAAATCAAAGGTCTAATATCTCCAGAATGCTTGTACCGGAAATTACAAATGATAAAATAGCAATAATATGATATTCGGCAATACAAATTACATAACATCGGTGGAAAGAATATATGTCTGCAAATAAAGTGTTAATAGGCCTTCGTGGCAACAGCTTCAACTGGCTATAAGAATTTTCTGACGTTTTATAAGTAATTGATTATATTATTTTATCAATCTGCAAATAAAAGATAAAAGACAATGCTCTTTTCAAAGCGACTTCATATCATAGTCAAGCTTCCAGATATTCTTAAGAGCTCAAAATAGTAACATTTCTCTGGTATTTAATTTGCCACGACAATTAATTAAACTCATATTTAAGATATGAAGGAGCTTTAAGAGAAAGTTCATACATTGTGAGAATCGTATTTTGATAGTCTGTAACTGCAGTATACTGATTCGGTACTTAAGATGTTTGTTAAACCATTAAGCTAAATAAACCACAACGTTTGGAATTATGATTTTTGTAATTGTTGTAAAATGGAATGTGAATTTTGGAGTGTCAATACATATTATGGGTAATGTTACCAAAGTTGTTTGTACACCTTGCAAGCGATCTAGAAAAGAGTCATAGTTAGAAATATGAGGTCTCCTGAAGTCGCACATATGTTTCGATATACATTTATGATAAGACAATATTTACAACATATGCTTTCTTAATCAAATGAATATGTTTTTCTCGGCATTGACAATCAATTGCATTCAGGACCACATAATACCTAATAACTGGACTCTATTTCAAAAGACATTGTACAGTTTGATAATTGCACATTCTACGTTTGCCTTTGAATATTAATTCCTTGTTATATCTTTTTGACTTGCGTGTTGTCTTAATGTGACACTTTTGTGGAATAAATTACATTCTGAATTAATCATGTTATCCATATTTGCTTGATATAATTCATTTCTATGAAAAGGTGAAATGTAATATATTCCAAAGCTGAGGTTTTTGAATGTTCCAGTCGATGTTCTTGCGTTTGCCGTTTTCTTGATGAGACAGTAATGCGTGATTCACTAAAATATTTATCTGTGAATGACTCAGAGTTTCCGAGGCCAGCCAACTAGTAGGTGAGCCAGAAAGAAAAGTAGTTGCCTTAAAAGTTTGTTTTTGATAATACTTATTGTTCAATAATTACCTGTTATATTGTACAATACAATTTTATTTGAGTTTCCTGACCACGTTTTGTCTGTTAAGCGATTTTGACGAGGTAAAAATCGTGTGTGACAGCAATGAATTTACTGAAAGTCAGAAAACATCATACATTTTACAAAAGAAGTGTTGCTTAATGTTAAAATGTTTCTAGCTAGGAGTCACAGAAAGTAAAGATTATTTAAAGTCTTTAGAACTTGAACTTTAAATATATTTACTATTAGATAAAGGTCAAAACTACCGATTGTTGCGTTTACCGTAAAGCTGTTTTATTGATATTGATATGAGATCAAATGAATATGTTTTTTAATATCTTAATATTTACATATTTATTCATGTTTATGATTTCTTTATTTCCATTGAAAGCAAATATGAAAGCTTTATCAGGAATGATTAATAAAGATGCAGATCCCTCAAGAATTGATATCCGTTAAAGTGTAAATTAATAAGTAGAATTCATGCGAAGAATCTGAATTTGTTTTTGCCAATATCTTATATCTTTCTATGAATTATGTCATATTTCGACAAATGAAATCGCTCGAAGGGAAAACCCCAAAAGACAAGAACAAGAAAACTCGGACGATGCGAGCCCAAGTATAGATTTGGTTACAGTAGATCTATTCCTATCCCTATATGTAAAGACCATCTTTTTATTGCTTAACCATCAAAAACCCATCGATCAGATCACAGCAGGAGTTAGTTATTGCAATTTAAATCTCGTAGTTGAATGCCTGCAAGGCCAATATTTACATTGATATATTTGATATAAAGGGAAACGTCAATTATGATGACCGCAAAATAAATTTCGTACAGTTGCTTCTGCTTGGCTGCTGCTAAAGGCAAGGAAAAGAACATTTTGATAAATGATGAATATGAATATAGTGAATAGCTGCGTACGTATGTTATTAGAAAAAAACATGTCAACAAGTTTACGATATTAATCAAAGTGTATTATATAAGATGTTAAATCAACTGTGAAGTCGTCACGTAATTCTCTTGATAAGAATCAAAGCTCCCTTGAAGATATCCAAAAAGAGATTTATAGTTTTTGATTAAGCGGGACTGCTTTTGTTACATTTTCCTTAAAGTAATACACTTATTTACAGCCATATAGAGGACACTTCCTCGTTACACGAGGTAATTAAATGTATTAGTTTTAGAACCTGCTTTAATTAAAATGGTTTGTATTAAGCCAATGACAACGTTATATCTGAAAGAATTTGATTGATCCAATGTAATTAGTTTAAGTGTATGAGACATACATCATCAAGGAAATGGATGACACACAAAGCGTCTACTAAGTACCAGAGGTAATTGAAGTACCTCATGTGAACCTAAGAGGACAAAAAAGTGCTTTTGTATTTTGTATCCAGAACGGTAACTGGCCACTAGAACTACATGGTTTCCCTGATCGTTTTAACTAACGAGTTTTCGTGCATTGACAAGAACAAATCAACGAAATCAACGAGAATAAATCTCCCTCGTGGAGATTAATACTTTTAATGTCTTTCAGAAAATTCTGTCCTTACAAACTACTATTATGATTAATATGAAACTGAATGTCAAACGACCGTTAAAGAAATATTTTCGAGGAAACTGCAACACTGTATTTAGGCAATATATTTCCGTTCGAGTGTTCGTCACAGTTGAGTGTTTACTTTGTTGTTTAACAATTTTTATATTTCATTAAAAATGCTTTCCAATACGCAACAATATACCCACTAAAGTTACCTAATTTTCACTGTAAAATATTATACGTGATGAATAGATACAATTTAAGACTCTAGAACGTGTGTTAACAACTTTACATCATAAAGAAGTGGATAAAATAAAAGCATTTGAATTAAAAGCAATTGAGCAAATTATGTTTTTAGACTTGACATACAGGGGAAATATTTTTGGAACCTTATTTTTCTTTTTTTTTTTTTCAATTTTAAATCAATTCCCAAATGTGAACAATTTGAAGTTTCACGAACTGAAGTTGACATAATAACGTAGTTGCTAAGTCAAGACATATGTTTTCGTATTTACTAGTACTGCGTACCTATGAAAATGGAAGGAAACATATTTTATATTAAGCGCACAATTACGTCTACTAGCAAAATGAAGGATTGCCAGCATAGCAAATAGTGTCATTATGTGCAAATAAAAGGCAAGACTCTACAGGAAGCACCTTAATATTAAAAATGAGAAATCAAGAAAAATCCCCTAGTTTTGTTTGAGTGTCAAAAATCGCGGATTGTATCTCATAAGCTTTGTCTACGTATCATAATCTGTATATTTTAGAATTCCTTGCATGCATCAGCTTTTCTAAAAAAACGAGAGAAGAACATATATTGTCAGAAATTATCCAAAGGAAAGAACAAGAACAAGGTTCACACAGGTTTAGTTTAATTTTATTATTTACGTTGAAATTGTTCCTCTGAATGTACGTCTGCAGTATATATTGCTTATCATCATGCACAGTAAAGTGGCATAGTGATGCATGCAATGTCTATGCATTTAATATATCAATTATATCTGATGAATGCCGGATATGCATAACGGGAATGGTGTCAATGTAATTGATGAACCGGCGATACTTTAAGCCTGTGTTTCCTGTATTCATTATATACGAGAGTCAGATAGTGCATTGTCAATCAAACAATCTAAAATAATCACAGCCTTAATATGTATAATATAATATGCGTTTACGCGAACACAAAAATGTTAATGTTGGCTACTTTTTAGGTTGTATTGAAGCTACTCGCAACTAGATTGTGTGAAAGTGTTCAGCATGTTCGTCTTGCTAAAAAAACATTATGTCAGTAAGTTTGTACCGCTGGTCTTTTCCCAAGTATTGTCATTTCATGGATTTCTGAGAAAAAAGAAATCCCCTCACATCTGCGAATGAGTCGCTTAAGAAAAAGTGTTACGCAGTTCGTTACGACCACAGTAACATTACATAATGACTACTACGACATATTACTAGATCTAGTATTTGGAAGTTTTTATCATTTTATTTAAAAAAAAAACTACATCTGCAGCCACCAGTTCAGGTACCTAGACCGATGCAGGTAAAGAAAATAACATATCATAGATGATAGTTGCATTGCCCTGGAATGGTACTTCCCGAAACCTCCTGTGAGATGTTAAGTCACATTTAAATTTGAAATTTTCATTGGAATAAATAACAATCTAAATCAAGATATGCTACCGGTTTTATTTCTTTGTATGAATAGGGAATTCGAATGGCTTTCAGAACTGAATATTTAATATGTTTCAGTTGAATCAAATGCTTTGAATTGCACGTATAGCGAACCATGTCTTGTACCAAAATGGGTCAAAATAGAAGCATGCTTTGTCCGCAATATTTTCAGCCAGACAGCAAAGTAAATTAGTTATTATGATTTTTGATACATAAAGTTTGTGCGAACGTCAAAGGAGGTTTCGAATTATTCATTTACGAGCCAGTAATATTTTGTTTCAGTATAAAGTCGCTTAATTTTATATTTCCTTTCCGTTAACGTATGTCATTCCAATGTGAGGCTAAATAGAAGCATACGTTGTCCGAAATTTTTTCAGCCAGACAGCAAAGTAAATTATTTATTATGATACTTGATTTCTAATGTGTGTTAATGTCAAAGGAGGTTTCGAATTATTCATTTCGAGCCAGTAATAATTTGTTTCATTGTGAAGTTATTTAACTTGATAATGTTTTTCCATCAAGTATAGTTCCGTCCCGTGGAAATGACAGACAGGGCAAATATCGTAAGATGTAGCAGTAAATATAATTCAGACACATGAAGTGTTACAAATTAATGATGTAGGAGCGAATTTTTTCTAACGTAAATAATTTTTTCATACTCAGTTAGCTTGAAGAACATTTATTTCCAAGACAAACAAGAGAAGAAAAAACATAGGTCACCGAACTCGTTTTCATTTTATAGGGCATTTTCTTCACCCACTGCTTAAGCATTTCTGAAACTTTGTAAAATTAGAAAAATGGTGATACTTTATGAAACATATAATATCCTACTTAATGTTATAGGGATTTCAGGTATTACAGGTTAATAGGAATACAAGGTGATGTCAGTATTATATAGGCATAAATGTCACTAACAATTATCTTTCTTTTTCACATATTGACATAATTACCCCACCCACTTTATTGTCAATGGATAAATCATATTTAGATCTACAAAAAAATTTTGACGTTAAAATTTTCAAAATATTTTGCAGCTTTAATGACCCACAAAAATGGTTCAAAATGGAAAGAAAAAAAGTTGGGGTCACCGTGCATCTAAGAGATTTATTAAGAAAAAACTGTTAAAAATTGGTGAATTTTGATATATTTAGTTCTTTTTGTTTTAATCTATGTTTTCTAGATAATATTATGTGCTATCTTGAAAACCTTTATTTCAGTTATAGCTCATTATTATATGTATCAGTCAGGAAAATTTCAAAACCAAACCTAATCTACTTAAATAGATATTTGACATTACCTACCCCTACCCCATTGTAAGTCTTACGTCAATTTTAGGCAAATACCAGCCAAAAACAAGGCTGAACAATTTTTTTTTGGCAAAAAGTAGAATTTATTCGCTTAAATGGTACATTATTAGCCATATTCTAATTATATATCATTAATTTTTGGCAAAACATTTGTTAGGAAGCACTATTCGGAGAAACATTTTTCAAAATGGCGGATATCCTGAAAAATAACTCCAGTACATTCTTAAGCGTAAATTCTATTACACATGATGCTGCTGCCAGTACATCTTTCTGCAACAATATATTCGCATTTTCTTTGTACTAGTTACTGTTTGACTGGAGGTATGTGGTTCTGCATTCATGCAAGGAGTTAATTCCTGTTAGTTGTTTAGTTTTATTAATATCAGAAAACTACATATTGAGGATATATTTCAAACTTATTCTAACTGTATATTTTAAACAATATGTGTATGTGTAAAAAATATGTCTAGGTTTGAAATAATTACGTTTTTAAACAATATGTGTATGTGTAAAAATATGTCTAGGTTTGAAATAATTACGTTTTATATTATATGCATTATCCATTTTGCTATAACATATAGCTGAAAATAACACGAAATTGGATCACTAACGATATACCCCACGCCAAAACAATCTCACACATTGCCTACATGCACCACCGATTGTGACTAGAACGGATGTGGTTCTTAAATTATGACAAATGTCAATCCAAATAAGTCACCAGCTTTGCCAGTTGACAGGTTCTCATCCTGCGTATATCATAGAATATATCCATTTCAATTCTTAAACATAGCTGGCGGAAATAATTTGCAGTTAAGTTATTAGAGATGATTACATGTGTTGTGTTTTCCACAAACGTCGTAATTTCTTAGAGAAACGGCGAACGACCGAAACATCTCAACTATGCTAAACGTTGTGTCATCTATAACGATCATAATAGAAGATATTGAGGAATTTTGTTTGTTTCTTTGTCAGACTAAGACAAATTTTAAAAAAGAGCAAACTTTTATTTTACCGAAGATGTAGCTTCGAGAGAAATTATAATTTACGTTCAGTGAACTGAAGTTTACTTTTAATTTCAAGGTATTAAACTGCGATTTAGATTAAAAAAAATACCCGAGTAATTTTGTTCTAAGAGGGAGACTGTAAAGGAATAACATAATATGTGGCTAGACGTGGAGTTGGACATAAATGTGTTTTTAAAGATCAAAAGGACAGCTATATATACCGTTTCATGTATATTGGTTTCTACATTCATACAGAAAAGAGATTTAATATATTAGGTCAAAAAGATAAAATTAAGTCAACGTTAAACCAAAAATTTGTATACTATCAAAGCATGATTTTAGTTATCAATATACTATCTGCACTGTACTCGTTCTATAATTTGCACAGTAACTGTTCTTAGTACTCCACTCCCGGAGACATCTGCGTCAGAGATGAAATTTATGCAATTACGTTCATCTTTGTATCAATTACCCATTCATGTCACCTCCGTTGTAATCTATCATACACTTTAAACCGATAAATAGGTATACAACTAATACGTGATTTTTAATAAACTCAAACATGCGACAAGAGTTTTCGTTCTTTGCGATCACAACATATTTAAGACTTATTCAAACTATATGATTTAAACTACCACAAGGTACAGAAATATAAAGGAATAATTATAGATATTAATAACTTTGTTTACGACTGCTCTATTCTTTTCTTCATACAATAAGAGATTGTTTTATGATGGAAATACGGGAGCGTTTCTGATTATGAACTCTTGTCCGTCCAGATAGGCAGTTGTTGTGGAAGCACTGTAATTTTTCATTAATCACACCAAATCTCATTATATTGAACATAGTCCTTATATCACGCATTGATTTCAGATTAAACTGTTTGCTCCAACGCCATGCGGACACTCCTAAGACAAAGTGGTGAACTGTTTCGTAGGATTTATGCACGATTCGTCTATAGTAATGAATAAATGGACTCACTTTTACCAATTATAATGATTTATAACATTAACATTCCTGTACAAATGTATATATTTGATTTATATTTTGAAACTTGTTTTCCTTTTCATATTTATAGAACATCCCATTTCAACAAAATTCAACAAACCTAACTGATTTTCATTTTGGACAGAATGGATATATTTCTATTTATATGTGGACGTGTACTTCATGATTTTACTTTGTTGTTGCCATGATTCCAAATCATTTACAAAACTAAGCTGTGACTTAAGATCAAATGGTGTCTTAGCTAGCCTTTGACATATACTAAGATTGTCTGAATTCGGTAGGATGCACATAATTATAATCGGATGAAGCAGGGTGGGAGGGGATGGTAAGCTGTTTCCTCAAATAAAGAATCTTTGTTTGACGTGATTCGTCAAATTATCTGTTCAACCTTACGGCCCTCATTTCCAGTCGCAGCCACAAAAGAAAAATAAATCATTTCTACATCAAAAATGAAGGGGACGGGTGTTCACCGTAAAACATTACGTCTGTGAACTGGAAATATAACGCATTAAATTTATCGAAATTAAGTGTTGAACGTATTTATATAAATTAGAAAGACAAATTTTCTCATAAAACGTTGCAGGTCTTCTCGGTCTTGTCAGAATGTGTACCAGAAAAGTTTTCAAGGC
Source organism: Mercenaria mercenaria (assembly GCF_021730395.1). Taxonomy (NCBI): domain Eukaryota; kingdom Metazoa; phylum Mollusca; class Bivalvia; order Venerida; family Veneridae; genus Mercenaria; species Mercenaria mercenaria. Next base: position 66,240,637 of record NC_069375.1, read on the forward strand.
ATTGAACAATTTTATGTTTTTATATGTATATATAATTAAGATTATCCAGAGAGTTGTTCTTCTGAAAGTAATATAAACTATTCATGATTCCTTCAACACGTGAAAATTTTCCCGACTACATTACAATTCAATAAAAAGGGGCCAGTTAATCATTGACAAATAGTTCTAGGTACATGTATATTTCAGTCAGCAAGGTTATATTACGACTTGAAAATTGAAGCGGGCCCACTGTCGTAGAAATTATTTATGCCCTTCATTTAATCAAACAATGACATTATGTCATTGTAATTAAATTCATGTTAATTGCAAAAAGGTCAGGGAATTTATAGGTTCCTGGAATACTTCAAATAAAATGTCAAACAATCAATTTAATGTCTGCTTTTAACTGAACAAAAAGTATTTTTAGTGTTCTTGTAATATGAAGTCAATATCAGAAGCATTTATTTTGATATTTTTATCTTCAGATACGGAGGAAAGTTTATGCTTTTAAACAGTAGTGCCATATGTTTTAGTAACTGCTAACATATACATGTATATCTTCATTCGAAATAATATTTTTCGCTAACATTTTTTTTTCTTATTATATCATTGTTATATAGGACCCCGAAAGAAAAGTCTAGAGACAACTAGACAGATTCAACACAGGTTTCTACTCATGATCCAGCTTACTCTCAAGGTAGGACTCCTAGAGGTGATGTAATATCCAACGGATATATAATGGGCTGATTTGTATATATACTGTTTTACATAAAATCCTTACATTTCATTTCTGAAATATCCTTATAAATTAAACAAACATTTGCGTTTTATTGCAGTGTATATTTCTGAAATATCTTTAAACATATAATTCAGGTATTAAAAGTATAGGCTTTTCCTATGGAAAATGTAAATGACATGATGTCCTACCAGGGCTGGTGAACAAAGAGTCAAGGCAAATAGCAATCAGTGCGTCGTTTTTATCGAACTTGTATTTCTGACAGCAATGTTAATACTAAAATAGAATGTCACGTCACGACAATATAAATAGTAGGTCAGTTGCATCATTGATTCTGTCTGGAGTTGCAACCAGTAACAGGATGTATTACTTCAATTATTTTCTGAAACTCGATCAGGTAAAAGCTAATCGTCTGTCCGTATTTTATATCATTTCAGGTTTGTCTATCACTGGCAGTTTTCCAATGAAATAATTCAACGTTTCATATCTTCAGAATACCGGTACATGATATCGGAGACTACGAATGATAACACAATACAAATTACATAACATCGAAGGAAAGAATATATGAGCCTTGCCATGAGAAAATCAACATAGTGGGTTTGCGACCAGCATGGATCCAGACCAGCCTGCGCATCCGCGCAGTCTGGTCAGGATCCATGCTGTTCGCTAACAGTTTCTCTAACTGCAATAGGCTTTGAAAGCGAACAGCATGGATCCTGACCAGACTGCGCGGTCTTCGGGGGCTTTTTTGGTTGTATCTTGATACAAGAGCACACAAGGGAGTAGTCCGAGTGAAACTCGGTGCTGTTAAAGCTTCTGTTAATGAAACTGTGACTCAGAGACCTATAGGCCAATCTGATGCCAGTGTTTGGACATAGGGTGACGCCACAATTCCCTGTGCTGATTCTTGTTGTTGAAGTAGGTGAATACGAACACAGCTCAAAGAGACACAGTACATTATTATTGCCCTTCCTTACTCCAAAACAGCCTGTACAGTTTTGCCAAGCAGCATTGTCATTTCTAACATTATCTATGTAAATGCACAGCACGATCAGCGCTTCCTGTAGTAGTAGGCGTTTGATAAGGGTGTCCTACTGGCTGAAACCTCATCCTTGATGTTGTAAGATGCAATTAGTGTTAGGGCATACACACGAAGCGGATTGAGTGGTCCACCGGTGCTGTTAACTTGCAGGCTTATCAAGCGTCACTGAACCCTGTCCAACAGTGTTTATCTGACTGCAAAGCCATGTTCACGTGTTTCCTCCTCCTCCTTAGCCAGACTGAAGAGTGTATAATCTGATTCCTTCAAACTACCAGGCTCAATTAATTGAGTATCTTAAAGTGCAGCTATGTCAACTTGCAGGCGCAGTATCTCATTGTTGATGATAGATGTCTTTCTGAGGTCAGATATGGTCATGAGATCAGACGTTAAGCCAGTTAACGTACAACTTGTAGTGACTTCAAATAACATGTGTTTTCTAGTCCGATACTTTAAAAGTAAAACTAATTAACTTACTTGTCAATGTCCACCAAGAAAGCTTTGGAATCTTACGTCCGGAATATATTAGAATTCAAGCAGATAAGTAAAACATTGATACTGTTTGTTAATAATCCAGTCGAAGACAACAACAAGATTGTTTTGAGTTCAGTAAACTGTTACATGTGATTTGTCCCTGAGGATATTTTAAACGGAAAACAAAATTATTGAAAAAATAACATGTTTATCATTGTTAACCGTCCACAAGAAAGCCCTCTGGATATTGTTTTCAATAACAGCTATAACAACAGAAACATTATCTGTTCCGTATGGAGATTTTGTCATTTAAGGATGTAGGCTACTGTTTAGAATTTTTTCATACTCTGAGCTTGAATGTTTCTATGTCAAATAAGGACAGAAAAGCACAGATCACCGATCTCATTTTTATTTGATAGGGCATTTTTTCACGCACTGTTTACGCATTTCAGAAATTAAGTAAAATTGAAAAAATAGAGGTACTTAATAAAACATAAAAATTCCCAATTAATATTATAGGGCTTTAAGGTCTTACAGGTTACGATGAATACGAGGTGCTATCAGTATTATAGAAGCAAAAGCAAAATTTTTATTCATTTTTACATGTTGGCATAATTACCCCACCCACATTTTTCAGTAGAAAAATCGTTTCAAAGCAGTGGAAAAAAATACTCATTTGTCCTTAACATTTCTCTAGCAGGCTAAGCTGATTGATATATTAAGTGACACACTACTTTGCATAATATTATATTTCTTCTGATCTTTGGAATAGCTGCCTATCAATTGAATTGTTTTTGTTTGTTTTTGTTTAATTTAACGTCGCAGTAACAGAATTATAGGTCAAGCGGCGACTTTTCAGCTTTTATGATGGTGGAGGAAGACGGGCGGGAGGTGAACCACCGATCTTTCGGAAGCCTGCTGAATGACATTTTCACATGAAGTATTAAATGCACCGAGTGAGGCTCTAACCCACATCAGTAGTCTTTCTGTTTCTCTTGCGTAGAAATATAACGAGGCATGCAATTGTTAGAAACGCTGTTTTGATGTAATTTTTTTAAGAAAATCTTTTTAATAATCAACTGGAGAATGGTAGTTTTGAGTTCAAAATGTTTGTCAATTAAGTCTAATTTATCATCATTTTTCAGTTAGCTAAAATTGATCTAAATGATTTTGTAAACTATGCATTGCAGGTATAAACTGGAAGCTACATGCAAGTAATAAAAAACTAGTATTATATTTGAGGTAATGGGGAATAACGAAATATAGATTCATACTGATATTTTCCCTGTTTTTTAAACTTCTCGTAAATGCGAATACTATCAAAGGAATAACTGATGTTCAATTCCTGCAGACCATAAGTGTGTCTAAAAAATGTTTGATAATTTGAAATGGACTTAGCATCATTCAGAAAGGGATAGCAAAAATCGTTTCAGAAACTGTCCTTTAAAATGCTTCTTTTTTATTAATTCTTCTTTGAAATAGTTGTAAATGTCAACTTTGACTAGATAAGAAAGCTAACTTTAAACAAGAATTTGAAATAAAAAAAGATATAGTCCTCTGATGACAGAACTGATTTAAGACATGTTTTAACACCCTTCTAGCCTTTACCATTCTTCCCTCTCGGGCTCTCAATGCCCGACTACGCTTACACTACCAGAGATTAGAATGTAAGCTACGCACAGTGCGATAATAACATTTTTTCTTCCTTTCCTTTTCCTGGAAACTTATTAACCTCTATCAGAACAGAATGTTTAAAGAGTTCATCAAATATTTTATACTTTTTAAGTCATGTAGCATCGATCATCGGTATGGATAGTGACATTACAATATGATTTTACTTTAATAACTACAGAAAAAATTATTAATTTTGTATCATTCTAAATCAGAGATATTTTGAATCAACAACTGTTTGCGTACAAGGTAAACTACTACTTGTGTCTATGAAAAAATAAATCTGTCAAAACCCATGTATCTGCTAAGTTCATTGATATAAGACTTTAATTTATATGCCTATTAATCGCCTTGTTGTCAAATAACTAGTACCCGTTATCTTTGTATTCCAAGTTTCTAATGCTGTCGAAAACAATCATACGGATCGTCATCTACGTGACTGGTCATTCTAATTGCAATCCAAAATAATAGACACAAACAATTATCAAATTTCATATTTTATTTCTTATTAATTCAATACTCAATGTATTTAATACACCGTGGACAGGTAATGTACATGATTTCAGCAGCAAATTTACACGATTAATGGTAATTATGATATCATGATAAGAGATGATAGAGTTGCTAACAAAACAATTAAACGCACCATACAAGTACATTAAAGATGCACAAATAAATTTCAAAGACATAATGATCTAAATATTAAAATAATATTAAAATAATTTATTGATTCATTATCTAATTTCCTGCTTTTTACCATTACATTTCGACAAACAAACTAACTTTAATTATATTGCAGAAAGAACTGCGAACATATATATTGAAAATGGCAAAATAATTTTTTATTATGTTCTGTTAGTGATTTTCGTCACACTTACTAACCTGTTAATTATATCACATAATTAAATATACTTCGATTCACACGTTATATATTTAAACTACTTTCACACAATTTATTGCATTTTGTTTCACACAAACTATAGTATGCTCCATTTTACATCTGTTATGGCATATCGTTTTTCACTTGTAATTACACTTCGTTCTCGGATGGAGAATTCTTTGTACTGCGAATAACTGTTGAACACGTATGTATTCCAGAATCCGAGTAATAATCAGAGGATATCATGCACTCTGGAGTTCTCATTTCAAGCACCTGTGTTGGTGAATATGAAGGTTTAGTTTTTGAACTTTTACGATTTGTTTCTACTGTCAAATTAGAGGTAATTCCCTTGCTAGTAGTCAGTCGTATACGTTCTTGCATTTTTTCCTTTAACTGTCTGTTGAGAGTTCGTACTTTTTCTTCCATCTGTAATAGAAATAAACCAAATTGACTGGCGCAGTATTCCATATCTGATACAGGGTCCTTTCTTTTTATTGTTTCACATTTGTTCTACAAGGTCTGAATGAATGACAGACGCCTTAAAACACAAATAAAAGGCACGCAGTTTGACTTCAGTGATAAAATATCCGCATGGCTTTCAGTCTATGTCAATGCATTCATCATTGTTAGTTTACTTTTTTATTTACCAAAGCATAGATAGATGGAAAAAAATCAAACATTTTTTCTGTTATCAGCTTATAACCTACCGAAGCTACGGACACTTTCAGAAGTTTCATGTTCTCCTATTTTTGTGAATTAAGCTGATTTTTTTCTCTATGATAACATTAAACACTGTCAGGTTGTTCAATCTGTCGACATGGCGAGCGAAACTTTTCGTCATATATTTACATAATTGTTAATTTGTACGTTTTCATTTAACCCACTTGTTTCTATGAATAGAGGGTTCGCTTTTTATTATATGTAAAGAGTACCTGCCTCTTCTACTTGTATTTTATGTTACTTTTTTGTTATTACCTGTCTCGTCAACTTGTACCTTTTGTTATATTTAGATATTAACTGCCTTATCTTGTACTTTACTTTATATTTGATTGTACCAACATCAAAATATTTATGCTGTTCTTAGATATCACATACCTCAGCAATCTGTGCTTGAAGTTGTCCGTTCTCCGTGAGGAGTTTTTGATGGCGTTCCTCCTCTTCTTTGCCCACTACAGATTCTGTCAATGACCTGATCTCGTGTTGATTCCTCTTTGGGTTACGTAGTATTTCTATAACCTTGATAACATAGAAATGTTTCTTTGAATGTGAAAGTGTAACAGTGTTACTCATTTGCTTCCATTACGCTCGGATATAACTTTGAATAAAAACTTATGGATAGAAAATAAGGTATCTATTCAGTTTATGGATTTTAAACTGTACGTTTTTCTCTGTTTGCTCTGTACGTGTAATATAACTAGTAAGATGACATTGTGTTTGATTCCTTCATTAGTCTATTTTCTTTTTGTTAACGATTTGACAGACGACAATATGTTTGAAGTGAATTAGTAATATCTACCATATTTTGCTACATAAACAGTGATAAAATGAGAACAAAATCAATATGAAATAAGAAGCAAAAACTAAATTTCACAAGATATAAATAATAGATATAATTTGTACACAGGACCAAGCTAGATTGATAACGTGACCTAGAAATAGTTTCGAACAAACATATACAATGAAAGTAAATTTTTATAGATCCATTCAATAGTTATATAATATTTTATCACTGGTATCAATGACGATATATTGTTTCGAACAGCATACAACGATCAAATGCATACATCTGAAACATCAAAATTTATTAAGGCACGAGCAGACTCGTCTTAAATTGGACATACGCAACAGTAAAACCATCCTCTGACCAAATATAAAAGTATTTCAATACAATAAATCTATACTAATTTGCACCTACCTTCGGACCAAATATAAGACCCAAAGAAAGGAAGCTGCATAAAATGATGGCTAAGGCAACAAAAGCGAAAGATGCGTCTTGTTGACTTTTGATTATAAGAACTATGGGCACCGTTATAACACATAAAACCTGAAATAAAGTGTAGTGATCAAAATGCATAATACTCTAATTGTAGTCAAGTGTAAAGACACAGAAGTGTATAGAATACATACAAATGTGATCGCAGTCAAGTGTAAAGATATTGAGGAGTATAGAATTCATTACTCTGTACTTGTAGTCAAGTGTAAAAATATATCATTCAATTTCTTTTCACGCATAAATGATTGCAGACTTTTGTTATTAGAAATTGTACATAACAAGCCTTCACTGGTTATCAGGATTGCTTTTACAAGCAATAATCCAAACACTTTTTGACAGAGCATCAGACAGTGTGTGTTTGCAAACCGTTTTATTTAAACTTTATTTACAGACCATCATACACGTTATAATTAAACATTTGTATTACAACTTATACGATAAAGTAATCAATACTCGGTTGTTACAAAATAAGTTTGTAAGAATAATTGTTAAAATTATACGTCACACGTGTTAAATAAATTTGTGCATAAGATTTATTTGTTCTGAGTTTAACACTGCCAGCGAACTACTTTCATTAACATGTGTAATAAACATTCTACATGCAATGTTCGAAGTTAAATCTATTAGTTTCCCATCATCTAGATTGTATACTTACAACAACATTATATATACTCATTCCGACGAATCTTGAATCGTTGACTTGTTTCAGTTTGACACTTCGTGTCTCGTACGATAAAAATATACCAAACAACAGCAATATTCCTTTATGGCCAAAAACGACACCTAAAATCATCGACAGGATAATAAATACTGACTTTAAAGTGACAAACATATATTACAAGAGACAAAAAGTATGAGATTGTAATATTCAGTACAAACCGTTTGCGAAACAAATATTCAGCATATGCTTGCTCCGGTCTTATATTCAATTGTCAACGGCCAATAAACTTGGCTACAAATAAACATGAAACTTAATTTTATGCCTCGCCAAATTCTTAATTCTTATGACCTAAGGTAATTTAAATGTATGCTTTATATAAGTTCTAATTTGTGGATATAGAATATACGCGTACAATTTTCTGGCATTAAAAATAACCATGCTTTACTAAATTGTACTGATTAGGTATGAACACCCCGGGGAAATAACGTGGCTACGTATTTGTCTTGGCGGCAAATATGCATTGATAGACGACCACCACCGCAATCAGCCGTGTTTTAGAATAATGATCAATATTCTGAGTAACACCTACATTTATAGGAAATGAATAATTAAGCTCAGTCATATACTAGAAAGGAATTTATCATTACCATTGCTATAATTAGTATCTAGTTGTAATCATTTGCATTGGTCTGAGCACATTGACCTGATTAGTGATAAAATATCATACTGATTTAGGTCTGGAATCAGCACGCATATTTACCTTCAGTAATGAAGCCATGATGTTTAGGTCGGAAAATAAGACATTATTTCCCTTTGACAAAAGATAATAGGTAAGGATAGGTAAGGTCAACTTTGAGATGAGCCGTTGGATTTCAAAATAAATAAATGTTGATTTAAAATTTGGTCAAACTGAATATGAAAATCGATCAATCTGGAAAAATTGATTTCAAAGTAGGACTATATAATCGGGCAACGTCTCTATATTCGTGTTGTGAAATGATATTGACCTTACAAAAACGCACTAATTAATATTACAATAGTTTCAAAAAAGACATGTAAATATCTGGTTCCAAAAATTTTCGGTGTCTAAATTCAACTTACCTAGCCATATAGAAATATTGTTAGAATCACAATGTTCTAAGTATGGTTTATACATTATATCATGCTCTGTAGAAGGCGCTGGTTCAAGGTCAAACATTTCAAGTGACCGATACATTGGGTCTATTGCCTGCCATGTTGTTAAGATAATTAGGTCAATTAGAATTATGGCTGTTAACACAATGTACATTTCACAGTTTTTTACTTCCTGCAATGAAAGATAGTAGTCATGTTATAAGACCGGGTTATCAAAATGGTATAAACTATATAAGTATGGTTGCTGTGAATTTCAAACTTATTTTTATTTTGTTTACAGTATTCCTACGTTATGAGTTGTATAATAGCAGTAGTAAAAAGGCGATGATGAATTATGTTCAAGCACTTAATTAGTAATGAGCCGTTTTAGAACATGCACAAAAAATAGATTATTGTACCAATAATTATTCATAAATCTGCATTTACTTTAGTGTAATATATATTAAATTTATAACTATATTTTAGCGCACACTATACGAATGGTATAAACAGTTTTAACACAATAACATAATATATAATTATGCTACATATACATTAAACATAATATATGTAAATGTCATTCAATGGTTTACCGGACAGCTTCTTGCAGTTGCTCACAGTACGTAAAACAAACAAATTCAAAACATGAGGTCATAAGTTCGGATCTCGTTTGAGGATTACGTTTTCACTGACGACTGAAAAGAGGAAACGCGCTTTAGGTTTTATTCATGGCCTACTTGTAAGACGCTTGCGTAAAGCAGATTAATTTTGGAAACATATATATTAGATAACTGTAATACGATTGCGAAACTGCGTTGATAATCAAACAATCATATCAAAATAATTTAAATATGAACAAAAACAATATCTACCTTTTTATTTTTCTGCCTACTTGATGTAGTTAGCCTGTGCACTGTCCATATTTTTGAAAACATTCCTCCATATCCAAGAGAAAATCCAAAAGATAATATCCAAGCTCGTAGCTGGAAAATATTGATCAAAATTGTAGAATTGCATACTATTATTAGTTTTCTTATGTTTCACGCAGGATTTATGATGTTATCACAAACACGAAAAATGCGCTGATCAAACTAAAAGAAACTCGTTAAATAAGAGAGCATACGGCCTTTGAGATCAAATATAGTACATGTTAAACATTTTCTGTTTAAGGTATTTGTCTTACAAACAAGTCGGTACGTATTATCCTATAACAGGCTAATGTTCTGATAAATAAGTGATGCCTATCTTCTCTGTAAGATATCTTTATCTGACAAATAAGTCGATAAATATTCTGCCGTACAATTTTCACATTATTATACACATGTAATTTTCGAGTTTCATACCAAGACCATTTCTTAGACCGATAACATCGATATTCAATTCAAATTTATTCAGGCATAAGATCATAAAACATTAAATATAACCTATACAGCAACCTACATGTATACAATGACCAATATAGATTAAAATGCTTTGATTAGAATTTTATAAAAATCTTAAAATAGATATGCCAATTAATACATGAAAGATTAGGTCAAGTATATTTTATAAATTAAGACATAGAATAAAGATATGATCTTTACACCTGGGATGACCCATCAAAGTAAAACTAATCACTTATTTCCAATGGGGTACAATATCATAAGGAGACAAACGAAATTAATTCTTTTTACAAATTGATTCAATATAAAGGTACATGTATTTGTCACCTTTTTGTAATAATATTGTGAACTTAAGTATGGTATTGTACATGACACTGTTAAACAATCTTTTTATTTTATGCTTATTTTTCAGTAAAACTCGACATCAGACGGGCACGATTCCATATTTAGGCGTCAACAGAAACATCGCGTCAAACATGTAAGACCTATAAATATGCATTCGGATAATTTTATCGGTCGACGGATTAACTTATTTAGTTAACGTATAATGAAAACTGTTGCATCGTCCAATATAGAATATGATGCAGTCAATACGGAAACATAATGGACTGGTTATGTAGTACAAATACGAAACACTGATTGAAAGAGAAAAAAATATGTACAGAATAAATATACATATCGTCCGCAGTTGGATACTCTACCTGACAGATAAGTGGGTAAGTATCCTCTGATACAAAACGGCTGTCTAGACCCAGTAGGAAGACACATATAAGGCAGAGTATACAACCAATTACAACAATACTGTTCATACGTGGATGTGAATGAATGATACATCTGAAAAAAAAATAATACTCCGACATTCGTAATTTTTAAAGATCTCCAACATTCGAGTCTAGTTAAAACGACATACATTATTCAATTTATTACCCAAAGTACAACTATGTCATTCCTACAAAATGTGTCTGTACTATGAATGTGAAAAGAGGGTATATGCATAAGGCCGCTTACAATTTCGTCTGCATTGCATGCATACAATCCTATTAACCCAGTTTTACTGGCTTTTGTCTCGAGTAGTACTAGATGTATCTTGAGACAGTAATACATAAAATCCCATTTAAATACATTACAAGTTACTGATTTCTCCCTCTAACATATCTTAAGCAATAAGATTTTTGCATAACCCCCTTCGCTAGTGGCTTTATTGATATATAACTTTCATGCCAAAAAGTGGTTAATTTTAGAAATGAAAGTATGTGGGCTTTAACATTTTAAACAAGGTAAAACATTGAAAATTTATGTAGAAAAGGTATATCGTAGACACACAGAAGATTTTCTGTAGAACCAGTGAAAACTACGTTTTGGTTTATTGCGTTTATCAGAAATATGGCGGCTCGTTTCGATCCGTGTACATTTTAATCTCCTTGGCGCAAATGATTATGAAAATAGATCATATAGGAACTTACTTTTATGACGAACTAAACATCGTTGTTAATGAAAAGTAAAACTTTCTTTACTACAAATAAATCATGTTGCGTAAAATTCGTATTTCTATGAATGAACCAATTTGCAAATTCATGCAGAACTTTTTAAAAATTACACAGGGGTACTTTTAGCTCTAGTAATATTTATTTTTTCAAATATAATGTTTAAACATAAGCAATTTATTCAGACCTTCAAGCATTTTTCATAATATAGATGAGCCATAGGCTTGCACACGTCTACAATTATAAACTTTCTTTTCATTTTCCTTGAAAACCCAGGGTTTATGAAGTACTCAAGTTATTTACCCAAAGTTTATGCCATTTTAACACAGAAAGTTTAACACGCAAGTTTATTCATAAATCATACCACTCATAAATACGAATTGTCTAAGTCTAGACATTTTGAATAGAAACGGTTATTGTAAATAATCTGTTACAAGCAATAATTTGATTGTAGACCAGAACTGTGGCAAATTCATTTCATATCCCTACGAGAAAAATACTTTTTATAACCTTCGGAATAGGCAGTCTAAGGTGAAAATGAATTGCATAACTATCCTCCCCCTGAAAGGTATAACTAATATTGTATTGTGCTTAATTTCTTCTTGAACTGTTAAATGCAAACATGCACGTACGCAGTACCCTTACAAATGTACCATCGCAGTGTCCTTGTGTGTCTTTTATTGCAAACAGGTGTGTCCGAACGAACTTGAATTAGATCTAACTAGGTTATCAAAGTGCACAAAATCATTCATTTTCACCGTGTTTATGCCTTACAACATGATATAACACAAACCCATTAACCCATTACAGTAAGATATTTCGTAAACACAAACATATATATATAGTCCATTCAATTAAGATATTAATTTGCGCAGGTTGGAATCTGACAAATCAGTGTACAAAATAGTAATAAATTGTCTACTAATTAACTACAATTACACTTGTAAGTACTTGGCGCATTTAAATCAAAGGAAAATGCCGAGGAATATGTAAGGATATAAAGCAGTTTAATTGCCACAATGACTTTGTTTATTATGATGCCGCCTTATGTTTTGTTGTGAACATAAAATATATTTATTTCGTGTTATAAATCCCATTTTGAATTATTGTTTTCTGATACATTTGGCAAAGGTTTGAATATTTATTAACACAATGAAATGTATTCCATTCCATAGTTTGTGATAAGCTCCATTTATGGCTCTACCTGTGCTTTTCTAACCACGGAATTACGCATAACGTCTATTTGGACAGCTGCTTTATCTCTTATTAACAGACAATTAAAAGCCTTCAGGAATGTTAATGGTCTTTTATGGACATTATATAATGGCAAAATAGAAAATAGACAATAACTAGGCTACATCTAAGACATTATAAAAAATCTCCTTCTAAAACAAAAATGATTTATGTTAATGTGAGGGTTATAATACAAATAAATCTATAAATCATTTCATACAATTCCCCCAAATATTGTCAGGGAAATTAACCTTTAGATAATAGGTTTGCAAATTTCGACACATAGGTTCAATTTCCTTTAATAATACACTGTACACAATCTTTATCAAACAGAGGTTGATGCATTAATCTTCTTAGTTCTATTTTCCCACAATTTTTCTACAAGTGAAATGATGTTACAAAACGTTATTGATATATGGATAACTTTTAACCTTAACAGCAAGCCAAGGTTACAATGCCTCGCTCTTGATATAATAAATGCCAATGATACGCAGACACTTGTACAAACATGATGCCACCATGTCTGAGAAGTATTCAAACAGTTTGACATTTTCTAATCATACTATCAATCATCATAACTCTGTTCTTCATGTAATGCTCATAATTTCCCAACACTAGGCAAACCATTTTCAGACTTGAAATAAAGCCATGTGTTAGCCGAGGTTGGAAAACAATAATAAAAACTTTCAAAGAAAGAAACAGAATACACTTGGGAAAACGATTGGAAAGAAAATTCCCGTAGTTGTTACATCTGACGTTTACATTTTGATAATGAATGTTTAGAGAACCGACACTGACTTAAAATAATATGAATTTTACAGTAACACCACATTTGATGAAGAGAAAGTTTCACAATAGTAACAATCGAAAATTATGGTAGATATGACTTTTACATTATTATAAAAATTGTCAGCGTATTCTCAATATTTTTATGGCTAGGATTATAAAACAGATCCACAAAATTAATTATTTAAAATTATACAGTTTCTACAAAATCGGTTCCTTTCGTTACTCGAAAAACCTATAAAAGACGGTCGTTTCAAGAAAGTCGTCAAATCCTCGGACGCAGAAATCAATTATATATCATTTACATCGCTATTATATTTTCTTCGAGTGATATCATATAAATCATTGGATTGCAAAAGAGACATTTCTGTTACGAAAAATGCCTCAACTGGAGCCTTTTTACTCATTTAGATGATTATACGAGGGACGTGTAAGACATTTTCGGCTTGAGCTTATCCGTATATATTGGTGGTTAGTGTTAAAAGCTCCGCCTTATGCATCTGAGTATCATCCATAAACATGTAATGATTCAAGAAAGTTGTACGGTCGACTTTAGGTTTAATCTTACCTGCGTTTACTGTTGATTATATTAAATATCAGACAAGCGACACCAGCAAATATTCCAAAGGTAGACAATCCACACATTGATAAAAATAGTCCAAGAGAGACAACCCGTAAAACTGGCATTTGCTTCGTTCGATCAGGAGGAGGGTGACCACCTAAAATCATAAAATTGATATCTCATCTGTAAAAGATTGCGTTGAAGTAGACCGCAAAATAATAGCAGACTTGATCTTGCTGACATGCGGTAATAAACTGTGAAGCAACTCGCTCCAGTTTTTAATAAATGTAATTAAAGCATACAATTAATTCCTAATCTTCCCAGTTGTGTCCTCAATGTATATACGACTAGTAAATATTGTTATAGAGTAAGGACACTTGACATTCACTAACCTGTCCATCTTTCTTTATGCAACCATGTAAGATTGTCTGAATTCTGGTCATAATAGCCAAGTGTATAATACGTACCATCTGTAATAATATATGAAGAACTATTTTTATACAAAGTTTTGCGTAAAGTATCTTAGATCTAGTTGAAGACAAATGAAGTTAATTACAAACTTGTGTAGATGTTATGTTTCCGATGTCGCGTAAAGTATCACAATACAAAGACATAAATAAATATGACCAGTCGTAGGAAATATAAATACCTTAAACCAAAACACTCGTTCTTATGAATTATGTGCCCACAACGTAAAATGATTACACACTATGCACAAAAAGTAGGCTTGACATAAGATGGCAGTTGTTGATGCGTACAGAGCTTTCACGTAGAATCACAACAAACATTTAGTATTTATAAATCAAAATATGAAAATAAGATTGTCGAATAATAGCATCTTGCTCGTTAAAAACTTTTATTATGCAAAAATAAACGAGCAATAGATCCCTGTCTTACTTACTAATAAGTTGTTCTATTTTTGTCCAAGCGATTCTGTCTCCTTGAGAAGAAAATGCTACGTTTCCCTGAATATAATAGAAATAATACTGTTTAAATTGGTTCGACGTTAATGTATATAAACTGAAACACATTACGTGTCTGTTTCTATATTTTCGGCATACACTCTAATGCGTTGAACACTCACAATTTTAAAGGTCGAACTTAGTCAAAGGATGTGTTAAGCCTAATGTCAATAAAAACGACCCCCGATCATTATATAATTATATAACTATATGTATGAAATATGTGACATCAATGTGACGATTTACCATCTTAAGTAAGCAAATCTATTCATTTGAAGTGCTAGATATTGTAAACTTGAATTTTCTGTGATCTTAAGTTCTCTTTTTGCACCCATGAAAGGCCAAACATTAGTCCACAGAAAACTGCAGGGATTTCACAAAATATGTATTCACTATTTCCAAAATACAAACGCAGCCGTCAAAAGCTAATTCAGTTTATGAACACTTAAAATTACAAATAAAATCTGGAATGTAGATCCCTCGGAAGCACCGAGAACAAGGCAAATAGTGAAAATTGCAGACTCGGTTTGATTGAGTCTGTTCATGGGTAGTAATGGAAAAAGCAACACTGCCCACGTCCCCTAGCACCGGCTTAAGCAGTATTCAATCTTCAAATCTAAATGAGTTGAAATCAATGATCACGAAGGACCAGAAAATATAACAACACTGAGATGAAGTCGGAGCGACTTTTTACGGCCGCCACACAGCACTTAACACCCGCTGTTGTGAAGTAAATAAAATCTGGAATGTAGATCCCTCGGAAGCACCGAGAACAAGGTAAATAGTGAAAATTGCAGACTCGGTTTGACTGAGTCTGTTCTAAAGTATATGCACAGTGCATCCTATCTCATATATCTTATATGAGAACGGATATCAATAACATTTATAAGATGATCCTTTGGCTGCATATAACGCAAAAATGCAAACTAATGACGGACTCTGTCTGAAGTAGTCGGTTCATGCGAGATAGGCTCTGGCTTCAAGGATGGTCTTACCGATACTCCAACAAACTTTGTTGAATTCATTGCTGAGTAAATTTCGTCTGTTATTTCCGAATTTGAGTAGTTAAAATCTTCAATATTTAGACCTCTGTCACGTAATCTAAAAAAAGAAAGTATTACACAAGAACAGACATGAACACAACTATTAAAGTATCGCTAAATTATAGAGATGAAATGTTCTTGACTATCAAACGAAGAAAGACAATGATATTCCAGTTGTAGAT
This sequence comes from Mercenaria mercenaria, assembly GCF_021730395.1. Classification (NCBI taxonomy): domain Eukaryota; kingdom Metazoa; phylum Mollusca; class Bivalvia; order Venerida; family Veneridae; genus Mercenaria; species Mercenaria mercenaria. The sequence goes on from NC_069375.1 coordinate 66,256,820, forward strand.
CACCTTACGTAAAGAAAACAAGGTACATGCGCGTATTGGGACATCGTAAACTATATCAATCTGAAAAATGTGTAATGTATGTCTGTGTTAGAAAGGTAATTTTTGAATCCCCGTGACAGCGCGCGGTTTCTCATTCATCTGTTTCTTTGGTAAGGAAAATCATGTCCAACACAGGAAGGCGTGTAAACTCCATATAACCAGCTACGCTTTTATGAAAGGGGGGAAAAAGCCAAGACATAAAATGGATAATTAAATGAGATTTCGTCGTTTTGCTGATCATTATTATATGTAACAGGCATAATGGTAAAAAATACAATACAAATATACCTTTCCGATGTTTTGTTTAAAGCAATAGCGAGAGCCCAGACTGCATCATAGGCAAGTGGAGCTTCTGGATAACCTCCTACTTGGCTTGTATCAGAAACATTTAATCGCTCGTCTAGACGCGCTTTGAATTGTTGTGATGTCTACAAATAATGGAGAAATAAACGAATGTTATATCGAATATTTTATTTCAACTTCAATACAGCAATTGCCTTAAAAAGCAATATATAAAGATAAACATAATAGCCAATTTGTATCGGAGTAATATCTCAATAGTAATTCAGTATCATTGTTATTCATTTAAATTTTCATACAGAACAGATAAAAGCAGTAAAGGGATTTATATTCATTTCCTATCATAGGATCATCTCTGTCGGAAATATACCAGTCACGTAGATGATACTTTGATGTTGACATTAACGCGGCTCTGTCATTTGTATTCATAACATTTCCATTTCTTATTAAGCAAAATGACGCTAACCATTCATTTTATGTAATATTTCAAAGATCGTGCTTTTTTAACAAATGAGAAGCCTGTCCACAAAATTGAAGTTATTCAGCCAAGACTTTACTGTATATTTGTTTGCTATTTTCCGAAATCTTGAGAATTTTGCATAAAATTCAAAATGTGTTTTGCACGCATATTTTCGATATTTTCCATGCTTTTAGAAACTATAATGTGAATGAAATATCAAAATGTCAACAAGATTGAAAATTCCGCTTCGTAGTTGAAAGCTACAGTATTTAGTACTACTTTTGTTTTGAAAACCAATCATTTCCAAAAAATATGTATTGCCTTGATATCCCATTTGAGCTTAATTTATACTTATATTTATATTTCAATTCTAGCTCGCGAAGGAAAAATGACTTCATTCTAAGTTAAAGCAAATACTCTGCAGAAATGACTGAAAACAACAGCGCTAAAATATATAAATATATCTTATGCTGACAACTTCCGATATTATTCACGAACATGACTAATGAACATGGTCCCGTTGCAAGACTTCTAATACGATCATGCGCTTTACGTTTTAAATATATCATTTAACGGAACAGGTAACAAAAAACCATTACTTACAAGTTGTCGATTGTCCACTTATATAATATTAAGTAAAATGGAAATTATTGAAGCAAACTATAGTAGTGTTGTTTCACCGAATAGAATATTATACTATATAAAGTAATTACAAGTACACCAGGTATGATAACAAACATGTTCTCTTTCGCACTATCTGTAAACATTATTAAGGTAGTGTATCCGTAATGACATCGGGTTTTTACGGAGATTACGTAATCGTACGTATATTGTCGAACATAATCACGGTTCCACTGCCTTAATATACACTATGCTTCTCACCATGTTTGTATCCGTTTTTGTTTTTTCTTGATGAAGTATTACCGCCTCTGTTGTAATGTGTCCTTCAAGAGCCTCTTTCAGTTGGTCTGATGTGCAGTTGATACTTGGGTCATCCACTTTATACCAATTATTTGGGTACCAGCCAATGATAAACCAAACGTACTTTTTCCCATATAACTTTTCCTTGTATGCCTGCAGAGTAATTGTCAAGTTATAATTTACAACAGATGCTGAACATTCCACCATGAAAATACTATTATTAAGAAATCAGCATTAAGCCTGCAGTCATACTTCGGATCACAACTACATAAACATACCTCTAAAAATAACTTTCTAATGTAATTTGAGCAGTCAAATTTCTTTTGAATTGAAACAACACGTTGAATGCATCAATCGGTATGTGACAAATTATTTTTTCATGTTTTCGAATGTCTTGAACTGAACATACTAGCTTAATAAATTAAATGTTGAGAAGGTGGAAAGCATCGAGAGATTGTAACTGAAAATATCTATGGTCTAAATAACATAACAAAAATAATTAAATTAATTTAAAACAGCAACCCATTAAATTCTGAAAATGTATTTCCCAAACCATATGCTAAAGTAAGCCTTCAACAAAACGTCTAATAAGGCAATTAATCATACATGTAACATACTTTAGATATGATAAAAAATCGTTACAGTCCTTGAATGACATAAGGCATTTACCCTAAAATCAATCAAAAGTCTGAAGACCCCGACCGTCGGCTATTGACTGATATTGTAATTATGGTGCTGTAGTTACTGTGGTAGAAAGAATCACATTAAGATGTCAGAGGGTAAAGATTGGTCAGACTGTTGAAATATACCAGGTTAATTAAATACGGAGATAAACTTGGACGAGTTCTCAGTGAAATAGTCCACCTATGGCGTCATGCGGATACTTTTATAAGTCAGCAACTTTTATTATTGATTTAATATGCGATTTTTCATGTTTTGTAAACAATTAAGTACGAAAATTGCTACGGTATCTAATATAGACATAGTACTGAACGGCAATGTGGCATCAATGGGAATCACTAAATCACTAAAAAATCACGGAAATGTCATAATATTTGGAAATACCACCACTTGATAAGGATTCGGAGCAAAAGAGGGGACATCCGTGGCCGAGTGGTTAAGGTCGCTGACTTCAAACCAGTTGCCCTTCAACGATGTTGGTTCGAGCCTCACTCGGGGCGTTGAATTCTTTATGTGAGGAAGCCATCCAGCTGGCTTACGGAAGATCGGTGGTTCTACCCAGGTGCCCGCCCGTAAAGAAATAATGCACGGAGTGGCAACTGAGGTCTTCCTCCACCATCAAAGCCGCCATATGACCTTTTATTGTGTCGGTGCGATGTTTAACCAAACACAATAAATTTAGGCAAACGATAGATCAAGATACTTGAAGTATTCTGTTAAGTAAATGTATCAATCCACAAATGCCCTTTACAGGGGTCCTCAATGCTTTATAAATGGTATTCTTAATCAGACAATCTTCCTATTGCCAGGTAATTCTATTTGTGCCAGTCAGCCGTTTTACTAATTATGTAATTAAATCAGTCTATAGATTCTAAATGCGTATGCTTGATAATTTATTATTTGTCAATGATATTAATTTTGCCAAATATGCACGCTAAATAAATCAAGTTTGCAAATCAGCCCATATTTTTCTAAGTTCCTATACTAGATAATTCAATTGTTGCCAGTCATTATAATTTTTGCAAACGGTTACACATAATACTGCCGTCTAAAATATTTTCACACATGTTTGATGTACTGATGTAACAGACACTATCAAAGGAGCCAATTCCTGAGTGTTTACACTGTAAAGAACCGATGTAAAAACAATTGTATTGATTGTATAAATCACACTGAATCAGCTATTGTTTTGCTTGGATGAGTTTTATTCTTCCAAAGAGGTCTTCTTTCAAATTTAATTAAATCTTCAAACTGGAGCTGTTAGCACACAACAAAGTTCTCACTTTTGAGTGTGGAATATTGGTTGATGGGGATGGTGGTGAAAGAAAAAATCAACATTCAGACACACAATGGTGTGAAAATAAAGAAATGAATATCAGTGTAAAAAGTAAAAAAGGGCGCATCCCATGAAACTTGGGTAACTGAAGCTAAATATCAAGAAACACAAGAGACTACAAATAAACGAAAATATAACACAAAGCTGACGGGGTACTAAAGAATAATACGAGGAAAAACAGGAAAACATTAAAAATATTGTGGGTGGCGGTAGTGTGTTTGTGATGGAAGGGTGTAGGGTTGTAAGAGAATATGTAGACGTAGAGACGATATTAAGAAACACAAGAAACTTAATTTTTTGTAGGGCTGGTAGATTGGTTGAGTTTGGGATGAGGATGGGAAATGTGGACAGGGGCGAACCGGGAAACAATTTTTGTCACGGGGTTAATATAGCGGGTTGACTGACATGATATTAAGCCACATAAATAAGAAGCGTCTTAAAGAAATAGTTTAGGGAAGATGGTTATGTGAGGTTGGGTATGGCTGGGATTATGGGATGAGTAATACTGTCTATCAAGAAACTTCAGAAACTAAAAAAAAAACGGAAAGTAAAATTACTTTTGTTAGAGCGTTTGGATGGGGGCAGAGAGATGAACATACATATGAAAAATGAACAGCATTTTCATATTCCATTATCACTTAACAAGTTTTTTTCTAAGCTTCATTACCCATGATGCTAATTACAGAGATACTAGGAATATCCCTCCTTTCGGCAGCAGTCACGTCGAGCATAAAAGCTGTCTAGTTGTAGCACAAATTACCAGGAGTACAATTTTTATGAACGTTATGAAAGTTGAACTACCGAAAAGGATAATTCGCTACATCAACGACAGATCTAACAATATTACTGGAATCAGCTGGTTTTATCATATTTGCTATTATTGCAAGTTTCTTCTACATCAAAATTAGGAAATGTCGAAACTACCTGTTTTTGCCAAAGTCACTGAATATTTTGCATCACGAACAGCATATCAGCAAAGAAAACGGAAATTTTAAAATGAGCGTTTATTTTCTACCATATCAGTTGATGTGACTGGTTGCTATTTGAAACACATATAAAACGTAAGAGTGAGTAACAGAAAGCGACTAAGTCATCATTTATATTGAAATTTTATATATAAGTGAAAATACACTTACATCCTGTAATTTGATTGAAAATCATGATATTTGCAAGAAAATGATCATAAATATACACACCTGACAGAAAACTCGCCTAGCCATATCTTCATAAAATACACCAACAATTATTCTTGCATCTTGTCTCTGCAAAAATATGTAAAATGTAATATAAGTAATAGAACTATTTATCACGTGTTGGAAATAAAAGCAATACCTCATTTTGAGTTTACTCTAGTGCAAGAACATTATGAAACTGACGTCAATTTGGTCAAGCGGAAAATAAAGAAGAAACTTCAATGCTGTAGCCAAAAAGATACATTTGTTAAAATAAAAATCACATTTGAACTGTCTACATCTTAAAACATAAAAAAGTATAGAGTATTTCGAAGAAATTTCATGTCGAATAAGGATTGGCTATTGTGCTCTTAAATTGATCTACCACTGCGTTTTATATTTATGTGGGTTGCTTGAAGACAACCATTACCATTTGAACGTATAGTGAAATAATGAATGCTTATGTATTTGTGTACACCCTTTCTGTTAAATCGTTCTTTTATTTCGTTGATTTGTGGATGACTCTTATTTCTTTTGATATGCTCAGTGCATCCAGGGATGTTTCTCTAACTGTCCCTGTATCATTTATAAGAGCATGTACAATTTCCTTTTTTTTTCATGACATAATTACTACAGCGAAGAAATCGAGTAAGCAAAGGTCTAATTGAAGTGGCATATTACATGTCCGTTTATGATATTTAATTTCCGTAATCGTATAAAGAATAGTAGCAAATGTTTTCTAAAATGTTTTATTGTATTTCCCAACGGAAGGTTAGAAAACTAATTGTTTTCAAGTGATAAACAAATTTCAATACAGTGCTGCTGTGGATAAATATTGGTTGATATAATACAACAATACACCTTAGGCCTTTCGACTGCGTAAATGAGTCTAGTGTTCCCTTACACCAGTATCCGTGTGCAACTTTAGATAAACTAGCATTCAATAAATCTATATAACAAAATTATCTGGGATATTCTGCGTTTGTTTTTCTAGCAGGTTTGTAATCACATACGAAGCTTTTTATTTTTAAAGTAGGTATGTAAATAACTGTTAAACAAGTGAAGCTAACTGGAATATGAAAAATGTCAAATTCTTAAGCATTTACATCTACAGCAAATAAGGACTCGATTGTTATTAATATTCTAACAGCTTTACCTTTAAATTTCTCACAGCATTTGTAGGATCAGTAAGAAAATTTTGTCTAACAGCTACCTCTATCCCCGCAGCCTTGACTCTCTCTTCCAGATCCTCAACTGTCTGAAAAGACATCATTCTTTACATAATGTAACGTAACAACAATAACCTACCATTAAACACAAAAGCAAATGCCTGTTTTTACCTTGAATAGATAATTGTAAAAAAAAAAACATTCTCAATAACAAATAACTAAGACATATTTTTGATTCTAATATCTTGAGACGAGGTCACCTATACGTGGCCATATACTATTATACATCTGCAACGCTGAAGCCTAACTTCGTTATGTTACTCCCATCTGGAAATTTCTATGCATGATAAATAATTCAAATCATTTGTCTCTGTCTAATTAATTTTACTCTTAGCCATGTTACCAATTAGCTCTAGCAGGCATCTGTTCTAACAAAACGTATTGCCAAACTCTCAAAGTTGCATCAAGCTGGCAACGTTTTTAATATTAGCAGTTTACCACGTGTGTGATGTGTTTGTATATTGGTCAATTTTATTCGGTCGTCATACCTTTAAAGATTTTAGTGGGGACAAATGTTAAATTAGTCTACTACTGGAATCATTATTTCGAATTCTTATAGAAAAAAAAAACATCCGACAATATCGGTTTTATCAGCCTTCGCAGAACAGATTAACTTCATGGTACAAATGTATTTATATTGTAATGGAAGGTTATAAGAAAAGAAATGACGCTTAGGGAAATGAATGACATACTATTTTCATACCTAGGAACATATATCACTTCAACATGACCCCCTTGTTACCAACTAGGAAATATTAATCAAGAAATATACTTGGTCTCGTAGTGTTTTCGCCCGTCAGTTTATCAGCGAACCGTGATGATTGATAACATTGGTGTGAAGCGCGTTTGATTTGTATAATACGTGTTAGTGATATACTTAGCTGTATGAAAGTGTAATAGAAGGTTCGGTTCTTGACATGTGTTTACAAGTAAGAACATTGACTCCTGAAGAATATTCGCCAGAGCAGCTTGAAATTTTGGAAAAAGTAAGAGTAAAATTGTATCTGCTAAAGTTACAATTCAATAAAAGTTCACTTAGTATCATTATGAATAAAAAGTCAGACATATTGACTTTTTTAAAGTGTGCAACATATATTGACAGCTGAACTATTGTTTAGTAACTAAACGGTTTTTATCAATTTAAATTGTCTACGTATCAACTTGTGCTTATATCGCATATTAACGAGTGCATACAGACAGAAGTGGAGTTGCCTTATTTTGTGATAGTTTGGTATATGTCTTGATACTTTAAATTATTTTACCCCAACAGTTAAGACTCAATCATTCAAACTGTAATAAGTCTAAAGTGTTTTATCATATTGTAACGCATACAAGATCAACGTGGCGAGAACCATAATCGTTAACATCTCTATATGATTTCATAGTTACCCGGTACTAGCGTGTAAACGATCATAAAAATTCATATACAAAAACAGGATATTGTTTATAGATCATGGTAATAAAAATGATAGAGCGAGTCGTAAATCTAGGCATCCGTTGTAAAGTATTCATAAAGCTACAGTACTTTACTGAAAGTCATTGCTTAATCTACAAAACCTGGAAACGCCACATTTATCAACTTACAGGAAACAACTGACTTTTGGAAACGACACCCAGGAAGATGAACACTTTCTGTGAACATATTTTGTCACATTCAAGCAATATTTTACGTGACGAAAATAGCTTAAGGAGGTAGGTTACCTTGTTTCAAGGGTAAATTCAAATTAGTTGAACCGCAGCATCTTTTTGTATTTCGTGTAATATGAAGTTTTAACTGCTAAAATCTCAGTTTCGTTTGTCTCTGTCTCTTCAAGTTCAATTTTTATCCAGGTTTGAAGAACATGACCCTCCAAAGATATTTCATATTAAAAGAAGAAGGAAAATACGGATATTTAACACTTTTCAGTGTGTTTTAGTTTCATTGATATCCGTAGAAGTCAGCATAATCTATGATTATACTGGTATGCACGTTAGCTTTCTAATATAAGCTTAAAATGTATATGTCGCGGGGCTCGTGTTTCCATGGTAACGCATTTTCTCTCATTTTTAAAGAACTATGTATAAAAATAGGGGTTTTCGACGGCTTCAGTGCCATTTTTTTAATGACCAACATGAAATATTTGGGTAATATTATTAGCAAAATACCAAGCACTATACATGGTGCTCTATTTTTCTTAAAGTTTAAAGTAACCATGGCAACAGAGATGTTTAAATGGCTTATATCTTGCTTTTTGTCGTAATTTCTTATAAAATAATATTGAATAAGATTATCTTTCTAGTTGATGTAGCTTTAAAACATATTATTTCTAACGTAAGTTATATTTTCGTGTTATCTGCATTTATTCAAACAAATTTCTAAGTTTAGAATACTTACAGCAGTACCCCTCGTCTGGCATTTTTCATGGAAAAATCGTTCAGATTGCTACTATTATTCTCATGGATATTGTTGAAATGAAAACAAAAAGCCGAAGCCGTGTTTCTTAAATAGACTAGTGTCAACGCTTTTGAATTTTACATTTAGATACATAGGTCACGGGCTTCGTTTCCATGGTAACATCAATTCAATTCAAGAAACCACAATTGTCTACTGAAATTTGAACAATTTTAGATCTTAGTTTTAGTATATAAGTAACAAATTATCAACGGAACCTGAGAAATAGGTATTACAAATCAAACTGCTAGATTTTTTATTTGAAAATGGCCGTAACAAGTAACGTCTCACCCAACTATATTCCAAATAACATTGGTTACCATCATCCATTTTCTTACATTACGCATAACATTTCAATATAACTACATAAAAGAAGCAAAATATTAATTATTATTCAGAGCAAAATACTCATAAAACATATTTCAGGAAATAATGGTTATTTGAAAATAGTTTGAATAAAGAAAATGCACAGAATTACGTACTTTCAAGAAAAAAGCTATTAATTTTGCGCGGTAACTGACACGTAACGTCATGACGTCAATGACGTCATTTTAAGGTAACATTGTTTTGAAGCGTTTCTGCGGCAATTTATTCATTATTTCTCCATTATTAAACCGTAAAGCGTCAGATCGAATACAGGTCTATGATTTGTTTTCAGAATAATGAATATACAAACACATTTAGTTTGTCGTAAACGTCGTCGTAAATCGTCACGTTAGTTTCCGGTTGGACATGCGCACATACAAATATAAAGGTAACCTACCTCCTTAATATGTAATATATAGTAATTCATGACCTCATATATTTACTTTCACTTTATGTTTTAACTACGAAAATTTCAGTTTATAAAATTAAACTGTCGCGATCTGACGACATAAATAAATATGTATATACAAATGTATAAAATGGGATCGCTTGGAAAAATCTTTTAATTCGGGCACCAGTTTTAAAACAATATCATCTTATAGCTAAAAATCATTTCTCTGACGGTAAAAATAAAAATTGATTTGGCACGACTACGAGTATGCGATCTTTACAGCATTTAAGAATAGTTAAAACTAAAATCAGGAACTGCGAATTACAAGTTAACGTAAGAGGGGGGTTCTTATATTTGTAACAAGATACTACAAAAAGTATATATAAGGATTGAATGCAATTTTTGTGCGTTAAGGTGAAGAAGGTGTAATTCAGCGACGTCTGGCGGAACGCCAAACGTTACGCGTCGCAACGTCGCGTCATTACGATCTATAAAGCTGTTGGAAACAAAATGGCGTCGAGCGATGCAGGAGGGCGATACACCGGACGTTTTTTTTTCATTCTCGGCTGGATAATCTTGGTGGTTAAGCACCATATATGCTGTGTATGTGCAAGTCTTTTCTATATGACAATGGGTACATTTGAGAATTATGAAAGGAATTTCAAAATTCATACCAGTATATATTTTGAAGACAGCTGATGTGTATAAATTTTATTTATCATTCAGACATTTTATATCATTGCTGTTTTACATACAACCATAGCAGTTATCAAGCGCATTGTGATAATAAACATGAAAAATTATGAAAAACATTTTGATGTTTGTGTTCTGTTTTGTATTGTAGGTAGTAATGATAAACTGACAATTTAACTGTTATTGTTTTCGAACTCCCTATCGGTATTAACTTGCTCAACATTACTGACAACATCTCAACAATTAACAAAAATGGTTACGTACATTTGTTCATTAACGAAAACATTAGTCTGAATGGTTCAATCTTTCTATACATCTTTCTGAGTTTGTTTAGATGCAGTAGTTCCAAAAGATAAACTAGAAAATGCTTTTGTAAAAAAGCGCATGTTTCCCCCAATGCAAAGTCCTATAGGCAAGAAGTCAATAGGGGTCAGGAGCAAAAGTCAAAGAGACACTGATGGTTGGCTGCAATAGGGATCATCTACTTGGCATGTCCAGTCATCCCGCTAAATTTCAACACTCTTGGCCTAGTGGTTCTCAAGTCACTGGTCAGGCTCCTGTGACCTTGACCTTTGATCAAGTGACCTCAAAATAAATAGGGGTCATCTACTCTGCATGTCCAATCATCCTATTAAGTTTCAACATTGTAGGTCAAGTGGTTCTCAAGTTATTTCCAAAAAAATATTTTACATGAACAGGCCACTGTGACCTTGACCTTTAACAAACTGACCCCAAAATCAATAGGGGTCATCTACTCTGCATGTTCAATCATCCTATGAAGTTTCAACATTCTGGGTCAAGTGGTTCTCAAGTTATTGATCGGAACTGGTTATAATTTTCAGGCCTCTGTGACCTTGACCTTTAACGGAGTGACCCCAAAAACAATAGGGGTCATTTACTCTGCATGGACAATCATCCTATGAAGTTTCAACATTCTGGGTCAAGAGGTTCTCAAGTTATTGATTGGAAACGGTTTTCCATGTTCAGGTCCCTGTGGCCTTGACCTTTAACAGAGTGACCCTAAAATCGTTAGGGATCACCTACTCTGCATGACCAATCATTCTATGAAGTTTCATCATTCTGGGTCAAGTGGTTCTCAAGTTACTGACCGGAAATGGTTTTCAATGTTCAGGCCCCTGTGACCTTGACCTTTCACAGAGTGACCCCAAAATCGTTAGGGATCATCTACTCTGCATGAGCAATCATCCTATTAAGTTTCAACATTCTGGGTCAAGTGGTTCTCAAGTTACTGACCGGAAATGGTTTTCAATGTTCAGGCCCCTGTGACCTTGACGTTTAATGGAGTGACCCCAAAATCAATAGGGGTCATCTACTTTGCATGTACAATCATCCTATGAAGTTTCAACATTCTGGGTCAAGTGGTTCTCTAGTTATTGATCGGAAATTGTTTTCCATGTTCAGGCCCCTGTGACCTTGACCTTTGATGGAGTGACTCCAAAATCAATAGGGGTCATCTACTCTTCATGACCAATCATCCTATGAAGTTTCAACATTCTGAGTCAAGTGATTCTCTAGGTATTGATCGGAAATGGTTTTCAATGTTCAGGCCCCTGTGACCTTAACCTTTGACGGAGTGACCCCAAAAACAATAGGGGCCGTCTACTCCAGCAGCCCTACAACCCTATGAAGTTTGAAGGTTCTAGGTCAAATGGTTCTCCAGTTATTGCTCGGAAATGAAGTGTGACGTACGGACGGACGGACGGACAGGGCAAAAGCAATATGTCTCCTTGGGGAGACATAATTATAGCAAAAACAAGTATTTGGCGGTCGCTCAGCCCCGAATATGTTACAGCTTCACGTGCTGCATATTATTCCTACATGGTTTCATGTCTCTATTATTTTTAAGCTAGACGGACAGACGGACGGGCGAGCGAGGGCAACACTAATTGCGCCACACAAACAACATAACGTGGATAGGGGTGGGGCATAAAAAAATTTATTTCATATTGCAAAAGAAATCATTTACCGCCAGTTGCACCTAAAATTATACTTAATAACACATCTTAAAATATGTCCTAACATTTCATGCGAATTAATAATATATGGCTTTCTTTTTACCGCGGAATACCTTTAAAATTCAGATTACTTCCGACTGAATATTTGTATGTGTACATGTATATGCACTGGCTTATTTGTACTTTTTTCTCACAATTGTACAATCTGCTAAGTAGGTAACTTGAAAATTACCACATATATTCACATGATAAAGACCACAGTGAAATGTAATGATTTGTAAATACAAGAATGAAAGTATGTTTCAGAAAGTATAAGATTTTTTAAAACGGAATGGCTTAATATTTATTTGCAAACAGCATACACAGTTTTAGTAATAAGACGTTTGCATAACGTCAGAAAAAAGCGAGAAAATGCGCAACGTCAAACGACGCCCATAGCGCCATTTGAGACTGTATCATTTTTTGCGACTTCGTAACTCGAAAACGAAGTCGGTAGTCAAGGACTTTGTTTTCGTTAATTGTGTAATTCTTTTTAAAATCTATGGACCAGTAAATGCATGCTCCCAATTTATACAAGGAACGTCACTTCCGTAGTGTTCAGATTTTGAAACAACACATTCTAAGATTTACGGCTAGAACTTAATTAATCGGAAAGGGTCTGACTAAAACCTATCACTTAACAAACTCGTGTGCAGCCAGTGTCGCTGTGGACTAACATTTATCTCGTAGAAGTGTATTTCATTCATTTATCAAATGATTTTCTTATGATTTTTTATGTAAGTAAAATGCACGAGAAAAGTGGGGTAGGGGGAATTTTATGACAATACTGCGAAAACGAAGTCGGTAACCCCCTATTTTTTGTAAGCTAATTTTACAGTAAAATTATATAAGATAATGTTAGTTTTTTATAAAAAATCTATGGACAGGTCATTTCGCACGAAAACAATAATTTCATAGAAAGATTTTGGCATGATTTTTGCATAAAGTAAGCATTCCTTCGGCGAATAGTGGGAGTATATATTTGAAAATTACATCACCGTATAGGTTTCGACTGGCATATTATATAAAATGGGAAAAAAAAAACTTTGTTATAAAATGAACGCCCCGAAACTAAATTAATCGCCATGAAAACGGCAACGTCACAACTATTTCCGACTAGGCTAAAACGTGAAATTTCGACGTCATTTGCGTAAAAAGTGTGCATTTGACCTGTTCAATAATTGTACATCGGGTGAAGATCAACTTTTGCTGTTATTTACGTATGTTCTCAAGGACGAAACTTGTTTTTGAAAATCCCGCTCATTACACCTTCTTCACCTTAAGAAGCGTACACATCACAATGAGACTTCTTGAAAACAACCCAAGAAGTTTTAGCACGTCTATAGCTAATTAAGAACTAGTAAGTGAAATAGGATCATGGGAAGGAATAATGCGGGATTAAACATGTCATGCTATAGTAATATACGATACAATGGCCAACTAAAGTCTAATGAATTATTAGTTAAGCATGTCTGAGAAAACTGTTAGAGATAAAAACCTGTGGTCTAGGTGTTAGTACAACACCTTTGAACGTGTTTATCATGAAAAGAATGCTAATTGTATTCTGGTTTACTATTATAGTACAATATATGTTAGGCCCTAAGTGTCACAATATGCAACATTTGAAGTTCAAATATCGTAATTACACTCAATCAGTTAAAGTTATTTCAACTTATTTACTACAAAGTCTGAAACTTTTGAATGGCAGTTTCTTCAAATTTCATCGGACAGATTGCCTATATGTATCTAAACTTGACGATTTACATCACATTTAGACGTACCGATGTAAAGACTTCTTGTGTCTCCTGTATGGTTGCGATCCTTTTCCATTTAAAGAGTTGGAATATCTTGACTCTTGTTGGATTGTGCAGTGTAGCAGACGGATGTGTTCGGAAAAATGTCGGAAACCGGTCTCGATTTGACAGTGCTGGAGAACTTGAACCATAAGCAAGCTGAAATGTAAATGATAATAAACACATATACGCTGAAAAAGGAGCATGTCCATATAACATGCAAACTACATCCACATACTCTTCTTTTCATCGAGAAAATATTTTACACTCAGCAATTGAAACTGCAAACGAAAAGAACATTATGGCTTAGGCGGGGTACGTTGGTAACTCCGTTACAAATTCCTGTTGTTATTTCATTAAATTTCATAATAAATTATATAATTTTAGAAAACAATGAAATACTTCTTAGACCGGATAAAAACTGCTTGATACGTTTTAATTGATTTAAAACTTAGAGAATGCTGTTTTTTTTTAAACTTTTAAACATTTTTTTTTTGTCATTTTGTAACATTCTCGTTAATATTCATGGGAACATTTTTATCCTGAAAGAGTTTGTTCTGTCAAACAATTTTATAGATATCGCGTTGCGCTTAAAACTAAAGTAAACCTACATTACTTTATAACTGAAAACTAAAACAAAAATACGTTAATTTCTTTTTCTAAGTAGAAAAGCTACATTTCAGGTTAAAGAAGGAAGTCAATTTTACAATTTTTATTATTTTCCGTTTACAATCTATTCCCAAAACAATCGCCAGTTGCATTAAATGGAACTGAAGCGGCAAAAATATATTCAAATCATTTTTCCGCTTGCTTTTAATGAAGTACAAAAATCGGCATTATGGTTGTCAGGTTCGCAATATAATTACTGACTCACAGAGGACTGTTTTTAAAGGCTAAACATGTCATGGTTTATAGATATGTGTATGATAAATCATATATTAATTAAAAGCTTAGTCTATGGTTTAGTTCTCAAATATCCCATAGTAAAAACCTGTATACATATAAAAATATAAAAAGCTTTTATTACTCAGAACAAGAAGTTTTCTCAAGACTGATTTACATGTCCGGCTTATTAGATACAACACTTTAAAATGTTGGGAATCGTATATACTGACTAAATTAGAATATGTATATTTTGTCATAATTAAAACGTACTACTTTTCATAAGCCATACAGATTCGCCCAGAAATGTTTCATCATTTATCGGCGGTCGAAATTGTCGGGGCCATAGAAAATTTGAATTTTCATTTCTGTTCCTAAATCACAGAAATTGCAATTGTTTATTTCTCTATCAACATCACCAATCATGATTATAAACTCCTATTTCACCATAATGAAACCGCAGGGAAATTTGTGTCATGTAACGTTTAACATGCTATTGCTCGCAGCATTTAATTCAGCTTAATGTTGTCGTTGGACGCATCTGTCTTTCGTAATTCTGTTATGCAGCTCTTTAATTGGATTGCGTATGCCTTAATGCAAGGCCCAAAAGGCTTTGTTGAAACAAATTTTACAGGACATTCCTGCAATGCGAGAATGCTAAGTGGTTTCCATTTTTGTCATATAAATGCAAGCGATATTTCAAAATGTTGCTACGTAGGCATGTTTATAACATGCTCTTCGTTGGCATAAACATACAACGTTTCTACACACTGTCTTATAGACAGCAATGCAAAGTTCAGCAAGTTTTAATCAGAAGTAATTTTAAATTTTTAATTTCTTTTTAATCTACGAGGAACAATTGTATTTCGTTTATTCAAAATATAATCGTTTCACTACTGGAGTAAGCATAAGGCTTTCCTGAACATTTAGTTTTCTTTCTGTCATTTTTCATATTATAGAACACCATTTCTTTACGTATTGATTTCTTTTCTCAGAGTGCTTAATTCGGTGGCTAGACCAATCACCGAGACTGCTAGATAATAACATTATTAGAGATAAAAGCCGTTCCTTCTGGAATAGCCGTTCTAGATGTAAGCGGAAATTAACAGGTTCTCTTAAATTACTCTACCACATCTGTCTCATAAAAATGCTAAATCCTATCATTAAAAAGGAACAGAAAGACAGCTCTATGTAAGAAATCTGTCCATATATTCTTATCGATCAATGTCGTTTGTCCGGTAATCTAACTGTGGCCCACAAAGGTTCTGAACAAGTCTAGGTGTTGAATGTACATACAGTCTTTGCATTTGTGTGTCTAGTTTAAACAAGAGGGCCATGAAGGCCCTGTATCGCTCATCTGACCTACTGGCCTAAAGATCATCAAGATGAACATTTTGACCAAGTTTCATTAAGATATGGTCATAAATGTGGCCTCTAAAGTGATAACTAACTTTTCCTTTGTTTTGACCCGGTGACCTAGTTTTTGACCCTACATGACTCAGATTCAAACTTGAATAAACATCAACAAGATTAACATTCTGACTAAGATTCATGAAGATATAGTGATAAATGTGGCCTCTAGAGTGTTAACAAGCTTTTCCTTTGATTTGACCTAGTGACCTAGTTTTTAAACCAACCTGGAAATCATCAAGGTTAATATTCTGACCAAGTTTCATTAAGATATGGTCATAAATGTGGCCTCTACAGTGTTAACTAGCTTTTCATTTGATTTGACCTGGTGACCTATTTTTTAATCCTACATAACCCAGATTCAAACTGAACATTGAAATCATCAAGATTAACATTTGGACTAAGATTCATGAAGATATAGTCATAAATGTTGCCTCAACAGTGTTAAGAAGCTTTTCCTTTGATTTGAGCTGGTGACCTAGTTTTTGACCCCAGATAACCCAGTATCAAACTTGTCCAAGATTTTATTGAGGGTAACATTCTGCTGACCAAGTTTCATTAAGATTAGGCAAACAAAAATTGTGACCTCTAGATGTTAACAAGCTTTACATATGCTTTGGCCTGGTGACCTAGTTTTTGACCTCAGATAACCCAATATCGAAATCCTACAAGATTTTATTGAGAGTAACATTCTGACCAAGTTTCATTAAGATTGGGCCAAAATTGTGACCTGTAGAGTGTTAACAAGCTTTTCCTTTTATTTAACCTGGTGACCTTGTTTTTGACTCCAGATGATCCAATATCAAACACGTCAAAGATTTTATTGAGAGTAACATTCTTACAAAGTTTAATTTAGATTAGGCCGAAATTGTGATCTTTAGAGTGTTAACAAGCTTTTCCTTTGATTTGACCTGGTGACCTAGTTTTTGAACCCGGATGACCCAATATCGAACTCGTCCAAAATTTTATTGAGAGTAACATTTTGAACAAGTTTCATTAAGATTGGGCCAAAATTGTAACCTCTAGAGTGTTAACAGTGAAATTGTTGACGACGGCGATGACGACGATGGACGGACGACGACGGACGACGGACACAGGGCGATCACAAAATCACCTTTGAGCACTTCGTGCTCAGGTGAGCTAAAAAAAAAGATGTTTTGGCCAAACAAATTCGACATTGTAGAAAGTATTTTTGACCCAGACGTGCCCACGTAAGCACAGTATCATGATTTTGAAAGGAATGTTGTTTACAACTATACTATAATTACGATTAGGATTTAAAACTTGATTAACAGATAAGCTCTTACAGGATCATAAAGATACACTTCAAGTGTAAAAAAGATACATAAAAATCCTGAAAGGTCATAGAACTATCTGGCAATTTTTCTAGAAAGATATTGTGACATCATGACATTATGACGTCATGATGCGATACACGTGACGTTGCGCGGGTAATTGGATATCATTTACTTTTAAATTTACTTGTGAACACCATAATTTACGTTTTCAGTCGCGACTGCGGTACTCCTGAATATATATTACATATGGTGTTCCCTCATTGCAATATATTTTGATCTTACACTGTAACAAACAAATATACTCTACATGAACTAGGCTGTGGGAGATAGAAAACTTATATATACTTAATATCATACATTATTAATATAACCAGATATTCAGAAAGTCATACTGACAGAGACGATTACGACGTTAATATGCATTTTGCCTGAGAATATCAGTTCATATTATATGGCAAAAAGTCATTTAGTGTTTTATTGTATGACCCTGTTACCTTTCTTGAAAACGTCTTTACGTACTATTTCTTTATGTATTATTTCAACGTTTTGTAAAACCAGTTTCATTTTCTTTCTCGTGTCCTACTTAACTTTCCTTCGGAGAAAATAGAATATGGAAACAATAATCAGTAAATAAGAGTCTTAGAAACAACATGTCTAATTCTTTCATGTTAATTAAATTTTGCTTTAAAATAATATATTTACTGACCCACTGGGTCGACTAATGTAATTAATTTTATCTATTGTGTAAAATATACTTCATCTGTTCGTGACAGTGATAAGATAAACATGGTTTGAAGATCCAAAGAAGTTAAAGGACCTTTCTTGAATGACACACATTTTTCCTTTTACAACGCCAAAAGTCTGTATACTCGAATAAAAATATTTCTAACAAATAAGATACGTTTAATACCTAGTATTTTGTGTGCAGTGATATATTGTGAATTTAATTAAGTATGGACAATGATGAATACAGTTTCATAAAAGCTTTAAACATAAATAAATGCAGCATATGCGCATCCTCTTCGGAAGGAAATAAAACATACTTAAGGTTAAATTTCAGGTATGCATGCTCGAATTTGAGGTAATGCTTTCGTCTGTTTCCAGAAACTTCAATTTTAGCACCAGAACCAAGCGAAAACATTGATCTCTTTTTAAGTAAAACATTATGCATCCTAGTAAACCAAAATGTACATTAATTATTTTCTGAATGAACAATACACGTGACATTAATGAACATGTTAATAACTAACGCAGACAAATCTTGTTTACGCTTTCAGAAAAATGCAAATAACTGGAAATCGATTTGATAAGCAAAGCATTAAATCGAATTTATTGTCATTAATTAAGTCTCAGACCGAAATGGAAATTGTAAATATCATTTTCTTTCAGTTTCACATCTTGCATCACCAGATATTGTGAAAGAAAAAGAATACAAATTTCAAAATTAGCATGTTTAACCTGACTGTTAATTCGTCTTATCTGTCAGCGAGAAATCCCCGCGGTTGTTTCTGTTTCGTATTAGAGAGTCATTTCGAGAAAAATATCTAATATCAATGTGAGGTAATGGCAGATTCCAGTCTAAAACAAACTTTGTAAAGAATAACTATCAAATTAGACTGTGCTGGGTAAGGCTGTTGACGCAAGAGAATTGAAGTATCTCTTAACACGATATTTGAACGTAACTGAATATAAATTATTCTTTTCATTCTCATTAAATTACTACTTTAATACTGGCGTTTGATCAGAATCATTTCTACTGTTTTCATATGCAGATGTGAGTTGTCATGCAGATAACTTTATGCTTTGCTTTAAAGAAACTATTAAAAGTAAAAAAGTACATTTCCTAGCGTGTTCTCAAGTGAGTTTTAAAGATCCATGTAGTTAAAGTCATTTTTCTTGATATGGACCTATGCTCTGCATTGATATTTAGCTTTTGCAATGACGGTACATTCCATGTCTGATTATGTGCATAAATAATTTCACTTTTGTGCAGTCGCTTAAGAGTCACCTGACAAGGTTTAGGTTTAATATACAGAGTTGTCAGACTGCACTACATAAACGGGCATATTTACACTGATTTTAAAGTTTAAAGATAATCGTTTACATTCTTAAAACATGTATAGCTTATACACTTAACAGCCGTTGTTAAAGTATTAACAGAATGATCGAAATTCTGATATTGAATACGGCCAAACATTGTATCATACAGGCCAGAATTTATGTTATCAATATTTCACGTTTGAAAAAAACTTAATTACTTAGCCACGATGGACCTGTTTTCAACTAATATTTCAAATTACTTACAGATACTTGATATATTGTTTGCTTGTCATCAGATATTCATTCCTTGGTACTGACGCCCGTTCTACTCTACTTGGGATTTGTCAGCATGACGTTTATACAAGGTCGGTATGATACAAAGTGCAAACGACTTTTATTTTACGACATAAAACATTAACATCGAAAGAGGTAAACTGAAATAAACGAGCTTTAATTCATTCGGTTGACATTCACAGCATACTCCATAAATGCCACAGGAACACGAATTCCCAGTAATTACACTTAGCTCAGATCCTGGTTTGGAGCGCTAAGACAATGGTAATTGAATCCATTTAGATATGTATCAGAAAGTCAGACAGTGAGTCAGGTCACCTAACATGATTAAAAGATAAACCATTCGAACTAAAAATCGAAGAATCTGATCCAGGTTTGACAGGTCAGTTTGTAAACGAAAGATAATAGGTAAGGGTAGATTTCTTTGAAGCACAGTGCACCACAAACACAGCCTCAGAGCCACGTATTGCAAAATAGGCCCACAACAAAAGCAAGCTGTAACGGAAAATATTATAGACGGGTTGCTTCAAAAATCCAAAAGGTACATTTCAATTTTATGCAAATTATAGGAAAATGGGGCAGAAGGGGTACGGAGGTAGAAAGAGGATATATAGCCGATATATAGCGTGATAAATATTTGTTCAGAGGTCGTTTCTATGTATCTAATCAAATCAAAAGCATTCATATACAACACTAACAGAAAAAACCCAGCTAAATTCAATACGCCGCTTGTTTTTGCTAAACGCTTCTACTATCAAAACCATGAAAGTGACGAATATGACTTTGTATTGAGCCAAAAACAATACACAAGTAATCATATTCAAAGCATTGTGTAATGCATTTCAAAGCTCTCTGTAGCTGTTGTTATTTCTTTAAAACATAGGGAGCTTTAAATTCGTGCCCTATCTAGTTGTAAAACTAATTCTGAAAAGCGACTGGAAAACGACTGCACGTGACTATAACACAGTTTAGAATGTATAGAAACGAAAAAAATCCCTATTTTGCGGAAAACAAAAAATGCTTTCGGTATTTTTCTACCTATCTGAAAGTCCTATTTATAGAACCTGTTTAAAATTACAACCTGTAGAGGTAGGTGTTTAACTCCCTGATGAGAATAATAAATATTGTGATACTACGAATAAAAGCACTTTCAAATTGATGCTTTGGGCCAGTGGTGTCAAGCATGAAGATAAATTGAAGTTCTAATTAGGATTCCATGTCATTAGCTGTACATGGACATACAGTGACACTTAATGGGGAACTGCTTTAAAATTTAAGTCATAACAATATTTAAAAAAATATAGACTATGTGAACGGGATTTATTTCATGGAAAACAAGGACAAAAATTAAGCGAATTATCCTTTTTGAGTTCATAAATGTACCACTTTTATATAATGAGCATTGTGTCCTGTAATAATACAAAGAGCTTTAATTGATCACTCAGCATTAACGTCTGACAGACGATGAATTGACGTAAAGCGGGCGAATCAATAATACATTTCTGTATTTGTTTTACTGAATTACAAAGTAAAGCTCTCTCCAAAATGATAGTTAAATTTATTTTATTTGTCCTTATCACGACATTTGACTATTTATATTATGCCTACAAAGTATGACAGAAATGTGGTCGCATCCTGTTTAGATAAATACTATATAAGTCACGCAATAGGAGTATTAATCCCATATATGTTTAAAATGCTCTAGGTTAAATGCAATTTACTGGTGTTTAAAGAATAAGCATTTCAGAGAATCAAGAATTTTATTTGATCGAGTCAAGGGAATAATTATCAGCTTTTAACTGGTTAGTTAAATAAATGTTCATGTGAAAGCTAATGGTTCTTATTTTCTCCCTCATTAGTATTTCATGAAACGTCACCATTTTGAATGTATTGTCTTACAAAAAATTGGTCTCTTATATAATATCGGCATGTTTACAAATATATATGTTCTTGATATTACATATAGTGGACGCAACTTGACCCCGATGGTTGACCTTTGTATTATAATACATAATGAGGCACAACCTATTATTGAAAAGGAGTGTACGTAAAACGCGAGCTGCACGAGAAAAAGGAAATATTAATTTGTGTAAATATAAATTAGTGTATTGGAAAGCTTTAATGATCAAATATAAGTATATGTACTTTGATAATGCTCTGTAAACAAACTAATACCATATAAATATATACGGCTACCCTAAGCACCCTTGATTTCTAAAATGAAATAATCGATATGAATAATCAGCCTAAGGTCAACCATCGCGGTCAAGTTGCGACTACTATATAAGGGATTTTCAACTGATAATTGGAAACTTTAAAATATTATTTTCAGTGCGACATGCACGATAAATTCGAAATTTGTGCATTGTAATATCATCTTGAGATACATGTGAAAAGTTCTTAGTACATGTATAACCCACCAAAAACTGGTGACAAATTAGGGTATATTGCTTACGCTTATGAGGATTAACCTATCATATATTGGCATACAAAATGTTCTAATTTATAAAAATACTTTTTCTTTATTTCTTTAAGCTGATTACCATATATGACACAATAAAGGGACACAGTGCATTTAAGTAGCATTGTGAAAAGTGAGTTTAGAAACGGTTCTAAAACGACCTAATAGGTAACA
This sequence comes from Mercenaria mercenaria, assembly GCF_021730395.1. Classification (NCBI taxonomy): domain Eukaryota; kingdom Metazoa; phylum Mollusca; class Bivalvia; order Venerida; family Veneridae; genus Mercenaria; species Mercenaria mercenaria. The sequence continues at coordinate 66,279,206 of NC_069375.1, forward strand.
CCTTCTGTTACTGAGTCAATCGAAAGTCAGAATACCAACACAGAAACATGCCAGCCGCTCTTTTACTGTGTTTTATTCTGAAATTAGGTAAAAAGGTCCTACGAGTAATTGAATCGTTGATCAGCTCTTCTGTGCACACATCAACAGACGAAGAACAAGTACAAGTCTTTTAGAAAAGCTGTGATAAAATGTCCGAAAACGTTGTTATTTATGAAGACATTTTATTCTTCTACGGCGCAAAATATTGGCATAAGCAGTTTTGCTATTTCATAAAAGGTGGCAATGAAGATGGTTAATGAGGAGTTATTGTTTTTGCCAGAAATCGATTCTATGAAATACTGAAATTCATATCAACAAATGATTTTAACTGAATCCCCTAACCAACTGACAATTTTTCAGGTACCAAATTGTTTGGCAGGACCAACTGTGTGAAAATAAAGAAGTAAATTTAAAAATATCCTTCAAACTATACATAATTTCTCTGTTTTATGACAATTCATTTATGCAAAATTTTTAATGTCAACTTTTCAGAAGATGACTGAACAATAAAAATGATACCAAAATTGAGCTGAGTCATTGGCCATTTACGCGTAATATTTCTATTACAGACAGTAACTGTACATGTTATTGTTTTGTCTTTTTTTTTTGCATATTGATAATTTTAATGAAAATGTTACGAAAAGACTAACATTATTTTAAAGACGTATGCTAGAATTTCACCATTTTTTTCCCAATAACAGATTTTGTTCATATTTCATATATTGTTAGTTCATTCTATAAGTAATCTAAAGATAAAAAGAAATATGGGGGTCACCGACTTCGTTTTCATTCTATTTCAGATTATAATGCATGTCTAAGGTACAAGTGTATCCTGAAATCTAGAGTGTGTCTGCCATAGCATTTAACATCAAGGAATCAAATAAATGATTCATAAAGGATAACTGATAGTCAAATCTCATAAAACATGATTCTTTCCCTTCAAAAGAAAAAGAAATTTTAATGCGTTTCAAGAAATAGTTGCATGACACTTGTTTGTTGTTGTTGTTTTTGAAGTAAAAAAGCATCATAAATTCCATTTTGAAATATTGCCCTTTTATGATACTGGTTTGTGATCTTCATGCCGAAGTAAAAACGCTTAAAAATAAAAAAGTCATAAAATTCTGGTCAGACTCCAATAAATTAAACATAAATATTCATAAAGAAACGTCAAATGGGTTAAATATAACTCATAATTTTAAATAAGCAACTAAAATCTTCGGCAATATGATGTAAACAAGTGCGAGGAGATATCTACCCCGATACCGGTTTCAATACACCTCGGACTGCCGATGACACTAAAATGACAGAAACAAAACACAAAACATACGTTCAAAAATGTCAGCGAGACAATTTTATGCTTTAATGTCAACAAAAATTTATTATCAGACCCGTTACCTTTACAAATACATTCATATGTGCATGTACAAGAAATCGTTCCCAACAGACTTCATTGGGGTTTCCCTACAGAAATACGCAGAATAAGCTTGGACGTGACGGGACAGTGACAGTCAAAAGTTATCACGCTGTCCCGAAACGTACATCCTATTATTTGGACTAGTTTTGATCAAGCGTTAAAAATAAACGAGGCGATTGTCCGAATATCCGAAACCATGCAACTTTACCGGAAACGGTGCGTCGTTCGATTTCTGTCTCGTGAAATATTTACCTTGCGTACGCTTTCATTAGGGATTTCCTTACAGAAATACTTAGAATAAGCTTGGACGTGACGGGACAGTGACAGTCAAAAGTTATCACGCTGTCCCGAAACGTACATCCTATCTTTAGACTAGTTTTGATCAAGCGTTAGAAATAAACGCGCCAATTGTCCGATTATCCGAAATCGTATTATGGCTCAATACAAAATCATATCCGAAACCGTGCAACTTTACCGTAAACGGTGTCGTAATCGGTGCGTCGTGCGATTTCTGTCTCGTATTTTTTTTCCAAAGGATAATAGGTAAAGGTAGATTTCTCGGAAGCACAGAGCACCAAAAACACAGCCTCAGAGCCACGAATTTGCAAAGTAGGTCCACAACAAAAAGAAGCCGTAATGGAAAAATATTACAGACGCGTTGCTTCAAAAATCTAACAAGTACATATAAATTTATGCCAAATATAGTAAGAGGGGAAGAAAGTGGTAAGGGGTGAAAAAGGGGATGGGGGTGGGTTGGGGGAGGAAGTTGAAGAGTAAAGTAGAACAAGGATGAATATACAAAGGGAATGCTACGTTCTTTCATCACAGTTACACTACTACGTAAACCACAATAGCGCAGACATTCATGTACCAGAGATAAACACACAGCCACACCCAACTAATTAATAAAGTGGTATCTGTTACTCTCGGTCTGTTCGTGAGAGTTAATTAAATGTGCAACAGCCTTAACGCCCCTAGCATAAATACATATCAAACATTTATCCAGAACAATGCTCATTTAAACACTTTGGAAAACGATCAAGACTTCCAATTTCCGACGTGTCAATTTCGTCATGTCATTACAATAAAAGGCGAAAGCAGATGCGAAAGTTAAACATTTTGTCTGACGAAATTCTAGTTGACAGGAGTTTAGTTTTAAAATGAGGAATACAAACCAGCATATTGACAGAAAGAATTGAAATAAAAATGCACTTTTTATTGATCAGTTTCTGTCTGCAACAAGAGCTGTTTCGCTAAATACATCTGACGCATGCCAATAAAATTGCAGTCTTATAAATTGATTTAGAGGGTGTTAGGCGTTAACAAATAATAGGATTTTCACACCGTCAAGACCAAACGACATGAAGGTATCGGCCAATTTAAACTAAATTATGACGTGTCTGCACTTATCTAATTAAAATTGCCAAGCTTTTATTTAAATTTATTATATTGTGTGATCTGAACGATCATAAAGTTGACATTGCATCCTGATGTCCATTTCACGAACTAGGAATGTCTCGAAAAAGCCGAGGTCAGAGAGGTCGGAAAAAATAAAATAGTGTGCAAAGTAAGCGATATTTTAAAATTTCGATAATGTATTTACAATGACATTTAATGATCTATCCGAATATGTATCGACGATTTTATACATGTTGAAACAAAAGAACAATTTTATTTTTTATGAAACTGGTTCGAAATACCCGAGTAAAACTGCATAATCCAAACATTGGAAAATGAGTTGAAGTCAGTGTCCCTACAGAAGTTCAAGTGTCCTCGATCTATTTTAGTTTCTATTTTAGTGTCCATATTCCGCAACCTCAAATAGTAATTATTCATAAATAAACCGAACTTTATTAAGACGGAAGCTGAATATACTATTAAGCATTTGACCAACTAATCGATTATGTTCCATTTCAACACAATGCATTTAAATATAATGAAATAAGTGTATAAACGTTCAGTTATTTTACCCATATTTGAACTATAATTTGTTGTAACAGTCTCTAGACAAAATGACACAATATCAATTCAGTAACGTGTTAGTGGAGTTGCGTACTTAATTTAAGGCTAACACGAGACAAAAATATTTACTGACCCTTTACATAAATATAAGGTTCACTTTTTGATGAACTTTTAACAAATGGAAACAATAACATGTCCAATGCAAGACAAATGGCATAATACCTATGACGGACTGCTACATTCATATTACAATGTATTGAAATGGTCCATTAGTAAAACACAGGCTACAGAGTACAGTACAAAATTATTACTCACACCTTACGTACGCTTTAAAGTATTTCCAAAGTCGCAATAAGGTCAAACTAAAAGTTTAAAAGATGAAAATGAATATAAGAAGTCCGGATACTAGTAATTAAATGTACCAAAGACTCAAACTTGCTGTTTGATATCCGGAGCATTGATGACACTGCTCCAAGACTAAACGTATTGTCAGGAATGGATCAATTTAGTACTGTCAAACTAAGTGAATATAGAACTAAATGACGCCCTTTTCCTGACGTGTTGTTCTGTGAATCAAAATAATTAGATGAAAACGAATAAAAGCTTTCAGCAGGAGATTTCATTAAGTTAAAACATTTACTTTGCGCACACAATTAATTCTATCTTTGCGATTAGTTATCTCAATACAGTTTTATGCGTTTTCAATTACCACAGTCTTTTTCCAAAGTTATTGTTAACTAGGGCAAAAATACGGAATACGTATAGATATAAGGGTTTAATTGCAATGTGATATCCAATTTGACACGTGATTCTATGTATATGTTTAGCACATTTGACACCGCACTATCAAATGCATATATGATTAGTGTACTCACCACAATAAGATGCCACATTTTTGCAGCTTGAGCTACAAAGGTCGACACGATGCTGCATCCAGTCAGAACTATAACTTTCTTTGGCTGGTTGTATAGCAGTTCATATAATACTTTTGTTCCAAGGCCAGGCATGCACTGAAATAAAAAGAATATTGAATTACTAAAATTATAAACGTCATTGAACTGTGTATGAGCTAGAATTGTTTGGTTTTTAATAAAGAGCACGTCGTTTTACTAAAATTTATAAATACCATTGGTTGTTACATCTGTTGGGTTTGTATAAAATTTAAGAAGTTCGTTACCATTGAAATTAATGGTATAGGGAACATTAGTCAGTTACTTCCCCTGATAATGTCCAAGAAGTAGATTTGTCCTTCCTCTGTTTTTATCGTTGACTTCTTTGTAATTTCCAAAAGCAATATCTATACTAAATTTCATTGGATTGGAAAATGATCAAGGACAGGTTTGCTTTTAGTGGCCCTCTGCTAAATTTAGGTTTGATTAATCATTTTTTATTTAGAAACCTACACATAAAAAGCATATTTATTTTGACCAACCGCAACATCTTGGATAAAGGTTGTAAGGAAAAAATCAGAGGAATCCAACTGACAGGGACCAATGTAATATTTGGTTATCCTTGCGCTTTATCATAAAACTTTTCAAGCGAAGTAAGAAGCTAATGTTCCTCATTGCATTTTCAACAAATTCGACTATACAATCACTATATGGTGCCATGTAGGGAAAACCTAGAATACAAGTGACAGTATAAATGGAACAAAGTACTAAATGTTCAGATAAAGTCGTCAAATATGTGTTGAATTACGATATTTTTGCTAAAGTTTTGTCTATTAATGTACCAATGAAACAACCTCAAAGTATATTTAAGGGTTCAAAAAGAAGAATTTATTTTCAATGGCTAGTTTTATGGTATTTTGATACACAACTGGGGAGACAAGTTTGTTCGACTGGTATCAAAGTTGATGAATATAGCACTCTAAAAATTTTGCTAAAATAAACATAAAAGTTGCTACGGCTACCTCGTTTTGTGTATTATTGAAAATGTTGGTGTGTTTTTACTACGCCTAATTATAACAGTTTCGTACAAAATATGGTGATAACAATAACGGAAATAGTATTCTTAACACACTTATTTATATAAATATACTAGTTTTCTATTGTGTGTATAATATTATTATTATAATATGCAATATGTCTGCAGAGCAATAAATAGGTAAAAAGTGACGATAGATAGCTACTTATGATAGCGATATTTTCTATGGTATTCGACAACAAGAGGTCATTAGCAAGCACAGAGTACAAACAACTCGACAGATGTATTAGAAGATACTTGGCTATCAAACTTTTATTCTGAAAATGGAAATAGAATATATAGGGAGGGCCTGTAAAAGTAAAGAAGGCATCCAAGCAAAATGATAGCAGACAATTACGTAATCAACACTGGCTTTTTCAAATAGACACTCTCCTGTGCTCCTTATTGTCCATTTGATTTACATGTATTTTATTGTCCTGCAAATATCAATTATGTACATTATCTTAATTGATCTGCTGTTTGAAAGGGTTCGTTAATAAGTATCTGCGTTGTTGAGACGTGACTATTCTTATTGGAGGTTTATTCTCGCTTTTATTACGATTATTTGTTTCTTAAGAACGTATGTAATGATTACTTGCTGTAATATATTTTACTGATAATTGATTGCAATAAAACAATTTTTCGAAGACTGATTGCCGGGTGTTTGTTCTAGAAATTTAATCATATGTAATAAATCTGCGAAATTATAGCGTATTTGTTGAAGAACATTGGCAAGCAGATCAAACTAAATATGGTACTACATGTTATGATGGTATCATTAGTTTCATGTATGAGACAGTCTAATGTACATTCATGTATGTTCCATTATATTCAAATGTTATGCAAATGTATCGCTTATAAGGCAAATACAAAATTTGATATTTTGAAGTCTAGTTTTTAGACTTTCATATGTTTAAAAGACAAATGCGGAACAACTATAGTCATTTCCCTAGTACTTATATATAATGTATAGTTTTCTACTGGTTTTAATGTACAGATTAACTAACACGAGATAGAATTGGCACGGATGTCTTAGACATGTGCTTAGGGCATCAACATGGCAAATAAGGAGCAATTCATGAAAATTCTGTCTGAGTTATGAAACGGAAGCCCATAGCCATTATAATGATAAGCTGTCACAAAATATCTCCTAAGATATATATATAAGTAATCACATTTCTGCATTATTTGTCTTACAACTACTTAACTACACGCAAACTACATTACAATAAATCAAGAACGCCCATAACAAAAGGGTTAATGCACTAAGGGATATTGTTGTTAAATATTTATATTCTAATATAAATGTAATTTCCTTAATGTTTGCAATTAGGTGCAAATGGACGTACTCGGGTTACCCAGTATAGCTCTGTATAGCAAGTAGAAGATATAAACAGACTGGTTCAGAACGGATGGAGTGTGATCAATCTATGTACATATTATTTGTTTGATGAAGTATTGCAGTACTAATGGAGATGACAAAGTTTAAACAAGTTTAAGGGCGTGTATAGCAGGTCAATGAATTGATAATGGATTTGTCAAATAAATAACTTCAAACAAGGCGTTAAATTGACAAGAAAACCTGTAATATGAGGGCATTCGACTCGTTCTATAGAAAATGGATGTTTCGGTATTAGTCCATTAAAATAATCGTTTCTGATGTCAAAAAAATGACAGAACAGGATAATTATCATAAACTCATAAACGTTATATACATCTATAACTACTTTAAAACATGTGCATCATCACGTTCTTTGTAAACATATTTCAAGCAACCATGAATATCATGCATTTTCATATCAGCAAGAAATACCCCGCCCGCGTAGGAAAAACACGGAGGTGATCAGTCTCTGAACTTGGATCATGCTCTTTTCCGCTGATCATGGGACAAGTGAGATTAAACTATATCCTTGTCAACAGGACCAATGCACTTAGCGAATAATAGCTAAATAGGAAACAGCTGGGTCGTGAGTTCGATCCACGGACGAATCGTATTCGCTCAATGACAATGTGATAAAAGGCATTATGTCTGAAATCATTTCACTCTCTACCTATGTCTTTCATAGAGAAGTTTGATCCTATTTGTGGCGAACATATATGTAGTAGAATAGAACCCTTACCTTTGAATTTATTCACGGTATGTATAAATGTTAAGAAGAAACTGGATATGAGTATGAAAGAACGATATTTTACGTACAGGTTTTTATTAATTTTATAAGCTAAAATAAAGATATATAAAACTGCAGATATAAATGAGACAACAATAAGCATCAACCTGAACGTGTCTGATGCACTGTATTAGGCGGTGTGTTACACAACTTGTTTGTTTGGATGGAAGTACTGACTTTGCTAAAACCAACTACATATACCAGGGCTTTCTAAAAATTTGAATCCTAATGATTGTAATGATGCCACATATCATCTATATTCAAATAGAACGGTGTATCAAAGACACAGTACACATAAAAAGACATTTCTGACTAAGTGTGTAGTTTGATCAATAAATTGTTCATTTTGTCTTTAGATTGGCCGGTGGACTTCTGAGCAAATGTTTGTTCTATCTGAAATCAATGAAATTTGTAACATTCACAAGTTTTTACTTTAGGTGCTGTAATACGTAATAATTTAGATATAAACAGTTAAGGGAGTTTTTCCATGTAAACTGCACATATTGCAACTGATTTGTAAATATCTGTAATTATAAAAATAAGTAACGTTAACCAGTTGATGGAATGGCATTTGTTCTTTTCAGTGTCAAGATACGATGGTAAAATTCAACAACAACACGTGAATATTTATCTTTTATCAACGTTTCGGCGCTTACGCCTTCATCAGGATAAATACATAATATTTTTTTTTCAGTGTCAAGATAGAAATATCTGTCAACGAGTAAATATATATGCTGCGGGTGAAAGTTAAAACTTTAATGTACACGATTGAAAGTTATTTTTATCTTGTTACGTAGTATTTGTTATGTAATGTTCGCAAAAAAATAAAACAAGATTCTTTCACTGGTTGCAGGTAACATTTTTTCCATGACGCCAAGGAACAAGAAAATATAACGACACTGCGATTCCAGGCAAGGAGGCATTTTTTACAAATTACAAGACCATTATTCAGATAGTCAATTTAGTTTAAACGAAGATCGGCTGAAAGAACAGAACGCAACCAAGCAAACTAATAGCAAATTTGGTCAGATTATTCCTGTTTGTGAGAGGTTTTTACATGAAAAACAGCCATCACGTCCCGTAGCCCCGGCTTACACGAGAATCTTATATCCTTCTCATTTAAAATAAAAAAAATAGGCATACTCCGATTCTGAACAGAACTTAGAACATACATACATACATACATACATACATACATAAATGCATACATAAATTTATTCATTCATATTTTAAGCAGTATTTGTCACTTCTTTCATATATTTTGAGATTGATTGACGCGTTCAGTACCCAACATAAGATGATGATAAGATTTTAAGTTTTCCCGAATGTCAAACAGATCTTTTCTGTCTCGATATATATGCTTGCAGTTGGAAATCATGTTAAGACAAAACCTATTCCTTACACTTATCTGTCTGGCACAAGTCTCCCATAAACGTCTAAAGCTTTCAATTAATCAAGTGGTGAGACTTTAAAATTAAAATCAGTACTTTCTCCACTGACAATATTATATCTTGAATTCGTGAATAGCTTTTATTTCGTACGTTAGATTTTAGAAGGAACGATAACTGTTGCTTATGGTCTTCTGGGGACTTTCCAGCTCCCGTTATTCGAAGTCATGGCAACTTTACAATTGTACTCGCTACAGTCATAAAAAGTTTAACCTTAAGTTATTTATGCCCGTCCTTTTCGAGACACGACGCATGTTTATTGTGCAGTCCTTGAACATTTGCATTTTACACTTATTTCTTAGATTGTATCCATGATATCAACAGGAAGACTCTTTGAAAGGGCAGGTATTGAGTGCATTCATATAATATTATGCATTGCTTGTTAGGTATCCCGTTTATATATCTCTACACAAACATTCCGTGGTTCACATTGTGTGCTTACCGTTGTTTATGATATGGAAAAATCGGTCGGAGATAATTTATATTTAAAAATGTGGTTTTATGCCAACTGATTACGTAATAAAAGTTCTTTGTGCAGTAAAGTATAAATAAAAGTAAGTTCTAAGGTAGCGCCATCAACACCATCGTTTGTAAAGTAACTTAGCGCTATATAGTTTTAGCCAGTAAAATAATACTCAACTTTTCAAATATGACATAACGTAATAATAACTTACGTGAAACGTCAACGTCCATTTATTCATATTTAATGATACGAAACGCTTTCAGCGTTTATATACATATTTTCATTCTGTAAAATAACAAACACCAATCCAAATCGGTAGTGTAAGATGCTGAGTATATGTGTTTAACCATTGAAAGAACTATTCATTAACCTTTACCCTGCTAAATTTCTAAAATGAAATGGTCCATTATTCAATTTTGACAGCTACCTCTTATTTTTCAAAGGGGTCTCCGCTGAAAATTTGCTGATTGAATAGCAGGCTGATAGTCTGCTCTGGTTACAAATCAAAATGTTTTGCCGTAAGCAGGCTAAAGGCTAAACGTCAGTGAATAAAAGGACTAACGTTCTGCATACATTTTATCACAAAACAAAGGAAACTTTTATTCCGTTTACCTTTGAGGGACATTATTAACCTGTTTTAGAAATAAGAATGTGGCGATGTACATTTAAACGCACCCCCTTTATCGTTGATAATAGTGTTGTTTAAAGAGAAACCCAACACATACATAAAACTGTTGAATTTTTTTATAACAGTTTCACACATTCACTATACCTTCATATCTTACAGACTTTTAACTAGAAAATATAGTTTCTTTTGCTATGTCAGCGTTCGTGAGCTACGCGTCCTGCTTGGTTGAGAAAAAGATACTAAAAGAACATTTCTAAATAAGAAGTAGTCACTATCAATCAATCCTCGTATTAAAGTCAGAACGGCAAGTTTGTATCTAATTTTTACATTTATATGAGCTAAAATAAATTATAACAATTCATTGCTTACTTCTTACTTATCTGTATGCGGGTCGTAGTAATTTTGGTCTGACTTCATCACTGTCATGCGACTGTGAAATTTTATCTATTTTCTCAAAAGGGAAGTGATGCATTACTACGTACAAATTTCTGTATGTCTAAAGACAAAGGGGACCTTTGGCCTAGATAAGCACCTGTTGTTCTGTGATAGACCTTCCTATAAGAGAAACAATTTCAGTCATACCTTTTCATTTCTATAGACATATTTTATTTCAGCTGACTTGGTGAAGTTGGTATTTTGCAGTTATTTAGAAAGCGTACAGGTTAGTTAGGGCGCAAAGTCCAGGATCATTTTATTAGATACTTGTTTCCAAATCAGAAGTCGCTATTCCATTTTCTTTCTTCAAATAAAGTTTGAAACTAAAATGATTTCAGGCTGGCTTTAGAATATCAAGTCTGGCCAATATCTATGTAGCACTGATCCAGATATATGTCTGACCTCAAGTCTACCATTAAAGTATCAAGTTTTACCAAATGTTTCGATTTTATATATCTGTCTGTCAATCCTCATAGACACAAGTATACCTTGGTCTCATGAGCCACATATTTCATTTTATTCACCGACAATTTTCTTATTTGATTCAATGCTTATTTGATGTACTAGCATCTGTAATCATGGTAATATAATCGGGAAAATTGTCTACAAACCAGTACACTGAATTAAAGAAAGACCTTTAGGCTTAACAGCATACTTAGGGCTCGTTAACTTAATTCTGTCTGTAAAGCGAAACGTTGTTAAAGCGTAAATATACTTTTTGCTGATAAGATATATTTTGTTCATCTTTCAACGAATGTAAATAAGACATGGGTAATGTTCATACGAAGACGAACAATTTTCAGTCCGCCAAAAGTCTTTCTACGAAATGAAACGTTTTCGTGAACTTATTATATTGCTAGTAACATTAGTTATGATAAGGTTGTGAAATAAACAATTTGCCGTGACAAATAATTGATAGAGTAACATATTTCATTCATGATTCTTTAATTACTGTCAAAGGTGTAGCTTTAATTTAATATGACAAAACAAAGAAGCAACTTTGATCACGTTACGGCATCATTTTCAAATTCTGCACACATTTCGTTATGGGTTTCAATACCCCTTTATTCTAATATATTTATGAGAGATAATAGAACCCGATTCCAAAATAATTATCATCCAATCACAGAGAAAAAAATCAAGATATTAACGTTTAGGGTCAATTTATATTCTATAATTCTTTTCCAAACCTTGCATGAAAATGATTGTATATATCAGAAGACAATATGATCTTTCGCGAGAAGCATATTATGAGAAATATGGCACCCAAACTACTAATGTTCTATACTAAATTGAATTACACCAGTGGCACGGGTATTTTACTTACTAACAATCACAAAAGTAGCTTTCTTTCTCGGATTCCGTGCTAGAAGGGAAGTAGACATGTTTTCAATAAATAACGAGAACGCAAATCGCTTATAACGCTGTTCTCCAGGCCGCCTACTGTTCTTGCCAACATTTATCGTTTATGTTCTATCATGAATTGATTCACACCCTCGGTATCCAATAGAAGATGGATATATATGTTCCTACGTTTTTCAATGACTTCAATAAATTGTCTTTATCTAGACGTGTTTTTGCAATATTTTTTAACGTGAAGGCAACAAAAATTACTTTTTTACATTTATCTGTCAATCTCAAGTCTGCAATCAACGTATAAACTGTTTCTGCTTTCAGACAAAATGAAATTGATTTAATTATCTGTTTGTCTCTACGGGAATTAATATATCTAGGTACAGCAAACAAGATTTAATTTTACTTCCGTACTTCATCTTTCTTGAAGGAAATCACACAGTCGTCTGCTTCGCGTTTGTCTGATATAAATTTTACAAGAGATATCTGATAGCAGAAACAAATAAAGAATTATTATAACTATATTTATGTTGATATAACTATGTACCAAGACAAAGAGTTACAGTTTTGATGTTTGATATCTAATTTTGAAATGCGATCTTACAATGATTTAAACAAACGATCCATTTTGTAATGGATAACCCTATCTGCATGACGTCATACCGACTCACTGACTTCCAATAACATGAACCACGTCACTGTTAGTTCAGACTTCGCTTGGATAGACATAAAAAGAAGCAATGCATCTGGCTAGCGGAAGGTCGGTTGTTCTACCAAAGAAAGGTCATTGGCGTCGTTCTCCAATTAAACAAAAACAAAACGAAAACGTTTATCCAAATAATGTTATTTTTAATGTATTCTTTATTAATACTTTTATAGCAGTATATTTCAACAATGCTGCAAAGTATTCTACAAGCAGACTGTCAGGTTACTTAGCGCGTTCTCGGGCTCAATTTAAAGTTCAGCTAATATCATAAGTAACGGAAGTATAATTCTAATTCTAATTCCTAAATCTTTTCATATTCGAGACCTTTTGACTGTACGAGAATATAGTGACGTTTTGTTTCTATTATGAAAACAGCTAACTTACACGTTATTTGTTTGGGTTGATTGTCTGTTTGTCATTACCGTCATATTGCTTCGAATCTGTCGCAAGATTGGAAGATGATATCAATTTGTATTTATTAAACTTCAGAAATCAGAAAAGGACAAATTGTGTGCATATAAGTATGCTCATTTAATCTATTTACTTAGTTTTTTTCCCATTAAAAGTCACCTCGCAATGACACAATAGTAGGTCATATGGCGGCTTTTCAGCTTTTGGTGGTAGAGAAATATCCCAGGTGAGCTTCCGTATTTATTCAGCCATTGGGGTATATCTGGTTCGATACAACGAGCCTAATCTAATAGACAGCTTGATGACTTCCTAACATGAAATAATTCTTCCCTTGTTGCGAACTTAAAGCTGTGAGGTATAAGCGATTTAACATTAACCGAGCAGTGTCCCTTGCATGCTGACCCTCAATTGATTTATTCGATATATTTTTAGGATATACTTTAGTATATTCTTTTTATATCCAAAATATTATTAGAAGATGTCAACGAGTTATACCTAAATAATTATTTTTCAAACTCCAACACAGTGTTACTTCCCCTTATCGGTACAGAAAATGATTGTTTGACAATATTCCTGCACGGAGATCGGATTTTATCATGTATGGTCGTTCACCCTCCCATTGTAGAAAGTACTATTTTATCATTATGCAGCTCATATTGTCGAGAAATATGATTCCACAAACAACAAGTACCAGTCGGAATACAAATGTCCTTTTACAAGTGATGAAAAAAAAAATCGACACAGAAATGCTGACCGTTTATTGAAAGTGACAACCATTAAGTTATATGCTTGACTGGGTATTTCTCATATTAGAAACATTTTATCCGTCTAAGAGTTGCAACGTTAGACAAAATCAGTAGCAAAATGAGAAGTTTGTAATATTACGAAATGGTAGTGAGTGTATAATGCCTCTGTTTATAACTTTGCCGGACAATGCGTAAACAGCGTACAAACAAATCATTCCATGCGTTAATTTAGGATACAGTCAACGGTTAACGTAAACCTCAGAAGGGTATAAATGTGTGTTGTTTTTTTTTTTTTTTTTTTGTTTTTTTTTTAGGGGTGGGGTCGATTTTACTTGGAACGGAAAATAAATTGAATTATAAGAAATTGTCCAGATTTTGTGATGAAAAACTACCTAAGATATCACTCCGGACATAGAACAAGGGTCACAAGATCTAAAGGCGGGGAACCAACAAACTTTCGCAAGTCTGCTAAATACCTCCAATACATTAATATAACTCTATATTTCTCAGGAGAGGTTTCAAACCCTTAGTGGTGAAGTGATTTAGAGTAAGCGAAACAGTGACGATTATCCCATGGATGTTTATACCAAATATCTAACAAACATTGCTAGTAAATACAACCTTTTGTTGATAAGTAATCATTACAATAAGGGAGATACAACTATTAGCTTCTGACACAGAATTGTGACCCACCTACTGATCTCACCGTGTATACTTAAACTGCAACTCAAATGAGTTGTAGTAGCAATATGTACAAGAATAACAATGCTTTCGCTAAATTCTAAGACTATATTTTGTTAGATTTTAAGATGTTTTGCACTCTGCCAGGGAAAAACAGGTCTTAAAAGTGTCCACTGTACTACTTCGTCGCACCATTTGTGGTGTTTCTCTTGGTGCCTCTAATGGGGTTTCTCTTGGTGCCCCTGCGTCTGCAAAATCATTAAGTACATGCGTTTACATTTCCATGGATTTTGATTCATATATTTTTATATTAGCGTATTTGTATTTTATAATGTGTTTTTGCGGTCACTGTTATGTGTGAAATGGATCCACCGGGCGTGGAGTAATTATACTTGCATTAGCGTTCAAAAGAGGAACATGTAAGGGAGTTTAAGAGTGCGTTTTGGAGAAATAAACTAGTTTAAACTTCCAAAAGCTGGTGCTGCCATACGACAGTTCCAAGTAGGTGCCCAGCGGTGTCTATCTGTCATGTTTGTCTATGTCTGTTTGTCAATTCCATTTATTACAGCATCCATCTGTGTTTGATATATGTGAATAGACGATGTTCGCGTGTATCAGATTACTTGTATACCATTTCCATGTGTATTGCTGTATGAGCATCTGTAGTCTTTGAATGTGGTTTTTGTCCTTGATGTTAGTATGAAAGCTGATTTTTTTTTAAATAAATGTATGCTTTATGTTTGTAGTTTTCTCATTCTTAATAATTGAGGAAGTGTTTAACAAACTGACTCCGTCTTATTGTTCGATTTTCAGTGATTCATGCAATTTATTCCAGTGAACTTCATGATAAAGTCATTTTTATCGATACATTTGTGCACTAACCTTATAATCAAGTGCCTACATGTGACAGAGTAAATAAACTGAACTATACGTACATGTGGCCATTGTTGAATTTTACCATTGTTAGGTATAAAATTCACTTACAGATCAGATGCATGATGAGCATTTGAAAACAGCTGTATATTTGTATACACAGTTTTAATTTTCCATATGAACAGCAGAATGATTCTGTCATATATTCCTTTAAACTATCTGATAATACATTATAAACAGCTGCATTTGAACAATGGTATTAAAGCTTACACGACGAACTGGAGCCAAACCTTTCAGAAACATGCTCATGAGTTTTAATGAAACACAATGCTAATGTTTTATACCTGACTATTGTATTTTATTGACAGAAACGTCATTTCTAATGACATATATCCAAGACCATTTATTGTCTTTTCATGGCAGTTCTTATAAAATGACTACAGAAACAATCGTAGTAATTGATTTGATAACTTGGTTCATGAATACAAATCAGTGGATATGTTAACCAACTGGTAGGTTAAAGACCAAAACATTTTATCATTTAGTGTATCTTCCTTTCCAGTTATATAACAATAAGGGCGTTTAAAGAGAGAACAAAACAATTTATTTTCTAGCGCTAGTTGAAAAGGCTGTCCATAGAATACTTTGAAGAAAGTCAGTCTGCAAGTCATCAATAACATAAAAATGTCACAGACAGATAAATGTCAATACAGACACAATTTTTGAAATGAAGGTGTCTATCAAAGCTGAGACGATTGTTATTTGCTCTTTTATTTCGTTTGTTATGGAACCAATATACCTAAATCCAATAAAACTGTCCACTTTGTCTGAACAATGACCAGTGGGAAACCGTGATAATAGACAATCATTGCACAGTGAGGGAACATTTTATAAATAATTCTAGATTCATATGACATTCATAACAACGGTTTTTATAGTCAAACAAGATTTTGCAATCAGAAATAACTAACTTTTTCATTTTCATTGGATAAAATATTGTACAAGTTGTAATGCCGATTAGGATGCAAGAACGTTTTAAGTCAGAGTAAATGTATGTAAAAGTTGACCTGACTTTTAAATTAGTATGTGTAATATCTACATTCTCGTTTTAGTCTATATGTACGCTTCCTTATACGCTTTTGATTCATGCCAGCAGAGAACACGCAGATTCGCTTCATAAGTTAGTCGTTTATTTATACATATTGCACGTAAAACTTCCCAACCTGTCTCAAATTCTCGCATGAACATCTGTTAGTCTCCTTGATATTTACTTTATCATGTTGCCAAACTATCGGAACCATAAGTAAACAAATATATCTATTTCCGAGACTTGCTAGACAAGTTGATGCTAGGCAAGTTTATGCTAGACATGTTAATGCAAACTCGTATTTATATAATTACAGGAAATATTCGTTGTTCCTTTTTTTATTAGTTCACGTGAGCATGCTTCCCTGTTTAGACATGAGTAGACAAATTGTGACAAATATAAATGTAATGTATGTAGATAAAGATTAGGGACTTAGGGAAATTTAAAGAAACTGTTTAGATTAAATCTATAGAATCCTGCACGTTAACAAACGTTTAATCATATAAAAATATCATCTTTAAAACTAGCGTCCTTTTGAATCAGCGCCAACAATTATCCATATTACACCCTTTCCTGATAAACACAGATTTAGAAATCCAAAATAGACATTAATGGATTCAGAATTAGCGGGAGACTCAATTTATTTCGGTATTTAATGTATTTATACTATACAGAAAGGTGATGTATATAAAGTCTTGTTAAAGATTTTAACGTAATGGAACATTAACGTTCTTTGGTATTATTGATACTTCTCACGTTATGTACACATAAAATGTCTCTCTTGTAACAGAGGTGTTGTAACTTAAGACGATACATCAAATACGTAAACATAGGATAAAATCACTTTATGCAATAATTGAAATTTCAAAACGTTTTAGTAGAACAGATGATTGGAAGATGGAAAGCCGCTAATATTATAAGAACTTTCGTCAAACCGCTTTTTACTGGGTCGTAAATGTGTTGTTGTATATGCATATACGTGTATGTATAATTACAAAAGATGTTTAAACTAAACCAGCAAATAATTTCCATTGCATTACTAGTCTAAGCACGATCATAGAAACTTAATTATGTTCGTTTGTTTGGGGTTTTACGCCGTTTTTCAACAGTATTTCAGTCTTAATTAAAACCTCAACATAGGGACAAGAGAGGCTTTTCATCCAAGTAGTTCTAAGAAATTAAAGTTCGTATAAGCATGCTCTATACATCCAAGTGCAAATTTTATGCACAATTAACTAATTCAAATTTAAATTGATTCTACAATACTTATAAATAGAATAAAATTAGCGCTCATAAATATTCTCAATGAGAACTGGCGTATCAGTCAATACATGCTGCAACAAAACGGTTTAAAGTATTAAAATTCTTTTCTATTGTAATTCATGAATATCTTTATGGCTTGTGGTTCCAATGCGTCTGTGATTCCTTTTTATTATTCTTTTTTAACCGTATCTTAAAGCATAAATGATAAAATATGGTAAACATTCTCTCACCAATTTATCTGAATATTAATGCGTATCGTTAGAAATTCAATTTGCAGAACATGACTTTATTAAAGTTATTGACGGGTTACAATGAGCGTTTCAACAAGCAACTGTTAGCAAAGCTTGTAAATTTGGTGAAAAGAGCTATACCCATCTATCACATAAATGCGTAGAAAATTTAACACGGTCGACGGCGAAAAAAGCAACCTGTATACAATATACTAGTATTTCTTACAAGACAAGTACAGAAAAACGCACCAGAAATGAATGTGTGCTAGTGTGAATAAATACTAATATGATAGATTATCATGTTCAGGTTATAATTCGTTCTATTGCGAAGATAATTATCAACAAAAGGTAACACACACACACGCACACAAATAAAATATTTCTCTTACAGAAATGAATTTTGTTATTAATATGTAATCATGATAGTCATTCCTTAAGTAAATCTTCTTTCAAGAAGGCGCATAGATATCTGGACAGAAATGTTTTCTAATGTTAACTATACTGAAAAAATGTTCGATAAGATCAAGACAGGAATTGTTTGGTATTACCATAAACCAGGAAAGCCCATTGAAAAGAGAGAAGGCATGAGACTAATGTAAGCAAGCTCTCAGTTCTTTTATCAGGGAAATACAAATCGTTCTGATACCAACGCACACTTTTTTCCATATAAGAAATGACGGCATGGTCTGTTTAAAGAATGTGTATTTTGACCTACATTAACAAAGGTATGTTAGAAAACTGCAGGACAAATAAATCATGTTTAAATTATAA
The DNA here is from genome assembly GCF_021730395.1 of Mercenaria mercenaria. NCBI lineage: Eukaryota > Metazoa > Mollusca > Bivalvia > Venerida > Veneridae > Mercenaria > Mercenaria mercenaria. Next base: position 66,297,849 of record NC_069375.1, read on the forward strand.
AAACTTTCCTCATGACCTTAGAATGGATTTATTTCCATTGAGATTGTTCTGACCTTACAATATTTACTTTACTTGTTTGAACAAGTTTGTGTATGTACACTTGATATGTGCAGTGTAATCAATAAAACATAGTAAAAACTGTCAAAAACCCGGTACATCATCGTAAGGACTTTGTACTTTATTTCTCCAAATAAACATTCCTGTTCTTATATTAAAACAATAACAGCGAAATCTAATATATAAATTCAGGGATGGGAGGGAGGGGGAGGGGGTGGGGGGGGGGGGGGGAGGTAGGTGTCGCAAATAATTTGTACCCACAATTCGATATTCCGTTTATTCCATTTAACCTAACTGAGATTACATTCAATGTTTTAAAAGACAAATGCTGCTACGAAGGGACGTTCTACTATTATCGAAAAAGTAATGATAGATATCCAACTAGGAAAACCACATTCAACGATTGCAGCCGAAGTATGAGTCATTTCCCATTCCTTGGATAATACTTCAAAATATAATTGTGTCAACGAAATGTTGGCATTGTTAACTTTCCTATCCGTATGTATATAATTGCAGAGGTAGCCACGTTTAATATATAGAAATTGATATGACGTCTTAATTTCTAAAGAAAAGATAAGCAAACTGTATTTTCATCATTTCATTATTTTCATAAAAACAGATACTAAAGTCTAGAGGTGTGTCTTAGTTTCATGAATGAAATGCAATACAATGCAACAAAGAAATATATACAAAAATGTTCTGTAATGCAGAGACAAAAGGTTGATAAAGTATCATATGCACCCTTGAGATGACAACCTCAAATCAGGTATGTTTCAATGCGATAAATTATTACATTTATTGTTCCAACTGTATCTATATAAATATCTATCGACACTTGAAATAGTTACGTCTAATATTACATACCACGTATTCACTTTGCGATAACATATCATATAGTTGTAAACTACATTAAACTGGTTTACAATACGCAACCCAATAAAAATATCACATATTGCCCACTTGAACCATCGATTGTGTCTAGAAGAGCAAAGCCGTGGGGATGAAGTTCTTAAATTATGACAAATTGAAATTAACGGCTGTCACTTCTAATAAGTCAACAGCTTTTCCTGTTGACAGGTTTTCATCCTTCGTATATCAAAGAATATCTCCATTTCAATTCTAAAACAAAGTCGGCGGAAATATCCAGCAGGAAACAATATTAGTAAGAATAAAATGCGATGTGTTGTCTTAAAATGGCAAAATTCCTTTGAAAACGGCGAACTGCCGAGACATATGAAATGTTTAAAACGCTTTCTTATCTGTAGTGGTCATAGTAGAAGATATAGTAGAAGACATAGAGGAGTTTTATTTGTTCTTTTGTATTACTAAGACTAAGACTGATATTAAAAAATACATATTCTATTTTATTTTTCGAAGACGCAGCCACGAGAGAATATATGGCGTATGTTTGGTGAAACTGAAATTATATCTTGTTTTATTTCAAACATTTTACTGCGATTTAGATATAAAGTTACTACCTGAGTAATTTTGAAGTCTGTGTGAGTCTTTAAATGAATAATGTAACATCTGGACGTCTTGTGGGACAAAAAAAAGTGTTCAGTTAACAGCAAAATTGAATGTTGATCTTAATGATCTAAAGAAAAGCTGTATACACCATTTTTCTATGATACTGGTTTCTACATTCATACAAGATATATATATATATATATATATATATATATATATATATATATATATATACCTGATTTTTTTTCTTCAATCTATAAGAGAGCTTTTCAATGATGAAAATACTGGAGCGTTTCTGATTATGCATCTTTTACGTCCAGATAGGTAGTTGTGGAAGTAATTTTTCATTAATCACACAGAATCTCATTATATTGAACATAGTTCCTATATCAGGTATTGATTTCAGATACATCTGTTTGCTCAAACGCCCTGCGGACACTTCTAAGACAAAACCTATCAGTTTCATTGGATTTCTTCACGATTTGTCTATGGTAATTAATAGATATACTCACTTTCACCAATTACAATGATTTATGACTTTTACGTTACTGTATTTGATATACACTTTTAAGCATATTTTGCTGTACACATTAATAGAACATTTTATTGTAAAAGGTTGTGTAATTTTCAACGGATCTGAATAAATCAAATTGTTCTTTTTTTTTTAAAGCAATGTATTTCCTATTATGAAGATTTGTTGTGTACCTCAAGAGATACTAATTTGTTGCTGGCTTAATTCCTCATTATTTACACATTCAACTGAGCTTTGAGTTAAGATCAAGGTTTCTCAGCTATTCGTTTGCATCTGCTAACGTAGTCTGATTTCGGTACGATGCACACAATGATAATCGGGAAAAACAGCTGTTATTTCCGCATAGATAGACATCTTTTTGGCGTGTGTTGTCAATTATAACTGTTTGAAAAATTTATTTCATCGACTTCGGCGCTACTCTCTTCGTTACAACGAAAGAAATACAAATCATTACTACATTAAAAAAAGTTCCACAGTATAACAACATTTCTTAGAACTAGGAAACGCATTAGATTTACTCGCATTACTTAGATATCAACATTATATAATAATAGAATAATAGTATTTGGTTTTGTCTAACTGATATTATTGTAGTAGTGCTATGTAGAAAAGTCATGTCAAAAAAAAAAAAAAAAAAAAAAAGAAAAAAAAAGAAGAATTCTTTATCCTGTTACATTTTAGTTTAAACATGTTTTATTTCCCAATATAGTCATTTAGATAATAAAATGCATACATGAGTGCTGGATTAGACTGGAAGCCAGTAGGCTTATTCAAGTCCTCTCCAATATACATTTGTAATCTGTTATATTTTTAGCACGCATGCAGAATTCGTTTGCTAATTGACCATATATTAGTGACAAATAAATATGCAATCATCTGTTTCCTTCTTTTATAAAAAACACTGCTTGTCTGTGCATTTTCTGGCGTTTTTTAAAGAACGCCAGATGTCACAACGTAAATGAAATGGTGTCTTCACGATATTCTTTTGAATTTTAAAATGATGTGAAAAATTTCATAAAAGGTGATTTTTCAGAGTCTTCATTTTAACGATATTGCTGTAAATATCCGGAGGGACGGTAGAGTTTTCGATTAGTATATCATGCATGAGTTTATTCATTTGGTTGGATTTTACGTCGCACCGGCACAATTTTAGGTCATGGCGACTTTTCAGTTTGATGGTGGAGGAAAATCCAGGGGCCCATCTGTGTAATATTTCATCACGAACGGGCACCCGTGCAGAACCGCCGATCTTCCTTGAGCCAGGCGGATAGCTTCCTCATATAAAAAATGCAACGCCGCGAGTGAGGCTAGAACCCACATCGATGAGGGGCAAGTGGTTTGAAGTCAACGCCCTTATCCACTCGGCCACGGATGTCCCTCATGCATGAACAAGTCTATGTTCGCGCTATAAAAAAACTTATTCTATTATCCTGAGAATTTTTCTTCTGTAAGTTAGTAAAATGAACTATTCAAGTTTCTTTTAAGCACTGGAAATCTTTCCTCGAATACATGGCAATCAAATGAAAAGAGGCCAATTAATCATTGACAAATAGTTCTTCTTGGCATATTTCAGTCAGTGATGTAATATTACGACTTGAAAATTGAAGCTGACCCGCTGTCCTAGAAATTATTTCAGTCCTTCATTTAATCCTGGTGCATTGAAAGTTGCCTGTCAGTTTAGTACCTAATTAGGTTTTAGCGTAATGGTGTATTTTGTCTTGATAATCCTATATTTCACTTAAGACTCTGGGTTAAAAGAACGATGACATTATGTCACCGTAATTGCATTTCAGGTCAGGGTACTTACAGCTTTCTTGAATATTTCAAACAAAATGTCGAACTTTCAATGTCTGCTTTCATCTTCACAAAAAGCACTTTTAGCGTTCGTGTGATATAGAATCAGTATCAGAATCATGAATGTTGTTACTTTTTTCCTTATATACGGAGGAAAGTTTATGCATCAGAAACAAAGCTTTAACACGAAAGTGACACATTTTGGAGTACTTGCTATTCGAACAACATGTACAACATGTATATGTATATCTTTTGTCGCATCAGGTAACGTAAGAAATATTGCTTTTCGCAAACTTTGTTTTCTTTTTATATAAGACCCCAACTGGAAAGTCTAAATACAACTGGACAGATTCATCACTCGTTTCTATACATCCTACTCCCTAGGTAGGACTTAGATATCGGATACAAAGGTGATAGAATATCCAACGGATATATAACGGGTTTACTGCTCGGGCTGATCTGTATATATACTGTTTAACATAAAATCCTTACAACTCGTTTCTTGAAAATCCTTTACTTCTAGTTTATGCGGTAGGTATTTCAACATCACGTATAAAAGTTTTTATATATAGTAGCCTATCTCATCAACGTTTCGGCTAAAGCCTTCATCATTTGTTTACTTCTAGATTAAACATACACACGTTTTTGCGTTTTAATTACAGTATATATCTTTGAAATATCTTTAAAAGTTATTAATTTGTGTCTAGGTTTATTCAATGCTGTGGAAAATATATATGACATGGTGTTCTATCAGGACTGGTGATCGACAGTCAAGGCAAATAGCAAGCATTCTGGACTGACATTTCTGAAAGCAATGCCTATAAGAAAATAGAATGTCACGTCACGACAATATTTATAGTAGGTCAGTTGCACCATTGATTCTGTCTGGAGTTGCAACCAGCAACAGGATGTATGATATCAATAATTTTCCGACGCTCAATCAGGCAAACAGTTAATTGGATGTCCGTTCTTATATCGTTTCAGATTTGTCTATCACTGGAGATTTTCCAATGAACTAATTCAAGGTATAATATCTTCAGAATGCTTGTACCGGAAATAACAAATGATAAAATAGCAATAATATGATATTTGGCAATACAAATTACATAACATCGGAGGAAAGAATATATGTCTTCAATATAAGTGTTAATAGGCATTCGTAGCAACAGCTTCAACTGGCTATAAGATACTTCTTAACACGATACAGTAAATAGAATTTTCTGACGTCTTATAAGTACATGTAATTGATTATATCATTTTATTAAAGCCACAGAAGGGCCTCCGTTGGCGAGTGGTTAATGTCCCTGGCTTTAAATCAATTGCCCATCACCGATGTGAGTTCGAGCCTCACTTTGGGCGTTGAATTCTTCATGTGAGGAAGCCATCTAGCTGGCTCACGGAAGGTCGGCGGTTCTGCCCAGGTGCCCACCCGTTATGAAATAATGAACGGAGGGGCACCTGGGGCCTTCTTTCACCACTAAAGTTGTAAAGTCAGCAAATGACCTATAATTGTGTCGGTGCGAAGTAAAATACAAAAAATAAAGCCGCAGAACATAAATAAGTACAAAGTGTTTGCAATTCACTTTTGTAACGCGATGACTCCTTACAGTGTTACTTCATTTATTTTTTTTTTCGTTTTGCTTTGTCTATGAATGTCAATTGTGTACAGTTGCTAGATGTACCGCTATAATAACTATATATATATGATATGAAAGGTCCAGAAAATACATCAGAACTGAGTTAGAGTACGGCAGATTTTAACTTCACCACACTACACAGTAAGACTGTTGTTGTGATAAAATATTGAAAGAGATTTGTAAGAAGCATTGAAACGGTAGCAATATTAATTTGATTAAGTCTACCCATCAGAGGTAACAAAACATATATCACCCTTTACGCAAGCTTCGGTTTAAACGGACCCCATCTATTCATATACATGGAAGGTTGAGTAGAAAACTTATGTTAAATAAAGTCTTTGACAGTCTTCCGTTCCGCCCTCGCAATATACGTAAAACGACGTTATTACAGATAATTACGTGTTATACGTTAGACTCTCGACCTTTGATGAGATAATCAGCGTACAGAGACGTATTCGACATTTGGTGAATCTCTGACTCAGACGAGTGGCAAACAAATCCACACTGTCAGGAGTAACAGACTTAAATCATGCAATGAGCGATTATTTTGTCTAACTGTACAAAGCTATATACGATATATGTCAGAGGGGGAGATAAATGTGCAGCCAGACCGGGACTCGAATCCGGGGCCTCGGAATACCGATCCGATGCTCTACCGACTGAGCCACCCGGCCGCCGTCACACTTTCTCCACGTTTTAATATTCAAATCCTGTACCGTGGCATATAGAAATGATCTTACAAAATTGTATTTTCGACCAAGCTCTGAACAACGAACTAGATACGTAATACCAGTCATGAAAATAATCAAACGTTTCAAAAATTTGTTACCAAAGGTTACAGCAAGAGAACAGTATATGTATTTAATTTTAACAGTCTGAATGTAAGCTAAAATAAATCAGTGTACTGCCAATATGTTTTTACCATTAAATATTTGATGTCTAGCGTAGTAGAAACAATCACAATCTGCAAATGAAAGACAATGCTCTGCTCAAAGTAACTTCATATCATAGTCACGCTTCGAGATATTCTTAAGAGCTCAAAATAGTAACATTTCTCTGGTATTTCATTTGCCACGACAATTAATTGAGCTCATACTTAAGATATGAAGAGGCTTTAAGAGAAAGTTCATACATTGTGTGAACATAATTTTGATAGTCTGTAACCACAGTATACTGATTCGGTACTTAATATGTTTGTTAAACTATTAAGCTAAATAAACAATAAAGTTTGGAATGATGATTAATTGTTGTAAAATGGAATGTAAATTTTGGACTGCCAATAAAAATTAAGGGTAATATTACAAAAGTTGTTTGTACACCATTGCATCAAGATGAAGATGCAGATCCCTCAAGAATTGATAACCGTGTATATTACTAAGTAGAAATCATGAGATGAATCTTAATTTGTTTTCGCCAATATCTTATCTCCTTGTTTGAATGATATCATATTTCAACAAATGAAATCGCTCGATGGGAAAAAACATCCAAAGAAAGAAAAAAAACAAGAAAAATCGGACGGTGCGAGCCCAAGTATAGATTTACAAGTGGTAATAGTAGATCTATTCCTATCCCTACATGTACAGACTATCTTTTTTATTGCTTAACAAACAAAAACACATCGATCAGATCACAGTAGGAGTTATTTATTGCAATATAAATCTCTTAGTTGAATGCCCGCAAGGCCAATATTTACATTGATATATTTGATATAAAGGAAACTTCAATCATGATGACAGCAACGGGCAAAATAAATTTCGTTCAGCCACTTCTGCTTTAACTAAAGGCAAGGGAAATTACAGTACAGTCGTCACGTGACTCTCTTGATAAGAATCAAAGCTCCCTTGAAGATTGTCGCGAAGTTCGCGATTTTCTATTAGTTTATTTCTTTATACGTTTATTTGTTATACTTTGGTCCGTCAGAGCCAGATGTTATGCTCCACGATTTTTTTTTTGTTAATTCCTCGAAAGCACGAAATTTCACACTTCTCCTTTATTTCTGGATTTTTCTCTGAGTTGTTCTGTGGGAGCTCCTTTTTTTCTTTTGCTTTTTTTTTGTATTTTTCGTGATTTGGAGCGTTAGCAGCGTTCTTTTCTCTTGCTCTGACGGAATTAGTATCACGTATAACTCACTTTTCTTATATTTTTCATGCATTTGTAATATCAGTATAAATACTCCGAAAAGCCAGAAAAAGTTGTTAGTTAAAATAAAATAGTAAAATCGACAAGGTTTGTTTGTGTTTCAGTGTGGATTCGCCACAAAGATATCCAGAAAGAGATTTATAGTTTTCATTAAGCAGGACTCCTTTTGTTACATTTTCCTTAAAGTAAAACACTTATTTACAGCCAAATAGAGGACACTTCCTCATTTGATGAGGTAATTAAATGTATTAGTTTAAGAAAACTGCTTTAATTCAAATGGTTTGTATTTAGCCTATGAGAACTTTATATCTGAAAGAAACTGATTGATCCAATGTAATTAGTTTAGGTGTATGAGACATGCATGATCAAGGAAATGGATGACACACAAATCGTCTACTAAGTGCCAGAGGTAATTGAAGTACCTCAATTGAAACTAAGAGGACAAAATATTGCTTTTGTATTTTGTATCCAGAACGGTAATTGGCCACTAGAACTACATGATTTCCATGATCGTTTTAACGAGTTTTTGTGCATTGACAAGAACAAAATCAACGAAATCAACGAGAATAAGTCCCTCATGAATATCAATGCTTTTAATGTCGTTCTGTCCAAACCAAACACTTTTTTGATTAATATGAAACTGAATGTCAAACGACCTTTAAAGAAATGTTTTCGAGGAAATGGCAACACTCTTGACCAGTACACCACTGAGGAACACGTACTTACCGATTGTTAAATATAACGCTTTGTAATAACGCAATTTAACTCTAGTACCTTGTTACAAACACGTTTCAATTTTGAATGGAATAAAGGAAAAACAACTTATTTAACATTTAATTTCTTCGCAGAGACAAAACAAAAGGCAAAGTTATAAGAATTATAAACCCGTGGTAATCACATATCGTAAATCGGAAATATCAGGGGTAAATATAGAATTTAAATAGAAGCTCTGAATGGCTAGCAGAAGGCCACCTGAACGTGACTCTCTATAGCTTGTCTTCAGATTCAATGCTCTTGTAGTGAGAGATAAATATTTGGCAAAATTGAAAATTCTAAAGCAATTAAAATATTTCCAGGTGTACGAAAATACCAGTGATAAAATAGACCGATCATTAATAAATAATAAATTGATGAGATCTTTTGGAAGCATAGAACGCTAACAAGCAAAATGATAGCAGCCTCGATTTGATCATTTGAGACAAAGACTTGTGCAAACCGCTCCTGCTCATCCCCCAGCACTTGTTTGTGTATTTCATAAGCTTTGTGTACGTGTCGTAATTTTCTATATTTTAGAATTCCGTGCATGCATCTGACAGCTTTTCTAAAAAAAGGAGAAAAGAACAAATGTTGTCAGAAATTTATGTTTTTCAAAGGTTACCTTTAATTTTACTGTTTACGTTGAAATTGTTCCTCTGAGTGTGCGTCTGCAGTATATATTGCTTATCACCATGCACAGTAAAGTGGCATATTGATGCATGCAATGTCTATGCATTTATCAATTATATCTGATGAATGCCGGATATGCATAACGGGAGTGGTGCCAATGTAAGTGATGAACCGGCGATACTTCAAGCCTGTGTTTCCTGTAGTCATTATATACGAGAGTCGGAGAGTGCATTGTCAATCAAACAATCTAAAATAAGTTTTATCATGTAATCACAGCCTTAATATGTATAATATAATGTGCATTTACGCGAACACAATAATGTTAATGTTGGCTACTTTTTTTTGGGTGTATTGAAGCTACTGGCCAATAGATTGTGTGAAATTGTTCTGCATGTTTGTCTTCTTCCAAGTAGTTTCATTTCATGGATTTCTGAGAAAAAGGAAGTCGCTTACGAAAATGTGTTACGCAGTTCGTTACGACCACAGGAACATTACATAATGACTACTACGATATATTACAAGATATAGTTTTCGGGAGGTTTTATCATTTTATTTAAAAAAACTACATCTATAGCCACCAGTTTAGATACATAGACCGATGGAGGTATAAAAAATAACAAATCATAAATAATAGTTGCATTGCCCTGGAATGGTACTTCCCGAAACCTGCTGTGAGATGTTAAGTAATAGAAAGAGTATTGAAACTCAAGGGTAAACGATTTGTACGAGGGGGCAAAGCCCCCGAGTATAAATCGTTTACCCGAGAGTTACAATGTTCTTTCTGTTTTGTATCATAGCCATCCATATATGGTACTTGTAGGCGTTCCACATTGCCATATACAGCAGTTCATTGAGTACTTAAAATCCTTGCTATACAAATGTGTAAAGCCCAGGTAAAATAAACCAATGCTAGAGCAGAAAATCAATAAATACACTTCGCTGTCTACTGTTCCAGATACGCTGGCATACTTTCCTATCCAACAGTGCAGTAGCTAGCGTGCGGGTATTAAATACCTGCACACTTTCAGTTACCGCACCCTGTACTCAGTGTATACGAATTACTTGCACCAAATTTGTTATGAAAAACACCGAGCTATGATACAAGTCACATTTAAAGTTGACATTTTCATTGGAATAAATAACAATCTAAATCAAAACATGCTACTGGTTTTATTTCTTGTATGAATAGGGAATGGGAATGGCTTCCAGAATTGAATATTTGATATGTTTCAATCGAATCAGTTGCTTTGAATTGCACGTATAGGGAACCGTGGTATGTACCAATGTGAGTCTAAATAGAAGCATATTTTGTCCTGATTTTTTTTAAGCCAGACAGCCAAGTAAATTAGCTATTATGATACTTGATTTCTAAATTTGTGTGAACGTCAAAGAAGGTTTCGAATTATTCATTTCGAGCCAGTAATAATTTGCTTCATTGTGAAGTTATTTAACTTTATAATGCTTTTCCATCAAGTATAGTTCTGTCCCGTGGAAATGTCAGACAGGGCAAGTATCGTGTGATGTAGAAGTAGATATAATTCATGAAGTGTTACAAATTAAGCGTAAATTCCATTACACGTGATATTGCTGCCAGTACGTCTTTCTGCAACAATATATGCCTATTTTCTTTGTTCCTTCTTTATTTGTTTCCTATTTCATTTTGCTTTTTTTATGAATGTCTATTATTTACACTTGCGTACAAAGGTACATGCACTGCTATAATAATTAATCATATATGAAAGAACCGGAAAATACATCGAAACTGAGTTAAAGTACAGCAGATTTTAACATCACCACACTACGAGGTAAGACTGTTGTTCAGATAAAACATATTGAAAGAGATTGGGAAGAAGCATTGACACGGTAGCAATATTAGTTTGATTGCGTCTGCCCATCAGAGGTATCAGAACATGCATCACCCTTTACGCAAAATGTTTCGGTATAAGCGGAACCCAACTGTTCATATATTATATAAAAATAGGTAGACTGGACAACTTATGTTAAATAAAGGTTTTGGGACAGTCTTCGGGTCAGCCCTCGAAATATACGTCAAACGATGTTACTACGGATGATTTCGGGCAATACGGTAAACTATCGAACAATGATGGCATACAGAGACGTATTCGAGATATATGGTGTTACTCTGTGTGTCAAACAAATCCACTCTGTCAGTAATAACAGACTCAAATAACGTACTGAACGATTATTTGTGTCTAGCTGCACAATGCTAACATGTACAAACCTTGCAGAAATAATCTTACATTTTTTTTTCCACCGAACTCTGATCAAATAACTAGATGCCAGTCATAAAACGCTTTAAAATGTTGATACCACGGTTACAGTAACAACATATAATGTAAATTAACACATGTCTTAAAAGTAAAAATATGTTCTAACTGGTTAATATTTGATGTTTATTGCGTATTGGAATCAATTCTGATCTGCAAGTTAGACGAGGTTCTACTCAAAGCAAATGAATACTATTGCCACGTTACCAGAAATAAAAATCTATTTAACTCGAAAAAAGTAACATTTCTCTCATTTGTCTCAACAATTATTTAAACTAATACGTTAGGTAAAAAGAAGAGGATTTAAGAGAAAGTATAATACATTGTATTGTGTTTTAGATTAAAAGGGAAAATAAGAATTCAGGTCTGTTTCTTTTCATATGGTACGCAAATTAATCCCTTGCCTGCGTTTGATAAAACGTAATCATATTTGCGATGTTAAAATTCTCAATTAACAGATAGTATAGAAAGATTTTTAGATATCTTCGACACCGATTGTGTTAACATCTTTGTAAGTAGATGCGATAAAACTTTAAAGGATAAATAATGTTTATTATATTCACTGAATATTATTTTAATTTTTTAATAACAATGTTACGCCGAATATCAAACAACTTTTACACAAATAATTTGTCAAATTTAAATGTTGTTAAAATAAACTAGAATACACTTTATTTTGATGATTTTGCAAGCAAAACGTCATTTTTGGGGGAAATGCCGTTTTCAAGGGCAGATAACTCTTTTTCGATACCGGTGACCTATGATTTTTATTGCATTTTTTTGTTTCTTAGATGACTGTCCTTCAATATCCAAAGTTTGAAGAAAATCTGTTATTGGGAAAATTTTCGCACCAAATTCTAGCATACGTCCTTAAGAGACTACATCTGCAGTCATCTGTTCAGGTTCTTAGATCGACGGAGGTATATAAATTAACAAAATCATAAATAATAGATGTATTGTCCAGGAATATTATTTCCGGAAACTTCCTGTGTGAGGTTAAGTCACATTTAAATCTGGCATTTTCATTGGAATAGATAATCGAAATCAATATTTGCTACCGGTGTTATTTTTTTTTTGTATGAATAGGGAATTGAAATGGCTTCCAGCAATAAATATTTGATATGTTTCAATTGAATCAATTGCTTTGAATTGCACGTATAAGGAACCCTGGTGTGTGCCAATTAGGGTCTAAATAGAAGCATACTTTGTCCGAATTTTTTCAGCCAGACAGCAAAGTAAATTAGTGATTATGATACTTGATTTCTAAATTTGTGTAAGCGTTAAAGGAGATTTCGAATTATTCATTTCGAGCCAGTAATAATTTGCTTCATTGTGAAGTTATCTTACTTTATAATGCTTTCCCGTAGAAATGTCAGACAGGGCAAATGTCGTGTGATTCAGCAGTGTATAAAATGCGGACACATAAAGTGTTACAAATTAAGTGACAATTCCATTACATATAAAGTTGCTATCAGAACGTCTTGCGCAATTTGGTAGTGTGTGAGTCTAGTGCGGTAGGGTTACGGTTTGACTGCAGGTGTGGCTCTGCGTTTATGCAACGTGTTGACTATTGTTAGTTAAGTTTTTTTAATATAAGAAAACGACATTTGAGGAGATATTTGAAACTAACTGTATATTGTAAACAATACGGGCATGTGTAAAAAAGTTTGTCTTGATTTTAAATAATTACGCTGTACATTTACATGCAATATTCATTTCGCTATATCATTCAGTTGAAAATAGCATGAAATCGAATTACAAACTGCAAAGCCATGCTGATGTTGTTCTTTAATTATGACAAATTGAAATTAAATTGCTGTCATTTCAAATAAGTCACCAGCTTTGCCTGTTGACAGGTTTTTATCCTGTCTTGCGTATATCAAAGAATATCTCGATTTCAGTACTAAAACAAAGCCGGCCGAAATAATTTGCAGTTAAGTTATTAGAGATGATTACATGCGATGTGTTTCTACAAACGACGTAATTTCTTAGAGAAACAGCGACCGACTGAAACATCTAAAATATGGACTACGTTGTCTCATCTGTAATGATCATAGTAGAGGGTAAAGAGGAGTTTTGTTTGTTCTTTGTAAGACTAAGACTAATTTTGAAAACTGTATGTTTAGTGAAAGGAAGTTAACTCTAAATTATCAATGATTTTAATTGCAATTTAGATAAAAAAAAGAATGAATATCTGAGTAATTTTGTTCTCAAAGGGAGACTAAAAATTCAATAACGGAACATATAGCTAGTCGTCGAGTTTGACACAAAAGTGTTAATAAAATAACGTTGAATTTTGTTTTTAAAGATCAAAAAAAACATCTATATATATATATTGTTTCTTCTATATTGGTTTCTACATTCATACAGAAAAGACATATAATACAGTAGGTCAAAATGATAAAGATAATTCAACTTCAAACAAAACAAAACATGAATTTTATTCTATGCATGTTTTAAGTTATCAGTATTATAACTGCATTGTACTTCTTCTATAATTTGTACAGTTTCTGTCCTTAGTACTCCACTCCCAGAGTCATCTGCGTCAGAGATGAAATCTAGATAAATACGTTCATTTTTGTATCAATTTCCCATGCACTACACTTTAATTATAATACCTGATTTTTAATTCACACAAACCTACGACAGGAATTGTCATTCTTTGCGATCACACTTACGACATATTTAAAAATTATTCAATCTATATTATTTAAACTATCACAAGGTACAGACATATAAAGGAATTATATAGATTGCTCTGCAAAATTCATACAATAAGAAATTGTTTTATGATGGAAATACGGAAGCGTTTCTGATTATGAACTCCTGTACGTCTAGATAGGCAGTTGTTGTGGAAGTAATTTTTCATTAATCACGCCAAATCTCATTATATTGAACATAGCTCCTATATCACGTATTGATTTCAGATAAAACTGTTTGCTCCTACGCCCTGCGGACACGACACTTTAAGACAAAGTGAACAGTTTCATTGGATTTCTTCACAATTAGTCTATGGTAATAAATAAATGTACCCACTTTTACCAATTATAATGATTTATAACATTTACTTTCTTGTACAAATATGTATTTGATTTATATTTTAAAACATGTTTATAGAACATTTCATTTCAACAAAATTTAACCATAATGACTGCTTTTCGTTTTTGTAAGAATATTACTATTAATATCCGGACGGGTACCCCTTGATAATAATTTGTTGTTGACATCATTCCTTATTTTTTACACAACTAAGCTATGACTTAAGATCAAATGGTTACTTGGCTAGCCTTTGACATAACTAAGATTATAATCTGGGACAAGCGGGGTTGGTGTGTGTGTGTGTGTGTGTGTGTGTGTGTGTGTGTGGTGGGGGGGGGGGGGGGGTAAGCTGTGCATGGAATATGCCTGTCAGTTTAGAAAATATTTAAGTACCTAATTAAGTGTTGTCGTAATGGTGTGTTCTGTATTAATATTTCGATATTAAATTTAAGACTGTACGATAAAACAAAAATGACATTATGTCAACGTAATTAAACTTATGTCAACTGCTAATAGGTCAGGGAATTTATAGCTTCCTAGGATACTTCAAATAAATTATCAAGCAATCAATTTAATGCCTGCTTTCAACTGAACAAAAAACACTTGTAGTTATAAGTATTAGTATTAGAAGCATTAATGTTGTTATTTCTACTTTCAATTACGGAGGAAAGTTTATGTAAAAATATCGAGCCTTTACACCAAAAGTGACACATTTTTAGTAACTGCTATTTCTACAATATATAAATGTATAACTTCATTCGCATCAGGTTACTTAAGAAATAGTACTTTTCGCTTACTTTTTTTTCTTTTTATATAGGACCATGAAAGAAAAGTCTATAAACAACAGGACAGATTCCAACCTCGTTTCAATTCATGACCCATCTTACCCTCTAGTAAGGACATAGATATCGGATACAAACTCCTAGAGGTGATGGAATATCTAACAATTATATAATTGGTTTTCCGTTTTACATAAAATCCTTACAATTCATTTCTGAAATGTCCTTATAGATTAAACGTACTCACGCTTTTGTGTTTTAAATAGGATGTCACTCCACGACAAGATTAATAGTAGGTCAGTTGCACCATTGATTCTGTCTGGAGTTGCAACCAGCAACAGGATGTATTATTTCAATTATTTTTTGAAACTCGGTAAGGCAAAAAGTTAATCGTCTGTCCGTTCTTGTGCCTTTTCAGCTTTGTCTATCACTGGCAATTTTCCAATGAAATAATTCAAGATCTCATATGTTACGAATGCATACTTCCGAAATGAAATATGATGAAATAGCAATAATATAATAATCGGCAATACAAATTACATAACCTCGGAGAAAAGAATATATGAGCCGCGCCGTGGGAAAACCAACATAGTGGCTTTGCGACCAGCATGGATCCAGACCAGCCTGCGCGTCCGCGCAGTCTGGTCAGGATCCATGCGTTCGCTAACAGTTTCTCCAATTCCAATAGGCTTTGAAAGCGAACAGCATGGATCCTGACCAGACTGCGGGGATGCGTAGGCTGGTCTGGATCCATGCTGGTTGCAAAGCCACTATGTTGGTTTTCTCATGGCACGGCTCATATGTCTGCAATGTAAGTGTTAGTAGGCCTTCGTAGCAACAGCTCTAAACGGCTATATGATATTTCTTCACTCGATACCATAAAATAATATTCTGACATTTTATAAGCAATTAAGCGTATCATTTTATTCAAGCCACAGAACATAAATCAATATGAAAACCCCATTGTTGTGTTTGTAATTTATTGTTGTAAAGCGCTGTGTCCCTGATAGATTACTTTATTTGGTTCTTATTTCATTTTGCTTTTGTTTCTATGAATGTCTGGTATTTACAGTTGCGTACACGCACTGCTATAATGTATATGATATCAAATGGTCAAAAAATACATCTGTACTGAATTAAAGTACGGCAGATTTTAATTTCACTTAACTTGTGTTGTGATAAAAATACTGAAACCTAGCAGGAAATTCGTAAGAACAATTGAAATCGTAGTAACACTGGTTTGATTGAGTCTGCCCATCAGAGGTAACAAAAACATCACCCGTTTTGAAAGGTTTGGTTTAAGCGGAACACTACCGTTCATACGTATGGAAGGTTTATTGGAAAACTTTTGTTAACTAAAGGCCTTCGGACAGTTTTCCGTCCAGCGCTCGAAATATACGTCAAACGACGTTACTACGGATTATTTCGAGCAATACTGTATACTATCTACCTTTGATGGCTTACAGAGACACATTCGACATTTGGTGACACTCTGACTAGGTGAGTGGCAAACAAATCTACTCTGTCATGAATAACAGACTCAAATCATGCAAAGAGCGATTATTTGTGTCTAGCTGTACAAAGCTAACATGTACATACCATGTAGAAATGATCTTAAAAATCTCGCCTTTACCACTAATCTCTGATTATGGAACTAGTTACGTAAACCCAGTCATAAAAATTATCAAACGTTTCAAAATGTTGATATCATGGATACAGTAACAGAATATAGTTATAGATCATACGTAGATTTACACATGTCTTAATTGAAGTAACAATATATAGCAATATGTTCGTACTGTTTAATATTAAATTTGATGTATATAGCGTATTTGAAGCAATTGTGATCTGCACATTAAAGACAAGGTTCTGCTCAAAGCAAACAAATATTATAGCCACGCTACTAGATATTATATTTAAGGATGTAGGTTACCTTTATATTTGTATGTGCGCATGTCCAACGGGAAGCAATTGTGACGATTTACGACGACGTTTACGACAAACTAAATGTGTTTGTATATCCATTCTTTAGAAAAAAAAATCATGAACCTGTCTCCGATCTGATGCTTAATAGGTTTAAAGATGCAGAAATAATGAATAAATTGTCCCAGAAATGCTTCAAAACATTGTTGCTTTAAAATGACGTCATTGACGTCATTACGTTACGTGTTAGTTACCGCGCAAAATTAATAGCTTTTATTTTGAAAGTACATAATTCTGTGCATTTTCTTTATTTGAACTATTTTTAAACTGCCATTATTTGCTGAAATATTTTATGTGTCTTTCGCTCTGAATAATAATCAATATTTTGCTTCTTTTATGTAGTTATATTGAAATGTTATGCGGAATGTAAGGAAATGGATGATGGTAACCAATGTTATTGGAAATATAGCTGGGTGAAAGGTTACTTAATACGGCCATTTTCAAATAAAAATTGGGCAGTTTGATTTGTAATACCTATTTTTCAGTTACCGTTGATAATTTGTTACTCATATATTAAAACTAAGCTCTAACATTGTTCAATTTTCAGTAGAAAATTGTGGTTTATTGAATTAAATTGATATTACCATGGATACGAAGCCCGTGACCTATATATCTTAATGTGAAATTCAAAAGCGTTGACACTTGTCTATTTAAGGAACACAGCTTCGGCATTTTATTTGCATTTCAACAATATCCATAATAATAATAGCACCATGCAGAACGATTTTTCCATACAAATGTCAGACGAGAGGTACTGCTGTAATAATTTTAAGCTGTGAAATTTGTTTAAATAAATGCAAATAACACGAAAATATTACTTACGTTAGAAATAAAATGTTTTAAAGCTACATTAACAAGAAAGATTATCTTATTTAATATTTTTTATAAGAAATTACGATAAAAAGCAAGATATAAGCTATTTTAAACATCTCTGTTGCCATGGTTACTTTAAACCTTAAGAAAAATAGGGTACCATGTAAAGTGCGTGGTATTTTGCTAATAATAATACCCAAATATTCCATGTTGGTCATTAACAGAATGGCACTGAAGCCGTAGAAAAACCCGTTTTCATACATAGTTGTTTTAAAATGAGAGAAAATGCGTTACCATGGAAACACTAGCCCCGCGACATATACATTTAAAACTTATATTAGAAAGCTAACGCGCATACTTGTAAAATTATCAATTATGCAGACTTCTACGGATAACAATGAAACCAAACAAAATGCACTGAAAACTGTTAAAAATACGTACTTTCCTTCTTCTTTCTATATAAAATACCTTTGGAGGGTCATGTTCTTCAAACCTGTATAAAAATTGTACTTGAAGCGCCAGAGATAAAGATAAACGAAATTGAGATTGTAGCAGTCAAAACATGATATTACACGAAATACAAAAAAATTGCTGTGGTTCAACTAATATGAATTTACCCTGGTAACAAGGTAACCTATCTCCTTAAGTCAAAAAAAAGTTTCAGTTAATACTTTTTAGTTTGTATTTTTTTATGAGAACGTTTAGCGTGATTAACTGAAACAACCATGTAAACGTTTCAGTGTTTCTATGTTTTCTTGACCAGTGAGCCAGTGACTGTACCAGTAAACAAATTAATTGTTTTAAAAGCTTCTTGGGGTAAATGACAAAGAGGTCAATATGTTTCTTTATTTATATGCATTTAGTCCTCTTTCGCTCTCATCCCTCGAGATGTTACATTGTATGATAAAATGTTATTTAAGTTTTACATCAACATCAGTTGTATTTATGATCTCATAATGTCTCTTAAACAATTCTTACGATGCAAATATCGTGTGTGGCAGCAATAAATATATTGAAAGTAAGCAAGTATAATAAAATAGGCGTTAAAACACTATACAAATTACGAGTTGTCTAATGTTTAACTGTGTGTTCCTGGGAGTCACAGTAAAATAAGTAATTGTTTATTTCTTCTTTATAAATTGAACTCAATAAATAAAACTACAATTGTACCTCGGTGATTCAAACTCGAAAGGGTCGAGCATTTGACTTCGAATTAACCGAAATTCGATTTCGAATGGTATTTTGTGCACTTGTTTTTTCGGAACAGGCTTGAAAATGTCTTCGAGAATTTTGAGATAAGCATACACTGTCAGGTAAAGGTCAAAACTAACGAGTGTTGAGTTATAGAGTTTCAACAGCATACACTGTCAGGTAAATGTTCAAACTAACGAGGTTGAGTTATATGATTTCAACAGCATACACTGCAGGTAAATGTCAAACTAACGATTGAGTTATAGAGTTTCAACGCATACACTGCAGGTAAAGGTCAAAACTAACGACGTTTGAGTTATAGAGTTTCAACAGCATACACTGTCAGGTAAAGGTCAAAACTAACGAGTGTTGAGTTATAGAGTTTCAACAGCATACACTGTCAGGTAAATGTCAAAACTAACGAGTGTTGAGTTATAGAGTTTCAACAGCATACACTGTCAGGTAAATGTCAAAACTAACGAGTGTTGAGTTATAGAGTTTCAACAGCATACACTGGCAGGTAAATGTCAAAACTAACGTTGAGTTATAGAGTTTCAACAGCATACACTGTCAGGTAAATGTCAAAACTAACGAGTGTTGAGTTTACAGTATTAAAAAATGTATTTATACTTGACCATGTTGACATGAGATCAAGTGATATATTCGGGTCTTTTTCATTTCTTATTGTTTTCATTTTTATTTGTTACTGCTTTTTTCCTTTTTATGAAAAGTTTGTTTTCTAGTGTTAGCAAATTTGAAAGCTTTATGGATATTTACTGGATGTGCAGAGCCCTCAAGAATAAATAAACGTTTAAAGGCGCAAGAAGAAATCATCAGGCGAACGTTTATTTAATTTTGTAAAAATCCTGATTTTGTATTTAAATTTCATCATATTTAAGAAATGGAATAACTTGTAATCTAATCAATGCGAAAAATAAACAAAGAAAAAAAAAACTCGGACGGTGCTAGCCCTAGAATGCATTTACACGTGGTCATATAAGATCCATTCCTATCCCTACATGTACAGACCAACATTTTGCATTGCTTAACCAACATCAACCCTTCGATCAGATCAAAGTAGGGGTTATATATTGCAATATAATTCTCGTAGTTGAATGCCCGCAAGACCAATGTTTACATTGATATATTTAATATAAAAGAAAACGTCAATCATGATGACAGCAACGGGCAAAATGATTTTCGTACATAAAGCCGCTTCTGCCTGGCTGCTGCTTTTAGATAAAGCAAGGAAAAAGTACTTTCTTGATTTTTAATGAATATGAATATGGTAAATAGCTGTGAACGTACGTTATTAGAAAAACGTGTAAACAAGTTTACGATATTGATCGCTGTTTGTTATAAGATATTATATCAATTGCTAAATCGTCAAGTTACTCCTTCGATAAGAATCAAAGCTCCATTGAAGAAAATGGCAAAATAGATTTATATGTTTATTTAACACGACGGCTATTTTTGTCCGTTTTCTTTAAAGTGAATATTCTTATTCACAGCTAAACGGAGGAAACTTCCTTATTAAAGGAGCTAATTAAATGTACTAAATGTTAGAAACGTGCTTTAATTCTTAGCCAGTGAGAACTTTAGATATGACTGCTTGGAGGAAAGAGATTGATCTAACTGTAATTAGTTTACTAGGTGTATGAGACATGCGTCATCATGGAAACGGATGACATACAAATCGTCTACTAAGTGCCAAAGGTAATTGAAGTACCTCAAGTGAAACTAACGGAAAAATTAAAATATTATATTGTTTTTGTAATCAGGACGGTATCCAGAACGGCTACATGCTCTCCCTGACCGTTTTACTTGTACTTTAGTTTTGTCGGCATAAATTGTTGCGATAAATGAGAAAATTGGTATTCTATTGTGTTTTAAATTCATTGATTTCTGAATTTAAAGAGAGTATTTTTATATTGTCTTGTATTGACCAAATGAACGAAATCAACTGGATAAATCCCCCATTTACATTGCTGCTGTTCTGATTAATGTCAGACTGAAAGGCAAATGACCTTTGTCAAATGTTTTCAAGGCACCAACACTATTAAGGCAATATATCTAAGTGACGTATGTTTCGGT
Organism: Mercenaria mercenaria; assembly: GCF_021730395.1. Taxonomy (NCBI): domain Eukaryota; kingdom Metazoa; phylum Mollusca; class Bivalvia; order Venerida; family Veneridae; genus Mercenaria; species Mercenaria mercenaria. The sequence continues at coordinate 66,319,048 of NC_069375.1, forward strand.
CTTACAGCCTAACCTGTGGTTTTGCACAGGCTCTGCCTTCTGTTTGGATATTATGTTCGAGTTTTCGTCACTGTTGAGTGTTTTACTTTGTTGTTAAACAATTTTAATATATTTCAATAACAATGCTTTCCAGTACACAACAAGGCAACCCTTACATTGCCTTATTTACCCTGTATAGTATTATTCTTGATTAATAGATACACTTTCCGACTCAAGAACACAAGAACATTGTTACTTCGTAATGAAGCGGATAATACAAAAGCATTTAGATTTAATGCAATTGAGCACAAGCAAACATTTTAGACTTGACACAAAAGGCAAGTAATGAATCTTTATTTACTTTGAATTAAATTCCAATGTGAACAATTGTCAGTTTCCCGTATTGAGGTTGACAAAATCACGTGACAGTCTGTGGCAGTTGGTATTAACTGATACAGTGTACCTGGTGAAACCTAAAAAACAAGAACAGAATTTATATTAAGCGCATGTTGGTAAAATTCCGTCTACCAACAAAATGATTAATTGCCAGCATAGCGAATATTGTCATTATGTGCAAATAAAAGGCAAGGCTCCACATAAAGCAACTAAATATTGTAGTCACGCAATACAAAAGCAAAAGTATCATTTAGCTGTCTGTCGTTGGCTATTTACTTTTCGCGAAGTATTGTTGCTCGGTGTTATTGCATTTTGTTATTGGATACGTCTTTTAATCAAACTAGCATTGCAGACATTCAGAGCATTATAAGATAAGAGAAGTTGTTACTCACTAAAAGCATTTTCAATACGATATTTGATACCTTATTAATAAACTTTACGGTGTAAACATTTGATTTGAAGTGCATCTTTATTAATAAAGTGTACAGCTGATTTTGTCGACAAGTAACAGCACGAAACAAGTATTTTAGAATTCTTGTTGCGTATTTATGTTTAATTTAATTAAAAATAACTAAACAGGAATTGTATGAATAAATAAATAGCTTCCACAAGAGCGTAATGCCAACGGCTGTCGTTGGCACTTATTTCTAGACATTATGTAATCGCAACTTTGTAACAAGTTGTTGTAAATTTGAGAAATATAAGCCATTCAGCAATTGTTTTTTAATAATACTGCTTTTACATTATTACTTGCGGAACTCTTAATTTTCAAATTCTGTGTAATAAACTACATTTTGAATCAATTGTGGTTACCGGCTTTGCTTTGTGTAATTCCTTTTCTGCTAAATAGGAAAATGTAAAATCTACTTAAACGGAGCTAATGGCATTTCGATGTCAAAGCTATTGCATCTGACTTGCAAATATCCTAGAAATTGCACACATACTCCACAAAACATCGTCTATTTCGTTACTTTACTTAAACTTCGATTTTGTCTATAATGTACGCTCTGGCAAAATGTCGAACAACAATTACTTGACATTTTCCGTCTGAAGTCCGGAACTGTCAATCGTAAGTTTTCTTAGATTGAAAGGTTTTATGTCTTACATCAGATCCATTTTAGTTTACGACCAGACAAGATTTGTTAGATCCTGGAAAAAGGCTGATATCATGTGAGTTGGCAGTAAATGCAGTCTAGCTTAGGAATAGTTTGTTATATGATAGTTTTAATGTTTGCATCAATAGGGAAATTTCATTGTTTGAAAACAAGAAGGGAATAGACTGAGACAATCTCAATAATACCAAACAGCTGATTATAGCTGACAATAATTGTCAACGCAAATTACATTGCAACATGCATTTTCAGTCAATAAACGGTTCTGTTATACCTTTGTATCAATTAAAAAAAAAGAAAAAATACCAAAAGGAAAATGAAACAGCAAGTGTTGATGTAATTTTAAATGCATACATTTTACCTTGCAGTTTCAAAGAAATTATTTTGAAAATTAAATTGAAGTATTTCAGGAATCAGATAAGCATAATGTCGAATATTTACAGCGGTTTGTCAAAGAAATTACTAATTTAACATTTCTAAACAATTTAATTCCATGGCCATTTTTGTATTTTATATGATATACTTTGTGTAAAGGTTTTGTATCATTTGTACTTTGATATGGTGCCCTCTTTAACATTTATCCAAACTTTACATAAACGTGTTACATTATTACGGTACCGTTTAAGTTATGAATATTTCATAAAAAGTGTAGAGAATAGACCGTATTAAAGCTGATTTTGATCAGTTATTCTAAACTGAGCAATTTGTTTTGAAATGTGAAACAGTTCATTATGTCGTCTCGTATCTGGAATAATTGCACTACTTTCATCAAGTTTTTCAGAAGAAATGAATGGAAAACTGTGTACAAAACTTATTAACCTAAAGCGAAGTACTCACTGAACCGGTAACTGTCATGAAGCATACATACTTCACAATAGGAGCTTCACAATATTTTTTATAATATTTAAGATACAGCAAAACATTGAACCGTTGCTTACAACATTGAGTGGCGTATTGGTGCAGCAAACCTATTACATCGCAAATGAATGGTAATCAATCAAATTTTCTCACAATATACCACCAAATCATCTAGATTAAAGTTCTATAAGGCTCTCAATTTTAAAAACGAATAAGGCTGCTGTCCAGATAGAGACTTCACATAATGGAATAGTTACACAAATGGTACTTTCAATATAACACATGAAATTATGAAGTCAAGGTCTTGTTTATATGGCATAAATGTTAACCTCAGTGAGAGAGAGTATCAAGCGCAAACCCCAGGTTCCCAAGCTATAGGTCAAGGCCACAATTAGGGATTAAAGGGCGGGTTCGACATGTTGCCCATGGCCATCTAGTTGTTAAGAGCATACAATATATTATTTTCTTGTTAAATCCAATGTTTAAATAATTGTTTTCTCATGTATTTGTCATAGGTTTCACTATTTGATTAACATAAAAGAAAGTGCTATAAAATGCATTATTTTGATTATCTCTCTTTAAGACCTTAAGACTTCAACATTTTAAACAGAGTATTTTGATGAAAAGCGTGAATAATATACTATCATAACAGAGAATATTGAAAAGCGACTCTACATATACTTTTCCTGAAAAGGAAGTTGTCAGTTGTCTGATTATATAACCATTTTCATGTCATTACAGATAGACACTTTATTTCATCGATGTGTCTCAAGTATTAGATAAGGGTGTTGATTACTTATCTTTTGAAACAAATTTGTATAATAGGAAAATACCACCAAAAAGAAACTATTACATAATTTAGTATTTTGATATTTTATTATTGTATACTGAGACAATTTGCCATAAGTTTTCAACCGCTTTAACGTTTAACAATATATGAAAAATACACATACCTTTTCTTACGTTTAGGGGCCTCCGTGGCCGAGTGGTTAGAGTCGTTGACTTCAAACCATTTGCCCCTCATCGACGTGGGTTCGAAACCTCATTTGGGGCGTAGAATTCTTCACGTGAGGAAGCCATCCAGCTGGCTTACGGAAGGTCGGTGGTTCTACCCAGGTGCCCGCTCGTGATGAAATTATGCACGGAGGGGCACCTGGGGTCTTCCTCCACCATTAAAGCTGGAAAGTCGCCATATGACCTAAAATTGTGTCGGTGCGACGTTAAACCCAACAACAAACAAAAATTTTCTTACGTTTATGTTTCAAACATCTTAAGCGATATCAAAACCATGTACAGTGACAGGAGTGAGGGGCACCTGTGTCCTATGGAAACACATTTAGTTGGTGAATGAAGTGTTGAAGTTCATATGAGTACATCACCACTAAAATAACCCATTTGTAAGTGTCACGGCTTGTATAAAATCGATGAAAATGAACACACACACATATGTATATGTGTAACTTCCGAAAACCGGACCTCCTGAAAACCGGAAACCTTTGAAAACCGAACGAAACTCAAGGTCCAGATTTTTTCTGTTCTTATTTCTATATATTTTTAACTTCTGAAAATCGGAACTTCCGAATTCTGAAAACCGGACGATCTTTGAAGGACCGTTTATATTTCAACATCAAAATTGACTTCCGAAAACCGAACAGCAAAGTTATTGCTGGGTTAAAAGTGTCACCTGTTAATCCAAAACGCTGTCAACATGTTCTTTTGTTTATTTATCAGCGGCCCATGTTTATTTTGACACGCTAGATAATCACAATGATCATAAGATGCAAAGGTAAGGAAGTAATAAGCGATAACTTTCATTTGTATTCAATTTATGAAAACGGGATAAATTATCTTAGTATGAAAACTTTTTTAATATTTGAACGAAAGAAAGATAGTTGTTTTAGTTCATTTAGTTACATCGATTAAACTATGCATTGTCAACATTAACGAAAGGTTGACGAACTCCGAACTCCAAATATGGTAAAATGTAAGTGGAAAATATTTGCATAAATGCTATTATTTAAGATATGTTGTTTTTTTTTATATTTGTTATTTATGTATTTATTATTCTTAATATTTATAATTAATTAATTAATTAATTAATTAATTACTTTTAATAAAATTGTAAAATCTAAAAGTATAATAATCTCCTACATCCTGCGTGTAAGAAAACTCTTGTGCACCAAGTCCACTTTGCCTTCAAACTTTCAAATTTTTGAATTCCGAAAACTTCCAAAAACCGAACTTTTAGGCTGGTTCGGAGGTCGTTCGGTTTTCGAAAGTTACATGTATACATAATATCTTTTAAGTGGTCTGGGTAAGCAAACTATGTCTGTTGTACAAACTAACTTCTAAATGAAATAATTTCAAGGCGAACAAAAATATCAATGTGCGATCAGTCGTATTTTAAAATCATAGCATGTGTAAGAAATACAATATGAAATATTTTACATTTGTCTCGAGGCGAATCAGAGATTGATATATTGTAAGATTTATAAGCATGGAACGCAACCAAGCATAATGATAGCAGACTCGATTTTACCGAGTCTGAACATAATAGGCAATTCATTGCGCATCACCACTCATGCCCCTCCCCACCTCAGTACTTGTTTCTGTATCAAAATGCGCCGATTTATCTCATACACTTTGCGTACATATCTTAATTTATATATTAGAGAATTCCGTGCATGCGTCTGACAATTTTTCTAATAAAATGAGAGAACAACAGATATCGTGAAAACATTATGTTACACAAAGGTTACGTATAACTGCGTCTGCAATATATATTGCTTATCACCATGCGCAGTAAAGTGGCATAGTGATGCATGCAATGTCTAAGCATTTATCAATCATTTCTGATGAATGCCGGATATGCATAACGGGAGTGGTGTCATTGTAAGTGATGAACCGGAGATGGCTGTAGCCTGTGTTTCCTGTATTCATTGTATACGAGTGTCGGAGAGTGCATTGTCAATTAAACAATCTGAATGAATTATTGCAATGTAATCATAGCCTCCATCTGTATTAGACTTCCAATGTAATCTGGGGATACGCGAGCACAAAAATGTTAATTCTGGATAGGGTACATTAAGGCTGCACGCATATAGATTGTTCAGTATGTTCGTTTAAACAAATTTGGTAAAAGATGTAAACTAGTATTCGACATAAATGATTAAACGAAATTAAGTTTTAGAATTTTGTAAATAAATAAGAAGAATGTTGAAATTCCTCATTATGTCGAATGCGTTGCAACGGTTAATTCCCTTTTTCACAAGAGTTTTGGATCTTGCTAAAAAAATATCAGTAACTTTGCACCACTGGTCACTTTCCAAGTATTCAAATTTTATGGATTTCTGGAAAAAAGAAACTTTCTAAAATGTGCGAAGGAGTCACTCTAAACGTTACGCTGTTCATAACGGCCAAAGCAACATCATTACATAATGACTTCTACAAAATATTGCAAGATCTAGTATTTGCAAGTTTTTGTCGTTTTATTTAAAGAAACTACATTAATAGCCACTGGTCCAGATACTTGATGGATGGGAGTATATAAAATAAGAAATTATAAATAACAGATGTATTGCCCTGGAAGAGTACTTCCCGAAACCTCCTGTGTGATGATCAGTCACGTTTAAATTTTGTTTCCGTTGGATTAAATTACAATATCTAAATCAATATTTGCTACCGGTGTTTTTCTTTATATGAATAGGGAATTGAAACGGCTTCCAGAATTGAATATTCAATATGTTTCGTTTTAATCAATTGTTTTGAATTGCACGTATAGTGAACCATGGCGTGTACCAATATGGGTCAAAATAGAAGCAAACTTTGTCCGGATTCTTTTCAGTCAGACAGCAAAGTAAATTAGTTATTACTATGCTTGATACCTAAACGTCAAAGGAGGTTTTCAATTATTCATTTCCAAGCCAGTAATAATTTGTTTCATTATGAAGTCATTTCACTTTATAATGCTTTTTCGTTAGCACATGTCCTGTGGAAATGTCAGACATGACAAATACCGTGTGATGCCGCAGTAAATATAATTCAGACTCATAAAGTGTTACAAATTAAGTGAAAATTCCATTACAGATTAAAGTGCTGTCAGCACGTCTTCCTGCAAAAATATATGCGCAATTTGTTTGTGCTGTCTGGGCGTGTGTGAAGTCCCTGTCAGATAAAATGAACTGGACAAGAATCATCTTTAGCTTCAAACTAAGGCACTCTGTTTAATTATATCAAAAGAGCCAGTGCGAAGATTCTTTTAGCTATGCTAGTGTGGTATAAATTTATAATTTGACGCCTATAGATTTTTTTGAGAATTCTTTGTTTACGTGTTTAATTTTTAACTCGTTCAAGAATTGTAGACTTTATTGAATTTATAAAGTCGTGAGAACATGAGTACATTGTTTTTTGTACTTATGTTTAAATCGAAAACTAAATGATGACTCACAATACATTATCTTTAACCTAGGTAAAATGTTAAGAATGGTACAATGAAAAACCCATTATTTTAACCGGGGACTATACGCCGCTTTACATCAATTTACACGCTAGTGTGTGCACCTCCGTATGAACACATCTGTGGATGTCTTTCTGTACTTGTAGCATGTGTAAATGTTGAGTTCTGCTCCACCTGGGGCTAGAGGGCGTGGATGGTAGCGTGCATTTCCACTACTGTCCATAAACAGGCTCAATCAAACCTAGCCTGCAACATTGTTGAACGACTTTGGAGTTTCGTCTTCTCTATTTTACAATCTGCCGTGTCTTCAGGTACTTATTAAGCAACAAGTATGCATTTTAAGAAGCATCTTACCATTCCTTATATGAAAACCTCTTGTTATTCCTTAAATATAATTATCTTTGCTATACCTGTCTAATTTTACACAGAATAAAGTTTTAAATCGGACATCCGTAATCATTTCGTATAATCAGAAATTCGTTTTATCCGTGTTCGTTATAAGTACAATTTACGGTAAATATTTTACAAAGGCGCACGGTGTTTCACGCTTATATGTAATCATAGACCTTTAATTTGTCTGTTTAAGCAGAAATAAGGTTAATGATCTAAACATTCTCCAAAGAAACCTTGTAAGACAAACACCGTGTATGGCAGCAGTAAATTTAGATTTGACATCATAAAACCAGCACACAGACCATTACGAATCAAGTGGCATGTCGTAAAAATAATGCAGTTTTACTGCTAAAGTAACTAAACAATGTTGTTTTGTTTCTCAAATCAGTAAGTACATCGAGACATACTAAGATATCTTGACAAGAAATATTGAATATGACTGTCACCATAACTTAAAACGTTCGGCACAAAAATAGAATATCATTTTAAAAGAGAAACCATTGTGTCATTACGCCCAGTTTTAGACGCCTGCCTATGTGATTGTTCAAAGCTTTCTTACGATAAATAAATCGTTATATACCGGATTCCTCTGACCTCTGGCTCTTATGAGATTGCTTAACTTTATACTTTTTTTTTCTGTGTAAGTCTTTGCGTGGAACTTCAATAAGGTATGTTTCTTATTGACACCCATTCGCCTATCTCAGTAGGGAGAGCAGAGATCTGCAAATCACAGGGCCATGAAATCAATCCTTGGCAGGGCACATCTTCTCCCTTAAGATTTAACAAATCATTAAGTATAAAGTCATTGGTGCTCCACTTCCGTTGCATATAGAAAAGTTAGCAGTCACTTACTCACTTCCTGCGAATTTGTTATTCCATAATAAAGGAGTTAGTTAACATACTTCAATTACAATTTAAATGCTTTGTCATTTGCAGTCTTAAAGGTGGATAATCAGATTTTGGCTAAGTAACGGATTTGTTTTAAACTTTAACATCTGATCATTTACACTCAATTATGTTCAGTTAGCGCTTAATACAAGTTAGGTTTTCACTGGAGATATTTTTAATAATTGGTTTTCCTATTGCAGTTGCCCAACTAAGATCGAGTTATTTTATCATAAGTATAAATGTGATAAACATACTTTACCTAAGAAAATGTATAACTAACCGATATATTGTATTATATTCATAAAATAATTGCATTAACAATTACATATATAGATTGAATTCATTAGAAATGCAACTTTGAAAAATTATTATTACCTCCCTTTGCCTATCTTGGTTGCGCAACCAAGATAGAATGGAAAAAATGAAATTCAGAAGCTACATGCATTTTAAAACCCACCTTTTGATTCAGATTGTTAAATATTTGGTATATCTATCCAATGCGAATGTAAAACTCGGAATTATATGGAAATAAAAAGAAATACCAAGCATTTTAAATATTTTCATATTAAAGGGAAGTAATTACAAATTTTTATGAAAATCAATAAAGTATACATTTCTAACAGGGATCTAACTCTAAGTAATGGGTATTTTTGTTTTTTAAATAAATCTCTAACTGAATATACAAAAAGTAAAAAATGTCACTAAATTTTGCTTAAATGTGATTGACCACCTTTAAGTTAATTGTAACTGACAATAGTTTATAAAGATCTACTGACTAGACAAAAACCTACCTTCCTGATTTGGTATCATAAGTCAATTTGAAAGGCATGCAAATTTACGTCAAAATTATTTGTGTTGATATTCTATGATATTTTATCAGAAAGTGGTCATATCCATCATAAAACATATAGAACATTCTTTTTTTCTTATCGTTTGTAATTTGAATATAACTTACTTACCTATACAGAACCGATGAAGGTCCTTTTCGAATATACAACATAATTCTATTACATGACACCTACCTAAATTGCTTTTCCACAGTTACTTCACTTAAGGTAGAACGCGATACTTTGCGAACTTTCGAGTAGCGTCTTGAAATTTTGCATGTGTAAAGTTGACCATATTTCAGACAAGATGTAGTTGATTTTATACCGATAGAGCCAACCAGTTTTTTGTACACGAGACGTCAAAGTTGACCACCAAAGCCCGTTTTTGAAACTGACGTTGCCGCGTATCCTTGTCAACTGTTACGGGTACTGCAACGGCACCAGCAACCAAATTTTCTCAAATTATACATTATTCGACGAGAATTAGTTTTTCCTTTATGGTGATGTAAAAATCATTGTTTTTGACCGACAAATATTTGAAAAATGGAATGAAAATCGCCGTTTTTGACTAAATATTGACGTTCAGTTTCGCAGCATTTTTCAACTTTAAACCAGTATATTACAAAATCCCTGAATTAAATTTTTGATTTTTTTCAATAAACGGTGTTTAAAATGTATACCGAATCCAAATGACAAATAAAACTGGGGGGTCACCGACTTAGTTTTTTCGGTGCATGTGATTTTATTTCCCCCACCCCCATGCGTAAATTTTGTACCATAATTCGACGTCTGCAGTTACGTTTGAGACATCATGATTTGGCCGTTGTGTTTAGCTTATCAGCTGCACCATTTAGTGTTTTGCTGGTTCTTAAAGAACTTAATACAAAACAAAAACAAATATTTTGTTCCATGGCAAAACGTTTATATATAAACAATGATGAAAACGTATTAAAAAGTGAAATCTTTGTACATTTCAATACATTATATAACCATGATAACGTGTCAATGGTGCAAAAAAAAAAAAAAAAAAAAAAAAAAAAAAAAAAAAAAAAAAAACAATCCGAAGCGTTTTGGTATCTTTAAATGCGTTAAGTGGACACAATTTGCTATAAGTAAGGAGGAATGCGTCTAAATTCAGAAGTTAGTGGGTTCCCTTTCGACATTTTGTTTAATTTAAAATCCAGCATATTCCTCATATAATGCGTATTTTACATTTTTGATATTTCTGTAACTTTTTTTCTCCGCAAACCTTAGACGTCCAATTTTGATGAACCGTGATTTCTCGTCCGTCGGACTGTTTTCGTTAATCGTTCTGTTCAGTCAACAAATATCTGCATTTAAAATAATATATAATTTGTGGAGATCACTTAACCTTAAACCCGATATTTACGTTAAATAATAAAAAAAATATGCTTTAATCTTGTCTAATGTAAAACCCAAACAATATAATTTAACTAAAAAGTAATATGATGATAAACACTTTATTTAATTGCAATGAGTATTTGTTTCTGTAAATCTTCATTTTAAGATAAACTCTACATTTAGATCAAAATAGCCTTTAAAACTCGGTACCGTGGGCGAAATTATTACGCTGAATTATATTACTCTACCCCTACCCCAGATACAAATACGTAATTAAACGGGTTCTCGTACGTTTTGTGATCAATTTTTAACCTATTTTAAGAAGAATTAAGGCAACAGAGACCTTTACAACTTTGCAAGGATTTCTTGAATTTCCTCTTAAGTTCATGATTATACATAATTAATACACACGTCATTGCAAATATTTACAAAAATAATAAGAAAAAAATAAAAGCCCTAGTATCTTTGGAATAAACATCGCAAATTTATTTAACTTTATTATAAATTTTACGTTCTGAAAATATTTCGATTGTTTTAAGAGTAGTTAGACACCCCGATTTCAAATAAAGTGCAGCCACGGGGAAACAATTTGTATTCATTGTACGGAGGCTGTTGCTCTGAAAAGGTTAATTTATTAACAACGTTAGATAGAAACACTATCCTTTACAAAGAGGTTTTAGCTCTCCAGAGATGTGTTTAAAGAAAGGTTAACCTTGTATTCATAGACACATAGTAGAAACATATTCCATATATAATATTTTTCCTTATATTAGAGACCTATCAGACATAACAAGTACGAGTACATACTCCGCTAAAAATGATAAATATTCCATAAAATAAAAAAAAGAAAACTGTTTGTTTTAGGTTTAGCGCTGTTTTCTGTTACGATAGGCGGTTAACCTTACCAGTGTTCCTCAACAAGTAACTTTCAACTTCACCACATAAAATCTGAGGTGGAGGACGAATGATTTCGGACAAATACCTTCTACCAAATTGTCACGCCCTACCCCGGTGTCGGAAAAGCGATTCATAGAATTGAGCTAAGCGAATGGGGTAAAAGAAAGAAACACAGAAAACAGTGGTTGTGATGGAAACTCGCTGTAACTCATCAGCGGTTAAACATGTATAATTCTATGTTGTAATTATCTATATGAGCGACTGAAGAATCGTAACATTGCACCTGGAACAACTGATACGACCTTCCTGATTGTACAGAGGACCGACGGCTCAAACTTGCTGGTCTTGGTTTCGTATTTACGAGATACTAGGATTTGTACCAGTATAAAAAATAAAATTATGTATATGTGTAAGATTTTATATTTTATTTATTTTTATTTTAATAAGCGTCTGAGATGTCAACATTCAGAATGTAACAATTTTCAAACAATTTAGCAGTTCACTCACCATAATTTTATTAAGCTACGCTTATGCGTTAATGTAACTTTAGGATAGTATTCAAAGCGATACCTCTTATTGAGCCGTGCCATGGGAAAACCAACATAGTGCATTTACGACCAGCATATATGACATTGGGTTGGCGGGCGTGCGTGCGTGTGTACTTTTGGAGGAAAAGGGATAAAATCAAGAAAAACTTTACTCTCGTGGAGGGCAAACTTAAAACTATATATAACTGCTGTATAATACTGATCTATGATATTTTACAATGATTATGCTTTTACTTTTGTTTCAGATGTGAAAACTCCGAACTATCTACACAATTGCATATGTATGAATTCTTCATTTTAGCAGTGTGTTACAACGGAAACCTTGTTAATTTGGTACTTTGAATAAGAAAAAGATTTTAAAGAATCATTATTATATAGAAAATATATTAAAAGCGATTTTCAAAATGACTGAATTATGATGTCTCGAACGTGTCTGCAGACGTCGAATTATGGTACAAATTTTACGCACGGGGGTGGGGGAAATAAAATCACCGAAATATCTAAGTCATTTTAAACACTGTTTATTGAAAAAAAAATCAAAAATTTAATTCAGGTATTTTGTAATATGCTTGTCTAAAGCCAAAAAATGCTGCGAAACTGAACGTCAATTTTCAGTCAAAAAGGGCGATTTTCTTTCCATTTTTCAAATATTTGTCGGTTTAAAACAATGATTTTTACATCACCATAAAGGAAAAGTTAATTCTCGTCGAATAATGTATAGTTTAAGAAAATTTGGTTGCTGGTGTCGTCACAGTACCCGTAACAGTGTTGACAAGGATACGCGGCGACGTCATTTTACGCAATGGGCTGGGGGAAATAAAATCACATGTAACAAAAAAACTAATTCGGTGACCCCCCAGTTTTATTTGTCTGTTGGACTCGGTATACATTTTAAACACCGTTTATTGAAAAAAATTAAAAATTTAATTCAGGGATTTTGTAATATGCTGATTTAAAGCCGAAAAATGCTGCGAAACTGAACGTCAATTTTTAGTCACAAACGGAGATTTTCTTTCCATTTTTCAAATATTTGTCGGTGTAAAACAATGATTTTTACATCACCATAAAGGAAAAGTTAATTCTCGTCGAATAATGTATAATTTAAGAAAATTTGTTGGCTGGTGCCGTTGCAGTACCCGTAACAGCTGCCAAGGATACGCAGCAACGTCAGTTTCAAAAACGGGTTTTGGTGGTCAACTTTGACGTCTCGTGTACAAAAACTGGTTGGCTCTATTGGTATAAAATAAACTGCATCTTGTTTGAAATATGGTCGATTTTACACATGCAAAAATTCAAGACGCTACTCGAAAGTTCGCAAAGTGTTGCGTTCTACCTTAAATAACAAATTATTGTACACATATAATACTTAATGCTATTTTAGTCTCACCTAAATCAAATCTTGCACAGAAGTTTATAAAGTATGTAAAAGTAAGTTGTTTTTTATTTGTTTTTTTTTTACTTTTCTTGGTAAATGCATTTCTTTTCCTCTTTCCTCGTCTGTGTTAAAGGCTCTAACAAGCCGGTCAACATCACTTTTAACCAATTTAACCGATATCTCTTATCGCGCTATTCACTTACTGTTACTAGTATTTAACGATTCTTTGTTAAGTCCTATCACTGAATCTTGTCTAATTTACATTTTCTTACAGATTTTTTGCACAAAGCGAAAATATCACCAACAAATTACAATGATGTAGCTTCAGAAATATAGTTTTCATGTTTTACTACCTTGTCATTGCCTTTGTACCGATTGTCTTTTTTGTTTTTATTTCGGTTTAAAGTCTCACACATTTATTATTTATTTGGCGACTTTCAAGCTTTCAATGGTGGAGAAAGACCTCAGGTGATCTTGGTGCATTATTCAATCACAGGCGGGCACCTGGCTAGAACCATACATCTTCTGCAAGCCAGCTAGATGACTTCCTTACATGAGAAATTCTGCGCCTCAAGCGAAGCTCGAACCAACACCGGTGAGGAGAAAGTGATTTCAAATCAGCGACCTTAACCTCTCTGGCACGGAGGCCCTTGTCGTCCCCCAGAAGAAAACGACGGCACTAATATGTTATAAAGATACAATGTAGCTTATAATCGGAGCACTTAAACCGGTAAGTTATCGAAGACGAAAAGTTTACCTTTCAAAACTTGGAGGCTAAGATCAATTTAATTACCGAAGGTTTGTGAATAAGGAGTGTCTTGTTTTCGCTGCGGTCCCAATTCATTTCAAAAAGGCATAATGATCAATCAAATAACCCAGATTACCCACGAAATATACGTGCAAATAAATGAGATTCTGTATGGAAATGTCGTTTCTCATTTTTCTGTAAGATGTGATTGATATGAGGGTCACGCACAGTTCAAACATGAAATAGTGTATGCATTATTTCTATAGAAAACGTTAACCTTTAGAGTTGCAAGTGTAGTATATCATATTTTAAGACACCGGCACAGACAGTTCACACTGAATTATAAATAATGTCAAACTTTGTCGGTAAATTCATCTTCCTTACCTACATTATATATTCTTGTCCTAGTGACTACTACTACAAAGATATTTCTGGGTACTTTTGCTTCAAATATGATTGTGTATTTATTAATATGTAAGTATGTAAATATATAAAAGAAAGCTCAGTGTGCAAACACATAAATATTGAGAAGTTATATGCAACTTAGTAATCGTTTATTTTGAGTCAATGTGAGATTTACCAGAATGTTTAACTGACTGACAATGTGTTACACACATTCAAATCGACTCGCTGTTTTTGTTTTTGTTTTTTTCCCCGGAAAATGTTGACTTTTTTAGTTCAATGGGTAAAAAAATATATATAAATTTAAAAGATAACATCATTTATACCAGTATTGATATTTTATTAATATGCAATACACAGTTCCTTGTCCTCTCGAGGAAATGTTTCACCATCATGTTAAAAAGTTGACATAAGTTCTGCTATTAACTGTGCCATAATAACAGAAAAAAGTTTCAATAACAATGACAAACTGAAAAATTTTAATAATCAAAAAGAAAAACTGAGTCTTAACAGTTACGCTAGATATGTATGTTCATCTTAGGCATTCCATGTCAAGCTAGTAACAAAAAATTATTCAAACTTGCAAATGCGCACAGTAATTTAAGGCATACGCCGGCATTTGGTTATTTATTGAGAGAGTTCTAAGTGGCAAGTATTTGCTGAGCTAAGCGTGTTCTAAACGTCAAAAATAGTACTTTCAGTAATTTTCAATAAATTGGCAAAATAACAAATGACAGGTTAGACTTTTTATTTAGTATATCTGGTGCGTTTAGTTAGTTGTTTCTAACAAAAATTATGCAAAGCTGCTTTTAGGCATTACGGCGGTGTTGCTTCCCTGTACGTTTGTATTTCTTTCTTTTTTTCATATCTTTTATACGACCAAATTTTACCAAGGTAACAGTTTGATTTGTGCTTTCGATAATCCCAACAATGAAACGATTCTAGTATGTTATGGTGAATTAAGTTTCTTTTCTCTCTATACATTTATCTTTACATTATGCATCTGATTAAAATGTACTTGTTGTTTCGAGTTTTGAAGAAACCCGTCTGAAATATTTCTTTCTTCTACAGTTCCTTTTTTTTTTGTTGTGGCACACTTTTGCGATGTATAGTTCTCTGGCTATGTTTGATGTGCCATGTGCTTCCGAAAATGCCAATCTTTACTTTTTACTGAATTCCCAAACGAATATATTTGCATTACCGTCCAAGGTTCTACAGCCACAGAGATATTTTGCTCATTTGTCATTGGCGACACATCAATTCTGATTCAGGAGCAACGTTACCCGATAAATTTAGGAAACAGTGTCATTATGCAAGCATAATTACAGTAAGAGTTCCAAATGCGTTTAGTAGTCGTTCCTCAGCTTTGTCAAAATTGTAGGAAAGATGTTTTCGCTAGATAGCGATCTCCTGCAGTTTCTCATCCAAATCTCATTATCTGGACAGAGGTATGAATAATCATTGTGTAAAACTACTTTATATCTGATGGGTAAACATCTTCAAAGAAACGACACCGCTTAGCGTTCATGTACTTATAGAAAGATATTAAACACCAGATCTAAGTATGTCCTATTAAACACATACCTGAAGTTCTAACTGGATAATTAAAAATGTACACCAGTCTCCTGCAAGCGTCAGAAAAATGTTTTATGCAGATATTAGATTTTTATAGAGACATAAACGGATTTTTAGGGTAGAGGCATTGCTCGACTTTAGAAGACTTAAGAACGAGTGTGTTGTCGTTTTCTCAATAAAAATCAATAATATTTTTATTTCATGCAAGTATACATATGTTCTTTATATTTCTTACTGTAAGCTCTTTTTATTCGTGTGAAATTTAGTTTTAGAATCCACCCTGATTTTATTTGAGAAATGTTGAACTTATAAAATGTGTTAAGAAAATACATTTCGAGGGCTGAGCGCGAAACTATTGTATCTTGTTTTTTATTTGTATACAGTTACAATAGTTTCGCGCTCAGCCCACGTTTTGAATATCGTGATATGTAACATACTTTATACGATACCCATAAATTGGGAATGTACTGAAAAAAAAATGTAAGTGAAAACCATATACCCAAACCTGCAATACAATTGGTAAGTCCAGCTTAAACTTACACCACAGGCAACATAACCTTATGATAGTCGTAACATAAAGAAGTTTCCTGACTCTGGAGGTTACGAAAACTCTGTCGTTGCTATAATGGTGCGATTAGCAGCATATACATGTATCTATATGTAGGTAACAAAACTATGATGCCGTCTGGTGTTCAATGTAATTTAAAACATAAGCGAATATTGACATTTCATTGAGATGAACTATCGTTAATTATATAGCTGTCTGCACTCGTTGCCAACGTGAATTAACATTCTCCTAGACTGATAACTTTTGTAAATTGGACAGAATTACGGTTTGGGCTTTAAATTTCAAAGAAATTGCAAAAGTGTGAATTAGAACAGATGATAAGTAGACAACTGATCTGAATAAGGAAACCAGAAATTACGATGTAGTTTTAAGATAATTATCCGACGACGTAAATAAGTTCAACTAAGGTTTCTTCGATTTATTTTGACAATTCCTGAGGCAAGTTATTATTGATGGTGTCTTCTTTTTTCATTTTAACTGTCTTGCAATAAAGACGAAAGTGTCAAATTGCTTTTGTACTCTAATGTTTAGAAAGGTGGAAAAAAGAAACACTTTTTTAAAAGATATATGGATCGCACATCAATAGCCTTTAGTTTCGATAAGAAAATATCTGTATTGAGCGCTTATTTGTATTATTTAAAGAGTAATTTCAAGTCGCCGTGATAGGCCGGTGACTTTCTTTGAGATTTCAAAGTTAAACGCCTTTTGGCGTGACAACTTCATCGTAGTGTCAATTATCTATACTGAGCTCCAAGTATAGAAATCTGGAGGGTTTCCAATGAAAGTAATCCTAATTCAATTCCGTTATACACTTTGGTTATTCACACCAGACTAATTTAAATACCCCCAGCTTCCTGTGTTGATTGACAACAAAGGACTGGAAGTGCGTTTACATCAAGCATTGTAACACTATTACTGTCACGGTATTCTCGCGATAATAGGTTCAGAACTGTCAATTTAAATCAAAGTTATGCTTACATGACTATAAACAAAGAAGAACAAATGGATGCCAGAAATGAAGAAATTGATTTTGTGAGCGATAGCTAGATACTGCGCAGCAGAGTAATTATATCAACCATATTTTAAATGTTAAAAAGGAAAATATTTCAAATATCTGAAAATCACCAATTCAGGATTGTATGAATTATTTCATCTTTTTTTTTTAAAGTACATTATCCTGGAAGGCGATTGAATCAATTTCCTAATTTTGGCAAAATTGTAGGCCAGATGGCAATCATTGAGATCGTTTTGATAGTTTTGGCACGAGAAACTATTCCAAATAATTTTCTGAAACTCGGCTTTAAATGTATTGACCATTTTCCCCGTTGAAAAATAAATAGAATAAGTATACGGACCTTAGGTAATATGTTAATCCACATTATAGGATTTTTTATTTGCGAAAATGTCATCAAAATCGTCATTTTCAATTACGTTCCCAATATAAAACTTTCTCGGTGTCCATATTTTTTTAAAAGCCTAGCATAAACTAGAGCACATTACCCTATCCCTGTAAATTTCCGTTCATTCTCCATGTGGTGAAGGTTTAAAAACAATTAGTTTTTAGCTCACCTGACACGTACTGACAATGTGAGCTTTTGTGATCGTACGTCGCCCGTCGGCGTCCGTCCAAATGTATTGTGAACACAATACAGACCACATTTTGCAATCAATTTTTATCAAACTTGAAAACAACTTGTATTGGCATAATATCTCGTTTCCTCCTGAAGGGCCAACCTTTCCTATTTTGGCTTGTGAACATGATGGAGACCACATTTTGCAATCAATTTTATTCAGACTTGCATACAGCTTGTATTGGCATAATATCTTGGTTCCTTTCAAAAACTGGTCAGATCCCATCATGGGTTCCAGAGGTATGACCCATTGATAGGTCAAAGTTTGCTATTTTGGCTTTTGCAGCCATATAGAGACTTCATTTACATTCAACCTTAATCGCACTTACACATATCTTAAGTCGCAATAAGGTCTTGGTTCGTTTCGAAAACCGGCTAGATTCCATCATGGGTTCTAGAGTTACTGCCCCGAAAGAGGCAAAATTTTCCATTTTAGCACTTTCAGCCATATAGAGGTTTCATTTATACTTTGATTTAAAACAAACTTGCACAGAATATTTATCTTGATGATTTCTAGGCCAAGTTTGGAACTGGGTCATGTAGGGTCAAAAACTAGGTCACCAGGTAAATCAAAGGAAAAGCTTGTTAAAACCCTAGAGGCCAAATTTATGATCCTATCTTCATGGAACGTAGAAAAAGTGTTTATCTTGATGATTCCTATGTAACGGTAAAAACTGGGTCATATGGGGTCACAAACTATGTCACACGGTCAAATCAAAGGAAAAGCTTGTTTACACCCTTGAGGCCACATTTATAATCGTATCTTCATGAAACTTGATCAAAATGTTTATCTTGATGATTTCAAGGCCAAGTTTGAAACTGAGTCATAGGGGGTCAAAAAACTAGGTCACCATTTTAAGTCAAAGGAAAAGCTTGTTATCACTGAAACCACATTTATGACCTTACCTGAATGAAACGTGGTCAGAATGTTTATCTTGATGATTCCAATGCCAAGTTTAATAGGTAAGCGATATAGGGTCATCATGACCCTCTTGTATAAAATTGTACATTAAAAATTGTTTATATTCCAAACGTGCAAAACTACCATAACGTAATATATATATAATGTCACAAGTAAACATTAAATGGGGTTGCTTTTAGGCAGTACCTACAACTGTGATACCGTCAAAGCGATGAAAACCTTGCTGAGACATTAATGCGGATACAGTTGAATTAAATTGTTGGAGAACGCAACTGAATTGTTTTACTTTGTGTACTGTTATTTCCTTGTACTGGGAAATGGTTAACTTATGCAGATTAACGTTATCAATATCATTATTACAATAAACTGATAAGGGTTGACAATTACTGTTTCGATCATAGAAACACCTTAAACAAGTTATTTAGGACGTTCTATAATCTTTATACAAATAAAATCTGGAAAGTAGAACCCTCGGAAGCACCGAAAACAATGCAAACAGTGAAAATTGCAGACTCGGTTTGATTGAGTCTGTTCATGAGCAGTAATGGAAAATGCAGCACTGCCCACGCCCCCTAGCACCGGCTTAAGCAGTATTCAATCTTCAAATCTAAATGAATTGAAATCAATGATCCCGAAGGACCAGAAAATATAACAACACTGAGAGGAAGTCGGGGCGACTTTTTACGGCCTCCACACAGCACTTAACACCCGCTGTTGTGAAGTAAATAAAATCTGGAAAGTAGATCCCTCGGAAGCACCGAAAAGTCACATGTTCACAAGGGCGTTTTGTCCTATAGTTTTTATACAAAGGTCACATACACTCACCCAGCGTTTCAGACGTATCCAGAAAGGGGGAGAAAGTTTGTGTGAGAGAGATTTGCGTAATTGTCCGTGGTGACACATCAATTCTGATTTAGTACAACGTAATTCGATAGATTAAGGAAACCCTGTCATTACGCAGTGTAATTATAATTGAGAAATTGCCATGGAATACAGTAATCTTTCTTTGGCTTTGTCAAAATTAACAGTAAAAAACGAGAATCGTTAGGAGAATTTTCTTTAGCAATACATTGGATTGCCCAAGTGAATTAGAATTTAACAAACAAATATTCATGTTATTTTTTATATTAGAGCAAACTGCGAAGTTATTGTTATGATATTTGTTGATCATAACCTAAAACGAACACTTCCTCTGTAAATGTACTAACCTGGCAAGGATTACTTTTAATTCCTTAATTCCCCTATTTTGTAACCTTGTAACATGGTTGGAATAAAGGTCTTGTGCAATAATTCGCCTGCTCAAACGCACAGGTGTTTGCCACTGTCAATTCCAAGACGGTACCCTACTGGTTTTCTTTATTGTCCATATTGTCTTTATGTATTACTTATCTATGTATTTTATGTATATTTTGTGATGACTTCGCACGTATAAAGTAAAATGCTGTTTTTATTATTTATTTCTACATCTTTTGACTTGTTACTTTGATGGGACTATGGGACATTTTGGGTATGAAAAGGCAGACTTTGTGCACTGCGAACTGGTTTAATCTCCTTAGAGAATGTTGTTGCCGCTAACCATTCCAATATGTTGCACCATTGTGTCCTTTTTGCATATTTTATGTCTGCTCTATGTATGTTTTACTTTGTCAATATAATTTGTGTGTATCTTCATGACAGAGTTTGTATGAGGGGCTACGAACATGTTGTCATTCTTGGATAGTTGTCGTTTCATCCGATTCTCTCCGATGGTAATTACTGTTAATTACGATATCTTTCTTTGCACTTTTCAGCTGCGGAAGCCACAACATTATGAATATTAAATATTACAATGAAATATGCAAACGTGATCGTCATCACAATTATCTTCTCATTGCTATATAAGAAAAGCTCAGGGCTCTAATTCGGAGAATCAACAGGAAGTGGTATTTGAATGATTTATTAAAGTGAATAAAGCACCAATGCTTCTGATGAAATGGATTAAAATTTGCTTTGATGATGATTTTTCTCAGCAGAAATACACTTGTTAATGTAAAGTATCCTAACATGAAGGTAAATGGCTTTTGATAATTACATTCCTGTTCACAACACCCAGATCATAATATTAAATGAAATTGCTTAATCGGTCGCAAATATACTGACAAGACGTGTACGAATGAACGGCGTAGGACAGAATAGAATGAACATCCATACTTGAATCTAATATTTCTATGAATTAAGGCATTCGTGTTTGCTCTTTTTTTTTTGTCCTTATCCTTTACACGATACGTTCTTTACAAGTTATCAATTTAGAAAAAGACAAGGTTATCTTGTTTTGTGAAAGCTATAGTCAACGGTTCGTTTCTTATCCTAATGTTCAACATACCTGATACTGAAAGATCCTACCCGTCGCCACTGGACAAAAACAATATCTGAATTTATCATATCACGGTCTAAGAAGACTTGGACACACCTGTCCCTCTCATATTCATTCACTCAAACTTTCCGTATGAAATTTTTTATTTCATATTTATTATTTTGATTTTCATTAAGTTTGCCAACACGAATTCTTTGTTTTGAACCGTGCTTGAAAAACTTCTAGTATTTATATATTTCATTTTAAAACCAAGTTTGAAAGTTGTTATCATGTACGCTATTTGGCAACTGTTCAACATTAAAAAAACCCATCATATTATTCTTAATACAGGAGATACTCATTTTTATGATGACACCCTCACGTTTAAAGAAATCCTTTTGATATTTGTTTTCTTTGTTACAGTATATAGCTTGTGAACGTAACTTCATCTAATAATTTCAAAAATTCCGCTTTAATGCTCGACCCAAATTTCATATTTGAATATATGAAGAATAACTAGTACATGTAGTTAATGTAAATATAAAAGTAGCACGTGTATGTATATCAACTTATTAATGTATTAGGTTCACAATTGCACATACATTTACGTTATATATACATAATAATAGCTAAACTCATTATCAATGTGTACTAACGCGAAAAATCCTGGATATTTTCTTCACAATCAAAAGTAACCACAAGACAATAAATTGTGAATATATGCAGCTAAACATACACAATTCATAAATTTAGTAGAGTTAAATGCATTAAATGAGGGTGCTCTACATAATAATTATAAAGATAAAAAAGTTAAGTTCAAGATGGACGTTGGCTATCTTTAATAGTTCAAATACGGACTAATTAAACCAAAATATGCTCTTCCCTCACTTTAACCAAAAACGTTGTGATGGGTTACTGATAATTTGAAGCAATGCCAAATACTTTATACAATGATGTAATATGACTTGAAACCTACCCGTGCTTGATAGGATAGTAAACAAGAGGACCATGATGGTCCTGAATCGCTCACCTGTCCCCACATGACCCAGTTTTTTTTCTATTATTTGACATTCTGACCAAGATATCATCAAGATAAAAATTCTAACCATTTTTTAATGAAGATCCATTGAAAAATATGACCTCTAGAGAGGTCACAAGGTTTTTTTTATTATTTGACCTACTGACCTAGTTATTGATAGCATGTTACCAAGTTTCAAACTTGACATAGATATCATCAAGATGAACAGTCTGACCAATTTTCATGAAGATCCATTCAAAATTATGGCCTCTGGAGAGGTCACAAGGTTTTTCTATTTTTTACCTACTGACCTAGTTTTTGACCGCGGTTGACCCAGTTTCAAAATTGATCTACGTATCATTAAGATGAACACTCAGACCAAATTTCATACAGATCCCATGAAATATATGGCCTCTACAGAGGTCACAAGGTTTTTTTTGTTATTTGACCTACTGACCTAGTTATTGAAGGCATGTGACCCAGTTTCAAACCTGACCTAGATATTATCAAGATGAACATTCTGACCAATTTTCATGAAGTTCTGTTCACAAGTATGGCCTCTAGAGTGGTCACAAGGTTTTTCTATTTTTAGACCTACTGACCTAGTTTTTGATCGCAGTTGACAAAGTTTCGAACTTGACCTAGATATCAATAAGATGAACATTCTGACCAACTTTCATAAAGATCCCACAAAAAATGTGACCTCTAGAGTGGTCACAAGCAAAAGTTTACGCACGGACGACGGACGCTGCGCGATCACAAAAGCTCACCTTGTTATTATGTGACAGGTGAGCTAAAAAAAAGTTACCTATCAAAAAATGTTTACCAAGTCTGAAATCATTGAAAAACGTTTTCACAAAAGGAGATAAAACGATTAAATTAATGCCGCGCAACCGAATCCATTACTTAAGCAGCATGTTCGTTCATTCCATTAATTTTCCATGGAATCTTAGGGTGATAAGCTTAAACGGGGTTGTCTTCATCATTGTAAACTATGCGGGCATGCAGTGTATTGCTATTCCATTCTTATTTGGACCAATCGTGTGAAACACAAACAAATTGCCTTAAAAGTGTGTTATTCCAGAAACATATCAGTCTGATAGTTTATGAAATGTTTGATAAAATGACAAAGAAATCCTAAATGTATAAAATATGTCTATAACACATCAGTCTGGTAACTGTGTCTAACAGCATCATATATCAATGTTTTGGTTCAACATACTAAATCATGTTTGCCATTTAACTTCAATTTGTAAACTAGCTAAAGTATTTCTGACTTGACTCCTCAGCTATACAAGTGACAAACATTTATCTTAGGTCTATATAAAAACAACTTAAAATAAAAAAAGCTGAAAAGTTTTCAACACCATTTAAAGCTAAGAGGTCACCATATGAGAAACATTATGACTAAAGCCTAACAAAATGAATAAAAAGAAGATAGTCGCCGCGTTATAATTCAATGCATAAAACAAGAAGTTCTATGTATACTTCGATGATAGAACTATTACATTAAGCAAACAACGTTATTTACTTAATATTAAACTGGGTTTGAATATCAGTTACATTCATCAACGAACACGTTTGTAAAGTTCAATGTATATCAACCCCTAATTGTTCTGTCAGAGGTGTATCGACTAAAGGTAATCAACCAAATGTACTCGATATCAAAAATTGCATAACTGTCACTCAGTTTTATACAGTCCCGTGTATTATTTGTTTAGCATAGCAGATATTTCAAAGGAAACTAGTTTTCAATTGCGGAATTATATTTAACCCTTAGCCTGCTAAATTTCTAAAATAGAATGGTCCATCATTCAATTTGGGCAACACCATTTATTATTCGAAGGGGTGTTTGTTGAAAATTTACTGACTGAATAGCGAACAGTGTAGACCATGATCAGACTGCACGGATGTGCAGGCTGATCTTGGTCTGCACTGGTCGCAAAGGCAAAACCAGTCGCCGCCAGCAGGCTAAGGGTTAAATGTATGGCCAGCTTTACTTTTCAAGAGTATATTTACTGTTACGATTTATTTATTTTATTTGATATAGAACAAACAGAAAGTAGCAACGGATTCTGTGTGTCGTATGCAGCAGGCAAATTAGATTAAATTTTATTATCGTGTAAAAGTAACAGTTTTTCATCTATAGAAAAACAAGCGTGATTGCTCTGCACATTGACGATATCAGCCTTGATTCAGACATATTTTGATGATGTTGATGGGCTGTTACAATAATATAGAAATAGCACTTTTCAGTAAAGCCAGTCTAAGAATAATTTGTCATTCAAACAACGTTTTTATTGGCTGTTTAGACCTTGTCGTCTCGTGGAAAAAGTGAGCTGAAAACTCTTCAAACGAGCGTACCTAGAGTCTTACTTTTTTTGTATCAATAATCAATATCTGAGTGATAAGTAATACAAATGTGAATGTAAGTCACGGAATAAATAACGGAAGTAACGACAATATATCATTTTGGTCTCATAGGATATAGTTTGCTTAATGAAACCTTAATGCCAGAATTCCGGTCGTTGAACTATGCCGCAAATGAATTTCCTTTTCTCATTTAGTAGAATTGTAATTCGAGGAAATATGTAACACAAAGTCCGAAAATGAAATGACATCTTTCTCACAGCCGAAATGTCCCCGCAAAACGTATCTAAATAGGCAGTAAATGCCTGTGATTAAAGAGACCCGGTAATTTTAAGCTGATTTTATGACATACAGGTGTTACGGGTTTTATCAGTTAATATAAATATTGCAACAGTTTAAAATTTGCAAAGATTTGTCGTAATTAATAATGCGTCAGAATCTAAACCTTTATCAGAAAACAAGTAGAGTACAAACTTAAGGCAGATCTGTTTAGTACCCAACAATTAACACTTCATTAGGACATTCTTTCCTATAATTTACTTCCTTTGAATTAGAATCCCTTTTTCGTACAAAGACTCGGGTGATCATTATTTAACACGATCTTATACCGTAAGTGATATGACAGGATTTTACAAGATGTCTTTTAAGTAGAAAAAACGTGTTTGTTTGCAGTAGGAGTTGACTACATCACACCGTTGTTTTAAATGGAGATGATATACCAGCAAATACTTACAATGGTGACAGAAAATATTCAATAAATACTAATCTCGAGGAAAGGTAATCATTTAGTTATTGTATAAAAAGGAATTTCATAATGATAGCATAAATAGTAAACCGGATTATATTTATAAACATAACCCGGTTAATGATAGCATTAAGCGTTTATATCATACATATTACCATATATTCATATTGTAGCTTTTTCGCCATAATATTTTTATCCGATAAGCTGACTGGAAAATATATAAATGTATAAGTTATTTGTTTCATTGCAATACATATACATAACCATTCACTTCGACGGTTCAAAAGGGGGGTAAGTACAAAAGCTTCTTTGGATTGTAGAATGCAACAGTTTTACCAAGCACAGTTAAAGCAAATCCACTGTGTAGATAACGCAGTAAAATTCGTTAATACTGGAAGGAATTCGGCTGCTATACTTATAATACTCGTATCAAAGTAGAGTAATTGAAACCTTGAAATGGCACTGGTACGACCATTGCCATTCCGAGCGTGATATTGAAGACATAAACAGCTAAATGTTTAATAGAAAATATGCAACACATTCAATATACATTTGTATTAAGCAAATGTTTATATACTGGTACGTTATATAGCAAATAAATTGCATTTGGCATTGTCCGTAAACACCTAACTTGACATTTATGAAATTTCTGTCACAGTTTATAAGGAAACTGGTATTTCGACAAAAACACACAAAACATATCTGAATACGTTAAATGTTGAACTGTAAATAAACATATGGAAACAAGTTGAAAGGGAAAAACATTAAGTCTCACCCTGTAAAACAAACGGAGTATCGCTATCAACATGTTCTTCAGAGATTTGCCCGCCCTGACTTTCCCGCGGGATGTTATTGCATACTAAATGCATCATACCCCTCATATCTTAGCTAAAGCAACCATAGCTATAATGATCTCTTACAGTTTATTTCCTCATTAACATAGAGCTTTATGGAAACATGTTCTAATAAATGAACAAAGAAATGTCAATATTAAATGGCAAGTATTAATAAACCTTTTTCCTGGAGAAAAGTTAGTTTTCAATTTCCGCATGAAACGGTACCTGTATTTGAATAACCCGTTATATAAAACTTAACTAAGGAGAATCAGGTAATTTAAAATAAAAGTGCTTTTCGCGCACTTAGAAGTTATCTTCATATTTAAAAGAGCAAACAATTTATATAATAAGCAAATATGATTTGGAGTTTTCTACCGGTTTATCAATAAAGTTATTGGTATACCATGTATTTAGTTATTAAGTTATTTAAAATTCTATGTACAGGTATAGTCCAAATCGTTATGGTACATGTAATACGTGATTACAGATATGTCACATTTTCAGTAGAAAGATCGCTTTAGGTTATATTGTTCAAAGTATTTTCTTTGAAGGATTAACATTAGAAACTAAAATACTTTCAAGAGCCCCAAATTAATTTAATTTCGTTTTCTGCGTTATCCCGTTACAGAATAGTTACTATATATATCAAAATGGTTGTATGTGCGGGTTGTTTGAAATATTTTATGTAAATGTTATTTTGCCAAAAATTACGCCGACGTAATATGTTATCAAATTGAAAAGGTAGAACATGTGTTGAGCGATATTCAATGTTGGTTCATTCTAATAAGCAATCAGACACTTATTCATATTGTTATACAACTTGAAGGTCAATAGGTTAAATTAAGGCAGACGCTCTCAGGTTACCCATTGTTCCAGACGATATACCGACCCATTGATCCAGACGATATACCGATATACCTTTATCATAATTTCTGCGTCAATTTCATGAAAAGTTACTGACCAAATTTCAGTCTAGGCTGAACAGGTATAGTCAATCGTTATGGTAATGTAAGATAAGATAGTCACATTTTCAATAGAAATATCGCTTTAGGTTATATTGTTCAAAGTATTTTCTTTGAAGGATTAACATTCAAAACTAAAATACTTTCAAGAGCCTCCAATTAGCTGAATTTCATGTTTTCTGCGTTATCCCGTTACAGAATAGTTACTATAAATATCAAAATGGTTGTATGTGCGGGTTGTTTGAAATATTTTATGTAAATGTTGTTTTGCCAAAAATTACGCCGACGTAATATGTTATCATACTGAAAAGGTAGAACATGTGTAGAGCGATATTTAATGTTGGTTCATTCCAATAAGCAACCAGACACCTTATTCATATTGTTATACAACTTGAGGGTCAATAGGTTAAATTAAGGTAGACGCTCTCAGGTGGTTACCCATTGATCCAAACGTATACCATCGTAATAATTTCTGACGCTCAATTTCAATTGAGAGTTAAAGGTATACTAGACAAAAAATTCATACAGCTTCTACATATAACTTAGGTAATCATAATATTAACATGTTCATATGTATTACCAGTTTAAAATATTACACACTAATAAATATACAGCAAAACGCAGTATAAATGTGTACATTTCTACAAAAAAATCTGGAACTTTTTTAACAGTCCTCTGTACTGTGTGACATTTAGTCATAATGGTATACATGCCGCAAAGTAAAACTCATATAACGAGGAAGTACAATTTTCAATCTGTTTAGTGTAGCGTAAAAGTGTGATAGCTTTGACCATGTTTCAAGCAGACAATTTAAAATATTTATGTTACACAAGTGTTTGTTGTAAGGAAGTCGGAAATAAAACTAGGTCACTAGGTCAAATCAAAGAAAAACCTTGTGTATGCGATATAGATTGTATTTTTTCAATTGATCTTCATGAAATTTAGTCAGAATGATTGCCTTGATAAAATCTAGGAAAAGTTTGAATATGGGTCATCTGGGATCAAAAACTAGGTCACTAGGTCAGATCAAAGAAAATGCTTGTTTACACTCAAGAGACCACATGTTTGGTCCAATCCTAATGAAAATTGGCCAGAATATTGTAGATATGAAATAACTAGGTTAAACATGTTTACACTGTTATGGTGTGTTTCTCAGGTGAGCCACCTAGGGCCATCTTGGCCCTCTTGTTTATTATTTTTATCGGTAAAATGGTTGTTCGTGATCGCGTTTTGTATTCACATCTAGTCTGGTTTAGGAAGGTTCGACATTATGTTAGCGTAATTGTGGTTATAGTTTGCATGCAGTTCAATAAATTTTCCCTGGCTTTGTCGAAATTGAAAGAAGAAAAACGAGATAGCTTAGGGAAAATATAAATGACAGTGCTGACAGGAAAACAAAAATAAAAACAATACTCAGTATAGAGATTTATTTCATTCCGAAGAAACCATTTGACAGGCAGTCATACATTCCTTTGTGGAAATTGGTCTCATAAATAATTCATATGTATAAGAATGTATTGCGTTTGGTTCGTTGACCTCACAAATATGAGTGAAAGTGTGAGATGGACCTTCTGGCTAAAACCGCAAATACATATGTGGCCGCGAGGAGGATGAATGGAAACGGAAATCGAAAAGTACCGCTTGAAATCATATTAATAATATATATATAGTGGTAAAAATATAAGCTGTAAAAATATCAGTTCGCATCAATACAGTAGTAAAAGCGAACATTAAATTATTATTATCAAAACGTCAGAATATACGTCAGAAAATACGGCAAACAAACATAACAGATATATATATATATATTTTTTTTTGGTAGCGTGCTTCGTGTTTATTTATGTCATCTGACAAAAATATTCTTGGGTGGGCATAGACAGTGCACTTGTGAGTTTCTTCCTTCAGGGGTGGATATCTGTACTGCGTATGCTAATGTTACGTTGTGTTATATTTACAATTTCTGTTATATATCAATTAATTCAATAGAAAAAAATGCCAGAATTTTGCAGATAAGGGAAGCAATTCATTAGATAAAATCGGCGCAATGTCATTATAATGATCCTCGTAGTTGTGTCAAAATGTATAACGACAGCGATAGAATCTGCATGTAAGAAAGAATAATTTTAAACATTAATTTTTGCTCAGATAAATTTTATTATATTATTGTTATATTTGGCAATTATATAAAGTTAGAAACTAGTCCATATGATCACGTGATGAACAGGTAATAAAATTTTATTCGGACGGAGATGTTTGTATATATTCACAGGACTGTATTTGACTTCTTTATTTTAAACGAAGTCGTGTTTATTGTTATTTTTGGGTGCACATATTCGTTGCATTTTATACCCAAATAGTGTCCGAATATTTAAGCACTTGAAGGTCAATTTTGACAGCTTTTACTGGCCCAGTTCGGATGACATTTTTATGATGAAATCAGCAATATACGATTTTGTTGTTGTGCAAAGAGATTCATAAAGAACCTAAAATTATACAGTTAAAATTTTATGCACGTGTGGTTTCATAATGCAAAGTTACTGTCAAAAACCCACCAAAAGTGTCCGGATTTAGGCACTGGACCAGTAACATTACTTTTAAGATTCAATTTTACTGGGGTTACCTCTTTTACTGACCAATTTAAATTTCATGAGACGGGGGATACAAAATGTTTTTCTTCCTCAGACATAGCGATATTATATAAATATTGCATTTCTGAGAGGGTGATATGAAAAATGTTCACCGCGAGATATATGAATATTGACCGAGGCGTCAGCCGAGGTCTATATTCATATTTCGAGGGGTGAACATTTTTCATATCACCCTCTCAGAAATGCAATATTTATTTTATTATACCGAAAGCTTATAAGGGTCAAGGCATTTACTGGAAAATCAACAGAATTAAAGAGTCTTTACTTGTCAGGACTCATAATTTGTGGCGACATTGCTGTAACAAGACCTTTTTCGATAGAGTTAGTCGAGACGTTTACATATCGCTGACCCCTATATTTATTCTAATATTTCAACATTGCGTCAATCAGTAGCATTCGAAAAACGACGATAACTTTCTTTTTTCTAAATGAAACATATAAGTGTGAGTACTCATTTTCCTAGTCAGATGATTTCCAAACTTATTGTTGTAGATTCAATTTAATATTTGATAAAAATTGTTTTCGAAATATTTTGCACGTAGCATCATAAAAAAGAAAACAATCGATGCGAAAGTATCAATCTCTCAACGGGTGATGTGAAACAATTATATCACATGCGCAGAAAAGCAAAATAACGCTGTTGCGCATGTGATATGAAATTATGGATCATATCATCTGCGCAGAAATTGAAAATAACGATTTTTGCGCATGTGATATAAAATCACTGGGGAATATGATATATTATTCAAGTTAAACTTATGGGAAGTTTGCATTGGACTTTTATGTGAGGTATAATAATCTAGGATATTAATCACATTAATGATAGCTGAGTAAGAAATTTTTATTTAGTTTTTGTAAATTTATAATTTTTCATCACTTGTAGTGCAGAGAACAATAAAAACTGTCAATAATAGAACGTTACAAAGGTTTATGTTTTCAATGCCAAAGCATTTATATCACGCGTAAATAATCCATTCACCGGGAGAAAAATGTCCTGAAATATTGTAACGTTCTACTATTACCTTTTCCCATGAGATTAAATCTCAATATTGAACAGAGAGCTGGATAATTATTGCTTAACACGATCATGACAAGTCTGAAGTGAACATTGGATAACGAAGACGTAGAACTTAATTGTTTTTTCTCTCTCTCACTCCCTCTCACACTCTCTTGAATGGAGCGAGAAACGTTTATCGGAGACCTCCGTGTCCGAGTGATTAAAGTCGCTGACTTAAAATCACTTGCTCCTCATCAATGTGGGCTCGAGCCTCACTCGGGGCGTTGAATTTTTCATGTGCAGAAGTCATCCAGCTGGCTTACGGAAGGTTGGTGGTTCTACCCAGGTGTCCGATTGTGATATAATAATGGACTGAGGAGCACCTGAGGTCTCTCCTCCGCCCTATCAGGCTGGAAAGTCGTCATATGACCTATAATTGTGTCGGTGCGACGTTAAATCCAACAATATGTAAGAAAGGTTAATATTAGGCAAAACAAATTGTATGTGCTTCTGTAAATTGCTAATGTTACCTTATATTTGCACACATCGTGTAATAAGATTCCTTACCAAAGTAAGTTCCATTGTTTACGACAAACCAGAAAGAGTACGTCTTGTTTGGAACTGACTAAACATTTAAGAAAAACCAAAATTACAAAAATAAAAGCTACATGTATTTCTATTCAGTTCTGTCTAATACCTCTCAAGGGAACATGGATAGATGTTGTTGATAATTTACTTTAATTAGAGTGTAAAATAGTTTTCTTAACTACTAAAAATAAAATATTTAAAGCAATATCTGAACTAAGCACATTGCACGAGTTTCTCACATAATAAGCTAAATGGGAAAAATAATTCATCTCCGTCCTCCTGCGGGATGTTATTGCAACTGCATCTCGAATTTCTCGCTGCAGACGAAATAGCAATGACGAGCTCAAACGTTCATCTTCACATTAACTGAAAATGATTTGTATGGAAATGTTAAAAGTGTATAATATCAAAACAAAGTCCCATGCAGAAGTGACGAAATTGTCATTATCGGATCTTGTTGGGGGAATATCAATTCGCAATTTCCACACGAAGCGATGTATTGCAGTATTAAGAATGATCAATATTGGACGAACAGACTACGGACATTAGTCTTACATAAAGAACGCAGTCGCATAAACAGCACTCATGGAAACACGCATGGAAATACTTGTTTGTGTAAACGCACATATGTACACATCGATTAAGCAAATGCGTATATTTACACAAACGTTTTCAAAAAAATAAACTTAGTCTCATTTTTTTTTGTAATGGAACTGCAACGGAGGTGTAAAATACTCTTGAAATTGACGGCGAAAATGCTACATCGAAAGTGAAGTTTTGTTGAAACGTCTAAGAGCAAAAGCAAAAGAATCGTAAGAAAGGTTCCTTATTGTAACGAAATATTTATATAGAAAATAAGCTAATTGTTTGTTCAATGTTTTAATTCTTTTGTGCAATGTTTTAATTCTTTCATTAAATCTTGTATGGTTTATCTAATTTAGTTTAAATTATTAAAAAACTTCACCCAATTCTTTATATGTCGATGAAGACTAGCCATAAAACTTTATGTAGAAATGATATCTCTTTGAAATAGGTTGAATATTATGCCGTGAAACAACCACAAGTGGTCTTCATTTAAAACAGCCATCCTTTGCATATTTTACTTTGATTTACTTGTTCGTAAGTTTGATCACTGTTACAGTAAAGATTTTTAAAAATCCTAATCAGTCTATAGTATTTAATACTGCAGTACAAAGTGTATCATATTCATTATTCTTTACTCATTCTGATACAGGTCACGCATAAAATGTAGTATTACTTAGCGACTTAGCTGACTTCATAGGCCGTATTGAACCGAAATTAATGGCATTTGGAAGTTGTCTTATTATCGACATATCAATTTTTGTTAAATTTAATATAATATCATTTGCATACTAGTGTTTATTTATTTAATTATTTAAGCATAATTTTGCAAATCTATATTACAAAAGCAGTGATTTTGAAATGAACGTCGTCAATTTTGTGATTTCTTTTTTTTTCCGAAAGCGACATTGTTCTTGGTTAACAAAGTCTGGTTTTATTTTATGATTATGCATTGCTTTTCAACTCCGACTTCTACATTGTTAAAGTCAATGTGCCTGACGTGATTAGGCTTATACGTTCTGGATTACAACTTCTGTAATAAGCATATTTTGCAAAACACGCATGGTCTGATATAGCCTTCTCAAAAGTGTAAATTATAATAGTCATTTAAACAAGATTTATTGATTAAATGATTTGCAATTTGTTTGTTACTGAAGAAACTATGTGATACAAAGATCACATTTTTGTATGGGAAGCTTGAATTTGTGACTTATTTTTTCAGCATTACTGTAGTTCTCAACCTTAATAAATTTTGTGGGAAAAGCTGGACCTATCTTTTGAATATTTAATTAGTACCTGATACATCTTAAATATGGCAAAATATCTGTATTCTTTAATATCTGTAATTTCATCAGTACTCAAAGGCATATTTTGTATAAATTTTGCGGTTGTCAAAGACTTGAAACATTTCCAAAGTGTATAGATGATTTCTAACTGATTATTGACCTCTGCCAATCAACATAAAGGGGTATTAACGATTGTGACTGAACACATATTGACTACTCCGGCGAATATTTGATGTGTCGTAGTGTACGAGGTGTTTGACGCAATTAGTTATATTGAATGTGGTTACCACTAAACACGTACAAGCTACGATTATAACTAAATATTTTTAGAATCTAGTTCAGTGAAATGGGTTTGTCCCCATTAATAATTCACTTTATTGTAACATCTTTTAAACTACACGATACAGAGAAAGTTTAAACCGAAATGTTTCTCAACCACATGTGTGTTTGTCAGTCAGTGACAATGTTAATGGAAATGAAATGTGTTCAAATCATTCTGAAAGACTTATATATTTAAATTATGAATACACTATTTATTTTTGCCGATGATTATTGCTCTAACCTTAAGGCAGTGTTTATGATTGGTGTCTGGATTCACATAAAGTCTGATTTAAGGACTCCTGTCATTATTGCAGCATAACTGTGGTTACAGTTCGGCATTCAATGTAATAATCATTCCTTGGAATTGTCGAAATTACAAGAAGAAAAGCGAAAAGCCTGTGGGAAATAAATACGACAATAAATTACATTGCTGAAAAGCAATCATGAGAGAGTTAGAAAGAACGATCATTGAGATTTATTTTATTCTAGGCTTGTATTCATCAACGTTTGATGTCTGAAACTTAAAAATGACAAACATTCAATTTACAATTACTTTGTATATAGCAGAAGTGAAAAGTTGAAATTTGCCTGAGCTGTCTGTAGCTGAGGACTGCACATTTAAGTCTACTAGTTTATTACAATATGCACTAATTCAACAAATGTAAAAGCAAAAGAAAGTAAAGCCGTTTGAAGTCTCAGACATTGCAATCTTGATGAATACAAGCCTACAAGAAACCACTTGAAATAAAGTCATTTATTTCGTTGTGAAGAAAAATATAATACTTTGTGGATCTCATGATTGTGCAAGTAACACAACTTTTCTTCCAGGAAAATAACCACCGAGTCATTAACATTCCGAACGGAATTCAGACAGAGAGAGAGAGAGAGAGAGAGAGAGTTATAGAAAAAATGTGAATTAAAAGCACTTTAAAGCAACGCGAACCGTAAAAGTACAAGGAGAATTGTGCACTTACCTTACCTTACCCGTACTCATTATTACCTCTGTATTTCGCAAGTTGCAAACTTAACTGCCAGTCATGTAGTCTGTACGAAGTGCAATCGAATTTATCGATTCTTGATAAATGATTTATCATATATTTCTATGCAAAAGACAGTCAGATTTGAATATTTAAGTATTTCGAACGATGAAAAGGACACATGATAGCTTATTGCAAACTTTCATCCTAAATAAATGTACAAAGATGCACCATCTAAACACGTTTGCATGGTCATGTATTACTTTTTCTCGAGCATTTGATACAAATATCAATATAATAACTTGTCACGTAATTTCTACAGCCACTTCACGTTTTGTTTTCTCAAGTTGTGATCCTTCCAACAATGTATTTCATTTTGTCATTCTTATTGAAAAGGAAAATTCCCTTAAGCTTTTCTGTCTTTACGCAGTTATGACAAAGTTCAGAAAAAAATATTATCTTGCATGAGAAAATGTAACTGTAATTACACCGGCGTAATGACAGGGTTTTCCAAACCTCTCGACTTACGGTTCTCCTTAATCAAAAGTGATGTCTCACAATGAACAATCACGAACATTTCCATTACAGCTGGATATTTTGAAGGGTGGGAGTAATCGACCAACTGGGAATGCCTGTTAAGTCGATAGTCTTTTAACACGACTTAAAAAAAAACATTTTACTTTAAGACGATGGTTTCTCTTTCGTGTTGTAATTATAAGGCTTTCAAAACAATGCCAAATAAACACATGCACCCTCCGTTGTTTTTATTGCCACAATTCTGTATATTACAAAAGTAAGAACTTGCTATCAATAGATTTAACCCAATTTGATTAAAGCCTATAGATTAATAATATAACCGCCTCGATAGCCTAGAGGTAACATTCCCACGAGTTGAATTATCTCTACGATATAGATCTTGACGAAACTCTTCACAGTCGTAGATACACATTTGATCTACAGTATGGTGTAAATAAATGTATAATTGCACGTGCATGCGTTTGAATGATTTAAAAGATCCGTACATTACAAGCTGATAGTTAGACATAATTTGAAATTAACTAGCGAGTAAAACTGTATCAAATTTTGTTTTAGAAGAATATAGTCGTGGCCGTCTTTAATAGTTTTACTCAAGGGTAACCATAAATACAAATTATTTTGTATTTTCGGGTATCTAAACAGGTTTTATTCGACGTTATCTAGATACATGACGTTAGTTAAGCCATTACGTCCGGTTCATCAAACTTGCAAGACTACATTAAAATATTAACATAAAGTCGACAGTAACTGTTTCACACAAAATCGACCTTCAAAGTATGCACTATGCTGTGGAATAAAGTTCACTCAATTATAATTTGAAATCAAAACGTCAAATAACACCAAAAAGAATTGTTCTGCATTAAAATTGAACATGGTATAGAACATGTGTATTACTCTACAAAACGGTTGTCAATTTTACTGATACGTGTATAAGCATTCATTTTGAATTCCAGAAAAGAGCTGTATAAAGTCGCGACATTTTCAGATAGTTCAACGTCTCTCAAACCTCACATTACTGGGTTTAACTTAGCATTTAACCTTTTTATTCTATTTTATTTATTTCGTTATAAATGGCATTTATTGGCGGCAACTTTATGAGACTATATTATTTAGTATCCAATCGTATGGGACAGTACGGTAAACATGTTGCTGGTAAAGATATAATTCTGTGGTTTGGTGATGTACTGCTAAACATTACGAATTGTGACATTGATTTAAACTTTATTTATTTAGATCACTCAACAAGCGTATGTCAAAATCTGAACGCTTTTAGTACCGTGCTTTGTGTTTTCTCGACCAGATCATACTGTACGTTTGAGTACGGCCTCCGTGGCTGAGTGGTTATGGTCGCTGACTTCAAACTACTTGCCCATCAGCTATGTGGTTTGGAGCCTCACTCGGGCCGTCGAGTTCTTCAGTGAGGAAGCCATCCAACTTGATTACGGAAAATCGGTAGTTCTACCCAGGTGCCGCTCGTAATGAAATAGTTTTCGAAGGGGCACATGGGTTCTTCCTCCACCATCCTAGCTGGAAAATCTCCATATGACACCTGTAATTGTGTCGGCGCGACGTTAAACCCAACAAAACAAATAAAACTAACATAAATACTAACAGAAATATCAATAATATTTCTTGTAAACCTTACTGGCATTGTGGTTATCTCTCTTACTGACCAATTTAAATTTCATGGGAAGGGGAAATTCCTCTGACATAGCGGTATTAGGTATTATTTGCATTTCTCACGCGTGTTGAAAATGTAATTTTCCTTTAGAGTTTGTAAACGTAGGGTGTTTTACCACTCTATTAGTGCATAGAACAATAAGAAGAGTCAAATGGAGAACGTTACAAAGATATAATTATGTTTTCAATGCCAAAGCATTTATATCGGGCATAAGCAATCCATTCACCGGAAAAATGTCCTGAACTGTTGTAACGTTCTTCCGTTTCCTTTTCCCAGGAGATTAAATCTCAATATTGTACAGAGAGTTAGATAATTATTGCTTAACACGATCATGTCTGTAGTGAAAAAGGGATAACGAAGACGTAGAGGGACATAATTCTCTCAGCTTATCTCTCTCTCTCTCTCTCTCTCTCTCTCTCTCTCTCCCTCCATCATGAATGGAGTAAGAAACAATTATATTAGGTGTAAC
This sequence comes from Mercenaria mercenaria, assembly GCF_021730395.1. Taxonomy (NCBI): domain Eukaryota; kingdom Metazoa; phylum Mollusca; class Bivalvia; order Venerida; family Veneridae; genus Mercenaria; species Mercenaria mercenaria. The sequence continues at coordinate 66,356,334 of NC_069375.1, forward strand.
GAACTGTAAGTGTTTCTATAGATTGCTAATGCTACCTATACGTTTAAATATGTGTACAAAGATTCCGTAAAAATGTACGTTCCAACATTTTTGACTAACCCAACAAAAAAGAATACGTCTTGTCTGGAATTGACAAAATACTTACGAAAATCCGAAATACGAAAGTAATAGTAGTATGTATTTCTCTATTCATTTTTTTCTAAATGCTCTCAATGGATTACGAATAAATGCTGTTGAAAATTAATATTGTTTAGAGTATCAAATAGTTTTCTTAACTACTAGGAATAAGCCTTTTTTATCAGATCTGAACTAAGCATATTGCACGAGTTTCACACATAATTGGTTAAATTGGAAAACATCCTCCAGCGGGATGTTATTAAATATGCATCTTGAATTTCTCACTTAAGATGGAAAAGCAAACGTTCATATTCACATTAACTGAAAATGATTTGTATTAAAATGTTAAAAGTGAACAATATCAAACAAAGTCCCGTGCAGAAGTAACGCTATTGTCATTATCGGATCTTGTTGGGGGAATATCAATTTGCAATTTCCACACGAAACGTTGTATTCCGGTATTAAGAATGATCAATATTTGGCAATGGATAAAAACATTACGGATAGAAGTCCAACATGAAGAACGCAGTCGCAGATACAGAACTCTGCATAAAATACTTGTAAGTGTAAACGCAAACACGTACACATCGACTGAGCAAATGCGCACATTTGCACAAACTGATGCAAAAATAACGTAGTCTCCAAATCAAGATGTTTCTTAAAACAATGTTCGTTATTAATCAATTTTTTTTCTGTAATGGAGGAGCAACGGAAGTTGATTATTGATAGTAAGATTCTACATTTTGAGTGATCTTTTGTTGAAAAGTCAGACAGTAGAAGCATTTCAACCTTGTATAAACACATATTTATACACAAAGTAAGCTAACTGATTGTGCAATATCTTAATTCTTTCAATGAACCTTTTATTTTATCTAAGTAAGTTTATAAAATTGTTAACAAATTTCACACAATTCTTTAAATGACGATGAAGACTAGAATAGAATTTTATTTAGAAATAGACTTGCTTTTTTCCATTTAGAGTATTATGGAGGTGAACAACCACACGAGGTCTTCATCTAAAACACCAATACACTAAGCGCAATGGATATTTGAATTTAAATTACTTGTTTATAAATTTGATGATATTAAAAATATAAAAATATGATGTAGATTGTATTATATTGAGTGCATATATGTAGTATTACTTAGCGACTAAACTGAATTTATAGGCCATATTTACCTAACGTAATAGAAAACAGATCGCGCAAAAAATAAAAAAGAAATGGTAAACCTAAACATACGCGGATTTTACGCGTAAATGATCGACAAAACAAAACGTTGAAACCGAAATTCGTGGCATTTGGAAGTTGTCTGATCATGGACATAGTGTTTAGTTCATTGTTTTTATTCATTTTATATCATTCTACTTATTAAACATAATCTTTCAAATCTATATCCGATCTATACAAAATCACTTGTTTTGAAATGTACATCAAATTTGTGATCGTTTTTTTTCAAATAGTTAACAAATTTGGGTTTTATTTGATTAGAATATGCAAAGTGTTCTACTCCGATTTCCATGTCTCCAGTGTTGGAGTCAATGTGCATGACCTTTTTTGAGACGTATTTCTGGATTACGAGCTCTGTAATAACCATATATAGGCAAAACTTGTCTTTATTCTCGCACAGTTACAAAGGAAAAGGACACACGTATGGTCCGTCATGGCCTACTAACTGAAAGTCTCTAAATCGAGTAAATTATAATATTCATTTAAACAGGATTTATTGATTGAATTGATTGCAAGTTTTTGTTTTTGAACAAATTGTATGACACAAATGTCACACTTTTTAAAAAACGGGAATAGAATATTTTGACTGATGTTTTTAGCATTTTGTCTCAACCTAAATAAATTCTGTGAAAAAAACTGGACATATCTTCAGAATATTTAAGTGTTACCTGATACATCCATAATTTGGCAAAATGTCTGTGTGTTATTGAATATCTGTAATTTCATCAATACTCAAAGGTTCATGCTTTGTATGAAATAATAATTTTGATTGGAAAACAATAGTTAGCACAGAAAACAAGCATTCCTGTAGGGAAACCATGGAAACGTTTGTAGTTGTCATCGATTTACAACATTTCCAAAGTGTATAGCTGATTTCTAACTGAATATTGTGCCTTATCATATAACCTAAACCGGTAGTGGGTATGATGGTAAGTTTGTTATTAATTATGTCAGCGACTAGTTGATAAGTGTCACAAATACTGCAACGTGTTTGACGCAGTTAGATAATATGATAGCAACTTAACATGTTACTAAATATATGTTTACAATATAGTTCAATGAAATGCATTTGCCTCTATAAAAATGAACTTAACTGTGGCATCATCAGATGCTTACGGAGAGAAGTTTCTCTACCGCATATGTGTTTTTCGGTCAGTGAAAATTTTGACGAAAAAAAAAAGGTGTTCAAATAATTTTGTATGACTTACATATAAAGATGTATTATATTCAAATTAGATTAAAACTTCATATTTTACAACATGAACAGATAACCCATATAGTTTAAGTAAACATAACAATAAATAGCACTATGCATTATAGGGTTTAAGAAAGAACACAGGTATAGATAAACACAGAATAAATGTGTACTACCACTAAAACACTGGCTGCTTTTAACAATCAAGCGTTACTGGATGGCAATTAATTATGTTTATTGACTACTTGTTAATTATGTTATATATTTGATAAAGTAAAATTTATTTGATGAGAGTTTTATATATTTGAAGTAAATATCTACGATAAAACATTTTAGTGGAAGTTGGCCATTGGATATCTTTAATATTGGGATGCACTATTTATTTGCCGCTAACCATATTTATTGCTTTAACTATACGTTTGTTGAGTTTTGATTCACATCAAGTCTGATTTAAGGAATCCTGTTATCATATAAGCGTAATTGTGATTACAGTTCGGCATGCAATGTAATAATCTTTCCTTGGAATTGTCGAAATTACCAGAAGAAATACGAGAAAGCCTATGGGAAATAAATACGACAATAAATTACACCGCTGAAAAGCAATCAAGAGGGAGTTAGAAAGACCGAACATTGAGATTTATTTTATCCTAGGCATGTATTCATAAATGTTTGATGTTTGAAATTTAAGAACGACAAATATTCAATTTACAGTTACTTGGTATGTAGCAATAGTGTAAAGCTGAAATTTGCCTGTGCTGTCTATAGCAGCAGACTGCATATTTAGGTCTAGTTTATCTCAATCTGCACTAATCAATTAATAACAACTGTAAAGTCACATGAAAGTTAAGCCGTTTTGAAGTATTAGACGTTGCAATTTTGATGAATACATGCATAGATGAAACCACTTGAGATAATGTCATGTGTTTCGTTGTGATGATATTTATTTTTAAGATTACGATTGCTTTATAGATCTCATGATTATAAAGGTATTACAATTTTACTTTCAACAAATTAAACTAAAGACGTTCAAAAACGGAAGTATTTCGAACGATGAAAAGGAATACATTTTTTATACCTAAATGCAAACTAGCTTAAACATAAACTTACAAACATGGGAATGAATGGGCATGTACTACTTCTTCAATATTTGATAGAAATATCAACATAGTCACTTGTCACGTAATTTCTACGGCCACGTTAAGCTTTGTTTTCTAAAGTTGTGTTCCTTCCAACAATGTATTTCATATATTGTCATTCTTATTGAAAAGGAAATTCCCCTAAGCTTCATTGTTATTTTCGTTATTTTGACAGAGCGCAGGAAAGATTATAACGTTGCATGTCAAAGTGTTACTGTAATTACACCGGCATAATGACAGGGTTTCCTAAACCTATCGACTTACGGTTCTCCGTAATCATAATTGATGTCTCACAATGAACAATCACGAAAATAGCTCATAGAGCTGAATATTTGAAGGGTGGGTGTAATCGAAGGGCTTGAAAAGTCTATAAAAGACGATAGTTTTTAACATGAATTAAAGACATTTTCCTTTAAGACAATTGTTTCTCTTTCATGTTTTAAGTATAGGCGTTCAAAACAATGTTAAATAAATACATGTACCCTGTGTAATATTAAATGCCACAATTATGTATGGTCCTTGAAATAAGAACATGTTAACCTTAGAAATAAATTTAACCAAAATTAATGAAAGCCTATTGGTCAACAAGAAGTTCGAGAAACACCGTTAAAGTTATACTTTAATTTAATAATATACAGTGTAATGTAATATCATTCATCTTTATGGGCATGATTTTATTTTATTGGGAATATATAAATTCGCGGATTTTGTCATTCGAAGGTAAAATAAACTTGAATTAACTACTTCCTTGGCATTCTATTTCATGGACTGAGTCAAACACGAAATCCACGAACTTTAGTATCTTAAGCATCTTAACAGACAGAAAAAATAGTGTTGAGGTGGGGAAGTTGGCTAATATGAAAGAAGTATCTTTTGTGCATGAATGACGTTAATTTAGATACCCAGTTAGTAATTTAAGGTTGCTTTCTGTGGCTATTTCACTGTTTCAGAGCACTTCAGCGCAAAAATACAAAAGAAAGGAAAGAAACAAAGCCATCATTTAGCATTTAAAATTACAAGCCTTTAAAAACATAAAGTGCACATTTATTATGATAAAACGATTAGAATAAATCATTTTAAGGTACATTATTGTCACTTAATCTAACATTGATGATTATTTGAATACAAAAATAAGATGTGAAAACTGATATTTTCGCAAGAGAATTTGTTCGGTAGCTATTTCCACACAAATCATATCCAGTTAATGTGAATTTCTGAGATTGTCTTTGCGATTGTCTCCGGAAGCAAGAAACTTGAGAAGCGGAGTTGAATCAGGCTGTATGGTTTTCAATATTTTTCCAATAATATCCCGCTGGTGTACGGTGTGAAATTGTTCCGTCCTTTTGACCTTTTTAGGGAGGAATGCACTAATCCTTATTAACGTTATAGCCTCTAAGACTGTACACATACAGTTTGTACTTCAACCAAATACAATAATTACTATTTATGTCACGGTAATGGAGGAAGATATTGCTTAGGCGGACGGGTAGCCCAGTCGGTAGAGCATCGGAACGGTATTCCGAGTCTGGTTCACATTTTTCTCACCTTGTGACATTTGGCGCCCAACGTGTGCCCGTGCCGGCATTACACTGTTTAGTCTCCGACGCTTGTAATTGCTTATGTATAAAGTACCTACTAAAATTTGAGGACGAATTTCAAAAATAGTTGGGAAATATGTCACGGTAATTTTTTTTTTTTGGATTTAACGTCGCATCGACACATGATAGGTCATATGGCGACTTTCCAGCTTTAACGGTGGAGGAAGACTCCAGGTGCCCCTCCGTTCATTTTTTCATCACGAGCGAACACCTGGATAGAACCACCGGCCTTCCGTAAGCCAGCTGGATGGCTTCCTCACATGAAGAATTCAACGCCCCGAGTGAATGTCAAGGTAAAGGACTTATAATAAGAAAAGAAGAAAATGTGTAGGCGGCCGGGTAGCTCAGTCGGTAGAGCATCGCAACGGTACTCCGAGGCATTGGGTTCGAGTCCCGGTCTGGCTTTACATTTTTCTCACCCTGTGTCATTTACATTTTCAATCATCGTATTCTGGTGATAGAGTTTTAATAAGATCGAAGAGGAAATATGATGTACATATTACTTTCCTGTAGAATGTACACTTGTTTGTTGTTCTTTTTTTTTGTTTTTTGCTTTTTTATTGTTTCTGCTTTAATCAATTGAAAACAAACTCCACAGAGAGAGAGAGAGAGAGAGAGAGAGAGGGGGGGGGGAGAGAGAGAGAGAGAGAGAGCAAAATGTTACTGCAAAAAGGTCTTTTAAGTACACGTTAAGCAGGTCTCACTACGGACTTGTCATGATCGTGTTCAACAATAATTATCTAACGCTCTGTAAAAGTAATGAGATTTTATCTCCAGGGAAGGAAATTGGCGGAGCATTGCTTCTATGGAGAAATGTTTTCAAATAAATGTATTATGTACGAGTTATATAAACGTCTTGTCAACGAAAACTGTGTATTATTTTCCGTGTGTGTGTGTTTTTGTTTCTTTCACTTTCATCACTGACACGTTTGGAGTACAAATACAACTACTTTTAAAGTATTGTCTTTTAAAACAAACACAGACAAGGTTAAAAGACATCTTTAATCCAACATGTTTTATTTACAGATGTTTAAAGCTCTCATTATACTAGTCAGTTTCAAATGATTGATATATGGATAAATATTTCATATTTTTGCACAATATCTCTTCGTCTGTAAATTATGATCACATTGAGAAGCATGCAAACATACAGTCTACTTTGATAACATGTTCATTAGAGGTATATATTTCATGATGCTGCTATGGGAAGCCATAAAGGTATTGGACCCGTAATAGTAATGTTTAAAAAAATGGGATTTGCTTGGTATATTCTTACAGTTGACTACATTTCGCACTGTGTTGTAAATTTCAAACAACGTTTACCGTGCCGTTTTTTTTGTGTTTTTTTTTTTTTGTAAAATAAAGAAAAGTGGAAACTTCACAGGTCGCTTAACACGACAAAAACGAAAATGTTGCAGGCTCGGTTTGATTGAGCCTGTTCATGGACGGTAGTGGAAATGCATGCTACTGTCCACGCCCTCTAGCCCCGCGTTGAGCAGAACTCAACATTTACACATGCTAAAAGTACAAAAAGCAATTTAGAGACATCCGCAGATGTATTCAAACGGCGGTGAGTTTTATGGTATTTCCTCAAGCTCAAGTAGACACAAATTTCAATGTGATGGCCACTATCTAAAACGTTTGAAGGGAATTCATTACAGCATTAATTTTGATAAAAGAAACATCAGACTATTGTTAGACAATTATAAAACACAAAATAAAACTGTAAATATCATTCTTTTTTAGGGTGCCTCAAGTAAACAGATCTTTGAATAGCAAGAAATCGCTTATAAAATGAAAATTTTCCACTTTTGTACAATACATCCATAAAAAGTCTTGAAAGAAGTAAAAACTTCTTGAAAAAAGGAAAATATGGAAAAACAAAATTTGGTTCCAGTGGGGTTTGAACCTACGCACACCCCCCCCCCCCCCCCCCCCCCTGAATATTGCAGTCAAAGTAGACTGTAGACTTACGGTAGGAACTGAATACTCTTCAAAAAGGAGATACTCTATTACGGGTCCAATACCTTAATTTTTACAAATTAAATCTAGTTATTGTTGGAACATGTTGATTTTATCTTATTTGTAACTGTTGAATCTGTATAGTTTTTGTATTATTTATAATTAATTGCTGCCAGACAGATAGAACAATAGAACTACTTTTTAGAAATATAAAATTAAGGACGTATGCTAGAATTTGGTGCGAAAATTTTCCCAATAACAGAATTTCTTCAAACTTTGGATATTGAAGGACAATCATCTAAAAAACAAAAAATGCAATAAAAATTATAGGTCACGGGTATCGAAAAAGAGTTATCTGCCCTTGAAAACAGCATTTCCCCCAAAAATGACGTTTTCAAGGGCAGATAACTCTTTTTCGAATCCAGTGACCTATGATTTTTATTGCATTTTTTTTTTGTTTCTTAGATGATTGTCCTTCAATATCCAAAGTTTAAAGAAATTCTGTTATTGGGAAAATTTTCGCCCATCTCATATACAGGGAATTCTAGCGTACGCCTTTAACACAAAAATCAAATTACCCAGTCATTAGAATCCTTTTCTCTTTAAGGCTATTTTCCCACGACACAAAATTTGAACTGTGACAACACCAAATGGGTGTTGTGACACAAAATGGGTGTTGAGGATATATGATTAGCAGAAGTATACTTATCATATATATTGTATCGTAAAGAACTTTAAGAAATAAGTAATTGCCTATTACATACCTATTATCTGCAAGTATATAAATGAAACAGCATTCCGAGAGCCCAGATTCGATGCCATGTGTCGTACGCTAACGGGAAATATTATACATTTATCTTTGAATCCTTATTACCAGCGAATGACATCTTAATTATTTTCCTTAATAGGTATAGGACAAGACAGTAGTATAATTGTCTTTTATATTTGATAATGTGTTGATAGATTTCTCTTTTTTGTCATTAGGCAAGCATGACTCTTTAACTTGTAAGAGAATATCGACTTCGGTTAAATTACTATATTGGATTCACCACATAATAGATACACTTTCGTAACAAAAGTTTCTCCTTAAAGATAGTAAATAACAATCTTTTACAATTATCCGTCCCTAGAGTTTGAAACTCATTTTTAAGATAATTATTCCTTAACGCCAGCATGATGTGTGATTAACGAAATAATGTCTAAGGGAAAGTGGTGTCACTATGAAATGGAATAATAACAAATATAACGAATAACAAATATTAGTTACAAGTTAATCTTATACATACATTAACAGGCATGAAATTGTTAAGAACTATTTTCTTATAAATCCGTCAAATATACCTGTTGGGAAAAAAGAAAGTTAACATAATCATTTATAAGACTAAGATAAGAGTAACTGCACACCGAGCACATCTATTGTTCTCTCAAGCAACTTTACCAAGTCATTGACTTTTAATTCAATATACATAGTAAAGATATTTTATACGTGTTATGCGCATAGCAGATGTAATAACATTTACCTCGTTTTAGCGATATTTTAAATGCATATTTGATACTTTGTCACTTTGCAAAATAAATCGTCGAGATTTTCAGCCGAGGGCAAAATCAAAATAACAATCTACAAAGAGTTCATTTTCCCATTAGCAGAATAATTTTTATGGAAATATGTTGAAGTGAACGTCCCATAATGAAATGTCAAATATTCATCATCGTTTCTTCAGGAGGAATATTAATTCCCAATTTCCACACGAAGCCTTATTTGAATAATCAATTGAACCGAACAAAGAAACACAGTAGCGAGTAATGATATAGAGATTGCTTTTATCAAACGGATTTAAATAGAAAATTCATTCTTTTAAAGAGCCCAAAAAATGTACAACAAAATGCCGCCATTGGTTAAACACTCATATTAACTTTCACATGTAACATGTAAATTCCACAAATTATTAAACACATTACTGTCATCAAGAATAACATGAAAGGACCTGAACAAGCGTGTTTGCTTAATTTTAACTGCTTGTCCTTTTAGTGTTATACTTTTTGATTCTACAAAATAAAACAACGTGGTGAAAAATCGCCTATATACTTTTCACAGTATGGTATCATTTATAGATATTTATAAGATGTTGCATTAAAAAATACACATATGCGCCGATACTGAATTCATGCACTATGATAAAAGAGAGTCAATTGAATAACATGTGTATACTTGATGTGAAGAATTATGACTGAGTCGGACTTTACGTCGAATCAACACAAAAAGGTAATATTCCAACGACAGGAAGTTCAACTGAAAACGTAAAATGGAAAACTTTATACCTGGGGGAGAGTAGGTGTTGAAGTATTAGTAGCAGTAAGAATTTTTTTAGTGGGGGCTGTCAGAATAATTCATCGTTGCTTTAATGTGCCATTACGCCGAAAAACATATATGTTGTAGATGTGTTTGTATTGAGGTGTTCAATGGGTTAAATTAGATAAAATTTATATCGCAGTGGAGAGAAAATAGCTGGGTTTAAAGTATTGTAAGGCACACCGTTATATTATACAAATCCAGAATTGTTCGCGAGAGATAGACGTGTTAAACGCATTTTATCCATGTGGTTTTGAAATTAGTTTAGACCCAGCTGTGGCTCGGATATTGAAGTAAAGATTTATATGAGTATATAATTATAACTGGTGACTAATTCATTGATTGTTGACTGTGATTTTGTTTTGATTGCTAACAATTTGATTTGGTGAATTTGCTGCTTATAGCTTGAATTTGTGTGTTTAGAGTTTCATTTAAGTGTCAGATGTGTGTAAATTTATATTGAGCTGTATAATTGCAAAGAGCTAAGAATGTATATTTTGTTCTGGTCGCTTAGTTTTAAAAAGTTGTGGTAAAAGCTTGTGCTTGTCGAGAATAACTGTTAGATTCAAAAGTAAATATTTGTTATAGGCAGGCGGTGCAACCTACCTCCGTAAAGCCTCGCACCAACCAGATTTCGTACAAACTAGAAATAGATATTAACATCTTAAAAATGCTTATAATATACACATTAATTTATGAATACTTATTACAAAGCTAACATTGTTATATTTTATATAGTACCATGACTATGCTATTTTGGCATTGATCCGTATAAGTGTATAAATAGCAAAGCTGTAAGCGCACAAATCTATACATGTTTGTGTAAGTATACCCTTAATCTGTATAAAATGTAAGTAACTCAATATTGAATTCAATTGCATTTTTATTGTATGAGGGAATATGCAAAACCGTTGTAATTATTCATTTCTAAACTTAGTTCCCGACCATTGGTTACTGTAAATCTTGAATAAGCAATGTTGTTATGAATAAGTCCAGTATAACAAAGCTAGAATATATAACGAGTATTAATACACAAACTGCTTAAATGTTTTCTTAGCAATATACCAAATAACAATTAACAAGATGATAGAAGGTAAATCCAGATATTGTCCGACTTCCTTTATGCCAACATTATTTTACAAAAAAAACGTAGGCAAATGAAATAATGACATATTCATCAACTGGAGACATTTGAATAACAGTACGGGAATAACAAGAGCGTTCTAGAAAATAAACCGCATACAAAACGTATCTGTACAACCAGTTTACATGCCAAGTATGCCTTGTCTGATAAAATGAGAAGTAATCAAATATGGAAGAAAAGACAAACAGTTGAATTTTCTCTCTTTTATTCATAGAACAAATAGATATATAGCTGATTTGGAACACTGCTCAAGTTTATCCCCGCCCTTCTATATATTATTTAGATTATTCGAACTGTATCTAGGGACGCTGTTAGTAAGATTTCGCCATATCATTTTTATTCTATGGGCGAAACTGTATTTTTGCCGTAAAATCATTGTGTAAAGTTAGTCATAAAATTTTCGTAGCATCACTTTTTCAAAGTTTCATAACGTTTCGTGTTGTTTCTTTTATGTTAATTGAACTATTCTGGAAGTTTCGTAAGGATCCATCAAGAAAAACATGCTTGAAAATGCAATTTTTTAGAAATTACATGACTAAAACGGCTGAATTATACGAAACAAATCCGTGCTTTAAAATAGGATAATGTCAATAATTGTCAGGCTAATTTGAAAAAAAAATGGTTACCGCAAATATGTTCTTTAGAAGGATGTATAAAATATATATAGTACCAATTTATATTTCAGAGAAAAATCCTGGGAAAATATAGTATGGAAAAGTTGTATAATCAGTATGTATGGCAAATGGATAACCTACCTGGCTATCGTCGAAATCCATGTTTAAATGGTATTCCGGAAGGATATCATCACGCAAGTTTACATCCTCAAGGGCCATCTGAACTGCTGGCAAACAGCCTTGACCACCTGCCCAACTACCTGACATTGGAAAAATTCCACCAATCGTAATATTCCTATCCTTGAGCCCTTCTGCATGTCTTGTAGATAAGGAAAATATTAACAAAACAAGAATAACATTCACTAGGCAAAGTACTAGCCGCATTATGATACTCCAGCTCTATTTGTTTTTCCAGATAAAAATATAAGTATAGCCTTTTTCCATTATATTTCACTTAGAAAATTTTCTCAAAAATTAATTTTTTATATGGCTTTACAAGTATTTATAACTACACTATTCAGTTTATTCAATATTCAATTTATAAATACTGAAGTATTGTTTACTTTAATTGTATTTCTCCTGATTGCCTTCACAGTAAACAATTACTTAGAAGTAAACACAAAGATTGATATAAACAAATATATCCTAAGATCTATATCTAAAAATATATAATCTTTCAATCACACAACAGCTAGCCGTAAAATATATCCATGCTATTCACAGTGAAACGAAAATCAATCTATAGGAATCAGGCAGCATTCAATTTTCTATAGCCGAGTCTAGCGAGAGGCCAATACCACAGAATGTTGTTCTATCTAAAATTGAGATATTTCTCCATTCGTAACGAAAGAACCTTCCTGTGGGTCGATATCGTATTCTTGCTCTCTGCTATTCCGTCTTACAAGGGCAACTCTGAAAAGAAACTTTTGTAACTCTAAAAGCATTGCGCTTGATTACATTTTCTCACAATTGTGAGCAGTAATTTGTCATGTGGATCTTGACGTACGGGGAGGAATTATGTGAATGCATTTATTTAGAACTAGTTTCTAAATAAGATCTGTTATATATATGATTTGATTTTGTTACGCTGAGAAAAATAGAGAGTACGAGGAAAACAGTATCATTCTGTCCATTTATTATAATTAGAACTGCAATGTCACATTGGTGTTACAGCTGCAAACATGCGGTATTGTGTGTGAATTTGGATTGTATTTTACGGTCTTCTGTGATGATGAAGACCGTTCAATTCATCTGTACAAAATAATTCCGTGTGAGGGTGTGGCAAATAGCATAATCTCACAATACCGGACTAAATCAAACCAAATCTGCTATTATTCTGCCTACAAAGGATCTTATTAATTTCATTCGAAAACAGTAACTGGTACTAGAAGCTTAGCTTTATGAGTATATTCTAGAATGTCATGTTTATCAATGAGATATTATATAATATTATATATTAGCAGATCGTTTGGAAGCATAGAATACAAACTGATTAATTTGGTTGAACCTGGGAATGAGAGGTAATGGATAGTGCAACACCCCTCATGTACCGGCTTACATAGATGTTGAATGGACTCCGTGATCCTAAACGACCATAAAAAAAACAATACTGAATCCAAGTCATGTACAGTCCCTGGCTCGCGGATTTTTCAAAGTCCGCGCTTCCCCGCGATTGGACCCTAGCGCGGACAATTTCCTCAGCCGCGGGGATGCGCGTTTTTTCATGCATCTCCGCAATACATTTAACAGCGTCCGCCGCGACCAAATGCAATAAAATCGATTGCGGTGTCCCGCGATGACGGTCGCGGCGCATCGCGATGAAGTGCCGGTGGTTCGCGATGAATTGCGATGATTCGCCGCGATTTACAGGTAAATGCAGTGGCTTGTTGTTATGTATACAATTAATTTAAAATTTCAACACTATGATGGGATAAGAAATGGAGAAATTAAACAATGTTTTATATTTTTGAATCATTTCTTTCTTTCTACTTCTCTATTTCAGGTGTTATTTCCATTAACTTATATAATTTAATAAATGCAAGGATTATATTTTTAAAACATCAGGGTTATGAAATTTAATGTCATTATGTCTTTGAACTTGTATAATACATGTATATATACATGTACTACTGTATTATTTGTTAATTTATTTAGACAAGATGAAAATAAATAGTATTTTGTATGTTGATGGCTGAGTTGCGAAAATACATCACACATCACACATCCAAAATTCGATTTCATTCATCAACGTATTGTGGTCGATAATTGCCCCAAGTGCAATGATGCCCATTTGTTTTAATTCCGAGATATGAATTTAATTATAATTGATACTTATTTGAGTGTTTCATGCTATGTTCTAAATTTTCCACTGATCAGTTCGTTAACCAATAAAGATGTTACTAGTCAAGCATTAAGTACACGTGAAAATTAAAGACATGAAAACAGTCATTGTTCATCATAGTTGTGATATTGTGTTTAACTTAAAAGTTACAGAATTACGCTGGAATTAAAAAGTAACCTATAATGACACTTCGTCAACGGACGAATCAAATTTCGCATTTTCTTGTAAAATACATGTGTGACGACAAGAAACAGATCAGGAATTAAAGGACTTATTAGAACTAACGATGAGGTAATTGAAGATTTCACTTCGTTATCTTATATCTCATTATTTTCCAGGAGTTTTGCATAATATGAGCCGCGCCTTTAGAAAACCAACAAAGTAGCTTTGCGACCTGCATGGATCCTGACCAGCCTGCGCATCCGCGCGGTCTGATCAGGATCTGTGTTGTTCGCTAACTGTTTCTCTTACTGCAGTAGGTTATGAAAGCGAACAGCTTGGATCCTGTCTAGACTGCGCGGTAACAAAGCCACTATGTTGATTTTCTCATGGCGCGGCTCAATTATACAGTGAATTAATTTTTATCAGATATTATCAGATTACGAGTTTAAAAATCATATATTTACAGCTTTCTGTAATATTATAGTGATCAAGTCTGCTACATGTAAATAAGGCGCTGAAGGTGTTACATAGTGAAATTAATAATATCGAAAATGATTTTATAATGTATATAAAATATCTGCATTTCACCCGATAATGTTCATGAAACTGTTGCAATAAAAATGATTGATTTAATAAAAACTAGAAATATATATCATGATAACAGATAAATTTTCCATGGATGCAAAATAAATATCATAAAAATATTTTTAAGTCAGTGCTTTAAACTCCAACAGAAATACGTATGTTTTCATTATATAAACTAACTTTTACACATTTATAACAACAATGTATTTACGTCCGATACCTTCCATTCAGATTACACGCCACGTCTGTATTCATATCGATAAATATGTTACTCCATGTACTTTACTATTCGCATTATGGTTAACAATTTCGCTTTACTGTATTTTTTAAATTGACGGCATTTTGTTATTATTAAAGATTTTTTAATTCTGTTTTTTGCCTTTCCTAGCCGAAAGTCCAAATTAAATATCCGCATTAATTTCAATTTATTTACTTTTTAGACATAATAGCTATTTACGACCGCGCTGTATGAAATTTTACCGGTAATTTTACTGAAAATAGGCCGTTTTTAAATAATTTTGTTTAGTTTAATGTTGATATCTTAATGAAAATGCCCTGTCAATCTAGCTGTATCTATCTTTTATCGATGTGGAAAGTTGGAAGCAAATCTATTGGATAATAAAAGATCTACACGCATTTCCTGAGTACGGGACACCTCAATTTCGCGGTATAATTCTTAGCCAAAAATTACCTGTTTACCTGTTGCCTGCTTTCGGTTGCCTGTCGTCGTCTGCTTGTTTACTGTACTTCCTCACTTCTGGATTTTCCTATGTCATTCCTACTGGATTTCTTAAAGTTATTTGAGCCGTGCCATGAGAAAACCAACATAGTGGGTTTGCGACCAGCATCCGCGCAGTCTGGTCAGGATCCATGCTGTTCGCTTTTAAAGCCTATTGGCATTGGAAAAACTGTAACGGAACAGCATGAATCCTGACCAGACAGATTGTATGCGCAGGCTTGTCTGGATCCATGCTGGTAGCAAACCCATTATGTTGGTTTTCTCATGGCACGGCTCATTTCTTATTAAAGTTTTATTACCTTTGTTTCTTTTCTATGTAAAACATGTAAAAATTGTGTAAATTTGGTTAAAACTGTTAAAACTAGCTACAATTGGATAAAATAAGAGTCGGCCTTTGCCGAAAACGAAAACACAAAGACTCTTAATTATGATTTTTATTGTGCCTAAAGATTTAATAAAATTTTATTATAAAATTATATTTAAAACTAAGTTGGTAAAAACAGGTGACCATCCTTGCCGAAATGTAAAGTGGTTTACTTAGAAAGTACTTAAACAACGATTTCTTTATATATTTTATATAATATTCTATAACAAAAAGGCCTGATATAATTAATGTATGTTCATAATACATATCACATTGTGCAACTGTTTCTTTACAAAAATAGAAAAGTGTCAAGTGTCAAGTACGTGTATTATACAGTATTTGACTATGCTTAAAATATTGATGACAATAAACAGTATGAAAAGTGATACTTCCTGCAAGTGTTAAACGGGTCATTTTTGTTTCTCCAACCTCGGTACTCCACAATGACATGAGACAGTTTATGCTATATATTGCTTATATTTCTGTTTTATTTTGCGAATGAATATAAACATTAATCCTCAACAGGAAATCATTAAATTTCAAATTAAAACTACAAAATTCCAACGCCAAGCCCTACGTGTAAATTTTGAAATTTATCCAAAAGGTAAGATAGGAATAAATTTTAATTTGTTAAATACTATAGATATTTACTAAACTAATGGAATGACATATCAACATAAATTTTATTTATTTGTTCTTAAACCCTATTATTTGTCCATTTTAACAGAAAAAACTAATGCAATTATACATGTAACAACAGTAGAGAGTTTATATGTATTAAACCTACAAAATTTACCTGGATTTCGCGGTGATTGCCGGTGGTTCACCGCGATCCATCGCAATTCACCGCGACCCGCTGAGATTATTCTTCGTGACTCGCCGCGGACATTTATTGATACTTCTATTGCGGTGTATTATATAATCACCGCGATGTTTCGCTCTTGTCAACAGCCGTTCAATTTGAAAAAATCATCGCAATTTTCCACTCAAGGCAAATATTTGTGCCGGTGGTAACGCGGAAAAAGCAAAATCCGCGAGCCAGGGACTGTACCTACAATATAATACTCATGTACGGGAGCACAATAAGGTTGGACATCAATGTCCAAGAAGACAGCGTCGTTATATGAATGAAAAGTGTTAATAATACGCTTCAGCAGAACACACAGTTACTGAATAACCACAAAACAAAGTTAGAACATTAAAGTTGCGCATTTCGTCAGTGTAGTATTGGTAAATTTGAGCAACGGATAGTATGGTATTTTTTCACGAAGTTGGATAGGTGACGTACTTGTACTATTTCACGAAATAGTCGTTTTATGGGAAATCTTTTCATCAATGCTGTTTGTTAGCAATGAGCCCAATCTTCTTTAAGAAAACAAGATAATGTATGTATCTTCTTTGCAACTCTTCAACTTTTACGAAATTTTAGTCCAATGTTTGTTTTCCACGATGACTATTTTTGAACTTTTCATATTGTAATTTTCTCTTACATCGATACAGAATCAGCGAAAATGCGAAATTTGATTTATTGACACACGTTAACCTGAGTGTACGGAACAATAAATGTAGCCGATTATTAGGAGCTATAATTGTGGCTGTGGTTTCAGGCATTCAGTCTTGTCGTGTCGGGCGATCGATGGGTTTTCACTTTATCTATTTTATAATTTTTGTGTTGGTACTTGAAATGATACGAGCACGTTTCTTCTGTTCTCAAGTACGTCATATTAAAAGGAAACAAGAAGTAGTAAGCCAGTTTTACCATATAAACTGAAATCAAGTTGACGCTCCTGCCAATGACATAATGCAATATTGAAAGACGTCTTTTCATACGTATTATGCGATCATCCGGCGGGCAGGCAGTGTCCTCTAAAGATGTCAGATATCTTGCTTCAGTAGTTCTTATTAGATGTTCACCGAAGTTGGTGACAATATTTATGTGTATGATATCACGGCTATGTTTGATAATCAGTTTGATTCTTTTAGACGCTCTGGAGTTATTGTCCTTGAATTACTAAATAATATGAAAATTGCCACCGCCCGCTCATCAGAATATGAATAATTGACTTTTCATCAAACTGCGTCATAATGTTTATTGGGATAATTCCGTGGCCAAGTTAGGTACCTAGCTTGATTCTCAGAGTCTCTTTGGACTTATGACCAAGTTCGATAACCAGCTGGATTGTCAAAGAGGCTCTGGCCCTTGAATTACTCAAGATTTCGGAAATTATTAGCTCTCGAACTTGAGCAGTTCTTATCAAATGTTAACCAGAATATTTATGGGGATAATATCTCGGTCATGTTGACATCCAGATTGATTGTTATAGAGACTCTGGAGTTGTGTCCCTTGAAATACTAAAATTGCGAAAATTGACAGTGTCCGTTTTCTAACCTGAGTGTACACCTTTATTGGGTACAACGTTTATAGGTACAATATCTCGGAGAAGTTTAATCACCAGTTGGATACTCCCAGTCACTCGAGGTATGGACCTAGAATAACTTAAAATTGCGAGAAATACATAACTTTGGCAGTTCTGATCTAATGCTAGCCAAACTTAGGGCATTGTATAATCACCCCTTGGATATGGTGCCTGCCGTATAATTTTTTTTGGGGCAGTTTCTGTGATATGCAGGCTCCATAACCTCAGATCTCCTTTCTAAATTCCAGTTTGTTTAGTTCTGCCCATTGTTTTCTCGTTCAGGGCAGACCCATCATTTTAACTGGGGACGATACGCAGCTTTCATGGAATTACACGCTAGTGTATCATTGAAAGTTCCATGTGCACCGCCGTATGAATACATCTGCGGATGTTTCGAAAATGATTCTTTGTACTTGTAGCATGTGTAAATGTTGAGTTCTCCTCAACCCGGGGCTAAAGGGCGTGGACGGTAGCATGCATTCCCACTACCGTCCATGAACAGGCTCAATCAAACCGAGCCTGCAACAATTTCGTTTTTGTCGTGTTGAGCGACCTGTGGAGTTTCTACTTTTTCTATTTTATTGTCACAGCAGCGTTGTTTGTCCCGTGTGGGGGCCGTAAATGTCTCCCCGTACATTCAATCAGGCCTGTTATATTTCGATCTTCTCAGATCGTTCAGCACCACTTTATGTCGTGTTATTGGTACTGTTTAGTTTATCAGCTTGAACATTCGGCCTGTGTGGTTCCAATACTCCCGCTTTCATAGCTTTGGGTATTGTATAATCACCCCTTGGATATAGTGCCTGCTTTTTTTTATTTTTTCTTTTGGCAGTTCCCCTGTGATATGCAGTCTCCATAACCTCAGATCCCCTTTCTAAATTCCAGTTTGTTTAGTTCTGCCTATTCTTTTCTCGTTTAGGGCAAAACCGTCAATTTAACTGGGAACCATACGCCGCTTTTCATGGAATTACACGCTAGTGTATCATTGAAGGTTCCATGTGTACCGCCGTATGAATACATCTGCGGATGATTCTAAATTGATTTTTTGTACTTGTAGCATGTGTAAATGTCGAGTTCTGCTCAACCCGGGGCTAGAGGGCATGGACGGTAGCATGCATTTCCCCTTCCGTCCATGAACAGGCACAATCAAACCGAGCCAGCAACATTTTCGTTTTTGTCGTGTTGAGCGACCTGTAGAGTTTCCACTTTTTCTATTTTATTATCACAGCAGCGTTGTTTGTCCAGTGTGGCGGCCGTAAAAAGACTCCCCGTACATTCAATCAAGGCTGTTATATTTCTATCTTCTCAGATCGTTCTGCACGACTTTTATGTTGTGTTATTGGTACTGTTTAGATTATCATCTTGAACATTTCGGCCTGGATGGTTCCAATACTCCCGCTTTCATAGCTTTGGGTATTGTATAATCACCCCTTGAATATAGTGCCTGCTTTTTAATTTTGCCTTTTGGCAGTTCCCCTGTGATATGCAGGTTCCATAACCTCAGATACCCTTTCTAAATTCCAGTTTGTTTAGTTCTGCCCATTCTGTTCTCGTTTTGGGCAAACCCATCATTTTAACTGGAAACCATACGCCGCTTTTCATGGAATTACACGCTAGTGTATCATTGAAGGTTCCATGTGGACCGCCGTATGAATACATCTGCGGATGATTCTAAATTGATTTTTTGTACTTGTTGCATGTGTAAATGTCGAGTTCTGCTCAACCCGGGGCTACAGGGCATGGACGGTAGCATGCATTTCCCCTACCGTCCATGAGCAGGCTCAATCAAACCGAGCCAGCAACATTTTCGTTTTTGTCGTGTTGAGCGACCTATGGAGTTTCCACTTTTTCTATTTTATTATCACAGCAGCGTTGTTTGTCCAGTGTGGCGGCCGTAAAAAGACTCCCCGTACATTCAATCAGGGCTGTTATATTTCGATCTTCCCAGATCGTTCTGCACGACTTTTATGTTGTGTTATTGGTACTGTTTAGATTATCATCTTGAACATTTCGGCCTGGATAGTTCCAATACTCCCGCTTTCATAGCTTTGGGTATTGTGTAATCATCCCTTGAATATAGTGCCTGCATTTTAATTTTGTCTTTTGGCAGTTCCTGTGATATGCAGACTCCATTAACTCAGATCCCCTTTCTAACTTCCAGTTTGTTTAGTTCTGTCTATTGTTTTCTCGTTTAGGGCAAACCCGTCAATTTAACTAGGGACCATACGCCACTTTTCATGTAATTACACGCTAGTGTATCATTGAAGGTTCCATGTGCACCGCCGTATGAATACATCTGCGGATGTTTCTAAGTTGATTATTTTTGTACTTGTAGCATGTGTGAATGTCCAGTTCTGCTCAACCCGGGGCTAGAGGGCGTGGACGATAGCATACATTTCCTCTACCGTCCATGAACAGGCTCAATCAAACCGAGCCAGCAACATTTTCGTTTTTGTCGTGTTGAGCGACCTGTGGAGTTTCCACTTTTACTATTTTATTATCACAGCAGCGTTGTTTGTCCTGTTTGGCGGGCGTAAACAGTCTCCCCGTACATTCAATCAGGGCTGTTATATTTCGATCTTCTCAGATTGTTTTGCACGACCTTTATGTCGTGTTATTGGTACTGTTTAGTTTATCAGCTTCAACATTCAGCCTGAGTGGTTCCAATACTCCCGCTTTCATAGCTTTGGGTATTGTATAATCATCCCTTGGATATGGTGCCTGCTTATTAATTTTGTCTTTTGGCAGTTCCTGTGATATGCAGGCTCCATAACCTCAGATCCACTTTCTAAATTCCAGTTTGTTTTGTTCTGCCGATTCTTTTCTCGTTTAGGACAAACCCAGCATTTAAGCTGGGGACCATACGCCGCTTTTCATGGAATTACACGCTAGTGTATCATTGAAGGTTCCATATGCACCGCCGTATGAATACATCTGCGGATGTTTCTAAATTGATTATTTTTGTACTTGTAGCATATGTAAATGTTGTGTTCTGCTCAGCCCGTGGCTAGAGGGCGTGGGCGGTAGCATGCATTTCCACTACCGTCCATGAACAGGATCAATCAAACCGAGCCAGCAACATTTTCGTTTATGTCGTGTTGAACGACCTGTGGAGTTTCCACTTTTTCTATTTTAGAATGTTTATGTGCTGTGGAGTTTCCACTTTTTCTAATTTAGAATATTTATGTGCATATTGTACTGGGCAGGTTCGATACCAAAGTGGATTGTATGTTGCTATTTTGTTGTTGCCTTTGAATATTAATTTAAATTGTTGAAATTGACAAGTGGTCGCCTTAATAAGCAGAGTATTTTAGAAGTCGGAAGTAATTTGTAGTGACGTGTGTATTTTCTGAGTTTGCAACTCTATTTTTAGACATATCATTTTGTCAATAGTGCTCCATATCTTGCTTCTTTTCCGTGACAAAAAGCAAACGCTACTTGCAGACAGAACTATTTGCGATGATTAAGACGAGTGTTCAAATATGTATGATAAATATGTCCTACGTGTTTTAGAAACCTTTAAATTTGTCTAGGGATGCACACGTCTAGACACTACTTTGACAAGAAATGATGCTCAGAGAATTATATTTATTCTCTTGGAAGGACAATGTTATATGCGGAAAGTTGTTCTTCCTTTTTCCATCATGGTTAGATTGCTTGTATTTACTTAACACTGCATCATCTTTTGTAAATATGTTTTCCAATTATTATCCAGCAAGACTAGAAACGATTGATATGGTGTAATGTTTGTTGACCACGTGCAAATCCTAAACTTGATTAATATTATTGATAGACGTGTTACTATCACTTAATTTAGAACTTGTAGACACAAATTTATTGTAAATGCAATTTCCTTTTATATTAAGGTATCCAAAGCGCATCTAAGCTGATTCCAGATGCTAACTTTAAAATAGACATCCCTTACAAATGAATTTAACTTCATGAAAAAAAGAGACCTATCTTTAGAAGCTACATTCACAATACAATGTCATGCATTTGAGCTTCCTCTCACTTGGGAAACAAAATTAGGATACAAAAATATATGTAATATCTAGTTTAAGACATAAATCCTGATTGAATAGTGTTGAAAACTGCTGTTAAGAGCAGTGATACGTTGTATAATCTTTTATTCCCTATAAACGTTGTTTATCTCTGAATTGATACCTTCAAATGACACGCCAAAAAACATTTATTTTCATGTTACAACAACTCGTTAAGCAGTTCAAATATGGTGCACATAATTATGTACTTCCTACCACATTCAGTAGTTTAGTAACAGGTGTTTAGACTAAAATTTTTAAAAAATATCGAATTTGATTTCCATATTATAGCAGATATGTTCACAGGGGTAACGAAAATATACTCCTATTTTTAATAACAAGGTTTTAGTTATTGTAACACAAGATCTAATAGAAATATATCAACGAAATAAACGCAGCGGTGTTAAAGAATGTTGCGGTAATGTTTAGCCTATGTACTCTGTGGATTTCTCCGTTGCTTTTACCTTATATCCTAAAAAACAAGGATAAATATCAACACACACACTCGCATACAAAGCAAACACACGATGACAAAACAATAAACAAAGGAACACATTTACAGTGGGGCACCGCCTTGGAACGGTCAGTGACAGAAACACCGCTGGGGAGCTTAAACCGGTTTATGGTGCGCACCCAACCTCACATGTTCCAAAGTCACGGGACAGTGTAAATAAAAGTAATCCCCACCAGGCGAATCTCTAACACACGTAACTGAAACAAACGGCATGGCATGTAAAAACAACAATGCGTCTGTATAATAATACAAAAAACAAACCTTAAGAACCATTTTCGACTACCTTTTAACTACTTTTTTGATCAATCTTAATACTCAATGGATTTCGGTATATAATTTTCACCTCCTACGTTAAGATTTTTGACTACTACTCATCATCATTAAATAAATGTCAGCGCGTGTTATAATTTCATATCCTCAATTTGTAATCCCGTTCAATTAACTGTCAGAAAAAAAATCTATTCTGTGCAATTTGGACACAAATTTCACAAGAAATGCATTGGATGCTAAATTGTTTCTGTAATTATGCGAAAATGATGACAGAGTTTCAAGAAATGTCGTATTATCAGAAAATTTACGCATTAATAAGCTTTCTGTAATAAACAAGAATATGGTAACCAGGAATAAGAATATTATTGGAGGACTTTCACCACTAGGAACTAATCTCTACACTAAAGAAGACTTGTTTATCGCCTCCAGACAGTAGGTTATATTTATATGATTATCTCAAGCTGAGATAGAAAAAGACAGCACTAAGTTGTCTCGACACTTCAAAACACGTTTACGGCGATGCCACTTCGGGTGTATTTATTGGCAATTGTAGGCGCTTGGGTTAGTAGTATAAGAAAGGATGGTGCGAGGACATATCTGACCCCACTTGACATATGACCCTTGGTCAGGACTGACCAATGCCAGACAATTAAAAAAAAGAAAAAAAAGATTTTAACAAATTATTGTTAAAACCTATAGTAAAATATGATTAAACACTTCCACCAAATATTTGCCAAAATCCTGCCAAGTGGCAGCAATGTGGCAGTCGCTGCCAACTTGACAAACTTTTGGCAAAACTTTGGCAAACACAAATTCAACCAATCAAAAACCTGCCATTTTTCTGCCAAGTGGCAGCAATGCGACAATGTCTGCCAACTTGGCAAACTTTTGGCAGAATGTTGGCAAAGTTATTTAATGTACTTAAATTTGATAAAACATATATATTTAAATTTCTGCCAAATTTCTGCCACGGAGACAACAATGTGGCAGTGTCTGCCAACTTGACAAACTTTTGGCAAACTTTTGGCAGATTATATTTATTAATAAAATGTAATGTGTTTGTTCTTATTTTGAATTAATAACTACATTATTAGTCTTTAAATAATTTTAAATACATTTGATATAGATGAGTTTACAGAATAAAATATATTGTTTGAAAGAAAGAAGATTAACTGATAATATAAATCCTCATTATGTTATAACAAAAAACGGGAGAAAAATGATAAAGGCTACTTGTTCATCTTGTGGAAAAATGAAATCAAAGTTTGTTAAAAGTACAGGGGGTAATTTAGATATTCACAAAGCAATGTTACCTTTATTACCTAAGAAAGGTTTAACACTTCCAGGATATAATTATTGTGGGCCAGGAAATCCCCTAGATAATGGACCCCCTGTCAATGAACTGGATGCAGTATGTATGGACCATGATTTTTGCTATGACAGTGGTGTAAAAAAGGGTACATGTGATAAGCAAATGCTTTCCAATTTAAATAAAACTAAATCAAAAACATTTGGAGAAAAGATTGCAAAACATTTAGTTGTGAAACCTATAATTAAAACGAAATACACACTTGGGTTGGGACAAAAACAAAAGTCAAAAAACGGGAAAAGGGGGTAGAGTATACCCCCGAAATAAATTGGAGCGATGAATTAGCAGAAGAATTACACAAACCAATTAAAAGAAAATTTAGGAAACGAAGAGTGATAGTTAATGATATTGATGATACTTGGTCTGCTGATTTAGTTGACATGCAAGCTTTTTCAAAATATAATAAAGGAGTAAAATACTTGTTAACCGTTATTGATATATTTAGTAAATATGCTTGGGTTATTCCATTAAAGAATAAAACTGGAGAATCTGTTACTGAAGCATTTGAAAAAATAATATTAGAAGGACGATTACCAGTAAATTTATGGGTAGATGAAGGAAAAGAATTTTATAATAAAAAGTTTGAATCATTTTTGAATAAAAATAAGATTAATATGTACCATACATTTAATGAAGGAAAGGCTGTAGTAATAGAAAGATTTAATAGAAGTTTAAAAAGAATAATGTGGAAATATTTTACAGCAAATAACACTTATACTTATTTAGATAATTTGCAGGATATGGTTGATAAATTAACAAAACAAAACATTCTAGTATAAAAATGACACCAACCGAAGCTAGTAAAAAACTTAAATAAAGGTACTGTTTACTTTAATTTATATGGTGATTTAAAGATACCAAAGAGCAAAGCAAAATTTAAAATTGGTGATCGAGTTCGTTTAAGCAAACTTAAAAGACATTTTGAAAAAGGATATACACCAAACTGGACAGAGGAAATATTTATAATTTATAAAATTAATAATACAAATCCCAGAACGTACACTATTAAAGATTTAAATAATGAAATAATTCAAGGTTCATTTTATGAACAAGAACTTTTACCTACTACACAAGAAGTTTTTAGAATAGAAAAAGCTATTAGACGAGACTATAAGAAAAACAAGCTTTAGTAAAATGGAAAGGTTACAATGAAAAATTTAATAGTTGGGTACCATTTAGTGAATTGAAAGAAATTTAATTTAAAATATATATTATATAAATGGTCCATAAAAATTTAATTTCTAATAATGGAATAGAAACATTAGATCAGTTAATCATTCACTTAACTAAACTAGCTGCTGCTTACAGAAAAAGTTATAAATTTTGTGGGAGAGTAAGTACCGGATTATATATTACAGCAGGTGTTTTTGGTTGTTCAGCTGCATTAGCACTTGTTCCAGCTATTCCTATATTTGTAGCAGTTGCTGGCGCTGTTCCATCAGTAATTACCATATTTACTAACAGACTAAAACTTGACGACAAGAAATTTATTTTAAAAGCACATCATCACAAAATAAAACAACTAATAACAAAAGCACGGATTGGAAAAGTAAATAAAGAAGAAGAGAAACAAGTTATTCAGGATATTTTTACAATACTATTAGAAATGCAGGAAGAAAAAAAATATTCAATGCCTTTTGAAACGTATATGAAGGAATTTAAACTTAACGGATATAAAAGTAAAAAAGAAGAAGAGCTGTATTAAATTTTACGTGTGTTTTTAGAGATTTTTTTCTATAAGTATATTATATATAGATGGTTAATAGAAAGGTAGATAGAATGATTATGTCAAAATTATCTAGTACTTTAGGAGAAATAATGAATCCAGATAAAAATTCATATAAGAAAGTTCTTAAAAGAAGAAATGTTATTAAATCAAAACTTGATCAAATAGTTAGCGATGAATATAAAAACCATGTCATTGATAAATTACAAAATGTTATAGATCCTTATCTTCGTAAAAGAACTTTATTTGAATGGGACTGTGGTTGTCTATTAACTGAAGAAGAAAATGCTGTACCCTCGAGTACTAAAACCTCTAGTTTTAAAAAGTTATGTGATTGTCCCAGACCAAATAATATTAGAAACAACCCTAAAAAAGTTATTGTAACCGACTGTGATACTAATGAAGAAAAAACATATAAAAGCAATTATGCAGCTTCTAAAGACCTTGGTATTAATTCTGGGTTAATAACAATGTGCTGCAAAGGAGAAAACCGAGTAAAATGTGGAATATCAAAAGTTAATGGAAAAAGATATAAATTTAAATATTTTATTTCTTCTTAAAGATAATTTAAAACTTTATTTATTTTATTATTTTTTTTAATCCTTTTTTGCTTAACGAATTTTATTTTCTAAATATAATATATAGATGGAAATTGAGAGATCTACAAAACAATATTATAAGAAATTTGAAATTAAAATTACATATAGACAAGATCCAAAGAATCAATTATATTTAACTATAAACGACTCTTATGAAATACTTAAATCTGAACTTAAAACTTTAAAAGGTATAAAAATAAACGTTGTTTTAAAAATAACTTTTGCAAAAATGGATAAAACTGATACAATATATAAATCAGCTTATTTTCAATCAAAGGCTTTAGAAATTATTAACACAAACGAAATAAAAAAAAACTTTACGTCAAGCTTTTGATGAAATAATAAATAGAATTGGTAATTGGATTTCTGAAGGAAGTGGCTGGAGAATAGAGTCAGTTGATGCTTATTATATAAATAGATATAAGTATAGTCCATTGGCTGCTTCAAGTTATTTAGAATTACCAAAACCATTACAAAATTCAATGAAAGGATTAATAAATATAAAGAATGATGATAACGAATGTTTTAGATGGTGCCATTTAGCTTACAAATTTCCTGTAACAAAACATTCTGAAAGAGTTTCAAATTATAAAAAACATATAAACGATCTTGATTATACTGGAATAAAGTTTCCTGTTACATTAAATCAAATACCTAAAATTGAAGTTTTAAATGAAATATCATTTAATATATTTGGTTATGAAGAAAATAGTATTTATCCATTGTACATATCAAAATATCAATACGAAGAACACTGTGACATGTTGCTAATTACTAATGATAAAATAAATGATAAAATAAATGATAAAATAACTGATGATGACTGTAAGCCCTCAAGAACTGTAGTCCAACATTATGTTTGGATAAAAGACTTTAATAAATTAATGTTTAACAAAACAAAACATGCAAATAAAAAACACTTCTGTAAAAGCTGTCTGCAACATTTTTCGCAAGAAAGAATATTAAATGAACACATACCAAATTGTTTAGCTATTAATGGTATCCAAGGTGTTAAAATGCCAAAAGAGGGAAGTAAAGTACAATTTAAAAATTATCATAAAGGTTTAGCAGTACCTTTTGTAATTTTGAATCAATAACTAAAAAAGTTTTAACTGCTTTACCATCAACTGAATCTTCATTTACTGAACCATATCAAAATCATATAGATTGTGGTTACGGCTATAAAGTTGTTTGTTGTTATGACGATAAATATACTAAACCAACCCAGATTTATAGAGGCCCTAATGCAGTTTATAAGTTTATTGAAAAAATGCTTGAGGAAGAGGAATATTGTAAAGAAATATTTAAAGAACATTTTAACAAAGAACTAAGAATGTCTAAAAAAGATGAAATTGAATTTAAAAAACAAAAGTTTTGTCATATCTGTGAAAAAGAATATATAGAAGATTCAATCAAAGTACGTGATCACTGTCATATAACAGGAAAATTTAGAGGAAGTGCTCACTCAGAATGTAATATTAATTTTAAACTAACACATAAAATTCCTGTTATTTTTCATAATTTAAGAGGTTATGACGGTCATTTTATTATGCAACAAATAGGAAAATTCAAAAAAGAAATTAATGTTATTCCTAACAATATGGAAAGATATATGGCATTTATGATTTCCGACTTGGTCTTTATTGATTCATTTCAATTTATGTCTCAATAATTGGATAACTTAGTAAAAAATATTCCAGAATTTAAATACTTATCTCAAGAATTTGATTATATTAATTTATTAAAAACAAAAGGTGTTTATCCATATGATTACATGGATTCATTTAAAAAATTCAAAGAAACAGAATTACCTTCTAAGAAGAGTTTTATTTCAATTTTAAATGAAACAAATATCTGATAATGAATACGAACATGCTAAAAATATCTGGAAAAAATTTAAAATTAAAACAATGGGAGAATATCATGATCTATATTTAAAAACTGACGTATTACTTTTAGCTGATGTATTCGAAAATTTTAGAAAACTATGTTTAGAGTACTACAAATTAGATCCTTGTCATTATTTTAGTAGTCCTGGTTTAGCTTGGGATGCAATGTTAAAAATGACTGGAATTAAGTTAGATTTAATAACTGATATTGATATGTATCTTTTTAGCTCACCTGAGCACAAAGTGCTCAGGGTGAGGTATTGTGATCGCTCACCGTCCGGCGTCCGTCCGTCCGTCCGTCCGTTGTACGTCCGTCCGTTGTACGTCCGTCCACACTTTCCTTTAAACAACATCTCCTCCTAAACCAACAGGCCAATTTTGATGAAACTTCACAGGAATGTTCCTTGGATGGCCCCCTTTCAAAATTGTTCAAAGAATTGAATTCCATGCAGAACACTGGTTGCCATGGCAACCGAAAGGAAAAACTTTAAAAATCTTCTTCCAAAAACCAGAAGCCCTAGAGCTTAGATATTTGGTGTGAAGCATTGCCTAGTGGACCTCTACCAAGTTTGTTCAAATCATGACCCCGGGGTCAAAATTGACCCCGCCCAGGGGTCACTTTGATTTTACATAAGAAAATCTTAAAAATCTTCTTCTCAAAAACCAGAAGCCCTAGAGCTTAGATATTTGACATGTTGCATTGCCTAGTGGACCTCTACTAAAATTGTTCAATCATGACCCTGGGGTCAAAAATTGACCCCGCCCCAGGGGTCACTTGATTTTACATAGGAAAATCTTCAAAAAATTTCTAAAAATAAACCAGAAGGCCTAGAGCTTAGATATTTCACATGTAGCATTGCCTAGTGGACCTCTACAAAATTTGTTCAAATCATGGCCCCCGGGGTCAAAATTGACCCCGCCCCAGGGGTCACTTGATTTTACATAGGAAAATATTTAAAAAATCTTCTTCTCAAAAACCAGAAGCCCTAGAGCTTAGATATTTGACATGTAGCATTGCCTATTGGACCTCTACTAAAGTTGTTCCAAATTATGACCCGGGGGTCAAAATTGACCCGCCCTAGGGGTCACTTGACTTTACATAAGAAAATCTTCAAAAGTTTTCTAAAAATAAACCAGAAGGCCTAGAGCTTAGATATTTCACATGTAGCATTACCTAGTGGACCTCTACAAATTTGTTCATATCATGACCCCCTGGGTCAAAATTGACCCAGCCCCAGGGGTCACTTGATTTTACATAGGAAAATCTTCAAAAATTTTCTAAAAATAAACTAGAGGCCTAGAGACTAGATATTGACATGTAGCATTGCCTAGTGGACCTCTACAAAATTTGTTCAAACCTTGTCCCCGGGGTCAAAATTGACTCCGCCCTAGGGGTCACTTGATTTTACATAGGAAAATCTTAAAAAAAAATTCTAAAATAAACCAGAAGGCCTAGATCTTAGATATTTGACATGTAGCATTGCCTATTAGACTTTTACAAAGTTTATTCAATTCATGACCCCTGGGTCAAATTGACCCTGCCCCATGGGGTTACTTGATTGTACATAGAAAAATCTTCAAAATTTTCTAAAAATAAACCAGAAAGCTTAGATATTTGACATGTAGCATTGCCTAGTGGACCTCTACAAAAAGTTTTCAAATCTTGTTTTTAAAGTTACTTAAAGAAAATTTCAACTATATTTTCTCATAATTCTTTTGATTGATTTCTATTATGATCTTTTGACCTTGAAGACTTGTCCTTAAGTGCAATGATAACAGGTGAGCGATATAGGGCCATCATGGCCCTCTTGTTATTGAAAAGGGACTGAGAGGAGGAATAAGTTATATTTCAAACAGATACAGTAAAGCAAACAATAAATATATGAAAGATTATAATTCAAAAGAAGAAAGCAAATACATTATGTACCTCGACGCCAATAATCTTTACGGTTGGGCTATGTGTCAACCTTTACCCTCTGGAAACTTTAAATTTATATCCGAAAAACAATTTAAGAAATTAATTGCAAAAGGTAAAACTAACTTTATAGTTGAATGTGATCTTGAATATCCAAAAGAATTACATAAAACCCACAACGATTATCCTTTAGCTCCTGAAAAAATTAAAATACCAGATCAATGGCTTTCTGATTATAGTAAAAATATTAAAACAGAATTTGAAATAGGAAAAAGTATGTAAAAAAATTAGTTCCAACTTTAATGAAAAAACAAAATTATGTAGTTCATTTTAAAAATCTTGAAACTATATACACAATTAGGGTTAAAAGTAACAAAAAATACATAAAATTATTAACTTTTGACGAAAGTCCTTGGTTAAAAAAGTATATTGCTTTTAATACTCAAAAAAGATTCTATAAGCAAAATATTCATTTGGAAAGACTTTTTAAGTTTATGATCAATTCTGTATTCGGTAAAACGATGGAGAATTTTACGCAAGAGGGTTAATTTTAATTTAATCATGATGAAATATTTTATTTAAAATTACATTGCCAAACCTTCATTTGTTAGTTTCAACGATGTTTAAAACTTAACCTTTTTTGGTATCATAGAATAAAAGAAAGTTTGTTATTAAACAGACCTTGTTATGTTGGAATGTGCATATTCAGATTTATCAAAAAAATTTAATGTATGATTTTCATTATAATTTACATTAAAGAAAAGTAGAGGGTAAATGGTAAATTACTATTACTGACACTGATTCATTATTGTTATGAAATAAAAACCAAAGTTGCCATTGAGATTTTTTTATGGTCAAAGATTTATTTGATAATAGTGATTACGATTGTAAATTCAAAATTTTATTTTGATATAATAAAAAAGTAATTGGAAAATTTAAAGAGAGCTGCTGGCATTCCCATGTTGAATTTGTGGATTAAGAAAAGATAATGTATTCATATTTATTAGAAAAATGGAGTTAATGTTAAAAAAAAATGTCAAGGTATTAAATAAACATGTTGTAAGAAATAGCATTTCGTTCCATCAAATTACAAGATACTTTGTTTATTCAACCAATCTAAGCACACCTTAAAGTTATTCGTTCTGATAAAAACACAATCTTTCCAGTTATGTTATAATAAAAA
This sequence comes from Mercenaria mercenaria, assembly GCF_021730395.1. NCBI lineage: Eukaryota > Metazoa > Mollusca > Bivalvia > Venerida > Veneridae > Mercenaria > Mercenaria mercenaria. The sequence goes on from NC_069375.1 coordinate 66,387,792, forward strand.
CATCTTTATCATGTTATGGACGATAAAAGATATATTCTGATAATGTATGATACATTAGCGTATTCTTAAATTAAAACTTAAATTAAAAACTTAAATTTAGAACCATAAATTGTTAACTGAATATTCATAAACATTTAAAGAATTAATATTAAATAACATCATTTATTTTAAATTCTTTTGCATAAAATTAATAGAATAGATTCATTTTTTCTATTATTTTTTGCATTGTAACTTAGAAGAATTACTTTCTTTTTTTTTTATTGTAATTTTGCTTCTCCTTTATTCTAATTTAATTGCATCAACAAGAATAAATTAAGATGCAATTAAAATTCAATCTTACAATTTATTACCACTTTTGATCCTAAACCAGGACTAGATTTACAGTTTTCATTGAAATAATCACCATCGGTTATCTTGGGTTTAATTGTTTAAAAAACAATGGAGGTTTTCTTATTAATTGTCTTTCTATTTTATTTACTTTTTCATTTATATTAATTAAATATTCCCATATATATTAATTATTCCAGTTAATTTACATGTCCTTATTGGTTAAAATAATTTATAATAGTTTGTTCATTTTGTTTTACCTTCTTAATTTTTAGTTATTTTATACAATAAATCATACAAACGGTACTTTATCTTGTAAACATTTTTAATGAAAAATAAACAATAGGTAATCCACAAAGTGTGTACTTGTTTTGTCGTGATATTGAACATTGTTGTATTTTACATTGGTATATACTTAATTACTTCTTCGGCGGAGAAGGTCCAATTGGATCGAAATAATATTATTTAAGTAACAAAACCCAAATGTGTGCAGGACCAACAGAGTCGTCCAAATTTATCAATTCCACATTCAACTTTTCTTTTTATTTTAATAAATTATTTCTACTAAATACCACCCCTAAAGTTTTTAATTTTTAATTGGTTTTACCCATTGTTCAATTTCAAGTTAGAAATAGGTTTGTTTATATATTTTTATTTTCTTTTACTAAAATTTTATTTTCTATTTTATTTTCTTTTTTACTAAATTTTATTTTTTTTTTAATATAGGGAATTCGTCTGTAAGGTCTACGTTGTGAATCTAATCTGTAATCCTTTCCCACTTAACAAAGATGTAATCAAAAGTATTCCTAGACTAGAGCCAAACATTACCTAAAAACCCACCGTTCTTGTGTTTGTTTTTGTGTTAATTTAATCACTCAGTCTACTAGTTGCTTTCTTTGATATGTGTAAGGATATGGTGATATCATATTTCTCTTATCATTAGCTATGAAATCATACCATTTCCAAGTATTTTACAAACACCAGTACTGGCTAGCCCAGACAAAGCACCAATGCCTAGGAGGGGCTAATATTTTTGGAGCTATTTTTGCTGCCATGGAAGATTGTTTTTCCTAAACAAACGCTAAAAAGTCCTAAAAAATCCTACCATTTTGACCTTTGATGACATTGGCTTTTGAAATTGTAATTTCTAATCCTTCTTATTTGCAACAGCTTTTTTTAATTTGATTAATTTGTGTTTTGTTAATAGTAGGGAAGTTTCCATGTAATTGTCATGTTTTAATCTAAAAAGTATGTGAATTTTGTTGTTGTAGGCTCGGCTAAATTTTCTTTGTCCATCTGTAAGGTTAACTTTATATTCAATATAATTTGATAGTCATTATATATAATATTATTTATTTTATTTAATTTATATTTATTTTATTTAACAATGACAAGTTCATTTTAAACAATAACTAGTTATTTCCAATTTATTTATTTCAACTGGTTTCCTCATATATACAATTGCGTAAATTCGATATCTTGCAGTGGTAGTGTAATTTAATATAACAGTTAATGTAATTTGTTTATTTACTCCATTTTCTTTTTTTTTTTTTTTTTCCCAAGTTTTCTACCTGGAATCTTCGTTTTTTTACTCCTTTTTTATTCCAAGTTAAATGAAACAAATCCATACAAACTTTGAAAATTAATCATTTAGAGACTTCCGTAGTCATATTATTTTTGTTTATAATAATAATTAATTACATCATCATATATTCTTGATATACTTGTGTATTCTGTTTCTGGATAAAAAACCCCATTACCAACTTCAAGACGACAAGAACTCAAAGTACAAGCATTATCTGCTGCATTAACTTTTAAATGTATCTAATAATGTGGGTTATGTTCTTGATTATTACTTTTGTCAGGTCGTTGTAAAAAAACAAATACATGTTTGGTTTTGTTACACCAGCCGTTATTCTAAAAGTTGTATTAATCTGTTGGGGTATCAGTTGATTGCGTCATCATTTCCCTAAGGTATGACCATCTTGCTTTTGTAAATCTTTCAGAAATTAAATTAATCCAAATTCATTGAAAATCAAACGCGGAACCCGTAGAATTAATTTTTTTACAATTACTCTACCAGCATCAACAGTATTAGCTCAAAAAATTTAAATTTTCATCATCATCTGTTACTGCAGTGTTATTTGAATTGCCTTGGGGGTATAATATTAGTTTCTAAACCTTGAAAAAATGAATAATTATTTAACGGAATCTTAGCATTTACCTCATTATTATCCTGGATTAATTCCTGTCTAAATTTAAAACCTGAATTATTATCAGCGACAGCATAGCAGTAGTATCTAAATAAATATATTCGTTTTGTTCCAGTTGATTCTGCAAAATCATTAGATAGTTCAACTAAATTTTTTACATTTATTACTTTGATAAATTATTACAATCATAAACAATTTTTCCATTTTGTTTAAACCACTAACTGATCAATTAATGAAGCTGCATTATTAATTAGAGCAATTTGGGCTCCATTATACCTATACCATCAGCAAGTTTATTTACTTTAAAACTTACTTTAAAATAACATTAAACCAATCAAAATATGAACTTCTATCATTAATTGTAAAGTGATATCCGTTTTTTGTTGCTTAACATTATTTCCCAGGACAGATATTAAAGCGTATCTAATTGAATGGGGATTTAAATTTTCATATCTTTCCGCAATATTGTTTCGTTCTAAAACATGTATATATATATTTTATTTATTTTTTTTTTAGTTTTATTAAAGTTAAAACTTTAGTTTTTTTTAAAAGTTAAAATCTTTTTTTTTAAAAATTTAAATCTGTTAATACGTTTACGCATCCCAATCCTGACAATAATCTATTAATCTTATATTAATATCCTCCTCATTATCTTTATTTTACTGTTTTTCTTTTCTTGTAATTCCTTAGAAATTAAAATTACCAACTGCTGAGCAGGTTCTTTTTAAGTTTTCAACAATTTTATCAGCACTAAATTTCCAACTTCTGTCCAACCTTTTTTGTTCCATTTTCAAGTGCTGCTTTTCCTGCTGTTTACAAAGCTTTTTTTCCCACTGTGCCAATTGAAGATGCAACTCCGCTTGAAAACAATTCGTTAAAGTGTCAAAGATACCTGTACCGTGTATGATTTCTTTCCTGTGTGAGCATCAACATAATAAATATTCCTTTATTTTTGTCATAAACTTTTTTGTACATTATATAAAACTAAAATTTATAATTTCAAAATTTAAAGTTTAAAACTTTAGTTTTAATTAATTTCTTTTAAAATTAGTGAAAACTTTTTTCAACCTCATTAAAATTAATTATTCTACCAAAATACTCTGTAATATAATTCTAATTGAATTAAATATATTATTAATTTCAGAATATCCAACTCTTGGGGTTCTTTTGTAAATGGATAAGCTCTTTTTTAAATCTGCAGTACTTAAAGCATAGATAATATCACTGAAATTACCATCAACAAGTGAATTATCAAAAGATCACAAGAATGTAAATTGTATCCACGAGTTAGTTTATTTGGTGTTGTATTCCCCCCATTCAGTATTCCTCATTTTTTTTCTCAAATCCAAGCAATGTATGAAAATTTGATACTTCCAAATCCAACCTAAAATTATCTGTAATTGAAATCAAAATCTTAAAACTACTTAAATCAAATTCCAAACTATTGGAGCAATTTCTGATTTATTAAATTTAAATCATCTTACTTTATTAATGTTTCCCTGATATAATTATTAATATCTGTGTAACTGTAAAAACCATTTGTAATATAATATCTTTCCAACCCTTTACCATTATGATAACGAATTCTTTTATTGTCATATTCATCACTAATATTATGCCAAGAGTAGTCATAGTTTTAAATACTATCAAACCAACAACATAAGTTTTATTTTTATCAAAAATTAAAGAACGACTAAATCTGATTGTAAAATCACTGGGTTTATTTTTATTATTTTTAAAACTGTTCAGAACTTAATACTTTTTTTTGTTCCATTTATATATTCAAGAAAAATAATTTTTATATAGCATTTCATGTTGTTCTGGTAACAATGTTTTCATTTTTAATAGTTCATCAATTATTCAAATACCTTCATTTTTAGTTCTTCATTTATATTTCCACATCATTGAACCACAAATTAAATCCAAGTCATTAACCATTCTTTTGGTTTCATGGACAAACATCAAAAACCTTGTCCTCTAATTACTTTTTTAAATTTCATAGATCTTTTATTGATGAGGTAATCCTGATTTTTCGTTAATTCTTTAAATATTTTATTGAATGAATTGAATTTTTTTATTATTGTTATATCTTTTATTAATCAAATCAATTAATCACATCTACTTTGTGTTAAAGACTTCTTTTCCAGTTATTCTATCCTTAGCAATTAATTGTTTTGACCATATAGTTTATTTAAGTTAATAATTAAATTACCATATTGTCCATTTGGTGAAACTTTATATGGATTGTGATATCTTATTCCTTTCCAAATACCTTTGGTCATTAATATTTTTGATAAGCGTTTCATTGTATCTTTTAAATTTTCTCTATGTAATTCTAACTCCGAAAAATACTCACCTGCAGTCATAGGTTCTGCAAACTGTAAATTCAATTATTTCATCTGGGTTTTCTTTACTATATTTATTTAACCACGAGTAAAGGCCTTTAATTTTTTTGGTACCTCTTTTTTTTTTTTTTATCCAATCATCTTTATTTTTTTTTTTTTAATAACTCTGTTAATGTAGGGAATTCATATTCTGATATTATATCTTTATCGATATTTATATCTAAATTTGCATAAATTCTTCTTCTGATTCTTCAGGAAAATTTCCAGTGGCTCAAACTCATCATCTCATCATCCAAACCCATAAAGATCTTCCGCGGGTATTAATCGCATTGGTTTTTGGAATAGCTCTTCCAAACCCATTTGTATCTTCCGGGGGTAATGGTTGTAAAGGTTGTTGTAGTCCCGGAGGTGGTTGTTTTCCGTTACTCTGCCAATTTTTGTTTGTTGTTTCTACTTCTTTATTTTATCACAAAACTTTTTGGAAGTAACGCTAATTGCTCCTTTAAATTCCAGTAATGCTTTTAACTGACTTGATAATTGTTCTTTTTGACTTTCTTTTTTTCGTAATTGGCTTATAAATTTCAGTGTACATATCCCGATTTGTAGCTTTCTTAATTTTTTCTCTCATTATTCTTCCTAAGAGCCCTCATCTTTTGCCCGACTAATTTTTTTTTTATTCTTATTTCATTAAGTTTTGATTGCATTTATAAATAAAGTAAATAATGTAAATATTGTAAAATAATGTAAAATAATGTAATATTATATAAAGGAAATCCAATTATGATACAAAAAGTGATAAATCCAATAACTTTACACAATTTTATCCTTTATGCCAGATTCATGTTTTAGAATGTTAATATGTGGATCGTCAGGATCTGGAAAAACAAATACATTAATGCATATACTTCGAAAACCTCTTATATATTATGATAAATTATACTTGTATGCTAAAAACTTAGAACAATCTAAATATCAAATTTAATTAACAACTTAAGTCAAATTGCAAAAAAAAATTTAAAATAGATCCAAAGAAATACTTGAATATTCAGCTGATTTCCCAACCAAATTGAACCTTGTGAAATTTTTTGAATCAAAAAAAACAAAAGTAGTAAATTTGGATTTTGTATGTGAGAAAAAAGTTCAAAATGAAATAACAAAATACTTTATTCAAGGACGTCACAAAAACTGTTGTGTTATTTATTTAAGTCAGTCTTATTATAAAACAAACCCAAAAAAAAATTCGAATTAACTTTCACTTATATTTTTTTTGAAAGTCCGGGTAAACGAGAAAATGATAGATTTGTAATGAACAAAATGTAGATCGTGATACTTTTGTTAAAAGCAACAAATCAAAAATATGATTTCTTTATAAATTTACAAACCAAGGAAGTTTTAAGAAAAAACTTTTCTGGTAATAAAATAAAGGGTGTTTTTAATAATATAGAAAAAAATAAGTGAACCTGAAAGTGTAAGTAAAGTTAAATTTAAAATTGATTTAAGTGATTATGCTACTAAAAACAATATAAAAAGCTTAGAAAGGACATCAATCATTCTTTTACAGAAATAAGGGAAATTGATAACACAATGAACAGAGCATTAGATATGGGAGGTATATAAAATAATTAACCTAGGAAATCCAGATAAATCCACCGATGTAGTTTCAAGACAATTTATGTTTAAAAAAGTTCAAAGTGTAATAGATAACTATAAACTTGAAGATGTCAAAAGTATAAAACAAACACTAGAAGCAGAAGTAAAGAATATTGAAGAATTAACAAAGATTTTAAAAAGAATTCTTATTGATAGTTTTAATTACAAGGTAAAATTGAAGAAGAAATGAAGCTATGGTTGATTCTATTAAAGAACTTGAAGAGAAATCGATTTGACAGATGATAACAAAAAGAAGTATTTCGAGTTAATTTAAACATTTTATTCACCCAAATTCAAGAATTTAAAAAATAGTATGATTAAACATGAAGAACTAAAAGACAAGATTATTGAAGCTAGAAAAAGTTACAAAATATGTATCAGTTAGAAATTAGAAAAAGAAATAAATAAACTAAATACTGAAACTGAAAATAAGCATAAAGATTTATTAAATTAATTTCAAATAAACTTGCAGAATATAAATCTGAATTGGAAAAGGCACTTCACAAAGAGGTGATGATCATGATACAGCATAGAGATTTTAAAAAAGAAATTAATTCTAAAATAGATGACTTTAAAAAACAAATTCGAAATTGGATTAGTATTGTTTGACAACCGTCATAATTTAAAGTATGCAAATTAAGTAATATTACAAAAAATTACAAGAAGATATGACGCAGCTTAATGCTAAAGTTGAAGAACATAAAAATGAACTGGACTTTGTAGTTGAAAAATCAGTTAAACAAGGAGAGTTAATTACTGCTAATACTGAAGCAATTACTGCTAATACTGAAGCAATTAACACAGTTAATAATCAGCTAGAAAATTTGAAGAAACAACTTGTAGATCTGATTAATAATGTTGATGCACGTCACAATAGCAAGTACAAAGAGTTAAGTAAACTTAAAGGTTTATTACAAAAAGATATTAATGAATTTAATGATAAATTTAATGATAAAATTAAAAAAATAATAAATGATTTGGACTCTGTAGTTGAAATATCAGCTAAACAAGGAGAATCAATCACTGCTAATACCCAAGTAATTACTGCTAATACTAAAGCAATAACCGCTAATGTCGGAGAAATTGCTACTAATGATGAAAAAATTTCTAATAATTGGGAAAAAATTATAGAAGTAAAAGATGCTTTCTTAAAACAAGAAACACAATTAGCTAGAACAAAGAATACTGTTGACAATTTATCTGCTTCTGAAGTTGCCACAACAAAACGACTTGATGATTTAGCTGAAATAATTCTTAAACTTAAAAAGAAAGACAAAAAAATAGAAAAAAGGCTAGAGGAAGTGGGACATGAAGTGTTTCTTATTGAATATAACAGTTTTTATACATATGTAAAAATGAAAAAGTATTTTAACCGTCTTGGTGCTTGGATACATTCAACATATGAAGGTATGGATGATCTGAACTATTTAAATGGAATGGATTTAAGATTTGGAATTTTCGTAGATTATAAAGATTTTATACACATAAACCAACAATATAATGTAGCTGTACCAAATGTGGTTTTGAATGGTGTGTTTGCGGCCAGAAAAACTGGAATGTATATAATAGATATTAAATTTTTATTAAAGGCCCATAGGTGAACCGGATAAACCGATTAAAAGCCCAATATCGCAGTTTATATTTAGGCGGTGGTATGATGATGATGATCTAATTCTTGGTATATTTGGCAGTAATATAATAAATATAGTTGCTGAGGACTTTGACACTGATCGGTTAATATCTATTTATAAGAAAAAAATTAAAGTTTATCTAACACAAGGAACAATGTTTGATATTCATCCTTATAACGATTCAGAATCTACAGAAGTAACATTTACGCTTTTGCCGGGTAGTTACATCAGATTATACATATCGGATGAACCTGCATCGAATACTGTATCGGATGAACCTATACCGGATGAATCTGTATCGGATGAATCTATACTGGATGAACATGTATAACCTGTATCGAATGAACATGCATATTGAAAATAAGATCAAATATGTTGTATAAACAACTGAAATCATTCGACGATGCATGGTTGAACAATATATGAAAGTGACATGCGTTTACATTGTAAACGTTACTATAAATAAAAGTATAGACATAAAGAAATTCCACTAATGTTAAAAATAAACTTGAACGGAAGTGACATGCGTTTACATTGTAAACGTTACTATAAATAAACACAAACATTGTGCACGGTATTTCAAATATAAAGATAAGCGTTTACATTGTAAACGTTACTAAAAATAGGCGTTTACAATGTAAACGTTACTAAAAATAAATGTTACTAAAAATAAGCGTTTACATTGTAAACGTTACTAAAAATAGGCGTTTACATTGTAAACGTTACTAAAAATAGATTTACTTTATTTTACTATAGGTTTTAACAATAATTTGTTAAAATCTTTTTTTTTTTTTTTTTTAATTGTCTGGCATTGGTCAGTCCTGACCAAGGGTCATATGTCAAGTGGGGTCAGATATGTCCTCGCACCATCCTTTCTTATACTACTTGGGTTGAAGCACGTACCATACACGGATCAGCCGGATGTTCATTATTATCATTGTATGATCTAAGTACCGATCGTGTCAAGTGCTGCTACTGTTGTAATGTGCAACAGTATATTGAAAACAGAGCATTTGTCAGTATTGTTACAAATTGCTATTAGTTTTGAATAGCTTCATTCATTAAGTAGCAGAGACAATAGATATAAAAAACAAAAAAAATATCAAACAGGGAATGCAACGCACCAAAAACGCAGCCTCCTCAAAACGAAACCCCCAGCACGCAGACGCGTGCACCACTCACACATACCCAAACGAACAACACACACGCACACAAAGCTCACACATAAGACGAAACGAACAAACAAAGGAACACAGTGGGGCACCGCCTTGGAACGGTCAGTGGCAAAAACACCACTGGGGAGCTTAAACCGGTTTATGGTACACCTAACCTCACTTTTGCCCCCACCATGTTCCAAAGACATGGGACAGTGTAAATTAAAGTAATCCCCTCCAGGTGAATCTCTTACACACGTAATGGAAACAAAAAGGCATGGCATGTAAAACACAAAAATGCTCGTGTATAAATATATATAAAACAAACCTTAAGAACCAAAAACGTATGCACTCAATGCCTTTTCAGAAGACAGAGCAACAAGAGAAACACCCTTAAGGGCCCGACGAAACAGGCCAGAAGACAAATATCAAAACAGTTCAGTCCTGGTAGGATTTAAAAACTGCTTATCATAGAGTCCTCCCCCTCTTCCGTCAGACGCAATCAAAGAGGGAAGCGTAGTGTCCAACTGTAAACGGGTTGAACACTAAACATGCGGTATGTCTCAAAACAGTTGGGTCGTAACCTCTTTTAATAAAACGTTTGATAATAAGTCATGTTCTTATCGAGCTTTGCTTGAAAGCGTTCACTATCTTCATCGAACTTAAATATCTTAAAGAGAAATAGATTAATTGGAACGGTGTCCTGTTAGGACCATTGCCTCATAACGATACTGCGATGTTAAAAAGTCGAAATAACGGAACTACGATGGTGACAAGTCGAAGCCACGATGACGAAAACATGAAATTTCGGTGGTGTAGAGTTGCAACAATCAAATAAGTTGATGAAAAGCCCAAAATTTGTTTTACCTTAATCATCGTACTTTCGACGGTTCTTCATTGTGGTGTCATTGTTTGTCTCTAACAACTTGGGTACGTTGTTCGACTTTTCACCATTGCAGTTTCGACATTTTACCATCGTACTTTTGTCTTGTCAACATCGTAATTTCTAGGTTTCCCCCATCGTACATTCGACCTTTTACTGTGATCGTACTTTCTAATTTTCACTATCGTAGTTTCGAGTTTTCACTTGCACTTGTATTTGACACGGTTGTAACATTAACATACATCTAGATAATCAATCTAAAATGTCATGCACAGACCTAATTATCATTCAGAGGGGATGTGATCTCATTAATTACTCAAAACAGTGGCCTAAAACAACATCTATTTGTATTGTTAACAAAGGTTATAGACCACATTGGCTGACTAAAAAGATTTTGATTGACCACATTGGCTCATTAGAAATAATTTGATATCCAGTTGACGGAACATTATAACAATGCATTCGTTTCCACAGTCATATATGCGGAAATGAAATATATATCACCTGAAAACCAAGGTCCTTAGAAATGATTGTTTCTCTACTTTATACGTCTTACCGTTTTCTTTTAATTTTATGTGTTGATAATTGACTATTGTAAACACTTAGTTATGATTAATTTTCATGTCTCAAATGTGAGAAGAAAGTACGGGTACTTTAATCTGAGACATAAAAATGATAAAAGTCTGTGTTTCAGTAAATCTATAACGTTCAGGTTTTTCTCAACAATTAACTCTTGTCTGATAAACTTTAATATCACTGTGACCATCAGACAGCTTGGCCTAGAGCTTTACTAGCTTGACGTAGAATGTCACTAGATCCTGTGAAGATATTCCATTAAGAGTCCATAGCAAACAATTGTTTCCTGTTATCAATCAGAATAAACAAATGCATCGTTGAACTGACCAAAAACTGTACTTTTGCACGCTGATCTGCATACTTACCGAGAACTCGTGTGCTAATGAATGTAGACGTCGTAAAATGGAAAATATCCTTCAATGAGAGAACAAGAAATATTGTCATCGGTTCATGATGTTACTGATAGAAAACTAAAGAGAAAACATAAAATTGTCACTCAATTGTCAAATGGAATATATTCCACCATTTTGAAAATGATCAACAAATGTAAATGGTAATCGAAGATTATTGTAAAAAAAAACAAAGACAGATATCAAACAGGGAATGCCACGCACCAAAAACGCAGCCTCCCCAAAACGAAACCTACAGCACGCAGACGTGCACACCACCCGCACACACACACACATCCACGCGCACACACACAAGGCCAATACACCACAAACACACCCACACATACACGCGCAGACACAAAGCCAACACATTAGGACAAAACGAACAAACAAAGGAACACAGTGGGGCACCGCTTTGGAACGGTCAGTGGCAAAAACACCACTGGGGAGCTTAAACCGGCTTTTCGTGCGCACTCAACCTCACTCTTACCCCCACCATGTTCCAAAGACACGGGACAGTGTAAATAAAAGTAATCCCCTCAATACCACGGTTCATTTACTTTTTATGTAAAGTCATATTCTTCACTACATAACCCATCACTACAGACAATTCTCAGTAGCAATATGTGTTTTCTTGTTACTTTGGCAAAGAAAAGGAAAAAAATATAGCATTGCATGCCAACCTCTAAGAATAATTCCGTTTGCAAAATGAGATTCCTTAATCATTCGAATTGCGTTGCTCCTAAATTAGAACTAATGTGTCACCGCGAACAATCACGTTAATCTTCACTACTGTAAGGGAATTCTGAAACAGCAGTTCAACCCGTGCTGTTTTTGTAACTCAGATTAAAAGAAGTCCTTAGATTTGTAATTTTCTTGATTTAGAATGATAATTTCCATTATGTATGCGTAACATTTATATCATCTGCTTATTCCCTCAGACAAATTCAAATTCGAATTTATCAGCGTTAAAGGCAAAGAAAATCTCCTATATAAGTGACCCCCCCTCCCAACACCCCAAATGCCAGCCATCTTAATCCCCAATAAACATGATCCTGTCTGGTCCGGTCTGATAAGGGACCATAAAACCCCTGTAGACTTGACATGTAGTCCATGTCAGAGGATCATAAATTTTATTGACATGTACAGACAATTGGTTATTTCCTGTATTTTGCATTTTTATGCCCCTCTTTGAAAAAGGAGGGGTATATTGTTTTGCAGATGTCGGTCGGTCTGTCGGTCGGTCTGTCTGTCGGTCGGAATGTAGACCTATCCGTTTCCGGATGATAACTCAAGAACGCTTGGGCCTAGGATCATGAAAGTTGATAGGGAGGTTGGTCATCAGCAGTTGATGACCCCTATTGATTTTGAGGTCTGTATGTCAAAGGTCAAGGTCACAGAGACCCTGAATAGTAAAACGGTTTCCGGATGATAACTCAAGAACACTTGGGCCTAGGATCATGAAAGTTGATAGGGAGGTTGATAATGACCAGCAGATGACCCCTATTAATTTTGAGGTCAGTATGTTAAAAGTCAAGGTCGCAGTGACCCTGAACAGTAAAACAGTTTCCGGATGATAACTCAAGAACACTTGAGCCTAGGATCATGAAAGTTGATAGGGAGGTTGTTAATGACCAGCAGATGAATCCTATCGATTTTTAAATCAGTATGTTAAAGGTCAAGGTCACAGTGACCCTGAACAGTAAAACAGTTTCCTGATGATAACTCAAGAACGCTTAGGCCTAGGGTCACGAAAGTTGATAGGGAGGTTGGTCATGACCAGCAGGTGACCCCTATTGATTTTGAGGTCAGTATTTCAAAGGTCAAGGTCACAGTGACCAGGAACAGTAAAATGGTTTCCAGGCAATAACTCAAGAACGCTTGGGCCTAGTGTCAGGAAAATTGATAGTTAGGTTGGCCATGACCAGCAGATGACCCCTATTGATTTTTAGGTCAAAGGTCAAGGTCACATTGGCCAGGAACAGTTAAATGGTTTCTGATCTTCTTGTCAAAAACCATTGGGCCTAGGGCTTTGATATTTGGTATGTAGCAAAATCTAGTGGTCCTCTACCAAGATTGTTTAGATTATTTCCCTGGGGCCAAATATGGCCCCACCCCTAGGGTCACAAGGTTTATATAGACTTATATAGGAAAAAACTTTGAAAAACCTCTTGTCCAAAACCACAGGACCTAGGGCTTTGATATTTTGTATAAGACATCATCTAGTGATCCTCTACCAAGATTATTCAATTATTCACCTAGGGTCAAATATGGCTCCGCCCTGGGGGTCACATGGTTTACATATACTTATATAGAGAAAAACTTTGAAAATCTTCTTGTCCAAACCGCAAAGTCTATGGCTTTGGTATTTTGTAATATAGCATCATTTAGTGGTTCTCTACCAAGTTTGTTCAAGTTATCCCCTCTCGGGTCAAATATGGCCCCTGCCTCAGAGGTCAAATGGTTCCTATAGACTTATATAGGGAAAAACTTAGAATCTTCATGTCCATAACTTACATCATTCAAATTTGGACCACATGGACCACATGTATAGTTTTGAGTGGCAAGATGAACCTTGACATGAGTTGACCTTGATCTTGACCAAGTGACCTACTTTCACATTTTTGTACCAACAGCCTTCAAATTTGGACCACATCCATCAGGTTTGTATACTGAAAAAAACTTTGACCTTGTTATTGACCTAGTGACCTACTTTCACATTTTTTAAGGTACAGGTTTCAAATTTGGACCACATGCATAGTTTTTTGTTTAAAAATAAAAATTGACCTTGATTTTGACCTAGTGACCTAGTTTCACATTTCTCAAGCTACAGCCTTCAAATTTGAACCACAAGCGTACTTTTGTGTACTGAAATGAACTTTGATCTTGAGATTGACCTAGTGACCTACTTTCACATTTCAGAAGGTACAGGCTTCAAATTTGGACCACTTGCATAGCTTTGTGTTCCGAAATAAAATTTGACCTTGATTTTGACCTAGTGACCTACTTTCACATTTCTCAAGCCAAGCCTTCAAATTTGAATTACATGCATAGTTTTGTATACCGAAATGACCTACTTTCACATTTTTGAAGGTACAGGCTTCAAATTTGTACTGCATGCATATTTTTGTGTTCTGAATTGAAATTTTACATTGATGTTTATCTATTACCTACTTTCACATTTCTCAAGCTACAGCCTCCAAATTTGAAGCATATGCATAGTTCTGTTTACCGAAATGAACTTTACCTTGAAATTGATCTAGTAACCTGCTTTCACATTTCTCAAGCCACCGCTTTCAAATTTGGACCACATACACATTGTTTTGTACCTAAATGAAATTTGACCTTGATTTTGACCTTGAGCTCATCTTGAAATTTGGAACATTCAAAAATGGCTCAGTGGCTGGCGCCAAGATCAATCTGTAATCTCTTGTTAGGTTAATAGGTTAAAGGTCAAGGTCATATTAAACCAGAATGGTAGTACTTTTGTTTACATTGAGCAGATAATTTCTGTTCCTTGTGCAATTACTAAATGCATCAAGGGGGGCATTTCGTGTTCGACGAGCTCTTGTATTGATTGAAATGCAGCTTTTTCAGAATAAACATAAATTTATTTTAGGCCACGCCAACATGAAAAGTTGTTCATCGGATTTTTTTCTGAAAAAATTCAGGCGGCGAGCGAAAAAATAATTCAAATATTTTTTGGGGTTTATGAGAAAACTAGGAGCGAGCGAAGAGCGAAGAAATATATTTGTCTTGATTTGGCTCTCGGTTGACTATTAAAAACCTTAAAATAGAATGTACAGTCCTTTTACATTAAACATAATTCACCAGGGATTGAGACGCAGAACAAAGCGAACTCGTGAAAAAATGTAATAACATTGGCATACACTACAGTGCATCAAATAATGTATGTTTTTGAAAATGCTGTTAGAAAATATGTAATATACAACAATGCATTACCTTAAACCATAATCATGACATAGATATGTTTCTTGAATATTTAATGCTATAAAATGTAGCATTTTAGCTCAAATTATCCATGTTTTTGACAAAGTCAAATATCTCTGTCACTATTAATTTTAAAAGATTTTGACTTGAAACTTAAAATAGTTATATACTAGTTTCATAGTCTATACCAGGAGAAAAAATCCCCATAACTCTGATTGAATTTTGAGTTAAGCCCCTTTTTAACTTAGAATATCATTGTTTTATATAACGTTCAAATTTGTTGAAACAAAGTCTCAATTAAGGTCTGAAATGGAGGTTATCAGGCATTGGCATTATTCTACTCGGAGATTGGAAAAATTTAAGATCTAAACTGGTCTGAACACAACTCATAATGTAAATTCTTTACCCCACCTACTTTCGTATACAAATGCTGATCATTTGGACAAGAAAAATAGAAAACAGAAAAGTGACATGCATCCGTACGTTATCAAATAAATTAGTATGTTTTTTTATCCAAATTTCAATGAATATATTCGACTATATGTATATATGAATTGTACGATTTTTGTGGCAATTCAATTTGGTAAACGTTTGAAGAAAATGGCGTAATTGTATCAAGGGGAAATAACTTTAATTTAACTAAATATAAATATTATGATATAATATGTGTGTACAGTACGTATTCATAGTGATTTAAGTCCATTTTAGAACAATCTGGGACTAGAATTATAAGCATTTGTACACTGTTACGTCCGTAAAAAGTAGCGCACCAACAAATTTTGACTTATTTTTTTTTCAATGGGACGAGCGCAAGCCAAAAACAAACAAAAAATATTTTGTTGGTGTTTCTGACAAAATACGAGCGGCAAATCCGATGAACAACTTTTTAATTTGATGAGGCCTTAGTTGATAATATACTTATTGTAATTGCTCAGTCATGTTGAGTAATGTCCTGACCAATTTAATTATAACTCTTACAGCAAAGCAATTCTCACCCTTTTAGAAAACTCTCACCTTTATTTAATAAAAATAAAATAATTATTTAAAACGGAATAAGAGAAATGACAAGTATTTCTTTATTAGATTATAGATGAACAGAATTTTTGGCTGGAGACCTTTCTAATGAGACACTAAGAAATGTGTTATGTGAACTGAGTTATAAGAAAACTTTATTAATTGCAGAAAATTCTGATTATAGTTTGTATAAGAACTGTGATTTGGGAATATATAGTTCTCCGTGCGAGGCCTAAATACATTTTCTTTTATTTATAATAAAATCCAGCAATAAAGAGATATCATTGTTCAAAATACACATGATTTATTATTTGTAAAAGGTGCCTGAATGCATTTTCTTTTATTTTTAATAAAAATCCAGCAATAATGAGATATAATTGTAATAAAACTTGATTTATTAAAAAATAAAAATACTGTAGTATCTTATCACTTTGTTCGTTTAGCGCTTTCTAAACACGTTATAAAGGTGAGAACTGCTTTGCCAGTGAATAACATCTTAAATCTATATTTACAATTCCAAGAGATGTTGAAGTTAAGATTGGAAAATTAAGTTGCCCATTGTTGCGTGTTAAACAAATGGACAAATAAAGACCTTTTGAGGGGGCCTCCGTGGCCGTGTGGTTAAGGTCGCTGACTTCATCACTTGCCCCTCATCGATGTGGGTTCGAGCCTCACTCGGGGCGTTGAATTCTTCATGTGAGGAAGCCATCCAGCTGGCTTATGGAAGGTCGGTGGTTCTACCCAGGTGCCCGCTCGTGATGAAATAATGCACGGAGGGGCACCTGGGGTCTTCCTCCACCATTAAAGCTGGAAAGTCGCCATATGACCTATCATGTGTCGGTGCGACGATAAATCCAACAAAAAATAAATAAAAGACCTTTTGAATTGAGGCGTTCCTTATTAGCAAAATAAATTGAAGATCTATTTAAAATCTTGCAAGCTTGTAAGGTTGCACACGCTTGCGATTGGAACCCTAGCGATCTTAATTGCGACCTTGCAAGTTTGCACAATCATAACAAGATTGCAAGCTTGCGCAATCTTGCAAGCTTACACAGTTATAACAAGATGGCAAGCTTGCGCAATCTTGCAAGCTTACGCAAACTTATATGAGAGTGGACAAAAAGACCTTGTTATGATCGCGCAAGCTTGCAACACTACCTTTGTCAACCCTAATTAGGTTTGTAAGACGGATTAAATAACATGACAGTCTAAAATTTAATTATATGTATACTTCCTTTAACTTGACAAGCTGCACAGTTATAACAAGATGGCAAGCTTGCGCAATCTTGCAAAGTTACGCACACTTATATGAGAGTGGACAAAAAGACCTTGTTATGATCGCGCAAGCTTGCAACACTACCTTTGTCAACCTTAATTAGGTTTGTAAGACAGATTAAATAACATGACAGTCTAAAATTTAATTATATGTATACTTCCTTTAACTTGACAAGCTGCACAGTTCATAAAACTTTCGCACTTTCGATTAAACAATATTTGTAGTGATCAGTAGATAAAGACTTTAAAATCAGGGACATTTTTTTTTTTAAACAACGTATTTTGACATAAAAAAATAATAATTAGTTAAATGTATTACCTCCCTTTTATACGTATCAGTGAACTAAAACAGTTTTAACAATTTTAGAGTTGAAACAATCAAATAAATTGATGAAAAGTCCATATTTTTATCTTAATCATCGTACTTTCGACGGTTCTCACTGTGGTTTCGTTGTTTCGTCTCTTCAACAATGTGTTTACGACTTTCCACTATTGCAGTTTCGTCATTTTACCATCGTACTAATTTTCACTATCATAGTTTCGAGTTTCCAGTTGTACTTGACACGGTTGTAACATTAACATGCAGCTAGATAATCAATCTAAAATGTCATGCACATACCTAGTTACCGTTAAGAGGGGATGTGATCTCATTAATTACTCAATCAAAACAGTGGCCTAAAACAACATCTATTTGTATTGTTACCAAAGGCTATAGACCAAATTGGCTGACTAGAAAGATTTTGTTTGACCACATTGGCTCACTAGAAATATTTTGATTTCCAGCTGAAAGAATATTTATAACAATTCATTCGTTTCCACAGTCATATATGCGGAAACGAAAAAAAAAATCACCTGAAAACCAAGGTCCTTAAAATGAGTTTTTCTCCACTTTATACGTCTTACCTTTTTTTTTTTAAATTTTTGTGTTGATAATTGCCTATTTTTAAACACTTAGTTATGATTAATTTGCATGTCTCAAATGTGAGAAGAAGGTACGGAACTCTAATCTGAGACATAAAAATGATAAAAGTCTTTGGTTCAGTAAATCTATAACGTTCAGGTTTTTCTCAACAAATAACTCTTGTCTGATAAACTTTAATATCACTCTGACCATCTGACAGCTTAGCCTAGAACTTTACTAGCTGGACGTAGAATGTCACTAGATCCTGTGAAGATATTCCTAACCAACTATTACAACTCCATACCGAAACAAATGTTTTCTTTTATCGATCAGAATAAACAAATGTATCGTTGAACGGACATATAACTGTAATGTTGGCACGCGTATCTGCATACTCGTGTGCTAATGAACGTAGACGCCGTACAATTGAAAACATCCCTCAACTGGAGAACAAGAAATATTGCATTCGGTTCATTATATTAATGATAGTAAACTAAAGTGGAAACATAAAACTGTCACTCAATTTTGAAATGGAATATATTCCACCATTTTGAAAATGATCAACAAATGCAAATTGTAATCGAAGATTGCTCTAAAACTAACGACATACCAACATTCATTTACTTGTTATGTAGACTCATATTCCTCTAAGCAATATAACCTATCACTACAGAAAATTCTCAGTAGCATTATATTTTTTTTCTTGTATCTTTGGCAAAGCAAAGGAAAAAATATGACATTGCATGCCAAACTATAAGAATAATTCCGCTTGCAAAATGAGTTTCCTAATACATTCTAATTGCGTTGTTTCTAAATTAGAACTGATGTATCACCGCGAACGATCACGTTAATCTTTCCTACAGTTAGGGAATTATGATACACAGTTAAGGTTTGTGTCAAACGCTTTTCAAAATCTCAGTCATATTTGCTCAATGCATAAAATAAAAACGTATTTTAAACACTTTTATACAATAATTTAAGGTGGTAACAAACGAATACATAGTGAGTGTGAGACTAAGCAACTTGAAATGCTCTCGAGTATTTTGCATATGTGCATTTTGGATGAATCCTTCACATACGGTATTAAAAATTCCTCTGCTACAAATGATTTTCCTTTTCACAGATTATTCATTACTTTAGTTTTGATATGCGTTCGCCACGTAGTCACAAATTTGGTATATTGACAGTTACAAACCTATTCTCTCGAGGACATCGTGATAATAATAGTGTTAGGCCACTTGATAAAAAAAAATCAAATTTTTGTAGGCAATTTGTACAGGAAGCTGAACTTATTGGAATATGTCTGGTGTGACAAACCGAAGAAAAGAACGGAATTAGACAGGATTACTGTCATTGGAACCACTTCAGACTTACGTAAATAAACGATTATAAAATTGACCTGCCGCTAAATACATTGTATATCAATATTCGTTTGTCACTGAAAATCAGTGAGTCCTTTATCATGAATCTTTAGTAAAAAGAAACCCGCTTTCACAAATTTTGCTTTATAACACAAACAAATCAGTGGCGTAAACAACATTTTTTAAACGTTATGAAAAGTATTAAACCTGAGCGGCAAATGAATTGCAATAGACCGTGGACAAAAGTCTAACGGGAATAGCCAAAATCTGGGAACGTAGCCGCCAATACATAAAATTGAAACGTAAGAGTATATCATCCCGAAGCAAAGAGCACTGCAAATACACCAAGAGGCATGTACCGCAAAGTAGGCTCGCAACGAATCGCAATTGTAGTGGAAAGATATAGAAGTCGGGTTGCTTCAGATTTCCAAGAACAAGTCAATTTTAATTATATGGGAGATGCTAAAATGTGGATGCGGTAGAGAAATGGATGGGTCTGTTTGGGGAGTAGAAAAAACTTAAGGATGGATATAATACAAGGAAATCCACGCTCCAGAAAAAAAGCAGTCTGCCTTGACTGCAAAGCATATCAGTGTAAACATGGAGGCGTACAAGACCAACAGACTCATCATGGTAAAAATGGTATGTGTTACTGTGAAGACATGCACAGTGACTTAGCATAAGCACACAAACATACGAACGGACGCAATGATAACGCAAAAGTAAGTAACAGACTTGAACGTGAGGAACACGACAACACCATTGTTTAAACTTGTTTTCTGGTGGTTAACCGCCTTTTCAAAAAAATCAAAGTATTCTTCCAAAACTTTATTGCCAAACCAAAATCGTTGTCTTAAAAAAACTCTTATCTTAAACGGAAAGGCGTGTTCGTTTCTCAATGTATCAAAAGAGTTGAAGTACATACACTGATATAAAGAAACTTTTGAACGTTGCAAATATATATCAGTAATTTGTCAAACAATCCTGAAGTTATCTATTTGTTATTAGTATACAAAAGTATGCATATATGCAATTTATAGTTGGTTGTAGAATGTGGTAAGAAATAAAAACATCCTTAGTAGCATTTATTCATTTTGTTTCAACAACATTATGCTTACACTGACAGACAGTATAAAAACAATATGGAATTACATATTTTAAAAGACTGAATTAGTTTTCATATTTTTATTTCCAGGGCGTCCTTATAATTAGTAAATACTTTCTGTCATTATGAACAAATCGAAACACCCGTAACTGAAAAGTTATAAACACTTAGACTACAGAAATAATATGTTAGTAACGTGACAAAACGAAAAATTCCTGTTACATTTTATCATATATGTACATATATTGTATAAAAGCGTTCCCTTCATTTATCCAATTTTAGCTAATTTATGTGTTATCACATACGAGGCACTAAGTGTTCCCTTCCATTGCACTCAAGTGCATAATTATGTCATGTCATTTTAAGCGTACTAGTCTAAGAGGTTTTGTTCATTGTAACATTTGACTGAACCAGAAATGTCAAAGCTACATCTTCATTAGTTCATGGCCACATTTACAGCTTTCACACACGACATTTGTCTTGTTTGACGTAACTAAAGAAAATAACTGATCGTAAAACGTAACGATGCTGGTGCAATTATTTTTAAAGCTATAATTACTTGTTAGTGTTACAAACCATCTCATGTTGAAATCGTGTGAAGTATGTCGGTCACTAGAATAATAGGATCGTAATGGTTTTGTTTAATCAAAGCATATTCTAAAACAATATGGGGTAAGAACCATGTATTTTTACGAGGAAACAAATCGACCGAACCATGAAGTAGGCAGTATTTTACCCATCAAACTATATTTATGATATAGTTTCATAAGTATGTTCACAGGGTTGTCGTTTCTTGCACTACATGTCGTCACATTGGCGCAAAAAGTACTGTTACTGACTTTAATTTTTTTACAGGCGACACAAAAAACTTACTAGTTTATTTCCAGTAAACTTTTTTAATACTATACCATAGTGCGAAGTCAGTATTTATCAGGCAGATTTAATTTCTTTTACACATTATAATCATTTTTTTGACCTTAAAAAGTAATGAGATATTCTTTTCCACTTACATGACGCTTTGCGCTAAATTTCTTACATGCAAAAAGTCATGTAAGTGCAGTTACTAGACAGTTTGCACTAATTTTTAATGTGAAGAAGCCAAGTTATAGCATATCACATAAATTTTGAAAATGCTGAGAATATAGTAATATCATAAATAAGGCCAACAACATTGTGTTCATTGTTAATTTGCAATCACATTTAATACATCAAAAAATATAAGTTGAAGAAAAATAATCAAGTTTGTTTACAGTTTATATTAAATAGTAAGCTTTTGTATTAGACCAGAGTGACAGCTTTAAATCAAGGATTCAAATACAGTTAGATCATATTTTGCATCATCAGCACTGTTTGCAAAACTTATTCCTAAAGTCAATTTATTGCATTTTTTTTTCAGCTCTGTCTCAAAGCAAATGCATACTGTATTTTTAGCCACAAAAAGAATGATCATAGTAATCAAAATGGCAGTAACAACAACAACAACTGTGAAAGGTCTTTTACGTGAGACACAGGTCCTCATATAAGTTATGGTAGGCAGATAGAATTATATTCTTTCTGTAAAGACCAGCCAAATCATTACATTTGTCTCTTGAGAATTTTGGTTGTTTTGCATCTCCAAAAAGGGGGTAATGTTTGGGCAGTTGTGATCTTTCTCTCAAGTTTGGTTTTAAGGTAAACTGCTCCATCAAAATCATGCAGTCGGGGGTTGTGGGGTGGGAAGGGGGCTCAATAATGAACTGAATTTGTTTTGTTACCCTCCACCTATCTTTAAGCCCACTGGTATGAATATCAAGGTTTTTATATTTGATTCCATTAGCATAAAGTAAAATAAATTTTCTAAAGTCATTTTTGTGAAATGATAGGGTTTTGTATGTTACATGCCATTTTTACAATTGTTGCAAATTTTAACTGTGAGGTTGTAGGGCCTACACCCAAATTGTAGAACTATGTGAATGCGAGTGAGGTCAAGACACGGTCAGTTTGTTCCATCCAGGTAAATCAGCTGACTGACCCTGATAAAAAAATTAGTCGAGTATTTGATCCCTGTTGATCAGCTTCACATGTACATACGGTCAGAGGAAGTATTTATAATTTACTGCTAGAATTTAGTTGATTGAAGAAAAATGGAAGATACATAAGTAAATTGTGATACTCTAAAACTCATTGAATAACAGTTGAATCTTAAACAGGCACTATTAAATCATCATGGCTTTTAGCTGTAGTGTACATAGAATCACTTTCAGGACTATCTATAATGAGATATCTTATGGATTTAATTGGTACATGTATGTCATTTATCACATTTTGTGATTTGAAGTGTTAATAGTCTTTGATATAGTCTGTTAAATGTTAAAAATACAACACACTCACTCACTGTAAACATTAGTAAAAATTACAGTAACAAATATTTGAACTAATGTATCATAAAATAAAAAAACAAAACAATAGTAGCATGATACATATTTGTATGAATTTGTTTTATGACAGATTAATAGATTAGTGTCATTCATCCCATTATTTACATAATTTATAAATACCACGGACTATCTAGAACATCACTGGAACTACAAGGTTATCAGTAAAGTAGCCAGTTTGATAAACCGCTATTGAATACAACTAGGCCTTGTTACCTGACATGACCTGTGTGTTTACATTTTTCTGCTGACTGCTCTGCTTTATCACATGACCAATGTCAGAGTTCAGATTTCAAATTTCAACTGTCAAATTTTCAAATTCTTGTTATTTTGCAATCAAAATAACTCCTATGAGATATTTTTGTGTACCTTTAATTTAATATTTTTAAATAGATTAGAACTTAGAGAATTGATGAGGCAAAATATATTTAATAATTTTCATTATTATTTGAGTTATTTGGAAAAAAATGTCAAACACTGAAGGATGTCTGAATGGTTTTTGAATATGCAATGATTGACATCTTGTGGGTGGAGCCTTTCCTTTTATACTGAGTCCTAGGGTTTAGAGATGTTTTTACAACATGTTCGATACAAGAATAAAACAAATCATTTTCATTTTGGGTAAGACCCCGTTCTAAAAATGTTTATGCGGATGATTTCAAACGCAAAATTTTCATAGTTTACCACATCATTACAACAAAGTAACGGTTATGGTTCTGACCTGAGCATTTAGAGTATGTTGATACATATTGCATACCTTTGTCTGCCATGTCTTTATAGAAATGAAAAACACATAATGAAATTTCATTGAACTGCCGGTTTGCAGTTTTTCACTCGATATGTCCCTATAAACAGTTAAATTTTAATTATTCAAATAACGGTATATTGAATAATATAGTTGTCCTTGAAATGACTTTAGAAGGGAGAACACTTGTTGCAAGTCAAAACAGGCTGTGACGTAAAATGTATCGACTTCAGCAAGAGCCTTATCAGCAACTTTTGGTTCTCTGGCAAGATTTTTATTTGAAACATGTTGCTCAAAATATGGACTGTTCTAGTCATTTTCATCGTTTTTCTGTTTTCTTGTTTGCAAAACATACATCACACTGATCTTTAAGGACATTTCATTGAGTTGCTGCACAACCTTTAGCACAGTTGGCGATCTGTTTCTAACTCTTATTTTAGTTAAATACGAAGGACAATCCTAGTTAATTGTATAAAATTATTTCAGCAGGTAAAACTTTAAAATGTTGGTTTGTATGTAATGGAAAGGCAACTGCAATGAAACATGTCTGTTTACATTAGTAAGAAGATGGAAGAGTAATGAAAATGCAGTATGGGGTTGTTACCGTTTACTTTTTACTAATTTTGTATTAATGTTTTATTTTAATATGCTTCTTCGGGAAATACTGGAATATAGCAGTGAAATAAAATTGTTATTTCACTGATTCAAACAGTGAAAATATCATTTTCATTTTTTCACAAGTATGGAACTACACCTTAATGCGAAATGATATGAATTATAAATGATTAGAAATATTTTTTGCAAATATACTTCAGTAAAAGATATTGAAGCATGAACATAAAGATACGCGCCACCGTAATAACATGTAAAAGAAATCTGGAAACTTCATAGAACTATTTGACAGTTTTTCAACATGGAATGATACCATGATACATTTTGTGCCCCAAAAAAAAGATAGTTTTCATCAAAATACTGCTTCCAAACTTTTATGGATAATGAAAATTGATATTTATAACCTAAAAATGCCAAAAAGTGATTTTCCCAAAAAATGTTAGTTACATGACTTTTTGCTCCAAGGTGACGATGTCGTCTTTGTGAGCATCTATGATGTAGTATTTCGGCATTTCGTTACAATTGTCGCGAGTCGTACGGCTTAAACCAAAGGCTATATCAGAATATATACTGGCATGCTCTGACTATCAGCCTTGATTGTTTGACATATATATAAACGAAATAACTTCCATAACGAATTCTTATCTTTTTTCCGCAATTTCCGCAATTTGTTTAGAGGACTACGTGAATAAAGGACTACATGAACCTTATATATTTTATTGAATACAAACGCACATTTCTTGAGTCGTGATATTTTCAAGTCAGAAACAATCAACGCGCTCGAGACAAATCAGAAATTTAATTTCGAAAGCGATTTCATTTCCTGCTGACAGAAGGATATTTTCTTTGAACGCAAATGTTGATTCAAATTGTTGTTTATTGCTTGAAATTACACATTAACATGCAACTCTAGTCTCGCCGAACGACGCTGGTACGCATTATGCAAAACACATGCTCTGTTATTTGTTACTCCCAAAATTTACAAAATCACGGTAACCGTTACGATGCTTGAATCAAATGTCATCTAGATAACAAAAAAATTATTACGAGGAAATATGCCGATGCCTTTCATACAAACACGCAGACACTCGTCCTGATGTATCCATTCTTTTTTTTCTATTGGCATTGAACCACATGGCTATGCATATCAGTTTGTTGATTTACGGCAAACATTACTGTTTTATTACAATACCTGTATATAGCAAATTATGTCTTTTGCAACGCGACAGCTTTATATTAAATTGCTCCTAATTCATAGTATCTCATCTTTAAAGCGTTTTGATAAAAATTGTGTCAGCATATTTTCTAGATCTAGACAATAATTGATTATTGTGCTTTGATGGAAAGTGCAGTTTCTTATATTTCAAGTTTTGCTTTTTGTTGGATCTGCCTCCTACATTCATATATCTGGACTTCAACAGGAGAATTCGTTAGCCTTAGAGAGTTGACATGCTTATGTCAACTTTAATTTCAAACATTCAAATATTTAAACACACACAAAATCGCATGGTGCCGCATGACTAACAGGTTTTCCGTTTTCACCCACATCATGTGTACTACATAGATACATTATTGCAATACTGGAAGTCCTAAACATCATTGTTTAAGGTAATATATCTTGCGGTCCCATCAAATAACTGAAGAAAGTTTTTTTTTGATTTTGATGTTAAATATGATATTGTTGTTAGTCATATTTACAGAGACACATGTGTACCTCTGGTTTTTATTCAAAAATATTTAGAGATAGTTATCTGATCGCCTTTATATAAAGTGACACTGTATCAAAAAGTGACAGTAAATGGGCTCTAGTATCGCTATTGTTCAGAAATAATAAAATGTGTCCAAAAATCTATATATAGGAATACTATGGCCGCCACAAATAATATGCACAACTTTTTATGTCATCTAGATTAATGTTGTCGTCGTAGTACTCCATTATTGTATTATAAAACAATACTTTTCATAATTGGTCACTATTTAATATGCATTTTTTCTTCAAGCATAGATCGAGCCACCGTTGAATGTGTCAAATACTTATACCAATGATTTTGTTTTTGTTTATATTTGTTGGGTTTAACGTCGCACTGACACAGTCATAGGCCATACGGCGACTTTCAAGCTTTGATAGTGGAGGACGACCCCAGGTGCTCCTCCGTACATTATTCCATCAATGGCGGGCACCTGGGTAGAGCCACCTTGATGGCTTCCTCAAATGAATAATTCAACACCCAAAGTGAGGCTCAAACCCACATCGGTGAGGGGCAAGTGATTTAAAGTCCGTGACCTTAACCACTCGGGCACGGAGGCCCCTCGTACCAATAATTAGCAATACTTGCTTTCATTGTATCAGACTCTTTCTTCATGATGACAGTTTTACTAACTAACAGCTTATGATAAACACGCCTCTTAAGCGTGTCATACGTTCCGAGACAATGTTGTCTTTGTTTGCTTTCAACTGACAACATAGGGTGTTAGGAGGTTTAATCAATCAGACATAACATGAGTTTCATCCATATTGAAGGCTACGTAGATTACCCTTAAAACTCTTATCCGCCCAAAAGGAAATTGAACAATGTATGATTCTGTTCGGGTAATATATTACAGAAGAATTATCGTAGAACTACGGTTTTAACAAAATATGTTTTCAGTTTTTCATGAAAATTTCTTGATAATTATTTTGCTTTTTTTTCTTTCAAATATGTTTTTATTAGTCTCTTTAAAATTTGCACTGCTGCAAGTATCTATTTTATTGAATTGCTTAATGAAATATCTGTGTATTTGAATATATGTATAATATGATTATTATTCTAGCCTTCATTCATTCTTACTCCATTTTTTACTGTTTATATATATAACAGTTCCGAAACTCACGTTTAAAGACTGCGACTTCTTAAAAAGAAGCCTTCTAGCAATGGATGTATGGATATTATACGTGCTTTGTATGTACAGATACAAACAAGAAAATATCGGTAAAACCGATGGATCGTCCCCGAAATATGATTTTTGCATATCAAAAGGACAAAATGGAGTTCATTGACCAGGCACATACCTCGCTTAATAATAATGCTTCCAGAAAAGTTTCTCAGAACTCCAGCAAGTAGTTGCTAAGAAGCGTGCACGAAATATGTGCATTATCATCTGCATTGCGAGCGGATCTTCCTATGAAGTTTTGATGAATTCCAGCTACTGGATCATAGAAATACTCCGGACAAAAATGGTACACTTATGTTGAATAATCAAAGGGCAATTACTCATAAAAAATCATAGACCGGTAATGGTGACAATATGCACAATTCCTCTTGAGAGTGAAGATTCCTATGAAGGTACTTCGGCAGGAAATTGTGTTTTAGTATACTCATGTTAATTTATGATGAAAGGGCAATAACTCAGTGAAAAAATCATTTAACCGGAACATGAAGACAATATGCATATCTCATTCCTATATAGTTTTGATAATTCCATACCGTGGTTGCTAAGGAATACTCTGGACAAGAAAATGTACTATAGTATACTATGTTGATTATTGACAGGGCATTAACTGCGTGAGAAATCATCCGACCAAAACTTGAAGATTATACGCTCATCTCCTCTTAGGAGTAAAGCTTCTTATAAAGTTTCGCTAAATTTTAGTCAGTGGTTGCTGAGGAATACTCTCCGGGCCAGAAATGGCGTTATATTATTAGACTAATGCTGAATAATCAACGGGCAATATCTCAGTAAAATCATCAGACGAAACAAGAATATAATATGCGCATCTCCTTTGAGAGTGTAGCTTTCTATAAAGTTTTGATAAATTTCAGCAAGGGATTGTTGAGGAAAACTCTGGACTAGCGATGGTAGTATAGTGTCCTAATGTTGAACAATCAAAGGGCAAACACTCAGTGCTAAATCATCCGACCGGAACATGAGGATAGTGAAGTTTCCTATGAAGATTCCCTAAATTAAAACCCGTAATTGCTGAAAAATACTCCGGACAAGAATTGCGTGACGGACGGACACATAAGCAGAATAATCGACCCGACAAAAGTATTAAGAAAGAACTGAGGTCAAAACTCAATAACATCTTTTAATTATTCGTTTGATTTATGCATTTTGAATTTATTACTCAAATAAGTTTGACATATCATTCAGCAAAATATATGACATAGTACGATGCACCTTTACAAGGTTATAAGTAGAAACATTTATAAACAAAATATACAAGTACATGTATATAACAACTACAGAATCGCTATACAAAAAGTGCAAAACAATACATCAATTATTATTGTTATCACATACACGCGCACCGTTTCCCACAGCGGTGCATATGTCATGCTTATGAGTTTGTACTGTACTGTTACACCATCAACAAAATGGCAAGAAAATGAAGTTTCACCATGCAATACGAAGTACCTATACCAAAAGGGGACTTTCTCATTGTCTCAAATACAGCATAGCCTAAAAATCTGATATCTGCTGATAGTGTATAGAACAATATGCTATATATACAACATGTTTAAATGCAGGCTGATTAGGTTTCAATCTGTATTTCTAAAAACCTACAAAAAGGTTAGCTTTTTGTAAAAGCCAGTCAGCGGCCCGTTTATTATGCTAACGTTCAACATAACTGAGACTGAAATATTTGTGAAGTATTTGTGAAGTACTGGTCTACCATCGACCTGTTAAGTAACAAAAGCTGTCCGTAAGACAGCGCGCTCCACTATTCGGCGATTTGACAGTGAAATGAATTTATGTCTCAATAAGAGATCTCTACTTTAAAAGGAAGATACACCAAGATATAAAAAGACCCTACTATTCAGAGGGGTTAAAGTGAAGTATGGAAGGGGTACTGACATTCCTTATTTTGATGGAATTAAATTATATCAGAAAAAACAGTCCAAGAAACTATATGCACATAAAGTATAAATACTTTGCTAAACTCAAATTATATTTCTATTTATTTTATATTTATTTTATTTTATTTATTTACATTGTATTTATTTTATTTATTATTATAGCAGATGATGATGATAAAGATACATTTTAGAATTCAAGTCATTATCTTATATTGTACTAAAGTTATATCCAGAAAGCGAAGATTGCCAAAAAATCTTTAAGTATGAAAGGGGCATAATTCTGTCAAAATTACAATTAGAATTATGGCAATTGTAACCACACATGAATATGATGTTTATAAAGAAATGTTTTAATTTCAGTCATTACCTTTTAAAGTACCAAAGATATGTCTATAAACGAAGCTTTCGAAAAAAATTAACATGAAAATAATTCCAAGTATAACAACTTGGTGACCTTGACCTTGGGTATAATAAGCCCAGCCCCTGCACATACTTTGTTTGTATGCTGGACAATGTTTATGTGAAGTTACAGTAAGATATAAGCAATAGTAATAAAGATATGACAGAAAAACTAAGGTTGCCGAAAAACTTTAACCTTAAAAATAACCTAAGTATAACACCTTGGTGACCTTGACCTTGGGTATTATGGGCCCAGCCCCTGCACATATTTTGTTTTTATGCTGGACAATGTTTTTTTGAACATACAGTAAGATATTAGAAATAGTAACAAAGATATGACAGAAAAACAAAGGTTGCCGAAAAACGTTAACCTTAAAAATAACCTAAGTATAACACCTTGGTGACCTTGACCTTGGGTATAATGGGCCCAGCCCCTGCACATAATTTGTTTGTATGCTGAACAATGTTTATGTGAACATACAGTAAGATATAGGCAAGAGTAACGAAGATATGACAGAAAAGCAAAGGTTGCCGAAAAACTTTAACCTTAAAAATAACCTAAGTATAACACATTCAATTTGGTGACCTTGACCTTAGGTATAATGGGCCCAGCCCCTGCACATAGTTTGTTTGTATGCTGGACAATGTTTATGTGAAGTAATAGTAATATATAAGCAATAGTGACAAAGATATGTCAGAAAAACAAAGGTTGCCGAAAAACTTTAACCTTAAAAATAACATAAGTATAACACATTGGTGACCTTGACCTTTGGTATAATGGGCCCAGCCCCTGCACGTACTTTGTTTGCATGCTGAACAATGTTAATGTGAAGTTACAGTAAGATATTAGCAATAGTAACAAAGAAAAACAAAGGTTGTCGAAAAACTTTAACCAGGAAAGCTGACGCCGACGCCGACGCCGGGGCGAGTAGAATAACACCCCTATTCTTTGAATAGTGGAACTAAAAAGGAAACAGCTTTAATAGAGTCCGATTTTCGGAACAAAAGATAAAGAAAAATATTTACTGCAATCGTTTTAGAGTGCGTGTAGTGTTGCAAAATGCTCGTGTCCACATTACATTTATTTTTAATAAGAAAAAACCGTGATTTAGCAAATTACATTTGGGAAGGAAATAAACAGACTTGTTTAGTTTGTAGAGGCCACATGTCTTCATAAGCATTTTAAACGCAGCCATATGTTTCATATCCACATATAATTTTTTTAACCGAAAATACGATGTATTTCTTAAAATTACTTATAAAATAATTTTGCATACCTTTGAAGTTATAGTTCTCTGAAACATTGTGGAGACTGTTAGAATGGCAAATGTTCTTACGTAGCGTCACAACGCACGTTTTCCTATGGGTAAGGTCCAGCAACATACACGTACATCATATGACGACGTTATATATGTAAATGAATATTTGTTTTATGTTTGTATAACTTCCCTGTCCTTTCCCTACACAAACAAGGTAAAAAAGAAAACCATAACTAGCGACAAAAATGAAATAAACATCAGGTTTATAAATAGTGACGTTTGTCAGGTGTGAACATGTATTGGAACGTTATAGAGACAAGCGAAACAAGAGATTAATCTTTAAGGACAAAAAAGAGATAAGTCTATAGCTTATGCCTGCGAGATTAAAAGACCGTTTTATGATTTTTTTATATCTTACATTTGCCTTTAAAACCATTATCTAATACGTATCACTTTTGAACACATGTACGCAGAATTTTTGCTTGCCACTAAGTCGCTTCTATAAAATAGAAAAGGTGGACACTCCACAGGTTGCTCAACACGACAAAAACGAAAATGTTGCAGGCTCGGTTTGATTGAGCCTGTTCATGGACGCTAGTGCAAATGCATGTTACCGTCCACGCCCTCTAGCCCCGGGTTGAGACGAACTCAACATTTACACATTCTACAAGTACAAAAATCAATTTAGAAACATCCGCAGATGTATTTATACGGCGGTGCACATGGAACTTTCAATGATACACTAGCGTGTAATTCCATGAAAAGCGGCGTATGGTCCTGTTCTGAAAAAAAGTGTGGTTTATGGTTCGACATCAATGAAGCATACATAAGATACTTTGTTTTCTTTTTCAATTTGGCGATAATATTGCACAGGTCTAGGAGCAAGAGGAGGAGGGCAGGAAAATTTGATTTTTCGCAGAAATAACAGTAGATAAAGGAAAATAAAAGGCAATTTCAGAGAGCATTTAGATGAACTGATAAAGATTTTACGTTGACTCTGAGAGTGACATTGACCTTTGATCAACAATGTTGTGCTTGTTTCCGTCAATGAAAAAGGCAAGGAAAGTAGAATGGTTCTTGAAAGTAGTTATTGATAGTAGGATAGTAAAATTCTAGAATGATAGAATGGCAATTAAAGAGACTATATGTCAGGATAGTAGGATGATAGCTCGAAACAATAGCAATAGAAGAATGGTAGGATATCCAAATTAGGATAGACAAATGATAGGATGACAGAATGGCAATTGTAGGATAATATGATACCGGTGGTAGGATGCCAGGATTGCAAGAAGGTAAGATGATAGCTTAGCAGTAGAAGAGAGGCAGGATATTGTTTGCAAGATAATAGAATGGCAATAATTGCATCCTCCTATTATACCATAGCCATCCTTAAATCCTAAAATCCCACTAGGCCACCATCGCCAATAGATACGAATGTATAAATCTTCCTCTGTAGTAAGCCTTTTTAAAGAGATGAAACGTGTCACATTACTTTTTGTCTGATCAAGGGACAAGTACTACATTAGTGTTGGCTTGCAGCAAAATAAAATGAGTCCAATAATTAGTGATTTTATACAGGTGCATTTGAATTTAACACTAGAAAGTAATAAATTATCAATTACAGAGTTTTTGTATTAAATTCTGTAATGACCAACACAATCTTATGTGAGTTTCGGACAACAATTACTAATAATTCTTTTTCGTATAGTTTGTACAAAAAAGCACCCCATGTGCTGAAGGAGAAATACAGATCTTAAATTGACACATAACTTGAAACATGAAAAATACTGATTTCTAATTGTCAATATAATGTTCGCGATGATATATTTGTATTATTTTTTTCATATTAGTGTGCAAGTTACTAGTAATAAAATATATGTATTTTACGCAGTGATGATTGAAAAATAACTTGACTACATTTTGTTCACTATGTGAAAACACTTTTCATTATTCATAAATGCCGCAAACCATTAGACATGATATTTTAATGTCTGTTGCACAGGTTTGGCACTAAATGATCAATTTAAGTCTTTATGATAGTGAAAGTTAAAGAACTCAAACGAATAGGAAATATTCCTCTCGTTTTATTGCTTTACAGGCAAGTGTATATTTGAAAGATTTTAAAAAACAAATTTGTTTGAAGATTTATGAATAGTAATTATTATAAACAATTCTATGTAATTTTATCTCTAAGCTGGAGACGAAATTATCCAAACAAAGGGACTTTATTGATGTCTATAACCAAATCTGTAAATGCTGAGACGAAAAGTAAACTAACGCATAAGCTGGGGAAATTAATTGTATAAGGTAGTGATAACACCGTTACAAAAATATGAAATCTGGGTGGAATGATTAGTTGACTGAGCTTGATGTTGATTGAACGGACGTTGAGTTCAAACGATTCTATCCGACAGAAACTGCCTGTAGAATTTAAGGCTGAAAGAAAGTTATTTGATAACATGTTTAGAAAAGTAAACGGAGACATTGGTTTGATAAGCAAAACAAAATCAAACATCTGGCAGGTTTAAATCAGGGTGCGTTTTAGAGAAAGATCAGTAGGGTAGGTGTAGTCAAAGAATGATGTAAAGCATTCATTTTGAGCCAAAAAAGTAAAAAGGGTTTATTCTCACACCATACAAGTGATGTTTGGAAAATAAAAATCTAATTTTGAGTCACTTTTATATCCTGACATATCGTCGGAAGTTAGTAATTTTGATATTTTGCATGAAACTGAAGGTGATATTCTATTATATGCAAGTAAATCAGTCGAAGAAATTATTTTTACTACTCATACTATGAAAAACAGTCGGACTTGTACGATATTTTACCAACGTATGATTTAGACCAAACATGATATAGAATTAAATGCTCGGTTATATATAAGGCTAAAGGGGTAAGGTTAAGATCAGATTGGTATTATATCTAAAGTAGGTTAATAATACAGTTAAACAACTGCTGTCAGATAAATAACTATATTATACTGTTTCTCAGCGAATCTTGTAGATTAAGTTAAATTATTATGTATGCTGCAAAATTATAAGATCATTACTCTTAGAACCCATGTTCGTTTATATCTTTCATAGATCATATTTAAAGCATTTGATTATCAAATACCAATTAGATTGATTTAAATTATTATGTATGTGGACATCTAATACCCTACGATTACTGCTCTGGAAAAGATTTTCGTGCTGATTGATTTTATGTCTTTTGTAGATCATATAAATGCACTTAATTATCAAATACAAAATAGTCATTACTTTACTGTTTGAAAAGAATACCTTCAAATATATTTATAGTACATTTCCATCTGAAGTAAATATTTTTGTTTGTTCTTATGTTTTTAGAAGATATAGTCTCACGTATGTCTTTAAGGTAGAATCCTGATTTATTTTTGATGCAAATGTATTATGTCATAAAAAGTGAAATATTGCATTGCATTGTATTGTATTGTATTGTATTGTATGTACTTTACTATACTGTACTGTACTGTACTGTACTGTACTGTACTGTACTGTACTGTATTTTGATACATCTCTTTTCATTGTGTCATGTGTACTCAATTACAAAATATGTGAACTGTAAAATATTTTTTCCTTCTAGTAAAGTCACATTTCATACAATCATTTGTAAACAAAATATGTCACATTAGACAGATATCTAAGTTGAAGTTGTTTTTTTTTAATTTTTGTTTAAATGTAATTCAATGTCTGTACGTAATTACTATTTCAGTTTATCTAGTGATATATGCCAGTTAACGTAATCTCTAACTTACCTCTAAGACATGGTTTTTTGTTCTTGTTGCAGTAAATAGAGAAGAAAATATTTTAAATATATGAAGACATGCATAGTGGATGAGGTGGCTATTGACCTATATCCAGAGAGAAAAGCTAAGCGTGACATAATTCACGAATATGCGGAAGACTTAAAACAAGAGGTATATATAATTTGAAAAGTACATTTAAATCTTTCGCAGCATTAAGCGATTCAGTGCTCTTATCAAGCTCTTGTTTAAATTACTAAGTTAAGTTAACAGATGTCATTATGTTAATTACGTAAATGTTTGTTTTTGACATGATTTTAAACATATCATCTTCACGTTATTTTGTTGTTTCAGTCTTTAGTTATGTTGTTTCAATTACCGGTAATTCGTTCGTTATGAAAAGGGATCATCGATCCGATCAAAACTGATTTAATCGGAACTTCACTCTGCCTATCATACACTTGTAAACTGAATAGTTGATCAGGTTTACTAAGTTCAAATTCAAAAATATAGAAACAGTTTATAAGCTTCACATCTGAAGCTAAAAGTAAATAATGCAGATCTAGTAGCCCTCAAACGTACGATCGTAAATTCGTTTGATAGGAGATATGATTGACGTCAACTTGCTATTGCTTTACATTTCACAAGAATACATCTGTATTAACGGTAAAAGTGCAATTCGCCTCGTGTTTGACCAATCATAGTGCATAGTTTTCCATGATTTAGAGCCAGGGGCGTACCTGCATGATTTTAAACTGTACGCCAGATAGACAGGTTTTTGTTAAATGCGTCTATAACCATACACTGCGAATGTGTCATATTTTATCAAATAATCATTGATATATCATTTTCACACGAATGTAAACATTTTCTAGAAAACGTAAACAACATCTTATTTTTGCAAACGGAAATTCAAACTGCGTAAATTGCTTTGATATTTCGGTATCATGATCTGGATGTAGAGTGATGGATTGAATTGCGCATCGATACTGACGTTAAATGTTACATTAAGCGCAAGCTTGTTTCACTTTGACCTCGAATGA
This sequence comes from Mercenaria mercenaria, assembly GCF_021730395.1. Classification (NCBI taxonomy): domain Eukaryota; kingdom Metazoa; phylum Mollusca; class Bivalvia; order Venerida; family Veneridae; genus Mercenaria; species Mercenaria mercenaria. Next base: position 66,423,640 of record NC_069375.1, read on the forward strand.
TTGAAGAATTTTTGTTCTCCCTTTGCATACTTGAATACCAATGATTTACTTGGGGCCTCTATGGCCGACTGGTTAAGGTCGCTAACTTCACCGATGTGGGTTCGAGCCTCAATCGGGGCGTTAAATTTTTCAAAATTATGAAGAACCGATCCAGCTGGCTTACGGAAGGTCGTTGCTTCTACCCAGGTGTCCGCCCGTGATAAAATAATGCAAGGAGGAGCACCTGGGGGAAACAAACTAAACGAAATACTGTCAATAGGACCAGCTTTCGTCAATAAAATTGTTCCTTTGTAAACAATATATGATATAAAATGAAGAAAAATATCGAATGTGTTATCACTGCCCGTTCCTGTGCGATGCCAACAGTGTTCTTTTTGTCATCGTTGTCTGTTTGTGTGCGTGCGTGCATGTGTGCGTCTGTGTTTAAGGCGGACCTATTTGGCGATGTGTGGCTCTGGCTGTATTTGCCGTGCATTATGCTTGCAAGGAATCTACCCTTACCTTTTCCAAGATAATTACAGGAACAAATAAATCTATTTCAAAATCTCATCCTGATGATATTGATAAACGAAGAACTTGAAATAGCCGCCCAACTACCTTGAGGCTTTAGATTTATTTCCTTTCTTTTAACACTGAGCTTTTTCATTTTCCCGGTGTTGAATTTAATTGTACGCACAGGCGTATCGGCGTATGCCCAGGTACGCCCGCCCCTGAGAGCCTGAACAGTGGACAGACAGAATAAAACTGAGTCGGTTCTTTTTAGCTTGGCTGAGCTCTACCATAGAGTTTTCTTATAGTGTTTGTACTAAGAAGCGTTGGACTTGAACATTGAAGGTAAAAAGTATAACACAACTGGAACCCGCATTTCATCAGGTCACCCTTATTTGACACTCGCGGGTCTAGCGTTTGGGCTTAAGGTATCCGATCCACAAGTAAGCAAGTTCTATATAATAGTGTTATTAAAATATATCAAATACTGATGCTTGGTAAACTCCTTTAATTTTGATATCATTTGAAACTGTATTGTCTACTGAAAAGAACATATAAATTACATTACACAAATATGTTGCAAAAACATTTTTTTTTTGTACTTTATAGTTTTCAGTGATATTTCAACAGACATCCAGTTATTACTTGGTAAGATTTATCATTTCGCAGTCAAAAAACTTGACTGAAGGGTTTCGTGCATATTATGTATGGTCATCTTATTTACTTATTCTTGTTCAGCAGACACATCTCTTTCAAAAGATACCAAAATAACATGGGGTCAACAGGTATCAAAATGATACCTATTTGTGGAACGGATATATATACCTTAAAGGTTTCTGGTTGCAGCATTTGTGGAACAATTCAAGCATATGATATATGCAACTTGGCTTTTAGTTATGTTCAGACAATTCCCTTTCATGAAAAGAATATAGAGGATGTTCAACACTCCTGTTCAGTTTTGCACGGATACCATTCGTCTTGACGGGTATCAAACATTAAATGCCATGAAATTTTCATGTTCTGTCAACAGATCCTAAGGATTACGACGGATGTTTAGATTGGAGTAGGGCCTCAGTTTATAGCTTCGGCCTTTCATATTCATTGTTGTTTTAACAAAATAACTACTTTCAAAGAATCATGCACAACTCATTACATTTTTAAGTCCGAGCGTTCAGTTCGTCTTTTCACTAGTTTACTTTATTATGTTCTACATAATGAAATGCAGCAAAGTAAACTTCCTGTAAACAAAAATTATGGCGAGTTTCCCCTTCCAATTCAGCAGCGATTAATTGTTGATAGTTTTCTTGCTGAAATAGTCCTACCTTTAGTACCTCTCGTAGATATGCTAATCACGTGATAGGAACGTTCAAGTACGATAAGTTAATATTAAAAATTGTTGAAGGATGGTGTAAAAGGCCATAAAGGTAACGTAATGAACACGACATTAGAAAAAAAAAGCAAACATGTCGATGTTTTTATTACAAACACATTGAAGGACAAGGGAAAATTATATAATTTCTCGATTTGATGATTTGCGTACACCTTTTTATGATTTCAATATTGGTATACGTTGGACTGTAGAAAGTCTTATTTCAATTTTAAACTAAAATAATCAAAATAAAATCCTTCTTTATTATCTTGCCATTTCAAACATTAATAAACACTTACTGTTCAATGGTATTTCTTTATCTGACCATTTACTTCTGCTTGCTTTGGTATCACAGATTGTCTGGTACAGGCTTTTAAAACACATTATGTTTAATGTAACAAACTATTTTTAGCTTTGTTTGTTTAGTTAGTATCGTGCTAGAAAGAAATATGTCCCTGAATGCACTTTTGATTCGTCATTATTTCATTATTTAATGTCATTAACTCTTATTATGCTGGACACGACTGATTCAGCCTTTGCGACAAGTTTAGATAATGATCAGCGTTCACATCCGTGCAGTCTGATCAAGATCTGCCCTGTTCGCCATTCAGTCAGTATCTTTTTGGTAAGCACCCCTTTAAACAGTTAATGGTTCTGTCCAAATTGAAAGGTGGACAAGTTCATCATAGAAAACTATCAGGGTAAGAGTTAATGTCCACAGATATCTTGTAATGATTGTTCTTAAAGCAATAAAGTGATTTTTTTCCACTTACGTCAACAGCTCTTTATTTTGATCGTTTTCTTTTCCATTAACAGGTACAATATTAAACACCTATTTCAACGTTTTTGTTTCACCATATTTTTACCGGTAAAAGTTTAATATTACAGTTTGCTGATGTCAGTTGAACTGTCTCATTTGCAGGGTTTGGGGTAATACCTCAGATTGTGTCAATTGTATTTTGTTAAATAAACTTTCTGTGTACCTCCTATCCTCTGTATTTGCTACTTATGTATGTACTCTTAATATTCTTATTGAAATAACCTTTAAGTAAGCTTTATGAAATCAAATAATACTCGCGTAAGCTTTTATCAAATGCGCAGTTTCCACTTATCTCATCACTTGTGAACAAACGTAACTTTCTGATTGGCTGTTTTTATAAAGTACTATTACACTATTATTTGTAGAAATTTCATGGCATAAACTGTCAATTTCACATAGTAATACGTTTTTCTTTTGCTTAGCACATAAAACTGCATTGCGTCATAAAAATGTGACTTCTTTCTTGTTAAACATAAAGACGAACATTTTGTTGTTTGTGACGTTGGCGATATCATAGAAAAGTATCAACAGTGGATGAAGTTGCTTCCAAGAGTCAAGCTGTTTTACGGTATGTCTGAATATGAATTTTAAAAGGTCAATAATTTCCATATTTACTGGCTTTATCATGTTTATTTAATTATATGTTTTGTTTCGTACTTTTCGTGTTTATTGTTTATGTATTGGGGATATGTGGGTATTTACTGATTCTTTAAGAGTTTTTGAGTTGTTATTTTCGTGGTGGTCAGTCAGTACTCTCAACGTTTCTTGCCTGATTACAAATTTTAACATTTTAACTTTTCTCAACAAGTATCTAACACTTTGCCCGTGTGACGGAGGCTGAACTACATCAGACATATTGTAGTCAATCAGTCGTCACGGGTTGATATCGTCCACTTATGTAGAGATTAGAACAGACTATAATGTTCGGGTAATTTTGCTAACAGGCATTTTCGTTTTCATTTTTCTTAAAAGTGCATTTCCATTTCCATGAGATACTTAACAAAAAAAGAAGTGTTTCCTCCAGATTTAATTAATTATTTGTTTTACGAAATGTTAATGTGGTTAAAGGGAATTTTGCGAACACTATATCTTGTTATTCATAATAATTTATAAACTGTAAAATCTCAAATTTATTTATTTGTGTTTTATTGAATTTTCTGTCCGTTTTATTTTGGCTGATTTTAGTTAATAGCTGAAGACGGTTTTAGAGAAATAATGATAAAAGACATTTGCCGATGTTTTTTGTGACTATTAGTTTATAATATATTGTTACAAACATTTCCATAACCTTTTTTATTTGGTTTTAACTGTTGCACTATACGTCTTTGTAAGTCTAGATGACAAGATGCATTTATATTCTATGAAATGATCTATTATAAGCGAATAATGTCAGTGTAATCATAGTATAAATCATTGTCGAGCTGAGCACTCTTTAAAGCGTATTTTGTGTATTTTTACAAACAAGAAGTATGATTAAAGCATATGTAAGCCTTTTGTCAGATGCCTTGATGGTTTGTTTGATTTTATTTATCACTCAGATTAGGTTTTCTCGGGACACAATGAATTAATATTTCTGATAGAAGTGAAAACATTTAAGGATTTTCGTTTGATAATGCCATTAGATGATATTCATCTTAACATAATTCCATACAAGCTAATTTCCTTGAAAGGGAAATTGAAAGTTGCAATACTATTGCTTCCGCAACAGGTAATTTGATTGGAAGGGACACAGAAGAAATCATAAATGATATAACTTATTGAATAAAAATATAAAAAGTACAATATCCCTAATGAACTCTTCTATAAGGTAAAGCAGACCACTTTTGTAAAACAACATGGAATAGTGTTTGATCCTAGAGAACTAAAATTAATATCAACACTTAGTCCATATGCCGGCCTTACAGAAATAACTTGAAAATGATTTTCACTTTTCAATATGCACTCTCATTTCCTCTTTGTTTAGATTAAAGCTCGGCTGTGTGTGACAAATATCAATAAGTGTTCAAAAGAATGCTTCATTTGTGTAACAAACGTTTTCCTGATACGGGCATTGGTATTTAAGACTTTGCAGACACTCCTCTGAAGCTTGTCATAAAATCCTGTGACAAGCTGTTTTTTTTTTTGTTTTTTTGAATAAACTGAAAGCAGAGGGGATAAAATCTGTCAGCAATGCAATTACTTTCACTCTTACAAAGATTATTCGTAACACTCTTGAAGTCCGTAAGGAAATTGAACAATGTTGAGATGAATGTGTTAATGTTATATTTGATAATCCTGTAATAATGACTTTCACAACACATATTACCAATTGTCATTGAACATATTCATATAGAGTGATAAGCAAGTCGTTTTGCCTGCTTACGACGTATAATTACTGGGCTAATTTCTAAGGTCATGTAATATAATACCTATTGAATGGCTTGTCAGACAGTAGGCAAAATTATTGACCGAAAAGCCATTCTATAACTTATACTAACACATGGCGATGCGATCTGACAGTATCATGGAAAGAGAATTGAATGCAGTAATGTTGGTTAAAACTGACAGTTACAGAGAACTATTTAATTTCTTTTAATTAGAATATTGTTTGGAAATATACTATATTTTACGTTCATCTTGATGGAGTCCTTAAAGAAAAAGGCACGAGAATTATTAACTTTAATCAAATTTTACCTTCCTGAACAATTCCTGATTAATATATGGTTACGGAAATTATGCGTTATCACTTTGACAAAGCAACCTCTTTTTGAACTTTATCACAGTACAAATGTGTTATTCCTTATAAGATTCTCGTTATTCATACATCTATATTGTGTTGTTAACGTTGTATAACATACTCAAACTATGCAGGATATCATACCAGGCTCTCCTGTTGCATTCTGGCATGAAAAAAGTATTATACTGGCTAAAGTGTAATTTATATAGCTGGGAAGATTGACACGGTATGGGACCTGATTACTACAAAGTGGAATTTGGGACAACTGCACTTTACCAGTACGCACTTTCAATAAATACTCCTAATTTATTCTTAATTATAGTGCTACCGCTCCCCTTTCTTATTTCAAACAGATTTTCGTTACAATTGATTTATGTGATTGTAACAAGCACACCCTGCCTTTTAAAATTCTAACAGGAAGTGCGTACCGTAGCCGAGAGAATTTGTTTAGGCAGCCAGTTAGATCAGCCGGTACAGCACTCGCCCTTTATGCAATGTGTCCCAGGTTCAAGACAGGGACTTACTGCACATTTCCTTACCTTGAGACAGTAAGTTGTGAACTAAATGGTCTTAGAATAGGTATTTTGCACACAAGTGACAATACATCTGGTTTTGTTTTGCTGCTGTTTATTTGGGGGTTTTTTTTACATATCAGTACCAGTGTTTCTGTAACGAAACACTGACATAGTAAAACGTCTACTGTAGATCATCAATGTTGTCTTCAAAATTTTGTAATATTAAGGGGACAATGAAGAAACATTTTGGAAAGTTTAACATAAAAACGTTTGAAAATGCTGTTCTTGTAACATCTGTTTTAAAAGCGCAATAACTGTACCTAATCTGTTGCATCCATTGAAATTAAGATAACTAGCTCACAGAAAGTGTGACATTGCCCTTGTTATGCATGCGTACTCTAACTAGCACCGACTACGGCGATGACGTATATTGCACCGTCAAACAATCGCCATTTTGTTTCTTTGAGAAAGACTTTGAGACAGCCCAACACTTGTCGCAAGAAATCTCTGTGCGCAAATTGAAATTTTACTGAGAGATTTTTAGTCAAAGTCAATCAAGGTTTTTCTCAAATACCATGAAGGCGGCCATCTTTAATTTCGGAGTGTTTTGCCTTAACACAACCCTAGGACTATCGTAAGACTGCTCAATAGCAGTCCTAGACTTAGGACTGTTTTCGGTCATAAACTTAGGACTAAAAATGTATTCTTTTAAGAATTTTTTGAAACACAAAATTGTCAGAGTTTTGGTCTTAAGACTGTTTTAAGACGTAGGACTCTTCATGAAACGCAACACTGAACTATATTTACTGCAACCTCATACGATTTGTTTCTTCTTCATTTCATGTTGGTCTTTCATAGGTATAAACAGATGTAAAAACATTATAAATTTAAATGATTTCATAGAGTGAACATTATAACTTACTCAGACGTTCTATGCTACACTCGAGATGTTTGCGAAACTGAAAGGCATTAGATGAAATTGAGACGTTCCAACTTTTCAGTATTGAGAGCGATTGTCTTTCCAGTATTCATAAAAAGAAAATACAATAATCAATTACAAGTAACCAGTATTGATTCAAAATGTTATTTTCTGCTTTGAATTATGATAACATTAAAAATGTGTCTGGAGATATGTGAAAGTTTTTTTCTAGCTCATATCTCTTGTTTTATATTTGCAAATATTAGTATACAAATTTTTCAGCGTGTTTGTTAAAATTTATACAGCTGGTTGACAATGCAGTTTATAGAAACTATCACAAGGCATTGCAACGCCGCAGACAGTTGTTGTGAGGTATTTCTAAGTGCAATATAAACCGTGTATGAAAATATGGCATTATGTTTTCAGCCTCTGTCAATATTTTTATAGTGCAACCTACGCGGTATAAGCATTTTGTTTAGGGTTATATTCTCGTATTTCCGACAAATATTGAGCGTCTATTGTGTGCAATCCCTTGTATTACCTAACAATAATTGAGTTAGATGGTTGAATTGACAATGCACTTTCCGACACTTGTAGGTTATGAATGGTTTATCACTTACAATTGAACCACTCCTGATATGCATATCCTGGTTTCAGCAGAAATAATTAATTATTGCATAGAAATTTATCAGACAGAGTATTACTTCCTCATCAGTACACATTCTATCATGCATGACAGTAAACACTAAAGTGATACTGCAGTTACACTCAAGAGGAACAAGTTAAGAAAATAAAAAAAATTCTAAAAGTAGCCTTTGCGTGAACAAATACTTTAAAGCAGCATGCCTCCAGATTTGGCTAAAAAAAATCTTTGTTCCAAATTGAAGTTTGGTCATATTATCAACATTAGAATATGATTTTTTGTTTCTAAAATATTTTAAAAGTTTCAAATCAAGAAAAAAAAAACGACCGCTTCGGGAATCGAACCCCGGACCGCCGCGGCAATAAAGACATCTTCCCGTCGTCGTAACCAATAGCGCTATAGCTGAAGTAGTGAATGTTGACTTCAAGATATAGATATTTATAATCGAGACAGTTTACCTGGAGTAAAAGCGTGACAAACGCTTTTCGATTTTCATCGTAAAAAGTAGTAAAAACAGCAAATTCTCATGTGTTTCCGTAACATAAAGTTGTCAGTAATTAAGTTTTAAAGCCTTTTTGAGAAATATAGCATGTATTTAAAGATATCTAAAAAAATATTTTTTTTTTTTTGTTGTCGAACGATCTGGAGGCATGCCGCTTTAACAACCTTCATTTTGAATAATAAGGTTGTTGCATGCACGGCCAATTATCTTTTTGTATCTCTGGCAAAAATTAAAATAACAATCATAGAAAAATGCATTTAAAGTACATAATGTCTATTTTATGCATCATGCATATGTAATATGGTCGGACCCGGAATATGTATGTATGCACATCAAACGAAATGCGTTATCGTTAGCTTATTTTAGGAACCATATATAAAGCAATTGAAATGAACGCAAAATGTACATAAATATTTAATTTCCTGTGGACATGAATTCTTTGTTGCTGTTTGAACTGTGCGTGACCTTGATTCTTTTCACACCCATCAAAAACATGGCACATGCATTTTCAACACTACATCTAACTTATTTGTCCGTATTTCTGGTTATTACAAACATGGCATTAACCATTTGTTTTGCATAATTACTTTATATGTCTGTAGTTATGTACACAATTTGCATAATAACAATATTACAGACAGAATATTTAACAAGTATGCGACCACTCATCAGATTCTGTGGCGCAAGAATAAAAAGTTCATCCTTGATACGGCATTTCAAACGTGAATTGCTTTGTTAATACATGAATTTTCCTTTCATTAATAAAGGTCCGAATTCAGAGAGAAAACTATTTTGTATGCAAGAATATATTTAAATAATAAAATAGAATTTTTGAAATGCAGAGTGATACTACCAATACACTGCAATTATAAGCACTTTCTGGTTAGTTAGCTAGCTAATTAGTCAGTTAGCTGGTAAGTTAGTTAGATTAACACTGCACTATGATCGAATAATATTTAAACAACGTTAAACTTTTATATTCACTTCGTTTGGAATAATTATTGAAAATATTAACACCATGAAAACATTCATGAATTCAGACTGCCAATATGAATTGTTTTGTTTGTATGTTAAAGGTTTGGTTTGTTAGTAAGCTAAATTTAGTAGAGCATTAGTGCAAAGTGTGTGCTATTTATTATCACGAATTACCGGGATATAAAATTGAAATTCCGAAAAATGTAACTAGAAATTACGAGTTACCTACTGCAATATTATACTAGACAGATAAAATATGACACTCTTAACTTTTATTAAGTCTGGAAGGATTTCGACCAATTTTATCACATGGTATGGAAATTGAGAGAAATCCTATAAGAACTATACATGAGCGTGTAGGTATCAGTCCGACCAAGACTGGGTATCTCGACAACTCTAGATTTTGATAAACGTTCATAGAAGGTGCTTGAAATAAGAAACTTGCACAAGTTTTACAATATCTTGATTTTTTTTACCTAATTTGAGCCACTGGCCCCGGCAAATACTATACATGTAATTGATGGTATGCATTTACACATGTTGCTGTTTTAATTTTACTGTAACAGTTTCGATTGAGACAAACGTGTGCCAGAAGATTTGTTTAAGATACATGATCAAAGCAAATGTACAATTAAAAGTGATTTATGTAGTACAATAACAATGCTGACTGTACCATTCATTTTATCTTATAGATCAGAACTGATATTAAAGATTTATTGCTAGAAAGATATAGCTTAAGCCCACAAAATGTCACAAATCGGTAGATTTCGATCACTTAAAAGTTGTAAAAACTATTTGATAAGATCACCTGCGTAAAAACCTACCATTCTACAAAATATCTTTGTTCATAACCAGATAGAGCAATTCAAATAGCAGTTATTCACAATTAAACTTCAAACATACTCATATTCAGTTCATCATGTTAAAGGGAATTCCTATAGTTTTTTATGCGCATCTTTCTGCGCAGCCGACACTTTCTATGGAAAACTGAAGTGAAGTCAACACTTGTTAAAACATGTGACAGACAATTTTAAATATGAGGAGTCTTGAATGAAATAACATTTTTGATAAGTTTTATCAGTAATCAAATGTTGATACTGGTTTATGTTATTTTGACAAGTATCTTGCCTCAGGCTGGCAGGTCTCTTGCCATTTTTGTGGTTGTGTTTTCACATCGCATTTTAGTACAAAGACAATGTTGTTCATATAATGTAAGACCATTGACATAGTACTGATAAGACAATATCACCTTTCAGATTATTTAGTATTCAATTATAGTAAGAATTATGAATTTCTAAAACTTTTTTTTAACTTCTAGCAGACATACATGTAATTTGGCCAGGTTCGCGCCATTTTCCGTCCGAACAGGTTCTAGCGGTCTTAGCAAAAAAAAAAAAAAAAAATTTAGCCTGGTGACCCATACATTCTTAGCCACTTTTATGCTCACAAAACAATTATCTATACACAAGAAAAACAGGAAACATTCTATGAAACAGTTTTTTTTCAAAATTTAAAAAAGTATTCTTCACCATGGGTATTTTTCAATGAAAACAGTTCACAAAAGTGAATATGAAACAATGTTTTTTTTTTCATTTGTACCCATTATTGTAAGGATATATAGTATTACAAATATTACTATGATATCAAATAAGTATATAATAAAATCTGTAAAAAGAATAAACCTTATTGTGTTGTATTGATCTATATTTTTGTTGGTATTTATAAAAAAGCAGAAAATTATGAAATGTTGAAAAATCGTCGGCAGTTTCAGCAACAGTGGGTGTGTTCAAAACAATTTTTCACAAAAACAAGACTGGTGACCCATTGTTTTTATTTGTTCATTGTTTTCAGAACTAATTTTCCTATCATATATGTGAATTTGAAAAAAATCTATGAAAGGAAAAAAAACTATAGGAATTCTCTTTAATGTAACCGGTATTTAAGATACAACGCTATTAATAGACTGACGTTTAAGAAATGATATGACCTTATGACATTCATTATAAATATTTTATTTTCTAACAAGCTGTACAATGGTGACCGTCTGAGACGGTTTTATATTTCAGTTTTATGTTCCACAGTTATATAATACCACAGTCACACATACGACACGGATAGATACGTTTAGCTACGGATAGAAACGTAGTAATCCGTATCGATCCGTACCTGAGCCGTACTTCAAAGTAGTAATCCGTATCACCATTTTCCCGTACTAAGACGTACGTACTACTCCGTACTTACCCATGTCCGCCCATCACAGACCAATCCCATCCGTACCGTACCTCGACGCACGGATATAATTATCCGTATGTGCGACTGTAGCTTAAGAAGTTAAAGGCGATTAACTTTTTTCTAGATTGCATTTTGGTCACTGAAGTCATGCATCCTGTAGAGGTGCATGGCAGTGAACATAATTAACTATCGATATGACAGAAAATTACTGATTTTTTCATGGTGATACAAACAACTACCTAAATAAAGCAGTATCAAAAATGCAAATCGTAAATACTCATTGACGACCACACTTAAGAGTACAGTTTTACTCTATGTCATTTATATTTTGCTTCATTTATCATTTCTTTGTTACAAAAGCTGAGACTAAACAGCTTCTTGTAGGAACAATTACTATCAAAAATTTTCTTCTACAGTTTTGGGAGAAAAACACAAGTCGTCTTTGTTAGATATACTTGAGATATTCCATTATTACTAACACAATGTATCTAAAATTTAGGTCAAACATTTCTTAGAATTCAGATTATTTTCTAGACGCTTGTAATAAAATTACATTCAATCAGTCAGTCTTAATTTTGGCCTAATGCGAGCTGTCTGAAGTTTTGTTGTCTTAAAACATTTTTACGACAGTTGTTTTTTTTTTCGTCTATTATGCGACAATATGTATTCAGATTTTGCAGCATCAGCAACACCCCCCCCCCCCCCCCAACACACACACCAATAAGTCTATTGTAATTGTTAGTTGCATTCTATGTTTCTAAAGTATTCTTGTATATGTTATTAAATGTCACAACAAAATGTTTCGTGTGTTGCTGTAAAAATCTCGTACTTTGATTCAGTGTCGTTATATTTTGTGGCCCTTTGGGGTCATGGTGTCCTTTCAATACCTGTTACAGTAATAGATTTCTCTGAAGTCGGTGCATTGGGTGTAAGAGATGCTGCACTCATAAACACACTCAACAAAACCGTAATAATTAATCATTTAACAAATGTTTAAGTGAAGGGGTTATATCAAATTTTATTCGCTCGAAAAAATATTATTCTCGTCCTGTTCAGTTTGAACTGTAATAGCTGAAGCAAATTAAATTCCTTTCCGGACAAATGGGAGTAGGAAGTAGATTGATTATGATATATTCCAATAGACAAACTTGGAATATTCCATTGCATAGTAAATTACATATGTTTTCAGGCGTGTACATTGATCCTCATTTTTTCCTACAGCTGACCAATTTCAAGCGGTTAGTTTTATGGAAAATTTTCTTTTCTTTTCGTGTCACCGTGACTGACGTTTTCCTTTATACCAGATGCCTGATTTGCTTAAACTGTTAGGAAATTGTCGAAAGTACGAACCTACAAGATTCTTACTAAGTTTGTTACAATGTTTTAAAAGCTCTTTTTGCCGAGTTTCTATGTACGTTTAATATCAAGACGAAAAAGCGGACCCAAACAGTTCATGACAATAAAGCTTTAACTTTCAAGTATGTATATACATACTAAATAAAATTTCTGGTCCCTATCTATGAAAAATGTAATAGCCATATTTGAAAACATTTTAGATTTGATCCTTACTTACGACTGGATTGTAAATATTATACCCCTGATGAAGGCATTGAAAGCCGTAACTAGTTGGAAATAAATTAAAAACCCGTTTGAAGCTGTTCTTCCATTTTCAATTGTATTATCCTTATTTACGAGAAATGCAATTATTTCAACATTAACCTAAAATTTTATCATCAGCGTTTGGCCGATGTACATGCTGCATGCACAACTGGCTGAGTGTGTGTGTTCGGGTTTAACGTCTTTTTCAACAATTTTTCGTCATATAAACGACGGTGTCTACTTGAAGCAGTAAGCACAATGCCCGACTTTATTGTTCTGCCTCACTGGAATTTCACGCCGTACACACGTGGCATGATACCCAACCCAATCACATTATACTGACACTGACCAGTCCTAGTGCTATCATCTTAATGCTGAGCGCCAAGCGAGGAAGCTACTAGTACTTTTTTTTACGTCTTTGATATGACGCGGCCGGGGATCAAGCCCACGACCTCCCGCATTCGCAGCGGACTCTCTACCACTAGGCTACAGAGGCTGAATCTGCTGTTGTTGCTATTAATGTATAGATATGTTTTGTGAATGAGGCGTGACATGTATGTTCTCCTCGACATGTATTGTAAAATTATTCGCTATTAACTAAAAGTTCCATCACGCCAAAACGAATGACGCTGATACATACTTATACGAGTGCGTATCAAAATGTACAGGTAATACCAGCCGTAGTTGTTTATTGGTGTCTCCTGTAAGTCGATCATACTGATGCCCAGGACAACTCTTGACATACTTTAAATATTGAACCAATAATGTATATGAGGATGCAACAATTTTATGCATCAGATAATGCTGTTCATGATGTGTTAAGTGTGACATTTTATGAAAATATAACGCGCAATTTTCGTGTGATTTTGTATGCTTGTTCGGCATTCTTAAGATGACTGTATAGGTAGACTAACGTTTACACAGCTTGCCGTAGAAATCTGCGATTGAGGAAGTCATACTACGTAACTAACCGATTGTCGTTACAGGTTCACTTCACACTTTTATAAGATTATTATGCACGCAGGTAAATTCAATAGAAATCTAAGCACTATTAAAGAATTATACGAGACGCCGTGATTTAATAATATTCGGTAATTGTCACGTTGACGTCATAGGCGTCATACATGCGCCAATAAATAGTGCCTCCCTATTTATCTTTAGATATATAAGACATTCTAAAATCAAAACAATATACAAGACGGCCAAGATGGCTCTAGGTCGCTCACCTGAGAAACACACCATAATGTCAGCCTGTTTGAGCTAGTGACTTCATGGAAACATATTCTCTGGCCAGTTTTCATTATGATTGTACCAAAAATGTGGTCTCTTTGAGTTTAAACAAGTGTTTTCTTTGATAATACCTAGTGACCTAGTTTTTTGACCCTAGGTGACCCTTATTCAAACTTGACCTAGATATCATCAAGGTAATCATTCTGATCAAATTTCATGAAGATCAATTGAACAATACAGCCTCTATCGCATACACAAAGTTTTTCTTTGATTTGACCTAGTGACCTACTTTTCAATCCCAGATGACCCATATTCGAACTCGACCTAGATTTTAACAAGGCAATCATTCTGATCAAATTTTATGAAGATCAATTGTTAAATACAGCTTCTATAGCATACACAATATTTTTTTCTTTGATTTGACCTAGTGACCTAGTTCTTAATTTCAGATGACCCATATTCGAACTCTACCTAGATTTTAGCAAGGCAATCATTCTGACCAAATTTCATGAAGACCAGTTGAAAAATACAGCCTCTATCGCATGCACAAGCTAAATGTTGACAGACAGGCAGACGACGAACGCCGGACATCGAGCGATCACAATAACTCACATGAGCTAATAAAGCAGAACTATGTTTATGTTTTAATATATTTGAACACTATACCATCGTTGAATTATTTAGCAGGTGAATAATATTAACTGCGAGAAACCTGCGCATATACACAGCGTTATTCCTACATCATAAATTAAATTAGCTTTGTCTTTACCCTTTAGCCTGCTAAATTTCCAAAATGGAGTGTTCCGATATTCAATTTTGGCAGTACCACTTATTATTCAAAGTGGTGTTCACTGAACATGGTCTGCATTGGTCGCAGAGGCAGAATCACTTGCCGCCAACAGGCTAAAGGTTGTGCTTAAAATATGGACTTTTTAAATTTGTTTAACGTAGGTAAATAAATGTCAAAGAAAGAAAGAAATCTTCATACAGATAAATGACCTCTTGTTCAAAATGTCTATACGGAGACATAGAGTACTTCTGATTTTCTCTTCTGTCATGAGTGCATTGTACCGTAATGAAATAAAATTGATCACCTTGTCTCAACGTTTGCCAACGAGCAACATCTGAGAAAACATTCTGATCTCAAATCAATGTGCAGTTGCGTAAATTAAAGGGAATAGCGTCAACAACAAATTTATCAAGAAAGGACGTGTTCATAATAGAAATACTTTTCTTCGGTCAAAACAGAAAACAACAGTCTTAAACATTCCCCACGGCATGTAAAACGCACGCTTTTATGAAATATCACATGCAAGAGTTATAGAGGGCGTATTTAAAATACAGAAAAATAGTAGTATTATCTTTTATAGCAGCATTTATGCAAAAATTTTTTCTAACCTAGACCACAGCTTTTAATGGAATTGTAATTCATATGAAAATGATTCATCAGTTTCTAATCAAAATAACACACTTTTAGAATTGTTTCATTTATTTCTAGTCTTTGTTTGGTTATCACTAGATAGATATATGTTCAAATTGCACGGTACGGGAAGGCGGTATCCCATGCTTCTTTCTAAATGCTAAATACGAATACAAATTAGTGCAACAATTAGCGATCGAATTAAAGTCACGACAGATCAAAAAGCGACTGCGCCGGTTATAAGTAGCTATGGTAAAAAAACGTTCGATGCGCTTCGCCTGTCAGCAAAAATGTTACAAAAATGTACAACCGAATTACAGAAAGATTCCGAATTACAACGATATGCAACATTAAACGTCGACAGCAAAAGTCTACGTTATTTTTGAACACCCCTCGTATTGATGCAAAATGCTATTTATCATTGACAAATGCTTTAAAAATACATGGAATTACACTAGGTGTATCATAATCTTGATCGAAGGTTCCATGTACACCGCCTGATGTCTCTAAATTGTTTTTTTTTTGTGCTTGTAGCATGTGACAATGTTGAGTTCTGCTCAACCCGGGGCTTGAGGGCGTGGACAGAAGCATGTATTTCCATTACCGTCCGTGAACAGGCTAAATCAAACCGAGGCTGCAACAATTTCGTTTTTTGCATGTTGAGCGACCTGTGGAGTTTCCACTTTCTTATTTTAAATGTCAAATTAATTCTTGCGTTGGTTTAGCATCGTTTACATCTCTTACAGTATTTCAGTTATATAATAGCGGGCATATTACGTAACACATATTCTTGTACTCTGTACCAATCGGGAGAGCGCAGGTTACTAAGTTCGATTCCATGGCAAGGACTTTGTTCTCCGTGACGATTGGATATTTAAAAACAAATTGCATCTAAAATCATTTGTTCCCGACTTCTTATTCATTGCTGGAAGTTGGAAGTTACTTGCGGAGGACAGAAAACAGATTAGTAATAGTACAGAATCCGGTACATGTAACTGTCAGCCATGACAAAACTGAAATACTGTTTGAAAAAAAGGCGCTTAACCCAAAACAAAACAAAATCAAATGGGTTAAGTACTTGCCGGTTCTCCGCAAGTAACTACTAACACGGGAATACGGGGACGAAATGCCTTCTGACACAAAACCTTGTATCAATTATCATTATTATTATATCATATTTATAAAGAGTCCTTTTCATTATAAACACGTGATGGTCTGCATTATCCCTTTTGAGATCAACTAGAAATACCACTCCTGTCAGCTATACAATCTCCATTTAGAACTCTTCGTTGACGTTCCAAAAGCATATTTGTGAAGTGAATAATATTCAGAAAATGTTATATACAGTATTTTATGTGATAAAAGGTTTCGCTATCGACAAACATATTGTAGGCTTCAATGAAAACATATAAGTTCGTATAATTAGCATTCATACGCCAAGCTAATTCACTATTTTAAGCAAGCGTTGGATAACATTAATGAGACTTTAAATGTGTGCCAAATAATAAAAATAGTTGCACATGTTTTGGACATGAAGCTGTATGTATATTGAACAAAACCGGTACCTCATCATTTTGTTTTTATTTCGCCAGTATCTTACAAATTACTAAAAGAACATTCTTGAATCTAATCTAAATTCTATATCTATAAATATATGCTTTTTGATTCTAATGAAAAAGAAGATACTGACTCAGACAATGAAATTATATAACTTTACAAATGTTACTACTGCAGACCTTATTTGAAAAGTCACAAAATACAATAAAACTTTTGACTTTACGAAATAGCGATCAAACCGTTATGAGGGGAAAATTGACAATAAAAAACAAAATAACATCGTTTTTGCACCATATCGAAAATGATCACTTGATACTAAAATGATATTTAACCATTTTCTAGTTTGGAAATCAAAATCTAGACGTCTGCACTGTTATAATGGCTATTCACTTGTTTTCTACGAGTCACAACTTGTGTGTATTTAGTGCATTTAAAAATTGGGATGTGGTAGTAAAATGAACGAAATCATTTTAAGCGTAATTATTTATATATCATTAGCATCATGTTTGTGTTACAGTAAATGTCTGCTTAATTGCAAAAACGTGAATTCGGCAATTTATAAGTAATTGGCTTTTTTTTCGACGTATTAGATCAATCAAATCGTTATAGTAACTGTTGAACTTCAGACGCATGAAATTGGTTATCATACAACTGTTAATAATACAATGTAATGTTGAATCTTGAGTTCTGGTCAGTTTCAAGTAAAAATGAACAAAGTTGCCACTTTAAACATTAATTAAGGGTACGAATTAAGGAGGTAGGTTACCTTTATATTTGTATGTGCGCATGTCCAACCGGAAGCTTACGTGACGATTTACGACGACGTTTACGACAAACTAAATGTGTTTGTATATTCATTCTTCTGAAAACAAATCATAGACCTGTCTTCGATCTGACGCTTTATGGTTTAATAATGCAGAAATAATGAATAAATTGCCGCAGAAACGCTTCAAAACAATGTTGCCTTAAAATGACGTCATTGACGTCATGACGTTACGTGTCAGTTACCGCGCAAAATTAATAGCTTTTATCTTGAAAGTACGTAATTCTGTGCATTTTCTTTATTCAAACTGTTTTCAAATAACCATTATTTGCTGAAATATTTCTTATGAGTCTTTTGCTCTGAATAATAATCAATATTTTGCTTCTTTTATGTAGTTATATTGAAATGTTATGCGGAATGTAAGAAAATGGATGATGGTAACCAATGTTATTTGGAATATAGTTGGGTGAGAGGCTACTTTTACGGCCATTTTCAAATAAAAAATCTAGCAGTTTGATTTGTAATACCTATTTTACAGGTTCCGTTGATAATTTGTTACTTTATATAAAACTAAGATCTAATTTGTTCAAATTTCAGTAGAAAATTGTGGTTTCTTGAATTGAATTGATGTTACCATGGAAACGAAGCCCGTGACCTATGTATTAAATGTAAAATTCAAAAGCGTTGACACTAGTCTATTAAGAAACACAGCTTCGGCTTTTTATTTTCATTTCAACAATATCCATGAGAATAATAGTAGCATGCTGAACGATTTTTCCATAAAAAATGCAGACGAGGGGTACTGCTGTAAGTATTCTAAGCTTAGGAATTTGTTTGAATAAATGCAGATAACACGAAAATATAACTTACGTTAGAAAAAATATGTTTTAAAGCTACATCAACTAGAAAGATAATCTTATTCAATATCATTTTATAAGAAATTACGACAAAAAGCAAGATATAAGCCATTTTAAACATCTCTGTTGGCATGGTTACTTTAAACTTAAGAAAAAATGGGTACCATGTATAGTGCTTGGTATTTTGCTAATAATATTCACCTAAATATTCCATGTTGGTCATTAACAGAATGGCACTGAAGCCGTCGAAAACCCAATTTTTACATAGTTGTTTAAAAATGAGAGAAAATGCTTTCCCATGGAAACACGAGCCCCGCGACATTACATTTTAAGCTATATTAGAAAGCTAACGTGCATACTAGTAAAATTATAGATTATACTGACTTCTACAGATATCATGAACTAAAATACACTGAAAAGTGTTAAATATCCGCATTTTCCTTCTTCTTTCAATATGAAATACCTTTGGAGGGTCATGTTCTTCAAATCTGTATAAAAATTGAACTTGAAGGGACAGAGACAAACGAAACTGAGATTTTAGCAGTTAAAACTTCTTATTACACGAAATACAAAAAGATGCTGCGGTTCAACTTATTTGAATTTACCCTTGTAACAAGGTAACCTACCTCCTTAACATCAAAACCACTGATTCTTTAGTTTAGCTGAACAGCATCCTCTTATTTCATTGATTGTTACATCTAAGGATACATGTTACTAAAAATGATAAAGGTAGCAGAAAACAAACCAGCCACTATTAACAATAACAAAGTTAACTACGAAAGGTAACAATTCAAATGTTAACTAGCCGTAATATCCAATCTGATATGCAAGAATGGTCGAAATCTTGCCCTGGTAAAGTTTAAATCAAATTTGTAATACTTCCAAATTCCTCACAGAATCAAAGCTGAATTTATTTAATCCAAAGAATATCAATCCTCTCTTTAAAGATACATTTTAAAGTCCACAATGTTAAATGTCCAAACTAGTAATATTTTGTTATTAAGAAGTACAGGAAAGTTTTTCAATAAGATGTTACTTAGGTTTTACCTGTCCTTAAACAGCGTCCTATTTCAAGCATCACGGAAGATTCCAATACTTTTATGTATCACCAAGAATAAAAAGAATGTTCTAGAAAAAAAAAACAGGAAAACGAAAACTTTAAGATAAACTTAGCACACTGTTGATATATTTTCCGTTTCCGTTCAATTGTAGGGATCATACACGTTTTTGTGTGTGTGTATTAACGTCTGCAGAAGCCTGCGGGAATGTACTCGACTCAGGGCATAGCTTTATCAAAAGCTACATAAATACTTTACATGCAAGTTCATATTGTTTTCAGATATATTATAAATAATTTTATCGAGGTAGTGGACCCGAATAGACAATCAGTATTTTCCGTTTCCGTTCAATTGTAGGGATAATACACGTTTTTTTTTGTGTATTAACATCTGCAGAATCCAGCGGGAATGTTTGTAACCGAGACTGAAGGCTACAACTATATCCCAAGGGCTTCTGCGACATTAATACACAAAACAAACGTGTATTGTCGCTATTCTCGCATAAAACATATTACAAGACGACCAAATGTATTGTTTTCATATAATGATGAATTTACGATTCCGGTACATTATTTAATTAACATTCTGTTGTTCTTGGAAACGGTAAACATGTTTTAAATATCCATTACCAGGGCCCAGAAATCTACAACATTACCAAAAGCACGTACTGAAGGTTCTTAAATGATTTTTGTATCTCTCGTTTTACGAACATGACATTACATGTACCAATAAATGTTCAAGTTAATTAAAAAAAAAATGTTAAACAGGAGCACAATTTCAAGAATAATCACTTTACTTTCGAGTTATTATTGAGTACGAACACATATCGAGTACGGATGAGTACGAACAAGCGTTCAATTTTTTTAGATAAATTCCTCGAGAAATTGGATAAAAACATACAGACTGCTACTTACAAAAATCATTAAAATGTTTTCTAAAAACAAACAATCGCAAAAGTTACACGCTGATTTGTAAAATTTAGGGGGCCTCCGTGGCCGAGTGGTTAAGGTCGCTGACATCAAATCACTTGCCCCTCATCGATGTGGGTTCGAGCCTCACTCGGGGCGTTGAATTTGTCATGTGAGGAAGCCATCTAGCTGGCTTGCGGAAGGTCAGTTGTTCTACGCATGTGCTCGCTCGTGATGAAATAATGCATGGAGGGGCACCTGGGGTCATCCTCCACCATCAAGGCTGGAAAGTCGCCATATGACCTATAATTGTGTCGGTGCGACGTTAAACCCAACAAAATAATTAAATAAATTCTAAAACCTAGTAAAAGGGGAGTGAACAAGAGGAGAAGCAAGTACGAACATTGTTGAGGGCAATGCATTTGGCGTTGGTAACTGATACAGCAAAACAATATATGCTCTAGACTGCATCTTTTATGCTAGAAGAGAGTTTATTATGAAAGAAACAAGACGCACGCACATACCAGATGTCAGTCTGCGCAGAAATACATACACGTCATCATGTATTAACAGCACGTGAATTGCCTTGTTTGCACACGATTTTTCTCCCGTTAATACATGGGTGGATCCAGTGAATGCAAGAACACTTACGAATAAAGGATGCCGACCACGTATCCAAAGCAATTTGGACGGTTGTCGTTGTGGGTCTTCTAATTGTTTTTTTTTTATCTGTGTCCTCGTTTTTCGTAATTCTATTCTTTATTCTTTAAATTTACAGCTGATACGATTTATAACAATATTTATGTATTAAAAAATTCAAAATATGTCCCATTGGGCCATCAAAAGTGAATGACGACTGCTCATGAACCGCCTGGTGGATATTTGCCAAATCCTTTTAGAATTTAGTATCCTCTAAAATTATGATTTCGCTTCATTGCCTCTTTTTTGCAAGGATCATATTTATTGTATCTCAGGATGAATGTTCCTTATACTACAATGTAAAACGCTGTTGCTTTTCAATGACATTTTTATGTCTTGTATTTATGGTCAACAGTTCTATGTCTGCTGAGCGTCTCTACGGGCATCATATCCCTCTTGTATTATTTATTCACGCACTGAAAGGCAATCTTTATCTTAAATTATTGCTATCATTTTAATGGGCACAATTAGTCAATGTCGATGGTTTGCCTCTTAATTCAGAGAGTTTCGAACACCACTTGGAAAACATAAAATTCTGTCATGTCCGACAGCTATCAATCTGGGTGCGAAATGTTGGTGGTTCCATGCAGGTGTCATTGGTTTTCGTTGTTTTCACAACTCAAGACTTATGGTTCGAATTTCTGTTCAACCACAAAACAAATTAAACAAATATTCTAATAAAATTATTTTTGATATCAGAATTAATTGATCAGTTATATACCTTATTGACTGTCACATTCAATAACCTGTTTCTGTTATTGCGTTTTCTTTCAGCATATTTAAGTGGATATTTGTATTCGGAATGGTAACTACCAGTCGCGGGAATATATTTCAGGAAAATAAATGGGGAAGGAATACTGTGACATATCAATAGAATAAGTTATTTCTTCAATACAAAAGTGAGCTAGCATTAATATAATATATTAGCGTCTACTGATCGTATTGAATTCTGAAAGAACTACGCTAATTATAACAGACAAAAGAAAATTCAATGACTTTTTTCATTACAATAAAACGTACATAAAATATTCACAAAATAAAAAATGCCGAATATTTTCATGCTTATTTAGAAAAATTCACATTAGGCTAATCCGAGGGTCAAATGTAATAATATAATATTTTAGAGAAATATGAAATACCAAGAGGCATGTTGTGCATTGGACCAAAATTATATTATCTATTTAGAAACACTCGATAGGTTGACACTTGAAGTAGACAAATAAATGGAAGAAAATGGGTTTTTCCCATCATATCATAAGTATTGCATATTAACGTCTAGACTTAATTTATTGGAAACATTAGACAACTTACTAATATCTTCCTCCTGTTCTGTAGAAATGAATATTTTGTTATCAATCCATTATGAGAAATTCTGTTGTAGATTACCGACATACGATTTATTTTATATGCCGTTTAAAACACCAGGAGAGATATATTCACTATGATTAACAAAAAGAGAAATTCTATACCATAACCTACGTTTATATTATCATTGTCCTTTTATTAAACCACCGGATACACATACAAGAAAAGAGACAAAAAATGACGAGTGAATATACAGTATAATAAATTATTTATATCGGACCATTGTGAGTTTAACAGATAAACACCGGGGGCCGTATTCATAAAGCATCTTAAGTATAAGTATAAGAAATTGATTATTTACTTAAGTATTACTTAGGTAAGAAATTTATTTTAATTAAGTACATTTGTTATTCATAAAACAACTTCATAAGAAATTATTGGCTTTTATTGTGGACGAAAACATTAAAAAAAAAAAAACATTAATTTCAGACAAATACAACATGCACACTTATGTTTAAAGTCATTTTATCTGAAAAACAACACTTTAATCGTACTCACGACAATCATTTTGTTTTCTGACTTAAATCATTTCTTACGTATCTTAAGTTTAAGCTATTTTATGAATAGGACTTAAGTTTTTACTTAGACTTAAGCTGAAATCACCACAAACTTAAGTAAAATCTTCAACTTATGTCAAAACTTATACTTAAGATGCTTTATGAATACGGCCCCATGTGTAGTATTTTCAAGAGCATCGTAACCACGAGTGACAATGTAAAATACATTTGTACGTGCGATAAAAAAGTCAAATTATACATGTGAAAAATATCTTGTTTTATTTTTTACAATGGTTTAAAACTATTACATATATTATTTTTGTTCCAAATCTATTTGTTTTTTTTTTTTTGCACAGGGATATATAATACACTGGCCTGTTATCGAACAACCATTATTCAATATACATTTACTAAAAGTATTTTTTCTTTACAAAGGTAGACAACGGGCATCTTAGAATCTTTTTGTCTGAAGTGTGAGAGACTATGTTCAAAATAATGTGATTTTGTTTGATTTGTAAAGAAGTATTTCCGCAGCAACAGCAGCTGCTTATAACATCAAAATTAAAATACAATTGTCCTAATTTCCCTTGTTATAATCAATATAGAGAATTGTTCATGTTTGCCGAAATAAGGATATATACTTAAAACTATTGCATGTAAGTTACTTAATTGGCCTCGTGAAGTGTCTGTTCTTTCCATAAAATCTCACGCGAAAGTCAAACCTTATTTTACTTTTGATCACCTGGTGACATCATCTTGAATGTTTGCATACATTTCAATAATGTAATGGATAATTGTCTAATCTTTGTTTTGATTGATCAGTAGTCATACGCCGACTATTTTATCTTAAGTATATAATTTGTGCTTCACTTTATATTGTTCACAAGAGTGTCTTTGGTGTTTGCATCTGTTCAAATACCAGCATAATTATAGTTGTCTATGGTCTTGAACAAAACTCAGCTGGCTACCTAACTGTGATGTTTTCCAGATCGCTGGAGAATTCCCATTAATATCCTTGCAGATATCTATCTTTTCTTCATTACAACTATTACGTTGACTGACGCGTTCGGTATCCAATAAAAGATGATGATCTGTTTTTAAGCGTTGCCAATAGACACATAGATCTTCTCTATCTCGATATGTGTTTGCTAAAAATATAAATCAAATGTGAAGACCAAACTAATTTCTAACAGTTATCTTTCTGATACATATTTGTCATCAAACTAAGATTTTCATTAAACATTTGAGTTTTTATAAAACATACTTCTCTGTACACAGATAATTGTATTATACACGTTTCATAAATGTTTTATCTTTCTGCCTCGTATGTCAGATTTTTTGCATGTGGACGTGCGTGAACTTTTTCGGGAAGTAATATTCTGGCCATGGCAAATTTCTAATCACACACACTACATTCCTAAAATGTTGTATTCGAAGTGAATTATGATTCTACTGTTTGAAAACAACACGTCTCATATTTGGCGCTCAATCCTCAAACAGTTCAATTCTACGCTTCATTTCTAAAAGAACACTTATTATGCAGGTTGTTTGGTCTCTATCTCTTGTTGCTCTGTCTTTTACATAGGCATTTAATATGTTTATATATGGTTTTTGTCATTTTTATATATATATTCACATATCAAGCTTTTTGTTAACATCGGGTATGTTGGTGTAGTGAATCGCCGGGCACGGACAAATCTTATTTAGACTCTATTGTTACTTTAAAATATGTTTAGGATTTAAAGTAAGATTATGTGTACATTTGGCACTGACAGTTCCAAGGCGGTGGCCCACTGTGTTCCATTATTTGACGGTTTCGTTTATGATGTCTATATGTAAGTATCAATTTTGCTCTATATTTTTGAGTCTATCATACTTACATCAATACATACATTGTTAGAGTGTCTCCATTTGAGGAGGCTTTTCCTCTTGCAACATGAATTTTCCTTCTGAATCTTTGTCATTACACAAGTGCCTCGGGGCGATGCAAATATATGTACACAACTTATCAAATATTTGATATATTATTCGCAATCAATATTGACTAGTTTCCATTTGAAGAAGACCCTGTAAGAAGACATAGCCGAAACGTGACAGCACTTGAAATAAATTTGAAAATTCACCCTTACTCTGCTAACTTTGTTTAATGAACTTGTTCATCTTTTAATTTGGACAGTACCATTAACTGTTAAAAGTGGTGCTTACGAAAAAGATACTGACTAGATGACTTAGTGTGGATTGGGGCTTAAACCAAGCAAAACGAACAGACATACATTGATGTAATAATGATGTAATGATGTAATAAATTTCATTTTAAAATACTAATTACAGAACAGAATTAGAAAACAACTATTAAGTACAATTCAAGTTCTTACGACTTTTAGCCGTAACAAATAAAAAAGCCGACTACCTGACACAGCTGTCAGAGATCAGCTTTAAACGTATAGCGACCGTAACACTTCCCCACTTCAAAGAAGTCATCATTTATTGATAAATACGTGTAAAAAACACCAAAGAAAATATCAAACAGGGAATGCCATGTTCCAAAAATGCAGCCTCCCCAAAACGAAACTCACAGCACGCAGACGTGCACACTACAAACACACACACACACACACACACACACGCGCGCGCGCACACACACACACACACACACAGACGCATACAAAGCAAACACACGAGGACAAAACGAACAAATAAAGGAACACAGTGGGGCACCGCCTTGGAACGGTCAGTGGCAAAAACACCACTGGGGCGCTTAAACCTCACTCTTACCCCCACCATGTTCCAAAGACACGGGACAGTGTAAATAAAAGTAATCCCCGCCAGGTGAATCTCTAACACACGTAATGGAAACAAAACGGCATGACATGTAAAACACAAAAATGCTCCTGTATAAATATATAAAAAGCAAACCTTAAGAACCAAAAACGTATATACTCAATGCCTTTGCAGAAGACAGAGCAACAAGAGAAACGCCCTTAAGGGCCCGACGAAACAGGCCGGAAGACAGGTATCAAACAGTTCAGTCCTAGTGGGATTTAAAAACTGCTTATCATAGAGTCCTCCCCCTCTTCCGTCAGACACAATCAAAGAGGGAAGCGTAGTGTCCAACTGTAAACGGGTTGAACACTAAACATGCGGTATGCCTCAAAACAGTTGGGTCGTAACCTCTTTTAATAATTTGAAAACGTTTTATAATTTTACCAAATACTGTTGGAAAATTACCATGACCCAATCTCTTACGAAGTTTGTAAACCACATCACCATAAAAAACGGGTTTTGAAATACCTTCTCGCAGAAGTGTCTTTAAATTACTATTGAATTTTAAAACTAAATCAGAATTACGATAGTAAAATTTAGCAAAATATTTACACAATTATGCCATTTTGGAATAGAACGTGCTATTTTTGGCACGAGACAAAGTCCGTATCCTGGACGAGCCCCATCTTACGACTTTTAGCCGTAATCAAAGAGCAAAGCATTTTTTGGCGAAAAATCCCAACTGCCTTTTGGCGGGATTCGAACCCGGGTCGCTCGGGTGCTAGTCCAGTGCTCCAAGCACTAAACCAATCACTCCACTCCCTGACGCAGTTGTCAGAGATTGGCTTTAAACGTACAGGCTATGCGTAAGCGACCGTAGAAAGTATATTTTGTATGACTTGTGTATAACATATGCCATATATACCTATAAGAGTTCGCCCCATATTTACCTTACAATGATATTGGAAAAATCTAAAAATGGCACAGGGATAAAAATCAGGCACTTTTTATTTCATGTAATATTTTGACAATATGCATACATGATTACAATTGGAATAGAATAATGGTTTTATAATGGCATAGATCCGGACAAAAAACGTTATTGACAGTGACAGCCATCTTGCTATATGGTTGGCTGATGTTAAGCATACATTGGTTGAACAGAAAAAGCTTTAACCGTAAGCAACTTTCAAGTTAAAGTAATGGGAAAATACGTAAAATAATTACACATGTGTGACCTTCCGCACCCATTTGGATACCTCCCGTACACGACAGAAATCTATTGTTTAAGCGGGGTTTCGAAAGTATTAGAAAACCATCGACACTAACCACTCAAGAATGGTGCCATTGCAAAATATTTAACAATCAACGTTAAATGTAAAGACTGTCTGTTTGTTTGTTTTGGGTTTAACATTGTTTTTTAACAGTATTTAAGTTATTTAACGGAGGGCAGTTAACCTAACCAGTGTTCCCGGATTCTGTTCCAGTACAAACCTGTTCTCCGCAAGTAACTGCCAACTTACCCACATGAATCAGAGGTGGAGGACGAATGATTTCAGACACTATGTCTTTCATCTAATCGTCACGGAGAACATACACCTTGCCCAGGAATTGACCTGACGACCCCGCGATTTGTAGACCTATGCTCTCCCTGTTGAGATAAGAGGGCGGGCTAAAAACTGTCTGTAATGAATGAATAAATAAATACTACAAGACGGTCATGATGGCCCTAAAGACAGCCAGCTAGCCTTTACCTGTTGACCATAAATATATGTCATGTCATATGAAACACAAATTTTAGCATGGAATGTATTTAATGACATCCAGAAATATGATAGATATGACCCTTGTTAGAAAGACGCAGAGAAGTGGAAACAACATTGACTTACATAACACAAAAACAAATCTTTTGATTAGGTTTCAATCAGATCAGGTGGAAAATCTGGCTTCAATTTATGTTAAAAAAGGTTTTTGCTACGATTTGACCTTAACTTCTTACCTAATTCAAGGTCACCGATTTTCGCATTTAAGCTAGAATTTATACAGAAACTATTAACTAAGTGTCATGTAGAAAATTGTGGCACCTAAAGTGTTTACGAAGTTTTATGATTAACCAAACGAGCTTATTTTTAACTACAGTGCATCACTTATGGAACTTTGTTCAGATTTCTTGTAAAACAAGGAGGAACTGTTACCTCTCGTATGTCAATAAATATGTCAATAAACGAAATATCCAAAATGACATATTTCTAAGATTTAAATCTGCAGTATTGTAGAAGAAATACGTGACATGGAAAAATAGGCCGTCATGAGATCCGTGACATTTACAAGACAAAATGGTATTAGGTTCATTTCGTAATATACATATTAATGTTCATTTTTTCTAAACAAAATAACACTATATTATCGACAATGAGTTAAACATTCTGTGACATACCTACCTACTCTCGTTTTCGATAAAGATTAATATTACTAAAATCCATGACACTTTTGATCAGAAAATCCGTTACCAAGGCTCTTTCGAAACATTTCTTACATGTGAATGACATCTAACGTGAGTAGAAAGGTGTTATAAAGCCTAAGAGCATTTATGACGACAATGCTGGTGAAGGTTTATATAAGTAATTTAGATGATCATTAATTTTAGTAATCTATGAATAAAAATGATTCATTACCTTATGTAATTCATTTACTCATTATAATCTATAGCAGCATTAAACTTCGTTTCCACATTTTCGTTTGAATGCAAACATACGCTAATTATATCATAAAAGCAAAGAATACGCTATTTTGTGGATTGAAGACCCAGTTCTTCAAATCTAAAATTGATTTCAGAATTATTGTTTTGAATGTAAATTAAGATCTCTCATCTCCATATATCACTTTACAATACTGGCCTTTGGAACCCCGTAGGAATAAGTTTTCAGAGAGATATTTATTTTGTCTTTAATACATGATTTACTGAATACGGGAGTCTGCATAATTATTATAATACCTATTTGAAAAGTAATGCTTCTATGTACATTGAATTAACTTGTTATTCCTCTCAGAAAAATATCTTCTTATCAATAAAATCAAAAATTATTGGCAAATAAATATGATTGTTCGAAGATTTGATTTGTAAATGTTTATGTAATCATCGTCTCTAATATTCAGTAATTGTTTGTTGTTACTTTGTTGTTTTATTCTAAAACGACACAAATTATAGCTATACAGCAATTTGGCTTTCGTGTGCAGAAGATCTGTGCCCTTTTGGATTAATTAGGCTAGACAGGCACAGGAAGAGTAGCTCGACGCTTTAAGTCACTTGATCTTACGTACATAAATTTTCTTCAACCCTATCAATTAAACTTATCTACACCCTAGCATAACTGGAACCAAAAGATAATGTAGGGAAAACATGAATTTTGATATAGTTGACAACGAATAAAACTTTATCTTAAACTGAATCAAATGATTGTAATATTAAAAAAAACACAACAAAAACCAACAAAACATGATTTTCAAATAATAGTCGTTAATCACAGTTATAGTAATGGCGTATTAATTAAACCCTATTAACCACGTCCGAACGTAATTAGCATTAAATATATCCGGAATTAAGATATCAAGATGGATAAAATGAAATCTAGCTTTCATTGATATTCATTATGACATATTGTGCAAGGTCTAAAGAACTACTTTCAATTCATTAAAATATGATACTTTCGAGATTGTGGTCAAAGGTTGCGTTGTTTATTGAATTTGTATGTTTAGAGCTGAAATTGCATTTCGAAAAATTCTCTTGAAAATTCAAGTTGAATTATGTACCATTAGAAGGGCAATATGCATGATTTGTTTAGCGGTATATAAAATGTTATGAATGTTAACGATCGCGTATTAGAATGACTCATATCGTTTCATATGTAAATCTGACGGTGAGCAATACTATTGAGTAAAGAAAAGACTCGAAAACAGTTCGAACAAAGAAATATATTTAATATTTTTCGTAAAGTGAATATTAAAACAAATTAATTATAAATGGTTCTAATCGAGCTCAAGACCCCGATTGAAATTGTACCTCTTTTTGAGTTTAGAGTAAGCGGCCCAAAACTGCTTCTTTACACGATTGTATGCATAACTGTAAAAATGTACAACTTTCAATTGAATATATCATCTTTAAATCTAGCCTTTCCGAATATTCCCATAAACTATCAACTTCATTTATCTGAAATGCACCATTTATTTTTTATTACATTAAGCAAACACTTGATAAGAAAAGACTTAAACTTGTCATTATTGTTTGAACAAGGAAGCCATTTTGAACCGAGGACCCGCGGACAAATATGAGCAAACTGTATTTTATTATCAGGGAATTAATTTAATGTAGTACTTCGCATGCTTTTAATTGATTTCATATTGTAGTAATATGAATGTATGATGATTGACCCAAATTATGTTGACTTTTATCGAAGCTCTAAGGGATGAAATTGTTATGGTTAATGTAATTACAATACACTGCTATGTACAGTGTTATTAAAAGGGAAACCGGTAGGGCTAGACATCGGAATACTCATAGTGACATTATAGTGTCAACCAAAAAAGATTTAATTTCATATAGACGGAATTATTCTAACAAAAGTTTACCTAACTGTAGGGTATCATGTTCACACTTGTACCATCGGACAGTGTCGGAAGATGCTAAGCCCTACGATGAATATCAATATGACGAACACACTATCAGATATTGAGCTTAATGACACATCTAATTCATTGTCTGAACGGCCGAAACATCATAAATATTTATAACGATTCCCTTAACTATTATTGCACGTTATTCGATATAGAGCAGGTTTGTTACTTTGTTTCGATAGAAGACGTTATGTCGAATTTAAAATGTGTACTGTGTACGTTACCTAATCACTTGATTAAGCCACTTTTGTTACATTTAGTTTATGAAACGTAAAAGGTTATCTCTTTTCAACAATACTTATTACCAAAGTTATTGTTCGAATACCCTGATATTTTTTTGAACAACCAATCAGTCATGTTTAACTAGTTGCTGTGTATATCAATGTTTAAATTGTTATTTAAAACAAGTGTCCAACATAAACTATTTTAATTGTACTTTCATTTGGATTGAAATATTTCTCTAAATCATGCGTCGCGATTCTTATTTAACAGAAAACCTGAAATATTATGAAACCATCCAGCAAGATAATAATCCAAAATTAAACGAATAAAATCTCAGCAACGCTGCAAAACAATCTTTTTTCATTCATCTCTGTAAAACTAATAGCTTGACTGTAGCATTTTAAAGACCAACGATTGACCTACTTTTTCTCCACATGATTCATGCAAATCATCTGATAATACTGGTTAATACAGCTAGTTTGCAAGATCACAGGTGGGAAATTAGTCCTCCTGATTAATGTGTTTGCACTTATCTGCAACTATTAGTAGTTCTCTTTTCAGTATAGGTTATAAAACATGTACAATAGTTTAATATATCATTGAGTCTTGGCTTCATGCGGAGATGTAAAATTGAACGTAAATTTGCTGCATTTGAGATAATGTCATCAGCAATACAATCTGTTACAGCAAAGGTAATTAAGTAATAAGCCCGAAATCTATACTAACATGTATAGGTTTTTTTTTTTCTGAAAATCGACTATATGTGCAATAAATTATTTTTTCTAATTCAGGCCTTATATTTTCTATCTGATCTATTCACTGTTTCTTTAATCTTTGTCTAATAAGAATGTCATGAATTTGATTCATCACCTCTCAGAAGAAACATACCTATATCGAATGGAAAGCGTGTTTTAATTCCTTCCTAATCAGTTAGAACTTAAAGAAAGCTGATGTAGACTGTAGCAGTATTGAATTACCATCATTATATGACAGCAAATTGTCTTCGAAGCAAGCTGATCAGATAGTCTCTAATTTTTTCTACTGTTTAATTTAGTCTTTCAAATTCTTTAAAAGAATTTACTGATTGTATATCAAAGTAGAAAAACGGACAATCAGTTTTTGTTTCTCTCAATCAATGACAACATATATTGTATGTGGTCAATCAGTTAAATTGTTTCCGTTTTCCTATCTATACAGGTGAATACTCGCGCGAAGTGAATAAAAGAAACAACAAATATAAACAAAATGTTTGCCGAATATTAGGCTTGAAATGTATATTCACAAGAGTGGGTTGTGTACTGTAATGTATTTTCATACATACTTACAATGGTAAACATGTTCCAGATATACCACATACATTCCAAAGTGTTGTATCGCTGGTACAACGCCAGTACTATAGCATATTCTTTATTTTGGTGAAAGAGAACATCTTTCCAAACATGGACATAAATCGAAAAAAGCAGTACGATAAACACATGTCTTAAATCAGTTTGATAAAGGATTAAAAAGGTTTATGATTTACTGACATAACAAACTTCATAATTGTTCTTGCTACATTCCATATACTGTATATAGTGAAAAGTTATTAGGCGATTCATTTGTGTTGCGACACAAAGGTAATATAATGCAGTTTTATTTTTAAATTTCTATTCACTTAAACGTCAAAATGTTAAAGTACTTTATCACTTTAATTGAACGATATTGTAAACGTAGGATTATTACATCAAACTTAAGTGTACAAACACCATTCTAAGAAGTATACTTTATAATGAAATTTTGAAAGCTAGATTTCAAACAGTTCATCTCCTTTACATTTTTGCATTGACGTATATTACACGGACATTTCAGATCTATTATCTTTCAAATTGAAGGTCATAATGCTTTAATCTTTCAAATAGATTACATGGTTAGAAAACACTACTTTTAATATGCACATAACTGTTACGTTAGAGCATTAAGGGGGGTAAAAAAAGCAATAATTCTATAACAGTATAGAATTCAGCAATATTCACCTTTGACCAAATGGAAGGAAGTAATTATCAGAATATTATTTAACAAAAATTATGTATTTTTGTCCATTTTATACAAAGCATTGAGCTTTACAATTGTACTGCCTATTAGTTCAAAGGCTCATAATACTAGTTTAGCAGTGTCGGCCATAAATTTTCAGAACATAATATATTCTTTCTTAAATCCATTTTGATATTGTTTTTAAACATTTTCATAAATGTTATCGAATTCATGTTACAATTCCCTCCTTATTGCTATGTAAACTGCATGTGTAATTGAGATATAATCATTTTAAGCGTATAATTGTGCATGACATCTATTCAGATAGCTCTTTTTCTGTTATTAGCAAATAAAGTCTGACGAATTTAAGTAATCATAACTTTTATGTTAAAGAAAGGAATCTTGATTCTTTATAACAAGTTGCATTTGACATGCAAGTTGTGTTTGTATTGTCCTAAAAATGATAGGTAAAATAATTTTCTGTACAATGCGTATTATTTCTGGCAATTAACATTTTTCTCTTCAGTCAATATGTGTGGTATCCACAGAAAACAAATTTTGTTAACTTTTATATTCGGAACAAACTCCAGCCAGAACGATAAGCTAACTGTCCAACAGTCAATCAAGCATCCTTGGTAAGCAGTTGTCACGTTTGGTTATGTTCTGTTTGTGTTGTTTTTTTTTTTTCATTGGAGGGGGGCGGGGGGGGGTAGGGGCGACCCTCATTCATCTCGTCTTTCAAATGCTCTTCCTCTGAAACGTTTCATGCAACGAGTAACGGTACTGTTTGACACTACATTTTTCTCATACATATCACAGACGTCTTTATAGATAGATTGTGTGCTTAAACCAAGTTTATTTCCACCTTTGATGTAAATCCTGATTTTAGTCACATGTACAAAACGTTTTCCCTCCATGGTTTAATTAATTGTGACGACTACAGGTATTTCAAACAGCTGTGTCAACGGATCGACGAAATGATATCGAATGTGACAAACTTAGATAATAAGTGTTTTCGTATACATGTTAAATGTGAAATGCAAAAATGACGGGGATTGTGAGATAAGCGAGGCGTTGCAATAGTTTAGGAACAACCCTCGTTGAATGCGCCACGTACTTTAAGTCTATGTTTTATTTACTCGGGTCCTTCTTGTTGATATATTTTATCTAATATTGTTCTTACTTATTAGGGATCCACATAAGGTAGTGCCAGGTGTCATGAGAGGTGCTGCACATTTTTCCTCTCATAAATAGACACAAAGAAACCGAGTCTGATATTATTTCGTTCAAGGTGTTCTTGTTTCTATTGAATAATTTTGGAAAGTTAAATTACCACTGCAATCAACCTTCATAATAAGTGTTTTGCTTCAGAATAAAATGTATCCGGAAATATCTTACCAAAGAGGCTACCGAAACCCTTGTGCTGTCATTGGTGATATCCCATTTAGATTATTGTAATGTCATTCTGTATGGTATTGCTCAAAGCAAGGTAAACAAAATGCAACGAATACAGAACATGTGTGCAAAACTTCTCCTAAATCGAAGAAAATATGACAGTTCCAAGCAAGCGCTCTACGATCTTCACTGACTACTCATCAAAGCCAGAATCGCATTCAAAATGCTCACCTATATGTATAATTGTTCAGTTGGAAACTCTCCAAAATATCTTTCAGAACTTCTCATGAAACAAAAACAGACAAGGAACTTGCGATCTTCAATTTCTGTTACTTGGTGTTTCGTTGTTCCTTTCAACAAGCGCAAAACGTTCAGCGACAGAAGTTTTGGTACTGTTGGACCTAAACTCTGGAATGAATTGCCTCTCGAAATAAGGAACTCAGACACGTTTCCAAAAAGAAGTTGAAAACTCATTATTTTGGAAATTACTTTGCACTCTTTTAGAGACTGTGATTTTTAAGATATTGAAGTAAAATGAACTGGATGATTTTATTGTGTAAATACATTCGAATCGGAATTATTTTATCGCAAATACAAAAATAGAGTTGTTTGTAATAACTTATGGGCATGTCGCAATAATCCACTTCTACTTACTTAATAACAAAACAGCTATCTTACTGTATCTTAATAGTCTAATATTTTTATTAATCTTATCTGATGCCCGATCTTTTGTTTAACGCTTACTAAATAGTTTATTTACAATGATATTTATGCTCATTTATTTCATATGTCATTTAGAATGTCTTATTTTTAGACGTATTTTTTATGTATTTGTAAAACGCCATTGAATATGTTTTACGTAAAAATAGGCGTTTAATCAAATAAAACAGTTTCAGTTTCAGTTTTTCAGTTTTGTCCAAGAGGTTATTTATTTTCAATTCTACTTGTTTAAAGATAGATTATTATAATAAATTCCTGATAT
The DNA here is from genome assembly GCF_021730395.1 of Mercenaria mercenaria. Classification (NCBI taxonomy): domain Eukaryota; kingdom Metazoa; phylum Mollusca; class Bivalvia; order Venerida; family Veneridae; genus Mercenaria; species Mercenaria mercenaria. The sequence goes on from NC_069375.1 coordinate 66,458,816, forward strand.
TCTTGAAGGTTTAATCTTTAATCAAATAACATAGACTATTTATTCATATACGGGTACAGATGTCCCCTGTGCCCTTCTTTATTTGTGATTAATATCTCCATTGAATGATTGATATAATATCTACCTTTAACAAGAAGTATCTTTGTTTCTGTCATATTTTAAATTTTGACGTTATTATGTATTGTCAAATGTCTTGATATGGGCATATCTTTACAATCTTGTATTTAAGTTTAACAAATACAGAAATTTATCTTTAATGTCCCCTACTTTAGTGTCATTTACCTACTATAACATTACCAGACGTTGACTCTGAGTGATTAAATCCAGTAGTGCTGTTTTTACTGCTTTCGGCAATAAAGATGGTACATGTCTAAATTCAAAATTGTAAATCATTGTAAAATTAGCTGCAATTTTGTGATGACCTAAAATCCGATAAAATATTGTTTGTCTTCTAAATAGACCAAGGATAGTTTCCTTGCATAAAATAGAGTGCAGGTATTTCCTGTGATTTAGAACTGAAGGCATAGAGCGAGTGTACGTATTTTAATCAAAATATACCGAATGATTTATATTCAATTACGTTAACATTTTTTTAATAAATGATCATTCTATTCTCTTGCATAAACGGCCTTTCAAAACACACTCTAATTTGATAGTTATTCTTTACATGATACTTTGTTTATACTTGAAGCTGCCAATGTCTCGAATTCATAATAGACTAATTTTCTACAAATTACTTTGTAATTCGAAAACGAAACATCCACAGGGATTTCTCAGTGACAGATGAAAGATGAGTTAAGAGTTGGGTTAAACATAACAGTTGCTATTTGTATTCTCCTTTTTTCACAATTTCTTCCTGTAACAGTCATGTGATAAAATAAAATAGAGCTGAGACTTAAATTAAACTGTCAATTACAATTTTCTTCACAGCCGTTATTAAGGGCAATACACCAGCGTTTATGATTTACTTATCAAATTAAAATGTGTTAACCTACATTTTTTCTGAAAACACCAATGACGACCTGTTGCTTTCGATATCAATGTGTTGCTGTGTATGCACCGTTGCATTTAGATGTTTACTACGATAGTGTTTGCATTAATTCCCGTCCGTTTCGTTTCAAAATAAGTTGCCATGTTTGGTGTGTTTAATTTTGACTGTGAACATATTGAAACGCTAACGTAGACTCTTTGGAAAAAATGAGCACAGCAAACACAGCCAGAGTCAAACAACAAAACCTGGGAAAATCAGACTGACAAACTATAGTGGAAAGATATAAAAGACTGTTTGAAAAAGTATCCATCAACAAGAACTATTAAATCATGTGAAATATGGGGAAAGGGTAAATATGAGTGTGTACGGAAAGGATGGAGAGGTAGACAGTCAGAAAATGAACGCGTTTAAACGCGATTGGAGAATGCCATCATCAAACTTGCCCAATCGTCAACAGTGTAAGTAAAATTCCTCTCTTGAGAAAAACTTTTACATTGGTGGTAAAATAATGTATAAAGTAAACCGTACGAGCATGGCCAATCCGAGGTATCAATTCATCTATGTTATCCAAAACTAATCTTAAGTCAGAGCCTTTACGTGCACGATGAGGCAGGTTGCAATTCCTTCGTTCAATTTTGCACGATGTTGCTCGAGGGACATGTTCGTACAGACGGAAGGAATTGACAATCTTCTCTTTTATCATATATTTTTGTTCTAAATTACCATTAGCAACTGTAAGATGTAAGTCTCAACATAGCTCGCTTCAAGGTCTGCGGCATAAAGTTTGTAAAATTCTCATTCCAATCGATAAAATTTATTTCATCATGGCAAAAAATGACATTGTCCTTACCTAAAATACTACAAGGTTCCTTGAGGTGTCCTTGAAAACATCAATAATGTATACATGGTCTCTTATTATGCATGCAAACTCGTTCATATCTGTACAAAATGAATCAGCAATGAGTGGGGCACCAATCCTTTCAGAATAATTTTTATTTTGTGTATGCATTACAATTATAGATGAAATATAAATGCAGCAGTGTAGGAAAACGTCTCATTATTAATAAGTTAATGAGGTAATGTCGCGGACTTAGGATCAACTGCCTTTCAATGTTGTCTTAACCTAATAATGCAAGTATTAACAGACATCTCTTAAAACAACGTATAGGTGCTGAACATTCTCTTACATTTTGTATCTAATCTCATTTCTTTAATCATTCAAGCGCACGGAGTTAATTTTTGTGTAACATGCTGAAACAATGAAATTAATTCACGAAAGGTCCATTTACATATTTTGATCTGCCAAAGAATCTTTATATTTAGGTTAACATGCACGCGACACAGGGGTGAATAACTTTATGTGTCAGAATTGCCATTAATGTATCAGATTTTCATACCAGTACGTCATTAAATTAGGCATCTTGTAACAAAATTAGATTTTAAATGAAGTCGTTTATTTACTGATTTTAAATCTAATTTTTTACTTGTACAATGAAATGCGTTAAGAAGGGACAGATGTAAACAGAAACTGACTTCACAAAAAAGAAGGTTGAAATGATAGCATGATACTAAATTACTCTTTAACGGTTTTCGACTGTTCATGGCTGTTAATGAAACCTACATTTGTACTTGAATGCAAACTCTTACAATAAGTACTAAATGCTGTGGAATCATTTAATATAAAGGTTTTGGCATAAGGGCCTATTTCATGTTCCTATGAATTGACCTGTATGATATGGGACTAAGCCACGTAAAATCAAAAATAATTCTTGTTTTAATCAAATATTTGTAAAACATGCTAACAAACTGATAAAAAAAGGATACAGAGCAAATATTGTGAAGCACAGTGCTTCGAAATAAATGTTCTTTACGACTAGGCTGGAAATTAAAATTTAGAAAATTGACTTTGTATGACTGACCCTTGCAATGATTCTTCAAAGACATCTAAGTCTTTGCCACTTGTTCTTAGTTTGATTTTCAATTTTGTATGCCGGATCAGGGCGTTGTTCTTTGTCTTACGGACAAATGCCGTTATGCCAACACTTCCTGTTTTTGAAAATAATATTATAATAGATCTACGAATGCAAATAATTTAAGTGCATTCAACAGTAAATCAACACTTATGACTATCCCTGAGGCGTTTAAGACAGTAATTAGATTACATGATTACTGCAAAAGTAACTGTGATTGACAGAAGTTTATAAACTTACAGAAACTGCTTTTCTGTTCCTTTCATATGTAAAGATAGATTTAGCTATTTTGATGCGGCTGATATGATAGTGTAATTTAATTAATGTTGTTTCATTTTGTTATTTCCTTTTGCATCTAAATTAGCAATTCCAGGAGAAACACTTTTATCTCTTATTACATTTTTCTTACATTCTCAGTAATTTGGTCTAGTCACAAAATTATGTACTTTAAGCCAGGAAATCGAATCGCGAAATAGTGTACTTGAAAACGGAAAATGATAGAAAACAGATTTAATATAAATTCTTCACGAATGGGCTCTAAATTTTGTCGGAATTAGAATTTTCTGGCATGACCTCATCTTGCGATAATTCCTCTATCTATGATACCATTCGCTAATGTTACCATTGCATCTCAAATAGCTTTTTATGGCCTTTTTGTTCAGGGAGAATATTTCACAGTGTCTATTTCTAAACTGAAATTGTAATAAATTGTCTGTTTATATTTTGCATAGCAATGGCATACGAGTTATAAAAGTCCGAAATAGTCCAGCGACCAGTCCTAGGCCTAGTCAAGCAGGACATTTACTTGCATTCCGCTTGTAATATGATTTCTAAATCTGATTAAAATTTTCTAAAGAGGCAGATGAAGTATGCAAGTTTTTTTACAAACGTATGTGTGTATTATTTCAATCTGAAACTTTCATAGAAAGTATTTAAAAATAAAAGGGTGTGTTATATATTCTACAAGCAAATTTACAGTTTTCAGTTGTAGAATATATGACATAGCATATGACATTTAATTAAACAATATATATGTTAAGCCATTCAAGAAATGGTCATGTCCAAAAGCAATACTTGAGAAATTACTAACAATTGTTTCATGATTTATATACTTAATAAAAAAAAATGTTCAGAATATTGATCATCGCTGCAATAAATGAAGGTCAATATCCTACAGCTGGAAAGGCATAATTATGTACCTTTTTCTGAAGTACTTATGAAAACAAAGTACTTGTAATACATCTATAATCACACACGAAGTTTAATACAATTTCTAAAGAGAATAGCAGACGCCGTTGATACTCCTGTGTAGCATTAGACCCTATACTTCTGTCTTTAAATGTTATGTTTTTTACATATCATTTACATTACATTTTGTTCTTATAAGCTCTATTTCGATATCAAACATATTTAGTAAACATCATGCAAATAAGTTGTTAAATGGAAGCAATAATTCTTTATCGACGTTGTCTTTTAGAAAAAAAAGAGAAAGGAAAACATAAGAAGACATATCTAGTAGTTTGAATTGTGATTTATACTAGTTTAATAAACATTATATATTTGAAATTTATCGTGAGAGGGGATTGGATCTCTTTCATAGAGAAACAACTATTTAATCACGCAATGATGCTTGTTGAAGGGTATATACCCGCAAAAGACGAATGTTCATGTAAAATTGAGAATCATGGTTGTATATCAACGTATATTCCCAATTTTAGCACTAGAGGAATATATTTGATCTTATTGTTTTTGACAATAAGTCATAATTACATAGTACTAAAATCCTTAAGTGTAAACCTATGTTCCACAACCAAGTATGACATTTTTACAACTAAATACGCCACCCACACATATTATATTATTCAAAGGCGCCTCACCCCAGAGTTGTATTTCATTATGTTTCGCTAACAAATTGACGGGCGAAACCACTGCGTGATTAAATCGTTTTTCTCTACACATATTTTCGAGTCAATGGCCAGGCGTGCATGTGGAAATGATGTATGTTAAAAGCTATTGAATTGAGAAAAGTGTGTCATTTAATTTCCTTATTTCGTTCTTTATAATGTCCCATCACATTATAAGTATGCTGGTTCGAACTTGATCTACTCTATGAGGGTTGGTAAGAAAGTGAATATGAGATGTTTTTTTCTACATAAATATGGAATAGACAATTCTCAGATAACAAAATATTTTGCTTGTTTTGTTCCTAGATTCATGACTTTTCCAATGGATTCTTGTCGTAGATTTTAGTCTGTTTTCAACTGTTTTCCGAACTTCCCTAGATAAATTAGATGTACAGGCAAGAAGACCTTTGACATATTCTGCTCAGGAAACAAACGCAGTCCCTACTGGTTATACTTATCAATAAAGAAATGTAGCATTTTTACTTTACATTAGAAAAACAAAACACAGCATGAAATCCAACAATTGCGAGGAAGTTTCTAATTTTGTATACCATGCCGGAACCAATGCGAGAATTTTTACCTTTTGCATTACCTCACTGCAGTAAAGTGTTGAATGACAATAAAATTGGAAATGAACTATCAGCCAGATCAACAAAGATATGGAATGTTCGCGATCATTTGACATTGGATAATATACACGTCTGTATCTGAAAAGTTCTTTCTGTTCTGGGGGCTTTATCTCACTCTGTCCCTCTGGTCAGATCGCTCTGTGTACTAGTAGAGGATGATTTCGCGCCCTGTGTGGCTGCAGTTGCTATATGTAAAGCGCCTTTGAACGTGTTTATCATGAAAAGGGCGCTATATAAATCTGGTATAATATGATATATAATATAATATCAAAAAGCGAAATCACCAAGTCAGCTGTAATCTGTAGAACATTTGTTTTATTCTGCTTAGGATTTAAAACACATTGATGATGTTTAACGTGGAAGGTTATAGAATTTATATAGAATTATGTAAATATTTATGCCTTTACATACGTTTTGAAGATCTGGAGGAACGTTTCAAGGCTGCCGGGATAGAGGTTTCTGTCCGAAAAAAACAACTTTATTCCTTATTGTGTTTTGTTCTACTACAAATGCCGAGAGGAATTTAAAGGTACGTAAGCTGACAAAAAAAGTATAAGCTTCTGCTATATAAAGAATTTCGAACACATTTTAAATAAAACCTTAAATCGAAGGAAAGCTTACGAAAGGAGCTCAAATGACAGCTTCAAAATAATTTTTAAGATGTTATTTTTGTTCAAACTTGAAAACTGATACTAAGTGTACAAAAGCATCTTGCCATGTTTTCGTGTATCTATAGACTCAATTACATCATCGGCCGGAAGTTTACTGGTGCTTTTTATCACTTAAGCCTGAAAAAAACCCGTTTAATTGCAATTGTTCTACGACAAAAGCAGAATGAAATATAATATAATTATATTGTGTTCATTCATGATTTTAAATAAGAAAGGCGTATCATAACATTAAATAAAGGAAAATGTTCAGCCGGGTAAAAACAGTTTCTGTTCTACATTTGTATCTGTTTTAACTAAAAAGTAACAGAAGTGAATAAATGGACAACATTGTGTTTTGTGTAGTTGATGTTGTGCTATTATTAAACATTGATGAAAAACAGTTTTAAAATAATCAAACAGTGAGTGCATTTACTAAGTATACTATTCTGTATTATATAAAACAGTGCATTTGTTTGTACTTCAACTTTCCAGGCTGCATTTCATGCATATATATCCTATGCATCCAATATATATGATAGAGTTTGTAATTATCTTTAAACGAAGAGAAACAACATGTTTATTTGAAAAGACGCTACATGCTAAATTACTTCAGTTGGAACCGGCAAGTGTTTTATCATGCCTTAATGCACAATGCAAGGCATAATGGAGCGTTAACTCGAAATATGAATTCGCACTACTTTGAAAGAGTTTTATTTACCTTAATCACGTTTCGCATATCGATATTTCGAATAAACACGATTTCGCTCTTCTTCTGATATTCCAACTTTAAGATATATTTAGAAATGCTATCAAATCATGTTATCTTTCCAAAATTATAGAATAGAAAAAGTTAAACACCACAGGTCGCCCAACACAACATAAAAAACATTTTGCAGGCTCGGTTTGACTGAGCATGTTCATTGACGGTAGTGGAAATGCAAGCTCATATTAACTTTCATATTTACGAAGCTAAAACGAAAAATGAATTAACTGTATCCATTACCATGAAAATGTTCACTTGGTCGGCACTCTATAATATGAACTGTGGCCATCTGTAAAAAGATCTTTAGGAAGCATAAAACGTGGCCAAGTAAACAAATAGCAAACCCGGTTTGATCAAGTCTGTTCTTGGGAGATAATGAAATATGCAACATCCACCACTCATCCCTAGGGCCGGCTAAAGCGGATTCAATAACAGTAAATTTGGATGTTCTCCATGATCCCAACAGAACAAGAAAATATCACAACCTCATCCGAGTTGTATAATTTTTAATATCGGGTAGCTATCAAGCTGTTTTGTCGAAGTTCGTTTGTTCTACCAACGTGCGAGTCGATGCCAGCATTAATGTATCAATGTCCTCTCCCGTCTCCGAGGGTACTCCGTCAGTGACAAAAGCTGGATGGTCGCAAAATGACCATCTATCATTGTGTCGGGGTGGCATTTACCACAAATAAATGATGTATAAACTGAATGTTTGTCTATATTTGATTTGATTAAAATGAATTTGACCTGATTAGAAATGACAGATTTGTGTTAATGTAAAAATTGATATATCCTTTTTGTGCCTGGTATAATACAGACAGAGCTTTTCATATGATAAGGATTTAATATAAAGCCTTTTATTGCTTTTATCTTCTCTTTATGATGTTTTAGATATGTAACACGATCATTGTATTATCGGGGAAGTTTTTCATCAGTACAGATTTCCTGTTATAGTTGTTGTAACTCATACTTTTCATATTTGCCTCGATCAGCCCTATGCTCGACGAGGCAAGTTTTTTTTTTGCTAACCAACATTTGCAGTATTTACAAAGGTTAAAGATATATTAACTGACAAACCTTAGGCGACAAACAGACTCTGCTGAGTTGGGTGCAAAATTTTCATCAATGCTTTCAATGGTGTTTACGAGTTCTTTTAGATTAACTCATTTGAAAATTGTCTGTACGAAATCAAAGTTACATTACACTGATGTTTTTCTTTCTTCATTTCACATTTCAACAGGAAATATGGAACCTCCGTGGCCGAGTGGTTAAAATCGCTGTCTTCTAACCACTTTCCCCTCACCAATGTGGGTACGAGCCTCATTTGGGCGTTGAATTCTTCATGTTGGTAGGATATTTAGCTGGCTTACGGAAAGTCGGTGGTTCTATCCAGATAAAATAAAATGCACGCGGGGAAGGCACATCGGGTTTTCCGTCACCATCAAAGCTGGGAAGCCGCCATATAACCTATAATTGTGTCTGCGCGACGTTAAACCGACAAGAACAAAATCAACAGAACAATGTCATACAGTATTAATTCAAATTCTGTGAGACTGAGCTTGAATTTAGGCGCCATATGGACTTCAATATTTTCAAAGAAAATATTGTTACAGTTTAAAAGGAAAATTCTGATTATATGTGTGTCTGACATTATTGAATTGTATTATGAAATCAAATATTTAAACGGACCTCCTATTTGAGCGGATGCTTAAGGTTGAAAGGTGTTTAACATGTCATTACCTCTCATGAACAGACTTGTTCAAACAGCATCTTCTATTATTTTACCTACCTGATTGCATTCTAAAGGACAAGCGTAAATTTTGTATCACTGTTCAAAGTCATACCAATAAAACTAAATAAGCAAAATGTCTTCTGCACTTTAATGGTAACGAAAGATCGAAGTACCCTCTTGTGTTGATCAACCGAACATCTGTAAGACAAATGAATGGCTTTGTGGCACATTAAGAAATTTCACTTTGCACTATATTAGATAATCGCATACACAGGAGTATATAATTAAGAATTTAGAAGAATGTTATACACGTTTGTTGCATTATTTTGTGAAATTCCCCTTCTCCAAAAATGCTTTTATCATTGAGATAATATTATGGATTTTTACAAACCTCACTATGTTGAAATAATATGGCATGCAACCAAATCATAAATAAATTGTTTACTTGTAAATTATGCATCAATTCGACAGAAACACTTAAAACACTAAAATTACCTGTCGATTATTTCCCGCTTCATGTTATCCAAGGATATGGCCTTCTTAAATTTGCATGGTTTAATGTAATATAATAGACAATAGACATTTTAAACAGAAAAGAAATTTTAAGCATTATCGAAGACATTGTGTCAAGATGAGTGGCAGCATCATTTGGAATGATAAAACTTGGGAAATATTGTCTAGCGTTCGGGGAAGCATGTTTGTAGTCTCAAAGTCTGCAGTCTAGAAGTTCGATTTGTAACTATGTCACGTTAAACTTTCCAGACTGAGTAATGATCTTTTCACCTTTTTTATTTGAAGTATAATTCCTATGCCATAAAGGCAATGTTCGTAACATTTTTCGACAGAATATGAATAGAAAGATTTCATGACAATATTACTAAATACATATTAAACAGCCTATCGTTTCGGTGTATTATATGCTTCCAAGTGATATAAATTGGTTTTATTAACTAACAAATCAGCAGTTTTAGTGTTGTGTGACAGCTGTTGAACGTCATCCCGCATTTTTAATCAGTGTCATATATTTTCTGGGCCTTCCTCAGAGGGTGTTTGGTAATGTGTTGGGTGTTGCACGTTTCATTACCTCATATGAACATAATCCAACGAGCCTGTAATTTGTTTTGTTTATTTTCTTTTTGTCTCCCACAGAGATGTATCTCGGAAGTGGGTCATGCTATTTATCAAAATTTCATCTGTTATAATGAGGATCTAAAAACAGGTGTTACAGTACAAGAATCAGAATTCCAGGCAGTTTGGCCTTTATTTACACTGGTGGCCAACTATAACTCTACGTGGTAACCATATGTATGGCATTAGAAAGGGAATACAAATATTTGTGTGCCTCATAATAAAGTATTTGAAGGTTTATTTCATTGGCATGGCTTATTTCTGTTAAAGTAGGTCTGAATTTTATTTTAAAATACTTGTTTCGGGGTGTATATTTCTTACGTAAATTATTCCTCTTATAAACAGTATATAAGTCAAAGAAACGTGACTTAATTTGTTCGAAACAGGACTACTCATTCCTGATAAACTGTTTTCTCTTGTTCTGTTGAAAGCTTCCTGGTGGTCTAAGCTTTATATTCTCGATATTCTATCTTCTCTGAACTGTACTGTTTTCATGCTGCTTTATTTGTTTAAACTTATCAATTTCTTTCGCCAGGACGATTCATTTATAACAAGAAAGCTGTAATTTTTAAACTGGAAAAATGCAAAATCTCCTTCGTTTGAGAGAAGATAACAGTTACAAAGAATAAGATATTACTGTCAATGCTGCGTCTATTTTTTAATTTCAAAGACATATCTAGTGATAATCAACACAAGTACCGAAACACTACAGATAAGATGTAACTAAATCGAATATGTCATATAATAATGCAATAAAACTGTAATACGTTCAAAGTTTCCTCTAACAACTGATATCTGCACATGTCATATAATCACGAAATTCAAGAAACATATTATGCTTGTGGCACCATCAAATGTCGCACTACCGCTAAATGCGGCAACCACGGTTAAATGTCGCAAGGTACATAGGATCTTCCTTCGCCATGAAAGCTGGATAGATATCAATTTTCAACCAAAAGTCTTTCATCATGTTGGGGTTCGATCCTAGAGACAAGGCCGTTTAATGTCACATATATCATACATGTTCCCATCACAAAAATATATCTTGTAGCAGCTTTTACTGAAATAAGGTAGACTCAGCTGGGTTGGACTGGGCTAGATTAGCCTATGACTTTGATAGAAGATCACTCGTATTTTTATTCAGTATCGTGTGGGGTAGTTGTCGGCAACTATCTTATACAAATGTTATATTATAGTTTTATTACGCCTACACGTATATACAAGTACGGTGGTATGTTTAGGACACACACGTATGTTTTATTTTTAAATTGAATTGTCTAGAGCGATCGAAATAAGATGACAAGTGATTGAAATAAGATGTCGTGCTCGAGAAAAGATGTCGTGTTCTAGAAATCAAATGTCGGATATTGAAATAAGATATCGTGTAGTCGAGATAAGATGTCATTCTGTCGAAATAAGATGTCGTACGCTCGAGTTAAGATGTCGTGATTTCAAAATAAGATGCCGTGATATCGAAATAAAATGACGTGATATCGAAATAGGATGTCGTGTACTCGAGATAAGATATCTTGCGATCGAAATAAGACGTCGTGCGCTCAAGATAAGATGTCAAATTATCGGCATGAGGTCGGTGGTTCTACCCAGGTGCCCGCTCGTGATGAAATAATGCACGGAGGGGCACCTGGCGTCTTCCTCCACCATTAAAGCTGGAAAGTCGCCATATGACCTAAAATTGTGTCGGTGCGACGTTAAACCCAACCAAAAAAAAAAAAAAAATCTAAAAATGATGCCGCGTACTCGAGATAATCTTGGTGATCGATCTAGAACCACCATGACCTTTTCTTAATAAAAAACTCGAGCGGTCTATTTATAATGTCGAGCGCACGACATTTTATCTCGAGCACTCCGCATCTTATCTCGAGTACACGATATCTTATCTCGCTCGCATGGCGTCTTATCTCGAGCGTACGGCATATTAAGTCGAGCGCTTTAAATAATATATTTAAAAAAAATTGTGTGTACTAAACATACCAAAGACATACTGGAGTACACGACATCAAAACATACTAAAGAAGGCCATGTAACGTATTTTAACTCATTGAAAAGGTATCGTGGATTGGTTTGGGCCCAGGGTAATGTAAAGCTTTATAACTTAAGAAGTTGACTAAGTTTTACTAAAATCATATTTGTTGATTATATGCAGACACCAATAAATTTTGTGTGAAGACATGATTCGCTACGTCTATTTCATTGAAAAAGAAAAAATAAAGATTCGCTACGTAAAAAACTGTGATACATTTATTATAAAGGATACCTGAACTTCTATATTCTGACGAGTGTTCTTGACGACAATACGACACGACGCACTACAATACGACATTAATGTCGTGACGTCATGTTGTATTGTCGCCCATCATATTGTGTGTCAAATGTGATGTCGTATAGTTGCTCTTCGTGTTGTGTGTTAACGTCTACCCCTCTTGGTTTACGCGCGACACGCTACACATCACAGGAGACGACGGGCGAGACGACGCGCGACATTAATTTCAGATGAGCTAAACAGGACTCCCAGGATTCCGTACTTTAGACTTGTACGGTTTTAGTAGTGTGGAGGGTATAGTGTAGAGGTTCAGACCCTTAAATATCTAATCAATAACGTATGTATGGCGCGGTACCATTGAAAGTAATATCTAAGCTGGAAAGACTGTTGAACGAACGTTAGTTATTTTGTTTTTTCTTTGGTGTGCGACATTTAGCGTTGGTTTTGCGACATATAAAGGTGGACAATTTTTTGCAACATCTATCGTTAAAGGTGCGACATAATATTATAGCGGGAGATAATTTTGCGACGTTTAGCTGTGGCTGCGATATTTAACGTCAGCTTTGCGACATTTAGCGGTGTTGCGACATTCGACGGTTCCACAATGCTCAATGTGAACGTTAAATCAATTCACACTGAATTTAACACAAACGTAAGCATCAGCATGCAGATTCTGAATTGTAATGTTAAAGAAGTGTGGTTACCTATTGAACAATTTATAAGCAGTATGGAAAGAAGAAAGTTTGAAAAAATAACACCTTTTCTTTTGGGATAACCAATTTGTCAGTCCTAACACATACATTCATCATACCTGCTTGGTAAATTTCTACTTATTTTTTACCAAAATTAAACCTTTCATATTTGATAAAAAGTTTAAAAATAGTTCTGCTTTCCCAGTTGATTTTGACTAATAAATCCATTAAAAAACAACAGTTGAGATTCCAATATACTTTAGTTAAAAATTTAAAATCCACAGACTTCCCGGTAAAATATCCGTTTTGTTTGTCGGCATAACATTTTGTGCACGATTGAAAACGGATGAATATTTTAATCGTAAAGTCAAATTTCAACGTTTTCACAATGCTGATAATTATGACAGTCACACGCAGTTAAACACATGGCATCATGTTAAAGTGGAATTATAAAATATGCTGCCTGAACCAAACATGTACATGCGTAATGCAAAACAATTCTGATCACAGACAGAAGACAGAGACATATTCGTAGGAAATCAAACGTTTTGTATATACTCATATATTATTTTGTCATTTATTTATTTCTTTTAGAACAAGTATAAAAATTCTGAAAGAATATGTTGTGTCAGATACGGAATATTGCAACGGTAAATTATATCTATTTCTATTACACATTGAGGAAAATGTACGCGTTCAAGCTTTATTCTCAGTACAGACAGGTCTTCATAGTGTGTATGAAAGGGTGAATAGATATACCGCCACTGATGAAAAATGGTGTGTAATTTAGGTTAATGGGAAATAAAAATTTAAACGAAGTGCTGGAGCACTTTTAAAAAAAGGATGTGCAGAAAATGAACCGAAATAAATGATGTAATATACAATGATAAATTACTTTTTATGGAACTGAATATTATAAATCCAGGTTAATTTTAATCTATATGCAGTATAATTATCTGAAATTAATTGATGAAACCGTGATTTACTAATAATCTAATTTCAATTGTAGATTATATGCCATATAATTTTATAAAAGTATTTTCGGTACGGTCATAACCCATAATAAATTTTATGCACTTTAATATTATCTATGCGTCGTAATATACTTGCAAATTGTGTTATTATGTCATTGTATGAAAGTTTATCTTATTTTCTCATCAAGTTATTCTAACCGTAAATGGGGAAACTGTTGAAAGTATGTACAATTTTGTCCTTGTTTATGAACTGTAATGATTATTGATTGTGATAAGGAATTATGCATTTGATAACTATTCTGCACTAATATTATGGACAACATGAATAATTGGAATGATGGATTACTGGTGTGGCATTCTCGGTAGAATATTTTACGTTTTGAGTACAAAGTTAATGACAGCTAGTGGCGATTGAAAGTAATATTTTTTAAATGCGATTAGTCAATAGTCAACCAAATTACGCTTTCAGTGCAATTAGTAGATAAATTGTTTCCAGGCCCCGTGTTCACAAAACATTTTTCGGTTTTAGAGGAGTTTGAGTTTGAAATTTTAATATAAATTTTACTAAAACTCCGCGGTTAAATTCCATCTGAGACTGACCATCAATACTGAACAGCTACTTGAAAATAGTTATTAACTTAAAATACATTTTTAGATATAAATGACAAATAAAGATTCATCATCAAACCCAACTGAGACTGAAACAGTTTTGTGAAAACGGGGCCAGAAAATTATAGGCAAAAGGCGTGATACATTAAATAGTGTATTTTTCAGCATTTAGCATTATGAAAAATTGCTTTAATTCGACGAAAGAAGGTGTTAACTTCAATTACAAATAAAGTACCCTTTTGATGTTTTAAGTCACAATCTAGCTCCAAAATGAAATGATGTCGCAATACCAGTTGGCATAAAGGAAACGAATCTTAAATATTCCGTTTTGGTTGAGATGAATACAATTTCAAAGGAAAGGAAGAAAACAATATTGTCGCGTTGCATGCTACTTGAATATTATTTATTTTCACGCTGAGCGAATTGACACACCAAAACCTCCGAGTCGTGTTGACAATCAAGTAATGCAAATATGTTTCGTGATAAAGAAAATTACATAATCCACCTGATGATTGCAGATGTTTTATAATCAATGTAATTTAAGGAGCAAAGAAATGTTATTTCACCATTAGCCACTTAAATGCTAATTGCGACCATGTGCAAATATAATTAGGCAGAGCGCTTGAATCACCGAATACGGCTTCTTTAGAAACAAATGTTTCTTGTTGTTAAGGTAAGAGCGATAATCAAAAATATTTCAAAATCATTGAATTTTGACAAACACACGATATTCCGTCACACGATATTGATGTTCAATTTAAGCAAATAAAACAAACATAATTATGTCTAATATAGGTCTAAAGAATGAAAGATACATGGGAAAGAAGCATGCAATCAATGCATTTTTACACGCAAGTTATATTCTATATGTATGATCAAAAAAAGAAATCAGCAAATGGTATAAAATATGTCTAACATGTGTCTTAAGAGCAAAATATTGTAAGAATTAGATCCATGGGAAAGAAACATGCATGTACATTTTCTCATTTTAGTTCTACCTATTTTAAGTAGACTATGTGCTGTATGCTTTTAAATCACCTCCCACGTCAACGGTACTTTACGGTACTTTAGTTATCTGATCTCCCATATGGTATCACATTCAATAATCTTCTTCATGGAAACGAGCATCTTGCATACCAACAAACTAATCTTCATAGAGCTACATAGCGGCAACTAAAAGATTTGACATATGACGGGGACATATTTGGTGGTTTTATGTAGGATTTTGGAGAAAAGCATCAAGGGCCATCGCACCATCAAATAGGAAAGCGTGGCGATTAACTGTAGAGGCGTCAATCACTAAACATGCACTGCGCTTCACTATTTCCGCATTGTATCATCTTTTGATAAACTTTTCAACACATTTTACAAATATTTGATTAAAATAAGGACTATGTTAAATTTTCCGAATTTTATAAACTACATCTTCATAGTATTCCGGGTGTGTAAGAGCAAGTTTTAAAAGTATTTTAAGGTAAGTATTATATTTCTTTATCAGTGAAAGCTTTCCGTAGCTTATGATAACGGTAACCCAGTTGTAATAATGTTTTGGTGATATGAAGTTTTCTATCATACAATCCTCTAACTTCAAGCAAAACGAATAAGTTGTGAAATATAGACACCGTATGATGTTGCTCGAGGAACATCTCCATCATGGTGGTGGAAGTTGACAATTTCAAAACTGAAATCGTCTCTTTTATCATACATTTTCGTTTCCAGATTATTATTCACAGTTGTTAAATTCAAGTCCAAAAATGAAGCTTCTAAATCTGAAATATTAGCCTTGTTAAGCTGTAACTCTTTTTGGAAAATTTGTTTAACCATTTCTGAAAAATGTAGGCTCTCCATATTAAAATACAATCAAGATTCCTCGAGGTTTCATTAAAAGCTTCAATAATTTCAAATTGTGCCTAAGTTGACAGACTTAGCTTGAAAACTCGTTCATAACAGTATAAGAATTAATCAGAATAAGTGGGGCGCAGTTAGTTCCTATCGGGATACTTGTCTCTAAGTTTTATTGCCTAATTTGATAAATCTGTTATCTAATAGAAACCTTAGAGCTTCACAAACCTGATCACAACTCCAAAGGGTGTATCTCTTAAATTTACTGTTATAGAAGAATGCTCTTGTTTTATTACATTCATTAAATTCAATATTTCCTTAACTCTTTAAATCAACTTGAAAGATTTCTTAGAAAGATCAATAGAAAAAATATGATTAAACGAATCCAAACGGCCTCTGAAAGATTAATCTTTATTTGATCTTTACTACCCCCTTTCAAATAATGTTGAAATATTCTAAACGATTGTAGGGATTATTTCCCACAGGAAATTAAATATCAACCAAAGCTTTGAACTGTTTGCATTCTCAAGGAACATGTTTAAATGAAACGAAATGTTCATATGAATCTATTTTTGTTCTCGTCTTGCAGGAAATTTTCCACTGATCTTGTGGAATATGAGTAACGGAAAACCCGTCAAAATGACGTCATAGTATCTGGATTATTTACCAGTCTGCAAGTAGCTTTCTATCACGACATATTTTTGAACTTATAGGATAACAAACAGGGAAAAAAAAGGATTACGACGTTCTGAATATCTTTGAAAATATTTTGAAAGTTTAACTCGGCCTCAGTTTATCTTCTGGCGAATATTGTTATAATAATATTAACAACAACAACAATAATAATAATAATAACTTTACTTTAATAAGGTGACATATGAAGAGTATATAGTATACATTGAACTTATTTCCAATATGGCCTTCTAATAGTATATAAAATGTAAATACATAGTATCTCTACATCAATAAAAGTAACAGTAGCACAATTTATACGACAAATACACTAAATATAACTCGATTTGAAATGATTAGGGGTTTTACAAGAAGTATAAAGTGTATTTTGCATACATGTTCACTCATCCATAAATATCATAAAATTTAAAAGCTTACATATGTCACAAAAATGCATGATAATTGTTGATTTGAAAAATATCATCAGAACAATAATTATATAAATGTATCGTCAGATAAAAAGAAGAAGAAGAAGAAACATCTCTGTATTAGTAACGTTTTAGCATTTCGTGCTTCGTGATATTTCTACACGAACTGTAATAATGGCAAAATGACGGAAAATTTATGAAAGTTATGTTTTCTTTCATAAGTAATAAAAACGTACATTAGCTAACGATACAGATATTTCACATTTTGCTCATATTCTGAAGACAATGACAGTTCTTATTTTGAAACGTTAATGAAGGACGTTTAATTGAAAAGGGTGAAATATCATGGTTAGCTTAATAGCAAGTAACAAAACGTATCAATGAATCTCCGTTACAAACCTTTTGTAAAATAGTAAATGGTATCGGACAACACGAACATGAATATCACAAGGGGAAATTTCAGTATAACAGATTCTTGAGCCATGATTCACCCGACAGAAATTGCTATTGTGTTGTAGCCCTCTGTCTTAAGATTATAAGGTCATAGAATTAATTTGAAGACCTCTGCATTAAAATATTGTTTATTTGTTGTTGCTTCTTTATTATGATTCAGATTTTTTAATTTTCAGCGATGTTCTATCAAATTATTTCGAGTCTAGTTTTAACAATTTCTCCGCCTTCACAGCCGAATACATTTGATAAATCAGAGGTTGATGACATATGAAGTCAGACACCTTGTGTTCTATCAAATCATCAAGGGAAATATCCGCCTATTTCAAGAATCAAACTCGCGTGACCTCTCGATTCACAATCTTGTATCATTTTTCTCAACTATCTCATGAATACACGCATTAGGTGTAACATTGACAGATGTTTCTGGCATATTTTAAAACGAGATCAACTGAAGAAATTCATATGTTTATTTTTATTTTTGCCGAGTTACATATATTTGGAACACACAAGGCTATCTTGATACAAACA
Organism: Mercenaria mercenaria; assembly: GCF_021730395.1. Lineage (NCBI taxonomy): Eukaryota > Metazoa > Mollusca > Bivalvia > Venerida > Veneridae > Mercenaria > Mercenaria mercenaria. The sequence goes on from NC_069375.1 coordinate 66,477,062, forward strand.
AAAAGTATTACCTAATGTTTCCATTACACTACTGTGAAACTCAGCTGTTTCAAACTCCTGTGCAATACCTGAATGCACAAAACTCAAATGAATTGACGCTGTAATTGAAAAACAACAAAATATCACGAGGATTTCTCGTTTTAGGTTAAATGAAATTAAAATTTAAAAAAAAAATTCTTTTTTTCCCCGAAACAATCATGTGACGCAAAATGAAACAAAACATGGATAATTTAATAGAATATATAATTGGTGTAATGTTTTTCTGATGTAGTTATAATTAGATTTTCGAGTCTGCAATGTAATTATAACAATGATTAATCTCAAGAGAAATGTGTTTTAAATTGTTACAGTTGCCTTTTGGATATCGAGGCTAGAAGGGAGTGTCTCTTTACCATGCATATATGTTTACTTTGAGGTGGTATACAATGACGAAAGGGATTCTTACCTTGCATGTGCTGACTGTTGGAGTTAAGGTTTATGCTATATTTCTGTTTCGACTTTTCCTTAATAGTGTTTCTTTTACTTTTTTTTCTTTTCCAAAAGCATTTAATAAAAACTTACATGCTTTTAATATACACTCGAATGAATATTCTATGGTTTACATGGTTTGTATGTGTTCATCATACAATAATTACATTTATTTACAAAGTCCTACACATGTTACTTCTGACAATGTGGAGACCACAGGTAAAAGATTATGCTCCACATACCAGTTTAAACTCTTTAGATGTCATTTTGCAGTCAGCTTCATGGTGGTAAACCGCTCAGTCCTTCCTTGTATTCGTATTTCATACTGGTTGCTTACATGTTATATTTTGTGTACGTATTCATGTATAAATACACAACTATTCAATCATTAACACATTCACCCATTCGTCGTTCTTGTTCATCGTTTAGGATGGGTTGTGTTCTTGGATCGAGGCGATTCCTGTTTGATCTAACTGAAAATATATAAGGAGCTGTTTGCAAATTATTGAAATGACCAATACAGAAGTATGGATGTTCATTCGACTTTATGCGATAAATTCCCTGCAAAAGCTAATTACTTCGTATTTTTTCATTTGCTTAAAGATTGTGTACAGTAAGAACCCTTATAACATTTGTATACTGGTATGCAAGACGATTCAATCTTTTACTTCGCTGAATGCCTTTCAGATAGTAATGCAATAAAGAAGTTTTGATCGAATTTAAACCCATTCTAACTTGTCGAAGATAAATTACTATCTGTCGGTATCTGGTTGTTTTGTTCTACTTCATAATCTCAAAAGATAAAAGAATAAAGGGAAACAATACATTATGGTTGTTTTTGTGACAGGAAAATAGACCAATTCTGCTTTGTTCTGAACGTTTGTTTTGTAAGAGTGAGAGCTCTCTGTCGTTAAACAATGTCAATACGCATTATATTTTAAGCGGTTTAATGTTAGTATTGAATCCGACCTTCTGTCAAAACTCAATTATGCGTATACGTTCCATTCATGAAGACTCAAAGACGAAGGGAAAATATTTTTTCATGTATCTTAGTATATTTGTCAATGATTTTGATATATTTCTTCAAGGCTATGATAATTATGCAATTGTTGGCAATGTTACGAGCTTTGTACATTTAATCTAAAAGGTTTAAATCTTACTTCGTTATACTTAATGATCTGAACAGAAAATTTTTCATGCATTTGTAGTTAAACTGTGTTACGTTTAGTTAGTTGTCAGAACATTTGAGTAATTGCGAAGAATGATCAGGTTTTGTTAACAATAATTCAGAGTTGCTTCACAGTAAACAAATAATTGTAATGTTTTTCAAGTTTAACTGTCTTAAAGTATTAAAGTAATACGTCCAATTATTTTCATATTCATCGAATGTTAGGTGTTTTCAAGAGAAATTACAAAATAAACAACATACATTCATTTCCTTAGAATTATAGGTGTTGTTGCGAAACAAAAACTAAGACAATATCTGTTCATAAAAAATATAGTATGTCATGCGTATTTTCATGGTTATTCATTATATAAAATACTGGGGCGCAATCTACGACGTGACGCAAAACTGTTTTGGCAGTGGTCTCTTAGAAGGAACATGAAACGCACTTTCTTTTTATTTATGTATTGATTTCTTCGTATATAGTGCATCATTCAGCTGTATGGCCAATCGCATATATATGTGTAATTGCTTGCAGACGGCAACCATTCATCTATCTTCCTTCATTGACAGTAGAACATATTTTTTTACATCTTTTGAACGAAGCATTCTACTGAATACTTCTACTTAAGACTATTTATTTTAACAAAAGGACTTCATGATTAGATTCTCGCTATGTAATTGGAGCCCGATATCTATACTTATCAAAACATCTTCAGCATTACTGATTTCACAACATCTATAAATAGACGTCATATTTTAATAACCTGAAATTAGTTTATAAATTTGATCCGATTTGAAGCAGAATTTTACTTTCACAAGGTCATATCATTTACATGTTTTAAAACTTATTTTCTTTTGATTAATATTGGGCCTATTTTATTTGAACACATGTTGAAAGAGCAGTCACGGTATTTTTTTCAACGCTTTCTAAAGCTATTTGTATTTGATTCATTTGATCTATTTTCCCTATTGTGAAAATAAATAGTCGTCCGTTTTCTGATTCCAGTAAACAACTCTTGTGTCAACCTGGAATAAAAAAAAATGCACGCATTAAAAGTAAAAAAAATTTCGACTCTTGCAATTCATGGATACTGATAATTATATCTGTTAAAGAGAATTCCTATAGTTTTTTTCCTTTCATAGAATTTTTTTAAATTCACATATATGATAGGAAAATTTGTGCTGAAAACAATGAACAAATAAAAACAATAGGTCACCAGGCTTGTTTTTTTGAAAAAATGTTTTGAAAACACCCACTGTTGCTGAAACTGCCAGCGATTTTTCAACATTTTCATAATTTTCTGCTTTTTTAAAAATACCAACCAAAATATACATCCAGGCAGCACAATACGGTTTTTTCTTTTTACAGATTTTATTATATACTTATTTGATATCATAGTTATATTTGTAATACTCTATCCTTACAATAATGGGTACAAATGAAAAAAAAATATTGTTTCATATTTACTTTTGTGAACTTTTTTTCAATGAAAAATACCCATAGTGAAGAATTTTTTTTTTAAATTTTGAAAAAACACTTTCATAGAATTTTTTCTTTTTCTTCTTGTGTATAGATAATTGTATTGTGAGCATAAAAATGGCTAAAAATGTATGGGTCACCAGGCTAAATTTTATGTTAAGACCGCTAGAACAACACTGTTCGGACGGAAATGGCGCGAACCTGGCCAAATTGATTACATGTATGTCTGCTAAAAGTTAAAAAAAAGTTTTAAAAATTCTTAATTCTTTCTATAATTGAATACTAAATAATCTGAAAGGTGATATTGTCTTATCAGTACTAAGTCAATTATCTTACATTATATGAACCACACTGTCTTTGTACTAAAATGCGATGTCAAAACACAACCACAAAAATAGCAAGATACCTGTCAGGCATGATACTTGTCAATACAACATAAACCAGTATCAACATTTGATTACTGATATAACTTATAAAAAATGATATTTCATTCAAAATTCCTCATATTTAAAATTGTCTGTAACATGTTTCAACAAATGTTGACTTCAGTTCAGTTTTCCATAGAAAGTGTCGGCTGCGCGGAAAGATGCGCATAAACAACTATAGGAATTCCCTTTAAATGATGTGAAAATTATGACGAATAAAATGACATGTGGTCGCGCCGGGAAACGAACCCTGACCGCAGCGGCAATAAAGAAGTTTTCCACTGTCGTTACCAATTATAACGCAAGGGAGGGTTTAGTGTTTAATGCGCGTTAAATATACAATTTTTATCGTAAAAATTAGTTAAAACATCTAATTCTCATGTGTTTCCGCAACATTATAGTCTGTCAGTATACGTAGCATAATTATACACCATTAATATCCATATATCTAAAAAAATATAATGCCGTGCCATGAGAAAACCAACATAGTGGGTTTGCGACCAGCATGGATCGAGACCAGCCTGCGCATCCGTGCAGTCTGGTCAGGAGCCATGCTGTTCGCTTTCAAAGCCTATTGGAATATCCTATTAGAAAAACTGTTAGCGAACAGCATGGATCCTGAGCAGACTGCGCGGATGCGCAGGTTGGTCTCGATCCATGCTGGTCGAAAACTAAGACTATGTTGGTTTTCTCATGGCACGGCTCAATTATATATTTCATTTCTGTTCTTGTCGGACGATCTGGAGGCCAGTGCCTTTTTTTAGTATTCGTTTAAACATTGCGTTATTTCTTAAATTTATTTTAACCCCAAGATTGCATACAGTTACACTAAAAATAAGATAATTTAATTGTGTCAAATGTTTAATCACCCTTTAAATTTCATTGTGTATTACAATATTGCCTGGGGATAAGAAATATCCTGTCAGTGTCGTTTAAAGCTGGGTCATAAAAATATGATAACCAACTTACTACAAGTGATAGGTACTTTAAATTTTATGGTTTTATGGTAAACCTGTTAAGTACATCATTTTGCGCCCTGCTGAAAAAAAAAGACGTTTGTGGTCATATTTGAAGATTTACAGCTGTAAAATGGCGTAAAACAGAGAACTGAAAAAAAAAGTCAATCGGAAATATCGTCAACTTTAATTTGTTAAAATGTCAAAATGGTCCGTTGAAAATCGATTTAAAATAACAGACTAAGCTGAGCAATTACTTATTGTTTGTACATGTATGGTCCTGAAAGTAAATGTTTGTTTTAGATGTATAATATGTAACGATTTTAAATATGTTAGATACCATATTCATATTACTAAATATTACTTTTATTTTGACAATAAATAAAGTATTATATACATATTCGACTTGTTCCGCATTTCACTTTAATATTAATTTAAACTTCATTCAAGTACATCGTTAGTAAACCGTTTGCCTGTAAATGCATCAGATAAAAAAATATAATGACCAAAGCTATTAGTTATCGATTCACCCCACCCCCCCCCCCGTGTTACAACAACAACACTTTGTACGGAAATCGATAAATTGGACTATTTGTTCTCCAGCTTTATCGGTTTTAAAGATGTTACTAACAAATAAGAAAAATCAACAACAACACGTGTAGCGTTTGTTCATAGATAATTATTAACTTCCAACGTTTCGGCGTTAAGCCTTCCTCAGGGAAGAATAACAATAAAAACAACGGACGTGACGTCGTTAAACAACGTCGCGTAAAAAGGCGGTAAAATGTATACAAAGTTTAGATCTACATTATTTACAATGTTAAATAAATTAAAAATAACGTTCCTTTAAACGAATTTAACAAACATACCGAGTAAATTGTCGGATAGTGTTTATACAAAATTTCCTATACTTATGTATATAAAAAACAGAAATAGGAAAAAACAACGATATACTCGGCATTACATATCTATATATGTAGATCAATACAATTAGTTGATTGGTCAATTAATATCAAATAAAACTTTAGAATTTAAACCATCTGGATAGAGCGTTTTCAGTTTATGTATCCACACTGTTTCTTTGCAGAGCCCGATCAATGTCATTTCTTACAACATCAATAGGCATAAAGAAAAGTCCTTTAAGCAATGATCTCGTAAATTGAAATGTGATGCAACCATTGAGGAAAAAGTAGGGTCAGTAAAACTATTAATATCAAATCGGTGACTGTTCATGCGTTTTGATACGGGTTTTGCTTAGTTTGTCCCACATACTGTTTGTCACATTTTTTGCAAGTAATCAAATAAATTACACAGTTACTTTTACAGTTTACGTTATGAAGTAAACTGTATGCTTGACCAGTCATTTGACTGGTAAATTCTGAACCTGTTCGATATTGGTACAATGCGAACATCGGCTACCATTACATCTCTGTGAGAGATAAAGTTTATCACTTTGCTTATTGAACTCTGAACTTATCAAATAGTCTTGTAAATTTTTCGGACGTCTATAGGCAACAACAGGTTTACAGTTCTCATAAATGGATTTAGTTGTAAAGCTTTTTGATAGGTTCAAAATACTCCAGTATTTATTAATAGTGTTACCAATACGTGGAAGTGCTGGATCATACACAATAGTAAAAGGAATTACACTATTTTTGTCCCCAACTTGAGTCTGTAAAGCTTCTTGCTGAGATATATTGACTACTTTTTGGAAGGCATGGTCTAACACATCATGTGGGTAACCTCTGTCAACGAAGAATTCACGAAGCTGTGATAATGAATGTTTGAACTTGTCATCATCTGATATTATACGTAATGGGGGTGGGGTGAATCGATAACTAATAGCTTTGGTCATTATTTTTTTTTTTTTTTTAAAGATGTTACTAAAAATTGGTAATGCAAAAGATCTATAGTATGTATGTATTTTAGGTCACAATAAAATTCTTATAACTTTCAGATTAATAATCAAATCTACACAATATAAATTGTTATTATTACTAACCATTTTTTATATAATACTTTGAAAAAAAAAATACGCATGACAACCGCTTACATAGACTTACAAAGTCTGTAGAGATAAAATAATCTGTAATAGTATTAATTTCTTCATACTGACACTGATATTTTCGCAGAGAAAAACATTTTCTCTCTAGACAGAGGCAAAGAGATACATGTTGTAATTTTTTGCAAAAGTGCCATCTAGAAAAAAGCGTTATTTTGTCAGATTACCGGTACCCATTTTCTAAAAATAAAAGATTGTAATTATTAACTTTATTAATGCTTTTCCGAGATTCCAGTTTTAATCGAATGAATGAACGTGCGTGCCGCCTTATTCATTCTTAAAGCTAGCCTCGGCTACCTAGCTTCTACGAAATAAAACTTCTATCTGGAGTTGTTTTTGTCCTTTCAACTTTAATCTCGTTTAACCCCAATGGTATTCATCAAATGATTTTTGCACGATATTTTTTTATTTCAAACACTTGCAACATCAACATTTGGCGACTGACATCCTTGTAGACTATCGGATGAAAGAATGAATGAAATAATAGTTAAATGATTAGTTGTGAAGAAATGATCAATCGAATGATGAATGAATGAACTACTTAACGGCTATTCTGAATTTCTTTTTTATATTAAGATTACAAAGTTAAACTGACCTTTTTGACGCTTCTGAATTTGTTAAAGCAATAAAAAGCAACCCGTGTTTCCGATTAATTGAAATATAATTCATGGTCTGGTTTGTCCCAAAAAAAATCAGTTTATAAAAAATTAAAACATATAAATCAAATAAGTACTTACTCGTGACTTCCTTTCCCTCTGAAATATGCAATACAGATTATCGCGTGCGGTCACTTGAGCCAGATGTTATCGCTTCGGGATATATGAACGCGCGAAGCGTGACGAAGCGTGTTCTCAACTGATTGGATACCTAATATCTGTATGCATTAAAGATCCCAATTAATTTGCGCTAATTTGTGTTAATTGGCATTCATCGAGTTTCTGATATTGTCAATTTGCAGGTAGAAAAATGTTTGAAATTGTCAGACTGGGTTACTAGGCTTAGGGTACATGGGCTATCTATCTGATTGAGATAATATGCATACAACTATTATCAATTAATGTTGCAGTAAAACTGTTCGGCAGAAATTATATGTACAGTTTATTTTCGCGGAGATGGGTAAATCAGTGTAAATGCTTATATCATTTGATTTAATGAAAGACACTCATTAATCTTTGCCAATATTTTTCGAGCGTTTTCGTTAATTTTAAGCAATATTTGTATTTTATACAGTCAATCAGTGTCACGCCATCCACGTTACCACGGTTATCATTGCTTTAAAGTAAAGTAATGTGATGTTATCGCTACCTGTTTTATCTTTATAAATTTTATTTTTTCTCTTAAAGTATTTATTTTTTAGTACGCTTGTGACTGGTAATGTGTCTTTCTTTTTGTCTAGAATATTTTAAATAATTGACTTTTTTTACAACGGGTGAATATGATAACTTTTAATAAATGGACCATAAATATCACGGTGCGTTTGACAAATAAGTGGAAAGTTTGCAAATAAATTTAGGAGAAAAGGTATGGCCAAAACTCGAACCCACTACCCTGATATTGGCAGCTAAACGCTTTGCCGCCCAGCTACCTGCACATGCGATAGTATAATATCAACTAAGAATTATATATGTAATATTTGTATCGCTATTTATGTTTGGACATTGAAAATGAATTTATGGAAATATACGAAATATTCACATGTGCTAGGTCAATACTAAAGGACCCTACATCCACGAGAAATAAAATAGTCTGCCACAGTGTATACTACAGTGGAATAGAGGGGACATAGGAAACATTTTATTTATCACGTGCACACGTGTTAGCACCACATTCGCACATGTTAGATACCACGTGCGAATGTGTTGATTAACACGTGCGCACGTAATAACTATCTTAGCTAACACGTTCGCATGTGATAGCTATCATGTTCGCAGTTGTTAGCTGACACGTGCGAACGTGAAATATTACCAACGAAACTAATCGAGATATCAGCCGTTTTTCATAAACAAGAAACACTTACTTCGTAAATTACAGCTAACTATAAATAACACTTCCTTATGAAAGACATCCATTTAGAAAAATTGCAGATCTTTCACGCTTTTTCATTGATCAGCTAACACGTGCGCACGTGTTAGTTATCACATGGGCACATGGTAGTATAACGTGCTGTCACTTGCGCACGTGATAGTTATCACCCGCACACGTGTGAATTACAACATACGCACGTGGTAGCTAACACGTGCGCACAGAAAAAGTAAAATATTTCATATGAAAGGCGTTTGTTCAAATCTTTGGACGCAGACACATTATATCGATTATTTTTCGTCTGTAAAAATATTAGAATTGATTTCATAAGTAAAGTATCAATACATGTCTTATATACTTTTTCAGTACAAAATATAAATGGATTAGTTCCTCTTTTTTTTCTATAAATATTTGCATTGTATGCACAAGCGTTGGAAATGTGCAGAAAAACAGTTAATTTATGCTTGCATTAGATTTTTACAATGGCGATGATCAACGGATGTATTTATAACTACAAATAAATAGGGATGAATTGATTAATCCTTTTCTTTTCTCAATCGGCTATTTAGATTAAATGTTAAAATAAATCGGGAACGCGCTAGATGAAATGATGGATTCATTCATGTTTGATTTTAAATTTATATTTGTTTTGGTCCGTGAATGCTTTTTTCAGTTCATGTCATATTAGTATTAAACATTTCTTTCTTTCAATATTGGCATTCATTCTACATACACGTACAAGTTCGAAAACATGCGAAACGTTTGACCTTTGAAATGGCCGGAGAATATAATTTTCACTACACATATTGATTGCATCCCGTATTTTTGAAATATATAAGTCATTTAAACCCCGTATTTCCGGCATATACGGGAAATATACGGAGTTGTATACCAAGCATATACGGACATATACGTCCCGTATTTTCGAAATATACAAATTATTTAAATCCCGTATTTCCGGCATATACGGGAAATATACGGATTTGTATACGAAGAATATACGGGAATTTAATCCCTGTATTTTCAAAATATACAAACTATACATACCCCGTATATCCAGAATATACGGGAAATATACGGAGTTGTATACAAAGAATATACGGGAAATATAAGTCCCGTATTTTTAAAATATACAAATTATTTAAATCCCGTATTTCTGGCATATACGGGAAATATACGGAGTTGTACACCATCATATACGGGACATATACGTGCCGTATTTTCGAATATACAAATTATTTAAAATCCCGTATTTCGGCATATACGGGAAATATACGGAGCTGTATACGAAGAATATACGGGAAATTTAATCCCTGTATTTTCGAAATATACAAACTATACATATCCGTATATCCAGAATATACGGGAAATATACGGGGTTGTATATGAAACATATACGGGAAATATTTCGTCCCGTATTTTCGTAATATACGGATTTATGTATCCCGTACACCAACATATACGGGAATATACGGTGTTGTATACGATCAGAATAACCCTTTTTAGAATTTCCCGTATTTCAATAATATACGGGGTATCGTATTCTAAGAATTCCGTATTTCATAGTATACGGAAATCCGTATTTTATTAGTATACGGACTTTTAAATATACAAGCCCCGTACACGCCCGTATTTTAGTTTTCCCGTATTTCTTCCCGTATATGGGTAATATACGGGATCCCGTACACTCCCGTATATTAACTCTTTTTTCGCAGTGTATGATCACAAGTAATATGCATGAAAGTAGAAAGAAGATCAAAAACTTCGATTACGGAATTCATGAACCTTAAGCAAAAAAATGAGAAAGACGAATGAAAATGAAAGATTTATGCGATAGTCATACATTGACCAGTATGAAGAGTAATCATGATTAACCATTACGAAGGGTGAAAAATTATATCGAATAAAACTAACACATTAATACTACAACGTATGTTTAGGCAATAAAATAAATGACAATTGCTAGAGTGCTTTTTACTATCAAAATAAATGATGTTTTTGTTTTCGTATTTTTGATCTCATTCCAAAACATTTAGTTGTAAAAAAATATACTGTACACATCACGCTACCAAAAGTCAATATTTACATTCACACTATTCTTTTCCATTGAAAATTACGACGCGATTCATGGATTTGCCGATCCAATTCTGCCGTTGATTTCACATGAACACCGATAAAAAGTATTTCATTTCTTAAATATAGGTTTCTATACAACCGCAAATATATTCCTTATATCGCCTTTCAATATGTGTTTTTTTCTCCATTCTAACAGATATTATTCAATTAAGGTTACTGAACTTCAATAGCAGATGGCCGGATTTAACCTAATAGTTAACTCAGATGGACAGGAAGCTGTTGGGACATTGTAGAAAGAAAACTATGATGACGATTGACGTGATATGAAAAAGTCGGACTATCAAATTATCAATCATCAAAAGATAATAGGTAATGGTAGATTTCTCGGAAGCTCAGAGCACCACAACCACACCCTCAAAGCCACGCATTTGCAAAGTAGGCACACAACAAAAAGAAGCTGTAACGGTAAAATATTATAGACGGGTTGCTTCAAAAATCCAACGAGTATATTTTTTATTTTATGCAAAATATAGAAAAAAGGGGAGGGGATATAAAATGGGGTTTGAAGGGGAAAGTGGGAAAAGGATGAATATTAAAAAGGGAATGCTACGTTCCTTAATCACAGTTACCCTGTTATGTATTTCAGTCTATGTGGTAGCCTGTTTGTAGAATTGTTTGTAAAACCGCATGCAATATTGACACACATAATACCTCCAAAGAACCCAGTTTGTTGCAATATAACCTTTGTTTTCTTACTTATAGACGAAACACAATTCTTGCAACATGATGCTTTGTAACATTTTTATAAATTTGATCAGAATTCATAGATCTCATTTTGTTTTTCACTTTAAGCTCAATTCACCTCTAATATACATTATCTCGATGAACTATTAACAGCTGAGTTAGTTTTGTATTACAAGTATAAAAATTAATCTATATTCCCCGTTTCATAACTGATTATCTAAAGGTTAATTTTCCTGACAGTATTTGTGTGTGTGTGTGGGGGGGGGGGGGGGGGGGGGGATTTATGTGGCATTTGTTATTGGTGTTATAAATGTTTCATATTGATTGATAATATCTATAATTTGCCATTAAAACGCTTACAGGTACTTAATAATGTTGGAGCTTTAAAACGTATAGATATTTTACAGTGACCATATTCAGAATTACAGAAACAATTTACTCCTTTTTATTTATGTTATTACTACTGCGATTATTTGTTGTTGTTGTTGTTGTTTTGTTCTGATACCTAATACACAAAATAACGATAAGTCCTGCATAATCAAAAAATAACAAACCTGATAGTTATCGGAATATAGCTTTTGGAATCATGTCAGATTACATCGCATATAGGCAAATTTTCTTCGTGTGTTAGATTTATAAAATGATTAATGTCAATTTGTAAACATATTTAAAATTTGTCGCAAAGAGGCTAGTCAATCAAACATAGCTTTAAGAATCATGTCAGATTACCTTACCTCGCATATAGACAAATTTGCTTCGTGTGTTATATTTATAAAATGATTGATGTCAATTTGTAAACATATTTAACATTTGTCGCAAAGACGCTAGTCAATCAAACATGAGTCTCTAGATATAACGAGCTTTATATTTCACGAATAACATCGAGCCGTAACTAACAATGGAAGGACTAGCGTCTTATCGCTAGAATTAAATGCTTCACTTACTTGTTTTGTCATTTCCTGCACCAAAACAACAGATATTTTGATTTATGCAAGTTGTTTCGCACAGTTTTAATATAACACAGTATTTACCCTAAGGGGTACCAAATGTTTAAAGGTTCTATAGTTCTCACTCAGTTTTATTAACGTTTCGGCCATAAGGCCTTTATCAAAATGACAAATTCCGAGAATTACTCTACATCATGGCGTCTCATAATATAACAACATTTGAAATACAAAACCGGAACTGACGTAACGTTATTAAACGTCAACGTCAAATCCCGCTAAAAATCGATACACATTTATGATGCACAAAGACTGTCTTCTGGCCTAATGAAGTTATGATTAAAAAATAAAAGATTTAATGTGCAGAAACATATCAAGCTAGTGAAGTCCCAATGCTATCATGGGAGATAAAAATATATCCTAAACAATGCGTTTGTAGGACAATGAAAGTTTATATACCATAGATATATGACAAACAAAAAGCTAAAACAAACAAAGATACTCATAAAATTTTGCACTTAACCATTAGATCATTACTAAAATGAACAAAAATAAATTTAAAAACGAATAGTTCATCATCAAACAAAATAGAAACTATAAAAAATAGGCAAATTTTACGTATAAAGGGAAGTAATTACAAAAAAATATCTATATAAGTATTGGAACCAGTAAAATATGACAAGTATGTATCCGAAACTCACACAAATGTGCGTTAAAGGCAGATAAAAGGACATAATATATGAAAGAAATACATATTGAGAATATATTAATGGGTCGCAACGACAAACAACCAAAATTAATACAAAAACGCTTACTTAAAACCAAAATACCTCCGGATATTAAATGTTACTTAAGCATCAATTTGATTGAGTTTATTTATATTCTCTCCAAAGAACCCCAAGTTTCGCTTTCGTGTTAAATCCATTTGGCGCCTCTGTCTGCAACTCGTGGATCCACTCGAGCTCCTTGATCTGTCGGTAGTATCTACTGTTTTCCTTCATGTGTTCTAACACCGACACCCCGACATCACCTATTCTATGACCAGGCGTATTGAAATGTTCTGCCATTGGTTTCGTACGTTTCAGTCGTATGTCCGCTTTCATGTTCTCGCAATCTCTCCTTCAGCGATCTTGACGTTTCACCAATATACACAATTTAATCACACTGGATACAGTTTATCCCATATACCAGGTTCCATGCCTGGCAGGTTTGAGTTTGCTCTATCCGTGCCAATATAGCCTTGTCATTACTGTGCCTCCCTTTGTCTATCATTTCACATACCACGCACTTTCCGTTACATCTTGGTTTCAAATCGCCCGTTTGGTATTGCTTCATAACCTTGTTTGTCTTTCCATGTACCAAAAGGTCAGAAATATTCGTGTCCCTGCGGTAAGCTACAATTGGGGTGTCACTGAATATATGTTTCATTCGTTCTGATTTGTGTAAAGTGTTCATATGTTTACGTACAATATTATGTAAATTCGGGAGATGTCTGGAGTAAGTCACTACTACAGGTACCCTCTTCATTTTATCTTTTTTGAGTTTCTGTGGTGTTAATAGTTTAGCCCTATCTGTCTTGTCTACTCTATCCAGCTGATTTTCAAAAAACTTTCCGCTGTAACCCCTCCTCCTTAGCTGGTCTCTTAGTTCCTGTCTGTGTTTGGCGTAGTCTGCTTCCGTCGAGCAAATCCTTTTCAATCTTACTCCTAATCCATACGGAATTGCCTTTTTTACGTTTTGAGGGTGGTCTGATTTCCAGTTTAAATATAAGTGTTTGTCCGTCGGTTTCAAATATAAGACTGTTGTAATTTCATTATTTTTTTCAATTCTGACTGTCGTGTCCAGAAATTCTATTCTTGTTGTATGCCACCTTAATTCCACTTTTATGTTCGGGTGTATCTGATTCGTAAAATCTCTGAATTTTAACAGATCTTCTAGTCCATGTTGCCACAGCCCAAATCCGTCATCAATGTAACGCTTGTAAAACATTGGTACTTTTTCATTCTCCATCAACATCTCGTCCCATTTGCGCATGTAGCAACAAGCAAAATTACGACCTAGCTTAGACCCTATCGCCACTCCTTCCTTCTGGACATACCCGCTATTATTGAATGAAAAAACATTATTCGTTAGTACCGTATTTATCATTTTCATAACCGCTTCTGTTGTGACATTTGGGTTAGTTCTGCATTGGAGAGCTTCTTCACAAGCTGTTAAACCTTCTCGTCTGGGTATAGATGGGTACAACTTGACTACGTCAAAACAAAACAAAATCACTCCTTCTGGGATAGGTAGGGGAATCAGTTTCAGTTTGTTTAAGAAATCTGTGGTATCTTTTAAGTAGCTGGGACTATTTTCAACATATTCATTAAGTTCCTTCTGCCATGCGCTCTGTTGCAGTTCCAATTCCACTAACAATCGTTCTGTATGGATTCTCACGCTTGTGAATTTTGGGATTTCCCTTCAATTTGCCGGTAACTGGATGTTTCTGTATTAAATAATCTTTCAACTTCTTGGAAATAAGACCATCTCTACACATCTTGTTGGTAATCTTCTTTACTTCTTTTTCCGCTCTATATTGTGCTCCGCCATCAGTTTTCATATAAGAAGCATTGTCCTTTACTTCCTTTTCTAAATTTCTTATATAATCTTCTGCATCCACTATTACAATACCTGACCCCTTGTCCGCCGGTCTTAAAATCATATTGTTGTCATTTAGGAGTGCTTTCATCGCTTCCTTTCTGACTTGGATAGGTTCGATGTGCATTTGTCATGAACGCCATTGACAATCGCATTTTTTACTTCTTCTATGTAAGCATCTAAATACTTATCTCTTCCTGGTTCTGGTGTAAATTCACTTTTTTTCTTCTCACACCACGGTTCTTCATCGAGATCTACACTATACGTGTCTTCCTTGTCATGGAAATATTCCTTTAACCGCATTCTCCTTTCCCATACAGCCAAGTCACTGTGAATTTTTGTCATATCTACTCTATGTCTGGTTGGTACAAATGATAAGCCTTTTGAAAGGAGGGACAGCTCTGCTTCCGTTAGAATCCTTGACGACAGATTTGTAACAACCATTTTCTCTCTCTTTAACGCTCTAATTTTGGACTTATCTATAACAGGTTTTACGAACTTTTTTTGTTGTTGTGAATCCCCATGTTTCATATCTTCTGGTTTTATTTCACTAGTAACATCATCAACCATAGATTGTTCAATAATGTCCTTATTGTTTACCATATTTCCTTTCTTAAGCTCATAGGTCTCATCTACCGAAGAGTTATCTTCCATAAGATTAGTCATACTATACCAGTCATACCCAGTCGGACTACCTTTAACATCATCCAGCTTATTAAAGTTTTGATGGTCACATTCATATTTGCTTTTCATATTTGATTTTAACTTCAGAAAGTCAAAATGTTCATTTTCTAATCTGATAAAAATATGACGTTTGGCAGAAAAATGTGGTTCAGATTCTAGTACTGTTTCATTTGTGTCGTCTTTTTTCTAAACATGTATACATGCATGATATAGTGTAGCAGTGGCATAAATTTCTGCCTCAGTTGCCCATGAAGATACACGACCATCTGAAAATCTTTGTTCTTCTACATGACGTACCGGATCTCCATCAATGAACGATGAATACCGTAATATTATTAAACGCATATGTTCTACTACGCGCTTCCGTACTTCTTGGTGTTTCTCCTCTGACCCGAATATTTCTATAGAAATACACCTGTAAAAACAGTTTCCATCAGCTGTTACCCGTTTAAAAGTAAACTCTTTGATGTTAAATTCCTTATGCATTATTTCTATGTTTGAACGTCTTATTTTCCTTAACTTTGCATTCTTCCGATTCTCTAAGTCAATTTTTCTCTTCTCGAAATATTGCATACTTCTCAGATCAATGTCTTTATCAAAATCATTCTCATGACAAAGCTGACTAACCTTTTTCCTACACACTTCTGCCGTCAGCTCCATAAGTTGTAAAGAGGCATCCTTTTTTATCTTCTCACATTTACGAATTAAATCCATTAATATATTCTCAATATGTATTTCTTTCATATATTATGTCCTTTTATCTGCCTTTAACGCACATTTGTGTGAGTTTCGGATACATACTTGTCATATTTTACTGGTTCCAATACTTATATAGATTTTTTTTTTGTAATTACTTCCCTTTATACGTAAAATTTGCCTATTTTTTATAGTTTCTATTTTGTTTGATGATGAACTATTCGTTTTTAAATTTATTTTTGTTCATTTTAGTAATGATCTAATGGTTAAGTGCAAAATGTTATGAGTATCTTTGTTTGTTTTAGCTTTTTGTTTGTCATATATCTATGGTATATAAACTTTCATTGTCCTACAAACGCATTGATTAGGATATATTTTTATCTCCCATGATAGCATTGGGACTTCACTAGCTTGATATGTTTCTGCACATTAAGTCTTTTAGTTTTTAATCATAACTTCATTAGGTCAGAAGACAGTCTTTGTGCATCATAAATGTGTATCGATTTTTAGCGGGATTTGACGTTGACGTTTAATAACGTTACGTCAGTTCCGGTTTTGTATTTCAAATGTTGTTATATTATGAGACGCCATGATGTAGAGTAATTCTCGGAATTTGTCATTTTGATAAAGGCCTTATGGCCGAAACGTTAATAAAACTGAGTGAGAACTATAAAAGTTTTAATGTAGTTTTATCATTACAATGGTTGTAGAGCAAAAACTCTTGTTAATGATGTGATCACCACGACCCTATAGGGATCTCCATTTGTGTAAAGTTTTATGAAGATCCATCAACAGGTTAATAAGATGCAGTCAACATCCGCATTGTTTACCAACTCTAGATGGAAACTAAGATTTTAGTGGGTCATGGGAGATTACACAACACGTGAGCGAAGGTGATTTTCTTATGAATATTATACGAAGTTTGTTGATTCTAGCTGAATTACTTTTTGAGTTATAAGTTTTGTTGTTTTTGTTGCTTTTTTTTCAATTAAGAACGGGTGGACGGACGAACAGCCGGACGGACAATGCCAAAACAATAACCCTCCGCATTCGGTGGGGTTAAAAGATAACGGACAGTTTAAATATTTTCATTGAGTCTTGGTATTCACGGTGATAATTAAAAGTTTTCACGTAAATTTATTGCATTTTAGATTACATGTCATATCAGCTATACAAAACAAGAGATTATATTTAAAAGGTATACGAAATTAAACTCAACATTTTTCAAAAGATTTTTTCTTTAAAAAAGAATATCTATTTTTATTTACGTTAATTAAATTATGTCTTGGTGTTCATTTTCTATCTGTGATTCTCATTAACTGTTTTAAATTAGAAAATATCCCATTGACAAGCGCATTCACCACCTCACAGGTGTATCACAAAAATCAAGAGTTAGACCAAAAAGGAAGCTTATGTTGATGTCAGAGCAGTTACTGTTTTACCGTCAGTACATGACACACACATTTATCTTTCCGAGCTGAATATAGATCGCTAAATTATGTTACCCCGAAATATCCGTTTAAAAGTGAAGCAATCAAGTTGCCAACACTCTGAAACACTTATCAGTAAAGGCAGTATCTCAGAATTAAATCAGTCCTTGTCATTATACAAGTCTGTCTAGGAAAAGGACATTATATGATAAGATTATTATTTTTAGACACATCACACACACTACAACACTACATCTTCTGGCTGCAATTTAGGGAATACAAACATATTTTGTTTATGTGACAAAGATATTGGCGAAACAATTCGTGTTGCAGACGATAACTGGTCAATAGATATGCACTCATATTCATTAAAATTTGAAATATGTTCTTGTTAATAACTAATCATTCTAATTGACCTAATTATACTTGTAAGAATAATAGATTATCAAACTTGAAGTGTAATAAACTACCAGTTAGGAAATTATACCATTATCTAAGGAAATTGTAAAAGACTAAACTTGAAATATCCCCCTTACATTTTTATTGCTTTGACAAATATTGCTCACTCTGTTTGTTCTTAGCAGAAATTTAATGTGCACGCTTCTGGTCAAAAATCCAATATATGTTTAAAAGCTCTTTATGGCCTGTTTAGAATGTCGCTGCCAAATTTCTTCATGAACATGATGTGTATAAGGTTACCATTAATTTTGTTCGTGGTTTGAGTTTCGATTCTGCGTCCCGGATCGGGACGTTGTTTTTTGTTCTTCGGTTAAATCACAGTATGCCAACACTGCTGTATTTTGAAAATAATATATGAATGCAATGATGAAACTGACAGAAACTGTTTCTCTGTTATTTTCCTATTCAAGTTACATTCAGCTATTTTGGATCGTTATTAAAATAATCTAAAGAATTTGATTAAGTAAGCAAGATGCTTTGCAAACAAATATGTGTATCATTTCAGTCTGTAGTTGTCATATGGATTATTTGTAATTATTGGGTTTGTTATATATTCCACAAACAATAAATGTAATCAATAAAATGAGTGTTCATTTAGGGAATACACGACACAACATTTGACATTTAATCAAACAATATATATGTCAACAAATTTAAGACGGCCATGCACAAAAAGCAATTATACTTGAAAATGAAAATTTATATACTAAATAAAAGTAAGTCTAGTATATTGTTCAACGGTGCAGAAAACGGGTCTGGACATCAAGCAAATCGTGTGTATTGTTGTTGTTGTTAACTGAAGGCCATACTGAAAATAAGTTTACGTTTCATTTTCATGTTATGTACACTTTGTATGTTACCTTCATTAAATAAAGATTTTATTATTATATTATTATTATTATTATTATATGTTAAACTCTTGAGGCAATGTTTTGCACGAAAATGTTATCTCCGAGTTGACAGAAGATAATTGTAGGTAACTGTAGATTATCTATCCCGTTTCTTTGATCAAAGTAACATACTCTAAAGCTGAAAAATATATCCAGCTCGTTTATCGAAGTTCTTTTGTTCTTTCCACAGTCGTTGCCAGCATAATGTCTAAACATTCTCCTATAGGTCTCCTTCAATGTAACAGTTAAATGGTGGAAGGTCGCCAAAAGACAATATATAATAGGTGTGACATTGATCTCAAACAAATAATGTCTAAACTCTATGTTTGTCTATATTTGATTTGATTAAAAACGAATTTGACCTGATTAGAAATGACAAATTCGTGTTAAAGTCACAATTAATATATCCTTTTCGTGTCTGGTATAAAACAGACGTAACATTTATATGACAAGAATTTAATATAAAGCCTTTTATTGTTTTATCTACTCTTTAGAGGGAATTCCTATAGTTTTTTATGCGAATCTTTCTGCGCAGCCAATACTTTCTATGGAAATCTGAAGTGAAGTCAACATTTGTTGAAATATGTGACAGACAATCTTAAATATGACGACTCTTGAATGAAATAACATTTTTTATAAGTTTATCAGTAATAAAATGTTGAGACTGGTTTATGTTGTACAGTCCAGACTGCCTTAACGACCCCCTGAATTTAGCGACTCCCTGTCATATGCGACCCTATTTTATGCTCCGGACGCAATTTACTAATAAAAGAGTCTGAATTAAGCAACCCCCTGCCTTACGCGACAAGCGACTGTGAAATCAGGCTCCCGAATCGATATTTAGACCGTTTTCAGCGACTTTGAGATGCTCCCTCGCAAGATTTTACACGATAAGAGTTAGCGTTCTTCATCTCGCGTGACGTTGTTTGAGACGAGAACTTATTTGTTTACAAAAAATGGCTGATGAAAAACATAAAAAAGAACTGTTTCGACATTAGAACAGCTGTTAAGGCACTCGAATTGCTCGATTAGGGAAAACCAGCGTATAAATAAAATCTGGAAAGTAGATAGTCGCTGAAGAATTCGGAGTCGGTGAATAAATTAACTTTATTCCTGGTGAAACAAAAATATGGTGGTATTTAACAGGAAACGACGAAGTAAACACAGATTAAAGATGCAGTCAATAATCGAATAAATGTCAATGAACAATTAGTACACAAAAATAAATATCATAAACCTCAGTGTGTAAATAGTTCAAATGGAACATTTATACTTTACTGCTCCCTTTTATTTTCTTGCCAGATCATGAGCTTAAATTTGTTTTATCAACATCATACGAATGATGCAAATTTTTTTATTTTTTTTATTTTATCAATATGCAATTAAAGAAATAGTATTTAATCATTTTCCATAGAGGCCAATATATAAGTATCCGATATTCATGTACTTTAATTGGAAAAATATATGAAACCAGCGTCATCCTGTTAAGTGAGACTGTTTTAAGAGACTCCCTGTCATATGTGACCTTTTTCGCTGCTTCCCAAAGTCGGTCTCTTAAAACAGTCTCGACTGTATTGACAAGTATCATGCCTGACAGGTATCTTGCCATTTTTGTGGTTGTGTTTTCACATCGCTTTTTAGTACAAAGACAATGTTGTTCATATACTGTAAGAGAATTGACTTAGTACTGATAAGACAATATCACCTTTCAGATTATTTAGTATTCAATTATAGAAAGAATTAAGAATTTCTAAAACTTTTTTTAACTTCTAGCAGATATACATTTGGTCTTGTTTGCGCCATTTTCGTCCGAACAGGTGTTGTATTCAAGCAGTCTTAACATAAAATTTAGCCTGGTGACCCGTACATTTTTAGCCATTTTTATGCTCACAATACAATTATTTATACACAAGAAAAACAGGAAAAAATTCTATGAAACAGTTTTCTTCAAAATTAAAAAAAAGATATTCTTCACTATGGGTATTTTTCATTGAAAAAAAGTCACAAAGTGAATATGAAACAAGATTTTTTTCCCATTTGTACCTATTATTGTAAGGACCTAGTATTACAAATATGACTATGATATCAAATAAGTATGTGATAAAATCTGTAAAAACAATAAACCTTATTGTGCTGTCTTGATGTATATTTTGGTTGGTATTTATAAAAAAAGCAGACAATTATGAAAATGTTAAAAAATCGCTGGCAGTTTCAGCAACAGTTGGTGTGTTCAAAACAATTTTTCACAAAAACAAGCCTGGTGACCTATTGTTTTTATTTGTTCATTGTTTTCAGCACAAATATTCCTATCTTATATGTGAATTCGAAAAAAAAACTATGAAAGGAAAAAAACCATAGGAATTCTCTTCAAGATCTTTTAGATTTATAACACGGTCATTGTATTATCGGGGAAGTTTTTCATGTGTACATATTTACTGTTACAGTTGTTGTAACTTTATTTTTGCCTAGATTAGCTCTATGCTCAAAGAGGCAAGCTTTTTGTTAACCAACAAGCATTTAACATCAAGATTGTAGAAATATCAGTGCACACACTGTAAACTCTGGTCCTATAGAAGGCTATTTGTTTCTGGTGTATATGGATTGATTTCTTGGTTGCAAAATAAACTTATTAAGTTCACAGTGTGATATACGTTCATCAAATAAATAACGTTTAGTTTAAAAAAAACTAAGTTCCGAATAATTACGTAAAGAAAGTAATTTGGCATTTCCATGTACTTAGACAATCATCAACGGTGACAAACAAACTGAGCGTGACACATGTATACAAAACAAATACAAAATGCTTCATTGAAATTGACATAATAGTAATTTTATTTATTTAATGGGTAACATCGAAGTTTATACATTAAATAAGGAAGCGGGCTGCTTGTTACAAGCTGGTTCTATGCAAACAAGGAACTCTCTATGATTCCCGTTTCAGACTGTATTTAATAGAACATGAGTTGAACTTTACAGACTGAGATGCCTTTCTATACCTATTTGTAAACTATGGTGTTTCATGTATAATAACAGACGGCACGTTTAAACCCTCGGCTATTATGACAAGAATCTCACTTGACTGCATAAAGAAAGACAGGCAGTTGTTAAATATCAGCCTTCTTCACGGCATGATCCAAATTAGGTAATCGCATACATATGAGTGTATAACTAATAATTTAGAAGTATGTTATGCACGTGTGTTGACTTATTTTGTGGAATTCCCCTTTTCAAGAAAAATGCTTTATTCATTGAGATTATACCATTGATATTTACAATTGCGTTCTGTTGAAACAATATGGCATGCTACCAAATCATAGATAAGTTATTTAGTGGTTAATTATACATCTATTCGATAGAAAATCTCAGAGACATGAAATATTGAAATGCAATTACTATGAAAATTACCTGTCGATTTTTCCCGCTTCATGTTACGCAAGAATACGGCATTCCTACATTTTTGACAAGACAAGGAAATTTAAGCATTATTAAAGACATTGTGTCAAGACGAGTGACAGCATCATTTGAAATGGTAAAAATTGTGAAGTATTGTCCAGTCTTTGTGGCAGCATGTTTGTAGTCTGAAAGTCTGCAAACTGACAAGTTCTTTTTGTAGCTGTTTAACTTAAATCTATCCAGTTATGGTCCGTTTACCCTATTTTCATTTAAAATATAATTCTTTCGCCATAAAGTCAATGTTCGTAACATTGTTTGACAAAATATGAATAGAAAGATATCGTGACAATATATTTTTAACACATATTAAATAGCTTAATGATTGGTGTTACATTACATGCTTCCAAAGTATATAAATATATCTTATTAAGTATCACACGAGCAATGTTAAAATGCTATGCGACAGCTGTAAAAAGTCTCCACCTACTTTTATTCAGTGTTGCCATATTTTCTGGGCCTGCTTCTGGCTGTGTTTGGAAATGTTATGAACAAAATACAAGGAGCTTGTTATATGATTTTTTCTGTTTCCTGTTTGGATCTATACAGAGGTATATCGGTATATCTCGGTAGCAGGTCGTGATATTTATTAAAATGTCAGTTTCTTAAATCACTTGCCTCTTACCGATGGGGGTTAGAGCCTCACTCGGGCTGTTGAATTCTTCATGTGAGGAAGCAATCCAGCTGGCTTATGGAAGGTCGATGGTTCTACCCAGGTGCCCAGTTGTGATGAAATAATACACGGAGGGGCAACTAAGGGTCTTCCTCCACCTTCAAAGCTGGAAGGTCGCCATATGACATATGATTGTGTCGATACTTCAAAATGCTGTAATGATACAAAAAATCTTTAGACCGTTTTTGATTTGGATAATTTGCTCTTTCAACTGATATTTGCACATGTCATAAAATCACTCAATTCTAGAAACGCACAGAGAACGGTAAACCTTTTCACACTGAATTTAACATAAAAGTAAAGACAAACAAACAGAATGTTAAGGTAGTTATGTACGTTTGGATCAAACAAAAATCTTCAATGTAGAATTTGATTAAATTCTGACTTTTCAGAATACACTCAGAAAAATCGGCAAATAAAACAACTATGTTCAGCAGTTGGTAAAATTTTCGTGTTGAGTTTTTATATTATGTATGTCGTCACATTTTACGATGTCACACCGTTACGCCGTCACTACTTACTGTAAGTATTTAATTTAGTGTACGTTCCATCCTTGTGTCAATATTACAACTAATTTTGTACTTGCGTTAGGCCAATTGAAGTGTCGATAAATATAGATTAAACAACTCATCGCTATGATATTTCTTATCCAAAAACAACAATGGGATTCCCATATATTTTTTTCTAAAATTTATCAGAATGCTTATACAATAAGCACACCCAGGTAAACACAAGACATCATTTTAAAGTGCATTTTCAAAATCTGCCTCCACGGATCATACAGGTACGTACGTAACGCAAACACATTTTAGTCTCAGTAGGTGTCAGTATATAAGTATTTTGACCGAGAGAAGTGCCTACGTCTTTAGTATCTTGAGCAATGAAATGGGTCTAATCGCTGAGGTGACTCTGTCTTAGACTGGCTGGCAAACTATGTAGACGTTCTATGTTAAAAGGTAGAGCTGGTGAGACCTATTATATATCAATATCATTTTTTTCTCTGACTACCTTGCCTAAATGATTCCTGTACCAATGATTCGTAAATAATTTTTATTATGAGAATGTCAGGGATCAGGCAAACAGCTTTGTTTTAAACTTACAACCTTCAACTTATGGTAATCATGCCAAACCCCTATAGGCTAGTGACTTGTTCAAGTTCTCGTCAGACGATGTCTTTGAATCAACAGCATACGAGTCCTATCTGTGCTGATGTGTTACGTTATCAATATATTAAACATACACATTAATCTGACAGTAGGGAATCAAAACGTTTCGTATATACTCTAACACTCTTGTCATTTATTCGGTAAAAATACTGAACGAATCTTGTGAAAGGTAAGAAATATTTCTATTACAGATGGAACTATAATACACTAGAAAGAAATATCCAAGGACAGAATTAGACCTATTACGAAATAACTGTACTTGTAATAAAGTAGCTCATGAGTAATTTTCTAAAACGGAGCTTTCACATTCACCATGAAATGGTATTAAATACTGTGTTAAACAGTAAAAGTACGACCATAACGTTCACAACCGCCAGTAGCGTTTAAAAACAATATTTGTTCAGTGGGATTTCACAATTATAGACAACATGTGAATCACGCTTATGTATCAGGAAAACATATCGATTCCAGTACATAATAGACAAAAGATGTTTTTCTTGTAAGAAACGTTTTGTTTTGAATGATACTTTAAATAGTGTATTTTTCAGCATTCAGCATTACAAAAAAATTACTTTCATACGATGGATAACAGTTAGATATCCTTTTGCTAAGTTTTAATGCCACCATTTAGCCACCTGAAAGTGACATTATATCAAAATACCAGTGAATGAATCAGACATAAAAAAATAAAGTCTTTGTTAAAAATCTTATATATTTCGTTTAAACTGATGTAAATGTTTCTCAAAAAAAAGGGGGAAAAAAATATTGTCGCGTCGCGTGCTTTTTAACCTTTACCCTGCTAAATTTCTAAGGTGGACTGATCATCATTCAGTTTGGGTTGTACCACTTATTATTCGAAGTGGTGTGCACTTAAACTTTACTGACGTAATAGCGAACAGTGCAGACTATGATCAGCCTGCATGAATGTGGAGGCTGATCTTGATCTGCACTGATCGCAAATGCTAAAACATTCGCCGCCTGCAGGCTTAAGGTGAAATATCAATTATTTTCACACGCAGCGTATAAGACCCAACAAAGCCTCTGAGTATCATGTTTCGTGATAAAGAAAATCACTTAATATACATGATAATTGCAGATGTTTTATAATCAATGCATCTTAAGAAGCAAAACATTGTCACCACATCATGGGCCGCTTAAATTACTACCTCGTGCAAGTATGATTAGGCAGTGCATTTGAAACACTGAATTCGACTTCACTACGAACAGATGTGTCGTGTTATTAAACATAATGCGAATGATCATAATAAACTATTACAGATGTTTCAAAATCCAAATGAGCCGTGCCATGGGAAAACCAACATAGTGGATTTGCGACCAGCATGGATCCAGACCAGCCTACGCATCCGCGCAGTATGGTCAGGATCCATGCTGTCCGCTAACAGTTTCTCCAGTTCCAATAGGCTTTAAAAGCGAACAGCATGGAGCCAGACCAGACTGCGCGGATGCGCAGGCTGGCCTGGATCCATGCTGGTCGCAAAGCCACTATGTTGGTTTTCTCATGGCACGGCTCAAATTATAATCAAACTTTATGCTCAGTCTTAGCACAAAGGACAAAACTATGCCTTTTATGTGTCTAAAGAATAAAATATTGTAATGATTAGATTCACGGGAACAACTACAATCAATAGGCATATTTTGTTCCAGATTTGAGCCGCGCCATGAGAAAACCAACATAGTGGGTTTGCGACCAGCATGGATCCAGACCAGCCTGCGCATCCGCATCCGCGCAGTCTGGTCAGGATCCATGCTGTTCGCTAATAGTTTCTCTAATTACAATAGGCTTTGAAAGCGAACAGCATGGATCCTGACCAGACTGCGCGGATGCGGATGCGCAGGCTGGTCTGGATCCATGCTGGTCGCAAACCCACTATGTTGGTTTTCTCATGGCACGGCTCATTTATGTTCAATATCAGCAGATAGGATATAATATGTCTAAACAATAAACCATGGTAAGGATTGGATTCACAGAAAAGAACAATACATAGTCCCATTTTAGTTCTACATATTTTAAGACTCTGTTCTATGCTATAAAATCTAAATCCAATTAAGTATTTCCTTAATTAAACTTAAGAAACTTGAAAGATTCCGTAGGAAGATCAATAAAAAAAAATATGATTAAACGAAACCCAACGGTCTATGAAAGATTGTTTCAATTGATCTGTACTATCCTCTTTTAAAACAATATTGAAATATTCTAAACGTTTATACAGATTATTTCCCACAGGAAATTAAATATCAGTCAAATCTTTGAAATATTCGCATTCACAAGAAGGAAGTTTGACAAAATAAACAAAAAATATGTCCGTATGAATTTAATTTAGTTCTAGTCTTGCAGTAAAGTTTAAAGATATTGTCCTGTTGTTTATGAGAAATGGAAAGGTCGCCAAATAACAGAAGAGTACTTATATAATTTATCAATGGACTGCAATTTGAATCTCCGTTATCAATCTTTTGCACTTTTTTTAAAGATATCGAGCAACACATGAATATATCAAGAGGACACTTTGAATAGCAGATTCAGGAGCCATTGGTAGAATGTTTTATTCACTTCTTAATGAACAAGAGGACCATGTTGGTCCTGAATCGCTCACCTGTCCACACGCAACCCAGTTTATTGTGGATAAGTTTCAATGAAAACCACCGAGTAGTTTCAGAGTAGATGTCATAACAAAAATTGTTAACAGACGGAAGGACAGACCATGGACAAAATGCGGTTTGACTAGTCTACCGTCTGTAGATGGTTGGCTAATAAAGAGTAACCTCTCGGGTTATTTTGTTTTTGCAGAATTTTAGCGCATTTCAAACATGATTTTTCTGCCATCAATGCAGAAATTCTAATAAATCTGTTTTTTTCTTCCTGGGACAGAGATCGGGTAAGATACACTTTAACTGAAGAATCCTGAAAAGATCAAAACATCATCAAGGTCAACATTCTGACCAATTTTCATGAAGATCCATTGAAAAGTATGGCCTCTAGAGAGGTCACAAGGTTTTTCCATTTTTAGACCTACTGACCTAGTTTTTGACCGCACCTGACCCAGTTTCAAATATAACCTAGATATCACAAAGATGAACAATCTGACAAATTTTCATGAAGATCCATTGAAAGATATGGCCTATAGAGTGGTCAAAATGTTTTTCTACTTTTAAACCTGCTGACCTAGTTTTTGCTTGCATTTAACCCAGTGTCGAACTTGAACTAAATATCATCAACATAAACATTCTGACTAGTTTTCATGAAGATCCATTGAAAGATATGGCCTCTAGTGAGGTCACAATGTTTTTCTATTTTTAGAACTACTGACCTAGTTTTGGAACGCATTTGACCCAGTTTCAAACTTGACCAAGATATTGTCAAGTTGAAATTTCTATCAAATTGTCATGAAGATCCATTGAAAAATATGGCCTCTAGGGAGGTCACAAGGTTTTTATATTTTTAGACCTAGTGACCTAGTTTTGGACGCACATGACCCAGTTTCGAACATGACCCAGATATTATTAAGGTGAATATTCAGACCAACTTTCATACAGATCCCATGAAAAATGTAGCCTATAGAGAGGTCACAAGGTTTTTATATTATTTGACCTACTGACCTAGTTTTTGAGGCACGTAACCCAGTTTCAAATTTGAACTAGATATTATTAAGGTAAACATTCTGATCAATTTTCATGAAGATCTATTGAACAATATGGCCTCTAGAGAGGTCACAAGGTTTTTCTATTTTTAAAGTTAACCTAGTTTTTGAACGCACGTGACCCAGTTTCAAAATTAATCTAGATATCATCAAGGTAAACACTCTAACTAATTTTTATGAAGATCCATTGTAAAATATGGCCTCCAGAGAGGTCAAAATGTTTTTCTATTTTTAGACCTAGTGACCTAGTTTTTAATCGCAGTTGACCCAGTTTCAAACTTGATCTAGATATCATCAAGATGAACATTCAGACCAATATTCATACAGATCCCTTGAAAATTATGGCCTCTAGAGAGGTCACAAGGTTTTTGTATTTTTAGACTTAGTTTTTGATTGCACGTGACCCAGTTTCAAACTTGACCTAGATATTATGAAGGTGAACACTCTAACCAATTTTCATGAAGATCCATGACAGATATGGCCTCTAAAGAGGTCACAAGGTTTTTCTATTTTTAAACCTTCTGACCTAGGTTTTGACCGCAGTTGACACAGTTTCAAACATGACCTAGATATCATCAAGATGAACATTCTGACCAACTTTCATAAAGATCCCATGAACAATGTGACCTCTAGAGTGGTCACAAGCAAAGGTTTACGGACGCATGCACGGACGGACGACGGTGACAGGTGAGCTAAAAATAAAATAAAAAAAAGTAATCAGAAGTGGATGAAATATGAAATCATCAAGAATATATCCGCCTATCACAAGAATCAAACTCTTAATTCAAAATGTTTAGCTAAATACACGCAATCGGTGTAACAGTGAGATACGTTGCTGGCATATTTTAAAACTGATTCATGTGAACGAGATCTTCGTGAAGTATATTTATATGTCTAAAATTCTTATTCTTGCCGTTAATCATATAATTAGAACATACAAATTGTTTTTTTTTATACAAATGAAAATTGTTCTACCATAAACAGCTGTTTCAAACTCATTTGCTAAACACGCGTTACGCTGATTAAAGTATCTTAAACATGTTCATTTCCTTAATTAACACAACACGTGTGAATTGACGTTGTAATTGAAAAACAAATTGTCACGTGTATTTCTCGTTTAAGGTTAAAAGAAATTTAAAATGTATTATAATTCTTTAAACGATCACGTTATGCATCAAATGGAATAGGAGAGATCGTGTTTGTACACAAATCCGTTGTATATTCTATTTTTAGAACTGATAAGACAAAGATCGGGTGGGCAGACGCCGAGCGTCCATGTTTTTTTTTTTGTTAACAGGGATGTTTTTCTAACAGCTTAAACTTTCTTAAAACACAAATAATATCAATAATTTTTTGATCAATGGAAAGGATATAAAACAAGCAATTTATTGATAACTTTTAATCATTATTTCGAAATAAAATGGATTAATTATGAACGCTTAACTTACAGTGTTTTTTCTAAAAGTTTGGAGCATCACTACGCCGCTATCAAAATCATATGAGCCGCGCCATGAGAAAACCAACATAGTGGGTTTGCGACCAGCATGGATCCAGACCAGCCTGCGCATCCGCGCAGTCTGGTCAGGCTCCATGCTGTTCGCTAACAGTTTCTCCAATTCCAATAGGCTTTAAAAGCGAACAGCATGGAGCCTGACCAGACTGCGCGGATGCGCAGGCTGGTCTGGATCCATGCTGGTCGCACACCCACTATGTTGGTTTTCCCATGGCGCGGCTCATATGTTATTTAAAACGGTTATTCTTTTTCAAAAGATATTTGAATAAGAAAATATGAAAATCGTAAGTATTTCAAAACTTTTTGAATATTTAAAATCCATAAATGAACGAAGAAGTTATTAAAAATTGAAAATTCTGATCCCATTCACAAACGATGTAAAAATATTTTGTTTTACCCACCACCAGATAAACAGGTGTTGATGCGTGACGTCAGAGCGATCTGTCCTATTGAGGTGACAACAGTACACAAAAATGATAAAATACAAAGTTGGTGTACTGATTTGCTAATGTAAAAATGATATGTTTTACATGCCTGCAATGTTACCATTTCAAAAGATTGATCTCAGAGAGATGTGCATTTAATTGTTACTATAGCTACCACAGTAATACATGTTATTTTATTACTTAAAAGGTGGGTTCAATACTAGACCCTGGCTATTAAGATATTAAAACATACACTTATAGTTATTTTGAAAAGAAATATCCATTTGTAAAGGAATAACGTCCATTATACTGAACACTCATATACATGATAAACATTTTGTTAAATCAAATATAAACACATTTGCAGAAAAGTTAGATGAATTAATAGTAAGCAACATCAGACCTCCTTGAAGAATTGGACTACCTTTGAACTGGTCACCGTCCAGACCGGAGAAATTTTATAATACATATGTAAAGTAACTGATAAATTAATATACTTTGTGGAAGCTTTCAGAGTAAAGGATCGGATATGGACAGAGACAGCTGCATTATGGGGATCAAGGCCATGTTGAACTGGATTCTTACCTGCATCTGCTGACTGAAAGAATTAAGTTTCATCGGGCTGCATATGGTGTTTCTTTTACCGTTTTGTCTTTTCCTAAGACGTACATGTTTCTATAGATTTGTTACATGTTCACATGAATATTTTATGGTACCTTTTGTTATCATTATGTGTCTTAGGTGTTCGTCATGCAGGGATTACATTTTTACAAGGTCCAGTAATTTCTGACAAGTGAAATTTGCTGTAGTTTAAACTCCTCCCATCTGTTTTTGCATTCCACGGTGGTGACCAACTATATCCGTTTTCGTATTTTGCACGTTTTAATGTGTTGATGTATTTGTTCAGAAATTCACAAGAATTCAATAACCAACGTAAACCTACATTCATTGTTCATGTGTTTGTTTCGGATAATTCCTTCTTGATTTTACTGATGATCAATGGATTATTAAAGGCGTATTCAGCAAATTATGGACACCGTAATGAAAAGTACATTTATATGAATTTTTATTTGATTTTAAGCAATTAAATCTTTGAAAAGCTGAAATACTTCGGGTTTTTACTTTATTAACTTATAGAATGTTTATAGTCAGCATGCTTATAATATTTGCTAATTATAATGCAAGACGATTCAACATTAAACCTCTTGTTTTGCTTGATGCCTTTCCGATAGTAAGTAAATAAAGTAGTTTCGAATATAAACTCTTTAACTTGTCAAAGATACATTAAAACCATGAATATAATATCTGTACGTAGTTGGATGTTTTGTTCTACTTTATGTTTCAAAAAGATAAAAGGAAGAATGGAACAATTGCTTATTGTTGTCTTTCTGACAGAAATATCAATTATGCATTCCTCTGAACGTATTAGGCAAGGTGCAAGTGTTAGAATTGCGATTACAATGTCGTTAATTAAACAATGTCAGTACGCACAATATTTAATCAGTTTAATGTTTATATCGCATCAAACCGAATCAAAATTGCATCTTGCATTTACCCCTACGACTGACATTTTTTAAAGTATTTATATGTCTGTGTTCTGTACAAGAAAAAAAAGTTTTGTACAGAGACTGTATATTACCATGATTTTGCTTAATGAATGTCACTTCAATACTTTGATACAAAATAATGTTTCACATTCCGTTTGGTATCCTATTGACATTCATTAATATTGCTGATAAAAAGAGAACATTTTCACAACCTGACTTTAAAACAGTTTATAAACTGTAAGTGTCATAAATTACAGTCAGTTCCTCCTAGTGGATAGATGTTGCCTTTTTAATAAGGAATTAAATCTTTGCTTTAGACTTCATTCAAAATAACCACAGAATATAATTGGCAATTTTATGTTTCAGAATTACACTAACTGTTCATAGTTAATTTGCCGATCATATTTGTTATTCATTCCGCATGCACTTTGAAAAACGTTATTTCATATTTTATATTTCCATTTTATTTCTTTCCGTATGTTTATAACTACCTTTCATAAAATGCACATTGACTGTTGTTTTTAAGATTAGAATATGTTCACCAGATTGAACAATTGCGACGTAGGAACCTCTAAAGAATGTTCCCCCGGACTACTCGAGGTCGTTGTAAAAACAGTGGTATGTATCAACTCAGCGCCTTTAGTAACATTGAGGCCTTTGCTTTTCGGCTCTTACAAAATGAATATCACATTTTTCAATTGAACGAATTTGCAGAATGCAAATATTGTTTCATTAAGGTTCAAAGACGGAGGGAAAATATATTTCATATATATATAATGCTGGTCGAACAATAAAATGTTTAAATCTATTTTATACCTTAAAGACTTGATGAGAATCTTCAATCATTGAGAATAGGTCATAGTTCCCCTATATCTCCTAATCAAGACATTCTTCGAGAACACTTTTTTGAAATATTAACTGAATAAAAGAACTTCCTAACAAACTTTTTATTATGTAAATGGAGCCCGATATCTACTTTTAACAAAATTTCTGTGTTAATGACTTAACAGCACCTATGTATTAACTATACTTCATCTTCCAATAATCTCAGATTAGTACTAGTATATAGATTTTATCTTTGCACGTTCACTTGCACATACGATTTGTATTTCAATAACTAAACGTCTATTATATTTTTAGAGACTTATTTTCATTGGATTTATATAGGGCATAATTTCTTTGAAAGAGATGTTACGGTATTTCTTTCATCACTTTATAAAGCCATTTTTCTTTTATTCATTAATTCAAACTTTATGTATTTCTAGGGAGACTTCGTCATTTTCATCAATAAATAGCAATTTGAGACGCCAAGTGTTGAAATGCATCGTCTTAATCTTTATTTGTCACAGTACAAAACAATTTAACGGCCCGCTGCCCGAGACAAAAGTTAATGTATCAACTGTACATGGGGAAATCTGGCTTTCTTGTAATCATGGACAAGGGCGGGAATGAATATAAAACTCTGGAGAAAGAAAATGCCATTTTATATTTTTATTTCTGATTTTAGGAAACTAGTGGGACAATTTTGATATTTAATTTTATGATAGTTTGTGCCCGAGTGTTATATACCTGTAGCTAAAAAACATGTTTAAATGAAGGAAGAACAAATTCTGTCAAAAATGTCTGCGAAATTGTTCCCTGCAGCAGGATTAATATATAAATCATTTTGGTATTTGGCTGTACCCCTGGCTTTAAACCTAAGACATTTTATCCATTTACCATCAATATCCTTTTTGATAGAACCTTCCAAAAATGTCTATGTAAAACATTATCTAATTCTAATAAAAAGAAACAAGCATTTTAAGATTTCAGCTAGTAATATTCATAACACGCGAACTGATTACCTTATCAAAACCTTTTATCTCATGCTGGTTTCACGTGGAAATTACAAAAATAGGCAAGTTACAAATTCATATGAAGATACATGGAAAAGTTCTCTAGACTGAACATGATTTCCGATGACCACGTGACCAAAATATATTTCATTTACTGTTTTATTAAATGACAACATGTAGCTACATTTTTGTATTAACGTCCCAGTGTTTTGAACGCTCTCTTCCGTCAGGCCAAATGTAAGGTAAACATAAATTATCACTTGACTTTACTATGGTTTAGTCGCTCTGCAGTTAACCTTTCGTTTGTAAGTGTATTTCTGTTCTTTGTTCTTTTTAATTTTTCTTTGTTTCTTTTTCCTATGTTTTTTATTCTTTGGAGACGTCACATTTCAATTACTTTGCAGTTTAAAAATAAAGTCCTCTGTTTCAATACTAAGCTTACTGACTAGCTAATCTTCGAATCATTTTAGTCTAAACAGCTTGGATGTACGGTTTCTAGTCTCAAACTGTTCAAACAAAACCAGGCTACAACACTTTTCATCTGTCTTAATCCGATTGGGACTAGAATCATGATGTTTTTTTTCAGCATTAGTTTAAAGGTACACAATTGAAAGAAGATGTCCGCCACTTTGAATTGTTGTATTTATTCAAATTACTTGTGCGCCTTACTTTAGGAGACCAGCTTCACTCCCCTCTACAAGATATATTTTCACCATAACACTTCGTGTTTGCAACGACATTAATATTCACTGTTTCATTTCATTGCAAACGTATGTTCGATGTTTCTCTGAACGCCAGGCATA
Source organism: Mercenaria mercenaria (assembly GCF_021730395.1). Taxonomy (NCBI): domain Eukaryota; kingdom Metazoa; phylum Mollusca; class Bivalvia; order Venerida; family Veneridae; genus Mercenaria; species Mercenaria mercenaria. The sequence goes on from NC_069375.1 coordinate 66,511,274, forward strand.
TTTAGCATACTGAAACACAACACAATCTCATTTATTCTGTCAGTTTCTAATGGTATCAATATACTTAAGTGTATACGCCTGTTCTTGAGTCCTGTATGACAATTGTTTACAGCGAAATATCTCACTCACACATATTAAACAGATCAAAGGAATCTCAACCTGGGAGTATTTATCATCTTTGCTTTATCGACAAACTGACGTACGAAACCGCTGCGAAATCAAAACGGTTTCGCTATAAATAGTTCCCATTCGATGACAAGGCGGTCATGCGGAAATGATAAATGTTCAGTATTGAATATAGTGTGCAATTTATTTCCCTAGGCGTTAGTTTAAATTTATAGTTATTTTTCTTTTGTATTTTTGCGCTGATAACATTGTCTAATCCTATTATATAGGAAATAGGAAAATTTCCTGACTTCAAACCCCTACAGAGGATTACACATAATTTCAAACTTAAAAAACGTTTTTTACAATACGAACAGAAAATACAGCCCACCAGAGGATTGCTACTTAATGGATGTTTATATTAACCAGCATCTTCGCTAACGGGTTTTTATGATGCACACCAATTTATCGAAGCACGTATCAGGTATTTATTATTAAAACGGTTTCGACTTAAAAAATGTTGGATAGTTGTGCAAATATCAACACTGTCGGCTTTTCAACTGAATCGGTAAAATGGCACGAATGATTCTCATAAACTAATTCGCATGGTCTCCTAACAATATTTATTGTCCTTAATTCATTTTCTTTAGGCAATTATATGTTTGTTGTTTTCAAGTACATTTTAGATATCTGCCAGCATAATATTTGACTTTTTCCTAGTTTAACTTGTGACGTAGATCTAATTATCTCTTTCATTTCATTTCAGTCTGATACTACGTGCAACTCAGCCATGTCTGAAAACAAGAGTAATCATTAGTGCTTATCATTCGAACATGGATTATAAGTTTCATGGTGTGAAAAACGACAGCAATATTTTAAATTGCTGTAGGTAATACATTTATCATATGAACAGAAACGTTATTTGGCATGTGCTGCGTAAAACCTATAGATAAACAGCTATTAAGCACACTGTGAAGGTGACGGGTGTTTAAGAAGGAACAAGCACATGAGAACAGGTCTCCCCCACCCCCACCCCCCAGATCTGTTTTGTTTTCAAATAAAGCAGTTCAGCGTAAAATTAGAACCTTGTAAATATTCAAGTAATATTCAGCTAATAAAATTAGAATTTTGGTCCCCATTATCTGCTATCCGGTACTGGTACATGATGGTAACCCGCCCGCTTAGCTCAGTAGGTAGAGCGTCGGTCTACGGATCGCGGGGTCGCGAGTTCGATCCTCGGGCTGGGCGTATGTTATCCGTCACTATTTGATAACTGGCATTGTGTCTGAAATCATTAGTCCTCCACCTCTGATTCATTTAGGGAAGTAGGCAGTTACTTGCGGAGAACAGGTTTGTACTGGTAGAGAATCCAGGAACATTGGTTAGGTGGATTGCCCGCCGTTACATAAGATAAGAGGTAAGGGTAGATTTCTCGGGAGCACAGAGCACCAAAAACACAGCCACAGAGCAACGCATTGGCATAGTAGGCCCACAACATAAAGAAGCCGTTACGTGACTCAAATACTGTTGGAAAACGGCGTTAACCGCCCCCCCCCCCAAAAAAAAAAAACAACAACAAACAAACAAACAAACATGATGGTGAATGAATTGCGCCAAAAGTAACATAATCAAGCTTTGACGTCACCAATGGCAAATTAAGCATTTCTATGCTTGCAGTCATGTCTGAAAGACTTAAGTGCCTCGATTACACCAATTTTAAATATTCTTTGCTTTGTGAGTTTGTGGACGGACCGTCAGGGGAGGTAACTGGAGTCATGAATTGGAACTAACTTTTTCCAAGCTTTGCATAAAAGTAAGAGTGAAAAATCCTGAGGTGCAGTCAAGACTTTAGTGAAAAATAACATATGGAACTTGTGTTCTGAAAAGATACCTTATTATGTTTTTATTCTGAAATTTGCATTAATATATAAAAATTTAGTTACTAAATTAACTAGAAATACATTCTGCATGCCCAGGGTCAGAATGTCGAATGCGCCAGCTGTCTAAAAAAGTAACAATTATTATATTATTTGGCGGTGTCAGAACTGATTTACACTAGAACCTGTATTTGCATTTTGATTTTTGTTTACCAGTTAAAATCTATGTAACAAAAGTCCACACCTAATTGTTCCTAGGTAGAGATAGGTCAAAATACACCTAAAAACTGGATATAACATGCGCGCTGTACCACAGAAAAGAGGTCTCAATTTCCCCCAAGGCCAATGATAAGAAAGTTACAATATATGCTATTTATAGTAACAACGAAGGGAAGTAAAGACTGCTTCATACCCATAATGCATGAAGAAGATATACTCCAGACAATGTCATTCTTTTATCTGACCGTTGGCCTCTAGGTGTGACTTTGACCTTTGACCTAGGAACCTGCCTCTTGCGCTTGACACTCCGTCTCATATAGGTGTACATTCATGCCAAGTAACATCAAAAACCACTATGCATGAAAAAGAAATGCTTTGGACAAACTTCAATTTGACATTTGAACTACAACTGTGACCTTCACCTTTTAGATAGGAACATGCGGATTGCGCATGGCACTCCTCATTGAGGTAATCATTTATGCTAAATATAAACAAATTTGGTTCATGCATGTCAAAGTTATGTTCTGGACAAACTTTAATTTGACCTTTGACCTACAACTGTGTCATTGACCTTTGAGATAGGAGCATGGGCTTTGCGCATAACACGCTTCTCATTGAGGTAAACATTCATGCCAAATATAAACAAGATTGGTCCATGCCTGTCAAAGTTATGGTCTGGACAAACTTTAATTTGACCTTTGACCTCCAACTGTGTCCTTGACCTTTGAGATAGGAACATGTGGTTTACGCATAACACGCCTTCTGACTGAGTTAAACATTCATGCCAACCAAATATATACAAGATTGGTCCATGCATGTCAAAATTATGGTCCGGACAAAATCCGACGGACACACGGACGGACGTACGCACGCACATACACCGAAAGTGACGACTATATCGAGCTCACCGCAAGCGGGCTCGACAATAATAAAACCATTAAACCATCGTAGCCTACGTATCCAAGGAACTACTGCACATTGAAACTACACGTTATACTGGAATGAGAATGACATCTCCTCAATCTGGTGTACTTTTAAACCTGGGTGGTGAAAGATTATTAAACAACATTTAACATTTAGATTTGCCTTATTTTTTCCATTGAAAATTATGACGTTCATTTCGTATGAACAACAAAAGGAAAGGCGCGAAAGTTACGTCATCGCTGCTTAGTGATAACCGACCGCGTATAGTCAGGAAGAACGTTCCTTAGATGACGTCTCAGTTGTTCCGTCTGGTGAACAGAATTGCCGGGAAGCTGATTTTAATGTTAAATGCTACAAAATATGTGCAATTTATAATATTATCTTCTTTTCAAATGGAAAGGAAATATAATGTAAATATAAGAAATGAAACTATTTTTTCGGTGTTCATGCGAAATGAATGACAGAATAGGATCGGCAAATTAAACATGAATCGCTAGCACCGAAAAAAAATCATTTCTTAAATAAACAACCTTACCATGGTCAAAATGTAGAAGTTAGAAATGCGTGTGTTGTTGTTGTTGTTGTTCTGTTTGCGTATCGTGTAACTGTTTGCATTAATACCACTGTCATCCACTCTACTGCGCTCGTGTACCTATATTTATACTCCTGTGCACTTTTGCATTTCATGACAGGGAAGAAGAAACCACAAAGAATGCATTTAACAGATTCGTTGTTGTAACGTCGTTATGTTAGCGCTAAAGGCGGTACTGATGTTACTGGTCGCAGTAAAGTATATGTAAACCTACTATATACCTATGTTGAACCTAACCCTCACCTTTAGTCAGTATACTGTACTCTCGATGTTTGCGTACTGTCTATAGTCAACTTCGATACGGCATTTAACTATGTTGATTGGCTACACGTTTAGTGCACTGTTCTGATTGGCTGCACGATGACCGAAACGGTCGTGCACGATACACGTTTTAGATGATTCTGATTGGCTTAACGTAAGTCAAACGTGAAAACGTTAACCGGTCGATCAACGTTAAACGTGTACACGGGGAACAAACACGTAGGCGCCACTGTATTTTGTGCAACATGAAACATTATAAATGTTAGATATTTGTCAAATGGGGAGTTTTGAGTAATTACACATGAGACACTGGTTTTATTGCAAAATTGTGACTGGCCATTGAATATTAATATGTATTTTATGTTTTCATTAGTTTTCAGCTTTTGTGCAGGTTACTAGAATATCGAACAAATGTCGTGAAATGATTTCAGTTGTTTATCTAAGATATATATCTTATGCATATCAATCAATTAATATCATTTGATAAATTTAGTCCTGTGTAACACTTACAAAATCACCAGATAATTAATCCATGCGGAAACAAACTACAATATAATGTGAGTTATAAATTTATATGTTCCGCTTTCTAATCATTGCTCCATCTACCTTATTTTACTAAAATTAAGACATTACACATGTATATTTCTTTGTTTTAGATAACAGATTAAAATGAAATATTATTTGACTTTCCGGCTCCATTAGTGGACAGAGATCCATAGTGATATTTAGGTATTATTAACCTGAGTTTTATCAAGCCAATTTTCTGACGCATGTGTTTTGGAAAATGAACTTGAGATGAGAGTCAGGTGCGTGTCTAGATGCTACATGGTCAAAAAAGCAGGAAAAAGGCAATTAGCCTAGTTTCATTAATTTCTTTTGATGAATCCAAGTATTGCTGATTATTAAAAAAAGACAATTTTTTGCATTGAAATCTTAGCACTTTTTTGGTAAAATCCAAAGAAATTCTGGACTGCTAGCTGATATCGAAGACTTTCATAAACAATATATTTTGTAAATGTTTGTAATACCATAAGCTTCACCTGTTAACTAAAATTCATTAAATAATTCTGTTCAGGTAAAGAAGTCGTTTTTCATAGTATATTTTAGAGTGAAACACTTCGCAAATATATACAATATGTACTGTAACTATAAGGAAGATAGCCGTTTTCCTCTGACTTCGTCTAAAATAGTCCGGTGAAAATACGTCGAAAGAAAGAAAACATGTGCGGTTCTATATGAATTTAGGAAAGTGACTATAACGATGGTATTCAATTTACGTCCTCTAGGCAGTATATGTCCTCTTCGTGACGACACGCTGTAGAAACTCCGATTACGGTTTTTTATCATACTTTGCGGACTACTTAGTTTATTTTATACTAATTTGTTTTAGCACGATTGTGATGAAAGCTTCAAGCTTATTGGAGCCACTCTCGCGTCCGCATCCTAGAAAAACCAGTACTGGTGTCATATGAGAAGTCATTGTCATGAACCCAGTGCTGACTACTTATGAAAACCATACTTCTCGGTAACTGTTCTGGTGCTTGTATCAGCCAAATTCTTTAAACATTCATCGAATTAACGCGAACGCTATAAAATGGACGGACTTCGTCTTACAAGATAAGATAGGCAATGTATAACATCATCTCCATTGGAGGATATATGTCGGGTTCGCGGCATATATCTTTATAAGAAATACCATAATCACCTTTGACATTTCTCAGTACACTGTGTTATGTCTGTTCTCATTGGACTTGATATTAGAAATGAATTTGACTTGATAACAAATGGCAAATATACGTTTAAGTCATTGTGATTCTCTCCCTAAACAGTTTGAAATAATTCATTGTTCACATAAAAGGCAGCCTATTTATTCGCATAAATATTGGCCTATCTGTTATAATGTATAAAATTATTATAAATAACAGTGTTGTATGTAAGATAGGAACATGGTAGAATTATTCAAAGCACTTTATTCCCTTTATGCGTTTCGAATTGGATTTCGATGAAAATATATGTATTATGTTACTAGGATATTATACATTACTTTCTATCTAATTTGATACAACGGCTATAACGGGGAACGTTATTTTTGCTCAAAATTATGTTTAGTTGATATGAAATTCTATAGAAAGATATGTTACTCTTTCTGTCCAAGTGTTTCATAAATCCTAGTTTACAGTAAGTCATTAACATATAAATATTTAAAACTTATCTTATATAAACAATAATATTGGTAATGATAAGTTCTTGTCATAATTCATATTCATGTTGCACCAATATGACCTAAAACAGAATAGTTTTTATTTCATATGTTAAGACTATAATTATGATTACGGAAAACCTGACGTGTTTATCGGACATATCTAATAGAAGAGGGGTCTTGTCAAATGCGTGTTTACAGTGAAATAATTCTTTATATAAAACAAACACGAAAGAAAATTTCTTTCACCAAAACGCTGATGTTTGTTGAAAAGATTCAATACTTTTCTGCTTTTGCGATTCTAGCATGCCGTTAAACCTGTTTGTTAAAGCATTTGTATTCATTTTATCACTGAAATGTTCTTATAAACAGGAACTTAATTTGATTATAGCTATATTTACCGTCCTACATTTATACAGTTATTGCCATAAATGCAGACGGGCGTGAATATGTTATCTGTACATGCATTTGACCAGAATAATTATAAATTTTATTTTATTAAAAGATACAGTCACATTAAAATATCGTCTGCCTGTCTATATATAGTACATACAGATCACATAAAAATTACCTTCGCTAGTTTTGCAAAAGAACGGCATTTTGTGATATATATGTACATTTCAGCGGTCTATATTGAGATAAAGTAGTCACCTTTTGTGCTGGAGTGACGATAGTTTCCGTTTCGAACGAAAAATACATTGTGATACATTATTGATACTGAATTATACCACAGTTACCCGAAATAAATTCACTTATAGGTGAATATTAATTTTTTTCTATTTGTTTTCTTTTCCTTTCTTTTCAGTGCAAACAATAGACATTTAGCATCGTATTTAAGTCGTTTAGAAAAAAAAAACCATGGTTGCAGAAAAAAAAATTCAACTACATTCTGTGTTATGTTTTATTTCTGAGACTCGTATATTTGTAAAAATAACAACAAAAAAGAAATAAACAAAAACATCTATTTTAGTTGATTAAAAAAAAACCTGGTATTAATGGATCGCGATAATTTTATTCTAACGGTACTTGGTAAAGTCCAAAAACAGGTAAAGCAGGTGCATTATCCTATAATTGGTGTTCATTTGTATATTATTGTCTTCTTAAAGAAAATTCCTATAGTTTTTTTCCTTTCATAGAAGTTTTTTAAATTCACATATATGATAGGAAAATTTGTACTGAAAACAATGAACAAATAAAAACAATAGGTCACCAGGCTTGTTTTTGTGAAAAATTGTTTTGAACACACCCACTATTGCTGAAACTGCTAGCGATTTTTCAACATTTTCATAATTTTCTGCTTTTTTTATAAATACCAACCAAAATATACATCAAGACAGCACAATAAGGTTTTTTTTCTTTTTACAGATTTTATTATATACTTATTCGATATCATAGTCATATTTGTAATACTCTATCCTTACAATAATGGGTACAAATGAAAAAAAAAATGTTGTTTCATATTTACTTTTGTGAACTTTTTTCAGTGAAAAATACCAATAGTGAAGAATATTTTTTTTAAATTTTGAAGAAATTCTTTCATAGAATTTTTTCCTGTTTTTCTTGTGTATAGATAATTGTATTGTGAGCATAAAAATGGCTAAAAATGTATGGGTCACCAGGCTAAATTTTATGTTAAGACCGCAAGAATACAACACCTGTTCGGACGGAAAATAGAGCGAACCTGGCCAAATTGATTACATGTATGTCTGCTAGAAGTTAAAAAAAAGTTTTAAAAATTCTTAATTCTTTCTATAATTGAATACTAAATAATTTGAAAGGTGATATTGTCTTATCAGTACTATGTCAATTATCTTACATTATATGAACAACACTGTCTTTGTACCAAAATGCGATGTGAAAACATAACCACAAATATAGCAAGATACCTGTCAGGCATGATACTTGTCAATACAACATAAACCAGTATCAACATTGGATTACTGATAAAACTTATCAAAAATGTTATTTCATTTAAGATTCCTCATATTTAAGATTGTCTGTAACATGTTTCAACAAATGTTGACTTCAGTTCAGTTTTCCATAGAAAGTGTCGGCTGCGCAGAAAGATGCGCATAAAAAACTATCGGAATTCCCTTTAACTCTAAATACGATGCGTTAATCCATAACAGATTTGTAGTCGAGTGGATAGTGTGTTGGACCTCTATTATTTTTATGTTTGTATGGTGTAGGTTCGAGCCCTTCTTTTTTAAATGATTTTACTTATTCTATTTTTGTAGGTCTTTTTTATATCGTCTTTTGTATTTAGTATTTCTTTCATTCTTGCAAGAGTTTTCTTTATTCATGTTAATAGATTTAATGACTATTCTAATATGACATCCTCGATCAATAAGTACTAAGTATAACTGCACGAGAAAATCATAATACAAATAGCTTTACCTGTATTCTTCTCCAGGTAAAAACATGTTAGAAAATTAAAAAAAAGTAGCTCGTCCTGTATTCGAACCAGCACCGTAAGCTTACAAATCATACGTGTTAACCACTAGACCACGCCGCTACTTACATCGGTTTTGCGATATAAGATATTTGTCATGTAATGTGTCCACCTGATTCCCTATTTCATTGTTATGGGTTGATCCGGTATTAGTAAGAAAAGGCCACAGTTATCGCGTTTTGTTAATACCTTTCTTTATTACAGATTTTTTATACGATAAATATTTCTTTTTAGATATTGAAACAATGAGCTGCTTTCTCTTTTGGATTGCATGCACGCTTCAAGTCGCAAAAAAGACAAATGTTTGCTCGGATGCAAAACATTGCTCAATCAATGCTTTTCTCAAAATAAAGCCTGTTGTCATTTATTCCGAAGATTAAATGACAAGTGTGTGCCTTTGCAATGTGTAAAATGTTCATCTTAGAAAAGACAATTAATGTGGAATCAATATTTTATGTTTTTGTTTAGATTATCGTTTCTAATTTCCTAGAATAAAAATTAGTTTTGACAATCAAATTACACAGAGCCTTTATTAGTGAAATTTCAGAACATTGACATCAGGAGAAATCAGATTGCAACGACATGTTTGTACTTCGCGTTTGACAAAAAATAATGTAAAAAAGTTATGAAGCTGCATAACTGCAAGAGGCAAACAGCCATGAAACGCTACGAAACACAACGTGTAAACGTCAAAACTTTTGCCTGTGGTCCGAATAGTTTGACTTCTGACCGAAAGGTTATTCCATAAGTCTTTCTGTAATAAGAAAAACCTTTTCTCAATTTTCCTTCTGAATTTGACTTTAACTATGCAAAAGTATATATTGTACTATAGACCGGTCAATATCGCAAGTATGGACCCAAAAGTGTCATGAAGAACCTGAGATTTCATTTATCACATGTTTCACATCCAGGGAGTGAAATCCTAGCACATACGTTTGATATAACAATGTTGTAACAATATTTAAACATTCAGGTTACCTAAGTTTCAATTCTTCATAAAATTTGAAAAATCTAGACAGTCCGGACAAAAGTACCAAATTTTACGCAGAGGCAGTTTGGGGCAATACAAAACTTTTGGTTGTAATGGCCAAGTTCTCATCTCTTTAGAATTATATATTTAGAACATTCAAAGTGGCCGCCATTTAAAAAAACCTGCATTCTTTAGTAGTTTGTTTTTATCTTATTATTGATATATATTTATGAATAAACTGATTTATACCTATTCTTAGAGTCAAGTGATGCATGAAGTGATGCCAGTTTTCATTTCAGTCTGTCTATACATACGTATGTCCGTACGTCAAAAATGCCTTCTTTTTAAACAATATAATTGTACGTATAACTATAATAGACGAACGTAATATGTAGCTTGACCTTAAATCTGTACTGGTGTTGAGGAAATTAATATGTCAACCAACTTTGGGGGAGGCATTTTATTTTTTGTTCCGGCCGTCTGTCTGTCCGTCTGTCACAGACCAGTTGTTTTGGCTAATTATGAGGAATGTTGTATTCATTTGGTTTTTGACATTATTTTTGTTTATTTAATAAATTGTTAATTACCTATAAAACACCTTGTCGCATATACTTAAATAAATAAGACATTTAATTATCCAACTGTAAAAGCATTTGGTGACAACGATCCTTACAAGTGTGTATTCTCACCTTAAATTTATAGAACTTGTTGCGTAGAAAATATAAAATGCTTGCCGGGCCTATTATTATAACAGTTTATCAACTCGTTTATCTAACTCGTCAATTCTGTAATATTTCTTGTTTATCCGCTCTTGACTTGTTTCGTTCAAGGTTGTTTATAATAGTTAATTAATCTTTTAAATGCGCTGTATATCTGACAAAGTACTTGACAAGACAACTCTTTTTTTCTGCAAGACGCAAAATCAATGTCTTGTTTGGTTGCGTTTTATTTTCTTTCTTCTTTTTTGTACAATTGATAGTTTAAACTTCTGACGGAATAAGATCAAAGATACTAATGCAAGCATTAAAGGCACGAAAAACAAAAACAACTGACGTTCTGAAAGCCGACTCGATGGCATTTAAGAAATGAATCATGAAAATGATTAAGGAATCGCATCTTGCGTGTCACTACTGGATGCACATACCATTAAACATGGTTTAAAACCCTGTAAAATATCCATTAAAATAGGAAAAAACGTTAATAAACCCCATAAATTCTTGCATCACTTTATTTAACAGGTTTCACAATATTAATGGGTTACATGTTAAAACACCATTAAAACACCTATTTTTTGACCATGAATCATGCCATTAAAAATTTAGTTTGGTAGCTAAAAATGTTAATGGCTTTGAAAAAACAGTGAAATTCTGTATATTTTGAATTTAACAGGACTATTCATGGCCCTTAAATTTGATTTAATGCCCATTAAATGTTCAGGTTCTGTATGATTTTATTTAAGAGTAAAGTTAATGGCCCTTAACAGCAGTGTAATGCCCATTAAATCCTACATTCTGTAAAATGTGATTCGTATATTTTCTTTTTTTTTTTTGTTTTTGGCTTGCACTCCCATTTAATGCTTATAATTCCAGTCCCATATTGTCCTAAAATGGACTTTAATCACAATAAATACATAGAATGCACACATCGTCTGTAATATATCATGATTTTATATTTAGTTGCATTAAAGTTATTTCCCCTTGAGGCAGTTACGCCATTTATTCCAAATGTTTGCAGAATTGTGTTCAAAAAATCGGATTTATTTCAATGAAAGTCGGATGAAAACATATTAATTTATTTGATAACATCAATCTACACTATTTTGGTAAGGGTAAATACGTATTGATGCATGCCACTTTTTCTGTTTTTTGTTTTTCCTGTCCAAATAATCAGCATTTGTATAAGAAAATGGGTGGGGTAAGGAATTTACATTATAAATGTGTTCAGACCAGTTTAGATTTTCAAATTTCCCAATCCTTGAGTAGAAACTAAGGTTTATAGAGAAGATAACAGTACACATGATTGTGAAGAGGTACAGTTTGATTTAAATTCATTTGGGGCATGGGCAGATCAATCGCTTCTTCGTTCCAATGAATCAAAGAGTGTGGTACGCTTGATTGGGGAGGGGGGGGGGGGCTATTTGTGATGCAATCCCTCAAACATTTGCTCTTTGCTGTTTAAGTGCATACACCTGAGCACAAAGTACTGACGTAGAGCTAAATTGTGATTGCCCATTGTGCGCTGTCATTGTCATCAACAGTTGCTTTTTGAATACACCTGATGCATAATGTCTGTACCAATAAAAACTTGGTAAGAATGTTTGTCAATATTGTAATGTTGATCTATTAAAACCGGTACCTGTAAACCCTTCTCAGTACAACACAATACAATATAATATCCATTTATTTTCTCATTTCATATGAACATATGACAGAATAAGTATACAATATGACAAATGTTTGTACGAGGCTGTTACATGTGTTTACATTACAAACTAATGAGAGAAAAAAGAAGAAACAAATATTCTTCTAGCATTTTACACAACAGTACATATTTATAGATACTATTACATGTGTAGTAATACGTTGTTTAAATCAATACGGCAAATATAAATATGAAGTTGATTATCTTAAGATGTCTAATTCTGATGGCAAATGTTCATGGCCCGTAATTTGATATACCATTAAAATATTAGGAACCCATTAAAATTGAATCTGACATATGTAATGAGACCATTAATCAATTTTTTAATAATTAACGGGCATTAACAGAGTATTAAAAATTAATGGCCCCATTAGTTCTTACTAATTAATGTGGAATTAAGGGGTACTTTTTAATGGTACCATTAATGTCATGCCTATTAATTTTGTTCATGGAGTTTTAAGGAGCCTGTTATTTTAAGCAACTTTTCATGGCCATCAGTAATCTTTTAAACAAGGTATATTTTACCAGGGTTTTAATATACTGATTTCATTGCTTTTTAATGTATGGCATTAAAACTATGGTCATGAAAATCCCATTAAATAGTAAGAAGTAATGGGTGAATTTTAATGGTGACCTGTAAAAACTCTGTTAAAAACGTTTGAAAAATTAAGGCTAATTCCATGACCCTTTTAATGACAAGTGCATCCAGTAGTGTATTTATGTTTTACTTTTGACCCTGCGCTAGTAACGGCAGTATTTAGATAAGCAATTTTATTTTATGCTAACTAATGAAATACTGTATTCTATCAGTTAAATATTTTGATATCTCATCACTCACACGGTGAAAGTATGAAATTTTCACACTGTGAGAGATATAGCTCCACCCCTTCATACATTGTGTATGAATTTTAAATTATTTGCTTAAAACATGATGAAAATTGTAGTTGCATTTTGTTTTTTATAGTAGATTTCTCTATTCAAATTATTTTACTTAATGAGAATTTCATAGTGTTATGCAGCAAAAAATAAAATAAAATGGAACTTTATGTTGTGTGCGTCTTTTTAACGTCACAACATGTCTGACGTCATGTCTATTTACGCGCGTCTGTTTCCCGCGCTGAGATTAAAAATTGTCGCAAAATGCACAGCTCAACGTAACTGAGCATAAAATAAAAAGAAAATTTGTTTGTTTTGAGTGAATATTGAATATATCTCACCTCGAAGTGAGAAAATGTTGACATTTTCACTCGCGCTACGCGCTCTTGAAAATATTTGAGATTCTCTCACTTCTCAGTGAGATATATTCCATATTCAATCAAAACAAACAAATATCCTCTATATTTCACTCTTTGTATTTACATATTCAACGAAGTAGCCGTTTAGACCACAAGCACGACATTCATACGATTATACAGTAAAAAAATGTAAGTACGTCAAATAAACAACGTCTGCTCAACATTGTCACAGACATCAAATACATCTAAAATATATGTACTACAGTGTTTATTCTGGCAATATATGACCTGTGTTTTGGCTATCAAATGTTGTGTGTTTTTATTTAGTGATTTCTTACAAAAACATTTCATTGTAGTTATATTTTCTGAAAAGGATCATGGTGTCCATTCAACATATGTGTAATAGAGTTCCGCTTAAGCCGGTGCTAGGGGTCGTGAGTGGTGTTGCATATTTCATTACCTCTCATGAACAGACTCAAACAAACCGAGTCTGCTATTATTCTTCTTGGATACCTTCTTTACTTCCAAAGGATCTTTTTACAGATTTTATCCACTGTGCCAATTATGTCAATAAAAGTCTTAATATCCACACAAACATTCTTTCAATCGTGGACTCAAGTCAAATGTCCGCATTCTTACTCAGCATCGATAACACATGGCTGAAGTTAACGTAATAGTTAACTCAGGTAGGTATTATGCTAATGGGAAATTAAGAACTTTGTAGAAAGAAAAAAAATATGATGATTGATAGCATGATTAATTTTGAAAAGTTCAGACTGTCAGAATATAGAATATTTTATATTATTTATTTCAGTCTTTGTGGCAATGCCTGTAAAATTGCATATAATTTTGATTGACAAACATTGTACCTTCAAGAACCTAATTTGTTGCAATATAACCTTAGTTCTGTAACATTTTTATTACTTTGAATAGAACTCAATGATCTCAGACTGTTGCACTTTAATCTCGAAGAATTATTAAGCCACTACTGAATTTGCTCTGTATTTCAAATATAAAATTTATGTTACCCGTTCCATAACGTATTATCTAACATGTCTAAAGGCTAATATTCCTGACAATATTTTTTTGGATTTATTTGACTTTGGTTATTGGTGTTAGAAATGTTTACATTGATGGATAATATTTTGCAGTGAGAAAGCTTATCTGGTAATGATTTAGCTGCGACTAGTATAATATATATGTGATCATATTCATAACCACATACAATAATTTACTTATGGGGTGACATACGGGTAAGCCCTGCACTATAAAAAGACAATAAACCTTATAATTTACGTTATACAAATAAATCATAGTTGAAATATGTCAGTTTACCTCATCTCGCTTATAGGAAATTGTGCTTCATGTATTTGGTTTATACATAGTCATCGTCATTTTCCCACCATATACCATTTTGTTTATAAAAACACATTTGATACTAAGAACTCTATATTTCCCGATCGATACTAAGCTGTGGCTTATTTAATTTATTGTTTATCATTTTCTACATCAAAAAGCTGATTTGATTTTCGCAAAGATTTTTGCATATATTTAACTACGTGTGTATTGCATGTACAGCGGCAGTTATAACCCGAACTATTCATGCAAAGACAGAAACAAATCTTAGAAATAAATCATTCGTAATGGCATACAAAAATACTATAACTATGACAAAGTGGTCTGCATATTACGATGTGTGAATTATTTGATTATTCGGTATTTTACTTTCACGATAAATTGCCCAGCTTTGCAGAATGTACGACATTCTATCTGTTTTCTTAATAAATTAGATTTGTGATAGAAAATAGCAGCTTCGTGTTTCTGAAAATAGAAACGTTATATGCAAGTGAGACACGTTTAATTTCATGAATATAAAACATGTTGAAGTAAAAAAATCATCTTCGTCTTTAAAACGTACGATATTTTGATTTTAAAATAATGTTAAAAATTACTTTGCAGGTTTGTAGGAAAATAGTTGTGCCATGTCTGACACTCAACTGACCTTATCTAGATAACAAGATAACCATTTAGTAATATTATATACCTTTATCAAATGCGCTCATTTGACTGGTCGAAATAAATGCACGCGCGGGTCCGCAAAAAGCGATATTGACCTGTAAAAGTGATAATAACACATGTGATATCACTTTTTCTTATATGTATGAAATATGGACCAGTCAAATGAATGCATTTAAGAAGGGCATATAATGTAACAATTACAGACTTATATTTCGGTCAATATGTGTTTTACGGACCTGTAAAGAAATGCGTCCTCGTTCAATATCATTTTTACAGGTCCGTAGAAACACCTATTGACCTCAACATAAGTCAATAATTGTATAATAAATTAATACGAGATGGATTCATAGTAGCACAATATAATATAAATGATATATACAGTACAGCCTCTCCAGAGCGGCCCTCTCTTAAGCAAAACCTCTTTATAACAATATCATCAAAATTTCCCTAAGCCGAAATATACTATCAAATTTAGCTCCCCAGAACAACAACCTCTGCATAACAGTCAATATTTGTATCTCCCAAAGGGTGTTGCTCTACAGAGATTGCACTGTAATTGCAATGTATTATATGTACCATATTTACTTGCACAATATACTATATACGATTATGAATGATTAGCGGACGGACCGATGATAGACAGGAAAATATACAGTACACCTCGTAATCCTAAAAGATTACTTGATACAATCATGGTGGTTTTTGAAGTGTTAGAAAGTTCTCGCTTATCTTACCTGAGAATACATAGGAGTAATATAATGTATGCTTTAGTTCTGTCATGGGGTAAATCGCAGAAAATACACAGTTACCGTCTTGGTAATATTATTTATTAATCAGCCTGCATGACACTGGCAAGGCCCGCCGGCGTATCTCTATTTGGTGAACGCCAGGTGTATGGATCGCGGGTGATCGTGAGTTCAATCTCCGGGCTAGGCGTATGTTTTCCCTAATGATTTAGTATAAGACATTGTGTCAGAAGTCCTTTCGTCTTCCACCTCTGGCTAATATAGATATAGCTTGCAGGTACTAGCGGGGAACAAATAAGAACTGGTTCAGAATCAAAGAATATTAATTTATTAATGATAATAAGGATAACTACTCGCTGAAGCATAACTGAAATCATGTTGAAAAACGACACTAAACCAGAAACAAACAGAAGCATGTCATACGTACAATTTCATATTTAAAGTTTCATATGATTTCTTGTTTTGATTCCTAAGCGTATTTGGCAGCGACTAAACCAATAAAATGACGTTATTAATGATAAAAGTATTTTTGACATGTGTTGATGATTCGGAGACAAAAACATATCATAAACCGTGACGCCGACGTGACATGTAGTGTTTTGGAGCATAATAATAGATGATTAACGTTTAAAAGTATCTTAAGCCGTTGTCGTTCTGCGGTAGTTTTACATGTGATAATAGAACAAATATATTATGGCGCTAAGTTTAATTTTCGACCGAAGTCTGAATCATGTCTTTATCATTTCAGAGCTTGATTAGTCTATTTTCTTAGTAAAAGTCTTCATCATACAAGCATAATTAAGATGTCACAGATAGATCATACATGTATGTCAATCTTACGACCTTATGTTCCGAATATAAGGTAATAAAATTTCTAAAAGACATATATTAGAGTATCTGTTTTTCGAGCCTTTTAGCAAGTCAATGGTATACTTTTTTATTCTGCTGTAACAAATATATAAAACGAATGATGATTACATGTACAACTAAATGATAAGATATATCTTATTTCATGTGAAAACGTTGAGGTTTGCAAAAAGATGTATATGTCTAGACACAATTTTGACAGGACATAATGTTAATTCTCAAGGAAGTATAACGTCATTTTGGACAACCATTCCATCACGATTAGACTGATAGTAAAAACTTTGCACTGCGTCAACTATAAAGACACGTTTATGCATTATCTCTCAACGTAGATAAAAAAAATAATATTGCGTAAATGTTGACGAAGGGAAAATCTCCAAATATACTTGGCTAGTATTATTTATAAGCTTGGTAATAGTACAGGTCTTTACAGACATATATGTAAAACTTTTACATTAACAACAGCATGTTTCTTCATTCTGATTATTAAATTTGATATGTGAGTACGGGTCGAAGCAAAGGAAAATGAATACAAGACGACTATTGACATTGCTAGTAAAAGTTACATAAAACCTGGCCTGCAAAATTTTATTAGAGTATACTCAGCGAATAAGTATAATCAATATCTGTAATTTAGAAAGGAGTAACTATTAAATAATCTTCAGTGTTGCTTGTCTGAATAGGTTTCAGCTATTTGTTTGAAATTTGTTTATTCGTTTTTTCTTTCGTTTTTTACATTTGCAATATTTTTGCTGAAGATTATTTGCTTCCATATTGTGAAATTTCTCTATTTTTACTACCGATAGCATGTTTAAATTCCTTGCAGAATGCTACAGATGCCTTACTTATAACAGATATGAATCAAAATGACAAACAAGGGTAATAAAAGTATCATGCAGTCATATCTGGATACTTACTATAATAAAGAAAACAAAATATACCTTCCTGACTGATGTAATTTCATATATGCTTTCAGTAAATTTCTTTTCATCACGTAGTTTTTACATTACAATCTCTGATATATTTCAAAGATATTTCAAAGATTAATATACACAACTGTTTTCAACAATAAAGTAAAACCCGCCGGCTTAACTCAGTGGGTAGAGCGTTGGTGTACGGATCGCGGGGTCGCGAGTTCGATCCCCGGGCGGGCTGTATGTTCCTCGTGAAGATCTGATGACAGACATTGTGTCTGGAATCATTCGTCCTCCGCCTCTGATAACTCATGTGGGGAAGTTTGCAGTTACTTGCGGAGAACAGGTTTGTACTGGTCAGGTACAGAATCCAGGAATACTGGTTTGGTTAACTGCCCGCCGTTACATGACTGAAATACTGTACTGTTGAAAAAAACGGCGTTAAACCCAAAACAAACAAACAAACAATAAAGTAGCATGTTCAAAAAATTTTGTGTATGATATGGACACCTTGTCGTCGTAATGCAATCCTTGATTTCTGTATTGCATTCTTGAGTGTTGTCCTGTCGTTATCATCTACAAGTGAGCAAAACCATGGCTTGCTGGTAAATTCCACAGCTTTTAAAATATAACATAATTAAGTTATAGCTGTTTCAGTCTGAGATCTTAGTAAAATATAACTCCACATAATCTAAAATGAGGCCTGAAACGGAATATAGTATTTCAATTGTAACGTTTTCAACTTACAGTACGAACCTGCATAGATATAATCTACTGACTTGGTCAATTTAATGCAAATATTAATAGTTTACAATGATTTCATTGACCCTCATTTTTATACCAGCTCGACAAACAAGTTTTTCAACCTTTCTCTGACACGTCTCTAGGTCGGTAGAAATATCTAGTACACTAATAATTTCATTTCACTTTTCGAATTGATTCAGGGCTTTTATGCCCAGAAGAAATGACAAGGAAATTAGTTTTGTTTCTTGCTCAAGATAATAACACGTTTCAGCGTTGCCTGCTATTTAAGCTTTGCGTGCTACCATTGTTTTGATGACAATATAATTACAATCACCAGATAAAAAATCATGTTTGATTCTCCTGGGTACGTTGGTGTGAATATATTAAACTTATGTCCGTTTAATGGAAGCATACTAAGGGTAAAGCTAGAAAAACTATAGGTCTTTCTCGAAAATAAGAAGTAAATTTATCTAACCTATTCGGCGATTTAATCCACACAAATAAAAAAAAGTAACAGTAGATTCGTTGGAACTATGCATCATATTAAACGCAATCAGAAACACAAAAAAAAGAAATATAATATCTATTGTTATATTTTTATAATATACATTTTTCTAGAGGGTACAAGGCTGTACATTAAAATAAACGCATTTTAGTGATGGCACGCGATTTGCTTGTGATCGGATGCTACCATATACTCCTGTTCTTTCTAGAGTTCGAACATTTGAACTGAAACTACAAAATCCATATCAGACAATCACAACCAGATATAAAGTCACCAGCAAGATATGAAATACAGCTGCAAGATCGTGAATTGAAATCTCAGAAAGTTTTAGAATGCTAAAAACTGACTTCATCGCGTATCACATAAAGAATAAAGAAGTATCAAAAAATTATAATCTAAAAGAGATCTTTTGGAAGCATAACTAAACCAAGCAAACTAAAAGCAGAACCGGTTTAGATTGCCAAGTTTCAAAATATGGTTTTTGCATAAACATTTAGTAATTAGTTTAAATAATTTTCCATCCTGATACATGGTTAATGAAAATTGGAAGATTCATTTTTCATGTTCGAAATGGTCAAACATCGAGGTGAACTTTACATACCATTAGTAGTTATCAGCGATAATCTGTAACTAATTTCTAAACTGACTTAATAGAATGATATGTACAACGTCTTTTAAACCCAACGTAAAGTGGCAGTATTAGACACCATATAAACTTTGTGAAAGTTGTCTTTTGGTTTAACTTTTTGTATACCTAATATGACATGCACAAACATTTTTTTTCGACTTTTTTTTCGCACGAGATATAATCAACAATTTAAAATCACATTGTATCGCACAACATCGCTATACTTTTCACTGAGTTAAAATCTGCAGCGTTCAAACTTGAATAGGAACTTTCTGACATTTTCTTTTTTTGCATAAGCGTTCATCTAACATTAGACAAGATTACCTCGAAACAAAATAAAACAAAGAAAAAGGTCTTACATTGTATTTGTGTGTAACATCAAATTTGACAATGCTGCGGATTACAATATCCGTTTTTGTCTCGGACAACAAGATCTCAACCTGTGATATGTCTTTATTTTACTGGTATGAATATTCTACTTTTGAATTAAATAGAATCTCTTTTCATGTCTCTCATAATTATAATGAAATTAATATTGCATATCTAAAGCATTTGTCGATACATGTATATCAATCTATCATATCACCCTGTTTGTAATGGCTATTAACCCTGCAAAAATGCTACATACATTTTGTCAAAAATATTAGCATGTTACGTAACTTTTTTTTTACTACATCTTGATGAACTCAACAGACAATAAAAATTGACTGAGAAAATATGCTATATGGTCCATTCCAGTAATGCCAAGATACACATACAATTATGTGTATTCATTAAGGCAAAATTATGTTAATGAACGAAGAATGTGAGTCGTTTTTTCTCCAGAATTAAACGGCAAAGTAAATAAACTACTTTTAAAGTTAAATCATAAAATCTTATTGTTTGGTCGCTGGATGTGTTTTAGGACTCATTACGGTTTAATTTTGCTCTTCACAACCACCTGACAATATATCCACAACCACCTGACAATATATCCTGACAATATATCCTGACAATATATCCACAACCACCTGACAATATATCCACATGAACTGAAGCCGGAATACAAAATTGAACAAACACGCTGTATCTTCATTTGTCATCAGGGAGAAAACACGTCTCGCGGACCAAAATATTGAACGGAGTTGTACGCAGATTTAATCAAAGGTAGATAACAAGGACAAGAGTGTTTTCATCTTTCTGAGACAAGTGAGTCCCCTTTAAAATGTAAATATATATATATATATATATATATATATATATATATATATATATATATATATATATAAAGAAAAAATATAGCAAATCAAATCAGAATATTTTAAACACGAAACCCGAAAAAGCACGGGCAGAAATCTAATATGAATAGCCTCGTTCCTATATACTTCAGCCTAAAAAAACCTAGGCAAATGCCTGTATGTGTAAATGAAATATGAGAATATAAACACAGGCAAAATACAAAGAAATAGACAAGGACAAAACAAATACGTTGTTACGTTTAGCAATATGTACGAGTTTAGGTTTAGAACGGCCAGTAAAAAACAGACACAGGAAAGAGGCGAGGAGTGGCTGAAACCAGTTACTTCTCTTTATTCTTACCATTTTTCCGAAGTCATAGGAGTTATCCCGTCAGGTAAATCCCGTACATGCTTACTGATAACCAGAGGTACAACATGTTGCTGTAAAAGCATTTAATATAAAACTTAACCTATGGCTCCAGATACGCATGTACTCAAAGCCGCATATGTATGGAATTTCACATGACAGATATATACACAAAATTCGCAGAATTTAAAAAAGTGTCCACGGAAACTAAACAAAACAAAGCAAAACAGAGTGGTACCATCGTCAAGTGGTCAAAATTTGTATGACATGTCAAGCGTAAAAGTTGCGCTTTTTAACGAAAACTATAAAATTAAACCTAAAATTTTCTTAAAATTAGGAAATGAATTTAGGGTGTGAAATCGGTAATTTCCATGTTATTACGTATTCTTGTATGGATTTTCATCATTCTTTGGACGAAAATGTGATTCATAATTATGATCAAACAGGATTTTGTTCATTCCGGAAAATGCCGAAATCGCATACGGAGAATACCGATTGTTATTTCGCTTCCATTACCTTAAAGGTAAATAAAGACAAATCAGTTAGATCATCACTGAATACTGATGAGGTTTTGAGTGAAAAACATGCAAATAATAGCGTATTTTAAGCGAGGTGTAATGACATAGTCGAAACATGACACAGTTGCTAAAATTAAAATATCAAAATGTTCATAACTTCTCATTTGACAGGTTTGTGGCCATTTAAATAATTTTGTTCATATGTGTTCAATTTACTCGTTGATGATAGCCTTTGAATTGATTGAACAGTGGATACTACAATGTTCCTATTCCTTATCATCATCATCATCATCATCATGATCAATATAAAGTAGAAGATACACTGGTTAAATATTAAACTCATCGGTTTCAGCTCTGATGTGAATGTAGAAGAATAAGGTGAACATATAGCATGAACCGCGTGGTTCTACAGCTATGCAAAAGCTCGTTGTGGACATAAATTCAATTACTTGATCAGTTTTATTACACAGGAAAATGTAATTCTACACTTCATAATGAAATTTCGGACAGTTGTGGATGCCTCAGAAAGTCATTTTAAGCTGTGTTTATAAATATTATAGCATATTATAGAAATAACATTGGTCTAGGCTCATTGAGCTATTCCTTTTCACATGCACACTTTTCACATGCAAAATATAGAATATATAATAAAATCTGTAAAAAAATCCTTTGAAAGCAAAGAATTCATGAGAGGTAATGAAATGTGTAACACCTCTCACGCCCCCTAGCACCGGCTTAAGCGGAACTCTATTACATATATGTTGAATGGACTCCATGATCCCAAAGGACCAGAAAATATAACAACACTGAATCCAGGTACGAGTATAGAGTTTCATTTCAGGCTGTTTTCGGCCCTTTTTCACCAGATTTATAGCCAGTTGATTTAAAGGTAAATGTAAGTATAAACTTCCTTTTTTAACGTGGGTAGTTGACGAATGTCCCCACCTGAAATGGACGGAACAGCTTATTTCCAGCCGAGCCCGCAGTAGACGTCATGTTTACCTCTCCAGCATCCAGTCAAGTCCGATATTGCTGGAAACAGTACCAATTTAGAAACTAACCCAACACTGAACACTAGTCTGCATATCAGGAATCGAACCCGGACCGCTCGCGTTGTAGTCTAACCAGCTAACAACTGCTCCACTGACTCCCTGAATAAATTTGTTCTGCCATTACAGTGCCTGCTTTCTACAAGATAGCATGCCTGAAAATTTTATAACATATTGGACAGCCTCTTTAACTTAACTGAATAATTTTCAATAATGTGCACTACATGTGTATAACACTAATTTATCACAAATACATGAAAGTCATTTGCTCATCAGTGTCAAAATCGGGTTCACTAGACGTTTTTATCATTACAGTTGGAGATTTGTTGCAGGTTATCGCTGATAAACGCTGATAAACGTTGTACTTGTTTACTATATCTGCCTCCCCTCACGTCGGACACAATGGCCTTGATTATAACAAAGGTAAACATGCATCTCAAACTGGATAAACAAGGTGCATACAATTTGATCAAATATGTAATACCAGTTTACTCCGTAAATCATAATTCAACATTTTAATGTAAAAGACATTCACCCGACCATTATTATTATTAGACTAGCCACTACACTGACAAAAAAGAAGAAGTCACAAAATTTATAAATGTGACAAATACCAGTCCATTTTAGATATTTTCTCACAGTACTGATTATAACATACTGGACATAGAATTTAGACTGTCTGTTTTCACATTAAATTTTCTAAAACTAAACATGAAAACAATAACATATCAGGGTTTAGGAACTAGTCTAGTATTTACTTGACGTTGACATATTTCTGGCGCCATACAGGCGCCCGAGGAAGAGTACTGCAACATAAGATCTATCACTTTATGTAACATTTCAGAATCGAAATGACATAACAGAACGGTGTTACATTTAATTCACTCAGCATCTCGCTGGACGTCTACCCACTTTTAAATTATTCCGCGGGACCTCGAGCCGACCTACTATACTTGGCGTCATACTAGTGCCATAAAATAGCGCTTCATTCTTATGTCCAGGAGATAGTAACTCCTACGTGTGAGATAGTATGTCCTACGTAGGAGATACCAAGTCCAACGTAAAACAAATTTAAATTTCTCTGCTGGCACCGGGACGCTGCCATAACATTCCCTATGTTTTATTCTTAACTCTGTGAGATTCAGTTAGAATTTCAATATCTGCTTCATTGTAGTAATAATATTGATAGCCTTTTTTCGGTGACCATTAAGCACTCGTCAAACGTCCTGCTTGAACATGTTATTTATATTTGTATTTGGCTCCAAACATGTACCCGCGTTTTATCAATGAAAAATAATTTATATATTTCCCTTGCACTGTTTCATAGCTTATGACGCATTTGACTATAGCTCCTTTTTCAAACAGTTTATTGTGCTAAATATCTACAAAACCCGAATAGTGTATTTATAAACGTTTATGCAAGCTATTATTTACAGGATTATATTGGCAATGCTTATGGCAACTTTACGAATTATACTGGCTTAAGGTCTACTTGACCTCTGATGTATTTAGGTCAGTATTGGTCTTGATACGTATAAGATGCAAAACTAAAATGATTGGTTTATCTTTTCAAACCATGCTAAAATTAATATCAATAAAATCTGTAACATGTAACTCAATGATGTCTTCAGCATTTTAGGAAATCATCACTCGTGTGGAGAATCATACAATAAACACGTTACTCTGTATATTAACATATTTACTGCTACAAATTAGTTAATCAGCAAGGACATTAATACCGCAGGATAACATCTAATTTTGAACCTATCACCGATTTTAACCCGACACATTGGGGATAGGTCACTCATGTTTGTGCCACCGTCTCGAATGACTTTTGGTAATCACAAATGAACGGTATCTCAAAATATTATTCAAATTTGATTTTTAGTTCCTTAAGAAATTTGCCTTGAAAAAAACTTCTTTCAGCAATCTATTAAACATGTATATACAACATTCTGTATTTACTAAAAGATGCACTTTATCACTTGTCTTTAATTGACTTAATATCAGGGGCAGATCCAAGAGTTTGGTTTCCAGGGGGTCCGGTGAAATGACCTTGGAGAATGCGCATAGTTTCTAGAGGTTCCGGTGACATGACCTTGGAGAATGTTCATCAACAATACACCAAAGGTGCAAAACTTTATTTTTACGATCAATTAACTCTATTTCAAAAAATAAATGTATTTACGTTTGCCATCGTTACCCTGTGGAATGCCATATTCATTTACATTCATAATTAGTTTTTGAATGCTATTATTCTATGTTACGTTGGAGAACACAAGATTTCTTATTGACGTACAGGCGCTCGCCTATAGAAAATACTGTGGTACTACACACAGTACATAGTACCATTTTATAGTTCTGAGTTACAGTAGGGTATATAGTTACTGTAGAGTGCATAGGATTTCTTAATCGCATAAAGGTGTTTTAGCCCGTAGAGCTTGCTATCGTTTTACGTTACAATACAGTACATATAGGAATGCTTGCTGTTGCAGAAGCGCTTACCTATAGAGGATGCCATCCTATGTTATAGTAGAGTATATATGCGTTTTCTTCAGATACATTGTCAAAGCGTACAGGCAGATAATTTAACTCTCTTATACTGAGAAGGACCAGAGAGACGAATTCCAAGTTTTATCAAACATATTGCTGTCATATCCATTTTAGAGAAGGTTCTTCTACATTGTATATATCTGTATCCATGTGTGACTGCATGTAAAGATTGATGATATTTGCAAATTTAGAGTGACTTATAGGCCCACTGGACCAGGTGTATTTCAAATGCATGATCTGGTTTTGAAAACCTGTTTACACATGCAACAATAATATAGGATTTCGTTATGTCTTATAGTCTCGGTTCTAAGTTACAATAGAGTACTTACAATCTTCACTTTTTGAATAGCTTTCCGGTCAATAGTCAAGTGTTACATTACAGTACATATAGGAGTAAAGGTTGTAAAGGTGCTCACCCAAAGAACATGCTCTGGTTCTATGTTACAGTGGAGTGTATATAAGATTTCATATTGGCATAAACGCGCTTATCATAGGAGTGTATACAGGATGTCTTATTGGCCCATTGGCGCTCTCCTATAAAGCATGTGGATTAAGGCGCTCGCCAATAGATGATTCTATGGCTCTAAGTTACAACCACCAGGTAAATAGGGGATGTTATTAACGTAAAGGCGCTAGCCCTTAGAGCCAGTTGTCTGGTCAGGATCCCTGTTGTTCGCTAACGGTTTCTCTAGTTGCAATAGGCTCTGAAAGCGAACAGCATGGAACCTGGATCCATGTTGATCGCAAACGCACTATGTTTGTTTTCTCATGGCGCGGCTCATATATTAATATTTTTACGGACTGATCGCTTAAATTTTCAAAATGTTTCACCAGGATCCGGTTCCAATCTTGCATGGTAATTACTGAAGCATTCCCATCTTCCCGCTTTCCGAGTCGAAGACAGATGCTTGGACACTATGTTACTTGTTATTGTGATTTCGTAAATATGAAAAGAAATATAATAGATCCAGTACAGTTCGATTACTAGGTCAAACGTGTTTACACGTTTTCAAACCATTATTTCTCTACTTACAAAATGGCCTTTCCTATTTTTTATTATGTTTTGTTTTAGCTTGAGCTCATGTTTTTCTTATACTAGAAACACTAAAATATGGAAGCCGGAGTTAAGGTTACAAAACGCAATCTTTAATGTTTAAAAACATGATGTTTACAAAAACGAACTGTATTATTTATAATACAAACATATCAGTCATGTGCATCATCACATGATATAATACAAACATATCAGTCATATGCATCATCACATGATATAAAACAAACATATAATACAAACATATCAGTCATATGCATCATCACATGATATAATACAAACATATCAGTCATATGCATCATCACATGAGATATGATAAGATAGATATTTAAATATAAATAGCCTACCCGCAGTGAGTACATTACTATAATGTCATGTGTGAATAATCAGCAATAAGTGTGCCCATGGATTTTAGCAGAATATGCGATATAACTTAATTCAATGGCTGGTAAATATATTTTCTCATAAAATACAGTCATGATTATGATATCACTATATCCAGCAGTATTAACATTGTATCATCTATTTATTTTTCACGTTTTAGATAGGATGTTGGTGACAATTAAACTGGGAAAATAACATTCGTCTTTGATTCATTTTTTATTTCACTGTATTTTTTTTTTTATTTACGAAACACAAGGTACTTGCACCTTTCGTCTTTATAACTATCTTTTGTCTTGTTATGCGGTCATTTTTGTTATAAATATGACGAATGTTTACCGTCAAAATGGGACAAGTTGAGTTAACCATTTTAGATCTTTTTTTCTGGAAAATTGTCATAAAGTCATGTCATTTGTAAATATCTCTTCATGGTACTGCATACTGTTCGTGCCACTAAGGCAAAATTTGTAATGCCATAGTTCATTTTATGTATCTCACTTCACTGTGTATAACCCTACTTAAGATTGAATTTTTAAATTATTACTTTAGAAGACAATATGTTCGACTGGCTACGAACTAATATTTCATTCTCTTTACAGACGTTTTCATTATTATTATTATTATTATTATTATTATCATTATTATTATTGTATTAACATTATCATCATTAATACGTAAACGTATCCTGCATTTCTAAAACACATTCAAACATTTCATTATCGGTGTAAAGCTTCATCAGTTGTTTGTATATGTTCCCTGCAGTTAGTCATATAATGTTTCTAAGAGCAGGTTCACTGCTTTTTTATATATTCAACCTCCAGCAGTAAACTTTCCTATAGTTTTACTGCAAGCATTACAGGGGAACATTTACCACTATTCGCGGCTTCACACATCCAGGCTTTTTGGTCGAAAAAAGTTATGCACCCCTTGGTCACTGGAGCAAACACAGCCGTTTACGCTATATAGGTTATTGTTTAAACTGGAAGATACCGAAGTTCAACGTTAATCTTAATATAAAGGACCATTTTGAAACAATAAAGATGGCAAATATTAATGTTATATACTGAAAGATATAACGCTATTCTTAATATATACTATTATGACAATTTTGGAATAATAATGATTCCAAATACCTAGCCATTTACGCTTGATTTTACAACTTTTATAACATATTTTGTTCTCTAAGCCGCCATTTTTGTGTATTCATTTCTAATGTTCCTAAACTCAGGATGTGTATTACCTAAGCTTGTATTTTAAATATTTCATCCGACGAAAACCTAGTCTATATTACATCTGAACAATGATATTTGCTATAGAACAGATTCTGAAGTAGAAATCACTGGGAAAAGATTTATCGGGGATGAATCACACTAAGATTGTCTCTGTACGCCTTTTGAATTTTTGTGGGTCGTATTGTATTGAGGGAGCTTTAATTCCCTATTAAAGCTGATATTATTGATGTCAAAACCGTCTTATTACTTCCACTTAACATTCACTTTGTCAGGTATTGCATGACTTGACATACTAAACAGATATCTTCGTAGATGGTTTTCAGAATGTCTGGCTGCTGATTCAGTCATGTAACGCATGCTAGGTTTGAAGTTATTAGCTCGAAATTATCTTTTGATTTTATTATGTATTTACACCTGTCATGTCTTTTTTGTGTATTCTAACAGATTTTAGCCAACAATTTATTCATGAGATAAGAGAAGATAAAGGTTCTTGAATATGGCTACAGCAGTGCCATCAGACAACCGAGTTTATCTTTACCGCTTACTTACGCTTAACATAGATTGCGCCACTACAATTGTCAGGAATTTAATTGACGACAGATGCTTAAAAACACCACTAACAGCCCTTTTGGCTAAAGAAAGAAAGACTATAAACACCCTTAGAGACAACAAAACAATAACGAAGCTCCAGTTTGATTCGTTGTATCCACAAATTGGTATCCCTACATCGTCGGACTTCGATCTTACTTTTTCTATATGCCTGCTGCGGAGCCTGAAACATTTTGGTTTAAATCCTAAATATACTTGGAATGCTGCCCCTCATCCAGGAGATATTTCACTGGAAGCAGATCTATGTCGCTTGCGAATGCATCGCAACAAAGTAAGTATGGATTCATTATATTGTGTCACGATGCAGTGATAATGTTCCTGCATAGCACATGGAAAAATGATGTTGGAATCCTAAATTCAATGGAACTTGATCAGTTGAGCTACTTGTCGATTAATAAAGCACTATCATTAGATTCTTTATATTGAAACGAAATTCTTACAAATTGGTTATATCCTTTGCTCTCAGCAGTAAATGTTTACCTGTATACTTATGTAGAGCAAACATACATTGCATTAATCACGCAGTAAAAGAGTGCTGTACATAGTGGCCACAGTTTTAACTTTGCTTTGTTCATATTTTATAGACGTCGCTATTTAAACTTGACTCTCATAAAAACTACAATTTTTTTACTGGATCCGCCCATGTATTAACGGGAGAGAAAAAATCGTATGCAAACAAGGCAATTAACGTGCCGTTAATACGTGACTTTTATTTTTGAAATGCTTTTTCAGGGATGTTTATGTATTGAGAACTGGTATCTGCTTCTTGATT
Organism: Mercenaria mercenaria; assembly: GCF_021730395.1. Classification (NCBI taxonomy): domain Eukaryota; kingdom Metazoa; phylum Mollusca; class Bivalvia; order Venerida; family Veneridae; genus Mercenaria; species Mercenaria mercenaria. The sequence continues at coordinate 66,540,702 of NC_069375.1, forward strand.
CTTCCTTAATAATCTCTTCTTATAGCGCAAAAGATGCAATTTAATCCATGATATGTTCTGCTTTATCAGTTACAAAACCCAAACCCACTACCCCCAAAAATGTACGTTCTTGCTCCACCCCTTGTTTACACCCCTTTTGGAAGTAAGGTTCGATTTTTTTTTTTTTTGTTGTTGAATTAATATAATTGTATAAAAATTGAGTGTAACTTGTGCATTTTTTTGTTGTTTCTTTTATGAATCATTTTAATGTTTTTGTACGTATCAGTTGGAATGTTTTTATTTAATTTCGCAAAGAATTTAGATAAAACATTTAAAAGCCTTAAACTACGTTCGTACTCATCCGTACTCTAAATGTGTTCGTTCTCAAAAGAATCCAGTTGTCAAGTTAATTAACGAACCACATTTTTTCTTCATCTTTTTTGCATGTTAGGAGCTATGACAAGTTGTTTGAAACGAGAGCGACGGGACCTTTGCAACCTTAGTATAAGAATAGTGTTAAGATGTTTAGATATGCTAGTTATGTCTTAGATGTTAGTTGTTAAGTCTTAAAGTTGTGCACAACTTACTGTTACTAAATGTTTTTCTTCTCTGCATAGGACTTGGTCACTTTTATCATTAGTGGTGGAGTATGGCAAGGGGCGTTTTCGTACCCTTACTCGTTTAGTTTAATTAACGAAAACGACTCTTGGCTCGCTCACACTGCTACATGATAGTGTAAGTGACATCAAAATTTCAGAACTTTGGCGAACGCAAGCTTTTGCTTGTAACTGGAAAAATCAAAGTCTCAAAATTCAATGTTGTATCTAGTGTACAGCTTTTTTGGAACGTAACAGCTGTACACAATGCGATGCAACCTTTTTCTCTCTTCTCTTACTCTATTACTCTCTTGTTCTCTTCCAAAACAAAAATCAAAATTACTAATGCTAATGGACCGAACGGCAACCGATATCGCTAGGGTCGGGCTAAGTTTAGGCAAAAACAGGACAGCCAAAAGTATGGAGGTGTCGTTAGACCAGCTTTATGCTATGGTAGGGTGATGTGGAGTAGCATAAGGAACCGCTTTTGGTCATCACGAGGCGTTACAAGCTTGGAAAAGTAGGAGTGACTCCGTCTAGTGACAGGATCTGGTCTTATTATGTCCGCTGAGATTGCTAGATAGGATATACAAACCAGCTCTGTATATCAAAGGGTGCCTACTCATGAAAAGCTTGCAACGTCATCCTAGTACAAAAAAACTTGAAAGCCCGACTCTGGTGTATGTCATATCGAAGTTTCGAATCTTTGGCAAACACAAATCTCTTTCTCATTTCAAACAATCAAAATCAAAATTACTAAGGCTAATGGACCGAACGGCAACCGAAAGTTCTCATTCAGATTGACTTTGATAGATCGGCGCGGGTAAACTGTCAATGCTGGCTTCGGCCCGACTCTGCACTTGGTAGGCGATGAAGCCGGTGGGGGGAATTAGTTTACCCGTCATTGCAATGATTGTCTGCAAGGTATAACATGCCAGTGCCACGTTCATTGGAAGGGCGACGCTTCTCTATTGAGACGCCCGCATACACCTTTGAATAGCCTTGCCGTCCGGGCGTTGCGGTAAGTGTTCGGGGACTGGCATGACAATGTCTTGTGGAGATACTTATCGTTCAAAATTCAAAATACTTCTTCTCTCTCTGTTTCTTCTATCATTTGGCACTCTATCCCAAATTTCTGTAATGCAGCCATGCTCCAGTATAAACATCGACGAATCTCAATGTAACTACATTTATTAAGCAACTACATTGAATTCTCAGATGGTGATACTTGGAAACATGACGGTGGCAAGCCCGTTAAATGCAGAGCCATAGAAATTTGGTACTGTACATTTTTCTAAGTGTGATATTGCAATGCTGAACGAATACGTCGGCTTGTACCTCAGGCCGATGTCTGATTAGCTTAATGTTGAAAAACGAAATGTCAATTCATACTAGAGAATCGGACACGATATTTTCACATGCTGAAGCCCCTTGATGCCTAGTTTAGACCATCTATTTTGCTTTGAAATTGATACGAACTTAAAATCACTGCTTTTTTAGGTGATTAGCAAACTGGCTTGTTTTTCTTACCACGACAGAAATTGATATAACACATACAAGGCTCATTATTCATGCAACGTTTTCTCCAGTATGAGTTGACATATGCCTATTATATTTCTCAAGGCGTGAACGTATCTATAATGAAAAAGTTTAATCATAAGGATTCGTGGCAGCGTTCTTTGTATACTTGTACAGAAATACGATGACATACCGAGTCTGGATTAGGACATTGTTTCAAAATCTGTCTAACCTATGTGGGATTGCTATGTTTACATTACTATATGACAAAGACACGGCACTGTTCTGAACATTTTATTTTCAATGTCTCATCATCTTTCATCAGAACAAAGCAAAAGTATCAATCGGTTAGTCTCACTTTTACACTCGATCTTATTTTGGCATTGCAGAAGCAGCACTTGCCATTTACTTTTATCCGATCGACACAATATTCGCAAAATGTGTGACCGCAAGGCACCAGTGTATGATCTTTCTGTGCGGACAAGCATATGATGCACAGCATCAGTTCGTCCCTTGCCTCTTGCTTGGCTTCGGACAGTTCTCTCTGATGAGCCAGCAGTAGCTCATTTTCCCTCTTTTCCCAAGCCGTTTCGCTCAAAGTACTGCTGGCAACCGTTGATGAAGGCCTCGTGTAAGGCTTGAGCTTGTGTAATCCTATGATGCCTCTTATTGGACTTTTCGGTTTCGTACTCTGGGTCGGACTGATAATATCTGGCAACTCAGAACTGAAACAGAACAAATAAACGAACGTCAGTTGAACCTTTTAGAAACAAATTGTTACATGGTCAATTCATCAAGTCAGTATTAAGTAGTAACTCTCAAATCTCAAAGTGTCAACTCACCAATTTCATCCCTCAGCAAGCCTTGATTCTCCAAAAGGAATCTCGCAGCAGCTATTACGTCCGACATATCCGTTTCGTTCGTCGCCTCTCTGATTTCGTTTTCCCACAAGTTAAGTTTCGATAGTGCCGACATGCTACTCTTGAATAAGGAAGGGTATCGTCCGCTATCCATGTTGACACAAGTTACCACGTTATCTATGTTTTCAATTAAGTTTTGAGCTCTTCTCACTATGCCTCTTCGCTTGTATAAGACAAATGTTTCCATTGCTTGGCGACGGCTCTCTGTCATGAGTGAGCTCAGTAAATCTGCGGCTGCACTGTTCATCGTTCTGATACAGAATGACACTAAGAATGCATATGCACACACTCCCTCTAGCGAAAATTGTTTCGACCAATCAGAATATGGCATATAAACCACGCCTACTTTGTATTGACCAATCAGAAAGCAGATAGATTCAAAAAGTTATTTTTCGGTACAGTACCGGGGAAATCGACACTTGGGCTTCAGTCTACTGACTGCAATTGTACTGTCAAGATGCAAAACAATTCTTCTCAACAATTTAGCAAGATGAAAGTTAACATAATCAGCATTGAAACACTGAGACAGAGGTCTCGAACTCTGGATATGCTACTAAGAAACGACGATGAGAAGTTAAAGTTGTGTGAGAAAGAGCACACATTGTCGCTCGGAGAATGTCACCAAAGTTATTTGGAAGAACAACTGTATGGATTTCTTACAGAAGACAAAATTGAACTTCTACATATGCTATTTATTACGGACTTGTCGAATCCTGAAGTGACATATGAGATAGCTTTGTCGAAATATGATACTAGATTCTTGATACTTGTGATAGACTACTATGATATACAACTGTGGAGAGATGAACTCAAAACCTTTGTCGTGAGGAATGAACGGGTCTATTGGAATCTGGCTAATGCAACTCTAATACTGTCGTTTGTCGATAATGGAATAATACACAGGTTCATGAGAGAGGTGGATCATAAGAAACATTACAGACCGATGCCACCATTTCAGTTCAATGAAAGACCTAAAAGAAACGCAACGTGTTTCGGGGACATTTTTCAAGCTATTGGCACGCGTAACTGAACTCATGTTGATATAAATTAATGAATGCAATAAAACTGAATCAAATTTGAACATGTGTTTGTTATGTTATGTTATGTTATGTCAACGGACAAGACCGATTGTCACAGTAATTTGCCCAATGCTGTGCAGTAACCCTCATACTGTGTAAAAACAACACGCCATTCAACTTTCAAAAATACCCAAAGCCCTAACCCTAACCTCACCTACTTTTTCCTAGCCATACACCAAGGACCAATCACCCTTGAAGCCGATTTCGTTTTGGAAAAAAATGTACAAGACGTTAGGTTAATGCCAGTGATTTTGACAAGGTTTGATAAGTAGTGCCCCTTATTTCATGTTGTGAATAAAACAAAACGCCAGTTGACAATTAGCATTAAGCAAAACTGACGGTACATAATTAATGTGATTATAGTTAATCACAAAGACAAAATAAAACCAACTTCACAGTTTTAACAAATTTTCAAAAATTGACCTCCAACAACTTGTCCTAGCCCAACTCCGAGGACCAAACACATCAACAGCCAATTTCACTTTGGGTACTATATTACAAAATGTGAAGTCTTTTTTAAAGATTTATGTCTATTCATTTGTCTTTATTTTGCACCTTTAAGTATTAATATGATATGTATGTTACCAAAATGAAGGTGAAAGATTGAACAATACCATGGTACTATTTAAATAACATTTTATGCATCATGATATCTTTTAAATAACAACATATATAAAAGTCTATATTTCTTTCAATTTCGTAGGGGCCACCGTGGGTCGCTAACCACTTGCCCCTCATCGAAGTGCGTTCGAGCTTCACTCGAGGCGTTGAATTATTCATGTGAGGAAGCCATTCAGCTTGCTTACGAAAGGTCGGTAGTTCTATCCAGTTGCCCGCTCGTGATGAAATAATGCATGGAGGGGCACCTGGGGTCTTCCTCCACCATCAAAGCTGAAAAGCCGCCATATGACCTATAATTATGTCGGTGCGACGTTAAACCCAATAAATAAGTTTTAAATTCATTTTTCTGCATAATAATGAATGCATATGAAATAAGAACAAAAATGTCAATTGTCCTTGAAGCAATATTGTTGCTAAGGAAATTAATTTCAGGTAATTCAACTTTCCATGTCGAGAGAAAATTTATGATTATAACTCAGCTTTAAAATCGATTTGCTCTTAAGTGTTCAAGTTTAATGTCAGCCTTTCTTTGTATTCACTTTTTCACTCAGTCTCCAAGTATACGGCTTTTACATTTGATATGACACTAATCATACTTTTTTTCTTTTCAGCAAGCGCATATATCATCGACAGCAGGAATAACAGAGACTGATTTTAATGACGACTGGATCGATATCGAAGGGGTATCTTCTCAAAAACAAAAATGCCATTGCACTATTTCTAACTTGAAAACTTTAACTTTGACGCTTTCCTGTGAAGTTGAAGGCCCCTGGTTCGAATTCTTGCCACTTCCATTGCAGTGTGCAATCTGGCAAGGCACGTTATCACAATCGCCTCATTCTACCTAGCTGTATAAGTTGAAGGAGTTAGGATTAAAGGACTGTATCACAATTGCGTCAGTCGACCCAGTTGTATAAATTGCAAGGGTTGGGGTAACAGAGATTTATCTTCATGGAATTACACGCCTCAACACGTGTATCATTGAAGGTTCCATGTTCATCGTCGTTTGAATACATCTGCGGATGTCTCTAAATTACTTTTTGTACTTTTAGCATGTATGAATGTTGAGTTCTGCTCAACCCGGAGCTAGAGGGCATGGACGGTAGCATGCATTTCCACTACCGTCCATGAACAGGCTCAATCAAACCGAGCCTACAACATTTTCGTTTTTGTCGTGTTGAGCGACCTGTGAAGTTTTATTATCACAGCAGCGTTGGTTGTGCCGTGTGGCGGCCGTAAAAAGTCTCCCCGTACATTCAATCAGGGCTGTTATATTTCGATCTTCTCAGATCGTTCAGCACGACTTTTATGTCGTGTTATTGGTACTGTTTAGTTTCTCAACATGACCATTTTGGCCTGGATGGTTCCAATACTCCCGCTTTCATAGCCTTGGGTATTGTTTAATCACCCCTTGGATATGGTGCCTGCTTTTTAATTTTGTCTTTTGACAGTTCCTGTGATACGCAGGTTCCATAACCTCAGATCTCCTTCCTAAATTCCAGTTTGTTTAGTTCTGCCCATTGTTTTCTCGTTTGGGGCAAACCCTTTATTTCATCTGGGGACCAAACGCCGCTCTTCATGGAATAACACGCCTCAACACGTGTCATTGAAGGTTCCTTGTTCATCGCCGTTTGAATACATCTATTGCTGTTTGTACTTTTAGCATGTATAAATGTTGAGTACTGCTCAACCCGGGGCTAGAGGGCATGGACGGTAGCATGCATTTCCACTACCGTCCATGAACAGGCTCAATCAAACCGAGCCTGCAACATTTTCGTTTTTGTCGTGTTGAGCGTCCTGTGAAGTTTCCACTTTTCTCTATTTGATCACAACTGCCTCAGTCGACCCAGCTTTATAAATTGTAATGGTTACAGAGCTTATAAAGAAACAGTTAAACGTAGCAATTACTTTTACCTTTTTAATCTTGTTCACACTCTAGAGGCCATATTTTCTTCTAGATCCATATGCATCCCCAAATGAATATTTGTCTGTATGAGAACTAAGCCAAATTAGAAAAAGGTCGTCTGGGTCAAAAACTGTGCCACTAAGTCAAATTGGAGAAAAAACAAACATTATTCAAACTCTAAAGGCCCTTTTTTCAAGATTATATACATGTATAAAGTATATAAACCTGGCTAGAATGTTTCACTTATAAAAAACATAATAATTTGAAACTTCGGATATAAACTAGGTCACTAAGTGACATCATAGAAACGTCTTGATACCTTTCTAAACAATATAGTTTCTCCTGAATTTATAATGAACCTGGTCGGAATTTTATCGAATTTTATAGACTTTTGCTCAAAAGTAGAACTGGGTTATTTTGGTCAAAAACAAATTCATTAGGTCAAATCATAAAAAAAAAATTTTCTTTAGAATTTATATTTTCTACCCAATCGTTCTCAAATATGGTCAGAATGATTATCCTTATTAATTCGAGGTCAGTTTTAAAACCATCTGAGTTAAAACTTTATGCCACCTTGTCAAATCATAAAGCAATACTTTACAGCTATAGAAGCCGTAATTTCAATGTGATCTTTATGAAATATTGACGGAATGTTTATAAACCTAATCTAGTCTGAAACTTGGTAATATTGGGTTAGATATGTGCTACGAAATAAAATCAAAGAAAATTTGTGGTAGCATTTTTAATTCAGTATTTTCTAATGTATGTATTGTAAACGTGGTCATATCTTTATACGATTTAGAAATACATTTGGAACTTGACTATCGGAGATCAGAAACTAGGTCACTATGTCAGATAATAAACAACTCTTATTAACGCTACATTTTCTATCTCTTTTTCATTGTCAGTTTAAAAATGTTTTATTTGTGGTAAGGCACTCAACAGCTAATTTAGGTCAAATACAGGTGAACCAACAACGTTTTTAGTCATTTCATATTCGCAACGCAAAATGAAGCCTTTAATTAGGCCACACAGTTTCTAACTTTGGCACATCAAGTTATTTGGCCGAATGGCATCATATTGTATACTTGGCATCGTTTTTGTAGTGGTTAACACAATGAAGTGTCAAGAACCACTGATTTTCTGATGTTTTGCTTATTGTTTTCTTTTTCAGAGCACTGTAATGATTTGCACAGACCAAGATGTCTCATGTTTTACTTTCAAACTGAAGTGATGGGTGACAGGCTTTTACTAGCAAAATTGTGGAGGAAAAAATCAGGTAGCTATTCATTTCACAATTACAATGCTGTAATTTCAACTTGATGCTTGAACATTTTTGTCATAAATTCTGTAAGAATGTAGATGTAGATATTTTGCTAAGCATTTCAGTATCAAGTGTCATTCTACATTTGATTTTGTGTTATGCAGAAAACATTAAAATATGAGCAATATTATTTGTTTAGTTTCAATTTTTCAGAGCACAGAACACAGAAATATCTTGAATTTCAACAAGCATAATGTCATTATAGCTTCATATTGTTGAATTGAATCACTGTCATAAATATACTAAGACTTATTCATTTATATTACAGGCTGTCAAACAGACAAGATGCTAGAGTCCACAGTGCTGTGTGCTTTTTTGATGAAAAACAGAGATAGACATTTTGCCATTGAAAATAATGGATTCTGATGTATTTCGTTTTAACGTGTATTGTTTTATTATGTTGATATCTGCCCGTACAAGAGGCAATGCCCGTAAAAGAGGCACTACTATTGCTTGAGTTTGCTTTTTCATTTATCGATAGTAACAACAGTCACTGTAGAAAAGTACTCCGAGATGAAGGTTTGGTGTGTTTGTCTGTATCATGAGTCTTATAGCCTCTCCTGTCTGTCCGAATTTATACTATGCCGACTTGTTTGCCGGGTACACTGTCCATACCCAATACTAAGAGATAAGGGTATTCACCCGTGTGAATGAACAAGTTCACTCACGCTGGTTTTACCTTTGCTTATTTAGTGTACTGGGTAGACAAGTGCGGTCTATCACATCTCGGAGAAATATGATACATCAAGTAAGGATCGTTGGCAAATACAACGTGACACGTTAGGAAAAATACAGTCAAACTGAAAAACTTTTCATAGAATCTTACTTTTGAGATATTAGATAAGGCGGATAGTACTTCGAAATTTCAACACGTTGTAAAACCAAACTGATTGCTGACTGATCATTTTTTCCTGAACGTCTCATTTTGTATTTGCTATCGAGCCTTTATGTCCAACTACATGTCATTGCATCGAATTGCAGTCAAACCTCTGATACTGTAGTATGATGAAAAAGTATAGCACAATGCATCGTCTCAATGCGAATAAAGCGATAACTCTTACATACTTGAGAATGACAGAGTTACATCTTTTTGAAAACCATTACAAAATCCTAGAGATGCGTCTTGTCAACCTTTCGAGTAAGCTGTAATACAAAATCATAATAAGACTCGTATCAAACTATCAGAATGCCAAAACATGACCATAAGGCTATATGATAGCGAACGTTACTCAGAGATTTGAAATGCTTTTCGATGCAATAGTATGATGTTGGAATTTTTTCCTAGTCCTTACATGGTGTTGAGCATTTTTCCTCCCTTGTTTGGATTCTGATCGGCATGGGCAAAGTGTTAATGCTGGTTATAATGACCCGACTCCGTATTTGGCGAGGCAGCGAAGCCGGTATGGGGAATTACTTTGCCCGACGCTGCGAGAATTCATGGACAGGCATTAGATGCTTTTGCTCCGCCAAAGGGAAGCACGACGTTCCCTCTATTGAGATGTGCGAATTACACTCTTTGGTTGCCTAGCTGTCCGGACGCCGCAGTTAGATGTACGGGGAAAAGCATCGAATGTCTATCCATGATACCGATCCTTGTGATTCTAGGTTTGATCCGGCATTGAAGTAATGTGAATTTTGTCCTGATGCGTCACAGGATAGTTATCATTTTCTCACTATCCTGTTGCTAACTTTTTCCAAATTTCGATCAGTAGGGAAACAAAACAACATGACGTTGGAATTTTCTCCTAAATTACTAATGCATAACACGTTGTTGAACATCAGTGTCCAATGTAGGGAGAAACTTCTCCTAATTCAAAACGATGATACCTAAGAAATGTCAAAGCATTATGTGTTTTGTATATACGGGACAAATTTTCCAAAACAGTCCACCTTGATAGTTTTATAGTATATGTAGGATTTCATGTTCGGTCAAACAGCATCAGTGACACTATACGAATTTGTCCAAGGCAGGAGAAACTTCTCCAATTACAACATGATGATGCATACGAAATGCCAAAGCATTGTGCCCTTGTATGTACGGGACACATTTTTCAAAACAGTCCACCTTGATAGTTTTATATTATATGTAGGATTTCATGTTTGGTCAAACATATACTCCTCGGATAGTACATACACGTGTTTTTTTTAAGGATTTAAGGAAAAGTTGGCATCTGGACCTAGGACTATGTTTGTGTCTGCCAGATCAAACAATATTGAAATCACGTTGTCACACGCACCAAGCCGAGAGCGATGCAAAAACACGTCCGCTCTCGACGGCTGTACAATTGGTCATGTGACCACTTGCAACTTGAGGAAAAAATGCTCGACGCTGATTGGTCAGTTACTTTCAGTGTAGACTCGTCCCGTTGGACGAAACCACGTTGAAAGCTATCAGCCAATCAAATCGTTCGTGACGTCACAGTTTGTTATTTTTCGGCAGGCAGAGCCTTTATAAGCGGCTGCACAAGCTCAGTTGTTCAGCTGCTCCTGAGCTCTCGCCGCGTGCACGTCGCGGAGCAGGCATGCGGCTCTACCGGAAGTGGTCATAACTATATTGAGGACAGCCGGTAGAGTCACAACAAAGGGCGAGGGCAGTGGCCCTAAGAAGGATTGTTTTACCACCTCTCTGTATTGTCATCTTCCACGCTGAACGCTAAGATTGGTACTCCGAAAGGATTACGAGGGACAGCATGACAAGACGCCCGCTGACGCTCTAGGATGGACAGTGAAGGCGCGAATACTCTCGCTCATATGGGACTCCCGGCAGCGAGTATAAATAAAACTACACAAAAAAAAAAAAAAAAAAAAAAAAAAAAAATCAGTTCAGTTAGGCGGGCTGATTTCACCAAAATTTCAAGGTGTTTCCGCGTCAGTATGTTTAAGATTTTTCTAGTGTTAAAATGTTCAAGTTTGGAGTTAAAGTGTTATTCGTGGTGTACAAGAAACAAGACAGATGAAGAATGCCTGGGGTGAGTACTTTGGCAAAGTCGCGTCGCTCTCGTATTGTACACGTTAGGATTTTGATTAGGACACAAAAGACTGGCAACGCACGTTGGCATAGCGATGCCAAGTCTTGGTTCGGCTAGAACTTGATCCGGGGTTTCGATCAATTGAGAATGTCCAGTGTTCGGCGTAACCACTTAGGGCGAGGAGACTCGCTATACCGACAACGGAAAGACGGTTGAGCTCCTGTCCCCGTCATTGTGGTGAACATCTTTCCAGCCTAAGACAGCTGGAGTTCTCTCTTGATTGAAATGACACTCGAGTTGATATACTTACTCTCGAGGTCGTCTGAGTGTCTACTGTTTGAGTCTTGCATCAGCTTGATGCTGCATTCCGATATAATATTCACGGTAGACATGGTCACCTGTTGATCGTTCAGTGCTTTTGCAGATCGCCAGAAAATGCGATAGCCAATTAACGAACCACATTTTTTCCTTCAGCTTTTTTGCATGTTAGGAGCAATGACAAGTTGTTTGAAACGAGAGCGACGGGACCTTTGCAACCTTAGTATAAGAATAGTGTTAAGATGGTTAGATATGCTAGTTATGTCTCAGATGTTAGTTGTTAAGACTTAAAGTTGTGCACAACTTACTGTTACTAAATGTTTTTCTTCTCTGCACAGGGCTTTGTCACTTTTATCATTGGTGGTGGAGTACGGCAAGGGGCGTTTCCATATCCTTACTTGTTTAGCTTAATTTAAGAAAACGACTCTTGGCTTGCTCGCACTGCTACATGATAACATAAGTGACATCAAAATTTCAGAACTTTGGCAAACATAAACTTTTCAATGTTGTATCTAGTGTACAGCTTTTTTGGAACGTAACAGCTGTACACAATGCGATGCAACCTTTTTCTCTCTTCTCTTACTCTATTACTCTCTTGTTCTCTTCCAAAACAAAAATCAAAATTACTAATGCTAATGGACCGAACGGCAACCGATATCGCTAGGGTCGGGCTAAGTTTAGGCAAAAACAGGACAGCCAAAAGTATGGAGGTGTCGTTAGACCAGCTTTATGCTATGGTAGGGTGATGTGCAATAGCATAAGGAACCGCTTTTGGTCATCACGAGGCGTTACAAGCTTGGAAAAGTAGGAGTGACTCCGTCTAGTGACAGGATCTGGTCTTATTATGTCCGCCAAGATTGCTAGATAGGATATACGAACCAGCTCTGTATATCAAAGGGTGCCTACTCATGAAAAGCTCGCAACGTCATCCTAGTACAAAAAAACTTGAAAGCCCGACTCTGGTGTATGTCCTATCGAAATTTCGATTCTTTGGCAAACACAAATCTCTTTCTCATTTCAAACAATCGAAATCAAAATTACTAAGGCTAATTACTTTGGACCGAACGTCAACCGAAAGTTCTCATTCAGATTGACTTTGATAGATCGGCGCGGGTAAACTGTCAATGCTGGTTTCGGCCCGACTCTGCATTTGGAAGGCAATGAAGCCGGTGCTGGGAATTAGTTTGCCCGTCATCGCGATGATTGTTTGCATTTCATAGCATGTCAGTGCCACGTTTTTAGGAAGAGCTACACTTCTCTATTGAGATGCTCGCTATCACCTACTAACAGCCCTTTCGTCCAAGTGTAGCGAAAGGTGTTCGGGGACTGGCATGCCAATGTCTTGCGAATATACCGATCTGGTCAATTTGAATGCGAATTTGGCTTCTACTTCTTCCTCTGTCTTACTTCTTTTCACACACACTCGCTATTTGGCATTCAAACGATCAGCGTGGGTCAAGCGTTAATGATGGCTAAAGCCCGACTCTGTGCTCAGTAGGCAATGACGCTAGTACGGGGAATTACTTGGCCCATCATTGCTACGATTGTCTGTCAGATATAACATGTGCGTACCACGTTCTTTGGAAGAGCTACACTTCTCTATCGAGATGCTCGCTATCACCTTTGAACAGCCCTGTCGTCCGAGTGTAACGATAGGTGTTCGGGGACAAGCATGACAATGTCTGGCAGAGATACTGATCGTTCAAAATTCGAAACACTACTTCTTCCCTCTGTTTCTTCTATCATTTGGCACTCTATCCCAAATTTCTGTAATGCAGCCATGGTCCAGTATAAACATCGGTGAATCTCAATGTAACTACATTTAGTAAGCAACTACATTGAATTCTCAGATGGTGATACTTGGAAACATGACGGTGGCAAGCCCGTTAAATGCAGAGCCACGGAAATTTGGTACTGTACATTTTTCTAAAGGTGATATTGCGATGCTGAACGAATACGTCGGCTCGTACCTCAGGCCGATGTCTGATTAGCTTATGATTGAAAAACGAAATGTCAATTCATACTGGAGAATCGGACACTATATTTTCACATGCCGAAGACCCTAGATGCCTAGTTTAGACCAACCATTTCATAATAGACTTGAATTACTGGTAAGGCAAAAGCAATGATGATTTTTGAAGGTATTCGTGTTAAAGGCTCGTCTATTACTATTGACAAAACAGCGACTTTGTACAAACGAGTCCTTTGGTTAAAGCATACAAATATCCAGCATTAACTCATAATTGCAGTTGGTTTTTCATAAGGTGTGTTTCCATTAGACACTAAAAAGAGAAATCATAGGGACTTTTGTCTGTATGCTAATAGATTGTTAACGAAAGTTGTTGAACACATTTGTGTTTCAAGCTGATGGGCAATTGTCTGCTTTGATATCAAAATTATTAGTCTCCAGTTTGAATTCGCATCTGTATGTATTTTGAAATGTCCTGGTGTCCAAGTATTGGTTACTGATTACGTTAGTTTAGATTAAGGATATTGATGTATAGATATAGCCATAGTATCATGATAAGTTTAAGGACCTGAATTCAGATGTAGAAAAAACAAAGCAGAGTAAGTTTTTAATTTATTGTCATCATACTGAGGCAAAAGAATAACATCAGCTAATACTTTAGTCTGTCAGTCTCATTTTTACACTCGATTTTATCTTTGCATTGCAAAAGCAGCACTTGCCACTTGCTTTTATCTGACCGACGCAATATTCACAAAATGTGTGACCGCAAGGCACCAGTGTATGATCTTTTTGTGCGGACAAGCATATGACGCACTGCATCAGTTCGTCCCTTGCCTCTTGCTTGGCTTCGGACAATTCTCTCTGATGAGCCAGCAGTAGCTCATTTTCTCTCTTTTCCCAAGCCGTTTCGGTCAACGTACTGCTGGTAACCGTTGATGAAGGCCTCGTATAAGGTTTTAGCTTGTGTAATCCTCTGATGCCTCTTATCGGACTTTTTGATTTCGTACTCATGGTCGGACTGATGATGTCTGGCAACTCGTCATTGTCCTCACCGCTTATGACGATGGTTCAGTTAGTGTGATCTGTTTCTTCGCTTTGTCCATATTGTCTGAAACAGAAAACATAAACGAACGTCAGTTGTTTTACAAAAGTTGTTACATGGTCAATGCAACAAGTCAGTATTAGCTAGTAAAAGTATCGAGTTCAATTTCAAATTCAAACTGTCAAATCTCAAAGTGTCAACTCACCAATTTCATCCCTCAGCAAGCTTTGATTCTCCAAAAGGAATCTCGCAGCAGCTATTACGTCCGACATATCTGTTTCGTTCGTCGCCTCTCTGATTTCGTTTTCCCACAAGTTCAGTTTCGATAGTGCCGACATGCTACTCTTGAATAAGGAAGGGTATCGTCCGCGATCCATGTTGACACAAGTTACGACGTTATCTATGTTTTCGATTAAGTTTTGAGCTCTTCTCACTATGCCTCTTCGCTTGTATAAGACAAATGTTTCCATTGCTTGTCGACGGCTCTCTGTCATGAGTGAGCTCAGTAAATCTGCGACTGCACTGTTCATCGTTCTGATACAGAATGACACTAAGAATGCATATCCACACACTCCCTCTAGCGGAAATTGTTTCGACCAATCAGAATATGGCATATAAACCACGCCTACTTTGTATTGACCAATCAGAAAGCAGATAGATTCAAAAAGTTATTTTTCGGTACAGTACCGGAGAAATCGACACTTGGGCTTCAGTCTACTGACTGCAATTGTACTGTCAAGATGCAAAACAATTCTTCTCAACAATTTAGCAAGATGAAAGTTAACATAATCAGCATTGAAACACTGAGACAGAGGTCTCAAACTGTGGATATGCTACTAAGAAACGAAGATGACGAAGATAAGAAGTACAACGAGACAGAGCATACATTGTTGCTCAGCAGATGTCACCAGAGTTATCTGGAAGAACAACTGTATGGATTTCTTTCAGACGACGACATCGAACATCTACATGTGCTGTTCATTACGGACTTGTCGAATCCTGTTGTGAATTACGAGACAGCTTTGTCGAAATATGATACTAGATTCTTGATACTTGTGATAGACTATTATGACATACAACTGTGGAGAGATGAACTCAAAACCTTTGTCGCCAGGAATGAACGGGTATATTGGATTCTGGCTAATGCAACTCTAATACTGTCGTTTGTCGACAATGGAATAACGGACAGGTTCATGAGAGAAGTCGATCATAAGAAACATTACAGGCCGATGCCACCATTCGTGTTTTGTCAAACACCAAGAAGAATCGCAACGTGTTTCTGGGACATTTATAAGGCTATTGGCACTCGTAACTAAACTGAACTGATGTTGATACATATTAGTGAATTGAATAAAACGGAATGAAATTTGAACATGTGTTTGTTATGTTATGTTATGTTATGTTATGTTATGTCGACGGACAAGACCGATTGTCACACTAATTTGCCCAATGCTGTGCAGTCAGTAACAACAGGCCATTCAGCTTTCAAAAATGCTCAAAGCCCTAACCCTAACCTCACCTACTTTTTCCTAGCCATACACCAAGGACCAGACACCCCAAAAGCCGATTTCACTTTGGAAAAGTTTTAAGACTGTAGGTGAATGCCAGTAATTTTCCCAAGGTTAGACAGTTAATGCCCCTCGTTACATGTTGTGAAAAAAACATAAAGCTAGATGATATATGACTTAAGGTAAAACTAACGGTACATAATTTCTGTGTTTATCGTTTTATCACTAAGACAAATTTAGACCAACTTCACAGTTTTTTTTTAACAAATTTTAAAAATTTGAGTTTCTTTATGGCACAATTTTCTAAAGGAGGAATGTCTCGGCTGTCTCTATCATTATCAAACTCTCGATGTTGAAAAAATTATATCCCTGTCCCATGGAATGATCCCTGTGCAGTGGTGGAACTAACGTTGTGGTCAATGTTGTCGGCGGCCGCTGTTGTGAATAGCCCTAACTTCAGATTGGATGGACATACAATATTCTGTCTTTCATACATCTTGCAAACACTGTTTCCGAGTTCACTGGACATTTCTAAAACTCTACTGCAAGACACTGACAATCCAACATTATGAAGTTTATCAACTAGACCTCATTTGCGTGTTTCTGCATGAACAAACATGCCAACATAGATTGGCAGGGGACATTCACGATCCTTTGCATTAAAATTGGAGCCGAGGGAATTAAAAAAGTTTTGAATTTATTCATATCAAATAAAGAGCAAACTATTTTTTTCAGCATCACATAATTATGTTACATCAGTCCCTCAAACAGTTCACCCTACATAAAAACACTTTTTAATCTGGGTATCTATAACGTGAAAGCCGCAGAGAAGTTCGCTTTTTGGTATTTTATGCAGACATTGGTACACTACGCAACCAAGGGCGGTTCTGATACTGTAGCGACGCGCAGCCAGCATTTGGTCAGCGCTGGAAAAAGGAATAAATCACAGGGACTTTGTCCGGGCGATAACTGAGGGCGCGTCAATTGCTTGACCTGCTGTACGATATTGCGATTGTTTGCAGATATAATGTCTTGAGTAAGACACATGCCCCGTTTACCAGTTTGTTGGCGGCGGTCATGATATTTTCGAACTACTTTAGAACTTTGTTCTTGTAAAATATTTCAGAAATAGATACGCCAGGTGCACAAGGTATTTACTTAAAAGGGCATTGAGATTTGAACAAAAGTGAGTGTAGAGCCCGGTTGCAACTCGAGTTCTTTTGCTATAACTGGTCGTTCTTGTCCTGTTATGAGCCACTGCTTTTGTTTATCGGCCTGTGAGGTTCGAAGTATTATATATATGTTTCATACCTTGTGTGAAGTGCATTCATTCCCCTTTCCCTTCCATTTTCATAGATTTTCAGAAGCTATTTGTCAATTGTCAAACGTTATGGTACCAAACCAGAAAAAAATCTCCGACAATTTCAAATATTTAGTCACAATTTCACTAACACTTCCAGATGAAATGCCCACTGATGCAGCAATGTTATTAGAGAATAGTGACGTTTATGAGTGTCCTTGAGAGATAGATTTTCCCTTATTAAATAGCCTTACTCAAATGTTAACAGTGGCTTTGTAAACGGTAGCATGCATTTCCGCTACCGTCCATAAGCAGGCTCAATCAAACCGAGCCGGCAACATTTTCATTTTTGTCGGGTTTGGTGATCTGTTGAGTTTCCATGATATTTTCAGATGGTGAAAAGGCACATTAAACAATTTTAAATTCTCAATATAACAGTTTCGGTCGCATATTCAGCGAACAACTTAACGTAAAGGGAAAGGCAATGTTGCTGCTTTGGTGTTAATTCCATCTGCTGGGATTTCTTCAGTTATTTAAAGAAGTGAAATGATTTTCCGAATTGACTTAAAATTGAGAAAGTTATGAACATATGAATATTTGATCAAAATGGCGGCCATTTTGTTTCCATGGCAACAAAAAAAAATGGTGGATTAATTAAATTTATAGACGCATATTTGAATTGTATTTACATGTACTTAATTTTGTAAAATAATTTCTCTATTTTTTCGACCTATAATGAAAGAAATTGCCATGTTTTACATCTTACATTCAAGAAACATATAAAATTAATCTGTTTAAATGGTTATTTGCTAAATAAAGAATTCAGCAGTGTGTAAATAACGTCATTAATACACAAAATGGCTGCCTCCATAATCAGCAATTTTCTTAAATTTCAAACTGTCATATCTTTTATTAATAGTGGTCCGATTTTAAAACTTCTTTCAGCGTTATGAAATGCTTGTGGATGGCTTCATATGAAATTAATGTCAGATTTTTTGTCCTTTAATGGAGACCTAATTTCCTTCTTACCTTTAGTCAGTGTATACGAGTGTGGTTTGGCTTGTAACTTCGATTAAACAAATTGTGTTGAATTGTTCACTGTTCATGGCCATTGAAACTACCTTGAAGTCTATGAAAAGATCATTCTTTTACCCATAACAGTATCTACGGAACAATATTACTCTAAAAATGTTCTGAATTTCACTTGCAGTAATGATTTTAAAACATGTATGCTTTTTCACAATTTCTGTCATTTCAGTATGTTTTGCAATAAATAGTTGAATCAATTATTTCTTCTACTAATTCATTTTACATATATACATAATTAAATGTAGATTATATAGTACTACCTGTTTTCTAAAAGGTTCTGGCGTGTGAACTATTTAACCTATCGTGCAATTCTCAAAGCTTTAATAATGCAATCAATAGAATTTCTCACAGGCACTTAATCATTTAATTATTTTTTATGATGATACCGTCGACGAAAGTTTCCTTTAATAATGTTTGAAATATTAAAAGAAAATAAATGTCAAAGTGAAAAGTTAATAATCAGTTTCTTTTTGAGATTGATTGAACTTGATTAAACAATGATCACTGAACAACAAGTGAAACTGAAGCCTGATAAAACCATATTTTGGTCGTATTTTTCAAAGCTTTGCAGTCGATATTTTCAGTTTTAAAATAAAAAGACCTGCTGTAGGTAGATTTTGCTGTTGGAATCTCAAACAGATATGTGATGTATTATAAACAATACGCACCGTATACCTATAATGTTAATTGATTTTTGATTTATCATATCGATTTCCTCCATGTTATACGAGATGACTAGTCCCTTCGAATGTTGGTAATATTTTGCAAATATTCTATTTGCAATTTCCATTTAATTTACGAGGAAATTTATCTGTGTTTCCGATAGATATCGTTGTTTAGGTGATGTGTCCGTATTGTGTTAGTGTATACATTATATATAATACAATTGAATGAAAGTGACATTAGAATTTTTTTAGTTGAATAAACGCACACGAACTGATTTATAGTAGTTATTACTATTATTTACAATAAAAGAAACAAAGAAATGAAAATGGTATACCCATGACATGCTTGGTAAAACAATATTGCAAATGTATTGGGCAATTCAAATGAATGAACAGTTTTTCTCCACATGTAGATGTCGAACAGAATGAAGAACCCTTTCTCGTCTTAACTGACAGGTTCACTCAATAAAAATATGGAGAATTTTAATGACAAATGTGCTAAAACAGAAAATGTTGAGCCATAAAGGCAGCCAAAGACAATTAAATATATAATTATGCTAAAGGTTCATTTTGACTGATCATGTTCATAAAGATAGTGGAAATGCATACTACCGTCAGAGCCCTATTGACTCGTGCTGCTCTCAATATCTGCACATGTGAAAATAGAATTTAGACACATCCGCAGACGTGTCCTACGACCTTTAACTTTGAGTGATGGGCATAGTTCAAATTAAGATAATGGGCTTGCCTTAAAATTGTCCCCAGATAAAAGTGGCTTTGATTAAATAAAATTTGAGATTCCACAGTCTCAGATGGCTGCCTATATATACTTATTAAGGGAAACATTTAAACATATTGTTTCTCAAAAAATCTATGTGGGTGTAAAAATTGACTTTCAGAAAAAGCTTTATATTTCCCAAATGGATTGTTTGAAAGAACGACTGTAATGAATTCTTGTTATAAGTCACAGTTGTCTCTTAACTCGATAGAGCTAGTTCGCAACATCAATCAGCTTATCAAAACGTAACGAGTACATGTGTTATTTTTGTTTCTTTGTTTAAATTTAACTTAAAGGCCAGTTAAGTATATTAGTTCCAGTCTATGTAAGATTAAGCTGAACATTATGTGTATATATTAGATCGATATATATCCACATTTTTTTTAACAAAGGACGTTCATCATCGTTTTCAGCTAGTCTCATAAGGCGTAGGCACTTCCTTAGTGAGTCATATAAATCATATATTGATATTCTTGCCAAGGTTTGTAGAACTCGGTGCTGATAACGGACATGAACAATGATGAAAAAGTAGATCTAAATATGAAAATAACATACCATTAAATATCTCATTCCAGAATTATATATGTTCAAGATATTACTATATTACTGTCTTTTCTTGTTTTCCGGGCATTAATGAAAATAAAACCTTCTTGATCTTAGGATCGAAAGTATAGATTTTAAACACTATGTCGCCTGCCTCCAGCTATTTTCCGCCTGAAATACATGCACGCGTTATTTCTGCGAGGAGTTCGTGCAGGACTAAGTAATATACCAAAGGACGTTGCTCTATATCTAAAATATTTTCTATAACCATTTGGGATTTAATTTTTTTTATTTTGTTTGGTTTATCGTCGCACCGACGCAATGTTAGGTCAAAGGGCGACTTTTCAGCGTTGATGCCGGAGAAAGATCCAAGGTGCCCCTCCGTGCATTATTTAATCACGGGCGGGCACCTGTGTAGAACCACCGACCTTCCGTAAGCCAGCTGGATGGCTTCCTCACATGAAGAATTCAACGCCCCGAGTGAGGCTCGAACCCACATCGATGAGGGGCAAGTGATTTGAAGTCAGCGACTTTAGCCACTCGGCCACGGAGGCCCCTATATCAATTTAGGAACCATTTAGGAATCTGGTTTAGATTTACATTTTTTTCTGATATACTTTGACGCCTATTTGGGCCAAGTCACATTTTCAGATTGTCAGTAGGAGATTACATCTTAATGAAAGACACAACACTAACAACTATAGCATAGAGCGTCAAACAATGTTTACAAATGGTATTGTTGTTCAGTTTATCCTTGTAAAAATGCCTCCACCAAGTTCGAAGTGCGAACAGTCTGTGACCCAGTTCGGAATCGATGTTGCCACAGATGCACTCATTTTACCAATCAAGGAATAAAATTAAATTCAGTTACTATTGGTATAATTGCGCTCAACAAAAGTAGTTCTCTTGTTTGCTTTACATTTTCTGTGACATGAATGTCCCTAGATTTAACTTTTAAGTTCGAAAAACTGTTTCTTAAATGCACAACTGTTGGCAACATATTATATCTGTACATATGAAAAAATATTACGTTTAAGAAGTAGTAGTGGTTCAACGCAATGTCATAATTTTGTTATAACACTACAGTGAGAGCGTTTTGCTCTCGATATATCTTATAGTATAGAAGACGTTTGTTAAACCGACTGCACATATTTATAACTGATAGAAAAACGATTGATAGTAAAAAAATTAATGTTTCAGCAATAAAACATACTTAACACATCGGATTGGTTTACGTTTTTATTGGTGTATTTTCACAATGAATCATAGGAAAACGTTGTTGTATTGAAAAGTGTATATCTTTTACACCAAAAAAAGTGTCATTGCTCTAAATAACATTTCGTCAATTTCAACATCTTAAATACCTTCAGCTTGCCATATTCAAACGACTGTTAAATACACGTGTTGATGGTTTTGCAATAATGTCTAAGTGTTATGTCTTTGTTCCCATTTAGCAAAGAAGGATGAACATGATTGTGACATTTTGCGACATTGTAACGCGATACAATCATTGTTTGTACGTCAACGTAAAGCGGCTGTTCCACGAATTGTCGCTACGTATATTATGGGACATTTTACAGCGTGTTGTAAGAACGACGCAAGTAAGTACTTCGGTGCATATAGTGTTAAAATCTTGGAACGATTTTCTCGTTAAATTCAGAAGGCAATGTTCTATTAATCCTCCGCTACTTTTTTGGGATAAATTCTATTTCTCAATAAAAATATGTTTTATTATAAACATAGAGTTTCATTTAAAAACTAATGTAAAATTATATAAATTGTGCTACTGCTCATGTTAACATTCGATGGTGAATATTATAAATATATAAGAATATATTACTGAAAATGAGAATCAAACAGTAACTGAAACCAGAAGAACAAACGGAAATGCAATTAAAATCAAAACAGTTCCTCCATAGTTGCATTGTATTCCGACCTGTTACTGCTATTAGACATACGGTAATGACACTTGGGATTATGATTACTACTTTACAGAAATGCACCGACTTGGTTACAGAAAAAGATACAAATAATCAGACATGTGCTTAGGTTGTCCGACGCTATTTCATACATTGATGGAGTTGTTTTACAGTGCAGATGTAAAAACATTTAACTCGCTTGGCAGCTGGCGGCGACCTTTAGAATTCATATTTCAAAGTTTTCCATGTACAGACCAGTACCGCCGCAATAGCCTAGTGGTAGAGCGTCCGCTTTGAGTGCGGGAAGTCTTGGGTTCGGCCGCGTCATACTAAAGACGCGAAAAATGGTTACCGTATCAATAGCTCCCTTGTTAGGCGCCCAGAATTAATAAAGATAACTGGCATCTTCTCTCATACCCTCGTGCCGATGGATTCCGTCTGGAATGAGGTGTCGAGAGAGATAATTATAAGTTTTAGATCTTGCTTCACAATCGACCTTATCTATAAATAAATAAGAATGAACTAGACTAGAACTATTTACCAGGCAACGATGGGATATAGACGGTTCAGGTTTGCACAATTAAACAGACCGTCAGATTGTAAAAGTATCTAAAAGTACTTCTCCATCTAATTTGCTTGAAACTCATTACAACATCTGTAATATATCAATTACCTAAAAGGTAGTGTAAATTTGATATCAATATAATATAAATCTTATATTATCTTTAGGTAAAATCTTTAAATTTTTACTATTAGTAAATTAAGAGGTAAGAACGGTCTCCACGGAAGCACAAAGACCTTAAGTCAGACATCGCAAAGTAAACGGGCCAAAAATAAAACTAGTTTACACATAGTAGACAGGATGCTTCAAATATCCATCAACAAATACAATTTAGTTATATGAAATTTAAGAAATATGAAGAAAAAAAGCAATTTGAATGTAGGGATAACACGTTTTTTCGTGTTATAACATCTGCAGAATCCCGAGGGTAACGACACAAAATAAACATGCGTTAACGCTATTCTAGAATAAAATGCGTAATAAACTAAAAAACGTATAAATTATCCATCACCGTCCTTTGATTTCCATGAAACGCGCGGGAACGTCTGCATTGTTCTTTCGCGTTAATGTCATATCCTTTTTAATAATCCGTTTTGAGGCTGTAATGTGTTTACGTTTTGCCAGAAATATAGTGTAATATAACAAGGTGTTTTAACAGCACGTGAGCACGAGAATCTATCTGTTAACACACCCTTTCTCTCCTGTTAAAACACCCCCGGAATTTTACAAGAACATCAGTTCTATGCTAGAATAATGCAAACAGTCTTGAAATGGTCAGACGAGGTTTTTCTTTTTTTTTTTTGGCATGCCAGCCTTACAGTTACGTTATTTTTAATTAGTTAGACAAAAAAGTTCAAAAATATGTTTAATGATTTTACTTTCACGGTAACAATCCTTTATACAAACTTTACCTGGTAGAAGTCTTACTGACTGTACAACTTTATCAAATAATACTGACCGTGTCTGTTTTTACTTCGTTCACTGCATTTATATTTCCAAAGTGCAAAAAAAATCGATTTAGCATAACTATACCTAAATTCGTCCTTTAGTTTATTTTGTCAAGTTGTAAACTTTGTTCATACATAGTGCACATAATTTGTATCAATCATGTAACTCAACCTTAAAGTAAAGAGGCTATGCAATTCGTCATTTATTTAATTTATTACTTTATAACGACACCTGATGCATTTCAAACCGTCACATTAAATTAATTCTTTCGCTGCTGCGACACAAAGCGGAGTCAAACTACAATAACAGAAAACCGCATGGCTCTCAGGATAATCATAACAAACATGCAATGACATTTTAACCCAGTCGTTAAGATTTAAACCGCTGATTAAAACAATGAATCAATAAGGTATAATGGATTTATTGAACAATTTGTGCACTTGGTTTATTGACCTTTATATTTATTCAGATTTTAATCTTGCCTACTCCAATGTGTATTTGTACAGCTTTCAAATAAATTGATCTAGCTAGAGAGAACTTTTTGAAACACTTTGTGTGTAATAGGGGATGAAAATCCCCGAGACGGTAACGTCCGTATATAGTTATTCGTCTTTGTTGTCTGCATATACTGAGACAATTTTTTCGATGTTTTCCGGTTCCGGTTTATGTACCAAACGCAGACTGGTTGTCTACAAGAACATCCGAGCACACCGAATCAGTCACAGAAATTCGTAAACCGCGCCAACATGATTCTTTTTCGTAATGAAAACTGTACATGCAACTTAAAATCACTTTCAAACAGTGAGAAAGTGTAAAGGCCGCCAAGTTTCTGCGTGGAGTGCAAAAAAAAATAAAAAATCCTAAAGCCAGTGCGAGAACGCGGTGAATGACATCACCTTCACGGCTTACCATAAATTTTGCAAAGTATGATATTCACTGTAAAAGGTATGATGACACTAAATGTAAACTTTACTGTTTAGAGCGAAGTTTCACTTTCTTTTGAGTGTTGAATATTTCTTCGTAAGTAGATATATAAAAGATAAATCCCCATGCTAGGCAGTGCCTTAATTCATATTATTAAAGTTTTGGCACTCTAAAGGTCCTGAAACAAGAGTAACGCTTAGTATTCGCAAATAAAACTAATTATTTGAAACAGGTTAAACTACTGTAAATGTGCCGTTAATGTAAAAGAAAATCTAAAAGTGACTATATTTATAACTAAATGTAAATCAATGTATCTGTTTCCGGTTACATTAATTTTCCAAAATGTTTTAGGTGTTATATATTTAATGCAGCAGGACAAATCTTATAGTATTAAGATGCAAAAACAATAAGACAAATGAGCCGTGCCATGGGAAAACCAACATAGTGGGTGTGCGACCAGCATGGATCTAGACCAGCCTGCGCATCCGCGCAGTCTGGTCAGGCTCCATGCTGTTCGCTTTTAAAGCCTATTGGAATTGGAGAAACTGTTAGCGAACAGCATGGATCCTGACCAGACTGCGCGGATGCGCAGGCTGGTCTGGATCCATGCTGGTCGCACACCCACTATGTTGGTTTTCCCATGGCACGGCTCAAATAGACTTTTCTCTTTGACACTTTAAGATTTATTCTATCGAAGATCTATTGCACAATCTATAGTTTCACCAGTAATGCTTCAAAGATCAAAGACATGTGTATTAGAAAATAAAATAGTTAAAGACTATATAATATACAGATTTAATGAAATGAATTGTTTTACCTCTGACATTTGTTTAAATTTGACAAACTATTTTTGACTCATCAGTTTCAGTTGATATTTTTTTTATTTCTGTTAAGTCTTTATCGTGTTTATTTCAACAATAGTCTTCCAAATGATATCTTTAAAATAGATATTAATATTATATATAAATGATTATATTTCATAAATGAGTGTACTTTTGAAATTTTTGTCAGAAATTAAATAATAAACTTCAATACTGCTAATGCTGATCTTACATGTTCTTTTAAGCAATCAAGATTAAAACTTAATTTGATTACAATTCCTGTCATAATACTTTAGTGTAGAATTGCACATTTTTGTCTATTAGGAAGAGGGAATTAAGGTTAAGCCGAGGTAAGTGCGATTGCACTAAACAAACGCAATTCTGCATCTTTGCTTCATCTTTTCTGTGATAGGAGTTTGACTATATACAATTTATATACATATGCATGTGAACATTGTCTTGATGTTTTGCTACAAATAAAAGCAGCTGTAGACATTATACATGGAAAAGTAAATATCTGATGAAGTAGCAAAAAGCAAACCACAAACTTTTGCATATCATCAAATAACATTTAATTCACTGTTAAATCGGTATTTTGTTGAAAGCATTTTTTTTATAAGCTCTTGCATCCAGTACATTTATGCAGCTATGGAATTCTGTAATACTATATCTCTGTCATACTTAAATAGTCTTGTATTCGGAAACATCTCGCTCCAATCTATAATTTGCATTAAATCATGCTTTAAAGATCAAAGAAAAATAGTTCAAAGTAAAATAGATAATGGTTAATTTTATCAATATTTAATGAATGTACACATTCCGTCAATAATTACAATTGACAGTAAATGTTCTGGAAATTTGATGGCATTCTATATTTGTTTCATAGGTATTTTATGAGTCCAACATTATTTGTATTTATGCAAACGAATCTGTCAACAGTACTTAACATTTTGATATCACTTACATGGAATATGATTTTTTTCTATAGCAATGATTGGCTGGATAATAAGAATAAGTTTTAAACATATATAACATATTAGAGAGGTGTAAAAAGATATATAACTGTACTCTGTACTAGTTGTTAAAATTTATGTCGCTAGAACCACGTAATTGTCAGTTCCAGCTTATTAGAGTCGTAATATATTATACTGATCATGTTTCGTTTTAGATTTTAAGAACCTTCAGGTGTCCAAATTGCAGAATAATCTAACCATGATAAGTGCTCATTGATTTAAATTGAGTTTATTACATCAGCTTTTTGAATGTCTATGACATATTGATATTGCAATTCTTTTTTTTATTTTTGAGAAAATGTCATTTTACCATCATGTTTATATGCATGTAAAACATATAAAAAAGTTGTATGTTTTGTGTTCTAGAAGACAGTTTGCTATAGTAAAGGCCATTTATGGCCAAAATTCCAAATAAAGGAAAAAACTCGCAAAGAATTGATTTTTTGTGTAAGTATTATACAAGATGTATGTAACAACATATAAAAAGTATAGAAAAGTATCATGATGCAAAATGTCTATTTTTGGGGTAAAATGTTAAAAATATAAATGAAACTGCAGATTTCTGGAATCGACCCATAACAACAGAATTATACATATTATGAGGTCCAAATCTGGCACAATATTAGATTAATATATTGTACAAAATATAAACAAATAAGAAATTTAGAAAAAAACAAAATGGCGTCCTAAATCCAATATGGCCGCCATAAAAACGACATTTAAACTAGAATTATCGTCGATTTTATGTCAAATTGTCTAATATCATTGCTTTTACATATAATCAGATGGTTATTTTTAATAATAGTATGCAATTTACCTAAGATGGAAAACGACTCAATATGGGGCAATAGTGAAGTATACAGACAAATTGCGAGTCATTCAGCAGTAGAAATTGTTGTAAAGCAGCGATAACTTCCTTATTTATTAACAAAACATACGGTAACTGTACCTTTTTTTCTTAGTTCGATCATTTCCATCTGATAATCATGTTTTAAGGCAAAATCACATTCAGTTCAGTTTTTATTTTCACTACACAGGAAAACTGCTCGAAAAATTGTAGATTCAAATAGTCTCGTTATTTTATTTTTTTTTTTTTTTTTTTTTGCTCTGTAGAGTTTTTTCCTTATTTCATTGCAATTATTTTGCTGAAATGACATGAAAGATCTATGCTTGGCACATAGGTGGCATTTTCACAATGAAATAATAACATGACAGAATTTGTCATGGAAACTTAGATTATACTCCACCACTACAATTTGGGTCTCATCTTCAGCTGAATAGCAGTTTGTGTGTTTGACTGATTTTCGTTTAATTTTTATTCAGCACTGATAACATTCTTAATTAAATGTAGTTACAGACATTTTAGATTGGTCTTGATGTATGCTGCGGTCATTGGAAAATATCAGTTGTATATAGAATAAAGGAATAAGGTCGTAATTCGGTCGAAAATGTGCTTCCGTAGTATAGTCGAAGAAGTCCATAATAAATAGATCCTAATTTTCCCATTTTTCGCGCAATTCGTGTAGAACGAGTGCTTTAATCACCATTTTTCACTACTAGAATACATTCTGCATGAAATGGACGGTGTTCATGTTCATATACCCCACCTGGCATGTTTTGCAGATCGAAACCGGAAGTAGGTGTTTATTGCGCGGACGAGAGCAAATATGTGCCATTTCAGGGTAGCAGACCACAACTGACTGCATTTCACTAGGAACTACATAACCCCCTAATTTCTTTTCATTTTTTTGTTAGTTTGTGATAGAACTTTCATGAAAAATAGTGTAGGAAAAAGGGATGTTCTCTAAAGATCGTAAAGACGATCTGAAGTTGTCGTTTTTTATATGAAACAAAGAAGGATTTGAATTACTGACTTTTAACCTAAAGAAGAACAGCTATTTAGTGTGTTGTAACCTTATGGACGAGTTTGGTTAATAACAGCAATAGCTGGATCTCAGCATCACAATTATGTATAATATCAATAGTAAAAGGGAACCAACTATTTGTTAGAGCGAGTACTCGTGTACTCATAAAATATATTCGAATTTGGACCAATTAGAAAATAGTTCCATAAAAAGCACCAACTAAATGAACCTCTGCTAGGGTATAGATAAGTAGACGAATGACAATGAAGTCATTCTTTATCCAGCAATTGATGTAAACACATCAAGGATTCAACTTATAATTTATCCCAGTACCTTGATAAAATGAGCTGTTGCAGCTACACTGTCAGGGCAGGTAAATTAGATAATAGAAGACGTTTGAGACTAAAGAGAGTTGCAGTATTGTCATTTAACTAGGTTTAGAGCTTTGGGCCAGCTCATAGAAATTAAACCTTTACGGGATAGACAGTAGTAAGTACAGGCTGAGCATCGGAAAAGTGATACAGATACTTTGGTTTGGTAATCTTCTGAGTCATAAGAGAGTTCCAGTTTATAGACAAGGTTCAACGTTATCGGCAAAGTACAGCTAAGGCATAGGGATCATACCTATATGGTAGTTTAATGCTTAGGTTATAGCATATAAGCACTGAACATTCAGGAGTCAGAGCATTTTCATATTGATTGCAGCTTATGTAAGAGGACATAGGCTGAACATGTTGTCGATTCAAAGACAATGTGTGACAGGAACTTCTACAAAAAGATCAGTCAACAGGAGTTTGAGCTGATTATCAGTTGAAGGCTTTTAGTTTAAAAACATTGAGTGATTCATCTGATTCCTGAAATTATCTAGCTCATTGTTGAAATTATTTTTGAATCATTGGTACACAAATCATTTCGACGAGGTAACCAGAGAAAAAATGTATATATGTGGTACTGTGTATGGTCTCACCAGCTTTACGTTTTAAGAAAGGACATTTGTCAGCTAGTCCGAGACATTCACCTTAGCAGTTGGACCATGATTGCATTGTTCAAGATACTAAAGGCGTCAGCACTTTCCTGTGTCATATAACCATATCCTGATATTTACATATGATATATGGAAGTGTTGTTATGAACAGATTTCTATGCTATTGCAAAATTGTATTTTAGTAAAATGTATATCAATTATTGTTCTTGTTAAAGGTTATGACACACTTAATAGCTGTTCCTCTTTGTTCTTAAATCTATATTTCTAATGACTGCAGTCATCATCAAGACCTATTTCAAATGTCTGTAAATTACATTTTCTAGCAGAATATTGTCAATACTGAATAAAAGTAAAAAGAAAAGCGGGGCTCATGTTTGATGCAGAAAAAATATATTTAGTCACAAACACACAACTGCAAAATTAGCTAAACAATGAGACCCCAATTGGTTGTGTGGCCGACCGGTTTATGATCTAAGAACATGACAAATTATGTAGTGTTATTATTTCTTAATTGAAAATGCTACTGAAAAATGGTACCTAATTTCAAGCATAGAGCTGTCATGTGATTTCAGAAAAAATGAAGAGAAAATGAGAAAAAAGCTCTCCAGACAAAAAACTGAAGACTATGTGAATCCACCATTATGCGACTACCACTTTAATCTATTTTCCTATTTAGTGGCTGTATGCTATAAGAAAAACTTTTTTCTGTAAGATTGTGTCAGTTTCAAAGACATTTGAAATGTACAAACACCTTAATACATGAAAAAATACAAGGTTTTAGTTAGATACCAACAGTTTTCTAAGGTTATATGGCAATTTCAGTAATGTATGAACAACTCAAATTTTTGGCATGAATATGCTTACAACATAATTTCTAATTCTTTTACCATAACAATAGCCACTTTTGCCCTGTTTTGTCATTTTCTACTCTGATTCGCATACAGGTTGCACATTTAAACTGTTAAATATGTTCAATTTTACCTCTTACTACTTGAAATTATCAATCTTTAGGCTACCAATATGCAGTTTCTGAGAAAAAATACTGTACACTCGAAAACATTGTAAATGTGATATTTGTGTTTTATCAATATTTAAACGCAAAATTGCAATAATTTTTGTCATTTTTTTTTTTATCACATTCCAATCAAAGTAAACCTTTCCCATCCGCATCTGGCCAGATTTCAATTTTTACCAATGTTCCCTTATATGTTACATCGCACTAAATAGCTGTTCTGTCTATATCAATCTGTCATATTTCCAATGGCTACAACACAATCAGTGCCTACTTTAAATGTCTGTAACTTCATTTTCTGTAGAATTTTGTCAGTGCTAAATAAAAATCAGATTAAAAAGTGGGGGTCATGTTTGATGCAAGAAAAATATTTTCAGTCAAACAATTTGTAGCGCCATTTTCCTATTCAGTGCCTGTATGTCTAAATTACCTTGTGGCGGCCATTTTGGAATTGGGAAGCCATCTTGAATTTGTTTAACACTGAAGTTTGTGTGTTTTGAAATAGAATGTCTGTATCTTCTATGACGCTGGTCATCTTTCACACTATTTGAACTTCGTGAAATACTTAAATGGTTTTTCTGTATAATGACGATTTAATGGCGGCCATCTTGGATTTTGGTGGCCATGTTGGATTTTTTGAGAATAGTCATGAGCTTAATTTTTTTTTGTATCATAATTCTCTACCAACATGCAAAATTTCGCTTTCTTAATAAAAATATTGACATTATTATGGATCGATTCCAGAAATTCACAGTTTCAATTATATTTTAAAATCTTTTACCCCAAAAAATGCATTTTGCACCATGATACTTCTCTATACTTTTAGTATGCTCTTTCATACATCTTGTATAATGCTTTCACCAAAAATCAATTCTTTGCGAGTTTTTTCCCCTATTTTCATAAATGGCCTTTACTAGTAAAGGCCATTTATGGCCAAAATTCCAAATAAAGGAAAAAACTCGCAAAGAATTGATTTTTTGTGTAAGTATTATACAAGATGTATGTAACAACATATAAAAAGTATAGAAAAGTATCATGATGCAAAATGTCTATTTTTGGGGTAAAATGTTAAAAATATAAATGAAACTGCAGATTTCTGGAATCGACCCATAACAACAGAATTATACATATTATGAGGTCTAAATCTGGCACAATATTAGATTAATATATTGTACAAAATATAAACAAATAAGAAATTTAGAAAAAAACAAAATGGCGTCCTAAATCCAATATGGCCGCCATAAAAACGACATTTAAACTAGAATTATCGTCGATTTTATGTCAAATTGTCTAATATCATTGCTTTTACATATAATCAGATGGTTATTTTTAATAATAGTATGCAATTTACCTAAGATGGAAAACGACTCAATATGGGGCAATAGTGAAGTATACAGACAAAATTGCCGAGTCATTCAGCAGTAGAAATTGTTGTAAAGCAGCGATAACTTCCTTATTTATTAACAAAACATACGAGTAACTGTACCTTTTTTTCTTAGTTCGATCATTTCCCATCTGATAATCATGGTTTTAAGGCAAAATCACATTCAGTTCAGTTTTTATTTTCACTACACAGGAAAACTGCTCGAAAAAAATTGTAGATTCAAATAGTCCTCGGTTATTTTTATTTTTTTTTTTTTTTTTTTTTTTTTTGCTCTGTAGAGTTTTTTCCTTATTTTCATTGCAATTATTTTGCTGAAATGACATGAAAGATCTATGCTTGGCACATAGGTGGCATTTTCACAATGAAATAATAACATGACAGAATTTGTCATGGAAACTTAGATTATACTCCACCACTACAATTTGGGGTCTCATCTTCAGCTGAATAGCAGTTTGTGTGTTTGACTGACTTTTCGTTTAATTTTTATTCAGCACTGATAACATTCTTAATTAAATGTAGGTTACAGACATTTTAGATTGGTCTTGATGTATGCTGCGGTCATTGGAAATATATCAGTTGTATATAGAATAAAGGAATAAGGTCGTAATTCGGTCGAAAATGTGCTTCCGTAGTATAGTCGAAAGAAGTCCATAATAAATAGATCCTAATTTTCCCATTTTTCGCGCAAATTCGTGTAGAACGAGTGCTTTAATCACCATTTTTCACTACTAGAATACATTCTGCATGAAATGAGACGGTGTTCATGTTCATATACCCCACCTGGCATGTTTTGCAGATCGAAACCGGAAGTAGGTGTTTATTGCGCGGACGAGAGCAAATATGTGCCATTTTCAGGGTAGCAGACCACAACTGACTGGCATTTCACTAGGAACTACATAACCCCCTAATTTCTTTTCATTTTTTTGTTAGTTTGTGATAGAACTTTCATGAAAAATAGGTGTAGGAAAAAGGGATGTTCTCTAAAGATACGTAAAGACGATCTGAAGTTGTCGTTTTTTATATGAAACAAAGAAGGATTTGAATTACTGACTTTTAACCTAAAGAAGAACAGCTATTTAGTGTGTTGTAACCTTATGGACGAGTTTGGTTAATAACAGCAATAGCTGGATCTCAGCATCACATATTATGTTATATACAATAGTAAAAGGGAACCAACTATTTGTTAGAGCGAGTACTCGTGTACTCATAAAATATATTCGAATTTGGACCAATTAGAAACTAGTTCCATAAAAAGCACCAACTAAATGACACCTCTGCTAGGGTATAGATAAGTAGACGAATGACAATGAAGTCATTCTTTATCCAGCAATTGATGTAAACACATCAAGGATTCAACTTATAATTTATCCCAGTACCTTGATAAATGAGCTGTTGCAGCTACACTGTCAGGGCAGGTAAATTAGATAATAGAAGACGTTTGAGACTAAAGAAGAGTTGCAGTATTGTCATTTAACTAGGTTTAGAGCTTTAGGGCCAGCTCATAGAAATTAAACCTTTACGGGATAGACAGTAGTAAGTACAGGCTGAGCATCGGAAAAGTGATACAGATACTTTTGGTTTGGTAATCTTCTGAGTCAGTAAGAGAGTTCCAGTTTATAGACAAGGTTCAACGTTATCGGCAAAGTACAGCTAAGGCATAGGGATCATACCTATATGGTAGTTTAATGCTATAGGTTATAGCATATAAGCACTGAACATTCAGGAGTCAGAGCATTTTCATATTGAGTTGCAGCTTCATGTAAGAGGACATAGGCTGAACATGTTGTCGATTCAAAGACAATGTGTGACAGGAACTTCTACAAAAAGATCAGTCAACAGGAGTTTGAGCTGATTATCAGTTGAAGGCTTTTAGTTTAAAACATTGAGTGATTCATCTGATTCCTGAAATTATCTAGCTCATTGTTGAAATTATTTTTGAATCATTGGTACACAAATCATTTCGGCGAGGTAACCAGAGAAAAAATGTATATATGTGGTACTGTGTATGGTCTCACCAGCTTTACGTTTTAAGAAAGGACATTTGTCAGCTAGTCCGAGACATTCACCTTAGCAGTTGGACCATGATTGCATTGTTCAAGATACTAAAGGCGTCAGCACTTTCCTGTGTCATATAACCATATCCTGATATTTACATATGATATATGGAAGTGTTGTTATGATACAGATTTCTATGCTATTGCAAATTGTATTTTAGTAAAATGTATTCAATTATTGTTCTTGTTAAAGGTTATGACACACTTAATAGCTGTTCCTCTTTGTTCTTAATCTATATTTCTAATGACTGCAGCTCACATCAAGACCTATTTCAAATGTCTGTAAATTACATTTTCTAGCAGAATATTGTCAATACTGAATAAAAGTAAAAAGAAAAGCGGGGCTCATGTTTGATGCAGAAAAAATATATTTAGTCACAACACACAAACTGCAAAATTAGCTAAACAATGAGACCCCAAGTTGGTGTGGTGGCCGACCGGTTTATGATCTAAGTAAACATGACAAATTATGTAGTGTTATTATTTCTTAATGAAAATGCTTCCTGAAAATGGTACCTACATTTCAAGCATAGAGCTGTCATGTGATTTCAGAAAAAAATGAAGAGAAAATGAGAAAAAAGCTCTCCAGAGCAAAAAACTGAAGACTATGTGAATCCACCATTATGCGACTACCACTTTAATCTATTTTCCTATTTAGTGGCTGTATGCCTATAAGAAAAACTTTTTTCTGTAAGATTGTGTCAGTTTCAAAGACATTTGAAATGTACAAACACCTTAATACATGAAAAAAATACAAGGTTTTAGTTAGATACCAACAGTTTCTAAGGTTATATGGCAATTTCAGTAATGTATGACAACTCAAATTTTGGCATGAATAGCTGTCACAACATAATTTCTAATCTTTTACCATAACAATAGCCTACTTTTGCCCTGTTTTGTCATTTTCTACTCTGATCTGCATACAGGTTGCACATTTAAACTGTTAAATATGTTCAATTTTACCTCTTACTACTTGAAATTATCAATCTTTAGGCTACCAATATGCAGTTTCTGAGAAAAAATACTGTACACTCGAAAACATTGTAAATGTGATATCTTGT
Source organism: Mercenaria mercenaria (assembly GCF_021730395.1). Taxonomy (NCBI): domain Eukaryota; kingdom Metazoa; phylum Mollusca; class Bivalvia; order Venerida; family Veneridae; genus Mercenaria; species Mercenaria mercenaria. Next base: position 66,575,374 of record NC_069375.1, read on the forward strand.
GTTTTATCAATATTTAACGCAAAATTGCAATAATTTTGTCATTTTTTTTTTATCACATTCCAATCAAAGTAAACCTTTCCCATCCGCATCTGGCCAGATTTCAATTTTTACCAATGTTCCCTTATATGTTACATCGCACTAAATAGCTGTTCTTCTATATCAATCTGTCATATTTCCAATGGCTACAACACACATCAGTGCCTACTTTAAATGTCTGTAACTTACATTTTCTTGTAGAATTTTGTCAGTGCTAAATAAAAATCAGATAAAAAGTGGGGGTCATGTTTGATGCAAGAAAAATATTTTCAGTCAAACAATTTGTAGCGCCATTTTCCTATTCAGTGCCTGTATGTCTAAATTACCTTGTGGCGGCCATTTTGGAATTGGGAAGCCATCTTGAATTTGTTTAACACTGAAGTTTGTGTGTTTTGAAATAGAATGTCTGTATCTTCTATGACGCTGGTCATCTTTCACACTATTTGAACTTCGTGAAATACTTAAATGGTTTTTCTGTATAATGACGATTTAATGGCGGCCATCTTGGATTTTGGTGGCCATGTTGGATTTTTTGAGAATAGTCATGAGCTTAATTTTTTTTGTATCATAATTCTCTACCAACATGCAAAATTTCGCTTTCTTAATAAAAATATTGACATTATTATGGATCGATTCCAGAAATTCACAGTTTCAATTATATTTTAAAATCTTTTACCCCAAAAAATGCATTTTGCACCATGATACTTCTCTATACTTTTAGTATGCTCTTTCATACATCTTGTATAATGCTTTCACCAAAAATCAATTCTTTGCGAGTTTTTTCCCCTATTTTCATAAATGGCCTTTACTACTATAACAATTTAATTTATTAATAGTAATCTGGTACTTCGTCGTTATGGAGTCCACTCAGTCTACAAGCAGAGTTCCGCTAAAGCCGGGCAGGAGTGGGTGTGTGGTGGGGGGTGGGATAATAGTGGCTTTGGACTTCTATTACTTCTAATGAACATGCATATCCATATCGGCGGAAAACTGCTATGTCGGCGGTCTCTTTGCGTCGGCACCTCAACAATGTCCAGGTTGGTAGAGGAGGCGAAAACTTGAGCTGCCACCCATGATAATAGGTATGCTGCTCAAAAATAAGTAGAGCACGGAACATTAGAATGTCTTCACTATGTATTGTAGTATTTACTTTTTTAAATATCAGCGATTTTGCTCGCAAACTCGATGAAATTAATTGGTGGTGTAATGAATTGGAAGACTCGCCCGACCTTTTCCACAGGCTACATAAATGATCTGCCTGAAAGTGTTAAGGGCAATGTGAGGCTGTTCGCAGATGATACGATAGTCTATGTTACGGTCAAATCCAACAGTGATGCACAAGCTCTACAGGAAGACCTTTAAAGCCTCGAAATCTGTGAGTCTGATTGGTCCAAGGAATTCAATCCAGACAAGTGTGAAGTCCACAGAATCAGTCGCAAGCAAAAGAAACCCTGTAATCTTCCCTTATAAGCTGAATGACATCGAGTTAAAATCGGCTGATTCTGCCAAATATCTAGATGTAACCATCAGCAAAGACCTATCATGGACCAATCATATCAACAACATAACATCCAACGCAAAACATTCCCTTAGTTTCTACAAACGAAAAGTCAAAACCCTAAATAAAAGAGTCAAGAGCTTGCATATAAACTTTATATTAGACCTCAGTTAGAGTTCCCCTATATGGCATCCATGGCAAAAATACCTAATCCTCAAAATAGAGCAAGTCCAAAGATCTGCGTCAAGATATGTTTATAATGACTAAATACCAGCAGTGTTTCTAAAATGTTAAATGAACTAAACTGTCAAACCCTAGAACAACGCGAAAGGTCAGTGCAGTTACTATGTTGTACAAGATCCAACAACACCTTGTTTTTTTTTACCACAGTCACCTTAGAAGAACTAGAAACCTGAACTAATTTATACCGTATTCAAAGACACACTATCATGCAAACTCCTTTTTTCCCAGATGTATACGTCTGTGGAACAGTCTCCCTTTGTCTTTGCATGCTAGTCCCAGCTTAGAAATATATGCTGGGCAGCTACAACCCTCCTATCAGTTCTAATTCAACTTCCTGCTATTACTTTTAACCTCGCCTATATCAAAGTTCTTTCACATTATTTTTGTGATACACATAATTTCTGTGATTTTACTATTTTAGCAGCTATCACTGACAACGTGCCTGCTAGTCATAATCGTTAACGATTGATAAACAGTAAAACATAGACATAGGCCTAGTCTTTAACGTGATTGTGCTTTGATATGATACAAATCAAGCACACTGTTTGTATTCATTTTCAATATTCTGACAAAAATACTGACAAATATGCCGAAATGTAAATAGAATTATTCAAAACCCCTTTTTTTCGGTTTTGTCGGAACACCGGCGGTCTCTCTGCACACCAGGTTTTGATGCACTTGCAGGATCTCTGCATTACGCACAGGCAGGCTCTATACGTATGACTATTTGGACACATTATAGCTTAATTAATTTGGTGTGTAGATCTGACTTTTTATAACTATCAACCTTCACGCCTTATTTCAAAACGTCTAAAACCAAGTTGAAAATGAGGTTACTATCGACCACTTTATTAAAATACAAAACGATTTATATTAAAGTGACAATTGTTCTATTAAGATGTAAGATTAATTTATTCAACCAGGAATCCTGAAGACGTCTGATAAGTCACAGGGCAGATTTAAAAGTCTGATGTTCAAACCTTTACACACACGCTTATAGCAAAGAATAGCAGCCGGTGCCGACGCAAAGAGACCACTGATATAGCATATTTCGCAAAGAGTTCGCAGATACGGATATACACCTTGTATCTTGTATTTCCTTTTAAAATTTTAATTTTTAATGTTGTCTTTCTGATCATTTTATGTAAAAGTTAAAGGAGTACGCTAGAATTCCCTGTATATGAGATGGGCGAAATTTTTCACAATAATAGAATTTCCTCAAACTTTGTATATTGAAGAACAATCATCTAAGAAACAAAAATATGCAATAAAAAATAATAGGTCACCGTTATTGAAAAAGTGTAGTCTGCCCTTTAAAACGTCATTTTTGTGGAAAAATGCCGTTGTCAACAAAATTTTCGCCCAAAAGACTAGCATACGTCCTTAAATGGTGTCGTTCTCATTTCGTCTATAACAAGCAACGGTTTGACAGTTTACATCTGATTCAATTGAAGCTCCTTTGTCAGAAAGGTCTAACTAAGAACAAAGTTAGATACATTGATTATTTAACATATCCCAAAACATATCCCAACAAGAGAGATAAAGATTCGGCGACCGCCTGACGTTCTGTAATAAAACACTACGTGTGTAAAACTGAGCGGGGGACTCGTTTTCAAATCCAGGAATCTCATAAACACATACATGACGGGGAAAGTGTGTTTGTTTGTTTTAGGTTTAACGCCGTTTTTCAACAGTATTTCAGTCATGTAACGGAGGGCAGTTTCCTGGATTCTGTACCAGTACAAACCAGTACAAACCTGTTCTTCGCTAGTAACTGCCAACTTCCCCACATGAATCAGAGGTGGAGGACTAACGATTTCAGACACAATGTCTTTATCAAATAGTCACGGAGAACATACGCCCCGCCCGAGGATCGAACTCGCGACCCCGAGATCTGTAGACCAACGCTCTACCTACTGATCTTACCGGGCGGGCGTACATAACTTGGAAAGAGTATAATATGAAACATACTGAATTCAACCACTTCAAAATCAAACGATTTAATAACATCTGATACACAATTTGGCAAACCTTCTGGCTTGCTCCGCTTACGATTAGATAACTCGTTTTAGGAAGTATTGTTGATTATCATATATTTGAAATATCGCAAAAAAAAAATGAAAACGTTTGTTCAACGGTGATTTTTCACCAACTAGCTGTCACGCATGTTAATTAAGCAGATGTGAAAACTCACCGCCACAATAAAATTCCGGAATAAGATTTATTTCCCCAAAATACGCCAGTGGCGTCAAATATAATTATATCTCGCAAGTTTTTAAATCATTTTAATTGAGGATATTATAATGTCAAAGTTTTCATCAAAATTTACCTTTCCACAAGGATCGAGCGATCATTTACCTGTAAGTAAAAAAGTTTCTATTAAGAAAACTGAGGGGTGCGTTATGTTTCTTTGTGTGTACTGCTAATCCTGTAATCAATATTCAATATCCAATAAACATCTGTACAATCTTCGCCGAAAGGTCAAGAAAATGAAAATAAACACTGTTAAATTTACTGGTCGGCAAAAACAAAAACTGAAAATATTGTTGCTTCAGTAAAAATATACTGGTAAAAGTTTGTGAAAATACCTGAGGATCGATAATTTAGTTTTGTCTAAATTGAATTCTGTATTTAATAAAACTAGTACATGATACTCTTAAACCTATCTTTACACACGGCAATTGCGGGGAGCAATTTACCATCGTTACTGACACACGTTTCGGCATATAAAAAGGGATCAATTTAATCAAAAAATACTTATAAAAAGACCAATCGTCACATGATACATGTTACTGTATCTATAGGACCAGTATTTTTCATAGTAGTTTGTATTGAAAGTTTGAGGTTGTTTATGTTTGTTTTGATTTGTTCTGAAACAGCGTGTCAACTTCAGGGATCATGGGTGAAGACATTCGTAAATTCTTGCTAACATACGTACACACGGACGTACACACAGACATACAACATCAGAAAAGATCATGCGTGAAAGCATTTGTAAGCTCTTGCTAACATACGTACACACGGATAGACACACTCACATAAAACATCAGATGATATTTCTTGGAAAATGGCCGTAATAAGTAACCTTTCACCCAGCAATATTCCCCCAAAAAAATTAGTTACCATCATCCATTGTCTCACATTCATCATAACATTTCAATATAACTATACAAAAGCTGAAAAATATTGATCATTATTCTGAGCGAAAGACTCATAAAAGTATTTTGGCAAATAATGGCTTTTTAAATTAGTTCAAATAAGAAGTTTCTTCGAGTCAGCCATTTTCCGTCAAGGAATTTTGCTATCTGACTCCGAGGATTTACGCGAAGTCACTCGAAGGAAATCCTCGAAGTGACTTGAGATGAAATCCAATTAGCGGAATACACACCTACATTTGTATATTGGTTTCTTTTGTTTCCGAGTCACTTGACGGAATTCCTTCGAGTGACTCAGAGACGAATAATTAATTACCTATACAAATTTAAATGAGCCTTCGAGTAATTTCGAGGACAGATTTCAAATTACTCGGAGCAGGGTGGTTATATTTTACATAGTGATACGCGAAATAACACAATATTTGTAAATAAAAATAATACTGAATTGTAAATAAAAATAATACTGAAGTATTTTTATCTTATTTTAAGATAAACCAAATTTTTCTGTTTACTTATGATATTGTATTACTTTTTGAGTGGATACGGCAGTAATATTTTTATCTTATTTATAATTTCTTCCAAATGAATAAAAGAAAGACCACTTCATGATGAAAATTAATCATTTCTCCTATAATTTTCATTAATAAATAAAAGTCACTTTTCTTTCACGGCCATTATCTTAACGATTATCTAGTGTCATATAGTTTCTAATTTATTCCATTTTACATCAATTTATTTCAAAATTTAATTTGCACTGTCAGAAACTATTTCAATATAATTATATTTAACAAATCACTATTCTTTAACGGTAGTTATTTGAAATTCTGTTTACTTTTAATTTACTTTTCTAGCGGGCGTAATTTTAAAGTTTATCTAGTTATAAGGTATTCATAATTTAGTGCATTTTATGACTTTATTTCTAAATTAAATTCGCAAAGTCAGAAATTATTTCTATATCATCATACAACAAAGCAGTTTCCTTTAACGGCGCTCATTTGGAAATTTGTTTAATTATATATGATTAATAATTTATTCCGTTCTACATAAATTTACTTCAAAATCTAATTCGCATGTATTTCAATATCATACTTAACAATTTACTTTTAGCGGGTGTTATTTTAAAGTTTATCTAGTTATAAATTATTTTTAATTTAGTGCATAAATTATAAATAATTACACGATTTTTTTCCTAAATTTAGTTTGCAAAGTCAGAAATTATTTAAATATCAAAATTTAACAAATCACATTCCTTTAACGGCGGTGATTTCAAAGTTTGTTTAAATTCGTAGGATTAATAATTTAGTTTATTATAAATAAATATACTTCTTAATCTAATTCGCATGGTAAGAAATTATTTCAATATCAAAATTCACAACAGTTTTATACATTCAAATAAAAATAAAAACAAGTTAATTATGAATTTATTACATTTACATTTATTATGTTTCGGTTAATACTTAACATGCTTAATCATATTCCTTTCTGATTCATCCCTGCTTGTCGTCTCTCTACTTTTAATTTCGATTTTGTAGTAATTTTTAATTCCCGCTCTTTGGTCATGTGATTAGTCATGTGGTCGTTTTATACATGTTGTACGTTAGAAGGCAGTAAACAGTTTTCAGAGCTTCTCAGCCCAGAGTCGCCTACACAACTTTCAAAACCTCACACAAAAGTCTGACATACTGCCGAAAGTATGCCGGAAGTCTGTTCCACAGTCCGAACCACTATTTTGCTGTAAAAAAGCTTACTGAATTAATAGAAATCAATGAATTTGCATTTAGATACCTCATTTGACGACTTAAATGTCACAGTAAGCATCTGTTGAAGCAAAATGGTGTCATAACAGACATATCTTTCATTAGATCGGCTCGAAAAACTCACTCTGTAAAACTGACTGTCATGTCTGAATCGCGGTTATCTCCCCTTAGTTACTGCTCTTAAAAACTCTCATTTTGTTTCAAAAATAACTCATATTCCTTCACAGATCATACTGGAAAACCTCTTAGACATCAAAAAGATGCACATGAAAGAACTTAAATATTTTCAAGATTTGCTCTTATGGAGGCAGTAAAGAGATTTCAGAGCTTCTCGGCCCAGAGTCGCCTACACAACTTTCAAACCCTTACACAAAAGTCTGTTACCACACACCTGAAATAAAGATATTGCAATATTAACATGACTGTATGTCAAGCGTTACAAACCATCTGCATTACATTTCTAATATCTAGTTTTCTGTTTACAAGACCTGAATTTTGTGCTATTCCGGTCGCGGAAACTGATGACGAAAAAGACTAAATTTGCCAATTTTCAAATCGCTGCATAAAATTCCCTGCAAATGATAGCCCTAAATGCTATACGGTTTCGTACTCTGGTAACACTGTAAAATCTGAAAATTACCTCAAATATATGTGCCATCCGTGCCGTTTTTTCACTATTCCAGTTTTCCTGAGGCCCCTGCTAAAATGACAACTCCACTGTAAGCTAGCTCAGCGGAGGCACGTATTCGTATCTGCAAGTCATTACGTCATAATTTCAACATCAAAGCTACTCAGCTAATTTTCTTTAAATAAGTGAAAATCAGTTCTACCCACTAAAACTTCAATTCTAGCAATTATTATTAGTTTAAAGTTCAAATATGTACTTCAATCCGTAAATTGCCTCTTTTTTGTAAATTTGACCCTGGCCAATTGACCAACGCCGGCTGTCAATCAAACAAATAAATCGATAAGCGATCAACCAATCAATGCGTTTGATTCGACGCACACATCTAGACGGTGCTAATGTAGATATTAACCTCCGACATTGCGATCTCGTCACCTATAAAAACAACTGATAAATTCCTTTTGAAAATGATTATATATACAAGTAAAACTTATTAGAAATGGTAAAAAGGTGACAGTGGGGACTTTGCAAGTCCGATAGTCGCTTCACAGAACGCCTAGATTATCCCTTTTCCACAACCTAAGTAAAGTTTTGAGACGTGTCTTCGCTGGATTTAGACTAGTGGACGTCCTCACAGACAATTGAAAGTGGATAAAATCGACGGGAACTACCACATATTTGTATTATACAATGGTATTAATATATCTAGCTTTCACCTAATTCACATTTGACCCGGGCGCCGTGCTATAAATTAGTCTAAATTTGATATCGTAGGTGGCTACGAGCTACGGTGTATGTGAACGTGTTCACATTAAATATGGGTATCGTGCCCTTTCTTTTGTACAAGCCGGGAGAAATTCGTACAGACACTGCGCGGTGATTATACGGAAATCGTGCATTTTCATTGCAGTTGCCTTGCAGTCACCGCAAGCTTCCAACGGAAATCTTAAGTGCTGGAGATGACCAATATAATATAACCATCTGAAAAATGTTATGCCATATCAAGGCCGCCGCACGGAAATGATGTGGCCTCTGTAGTATTGCCGCGCGATGACTGTTCAATATCCGTGCGATTTCATTCGGTACTGCAGCAAGCAGGAACATTGTTGCCGCTGTGTGAGGGCCGCGCGAAGGTCTCAGGTGTCTACAATCTCCGTACGATTTCTTTTAGGCACTATGTCCACGGAAAATCGTGCGTTGGCTGCACGATCAGCCCGTGACCTCCTAACGATGACCGTGCGGAGACTGTGCAGTGCCACCTGCAACATGTCTACGGTCTACGGGCTTTCGATTAATTCAAATATGTATAATTTTATAACTTTTCGCTAAACAAAATCGTAGAGGCTGCGGAGCCCGTGAATCCGTAAGAAATTCGCACTGCCCCCCCCCCCTTCCACCCCGCTGCCTCCGCATGGAGGCCACACAGAACACAGAAAGGAGGATACGGGCAGTCTACGGGCTCCGCAGACACATCGTAGGCCAAAGGTAAACTAGGCATGTTGGTTTATTTCTAAGCCATAACACTTGGGCATTTTCATAACGAGAAACTATGAAGAGAAAGTGCCAAACTGTTCAAGTTGCAAAAATATGACCTAAAATGCTACATTATTCGTGCTCAAACTTTTCAGTTACCTCGATCAACATGTACGTGGAAAGGCGTCGGTGATGTGAATTCTTTTTAGGATAAGGGAGAAGGGCTATTTATGCCTAAAATGTAAATGTATCATTATCCTTCAATGCACTTTTTTCAATTTTGGACACGTGGCATAAGTACTGATAGAGAACAAGTCAAATACTAAGAAAATATCAAACTGAATGATAAACAAATATTTTTATAATAATAAAAACACGCATAAACTTGTTAGCGATTTATTAAAGAAGCAACACAAAATTTTCAACAATAGATATCATCAGTAATTGTCGTCGTGTAGCCTTCTTTCGTCTTCTTTTGACTTCTGAATATACATGCTTTCTCAACTAATTCCGTCCCCGAATGCCGGAAAATCCTAAAACTATCAATGTAAGACTCATAACAGTACTTTCTCGCAATTCATCTAAATGTTTTAAAGACACATAATAAGACAGAAATTTCTCGCCAATCTCTTCAGAAATATCGCGTAAGTAAAGTAGCAGCAGCAGCCATTATCGATCTGAATGTCGGAGGTTTAGTATTTTGTGGTACTACGTGACCTGTAGGCGGAGCCTGGCGTATGGTCAATTCGACACTAACAGCTGAATATTCTTTGCTACAGTTGACAGAGATCGGACATGTTTCTTTAGAGAATGGAAATGTTTGAGTCTGAGTTTTCTAAACTCAATCTTGTAGATAGTGTGACTTTTGTAGAGTAGTTACAGGTAATTCGTAATGACTGGAATGATTTGTTTGTGGTCTCATATTTATAATTTCGGCTTCGAAACATATTGCAATTGTTTTGAAAATGGCGGTCGATTATCTGTTCTTCTGTTATTGAACATAACCCAGCATGTATTTAATATGATATATCTGTTCACAGTAATCGGAGCACAGACAGAGAGACGCGTGTATGGTGTGTAGTTTCAGAAAGGGTTTGATCCCATCAGATCAGTAAGTGTTAAAAATGTCCCTTGATGTGTTTGTTTAAAAATGTGTTGATCAGCTGTTTTATCTACATGTATATTTTTAAGGTTTTGTTTTTTACAATACATGTATTACTTGAATGAATCGATTTTAATGTATATGACTAAGGACAGAATTACTGATCGGTTTGATTAATTACCGTAATTGTTCTGATTAATTACCGTATTTGTTCAAATAAGATATTTGGTAATTGTTTTAGGATATGTTTAATAAGTTTATTTTCAGACCTGAAAGGTTCTGGTATCAGTCCGTAAGAGAATTGTTTGGGAAGAATGATGCTGGTATTAACTAATGTCATCTGGTAATCAATAAAAGTATAAAGATCGAACAAGTCTTATTGGATGTGTTTATATGAGTGTAAAAGACACAGATCCCAAGATTACATAAATATACAGACACATTTAGTTTGTCGTAAGCGTTGTCGTAAATCCTCATGTTAGCTTCGTGTTGGGCATGCGCAAATACAAATATGAAGGTAACCTACCTCCTTAAGCCAACACACTAATACTAGCATGCAGCAACTCACGCTATCCATATGCCATTGACCCTTGTTCCACATAATGTGCTAACTGATGTCTTACACGTTTTTGAAAAGTGTGTTATTTTTACCACTTTCCGTATCGTGCTACTCAGTTATTTGATACTTGCTTCATGAACGATGTTGAAAAAATGCCAAATATTATAAAACAAAATTGACATTTGCATAATTGGAACAGTTACATAAATGTATAATGTATCTTTGCTTAATTTGCAACCATTCCTTACAAATCTCTAACTTATCAAATATCTGTGATGTCGGGAAATATCACGAGTTACTGGTTCCTGAAACACTCAAAATAATGCCTTAACATAAAAAGAGCCGCTGAACATAGTCAGAGGTATTCTTTCCTAACACTTGATATCAGTTTTTTAAGGTAAAATAAGTCGGTTACATGCTTGGCATATTCATGTCAACCATTTGCTTCCTTCCAACAGACTATTTAACCAAATATTATATAAATTATTCGGTTATGAGAATTTATAAATGTCTGTCCAAATTGGACGTGAGAAAGGCTAATATAAACACAACTTCTTGTTGCTTTTTGTTGTTTTCTTTTTGCTGGTTTGGGCTGCTTCACGTTAGAATTAATACACGAGACCGGCCGATGAGGGCTGGAGACTGTATTATTTTATTTAGCCGCGGTCTTTTTTACCCTAGGTTCTTCCTATAGTATTGACATGTATCTAAGAATCAAAACAGCAATTCTAAAGAGACTCGTGCGAATGCAAAGAACCGCTTTGCGTGTTTTTGTTAATATAACTGGTCCTTTATGATTAGAACATCAATACAGTTTGTATGAACATTGTAACGGTTTCGAAACGTTCCGATTCAGCTAATGTGGTTGAGCGGGACAGTTGCACTATTCACTACATGTCATCATAAAAAGACTCGGTCAATCTTATTATGCGATCATTTTGCATGGTTTGTTTCTTGGTTGTGTACTTCATCTTACAAATATTTTAGCATTTACAACATCAGTTCCGTTCATGGACACAGTATCGACACAATATCAGGATCTCACGGACCATTATGTTCATTTTATAAAAAACTGAATATACTTTTAATAGATTTTCGCTTATGTCGGCGCTCAGAGCATGGGAAGTGTCCCATTGTTGAAATATTCATAAATACATAGTGTATCATAAAAATGAGAGCAGGGTTTCACTGTTATGCTAAATCTTAAATACTCTGAAATCTGGCAAAAAAAAAGCGAAATACTGCTTTCATCTTTTATAAATATATTGATTAAACATTTCACAAATTTCGTTTTTAACTGCATATAGTTCCATGCAAGTGACCCTACCTATAAAAACATAGATAAAAATGAAGTCCCCAGTTTTAACTGGATTGCTGTAAGAAACACATATATGACTAACAAGTAGTAGTCAAATGCATGTTATATTGTGTGGCATCAGAAAAATATTTGAAATACAATACAGTTTTTTGTTATTTGTAACATATTACACATTAAATATAAAGCACAAAACCATTTTTCCAAGAAAATTAATATTTATACGAAACAAAGTTAATGCTAAGTATGAAACCAAGTAAATAAGTAAGTAAATTCTTTATTACTTTTTACAGGTACAAATAGCAGGTACTAGGGTAATAAATGGAGTAACTCATTTTCCAACAAAGTATCCAGCTGCTATTGGTTCTTGTCCCAGCCATTGTGTAAAGTATGTCTAACATGTTGGTGCAAAGTGCATTCAGTCTTATTTATGTAATATACCTTACCCTACTCCTTATTACTTTGATATTTGCAAATTTGTTGACCCGAGTGAAATGCTAAATCCTTATGAAACACATTGGCATTTACAGTTTGGATTTATATAATTATTATACAAACGTATTATGTATTTGTGCAGAATTTACAGCCATTCGTTACAAATTCCGCGCTTATCAGATATCCGTGATAGCAAGAAATGGCAAAGGTTACGGGTTGGCAAGGCGTTCTATACAAAGTCTTAAACGTTTTATAGTTCTAACCAAACTTGAAGCTTGTCCAACAACTTTTATTTAAGCCCCTATACGCCTTGCACAGTATCTTGTGATAGACGGACAGAATATACTTGGTTCTACAAAGGTTTCTGTTCCTGAATTAATGCTCGGGTTAGTATATTTAGCAAGTATAAACCATTAAAATACGAAAAGTCAGTATTTCACCGTATCTCTTTTGAAACGCATCAAATCCAAACAACACGAACGCACAACTGATTTCAAAGGAAGAAATGTTGAATATAACACATATTGCAAAAAGTGATATACTACTCGAAAAATGAAGAGGTGTGATCGATGCAAGATTTTACGTTTATATCCATTGCTTAAAGAATAAAAAGGCGGTCTGTTGTAATTTCTTCATGTAATGGAGTTGTTATGACACTTAAAGGATTATTTACGCCAATTCATATTCGCGTTTATTTAACCCTTACCCTGCTAAATTGCGGTAATGAACTAGTCCATCTTTCACTTTGACAGTACCATTAACTGTTAAAAGGGGAGCATACAGAAAAAATACCGAATGAATAGCGAACAGTGCAGGTCATGATCATACTGTAAGGATGAGCGAGTGATCATGATCTACACTGTTCGCAAAGGCAGAATCTATCGTGTACAGCATGATAAGGGTTAGGTTGATTAGGATTTCCTTTACATATTTGCTTTTTGTGTAGTAAATTTTTTATTTTAACCAATGAAAATCTCGAAAAAATATAGTTCAAATAGTTTGCATAAGAAAGGATAGCAATATACGATATTTTTATATGATAATTTTCTTAGCATTTATGAAAGTTTTGAAATATTTGCAGCAAAGTCATAAAAAATGCCCACCCGCTTAGCTCAGTAGGTTGAAGCGTTGATCTACGGATCGCTGGGTCGTGAGTTCGATCCTCGGGCGGGGCGTATGTTCTCCGTGAGTATTTGATAAACGACATTGTGTCTGAAATCATTAGTCCTCCACCTCTGACTCATGTGGGGAAGTTGGCAGTTACTTGCGGAGAACAGGTTTGTACTGGTACAAAATCCAGGAACACTGGTTAGGTTAACTGCCCGCCGTTACATGACTGAAATACTGTTGAAAAACGGCGTTAAATCCAAAACAAACAAACAAACATAAACAATGCAATATCTGAATGAGTATAATAACCACTTATTCCGTTCTTCTTAGATGCGCAGAAACAGATGGAAATTCAATATAGCTTAAATAGTTCTAAAAATGCATGTTAGTTCACATTTTGGAATTTGCTACATACATTAAGAACCCAAAAATGGAAAAGAAAATTATATTCAAATACAACCATAACTTTTTGTATATATTCTTTAGTAAGGTAATTGTTGCTGTTGTTGTTCGTTTTGAAGTGACGGTCAATGTACATTTTTAGCAAGTATTTCCGTTAGGGCTCAGCTCTATGCATATGAACCTTTTGTCACTTACATAACTCTCATATACAGAAGATTTTAAATGTGAAAAATTGCATTAATATTGCTTAAGTATGACCAAACAGATTTCAACAAGTACACACTTTTAACAGCCATCATCTTTTTAAAGGACATTACTTTTTACCGCCTCAATAACCTATTGGCAGAGTGTCCGCTTCGAGTGCGGGAGATCGTTAGTTCGATCCCCGGCCGCGTCATACCAAAGACGTGAAAAATGACGGTACAAGCAGCTCCTTTACTTGGCGCTCAAAATTAAAAGGGAAACTGGATTTATTTATCTTCTCTCAAACCCTTACGGCGATGGATTTCAATCAGTAATAAGGTGTCGAGAGTGATATGTATAAGTTATATAACTTGCTTCAAAATCGACCAAAATAATTTAGTGTTAACTAAAGGATGTTCGTCAATTGCCAGACTTGATCCATGATGTTCGCTTTCAAAGCCTATTGCAATTAGAGAACCCGTTAGCGAACAACATGGATCCTGACCAGACTGCGCGGATGCTGGTCGCAAATGCACTATGTTGGTATTCTCATGGTGCGACTCATTAATATATATTCTGCATTGTCGATCAGGTAGCTGCGTGAGCGTTACTTTTAAGAAGAAAAAAAACAACGTCAATTGCGTGTATGAAACATTTGAATCCGAGAGATCTTATTTGGAACTATTATGTCAATATATCATTTAAGACAATAAATGCAAATCGAAGTTATAACATGTATAATTCATATTAAATCTGATATTTTGCGACATCTATTCTGTAGTTAATTAAGCAAATTTACGTAAGTGCCCATTTAAAGATATCAAGAATAAATGAATTTATGTAAATGGAGAGGAAAAATTACCGCGATGTCTCCATTTCTGAAATATCTATTGCGATTACTCCGCGCGAGTTTATGACGTTAATTGCTTACAATTTAGTTTCTTTGTTACATTAATTGGCAGAATTTGTATGGCCTGCAAAGCATTTAAGTAAAGATATCGTTTGAAATTACCCTTTAAATTCTATGAGTCAATGCAGTCTTAGAATGAATTCCAAATACATCTACGAAGGTGTTATTACCTACACGCTTTAACTGAGCGTTTAAATATAAATTAACGTGCAAATGATATATGGTAATACAGTATTAAAGGGCTAACTTTGTTAGGGTGTGCTGCTTTAGCTTCTCGGTACATGCAACAAATAGTATGACTATTTTGAAATGATTTATTTAGTAATAATTTCGACAACATCTTTAAACGATTGAACTGTTATATACTATCCTGAAGTGATACACATGTAAATGAACAAAATTATAATCCTAGATAAACGCATTTACAATAAAATCTGTGAAAAAATCCTTTTGAAACATAGAACGCAACCAAGCGGCATAATGGCAGCCTCGTTTTGATTGAGTCTGTTCAATAATAATAATTCTGGATTATTCAATTAAGAATATGCTTCATAACAAAATCATCATATTTTCATCAAGGTAATATTCATTCACCAAACTCATGTTAATATTTGAAACTATAAGCAATTACTAAACAATACCAACGTAATATGTTTGTATGTACAAACTGTAAAAAAATATTACATCAGCAAGCAATTAAATAAGCAATATTAGGCATAGCCATTCTTTGCTAAAATGACTTTGCGTTGAATGTATGTATTGTTCATGTTGGTAACTGCTGAATGTTTTGATTTATTTACAGTGATAATTTGTATTTAGTTTTTACTTAGAGTAATAGTTTCTCAGTATTTTTTCTGATACTTTGATAATTGTTTCGCTTCTATAAATGTTTGCAATATACTTTAGTATTAATTGTTCATGACGAAATTTTATGGACGGTCATATATACCATTTGGAGACAGAATGATAACATTTCATATTTTGCCTATGGTATGACTTTTAACAGCTGATGCATGTTGTTTTTGCAACACCAGTTTCTAAACATTCTAAGCCTAGTCATTAAATTAAAAATGTTCTTGAAAGGTTCTTTCTAATGGAAATATTCTCACGATAACGATCAATATACATTTCACAAATGAACAGATAATTGTGCCTCATTTAACGGAAAAAAGCTAACTATAAAGTGAAACTGGAAAGCAAAAAATGTTTTAATGAGACAAGTACAATTAGAGAGATGTCAAGTCAAATAATATACAGCTTTAGTGCGCTGCAATTTTAGGAAAGTAATTGTTCCAGCTAAAGTAAGTAGACCTTCATTGGTCGTGGTGATGTTTACATTGCCACCAACTTTATGTCACACAATGGGTTTTCAAACTATGGTGATGGAGGAACACCTAGTGTGACTTTCCAAGCATAACTTCATCACGAGCGGGCAGATTGGCAGCATAAGACAGTTGAATGGTTTCGTTAAATGAAGTATTCTGTATCCAAATTGAGATTGCTAACCGATATCGTTTAAAGTTAAGTCATTCAAAGTCTAAGATTTCAAACCATTCAGCCAGGGAGACCGAATAAAAATCGTCAACTACTTAGGTTTAACTGCTATAATCTTGGAATGCTGTTATATTTCAAACAGCGTTAACTTAATGTTTATCATATTATATTTCGTGAATCAAAATGACCTAGATAAGAATATCAGACAAAGACTTATACAAACTTTGTGAGGATAGTATCTTTGAAAAATAGTTGAATGTTTTGTGTGGAGCAGTCAATATATGTGTGTGTATTGTAAAAGGCATTGTTTTATATTTGGAAAAAAAAAATGGTTGTATGCATATAATATCTCAAGAGATTAGATTACTATGTAGAATATTTGAAAAATGGAACACCTGACTGGAAGTTAGAAAGCATATGACATGTGCTGCTTTAATGCACGTTTCAGTTTTTAGGCGTATAAGCATTGTTTTTTTTTCCAAGAGTAAGACAGAAAAATCATAGATGCGACTCGCTTAAAGAGATCTGCATATGTTTGCATTTGAAAGACGTGAATACATTCGTGATTTTCTGGGACACCAACACATATGGTGTGGACAGGTGGTCTAGTGGTAACACGATTGACTGCCAATCCAGAGGACCAGGGTTAGAATCCAAGTCCAGGCACTGGAAATTTCTGAGATGCTCTTGAGTGCCTCCCACCTAACTAAGAGGCATGTACTGGTTCCTCCCAGGAAAGACGGCTCCGCATGTATCGGTGCACGTTGAAGAACCAGACTGTCTATTCGAAAAGAGCATGGCAACGTTAGCCGGACAGGCCTGTATGTGAATATCTGTATCTCTATCTGTTCTGGGGGCTTTATCTCTCTCTGTCCCTCTGGTCCGATCGCTCTGTGTCTTTGGTACTAGAGGATGAATTTTGCGTCCTGTGAACGTGTTTATCATGAAAAGGGCGCTATATAAATCTGGTATAATAATATAAATAATAGTTTGGAAAATACTAACAAACTCTTGTGAAACAACTGAAATACGTTCACAGCATTTAACGTAAACTAACTCAATAAGCGGTATTTTCATTTAAATTTTGCCCCTGTAGCTCTACTCGGTGCTCAACACTGCAAAGTGTAAGATTACAAAAATACTGAATGTTATAGACGTAGGCGTTACCGAAAATATCTGTTTTTAGCAGTGAAACCTTTTTATTTAACTTGTAAAACAAAATTATTTTCAGAATTTGTGTTTTTGCCCTTACAAACAGTAAACATATAATATTATTTCATGTGGTGAATATATTGCATTCTTAAATATAATGAACACGAACAGAATAAGTTAGCAAAAAGATTATTTATAAATTATATGATAAACATAGACAGTCCTGTATGTTATACGTTCGATTTTTCTGCACTTTTGTATTCAATATATTTTGATCATATTAATAACCACTTATAATACATAAGGCATTTCTTGTTTATATAAATTTTATGAGTTGATATGAAAAGAACATTTAACTGCTCAAATAACTACTGTCCTCGTAAAACGCCACATCAAACGAATTGAAAAAAAAAACAGTCTCCATATTAACAGCCAGGATTAACAACTTGTAATGCTCAAATATTCAATATTGGACATATTATGAAAGCATATGAATCATAGTGAACAAGTGCCGAACTGATCTGAGCAAAAGAATGAAATCAGGGAAAATAGTTTAAAAAAAAATCAGAGTCAATACGACTAAACAAGGTCAATTCAGGATTTAAACATTAAGGTTTGTTTAAATGAGAGAACCTATAAAAACCAGATAAGCCTCGGAAAAATAGCAAGACATGCCTATAGGACACTATTTCGTTAAGTTAAACCGCGATATTATGGCAATGCCTTTAATGTGTGTGCTAGAGTTTTCTGCAATATAAACTATGTCCGTCACGTGACTTCAAGCTGTAACAGCAGCCATGAGATTTGAAAATACACGTAATCACGGCTCAGAGCAAGCAATTATATCCGCTTACTGAATAGCTGGCCAGACATTTGTCAAAATAATTGCTTAGGGTCCTTAAGTGTCTAGTACATGACATCGAAAATAAATTTCAGTATCATTTTCTCCTAGTTTTGACTTCGACCGGCAAAAGTAAGCCAAGTAAGTCACGTGACTTCAAGCAATAACGCAGACAGCGCTGAAAATACACGCTAATATCTCCCCAGTTTTAGGAACTATTATCTTCTATATACATTTCGAAAACCTCAAACAAAAAAAGTATAACAAATGCCTTTAAAGAATAGTTTGTTTTGAAGTTGACATCTTTAAAATATTAGCTGGACTGTGGACAACGATTTTGTTAAAATACTAATAAATGTACATCTTTTTTTTTTTGTTTTGTTTATTGCGACTACTGTCATAAAATGGTAGATATATTACACATCGTCACCTTAGCGCAAAAAGTGAATAAGTCCTTCTTTAAGTCAATGCAGTTATCCACTTCTTGCACTGAGGTGACGACATGATCATTTTTAAAAGAGCTCTTGGAAAATCAAAGTATTCTGTTCTATAATTTCTTATTACACATCAGTCATCTGAAAGCATATGACGTTCTTATGTTGTTTTCAATAGTTGTGCATCAGTAAGCTTACACGAAATCTTGCAAAATTTCTCATCTTTCTCTACGTCGTTTGAGTGTCTGTCATTTATAGTTTTCAAACAATTGATATAACTTTAGCCTTTGGAAGCAGGAAATAATCCAAGCAAAATAAGCATAGAGTACTCGGTCTCATAATAGGTTATATAATGTGCATTTTCCCTGCTGTCCCTATCACAGGCGTAAGCGGAAATCTATTACACTAAATTTCTGAATATACTAAAAGTGACAGGTGAATAATAAGGAAAAGTAACAGCACTGATACATGGATATTGTACAGTGTACAGTCTGTGTACAAATTTCAAATTTAGTTCTCTTAAAAGTTCTCACCATTGACTTACATGTACTTTAGCAGTTGGGAAACCAAGAGGGAACGCTGCAGAGTAGCCTCCTCTTAGAATAATCTTAGGGAACTGAGAAATACTATTCTCAACTGTTTCGAATAACATTTGTGCTAAACCAGAATCTTTTTATACTTTGGAAAGAGGGAAATTTCACAAGGAATTAGATCTTGTAAATAAGCGTGATGATAGATTTGTACCACCTTTTTTCATGTCGCAGAAATTGCTGAACGATGGCCGCATCGTTGTCGGGTATAAACTTGAGACCGCGAAGACGCATTTTTGTAATCTCGTTTAAACAGATTTCAGTTTTTTCTGTCTCTACCAAACTTTCAAATGATTGACTTTCATGACGATGTAGGAATTTGTACAACACTGTCCATCGAGACAAAGAATGAAAGATGGAATACAAAACCTGTTTGACACTTTTAGTTCTTTTTGAAATTACTGGTCAGTGGTCACCTTTCCGCGGCTACTGTATTTTGTCGGCGCGACCCTGTGACTAATAAGTATATTTATGTCTTATCTCCTGTTAGAAGCAATGTCATCGTCTAAATCTGAGAATTTTCTAGCGATTCTTTTAAATTAGCATTTTGGCCTTTTGCTTCTCGGTTACCATGTTAGGAACATTTCACCCAAACTTTACTTAAACCTAAGTGCCTGGCAAGAATTTCAGGAATTCTCTCCGTTGACGTGTCAAGAAAAGAGGCTCCGACATGGCTTACCTGGCGTTTTCTACAATCAGACGTCTTATAACGGCATATTCTTTGACGTTACTGCTGATTTTGGCCTGCAAGGATGAGTCCTGGATTACTGACCATTTTCATATAGGTGTAGCTACATGTAAACAATTTTCTCTGATACTCCACAGATGAAGTACTCAGTTTACTTAGTACTTGCTGTGCAGGTATTTCTAACGAACAACGTATTTTAACGTACTAGTTTCAGATGTGTGTTTGCTTTTCATACCAATATGTATTTTGCTTAGTGCATATGATTACACCTGGTTCAAAACTAAATACCCTCAAAACGGTTTGATAGTTTTCGAAAAACTATTACAGAATTATAAATGAGTCTTTCATGTACCTTCCAAGTAAAATACGAGTTTCTTGTGTGTCAAACTTTTAAGAAAGCGCAAGATTATCTTCACTTTTAAATTGGCCCTCGTATAACTAGACAAAGTCTAGGGAACGTCTTATTGCAACCTAATGCCAATTAAAAACTGCTGTTGAAAGAATCATAACACAGCTTAGCAAAACAATTGCATACACCGTTTGATTAGTGACACATCAAAATTTAACAACAGCTTTGATCGTCCAGTATTAGTGGTAATACATAGAAGAGACAGTGGCAATACGTATATTCACTAAACAAATGCTAAGGCAAAACATTCGAATTAGATCTCAAAATTTCTTCAAAGTTATTCTCAAAACGGTGTGCTAAAATAATCTTTTAAATGGGTTTAGAATAATAATCTATGTGTGTTTCAAACAGAAACAAAGTTATGAAATGTTTATGTTGAAAATTTGATTAACGTAAAGATGTTTTACTGTAACAATCCTTTTAGATATCCCATGAAAGGAAAGCATAGATGGCAACCAAACAAAGTGACACCGTTCATAATTTTATCAGTAGTGTAAGTGCAGATGCACTTACCGCGATGTGCTGTGTTTATCTCCAGGCGAGATGCATGTTCCCCGTAACGAATGATAAAATACTGTAACATTTTATCTGAAATCATTCGTTCTTCACATCTTATTCAAGTGTGGGAAGTTAGCAGTTACTTGCTGAGAAAATGTTAGTACTGGTACAGAATGCAGGCAAACTTTGTTAGCATATCTGCCCAACGTTACATAGCTGAAATAGTTTTGAAAACGAAAACCATAACAAACACACAATGGAAATGCATCACTCTTCTTGCCCCCGAGTACAGACATATTTACGTGTAACATATTATCCAAAATAAACGGAAAAATTTACTTCACTAATTCCAAGCAAGGGAGATATCTTACCACTGTCATGATAGATAATATTATGTAAAAGGAAATTTCTAGTTAAGTGCCATTGTTTTTGTTGTCGTGATGATTCCGCTATGTAACCAATACAACGAATGTTTGCTGATATGATTTTTCTTCTTTCTGTCAAATAATTAAAGAGTCTAGTTCCTCTCCCATTGACCAACTTTAAGGTGTAAGAGTATTCCCCAAACTAACAAGTTGAACCTCGTTTTGACATTTTTTCGTAATGTTTTCATCGTGAAGGAAACATTAGCTACACACTAAAAAAACCAACTTTGATTTAAAACAACGTAATACTGAAGAAAACCAAATTGCTAAACTTTAAATAGCTTCATCAGATTAAAAATTATCTGAGTAGATTTCAAGATTTTGACTAAGTTAGTCAAAATCTAGGTGTAACCATCAGCAAAGACCTATCATGGATCAAGCATATCAACAACATAACATCCAACGCAAAACATTCCCTTAGATTCCTCAAACTTTTCAACTTAAAACATACCTAGCTAAAAATAATTTGGTGGTGTCAGGAATATTTTTCATTGACCGATTATACCTCAACATGACAGAGAATTCTTTTCAAAGTTTTATCTTCCGTTTGACTTGTAAAGTCATATGGTGTGTAACCAAATGAATAGAAATGACATTAGTACATGTGACTTTAATGTGAAAGTGGCCTTATAAATAAAAACGTTTAGAGTTGTTTCTTATTTAAAACAATTATTTAATGGTTTTGTTCGATAATACCCTGATCGAAGTTAGATATGACACTTTGTCTGGCCTTTGGAATAATACATATTATTTTTTATACAAAATAATATAATTTATTTTTCCGATAGAAGCGGTGTGTGTAGTCATGGTTACGGTCGGTAGATGGCACGATCACGTGACGTGTTCACTTGGGCATATTCATGTGAGGTTAAATAACCGTAACCGCAGGTATTCGGCCTTTCTGGCGTTAGACTTCATTCAATACACATCGCTGAAATTTTAATAAATTGTATTGACTTGTATACGTTATCTATAAGTTACAAGAGGGAACGCTGCAGAGTAGCCTCCTCTTAGAGGTAGATGTAAAGGCGTGAAGAGAAAGGCCAGTACTCAGCGACGGAACAATGATGAACAGGCAAATACGCAACGTCGGGACGACGACGAACAAGACACTAGGCTTACACAGCCAGACCCAGGTAATTTACGTTCTGGTTCTATTATAAAGTTTGATAATATCATTAGGTCAGCGAGCATATTGCCTGAGAGGTGTGGTGGCAACGCAGATGAAAATGCGTCATGTCCAAATTCTAGGTCTAGATCGAATCGTTGACGTACTTGTGTTGAGCCGTTATTAAATGTAGGCGAACAAGAAATGTACAGTAGCGCAGTAACACAAGCAAACGAGTCGGCCAACACGCATTCTGTCGAACCGTTAGGCAATGATTTAAATATTGCAGGCAGTCAGGATGACGTAGTATCTCCATATTGTCAGTTTATAGGTAACCTTTATGATTCCGAAGCCGTAACACGTGCTTCCGTTATTCAGGAAATGACACGTTTGTCGCATGACGACATAGCGGCACACGTGCCTACAACAATCAAACAACAAATAGCTAGAGCTCTCGCACTTTTATTAAAGGGCGCTATAGAATCAGATGATTATTGTAGGCCTAACGGTGGAAGTTTACATCTTTCAGATAACGGTAAACTCGAAACACAAGCTAAACAATGCAAAGAAAAAGTCAGTTGTATTGAGAAATGTACAGACGCGTTCTTAATATTTGTGCTATCTATCTGTCGTCACATGCAAACAAAATATATGAAATTTTACATTATATGTGGATTATTCGGGAGTGTGCGGCCAAGCAAGGCGGCTTTGCCTGGCGGGAATATGATGAACAGTTTCGTCTCAGGCAATCATTACACCCCTCGTCATGGGCATTCATTAATAATGAATTGTGGTGGCGATGCGTCCAATTGCGCCCCGTTTCTATTTATTCAGAAAAGATGCCCGTGCCAGGTAGTCGTAGGTTGTGCCGTCAATTTAATGAAGGTAAATGTTTGTTGCCCGAATGTAAATTTACTCATTCTTGCTCGGAGTGTGGGACCTCCCAATCAGCAGTTAATTGTTATATGAAGTCGCACATTGAAAAACCGATGCTTCCGACGAGTACTTTCCCGTATCCGAGAAAATGTAATTTACAAAATAACTCCAGAGGCAAAAACTTTAACGCAAAAGCAAGAGGCCGTGGTGCCTTTAAGGGTTCGAACCTCAGCAGAAGCTCAAACAGTCGGCAGTAAAGCACCTTATGCTCCACAAAACCTTGACGTCTCAAATTTGGCATTTACGCCTATTAACATTTCGGTTTTATGCAGATACTTTTCTTTGTATAAACACAAAAATTCATCGTCTTTATTGAACGGGTTTCAGTCAGGTTTCAGTATGCATTATTCAGGGCCAAGAAAAGCTCGGGAATATAAAAGTCTTCGATCGGCGTTAAAAATGTATTGTTCAAGAAAAAATCAACAAGGAAATTTCAGCCGGTAGAATGGCTGGTCCCTTCGTTTAAAAACCCTTCCAAAATCTTATAGTTTTACCAATCGGGCTGGTACCTAAAAAATTGCCAGGTGATTTTAGATTACTACACCATTTATCCTTTCCTGAAGAGGAATCTGTAAACGATTATATAGATAGGAAATTCTGTTCGGTCAAGTATACAGATTTCGACGTAGCCGTAAATATGATTCAGGATTTAGGCAGAAACCGCAAACTCTTCAAAATCGACCTAAAAAATGCGTTTAGACTGTTACCTATAAGAAATGAAGATTTTGAATTGTTGGGTTTAAAATTTCAAGGTCGATGTTTTGTTGACAAGGCTCTGCCATTCGGCGCAGCTGTTAGTTGTTACACGTTTGAACAATTTTCAACGGTTTTGGAATTTGTTGTCAAAAGTAAAATGACATCAGGACAGCTCATACATTACCTGGACGATTTTTTTGGCGGGGATAAGACATTTTCATCATGCAGATCATTAATGGTCACTTTTACGGAATGTATGAATGAGTTAAGTGTTCCGTTAGCAGATGAAAATACGGAGGGTCCGGCCGAAGTAATTGTTTTTCTAGGCCTTGAGTTGGATTCTGAAAAAATGCAGGTGCGTATCCCCGCTCAGAATGCCGAAGAGGTGGTACAAAAAATTCAAGAAATTCTTAGTCAAAACAAGGTCACTTTAAAAGAAATGCAATCACTTATAGGGTCGCTTAATTTCTGCTGCAGAGCTATTGTCGCCGGCAGGCCTTTTTGCCGACGACTGATAAACGCTAATTGCGGTTTGTCAAAACCATACAATCATTTGAGAGTAAACAAAGGTATCAGATTAGATTTAGAAATGTGGCATGCACAATGGTATATCGGTTTTTCACGATAGATTTTGGCTGTCAAATGATGATGTACAATTGTTTACCGACAGTGCAGGGGGTCCTGGGTTAGGCTTTGGTGCCTTTTTCAAGGCCATTGGTGTCAAGCAAAATGGCCCGAATCTTGGCGAAATGAACATCTTACTGATGACATTACAGTCTTAGAGCTATTCCCCATTCTAGTAGCAGTGGTCATTTGGGGTCATAAACTAGAAAACAAAAAGATCAAATTTAAATGTGATAACGAGGCCGTCGTTTGCATTCTGAATTCGCTGACTTCTAAGTCGGATAAGGTAATGTGTATACTCACAGCACTGACTTTAATATGCTTGAAACTTAACATCTTATTAAGAGCAACTCACGTGCCAGGTGTGCACAACTCTATCTGTGATGCTCTGTCTCGTTTCCAGGACGCCAGATTCAGGGAATTAGCTCCGGAAGCCAAGTATCCGGCTAGGGTGCCCCAACATCTTTGGACCATCTTCGAGCCATAGCAAAGTATTTAATGCAAGGCAGTATATCTTCGAATACATTACAGACATATAATACAGCCCTCAGTGCATTCCACACTTTTAGGTGTGATTACATATTAGACTTAATTTGGCCAACGAACCCTCAACAGGTGATTTTATTCATAACCCGCTGCTTTGAGTTAGGATTAGCATCAAAAACTATTAAAACATATGTCGCTGGCATTAATTACTTTCATAGGGCTAATGGATGGGCGGTCATAACGGACAATTTCATAATCTCTTTTAGAAGGATACAGTCGATTGAGGAAATCAGTATATCTGAGGGCACCTATAACAAAACGTATTTTGTCTATTATAAATCGCGAATTGCCAAACATAACACTTTGTTTGTACGATACGAAACTATTTACAGCCATTTGGGTGTTAGCCTACTTTGGTCTGTTTCGGGTGAGCGAACAAGTGATGTCCTCCATTGTCAAGATGGAATTCACCTGTCGGACGTCGGCCTTGAACTTTATCTGGATTATGTTCGAGATTCGATAGCAAAGAACATTTAAGGTACCCCGCTATCATTAGTTAACAAAGTTATATGAAGCGAGCGGTAACATCTATCAAGGTGGCAAATCATTCTCGTAGAATTTTGGGGAAATAAATTCTATCAAATTTATTGTGGCGGAAAATTCTGCGCTCACGGGGCGAGCAGAGCAAGCATGCGCATGTGCTTATGCAATATTATTTATAAATCTAGTTAAAGGGAGGTAAATTTCGGATCGATACACTTTGGGCGACTAAGTTCGCACCTCCATTGGTGGTTGAAAGCCGCCATTTACATTATAAATTTTGATGAAAATATCAGTTTGTGCCGTAATATTACACGTCGGATGCAATGTTATGGTGGCGTAAACGCCTGACCGGTTTATGGTATATATGTATAGTGTGTGCACGTGCTTTGTGTTGTCCGTTTTTCTAAATGCTGTGTGAACCGCTAGGTCGGTTGAGTTATGTGAACCGCTAGGTCGGTTGAGTTATGTGAACCGCTAGGTCGGTTTAGTAGGTGAACCACAAGGTCGGTTGGTACGCGTGCTCCGTTTGGTTATATTTAATTGCTAGGTAGCTTGCATCTAATTTACTGGCATGTTAGTTTACCTGAACTAGGTTTTGACCATAACTACGTAGCGTAACACCTAGTTGCACGAGTAACTTCGGTAATCCTAAGTAGCCAAATAATCAAACTACATGCGCTTGCTTGCTCGTCCCGCGGCCGGTCTGTGTTGGTACAACCTGGGTTACCAAACAGCTCCTGGTGTATCTTTTCAATCGCGGCCATTTCTGCCATATATAAACGATAATTTCGTACGTGCATAATCATGTTATTAACTTGGAGCCATTATAGTAAATATCGTATTCAGTTATAATTAATAAACTGTTATGTTTATTACGGTGTTTTGATTTTTGCTTCTCTTAGTCATAAAATAATTGTTAAATAAATTGTGTGTCCTGAGATTTTAATGTCTGCTTAAATGGATAGTGTTAGGCAATGGACTGTATGTTGTTATGTTATTGTAAGTAAATAACATGCCAGAGCCAGTGGATTTTTTTTTTGTATTAAATATTTCCTCTATTAGTAAAGACACACAGCGATCTGACCAGAGGGATAGAGTGAGATAAAACACCCAGAACAGAGAGAAATCCTTTTTAGATAAGGCCTGTCCGGCTAACTTAGCCTCGCTCTTTGCTATTAGCCGTCAGAGGAAGAAACAGTACAGGCTTCTAGTTAGGCCGGAGAAAATCAACAACATTCCATAAGTTTCCAGTGTCTGGACTAGATTCGAATCCAGAGCCTCTGGTCAAGCGTGTTACCACTTGACCACCGCCCCGCCTACGTTATGTTGCAAGTTGTCTAAAATGAGGGTATGTTCAGAGTATTTGTTAACTTTCCAGTAAGTGATGACACGTGTATGTCCGCGTTCATAGGAAAGTCTCAATGTGACCAATAATTGTGCAGGCGTGGCGAACAGTCACGTGAGAATGTTAGTGTTTTTAGCTAGCAATCGAGATAAGAAAGCAGACGCTTTAACCACTCCTTACAAACGTATGAACATAAGATAAAGCAGGTATTAAAACTTGCCAAACGAAGTTGTCAATTTAAAAGAAAATACAAAAATATGTTAGACATAATTGCGAATGTTTGATCACACTTCCAAGGTTATGCGTCTGAAAATGTGTATTGCTCAACAAACTAACAACTTAATGTGATAAATGTGATATGTACGTAGGTACATAGGTATACAAATCGGAGTTGTCAGTTGTAAGAAAAGTAAAAAACGTGTAAGCCATATATACAGAATGCGAGATCACGTTTTAAACGTGCACAATGTAACTAAAATTAATTCGAAATTCTAATTAAAATAATTAGGAGAGTCGTTATGGCGGGGGAGTGGGGGTGGGCGGTAAATTTTCTAAGATGCGAGCATGATATCTTTAGAAACTGTATTTTTTATAATTCAGACAACGTATCGCCATTGTTGGTAGCTTCGCCTGTATTTCGACGTGTCTACTAGTCTTTCAACAATAGCAATGGCCTTTTCCCGAAAATGTTTGAATACCCAAAAGATAATAGATAAGGGTAGATTTCTCGGAAGCACAGAGCACCAATAACACAGCCCCAGAGCTACGCATTCACATAGAAGGCCCACAACAAAAAGAAGCTGTAATGGAAAAATATTTTAGACGGGTTGCTTCAAACATCCAACAAGTACATATTAATTTATGCTAAATATTGATGGAGGGGAAGGAAATGGTAAGGGGCGAAATGGGGTTGGGGGTGGGTGGGTGAGGAATCCGAAGGGGAAAGTTGAACAAGGACGAATATACAAGGGAATGCCATGTTCTTTAAAAACAGTCGCACTACAACGTAAACCACAATAGCGCAGACACTTATGTACCAAAGATAAACACACAACTACGAGCAACTGAATAACATTGAAAAACGAACAAGCAACACATAAGAAAACAGTAGAGCACCGCTATAGACTCACAAGCATACAAACGCACCCACACAAGTAGAAATACTTGTCTTTACAAAAATTAAAAGAATATGATTGTAACACTATTATAAGATTGCTCATTCTGCAAATCCGGATATTCCATTTTGACGTCAACATATGCACTCAAGTTTTTCTTGTAGTTTGCAAGGAATGAATTTGTTGCTTATATAGATGCATTTACAACGCAATTTGTTGCACTAGTGCTTTACTTGATGTTTTGTTTGTACAGGCGCACTTTACGTGTGACAAAAAGACCACTAAACAAATAGTAAACCTATATTCATTTTATTACGAATTGTTTTGCCACAATAAAAACGATTTTTGTCACACAGTTATTTGTACAGAATGCCTTGATGAAAGATAGAAATGTTATTAATCATATCTTACCTGAGAGGCCGACTTTCTTCTTACTTCGTCGAAAAAGAACAAGCATTACAAGCCTAGATCCGCTCTCAAAACAAACATAAAACCTGCTTTTTACATTTGAAAATGCCAAAGGAGTTGTTTTAATCAAACTTCAAGTAACAGTTGTAAATAAATCTATTTTAAATCCTTTGGGGGCGCGGCTCTTTGCCACTGAAGTTGCTGTTTTAAGTAATATACGGTAAATTGTTAGTAACTATTATGCAACTACAAGATAAAATATAGGTCACCTTGGTGCTCAAGACCCTAACAGTGTCAGAAAGGACAAACATACCGTAATTAAACAGAATTCTGACTGGCTGACTGCCTAGAACTTTAAATGAAATCTGCAAAAATATCCTTTAGAACGTTGATGGACACTTCCTTTTAAAAATTGCTATAAGAATCTAAATTTGTAAAATCAGAATCAAATCCAGGACTTACAGTTGGAATTAATTTACTTAGGGAAAATACCTAATATATCTCTAATGTTTTCCATTATGCATCATTTTCATATTTTAGTAAAATCGAAAATGTACCTATCATGGTCTAACAACAGATGAAGAATGTGAGTGTAGAAGACCCCTAACTGCTACACGCCCCATCTCTATTAAATTTGACCGCTACATCATTACCCCCACCGCTCTAATATGGTTAAAAATCAAAGGAGGGATTTTGTCCGTCTTTGTTAAATTTCGCATGGAGGACTGTGTCGCTGAACAAAATCAATATTTGGAGTTCAGATGCAAAGGAATTATAGTAATGCGTATCTGAACGACAAACAATGATTTTATTCAAAAGCACATCACTAAATGAGATCATATATCATTTCGATTCTAACACGTTATCAAGGATAATTTATATCCTTAACGATATTCATTAAAATATGCCTGTTTTCAGTAGGTTTCTTTTCCAGCGCACGGCTTTGCCATTTTGTTGCTGTGGGATAATAATCAATGAAAACATTTTATTCTTCGCTACCGTATCCAGATGATCTGGTTACTTCGAAACAGTATATCAGCAAAAAACGTTTGCCATACAATATTAAATGTTCAAGTGAGTATATAGTTAAAGTAGTGGTTAAGAAGTTAATCAGGATTACATATTTCCCTTCTATCACATAATTTGATGAGTGGAATGACTGTATTAAAGATATTTGTTGTTTCGAGAAATAGGATGGGCTTCTTAGTTCGACGGAATACTAGGAACAAAATTTAATACTGATTAATATTTATGGATACGGCCGCGGAGAATTACAGTGAACTTTCTGAGCAATTTCTAAATACTGTAATAGGATTTAAATACTTATAACAAGTAAAAACGGTTCAGATTATTATTGGTACGCTGGCTTGAAATTTATGCTAAATCGGTAATACCGTCATCAATCAAATTTTGAAATTATTCAGACACATGGTTTCGAAATGTAAACCTCTAATAACCTGTAATGTAAAGTAAAAATTCAAAGACCTGAAATTTCTTTTTTACCTTTATGCTGACAAATTTCTTAGGTTCATAATGCAAGAATACAATATTAATGTAGTAAACGTAATAAGAACTCAGGTAGGAAACATCAGATCCTCTCTTTTAAATTAAATTTCAGTTTGTCTAGTTCTGCCCAATATTTTCCCGCTAAGAAAAGTCAACTTTCTTTGTATGTGATCATACGCCTGTTTCCATGGAATTGCACTCCATCTATAAATTAAGGTTCCCTGCCCATCGAACATACATATTAAATACATCCGTGAGTGTCTCTAAATTTTATTTTGGTTCTTCTTGTAAGCTGAGTTTTGTTCAACCCAGGACTAAAGGGCGTGGATTGTAGGTTTTATCACCACTAAGTCCATTACAGGCTCAATTAAACCTCATCTGTAAAATTTTCATATATGTTTCGTTGTTCATCTATGGTTTCTATTATTGTATGTAATGTTCCACAACTGTTTATGTGAATGTACAACTGTGGATACATCATAGCATATGCGGCACACTTTTCTTCGGATGCCCACACTTTTCCTCATAACGTCAAAGAGATAGCCATTAATACCAGTTAGTACACCCCCTTAAGTGTCAAGATTTTGCCTTTTTAAATCGAAAACCCAACACAGGAAGGGAAGTCAATGGCATCATTTTGGTCATGTACAAGATCATATTTTATGGCAAACTAATCGTTTTAATTGAAAAGGAATTTAGTTAATTTAGTCAATTAACACTTCCATGTCTCTTATATTGTAAGTTGAGTCTGCGGAAATGAATTAAATTTATAACGTTATATAGAGTATGGAACGGCGAGATAATTACTCTTTATTTTATATTTTATATAGTTTATATTTTGCTTCTTCCCCTGCGTTTCTTTACTATTATAATAGTCTTATATTTTATTCTTACTATCTATAAATATACTATTAAATCCCTTTATTTACTAAATTCTCTGTTGTTTTCTTTCTTGTTTTCTTTCTCTCATTTATCATTTATTTTTATATAAATATTGCACGACTAAGAACTGATTTTGTACTTTATTCTCATAGGAAGACCGTCAATAATGATGGTGGTCAGACACATTTGCTTGAAACAAATAACATGTTTTGTTTCTTCATTTACTTAATTCTCTGTTGTTTTCTTTCTTGTTTTCTTTCTCTCATTTATCATTTATTTTTTATAATTATTGCACGACTAAGAACTGATTTTGTACTTTGTTCTCATAGGAAGACCGTCAGTAATGTTGGTGGTCAGACACATTTGCTTGAAGCAAATAATATGTTTTGTTTCTATATTTATTGTGTTAAGTTTCTGTAACTGATGTACCTTTTATGTCGCATGTTTCAAAAGAATAAAATGTTATTACATAAAGAAATGGTGCCTGTCGAAGGTTTTGATCCTCACGTGGAATCATGACGCGTGGTAGAGTAGGATAAGGCAGGTCGTCTACTTGTCCGGCTCAGATGTACTAACGAAAGAGACGTGAAGTATACGATGCATGAAAGTGGAAACATGGCCTGTGCATACATCCAGCAGCCTACATGGATTCAGTTACATATGATGTTTTCGCTTCTAAGAGTCTCAATGATATTTAAGTGAAATTATGATGTCTGCATGTAAGAAAGCAAAACCTTGAATAATGACTTCCAATTAAAACCTTACATAAATTTTTTTAAGGGAAAGTTTTACTTTCTTACATACAGTCGTCATAATTTCACTTAAATATCATTCAGTCCGCCTGCTTAGTGTGAAATAACCTCAAGTTCATATATCAATGACTGCTAGCCGTAATAATAAGCTTACAGAAAACACACTGGACCGGAACTCGAACTATGATTGCTTGATATTATTGTGTTCTATCCCCTGAAATAACTACACGGGCTTTCATACTTGTCAAAGGGTGAGTAAAATGCACAGTCAGTCCGGTGCTTAAAGTCTCTGTACAATACCATTTAAAACTTTACAGTGTTACTAACAATGGCAATGAGAATCTGATATTACTTAGAAAAACACTGTAAACATATGTAATGTAAAGCGAGCAATTTATATAAAATCAGTTCGAATGAAATCACAATTGTTGTTGTAGTTGTGTGTGTGTTTTTTGTGTGTGTGTTTTTGTTTGTTCTTTCTGTTGTTGGGTTGAACGTTACATCGATACACTTATAGGTCATATGACCAATTGCCAACTTTAAACGGCCGCCGTAGTCCCCAGATAGTCCTCCGGGCAAATTCTTATCACAGTATCTTGGTAGAACCACCCGCCTCCGTTAGCCAGCAGGATGTCTTCAACTCACGAAGAATTTTACGCTCAGGGCGAGATTCGAACCAACATCATTGTGGGGCAATTTATTTGAAGTCAGCGACCTTAACCACTGGGCAACAGAGGCTAGTCCACAACTTTTTCCATTACTGTCTGGCAGTAAAACTGTTATCTCATAATACCGCAGTCACACATACGGCGCGGATAGCTACCTCTAGCCACAGATAGAAACGTAGTAATCCGTATCGAACCGTACCTGAGTCGTACGAATTGGTACGGATTGATACGGATTACTAATTTAAGGTACGGCTCAGGTACGGATCGATACGGATTACTACGTTTCTATCCGTGGCTAGACGTATCCGTGGCTAGACGTAGCTATCGGCGACGTATGTGTGACTGGGGTATTATGGTGTTATCAAGTGATTTTTAACACTGCTATGTAACACTTGTAATGGTAACGTAGGGAATCATAATTCTAAGTTAATTCTATCGCATTGTATGGATGTCGCATAAATCTTTAGCAATTTGGTGGACATATTAATACACAATTGATTAGCATACAATATTTATAGCTCCATATGAGATAAATGTAAAGTTTGTGTGTTTGTTTATTTTGGGTTTAACTCCGTTTTTTTGCCTTTTTTTCAACAGTATTTCAGTCATGTTGCGGCTCGCAGTTAACCTAACCAGTGTACCTGGATTCCTGGATTCTGTACCAGCACAAATCTGTTCTCCGCAAGCAACTGCCAACTTCCCAACATAAATTATCAGAGGCGGAGGACGAATGATTTCAGACACAACGTTTTTTATCAAATCGTCACTGAGAACATACACCCCGCCCGGGAATCGAACTTGCAAGCCCGCGATCCGTAGACAAACGCTCTCCCTACTGAGCTAAGCGGACGGGCTATAAAAGTGGAAATTAAGTTAAGGAATTACTTCCTAAACCGTTCCGTATTGTTTCAAATCGTCGTGAAAGTAAGAAATTTTTTCTATGGGTAGGGGTATACATTCTTTCTCTAGGTCATGTTTCAATGGTTTGTTTTAGCCACAAAGTGTAGGTAATTTGAACTCCAAGAAATTTAAAAGGTTCTCACATTCCTTTTAAAAGGTTCTTACATTCCTCAAAGACAACTGAAATGTATACATAAACGATAATGCACGGTCTTAAAATGTTACCTGAAAGCTTATATTATGCCTACAAACAAACAATAATAACGGTTTGGTCGAATCTGTTTTTTAGATTTAATTATATGTGCGACATTGCTCACACCCCTAACACCATTTGAGCAGTTTCTTTTAACTACACATGATTTGCTGTGCTTAAAGTCACATATGACACTACGGGCTATATTTTTTGTTAGTCTTGGCCCAACAGACATGATTTCAAGTATGGATGGAAACCCGTATAAAACCATCAACATTCTGTAAATTTGCAAGATAAATGATGAAGCATCCAAATCCAGCAGCTGTGTTTGGCAATTTAGTTTAAAGTGTACATCTTATAAACCCTTGGCCCACGTGCTCCCTATTTCACTCCCCTCCCTCCCCTCAAAATCAACCCGTGCTCTGTTTATCAAGAAAGGTATTTTACAGACCAAATCACCATGCGACTGGTTTGATAAGCCTAAAAGACGCAACTAAAAAGAACTGGATACAAATATCAAAAGTCAGTAATAACACCACAATAAATTTTATTTTTCAGAGTACATGATAAGAAATAGTCTCAAACATGAAGATTAGATTCATAACGTACAACAATATATTAAACACGTTTTCCAATTTGTAAGAAATATTGATCTATTCCTTTTATGTTTCAGCTTCTTCCACGTCAATGTGCATGGACTGTACACCTTTCAACTCCTTAAGTGTCTGAAAATTTTATAACGTAGTTCAAAAGCAACAAAAACATTATCATATTAAATTTCAGTTAAGCCAGGTATTGACAAAACTCTAGTTCTAGATATATTTGTGAAAATGTTTGGTATTTGATAGCTTTGCATGCCCATATCATTTCGTTTAGAATAGTCCTTAAATGATAATTTGATTTAGAGTTTGTCGCTCAAAATTGGATTGAACAATTGATCATAGTTACATTTTCTCGAGTTTACATTTGTAATGCAGTATTTACTGACATCTTTCTGTTTACTTTGTTTTATTGAGTCAGATGGTATATTTGTAAATAGGTTGTAATTATTTCATTGGTCAAAACATCTGAAAACTCGAAGATGATGCACATAATACTCAGTAATGATTTTTCTTTTTTTTTTTTTTTGCATCTTGCTCTGAGAGTCAACATTGTACCAACGACAATACATTTTGTTGTCGAATAAACTGCGCATAATTCATTTGATCATACTAATATTGGTTTATATGTGTTATGTTTAGAAATTTCTTATAGTATATGATATAACGCTTTGATGTTAATTTTCCATGTTGATTACAATAAAAGAATAATAGAATTCATGACACAAACTTGGCAGAAAAGAAAAATGTTCTTGAGTTCATACGATTTTTTTTTGACAATGTTCCGTTTCATATACTGGGTAAGATAAATAAAATAAAAAAAGCAAATACCTAAGTCTTTGAAAAATGCTTATCTTTCACTTTATATTTAGAGGTAATTAGTATAGAGATTACCATAGTAAAGAAAGAAATGGCATTAAACAGTGTAATATAAACTAAAATGTATTGGTTAATTTTCTACAGAAAGCATGCGATGTTTGTGTTGAAACGTGAAAAAATAGATGGCCTAAAACGTCAAGTGATGAAAAGTTAGATAATTACTAATACTTACGATATACACGTTACTATAATTAAGCATTTGAAAGCAAAATGAAGACAAGAGCTATATTTGTGATTAGAATACCAAACACTTGTATTTGTTATGGTTCCCGCTACTTGAACATATGCCATACAGGAAAAAGATTATTTTATAGTTATTGTAGAAAAATATTACTTATGATTTTAACATTTCTCATTTGTACATAATATTGTTTCTCTTGTAGTGGACGATTTACAAGTTTTGTTTTTATTCCAAATTTGTGACATTACGATATTCACCGCTAGTATTTCAGTTGCCTTCAAATTTCTGAATAAAATATCACAAGTATTAATTAAATAGATTTTTCGGAAGGAGCTTAAAAAGTTGTGCCATCCTTCAAACTGAAAATCAAGTATTAGAACAAACAACATATAGCAAACAACAAGTAAAATTAAGATGTAAACAAAGTAATGAATGAGTAGTGAAACAATGACCGTTTGTACAAAAACATGAAACTACGGCGTTATTAGAAAGAACAAACCAATAACGAAAATGAACCAGTGATAGAATATTGATATATAAAAGCTCTCTTTTTTCAACCTGTAGAAATATATTGACCTCTTATTTTACTTTTAAACGTCTTCAAAGTATTTGCACATGTGCTGTTTACCTTTCATCTTCTCAAGTGTCTGAAAATTTTAAAACGTAGATCAAACGCAACAGAAACGCTATCATATTAAATTTTAGCTAAGCCAGACATAAACAAAACTCTGAGTCCTTGAAAAAAATACAAAACAGGAAATGGATTTGTATTGGTCGCTTTCAATGCTTCATATCATTTCGTTTGAAATATCCCTTAATTGATAGAGTTTGTCGCTCAAAATTGGATTAAACGATTGATCATAAATTTTCTCAAGTTTACAAATGTAATGCAGAAATTACTGTAATATTTTGTTTAAATTCTTTCTATTTAGTAGTGACACTTTGTTTTATTGAATCAGATGGTATAATTGTAAATAAATTGTATCTCTTTCATTGAACAAACTACGTATACATCTGAAATCTCAAAGATGATGCACAGTATAATGGGTGCTTCTTTTGCTAATTGATACGTAACATTACGATATTTACCTCTAGTATTTCAGTTTCCCTCATATTTCTGAATAAAATACCACACGTAGAAGTGAAATGTGAAATACTTTTTTATATAACTTAAAGAAACAAATGTATGTGTCTCTCTTCAAACTGGAGCAAACAACTGGAATTAACGTGATAAGTAATGAGAAGTTTAAAAAATGGCCATTTGTAGAAAAACATGAAACTATGGCGTTGATAAAAAAAACAATAACGAAGATGAACCAGTTATAAAATATTGACGAACTAGAGAACAATTTTTTATAAATTCCATTGCAAATTTTTACACGTACTTTACCGATTCGTTGCTAAATGAATTTCATATACAATGTTAAAAAAACAAAACTTGTAGATGACGAAATAAAAAAATGTGAAGTATAGAGACATAAATATTTTAATTATAAAACTTTCTTAAACGTTTCTGAAAAGGCAAAATTAAGAACGATAAACTGTTTGCTTTTGCTTAAATGGCATGCGTTTCGAATGTTCGCCTTTCTTTTTAATTTTATTTATCTATGTCATGTTAGGAAAAAACTAAAAGATTTATAGCATAATATATATTACTTGTATGCTTAGTTTTTGTCATGTCCACACGTATTCAGAGTTTTCTTGGTTTAATTTTACCAAATGTATTTTGACTTCACATTTGCTCATTTACAACATTTATTGCAGGATTATATTTGACACCTATTGCAGAATTTATAGAAATATACTTATATAACAAACTGAAGTATAATTAGAAAATATACAACAAATATTAATAAACGAGTGCAATTAACATATTGATAGAGTAATTTGTGTTTTTAACTTGGAACAAAAAGAATGATACAGGAAACATGAAATTTGAAGATGACTATAAAGTTAAGCAAATAGGATAAAAAACATTTGCATAAGTATTGTTTTCATGCAGCACTATCTTCCTTTTCCAGGCAATATAAGATACAAATATTAACATGCCTTCATCAGATTAAGATATCATGTTAATCTGATCTTCCTATGTCATCACTTCAAGTGCAGGAATAACCTTATTAAAAGATCTACTTTGTTCTAAATTTTCCTCAATTATTGCTGAATATGAAAATTAGTCTGGAGGACCTGGTACAATTGAAAATTGACGAGTAATGTAATCTATCTATTTATTACCGATCTCTCATATAACGATTTCCTTTTACTTTAAAGCCCTGCTCCGCTGCTATTCAAATTCGTTTTGTGTGTATGCAACCCATGAATACAATAGGTAACAGTTGACGGCCATGTGCCACACTTTAGCATGCAAAACCACAGGTATTTCATATAGAATTTTATATAAAATAGACTGTATTTTGACAGGCGTCACTGTTCATAGTCAGGATTTTCATGCTTTTTCAGTGACAATTTAAGGTTAAAAGGTAGGAAGGGAGCAGGACTTTAATTAGAATTACTAAACAGATGAATTAGATTTTTCCTGATTCAGTCTTTTATGCTTTTTTACATACATTCTCAGATTTTCATTTGTCAAAAGTTGCCACTGCCTTCTTTCTATCACATCTATGCAACTGAGACTATACAAAACCAAAATACAATGGATCTAATTCAAAACTAGTGATATGTTGTCAAACATAAAATCAGTTAAGTATACAATGCAAATAGTCAACAGCAAGAAGCATGATAATATTAACAAAGTAATCACTATTCGTAATGGGAATGGAATTCTGTTCAGAAGTCTTAATTTATAACTTATCGCTATGTCATTATGGAAAACTTATTAAAAGACTAAAGAAAATGATGTTATTTTGGTCTTATATTAACTGAAATATGTGTAAGGGTACTTACTAACCTTTCCTTATCGATAAACAACAAATACTGCATTCAGCCAATAAAAATGCAATGCTTTTTGTAAATGGATTTCTGCCTATTTCCTTGATTCCAAAATATGCATGTACTGAAGTTCGTTTAAAGATAATGACTGTAATATTTAAATGATAAAGGAAAAATGTCTCTCCTTTCTAATATATTTAAAATCACTTCCCTCCTGTCTTGAAAGGTTTGAAGCCTGTCCATAATTTAATGCAGATTTAAATTCATATTTTTACTCAAAACAAACAACTGTCTTTGAATGATAGCATAAATTTAAACCACTATTCCTCTCCTCCATTGTATCAATATTTATTTTTGAAAATTCGCCACTAATCTACAAGATTTTAATTAATGACTTATTGCAAGTATCATATTTAAAGAGTTAAAGTTTGTTTAATGAAAAGAGTCAATTAACCGAGTCTGCATTGAGTGTGTTGCTTGGTTCCGTTCGTTGCCCCAAAAAGATCTTTTGATATACTAACTATTATAATAGTAAACACTCCTAAAGTGCCGTGTGGCGGCTGATAACAGTCTCGCCGTATTGCATTCATGTTTGCTTTTGCTGTCTTGTCCTTTGGGAGCATGTAATATATTCAATTCTATTATAATAAAATTCCGTTTGGGACGTAAGTGGTGTTTCAAATTGAATTTTCTCTCTTTTTGCAGACTCAGTCAAACCGGGTATGCTATTGCTTTGCTTGTTTACTTTTTTTCCTTCAAAGGATATTTTTAAAATGTTGAAACTTTCACTGAAGGCCTTAAATATGTACCACCTTCTTTGGTAATACGACATTTTAAATGTATTAGGTTCTTAGTAAGGATTACTACTTTCTATTGTGTGTTCTGGTTAAACAAAGTAAGTAGATCAACAAGTAGGACACTTGCTTAAATGCAAAATAACTACCCAGTTTTTTCAGATAACATGATAATTGATTCATAACCTAAAAATACGACATGAAAGAATTGAAACCTGCAATTATCTTTGAAATAATAATCACTGTTGACGTACATGTCCAAATTACGCTTCAGTAAACTCAAAACGACGAAGTGATAAAAGATTATTGCTGTCCCCAAACAAATTGCTATTGAATTTCTTGATACTGATCTGTCTAATATGGTTGAGACGGACGACTTTCAAACTCCTTTCCTTTACTACCTCGTCATTAACTAGAATCTGAAATAGATGCAGAGAAAAAAAAATGACAATTTTCCACATTTTTTAAGAGCTTCTATTAAATTATATCTTAATCAAAGGTGATGTTCCGATTAAAATACGTTTATAGTATAATAAATTGCATAACCTTCACCACTCTTCTGCTACTTTTAAAGATTTTTTGATTTAGCGGTTTCAAAAATAAATGGAATGAAATTAATTTATTATTCTTTTACCAGGAATATTTGTATCATAGACTTGTAGACTTGTAAAACAATGTTATGCGTCTAGCTGCAAAAGCGTAGACGATTTACAGACACATTAAATACGACTTACTGTCACTAAATCTTAGTATACAGAATCTGTTTAATGTGAATTTTGAAAGAATTTTTCAGTTTTAGAAACGGCTTACCTGCAAGGAGCTTTTCCGGGCTACAAACGTAATCTTACACTCTGCGGAGGGAACTATTTCCTTCACGGTATCACTCGTATCCGGTATTCTAGCGCCATTTTCTCTTTTTTCAAAGTAGGTAAGCCTTCCCTCGCCATTAATGCTGTATTGGTAAAACAAACATATTCATGAGCATTATTTCTTTATTGGCTGTAATATACGCTATATGTTCTATGTATACCGAAAATATACTGCCACATTCTGATATCAATTTTATTTCGTCCCTACTTTAGTAATATGTTAGCCGTAACAAATCAAAGAGCAATTTTGACAAATAATTCAACTGCCTGTGGCGGACTTTGAGGCCGGTCGTTTGGGTGCTAGTCAATTTTCTAATCAAAGAGCCAGAGTCAACTATCTGACGCAATTGTTAGAGATTGGCTTTAAACGTATAGGCTCTGCGTATGCGACCGTAAAAATGATACTTATTCAACTGAATGTATGTATGTATTCATACGAAAATAAATATCATGTATTTAAATGTTAATAGGCGATTTCAAGGCAGTTCGAGCCAAAATTTAAACGTTTTAAATGGTTTGCCGTGGTCTGAATATATTTACACTATTTCTATATTCTCCCTGTTCTTACGCCTATAACAGTATAACACAATGCGTTCAATATTACACATTACAGCTTTCATACTTTCAAGTCAATTTTGCACTCTACTTCAGCAGTTTTTAATATTTAAACCGCGATTGAAATGCTGCTCTTTCTAAATAACGAGGAAAACATGTGTCTCTCTGAAATAAAGGTAACGCTCAATCAAGTAGTCTAATTTCGACAAAATGACCTATTTCTTTACCTACGATAACCTACACTAAAATATTGTCTAGATTTTGGACGGAAAGCTCAGTGGTTTGCACACTGGCCTTCCAGCTACAAGGAAATTTTCAGAAACGTTTTTCAGTGTTTCCCACCCAACTAGAGGTGTACTGGTCAGGAACCCAGGCAATCCTTGCGTGTATCAGTGCTATACGCTGGGCACGTTAAAGAATCAGGCTGTCTATTCGCAACGAGATAGGCTAAGTTAGCCGGACAAGCCTGTATGTGATTTCTGATCTCTGTCGTGGGGGCTTTGTCTCACTCTGTCCCTCTGGTCAGACCGCTTTGTGTCTGTACTAGTAGAGGATGAATTATGTGCCCTGTGTGGCTGCATTTGAACTATGTAAAGCGCTTTTGAACGTGAAATTGATCGTGAAAATCTGGTATAGTAATAATACTAATAATAAGATTTGTTAGAGAGAAATTTAGCGAGTTTCGTATAGATCAGTAGAAAATACAGTCAGAAGAGTTTTAAGAAGTTTTATTATTTGAACTCATTAAAATTATAGTCATAGCAGTGCACACTCATCTTCGTTTTAATTCGCAGAAAGAAGCAATAGAAATTAAGGGCTAAATGTTTACATTTAAATACAAAGATTGCCATGCCCTGTACTAATTGTAGGCTACTTCAAACATTGGAGAAATTAAAATATCCATTTAAAATGTGGGTGAAAATTTAAATCACAGCAGTACAAGCCCTAACAAATAAGTAAACATTACTTACTCGGTTCCAAACATCACTTGGCCATCGGTGTCCGAGTACTGCTCTGTCAATCCTTCGGTTAAGACGAAACTATAGCTACAAATATGTATAAAAGATAACATACTGTGTTGGTAAGCACATTACGGTGCGACAGTCTAACTTCAAATCAACAGTCAGTTTATATATAAGTCTCAGCCAGCACAACCTACCATACAACCCGCATTGTAAACAATATTTCATAGGTACTGTATTGTTGGGAAGGACCAAGTTTGTTAAGGTAAAATACAAATCTTGTGTTTTGATTGTAAATGTTTTTTCTGTTTCAGTGGCAATCCCGTTCATTTATTTTTGAAAATGGAAACAAAATATACGACAATCTTTCATATTTTAGTCATTTTTCGTGGTAAAGAGTTAAAGATGTTACATGTACCAAGATGGAATTTAAATACTGGTCTTTTATTAGCTGCACTGATAACCTTTTTTCACATCAATAACGAACACGAAAATACAAAAACTAAGTAGTATGATATAATAAGCTGTAAATTTGTGAGCAGTATCATATGAAAATATAGGGTTACCATGTATATTTATGTGAACATACTTTACACAAGTAACGTTGCATTTCAATAATATTGTTTTATTGAACACTAAGTTTTCACACAGTTGGTCCTGCCAAATATTATAGTGCATATTACTGGGGTGCATAGTAGGTCTAACTATCCCGACCGCTTTTAGCGCAGATTTAATATCAAGAAAACAGCTCAGTTCAAAGAATTTCAAATATTAAGAAAATTTTCTGCCATGCATTCAAATTATTTATTAAATCAAGGCAGTATATAAATAATAGCATTAGTTCTAGTTACTTTAATAACAAAACAAAAGTCTAACATATAAAGAAATGCTGATATATAAAAAATACTCATTTTAAACATATCCCTCATGAATTAGTTACTGACATTATGCATTTTATCTATGACAGCTTTATAAGAATTATACGACAATCATACAATATATGAACACGTTTATGACAGGTGTATTCAATAGAAAAACTCACTAGGCCCACTGGGACTTTGGCCATCTGAAATGTACATCTAGTTTTGCTCCTGAATTCAACACACCAGGAATTATCCAGGTCATATATTCTACGCCAACCTGAAATCAAATATCATACCAACGTAACACTTAAACAGGACAATGTATCCTGAGTAGAAGTCAACAATAATGTATATGTAATTATGTAAAAACAGGAGAAAACGACTTTTTGATAATGTTTTCTAAAGTTCCGAACACATACCTCTGGTTCAAACGTTTCCCGTACGTAAATATTTTTCACATATCCATATCCAGGTTCTACTGTTGGGTTCCTACCCCAAGAATGCGACAAGACTTCACACACTCCTGTCAGGTCAGATATACGTCCACCAACACCATTCTGTTAATATAATTAGTATATATGCGTCATATTTCTATAACCATGGATGTTCTTTGATATGATGATAAGTTATTAAAAGAATGCATGGTTTGAATTTAACTGAAAAAAAAACATGAAAAAACATAAGGGATATGTGTAATTTCTAAGCTTAAGGTATATATTCAATTACCCATTACATCACTTCTACAACGACTTTGTATTTTATTTTCACCGTTTTTTTTTTTCTCTAAGAGAGTACTTTCACGATATGAGGATAATTAAAACAAGTCATATAGAAAGATATTTATTGTTTCTCCACATGGAATGAATTGGTTTGATGTGGAGATAGTATAAGCAATTATTTCAGTAGAAAAGGATTTTCATAATATGGGAATAATAAAAAAAAACGATATACACAGTTTGTTTGCTAAAAACAAAGTACTTTTGTGATATGAGGATAATCAAATAATCATAGATTCACAATGTTGGTTCAGTAAGAAAGTGTTTTCACCAAAGTGGGTAATTAAACAGTCAACGATACATAACGTTGTTCAATAGAAAGAACTTCTGCTAATAACATCGATCACTTCTCTTACCACCATTACAGCAATTATTTTCTCTATTATTTTGCTTTCATTCAGGGTAAAATAGAGGGATCTAGTAAATTTAGATTTATGAGGTAAGTGATAAGATTAAAATTTTGATGGATTTTTTTTTTCATTCTTTTTTCAAAACAACGTTAACTTGCGTTCGAAAATAATACTTAATACCTATATGTGACGCATCGTGATATCTTGGGGCTAAATGCGGCGTTACGCCATTAGAGAAAATCTCGATTAAAGATACGTCAACACGTGTTTGCGTCAGTTAATGCATTTTTGTTCAGTAATACTCTTACTTGGCATGATAAATGAATGAAGAGCCAAGAATATATTTTAACATTTCCGTGTTTGCTATTTCGTTACTTTATAAAATAATTGATAATTTATCGCCCTTTGAATCAACCCTCCATTTGTAAACATAGCAGGTCGTGGAGAAAACAAAATTAAGAAAAGGCTTTATTTCGAAGTTATAACGATTGACTGTTTGCGAATGTGCAGGTAAGTATATATTTACACGATATGGAGGATTAAAAATTATAATTTTAATTCATATCGTTTTTTTATCGGTATATTTTCATAAATATCCCTGAAATAAGACGTTTTTGACACTGTTGACAGTTTGGAGGTACCTAGTGTAATTCAGATTAGTGTCACCATGTGACAGTTTGGAGGTACCTAGTGTAATTCAGATTAGTGTCACCATGTGACAGTTTGGAGGTACCTAGTGCAATTCAGATTAGTGTCACCATGTGACAGTTTGGAGGTACCTAGTGCAATTCAGATTAGTGTCACCATGTGACAGTTTGGAGGTACCTAGTGCAATTCAGATTAGTGTCACCATGTGACAGTTTGGAGGCACCTAGTGCAATTCAGATTAGTGTCACCATGTGAAGATTAGTGTCACCATGTGACAGTTTGGAGGTACCTAGTGTAATTCAGATTAGTGTCACCATGTGACAGTTTGGAGGCACCTAGTGCAATTCAGATTAGTGTCACCATGTGACAGTTTGGAGGCACCTAGTGCAATTCAGATTAGTGTCACCATGTGACAGTTTGGAGGCACCTAGTGCAACTCAGATTAGTGTCACCATGTGACAGTTTGGAGGCACCTAGTGCAATTCAGATTAGTGTCACCATGTGACAGTTTGGAGGCACTATGCAATTCAGATTAGGTCACCATGTGACAGTTTGGAGGCACCTAGTGTAATTCAGATTAGTGTCACCATGTACAGTTTGGAGGACACCTAGTCAATCAGATTAGTGTCACCATGTGACAGTTTGGAGGCACCTAGTGCAATTCAGATTAGTGTCACCATGTGACAGTTTGGAGGTACCTAGTGCAATTCAGATTAGTGTCACCATGTGACAGTTTGGAGGCACCTAGTGCAATTCAGATTAGTGTCACCATGTGACAGTTTGGAGGCACCTAGTGCAATTCAGATTAGTGTCACCATGTGACAGTTTGGAGGCACCTAGT
The DNA here is from genome assembly GCF_021730395.1 of Mercenaria mercenaria. NCBI lineage: Eukaryota > Metazoa > Mollusca > Bivalvia > Venerida > Veneridae > Mercenaria > Mercenaria mercenaria. Next base: position 66,620,076 of record NC_069375.1, read on the forward strand.
GCAATTCAGATTAGTGTCACCATGTGACAGTTTGGAGGCACCTAGTGCAATTCAGATTAGTGTCACCATGTGACAGTTTGGAGGCACCTAGTGCAATTCAGATTAGTGTCACCATGTGACAGTTTGGAGGCACCTAGTGTAATTCAGATTAGTGTCACTATGTCGTAGACCTATTTTAATCTAAGTCTATAAGGAGGCTTTATTTTTTCCAAAACAGTTTTGACTCTTAAAGTATATATAATAAAGCAGTATGCAAGACCAGTAGATCTGCGCAAGAAGACTTTGTAACTTTATAGCTTTTGCATTCGTGAAACGCTGCATTTTCTGCATTTTCTTCTTGAAAATTTTAAGATTGATGGATGAACTGATACTAATCAGTCCTGCTTTCATGTAGCTTACACAAAAATACACTTTTATTTAAAAGATGCTTCACAGTCTCCTAGTCTGTAGCGTTTATCTACTTTAGTAACAAAGTAATAATGTTGTATTTTTGTTTTACAGAATGATGAAAGAATGTCCAGAAAATTAAAAGTTCTTTATGAATGTATGAAAAGGAAAGAAACCTATCGAACCAATACATTCACTGATCATCCAATTAAAATCATGCCTAAGCAATAAAGTGCAACTGTAATAAATACAAATACGAGACTGCAGCTCAATCTTGCAAATAAGGTCGTATTTCCTGACCTTATGATCAGAAAAGGTTCATCATTCGGATTCAAACTACAAATAAGTGCAAAAAAATAACACTGACTGAACTTTGACAAAGGTTTGATAAAAGTATGTTTTGTTGCCGTGACAGCAATGAAGTGGCTTAATCTTAATTGTTCTAGCACAGAATTTAACTTTAGACGGCATGTTTCATGTTAATATATACTGTTTAATAGAACTATAATGTGTAAGCAAATACATGTTATATGTAGTTATTGCACAAACAAAACATTATGTTACCACACAAATCTGACTTAATATTACAGAGTTCTAATGCAGACAGGCAGAAAACTATGTAGTTCTCAATGTCAAATTATATTACATGAAATGATATAATTATGCTTATTTTATGCTTGAGAATAGACCGTTTCTGGTGAAAATACAGATCTATATAAAAAAAGATACTTTGAATATTCAGATTATTTCAAGAAAATTGATAAACAATGTTTCTAATTAAGAAAATAGTGCATTGTTGCCATGGTAATGTTAATTTTACTCCAAATTATTGTAAAACATCTTGTTTTTATTATTTTATAATGTTAGCGCATTTTAAGGGTTATTTCAAATGACCAAATGTAAGGATGTATACTGACGACATACAGTAGCTGCGTATTATTTTTAAACTATAGTTTAAAAAAGGCCCTAGTTGATGGAAAAATTCAATAAAAGGTTATTTAAAATTCAAATTAGAAGAAAGACGGAACGTTAGGGTACTGTGTTTATAACTTCAGATTTGTTAAACTCGTCAAAAACAATATGCATGTCTCGAACTTTCTTAAACGTTTCGTTTTATAACACAGTAATCTAATATTCTCCATTACATAGTGTAATTAGGTCATTAAATACCACAATACTATATACGAAGTTCACGTGGAGCATTCAATTCTCATCTGGGCAACTTATAATGATTACAATTCACCCTTCTGAACAATATTTACGGCGCCACGTGTTAACGTATGATAATGTCAATATTATTTACCCGTTGGACACTCACTCAAGCGCAATGTCGTAATTTGTAATGTGAATATGAACGAAGTCAATATAACAATGTTACCCTTCGAACAACGTCTTAAGCGCAATGTCGTGACTTACGATATTGAGAAATGACGACGGTCGACTGTTAGATCCACTGTTAAATGTACCTCGATTTTTCCTTATGTACGAACAATAAACACATAAGTGATTTAAATGTAACATTTTAAAGTGATGGTAACATTTTCAGCTTGTGCCAATTCAATATGTCTCCATTACATTTAGGAAAAGTATAATAGTTGACAAAGACGTATCCTTGACAGGTTTTGGAAAAAGAATATAGTCTGCATCACGTTTTGAATATGAATGGTGTCCATAACGAACACATTTAAGACGACGGCAACTGTTTCTACATTTATTAGCTGGAAACTGAAAACTAGTTTCAAAACTACAAGAATGCACATCGAATCCGATTATGAATGTCTCATTATTACATTTTTAAACCATTTGAAAATTTAGAAACGGTGTACAAAGTTTTTATTTTGAAAAATGGATGTTTTGGTATAAACTTAATTCTTAATTAAATATTTCCGTGGCGTGTGGGGCACAAGACAATCAAATTGTTGTGTTGGAAGACGAATTACATTGACTGTTGTCAGAACAATGCATATCTTCGTTAAAAAACCAAATAAGTAACATGTTGCTGAAAGAACATATACCTTGTGTCAATAAAAAAGTATCGATGTATTAGAAAATAATGTTTTATTATATTTTTTCCCTTTTAAACAATGACGTCATGAAACTTCGTACAATGATGAACAATGTTACTTAGCAAGTAGGAATAAATACAAAATAATATTTTTATAACAATTTTACCTGTTGAAGTTCTTTTGCTGCACATTGTCTCAAATCAGGGTGTTGTTTCAGCACTTTAAAATGTCCGTATTTGTCAAATTCTGATTTTACAAAAGCAACGTTTAATAAACAGATTGAGCCAGATAACCAAACAAGTCTTGAATCCATGACTTAGCTAGATATACGAACAAGAAGAACCGTTTGCTACTGAGACTTGAAAGAAACTGCGTAGAAAACAAGAAAACTGAAACGTCAATACGCATCTATATTTCATGTATTCAACAACGTAAAAGAAATGGAATGCTCTCACTTCTTTTGATCATCAAACAGTAGTTCCAAAGCTGAAAAGTTATCAATAATGTTTAACAAACAAATGTTCCAAGAGACACTAGATATGATTTTGACAAGAGAAATAACTTCTGTGGTTCAACTATGCTACTGTTTTTAAAGAAATACACTATTATCCTTCATGTTATCCTTCATGATAAACAAGATATAGCCTTTTTGGAGAATTTGATTTGACATTGTCAGGCGCTACACTAAATGTTGTAAGAGTGTCGCTTAATGAAATAAATCCGTACTATCATTTTACAAGAAACATGTGGTTTTGTATGACGAACATGACGTTGAATATAATTCATTAAGTAGCGGATTTTTGCAAAACGCATATTTTATGTAAGGTGATTGTATTCATCGTTTACATGTGTTACTAGAATGCGTAGACGAGGTTCAACTAGCCGTTTATCAACACACTGCCTTAGTAACTCACTGTTCATGTAACTCACTACTGCCCTAGTAACTCTCTGTCCTTATTCACTGTTCTGGTAGCTCTCTGTCCTTGTAACTCACTGTCTTTATATTACACTGGCTCAGTATCTGACTGAAATTACAACTTTCTGTCCTTCTAATTCACTGCAAGAGACCCTCTGACTCTATTTTTGTATCTCACTGTCCTTTAAACACTCTGTCATTGTAATTCACTGTCGTAGTAACTCACCGGCGTTATAACCCTCTGTCCTTCCAATTCACTCTCCTGTTAGCTCTCTTTCCTTGTAACTCCCTGTCCCTGAACCTCACTGCCCTTGAATTGCACTGTCCTTGTAACTCACTTTCCTGGTAACAATATATCATTGTAACTCCCAGGCATAATAACTCACTGCCCTTGAAACTCACTTGCCTGGTAACTCAATTTCCTGGTAAGAATATCTCATTGTACCTCACTGTCCTCGTTAACCTGTATTGGTTTAAAACACTTCCATGGCAACAATATTTTATGGTCACTTACTATACTTGTAACTCACTTTCCATCCACGTATTTCATATGCCTGGTAACAACTTGTCCTGCTAACACACTATCCCTGAAACTCATTTTCTTTGTACTCATTTTCCTTGTTATTCTTTATCCTTGCAACTCATTGTCATAGAAATTTTCAGACCTTGTTACTAACTCAGTTACTCACTGTTCTTTTAACCCACTGTTCAGGTTATTCAACATCTTAGTTACTCATTGTCCTGGTAACACCCTGTTCTAGAAAGTTCAATTTCAATTTCCTTGTAACTCAATGTTCTTGTAAAACTTTGCCCTGGTAACGCCGCTCTGTCCTTGTAAATCAATCTCCTTCAAACTCAGTGTCATAGTAACAACATGTCCTTGTTACTCAATGGCCTAGCAACTCGATGCCCTTCTAGTTCAATGTACTTGTAACTCTTCATCATTGTAACGCACTGTCCTTTTAACTAAATGTCCTTGTAACTCAATGTCTTTGTAACTCAATGTCCTTGTAACGTTATGTCCTACTGACTCAGTGTCCATGTAACTCCCTATCTTTGTAACACATTGTCCTGGTAACGGTAGATCATTATAAATATATTTCCTTTTACCTCTCTATCCTTATAAAGCGAGGTCCTAATAACTCAATGTCCTTGTAACTCAATATCATTGTAACTCATTGTAACGCACCTTCCTATTAATGCCCTATCCTTGTTCTTGAGACTCACTGAGAATGTTCTAGTTAATCAATGTCCTTATAACTCAATGTCCTTGTAGCTCAATATCATTGTAACTCATTGGCATTGTAACCCACCTTCCTATTAATGCCCTATCCTTGTTCTTGAGACTCACTGAGAATGTTCTAGTTAATCAATGTCCTTATAACTCAATGTCCTTGTAAATCACTGCCCCTGAAATGCTCTGTCATAGTAACTTAATGATCTTGTAAGTCTTAGTCCTTTTAAATCTCTGTCCATTTAATGAATGTCCTGGTAACTCTCTGTCCGCTTAACTCTCTGTCCTTGTTACTCTTTGTCCAACGCTAAAACACTACACGTTTACGTCGTGAGAAGAGCTATGATCTTATGATGGCTTATGATCCAGACAGGTACTGAAGTTCCAGGCTGTTGGAATAATATTCCACAATCTCCAAGTGGAACTTTATAATCATTATACAATCACTTCAATTTTACTCAGTATATCTTAGAGAAATCATTTAGTTGCAATTTGTTTTTCACTGTTCATACCTTATTTCAAATACTTTTGACTGATTATCCATGTTGATTGGTTGCCCATGTTTTCATGGCCAGGAAACGTATTTGTCTCTATCGTAGCAATCGTTAAATTTAGGAGCAATAGCAAACTTGGTCAATATCGCCATTTTAATTGTATTTATAAGTGATCCTTTGAAAGTTTTGAACGCAGTGGGGAGAGGGGGTTTAACACTTTTTTTCAACATTATTTCTGTGGGCACTTAACCTAACTAGTGTTCCTAGATTATGTACCAGTACGAACCCGTTCTCCACAAGTACATGCCAACTTTCCCACATACAAATGAAAATAAGAAGTGGAGGACGAATGATATTAGACACAATGAATCAAATTGTCACGGAAAACATACGTCTATCACGGGGATTGAACTCACCACCCCGCGGTCTGAAGATCTGCTCTCTCCCTATTGAGCTTAGCGGACGGGCTCTCATCACAGACAAAAGATATAAAGAACAAACTGGGTTTTTGTTTGGAGATTACGAAATCTTCTAAATCCCACACGCCGTCTACCTCCAAATTTCAGGTAAACGAAGTTCTGTTTTTAAAAGGGCCCTAAAATGGAAACAAAAAAAAAAACGAAATGAGTCCAATTTCGGAAGGTATTTTCAGTTTGTTGCATGACATCATTAAAGGGATTGTAGTGATATAAGAATATCATCCGAAAGCAAAAGAGCAGCCAACTTTATGATAAACATTACGGGCATAAATATCCAGCTGGAAAATGCACGTTTCAAAAAACGACAACTTCATGAATATATGTATACACGAATTACCTATATACAAAGAAACCAGAAGGAAAAACACCATTGCGAAATTTAAATCGATTGATGGATTTTACTTAGTCTTAACTTAATCCGCACATATGTGTCAGAGTTTCAGGATAATGAAAATTAAAGTGGTACCCGTCAGTTGATTTATTAACAAGCGCGACGGAAACAGAAAGAATGGAATGTAAAAGTTTAAACACAAAAATCCTCCATAAATTTACATAAAAAGCTAGGCTAAAGTATTATAAACTAAAGTATTATAATGTATGGTTTGCTGAAACAATCGCGTAACAGACTCTTAATAAAAACATTTTATAACTATATCATTGTCCGTTGTAAAATCATTCAAAATCACGGTATTTTTGCAATAACATTTAAGTTTTGGGCGACGAGTGGGTTTCCACTTTTTCTATTTTATTATCACAGCAGCGTTGTTTGTTTCGTATTGCGGCCATAAGTCTCCTTGTACCTTCTGTCAGAGCTGTAATATTTTGATCTCTTTTTAATTTTGTCTTTTGGCAGTTTCTGTGATATGCAGGCTCCATGACCTCAGATCCTATTTCTAAATTCCAGTTTGTTTAGTTTTGCTCATTGCTTCCTCTTCTAGGCAAAGCCATTATGTCAACAAGGGACCAAACGCTGCTTTTCATGGATTTACACTCTGTGCATCATTCAAGGTTCCATGTGCACCGCCATATGAATTCATCTGCGGATGTCTCTAAATTACATTCTGGTACTTATAACTTGTGTAAATGTTGAGTTCTGCTCAACCCTGGTCTAGAGGACGTGCACGGTAGCTTGTATTTCCACAACCATCAATCAAACCGATTTTTTGTTTATGTCGTGTTGGGCGACCTGTCGTTTACCTCTTTTTCTATCTGGATATACCTTCACACAGAAGCGTTTTTGAATGACTATAAAATCGCAGAGCAAGATTTAAATTTTAATTGTAATATTCACTAGAGAATTTACCCAGATACATTAACGGCTAGGTCCGCATTTTTAGGGGATGGGAACACCCAAACAACAAGCAATCACAGAAGGAAGGATTTTTAATAATTGCACGGATATTAAACCGTTGTCAATGTACTGATATATGCATTGAATTCCTGAAAAGGACAAGAAAGCATAAACGTGCCACACTTCTAGACAGTTCAGCGCCTTTAAAAACTCAATATTTTCAAGGAACTGCAATGTTTCTTCCTATGCATTTACAATAGTAGCTCAGTGCTGAAATTGCTACTAGTTTAATATTGTTGTCAGCAATTGTTTACTTCTTTTTCTTCGCAACTGGCACATATTTTCAAAGGGTGACAATGATCGTAAGACGTATGGGATAGTATGATAAACTTATAGTTGGCGTAAATTGTTTACAAAGATGTTATTTATTTCACACCTATATGTTTTTAACCAATTGGAAGCTTTTCTTTCTATAACGTGACAATACAAGAGAATCCAGTATTGTTCTGTGTGTCACATTTTCTTAAGTATATATAGTAACATCCGAAATCTACAATCCACAAACTACGTATTTTTCTCATATTGGACTCTTGTCCCAAAAATCCATATCTTTTTTCTATCGGACGGGACAACTCTTCCGATTCCTTATCAGGAGACATTTGAAACTACTTCCCTTGTAAATAGCGACAGCAGTAATTTCTTTTCAATATTTCGGTAACTTTCTTATTTTTGAACGAAACATGTTACCGTATAGCGGGTTTCTAAAATGGGTCTAGTTTATTTCTGCGATTTTTATTTCCGCGACCTTCGAGAAAAGCAGGAATTAATTTTTGCGGTTTGCATAAATCGGAAGTAAATTTTGCCCATGGGAAAAAGCTACCGCATTTACTACGTCATAATTAACGACTCAAATGCATACCGTTCTCGTCAGTTATGTCAGCCCATCGAAAATGCTCATTTATATTTTCCCAAATTTATATAACGTTTGTCAAACTTTTCATAAACCAAATGTGTTTTGTGATATACACTTGTAAAGATTACATGCCCGAAACGGTAACCATTCATTCGTGAATACAATAACCGAAGCAATCAACCACAATCAATACGGTGTGAATAACTTGACAGCAGACGAAAAACTCGTAAGATAATGATAACGGGTCATTATATTAAACTAAATATAAAAGTTTATTTCTGCGTCAAAAAATTCTGCTGTTAGTTTAAATGTGCGGAATTTACTTCTACATGACAGAAATGAAACCCCACAGAATTAACCCACTATACGGTAGTGTAAGCACTCAATGTTTCCTATGCAATTATCATGGTTTCGATTCAATTTTAACGAAAAGTTTTTTTTCCAAATTTTTGGCACTGAGAGTAGATCTAAATGTATACATCTTTGTGTTATCAGAGAAGAATGTAGTCTAAATCAATGTGTGTTGTTGTTAGCGAGTTAAAATTTATAAAGTTTTGTATTCTACATCCATCATTTTTATGGTGTGAAATAAAGAGGTAATTTAACAGTGTTGAGTACAACACTGAATTAAATTGGACTCGTACACAGCAGTAATGAAAGATATTTGAACTCTACATTCGCCCAAGTATGGATTATTACTGCTGTGTACTCGTCCAATAGAATCCAGTAGTGTACTGAACATTGTTAAATAACCTCATTTTATTTTCCAACAATTTCTAGGTTCAGTGTTATGCTGCTTAACCTTAAAGGTACCTTTACTGAAGTTGTTTATTTTAAGCATGTTAATCGTTTTGTTTCATGCATGACTACACGCTCTGGAAACCAGATAAAATTAACAGTTAATAGTCCCATACATTTTTGTCCATGTTACATCATAAGCCAAACTTAACAATCTAAAACCAATGTTTTCATTCCTGTCATATATATACGTATGTATAATATTGTTTTATATAGAGAAATATAGGCCGGGATGTAATTCTCTTGATTTACATGTACATTCAAGTACTTGTCTTTAAATAAAGAAATTTCAACGGGTTCTATAAAATTAATACTGTTTTTAAAAACAACAACAACAGAAAGTGAAACCTTTTATTTTAATGTTCTATTCTAAAAATCAAATGGCTCTATTGTCGTCAATCACAACCGTCATTTTCAACTGGAACCTTTTTGTTTGATCAATAAAGGGAAAGGTTTTCCATAAAGGAACTCATAAAGATTTTGGTTTAGCCTAATTTCTCGGGCAAAACACAGTGGAATAATTAATTCAAAATCTTGATAATCAACGTTTAAAATTATCTTACTAGTTGCTATTTAGTTTCATTTGCGAAAGAATTGTTGTCTGAGCTTTCATTCCAAATTACGTGACAATCTGAAAGATCAAAATTTAATTTAACAATAAGTAAAACAATCTGTCTCAAATTTAACATACACATTAAATACCCACTGTTTTATCAGAGTTTTTCTAATTAAAACTCCGAGTCCTTTTCTCCAAGTTTTTAATGAATCACAAACTTTATAATGTGTATAAGTTGTGTACGTTCTTTCTGTCACAGGAGGTTAGAAAACATATTTAACCTAATTTTAACTCTTTTTTTTTTGACGTTTTGCAGGTCTACAGCAATCTAATGTCAAATTTCCGAAAATTGTATGTTACAGAATTTCTAATATTTTATTCAATGTCCTAAACCTTTAGCCTGCTAGTAACAAGTGATTGCCTTTGCGACCAGAGTGTACAACGTGTACGTGAATTTTGTCTAAACGTACTTGCATGTAAAAAATGACGAATCATTACTAGATTCGGATAGAAATGGTACATACTAATTCAAAATACATAGGAAATTCAAATGAATTAGTTCTTTTTTTTTGTATTTTCTGATATCTGCTGAATTGTTTTCATTTACTTGTGGAATTTCGTGAAGCTTATGCTTTGTGAATTTCAATCGATCTAAATAAATCTATATTTCTGTTGCCAAACTGCCCCATCCTTTTGCAACATCTTTTGCAACATACATTTAGTGGTTAAACATTCAAATTGTGTTTGTCAGTAAATTTTAAATCTACTCAACACATCTTTTAAGACTTTGTTTAATGCGTTGTAATTCCGAAGAAATCTCATTTAAAATCGAATAGAAAGGTTGTTACTGTAAATCGAAATAAAAACTATTAGTGTTGTCAAACAATATATGGTTTATATTAATATATAAAAAAATGAAAACTCATGTGAAACATTTATGCAAGTGTATTTTCAACGTTGAAAATGTTAAGGAATAAGAACACTTTCATTAAAAACAAAACCCTGGAACTCAGTTATGGTAATTTTAGAGAGAAGGGCTCTTTTCGAGTAGTCTTACATAACTAATATAAGCGAGTAAAATTAATAGATGCATAATACAGTTTGGAGCAGTCAAAGAAAGTTCTATAATATTGGGGACCAGAGCTACAAGAGTACAGTCAAAATGCGTAGTCTTCGTGACATTATATAGGTAACATTCCAATTAATATTATATCTATTGACCAGAAAGGTGTTGGGTAAAAGGGAGTGGGGTGGGGGGGGGGGGAGGGGTTGAACATGCTAAGCCAAGTCACATCGTCATGCAAAAGATTGTGGAAGCTACTGACATCAAAATTATACAGACATCAGCAAATTTATATGATGTTTGTGAAAGAAAATTTAAACATATATATTTTCATGGTAAATATTGATATGTCTAGGTCCCCAGCAGGGGTTTGACTATATGGAAGATAGATGCATCATGTTTGAAAAAAAATAGATGCTTTAAGATTATGTGTAAAGGCCTTTGAGCTTCCCAAATTTGATACACATCTATGCATTTTACACCCAATGGGGAACTACTAATTAAAAAAATCCGCTGTCCATGTAATAATTTTTGATTAATTGTATTTTTTTAATTATTTATTGAAATGAAAACAGCTTTGAAATAAGATACAGATTAAAGGAAAAATTATAAAAGGCTTCAAAATTGAGGAATTGTTATCAAAGAAGCTACAACATGTATTGTTTAATTCTTCGAATTAATAAAATCATAAAATAATTGAAAGGATTGTTGTTGTTCCAAAATAAAAAAAAAACAATTTTAAATATTTAAAGAACAAAAACTTTAATTTCTGTTTTAAAAATAACGACCATTTAATATCATGGGCGTAATTGTTTGGCGCCTAGAGACACATGAGATTGATATATTAAAAGCAAAAGTATTTTAAAAGAGACACATGGGAAATAAAAATGATGTTCGGTAACTTCCAAATGTATACTGAATTGGCGGTAGAGAAAATTTCAGTCTTTTTGTAAGATAAAATACATGACAATAATTGAAATCCGGAACACCGGCTAGTTCTTTCAAACAATGATACTAAATGGAGTTTATGATAATACACATGAAAAAAAAACAGTATAATCACCAAGTACTGAAATAAAGCTTAAACCCGGTATCTCAAGTTCCAAGGGACCAAGCGTTTTACTTTGATTGTTTAAGATAAGCCAGTTCGAGATACCGAGTTCCGACTGTGTCGTTTAGAGATGCCACTAGACTGCAATAAAAGTTAATAAAATCAATAAAAAGACCTTGAAAATGACAATAAAATGTTAAGCATAGGCATTCCTTTTTAAAAAAAAATGGATTTGTTCTTAAAACTGTAACAAAATTAATCTCTATTATTGCCTCAAAATTGTCATCATAAGTGCTTTTCAAACGCTTGACTCCCATCGGTACTTTATATCTTGAGAATGTATTTAACTGTTCGTTCATAAAGAAAACTTTTCTAAAGCCCAAATCAACTTCAGCTATTGATTAGGTTCTTTTTGTTTACAAAATGTCTTCAAACAATTATATATGACTCCTGATCGTATTGTTTAAACTGTATACGTTTTTGCTATTCACTTTTACTTATTATACCAGATTTATATAATTATTCCAAAGTTTGCAAAGTAAGTATTAGTCATCTTCAGTTCCAAATTATATAGATGTCTGAACTGTCTTAATCTACAATAAATAGATTTCTTTTCAATTTGTACATTAAGCATTAGACGTATATTTCTTTATATATTGAGTATGTAATAAACATATCAAGAAACTTTTGTTTATAATATATGTTATGTACATGTCTTTTCCTAGTAAAATTATTGTTTTCTTCCATACTGATTACTCACTGTTTACTGTAAACATTCCTAGTTTTGAGACTTAAGATACTTATAGTCTATGTTTTCAGAAGACCCCAACAACAGGGTGTTTATGATATCATAAAGTCTGGGTTAATCTGGATTTTTCCAGAATCATTTTCTGAAATCTTATATTTTGCTCAAGGTTAGAGGATTTTAATGATAAAAAGTTTCATATCACCAAAAAGTAATAAAAACAAAGTCATCGATATCATGAACTACGGAAGGTTTCGCTAAATTTTACTAAAGAAATATAACACAAACCTTAATTCACTTTTAAAACAAGGTCTTACACACACGGTATACTATGGAGATGTAGTTTATAAAAGGTCCTCGGACATTTTCCTGTTCAGATTGCCTATCAAATTAAGTAAAAACTGACCAAAGGCTAGACTTCTGAAATAGCATAATAAAGATAGTTAAAGACCACTTCTTGATATATTCGAATGAATTTTACAAGTTTGTTACCAAAAAAAGATGATTTTGTAGACATTTCGCATTTTCATTTCTATTGAAATATGAACATTAATCATTTTAATGCTTCCGAGGGATCTACCTTTCAGATTTTATTTACTTCACAACAGCGGGTGTTAAGTGCTGTGTGGCGGCCGCAAAACGTCGCCCCGACTTCATTTCAGTGTTGTTATATTTTCTGGTCCTTCGGGATAATTGATTGAATACTGCTTAAGCCGGTGCTAGGGGGCGTGGGCAGTGTTGCATTTTACATTACTGCTCATGAACAGACTCAATCAAACCGAGTCTGCAATTTTCACTGTTTGCCTTGTTTTCGGTGCTTCCGAGGGATCTACTTTTCAGATTTTATTAAATATATTATTTCCACCCAGTGACGCAACAAAATATTTCACATGCCTTTGTAAATGATTATCATGTGCGTATGTTGCAAAAATGGTACTTGGTCACAGGGGGGGGGGGGATGTTAAAAAAATACATACAGGGTGTCGGCAAATGAATTTTACATAAAATATTTTGCCACTTATTGCACGTGTTTCCTAAATCTTACATATCTACAGCCTTATTCGTTTTTGTAAATATTTCAAGCATAGAAAACACAATAATAAATAATCCCGCTTGTTTTGGGGATAAGTAGGTCAAATCTCAAGGACACACACACTTTGAGACTTATAACTTCCTGATCAATAGCTTTGGAATGTGTGTGGTCAGAGGATGGCCCTCATTATTTTTGAGTTTTAATAGGTTGATTGCCTAAAGTCAACAGGCATAATAAAATAACCCTTATTTTCCAAGGGGTCAGTAGGTCAAAGTTCAAAGGCAGACATAGCGGGACATAGAACGTCAAGCTTGAAAGCAGACTGATCCTGGTATGTACATCTTATGAATTTTTCAATCAGGTCTGCTGCCTCCTGAAAGTCGAAGTCCGTCGATTGAGTGTCATGAGGATTGAGGCAACTGCGTCTGTCGCAAGTCATGGACCAAACAAGTTTCTTAGACATATATAACTAGATGTATGTGTCTTCAACCTAAACATGACAAAGAGATATAGACGAACCTCTATGGAAACAGTGCCACTGTGGTGCAAATACCTTTTTTACCCTTTGTAGGATACAATTATGGCACACCTAAAATGCATTTTAAGAACAATCTTTGCTTTAATTTGAACCAAAGAAACACTGTATCCAGCATCCTCCACTCTAACAGAACTACACTAGACACCGACTCTTGAACTGACTCAGGAACCTTCAGAATTAACATTGACGGCCCCAGAACTAACACTGACGCCTTCAGAACTAACACTGACACCCCAGAACTAACACTGACGCCTTCAGAACTAACATTAACGCCCCCAGAAATAACACTGACGCCTCCAGAACTAACACTGAGACCCCTAGAATTAACACAAATTCACCCACAGGAACTGAAACATATTCCGAAGCCGACCGAAATATTAGTAACGACCCCAAAAGGATATCGATATTAATGTTGATACTAGCTGGTGAAGTCCTGTTCCGTTGATATATTGGATCAGGCGGTATTTCATTACTACATTCATTTGTATTATTATGTTGTTTTATAGTTTTTGCATTAGAGTAACAGAAAGCACATTTTAAATGTTTGCTAGGCATTAGAAATATAGGCTAAATGTGCATGACTCTGTGGTGTAACCGCCATTATTTAAGCACAACAGGACTGTGTCTACAGATGATTTCGGAAACTGAAAAACCAAACACACTAAAAATGCTATACTAAGGGACCTTGAGCAGAGCAAACAATGCATCTAGAATTGTCCAAATGTGTCATAAAATGCTAAAATCCAGGCACACCTGAACCCACAGTGGCCTAGGCAGTCTCCTACACACCTCTGCTATAACTGAAAAAGGCCAGCTACGCCAATGTATATAAAACACTTCATGTATGCAATATATAACCCTGCCTATAATGCCCGGTCAGTATTGTACATGTGTACTACATGTGTCAATACAATATAGCAATAGATGTATAGAAAACAAACAATAGACTATGATCAATGCATCGGTTATCATGGGCACTCGGGTGGAAAGAACTGAAGTACAGTTGTGTGGGCAAAAGTTTTGTTCCCCTTTTATATTTTGCTTTTCAGTTATTTTGAAAATGTTAATAAAACTGATAATTTGCATAGTAAATTTTTTGTTTGTTTTAAAACACTTTATAATAGACATACCTTAAATGCATATAATTGTTTCACTAAAGATACACATTTTACATTTTTCAAAAAAAATGACCCTCAGTCCCAAACTGCTCAAACTTCAAGACAACGAATATGAAATAGAAATATTTTTTGTGACAGTTTGAAAGGTATATAACTAATTTATGCATATTTGAAGCCATGATATAAATTTATCAGCTATTGAAGTCATGAAATGGCATCGAATTTATGACAAAATCCATAGCATAATGTCCGATGTCCTTTAGAAAATTTAACTTAATGCAGAAGGCAGAAACATGTTATGAAAACTTTTTAATTATTTTCAAACTAAATCCGTAGGCCCGCCCGCTTAGCTGAGTAGGTAGAGCGTTTGTCTAAGGATCGCGGGGTCGTGAGTTCGGTCCTCGGGCGGGGCGTATGTTAGTCCTCCACCTCTGATTCATATGGGGAAGTTGGCAGTTACTTGCGGAAAACAGGTTTGTACCGGTACAGAGTCCATGAACACTGGTAAGGTTAACTACCCGCCGTTACATGACTGAAATACTGTTGTAAAACGGTGTTAAGCCCAAAACAAACAAATAAACAATATTAGTAAGTGCTGTGAGCGGACGCCACATTTAATAGAAGTATTCACAATAACGTTAATAATAGCGAAAATAATTTTGGTTTTCATGAAATTGAAAATATCATAAGCCAGATAAAATATTCACGAAAGCAAGGCTATTATCTTCTCAAAGGAGAAATATATTACGAAAACTTTCTACTTGCATGAAAACCTTGTATCATGAAAAATTAAACTGGTATTTTTGACAGTTTACAGCACTAAGTAGCAAATTGCCGTGATATGATATTTGTCGTGCATTCATTGAACATGTATCTGTTTTCACAGAGTTGCATGAAAACGTTCAATATATCTGCGAAGATTGTCGTGAAAACTGATACTTTTAGTTAAGTGATGGAAGTTTTTGATCAGTATTCGCAACATAAATTATTGAGAAAGCATCGCCCTCCCATTGAAATTATTGCAGTTGTCTTTGTTTACAAAATGCGCATCTTGACTAATTGGCGTTGAAACTAGCATTGTTTGCTAAAATATCAATAACTTGAAGGGAAAGTACAGTTATTGATTGTCTTCAAAGCTTAGTTACACAATAAATATATATACATGTATATATTACGCCCGTTTATCAGTAACAATACGGGCACAGTGTTTCAATATCAGTAAACTAATACAATGTTGAGCTATTGGTGTTTAACTTATTGGTACTTGAATCTGTTTACTTATTATAATTCTGGAAGCAGAAACAAAGGTACACGCAATACAATTCGTATGAATTCTAAAAGTTGTCTTCTTCAAGTGATGTCTTCTTCAAGTCCATTTAAAGATTCATAAAAGGGCTGTCATCAACAACACAAATACGCTTCAATAATTTGAGACTTACAATTTTCATGGGAGTTGTAACTCTAATGTACATACTAGTAATGTTGCAAGAGATAGAAAAAAAACTTAATGATTCCACTTTACGTAACCAGGTTTTTACTATACCTTATCTAAATTTAAGGAAATGCCATTCAAATTATACAGACTGAGTCATGATTATAAAGAACTCTAAGGTTAACAGGTTTTAAAATTTTAAAAACTCCATAGTGTAATAGAAAGAAATAATGTTTAATTACAAATATAGATTATTAATTGCTAAACGCATAACTGGATGGATACCTTTACATATATATTATTGATAATAAGTCATCATATAATTGTATACGCAGCTATTTGCTGCATTTTGGCAGGATTTCAAATAATTTACGAGTGAAAGTCTGTGTGACTTTGAACTACTATGTTATCTATAATAAGAGGAGTAAATGTTTATTACCATGTGTTTCCCTAAAGGAGTATGAAACACCTAAAACGATTTTCGTTTGCAATTTCAATGACATCAAAATAAAAAGGGCGAGGTGGATAATGATTAAGTTAATTACTTTTTCAAATCAAATTGTTTGCGCCTACGGTCAAATAAGAACGATACATTAAAAGCAAAAAATACTAGTAAAGAGAGTCAGGGGTTATAAAATCTAGATATTTATTTAGCTTCCTAATACATATTTAACGGGTGTCATATACTATAAAGCTTTTCCCTGAAGATTCTATTTTTTCTATGCATCGATCGAAAATTCTCCGTTGCAAAAAATGCACGAGAGCTTTCTCTACGTGGAACTTGAACTTGCAATTAGAGGATTAACATTTGCAATAGCTTAAAAGAAATGTTATATTTTGTTGCCGGCTTTACATCATTTGACAAATATTGTGCAAATCAAACACCATCCGCTATTTCATTGTATGGTTTCTAGAAGATGTGTTAGTAAATCCTCTTTAAAGATTCATTAATCAGCAATCATTAACGAAGTAAAAGAACTTTACTTATGACAAACCCGTTTTTTTCCTGGAGAATGTTATTTTTGGTGCTAAATGTTGTATGAGATTAAAAATTAGTTTGAGTGCAAGTTCTTTGAATGTTTTGACTTGATGAAACGTCAGTTTAAGTTGTAGCAGTAGTTTGTGTATTATTTCACTTAGAGAAACTATTCTGAAGCAAAAAAAAAAAATCTAAAAAAGAGAGCCATGAGTATACTAGATCGCTCACCAGAGTTACGCTGCTTGTATGAACAGTTTTGGTAGATGGTTATGCAAGGAAAATGTCTGTGAAATTATATTAAAATAGTGCCAGTGATTTCTGTACAAGAAATTATTTCAGCAGTTTCACACAAGAAGATTGTTTTTGTTTCTATTATTTGCATATAGGGAAAGACACCACGCCCTCTAGTGGCAATCTTTCTAAAAGAATCGGAATAGCTTAAACGATCTTGGTAGGAAAAAAAGGGCCATTTGTTTCAAATTATGAAATAGATATCGGCCCGGCAGTTTCACAGAGGAAGATTTAAAGTTTCCACTTTATACATATACGGAAAAGTCTTTACGCCTCCGGGCGGATATGTGTATGACGAATAGGAATAATTTGAACAATTTGATAGAAGGTTATATAAGGACCATTTATGTAAAAAGATTTCAATATCGGACATCGTTTGAAGACTTTTCTATTTTAAGCTCCGGAACATTCAGGCTAAGTTTCATCAAAATCCATTCAGGTTTGTTTTTTGTGAGATACCGTTTACGACGGACAGACGCATGCAGGGACGCACGACGGACGGTGGACACTGAGTGATCAAATAAGCTCACCATGAACACTTCGTGATCAGGACGTTTGACAACGATTAACTCTTTCAACTTATTATGTTTTAATATGTGCAGTCGTCAGTTTAAAGCGTTGACCTACAGTAAATTAGACAAAAGCGACAACGTGTAGAGTAAATTGGGTTACGTCCAGAAATATATGTTCACGCGGACTTGCAATAAAAGTTCAACATGATGGTATTGGTTTACTGGCTTGATTAGTCCGTTCACACATTTTGTAATATATATCTATACCGGGATTACATGTAGTAAGCCTGATATAGCTAGAGGAAATGAAATGAATAATACACTTCACGACCCGAAGCAATCTAAAACCAATGCGAAAAGCTTAAACTGTAATAATTGTTGATCTAGCTATAAATTACCAAATAGACAATGTCATTTATATAAGACAGAAATAAATGGAACGTATATATACTTGTAAAAGTGTTCAATGAACAGTGACACTCTTAATTACAGTGTCAATTTTTTTTTATTCGAGACGACTTTCACATGAGACTAAGACGCAACCTCTCACAATAAACATCACTTTGGAGCTTATTTTATGGTATAAATGCTTTTATTTAAAAGGATAATGAAGTTATGAAGAAAACTAACGGAGGAGAGAAATTATGAGGGCAAAAATAATTAGATCTGCTTTAAACCTCTTGAATTATTCTACCCAAAGGAAATACAAAATGAAATGGCAAATTTATTTAGCGGAAGCACAATGGAAAGAATTGGGTTATTATCCAAAGAAGTGTTAGATATGTGTTATCGTATAAACTGTATTTTTCTTTTCATAGTAATATTTATGTGACGCCGGTCCTCGACGAAAAAGTGAATTGTTTATGTACATCTTTTCTTTTTAATTTTCCGACTACAATCCAAGTTTTTATCTAATTAAATTCATACAATCTTTTTAGCAGTTAAGAGATGAAATTGTACTTTTTTGGAGTTCGTGAACGGCAAATTAGCGGTAAAAAAGTCGCTGCATTTCCAAATCTCAACGGGGTAATGTCTGTTATTGGACATATTTTATCCTTACTAAAGTATCGGTGGGTTAATGTGATTAAATTGGTTTTGCTAACTAAAAAAAAAGTGTTTGCAAACCAAAGCTACAATGAGGCTTTGTAATTGCCTTGTTTTATTCTACCAGTTATAATTGTTTATTAATTCATTACGATATGTCAATTGGTTCATCTTAAATACTTTGAAATCAGAGTGTAGAATGCAATGAAATGTACCGCGATACTGATTCTTATTAATTATGTATTTTAATTACACAGTATTTCCGTTAGTTTAATATGTAATAATTTCAAAATGGCAATACATATTAGTGTCAAATAATGTCAGCCTTTAATCAAATGAACGAAAAAAGAAAGGTTATATAGAAAGTTGATGGAACATAATGTTTGAAACAATATATTTTATGTAACAGTTTATACCTCTGTCAGCAATTCATATTGATGCCGTTTAAAGTTAGCATCTATTCTTCCTGCTTTGCAGTTGTCAACATCCAGGACGTTAGATTATCGAATAGTATTTTTTCTTAATCAAAACAAGACAAACTTTTATACACCGACTTATATATTGTATGTAATTCATTTAAAATCGAATATAGAAACTTATGTTCATCATTTATTTTATTTTTTAATTGTTTAATAATAATATGAAGAAATATGAATCAAATTAATCATGAAAAACGAACAGATGCCTGAACGTGCAATTTTTTTTCTATTATTCTTAGAAAAAGGTCTAAGACTGATATTTTTTTCCATTATTTATTTTCTTTTTTAATTGTTAAATGAAATATAAAGACATATCTTAATAATATTTAATATAAGAGTTCTATATCACTATTGACCATGTTCTTTTATAGAGGGGCTGTATTAAACTTCCCACGATAGCATTGATGAATTCTTTGAATTCTGGGTGACTTGAAAATAATAGAATTGCATTAAGACCAATAATATGAAATGTGGTAATCAAATTACGGGCTGTTTCATTTAACAGCCCGAGCAAATCATTTTCAAAATAGACATAAATGTTACCTGTTTTGAAATATGCAAATGTTCAACCTCAATTTTCAACTATGTCTATTTTTAACTGTTTCATTATAAAGGATCTGCTGAATATCCTAACGTGCTTTTTATCTAAAGGCATGCACACGTTTAAAGCCTTGCCGTTTTTATTGCTGACAAAATCGATTTTGTATTAAATCAGTATTGTCTTCCAGCTAGTTTGTACTAAACAGTTTGCTGACCATGCCTGACAAATGACGAGACAAACCCCTGGGATTTTCTTTCGTCGTGAAAGGTAAAGGTCGTCATATGAACGTAAGCATGGCGATAAAGCCATTCAATAAATGGAAGACATAAGAAAATAATAGTCGTATAAATGAATTGAAAGTAATTATAATTTAAGATTAAAAAGGAATATTGATTATGTAATGAATGTTTCAGATTTCTTCAGTGAGAAAAGAAACAAAAAAGTGTTAGAAATAATACTTTAAATGTTAAACGATCAATGATCTTCCTATATATTTACAAATAAAACCAACTACAGTGGTATTAAAACAAACTACAGTGGTTATGTATTTAAGAACGCCGTCACTGACCACTGGCACCAGACCTGAAAAAATAGGTTATAAGCATCTGCAAAATGCAAGAAGAAAATTGCTAAAAGTCTTTTGGGCAGCCTATATGTACGCTTAAATACATTCAAAATCTTCTGGGCAGCCTTAACTTTGCTTGTAAAGTAATAATACCAGGCCTCTGCTTCCTCTGCATACTTTTAGGACTTAAAAAGGGAACCAGTAATCCTATCTATAACATAAAATTGACAAACGAAACAAGAACTGAGTTATCACTTTCAAACTTCTTAGACAGTAACTGTGTAACAATGGTTTTACACCTTACCAATACTTATTTCTTCTTTACGATTAAACGTTTTTGACAGATCTATCAATCAGAAAGAGCTTTCATCTTGGACCTACGGAATATTTTCTTCCAAGATACGCAATCATCACATTAACATTCTTGACCTCTATCCTTAAGAAGTTGTTGTCATGCTTTTTGGAAAGAAATGGACAAACAAAAATATCCTCTTTGTCTGCGACAATCTTGCAATAGCTTTCTGTCTTCAAAAACAAACTTCAAAAGACCCTGTTATAATGAAACTTATGCTACACATTGTTTTACAAAGCCACATAAGAACATATACCTTAAAAAGAAAACAATGTATGTGGCAAACTGTCTCGTTTTAAAAAGCACCAAATTTACAGAACAGACCACTTCTTATACCAAACGACCTCTCACCAGACGCCTTGCTGCTGTAGCTAAGGTTTTGGTAAAGTCTTCTCTTGCCGAGTCCACTAGAACCAGCTAAGTCATCATTTGGATATATTCAAAACATTTGTCATATAAAAACAGGAAAAACACTTATGCCCGCTCCTTCTGAAGCAATTTATTCGTTTATTTCTTTCCTATCTATTAGGGGATATTCCACATCCAACATTTGAAGCCAACCATATAGCCTTTAAATATAAATTATGTTACATGACACTATAACCTTTAGCTGGGCTTCCTCCCTACATAGGTTCTCTTATTACAAGTATATGATAATACGCCTTCTGAGTTTTAATGCTTTGTTTTCTATTTTACAAAATATAGAATACTGGAATGAACTTTTACCTAACTAATTTCCAACTGTTCCTGACAATGTTAGATTGAAATAGACGCTATGACAATCGGTGCGAGATCATATAGGTGATTTTCTTGTCAGTTTCTCAAAATGGATAATACCTGTGATTCAATGTTGTACAATTTTATGCTAATTGTTACCTTGGTGTAATGAAAACATAATTATGGCTATTTATGGATAGAGGAGTACCATTCCGCTGTACATTGACACATTAGTGTGTAAAATTTTATTCTGAACTTTAAAGACAAACATTGTGCCATTTCTAGTACAGATCAATCTTGAAATTTAATGAAAACATGATACTGGGCACATTCTAGATACATGTTGTACCCTACAGTGCAAGTGAAACATGATTACAAAACATAATAATATCCGTGTAATACCGTTCTGGTGCTTATTGACGCATTAAAGCAATGAGATCTTGATTATTATATTTATTATTGGGATAATTGCAGATCCTTCCAATAACTTTTAGTTCATATCGACTGAAAATGTACTGTTAAATCATTTATTTTCATGGGTGACAAATTTATGTTTTGCAGTCAAGATAATCCACGAAGTTTAATTCAAAAGTAACAGTCATTTTCCAACTCCTTTTATGTTCAAACGTAAAAAAGCAACCAAACTTTGCATCCCCATTTCGTGGTCACGTGATGAAATGATTTCACAGCATCCATGTGTATAGTATAATTGTTTTATTTAAGAAAATTATTGGGTATTGGGATGTACTCTATACTTTGCAACATCTGTATATCTATTCCTTATAATATATCATTGCCACTTAAATCATTGTGATCGTTTCATGACACAGACGTCAATATTACATTAAATCGCTATTGAAATTTAATCTAATTCACAAATATTGTGTACATTTCGTGTAATCTTTACCATTATGTATTAATATGATACATTTTAACAAATGTATTTCATAATCAACAATAACTACGTACATATATAATATCTAAAAATAACTTTTTACCCTAAATACAAGCATAGCCCAAAGAACATCTCATTTATGCTTTCTTATTTAATTCATAGTCAAATTTATTTAGTCTTTTCATCATAATTATTAAAATCTAGTAACACTTATTACACACGTCTCTTCCGCGTATCGTAAACCGTTCATAGGTAATGTTGCAAAATGTAGCAGTCCGTGTATAACCGCTAATTAGTTGACACTCGCTGATTGTTGAGCGGTCGCATTAAAGAGACCTAATACAACACAATTTCACAGTTTGGTTCTTTAAAAAGTGGTCGTAATACGTAATAGCGAACTGGTCGCAATTTCGGACTTTACGACCATTAAATTATAGAGAAAAAAAATCGGTTCTTTCAAAAACTGCCCGTATTAATGGAATTGTCTCATTTTCGGACCGGTCGTTAAGCGGAACTTTACTGTCCTTGTATTTTAAAATCTTCTGAGTAATGCCAATAACATTTGTTTACTGTTTGTTTACAAAGTGTTTTACCATGATCTGAAAAATAACCAGGCCAATATATTTACATTTTATTTTACATACTCCTTGCTGCTGTTCCAGATAACCCCTTGGTTGGGCTGAGAGGTGGTTTTACATCTTCACCTTATGCCAAATTTGGTTACATTTGATTATAAGCTACACTTAATTTTAACTAGTTGTTCATAAAATAAATCATCTGATTCGGTGGATCAGATATTTAATGACTCATTGGGTCAGACATTTTCAACCATACCTCATCCCCAAAAATGATAAAGGGGTAGTCACGTCCAGCAGCAAAAAAATATTAGTCATTTATAGGAAGAATGAGTATAAACTGATTTATATTTCTGGTATTTCATGTGCTTTGTTCTAATGTAATAAGGTTTTCAGTATCCCAGTCAAAGACACGTTCAACATGAGTGATAGTAGCGTGTTTAACGTGTTTAGCCAATCGTGTCCGCACAATTTGAGCGTGCGCATAGAAGCGGCCAATTGATTTATTTCTTCAGTATTCTTTGTTTACAAGGTGTCGGAGGTCTTCGTGCAGGCATTTTGGAGCTATTTTCGAACAGATTCGTATCAAAGAAAACGTTTCACCACTCCACCAATCAGCCCTTCTTACGGTAGTCACCACTTACACTTATGGTGGTTTTGCTTATCCAACTTATGCTAATTTATGTACATTTGATTTAATTATACAATACTTTGATCGTTTTACATCTCCAGCTTATTCGAAATTTGGATATATATGATTTTATACTACAATTCATTTTATCTAGTTTTTCATAAAATAAATCGTCTGACTTATTGGGACATTTTCAACTATACATTATCTTTGTTTTCTTTAGCATACTAGTAATGAATATATGGGGAGTCACGCCCAGCAACAAGAAATATAAAAACTAAATGCAATTAATTGTAAAATACTTTTTCTTTATTTTCAGTTAGCTAAACCGTTCAAAGCAAGCATAACACCGCAAATCCGGTTTTTTGTGTATGACCAATATTCTAAAGCAATTAATTAAACATTGAACTATCAGTCTAGGAAATGGCTCATAGTTTAACACGTCTGCAAATTATAAATCAATACGCCTTGAAAAATATTCGCAATGGGGATGATAGCGATACTGTTTTTGCAAATCCTTTTAATTAAGATGTGTTCTAGTGGTATGCCACTAAAACTAACTCCAGGTAACGGTTTGAACGATATAGACACTTTTAATAGGCAAAATACCATGGCAGAAACTTGCCGTGGCAAAATAAGAAAAAAACAGAGATACTAAAATGAAACATCATATTTCTACCTATACATTCGTTTTGAAATAGTTAAAATCATTTTTTAAGAAAAATGAACAAAAGTTGCCATGACAAAATGACGAATTTTCTTGCCATGGCAACATGGCAAAAGACCGTTTTGCCAGGGCAAAATCGGTTTTGCCATGGCCAATGCAATTTTCTCGTACTTATTTACAAATAACTAGTTATAATATTTAATAAAATCATACTAACTTTAAAATTGGTAAGTTAATTGTAAAGTGCGTATAAATATGGGCTGAATTTGCCAAATACCGGCGTGGCTAAAAGAAACCGGCGGCTATTCGGAACATAACAGCTTTATGAGTTAGCTTTGACCAGTGAAGTGCGTGATATTTACATTATTTATGATCAGATTCTAAGGCAGAAAAAGGTCAAACAGAATGGAAACAATTAAAAATCTGTCTAAACCTAAAGACTAAAGTTTATATAGTTGTAAGTGTTATTTTACAAATGAATGGAAGGTACCTCCATTGCCAAGTTGTTAAAAGTTCGCTGACTTTGAATTACTTCTCCCTCACTGCTTTGAATTCGAAACCTCGCTTTGAGATGTACATATCCTTTGTAAGTTTATGGCTTACGAAGGCGCCCATACCTGAAATAATACTCATAGTAGTACCTGAGGTCCTCCGCCACCATTAAGTGGTGAAACGTCAATATACAATATATGAACTGTAGTTGTTTCCACGTGACGTTGACACCGAAAGTATGAACTGCGAAGAATTTCTATGCACCATTATGAGTCCCCCTGACAATTGTTTTCTGATACAAAATGTATCAGTCAGAATACTATTTTATGGTAAATTTTATATACTAGTCTATACACAGTTACTTAAAGGCGTACGCTAGAATTCCTTGTATATGAGATGGGCGAAAATTTTCCCAATAACAGAATTTCTTTAAACTTTCGATATTGAAGGACAATCATCTAAGAAACAAAAAAATGCAAAAAAAAATCATAGGTCACCGGATTCGAAAAAGAGTTATCTGCCCTTGAAGACGTCATTTTTGGGGGAAATGCCATTTTCAAGGGCAGATAACTCTTTTTCGATACCGGTGACCTATGATTTTTATTGCATTTTTTTGTTTCTTAGATGATTGTCCTTCAATATCCAAAGTTTGAAGAAATTCTGTTATTGGGAAAATTTTCGCACCAAATTCTAGCATACGTCCTTAAGTGTTTAACATATTATCGTTATTGAACACAAAATAATTATACAGCTTAAGAGTAAAGAAAATAATTAAATGTTCCTTTCAGTCTATTATGCCTATCTTACACCACACGGAATGGTATGTTAAAACTAAGAAATATGGAAAAGAGGAAATAAAAAACATTTATTAAGTGATTACAGGATATATCTTTTCTTGCAATGTATATAGAGAATAATAGGTTAGTGCCGTAGATGAGAAAGTTTATCTGGCGAGGTGGAGGAGGTTATCGGGTGAGCCGAAGGCGAACCTGATAACGTCCGGGACCGAGCGAGATAAACTTTCTCCATCTTAGGCACTAACCTATTATTCTATTTATCTTGTTCATTACTTCATTTTCCGATATTTGGCAATTTATTTTACAAAATAAGTATGCGACAACCGTTTTAATGACGTCATATTCGTAATGACGTCACTTATATAATGACGACAAAATCGCAATAACTTCTTCGTTTTTGAATAAAAACTCATTATTTGACCACTCATTTTCTTAGTTCGGACATTTCCAACACAATGGTGATGGTTTCAATGCAAAATTTCTTATGACAACAATATCGATCATAAGTTCACATGATCAACTGACCGTATTTCACTGGTCACGTGTCAACTGACGGTATATCAAGAAAGATATACGGCACCCTGATATCGGGTCGAAAATACTGCGAGTGACAGGATAAGATTAAAATAGCTTAATCCTGGAGAGCAGCGCATGAAGCTTGTGTACGAATGACGTATGCAAGGTCTTGTGTTTACAAGTAAAATATACTTTGAACTTAAATAGCTTTAATTATTTTTATCATTTTACATGTCTTTTCAAAAGTTTGAATGAACGTTTATACAATGTTTGCTTCAGTATCTCTGAAACGTTCTTTTGATTTGGTTTATACATGATACTGCATTTGTCATTTGAAACTCAAGTTGTTAGTTTGTTATGAATACCACGAAGTTGTATATTATTTTTCAAAACATGAAAAATGATTTTGTTGAATAGAACGTGGGGGAATGTTCCCCTATCCATGGCTATTTTGTATGTACCATTTGAAACTCTTATAATTTTAGTTTGTTATGCATACCACGACGTTGTATACATACAAAAATCAATGAAAAGTGATTGTGGGGATATTCCCCGTTCTATGGCTATATTGTATATGCCATTTGAAACTCCGAGTTGTTAGTTTCTTATGCATATCACGTTGTATATTATATAAAGAAAAATGAAAGTGATTTTGTTGATCAGAAGGTTGGGGATTTTTACCTTATCTATAGCTATACTTTTCATGCTATTTTGCCACACATTGTTCGTTGTTATACAAAGTGCATAGGGGGATGTTTCATCTTGCCAATAAAACCGAATAATTATTATATGTATCTCTATATTTCAATATCCCCGCCATCCCCCCCCCCCCCCCCCCCCCCCCCCCCCAACCACACCCCGAAAAAAGGGCAAATGGAATTTCCTTTTTTTTATTCTGGAAAGCCTGATATAATAAATAACAGATATGTTTTGCAAGCATATATGAACACGATATGTAACAGCACTACTTCATGTATCTATCACATCAAAGCTTTGTAATCTTAACCAAGCGGCTGCAAAGGTGTAATTACCCTGACTTACATACACACTTTATTGATACATTTATGTTTATTTTGATAGTAACTGACTGTTGATACCTATATCTGTATTTTCACTGTAATATTTTTATCGTATGTTATCAAGTCTTGTAGATGTGGTAAATAAAAGAATAGATTTGTTCACCAAAGTGAACGGTTAATGAAAACACGATATCAAGTGTTTTTCCTTTCTCTGTTTTCGTTTAAATAAATTCGCTATATGTGTAGTAAAAATAAAGGTAACAATTTGAAAATAAACGTCCAGGTTCAATACATAAATGAGCATGATGAATTAACGTAATTATCATCGATTTATATTTAATAATGTACCATTTGATTGAAAGCTAATCTTGGTGCTACGCAATTAATTTGGTTTTGCTAGAAGTGAACTACAATAAATCTGAATAAACGCAATGTATTACATGATTAAGGGGTAACGGAACAAAAGCCACTATGAAATTCAGATTTAGAATAATATAGTTCTCTAACATTTATTGCTCTGTAGAGCATGTAATATACTTTTATAGCAATTTCTTGCTTAAATCAAAAGGCAGACCTGAGCTGAGATCAAACGGAAATTCCATATAACATTTTCCTTACCCTCAGATGATGTTGTTGCAAAAGTGGCCTCTTGTCGCTGGGAATTCTATATGATTCCTTTAGAAAATCCATTTGGTTGATTAATTTAAAAGTATTGTTTTAAGTCATGTCTTTAAAATATAAGGTTATTGTAATGTATTTATTAATGGTGGTTTCTACGTGTGTATATTTTCTTTGATTATGAATTTTGTAATTTAGTTAAGTACGTACAAGGGGGAATTTAACTGATAAATCTCATTTACAATGAACGTTGTTTGGTCCTTGAAATCATCGGCCTGTTAGATTTACGAAAGTTGTGTTTTGTGTTTTGTATGTTATTTAGACGTTGGGAAGACACGTTGTTATAATTAATCATGAAACATGGTCTTACAGAATCGTTTCTTACGAAGCTAATCTTTGGGAAACTCTGTCGCAGTGGCTGCCCTTAAGACAGAGTATGGGTTTTCACTCGTACCTATGATATCAGCATTCATTGCTGTTTGAACGTATGTTGAACTACACACATTCTTACAAAGAATTGTCTTCGACAGAAAAAATATTGTATGAATTGTTAAGAAAACCGTTGAACTTCGAGAAAAGAAGACCAATGTGTAATGCTGTTTGGTTCGGAAATAAAAGAGCTAAAAAGACTGGATTAAAGTAGAAGAGACCTCATTTATCATTGCACATATGTTATAAAAAAAATACGTGAATTGGAATATTTATATTGAGTTTATGTGTCCTTCTGTATTCTTTCTTATCATATACCTTACTTTAGAGAGTAACAAAACTGCATAGGTCAAATCCTGTAGCCGGAAGCAGGCATTATAACCGGAAGAGGGCGTTATAACCGGTTATTGGATAGCCATGGATGAGTGTCGTCATTTCTGACGTCAATATTTAATATAATTAACTGATTCAAGCAGTTG
Organism: Mercenaria mercenaria; assembly: GCF_021730395.1. NCBI lineage: Eukaryota > Metazoa > Mollusca > Bivalvia > Venerida > Veneridae > Mercenaria > Mercenaria mercenaria. The sequence continues at coordinate 66,648,728 of NC_069375.1, forward strand.
AGTAACCGTTATCGTGTTAAGTGTTCAGGTATAGAATAAACAAACTCATTAAACGGCAATGACATACCAGTCGAGCATAACCTAATAACAACTGCGTCATTTCATAAAATTGTGCCTTTAGATATACCATTCTCTGGAGACTCAGAATGCTAATAATGAGAAAGAAAGATTGATTTAGGTAATATACCGGAATCAGGCTCCAATGCGCTCCTTATATCAAAGAGATTACCTGTAATAGAATTAATCTGAGTGCCGCTAGTGCTCTTAAACGGCTTACGCTTACTAGCTAATGTATTAATGTCTCCACTTTTGTTTACATTACGGTAAATACTAAGACATGGTATTGTTTAAGTCGAAGGAGACCTTATACGAAACGTTTTCAGTCAAAATGTTTTCTCAAAAACTCAGGCGGGAAAAATTAAGAGCAGAGTTATTTCTAACGTATTTCTTAGACTACATTATTTACATAATTTCCTTGACAATAACTTAATATGGCTTTTGTAGCTCATTTCATTTACGAAACTCTTCTTCTCTCGGAATATTCTTGTTGAGTGGTTACGGACCCACTCTTTGAATAACTTGAATCTTACTAAGGTTGGTTGTGGACCTTGTTTGTGGTGTTCATGTTATCAGTGTGGGGTTATCAACCAACCAGCTGGTTATAAAGCGAAAAGTATTGTTGCAACACTGCGCTACTGGATATATGGGACTGTCTCCGTCTCCGACATGATTAATAACTTGGATACTATTATATGACGTTAAATCTGTCAGTGAGAATTAATAAAAAGGAAACGCTAATATACTTGATGAGAATTATGTTGGGGACCTCAATGTCAGTAAAAGTGACAGTATTTGAAACACTCCACGCCTTCAACACATGATACTGTGATTCACTACGTAAAGTTTCCTTTTGTTGCTGAATGCATAACAGTAAGATAAACATTATTCAGGGTCAGAGGAATCAGACACTTAGACAAATATCATAGTGTCAATAAGTTAATCAATTACTAAATTTCAGATCTAAAAACCAAAATGCGGGATTCCCGTATCTTATATAAAAACGGGGCGTGTGCACCAGTGAGACGTAACGTCAATTATACTATAACGCCGTTTTTTAACAGTATTTCAGTTGTGTAACGGTGGGCAGTTAAACTAACCAGTGTTCCAGGATTTTGTACCAGTACCAACCTGTTCTCCGTAAGTGACTGCCAACTTCCCAACATGAATCAAAGGTGGAGGACGAATGATTTCAGACACAGTGTCTTTTATCGTCAAGGAAAACATACGTCCCGCCCGGGGATCGAACTTGAAAACAAAGAAAAATATCAAACAGGGAGTGCCACGCACCAAAAGCGCAGCCTCCTCAAAACGAACCACCCAGCACGCAAACGCGTGCACCACACACGCACTCAAAGCTTACACATCAGGACAAAACGAACAACACACACACACACACGCACGCACACACACACACATACACCCCCCCCCCCCACACACACTCAAAGCCAACACATAAGGACAAGACGAACAATAAGCATACACACACGCGCGCACACAAAGTCAACACACAAGGACAAAACGAACAAACAAAGGAACACAGTGGGGCACCGCCTTGGAACGGTCAGTGGCAAAAACACCACTTGGGAGCTTAAACCGGTTTATGGTGCGCACCCAACCTCACTCATACCCACACCATGTTTCAAAGACATGGGACAGTGTAAATAAAAGTAATCCCCTCCAGGTGAATCTCTAACACACGTAATGGAAACAAAAAGGCATGGCATGTAAAACACAAAAATGCTCGTGTATAAATATATAAAAAGCAAACCTTAAGAACCAAAAACGTATGTACTCAATGCCTTTCCAGAAGACAGAGCAAGAAGAGAAACACCCTTAAGGGTCCGACGAAACAGGCCAGAAGACAAATATCAAAACAGTTCAGTCCTGGTAGGATTTAAAAACTGCTCATCATAGAGTCCTCCCCCTCTTCCGTCAGACGCAATCAAAGAGGGAAGCGTAGTGTCCAACTGTAAACGGATTGAACACTAAACATGCGGTATGTCTCAAAACAGTTGGGTCGTAACCTCTTTTAATAAAACGTTTGATAATCTTTTCAAATACATTTGGAAAATTACCATGACCCAAGATCTTACGAAGTTTGTAAACCACATCCCCATAAAAAACGGGTTTAGAAATACCTTCTCGCAGAAGTGTCTTTAAATTACTTTTGAATTTTAAAACTAAATCAGAATTACGATAATAAAATTTAGTAAAATATTTACGCAATTAAAACCCCGCGATCTATAGATCGGCACTCTCCCTAATGAGCAAAGCGGCCCTTTTACCATTCTTTGAAGCAAACAGCAGTAAAGTGACAATCGTAATTAGCAATAATATACATGTGTTATATGCCGTTTAATTTTCATATCAAATAAATCTGTTCTTTCTATTAGGTTAAAATCCTTAAATGTACTTTCGGTTTTGTATTTTACACTTACAGTCCAGTTCACGGTTTTGTTCTGATATGATATAATTGTGCGTCGCATGTCTCAGACCTTTTTAATGTTTAGTACTTTTTTGAAGGACCGAGATTATCGACACATAATGAACAGGATGTTATAAAGAAGCATTTCAACAAATTGGAATGTGATAAAGGAGTTTAACAATAATGAATATATTCGGCTTAGTCTAAAAACATTTCAAGCTCGAATTCTAAAACAAATATTAACTCATTCTATGAAACTGTTGAACCACCACTTACAGCAATTATTAGCAAACGTGTCGATTGACATTTGTTGATATTTTTTTTCAAGTTATGGACTCGATGATATTAAAAATTGCATACATTTAGCTTAAGATATGTAAAAAGATATTCTCTTGCATGTATAAGGTTTAAGAAATGAAATGTATACAAGAAAGGTATACTCATTAGCCGTTGGTCAAGTGGTAACACACTTGACTGTCTCAAGTGGCTAAACACTTGACTGTCAATCCAGAGGTATGGTGTTATGTACATGCGTTCCTGGTACGGCAATGGATATTTCTTAGATGATAGCCAACCTAATTAAGGTCTCTTCCCAGAAAAGACGGCTTTGTGTGTGTCTGTTCTACACACCAGACATGTTCATGAGGCTGAATTAGCCAAGCAGGCTTATATCTGATGGATTTATCTCTTTATGTTATGAGGACTTTGAAATGCTCTGACCCATTGATCCTCTAGATCAGGTCGCCCTGTGTCTGTACTTGTAGACGATGCAGATGGCGTCCTGAGTGGTTGTCGTTGTGTGTAAACTTGCTTTTTTTCATTTTTGCAACTTTTGCTGGCTACAACGCATGAAGTTGGTACCTTAGGTCAAATTCGCAAGACAACAACCCAAAAGTGCGTATTTTGCCAGCTTTTCGATCCATCTATCAGTTTTGAAGCCGATCTCAAAGTTAAAAGTTTGTCAAAGTTTGTGTATGTATTCAGTTGTTACGAGGTATGTCAACAACTCCTTATTCATTCATGTTGCTTTGTAAATTTGTTCAAGTAGTTAAAGTAGTTCTGCTAAGTAATTCCTCAAGATTAAAGGTATAACATTGTAAAATTGAAGTTAACGTTGTATCACAGTTCACTTGCTATACATTGTAAATATACCTCATTTTGATTTTGAAGGTAAGCAGTTATTGTTATACAACAGTGAGGATTTTAGAATGGCATTCTAACTGTTTGCAATGTGGTGCCTTGTTATATCAAGGAAAGTTTAAAATGTGTTTGTTGATATTTAATGGGTTTTATTAATTGTAAAATATTTTTGCTGACCCATGAACAATCTCTTTTCCTTCGACCAAGACATATGTTTTTCAATATTATTATGACATTGACACTAATGACAAAATACAAAAGGTATTAAAGTTTCTGATTTATCAAAACTATTACAATGTTCCAGAAAGAGTTAAATCTTGTCAAAGCTCCTGTTAGGTTAAAAGTAAACGAGTGTTCTCCAGAAAAGTATTTAGTGTGTTATTTGGTCACCCGTCTTATGCAGCTGATTTGGTCTTTCACCTTGATTGGCGGCTAAAGATATTTTTGACATTTAAAGCTTTTACTTCGTTCCTAGCTGAGATTTGAACTTCAGATTTATGTTTTTGTTTGTGTTGTTATTTTTCCAAAAGTTTGAAAAATGCATGTTTAATCTTTGGTTTTAAAGAAATGAACTCAATGCGAAATGTTTGTAATGTTTTTATATCATACGTTCATGTCATATGGACTAAAGAAACAAATTTGCATGCCATTATAGATGTAAATTTCACGTTTTAGGTTTTAGGGATTGGCGTTCGCGATAAACTTCCGTGCAGTCTCGTTTATAAACGCTGTTGAAACGGTTATCAATCGTTTCTCGGTTCCCGATTATCTCAGTGATAGTCCAATCAAATGATATCTAAACGGTTATTGCAGAATAACCCGCGATAGACTTTGCTCTACATGTATGTAGGTTATTTGCTGGTTGTGTTAGAAGTTTTAATATAACAAGTTTGAAGAGTAGTACACTAAACAAGGATAGTGGTGTCGCATTATAACTATGTGAGCCGTGCCATGAGAAAATCAACATAGTGGCTTTGCGACCAGCATGGATACAGACAAGCCTGCGCACCGCGCAGTCTGGTCAGAATCCATGCTGTTCGCTTTCAAAGCCTACTGCAGTTAGAGAAACCGTTGGCGAACAACATGGATCCTGACAAGACTGCGCGGTCTACCCAGGTTGGTCTGGATCCATGCCAGTCGCAAAGCCATTATGTTGATTTTCTTATGATGTTGCTCATGTATATATACATATTTGATGAAAATGTTAAAAGTTTAGAAAAATTGCTGATTTACGCAATATTAAGGCGACGTCAAGATTGTTGATCGTCAATAAAGTGATAAAGTTTCGGCCACTGGGTCTAGTGTCCCATGTGGCACGCTTTCTGTACGCATCTGCATTCTCTGACATACCTAATCATGCTGATAATGTGACGTACGACTTGAACATTTATCCGGACCAACTCTTTCCGCTATATTCTCAATGTCGCCTTCAAATACGTTCTTGATATTGAAACTGAAAAAAACAAATATAGATATAAATTGCTAAATAGTGTTTAATACAGTTAGATAGATGTCTTATACAGTTAGATTTAAGGTAGACATTTTATCCACTTCATCATTCATATTATATATGAGGTTGTCTTTTTTAACTAACATCCCGATATCAATGAGTTCCGATTCCTTGAACAATATTTCTACATGGAATTAATTTAATAGGTATGGCTGGAGGTAGAGATGTCCCCACTCTCTCCCGCAATAAATCCTTATTTTAAATATTACCGTTAATTGAAATTATTTGAAAAAATAATTTGATCATATTCAAAGGTTCAGAGTCGAACGCTTACAAAAAAAAAGAGAAAGGAAAAAACAACATCAACACAGATCTAGTTATCATTTCCACATTTACGTAAAAATGTTACAAACTTAAATCGCATTTAAAAATACAAAAGACATATAGCATAAGCGATACAGGTATGGAAGATAACATCAAGTCTGTGCTAATTAGAGGACCCTCAATTCTGATTATAAGTAGATCACAAACACCGCAAAGACGGTATTGCACCTTGAACTTTTTAGGCCCGGATATTGGTCACATGTCAATCAGTGTAATATATTGTAGAGGAATGTTTCTCATTGCAGAGTTGGTGCAGCCGTTCTGCGCAAGCGCGGAATTATTATCAAATGGAACGCATGGCAAAAATACTCATTTTTTTGCATGTCCGCGCGCACTTAGTGTATAATATGCATAATATACTGACTAAAGGTTAGGGTTGAAATCACTATGGTTACAAAAAATATACATTTAAGATATTTTTGTTCAAATTTAGTTAATCCGGTATATACCGGAGTCTGTAATATATCACAGGCGCACCAACTCTGTATTTAGTCACAGCCGGCAAGATGGTACCTATCAAACTAAATCTAAGGGGAACAACTCTGAATTGACCAATGAACTGAACCAACATAAAACATTGGTCAAAAGTGAAAGTAAAATCAGATAGGTCCTTTTTCCAACAAAGTGACCAAGCAGACAAAATATGACCTACATTTGTTTAAATCCCTTTGTATTCAATATACAAAATGCACACTTTTCCCATGGCTTACACCGACAGTTATTTTGTAAACTGTAGTGAGGCCCCGATAGAAAGTTTAGTAGTGCATGAAGATTATGTAAAATAATGCATAAATTCCTTTAAAAAATTTTACTGCATTAAGAAAGGTTATTAAGTTTTGATCTTTTAGTCAAAGTTATTTATTGCTCGCAATGGTGACACATTGGTTTACACAAAATTATATATTAAAATGTAAAATTTTTATATCCAGCAATGAGAAATAACCAGAAAGTTAAATTGGTAAAACGTTCGTGCAACAAAGTAGCTGGATTGCGTATATTTATCACTTCAATGAATCATTTGAAAGTGTTTCTTATGCTTTAGTCATTTTCAAGAATTTCTCCTACTATTCAGGAGTACTTTGCTTCAAATAATGTGACACAAAAATTCATTGTCATCAAATATAATTTAACTTGTTTAACGAAGTGGTTGTAATTACAACATTTTAAGGTACCTGATAGGTAATGACTCTATGTAATGTATTTTAAGCAATTCAATATTCTCTGGATGGAAATATCACAACTATTGCCTTCCTTCAAAAATAAATGAATGCTAAAGAAGCATATGGAGGTAACTTTATTTGATGATTTTCGTTACAGGTCAACTACATTAAAAAAGCTATAAGGTGTTTTATTTATTGTTATATACAAAGTAAGCGGGTAACTTCAGATATCAACATTAATTTACAACTTAAACTATTTACACAACTTTAAAAAAAGGTTTTTGTTGGGGCCTCCCATTTACAGTTGTATCAACAATTATTGTCCGTAAGTATTGACCTGGCACTCATGAATATTCCGTATGTTTCCGTAAATTGATTTTCGGTGTCCGAACCCAAACAACGATATAACTATTGAAAAGCCGTCAAGTATCATGTGCAGATATGGCTGTGCGGACAAAGCGTTTTGCCAGTAAACTCAGGGTTGAGTGTTTGAGCCCTCTGTCTGCCCATTTTTTTATCTGTAAAAGACGGAAACTTGTCACACTTATCATGATTTATCAACGAAATACTCTCCTGTTGATTACCGTTCTTCTACATACATAAAACAGTTATACAAAATGTTGTTTAAAATCTTCAGGACCTGACAAGCATTCATTCATTCATTCAACGGACAATTCAAGGAATTTTGTTAGCGACACAAAATGCAATGTTTCATGAAAAATATATAATCATAGATTCAAATACAAACACAAGGAATCATATTTTGAAAAATGGTTAGAAAAGAATTCGAACCCATAGTAACGTGTTTCCAAGTCGGAGAGCTTATCACTACACCACTGTGCCGTTGGTTCTCTAAATTGATTATTTTGATAAATCTAGATATTTTCAGGACACGAATATCACGTAAAATAACGAAAACGCCCGAATATATTGGCGAAGATTAATGAGTGCCAGGTCAATACTTACGGACAATATCACCTGAATTGAGTGCATTCATGAATGGAAAATATTGATGGTAAAATGGTATAGGGGTTTGTTTACATTATAAAATCTCTAATAACTTCTTTCAGGTAAATTTTTGGTATGGTTTTGGTAAGCTTATTCTACAGAGCATGTCATTCTCTTTCAGTCAGAATAATTTCAAGCGTTTTAGACTCTTGGCTAGTCTTGGAATTTGACTTTATTAAAAGACAAAAGGATGTTCAGTATAGGCTCTTTCAAAGTGTTGAAAGTAGACTAAACTTACACTATACTCTATTGAATTTATTTACCTGTGGAAACTTTTGATATAGACTAATTGAGGAAATCCTATAATCATTGAAAAACGGTCAATACAAGAGTTGTCCATTTTGCTTCAGATATTTTGAGAAAGTCATTTTTTAAATATCCAATATTTCTATTTTTACATGGAGAAGAGGAAAACCAAAAATATATTTAGTAAATTGGTGCACTTAGCTTTCATTTTACTCTGAAAAAAAATCTGTAAAGATGAATTTGAACTTTTTAGGTACCATCTCTATATATTGTAATGACGCCTGTTCAGCCAATTTTGTGCAATGCGAAAGAAGGCTATGTTCTTTTATATGGATATTTACTTTTTCCTCTTTTCACTGCTTTCTATTTCAGTTTTCTTTTTTAATTACTTATTTCTTTAACTTTGTTTTGTCTTTTGCAGTTAGCTGTAAGAAATTTAGGAAATATAAACGCAGTTGTGAAATAATAATTTCACGGAGAGGCGATTTCAAATTTTTAAACAGGCTGAATGTAAAATTATTTGAACAAAATAGAAAAAAAAGAACGGTAATAAATGGCGGGGTAGGGGGATGGGGGTGAGGAAGTTAACGTTAAAGAGGGGATAAAGGGTTGGAGATATGTGTGCTGTATGTGAGATTGGGGAGGGTGTCCAGCGGCGGCGACAGGCTTTTCAGGAGTATGATATGTTTTGATTCTTCTATCGAAAAATGCGATTTTACATTTAAGGGAAGTATAAGGTAAATGAAACGAACGGACGCAAATTCAGCTGAAGTGTAACTTAAATCCCGTGAAGTCAGATTGTATAAAGAATATCATAACCATTGTTACATAATTATTATATGCATTATTTCAAAAAAATCCGGCATATACGAAATTAAATTCATTCTCGCATTCGCAAGCTTTTTTTTTAAAATGATTTATTGCCTCATTTGGATCTGTTAACAATTTTATGACTTTAATCCTTTTCATGCCCCTGACGGATAGATTACTACTGTTTGAATCAACATGTGAGGCACAACTGTTTTCCAATTGCAGATTATTGACCAGTCTATGTCATTAAGAAAGTTTGAAAATTATACTATTATTTATTTTCGAATCAGCTGAACACCGTCAATTCAGTTCACGCGCCACTGTGACATTTTACGCTTAAGGCAAAGAAAAATATCTCTTAAGTATGTGTAAGCAGATCATTTATAAATAAATAAAATCTACTTCTCCTTAATTGTTAGCAAAAGCAAATCGCAAATTTAAATCTTATTTTCTTTTGCGTTGATAAAATGATTTGTGGAATTATGCCGCTGATAATAAGTAAGTAAGTAAATGTTTTATTAACGTGACATGTGCATAAGTATTTTAAAAATACATATATACAAAATAATACAGCACCCGGCTAAATGTGCCTAAAAGTCAACTAAAATCATATACATGTAATTATCTTAAATTAAATACACCGAACATGATTTACCCTAAAAGTATATTCTGTGGTTCATGTTCATATACAAATCAACAAATCAGCTGAGAAATATATATCACTGATATATGCAGACAACAATATATTAGAACTTCCTTTATTAACCAATGAATAAAACCAATGTTTGTAAACGATGAAACAAAACAATTTGAAGGGTTACATGTTCAGAAAAACGTTTGATTATATTGTTAAAAGAATATTCTATAAGTTTCTGTGGTTAATTTGCTTACTTAATAGCTATCGTTCACATTTTAAGTGAAATGGAGGGAATTCATAGTTTCGCTGAGATTTCCTTAATTCACGAGATCACTTAAATCTGATTTTATAATAACTTGTTACAAAAATTCAACCTTAACACAAACCCTGTATGGTAATATATGATAATGTCTCTATTGAATGAAACGATACAGACTTTTCACGGTTATCGTTTCTTTTCTCGCTGCGCAGGTGCAATTAACTCTCGTTTCACGGTTCTCACTTAACGGTGCGCATGCGTATTTCATTTACACGTTTCACGGTTATCGTTTCATGAACATTTACCTAACGGATACCGTCTCCTTTCCCGAAATCACGGAAATTTATCGCGAGCTCCACTGTATTGTAACGCTATATTTTAGCTGTTTATTGTAACTAACACTTTTTTTCCTTTGTTTTAATTCTAGGAAATAATTACCATGCCACTCTTGACAAATCATTGATTAACGTTAGAAATGTATCGAAGTTTGTTTCTACTTCCCACATTTTATCCAGACAATTACAAAATACTTACATTGAATTCTTTATAAAAATATTTATGTTCCCGTGTTTTCGTGACAAAAGAACAAGAGATTATTTAAGTTTGTTATTTTGAATAAGTATATCATAAACGTGCCGTGCGCTTTGCAATAAAACATAGTCTATTCAAAGGCAATTTATGCAATTTTGCATTTCATATCGCTTTTTGTCAAATTAACGGACATATTTAGCTGAATCATGCATGGGTGTATTTTATGACAGATCAACTTTGACACTTAAAGTCTTTACACTCGATGCTGTCAAGAAACATTCATAATTGCATAATGATATGCATGCTTCAGTTGAATTGCGATGTTATTTGTTCAAATGATAAGCAGAATCTCTCTGTATTCTAGACACTAGTTTTAATGATAGATCATCAAATGTGTTAACAATAAAACGTAAAACAAATCTATGCTTATGATTAAGGACTGAATGAGGTCATATGCATAATCTAAGAATGCTATTAGCGAGTTTAGAACAGAGCCAGTGCCACTGTTGTTTTTTTTTTTAATTTTTTTTTTAATTATAATTTCGCACACAAACTGACCGTAACACATGCACATTTGTATATCGAAACACAAGTCATGTAAGACTCAAATTTAAAATATTTGAAATAAACAGTAGAAAATGACTGCGTCAAGAGCCGTCATTTAACAGCTTTTAAAGTTTGCCTAACTGCACATCTCTAAAATGAAAAAAAAATGCACTCCCTTACTTTTGCAGTAGACGAAATTGTTGCCTGCCTGGTTACAAAACTTGCTCATAGCCATTGGAAAATAATTCAATGTTGTTTTTTTTTACATTAGCTGACTTACCTGCTTTTTTTACGACGCACCCCCTGATAATTCGTGCTCTAATATTACGTTAAAAGCAAATGAAATGTTTTCAAAGTAATGTTTTGAAACTGATCCGACATATTTTATTCTTTAAACAGGATGTCGTTAAAGAAACCCACGCTCCACGGATAATAATTAAAATTATGCGATGACATGTAAGTGTATTTATGAATTTGAATTTCATGTCGATTGTGTAATAAGATATTTTGATAAATTAAGTATTATGTTATAAAACACGTCTTTGCTACTTATCCTAAAACGAATAGAAATGCCATAACCAAATGCCGTGAAATAAAGTATTACCTTTTTAATAGGAGTTAATTTCTAAAGAAAGTACAATTTTCAGCCCACATGTAGCTTAGTCAATAGTTGATTCAGGCAATATCTCGAAGTGACAACAACGACAAACATACCTATTGAACGATATATATTTTTGACTATATGCGTTTTCTCCATATGCTGCGGTCGTTTTTTGTGGAACCAACTTTTTGACTTGTACATTCAGGTTGATCTATTCTGTGTTTAAATATGGGATGTTTTAATCATAACTACATGTATATCAAACCTTCCTTTAAAATGTACAACATTTTTGTTGGCCATGTCCGGATTTTGAAAATAAGAAAGATATGCCAATTTCCAATTTACAGCAGGATTCATTCAATTGTGTAGTTTCTTGGGTGTGAATCCTTGTATCTTTGCTGGACTGCGTTTGCATCTTTTTAAATATCAAAGCGTAAACATTAAAACATCAACAGGACAGTCTCCATTAATTATAGTAATGTTAGACAATCCATATTTTTAAATAATTTAAAATGCGTTCTGCAACAGTATAATATGTTGTCTTATTGCAACATTGATGCACGTCACTTACTGAAGTGGGTACGGGATTCTTTTAGACAGTGGCTCTGCAACTAGGGGGCAATGTTAATAAGCACTGCAATTCATGAAACGAGCATCTAATTTATCTTTAAATGTATGTTTCAACTCGACCTTTATTAAGAGTCGTTGAATTAAGCTTAATGTTTGCGTTTTTATTTTTTGAATCTTAGTAAATGAAGGTCTGTGGCATTGCATTTAGTATGTTAAAGTTACCCATGCACTTACGTAAGATCCACCGTGATTGCCAATAACGCTAAACATGTGCTGCTTTTTCATTCCCGACATAATTAAAACGAACTGTTTCCGCGAAATTTAAAATCAAAGGATATATAGTGATTTAATGAAAGAGTGCAAATGTCACAAATCCATATACATTTTGCGGTTGAACTATCTTGTGAGAAGTTCTACCTGCCGATCATTATACCGTTATAATCTTTCTTCTTCGGCAGCTCATAATGTTTCGCTAGAATGACAGACGCATATCCTTTTAATTGTTAGAAACATTTCTGAACATCGAGTCCGTGTTTCTATGTGTAAGTTATCCTTAGTACAACATAATTGGTCATTAGGGACTCCATCATTTATAGGAACATTTTCTTTTGCAGATTTTGTAAGAAACAGCTGAATCTCAGTATCTTGAATTCCAAGGGATCGAGCGTTGTACTTCGAAATAACCGTTATTCAACACAAAATTATATTTCGTGCACGTGTTTTTGGAACGGGACTTAAAACTGTCTTCGAGTCGGAATTTTGAGGTATTTTAGTTTACGATATCGAGTTTCACCTGTACTTTTTACATCATACATTTCAATTTAGATTGGGTAAACGTGCTATCCTACGTCCATGCGGCGGACCAATGTAGCTTACATTTGACTTTTGTATTAAATTAAATTAAATTTACGCAAATGAATTATATGCATCTAAAACTTATATACCTAGCACCAACTTAGACAGAACTATACCATACACAAAGGTTAAATGGACTTCGCAATCATAATGTCAACTGGGTTAACCTTTTTGACTGACATCCGGCACATTAAGACAGCTGTGTTAAGAAGAAGGTTGAGTCTGTTTGAGAAAGGTAATGAAAGGCAACATCTTTCTCACAACAAGCACCGGTTTATTATCAGCGAAACTCTATTGTGCTGGTAACTGATGCACTCCATTACCATCTGTAGATTGCTTTATATTCGCAATGGGTTTGTAACAAAATAAGTTGCAAATTAAACATATTTGCGAATTCTAATCCTCATCATGCCATAAACACAAACGTTTCGTGAATTCGTAACACCGCAAATGAGACCGTTAACTTCAAAATTAGTAAATAAAGTGTGCAACAGAAATAACCTAATTTTCAGCAAAACATTGATGTAAACGTTTATTACGACGACAAGTTACGACCGCCACATGCCACTGTTGTTAGACAGTTAAGGTAGTTTTGCACGTTCACATTACAAGTGTCTACGATGTAGAATTTGATTAAACCCTGATTTTTCAAAACTTCAAATTCGGCAAATAAAAATGATAGCGTCGTTTGAAAAAAAATCGCATCAGATACACACAAGTTGTCATAATGGGGGCCCATGGAAAAATCACCATTTGTTAACATTGTCACAGTTATTTTTCATTTAATTTGTAGATTTTAATGAAACTTTTCACAGTTGTGTATAAACATATGGTCTATAACATGGTAAAGCAACATATAAAGCTCCGTGTCCTAGTTTTTGTGATAAATGATCAAGATTATAAGAATATTGTATTGGCAGAAGCTGCGGATAGAAAAATTTGGCTTGAGGGTAACTTTTAAGCGGTAACGAGGTTACCTGAGAGCCGGATATTTCTATCCACACCTTCAACTAGTGACAGAGTCTGTTTCTTGCATGCCGTATTCTTTAATTTGTAGAAAAAATCAAGTAAACCAAATGTTCTTCTTTTTAGCACTATTTTATTATAGTAGCATGTGAATTTACACAATTATTGATAAATCGCAGCACGTGAGTTATTTCATACTCCGGGTTGAAAGATGAGTTTAAGACATTATGTTGAACAATTATACGGTCATACGTTATAATATCATATAGAAAGATGGAGATGTTGTTGTTTTGATAATTTACTTATGGGTTGCCATAAACCAAAAATGATTTTCCTTTGCATATGCCGCGTTAAGGCTTCGGGTAAATGACTTTACTCCATCTCTCCTGTTTTATCAAATATGCAAAACTACCTTAGTTATCTACTTTAGACACTTGGAAATGCTGTTCAAGGACTTTGCACGGATTTTGAAATACTATTTTTATACTGACGGCCAAGCTCATTTTGGAACAAAAAGAAATAACTCGTTGATATCTTTCATAGTTATAGTTAATCACCATTTTTAGATTTTAATCCTAAGAAATCCGGCAAGAAGTGACAGATTTTAATTAAGTTATATTTTCAATGCACTGTACAATAGCCAACCAAAGTCATGTAATGTAAAACTCCTTCTGTAATGCATGACCATACAAAATCCAGAATATAGTTGCATACAAGTGCAATGGACTAACTGGTTAAAATAAACACGCATTATCGCATATTGTCATTGCTTTTAAGAATTTGAGACAGAGACAGAAGAGACAAAGGCTTATGTACTATTTAAATTCAGCTAAAGCATATCCAACTATGTAAAGCGCCTTTGAACGTGAAATTGTTCATGAAAAGGGCGCTATATAAATCTGGTATAATAATAATAATAATAATAATAATAATAACTATCCAAGTGTATATTTAGACTAGCATTTAAATTGTAACGAAAATGCTTGTAATTTACAAACTTTAGAACGGTGTGTTACTATTTCTTATTTTAGAAATTGACCTATCGAGGATAACTATTAGTTGTAGCCAAATTATTTAGATAGACTGTTATGTAGAATATTAGCTCATTCGTATCATTTTCAGTCTGCTTCGGGACATGCTGACGACTAAGAGTGGGTTTGCATAACATACTGGGTTTGATTTCCCAGTGATGTGCTACAACTTACCGTTCCTATATTTTAACCACTGTTATCCTATATTTGTCCATTTTGTATATTCTTATTACATTGTCTACGTATTTCTCATTGATCATTTATACAACGATTTCTTACGGTTACTTAAAGAAACACAAAACTATAGAAAACGTGTCTACGATAGCCTTCACTGGTGTTGCCTATGTAAAGAGCTGATATGTGTTTACAAATTCATTCTTTGAGCTATTTTTAAAAGGTGAATAAATAGAACCTTTTTTTATCCCGTGACAGCTATTTGACTGATTTACCCGAGATGTTCACACATAAATGAATACCATATTTATCATTTTCTTTTATTTATGCTCGTATTTCAACTTTGTATCAGTGTCAAAACTATGGAAGCCCTGGAGGGACAATTGATTTCCGTACTTCCCATTTCTGACTTCTAACTTTTGCACTTCTCACTTCCCACTTCTTGACTTCAAACTTCCTACTTCTAACTTCTGCACTTCTGACTGCGGAAGTTGGAAGTCGGAAGTCAGGAAGTTAGAAGTCAGAAGAGCGAAAGTTAGAAGAGAGAAGTAAAAAGTCAAGAAGTCGAAAGTAAGAAATGTGGAAGTTGGAAATCAGAAGTCGAAAGTTAGAAGTCAGAAGTGCGGAAGTTAGAAGAGGGAAGTAAGAAGTCAAAAAGTCGGAAGTAAGAAGTGTGGAAGTTGGAAATCAGAAGTCGAAAGTCAGGAAGTTGGAAGTTAGAAGTGCGGAAGTTAGAAGTCAGAAGTGCGGAAGTTAGAAGTAAGAAGTCAAGAAGTCGAAAGTAAGAAGTGTGGAAGTTGGAAATCAGAAGTCGAAAGTCAGGAAGTTGGAAGTCAGAAGTGTGGAAGTTAGAAGTCAGAAGTGCGGAAGTTAGAAGTAGGAAGTAGGAAGTCAAGAAGTTGGAAGTGTGGAAGTTAGAAGTCAGAAGTGCGGAAGTTAGAAGAGGGAAGTAAGAAGTCAAGAAGTCGGAAGAAAGAAGTGAGGAAGTTGGAAATCAGAAGTCGAAAGTCAGGAAGTTAGAAGTCAGAAGTGCGGAAGTTAGAAGAGGGAAGTAAGAAGTCGGAAGTAAGAAGTGTGGAAGTTGGAAATCAGAAGTCGAAAGTCAGGAAGTTGGAAGTTAGAAGTGCGGAAGTTAGAAGTCAGAAGTGCGGAAGTTAGAAGAAGGAAGTAAGAAGTCAAGAAGTCGGAAGTAAGAAGTGTGGAAGTTGGAAATCAGAAGTAGAAAGTCAGGAAGTTTGAAGTCAGAAGTGTGGAAGTTAGAAGTCAGAAGTGCGGAAGTTAGAAGTAGGAAGTAGGAAGTCAAGAAGTTGGAAGTGAGAAGTGCAGAAGTGCAGAAGTTAGAAGTCAGAAGTGGAAAGTACGGAAATCAATTGTCCCTCCAGGGCTTCCATACAAAACCGATAGCAGTATTACTGGACCGACCGCTTCAACATTTGTTTATTTCTGAACAAAACTTGTAAGTAAGCGTGAACATACCCTTTGGTCAATTTCTATCTGATGATCATTGTTTCGATTCAATTGTGGTAAAATAATTATTTTCGAAATTGGTGGTGTCAATAGCAATATCATATAAAAATATCTGTGCGTAAACATGTTTATATGGAGTTCAAATAATTACATTTATTTTTTCTGCTTTATAGTACATTTTTCATAAAACACCTTTGTCAGTGCTTTACACATGAATGAACACCAGGGAAATAGAATTTCAGAACATACACACACACACACACACACACACACACACATAAACCGAAAAGACAACTCTAACCGAAAATGGATATTCGGTTGTGGTAAAACTAACAAAAGATAGAATGAACTACAACTAACAAAAGCATTAGTTATATCTTTTTTTATTTCATCATGATCAAACAATTACACGCTAAACGTTAACTAACATATAATACGTGTTTCTTTTCCCCCTGCAACAGTGAAATACGGAAGGTGCCGAATTGTGGGGGAAAGGGCAATAACATATTAACGTAACATAGATAAATTCTGTGAGAAAATACATATGTTATTCTTTTGATAGTATGCATAACACGTGTTCACAAGAAGTGTATTTTCCTGAAACAGTGATAAAAATATATATATCGTAAAATAAGCTATGTTATGTACAATATACACATTTGTTCTGTAGATATTTTTATCAAACAAATAAATCATATATATTGATGTACCCATTCAATTTCTTTTGTTGTGTATTAAATGATCAAATGAACGGAAATGATTTTAAGAATAACCTTATAAGCTTTATATACTGTTTACATCATATATTTATCCATATCTCAACATCCTTTGGGAGTTGTTTTCCCTTTCTGCCGGACGCAAAATCGTGCCAAACCTTGCTAGTCTTGTCTCGCGTGAACTGATAGGCCTATTTATTCTGTAGAATGGTGATCTCTTTTCCTTGTCTTCAAGAACTCTCCGCCGTAATTGAGAGTCAACATCCTCGTACGAGTTCTGATTTCTTAAAGAATAGAGCTGTGTCAATAGTTCATTTTTGGCTTTCTCTTTATTCTGAAGTTTGCTTAAGATAGAACCAAAAATCTTTTGCCGAAACGCGTCTGCTTCTTCAGATTCGTCAAATGATTTTACTGAGCTTATAAATACAATCGTCAGTAAAAATGGTGTTGTTAAATCCATTATGATAACAGTTCTGAAAAGAGAATCGACATTATGATCATTATCATAACATAACATAACATACACATGTGAGCAAATTGACTAAAATGACAACTGTAAATATGTTCATGTTTTTTTTGTTGTTGTTTTTTTTAAAGTTCGTACAAAGCCTAAAATAAATTTGAAAATCCATTACACATTAAGGTCGACATTCTTGTAGTTTATGTTGTGAAGTCTAATTATGTCAATGCAAACGTCGTCATGAAAACGAATTGTAAGCATTTTAAATAGCAAATAAAACAAATTACGACAAATAAATTCATACCAATTTATTGAGTCACACATCATTAAGGCTTGGTTTTGATATGGATAAAAAACGTTTTCTTATGAACAGACTCAATCAAGTCTGCTATTATTCTTTGCCTCCAAAGGATCTTTTTACAGATTTTATTTGTATCTTATGAATTATTCTCATTTATTTACAGAAGACAGCTACCGTGAAATTCATATCGCTAATTATGCGAAATTTAAGTCATCACTGCCACGTAACTCTTTTACGTCTATGATGAATACTTCCATTGCAGGAGAAAAAAGTACGATATAAAAGTTTAAATTAGCTCTTTGAAAATTGATACATTGATATTATTTCTCTTTCAAAACAAATACTGCCGAAGATAGAAGTCTATTATGATAATGCTTATGGGTAACTATGTAATATTTTTGTCAAATTAACAATTTATTGCAGTCACCATTTGCCTTTATTTAAACTTAAATACATGTATATGGACTTTGACAGTTTATGAACTGTCTATCACCCTTATTTATTCGTTCTTTACTGATAGCTTTTTATTTTTATTAGACAAGGGAAGAAAATGGATAAAATTATTTAGAAAAAGGCTGATTAAGATCTTTGCCAAATAGGTTTTGGTTTCCTTAATAAAATAAACTAGGCTATAATTCTAAACAAGAATGAAAGTGAGAGATACATTGTTCGGCCTGCTTACTCAACCTTTGAAGATAACTAAATCTGCAAAGTTTCGAACCTATAGCTCTTACAGTTTTTGAGAACATGTGGACCAAGAGAAACAACTTAACCAACGCCGTCGCCGACACCGACGATCAATGCTAGATAGTTTGTCCACAATTCCAACGAGCAACAATTTAATTTGTATCGAAAAAGAAAGTGCATGTGTTTTTGTTTATTTTTACATGCTTAATGGTGGGTCTTTTAGAGGTAGTTACTTTAAAGGGAAATGTCTCTAGATGTATGTCGAACTTAAGGAGATTTTTTTCTTCATTTTAAGTAATTGTAAACAAAAGGAAACGAAACTATAATTCGGTGAGTTCTATTGATTTATTATTAAAAGGAGTCTACAAAATTGTAGATGCGTTAGTAAAACTGTAAAAATGATGTTTCAATACAGCAAGAATTAAAATATTCCTTTTAATAGTCTGAAATATTTACATATATTGCTTATAATACGTATGAAAATTAAAAAAAAGAAAAGTTAAAACGTTACCTCTTAACTAAGCGTGTACTCCCGCAGTGAAAGTAATATTGTTATCTCCGATATGCCGATTTCTGCAATTGGTACTGAATTGTTCATATATTCTGCGTGTCTGTCAAGAAGCTACTAATTCATATTTTTTCTAGTATGAAATATATATTTTCCAATAGGAGAAATAAATGTCATACAGGTAAACGTTTCAACAACTGCTCAATTACTGGGAAACGTCGCTTATATACCTTTGCTCCCGGCATTATTAGCCATCTAGTGGCAATGAAACACCAATACATTATCAGAATTATGATTGGAAGGGTCTTAATGCCATATAACACGCTAGTCGATAGATATAGTATAACAACTTAATGACTGACACACCTCCAATCCTGGAAATATATTAAATGTTAGCGGCTTGTGCATGCGTTATATACAAAATTATTATTATTCATAGTATATTCTGCTATTAAGTGACCATAAGGTTTTAAATATTGAAGTATTTTGCTTCTGCGATATATATCTTTAAATCTGAAAAATATATGTCCATGTCAATTTTTTGATTAGTCTGATATATACACTGACGAGATAAAGAAACGCCTCATTCAAACTCGGTATACAATTTTTCGTTAACCGTGATTCAAAATTAGAAAAGAACAATTCCATTCGCAAATTAGATGCTTTACAAGAATTTAAGGTCAATAAGAAATCATTTCATTGTCGCATTATGCTTAAATCTTGAATTTTAATAGCCCGGTCGGAGAAATTGCATTAGAAAAATCAGTAGCGCGTGTGGCCACCTCTGCTAGCAACCACAGCAGCAAGGCGACGCCTCATAGAGCCGCACCAGTTGCGTAACAGATACCGTGGGATTCTGGCCCACTCCTGGTGCAGCGCTGCTACCAGTTCCCGGACGTTTGCTGGCTGGGGTTGACGTTGGCGTAACCGCCGTCCGAGATAATCCCACGCGTGTTCAATCGGATTGCAATCCGATGAACACGCCGGCCAAGGTAAAACATTAATGTTTCTAGCCTGTATAAAGTCCCTGGTGACACGTGCAACGTTAGGTCGCGCGTTGTCGTGCTGATAGACTAATCCTTGACGTTGACGGAATAAAGGGACAACTACATGACGTAATATCTGGTCGATGTAACGCCTGGCTGTGAGATTACCTTGACAAACGACGAGTTGGGACTTAAACCTATGGTTGATTGCTGCCCACACCATTACTCCACCTCCACCGTAACGATTGTGCTCCAAAACGCAACTGTTTGCGTAGCGTTCATGGCGTCGTCTATAGACACGGATACGTCCGTCGGCGTTCCACAAGTTGAAACGCGACTCGTCACTGAACACTACGTTCTGCCAACGCTGGCCGCGATGGTTGCGGGCCCAAATAAGACGTTGTTGACGGTGGCGTTACGTTAGAATTAGACCGCGGTAGGGCCTACGACAGGTAATTCCGCGTTCTCTGAGTCGATTTCTCACTGTATGTTGAATTATTGGACGTCCACGGTTACCTACAACTATACGTGACGTAGATTGCGCCGTCACAAATCTGTCACGTAAATGACGTTGACGTATATAATTATCCTGTCGTTTTGACGTTACACGCGGTCTACCTGAACGTGGTCTATCGATAGACGTTCCCGTGTCTCTAACACGTCGAATAAGACGCACAATTGTCGAACGAGAGACGTTAAAACGTCTAGCAACTTGTTCCTGCGTTCGCCCACATTCAAGCATAGCCAAAACCTGAGCCCTCTCTTCAGAATTCAGCCTCGGCATTACGAAAACTAATGTTTTTTCAGAGAATAGCTGAAAATATGGTTGTGTGTCGTATTACACATGTACATGTGCAAAAATTGTTCAATTTAACCACATGGTTTACATGCACGGACTGCACGAGGAAATCATGACCAGGTACATGAAGTGAACAAATGGCTGAATGAAATCGCGCGAGTTTTTGTTCACTGTGTTTGTCGGTCAGAGTACATGTAGATTTACTACATTTCACAACAATTAAAAGCGTTAGGAAAAAAATAACGCCAAATTTCAATGAGGCGTTTCTTTATCTCGTCAGTATAGGATCAGCTTGCAAATCGTAATCTAAATATTACTCATTTTTGTTCAGATGAGAACTACTGTAACTAATTCCATGATACGCAAAGTATTTCAACAGCCATTTTTAAATAGAATTAAATGTGAACGGTTGTTAACAAACAGTGTAAGCACTGCTCCATTATTACGAAATAAATTATAGCAAACCCGTGCTATAACACTCTTCCTACACTATAAGTTGTTATCCGTCTGGCTTAATAATTTCATAAGCGAAAATGAATTACTTCATACGACGTATAAGCGCCCGAGTGTATAAAAAGTGTTCAAACGCGGTTTTGGTAAATATGTTTGATTCTAATATATCTTTTATTTTAAAATTTAGATCAAGTATGATAGAACTGTTTTTCTTTGCGCATGAATGGCGCCAAATGGTAGGTCGTCACGCTCCTTGGTTTAAACAGGCAAGGACCGGCATTGGTAATACGTCTTGCGAAATAATTCCATTAGGGCGCAAATGATGGCGAATTAATCTGCGCAGCTTATAACCAACTCCACGAGTGTGTAAATTAATAAAGACAGTTATGCTATGTGACATTCCGTTTTAAACATGTATTTAAGTAAAATACTTGATCAAATTTGAAAGCGCTATTTCTCGATGCGTACATCCCGCAAAGTATCACGTCGACGTGACGTCAACATAATATCGTTGTGATGATTAAAGCATTGTTAGTCTTAAATGTACCTGCTAAAGTACTTTTGACTAGACATTCAATAACAATATTTGTCTATATTTCTACAGCATTCTTCCTTTTTGAACCCACACAATGGCGGTCAGTGGAAGGATAGAATATGGATCAAAATCAATACTTTCATAAATATTGAATAAAATATCTTCCGTTTCATAGAGTTCTTTAAAAAAAATTTAATCGTCAGTAAAAATTTCGTCAAGAAATCTATTATTCTAAGGATAAATTAAACGCATTTTAAAATTTAATTACACTTACATTTGTGAGTATATTGCATGTTCTTACAACATAGCTCATGAATGTTTTTTTTTTTTGGGGGGGGGGGGGGGGGGGGGGGGGGGAATACTAGATTCTCTTATTTCGTATCGTCATGGCGAATAATTCGATCAGGTCAAGAGTGATTAATATAATTTGCAGGAATTATTTCATAATCAACATAAAATGGATTAGTTTAACAGAATAGATAATTATATTGCAGTCTCATGAACTGCAAAAGTTTGTGACATTGCTTTAAGGTTGTAATAGAGTAACCTGTCAATGCCTTCCTCCAATACATTGGATGTCCCTGATTATGTAAACGAAAATACGAGTTCGACATAACTAGCATCAATCAATTCCGTTTTCATTTCTCAGTCAAAGGATATGCGTTGACTAGATGAAAGGGGTTCATACGTTACAAATTAATCTACAATTTTCGGTTGAATTGTTTCAGGATAGAATGTATTGTTGTGCTATTGATATCGTTGTAAGTAGGAAAATTAAACCAGTTCGTTAACAAATGTCAAACACAAAGCATTGCGATTCTATAACACAATATATTTTCACCTATTATGTAGATTGAGATATATTACTCTTTGATTGAACATAACTGGTCATTAGTAGCTCTGCGACTTCGTTATGTATTTTCTATATTGCACTTTCATTTGTTTTTCTATTTTTCTGTTTTTAAATGGACTAAACAGGTAAACAGCATCGTACATTGAAATCGCCTAGAACAGTTCTCATCCAGTTTAACCGAGGCTTTTAGAAGCATTTGAATTGTATTTTGCTTTAGCAAAATAAATACACTATTTTACACCATGCTAACTCAGCTTGACAAAATTGTTATGAAAGGGATATGTAGGAGTCGCATATGAAAATAACCCAAACGTTTTTGAAAGTTTGAACATTAAAGCTCTACATGTAAAATAATTATTACAACACTGTGTAATCTAATAGAAATTGTCACATAAAGCATGAAAGAATTGCAGCATGTACACGAATATTTTATTTTTAAATTGCAATTTCTTGTACAAAGCACACATAATCGTTCTATTTTTTTATTTTCAAAATGTGTTTGAAGCGGGCAAAAGACATTTTAACATATGATCTGAATATTTTATACGCATTTTGGTGATAACATATAGCCATCATTATTGGTGCATTTTATTGTTTTATGTGCCAGTTTCAACACATTAGAAATCAATGTATGTAAAAGAAAATTTGTTTACGATTTGAAATTTTCGAAAGTTAGGGACCCGTTGTGTATGTAAACACAATGCATCTTTTTGTGTTGTCTGTAATACCTTGTCATGGATTGTTTCGTATTATATTAATTTCGGATGAAGCTAATTGCACTTTTAAATTAGAACTTGTAACATAATATGCAAATATTGAGTTCTGCTCAACCTGGGGCTAGAGGGCATCAGCGGTAGCATACATTTCCACTACCGTCCACGAACCGAGTCTGCAACATTGTCGTGTTTTCCACGTTTCTGTTTCATACCAGATGGAAGAATCAGAAATAAAATAAATAACATTAACAAAATTAGCAGTTGTATTAGTTTTACTTTATCATAGTCCAGCAATGATATATAAAACAGTAAAAAATATATACAAAAGGATCTGTATTTCCCCGAGATCAGATAAATACATAAGATTCAAAATTATTTGGTAAAGATAAAAACAGAAATAAAATCCGAAAAAAAAAAACAATTCAGTCACAGAATATGATATATTTTAGAAAATGTAATTAGTAACTCATGTTCACAACTAAATGTGTCATTTTCTGATTAAATAGTAAAGCAAAGTGCATCATAAAATAAATCTATGTTTTGTACACTGTTCACTGTTTCTTTTTAAGTCTCTTCTAAAACATATAAATTTACTTGACGTACCGTATATACTCAAATTCCAGCATAACACATTTCATTACGCGTCAGATGACCAATTTAAGCGAAGTAATAATTTAATTGAGTAAATCTCATTCTTGAGGAACACTTAATAGGAATATAAAATCACAATATTTATATTCTGTTTTGTCAGGTATTTATCCATACCTAAATATCCTTTGGGAATGCGTTTTCCTTTCAACTGGACGCAAAATCGTGCCAAACCTTGCAGGTCTACTCACGCGTAAATAGAAAGACTTATTTATTCTGTAGAATGGGGATTTTTTAACTCTTTCTTGAAGAAAATTGTCCAATAATGGGAAAACACTATTTATGTTCGAGTGCGGATTGCTGTAGGAATATGTATGTCTCATAAGTTCATTGTCTGTATTATTTTTATTCTGTAATTTTCTAAGTATGGATCCAAATATATTCTGGCGGATGGCGTTTTCTTCTTTTGCTTCTTCAAGTGCTTCAATTGTGCCGAAGAAGAATAACGTCAGTAAAAATGGTGTTGTGAAATCCATGATAGATCTGAAAAGAGAATTAAGGTTGTATTCATTATGTCATATATGCACGTGTGTAAGCAGATGCTCCAAGAATGAAAACTATAACTGTGTTCACACTTTGAACAGATTAAGGAAAATGTTACTTATTAATAACATATAATTATCAACATATCGCGAACGAAGTGTAACTGATAAAAATTGAATCCAATAGATGTATTGCTAAAGTTGTCAAGATTAAAGACGTAAGGATTTTAAATTTAAAAAACTAGATTAATAAAACAACTGTGTAATGTCAACAATATAACACATATACCTTCTGAATTACGAACACAATAGTAATTGTATGTACATTTGTAGGAATTTAACATTTTATTTTTCTTCAACTTGAATTGATACTTCTAACTTTTCGTTTTATTTGCTTGTTTAAAATGGGAATTCAATTGCCGTTGCCTTTATGACGAATGTTAAAGTAGATGTTTATGTTTTTGTGACATTACTTGTGAATTGCAAATTTAACGGGTATGCCAACAGTCTGAGAACTGATCGCATATATAAACGACTTGATAACTAACACTATGTTTTAAGTTTTCATTCCTTCAATATTTCAGATGCACATAGGATATGTAGAAAAATATAATAATTACAATTAATTAAAAAGATTTCTATGT
This sequence comes from Mercenaria mercenaria, assembly GCF_021730395.1. Lineage (NCBI taxonomy): Eukaryota > Metazoa > Mollusca > Bivalvia > Venerida > Veneridae > Mercenaria > Mercenaria mercenaria. Next base: position 66,673,836 of record NC_069375.1, read on the forward strand.
TCTTGGCAAATATATTTTTGCTTTTTTTAAATTAAGTGGCAGAAACAATTTGGTGTTTATAATTATCATCTGTACATTATAATCAAAAATATAGCCGTCAAATATTTGTTCTTCCTCAAGCGGTTTCCTATCTAATCATGTTAATACAATCTAGCTTACAAAAATATGAGGGACAGAGGTTTCTACTAGTACAGATAAAATCAACAGAAAATCTAAAATTTCAAATGCATTGATCTTTCACGGCGAACTTAAATACTAACAAGGACAGATAATTTAGAAAATGCTTCAGTTTTGTTTACGGAAAGCATACATTCCATTTCGATGACAGATTTTCAAAAGATACGCATTTGAAGACAGGTGCATGAAATTGCATGTCTAAAGATGTAAGTCAAACTTTAAGAAATATGAAAATACTTTTTAGTGGTTATAAATAAAGCCTTTTTTTCATTCGGTTAGTTGTATCAATCGTCAGTGCCTGGAGTCTACAAAAATGTCAAAAATATTACAGAAGCATTTTTACCGCTGTAAAAATAACATTATGTGATACAAGGAAGGAAAATGCTTTTCATCAACGTCAATTTATCTTCATAATTTATATTGCTATTTCAAGTAACTAAAGATAGTCTAATGAGAAAAAAAGGTTGATTTTCATAAATCTCAATCTATTTTTATAATTTATATTGTTATTATCAATAACTAAATACAGTTTAAAGAGAAAAAATGTTGCTTTTCATCAACGTCAATCTATTTTCAAAATTTATACTGCTATTTACAAAATCTAAAGATAGTCTTAAGAGAAAAAAGTTTGCTCTTCATAAACGTCAATCTATTTTCATAAATTAAATTTATATTGCTATTTACAAAAACTAAAGATAGTATAAAGATAAAAAAATGTTTGGGTTTCATAAACGTTAATCTATTTTCATAATTTAGATTGCTATTAACAATAGTTAAAGACAGTCTAAAGAGGAAAAAGGTTGTTTTCCATAAACGTCAATCCATTTTAATAATTTATATTGCTATTAACAATAACTAAAGGTAGTGTAAAGAGAAAAAAAGTTGCATTTCATAAACGTCAATCCATTTTAATAATTTATATTGCTATTAACAAAAAACTGAAGAGAAAAAGTTTACCTTTCACTGATGGTGTGAAACTCTACCGCAACAATAATGTTGCACACTCCGATATGCTCTCTTTTACAACGACTAGTAAAATTTTCTTGAATAGAGGTAGCTGCGCATTTATTATTTTTCCCGTTTGATCGTTGTGCTTTTAAATGGGAAACACTAATACGTTGCAGGTAACCGTTTAAACAGAATAGCTATATTACCAGGAAACGTCGCTTATATACCCATGCCGCTTGCGTTGTCACCTATCAAATGACTGAGGCACGAATACATCAATAGAAATAGTATTGCAAGGGTGTTAATGAAATATAACACTCTAACCTGTATAATTATGTAGTAGCAACCTAACAACTTACACTGTTTTTTCATACATTTTGATCTTGCTATTTAAGGGATCATACAATTTTATTGCCTCCACATTCTATTTTTGTGGAAGGAATATTTGAAAATCGAAATTAATTCTGTGTTTATTTTTTTATTGTTCGCTTAAGTTATACCATGTTCTAAACAATGTGTTGTCATATGATATTAGCTTTGTATCGAAAAATATGCACGAGGTTTTCAATGGAACTATTGCGCGACTTTACGAATGAACGAGTAAAATTTGAAAAATTGCCGTTTATAAACTTTTTGACCCGATAGTTCAAATTAAAAATACGTGAAGAATGATGTCATCAACCTTTTTTTAGATCTCAAAGTCAATATAAAAGGAATACGGACGTCTTAGGTCTTTTCAAAAGTATACGGAGATGAAAAATACGCAGTCACAATAGATATTCAATTATGTTATGGTTTCTTCCATGCATTTCAAGCAGTGGTTTGTTCTCGGCTGGCATTTATATCGATACGGTTTTCCAAATTACATGGGAACATGAAACATTCCCTGATCATATCCAACATCTGTATAAGAATGTATTTTACTTAGCTCAATCCTCTCTGGTAAGAACGGATTGAAAACAGGGTCAGCAAAACGTATTGAAACAGTATATGAATATTCTATCATGATTGTGATGATAAATACAAGGGCGAAATATCCGTTTACAAACAACTTTTCAAACTCCATAGTTTTATAATGTATGATTTTCGTAACCAAAACATCAGTATGTAGAAAGCAACTGTGGAATATTTTGCATTTTGTGTCAATGATTGAATGATATCGTTAGATTGTTTGTAACATTCTGTTTCAAACTGATCTCAAAAACCAAGGACTGACGTCCAGTATTAAACGTCCAACAAAAAAAGCGGCTCTCAGTGTTGTTATATTTTCTGGTCCTTCGGGATCATTGTTTTCAACTCATTTAGATTTGGAGATTGAATACTGCTTAAGCCGGTGCTAGGAAGCATGGGCAGTGTTACATTTTCCATAACTGCTCATGAACAGACTCAATCAAACCGTGTCTGCAATTGTCACTGTTTGCCTTGTTCTCGGTGCTTCCGAGGGGTCTACTTTCCGGATTTTATTATAAAAAGCACAATGACACTAACATCACTCCATGCGGAAATAAGGGTATGTCAAAATGTATACACATGCTCTAGATGATTAATGGAGCTAATTTCACTATATAACAACCGCCATCAATAAATCAATTTTAAAAGAAAATAAAACTACTTTAATATTACTGAAAACGTACAGCAGACGAGTTATGAAAATAAACAGTTTATTTTCTCCTTTAACTGATAAATAGAGGGTATTACATGAGTGTCTTTTCATATTAAATTTATTAAACGAGTTGAATAAAATAATAAAATGCGAGGCTTTGCCAAGCCGTTTATCACTTTTATGCGACGAAATTAATAAATTCAATGTGGAATGTCACAAATGTAATATTTTTTATCACATATTAGCTTTTCCTGCCAAAACATAAAAATCTACTTTCTTTAACTATTATAAAAAAAGTCCATTTGACCAACGTCTCCGTTTCTTTTAAATGACATCAACCTTGTCGACGTCAAAGCCTTATTATACTCAGTCTAGTATATTATTATCAAATTTATATAATGGCTTTATATCCTTCCTGCGACGTCAAACATGTGATAAGTATATTAAAAACTATTACAATTTGTAAAAAGCATGAGACCAGTAGGCGTTTCTCTATAACCAGCATCAACATGAAATACGGCAGATTAAATTATTTGATAAATTGTAAACAAACCTACAAACTACTTATAATTTGTGTACGAAAAAAAATCTGAAAAAAAAGCTTTGACAAATAGGTCACTACTGCCAGCAGTAACAGGTTAGAGGTAACGTGTAGGTTTTCCACTCGGGTTCTTAGAAAAACATTATGATATATTTAGCATTGTGATGTCGACATCACATTAGCATACATTTGATCTAAATGAGACGTATAATTGATACAAGTGCACAATATTTTTTCTAACTGTAGTTTTAAAGAGAAAGCCTATGAAATATCTTACAGAGGTCTTATAGTCACTCTTTCAATATAGCATATAATGAGCTGGTCTGTAACCTGCCGTAACTCTTTCTTTATTTGATACGAGTTACGACAGTTTTCTATTCAGCTCGCGATGAGTCTAGACTGTCTGGGTAAGCATATCTCCAAACTCTTTCGTTTGCAACCACCACCATGCCAAATGGAGAAGGTTGTGGCCTTATGTTTGGCTTGTTGTGACTTTGATATGGTACGTGTGCGATTCTTCATCCTCTGTGACAGACACCTTTCTAAAAAAGGAATAACATCTTTACTGTCCAGGTTGTTGTCGTCAAAAACTGATTTATTTTTGGATTCAGTATAGTGTGAAGTTTACTAAAAACTGATACAAATACATTTTCCTGAACGGCGATTCATTTTTATTTTGTGTTTCTTATAAATAAATTAAAACAAAAAAAATCCTAAACACTTAACATTCAGTAAAAATGATGTTAAATATGTATTATTATAAAATTAAATGTGTTCTCAAAATAATTTTTCTTGAGTATGTTCCGTGTCTCTTCAGATATGTTCTCCAGCTTAAATGATGAATTAGGTAATTAGCATGACAATTGTTGAAATGGACATGTGTTGGCATTCATAAAACATTAAATAATAAAAGTTTTACTCTATAATGGATCAATCACAGAGGCAATATATAAAATTTGTTGTTGTTGTTTTTTTTTTTGTTGTTTTTTTTTTTTAGTTTTCTTTTTAACGATTAAAGTTAAAAGTCTAAATCAACTTTTCGTGCGTCTAGGACTTTTGAACGATTTCTTTTGCTTTCACGCCCTACATAATTTGCATAATATTTAAATACGTCGTTTTTTTTCTTTCTGGAACCAAAGGATATACGTTAACATAATAAATGAGATCGGAAATTGAATTTCAATATACCTTTTGCGGCTGAACTGTATTAAGTTAGAATTTATTTATGGTGACATATATGCCGGTATGGGTTAGTAGAGTTTATGCTTTAATAATTCATTTCAGTATAGTAGTTTGATAATCTGTTATTATTTGCAATAATTTTATACATTTTCTAGTAAGTTAAAATAAAAAAGTAAATAGGGCACAGATTACTTTAGATATATGAGCGGTTAATTTCATCATAGTCCAGAGACTGAAAAGGGTCTAAATGATCACTATTTGAGCAAAAAATGTAATGATCATTAATATTATTTTTGGGGAAGGGTGGGGGGGGGGGGGAGCACCCCGTTAATATTTAATAGTAGACATTGTGGACTAAGTATCATTAAATTTAATTACCATGAAAAATGTATGCGGAATTAACACAAATATGTTTGATGAGTGCAAGTATTTTCAAAAGATCCGACCCAGAAATTTCATTGGTTAACCTTCAGCCTGCTGGCGGTAAGGTAAGTGATTCTGTCTTTGCGACCATGGTATGCATGTGCACTGTTCGCTATTCAGTAAGTAGATTTTCAGTGAATCCCCCTTAGAATAATAAATAGTATTGTCCATATTGATGAACCAGTCTATTATAGAAATTTATCCTGTCACTTGCAGTATTTTCGACCCGATATCAGGGTGCAGTATATCTTTCTTGATATACCGTCATTTGATCATGTGACCAGTGATATACGGTCAGTTGATCATGTGACCTTATGATCGATATTGTTGTCATAAGAAATTTTGCAACGAAACCATCATCAATGTGTTGGAAATGTCCGAACTAAGAAAATGAGTGGTCAAATAATGAGTTTTTATTCAAAAACGAAAAAGTTATTGCGATTTTGCCGGTAATCACGTCATTATATAAGTGACGTCATTACGAAAATGACGTCATTAAAGCGGTTGTCGCACACTTATTTTTGTAAAATAAATTGCCAGACATCGGAAAATGAAGTAATGACAAGATAAATAGAATAATAGGTTAGTGCCTAAGATGGAGAAAGTTTATCTGGCTCGGTTCCGAACGTTATCAGGTTCGCCTTCGGCTCACCCGATAACCTCCTCCACCTCGCCAGATAAACTTTCTCATCTACGGCACTAACCTATTATTCTCTATTTAGCAGGCTACTGGTTAATTGTGACTACGTACATTTGAACACAAAGACAGTCTTGACCATACCTTTAAATTCTAACAATTACTGAATGTTGTCAGACAAAAATTACGATGTACCCGATACATTTAAAACCCAGTTGATTGCAGAGCGTGAAACACGTTGATGATATTACACATGTAAAGACAAAAGTAACAAATGTCGAGAAATTAGAGACAATCCAACTCAGTGATTGCAGTACTAATTACAGCAAAATTGTATTATCCTCTATCATTGGTAACACATATCGATTACTGAACCTTTGCTTTGAGAGTATGAATAGCAAAGTTTGCAATCTACAATTTACATTCTGTACAGGTTCTTTCCCATGAGCAAAGTTTGCATAGGTTAAATTTTTGAGTCATTTTTGCATCTAATTTTGATAGGCTTTTATTTTTACTTTGCCTTAGTCGTTTATAGATAAACAACTTGGTTTTCACTGTAAAAATAAAACGTTTTCGTTTATAATTCTTACTCATTGGTTCAACCTTTATGATTTGAACTTCGTATGAGAAAGCTATCCAGCGGAGGGTCGGTGGTTCTACCAAGGTGCTCGCTCGTGATGAAATAATGCACGGAGGAGCACAAGGGGTCTTCCTCCATCATCAAAGCAGGAAAGTCGCCTTATGACCTATAATTGTGTCGGTGTGACGTTGAACCCAACAGAAAGTAAAATTGGTCGTTGTTGTGTGGCTCTAGGATTTCTTTGGCGATCTTTTTATACGTAAAACATCGGACTGATAAGATATTATTTGTCTGTTTCAAGGATCAGTCTTCAAGTTATCGCCGGATTCGATATTACCATGAGTGGTGAAGCAACGAGTTTCAATGTAAGAAATACTTTTCACTCTCGAAAAATATTTAATGTAGCATTTAAACAAACAAAATGTCTTCATATTTCATTTGTTGTCAATGTTTTAAAAAAATCGCATACATGTGTTTGATATTTTGACTGTAAAGTTACCTGATCTTTATCAGTAATTCACTAGTAATTATGTTATAAATTTAAAGCTAAAATATACCATCTTAAATAGTAATTATACAAAACACATCACATTGTCTAAGACAAACAATTACTCACTGATATCAATTTGCAAATTTAAAGAATATTTTCACCGTGGGGAAATGTTTGCCAGTGTATCGTACCAATAAATTGAAAGTTTAACATCAGTGTCACCTGTGTGACTGTGTTTTGACAATATATCTGCCACAGTAAAAAGCAAGCACTATACGTATAAGCTAGTATAACAGATAACATTTAAAACCCAAGTTTCAATAGTCTAAGCTCAAGTCTCAAAAAGTTTATCAAACGTTTTGGGGTGTATTTGGTGTATTCGTCGGCCTATGTGACTTAGCAAGCTGCGTAGATTTCATAAACTATGAATAAAATTTTCTTCCGATTTCTTTTATATCAAACATAAGTTGTGAATTGATAAAAAAAAATTAATCACAGTTGTGACTGCTTTATACCTAATTAAAAAGTACCAAACATCTGAAATGATCTATATCCATCGTGCAACGCTTTCTAACCTCGTGGAGTTTATCTCAACAACATATTGCCCGCTGAATATTGTATCGTACTACAAAGCAGTGCTATAGAATGCAAAGTACTCGCACTCATTATTTAATTATAACACATCCAAACTCAAACATTTTTTTTATAAACTAGTAAAATATAGAAACATACTTTTTTTTAATCATTATATGACTCCTAAACAGTCGACCATAGTAGCTATTGACCACACTAAAAATCGACACTAAATTTTGCTGGGCTAAAGTCAAAAGTTGAAGTAAACATTGATTTAAGATGCCTTGTAATAAAGAATTTGTGAAACGGCTTGCCAGTCAGTAGTCAAAGCTACTAGTCACAAGGCCGTCAAGCCATTCAATAACTGTACGGTTATTGACTGTATATGGATTTATTCGTTTCCTTCACACGAAAGGCAGTTGTCTTGAGATTGCATAATTCAGTCTGCAATGAACAAGTATTAAAAGAGAACAAAAACAAGTTTAATTTCTACGTTTTTTCTAAATAATTTATTCTAAATTGTTCCAATATAAAATTTAAAACGGGTGTTATAACTTTACGTGAATACATCTTTCTTTACTGCGGTAGCAGTTAACTAATAAAGATTCAAAAATATGGAGTAAAGGGCAAAACATATTGTGGATATACAATGTCAATTTTGCAGTATTATCAAAATAAAAAATGTAGTCTGCAACAACTTTTCAAATGCCTAAATTGAGGTGTTACTTTTTCTGTTACAATTATAAAAAAAATTAATCCTAAGTATGTATGTTTAAATTAGTCCCATTCGACATTTCTCAAACACATAAATATATTCGACATATCAGTTTATCAGACCTTGTCACGCTTGCAATGAACAATTAGAATAAATTGAGTACGGAATGTATTAAATCCAAGCTTGATTTACTGCCTGCATGGGCATATCTAACCGTATCTCCATAACTTATGGGAGTTGTTTTCTCGTTCTTTTGGAACCAACATCGTGCCAAAATCTGCAGGTCGGGTCTGACGCAAAATAATCGGCTTATTTAGTCTGTAGAGCGGAGACTTTTTAACCTTTTCTTCGAAAAACCGTTCTCGCAAAGGAAACAAATTGTCCGCGTATGCGTTTAGATTTCCAAATGAATTTGGATATGTCAAAAATTGATTTTCCTCAATTTTTTTGTTGTGTAGGTTCCGTAGTATAGACCCAAAAATCTTTTGTCTGAAGGCATATTCTTCTTCTGTTTCCCCCAGTGCTTTAACAGAGCTGACGAAGATGATTGTAAATAAAATGGTCGTTGTAAAGTCCATATTCTCTGAAAAAGAGGTAGAAAAATGTTTCGTATAATCTAATGTAGGTGAAAGTAAGACACTAATATCAGTGACTATCAACACACTTCATATATACTTTTGATTGTAACGTTGTCAGATAGAGTACCAACTGGATCCATTGCATTCATTATCGGGAAGAAACAACACATTAATTCCTTATATGATTCTTCTATAATACAGCATAATTAAAATTTTTAGTTTTATTTGAGTTATTTTAAGTCCGGATAAGAAATAGAAATTGATTAAATGATTCTATTTTCAAATCAAGAAGAAAAATGTTCATAAAGACGTCATGTTGCATAAACTCTCAGGACAACTAGGGTAAATTTAGTATAATTTGCACACGAATTAAAAATGAATCTGCTGGTGAGAGAAAAATAAACAAGCACATTCGCTAAATCGTTTTAAATATTTAATGAAATTAGACAGCCTGATTGATCACATAAGGCTTATAATTATGTCTTGTTCTCTTTATATTTGCTGTTTGATTGTTGTTTTTTTTTTCTATTGTTTGTTTTCAATAATAGATCACATAGGAAAGGTTAAGCGAAACGATACGTTTAACAATGTTTATTCTGATATTGCAGAAGAATGAAACGCTGTAGACAAAGTGTTGCTTAAACCCAATTAAAGTGGCGGGTGTTCAGTTAACTTTGATGATGTGAATAGAACTGTAACCGGCAGAAATACAGCATTATCATTTAACCCTTAGCCTGCTGGCGGCAAAGGATTCTGCCTTTGCGACCAGTGCAGACCAAGATCAGCCTGCACATCCGTGCAGTCTGATCATGGTCTGCACTGTTCGCTGTTCAGTCAGTAAATTTGCAGTAAACACCCCTTCAAATGATAAATGGTACTGCCCAAATTAGAAGATAGACCAGTCCATTATAGAAATTTAGCATGGTAAGGGTTAATGATCTAAGACTGCATTCAGTTTTGCCTGAGTAGAACAAAATAGTAGATTCACAGAGCTTACGCAGATTTTCAATATATTTTAGAATATTAACTTAACTTTATTTCCCTCTTGCCTTTTTTACGATCATTTTAAAAGCAGACATCTCTCTTGAGATTTGAATAATGAGAAAAAAAAATTAATTTATCGCAAATATTTTTCGTTTTGCTCATTATATTTAAAAGGTTCTAATTTAATTGAATTACAAATAATTGCTTTTTTTATGGTTTTGTGAGAAAAATATGGTAATCTTAGCGTTCACGTTTGCTTTTCATGAGGAATATTTAAAGGGTTTGCAATTCTTATAGAGAGGTTTTTGCTTAAGAGAGGGCCGCTCTGGAGAGGTTGTGCTGTATAGTAATTCGCACCAAGGCGACAATAAGAGCGGCCCTCTCTTAAGAAAAAAACTCTCTATAACAACATCATCAAAATTTCCCTATTTAAGCTGAAATATACTATCAAATTTATGTATGTATTTTATGTAACGTATTGTGTCATATTTCTGTATACTTTAGAAACTATTAAATGTCCTTTTAATTTAGCGAGATATGTGTTGCTGTAAAATATATTAAATAGTTTTGTTATATTGTGTCCTTCGTTGATATTCTTAATCCATGTGATAAAAACGGTGGAACAAATATAACTGTGCTTAAACATGATATTTTGTGATACAAATTGTGTCCTTCCTTCTAGCGTCCCTAACTTTTCACCTTTAATGTTTATATCTATAAAAGATGCTTGCTTGAACAAAATTTATGGTATATGTTTGTGGTTCAGTATTTTACTTGTTCACCCTTTTTGTTATAAGTCTGTGTGAATAATATTAAATGTTAAGGATAAGATATAGCAATATTACATAACTGTTGGATAAAGTATATTTGTAATTTTTGTCAAGGTAAGAAAGTTTACACGGTTGACAAAATATGGACAGCTGTAAGGTCTTTGCATGTTAGTTAGTGTTTGTATGGCAGTAAAAATAAAAGTATCGTGTACTTATGCTATTTTAAACATGTATAATGCCACTGCCTGTGCGACATATATCGAGTATTTACTTCAGAATAATTATTTCGCGGGTTATATAGCGATTGAAACAGCAATTGTATGTATGTGATAAAACCAAGTAAGGGTCATACAACATTTTACTGCCACAGCTTGTCTTAAACTGGTCTTAACCCTTAAGCTGCTAAATTTCTGTAATGAACTTGTCCATCTTTCAGTTTGGGCAGTGCCATTTACTGTTTAAAGGGGTTTACCCAAAAAATACTGACTGAATGGCGAACAATGCAGACTATGATCAGACTGCACGGATGTGCAGGCTGATCGCGGTCTGCAATGGTCGCAAAGGCATAATCACTTGCCGCCAGCAGGCTAAGGGTTAAATATTTTGTATTCTATTGCAACAAGTAGTATTTACATCCATAAGCTGCATAACATTTCATTTGACGGCTGTTTTATTTTTGCGTTATAAGACACCAAGGTCTGTTTTGGCAAAATAAACTTCCGCAAATAAGTCTACGGCTATAATATAGGTCTGGCAATTCTTCAACAATATTATAGAGTGGCTTTAAAAATGTTTTTTCTCTGTACAAATACGATAGTTCCATTTATTAACACAAGCCAAACTTCCGAAAAGGTGAAATTATTTTCCAGGGTCTTAATAAGAGACTCGTATCAGATGACCAGAACCCATGAGGCATGATTTTTCTCTAATTAGATTATAAGATGTTATTTAAACGCATTTCTAATGCGATGTGTCAAATTCAAATTTTGCCGAGATTCAAAACTGCGCCAAAATAAAATATTATACAGTACCAGTGTCTAAAGTATAAAGATAGGAAGGCTGATCTTTTCACTTGCTATTTAAAATGGTGATATTTTTATCGTTTATTTTGATTCGGATTTTATTCAGATGTAATATGGAATCTAGAAGAGGAAATCAAAGTAAAGAAAAATAGTTTATAACTCTATAAAATGGCTTGACTTACATATATTTATATATGACTGCAGAGTAATTGAATAGAAGGAAAACTGTCGTGTTTTTCAAACAGCATTTTGCTTAGTAACACACTGCTCAGACGATATCATGAATAATTTGTTGCGGTGAAATATTTAACAGCTATGAAAGGCAAAAACACGAAGTTAATTGCCAACATCCACACTTTGCAATTGCATTAAGAAATTAAGAGGTTAACATGATACGGTCGAAAAGTCGTGCAAGTCATGACGGAAAGTCTTTTATATACACAGTGCATATAATATACAACCATATAAACAGAGTATTCATAAATTCTTTTCGCAGTCTAAATTGTATCACCCATTATAATATTAAGCACGCGTAGGTAATAAATGATTACATGTATATATAAACGGTATGAATAACTGATGTACAGTAAAATACATTATCGCTCTAAATACACAATGTAATTTCGAATGAATTTATTTGACGGTTTAATATTTGTATTCATCATGCAATTTCAAGTAACATTACTCTCAAGAGAAAACTTCACACGAATTTTACTCGAGGCAAAAAAATATATGAAATAAACTGAAATCTGTTTCATCAATGCTTTGAAATATGTTTAATTCAAACGCTGATAACAATAACTCATTACAGTTTGAAAAGCAATGTAGTTTGTAATACAAATAGTTACATTTCTGCCCGAACACGTTATTAACAGCAGAAAGTAGACTACATCCAGAACACGCTTTTTTATTTTTTTTATACATTTTTTTTTTTTATTTTTGGTATATTGAGAGTCACTTAGAAAGAATTTTAGGTCAAATGAATGAACCCAGCGCAGTTCTGAGCATTTTGTTGGCTCGTGGTGGCACCTAGGTAGATCTTTTAGCCACCATATGAAAGCATTCTACACACAATGCATGCTATGGACGTTTACACTTTAATATTATAGAATACATAAATAAGAATTACACTTGCCAAGATGTTCGGCGTTTTTCATAATTGTCAAGGAATTTTTCACATTACTTAATGACTTTTAAACACTATACCAATAATGCCTGTTTCTTAAACTGTTGCAGCAGTTGATAACAACGACAAATTTAGTGAAACAAATCATTTTTATATCAATATACATTTTTGTTCTTAAAAAATAAACGTTGAAACTTCATGAATAAATAGAACGAATTCGCTTTTTTGATTGTATGGCTGTGATTATTAAAACTGCTAAAAGTAATGTTTAAGGCGAACAAATGTGAAAAACAAATAAAATGAAAGATGTTGTTTTGAATTATGTATACCAAGAAATAAACTGAAACACTTCAATGAGGTTATTTCAACAGTACACTGAGATATGTAGATACAGCATGTAAATATCTAAAAAAGCTTAATATTTCGGATCATTTTTACTAAAACTACCGAAAATTCGAGAGAAAAAAAACGTTCATTTTATCTTTTAAATTTGTTTTGTCTTTTTCGATAAATGGACAATTTGTTTTTTTTCATTCTAAAATGGTTTGATATTTCCCAATTCCGTTAAATTATCGTTAGTGTAAGGAAGCGGCTAAAACGTAATTCTGAAGTTGCTGCAGTAGTATTAAAAGTAGTTATTAAATAACTAGGAAATAGATAAAGCGAATAACTAACTCCAGAAATATACTTTTTACTTCAAAACTAACATGTTTCGTCCATTGGACTTCATCAGAGTATAATAACAAAATAGTATGACGTCACAGGAAAGTACGACGTCAATGACGACGTCAAAAGACGTTACCCATTTTGGCGTAGTATTCACATATAGTATAGGATCAAATAATTAAATAACTGTAATTCGTTTATCTGGTGTATTTCTGCAATTTTATAAGTAACATTTTTGTGATGCATAATGTAGATTATGGACTTAGAATTGCTTGGCTGTTTCTTTTTTGTTGTTGTGTTTCTTTGTTGTTGTTTTTTGTTGTTGATTTTTTTGTGATTTTTGTTTCTTGTTGTTTTTTTCTTTTGTTGTTGTTGTTATTTGTTTTCTACTGTGCTTTTTAACGTGTATATACATAGAAGTTTTACATATGTTGCAATTATAGTAACAATAGATACAATTATGATAATAATAATGATAAAATATTTACATAATTTATCATTTTAATCAAAAGCAGTTATCAATTAACACTTATTTGGTTTTATGTCTCTGTCCACTATTGGTTATTTCATATTTCAGTTTTAGAATTTGCAACTGTTAAAGTACGCACATTAAAGTGTTATATACGGTATAATAACAATATCTTTATTGATACTAATAACAATCGAAATAATGAAAGTCCATATAATGATAACACCAATATTACTACTTACAATAATACAATAATAAAAATCAAATTTATTATTACTATCATTATTGCATTATTAATGCAAAATTATATGTTCAAGGCCTTTGATTAAAGGTAAAATGTTTCCATCTGATGAAGTGATTAATTATATTTATTTTGATGACAAGTTTAAAATAGCAATAATTCAAATAGAATTTTATTTCTTTTCATGTGAGAACCATTCAGTTTTATATCAATTGCATCCATTAACAAAAAAATAATAAAGCAAAAGTTACCTCTTTAGAAAGCAGATGAAATTCCACAATATCAGTTGTCAATTCAGCTATATCTGCCCGCTACAAAAATGGGTAGCGATGTGTTCATGTATTAAGCACGTTTGTCATACGGCTACGCTTTCATATTTTCTCCTGTTCGAAGCATGAACTTTTTCCAATAGAAGCTACTGAATGTGTGTGTTTCAACTGCTGCTCAGCTACTTAGAGTTTGCGCTATATATACCCAGATTGTTGATGAACGAACCACTTATCTTATAACGTTACAAATGGCGCACCTTTTAATCTGAGAATTCAGTTAATCTTTAAAGATATTCAATGATCAAAAGATATTTGCTTCAAATACAGCAAATGCACATGAGATGTATTTATCTGCACTTAATACATACACACAGTGTGTGCATTCGTAAACAAAAGTAACAGAATAACACCTGTTGTTTGTTAAATAAAAAAAACTTCCAGTCATTTTAGTGATAGCACCCAATGCTCATCTTCCGTGTGTTCAGTGTGTACTTATGCGTAGGTAGCGCGTAGTACTGTTCATAAACATAACATGTAAATTGTATTATATAAATGTATATCATACGTAGCAATTGTTCATGTTTTTAAATATAAAATGTGTGTAAAGTATACCTTTAAGATTGTAAAACGTCAGTATGAAAAGTGGAACCTCTCTAATCCAAACATGATTGGACCAGAAAAGAAGATTAGAGCAATTTCAAAGTACTGAAACTACTGATGTCATTCGTGTTCATGCAAATATTTCAAACTTACAGAATTGTTTAACATTACTGTCTTGAACAACAATTATGAGCAACTTAAAATATATATATGTTGGGGAGCATTACTGCATTCTAAACTTTGGCGACATATTTGCGTTTCTGAGTTATTGCTATAAATGTCAAATATGAAATCTCAATAATACCAGTTGGTATAAGACAACATTCTTATAGAAAAGGAAACTTCACCAATATAAAAATGTGAAAAGTAGTCCCTCGAAAGCGCCGAGAAAAAGGCAAACGGTGAAAATTGCAGACTCGGTTTGGTTGAGTCTGTACATGAGCAGTAATGGAAAATTCAACACTGCCCACGCCCCCCTAGCATCGGCTTAAACAGTATTCAATCTTCAACTCTAAATGAGCTGAAATCAATGATCCCGAAGGACCAGAAAATATAATAACACTGAGATGAAGTCGGGGCGACTAGGCGAACATATACGTCTATCTGTACGGGCTGGAATAAATGAGAACAGTTGAAATGTATGTTTGTTTGACAAGTTTAAAACGATGTATAATTGACATACACTAGTGTACTTGATACATTTAAAACATTCATATTTAACATGTACTTATATGTTTTATAGGTTAAAACCTTTCATATTTGAAACAGACTTAAGTGTTTGGTATGAGTAAAACTTTCATCTGTAAAACGTACAAACGTGTATAATACGTTTACAACCTTACGTTTGACACTTTCTAATGCAACCATTCATATTTTGAAATGAATATTGCACGAGAAACTGATACTATTGCCTCTCTGTCGCCGGTCATCAGTCGTTTATAAATTATTCACGATAAGCATAACATCCTTTCTCCAATCTTAGCATGACTTATTATAATGGCAATATATGTAGTATGTAGAGTGAGAAGATCGTTGATAAAACCATCCAAGTGTCACTGTTTATTACGAATATTCGGATCATAAATTCGGGAGGCAATTTAGTTATTCTACGGGAGTTAGGCTCCAGATCAATGTATATAAACTGTATTTAAATACATTAGGTTTTTGACATATGTCCATTTCTATACATACAAGTTGTCCTTTACAATTGTGTAAAAAATACGGATAAAGTTGTTACTATGGTGGAAATACGGCCTAATATAGAAATCGCTGAAATCTTATTTGTCTGGAAAAGCAAAGAATTTGGCAACGTTTTGGATGTGTCTTTGCAGACTGATGTATCATTTTACATAACTGGTATAAAATTTGAGAACTGTGCTTCACTCACCAATTTTGGATATATAAATGATATATAAAGAACAAAATAAAAATGCCTTTTTGAAATTTTCTCTTTCTGTTAAATATTTTTACACTAATTCTAAGTCAACATTTGAGTTAATAAAATATATCTCCATTAATATGACATAAGTTTAAAGCAACTGTATGTATATTGTACTTATTGATAATCTAGATCGTTATCTAAAATAAAAAAGTGGAAAACCACTGGTCGCACAACACGACATAAACGAAAATGTTGCAGACTCGGTTTGATTGAGCCTGTCCATGAAGGTAATGGAAATGCATGCTACCGTCCATATTTTGACATTTAATTGCATCTTGAAGTACTTCGAACTGATTACAGCATCCTCATCGACTGAGTTAAAGTACAGTTGAAACTCAGTAACTCCAAGAAATTGAGCGTTCTACTTTGAGGTAACCGACATTCGACTTAAACTGATATTTTGCGCATGCGTTCTTCGGACACGACTTAAAAATGTTTTCCAAGTAGCCAGAATTTTGAGATAAGCTGGTTTGAAATATCAACTTTCAGATGTATATTAATATCGGCACTGGAATAATATTGCATTTGCTTCCTCTTTTGTAAATTTAAATCAAACTTTTACGTAGACAACCTTTAGATCAATACATAATTGATACCTAAGACGTACCTTATAGACATATAAATATTTTCCAGTATATCACTTTTATGATTAATATGTTGTTCTTGTTATGTTTGACGAAGCCTAGAATTATATTTCTTCACTTGAACATCTAGTGAGCAGTGTCCACTTGTTTTTTGTTTGTTTGTTTTGGGTTTAACGCCGTTTTTCAACAGTATTTCAGTCATGTAACGGCGGGCAGTTAACCTAACCAGTGTTCCTGGATTCTGTACCAGTACAAACCTGTTCTCCGCAAGTAACTGCCAACTTCCCCACATGAATCAGAGGTGGAGGACTAATGATTTCAGACACAATGCCGTTTATCAAATAGTCACGGAGAACATACGCCCCGCCGGGGATCGAACTCACGATGTCCACTTGTAACGTATTGAGATATAGCCAACGATTATGCACTTAATGGTAACATGCTATCGTTTACTGTTATCGTTGTCTACACTCTTACGCTGTGAGTATGATATATGAATTCTCTCCATAAATTGACCAACTGACGTTATGTTCTAACACAAATTCCTTCCTTATTATCTTAATATACAAAACAAAATCTTTATTTTGAAGGAATAGTTTAATAATCATAAAATAAGGTTTTAGTAAATTCATTTAGTCTGTTACAACATTTTTAAAAACAGATGTCCATCCTGATATAGAAGTGTTGCTATTAACATTATATTTCATCTTTCAGTTTTGAGTATTTTGCACTGCGTGTTACTCTGTTAAAATTAACAGTAGTAATAGTTTTAAACAAACGCTTAGCATTTTCTTTTAGATTTTCAGAGCTTGGCAACTATAGTTAAATTGTTCGTACTTTATTAGCTCACCTGTCACATAGTGACAAGGTGAGCTTTTGTGATCACCCTTCGTCCGTCGTCAGTGCGTCCGTCCGTCAACAATTTCTTGTCTGCGCGATAGTGGTTTCATTTATGATTTTATTTTAACCAAACTTGCACACAACTTGTATCACCATAAGATCACGGTTCCTTTCTTGAACTGGCCAGATCCCATTATGGATTCCAGAGTTATGGCCCCTGAAAGGGCCAAAATTAGCTATTTTGACCTTGTCTGCACAATAGCAGCTTTATTTATGATTTGATTTTTACCAAACTGGCACTCAACTTGTATCACTATAAGATCTCGTATCCTTTCTTGAACTGGCCAGATTCCATTATGGGTTCCAGAGTTATGGCCCCTGAAAGGGCCAGAATTAGCTATTCTGACCTTGTCTGCACAATAGCAGCTTCATTTATGCTTTTATTTTAACCAAACTTACACAAAACTTGTATTACCATAAGATCTCGGTTCCTTTCTTGAACTGGCGAGATTCCATTATGGGTTCCAGAGTGATGGCCCCTGAAAGGGCCAGAATTAGCTATTTTGACTTTGTCTGCACAATAGCAGCTTCATTTATGATTTGAATTTAATCAAACATGCACAAAACTTGTGTCTGTCATAAGATCTCGGTTCCTGTCTTGAACCGGCCAGATCCCTTAATGGGTTCCAGAGTTATGGTCCCTGAAAGGGCCAAAATCAGCTATTTTGACCTTGTCTGCATAATGGCAGCTTCATTTATGAATTGATTTTAACCAGACTTGCACACAACTTGTATCACCACAAGATCTTGCTTCATTTCTTCAACTGGCCAGATTGCCCATCATGGGTTTCAGAGTTATGGCTCCTTAAAGGTCCAAAATTGGCTATTTTGGCTTTTGCAGCCATATAGAGACTTCATTTATGGTTTTATTTGAAACAAACTTCCAAAATGTCTTCAACAACAATAAATCTTGGATGCCATGACAAATCAGATCCAGTCATAGGTTCCAGAGTTATTTTATATATGATTACCTCCCCTGATTGTAATCAAAATGGATTTATATCAGTAAGTACTTACAGGACTTATTTGAAAATTCATTATTGTTATAAGTTGGACTGAGACAATCAGGGTAGATAACTATGGACTGATTTTATGTCAAATCACCTCCCTTTATTTCAAATTAAAATTGTTATATCTCCATAACGAAGATACTGATCTGAAATTTCATTTATGTCAACAGATTTATTTGGCAGATCCTTCTTTTGTCCACTTACAATATTTTTTTTAATTACTTCCCTTTTACGTTACTATAAATAGCTTATTTTTAGTAACTTTTTTATTATTGGCCGAAGAGAAAACACGAGACCAGTTATCTGTGGTACAACATAAATGGTACCTCCAATTTTTAGCTATATTTTAACATATCTATACCTTGTAAGAGTTTATTTCTTTTAGGTTAAATTTCTTCCCTTTGTTGTTCCTGTCCTTTGGACTTAGATATTTTTTCTGAGGACCTTCTTGTCCTCAAGTGCAATGATAACAGGTGAGCGATATAGGGCCATCATGGCCCTCTTGTATAAAAATGTATGGCTTGACAAATGAATTTGGAGATGAAAGCAGCATTGTTGAAATAAACTTCAACTCAATCAATCAAGTTCGAATGAAGCTAAAGTAACTGTGTTGTTCTACTGCTGGTATATTTTTTGTTCGGTGTGTGTATATGTGAGCGAGTCTTTGCCTTGTGTGTTTGCGTGTTTTCGCTGCTGTGGTTTGCGGTTTAGGGAGACTGCATTTTTAGTGTGTGAGTTCTCTGTTGAATATTCATCCGCGCTTTTTTCTACTTTCCACAATATCCCACCCTTTTGTCTACCCGTTGCCCATGTCTGTATTTTGCATATAATTAAAATGTACTTGTTGTTTGATTTTTGAAGCAACCCGTCCGCTATATTTTCCCTTTACAGTCTGTTTTTGCTGCGGGCCTACATTGCGATTTATGGTTCTATGGCTGTGTTTGGGGTGTTCTGATTCCTTGAAATCTTCCCTTACCTTTTGATTTTAGTGCCAAATAAATCGTAGTTTAAATAAGTAAACTGTTTCCGCGCCCTGCTTACCATGTAAAACTGTTACATTTTATTTCTGATATTTGTAGTGTTCAGTGTTTTACTATAACCTATATTATTTCACCTGAAACATTTATCATTTCGGCGGAAACTTTCATTACCTTACCCGAAGAACCATGAATTAGCTTTTATCAATACCTTCATTACTTTATATCAAATATTCATTACTTCTAAAGAAATGTTCATTCTTTAGAACAAGTAGAAAAGATGTTCCTGTTATCTTGACATCAAAATACTAGGGAAATTGCAAATTCATTTTTTGCTGTGAGCGTTTTATCACCCTATTATGTTCAGTCCCTCAGGCAATGTCCAGACAGGAACAATGAATGTTTCATTCGGTTTCACAGATTTTGCTCTTTTGATGATGCTATACATCAGCTTTTTGTTGCAATTTATTAGCTGCTTTTAGATATCTAGGATCTCTGTTACTTCAGTTTATGTTATAAGCGGAATAAACATCAACAGGCTTGCGATAAAACATAAAGATTTTGCAGTTGTGGAGAATTCTAAAAATTTTAACAATGCCCAAGTATATAAGATCCATATATAAGAATAGAACAGATGGGTCATTACATTTACATTTCTTTCGTCAAGTATCCACTGTCATGCTTACTTTATCTTTTAATCCTATTTGACATTTTTCAGCGTGGAAAGGCATTCAGCATCTAGCAAATGTTAATAAGCTTAAAAGTGAGTATTATAATGAAGAATAGGGAAAACTAACTCATATTTACGGTTATAACTGGTATTTTAAAACACCATAGAAATGTTTCCGTATCATATTCCTTGTGTTAGCCCTAAGTCATCAAAAACTGAAAACTGCATTATAATGTTTACACGTCGATTTTGTAGATGAATATGTCATCAAAATAAAAGCAATTTAATGTAAACATTAGGGATGTAGGATCGTTTTTGTTTTCTATCGTTAAGATTTTTTCATACTCTGTGAACTTGAAGACTAAGTCAAAGAAGAGAAGGAAAAACCCAGGTGACCGAACTCGTTTTAGATTTAAAGGGCATTGTCTTCGCCAACTGTTTAAGTAATTTTGATATTATGTAAAATTGACAAAATGGTGTTTTTTTTACAAGACATAAAATATAAGGTGATATCAGTACTATATAAGCATACATGTCATTGAAAAATTCCTTTCATTTTTTGCATGTTGATATAATACCCCAACTACTTTACTTTCAATGGAAATACGTATTTAAATCTACCAAAAAAATTATACCGTTAAGTTTTTAAAAACATTTTGCAGCTTTAATGACACACAGAAATGCTTTAATTTAAAAATGGAAAGATAAAAACTTGGGGCCACCGTGCATCTAATTTGATTAGAAATATATAAAAAAAAACGTTTAAAATCTAATAAATTTTGGTATTTTTAGTTCCTTTGGACTTCATTTATTTTTCCGAGATAATGTAGTGCGATGTTGAAAACTTTTTATTTCATAAATAGCTTATAATTATATACCGGTATACCAGTCAGAAAAATATCAGATTGAATCAAACCTGATCTTCTATAAGGGATATTTGAAATTACCGACCCTACCCAATTGTACATTTTACATCAATTTTGGGCAAATACCAGTCAAAAATAAGGGTGAAAAAATCGCAACAAGTAGAATCTGTTTAATTAAACGTTACACTATTAGCCATATTTTAACTATTTAGCATTAATTTGTGATAAAAAAAATGTTCGACAGAAATATTCGAGAAAAACAGTTTTCAAGATGGCAGATATCCTAAAAAACACTCGTGCATCCTTTAACTTTATGATGTATGAAACATTTTTATATAATTTATATTGCATTACTAATATAAAATCCTACTAATAAAAAGCGGAAAGAATGTTTAAGTGAATACTATAATAGTACCTGAAGCTTTACACATGGTCATGAAAACCTCAGGAAGTATAGCCTTTAAATGTTGTAATAATGTACATGAAATTAGCGAGTATTAAGTTTAATACTTTATTTATAACTAAATGTTAAGTGAGCATTACCCTTGGATAATTTCTTTCGTCTTCATTCAATATGTCTTGCATATTTCGAAAAATAGTTCTTTTTCCCCTGACACTTAACACTTTGATTTTGAATGTAAGGATATATACAATTTCCACACCTCCTCTTAATAGAATTAATCACATTATGTGACATGTCCTTAAATCACTACTTGTTCCTGCTGGGAATCTATTTTCATCAGTCAATCAGTATTAATACAACGATCTCGGTATCTAGTAGTTCTCCCACTTTGGTCAGTCAATTAAATTTCATGACTTTTATTTCTTAAAACAAAAAAGATGAAATATGGAAACTACATTTTATCTAGCGTTCAAACCCAAGTTTATTAGCAAACTGAAGTATATATGTTTTTAAAAGTAAACCATATATCATTCTTGTCTAGATTTAATGGAATTTTAAAATTGAATTGTATCGTGTAACACGTTTTCCCCAAGTCGCATTAATTTTATCTAAGTGTTTTTACACATACGTCACAAGACAAAGCCCAAGAGCTTTACTGATAGATAAAAAGCAAAATTAGACAGATATATATTTCTAGATTATAGTTGTGCTATATCACTGTTTATATATATACCACATTGAAGTACAATTCTTGAACTACTTTGCCATGCATGGCTCTATGGCTGTGTTTGGGGTGCTCTGTGCTTCCGGGAAATCTACCCTTACTTTTTATCTTTTGTAGTCGTAGGAAAACTCGACAGCAATACGACTTGACAAAGCTTCTTTCTTCAGGAAACCACACTTGTTACGACCCACCAGTGCTGATGACCTTTTTACATTCACAAACAAAACTGATTAACTACAACTATGATATATAACCTAACATGATGACATTTTGCGGGTAATTTGTGATCAACTTAATCGTTTGATCAACCTGTATGAGATTAACATATTTTCATCTCTGTTCATCTGTTCACACTGATTAATCTTATCTTTTTGAAAATTGATCATACGCCAAAAGAGAAAATCACCTAATATATAAATATAATGATCATGGGTTGCTAAAACTTAAAAAATCTTGTATAACAATTGAAACATTTCAATAATTTGGCTGTCTAAATTACAAATTGACTTACTCCAAAAGATACAACTTCCTATTATATATCTTATTTTGACGAAACTGAAATTACTATTTCCTTATTTTGTTGGGTTTAACGTCGCACCGACCCAATCAGAATGGTCCAAGAGCTCACGGATTTTTATAGCAACCATTGAGGCTAAAAGAAGTTTATACTTTTTTTTGGAAACAATATTCCCTACCATCCACGAAAAACCCATTTCTTAAGTGTCAAAGCCGTGCCTATCTACATTTTTTTCACTTACGTTAGTTTATACATAATTTATTTTAGGTCGATTGTGAAGGAAGTTCTACAACTTATATTAATCACTCTCGACACCTCATTCCTGATAGAATCCATCGCCACGAGGGTATGAGAGAAGAGGCCACTTTCCCCTTAAATGCTGAGCGCCAAGCAAGGGAGCTACTGGTACCATTTTTCTCGTTTTTGGTATGACGCGGCCGGGGATCGAACCCACGACCTCCCGCGCTTGAAGCGTTTGTGATAGGGAAGGTAAAACTCGCTTGTAAAATATTAGGATGTAGGGTAAAGTTTACTTCTAACAGTTGTTTCACTGTCTGGTTTACGGAAGGCCGGTGGTTCTACCCAGGTGCTCTCTCATGATGAAATAATGCACGGATGACATATCTTTTGATTTTTTACCCGAAAATGAGTTTTACCCATTAACATCGAAGCTGATCTAGACTCATGTCTGATACTTTTTCATACAGATTTGACATTTGACCTTTGATATTAACTTAACTCTTGGCAGTTTTGGGTTTACATCTGTACTGCTGACTTTGACTGACATAACAACATTAAAAGTAATTAACTTCAGCGACTAATAATGTTAAGACATTTGTAAGTCGGGACTAATTCAATCATACTAAGTAGATTTCATGTTGAATAAATAAAACAGAATATTAAAAGGAGAGAAAATTTATCACCGCAAAATCAAAGCCTTCGGTATTTCTCTCTAATGTCTTAGATTCAGGTTGCTTTCACATCTGCTTTCAAATTAATTTCCCTAGAGGTAAGTTATAAAGGTAATTGAAACCCTCCTCTATTGTCGAACAAAAATGATATTTCTTCTATGTACAAGAATATTGTATTCCTCCTGAAGTGACAAAATGCGTGTTTGTTTTAAAGATAACCACACGTCAATATACCCTAGTGAATTATCTGGAGAGAAACAATAAACGTTTTATTAGCTTCTATCACATTTTACTTAATTTCTGACAGTATGGAAAGACGTCCTATATTAATTTAGTAGTTACCACATGAAGAGCATAATGTCTGTTACAACATCTGTTTGATATAGAAAGACATGACAATGTCAACGAACTGTTCTCGGGGAGACAAAAGAGATGTGTAGTCACTTTGCAAGAACGCACTCACTTTAATAAAAGTTTCAGATGTGTATTATGAATGAGCAGTTAATTGGTGCGCCTGGAGTGTCTACAAAACGTCATTTATAGCTTCTACTATGTTTTCATGTTCAAGAACAATGTAAATAAAACGCTATCTTCATTGAGGGAATCCCTATCATTTCTAACTGTTACAAAGACTAATATATTCGGCATACTACTTATGAAACAAAATTACACGTTTGCGCATGGAAGGACAATTGCATTTACACGGAAAAAGGCCTAACGAAGCAAGACAAAATACATATATCAAAACAGCTCTTTATAACTGCCAATCATAGAGTAATCAGTTTTGAATTAAAAGGCTGAATATTAAACTTATCTTGTTTTGCAGTTTTTCACTAATCTGCGTGTGACAAAAGCTCTTTTGAATTCATTTGCGAGTTTTAAAGATGTAAACATATCACAAAAGAAGGTATAGCATTTTAATTGTTTTGAAAATTAGAGAGAAAAAAAGTTATATTTTGAGTTTATCAATACCTTCAAAACTGCTGTCATCCATCTTCAACAATAAAATAAAAGGCCGTACATGTAAAATAAATATTCTAACACGATCCGATTCATTTTACTATTAAACGAAGAAGGCTGGAAACAGTGAATTATTAAACAACAATTCACTGTTCTGACGTCACGATTATTACGTCACAGCGTCAAACGGCGTAGCGGCGCGCTGGAAAAGATTGAAAACGGGCAAATATTTAATGAATGCCGACAAGGATGTACTTCAAAATCCTTGGTAACGTGTTAGAATCGAAATAATATATCTCATTTAGTGATTTGCTCGTGAATAAATCATTGTTTGTCGTTCAGATGCGTAGATTTATATCACGAGGTCGCACCCCTCTTGATAAAATTCCTTCGCATCTGAACTCCAAGCAATGATTTATTCAACGACAAATCACTGGATGAGATATATTATTTCTTGATTTTTCATGGCATATTATAATTCTGCTAATACATGTATAAGTACAGGTCAGTTAGGACTTATCATAACGTACGACATATTTCAAAAATGAAATACATATAATTTTTCAGACACTGTTAAAATACATTGTGTTGTTGTATTAGCATTCGGTAAGTATGAAGTCTTAATTGTCTGAGTTTTAAATGTTGATTTTTTTTCTTTCATTTTTCCTTTTTTTTTTTTTTTTGTATTCACATTACAAATAGTTTCATTTTTCAGCAGAATATACTACTTGCTTCTTTTAGCTACGAGACTTACTGGATCGCATCTCCATATTTATATAAACATTTTGAACGACCTTTGAAAGCGTTATTATTTAATATAAACAAAATGATACTGCTGTGAGCTGCCTTCTTGTGAAATCTATAATTATGTGTACATCAAATGTGGAAAAAACAAAAACGTTATAAGATTCTTACGCAACATAGGACTCAAGATGCCCATATTGAAATGCGTTTTTTATTTTCTTTTTTCTTTTTGAAAAATTTTAAACCTTTTTTTCTCTTCTCCAGAGTATTTAATAAGTACTTAAAACGGTCGTATAGTTAATTCAACAAACCCTATAAAATTGTAAGAAAATTCATATTTATGTTATCTAAAATACCTTGCACGTCATAACATAATGTAATACAGACTTATAGGCTGATCACTTATAAATCAAATAGTAGTCCAAATATAAGTAAGTGCTAATCTTTTTCCTTTCCTAGTGCCTTTTCTCAACAACAACGTGTTTACTTTTACCCTACCGCGTTTCAGTATGTATCACTTTGCCTTCTGTTGAAATCGGCATGTTTCTGTCGCATGCTAGGTAAAAATGGCGGCCTAAGAATTTAATGTCTCTAAAAGAGAAATTGAAAGAAGCGAAAAGTAGTAAACTCAACGGGTTGTATTTAACGAACTATAGTTTTCTTATATAAGTTAACACCCTCTTTTCTTTTTGTTTTTTTAAAGAAACGAAAAGTGGATTTTATATGAAATAAAGAACAGCGAGATTTATTAGTGTTCAGACTAGAACAACATTTTTTTCAGCTTCGTCTATTATATTCAAGTTCCCTTTACGTGTAAAGGAACATTGTCCAGGCAGTGATTATCTTCCATCTTATTCTTTATTTGTTACATTCAGAACCGTATATCAATTGTTGCATTTTGAATACATTCGATAATGGGTCGCCACGTATTATATTGGCATCCCAATGAGAATTTCTGAAGATGAGATAATGTCAGCTTCAAATAAAGCCAGCGTTTACACGACTTTCATTAGTCTTCCATTATTGTTAGAGCGGTATGTAATGGACGTTTTGTTGAACGCGATACAGAACAATGTCCTGTACAATACTGATATCGTACTTCTTTTTTCAGTTATTTTGTTTATGAGTTTGGGGTATTTTATTCTTACTTTAAGGGATTAGTTCAAATTATTTCGTATTAGATATGGATTTATATAGTTATAGTCATCCAAGTTCACAATATCAAATTAAGGTAACTGAAAACAAATTAGAACTTGAAAACATGCAACACTGGCACATGGTATAAATAAACACTTATATGTATTCTACACAGAAAAAGATATATATATTAAATGAGAAATGCAAGCCGTCATACATGTATGTGGTGTATGCTGTGTTTTGGATTTCGAAGAAAATTAGTGTTAAAACCGGTAGTTCTTTAACACATAAATGTAACACATATTCTTAATATACATTAGCAGCTTCATTATCAATTATCTTCTTTGTTTGTATCGCGGTAGGTTTATATGTGTATATATTGTTGTTGAATTTAACGTCTGTAAAATCATTACGTCAATGGTAATTAATGTCCAATAAACTTTTTGATGTAAGAAGATCTGAATACAACTCCTTCTATACACAGACGTTGAGACTGAATCAGTCAGCCTTCAACATAAGGTAAGTAACTGGGCTTGACATGTTGCTATATATAAACTGTAAGGATGAATCATTTACCCTGACATCATTACACAATCAACAGACCTGACCTTCTTTCTATAAAGGCTAAGGATGAAGTAATCATTTAGCACGACTTGTAAATCATGTTCCCAATCCCATTAATTTTTTTTCTGTCTTACACATAAATCACAAAGCAAAGCCAAAGAGCTTTATAGGCAGATATAAAGCAAAATCAGAAAGGCTTTGTAGTTCAGATATTTATAATTCTAGATTATTGTAGTCCTATATCACTGTTTATATACCACATCGAAGCACAATGCTTTTACTTGCCGAGAACTCGTAGGAAATACGACTTAGCAAAGATTCTTTCCTCCATGAAGTACACATGTTACAGCCCACAAGTTCTGTTGACATTTGACTTTCACAATCAAACTGACTTACTTCAACTGACGAAACTTTACACTAACATTACCTAGCATGATGATATTTTGCGGGAATGAAGTTTAACAAGAGATCAATTTTATTGTAATTGTGTTCAACCTTGATGATAGAACAGATATTTTCATCCCCTGTCACTTATACAAAATGGCTAATGTTATGACTCGGAAACTTGTCATACCTTAAAAGAGAAAATCATTTTAGAAAAAAATATTTAGTGATTTAATGTTGATGAATTTACATAAGTATGTTGCTAATAAACATCTTCGTGAAGCTGTAGAAAAGCAACGGAAACATTTATAGTAAGAAAAGCGAAGGCCTAAGCAGTCTTAAATAAAATGTCGTATCATGTCATGTACAATACTGACTTACTCCAAAAGATGTAACTTCGCAGTTATAATTATAATTATCTTATCTTGATGAAACGGAATTGTAAACAGTTAAAGTGAACCCAGTCTCTGTTTACATCACTGTTCAGTATTTGACGTATATGGTGTAGTCATGAATCTTGCATATTTAATTCAAAATTGTGTGTGACCGGAAAATATACGATAGCCATGTACACGTTCAATCAAGCTGGCATTAAAACAACTCATGTTGTACATTTGTGGATACAGTTTCAAATAAGGTTATGTAAGTATGTATGTATTATTTTCCTATAAAATATTTTAATGCCAAAAGTGGAAAAAATATTATATTTCTGATCTTTAAACTGCATACTCGTCAACCATAAAATTTATGTGAGTAATTAGCAGCGAATATTTATAATTAATGATTAATTTGATTTTCTTCCTGAAATCAAGTCGCTTTATTATCTAACAAGCCGTGGTATTGTTTTACCCATTATTGCCTTTGCTAAGTATGAAGCTATGTTCGTCCTCATAAACATATCTAAGTTCACTAATTCTCAAAATGTTACATCCGTTCTCATTTACAAATACAGTTTTGATTTAAATGATGACCGTTTTAAGTGACGTTAAAACCCCATTTCCCTTTAGGAAACAAATATAAGGAATTTATTCTTTTAATTATTGCCGTCTTAGTGATAGAAGATACGACATTGTATCGCTAGATGCTCTTTTGATGATATAACCACTGATACGATATGTTTACAGACGTAACAGAAAAAGAATACTCTGATATTAATCAAAGTGCACTATGTTGTTAACCATATTGAACATAAGATTTTTTATATGCATACGTTAGATCATTATTTGTTTCAGTTTATCTTCTAAAGTTCATTGCAAATATAATTCACATATAGATGCTTATTATTTCGCGACATTTACTTCCAGAAATACAAAACCATCACATCATGAAAGGTTGTTTCTGTTTCTGTAAATAATTAATAGCCATCAATTGTTGTAAACTGAAATGAATCATTCTCCTCTCTACTTAAATAGGATGAAAGTTACTGTACTGTTTTCAAAACTTTTTGTCCGACCAATTTGCCGTCGATAATATGTTTTAAATGTTTTTGCGATATTTATAATGTTAAAAAGCAATTATTTTTTTTTCTATAATGTAGTATTTACCTTTTTCAATGCCATAGCGGTTATTCAATTAATGTCATTTGTACATTTATTACGCTATTCGGGACTCATTCAATCATACTAGATTTCATGTTGGATAAATAAAACAGAATGTTAAAAAAGAGAAAGAAATTACCACCTCGCAAAATGAAATCCTTCGGTATTTTTCAATAATGTCTTATATCTAGGCTGCTTTAATATCTGCTGGCAAATTAATTGCCCTTCTGGTAAGTTATAAAGGTAACTTAATACATTATTCTATTGTCGAACTAAAATGATATTTCTCCAATGTACAAGAATATTGTATTTTCTCCTGAAGTGACAAAATGCGTGTTTGTTTCAAAGATAACCACACGTTAATATACCCTAGTGAATTTTCTGGAGAGAAACAATAAACATTTTATTAGCTTCTATCACGTTTTACTTCAGTTCTGACAGTATGGATAAACTTCCTATGTTAATTTAGTAGTTACCACATGAAGTGCATATGTCTGTTACATCTATTTGATATAGAAAGACATGCCAATGTCAACGAACTATTCTTATATAGATGGACGATTAAGACAAAAGAGATATGTGCAGTTATTTTGATCGCATATACATTAATTAAAGTTTCCGCGATGTATTATGGATGTACAGAATGACGCGCCTTGAGTCAGTACAAACCTAATGAATATCTCATACCAGGAAAATGTTAATAAATGTTAATAAAAGATTTCCTCATGAAGTGATTCCCTGTCATTTATAACTGTAACAAAGATTGGTATATTCGGCATGTTACTTTTTAAACACGATAACAAGTTTGCATAAGAGTATATGCAGATTACATGATATTAATATAAATACGACTTAAGGTAGTTCTGCACGTTTGATAAACCGGAAATGATGGTGTAACGTCATTTATCCTGCAAATATGGAATAAAGTCTGGAGTCGGCGTACGGAAATGAAAATCATTTTATGAATTAATAGCAACCTATGAGTAAATTTATTACAATGGCACAGTTACTGCCTTTCCAAAGTTAAAATATGATATTAAAACATCTGACACATTATACATTCAAAATAATGTCTTAAAATTAGCGCAAAAAATGCGGTTTACATTAATCATGTTCAAATATCTCAAAATGAAGCACATGGACTTAAACATTTTATTTCACCACATTATAGGCCATATGTTTACAACTCTGGGAAGTCTCATTAAATTCTACATGTTATGAAAGTTATGGTTTTCCCATAGACTTCCATTATGAAAATTGCGTGCGGTCTATTTTTTTCAAATCAGTCTAGCAAAAATTCAAGCACACGAACCTATCTTTCTAATTTGCTGAATTTTCTAGGTATAGTCTGAAGTTTTGAAAAATTAGAGTTTAATCAAATTCTACATTGTAGAAAAAAGTTCGATCCAAACGGGCAGAACTACCTTAATGCAAGACGAAACGGATAAATGACAGATATCAAAACAGATAACCATAACTGTCTGTCATAAAGTGTACCAGCTGTGCCGTTAGATCGAATCACATGGGAAAGTTTTAAATATTTAATTTGCCCCGTTCCGCATTTTTGCTAATCTGAGTGTGAAAATCACTCTTGTAAATTAAAGATAAAAACATATAATAAAGGAAAGTGTGGCATCTTAATTGTTTAGATTTACGGACACTTTGAATTATTTTGATTAACACGTGTACTGCTAAAACCTCAATGACACAAATTTGCTTAATAATAATAACATGATTATAGTAAAATAATTACATTAAAATATAGTATTACTTACAAAATATTTGACACAACTGCGGAGGTATATTCCGTCTCCGTATTTAATAAACAAGGGCTAAAGTCAAAAAGGAAAAGTCAAATTTGCAGAAAGCAGTCGCCCAGTCTGCACTACAAACGAGAAAGTGTTGAAGGTATGCAGATATTCAATCTGACTAAAGTACTTGATCTTCTAAACGAAGATCTGAGAACGACCCATTCACATTCGTCTTCTGTATATTTTGGATTTCCAGTATTGCTTTATTTTATTTTATCCAATCAGACGACTTGTTCGAATGTCTAAGAGTAAGAAAAAATGTGCAGTCATTCCAGGGCTCGAACCCGGGACCCCTCGCTTACAAAGCAAGTGGCCTACCGACTGAGCTAACCGGCTATCTGATATATTATGACATAAGAATTATAAATATCAAAAGTCAAGGCTACAGATAGATTTGCAAGATGTTGTAAGTTAGGCTCTGATTGGCTAGCGAAAGGGTCGTCAGAACGAGGCAATGAATAGGTCGTTCTCAGATCCTATGCGTAGCGTAATAGGATATGTACTTTAGTCAGATTGGCAGATATTAAGACAAAGAAATGCAATTATAATAACATAGAAATAACAAACAAACCTAAACATACACAAAGAGGGAACACATTAGGGTGCTGCCTTGATATGGTCAGTTGCAAAAACGCCACTGGGGAATTTAAACTAGTTTACTGGTGCCTCTACTGGCACTCTTCGACTGCTATATCAACCTCAAAGGGATGCTTGAGAAATATCCATACTTATCAAAGGGTAATTCTTACCAGGTTCACTGCCGTGTGAAATATGCTTTTGGTTACAGCAGTTTAGTAATTTTATTGAAACGTTTGACGATTTGAATAGTTTTGCAATTGTTCTTATTTAAATCATAATACAGCATGCTTATGATAAAAAGCATTTGCTTCAAACCACTAGCTGAACTATCAATATATACCCGTACGAATGTCGCTAAACTATTTTTCAGTTATGTTGTAATTGTTGTAGAATTGTGATATTTTTCGAACATTTTCAATAGATTTTTATCCAAAGAAACAGTTTTAGTTGGGCAACTTCAGAATTACGCTGATAGATTATGTATGGAAAGTATTTTTACTTCAGGAACATTGGTCACTAATAGTTTTCAAAGGCAAGTTACCGATAAAATTCTTCATTAAACTGACTGTAATGCAATGCATATGTTGTCTAATGCATAGACCATCAAGGGTTATCAGTAGTGTTATCTATATCACGGAATGTCTTAGGCGTGATAAGTATAACTTCGCCAGGCTTTTAATCTTTATTCTTTTCCCATGAATACCATTTAATAAGAAGCTATTGTTATTAAAAAACATGGAGATTTTAATTTCATGAAACACGTTTCATACAGCATTACAACAACGCAGAGCAGAATGATGCTTGAACGAATAAGCTATATTATATCTCATTCAATATATTTCAACGAGTTGCGTCGTCTAACTTAAAGCATCTTGCAAACTTCTATAGTGATTGAGACTGGTGCATGATCTCGCACCTGCGTAGTACCACCGGTTTAAAGGATAGTCAAGTGTTGTATGGATCCAAAGTCAGGGTTTCGAATTATTCAATTTGAAAAAGTTATTGTGGACGTCCGATGATTGCATACATGTATATGAGCCCTCCTATATTTGCAATAATGCCCGAAAAAGTCACTTCGATATTTATGCCGAAGATTTCCAGTATGACGGTAATACATAAAAAGACATCTAGACCTCATATTCGTCGTCACGGCGACAGCTGGAGTGTATCGTTTCACTTGGTAATGGAAAATGTCAGACATTTTCCTCTTGCGTTTCAGCTTATAAATTTAAAAAAAAAGGATTTGGTAAACTTCGGTGTTTTGGAATGAAGAATAATGAGAAATAGCATATTTGTCATGACGTAATTGTCCAGCATCGATACTAAAAACAAATCTCCATTATCATGACATTTGATTATTGGTTGAAATAAAGCTATATATACATATAGTTTCATAATTATAGCAACATGCAATTAATATTTTTACTATTTCGTTCAAAAGTATACGTATCAAACGAAACATAACTATTTGAGGAGTGTTTATTAAGCTATATTAAGTTGTGTTTTATATTACCTATGTCATGGACAACGTCATTTAATGTACATTGTAACTGAGCATTGTCATTCAAGTTCACCACACCATTTAACAGAGAGTATTTAACAGTAACATTACCTTTGCTGATTTGATATGATCGTATTCCTGACGTAGTAATGGATGATAATGATTAGTCAAATTTCATTTCTAACAGATAAAGTGTTTACGATAGTATATTGTAACAAAACTAAATGTGTAATGTGTCTTACAGTTTCGTATTTTGAGCGACATGCAAGCACTACACAGAAACGAAACACTTTTTAAGTATTACATAAATACAAAAATTCTGAATTTTGCAATTTTATTCATTTAAGGGTCATGGTAGCATTTTACATCTCCATAAGCAGGACTGCGAATGTTGTTATAATACATTGGTGATAGATCGGTAAGTAAATGTAGAAGAAATAGATTGTTGTTGATGTTGTTGTTTTGTTGTCATTTTTAATAAAACACCATTCTGAAAAGGAGAAACAAAAACCAAAATAGTATTTTACTCTTTCAAGCGAAATCGACATTTAAATTTGCACATTTCTCCTTTATGTTTAAAGAATAATTGTGAATTTTCTATTCCATGTGCAGACGAAAGTTACTCTGTAATGCTGTTCATACAAAGCAAGGCCATCTTCCGGAAATACTGCATTATTTAAAGAACTGCACTTCAAATCAAAATTATACTGATTTTTACTAAGGAATAAAACGCTTGCAATAATGCAAAACATATGAAACTTAATAATCTTACTGATATTACATTAAGACTATTTTTCATTGTATACGTGTCTTTAAGAATAGCGTCTTATTACAAAAGACCCGTAACGGCACTCGGATGTTTACGTATGATTACGTACTCACATCATACAATACGGCATTCCTTGGATGCAAATGTAATTGTACGCACACGTGACTTTTCGTAAAACTGGAAAATGGCGAAATCAAATACGGGAGAATCCGTCATTTGCCGATTATCGGTATAGGTCCAATACCTTAATATGTTTTGAAAAAAAAATGCTCTGTACAACATAATCTTTATCTTCTTCAATAAGATTTAATTTTCCATCATGTATAAAGAAACATTTTTTCAGGCAGTTATTATCTTCCATCTTATTCTAAGAACCGTGTATTAATTGGTGCATTTTGAATGCATTCGATAATTGGTCGCCACATATTATATTGGAATCACAATGAAATTTTCTGAAGATGAGATAATGTCATCATACGATAAAGCCAGTGTTTACAAGACTTTCATTAGTCTTCTATCATTAATAGAGCGACACCTAATGGACGTTTTGTTGAACACCATACAGAACAATGTCCTGTACAATACTGATATCGTGCTTCTGTTTTTCCCTTATTGTCTTATTTCTTTCTATGAGCTTCAGTTTTAATAATTTAGTTCAAATTATTTCGTAATACATATGGATTTATATAGCCATTCTAGTTCTCAATGCCAAATAAAGGTAAACGAAAACAAACAAGAAACGCATGCATACAGTATAGATAAAAACCTGTGTATTTTACACAGAATAAACCAATAACTCTGTCGTCAAAACAAAAGTAACAGACCTTACCTTCTTGCTATAGAACCAGTCGTTTTTATAACACTAGACTTTGCCTTTATGTGGAACAAAACCTGTGAGGATAAGTCAGTCATACCTATACCAACACACATTGACTTTTCGTTAAAGAAAGACTGTAAGGATGAATTAATTACTCCGATAACAATAGATGAGTAAAAGAGCTATATTTAGACTGTATGGATAAATTAATCACCCCATTAACAATAAATAAGTACATGCTGTACACTGTCTATATATACTGTAAGGGTAAATCAATAACCCCTTCATAAAAGGTAGGTAACAGATTGAAGATTGTTTGGACTTGTGCTAGCAAACTAGAGAGGTATTGTCTTCTGTAACGGTTACCGTGAAGCAGTGCCTTACTCTGTGGTATATTTTGTCTCTTGTACATACCAGGACTGGCATAAATTGGGGCAAAACTCAAGCGATCAATTATTTTCTGAGATTTGTTGACAAGATTAATATAGATGAAGTTGATTTGAAGACACTATAATATTTAGACACTAATTGAATTAAGGAAATAAGGTGTTGCTACAAAACATCAGAATAAATATAGCATCACATTAACGGATTTATAATCTCCATACAATAATCTAGCTGCATCAATCTTCTAATTGAAATACGTTTTAACACGTTTACGTCTACCGACTCAGAGTAAATGAATATATTTCAGGCAACAAATCCCAACAGAACATCACAGCTATGCGATAGAAATCAGCTCAGCAAAATGTTGCTTTTTTCTGTCAATGACTAGAATTAAGGCCAAGACTGTATGATACATATGCTTCGAATTAAAACACACGTATGATCAAAATCTGAAAATATAACAGATATACTTGACAAATAAATTTTGCGAGTATGACATACTTAAATGCCCTAGCTCTAATGATATGAATCGTAATTTCGGAGATCAATATCGGGCAGCAGACTTACTATTGTACAATACCAATTTAATTGTCGTGCTTTTTTGTGTGAGTGTGTGTGTGTTCGGGTTTAACGTCTTTTTCAACAATTTTTCAATTATATAAACGACGGTGTCTACTTGTAGCAGTGAGCACAATGCCCAACTTTATAGTGCTGCCTCTCTGGAATATCACGCCGTAGACACGTGACATGATACCCCACCCAGTCACATTATACTGACACCGGGCTATGATCCCACTCAGTCACATTATACTGACACCGGGCTGACCAGTCCTAGCACTACCCTCTTAATGCTGAGCGCCAAGCGAGGAAGCTGCCAGTTAAACAGCCAATTAAATGCTTAGACCGTTCTCCAACCTTTGGCACCGCTGATGATTAACTGACACCTATAGAACAAATTGTGTCACAGATAGCTTCCACATGTATTATTTATTTTTTTTTTAAGAAGATTAAAGTAACGGCTGGTTCTGCGAGTATAATCTTCTAAATAGCTAATGTGATAGTCAAATGACACCCAGATGTATAATCTATACAGATTTTGAAATGATTACTTTCAAGCCATGTTATTCAGTTATATTTCACTTTAATGAAAAGAAAGTGGTTATACATGAAAATATGTACTGCAATAAACGAATGTGATTATATTCGTAAAGTAATACAACGTTGGGTTTTTAATTCACTAATCATACTGACGACGATGTATATAACCTTATCTTATTTCCTGAAAATATGTCAAAAAAGAAATTTTAAAAAGACAAACGGCGTAGAGGTAATAATGTCTGACGCAAAAAAAGATCAGAATTAAACAGAATGTACAGACAGAAAAGATTTGGATAATTTTATGCATATACGAAAACATTATTCATTTTCAAATATTCCAACTAAGCAGCAATTTAAATGATCAATAGGTACCCTTTCAGGTGTCAAATTATGTAGGGAATAACTCAGTTTCGTGAAATATTAACAAAGCATTGTTAAATTTTCGTCTTTATTTGCACGAAGACATGAATTTGCCGTGTGTGCGAAACCGCGTGAAGTCCGAAACCGGGTACACTGACTCTACAAGCAGCCACTTCTCATTCATCTGCAAGCGAGGTACGCAACGGGGGAAGAAGTGTACTTTCGATTTCTCTTGCGGTGATAAAAGTCCATGTTATTCAGCTAACGCCAAAAAATCGAAATGTCCCCAAAGCTCGCATTCTGACACATCTGTTGCCATATCGTTGCGAACGTGGTAGACGTAGCAGTACACGTAGCATATCCTCTTTTATGTGACTATTCTCAATGCTTTCCAAACTTAATATCAACTTGCTAGCTGAAACAATGTGTTTTATGTAGTACGAAATAACTTAAAGAGAAGAGAAAAATTACATACAGTAGTTTCGAGCTATCAGCGGCGAAGTAAAATTATACCCCTGTGAATTCACTAGACATATCCACTGAACATTTTATTAGGTTGTACAAATAAGAATCATTTTCTCATACAATATAGATCAATTTCAGCTGGTAATTTATAAGCTTAATAGTCACAGAGAGAGAGAGAGAATTTATTCAGAAATGTAACATGGCGTTAAGGGAAACGAGAATTTTACCTACATTGTTTCAGCCTTAACATGTGTTTCAATGACTTGTTGAACTATTTTGCTGATGGAGTTGTAATTAATATGGAAGCTGGCCTTATATCTTCAGTTAGAATAATACATGTAATATACTTAAAGTTATTTAGTAATAAAATGAATTGTTTTTGTTTCAGTCAAAATGCGGCCGTTGTGAGTACAACCAGTAAAATTGATCTTAACGTACACTGATTTATTTTTGTAAATATAATGGAAGTTATAGGAATAAAATCTGGAAAGTAGATCCCTCGGAAGCACCGAGAACAAGGCAAATGGTGAAAATTGCAGACTTGGTTTGATTGAGTCTGTTCATGGGCAGTAATGGAAAAAGCAACACTGCCTACGCCCCCTAGCACCGGCTTAAGCAGTATTCAATCTTCAAATCTAAATGAGTTGAAATCAATGATCCCGAAGGACCAGAAAATATAATAAACACTAGTAACGAATAAAATGTAAACAAAGATTTTTTGTCCAGGAATCAGTGGAATGAACGAATGACAAAATACTTTTGACTTTACGTAATGCAGAGAAGTATTTAGTTTGGGACTGTTATTTTCTATCGATTGAAATCTTAAAACTCGCAAAATCTTTACAGAAATTAGGACAAATTTCGCTGACTTTGTTGCTGCTAAATTGACAAATATAAAAGACTCGGTGTAAGTTATATGTCACTGGTAATGCCAGTACATATTGAAAAAATTAATTTATATTTTTTCTTTGCACGTAAATCTCCATTGGCCAACAAAGTCAACACACCGATAATCCGGAGTACTTCCAACATATCATTGCAAAAAATAATTCAAGGTCACGTAATGTAGTCAGGCAGAAAATAATGGTGCACTTACACTGCCTAGCTATTACAGCGAAGTAGTAGAGTGTCAGCCTCCTATGTGAGAGGTCCTTGGTTTGAGTCCTTGTAAGATCTGAAATATCTGCATTTTATTACAGCTTATTATTGAAAGTTATCGGACTGTTTCAGATGTTCTATACCTTAAATGAACAATATTATGGGCCATTGTTTAGTAAGACAGACCACTGTTGAACGTAAAATGCCAAATGACCTAATAGAAAATATCCAGTATATTATGTCTCTATGATATTTAAGCTTTACATGTCCAAGAAGAGGTACATTTCCTTATATGAAAATTTTGAATGCCAATATATATGCACGTTTGGTTATAACATTGTAAATTTATCTATTTTTGAGAAGCATATCGACATTTGCATGCATTACAAATCTTTTTAACTTTAATGTATAAGGTACTATCTCAACACTAAGGTATTTACATATTCAAAAGAACAAATGGTGTTGCATTTTATGCAGTGAAGTGCAAGCCTACAACAGTTAGGTACCGCATCCCAGGAATTAACTAACAGAATGAATGTCCTATTTTTTAAGTCAAGAAATCGAAAACATTAACTCTTAGCCTGCTGCAGGCGAATTTAACAGCCTTTGCAAACAGCTTGGAACCAGATCGTCTGATCAGGTTCCAAGCTGTGTGCTACTCTGACAATATTTCTTCCAATTTTGGAGCAAATTGAATGAACTTTACAATTTTAGCAGACGACATTTCCAGCAGACGACAATTTATCTAGCATGCTAAGGGTTAAATAAAAGTGTCTCATTAAATTCAAAATGCACAGTGTCTCTTGGTCCCTGGTATATGCGCAAATGTACTGAAAACAGAATAAAAAAATGATTCAATTTTAAGTTGTTTCCCGGGCATATTCTTGACCGAATTACCACATAACACCTATAGTGTGCGAACGTTAGGAACGGCTCTTAATTACGACACGTGTTGAACGTGTCTCCACAAATTAAATCTAAAGGTATTTATTCTCGTGAGGAATTAGATAGTACGAAAAAAAAACACATTATATTCAGCTACAGTTGTATATAATTAAAAAAACTGCTTTGTTGATTTTACACTCCGTCTAACAAAAACAACTGTTCTCGTCAATAGGAGTGTTAATAAACAGTGATGAAAACCTATATATTGTTAAGTAAATAACCTATTAAATATAGTATCTGTGTACAAACATTTGTCCACAATTAATACAAATGTATATTTCACTAGCACGTGGTTTATTCGGCACGTGAGTTTGCAATTTTGTACAACTGTGTACATTAAATACGGGTAATCAGAATGTAATAGTCGTTCTAGTGAGATTTACGAAAACCAATAAATAACATTGAAATGTAAATCAATTTAAAGTCCAAACTGCTGTCAGCTCAAACAAACTTCATTCGTTTTATGTGTGGTTTAATATTTGAATTCGTCAAAGAAGGAATCTTTGAAGAATGTTTGATAGTAATGAAGATATTGAATGAAAGTATACAAAGTATGCAAAGTACGAAAGTTCTTTTCTTTGCAACTACATTTCTAACAGTATAAATAAAGACAACATGGAAGTATTTCTTTCGTACATAGTTAATAGAAATATACATGTACATACATACACACCATACCATAGATAATACATATGTACTTTTACCTACTGAAAAAAGAAATGTGTTTTTGCTCTAGGGATTCCTTAACACAACTTAAGGTCATAACAACTTTTTTATACTGACCACTATTTGACATAATTAGTAGATCATAAGAATATGTAATAAAACCGAACAAAATCAAAAACTTCATTAAACATTTTGCTTGTGAGTAATGCGGTCCTGATCATATCCATTTAAACCTGTATGGTTATTAATCAGAAGATCTTATTATTAATAAGTAGGTAAAACTTGTTTGATCGAATGTACTGAAAGCATACTTTGTATGTGTAATAAATAGTCAATTAAAGGTGAGAAAATTGATCTTTCACAGAGATTGGGAATCAGGTATGGGAAGATTAGAATTTTATGACACATAATAATAGCTAAAAGCCGTTTCTGAGTTCAATTCGTGTAAAACGTGTTCATATGCTGAGAAACAAACTGTTTTACCCGCTTAACAATCGCATTTTGAAGTAACATAAAAACTGTATTAGATTTTTTCTCGACGATGAAAGCATCTAAGATCTAAGTCTTGCAAAATATGCTTGGTTTTCGATCGGAAGTCTGAATCAGTCACAAACAAAAAGACATATAATGTGATAGTATTTTGCTGACAAATGGGTATTCGAGTAACTATGAGAAATTTAACTATGTAGAGACATTTTGGAACGGAACTGCATTTTGTGAGTGCATTTTTAAAAAGTAAAGACTAGTAAGTCATAAAACACTGCATTAAGTCCTATCTTATAAGATAACCTTGATAGCATAATGGTAGAGCGTCCGTTTTGAGTGCGGGAGGTTGTGAGTTAGATACTCGGCCGCTTCATACTAAAAATACTAGTATGAAAATGAAATACGAAAAATAGCACCAGTACATCCTTTGCTTGGCGCTCAGCATTAAAAGGGAAATTGGGTACTCTTCTCTTATACCCTCGTGACGATGGATTCCATCAGGAATGAGGTGTCGAGAGTGTTTAATATAAAAGTGACAGAACTTGCTTCTAAATCGACCTAAAGTAAAAAAGTATTAAGTTAACTAAATCTCGCAACCTTGTAAACATTTAAAAAAGAAAACTATGAAATAATTATAATTCATCAGGGACTTGTTATCTTGGATTTAGTGGTTGAGTAATTCCACGAAAATAAATGCCAGCAAAATCCCTGATGTTATTGGCTCTTTGGTGTTTACATAGGTTATGATTTTTTATTCAAAAAATACAATATAACTTTAAAGGTCATTTGTTGATATACTTTATCAGTCAGAACATGGTATACAATAGTCCTAAAGTAACTGCAATTCAAATGTGTCTTATTTTCAACAAAAATCGTGCAATATCCGTCCCTTTTCCAAGAAATATTCACTTCTGAAACAGCGAACTATTGACATTTCACAAATAGCCAGTGTACAGTGTCAATGTGACTATTGCTTGTAATGAAATGAATGTAAACGTCTATATAAACGGTAATGCAGTTATTTTATAATATATGGACTGTGTTGCAGTAAAAATGCCATTCGTATAAAACGTTTATAAAGCTTAGTGCAGTTCAAGATTCTAGTGTGCATTTCAAATCCCATAAAAAACTGAAAAAAAGTGAATTTGTGTGGAGCAATGAATTATATCAAGTAGACCTTATCAGTCCTTCAAATTGAATTATCTTGTTTTGTACCTATTCCCAAGATATACATCAATTCTCTTTCATATTTTAAAATAGACGTGGGAAAGACACTAATTAGTTATAAATGATGGGAAAACGAAAATACATTTATCATTTTGTCACAAAGTAACACTGTCGTGCCGCAATTTTTATATTGGTATACAGTAATTTAATTAATGCATCATCTTTTTTCGGCGAACGCCGTCTAAATTCGTTTTCGTTACCTTATGCCACGTGACTTCAATTTGCAAATCAAACTACTTGATAACGCATTATAGATAGTTTATCAAAATGGAAGATTTATGCAACACATTGCCTGATTGGACGAGTGTGTCAATTTCTTTCACTCTGTTGATTGTGCTACGCTGAGTGAAATGTAGACAAAGCGTTTATCCTAAACGAAGCTGTTCACAGTTTTAAAGCTAACTTTGACTCAGTATATTTAGCAAGAATATTGATATATCTCAAAATGATAAGTAAGTTTAATAAATATGATAAAAACCTGTTCAAATACCAACATATATCAAATTAAAGAAAGAGCTGAATACGGTCTGCGTATCACATGAATAAGGGTGTGATAAGAGTCTTTTATGTAGAGAAGTGCTTTTAAAAGATTTTCCTTGTTACAATTGTCGTCTGTATATGAAAAGGTTTCTTGCTTTTGTGACTTATTCAGATTGCATATTAAAATGAGTACTTGTTTGCTTTGATATATTTGTTATAAATTATCTAACTGATTTATTATAATATGAATGTTTTTCTTTAGTATGGTATGCAAATATTGAACTCAGTTGAAATCTGTTTTATCATATATATGCTATATAATGACTGAATCTCATTACACTGAAATGAAGGTATGCTGCATACAGTTTATCTATGTGATATGACTACGGTCAAACTTTGCTTATGAAACAGAAATATTGAAATAATTACAATTGTATGTCTTGCTTGACCTTCGCTTTTTTATAGGTCACTTTTATATACTAATTGTCCAAAGATTCATGAATAGCGAATATGCATTTGTTAAAGCGGGATCAGTTGGCCTATTTTAGAAATAAATAAAAATAATATATAAAAAAATCCTTTAATTGATTTTTTCTCATGTATTCTAATCAAACTTGATTTGTAGCATCTTTATTAGGCCCGCAGCCAACTTTGTTCAGCTGGGACATTTGACCCCTTTTAGGGGCTGCTAGAGCTAAAACTAGAAATGCCTTTGTACAGCGTCTCATGAACTGCTTGGTGGATCTTTGTCATACTTGGTCTGGAACATCATTATAAGGTCTTCTTCCAAATTTATTTATATAGGAACTTGGGCCCTATTAGGGACCACTATAGCTAAAAGTAGATATGCCTTTCTTCGCATTAACCACTAAAATGTAATGGATTTTTATCAAACTCGATGTGTAACAATATCGTAAGGTCTCCTGCTATTTTGTTACAAATGGGGATAGGAACCAATTTAGCTAAAAATATAAACACGTTTAATGACCTCTTCTCATGAAACGCTTCATGAATCTTCATCAAACTACTGCTGTAATTATTCGTCTAAGGATAAACGAAACAAAACTGCAACCGTACGAAACCTTTGCGAAAAATTAAAAGAGAACCATTTAAATTGTTAAAGTGCGGTGTTTAGTTTTGCAATTTGAAAAATGTTAGATGAAAGATGAATGTTAGATGAAAAATTCATAAACTTCTTTCCTTATTACAATTCGCCGACCATCATTTTTAAAGATATTTCTTGTTTTGCAATGTTGTATTTTCAAGAAATGTGATAAGTTTCGCTTTTTATAGAGCCGCATCATGAGACAACCAACAGAGTGCATTTGCGATCAGCATGGATCCAGACCAGCCTGCGCATCCGCGCAGTCTCGTCAGGATCGATGTTGTTCGCTAACGGTTTCTCTAATTGCAGTAGGCTTTGAAAGCGAACAGCATGGATCCTGACCCGACTGCGCCGGTGCGCAGGCTGGTCTGAATCCATGCTGGACGCAAATGCACTATGTTGGTTTTCTCATGGCGCGGCTCAAATGATTCCATTTTGATAGAAAATTGTTCAAAATCGGTTCAATGTTATGAATGTCAGGGTTTCTTACGTCCAATTTGGTCTGTATTACATATAAAACCCTAAGGAAAGGTCTGTTCTCAAGTTTAGCTTCCATGGTTTTTGTCAGTTTTTTCAGTAATACTCTGACATGATTCCTTTGCCAGTGTTTTTTTTTTTTTTTTGCTTATTTCTTTCAACGCCTGAATTAGCTTAATATTTAATGGACTATTTTGGAAAAAGATGCGCACGAAAGAACAGACAGGCATACGACATACATTAATTATCAGTAGAAAAATGATTATCTTGTTCGTGCTTATTTAATCACACACTGTTTTTGGAAAACCTATATATTGAATGGTGGACAAATGGGGCTTACGATTTTGGTACGTGGCATTCCCTGTTTGATATTTGTCTTTGTTTTTTATGCTTTGCCATTTTTGTCGGTCATACTGTTTTGGAGCCAACATATAGTATGGTGTACCCCTGGGTGAAGTAGCATGCCCTGGTGTTTTATGCGTCATAGTATTAACCATATGGATTTATGTTTTGCTTTTTACCTTAGACGTTGATACCCGGAGGAATATATCTTTGAGCCCAGACAAACTATACATGGAAGCAACTGCCTTTACCCTCAGAAGACCATAAATCAGGAGGAACATCCGGGTCTACACATTCCGGCGATCTGTTGAGCGAAATGTCTACCTATGTGCGACCAAATCCACAGAGCTCTGTTTTCACATAATCAAGACAGTTCTTTTTTCATCTTTTGTTTATCATTTGAAACTAAGTTTATAAATATTGTACAGAGTTTGTTGTCTAATCTGCTATTGTGTTCTGTTTGCCCGTCTGTCTATATTCCTTCCTGTGACACATTGCCAAATTACAGAGCCTTGGCGGGTTGTATTAATTCGTTTTGATTTGACAGAAAACAATAATTATGAATT
Source organism: Mercenaria mercenaria (assembly GCF_021730395.1). Classification (NCBI taxonomy): domain Eukaryota; kingdom Metazoa; phylum Mollusca; class Bivalvia; order Venerida; family Veneridae; genus Mercenaria; species Mercenaria mercenaria. Next base: position 66,717,939 of record NC_069375.1, read on the forward strand.
CAGTTGTCCTCCTTTTGACACCGATGGTTGGGAAGTTAACAGTTATTTGTGGATAAGAAGTAAGAACTGTTTCAAGATTAGCTGGCCAACATGACATTACTAAAATACTGTTGAACTACCCAGTATAGAACCAAGGTCAAAGGTTGAGAATCATTTAAAAGGAACACGAAATAAAACAAAGTTTATAAACAAGCCCAAAACATGTCTAAGCTCACTGCTTAAAGAAAATTACTATTCATTGACAATATAATTGAACGACGGTTACGTAAATAAAATATATCTATATGTTTTCTTACTATTGCCGAGACTTGTAGCAATATATCCTTTCATCTATATACCTGTATGCAATTTCTATTCATATGTTAACTTTATTTTGCTCGTTTCAATAAAATAAAAAATATCAAGCCTGTAACCTTTTGTGCTTAGTACAAGATTCATTGAAACATGCTTTCATAATAAATATCATATACATTCTTAAGAGAGCTTTTGTTTATTTTCCTATGTTGATATCAACATGCATGACATGACTGCAGAAACTGAACAATATAACTTCAGGAAATTCACACGGAGAATGCCTTGTTAAGGCAAATAAAATTCCCTATATAAGTGACCCACCCACCTCCCCCCACTAAATGCCAGACATCTTAATCCCCATTAAACAGGACCCTGTCTGGTCCGGTCTGATAAGGATCCATAAAACCCCTGTAGACTTGACATGTGGTCAGAGGATCATAAATGTTATTGATAATTGCTTATTTCCTATGTTGTACGTTTTGTTTATTGAAATACATTTTTTTTTCAGAATATACACAGAATTATTTTAGTTGATAATATATTAATTTTTATTGCTCAGTCATGTTTTGTAATGTCCTGACCAATAAAATTATACCTCTTACAGCAAAGCAATTCTCACCTTTTTAGAAAACTCTCACCTTTATTTGATAGAAAAATAAAATGCTTATTTAAAACTGAATAAGAGAAAAACAGGTATTTTTTATTCAATTACTATGATCTTTGAAGTAACAAAAAAAAAAAAACAAAAAAAAAAATAAGAAATTAAAGAAGCGCTCAGTTGCATTTGTAATAAATGAAAAAGAAATATGGACAGAAGGATTGTATCTTATCACTTTGTTTGTTTAGCCCTAATTTAATCAGGCTTTCTAAACTCGTTATACTGGTTTGCTATAAAGGTGAGAAATATCACATACAATCTATGTACTGCACACTAGCTACAGTAACTGATTATGACAAACAGAAACTGCTAGTCTATCAATGGTCCAGTCTTGTATATTGGCATTTTCCGCAAACACGCAGACTGTACCATCCCCATAGGCCACATACCTCGCATACCAGAATCAGTGTCTTTTAAACAAGTTCCCATAAATATATAGATGACGTTGATCACTATAATATATCATCTATTGATCACTATAATATGAATTCTAACACGACCAACAAATAACCTACATACATGTAGAGCAAAGTCTAGCTCGGGTTATTCTGCAATAAACCACTCGCGTGCAATGACGTCATCCGATCCAGGTGCGTAGCACGGTCGTGAAAAAGGAGATACATTTTTTTTCTAACACTGTTGATACTAGTATGTCGTGTTAGAATCGAAATAATAAGTTCCCAAGTGTGATTTATCGCAGAATAACCCAACTTTTTCGTTCTTATGCGAAACAATATATCACTTATTATTTCTTAATTGAAAATTATAAGTAAAATAGCAGTACTTTAAATACCCTTAAAATAAAGGAATACACATTCCCATGACAAATGGTAATTGATATTCATATTCTTTTGACGTAATCTTGTTAAAGAAATGAATCAAAAGAATACCCCTGATAAACATGCCTAAGAGCAGAATCGACATATTTAGTTGTATATCGTCCCTCCCCCACCCCACTCCCCGCCATTGAACCTCGATAATACAATATTTATGTCATTTCTTTTAACTTAAATGACTTTTTTATACCATTGAATGAATTCGTATTCATATGTATTTATCTAGAAACTATTGTGTTTGCTTGACACTTTGAAGATATTTTCACAAAAACCTAGAATGGTCTTATCAAGGACTTATAATGAATATTAAACAAAGTTGTAAACAGGAAAACATTTTTCTTCATTTGTTTTTTCCTTTGTACGAAAAAAAAATCTTCTTTACCTCGTTTTTCTCTGCGAGCTTTCAATTTTACATGATGGCAACAATCGAAAATGGTCCCTGTTCTCTCATTGATTTAGCAAAAAGAGTTGATTAAGTGGAAAACAATTTAATAAGCGCAGTGAGACTCATGACTAATATTGACGATAACTAATTGATCACAAATGTTACTTTACAGCTTTAGATTTTTGTTTTATAATTAGTCACATTGAAACAATTTAAACATGAATTTCTCAGTTCCATTTGAATTTCATTAAACAACAGTAAAATAACGGCAGTGTATACACTATATTTGTTTAACTTAGTATCCTTTTCTGAATCATAAAATCAACAGTACAGGTAATTGGTGCTTTCAGTACATGCGTAATCATGTGTTACATTGCAACTACGTCATTGCCTTCACTGAACATTTCGTTTTACTTTTACACAAATTTTATTTGATCAAAACTACAAATAAATCCAGATGAGAAAACTGCATACTATTAGTTCATCTGAACAGAGGACAGAGACCAACAATTATACCGCTGTGAATTAACATGACAGAAACATTAAACGTTTTATACGGTTTTGCAAATAACAATAATTTTCCCACACATTATAGATTATTCTAGCAAAGCAATTTATAAACATTTAAGAAAGAGAATGTATTCTGATTGCACGACATCACATGCACGACATTAAAAGAAGGAAATATTGCACTACACTGTTTCAGTGTCAAAATGCGATTCTTCTGCGTGCTGTTAAAATACACGGATTATTTTGCAGATGGAACTTTTATTGCTTTGGCCTCTTTCTAGTGAATTTATCCAAGCCATTGCTTTAATTAATATTCATTTCATACTTGTTTAAACGAAGACCTTGGACAGCATGTTTCACAAAAAATAAATCGCTTAAAATGTTCCAGCAACATTATACAGGACACAAAAGATCATCAGACAATATATAGTAATACATTTTATTGATGATTTTCGGGAATTCCTTAAATATTTCTGTAGTAAGAACAAAATTGATATGTGCACTGTTTCAGAAACAATGTATAAAAATACTAACTAAATACTTACAGTGTTATAAAGATACTGTTTCAATCGTAATAAAATGTAAAAGAAACCTCGAAACGTTACAGAACTATGAGACAGTTTTTTCTACATAGACATCGTGACGTCACGACATTGTGACGTCATGACACGATGCACTTGACGTCGTGCTGGCAATATATATCATTTGGTTCAAGCCATCGAAAATGTATAAGATAATGAGAAATTTGTTTAATTCAGAATATTTATATTCGCCCTATTCTTTTCCATTGAAAATTATGATGTTCATTTCGTATGACAGCAAAAGGAAAGGCGCGAAATTTACGTCATCGCTGCTTAGTGATAACCGATCGCTGTTTTGACGACGTCCGCGTATAGTCAGGTAGAACGTTCCTTAGATGACGTCACAGTTATTTTATGTGTTGAACAGAATGGTCGGGAAGCTGATTTTAATGTTAAATGCCACAAATATGTGCAATTTATAACATTATATTGTTTATAAACGGAAAGGAAATATAATATAAATATAAGAAATGAAACTTTTTTTTTCGGTGTTCATGCGAAATGAACGACAGAAAAGGATCGGCAAATTAAACATGAATTGCTGGCGCGATTCACGGAATTGCCGATCCTATTATATCGTTCATTTCGCATGAACACCGAAAAAAAATCATTTCATTTCTAGTAAGATCGATAATAATATATATTTCACTCGTCAACACCATAAATCACATTTTCAAAATGTTAAATTGAGGTGTTCACACCATGAAATTACTTCAGTTTGACACTTAAACAAACAAGTACCCTCATACATTTGACAGAAAACATTTTTTTACAACTGAAATCGCTTCTGTTATTTCTATATATATATGCCAGGAACTACTATTGAAAGGGTAGATATTGTTTTTTTTTTCTATTTTTTTATTTGGCATTAAGTCTAAAAATAACAGGAAAGAAATATTCTGAACATATTGATAGTTATTGTAATATGCAGCCGCGTAGTTTTAGAAGCATTCTGTACCTGCGCAATTAAGAAGAACTTAACAATTCCTGCAAGTAACTGAAAACTCCAGGTTTCAGACACGCCGTTAAAACGGCAGGGATGATGCAGATCTCACCCCGTCTCTTTTATTAATCTTCGCATGAAAATAAGTAACATTTAATCATTAAAAAGCTCGCAGGCATCCGTCTCTAGGGATCGTAGTTTCCAGCTATGATAAAGAAACATAAAGGCTCATAGAAAATAATATATCATAGAATAATGAGAAATACAAGATAATGTAAATTTAAAACGAACGATTTAAATCTAAGTAATATAGTCTAATACAACAAAATTAAGACGAAAGGCGGCGTTCCTCCTTTAAATACAATGAGATACAATACATCAAACACACCTTAGTTTATAGCTGCATTGCAAACAATCTAGTACTTTAAAGAAGCAATGCTACTGAATCTATCCATTTATAAAATCTTGAATAAGCAATTAAGCCAAAGAACTTCGATTTCAGAATTTGTTGCACCGTTACTAAAATTTCCTTTTAAGAACTTGAGATAAAAGAAAAGTCATGCGGAAAGAGACAATGCAACTACGTTTGCATACCATTATTCTGACATATTCCAAACCACTCGTCACCTTGACAGTTTGGTTGAAGAGAATGTTCATCATTGATTGCTTTCTAAGCTGACCCTAATTTCAACCAATGATCATCCAGCAATATTAATGGTAAACCGTAGGCTTGACGTTTAAATTTACAACTTTTGGTTAAAAAAAGAAACACCTAACACAATAACAAATGTAATATATGCAATTTATGTAATTTATGTCGTCATTTTGTTAAAGGAAAATAACTATATAGTGAGTTAACTCTTACAGTCCGTGGCACAAGAAGTTCCCGACAATTTTCAGCTATCCTGTCAAAATTAATTCCATTCGCATAAAATAAATCATTGTTCTGGTGTCGCCTTTAAATTTTTAGTAAGGCATTTGTGTTAACCTTAATTTTAATAAAAGCAAAAAAAAATAAAAAAACAACAAAAAACAACAACAAAAAAACAACAAAATAAAAACAAAAAACATTGAAAATATAAACGTATTAAACAAATGTATGCTTTAATGCGAATTATTTTAGTTTTATTTTCACATTATTTTAAAATTAAATGGAATTTAGGTAAATTGTAAAAACAGTCGTTTTTATTCTCTGTTACTCTATTTCGAGGTCCAAAGTTAATGAACTGTGTTTATGTTGATATTTTATACATTTTGTATAAAGTAAAGATACATAGAGGATATTTGTTCGTTTCAGTGTAAGATCGAAATATATTTCACCGAGTGAACACTATAATGCAATATTTTCACAAGTGGCATAGCCACGAGTGAAAATATAAATTATGGTGTTCACGAGTGAAATATATTTCGATCTTACACTGAAACAAACAAATTTTCTATTTATTTTATGCATTTTTAATATTTTTAACCAAATTATATTCAGTTTGTCCGCGCAACGTCACGTGCATCGCATCATAACGTCATAATGTCGTGACGTCAGGATGCTTTGTAGAAAAAACTATAAATAGTTCTATTACGTTTCCTGATTTCTTTTACATTTCATTATGATAAAATGTAAATATTTATGATCCTTTTATTATTATTATACATCTTAACCTTTACTGAAGAATATTTTGTACGGAAATTCCTATCATTTATAATTCATATCATTTCGCATTCAAATGTAGTTCCGTACCAGTGAAAAATAAAAATGATATTTTCACTGTTTGAAACAGTGAAAATATCAATTTTATTTCACTGATAAATTTCAGTATATCACAGAAGAGCATAAAATAAATTCTTATTTATTTTTCAGCACGATTTCTTCGTAATTAAACCAGTAGATTGCATTCCCACGTGGCTAACAAATTAGTTAATAATATGCTTTATGTTACGAAGAACCCAACATCAGTAAGTCAGTGATATTTAAGTAGATATTTATACATTTGTTTGTGAAATACGGATAAATTCATTTTGGAGCATTATATCTTCGTGATTAAATATTAATTGGATGGCATTCCCACATGTCTTGCAAACTAGTTATGTTTTATGTCACTAGTAAATACCACCAGAATCAACTAAACTCTGAGCACTTTATAAATTCCGAGAAAACGAACATAAACAATTAACCGTGCACAATAAATGCAAAAAGAAACAGCAAAACAACACAAAACAGTTTAATGTTTATGCATTGATAACAATACTTCGCAACAAAGATATTTTACTGTTTATGCATTTCAACTAGTTAACAAAAGGAACTTCAAAAGAAGAGTTTAGTTAGCTTTACCAGTCCATAGTTTTTATTGTTTATGTTATTTATGGATTTTGTTGAACGTTTCATATTTTATGATAATTTCTTCTTCATATATAGTGGTAATAAGAAACGTAACACCCAATGCAATACCAATTAATTTTTTAACAGAAGACGTCAAGAAGTCAACGAAATGGAACACTCAACTAGAAGCTTACCTAAATTGTTTAACACTAACAAGTGTTTTCATGTTTCAACGGATGTCAAGTTCTGTTTTAGAAAAGTATCATTTATGATCTTTATGGTGTAGTTCTTTTCTGTCATGCCAATACTGTTGATAATTACTTGCGATACAAATTAAGATAAACTTGTCAAACGAGTATTATTTTGAAATATAGAACAACAAAAATGTTGAAACAATAGAACATTTCCCTAGAAAATAGACAAGACCAAAAAAAAATGACAATTATGATTGTACTATTATTGAGTGTCATAACAAACATAGTTCGACCTTAATAAAAAACACATTGAAATGTGAAATAATTAGAAATAATGCCTTCAAATCTCAAAAAGCACATACAGTCAAACCTGTCTATAAAGACCGCCCTTGGGACAGCCATAATATGGTCTTTATTAGGAGATGGTCTTTATTCACAGGTTAAAATACACTGTAAATGTTAAAATGGGAAACAAAATGTGTGGTCTTTACAGACAGGTGGTCTCTGATCAGAGGTGGTCTTTAACACAGGTTTGACTGTACATTTAATTTGAACGTATAATAACACTATCATGATTTATAACTGTGAAAAGGCTCGTTATAATTTATATTGTAGAAACAATACATATTTGCGATAGACTCCCATTACGAAAACTAGTGTGAGGTCCAAATATTTTAAATCAGTGTAGCAAAACAATGAAACACACGAACCTGTCTTTTCATTTGATTGATTTTCTAAGCACTAAGCATACTCTAAAATTCTTTTTAAAAAAATCTAGGTGTAATCAAAGTCTAACTGGTAGTAAAATGGATGTTTTCGTACTTATAAAATGTAAATCTTACAGAAAGTATATTCATATACTTTATATGATGAAAGAGTCACCGAAATATAGCTAATGCATGTTTATTTATATTCAGAAAAATACATTAATCATATAACGCTAAATAATTAATGCCAAAAATGATGTTCTTATCACATAAAAATATTGCAGAAATTATTGCTACATTAATAAAAGAATACCAAAATGAAAAGTGATTTAAAGGAACAAATAGAAAATGAAAACTTAAGGTTAAAAATGTATAGTACATCCGTTCTTTTTGCATTCATTGTCGTTAACAATATATTACCTATAATGGTTATTTTTAAACGTCCTAAAACATTGAGTATCAAATAATATCGTTGATCAACGCATCAATAAAATTTATTGATGTATATATCGGTTCCGGCAAATATGAATATTTTTTTTACATACAAACATATAGGTACGTTCGTCATTTATAAAGGAACCATTAAAACAGGATACTGTTTTACACTGTTTTACACTTTTTCTGAAGGGAAATTGTAGGTTTTTGTGTTTAAATTACACTAAACAACACCGGATTGTTGTACTTATAGAATGAATTACTGTAAAGTTAAGTTGTAATTTGTTTCGCATTTGAGATTTATTCGACGAAATGAAGGATGTTTGTTTCATAAGAAGAAATGAAAGGTATTTAGTATATGGTTTTTGCTGCAAAGACGTTCCGTTGATGTTTAAAGGCAATGTAAAAGAAACACAATCAAGGTTTGGTGACACAATAACGTCACAAATTCTTGGCATTTTTTACATCATTTATGTTACTTTACTACTTATTGCATTTATGAAGGACGCAATCCCTTAAAACGGAATATTGTTTAAATAGTTTATAATATATTTTTGCCTAGTTCCGTTTCATTCAAGGACACAAGAATGACAAGTTACAGCTAACATAAAATTTATACATTACATATGCCATTTATGTCTTTTATAGTATTTAATGACTACGTTTGGAAATATATCCGGGAAATTGCTGTATTTATTCCACATGTGGGAGTTATTTCTATAAACATCTTGAGAAAGGTGGCAAACTCAAGGTGCGGCTGAATATCACTAAAAGCTCTGTCTATGTAGAAGAAAAAAATGGAACATTTTTATCGCTTTTTCCGTGGTAAAATCAAATAGTGTTTTGATAACAAAAATCAAGAAGTATCTCATTTCCTTTCCTGTTTTACTTCATATAGAAAAACATGTTCTATTTTCTGTGTTTTCCATTTTGTTTTCAATTACAATTAATTTGTTTGTATTTCCATCACATCCCGGGATTTGGCATCAGAGTGTTATTAAATGCAACAAGAAAAAATTCACAAGTCTCACGGGTGATACTTAATAATGATAGCCTTTTGACATAATAGCTTATAATGTCTGACTTACCCAGACATCACATTTCATGAGAACATCTTATCCGCAACTTCTGTTGTATTTACAAATTCATTTAATATTTACATTTTCAAGCCAAACATAGAACAAATTTAATTACAAATTGTATAAATGTGTTTCAGACGTCGGATTTGAAACTTAAATAGAATTATAACTAAATTGCCTATATGTATTTGAAGTAAAGTACAATTTTATTATGAACATTTACAAAATTTTAATTTTATTCAGGATTTCAAGGGGCGTATCGTTTAACAGTACTATTAGTTAAATATGCTCTTTCGCTATAAATATGCATTTCTATCTAGCAAAAGTATTTTTGCTAAGAACAATTATTTGCCTAAGAAGCACGGAGGGGTCATATTTACCTGAACATGAACTTTCACTTTTCACCAGCATATATAATATAAAGCGTGTATTAAGTTATAAAGATACTTTGTCACATGCTCTTTGACAGCAGTAAGAACGTTTCTAGACTGAATAAAATCTATCAGAAGATCCTTTTGAAGCACAAAATGCAGGCAAGCAAACTAAATACAGTCCCAGTTTGTGAGAGGGCATGAAATATACAACATCCCTAATGCCCCCTAGTTACAGTTTAGGTGGAATTTTCTTATAATTCTCTGATTCACTAGGACCAGAAAGAGCATCACTTTACTCATTTTGAAAATGTACAATGATCTTTTATCCTTCACTCTCTTTGAACGGCTTAGATTTTCTTTGCATCGTGATTCATCAAGTTACCCCTACCTTTTGTCTTTCCATACAATAGTCTGATAATTTGTACATTACCGCACAGCTACGTTTATAACATTGTAACGGATGGACAAAAGGTAATACCAGAAGATGACATAATGACATCATGCAATATTGCCAATACCAACAAAAGATGCATTAGATATCTTAATTGAGAGAACGACAACTAATGGACGCTTTGTTCGTTCCCATTCTTCCTTTCATTCTTTCCCATTCTTCCTTTTATGATAGAACAAATAGCCCGTATCTTATATTGATAAACAACACGGCTCAATTTTTTCAGCATGATATTCGTCTCTGGGGGGTGTTTTTACTCTCACGATAACATAATTTTTCAAGACATTATACTTTGAGTGACATCGCTATAATATAAAGTACATAGTGTTGGCACATAATAAATACGACACACATACATTTGTGTATTCTACTGGCGAAATATTCTTGGGAAGACAATCAACAAAAATACTTCTACATAGCTCTACCAAAACAGATAAATAAAAGTGATTAACTGAAATAATGGTCTGATAAATATGTTGTTGTAGACTTACGGATGTATGGGATGGTAGCTTGCGAGCACTATCGTCCGTAAACAGCCTCGGTCAAACCGAGTCTGTAAGTGCGATCCATGGTTTGCCACTTTTTTATGGCGAGGCATTACTAGTTTTCACATTTTCTATTAATATTTACCTAACAAATGTATGTATGCATTTGGTTTTTAATGATTCGAAAAAAATCCTAATATTAATGATTGATAGCATTTTTTTCAATCAAAGGCAAATGTAAATTGGTTGATATCAATTTACACTGATTTCCATGGTAATATAATGAAAGAAAGAAATAACTTTATATAGGCTATGAAACATCTAATCCCAAAGCTGAAAACCAAGCTGATAGAGAAATAAACGACAGTAAAACAATAATACATTCCTTTGCTAAATATCTTTAATTGGTGTCAGACAGACGTCCAAGTAGGATACCATAGAAAATCAATTACTTTCTTAAAAGCCTCATTACATCAATCAAAATGCAACAGACATCTCAACAGTGATCACTTAACATTTGTACGTGCTTTGAGAAAATTGAAGCGCCTGATCTCAGTTACACTCCAAAATTGCAAAGAAAGTAGTTTGTAATTTGGCTCTATGAATATACAGGTGTAATAATGTATCATTGTTTATTTTCTGTTTACAATAATGTCACGAAACACTAAGAAAAATGACTTTTATTTATCATCGTGTTGTTCTATTACTACTATTACTACATTGTACTGTGATTGCTTCCAGGTTATATGTCCTTAAAACATAATTTTTTTTTTTTTTTTTTTTGTTGGGTTTAACGTCGCACTGACACAATTTTAGGTCATATGGCGACTTTCCAGCTTTAATGGTGGAGGAAGACCCCAGGTGCCCCTCCGTGCACAATTTCATCACGAGCGGGCACCTGGGTAGAACCACCGACCTTCCGTAAGCCAGCTGGATGGCTTCCTCACGTGAAGAATTCTACGCCCCAAATGAGGTTTCGAACCCACATCGATGAGGGGCAAATGGTTTGAAGTCAACGACTCTAACCACTCGGCCACGGAGGCCCCTTAAAACATAAAAGATAATAGGTAAGAGTAGCTGTCTCGAAAGCATAGAGCACCACAAACACAGCTGTAGAGCCACACATTTGCAAAGTAGGCCCACAACGAAAAGAAGCTGTAATGGAAAACTATTATAGATTGGTTGCTTCAAAAATCCAACAAGTACATTTTAATGTTATGGAAAATACAGAAAAGGGGGAGGGAGCGGTAGGTGGTATAACGGAGGGGGTGAAGGGGACTGTGGAGCAATGATGATTATTTAAAAGGGAATGCGACGTTCCTTTATCACTGTTACCGTACAACGTAAACCACAGCAGCGTAGACACTCACGTACAAAAGACAAACACACATACGGAACCAACTTACATAGATAAACAAACAGACAAGTAAGATATAACCAGATCGTAGGGCATCGCCCAAGACACACAGACGCATAAACACACACACGCACACACATAAGCAGGAAAAAACAGCAATCGGGAACCGCCTAAGGATCCCGCGTCTGTTTTATGTCGGATTTAGGAGAAAAGCATTAAGGAGTCTTACACTTTATTAGTCATCGCATCATTAATTGAAACAGGAACTTAACTGTGGATGTGTCAGTCAGCAAACGTGCACTGTGCTTAACGATGATTGCATTGATAAGCATGAAATCTCGTTCATAACAGTATAGAATAATAAAATCTGTAACAAGATCATATGGAAGCAAAGAATGTAACCAAGAAGAATAATAGCAGTCTGACCGAGTCTGTTCATGAGATGTAATCAAATGTGCAACACCTTTCACGCACCCTAGCCCTGGCTTAAGCGAAACTCTATTACTCATATGTTGAATAGATTCCATGATCCAAAAGGACCATGAAATTTAACAACACTGAAGACGTTTTACAGCCGCCACACGGCACTTCAAGATTGCTGTTGTGATAGCTAATAAAACCTGTAAAACAATCCTTTCGAAGCAAAGAATGCAACCAAGACGAATAATAGCAGTCCCGGTTTGACTGAGTCTGTTCATAAGATGTAATGAAATGTGCAACACCTCTCACGCCCCCGGCTTAAGCGGAACTCTATTACATATATGTTGAATGGACTCCATGATCCAAAAGAACAAGAAAATACAACAACACTGAATCCAAGTACAGGGAGACTTTTACAACCGCCACTAGGCACTTAAAGATTGCTGTTGTGTTAGTTAGATAAGAATAAATTAGCAATGAATGGGGCGCAGTTAGTTAGTTCCCATCGGGATACATATTAATTGTCTGTAAGGTTTATTGCCAAATTTGATAAATGCATTATCTATTAGAAGCGTTAAATCTTCACAAACCTGATTATAGGGTGTATCTTTTAAATATACCGTTGGAAAAAAAATCTCATGTTTCATTGCATGCCAGATAATTAACGTTTTCTCTTGCAAATGTTTTCTCAAAATACCAGTTTTTGTTTAGATTATGTGGTAAATTAGTATAAAGAGTAAAAATATCACAAGTACCTTTTAATTGAACATTTGAAGTGTTTGATTTTTTAGCTTTATTATATCATCCACGGAGTTCTTGATGGACCGAAACAGATTAAACCCCACGTTTTCATATACCTTGGAGCAATACTTCTACATGTGGTCTTTTACTGCAGTAAGACAAGAAGTCAAAAAAAAAGTAGAGAAATATTTTTTGTAGTGCATAACTCGTAAATTAATTTACAAAATATTGTATTTCTGCAAACTGTATGCTTTAACGACTGGCAAGTACTTGACATACGACATGCTCAATAAATGATCTAGCTAAATTTTGGCTAGAATGAACAACAATTATTCGTTAAAATAAAATGACGTTATATAAAAAGAAATAAAAATGAAGCAGTTAATTTGACACTTCAGAAATAAGAAAAGAGGGATACTGCTTTTTGTATTTTATTGTTATTTAACTGTGACATGATATTACGTTTGAATATCTAGTATTTTGCCTTAAACGAGTATCAGTTGCCGGATAACTATATTTCCTAATGTGTCCACATCATTTGTTAACGTAATGTCATTTTGAAATTTCACCAAATTATATATATATGCCCCGTGCAACAAACAAAGGAATGTGCAATGTCAAGTCCCTAGTCTAATATTATTAATTAGTTGCATGTATATACTTACATTTGCGCATCAAAAGTAATCTTGTCAATAACTTATATTATACATATCGACAATTGTAAACTAAGATAAAGGAGAATGTGACTTTTCCCTACACTGTACATACGGATATTTGTACCTCATAGAAATTGACATTGGCTTATCTTGTACATACTGATATTTGAAATAGAAAATGGTTATTGCCTTTTATTTATCTTGTATGTACTGACATTTGTATAACATAAGTGATAAGGACACTTGCTCATTTTCGAAATAATTGCACCCTACGATAAAATTGACTTCGCTGTGTTCAACGAATCAATATATGGAATGACATTTACATGGCAGATAAATAATTATACAACTTGTAGATGTTTATATTAGCCGAAAGTGTTTTGCATCAATTTGCCTTTTCCAGCTCTAAAATGTTTAGTTCTTGTGGGTGTAACATGTTACTGAGGTCATTGACATTCGTCGGATTTACTTCTTTTTTAGTGTCTGGTATACCAAGTTAATATAAATAAAAGTGAAAGGTCAGTATACTGTTAAAACGTTTTATCCGCGTATTACCGCTAACCAAAGTTTTAGGCAATTTAGTTCCACTGGGATACATTGTGATATGCCCTGTTTGTTAGTCCCATGTAGTTAAAAACTGGTTACATACTACATTATTCCTGAAAATGTCTGGCATAAGACGACAAGACTCGTATGTTATAGATATGTATAGGGCGAATGTGTCTCTTAAGTCAAAATTGCTGACCCGTTCAAAGGGGGTAACACTTTCATTATTAAAGGTATTACATTTAATGTTCCAAAAGGCTTTAACTTTTGTACTAACAAACAGAAGAAACACCTATCCTAATAGATGTCATGCATGATTATATCGTCAGAAAAGCGCTTCTTTTAATACTGCAATGAGCTTTTAGTAAGAATCATAAAAGGAGGTAATGACAACAACAGATTTAATAAAACTCTCCACTTTGTTCATCAGTATTCAAATTTTTGACAAATATTAGAAACAAACAGTTATAGAAAATAGGACTTAACACAAAGTAAATATATTCTATGTTCATAACGAATACAGAGGCAGCCGCATGTTAAACAGAATCAAGGCATTATTAACTAGCATACATTTTACATTTACCTTTTGTAAAATGTTTTAATTTTTATTTCTTTTCATATATTTTGCTATTTTTCATAACATGATTCCAGAGAGTCTTTTCGCAGAGTTTATCAAATATCACAACTCAGTCTGTTTTGCCAGGCGTGACGGCTGTAAAATGTCTCCTCGTAATTGGATTAAGTTTTGTTATATTCTTTATCTAGTCCTTTGGGACCAATAGAGATGCAATTCCGCTAAAGCTGTAGCTAAGGGGCCTAATGAGAGTTGCGCATTTCTTTACTACTCACGAACACATTCAGTCAAGCCGAGTCTGCTGTAAGTCGTCCGCTTCCAAAGTATTTCGCATATATAAAACTGGTGAACAAACATTAAAACTTGTGTACAGCTATCTGTACATGAGATAGTAAAGGATCTATTAATTCATTATAAAATGTAAAGTTATATTAAACTTCTTTGTACGTAATGCATATTAAACCATCTGACAATAAATCATGCCATGCAAAAACTGTCAGGATTAAACATTGTATATGTAAGGAAAAAAAATCTCATTTTAAACTTGTTATCTTTGCCTCATAAGATATTTGAATGCACTACTTATCAGACAAAAAAGAGAGCATTTGTGTGCCCTTCTTTGCTTACTACCTGATAACAAATTAACATCCATTGATTATGTGCTTTTATCTGTAAGACATCAGTGCTCCGAGTGTTCCGTCTCTCAAATTTGGAAGTTCGATGTGTTTTCTTGTGACTATTTGTTGTAGTTGGATGATCTGTTATTTGTCTTAAAGAGAATTCCTATAGTTTTTTTCCTTTCATAGAATTTTTTTTTATTCAAATATATGATAGGAAAATGTGTGCTGAAAACAATGAACAAATAAAAACAATAGGTCACAAGGCTTGTTTTTGTGAAAAATTGTTTTGAACACACCCACTGTTGCTGAAACTGCCAGCGATTTTTCAACATTTTCATAATTTTCTGCTTTTTTATAAATACCAACCAAAATATACATCCAGGCAGCACAATACGGTTTTTTCTTTTTACAGATTTTATTATATACTTTTTTTATATCATAGTCATATTTGTAATACTCTATCCTTACAATAATGTGTACAAATGAAAAAAAATATTGTTTCATATTTACTTTTGTGAATCTTTTTCAATGAAAAATACCCATAGAGAAGAATATTTTTTTTTAATTTTGAAAAAAACTCTTTCATAGAATTTTTTTTCTTTTTCTTCTTGTGTATAGATAATTGTATTGTGAGCATGAAAATGGCTAAAAATGTATGGGTCACCAGGCTAAATTTTATGTTAAGACAGCTAGAATACAACACCTGTTTGGACGGAAATGGCGCGAACCTGGCCAAATTGATTACATGTATGTCTGCTAAAAGTTAAAAAAAAGGTTTAAAAATTCTTAATTCCTTCTGTAATTGAATACTAAATAATCTGAAAGGTGATATTGTCTTATCAGTACTAAGTCAATTATCTTACATTATATAAACAACACTGTCTTTGTACTGAAATGCGATGTGAAAACACAACCACAAAAGTAGCAAGATAACTGTCATGCATGATACTTGTCAATACAACATAAACCAGTATCAACATTTGATTACTGATATAACTTATCAAAAATGTTATTTCATTCAAAATTCCTCATATTTAAGATTGTCTGTAACATGTTTCAACAAATGTTGACTTCAGTTCAGTTTTCCATAGAAAGTGTCGGCTGCGCAGAAAGATGCGCATAAAAAACTATATGAATTCCCTTTAAGGTATATCCATTTGTATTGTTATGTTTTTGATAATTTTTCTTGTTGCTTTTGTGAGCGTTATAATTATTTGTTGCCATATTGCTCGATATAATCGTGTCAAAAAGTTGATAATTTTTTATGAAAGGATTACGTAGCTGGCAATTCTATAAGCATACTATTTTACCAGTGTATTAATATTTTGAGTCACGTGACCGGTTATACATTGGTCGGAAATCGAGAAATTACAATTTTTGATGTCATGTGTTAGGGTTTGATTCACGCGTTATTGTACTTGTCATTCAGGATATTGTGTTAATTGAGTACTTCTGTAAAAATGTGTATTAACTCATAATCATATTTGGTATTCGTGCCTATCTTTAATCCTGATCGTTTCAAAAGACGGGCTACCCTGAACGGTCAATAAATGAGCCGTGCCATGGGAAAACCAACATAGTGGGTGTGCGGCCAGCATGGATCAAGACCAGCCTGCGCATCCGCGCAGTCTGGTCAGGATCCATGCTGTTCGCTAACAGTTTCTCCAATTCCAATAGGCTTTAAAAGCGAACAGCATGGAGCCTGACCAGACTGCGCGGATGCGCAGGCTGGTCTGGATCCATGCTGGTCGCACACCCACTATGTTGGTTTTCCCATGGCACGGCTCAAATGTGAAAATGAAATTATTTATATTTGTTTTGAGATGTTTATGTTAAACAACTATATTACAAATAAATGCAGTAGTATGACCTTCATTTTTCGAACTGTATTTCAGTGGAAAACATGAGAACTATCCACGTTTAAATAACATTTAGCTCTAACGGCTTAATCAGAACGATACAGTACGGAAACAAATTCAGTCTTTCGTATGCCTAAAGTCCCGACAATTGATGTATTATACTTTTTATATTTACCATATTTATATATTTTATATTTGCTTATTGAAAACAATATACACACATGATTTCCTAACATCAAAAGTCCTTTATGTGCGAAGGAACCCAGCTGTAAACACATTAGCTACACACACTGGCCATGTGAAAGGGTTGTGAAGTCATTTTAAGTTATTCACATCTTCAGTTACATAACGACGGGCACTTAACCTAACCAGTGTTCTTTGATTCTGTACCAGTACTACCCTGTTCTCCGCAAGTATTTACCAACTTCCCTATATGAAGGAGGGTGACTGATTACATACACAATGCCCTTTATACTTCATCATAAAATACCTACGCCTCGCCCAGATATGGAATTCGCGACACACAACAATTCGTAGATCTGCGCTGTCGTTATTGATCTAAGTGGGTAGTGTGTAATATTGTTAAATTATAAAAGTTGATCATGGGAAGAATACATATCACATATTATTTCTATTATTCGGAGGCTACACTTGATCATAGGAAGTTACATATTGCTACCATAAATCATTCCATTTAAAATAAATATCATTTTTTAAAAGAAACTATTAGTGTTCAGAAGTTTTGTTCAAGAATGAATAATCATTGTTTCATGCTGTATCTTTACTGATACAAATACAATACATTTTTAACGATCTGTGCTCGCCGGTGTTGTCAAATACTACCTTCCCTTCCTTTCTATACTCATCAAAAGGGTATTCCAACACAGTAGCAAAACCGCACTTTTCATAAATTCTCTTTGAGAAATTAGATGATACTTCGCCTTTGATATAATAAGGGCTTATCCCTAAATTGCCAAGGAACTCCACAGCAACTTGCATCAAGAAATGTACTAAACCTCGCCTCCTGTATTTCTTTGCCACGCCCAGACCAAGAATTTAAACGCCTCTTCTGTTTTGTATTTGTCAAAAAACTGTGTTATCTAAGCTGATGAATTCAATCATTGTTCTTAATTTTTCATCTTTTAAACCGTCTAAGTCAAACTTTTCTCCTTTCTTAATCAAATTAATGGCCCTCAAACCCATTATCTCCTCGTTTTCCTCATTTACTAATATAATGGAAAGGTTGGCCTTGAATGTGGTTAACCAAAAAGACTCGAACTCTTCGCTCCACTGCAGATCAACAGCTTTTCCTAGTGGCTCATCATCTACGAAACACTCTTTTGGGATCGAAAGCGCTTTATGATATAAACCTTCAGTAACTAAAACAAGTTTACTCCCAGCCGGTGCATTGATTTTGTCAACTGTTTTCTTGAATGCCTGAAATAATAAAGATATGTCGTGCAATTTTTGTTTTGGTATTCCTAAAATCACCCTGTGTCATTAAGTCACTTTTTTTCAAATGTAAGAATGTTTAAGGATGTTTACTAAATTTTTCCAAAGCTACGTTTTCTTCATCGAGGTTATTTAGTCCACACGGCTACTTGGAATCGGAATCCTCCTAATTCCATTTTGGCATAATTAAAACAATTAATTGCAAGATTTTCAAACACATAGAAAAGCATGTGGATAATTATTAACATTTTAGTTACTGCTGCTTTCTGGAAACAATGTGAAGATACGATCCATAAACGAAGTCCGATTGATCAAAACTGTTAGAAACACGGTCAAAATCACATTTTTCTGTTAAATATCACACATCAAAATGCTGAAGAGACGATAACTGTATAACCTAAAATATCTAAAGGCGTGTTCCAAAAATAACTGCCTGACATAGATCTAAGCACCGCTAGAAAACTTCATTAGGTAGTAAAATGTTTAAGTTTAAAAAGGTGCGAACTCGACAAGAAGAAACTAAATGGAATAAAAGACAAATAACAAAAGAGTACCTCTGTAATGTCTTTCTTTGTTAAATCTCTCAGTTGTTTAGTAGCCCTGATAATAATACTGACGACAAATGCTTAAAAGTTCAGATCAATCAGTTTCTATTACACAGGTACAGACAATAATTCTAGGAGTGATATACTTAAAACGTTATAACGGTATGACAACTGCGAGAAAACTACTTATGTAACACGCAACTCAAAGCTGATAAACGAAATGTAGGCCATACTAGTTATATTTTAAACTCTTTATCTAAACTAGGTATGTTAAAGTCCTTCATTAGAAGAAGATTTATTCATTCTAACTAAAGATTATTTCACTTGACATGTGACTAAATATGATTTCAGTTTACATAATGCAGAACATTGCAAGATTGTTCAGTATCTTAAACATAGTACATTAAATTAATGATAGATGTTAACTTTGAAAACCAATAAACAATAAGCAAACGTGCATTTTCGATCACTTTCACTTATCAAATTATGCATTTTGTTACTGACTTGCCTTCAATAATCAGAACTGTCTCTAATCAAGATAATTTTATCATTTCAAAGTTTTTTTCTACATTTTGACCAAAACCAAGCAACCCTGAGCTGAAATACAGAACGGCCAACAGCAGAAACTATAGACCGTTGATTTATATAAGCAATAATGTAATAATTCTGTTTAGTAGATGGTTTAAATAATGTATTATATACGTATGTCTATGTAATATATGTGGAATGCATTACTGATTAAATATGAGCACCGTATTATTAAATAGATTATCAAAAGGTCGCTGTCATGAAAGATGGATACCGATACACTTTGCACACCGAAACAAAGTGCATCAGTAAAACAGATATAAACTCGACAGATAACACACTACATAAATCAGCCCTAACTTAAGAGTGCAATGATTACAAAATATATGGAACACATTACGCCTTAAAAAATAAGGGGGTTATGCCTTTAGAGCATCAGTAAGTTGATTTCTAATATCACTGGCCATGTTTAAAGTATAAAAAGTGCAGTTTTGCAACTTTTTGTTAATAAGTTGAAAAAGATATTCTCCAAGGCCATAAAAACATTTAGGTCGGGCCAAAAATTTAGGGTAGGTCGGGATACCGGAAACAATGTTTTACGCCTTAGGAGATACAGCCATTTTTCACACTAAGGTCATAAAGGTGAACTTCATTCTGACATTAAACCTGATTATTTAACATGATTATGTTAAAGAGAGTTATTAAATGTGCAATATCCTTCACACGGCTAACACGGTCTTGGTGGAGGTCTTATATTCATTTTTATTATATACCTATATAAATTCTGTAAAAAAAAATCGGCTTGTATTTCACAATTAAATATGAACAGACAGACAAAAATTCCGTATTGTACCTTTTAAATTCCGTATTGTACCTTCCGTATTGTATGCTGCCGGACTATTTTCATAATTATGCATGACCCGACGCATTTCTATAAATAGCGCACATAAAAACTTCACTAAGTTCCATTTAATATCGATAAACATTGAAGATTTCGTTCAAGAACAAAACAAGAATCAAAATGGTAAAGGTATATTATAATAAAAGGGTCATTATAACAGTAGCTAGATCTGGGACTTTGTATTTGGCTCTTGTGGATTTTGCAAGGTTGGATCACACTCGGCGCTTGCGCGCCTCCTGTGATCCGATCTGGCAAAATCAACTCGAGCCGAATACTGCATCCCAGATCAAGCTACTGTTATAATAACTCTGTTATATTGAGCGGACTAAAATACAACAAATTACCAAAACACTTTTGATGCAAGTCATCAAAGATGCCAAGTCAGTATCACATGTAATTTACTGATACAGTTGGGATATTTTTCGCTATTTCTTAAAAGATATTGTTCCACTAAATACTAATTTTTGTTCATGAGTTCATAAAACAATGTTACTGAAAAGCAGCATTTAAGCAGTAAAGAGTAATTCTTTAGCCAGCAATCATTTCCATAACAATTTGATGCATTGCTCAAAATTTTACAGTATGCCTCCAAACATTATTCAAAGTACTACTAGATTGCTGTTAAACTAAAATAAAAAAAAAATATCGTAAAAACAGTATTACTGAAATTAAGTATTTACAAACCCACCACAGAGTTATGTCTTGTGATTTAATGACGGTATTTATACATGGTCCGCGTAAAAATATCGGGGAAATACAATATTTACCAGTTGAGAACAAGTAAACTTCATTAACTTTGACCAACACAACTCAGTCACTTAAATAAAAATGGCCGCCAACTTTAATTTGCCACGCCAATATGTGGCAAAAACAGCAAGTACTTCTGTACATGCTATCTTAAAAATTCTTTCACGAAAGTAAAATACTTCAAACCCTTATGCAAGCCATACTTTTCAATTTGATGTGATCCACTAACATACTAGCAGTCAACATTGAAAACTTAACTTTCCCATGGGAAAGGCTATTTCCCCATATGAATGCGGCATTTTCTCATGGAAAATTCACTTTCTCATGGGAAAATGACTTTCCCATGGAAAGAAAATGTGGTAAATTTTCCCATGGGAAAGTAAAACTCCCATGGGAAATACATATAATACTTAAAATCATGATAAATCGTTATATTTTAATCTTATTCTACACCAGGCCCATCACAACATGACTTTGGAAGAAGTTAGTAATCACTTTAATTTTTATAAGGTTCTCCCATAGGAAACCGTTCCCATATTTTGGCCATGGGAAGTATTTTCTACGGGAACGATTTTCCATGTGAAATATTTCCGGCGGGAAGACTTAAAATAATCCCATGGGAAATGTTTCCGGTGGGAATGCATTCCGAGGGGAAGATTTAATATAAATAAGTCATTTTACGAATAAGGAAAAATATCAGAAACTGAATATTCTTAACTAAATACCTATTCACATATGACAGAATATTTCTGCAATTCTGCAATCTCCGGGTATAGTACGACCAACCCCGAACTGTACATTTTTGAGAACTGCATTTAGTGTCATAATGAAACTAACATAAAATCATGTATGTCTGACCCTTTTTATTGTATCAAAAATAATACTATGTCATTAATATAGGCCTTATTGGCCATTTCCCCCCATTTCGTATCAGTGATATATGCTTGAAAATATCGACCAATCTGCCATAAACGACATAATAAATATTACGTGCTGTTAGATACAAAAGTAAAGATACAATTGAAAATACAGTCGTCGATACAGGATTTACGTTTACTGCGATTATTGTTACTAGAAAGTGCGTAAAATACTGATTCAAACCTTTGACCTTCACTGATGACCTTGATCTTGAGCGCCAGAAGTCAGCACACAATTTTTACACTTTGGCTTGGGAAGGGAAACATAGCAATCACGTTCATTGATGGAGCAGGCATAAAATCAAAGGATCGATCCTTTGACATTGACTGTTGACCTTCAGCTGGTAAAATTAAGATGTTTCCTATAAAATGACATTGTTCAGTTTTCGTACTTTTTCAAACCCAAAATGTAACAATTACTTAGTCTAATCATGTTATAATAATAACAATAATAATAATAATAATAATAAGATTATCAAATCTGAACCATTTTTATATTGAAAACATCGCATTTTCATATAATGCTAGTATTTATACTTCGAAAGTTAACCAATCATCATATCACCCTATACTTTTCACAAATAACAGATCACCTTTTATTGTTCATTTTGCCAGTTGGGACCTTTAAAGGTACTATATTTTG
Source organism: Mercenaria mercenaria (assembly GCF_021730395.1). NCBI lineage: Eukaryota > Metazoa > Mollusca > Bivalvia > Venerida > Veneridae > Mercenaria > Mercenaria mercenaria. The sequence goes on from NC_069375.1 coordinate 66,740,691, forward strand.
GCGCAACTATACATTTTATATGACAGATTTATATATAATACATTTTTCAAGTTTTCAAAATTCAGGCCTCATTTATAAATTCGAGTATTTAGTCATAATTTTACCCGTAGCGTTTTAAAAAATCTGTTTGTTGATCTTCATCAATATCCGCTACCAAATAGTACGATGATTATAATGCAACAGTACAATGGTGCTAATGCGACAGTACGATTGTGATATAGCGATAGTACAACAGTGATAACGCGACAATGCGGTAGTGATAACGTGACAGTACAATGATGCTCACGCGATAGTTCGGTGATGATAACGCGATATACGATTATGATATTACGAAATCACGATACTTCGATAAGGAAAACGCGATATCACGATATTACGATGATAAAAACGCGATAGTATGATGGTGAAAACATGGAAGTATATCGCATTATCGCGTTTCCGTTATCGTAGTATCGTGTTATCATCATAATAGTATCGCGTTTTCGTTGTCGTAGTGTCGGGATTTTGCGTTTTCATCATCGTACATTCAAAGGCAGTAGCCCTCCCGGAATTCTGAAATATTAGGCAATCAATATTCATCAATGTCATGTCTGCTACTCCTACTGTTGTGGTGGAAAACTTATACGCTAATGATACTTTTAGGAACCGGAATACCTAATTTAAACTAGGTAGATCTGTTGAAGACTAATTATTGTTCAGTGCTTAAACAGGGACCTGTTCTGTTGCTAATGCCGCTGCTGCTGCTCGTCCTAAAATTTATGGCATGCAGGTTTCACACATTTGCGCTCAGAAATCAGAGACTAGCAAATTTATCTTTAAAAACTCGGGTTTATTGTTGACAATAGCTTTAAAACTATTGCCAACATTAAACTCGAGTTTTTTTTAAAAATTCGTCATACCCAGCCCTTATATTATTGTGCATTATTTACCATATAGGATTTAATGTTGCTTTTTAAACATAATAGACCTGATTATTATTCATGGACACTGTCGTAACATTAAAGTCATTATAAGGAAGTATTGCATTTTTTCATGCATGCATAAACTTCTGCAGACCTAAATATGAAGATTATAAAATTAGATCTTGACCAAGAAATGTATGTATTTATTAAATTCAATGAATGACCGAATGACCCCAGTCTTTTTAACTTTCTTCATACTTCATAGAAATAATTGTACAATACTGCGTTATTCGAATTTCTACATACCAATTTCTTTCAAAAAATGAATAAGTTTCTGTGCTTTTTAAAAGAAATTAAAATGTTCACTTTCCATAGTATTGGACCTTTAAATCGCCCAGGTTAGGGTTAGGTTTAACATTGGTTTAATAGGGTACATTACGCTCAATGTAGGAGATTTAATGTCGACTTGGACCATGTTTCATTCAGGAGGTCATGACGGAAGCAATATATTAGATTTCATTACAATTACATGATTAACAGTCGTTGAATCGATAAAACTACATTTCGTAAGCGTTTTCCACGATCATGTTTGAAATATGTCGACTGAATGTGGCGTAACTTCATAAAGATAAAATATAAATTTGCATGTAGTATAGAAAACAACCGGCATGTGATTTTATTTACCTATGTCGAAATGTAAAAATGAAAATGTCAATCAAGTCGCTTTGACTGAATGTCAGTTTTTAGGGCGAGGACGAGGTTTCAATGATAATGCTATTGATATTTATGACATTAAAGCCATAAATAGGAAGTGCCTTTACGTTGCTTTTTTGATGTTAGCAAAATGATCCTTGTGCGAATTCATTATTTTTACGCAGGAATATCCAATTGAAAAGAAAACAAATAAAACGACTTACGTCCGTGTTTTTGTTTTACCGAACGTTTAAACCTTTTAATATAACCTATTAATGTTTATTTAGTGGGCAATATAGATGTCGTAGTAAGTATTAATGGTAACATATAATCTTGAGGCGGTCTTCTTTATATCACTTTCTGTAAACAAAATTGCATACTATTAAAATTAGGAATGAACTGAATGAATAATTCAGAGAAAAACAGATAAAACAATTTACAATGACGTAAAATGAAGCGCATTTATTTCGTATAAACAATTGTTTTGACTTTTCTTGTAATTGCTTCGATTTTAGTAAGTATAAAAAAGGCATAAAGATTTGACATTTAAGGAAAATACATTCTGCCACTAGCTTCAATGATTTAAGATTGACACTCAAGAATATATGATTTAGGTCATACAAATGTGTATTTACATAAATGATATTTGTTTGTTTCAAAACATCTTATACGTGACGAGTGAACACCAGATGAAATATTTCACGAGTGAACATTTAGATATGGTGGGGAAAACTTTGATTTCAAAAGTAAAACAAACAAATATTCTTTTTGATTTGCGTTTTTACTACATATACCCATTTCTAGCTTATTTAATGTATCACTTAAAAATATATTTGATATTTTTCACTGTGAAAATACAAGATATATATTTCATCCTGCTAATTCGATAGTTCACTAAAACATGTAATAAACTTTACTTTCTGCATTGAAACATAATAAAGATAATCAATAAAGACAGCAGGAAGGCATGTAAATTCGTCACTGGAAAAACGGTCAATAATGAAATATATAAGCTAACAGTTACTGAGAAAAAATAAAATAAAATAAAATACAAACACTGTCAGTACGAGCATCTGAAATTTTATTTTTATCTTATCTGTAAAAATTACCTATCCTAACAGCACAAATCTATTAAAGCCATACAGCTTTAATAACGTTCATCCTGGACACATATATACTCCGCCTATATATAATACGAGAAAATAAAAGTTCCGCTATTTATATGATTAAGCTTCCCAAAACGTCGGTATATCACAATACGTTGGTAGCGGTCAAATACTTCAATGCGATATTTCTGTATCAAAATAATAAAATATAAGTGGTATTTGATCAGCTCTGAGACATGGTCGACAAGGCACTCTTGTGAAGCATTTTTTTTCGGAAACAACAGTAAACAGAATGGTTAGTTATATGACCAAGGCCTATATTTCTGTATAGTTTCAAAGGTTTGTAGTTCACAAATTGAGGTACAGTAACGACAATTTTGATATGAATAAATTCTCTTCATATAGATCTATTAATGTTAATCTTTAGCCTGCTGGCGGCAAGTAATGCTGTCTTTGCGAACAGCGCATGCACATCTGTGCAATCTGATCACGATCTGCACTGTTAACTATTCAATCAGAAAATTTTCAGTAAACGCCAATTCAAACGTTAAATGGTACTGCCCAAATTGATTGATGGACCAGTCCATTATAGAAATTCAGTAGACTAAAGGTTAATAAGCTGAATCAGATCCATTATAACTATTGAAAGAGTTGTCCGGATAATATTCACTCATGTCTTACTAAACATTCGCATTATGTAATATTTCAAAATGAAAAAAAAGAGAAATTACACGGCATATGCATGTTCAAACAACATGTGACGTTTCACTTCTTTGAAGTGCTACATTTCAAAACTTTTAGGTCAGATCAGGGATTCATCTTGACAAGGTTCAGCGCATATACTGGGACGCAACAGTCTTTAAAATAGCTCAAGAACCTAACTCTTCGAATGTAAAAGGTAAATGAGGCATGAGGGGTTTTGCAATTTTCATCACCTCTCATGAACAGTAAACTATGTTATAACAAAGAAAATCTTACATTATGGTAAGCTTTTGTGAATTGTGTGGATTCATAATTTCTGTTGTTTAGGACGAATAAAATCAAAGCTTGGTTAGATTTTGGGGCATCTGCTCCTATGATGAAATTTAAGAGTATGTTGTAAACTTTTTCTAAAGAAGCGAGGTTGCGCTGCATACTTGTTTTATTGTTCCGATATAAAATATATAGAGGATATTACATTCTGTGTGAAAAATCTCAGATGTTATATTCTTGTTAGCTTTTCCTGTCGAAACATATAATTTATTTTCTTTTACCATTATAAACAAGTCAATTAGACCAATGTCTCCTATAATGTAAACGACGCCGACGTCAAAGCTTTATTACTCTAGTGTATTATCGATTTTATGTAATGGCTTTATTACACTCCCGCGACGTCAAATATGTGATAAAAATAGATAAACCCACTACTACGTGATATGATTACTAATATTCCTTTAAAATTATTTCAAATAGTTTTATTTTGTGTATAGTCTGTTTTAACTGAGACATCCAATGGGTCAAAATAAATCAGAATTAACAGTCCTCCTTTAGAAAGAATAGAGTATTTGTAAACACTTTCTATCTTATAAACTCTAAGTTTTGTTATCGCCTGAATAAAAGGCTGGAATTATCAAACACACTTAAAATTACGATGATTCTTTTTTGTCTAATGGCAACTTCTTGATCTTAATGTTTAATTTTGGAAATCCCTTATGAGACATTGACTTGTTATCATCAGTTTATAAGGTTATAAGTTATTAAGGTAATGTGTAGAATAAAGAGTAAAACGATTAGATAGGAGCAAAACACCAATGTAAACGCCTTAAGGCGTTAATTGATGAGCAGTGTTAATTTATCAAATTTCTAAATGCTGCTGTCACGCAGAGGGAAGGTGAAAACTGGGACATACAGTGGGATAAATACTAATACGAGTACACTGCTTTTTGCACACTATTATGACTAAGTATGTTTGAACGTGTTCCCTCAGGACAATTACGCACGGATTAATCATAGAACTAGAATTACAATTTGTTATCAATTATCGTTATCGATATACAGAAAACAAAAGAAAAACGCTTCACATTTTGATTACTTTTGTAATACCTTGCCATTATTTAAGCATTTATGTTGCATCAAAGTAACTTGATGATATGAATGTTAAGGACTATGGACATTTCTACAATATGAAATTCATAAAATTTAATCTAAAATTATTCAGTTAATAAGAGTTTATACACCTGACTTAGAAGCGTAAATATTGGACTTACGTTTCGAGGTTTTTGACGTGAAATTCGGTCTCAACTCTTGACATTGTCATTTATCTTGACACTAAATGTCTGCAGGTAACAAAGCAGATGTTTAAACTACAAAATAACTGTTTAACTCTGTTACTTCATTTGATCGTTTTGTCCGCATGTGTTTGCTTTTGTCTTTATCTATGTTTGCTGGTCTTGTGGGTGTCCGCGTGCTATGGATTGCGCTTTGAGGTGGCCGCGTTTTTTAAATGTGACTTCACTTGTTTGATATTCACCCTTGTCATTTATGGAACAAGCAATGAGTCAAGATAATATGAACCAAATAAATCCTGTATCAAATCATATTTTGGAAAATATATCAAGCAACCATTATTTAGGGAGACTTTGATGTTTTACTCCAATAAGTTCTTATATTCATGATATTATAGAACTATAATAAGTTTTTAGACTAAGTAACAAGTAATAAGAATGCCAGAAAACTAATTGTAAAAATGTGTAATACTTATGAATCAATAGAGTAAGCAGCACGTGTCATACGTTGTCCGTATGTCGTTTCTATGATGTACACATACGATTAATATGTTCTCTGATATTTTTTACTAATTTCCCTTAATGTGTACACTTCATAAATAGTTTGCGCCTATTCTACTGAAGACACAAACAAGTTCCATTAATTTCATTGGGGTATTGACGTCATTTGATAACGACATTAGTTACAAAAGATGCATTAAATGTAATTAACAGAATGATACAGAATGTATAATTCGAATGGACACTTATCTATTTCGTGGCGAATCAATACGCTTAATAAAACAGTATTTATTTAGTAGGGACATAGAAAGGAAAATATCCCGCATTATATACCTTTGTGTAACTTATTTTCCCAAACGTAAAGGAGAATCTTTTGTGAGTTACAAAGTAGATATGTCTTCGAGTATATATTTTCATTGGCAATATATGAAAATAATGAAGGACAGAAAGACAGCAGACACAAATGCAACAATCCACTAAGAATAAGAACTGATGCTCAAATTTAACAATTACTTTAGACGAATATCGGTATATGTAATGTCAAAATGATACTTCGCGTTAAGGGCTGCAGGAAAAAAAAATAAACCAATAGTTTCTAACATGCATGTAATATTATTCAAAATACAAAAGTGCGTCAGTTGTCTTTAAGGATTGCTCCTAAATATGAAATTTATACAACTGTTTGAACGTACATCTATTATTGTGTAAAATGCAACAAACAGTGTGTTACATGTCATTTGGAAGTGCTCCTAAATATAAAGATTTGGATAACTGTTTTAACGTACAAGTATTATTGTGTAATATGCAACATTGACTAACATGTCTTTTAAAGATTGCTCGAAATATTAAATTTAGTGATTATAAATATTTGGTTAAATACCGATCTGATAACTTTAGTCTTCCGTAACAACAAATCAGACAAAGTACCTGTACATATTACACTTGGTAGGTATTCAGGCATGCAATTAAACATAATGATTGCTCAACGAAAATACTTGATATAAGATACAAACTTAAAGGCCTTTGTGTCAAGTTTTATGCAACTATTTATCTCTGGAAAGTTTCAGCTTTTATGCAGCTGTTTTCAGGTTATTTAACCCTAACCTACCAATCCTCCGTAGACATTCAACTGGTCTTCGACAAGAAAGTTGTCGGAAGTTATTATACAATGGACGCCCCAAACAAATCTGCATACTGAATATCTGATGCTAACGCAAACCAGATGGCACTATTTTCTCCCAGAAACGTAGTAATTTGTAAATCATGGTCATGTGAAATTAAAAATAGATAACAATTAGATGCAACGGTCATTTTATCAACGAACTGAACATCCTTTATGGATATTTTGTTGCTGATGATTACGTCGTCTGGCACCTAGCGATTTGACTTCCTGTAAATTGGATTTTATATTCAATGTTACTTTACACTTGCTTGCTGCAAGTGAGTTAAGTGCCGTTTGATTACGACAGGGATATGACATAACCTTTCAGAGTGTTAAAACCCGGATTTTGGTTGTTTTACAGATTACATTCGGAAGCAGATATATTCATTTATTTTGTATTCATGTCCTGAAACATCAAATACAATACAATTTGCAATACTTATTAATGAGGAATGAATTTTGATTCCGATTTGAGTTTTATATTGGAATTCACTTTGATCTAAAGTTCAGTATTGGAAAAAAAGACATTAATACCAAACTTCGAATTGACTTATGGGCTGTATCCAGTCCACCAAAATAAGCGAGTTCTATATAACAGTGCTATTAGCTCTTATAACTTTGGTATCATTTGAAAGTATATTGTCTACTGAAAAAAAGAAAATATAAATTACATGACAAAAATATGTTATAGAATTATGTTTTTTACTTTTAGTCTGCAGTGATACTTCAATAGAAATCCAGTTATTACAGTGTAAGATTTATCATTTCGCAGTAAAAATCATGACTGTAATGATTCTTGCATATTATTTATATTTATCTTATTGACTAATTCTTCTTCAGCAGACACAAGTCATTCAAATGATACAAAAACATTGTTTCACCAGGCATCGAAATGTTACCTATTTCGGATCGGATACCTTAAAGCTGATGTACCAAATATATTATATTCCTCTGTGCGCAACACCGGTTGTGTCTTTATGATTTCACACTTCACAATAAAACGCGAAATCATGAGGTATGAAACCATGAACTTCACGATGTAACAATAATTCACATTTTCACAAGCTTCATAAAACATGAAATCGTGAAGTTAATGTATCAGACCGTAAAGTTCGTGATTTCATCTTGACACTGCATTTCAATCTATGCTTTCCGCATAGCACTTCTTTTAGGATGCATTTAAACTCGTTGCAGATTTTTGTGCCTATTCATGCCTTAGCATATTAACAATGCATGAATATTAATTCTAGCAAAATGCTACTGTTCTTGTCACTTTTCGGGTGTATTTTATCAGGAGAGAAAACGTGTGTTAACAGAGAGATTTTCGCGCTCACGTACTGTTAAAACACATTTTTTTTCATAACAAAGAGTAAACGTATTAAGAACCCAAAACGGATAATTAAAAAGAAGATGAAGGTAAGCAATAAAATATTAATTTATTGGTTTTTACGCGTTTATGCTAGAAAAACGTTAGTACATGTTCAGTTCGTGTTATACTGTCCTCAGAATCCTTCGGTAATCGTTGGCATCCTCGCCCTAACGGGTTCGGGCACCAACAAATTTCTTGCGATACTGAAGATGTTATAAAACGAAAAAAAACATGCGTTACCCCAACATTAAACGGATGCAAGTAATAAATAATATAATTACGTTAAGTTTCAATCAGAGATGTTAAAATCTATAATAATTTCATATGGCAGCATAGAATGCAACAAAGCAAAATAATAGCAGATTCGGTTTGACTGAATATGTTCATGAGAGGCGATGAAATGTGCAACACCTCTCACGCATCCCCCAACACACCCCAAGACGGCTTAAACAAAATTCTTTTACAATAGGTATTGATTGCCCTCCGTGATCTCAAAAACCCTCCCCCACTCCCCCAAAACGGCTTAAACAAAATTCTAATACAATAGGTATTGATTGCCCTCCTTGATCCCAAAGGACCTTAATCGTTATTTGTTGATTATTATAAACAGTCTCGTTAAGAAGTATGTTGCATTAGAACATGATGATAATTTTTGCAACTGTATCACATTTCACGCTTTAAGTGTTTTTCCAGGAACATAGTGAAAACAATATATGTAATATTAGCAATTCTTTTACATATTTGAAATCAAAACATGACATTTTGTTCCTAGTGTTAATGGACCAATTTCGTGTTTTGGAACATAATACATCCAGACCATTAGCACGACTGTATTCTAGAATTAACGAAGTGTAAAAAATATTCCATATCACTTATATGCATTGTTTCGTAGGCGTACATAAATCTATGTATGTCGGACGACAAGTATTAATGGACCAATGTCAGTTAGGGTTATATAATATGCTTTGAAATAATATTGAACTTTTTATCAAACTGAATGTGAAAGATATGCAAACGTTATCTAACTCCTTTATCTAGACATAAATAAATTATTTCTAATATATCAGAATCATTCAATGCAAATAAAACACATGAAGTTGAAAAGTGCCAAACAGAGCATAAAATAGTCAGTCAAGTATAAAATTTATAATTCATATTTTGTACTTCAGGTAAAATATTATATATATAACGCATTAAGATTTATTCCTTTATAATACAAGCTTACGGTTTTTAATAGAAATCAAAAAATTCTAAAACTTCATGAACAAAATATAATCAAAGAAGTAGGCATGTATGTGTCACATAAGCGTGAAAGACGTCATAAAACTATGGCTCCATCGTATCTAAATATCTAAACGTATTTCAACGCCGCTATCAACTTAATACATACGGAAAACACTTGCGGGTGTACTCTCACCACAAGACGTGATTTCAAAGAGCAGTATAATGGATATATTGTGTTTTGTCTCGGCAAGATTTCTGAGTTACAAATGTAAATTTACTATAATTATAATTTAAATTAAATGGAATGTCCCATTTCACATATATCCCTTAATGCCTTAATGCATCTAAGGTTCATATAGATAGCGTACAAAATAATATTCAAATATTTGCCAACGGTTACCGCTGTATCCTTATTAATATTATTTGAACCATTGTTAATTATATTTATCAGTAATTTTGTGACTTTACAATGTCATTGCACAATCTGTGATATTTGTCTCCTTGCAATGTATAGGAAATTTTATAAACGTACAGTTATAATAATGACAGATGTCGCCACTATGTTGAGGGGTATTTAAGAAAATTCAATTAGAAATGATATAACAAAAATCTCGAACATGGAGTAGTTTTATGCGCATATCAAAAGCCGCAACTGATTGATAATGATTGCTTACCAAAACAAGTTTACGTCAATGGGGAATATTAGTCAGTTACTTCCCCTGATTATGTCCAAGAAGTAGATTGGTCCTACCTCTGTTTTTATCGTTGACTTCTTTGTAATTTGCAAAAGCAATATCTACTCTAAATTCCATTGGATTGGAAAATGATTAAGGACATGTTTTCATTTAGTGACCCTATGCTAAATTATGGTTTTTTTATCATTTTTGTTTAGAAACCTACGCATAAAGCATATTTATCTTGACTTACCACAACACCTTGGACAAACGAAAACGAAAAAGTCAGAGGAATCCAACTGAAAGGGACCAAGGTAGTATTTGGTTATTCTTGCACTTTATCCTACAAATTTTCAAGGGAAGTAACAAGCTAATGTTCCTCATTTTTAGAATTTACAAACTGCTTAACACCTATCCGTTTCTGTAAATAATTGTAGTTAGTTGGCATAGATTTTAATACAACCTAACATCTTACGTAGTCAAACAAACCCCTAGTTTAACCAGTACAAACAATAAAACTTCAAACTGAAATGATGACTTTGATAGTTGTCAGGGAACAAGTCTCAGTGGAAAATTATAAATACTGTAATATCCATCGAAATCTTCATTAAAATCAATGCAAGTGCTGATAACATGTCTGCTTACAGAAAATCTCTTCATTAGATAAAAACTAACACCATTATCTTATCAGTTATATACTGCACATTGAGTTCACGGACTTTAATACATCAAGAAATTTAATTTAAAACAGTTAATACAACAGTTCTGCGGACATTCTGATCGCTTAACCAAAATTTCATATCCCAAATGTCTGGAGTGCTTGATTATCCTGGTGCCTTTGAGCTTTGCCGATTTATTTTTATTTCTTTATTTTACATTACCTGAAGGACTGTGCATATTGTGTTCAATTCACATTCATGTTATGGCGATAAAAACAATGTAACAATGAAAGCGTCTGAAAGTAAAATAACCACCTTTTTTCAAAACGACTGGAACGCAGAATCTAAATTTACTGCTACGGCAATCAGTAGTCTAATGGGCTCATTTGGACCACAACGCACCCGGTGACCCCTTCTATATTATATGTAAAGCCGCCATATTGGATAATCCGCAAAGCGTGAATTTTCAGAATCGATCATCCGTGAATCTATCCATTATTTTACATAACTTGGATTCCCAGTTTATAACCGTTTAAACGTTTTTAATGTTCAAATCAATATTTATTTTTTCTTACTATTGTAATCTATAACACGCAATTTCACTGTATACGGCATAAAAGCTTTTACTGTTATTTTTTTCTTTTAATCTATAACTTTAAGTTAATAATAGTAAAAAATATTGGACTTTCCGTAGTTAAAATATAGTAACAGTCCACGGTTCATAATTCATCATATCGGTAACAAACGTTTGTACGCATTCGCCAAGTTGATTTATACATAATAAACTCTAGATAAAATGTAAATAAAAGAGATTTGACAAATTAAACTTTCTTTAACATAACTATGAGATCCCATTTTAACAAGATATATGTTGAATTTTGCATTTACCTATTTCTAAATTGGTGTATTTGTCATTTATTTATCTGACACAATTACAAAGTAAATTCAATCAAGTTGAAGCAGAAAACAGCATATGTAGGTAACCAATCAAGAAATGTTTTGATTAAGATTAACCAGTCAAATCTCGTTTCGATAAAGATATATAATACTTTTTACGTATAAATGGTATGTCATATTTCAAAGAGACGGCTAAGAGAAAGGTTCAGATAAACCGCAGGGACATAAAGGTAAAATATTACACTGACAATAATCTTTCTTTTCATATAGATATTTTTATGGTTAAATATTCTTTATGATCGAGCCAGGTTTAATGTTTTGCTACGGATAATTGACCTTATTCACTCAGCAATACGATAAACTAAATAGGCGGGTAGCTTGTAGGATATTTTGTAAACGGGGTTAAGAGGTTTGAAAGTGTTATTCTATCTTTCATATTTGACAAGTGGCATGTGCCAGTGTCCTTTCATGGTTTAAACATCAAAATAAAAAAAAAAACACAACAAGATTGGATGTAGCTTATGTAAATTTATTTACATGATATTTACAAGACATACAATACAATACACAAGTTACACAAAAGAGCTTCACTTTAGAAATTAAAATCTGTAGATATGTAAAAATCACTGCAGGTCATTAGCTTTCATTCAGCTATTGAACTTCTTCGGATAATATTTCCATTGTACAAAATATTGCTTATTTTGTCCTTTTCCTCTTGTCTTTATAATTCTGTTTATTTTAAAGCTGTGATCTGGATCGTAAGTCACTTTCTGCATTTCACTCTCATAAAATGTTCCTTTTATTTCTTCATCTTGCAAATCATTCAGCCTGTATACAGGCAAAGTTCCTCTGTGATAACGTTTTGACACTTGGAACACTTCTCCACTGTACGTTTGATCATACGCACGAGTAAACGCATTTCTCAAATATGTAATCCTTACATAGTCACCAATTTTGAATTTAAACGGTTTTAGTTTTGCGCTGATTTTGCCTTTCCTCGGATTTTGTGCAAAATATGTGGCTAATCTCACTTCTTCCTGGTTAGCGTCTTTTACACTGGCCTGTGTTGTTCCAATTGTTCTATGGTATGTGGTATTGTATGACTTTGGAATTGCTGATAAGCTAGGTAGATATGTGTAGTTATCCTTGTATGCTAAGAAGCGCATTATTCTTGATTTTAAGCTTAATACTCGTGCTAGCCTTTGTCTCATTTTGTGTTGGCGAGTATAAGACATTATATTTTTTCATCAGATCTTGTACTGATTTGGCTCTGAACTCCTGACCTGAAATTGTACAATTGATAATTGTAGTCATGTCTTGAGAAAAGATGTATGCATTTGAAAAAAAATCCAGGCTGATTTTACTTCTGATTGTGAATAATGTATTTATGTAAAGAAATTTTATAAGATGTTCAAGACATATACCTTTGTCAGTTATCAATCTTTTCGGCATGCGGCCTGAATTTGTGAAGATGTCTTTAAATGCCTCTGTCACATCATTTCCAGTTTTCTGTTTGAGAGAGGTTTTAGCCAAACGTACTTGTTGACTGTATCGATAACTAATAGTATGTATTTGTATCCTTTGTTCCATTTTTCAAACTTGACCATATCGATTAAGTCTGCCATCCAAAGGTTGTCTTTTCCGCTACTGACCACATGATTTCTTTGAAACCGTCTTCTCACAGGTTTATGCAGACTGTATGCTTCTTGATTGTGTAGAAATTTCCGGATTCTGTGCATCCCAATGAAATATTTGCCTTCCTCTTTTACGGCTTTGTACAATTTTTGTGGTCCGCTGAAACTCGCAGGATGCGACTGATCAAAATTAATCCTTTTTAAATAGTTTTCCCATTGAGCCATGTCTGCACTCTCCAAAATCCACAACGTAAATGAAATAATTGTTTATACATTAAGTATTTTATTCAGTATCAGACTCGTCCTCCTCGCTGTCTTCATCGATTTCCTCGTCCGACAATTCTGTCTCAAATAGTTCCATAAATTCAGGCTTGTACTTTCGCAGTACACGCTTAATTGCCGATTGAGTGCTTACATTCTTCTGTGTCAATGAATGTGTATCTTGTAAAATCTTTTGATGCAGTGTACTGTTTTGAAGTGGCAGAATATACAAATCAACAAATAGTCGTATTTTGTGAAGAATGTGCGTTCGTTATACGGCTGAATACGATCTTCAGTCATTTCCTGTGCAGACTCCTTGTCTTCTCCGTCCTGTATAAACTGATTATACAATTTGTCGTATTTATCGTCGTTACAGTTTATAGCTTTTTTCCAGAAGGATAGATAAGCCTGATTTTCTTCAACGTTATCTTCCATTTCGCCATCACTGCTGTATTCTATTTTTCTTTTCTTTGGTTGCGTAGTGTCGTTATTTTCTGCACACCACCCTAGTTTTACATGTCTCTGTACATCGTGCGAAGAGTCGAACAAAAGTCCACAATCGTCGCAAGCATTTGTATAAATTTTTCAGCCATAATTTCACAATTATATCCTGCGATGTCCACAGTTTGACTTCCGACTGACAAATGATTTAAATCTGACTGCTGCTCGCCTTTTATACAATTTCGATCTGATTCTGTCATTTGATTGGACAGTTCTGTAAGGCTTTCGTTGTTCGTAGATTTTCTGTCTATCCACATTAAATCATATTTCAGTCTTGCATGTTCCGGTGTAAATGGCTTAAGATCCTCCAATAGACAACCATAGGGCTGTTTAGTTGCTTTCTCAAACTTCTTTAAAAAGTATTCACTTTTACCAGGGTACATCTGTCTCGCTAATGTGATCATAGATTGTTTGTCCACCAGGTTATTGAACATTACCAGGTAATGACAATTTCTTCTCTGTGTCGGATCCTTACTAGCGTATAGGTTTTGATTGATGGAAATCACCGACAAAGATCTATGATGAGACCCTTCTGTGAACAAATCCGTGATTCTTTTGTCCTTTCCAGCCTCTGACATCATATCGTCTAGAATTAGCAAGTTATTAAACTTCGTGTCAAAATATTCGTCCTCGTTTATGTCCGATGGAATGCCTTGGTAGAATTCCACCTGGGGGTAAACTGTGCTTTGTATTTCCCCATACATTGGTTGCCATCTCTTGTAAAGCCAAACTATTCTCTGTACACTAGGCTTAATTCTGTAGGACTGGTATGATTTTGGAGCAGTTCTTTTACAAATGTTGCTTTCCCACATGCTGAAAAGGAGTAAGTTTCAGCATTATAAATGTTCGAGTAAACAGACTGGTACTACAAAAAAAATATAAAAAAAGGAAAATAGTTAGGTTATATTCTCACTGGTAAGCTTTCTAGGATCGTTAATAAATGTTTATAAAAGTCAACAAACACAGAAAACAAAATATATACCTGTGGGACCAGAAATGATCATGGTAAAATGATGCTGGAGAATAGTTGGATCAATTTCCCGTGACGCTCCCTGCGGGGATCCCCGTGGTGCTTCCTGAGGCGCTCCTTCTGGAGCTTCCTGCGGCGCTCCCTGAGGCGCTGCTTCCGGAGCTCCCTGCGGCGCTCCCTGAGACGCTCCTTCCGGAGCTCCCTGCGGCGCTCCCTGAGGCGCTCCTTCCGGAGCTCCCTGCGGCGCTCCCTGAGGCGCTCCTTGTGGAGCTCCCGGCGCTCTTTGCGGAGCTTCCTGTGGCGCTCCAAAATGCGCTCCTGATGCCAATTCAGGCGTATGAGTTGAATTTCCAAAGCGTTCATCTTCTTTTAGATGTTTGTTTCTTTTATGCCGCATCATGTTGTATCTACTACAAAACGTTTCACCACATTCCAGACAGTTAATTCTATCCATCTTTACACTGCGACGTCTGTTATGAAAATAACAATAATGCAACTCTACCAACTTATATATGCATTTTCGATAGGAAATTAAAACAGCCAATCAGATCGCTTTATAAGCTCAAGAAACCCAATAAAACGTAATATTAAAGCTGAGTCTTCATTTTCTCTTCAGATTTCACAAAGTACACAGACATGGCCTATCAGTGTGAAACGTGTGGAACTAAATTTCAGAAGCTAAGTCAGCTCTTACAGTATCGGCGAACAGAAAATCATTGGCAGAAGTATACCTGTCCCAGCTGTAAAAAAGTGTTTACTAGAAAAGACAACTTGGAGCGTCACCTGAAAAAAAACATTACGATGAAAACAACCATCACTGCCCAGATTGCCTAAGTGTATTTACCAGAAGGGAAGCACTTGATGAGCATTTTCATCAACACCATACTCAGTCAGGTGGTGCGGCATCAAAACGCACTTTAGAAGACATTAAACGGGGAGGCCTTCCTGCCAAAAGAGCAAAACTAACTGCAAAAGATAATTTAGATCTATTCTACGATATAAAGAAAATAACAGAGAAGAGGATAGAAAAGTTCAAATCGACGGCAACATATTATAAAATCTCATTCCATGATTTGGAAGTATCAGGGCTTCAAAACATACTTCAGTCACTGAAGATAATGTTTCAGTCCATTCTTGACAATGTGATGCGGGATATATCTTCAACAGATTTAGTTAGAGTGTCACTGGATAATGCGGAACTGGATTTCCCTATTGTATTGCCATTTATGAAGCGATCCCAATTAACTGTGGAGCGTCTGTTGTCGGAAATTGAACAGTCGTATGAAGAATTTGTCCTTGACGATACACTTGGAATTGAGTTGGTGCATGTGCAGATGCCAGTAGGAAGTGGTCATAAACGACAGCCTTTCGTCAATTTAGACAAAATGCTTCAGGACAA
This sequence comes from Mercenaria mercenaria, assembly GCF_021730395.1. Lineage (NCBI taxonomy): Eukaryota > Metazoa > Mollusca > Bivalvia > Venerida > Veneridae > Mercenaria > Mercenaria mercenaria. The sequence goes on from NC_069375.1 coordinate 66,756,907, forward strand.
GAAATGCATCATACAGATTCAGAACAAAGATAAGTTGTGCTGTGCGATCGGGCTTTGATAACAGCAATTGCACAAATAGAAAAACATCCGCATTGGAATAATATACGACAAGGCCGTCACATACAGTACCAGCTTGCTGTTGATTTACACCAAAAGGCAAATATTCCATTGCAATCATGTGGAATGGAAGAAGTTAAAAAAATTCAGAATGTCCTACCAAAGTATCAGATCATTGTGTTATCAAAGGAACATTTCAACAGTATCATCTATGAGGGTCCAGAAGGAAGAATTCCAGTTTATTTATATCTTCATGACGGACATTTTGATGTTATAACAAAAATAACTGCATTCCTGAACAGGAGTTATTTTTGCCAATTGTGTAAAAGGGGTACAACACGAAAGAAACACACAGATGTAATAATCCTTGCCCTTACTGTCATCATATACACGAAGACGACTCTGAGGATTGGATATTCTGCAATGACTGCCATAGATCGTTGAAAAATCGAACATGTTTCCTGTGGCACTTACACAAAACAGACAATGGAAAATCCGACTGTGAATTGTACTTTTAATGCATTAAGTGTGATCAGGCAATCAATACTAGATTACACAAGAAAGAACACATCTGTGGAGAGAAGTATTGTAAAACGTGCAAGGACTTGTTTGAAGAGGACCACTGCTATTACATGACACCTGTATACCCAGACGAGAAACTCACAGATAGTCAAGATGAAACAAAATACATCTTTTTCGATTTTGAGTGTACACAAGATGATCAGATGCAATGTGAACGTGGATATATGCCTGGGGTAAACAAAAGATGTTTGAATTGCAGCAAGGCTTGGTGTGGTTCATCTGAACATCGACCGAACTTATGCATCGCTCATAAAGTGTGTGACATGTGTATAGAGGGCACTATTTCTTCTACATCACATTGTAGCCAATGTGGTCAAAACGAACGCATTTTTAAAGGCTCCTCTGCCGCTTCTCTCTTTTGCCAGTGGTTATTTTCTGAAGAAAATGCTGGGAGTACCGTCATATGTCACAATTTTAAAGGGTATGACTCTTATCCGATTCTGAGCTATCTTCATGATAACGCTGTACTCCCAGAAGTCATAACAACGGGTTCTAAATACATGTCTATTTATGTTACAGTGTGCAACGTAAGATTCATCGATTCATTATAAATTTTGTTCCTATGCCACTGGCGGACATGCCTAAAGCTTTTGGAGGGACTGAAATAGCTAAAGGATATTTTCCACATTTATATAATAGAAGGGAAAACCAGTTCTCAGTTCTCCAGTGCCTGCCTGAGTTAAAATACTATAACCCCAGTAGCATGAAACCTCAAGTAAGACAGCAGTTTTTTGCGTGGTGTTCCGAGCACAAAAATGAATCTTTTGATTTTCAAGAACAACTGATCAGTTACTGTAGAAGCGACGTAGACATCCTTCGACGATGTTGTCTGAAGTTCAGGTCATTGTTTATGGGGTAAACGTCCAAAGAGGGAGGAATTGGCATTGATCCGTTTCAAAGTTGTATTACCATAGCATCCGCGTGCAATTTAGTTTTTAGAACCATATTTTTACAACCTGAAGACATTGCAATTATTCCTCCCCATGGTTACAGGCCAGAGGCTAAGCAGTCCATAATGGCTTATCAATGGTTATCGTATTTGGCACATGAAAAAAACATCAATATCCAACACGGTAGAAATCTGGGTGAGAAACAAATTGGTCCATACAAAGTTGACGGTTATTATGAAACAAAATTGGGCGAAAAGGTTGTTCTAGAAATGCATGGCGATTTTGGCACGGATGTCCCAAATGATTCTCAAAGTCCACAGTTAATCCTGTCAGTGAAAAGACCATGGGCGAACTATATTTAGAAACCATGGAAAAGAAAAAGTATCTTGAAGAACAAAGCTTCACATATGTTTCCAAATGGGAATGTGAATTTAGAAAAGATATTGAGCAAAATGCTACCCTTAGAAATTTTATTGAAAACCTAGAGTTCACTACCCCTCTAGAACCAAGAAATGCCTTTTATGGCGGTAGGACTGAAAGCTTCTAACTTTACGAAGAAGCTTCAAATACGAAGCAAATCAAATACTATGACGTCACATCACTATATCCTTTTATTAACAAGACTGGAAAAATTCCAATTGGTCACCCTCAAATTGTTACTGATGACTTAAAACCGTTAGACCAGTACGAAGGGTTAATAAAATGTAAGATTGTGGCACCAAGAGGGCTCTATATACCAGTCTTACCTATCAAATGTAATGGAAAGCTGCTGTTCAGTTTATGTCGTACTTGTGCTGAAAACTATCAGCAATCAGTTTGCGATCACTCTGATGCAGAACGTGCATTTATAGGCACATGGGTTACTGATGAGGTAAAGATGGCTATAGCTCAAGGGTATAAACTAGAAAAAATATACGAGGTTTGGCATTTTATATAACAGCAGTATAACGCTGCCACAAAATCTGGAGGAATATTCACTGATTACGTCAATGCATTTCTAAAGATAAAACTGGAGGCAAGTGGTTGGCCTGACTGGTGTAAAACTGAGCAACAAAAAAGATTGTATATCAGGCAATACTATGATAAAGAAGGCATATCATTAGAATACGAAAACATTAAAAAGAACCCGGGCTTGCGTTCAATTGCCAAACTGATGTTAAATCCCTTTTGGGGCAAATTTGGACAAAGGTCAAATCTCACTCAAACAACCTATATTTCTGATCCCTGTGACTTTTTTGAAATGATGACAAATGATCAACAAGTGGTCAAAAATGTTAGGTTTGTTAACGAAGAATATGTCCAGTTAGATTGGATATATAATGAGGATTTCATTGAAACATCCTCTCGAACAAATGTTATCATAGCCGCATATACTACAGCCCAGGCCAGACTCAAATTACACAGTTTTTTACAGAAATTTGGCAATCGTGCTCTATATTGCGACACAGCTTCTATCATATTCGCAGGCAGTCTGGGAGAATGGGAACCCTCACTTGGGGATTATCTTGGAGATTTAACCGAGGAAAATCCTGGGAAAAGTATTACCAAGTTTGTCACTGGTGGACCTAAAAATTACGCATATACACTTGAATCTCCCGACAAAAGCGGCAACTCCTCTATATGCAAAGTACGTGGAATAACACTGAATTACAAAAATAAACTTGCCATAAATTTTGATACCATCCAGAAAATGGTCACTGGCAAAACAAATACCAAAGTGATAAAGGTTGTTGATGAAAACAAAATTTGTCGAAATAAAGAAGTGGGCCATATTATCACAAAAACTGAATGCAAAGACTAAAAAATTGTGTTTGATAAGCGAGTTATTAAATGCAATTATGATACCCATCCTTATGGCATGTAATTGAATTGGAATGTAAGTCACTTGCATTTTATACATGTACATACTAAATCATACTGATTAAAATATCACTACTTTTATGTTGTATACAAATAAAATATATATGTACATAGTATGCTTGTCTTAGTTCTTTTTTTTCTACTGCATTGTGCCACCTGTACTTTATGAAACATTAAACCAAAATAATTATTAAACCTCATGAATCTAACGTTGTACTATACATTGACCTTCCTGTATTTACATTCTCGATCATTAGCCCGTATATGACACTAGGTTTACATTATAACACCTCCGTGGTGTTCAAAATCACCGTTTATGTTACGGACCAATAATTCTGTGACCATAACAAAATAAGCGTGTCATCAATTGAGATAACAAAATACATAAAGTTTAAATATGACAAACATGTAAAGCTCTAGATCTAATCCATTCGATAAAGTCACGCCGGAGTGATTCTGAAAATTCACTCATTTGCGGATTATCCAATATGGCGGCTTTACATATAATATAGAATGGGTCACCGGGTGCGTTGTGGTCCAAATGAGCCCATTAGACTACTACTGCAATCTCTCAGGACAATTTAATTTGATGCGTGTATAATGCAATTTCATCTAATGCGTGCAAGTAATCTGTTCATAATGTTGTCGTCTTAGAAACTATATCTCCTTCAATCGCGAACTGGGCGTCTTAAAGATGGTTCTTCAAAAGGATTGTCAGGACTGCCAAAAAATGGCAGGTTGCGTGTAACTCGTTGTAGTCTGTGAGAGCTTCAGTTATATTTATATAGTCATTTAATGAGTTCCATTTGTTCAGCATCTGGTATGCAAAATTAAAGACACGCAATTCAATAAAAATGGTACTGACCATATAAAACTTTATGAAACAATTACAAAATAATCGTATAAAAAAATTATATCATCCAATTTGAAATGTCTTTCACCCAGCGAAAAAGTAAATATGCTCTCAATCAGGCCAAAATTCAGGGTTTCGCCAGTTGTGCAAATTTCTTAACAAGTCATTTTATGATGTTGACAAGAGAAATATATTCTAGTGTTACACATGAGACATATGCAAATGTTACATTTATTTCATATCTTGTCAATCTTGACTAACTGTCCCACATTTCGTGTTTCCGCAGCAGTGGAAGCAATGTTTGATATTTTATATGTACCCTATCTGTAACTGATATGCAATATTTTGCCAAATATATTTTACTTTTATATTTTAATATTTCATCTCAGTCATATAATTAGCTAAATAACCTCCTGTCCTCAAACTTTAAGAAGTGTGCGACAATGCACTTTGTAAATCAGCAAAGGTACCAAAACAATTATCCTGATGTACAAACTGCAAATGAAAATTCATCGGAATTGTAGTTAAACTGCATGAATTAAAACTAGTCATAATGTTGACATTAAAAAAAAAATGACACAAAATTATGGATTCAATAAAACGTGGTTAAAACAACATTTCTAAAAGTTGTTCTAACATTAAAACATTCATGAATAGAACTCACAATAGCATCAAAGGCTTCGTTTCAAACAAAGAAATTAACTACCTTACCAAGCTCATGGGACCTTCTTGACCGAGCGGTTAAGACCGATAACTTCGAACCGCGTGCCCATCACCAATGTAGGTTTGAGCCTCACTAAAGCACGGAATTCTTCATGTGAGAAAGCAAATACCTTGGGTCTTCTTCCTCCAGCAAACAACCGGAAAGTCGCCATATGACCTATAATTATGTCACTGTGTCTTTAAACCTAACAAACTTACCAATCCCAGGGCGTTAACAAATGGCATCATTCTCGTTTCCGATCAGAGTCGTGAATTTAGATATTGTATTTCATTTGAGAATGTCTTAAGAAAAGGCGAATTTATTAAAACTGAAAACTCTTTATGTCCCTCCTAAGAACGTAAAACACCACCAGGTGATGCCAATGTCTTATTATTATGTCACGTGATATTCAATGTAGTGCAAAAAATGTCACTTATTTAAGTTTACAGCACTTGAATTTGTCTTTAACTTTTTATATATTTGGGTTACTGCTGGCACGGAAACCTTTTTGAGCAATTTCTTAATGCGGCGTCTTTAATATAGGTAAACTAATATATTTCAATTCCAAAGAGTACCATTACAGTTTTAAATTAAGTTTCCATAATATCCATGTGATCATTTAAATTCATGTTGGTCTTTTGGGATTGGCAAGTGTTATAAAAGCACAATTTGATACATGATATATCTTTGTTATGTTTAGACCATTACATCAATGTTTGAAGGCGTTGCGCTATCTTTCAATTGAACATTTAAATATCCGTGACGTCAAATATGAAGATGTAGAGTATTTAATTTCAAGTATTTTTAGTGTTTCATCGTGACACGTCCATAGTCATGTTTAAGGCTTACAACATAACAGCATTCAGCAGCATTTGAACGGAGATGCATGATGCTTTATTCATCTTTCACTCTCATCAGATTTTAATAGTATGATGAAACATTAAACAATAATTTAGATTCTAAATCAATGACCTTTGACAAGACATGACAATAAACATGACAAAGTGTCCTGAGAAATTAAATCATTCGCAGGCTGAAACAATTACAGTCTGTGTAGTAAATTATTATAAGCAATCACTTACTACATGTACATGGAATAAAATCAATTGTATCATCTGGTGAAAGGTATCGGATTCGTTATTTCGTTATTGCGTTTGCAATATTTCCTTCCGAGGCTTTTTCCAGGGTCATTTTTGTCCGAAATTGACATTTAAATCTGGAAAAAGATCCTTTGGAAGCATAGAATGGAACCAAGCAGAATAATAGCAGACTAGGTTTAACCGAGTCTATTCATGAGTGGTAATGAAATGTGCAGCACCTCTCAAGCCCCCCTAGCACCGGCTTACACGCAACTATATTACACATCTATTGAATGGAATCTATGATCCCAAAGGACCAGAAAGTCAATTTCTTTCTCTGTGTGTGTTTTCAGTTTCCGCTTCAAAAGGTATATGTCAGTCTTGTGTTTATACATTATAACTATGTAATTCAAAATACAAAAAGAAAGTATAAAAGACCACTAGGCGTTTATTTAGCTGTTATTCTCAGTTAATACATACCTACATACATATATAAATGAGTATCTACAGATTCCAACTATCTCGTATCTTCTAAAAGTTAAATTTATTTTTATTATGATGTGTACTAGAATCTATCGATCATATTAAACAAAACCAAAATATCTTTCGAAAATTCGTTAAAATCAATAATAATTTCCACAAAAGGCCAGTACATAGAAATTGTTGTCAATAAATAAGAAAAAAATGTCATTATTTTATCCACCATTAACAGCAAATGAAAGTTCAAGGACTCCACATCAAAATGAAATTTAAAGAAGCTGTCTTGGCTAATTTTTCAGAGTTTTATCTTACAAGGAGAATTTTTATCGTTTTTGATCTCATTTTCTTTAATTCATCATAAACATGATTGCGTATCCTTGGTTACACGATTACAGACTTTTATATTATCTGTGCTAACATATACCGTTCGTTAACTTTTAAAAATGAACTAAAACTGAAAACTTATTATACGGTTACTTTCCGCTTTAATACACTATTAAATACAAATTTTATTTCATTACATGTACATTGGCATGTCAAATGAGTGCTTTTTACCCTACTGTAACGCGTGTTTTACGGAACTATTTTCATCTCCTTATGAAATCACCTATTTTTCATTAGCAGAACAAAATGAATCTAAATAGAATAAGTCAAAATTATTTCTCCACAGCCGTGACAATTAAGAACATTTAAATTAAATAAACGTACGAACAAACATATATGGTACTTCTCTCGCTGTTTCAGTATCTGAGAAAACTTTAAAACTCTATTGATTCTATCAAATACTTTGGCTTGTACACGATTGCAAATTCTAATAAAGAACTTGATATTCACATTATTTAAATACATGTATGTTAGTCATTTTTATTCATATCAAACATTACAGTAGATATCTGTCACCGGAGAATATGTAGACATTTAAACGAACCCGGGCTTGGAAATTATTGCAACAGTTGCAAGTCTCCAACAACTGTTTTTCAAGGATTTTGAATTTCGCCAAGAAAAAATGTCAATCAAGTCCGATAACGTGATTAACAATCTTTGTATTAAATTTAGAATTTCTATAAATACTATGTATTCATTTAAATCGTCGAAACTTAGATGTCAGTTTCTAATTCTACTGGGTCTGAATATGAGTAATTAGAGCTGAACTCGAATCAGGCCTTGGAATACCGTTCAGACATTCTACAAACTGAATTGATGGACAGTTTAGTCACTTTCTTCCAAAATTGTCAGTCAATGCCAAAATCATGTGTGGTTTCAAAAAGGGAAGTAAACAAAGAGGAAAGGATTATAATAAAACAACCAATAAATTCATTGTTTTAATTAGAACACACAGCAATCAAACAATCGTTCAATACAATACAGGTAAGCAAGCGCTTTGTAGGAATTTTAGAACATTCTCACATTGACGTATACTGTATATATTTCACCCGAATGCGACGAAGTACAAAAACACTTCAGTATGAAAACAAAATCTGTGAAAAGAACTATCGCTTTGAAGTATCCAAGTACGACTGCAGTTAGGAAAGGTTTTGGTAAGTTGTTAATATCGCCAACTCTAAATGTTTCACGATATTGCTAGGCAATTAAGTTGTAAAATGTATTTCGAATTTTGGATTACTTAAATGTCAACTCATAGAAACTGGATCAGAACTGACAAGGCACATATAAAAGTACAACTTCAGGCAAAAAGCTGAGAAATAATTTTTTATCACTTTATATAGTTACATAGATAAACCGCTTTAATCATTTGGATGAGTGTTAATTGTCTGATTATAAAAAGATTTCATCCACCAGCGTACTAAACTTATAAGTGTTCGTGTTATGCGGAGACGAAATGTCGTTAAAATATTATTTCTATTAGAATAATGTACATTGTTTGCTGTATGGATAATGTCCGTTCCTTTAAATGAAAAACAGAGTTATCTATTGCTTGAGTATGTCGTACAAAGTGAAAGCTGAATAAAAATACACATATTTTGAAACGTTTTGATATCAAAAATATACACGGTATCTTCAATTTGTTAACTTTAATCTTATTATGATTTCTTTTATTTGACTCTTGTCAATGAACTTTATGGTAGGCTATTCATTACCAAATGTTCCGAACACATGCTAGGAAAGGTTTGGCGGCGTAATAATTTTATATCTCGAAGAAGCGAAAAGGAGCAAATTAAGCGGGTTGAATGTAATGAACTGTAGTTTCCTATATAAACGTTAACACCCCTTTTTCTTTCTCTTTTTCTAAAGTAGCGATATAGTTCTGGGAATATAAGTCTCTGAAAATCTGATATGATAGGAAATGTCGAGAAAAAAAATCAAGTAAATGGATTTTATGTTGAATAATGAACCGACGGATTTAATGGTTTTCAGCCTGATACAGTTACCTCAGTTACAACTAATGTTTAATGTATCTCAAAATGCATTTGAATGAAATATTTTCAGACAAACACTACTTCGTTCATAAAAGGTGGATTATGTATTTATTTCAAATTTGCATGAAATTTAAAAATTGATGATGTTGCTTTGCATTTTCAAAGATTTGATGAAATGAAATGAAGTAATAACTTACACATGTGACTGTTCCTATGTTTAAAGATATTTATTTAAAAAAAAATTGACCAACATACTATTCCGTCTATTTCAAATATAAGTTATATAACTCGAGCTTAAAAGTGAATTTCGGATATCAGTTTTGTGATACACATTAGTGTATTTAATTCGCTAGAAGATGCATAAAGACCAATGTAATTTGATACAATCTTTAACAACGAGACCGCATTTATATAGTTGTATTCCCTTAGAATACTTCCATCATACTAACCCACAAGCACATATATCTTTGCCACATGAAACAAGGATGAAATGCTGTATTAAACTGATTACTGGAACAGTGGAGTACATAGCTATAACATGCTTTTAGCTGATGTGATAAAGTGGAACAAGCAACAACGTTTTGCGCTGTAATTTTCTCCTAATATCCGAACTGTATTGCTTAATATAATAATTTCATTACACTCTCATTGCGGTCAACAATAGTATATTCTAAAATGTTAAAAAAAGACTCGTACCTTTTGAAGCTTAAAGTCGTTTTGTCTTTGCCCGATTTCATTAAATAAACGTTAACAAAGACTAGGTGCTTCGTTGTTCCTTTCAACAAGCGCAAAACGTTCAGTGACAAAAGTTTTTTTAGTACAGTTGGACCAAAACTCTGGAACGAATTGCCTCTCCAAATAAGGAACTCAAACACATTAGATGTTTTCAAAAAGAAGTTGAAAACTCATTATTTTATAAATTACTTTGCACTCTTTTAGAGCCTGTGACTGTGATTTTGCATATACTGTGGTAACTCGAACTGGATGATTTTACTGTGTAAATATATTCGATTATGAACAATTTTGTCAAGTTGTCTAAAACAAAAGTGCAGTTGTTTGTAATAATTTATGGACATGTCACAATAACTCACTTTTACTTACTTACTAACAAAACAGCTTACTCTTAATATTCTTATATTTTATTAATCTTATCTGATGCCTGATCTTTTCTTTAATACTTACTAAATAGTTGATTCACAATGATATTTATGCTTATTTATTTCTAACATCTTTAAAATGACTTAATATTTAGACGTAAAATGTTTTGTGTGTTTGTAAAACGCCATTGAATATGTTTTACGTAATAATAGGCGTTTAATCAAATAAAATAGTTTCAGTTTCAGGTTCAGAACCAGTTTGTAGAAACTCAGAGAAGTTATGGTCTGAAAATGTTTTAAATCCATTTTATTTGGTATAATGCTCTAAATTTATTTAAAATATTAATATTACACACATTGAAAAATTCTTACGAAGACCTTAACAACTTTGAGGAGATCATTAACGTCTTCGCAAACTTTTATTTGTAGGACCACTATTTGCAAAGCAAAGCATTAGCACAATCTGCAATATAAAATTAAATGTACTTATGAAAGACTTTTTGCATAGATGATGTTTAGTTTATTTCATTAAAACAAACTTACTTTCATCAAATTATATCAAAATTAGCTATTGCACTAGTTATGAATTATTTTAAAATGATATTCAATGTTTGTTAAATTAAATCATTTGCTTTAAACGATGCCGATATCTTGTTATGGATATTAAATATGGGATTTGTACTAGAAGACAGTTTTGACAATATCATCTTTCTGTAACGTAACTGATACAGATAATTTTAAACATATCGTGACTTTGAAATTGTGCGATGTTCAAAACACAATATGTCAATCTTACACGATACACAATTTAAATATCCCATATTAGATATCTCGAACACTTAACTGGTCATTTACAAAACGCCAGGAGCAAAGTTAAGATGTTGGCTGCATCACATTAACATTAACAATGACTTATCTATGTAAGTAAGATTTATACTGGTATTTTTTCTAAGTACCATTGCATTTCTGAATCTGAAGCTGAGTGCGTACAGGTAAGGAATATTAGTACATTTAAGTTTAATCACATAATACGCAGCAACTAGTACAAATTTATGTGCAAGAATGTCTATTTAATGTTCAATTTTGATTATTATGAACTTTAACAATTTGAAACGTTTTAAAGCATAAACCACTAGAAAAGTTGCTTCAAAGAGATACTTTAGGAAATATATCAATTCTGAACAAATTCACATAATTATATTTCATTTTATCGAAAATAGTGCTGAACATTATAACATATTCAAACAGCTTTACAAACCATTAACTTTAAAGGCAGTTCTGCATGTTTGATAAACCGGCAGTAATGGTGTAATGTTTGAAAAAAGTGGAATAAAGCCTGGATTTGGCGTATGGCAATGAAATTCAATTTATGATTAAAATCTGTCTGAAAATCAGCTCGATATGAGCAGATAACTTTAATCATTGTTAAATACTAGTATATCGAAGCACACGGACCTACACAATTTATTTCACCATATTACAGGCAGTATGTTTATTTACAACTGTAAGAAGTTTCATTAAAGTTCCTATTGTAGAAGAAATTCTATTCTCGGAATTTTATCAAAATTGTGATTTTCCAATAGACGACAATTATGGAACTTGTGAATAGCTCAACACAAGCACATCACCCTATCTTATTCATTAGCCGAATTTTCTTAATGTATTCTGAAGGTTTGAAAAATCACGGTTTAATCAAATTCTCAACTGTAAAAAAATTCACCCGAACGTGCAGAACTACCTCAAATCGTGAAAAACGGAACGATATGATGTAGCGTAACGGATGCAGTTTTTCGTGTAGTGTCATGCTTGGCTCTTAAAATCTTCGTGTCAGAAACTGCCTGTCCAGTTTCAAGATAATTTTTATACACCAATCTTCCTTGGGTAGCCAAGACTGTTCAAAATCATCCGATTTCTTGGAAGCATGGTCGCCTGAGCTAGAAGTATCAAAGTTTAACTCTTTTAGAAACCGTAAATCTGATTTTAATATAACTTCACAGACATGTCCCTTTAAAGACCCTCTTCCCAGAGTTTTCAAATTATTTTGATTAGTAAAATAAGACACGCAGCACACGTGCGTGTCTAGATTTCCCTATATGTATATAGCGGAAATGTTTTAACTCTTTTCTTTAAGGTTTAGAATTATGTTTTGGGAAACAAGAATCAAACAACACCAAATCATAGAAAGAAAGAGTTGTTTAACATGAAAATTGAACAGCATGTAAAACGTGTATATTACTTTACGAAACAAGTGTCAGTATACTGATATAAACATATTTCGGAAAAGGACTACCTAAATTGGCCCCACTTCTGGACAGTCAAACGCCTTTAAAAACTAACCATTTTCAAAGAACTGTTACACATGTTCGTTTTGATGCAATTGCAATAGCGTGCGAGTGGTGCAATTTCGCATAACAAGGTGGAACACAGTTTTCAGCAATTGTTTTGTCTTTATTTCTTTACAAATGGCATTAATTTTCAAAGGGAGACAACTTTATCTGAATATGTTAAGTACAAATGGCATTCATTTGCAAAGGGAGACAACCTTTTCCGAATATTTTAAGTATTACTCAAGAAAAAGTTTATATCAGTATACTGACACTTGTTTCGTAAAGTAATATACATGTTTCACATGCTGTTTAATTTTCATGTTAAACAACTCTTTCCTTCTATGATTTTGTTTCTAAAAGCGTAATTCTAACCCTTAAAAGCTTCTGGCACAATTTTGAAATTCATTTACAGGAATACACTTTGTTAAGATTGTTCATTTTTTCCGATTCGTCAAAAAGCTTGACCGCCATGAATGTAGTTCAAACGCGGGTCTTGGTTTTTCTATATGACTCTATGAAAAATTTGAAGATTTCTTCTGTATATTTGGTAGGAATGTTTGTTTTTATACATGTTCGAGCAGTGAACTCTGATAAGGCATCATACCCTTCTTGTGTCTTTTCTAATTGTACTCTGTCGCAAAATGTATCATACTATTTTTTGAGGCCCCAACTGGGTAACCCCGTTTATTTTTCTTTGCATAACATACATATGACATACAATGTCATATACAATGTCAATGATAAACATAGTCAAACATGAACTAGACATGTTTCAAATCAAAATCAAATCAGTTTCAATATGAATATTATGCAAAGATTTTGGGAAGGCAATAAAAAAAGGTAAGAGAAGGGAAAAGAAAAGAAAAAAAGCTATATCACCTGGGAGTTCTAATAAAAAGTAATAAAATTGAGGAGTAAGGGATGATCGTTTCCTTGTTTCAGTAGTAAGTACTCAATATATGTATGAGAGTTTTGGGGGTTGTAAAGTTTAGTTTAGTCAGCTATTATATTTCATCGAACTTTGACCAAATTTTTTCATGTCTGTGTAACTTGTTTTGCGTCAATGCGATTTCTTTTTTTTTCAATTTTTATCCTAGTTTTCAAGTATTGTATAAAGCAGCCAAACATTGGAATGTTTTTGCTGTACTTAGATTTAAATATAAAATATTTACATAATATTATTATAAAGTTGAGAACATGATATTTCTTATTGTTATGTGTTACACCGAAACATATGTCTTTGGTATTCAGTTTCACGTCAATTCCTTTAGTAGTCAATAGATTTTGTATATTGTTCCAAAAGGCTTGTACATTGGGACATTCCCATATAACGTGTTCAATTGTTTTTGTATCCATGCACCAGAAGTCACACAGGTTACTGGGGGCCAGCTTACAGATAAAGAGATATTTATTTGAAGGCAACAGATGCATTAGAAATTTGTATAGAAAACTGCGTAGATTAGTATCAATGGTAGAAAGGAATGGTAAGCTAAAACTATTCTTCCAATCTAGGTTTTCACTTTCAAAAACATTTTTCCGTTTCACAGTAGCAGTTGGTTTTTCATATGGTACATTGTTTGCTTGTAATTTATAAAGATACTGCTTGGGTGTTTTAAATACTTTTAGTTTTTCTATATGAATATTTGTTTTACTTCCGTACAGAAAGTTTTCAGAGATGTTTTCTATTAATACTTTTGGTATCTTTGTATTTAATTGGTAGTATTTGAGATCATCACTTTTTTCCAAGTTAAGTGTTCGTTCTGCTTCTTCGAACTTTTAAGATCTTTTTGTTCGAAAAGGAGCGCGTGCAAATAATTTGACCAATCAAAAACCTGGCTAATGATTTATGATGAGGTAATTAAAATTTCTAATTATAGAATAGGTTACGAGGTACCAAAATTAGAACCCAATGCTGGATCTTAATTACTAAATTTGATAAGATGTAATAAATTACTGTATCGATTTTGAATACAACCTAAATTCCGATTCCTTCACCACTTTTTTTTAATAAGAGTTGTCCTCTATTGATCATGTGTCTTTATTATTATTATTTATTAGAATGTGAATCTCATGTTTATTCTATGTACATACTCTGAGAACTTAAAAATAAACATGGATAAACTTGGAAATCAAATAATTGATCAATATTTTATTCCATTTTTTTTCCAATTGCCCCAATAAATTGTATTTTGCTTTAATTTAATGTCGGAATTGTTCCATATTATGTGTTTTTTCACTTCGTTATATGTGTTTGAAGAATTCATGATTGTAAACCAAGAAGTTAATATTTCTTTCAAAAATGTGTGATTTTTGCAAATTTTAACAATATCTTGTGTATGTAAATTACATTCGAAAATCAAATTGCCCCCAAAGTTTTTAAGGAATTTCTTGTAAAATATTTTCCAAAACCCGTTATTTTCATTCGAAATTATTTTTTTAACCCAACATGATTTGATTGAGTACAGAAAAGTTTTAATGTCTGCGAGATTTAGCCCTCCCAGATCATAATCATTTACTATAATTGTTTTGCGTTTTATTGTTTTTATTTTTACCGTCCTTTAAAAATTCTAAAATTGTTGACGTGATATCTTTAATAGTATCTTCCGGTGGCTTCTCAAGCACCGTTAATGGATAAACAAGTTTCGGCAGAGCATATGTTTTAATCACTTTACCCAAAAGGGTTAGTTTTCGATGTTGCCACTTTCAGACAATTTTCGAATTCTTGCAACTTAGGTTCAAGATTAAGCTTATTATTTGATTCTAAATCTGTGTAAAATGCCATTCCAAGTGTTCTAGCTTGTTAAGAAGTCCACACGAAATTCATGTTTCCAGCATATTTTAAGTTACTATATTTAAGTGAACAAGCCTTTATGTATCATACTTAAGTTCTCTTTAAAATGTATTTTATTTTTTTCTATGACACGATGATCTTAGAACACGTTTGATGTTTAACTCGCCATATAAATCCAAAGCTCCACGGCAGAAAGTGAATAATATTTAACTTATTTCTGTGACTTTATATTGTAATAAATGCATGCTACCGTCCATGCTCTCTAGCCCCGGGTTGAGCAGAACTCAAAATTTACACATGCTAAAAGTACAAAAAAAAACAATTAAAAGACATCCGCAGATGTATTCAAACGGCGGTGAACATGGAACCTCCAATGATACACGTGTTGAGGCGTGTAATTCCATGAAGAGTGGCGTTTGGTCCCCAGATAAAGTAAAGGGTTTGACCCAAACGAGAAAACAATGGGCAGACCTAAACAAACTGGAATTTAGGAAGGGGATCTGAGGTTATGGAGCCTGCGTATCACAGGAACTGTCAAAAGACAAAAATAAAAAGCAGGTACCATATCAAGGGGTGATTAAACAATACCAAAGGCTATGAAAGCGGGAGTATTGGAACCACCCAGGCCGAAATGGTCATGTTGAGAAAGTAAACAGTACCAATAACACGACATAAAAGTCGTGCTGAACGATCTGAGAAGATCGAAATATAACAGCCCTGATAGGATGTACGGGGAGACTTTTTACGGCCGCCACACGGCACAAACAATGCTGCTGTGATATTAAGATAGAGAAAAGTGGAAACTTCACAGGTCGCTCAACACGACAAAAACGAAAATGTTGCAGGCCCGGGTTGATTGAGCCTGTTCATGGACGGTAGTGGAAATGCATGCTACCGTCCACGCCCTCTAGCCCCGGGTTGAGCAGAATTGTCCAAAATGGTGCCATTTTAAATGAACGTACAACGGTAAATAAATGAAATACACACACTGTCAGTACGAGCACCCGAATATTTAATTTAATTTACCAACCCCAACAGCAGAATTCTTTCAAAACCATACACATGTGATGAAGTTCATCCTGGACACAATTTTATAGTTTGCCTGTATAATACAGGGGCATCTGTAAAATACGTTCATGCGATATTTCTATACCAAAATCATAAAATACAAGGGATATTTGATCAGCTCTAAGGCATGGTGGACAAGGCACTTTCGTGAACACTTTTTCGGAAATAACAGCTAACATTAAGATTAGTTATCTAAACAAGGCCTATATTTCTATAGCGAAATACGAATACAATGTAATTCTGAGGAGTTTCAAAGGTCTACTCATAAAAGGAGGTACACTTACGAGAATTTAATATGAGCAAATTCACTTCATGTATTTCTCTCAGTTTTAACCTTTAGCCTACTGGCGGCAAGAAATTCTGCCTTTAAGACCAGTGCAGACCAAGATCAGCCTGCACATCATCCATATTCATCTGGGTCAAAATAAATCAGAATAAACAGTCCTCTTTTAGAATGAATTGAGTATAATTTCTAAACGCATTCAATCTTATTTACTCTAATTTTTGTTATTGTCTTTAAAAAAAGAGAATTACTTTTTGTCTAATGGCAACTTCTTTATCTTAATGTTTAATTTTGGAAATCTCATATGAAACATTGACTTGTTATCCACAGTTTATAAGTCCCTGAGCACTCGTTTATTAAGGTAATGAGAAGAATAAAGTGTAAAACGATTTGATAGTAGCAAAACTCCAATGTGAACGCCTTAAGGCGTTAATTGATGCGCAGCGTTTATTTATCAAATTTCTAAATGCTTCTGTCACGCCGAGGGAAGGCGAAAACTTGGACATATAGTGGAATAAATATTAATTTGAGTACGCTGCTTTTTGCAAACAATTATGACTAAGTATGTTGGACCGTGTTGCCGCAGGACAAACACGCACTGATTAGTCATTGATCAGAACTAAAATTACAATCTGTTAACTGTTATTGTCATCAATATATAGAAAACAAAAAGCGCCTCACATTTTGATTACGTTTGTCATACACTGTCATTATTAAAGCATTTATGATGCATCAAAGTAACTTGATGATACGATTGTTAAGGACTATGAATATTTTTACAATATGAAATCATAAATCTATAAATGATTCAGTTAATCAAAGTTTATACCCCGGACTTAGACGCGTAATTATTGGACTTACGTTTCGATGTATATGATATAAAATTCGGTCTCAACTCTGACATAGTCATTTATCCATATTTTGACACTAAATGTCTGCAGGTAACAAAACAAATGTTTAAAATATAAAATAACTGTTAAACTGTGTTCCTTCATTTGATCGTTTTGTCCGCATGTGTTCGCTTTGTTTTTATCTGTGTGTGCTGGTCTTGTGGGTGTCCGCGAGCTATTGATAGCGCTTTGAGTGGATCACGTTTTTTAAAAGTGAAATCACCTGTTTGATATTCATCCTTGGCATTGATGGGAAGAAGCAATGAGTCAAGATAATCATATAAATCAAATAAATCATGTATCAAATCATATGTCTGTAAAGTATATCAAGCAACAGTTATTTAGGGAGACTTTGATGTTTTACACCAATAATTGCTTGTTTTAGAACGATAATAAGTTTTTTGAGTAAGTACCAAGCAATAAGAATGTCAGAATTAATTGTAAAAAAAATGTATAATACTTATGAATCAATAGTGTATGTCCTACGTGTCATGCAATGTCCATTTCCTCGTTTTTATGAAGTACACATGAGGTTAATATGTTCTCTGATATTTGAGTACTTATTTCTCTAAATTTGTACATTTAATAAATAAGCTTACGCCTATTCAAAACAAAAAGTTCCATTAATGCCATTGGGGTATTGACGTAATTCGGTAACGACATTATTTGCAAAAAAAAAATGCATTAAATATAATTAACAGAATGATACAGAATGTATATTTCAAATGGACAGTGATCTATTTCGTGCCTTACAAATTAACATAATGATTGCATATCGAAAATGCTTGATATAAGATACAAACTTGAAGGCTTTGTGTCAGTATTTATGCAACAAACTAGGTCTGGAATGTTTCCGATCAATGTGCAGTTAGATTATTTAACACTAACCTACCGACAATAAATGTTTCGTCCTTCGCAGACATTCAGCTGGTAGTATTCGGAAGCTATTATACAATAGACGTCCCAAACAAATCTGCATAAGGAATGTCTGTCCCTAACGCAAACCAGATGGCACTCTTTCTCCCAGAAACGTACTAATTTGTGTTTCATGGTCACGTGAAATTAAAAATAAATAACAGTTAGATGTAACGGTCGTTTTATCAACCAGTTGAACATCCTATATGGATATTTTATTGCTGATGATTACGTCGTGTGACGCCTAGAGATTTGCCTGCCTGTAAATTTGATTTCATATTCAATGTTACTTTGCACGTATTGGGTGCTTGCTGTAAGTTGGTTATGTGCCCTTTGATTACGACAGGGATATGACATAACCTTGCAAAGTGTTAAAACCCGCATTAAGTGACAATAAGTATATACTTGCTTAGAAAGAGCGTTGTTTTACAGATTACAATCGGAAGCAGATGTATTCGTGTATTTTGTATTCATATTCTGAAACATCAATTACAATACAATTTGCAATACTTATTAATGAGGAATAAATTTTGATTCCTGTTTGATTTTTATATTGGCATTCACTTTGGTCTTAAGTTTAGTACTGAAAAATATGACATTAGTATCAAACTTCACATTGACTTCAAGCGCTAAAAGCTACCATTTGTACGAATTTATTTAAGGCTGATGTACCAAATACATGGTACCTTTATTTGTTTCCTTATAAATAGTGTCACTTGGTAAACAGTATTTCTGGGAAAGTTAGCACTTAAAACGTTATTCGCATTAAAACTGCTATATGAAAGGAGGTAATTTCTATTCTTCTGTGCGAAACACCGGTGGTGTCTTCATGATTTCACACTTCACAATTCTAAAAGTGAAATCATTCACGTTTTCATAAAGTTTCATAAAACATGAAATCGTGATAAATATCAATCTGATCAAGAAGTTCATAATTTCATATTGACACTGTATTTCCATATATACTTTCTGCCAAACACTTCTTTCAGGATACATTTATAACTCGTTGTAGATTTTTGTGCTTATTCATGCCATAGCATATTAACAATGCATATATTTGATTCTGGCATAAAACTGCTGTTCTTGCCACTTTTTGAGGGAGTTTTAACAGGAGAAAAACGTGTGTTTACAGGGAGACTCTCGCGCCCACGTGCTGTTAAAACACATTCCACAACAAAGAGTAAACGTATGATGGCCCCAAAACGGATAATTAAAAAGGAGATGACGTCAACGTGAAAAAACGCAGACATTTAGGCGCATAACAATGACATTCAATGACGTTGAGGAACAAAATATTCATTTTTTAGTCTTAGCGCATGTTCAATTCGTGTTATTCGATCGTCAGCCCTCGTCCTCGCCCTCCCAGGCTCCGGTACCAACACATTTCTCGCGATTCTGAAGATGTTATAAAATGAAGGAAACATGCATTATCTCTACAATCAAAAGATGCAAGTAATACATAATATAATTACGCTTAGTTTCAGTTAGAGACAATAAAATGTATAATTATAATTACCTAATGAAGCATAGAATCTAACCAAGCAAAATAAAAGCAGATTCGGTTTCTTGAATCTGTTCATGAGAGATAATGAAATGTGCAACACCTCTCACGCTCCCTGGCATGGCTTAAACGAAATTCTATTAAAATAGGTATTGATTGTCCTCAATTATCACAAAGGGCGTTTCTGTTATTTGTTGATTATTGTTTCATCTCAAGGGAATGAACAGTTATGGCTAACATGTCACACTTGACTGAGCATGTAATGGCTACAAGGGTATCGTCAAAGGAATCTGACTTCCCATAGGGCGCCGCCATCCTGGACTCATGCATATTCATTACAAATAGCCTCTAGCACAACATGTGTTTACGCATAATCAATCTTTATTTCAGTCTTTATAGTGCAACACAACTACGTAAAATAACAGAACAACAAGACACAATGATAAAGTTTAAATCATGTAACTCCTCAATTGAATATATTATTATAGTAAAGAATCGAGATAAATGAAATGAATATGCATCATCTAAAATAGACACCCACCAAAAAAAAAAAATTACGTAATGAAATTGTCCCTAGTCACGTGATTTGTTTTAGCTTCTAACGTTTCAGATTTGCAAATGCTTTCTTTTGCGTACTTTTTTTACTCTTTCTGGTTTGTTTTTCGAATCGTTAATCCATGTATTAAATTTCTTTGTGTTACGTGTGCACGTACTCGCTGGTATAGTCGCGTGATGAAAATATCCGGAAGTGAAATTTAGGCTGCAAGACAAATGCTTCCAAATAGCATAATATGTACTGCACTTGCTTGTATTAAAAACAACTTTGGGTTATGATAAAACTGTTAATACTTAGATTAGTTCTTAAATAGTTAAGTTTGCACCAAAAATGAAAGAACATATTTTTCTCATTGCATTATCAAACATTTGTAACATTTTGCTAAAACAATATCCCTTAAAAAGAATATTTTAGTGCGCTAGAAGGAACCTTTTGGTAAGCTAAGTTTTGTAATAAACAGTATCAACAAGATTTATGTTTAATTTGATAAGAATGGTAAATCTCTGTTCTAGTGCTAAATGTACCAGAAATTGCATAACATTTCATGTTGATTTCATCATCTTGCTTTTAACGTCTTTCCAGGAACATAGTGAAAACAGTGAATATTAGCAGTTCTTTCACATATTTGAAATCAAAAACATGATTTGTTCCTAGTGTTAATAGAACAATCTATGTCTGTCGGACGACATGTATTAATGGACCAACGTCAGTTAGGGTCACATAATATATTTTGAAATAACATGAACTTTTTTATCAAACAACTGAGTATATAAATATAAAATAAAACATGTATAAAATGATATTACTCACTTGTGGCAAATCCTAATTTGAAAATAAAATTGAAAGATATGCAAACTTTTTCTAACATCATTATCTGAATATAAATAGATTATTTCTGATATGTCAGAATAGGTCACTGCAAAACAACACATGAACGGCATAAGAGTTATTCAAAATACAGACATACAGTTTAAAAAATAATAGAAACGAGAAGTTTTGCACCTTTATGAACAAAATGAGTTTAACAATGTCATTACACATTTTGTGATATTTACCAACTACTACACACCTATTCGTTTCTCTAAATAATTTTAATAAGTTGTTATAGATTTTAATACAACCTAACATCTTAGGTAGTCAAACAAAACCATAGTTCAACCAGTACAAAAAATAAAACCTCCAACTGAAATTATGATTTTGATAGTTGCCTGTGAACAAGTCCCAGTGGAATAAAATATAGATACCGTAATATCCATCGAAATCTTCATTAAAATCAAGACAAGAGCTGATTCCATGTCTACATATAGAAACTCTCTTCAATTAATAAAACTAATACCATTATCTTATCATTTATATACTGAACATGGAGTTCAAGAAATCCGATCTATCTTAAAATTAAATTTAAAACAGTTTATACTACAGTTCTATGGACATTCTGATTGCTTAACCACAATTTCATATCACAAAGGTCTAGAGTGTTCGATTATGCTGGTGCCTTTGAGCTTTGATGTTTTATGCTCACTTCTTTATATTTCATTATTTGTAGGCCTGTGCATATTGTGTCCAATTCACATTTATGTTTTGGCGATAAAAACAATGTAACAATGAAAGCGTCTGGAAGTTAAATAAACACCTTCTTTTTTCAAACGATCAAAAGTCAAAAGACGGCAATCTCTTAGGTCAATAATATTTTAATTTGATTCGTGTATAATGCAATTTAATCTAATGCGTGCAAGTAATCTGTTCATAATCATGTCGTCTTAGAGACTATATCCCCTTTCATCGCAAATTTGGCGTTTTAAAGGTGGTTCTATAAAAAGGTGTGTCAAGACTGCCAACAGTGGAAGATGGCGTGTACTAATAACGTTAACGTTAAAATAATGTCACAAAATTATGGATTTAATAAAACGTTAAACGTACATGAATAGAACTCTCCGTAGCATCAAAATGTGCGTTCCAAACAAAGAAATAAACTACCTTACCAAGCTCACAGGGCCTCCGTGACCGAGCGGTTACGGTCGCAAACTTCGAAGCATTTTCCCCTCAATAATGTGGGTTTGAGGCTCAATAAGGGACGGACGAAAAATTCTTCTTGTGAGAAAGCCATCCGGCTGGCTTATGGCAGTCGGTGGTTCTGCAGAGAAGCCCGCCCTTGACGAAATAATGCACGCAAGGGTACCTGGGGTCTTCTTTCACCAGCAAACAAATGGAAAATCGCCATATGACCTATAATTATGTCAGTGTAACTTTAAACCCAACACACTTACCAATCCCACGGTTTTAACAAATGACATCATTCTCGTTTCTGATCAAAAATCACGAATTTAGATAGTGTATTTCATTTGAGAATGTCTTAAGTATAGGTGGAATTTATTAAGATAAGAGTCTTTATGACCCTCCTCAGAGCTTAAAACACCACAAGGTGATGCCAATATCTTATTATTATGCCACCTGATATTCAATGTAGTGCTAAAATGTCACTGATCAAACCTTTTTAACACATGAATTTGCCTTTAATATATTAATCTTTTGTGTTACTGTGGGAACAGAAACTTTCATAAGCAATATATTAATGCGATTTCTTTGATAGGGAAACTAATAGATTTCAATACTAAAGATTACTATTTCAGTTTTAAATTAAGTTTCCATAATATCCATGAACATGTTGACTGGTCTTGGGATTGGCAACGGTTAAAAGAAATGTTTCCTACCGTAAATTTGATATATGATAATCTTAAGATAAATGTTAAGTTTACACTATTACACCAATGCTTGAAGGCGTTGCGCTATCTTTGAATTGAACATTTTAATATCAGATCTGAGACGTCAAATAATAAATTGTAGAAGTAATTGCTCCGGAATTTAATTCATGTTGTCAAGCATTCTTAGTGCCTTTAAACTAGGATTAAAACTAACGTATATTACAACTTTCAACATAATTTCAACCTTTTTCACCCTTCACATTCACGACATATCTATGCAAAATACAACTGAAGACTCAAATGTTCCTATTGTTGCAAACACGATGTGCACTTCATACTTCCAGTTGAACGTGATTTTGTCTAATAGGTAACAGGCACTCACTATCTTAAGTGGTATTTAAAGTAATTGCGTGCGCTTTCTTTTACGGGCATTATTATTTACTTTTTTCGAATTTATCCCCATTGCTCTTTTTAATCTTTGAATACAGAACACAGAAAAATCTAATTTTAACGCAGAAAACATCAGATTTTAAGAGCATGATGTAACAGTTAATGACGCTTGCCAGATGATGAAAATAAAGCGTCCTTAATATTCAAACTATTCGTAAAACAATCGCAGTTGAGCAGTTGATGAAACAAATTATTGTATACTACCTTAAGTTTCAGTGTGTGATAACTTGAGATCACTAAATACCTTGGAGTAAAACCAGTTGTATTATCTGGTGACAGGTATATGGTTGCTTGCAGCATGTAATTCTTTAATTTGTTATTGCGTTTGTAAAATTTCCTATCTACGCTTTTTGCGAGGTCATTTTGTCTGAGATTGACAATAAAATCTGTATAAAGATCCTTTGGAAGCATAGAGTGCAACCAAGCAGAGTGATAGGAAACCACTGATTATATCTTTTTATGAGAGGTAATAGTTGTGCAGCACCTCTCATGCCCCAAACACCGACTTAAGCGGAACTCTATTAAATATCCAATGATTTGACTTCGTGATAACAAAGGACGTGAACATCAACTTGTTTCCGTGTGTAAGTTTTCAGTTTCCGCATCAAAAAGTATATGTTAGTCCTGTGTTAATACATTCTATGTAATTTAAAATATAAAAACGTAAGTAAATAGAGGACCACTATGTGTTTATTAAACTGCTATTCTGAATATTAAATGTAAATTGGGATGAGTGTTTTTACACTACTGTAACACTTGTTTTACGGAATTATTTCATCTCCTTGTGAAATTGCATACTTATCACTAACAGACCAAAATGAATTTGTTTGGAATGAGACAAAAAATATATTTCTATAATCAAAAGTCGAAACGTCAACAGCTGTAACAATTAAGAACATTCAAATTCAATATACGTACAAACAAACATAGATGATACTTCTCTCTCTGCTTCATTGCCTGAGAAAACGAAGATCGAATGCTACAAAACTCTATTGAATCTTTCAAACACTGCGGCTTGTACACTATTGTTATTTCTGCTAAAGAACTTTATATAGATATTAATATGTAAATACATGTATGTTAAACATTTTTATTTATATCGAACATTACACTAGATAACTGTCGTAGAAGAATACTGGGCTTAGAAAGAATTGTTGCAGTTCTAAGTCTCCAACAACTGTGATACATAAAGTAAGAGTACGACAAGAAAAAGATGTGAATTAAGTACGAAAACAATATAAACAAACTTTGTATAAGAATTTCTATGAAAACTATTAATATAAGTAAAGCGTCGAAACCTAGATGTCTTTATTTCATTATACATGGCTTTAATATGAGTATCCAGGGCTGAATCAGAATCCTAGGACTTCGGTTGTTCTACAAACTGAATTTGTGCGCATTTTAACCACTTTCTTCAAAAATTGTCAGTCGATGCCGAAATCATGTGTAGTTTTCAAAAGGGAAGTACACAAAAAGGAAAACATTATTAATGATAAAACAACCATTCTAGCACGACCAACAAATAACCTACATACATGTAGAGCAAACTGTATCTCGGGTTATTCTGCAATAAACCACTCGGTGCAATGATGTCATCCGATCAAAGTGCGTAGCACGGTCATAAAAAGTGGTTACCATTTTTGGTTGCGGGTTTATCCCGCTACCAAAGTTAAGTGTATTTCTGACAATCATGTAGCATCTTTATTTGATTCCAAATCACATCCAAAGGAATTTGTTCATGTGCTACACAAAGTAGTCCCATCCATGAACAATACGGATGAATTATCAATGATCAAGCAGTTCTTATTCATCCTCTATCCATTCACACTGGCCATTTAGATTATATAAGATCTGCCAATGATTAGGTATTGCAGCCCATGGTAAGATCACTGACTTCCAGCTGTTCATGTCAGGCAGAGTTTATCTTAGATATGAGGCACATTAGTATTTGTTTCTTATAATGTATATTTATAGATTGGCATTTAAAATGAAAATAACTCTAGCAAAACCCGCAACCATCAGACATCTCAAGGCTTTGATTCTAATACCTTTGATACTAGTATGCCGTGTTAGAATCGAAATAATAAGTTCTCAAGTGTGATTTATTGTTGAATAACCCGGGTTTTTCGTTCTTATGCGAAACAATATATCACTTAGGCCTACGCCCTTCGTGATATATTTTTACACATAAGAACTCAAAACTCGGGTTATTCTACGATAAACAACGTTTGGGAACTTATTATTTCTTAAATATATAGTCATTTTCTCATATGAACACACAGCTATCAAACGATCGCTCAATACAATACAGGTAAGCAAGCGCTATGGAGGAATTTTCTCACACTGACGTATACTGTACGTATTTCACCCGAGTGTGAGGAAGTACAAAAGTTTAATGCACTTCACTATGAAAACAAAATAAGTGAAAAGAGCATTCGTTTCGAACTACTTAAGTACAATTACATTAAAGAAAGATTATAGTAAATTGTTAAACCCGCCACTTATATATGTTTCACGATATTGTTAGACAATAATTATTAAATCGGAAAAAGGTCTTTCGACCTTTTGGATTACTAAAATGAAACCTCATAGAAACTGGATTAGAACTGACAAGGCACATATAAAATATAGCTTCTTGAGTAAAGCTTCATGCCAAAGGCTAGGCTGAGAAATGAATTTTTGATCACTTTACGTACATAGGTAGACACCTTTTATCTTTTGGACAAGTATTAAATGTTAAAACGTACGGTTAATTGTCTGAATATAAAAAGAGTTTATCCGTTTGCGTACTAAACATACAAATGTTCGTGTTATGCAGAGGAAAAGTATCGTAAAATATTATTTCTATTGGAATAATGTACATTGTTTGCTACATAGATAGTGAACGTTTCTTTAAATGAAAAACAGAGGTATATGTAGCTTGAGTATGTCACACATATAGATACACATATTTTGAAATGTTTTTATATCAAAAACATACACGATATCTTCAAGCTAATATGAACTCATTTAGTTGTAATAACAATATTATCAATTTATTACCATTACCATCAGTGAACTGTTTTAAATGCACTTTATAGTAGACTGTGCATTACCAAATGTTCCGACCTCATGTTAGGAATACATGGCGGTTTAAGAAATTTGTGTCTCGGAAACAGACATTGAAAAAAGTGAAAAGAAGAAAATTAAGCGGGCTGTCTTCTTATATAAACAGTTTCTTATATAAAAGTTAACACCCCTTTCTCTTTCTATTTTTCTAAAGTAACGATATAGTTCTGGGGATATAAGTCTCTTGTAATCTGATATGATAGAAAATTTCGAAAAAAAAAACGTTATCAAGTAAATGGATTTTATATTAAATAAAGAACCTATTGATTTAATGGTTTTTAGCCTGTAAGGGTAACCCATTTTACAGCTAATGTTTAATGTATCAAAATGCATTTCAATGACATATTCACAGACAAACACTGTTTCGTTCATAAAAGGTCGATAATGTATTTATTTCAAATTTGCAGTTGTTAACTTTGATGATGTTGCATTGCATTTACAACGATTTGATTAAATGAAATGAAGTAATAGATTACTTACCTGGCTGTTTCTTTGTTTAAAGATATCCGTTTCAAAAAGTTAACCAACATAGTGTTACGCATGCTTTAAATATTAGATATATAACTCAAGCTTAAAAGTGAATTTTAGATATCAGTTTGTGATACACATCAGTTTCTTTAATACCCTAGAAGATGCAAAACACCGATAGAATTGATAAGAAAATCTTTAACGGTTATCAAGCCTGACACGATAAATCAACCTTTGCGACCAGTGTAGATCATGATCAGCCTGACCATCCGTTCGCTATTCAGTCAGTATATTTTCCTTTTAACAGTTAATGGTGCTGTCCATATTGAAAGATGGACAAGTTCGTTATAGAAATTTAGCAGGGTATGTGTTAACAGCAAAACTGCATTTAATACTTCCATAATTATACTAATCCACAAGCTCATACATGTATATCTTTGCCACGTGACACCCAGAATGAAATACTGTATTAAATGGACTAGTGGAATAGTGGATTACATAACTATTAGATGCGTATAACTGATGTTATAAAGCGGAACAAGCAACAACGTTTTGCGCTGTTATTTTCTCCTAAAATCTGAGCTGCATTGCTTAATATGATAATTTCATTACACTCTCATTTTGGTCAACAATGGTATCTTTTAAAATAAAAAAGACTCTAACCTTTGGAAGCTTAAAGTCGACTTGTATTTGCCCGATTTTATTAGTGTTTTATCATTATATTGATTTATCGTGCGTTAACAAAGATTAGACCATTTGGAAGACGTTCAGATAAGTTATGGTCTAAAAATGTTTAAAACCTATTTTATTTTACTGTTTTAAAGTTATTTAAAATATTCATATTACACAATTGAAAACCTCTAATGAATCAGAAAAAATCTTATCAACATTGAAGTGAAGAGATAGTCATTAATGTCTTCGCAGATTTTTATTTGGAGTTCCACTAATTGTAAATCTATGCATTAGCAAAGTCTGCAATGTAAGATTAAATGTACTTATGAAAAACTTTAAGTTTTTGCATAGATGATGCTCATTTTATTTGATTAAAACAGATATTACTGTCATCAAATTATAACAAAATTAGATATTGCACGAGTTATAAAGTCACTGTAGTTTTGTTTCATAGCATATTCTTTTGTTCATTTTAATGTGATATTCAGTGTTTGTAACATGAACTCATTTGCTCTAAACGGTGCCGATATCTTATTGTCTCATGAAAATTAAATACGGCATTTGTACTAAAAGACACATAACTGTTGTCAATATTATCTTTCAGTTACGTGACTGATACAGTTACTTTGGGACATATTGTGATTTTGAAGTTGTGCGATGTTCAAAACACCATATGTCATTCTTACACGGAACATAATTTAACATTCCTTTATTAGATATCTTGAACACTTAACTAGTCATTTACAAAACGTAAGGAACAAAGTTAAGATGTTGGCTGCATCGAATTAACATTAACAATGACCTGTCTATGTAAGTAAGATTTAAACTGGTATTTTTCTAAATGTAATTGTGCATTTTCTGAAGTTACAGGTACAAAATATTATTACACATAATAGGCAGCTACTAGTACAAATGTTAAAAAGTACAAGAATGTCTCCTTAATATTAAATTTTAATGATGAGCCGTGCCATGAGAAAACCAAAATAGTGACCGCAGTCTGGTCAGGATCCACACCGTTCGCTAACGGTTTCTTTAATTGCAATAGGCTTTGAAAGCGACCAACATGGATCCTGACTAGAATGCGCGGATATTGGTTTTCTCATGGCGCGGTTCTTATTACGATCTGTAACAATCTGAAACTTTTTTATGTATAAACCACTACAACAATTGCTTTAAAGGGATACGTTGGGAGCTATTTCAATTCTAAACAAATCCAAATATGTTTTATTTTAGTGAATTTGTATCATTTGAAAAAAACTGCTGGACAATATAACACATATAAATCACATATTCAAACAGTTTTACTAATCATTATCTTGTGAAAATAAAAACTGTACGATATGATGTAGTGTGACGGATTCAGTTTTTAGTGTAAAGCGTCTAGCATGGCACTAAAACTCTTCGTGTCAGAAACTGCCTGTCTGATTTTTAAAGCGATTAACCCATACATCGTGGTGTCAGATTTTAAAAAATCAAACGTTTGCTTTATTCACCTATATGCTGCATTATCAATGTTCTTACAATGTATTTTTCATTAAATTCTGTTGAAAATCTTTGTTTCCTTAATACATTTAAAATAAAAACATTCGTCTACAATTTCTGATTAGGGTTTCCTGGTTTATAAAAAAAACGGAATTCCCGTCAGCAAACATCACGTGATTTTCAAAAGAGCGCACACGTATAGGTATCGCACACTGTTGTGACGCTTTGAAATAAAAAACATAAAATAAAGTCAGTACACATAGTACGTTACCAATTCAGTCAGTGATTTCTCGTTGGCCTAGTGCGGTTACGGCATTCGTATTATACTTGTTCGTCGTGAGTTCGATTCCTATACCCGTTAAATTTTGCCTTTATTTTTTCTTCACTACAATACAATGAAGACACAACGAGTTAGTAAATCCAGTTGTGACATGTCCACAAAAATTATATGTCACAACTGACACGTAATTATGTCTAAGTACATTCCATCTTTAATATAATCTAATGTTTCTTTAATCTTTCCTGTGATATCTTCAAACCTGTACGGGTTAGTTTTGTAACAATCTTACACTTCACATTAATACAAACATTGCCTGGTCATAATTTTAGGATTGATTTATTTATAGATACTTCCATATTATACGAAAACAATCAATTAGAAACCAGACAAGAGAAGAACAAACTTACACAAGGTATGTAATGCAAACTGAAAAAATGGGGATCAAACCCCAGACGAAAAGGTATAATAGAAATACCGTAACCGCTCGACCAACGAGGAATCACTAACTTAATCGTAACCTTTGTGTTTTGACTTAATTTTATGTTACTGTTTTGTTTTCACTTCTAAACGCCATAATACTGTGCGCTACCTATAGTTCGGTGTTGGGGCGAGCGATGTTTTACATGTACTTTTAACAAGGAAGTTCATTAATGCAAGCATCAAAGACGCCGCCAAGTGTTGTGTCTGAAGTACATTTATTGCAATATGAGAAATCACCTAATCATTACTTTATTAGTCTGACTAGCACATAAAACAATATATGTTATAAACATGAAGAATATAACATTGCGAGTAGGTTGTCCCTATACATACAAAATTAAAGTAATTATTTCACTAACTAAGGTCACCTCCTGTGAAAAGTTGTGGTTCACAGAAACCATTATTTTTATTATCATGTAATGTAATGAGTGTTTTCTATTTACTGATGAAGTTTTATGGACCTTAGTCACCTACATTATAGATTTCAGAATGCAGATTATACACAGCAATTTACTGTTTCCGTTGCCAAAAACAACCAAAAATTTTGTCCAAGAAAAGAATGATATAACATAAATAATCCCTATATTGCCCCTATTCACAAAGCATGAATCTTTCTTATATACTTTTGAATATCATAGAATTCTTTCTTTTTTCGGACGAACGATAAACTTGAAGTCCTCGTTGAACTGTAAGGTTACTAGGCGTATGTCAGTGTCTAGATTCAAATCTAATATTACAAGAAATTTAGCAAGCATAATAACCCACTGCCAAAGTGTAGAAAATATTTCAATGATTTTTTTTTTCTGTCAGGAATGGACAAATACAAAAACTATCTATTAAATTTAAAAAAAAGAAGAAAAAGAAGCAAGTAACAAGATATAATAAAACCAGAGCAACTGACTAGTCATATAAGATCAAAGTCACTGATGCTTTGATAAGTTATGGTCCCATGGCTTTTGATATTTCGATCTAACCACATTTAAAGAAGTATTAACTTGATACTGACAAATTCATCAAAATGCTCTTTAGCCTATTGCACACCTTAGTTGACAGTGTATATATGTAAACTATGAGTAGATCTATATGACACATAAGCCAAAAAAAAAAAATAGAAATAGGAATTTGCAAAAGTGTGCGCATTCTGAAATTACATAACTGTACCCATCAACAAAGAAAATAAGAAAAAAAAGGTTAAAAATAAGTTAACAGAGGCATTTCCTTCGTCCATTTCAACATATCTATGCTTATTGATTCCTTTATTTACTTTGTAAATACGTTTTTCTTTCCAAGGAATTTTTATGCTGGCAAATTGTAATTTTCCATAATTTTTTTTTAATGTTCTCTTCGAAGTTTACAGCAAGATTATTGTAAAATACACGAACGCTCCCTTGTCCAGGCGATTCACGCATTGTGGTATATCTGCGGTGTGTTCTATTTATAGAAAATGAGATCGGTAAGTAGGTCATGCTAAGAATAGAAATAGAAAACTTGACTTACAGAGTAACCTCCCTTATCAATAAATCGGATCAACATTTTTGACGAAATTGTAAATAAAAAAAATATGTTCTGCTCTACAAATAAGGAGAGGAAAGACAGATAGAATTGTTTTAAATCACATAATTAGTTGCATTACATACACTTTTTATATTTTCTTTTTGCCATTTTTTGTTTATTCACTAAAATGTATTGTGCAATAGCGTTGATTTTTTTACAAACTGTGTTCAGTTTATCACTCAGAAACTATTCATTACCATCTTTACAGGGTCCGAAATAAAAGTGTTTCCCATATACTCGACACCGCCTTCAGGGCGGCGTCGAATAATGGAACGATCCGTTATTTAGGTAGTGTTATTCGGTACGATTAAATGGTTCTTAACTAAATAAGGCAAAGTAAATCATACTGACATCTCTAATCGGTAGACGAGTATATAAATTGACCCATCAAACTACATGCGCTATTTTGATTTGCTGCCCACGTGATGATAGCGTCTAACAATACTGTCGCGTCTCGTTCTATATTTATCAATGTTTACAAAATAAACCGTTGTAACAGTTTATAAAAGTGCATGAAAAAAAAAAACTGCAAAAATTCAAATGTGCCCGTAATTCTGGAAACTATAAACTGGTCAACCATTATGTTTCATGTATATATATGAAACAGTGGCGGTATTTTGCCTTCCGGTGATAAATTATTTTAAAAATTACAATTAACAATGTGTGGGTTAGTTGCTTTAACATAATTGTACACCAGTGTTCCTTTGGTAACCAGTAATATTCAAATTAATCCGATTTCTCGAAATACATGGTAGTCAGAGCAAGAACTATCAACATCTTTTAAAAACATATCCTTTTAAACCGTAAATCTGATTTTACGATAACTTCACAGAAATTTCCCTTTGACGGCCCTCTTCCATAGTTTGCAAATTATTTTGATTTGTAAAATAAGACTGCAGCTCAGGTGCGGGTCTATTTTACCCTACATGTATATAGCAGAAAATTTTAAACTCTTCTCTTTAAAAGTTTCCGGAACAGTTTTGAATGTAATTCACAGAAATGCTTTTTAGGTTATCCTTTGTTAAGATTGTTCGAATTATTCCGATTAGTCAAAAAGCACGACAGCCAGTTTGTTTCCCTACATGTATGTAAATCAAACGTGGATCTTTGTTTCTCTATATGACTCTATGAAAAATTTGAGGATTTTCTCTGTATATTTAAGAAACTTGGTAGAAATGTTTCTTGTTATACATGTTCGAGCAGTGAAACTCTGATAAGGCATCATAAACTTCTTGTGTCCTTTCTGGTGGTACTCTGTCGCAAAATTTATCATACTTACGTTCTCTTTAAAATGTATTTTAATCGTTTATGGCATGATGATCTAGAATACGTTTGATGTTCACCATAAAAATCCAATGCTCCACGGCAGGAAGTGAATAATATACAACTAAGTGTTATTTCTGTAACTTCATATTGTAACAATAATTGCCCTAAATGATTGCAGTGCCATTTTAAATGAACGTACAAAGGTAAATAACATTTCCACCATCGAAAAGATATTAAGTGTGCTTAGTTGACATTAAAAAAGAAAATTGATTCAGTCAAAACGTTGCAATATTTACACTCGTACAACTTCGATATTTTCCTAACAATAATATGTATTGGAAGCTGTTGGGTGGATAGGCAGGTAACGATTGCTTTAGTAACATTTTTCTATTTACAGATTTATCCATTCTAGTCTGTCTTACCACAGCGAAATGTATAGGTAAGATGTCAAGTCTGTGTAAATGTTCCTTAAAAACTAAGCCAAAATGTTCATATGCTACTTTTCATTATTCTTTTACATAATGCGCATAATGTCGACGAACTATGAACATTTCATGAATAGATATCTGGAAGGCATTTGCCCACCCCTCCCCTCCCCGCCCCTGCCATACTTAAGTGCTTCTTTTATGATGGTAAAACAAGTTTAATTGGTAAAAAATATATCAAAAGATTGGAAACTACGCTCTGTTTGTTTTGAAATGTTGAAAACATTGACTGGGCAGAGAAGAGAGGGAACTGGCCTCCTAGAGTCTGTGATTCCATGGATATGAAATATATTGTTTCTCGTCGACACTGACCGATAGGTTTGCAAACGTATGATAAGAGTCAATTACCCCGTTCCTGCCAGAACAGGTAATGAAATATGGTAGCTATTGTAGCCAATTTTCTTAATATATCAACAGAAGATTTTATAATAGAACAAAGAGTTTCAGTGTAATGCAATACATCTTGTAAAAGTTGTCGTGTGCAACTTACTTTATGTAATAGGACTAGTTTAGTTCAAATTAGTTTTAAACACCAATCTGTTTAGAATTACAGATGATTTACAACCTCATAGTGAAAATGGCACCTTCAATGTGTCATTTCGTATGTACAAAAATATTACAACCATGCAAAACACTGTTGAATTAACAGTACCATAATGAACACATCTTTCAAGGAGTCAAGAATGACCTTTTCTGGCAGTTTTTTGTCTCAAGAACATTATGTATTTAACTTTACATTTAGTATTACTAATTGTAAGAATTTTATCATACATATTTATATACTATATTAAGCACATTATCGTCTTTATTTATAAATCGAAACGAATTTAGAAATACGATACTGACACTTAAGGTATAAATGGATTTAGATAGTATTTCTAATCTACATTCAATTTATATTTTCTGAACACGGATGTAAAGAGGACATAATGATGATATTTTTGTAAAGAAATAAATGTAATTCATGAAAAATAATACTTTATTGTAGCATCTCTAGAGTGTTATTCATGCACCGATATTGAAGACTTAGACAACTGCCACAATACATCACAATGTCAGTATGCCCAGGTAAATTTATTAGACATCATTAATTTAAAAGACGATGACGAAGATATTAACTTTTCATGGCTCATAGTGTTTTCGTTCATAATGTGGCTGCAACATTTATGATAATTAACAGAAACTTTACTAATTTCTAACAAAGTCCTATTTTTAAGAGTAGTTTCTTTTCTCATATAGTTGTCAGAAATTTGTATAGCTAAAATTGACAGCTGTTTTAAATGCTTTAACATAGAATTAAAAGCCTTATAGAACTTAAATGGTTTTAAGTAAAATTTACTATGTTCACTGTTTCGTACCAGTAGAAACATGTAACACAACCAGTTTATCCCGCACATTTCAATAAAACACTGAATAGATTGTTATAAAATGTAGTTGTACATATCCATATTAAACTTGCATGTAAATATAGATAATGTAAAAGAATAAGCCGCTATTTATTCATATTTAGTATAGGGAATATTTAACACATTGCAGTCTTGCTACACCAACTTGCAAACATCCGGACAAAAACAATCATTTACACTGGGGTGCACGGATAATCAGGTTAGTTGTGTAGATATCCAGTAAATAATTTGAATTTGAAATACTTTGTCTTTTGATCAGTTGAAATAATGGAGAAGATCTAGAATTCCGCCCGGACAAAATGTGAACATGACTATTGATGACTATATCGTAAAAATTAAATATACACATTGTATTTGTCCACCGATCAAAAGTGTGTGTGTGTGTGTGTGTGTGTGTGTGTGTGTGTGTGTGTGGAAAGTGTCATTGTTATCTCTAGACTGTTGTTATTTAAAATCCGTACGTACTGTTGCTGTATAAAAATTGTCCCTGTCTATAAGTATATTTTATTTTTGTTTTCAAAAACATTATTGCGACAATATTTACTCTGATTTATTATTATTATTATTATTATTATTTTAGCAATGCGGGACTATAGGCGGTGGTGGCCCTGGGATAATTGGACGAGATATCAGTAAACGTGAGACAGCTCAGTGTCATGAATGTTGCAG
This sequence comes from Mercenaria mercenaria, assembly GCF_021730395.1. Classification (NCBI taxonomy): domain Eukaryota; kingdom Metazoa; phylum Mollusca; class Bivalvia; order Venerida; family Veneridae; genus Mercenaria; species Mercenaria mercenaria. The sequence goes on from NC_069375.1 coordinate 66,792,239, forward strand.
TACGAATCACTGTAACAATCTGCTATGCAGTCATTTAAAACGTAGGTTTCTGTAATTTGAAATACAGTATTTTGCGCCAAAATGAAATTTCATACTGCAAATTTTATCATATTCAACAGTTAAGTAGTCAGTTATGTTTTTATAAACATTTTTTTTTCATGCATCATACATTTGTTCTGTATATTCGTTTACATATTATACAAATAATATACCTTAATATACACCTTTCATACAGCGACGACATGTATAGATGATGTAAAGGTTGACTGTGCCTTTCTAAATGCAATGTTTAACATATGTCAAGACATTCACCATTCGAAAACGGTCTGTCCCAAATTTTGCCAGTTGTGTGATTTAGGTAAGCATTATAATGTAACATTGTTGATTCTGTATATACCTGCTAACGTACAACTTAAGCCTATGAAACACGGCCTCATTATGCCTGTCTATGATTTCTAGCATTAAACTGCTGTTCTTGTCATTTTTCGGGGGCGTTTTACGGTTTAGCAGAATTTCACAAAACAATACAATTTTTTAGTAAACGAACAGCATCTTGACAAACAATTTATCTGACTAATACATGTTTCATTGTTCTGTCCGACAGAGTTGGATACTTAAAATATTCTAAAGGAGTCGTCCGCCTTTAAAAAAGAACGTAAACAATTGTCAAAAACAATGTTTTTACCTACTTATTTTAAGTTTAAACACTGGTACTGTATTGCAAATACATCAAAACGAAGTTTTAAAAAATGGTAAGTTTTTAAAGGCGCTGAACTGTCCAAAAGTGTGGCCCCTTCATGCAGTCCCTTTCCGGATTTTTCTTTTAATAAAATTAATGTTTTATATGCTTTGAATTTTCATAAATTTTAAAGCCAATACTTTTTTCTATGAGTTGGTGATGTTCGAACTTTTTTCTCCGAAACATGGACCTAACTCTTAACAGGTGAGAAAATGTGTGCTAACAGAGAGTACACTTTTTATAATTTATTATATGCGCGTTCCGTGGCAAAGCGTAAGCGCATTACGGCCCCAAAACATAATATTCAAAAGGGACTGACGTCAACGTGAAACAACAACGCAGACGTTCACGTGCGTTTAATGGAAAATTAGTGACGTTGAGGGATAATTGTTTCGTTTGTCAGCTTTTTTTTAAACGTTTTATGCTTTTATGATACAGATAGAAATACAATGTAAACTTAATAAGTGTCAAAGAAATGTTTATAAAATTATTCTTTGTTAATTTTGTTAACTTCAAATGTACTAGAGGATGGTAACTGGGCGGAATGGTCACAGTGGTCAGTATGTGACGTTACTTGTGATAATGGCACACAGACTAGAAAGAGGACATGTACCAATCCTGCACCAGCGAATAACGGTTTAGACTGCACAGGGAATGACACCGATATCAAGGCTTGCCACAAACAATTGTGTCCAGGTATTTCAAAAGCAATATGATTTACACTTGCAATATACTGACTACAAGTATTCAAGCAAATGATTGTGTTCAAGGACTTCGTTTAACTACCTCAGAAAAAAAACGTTCCCACTTGAAAAAGCTTAAGAACCTTATAGAATCATTTTTACGTTTTCATATTATTCCGTTGTATCATGTTCATATGGTAATACCTGCATAAAATATTAGTGGATCTAGAAAAATATCTATATTATTTCTTATGTTTTTTAACATGGTCATTCAATATCCATTATGATTTTCTACTGAAAGAACAGACAAAAATACCTCACATCTATGTTTCCGAAAGTTTTCAAAATGTTATAAAACAAGTTAAATAGAACGTACCTAACTAGCATAAATTAACAATTAAACAATTAAAAATATTTCCATTTTGGTTTATATGCATCAAAGAATCATTTATACATTAATGATCAATATAAAATTATTTCTCTTGCCACGACAACCATACCATTGATACAGTTGTATTCGATGCAAGCTTCATTCTAAAAACCTAAGAATAATCCCAAGCTCCTTATTTTGCTATGTTTCACGGATAAAGTAAACATGCGAAATAATAAACAAAAAAACCTTTTAAATTACGTTTTCTTCTTCTTGTGATTATCTAAGAGTCAAATAGCTAATTTGCGTAAAAACTTTTTTTCCAACTGGGTCCGGCCTTCGGGCTCGGTCTCAAACATTCCCGCGTGCTTCTGTATACGTTAATGCACACAAAAATTGTATTGTCCCTATATTTCAAAATTAAACATACATTTATGACAGTTCATGGAGGATGGACAAAATGGTCCGAATGGGGGACATGCACTGTTACATGTGATGTCGGAATTGAGAGAAGACATCGACAATGCACGAATCCCCATCCATCGAGGTTCGGAGATCCCTGTTTTGGTGATCCGTCTGATGACAGAATATGTATGCCTGGACCATGTGCAAGTAAGGATTACTGCATTCCGTCAAAATCATAGGTGGTGAAATTACTTTTTATGTTTTCAATAATATGAAAGGACGTATTCTAAAGCAAGAGTACGTCTTCTCACATTGTTTTAAAAGATGGCATGCAAACTCTAATTACACATAAATCATAACAACAGGTTACACATATTTGGACTGGATGTGATTCCTGTGTTTTGAAAAAACATTTATAACGTAAAATATGCGCACCTCTAATTAAGTGTATGTAACAGCCACTAGCCGATCACAGACTTAATGACTTTGTCTTAGAAAACTTTAATGTATCATACGCTACTTGTCTAAAACAATGCAAGTGGTAAGTCACCAGTACAATATTTTTTTAAAAAACACACATAATATACATTTATGAATAAGTGTATGTTGATATAAGTGTCCGGTCGTTGAGTCTTCATGTGCCCTATACAAACATTATTATGTCTTTCGTATGTAGATTTCATTTTCTAAATTGCGTAAGAAAAATACATAAACGCACAAGAAAATATGAATGATGAACATGCTGTTTCAGCATTATGAATAATGATAGTTGGCACTAATCTTCGTATAATGTATCAACGGTAATCAAGCATTTTCTATTATAAGAAGGAAATCCTAAACGTACATTCTGTCTTAGTCCTGTTTCCAAAACTATATAAATTACTGCTTTAAGATGGCGGATGGTCTGACTGGGGACATTGGAGTAGTTGTAGTGCATCTTGTGGTGGAGGACTCCGCAGCCATTCAAGACAGTGTACACAGCCCAGACCCTCCCCTTATGGGAAATATTGTGATGGTATCAATATAGAAATGCAGTTGTGTAATAAGCATACTTGTGAGAAGTGGCGTCTTTATATATTGTTTTACTAGGCATCTCATCATATTTGCCTTCTTAATTTTTTTTTTAGAAATGAAATACATTTTGTGACAGGAAAGGCCGTACCGGCGACAGTAACCATCAGAACAAATCAACACCCTTTACAATATTTACAAATTTATTTACATAAGATGATTATTAACAATGAATAGATATGAAAAAAAAAAAACTGATTATAAGAAAGAAAAAAAAAAGTTCAGTATCTCTAGATACAAAAGTTCTTATAGTCCATTCTAATCTGACGTGACACAGGTCTTTAATGTAATTGTGAACTTTAAGTAGCACAAACAAAACGTAGCTTCTAAATTCAAAATACAGTCCCTTTAAACCGTGAATACGTTGATTCCGTGTTGGCTCCCTATGGTGGTAGGTGATTGCATCCCTGAGCTGACTTCAGAGGATAACAAAAATCATCGTCTTTGCGGTTTACGGCACAACCATGGGACGAAAGCTCTGCGCTGGGAATATCACATCCAGGCGAGTGAAGACAAGTGAACCTCGGGCATTGTACTTCCGGGTTATGACATCACCAGGAAAATTCGTCTGGCGGAAGAAGCTAAAATATATAACATATGGTAAGCACCATAGCAAAACAAATAAGTCAGGGCATAACACTGCTCCTTTGGGTACACCATACCTCCGTAGGCTCCCATAAATAATACGTGCTACTTATACAAAACATATGTGCTACTAAGTTCAAACGTCACATGATTAAAATACGTCACTTATTACTTCCATTATTACAAAGATTACTTACTTAAAAGACTAAAGTTAAAGTATGAAATGATATGAAAAGTATATGATGAAACATTATAGATACGGACATGATAAACTGCAGCTCTTATTTACAACTACAAATTAACAAAATTCAATATAAATCAAACGTTATATCATAGTTGGCATCCATATAATATCAAATGCCATACACTACAACGGACATTAATTAGATGTGCTATAGACTGGCACACAATTACAAATTACAATAATATATTACATACATGGTACTAGACTTGCCATATAGATTTATACATAACAATACAATGCAGTAATGGCGTTCCATAATTAACAAAAATGTTTGACATAAGTTTTTGAAACAAAGTACTTTATAAACATCATGTTACAAATTTCAGTACAAATTTTACATCTTATATAAACGAAACATTTTAGATTCCTCTTTCGAAATAATTTACAAAAGTCTGAAAAATTTAATAAATCATCCTGACATACCGAAACTAGCTAAAATCATATGCCGAAAAGTAAATGTTACAGAATTCTGTAGAATGAACAAAAATTTACCAAATAAAAATCGTAATGCAAAAATCATACAAAAATCTAACAAATAAATTTCTTACCTCGATCGAGCATAAATTTCTAGCAAGAAAATAATTCAGACATAGATTCGTCTATAAAGTCGTAAGGTGGTGTGCGCAAGGCATATCTAGTCCAGTCTATTTAAAGGATAATGTCCCGCCAAATACAAAATTTCATGGGATTCACGGTTAAGCCGTGAGCTCCGACTATTGTCATTTTCACGGGATTCACGATATAGCCGGGAAATCTAACTACTTTGGCGCGGATTTAAATTGACAATTTGAGGCCCATTATAGCGGTTTTGGGGATAAAAACATAAATTACTGAAGTTTATAAAATATCAACTTTCTTATTACTAAAACAGAATTTAATGAAATTTACATAGAAATTTAAGTTATGAAATACAGAAAAACATGAGAGGTATTTCATGCGTGAAATCTGACATTTACCTCAATAACTCAAAAAATTTACAAAAAGATGATGCAATACCTGCATTTACACTACAGATAAAATAAGGCCCGTATGTCAATTTGTGACACATTTATTTAATAAAGGTACGACATTAATAGTATGTGTTGAAATGTGGAAGACTTATCAGTATTATATTAATGAATTAGCTTCAATGCTGATAAACGTGACTAAACCGTAAACTGATTTCGTTAAAATATTATTTGAACTGCAGTGTAAGCACGCAGCTATACTTTAAATATATAGATATATAAAAGTGATCATATTTTTTACAAAATATGTTACGTGTTTCAACAGATATATCAGTTACCTTCAAAGCAGAGCATCTAGCAAACCTCAACCCTTCAAGTAATGAAGTTTTGGTGTTCGACCACACACTCTTAAACAGAGGAGATGCTTACAACAACAGAACGGGACAGTTCACAGCGCCTGTAGATGGAACCTACATATTTACTGTACAGATATGTGGTACTTCAAACCATTTTTGTTTTATAAATATAGAAATTGCATCTGTCGCATACACTAAAACACTAATCTTTTACGAAGCGAACGGCTATAATTCTTGTCACACAGCAGATGCGATTGCATGGGTCTTTAAAGGACAATCAGTAGTAGTAAGACATAATAAAAGAAGTGGAAGTATTGCTCAGGATTCAGAACAATGGAATACATTTTCTGGTACTTTAATCCATTAGAAAAGTATTTTGTACGACACATTGTATTCAATAGTATTAGTCTTATACTGAGTGTAGTGATATATGTTAACTGTACAGCATGTTATTAAAGTCTACTTCCTTTTTGAGGGTATGTGGTATATTAAACACGTGTTGATATTCTGTCTGAATAATATGAAAATAACTGTGTAATGTTTTATCTATTAAGTTGTCCGTCACTTTTTACCATGCTGGCATAATGCATAGACGATAGTCTTCAAATTCCAGACAGTTCATTTGACTTGATGTTGTAAAGCTATTATTTGCATTATTATACCTGATGATGAATTTAAGAAATAAATCACGCTTAACGTAGTTCTGCACATTCGGATAGAATCTTTTTCTACAATTGTATGTAGAATTTGAATAAACCCTGATTTTTCAAAACTTCAGCATATAAAAAGAAAAAGAAAAAAAAAGATAGTATAATAAAGTATTGCGTTATATAGTCATGATACCATGGCTTAAAGTGTTAAGTGTTACAAAGACCAGACAAGAACGGACAATATGACACCTAATGGAAACCAAACGAGATAACAAATTACGAAATTGGTAAACTGACTCATAAACCATACTAGAAAGAAGAAATAATACTACTACTCTGCGTGAAAGACGAAAAAGAGAGAGGGATATTGTTTTCCCTCTTGCAGGTCAGTCTAATATGTCGTATGATCTTCAGATCACAACAATCGGGCCTGTGACTTTAAACATTCATTAGGTGTTTAGATTAATAATGTTTAATGTTTTGGTTGAACATAAAGTTTCCGATCATATATTGAAGGAGACTTAAAACTATAGGTCTTTGAATTCTAATGACTATTGCCTATTATCAGCAGCAGACATCTGTAGTTCTTTTGGTGAGTAAAATTCAAGGTCATGGTTACAATAAGTTGGTGTATAAGGTAAATGTCTCAGAAAACTTAAAACTCTTTCAGATTAGTAGTTTGAGAACGCACAAGTCTACAAAATAGTTGATTGGTATTGGACAGTAGATTACCCGTATCAAACTTTTGTTCAGTAAATAGTCCAAACACTTTGGCCTACGCAAGCCAGACGTCGGTTCATTGCAACAATGATAGCATATACGATCTACAAACGACTTAAAATTTTATACTTTTTAACCAACATTGTGAAAAATATTTCTTCATTAACGTTACATCTAAACACGATTTCTTTCTCATTAAGGCTCTTTTCATAGACAGAGAGTAGTGTCATACAATAAAAAAGTGTTTGTGTTGTACAAACATTTGTTTCAATGCATAACACGCATTTCGGATTAAAAACAAATTTCTGATTTTCGGAATCTCTCTTTTTCCTTTCGATACTTTTATTGTGTGGTATATAAAAAACTTCTGCATACTGTTTTGTTTACAAACCAGTCCACATGCATTGCATTGAAAGTGATTCTAAGGTTGAGTAAATTTGACTGACTTAATACAATATTAGTATTTACTTAAGACAAGAATCGTCATCTGCATGCTTAAACAAAGAATTGACATGTCATGAATTATTCTACAAAGATAAAAGACGGACAGTTGCGTTTACCACAAATCATCTACTACTGCTTTGCCAGACCAGTGATATAAGGTATTGTATATTTCTGTATAATTAGATTGATGTCGATTCTTTTTTTTTCTGGCAAGTAAGTCATATAAAAAGAAAAATGTATAGCGTAATATATTTTAGAAACAAAGATATACTTAAATATCAACTAATCAAACAGTGGACCTAATTTCTAATATCGTCGGTTTTTACATCACTTAAGCTTTGTGATCATGTCCTATACATCTAAACAAGTAAGTTTATTCTCCAAAGAATTGAAAACAAATATACTGTGTCATTACATACTCGTTTTCATTCTTCAGTAAGTTACAACAGCACTGGGAACATTAATATTTTTCCATATAGAAGTCTGAATCGTTGAGCTTTTTATTTAGGTTAATTTATTAAACTTCAGATGAAACTTATAAAATATGAATAATAAAGATATGTGTAGATAAGTATGTAATAGAAAGATTATTAGCTTTTCATGGAGAAATATGCACTCATTTATTAGACGAATAATACTGCGTTCCTAAAGTCGCAAAAAAGTCCTAAACCTATGATATTCCTATCACTATTTCGTTCAAATTGATAATTACACATTTTTTATATTTTAAGACTCATGATTTCGGCATTGTGTGACCGTTGTGTGGCCAGGCATTCCCATTTAGTATGCTATTTGGGCATCATAGTATATCACATGCAGACACGGAAAACAACATCGAACAGAACACGATTTTGTTTGTGATAATAGATTAAAGTATAAAAATATCCATGCGTTGAACTTTATTCATGTACCATACTCAATATCCAATTTAAATGTAGTTGTCAAGAAAACGCGTGACATAACATTATAAAATACTAAAATATGTGTGTGGGGTGGGGGGGGGGGGGTTCTGCTAATAATAATTTAGCAGAAACAATACATATTTTAGTATTTTATAATGTTATGTCATATGGTTCCTTAACAACTACATTTGAATTGGATATTGAGTATGCTACACATTTACCCAGTTTTGCAAACAACGTGCGTAGACCACATCCTTTCATTTTTATATTTTCCTAACACTTCTGAACAGATGTTCATGTTTGCCATGCTGTCATACATGTAGCTCACGTTTCAACTCGAATTATACATGTTATGATCTATGATCTGTGCATTTCGTTATGATGATTAGACAGAAGTCCAGAGGCTAGTCCGATTTAGACATGAAGGTTAAAACTTCGAAGTCTATCTGAATAAACTTAACAGCAATTGATATTTAACTTTTCTCAAAGGTTTGGAATTATCCCAAATGTCTGTTTTGGCAAATATCGAGGCGTCACATGACACTGAAATCTACTATCACAAAACTGAATGTTTAATTTATTAACCGAAACCTGTTTCTTCTGTTACACTAGTATTAATTAGCAAACATAATGAAATAGTATACACTGATAAAATTGCTTGCCAGTCAATAGTTTTTATTTTTGACCGGCAAACCATTCAGTAAGCGCTTTATTACATGTATTCAGAAATAGATTTCAAGTAGTTATTTTTTACTTTAGTCCTGCAAAATATAGTATTAAACTTTAGACTTGTCATATAGCACTTTACTAACGTAATATTCAGTTCACTGCGTTAGCTATGGAACGCTTAGACTGCCTTGACATGATATTTTTTATTTTATTACGTAGTCATTCCAGATTGTGTTGTGCTTTTGCTAGTGTATGCTGTACAACTGATACTTCGCCATGTGCATGTTCTAATATATTCGGTACAAATTATAATTTGTTATGTAGATTAAACAGTTTGTTACGACATTTACTAGTTTCTCCGGTACATTTCTTAGTTTGTGCTGTGCATTTACTAGTTTGTTCTGTACAATTAATAGTTCGTTATGTGTTTGTCCGGTACATTTCTTAGTTTATGTACATAACAAGCTGTTTTATCTACATAACAAATTATAGTTTGTACCGAATGTATAGAAAAACTGTACACGGCGAACTATTAATTGTACAGAACAAACTGCTAAATGCACAACACACACTAAGAAAGTACCGGACAAACTAATATATGTATACAATAAACTGTCTTATCTACATAACAAATTATGATTTACACCTAATATATTGGAAAAAGCACATGATGAACTAATAATTATCATTCCAATGCAGTTTAGGCGTTCCATAGTTGGCCTTGTTACACATTTTGCATCTTCTGAACAAAGAAATATGTGTTTGTTGGCTATTGAACGAATGAAATCATTAAATTATAATAACTAAATGTGGTTTCTTTCCAATATAATGTATTTCTGTTCTTGAATATCGAGGCTTGAATAAAACTGTTAATGGTCTTTAGGGATTTTCTGGGTAACATAACATGATTATTTCCTACGTACATGATCTTTTGTGTTAAAATTTGTTTTAAAGGCCAGTCTTAAAAGGAGGCGTTGGAAAACATAATGTTAATTTTACCGTTTGTTTCAAAAGAAATATTCATAAAAAGGAAAAAGAAAACGATAGTGATTACGTTATCAGAAATGATTTTATGACAGAAATGAATTACATCTTTTTAAACTTTTGTTGCAATTACATGTGTTCTCGACATACAAGTATTCTTGAGCTGTTAGGAAAATGACCTCAGCATTTTTGCTCGCAACATAATCTACAAAAGTAAAACACACATAGGTGTAAAGACTGTGCTTGCTGTTTCAAAAATATAAAACAAAATAAGGATACTAAGTGTCGAGGTGGAACAGTTTCAGTGTCATTGTCCGTTAAATTATCCAATTAAACCAGAAAATGTTAATGTACATTTTTGCCTGGTTAAGTCTTTCGTAAAAAATTATGGCTGCTGCGAGGATTTATCCAGCGGATCTTAGATAAACGTTAATGACATCACTCTGCCTGGTTTCCACTTTCAGAGATATAGAGCTCAGTAGGAAGAGCGCAGATCTAAGAATCTTTGGGTCGTGAGTTCGATCCCCGGGTGGTGCGTGTGTTCTCCGTGATGATTTGATAAAAGTCATTGTGTCTGCTATCATTCATGTGGGGAAGTGGGAAGCTGTTTGCGGAGAACAGATTTGTACTGGTACAGAATCCAGGAAAACTGGTTAGGTTAACTGTCCGCCGTTAGATAACTGAAATACTGTCGAAGAACGGCTTTAAACCAAACAAACAACCAAAGAACTGAAACACACTTTTAGTCTCTGTTATACCTGGAAGAAACATATTTTTTTAAGGATAACTTTGAAAAGAAGGTTAGACTATGGCCATTTGATGTTGGTATGATTAGGTTATGAATAATATGTGGTACTTGGAGTATTTGAATTATTTCAATGGTCCCATAAGTTGCTAGACAACCATTTCATTTTATATACAGTACACTTAGGTTACTGCGAGTTCCTCGGCACCTTAATATGTACGTCATATCGGGAGATAAGTATAACGTATAGCGAATAAATTCCTTAGTATTTGTGTAACAAATATATTTCATTCAAAATTGGTTATTTGATATTGTCTCCAATTTAAATTTGTCATAATTTGGCAGAGATATCTGCAAAACAGTGTAGAGTGAGAAAACTTTATTCAAACTTCACCTTTCATAGAAGACGGGCTTTATCCTGTTGACTATTCTGACTTAATGGGGCCCTAGTGGACAATATAGACTTTACATTTGTTTTATATTTGAACTTTTTTGACGTTGCAAATCAAATATGTCTTTAGTTTATCTTTTATAATTGTTTATCTTTAATTTTGAGGCTTTGTTTCAATTAGTGAACTTAAAAAAGGTCTTATGGTTCATTTCCAGATTAAATTGACCGAAACTATTCCAGCTCTGCTGTTCAGCTGGACAGCTACTCCGCTTATACTAAATCAAAATAACCACATATTTTGAATAAGGTCCGTTTTGAACTTTAATTTTCACATTGGTATAACTATTATAAGAAACAATTGAATTTGAACTACAACGGGGGTTATTAAGAAATACAAAGTGTTCCTCAGTGCATAACCACGCCATTAAGGATTAAGTTTATTATGTACAGAAAAATAAAATTATGGGGTCAATTTACACAGGATTCTGTCATGCAGTATGGACAGAGTAACGTCTGACAATTTCTTTCGATCAAATTTTATATTGAATGGACATTTTGTTAACATCAGCAGCTGTTCATTGCATGCTGAAAAATATTTCATCTTCAATCTATTTCTGTTTCCATCAAAATAGGTGGGAAGTAATAATGGTGAAAGTACAACTAACCATAATATGTCAGTACACAATTATGGCTGTGCATTTGATGAAATGAATGGCGATCTTCCACAAAGAGTTATTTATTCGCAAAACTGCAATAGGAAACAGATTAAGCTAAATGTGAAACGGATTCGGCTGAATGTGTGCAATTCATCGTAAAAGCATATATAATTATATATTACAGAAATAGATGTTTAGACCGACTTGTCCATGGTATAATGAAGAATTACACGAAGCCAAACATTTTAGATGAAAACATGAACGCAAATGGAGAAAAACAAATCTGACAGTGGATCGTGGGATATACAGAAATCACTGTGCTTCTGTGAATAAATTGCTGAAACAAACATGTGTAAATTTCTATTCTGAAAAAATAGAGTCCTGCGGACGAGATCAGAAAACTTTATTCAAAGTGACAAAGAATCTTCTTGGTAGAGACGAGGAGGCCGTGCTGCCAACATCTTCCTCTTCCAAAGAACTAGCGCAAACTTTCATCGATTTCTTCATCGATAAAATTGATGGAATTAGAAATAAAATTAGGTCAGAAACAGACTTACAAACCGGTGTTACCACCGAGGAAATTTCGAACACGCAAGTAGATAAACTTGTTGAATTCACTCCAGTCTCACAGGATGAAGTGGAAAAAGTTATTTCAAAATCTGCAAGTAAATCGTGTGAGCTAGATCCACTTCCAACATGGCTTTTGAAAGACTGCTTAGAAGAACTGCTACCATCTCTCACTAAAATAATCAATTATTCTTTGGAGAAAGCATATGTACCGAAATCCTTCAAAAGTTCGTTGATTAGACCACTCATCAAAAATCAGATCTAGATGCAAATGTTCTGAAGAACTACAGACCTGTATCTAATTTACCGTACGTGTCCAAAATACTTGAAAAGGTAGTCGATGCTCGTTTGGAAAGCCACTTGTCTTTGAACAGTCTCCACGAAGAACACTAGTCTGCATACAGAAAATTTCACTCCACTGAGACTGCATTACTGAAAGTTCAAAATGACATTCTCAACTCCCTTGACCAAAATGATGTAACAGTGTTAGTGATGCTTGTCCTTTCGGCTGCTTTCGATACCATCGACCACAAGACTCTCCACGACCACTTTGGTATCGCAGGGAAACCACTTGAATGGATAACTTCATATCTGAGCGACCGCTACCAAACAGTGACCATAGATAGTGAATTGTCAAAACCTGTAAGATAAGATAAGATAAGATATTTATTTATTTTATTTTGTTGGGTTTAACGTCGCACCGACACAATTTTAGGTCATATGGCGACTTTCCAGCTTTAATGGTGGAGGAAGACCCCAGGTGCCCCTCCGTGCACTATTTCATCACGAGCGGGCATCTGGGTAGAACCACCGACCTTCCGTAAGCCAGCTGGATGGCTTCCTCACGTGAAGAATTCTACGCCCCAAATGAGGTTTCGAACCCACATCGATGAGGGGCAAATGGTTTGAAGTCAACGACTCTAACCACTCGGCCACGGAGGCCCCTTAAGATAAGATAAATTTTATTTTGAGTCGGCAAGACAAGTAACAATACAACATAAGCACTCTAGGTGCTTTTAAACCGACTATATGTTAACAAATTTATAAGGAACAAAAGTAAAACAAGCTGTAAAAGAAGGACATGGTTAAAAAAACATATGAACATTTAAATAATTATTGTTGCAAATTAACCTTAAAATAACATCTAGCACAAAGACAGAACATTATAATAGCATTGCACAATCAAGGAGATCTGGTATATAAAACAAACCATACATATTAGCACATGGAAAGGAACATAAAAATGACATGGCAGCATTTTGAATGTGATACTGATAGATTTTATATTTAACAGCCATGTAGAGCAGTATATTTAAGACCATGTAATTGAGTTAAAAAACCATGTAACAGCTGCTGTTCTAGGTCAGTGACCTAAAAACTGCCATAAGAGAATAAATGTAAAAAAGTGAAACCATCAAAACAAGCACAAAAAATGCATAACTTAAAAGAAAGCTAAAGGAAGTTATCATCTCAGGATCAGACATGAGGTGAACTGAACAGCAACTACTACATGATAGCAATAAATTTAAAGAAAGCATAACTGCAGGAAAAGCCAAGCAAATATAATTGCATGCAAGACATAACTGAAAGACAAGGCAAAATAAGAAAATAATACTACTGCATGATGGAAATCAAGAAAGCACAACTGCAGGAAAAAATAAATAATATACAACTACATGCAAGCAAAACCAAAAATACAGGGCAACAATTAAATACATAATGTCACGCAGGAAAACATATACATCAATCAAGTATGCTGCTAACCTGTTCTTTGGGTATATAAAAAAGATGCAACTATTCGAGAGATTCAAGTTTTGCACAAAGAACATTTACAATCATTTCCATTCCAAAAAGAAATCTGATTTTTAAACTGACTGAAGTTTACAGCATTTCTGTAGCTTTCAGGAAGGGAATTCCACAGAAAAGGTGCAGCATACCTGAAGGAGTTCTTACCAAAATTTGAAGTTCTGACTTGTGGTACCTGAAGAATATTTGAATACCTAAAGTTATAGTTAGAATCTTTTTTATTAACAAGGTTGGACAATACTGGAGGTGCCAAATTATTTAATATCTTATATGTTTCAACTGTCATTGTTCTTAAACGTCTTACATGTAATGATGGTAATTTGGCAAAGTTTAACAATTCATCATAGGAACTACTGTAGTCATTATAAACATATCTGAGAGCTCTTTCCTGGATCTTTTCTATTTTTCTGGTATTCTTTACAGAACAAAAATGCCAAGACAAAGGACAAAAATTAAAATTTGATAATATGAAAGTATGAAAAATTGTGAGTCTGTTTAATTTACCTAAGTTTTTTCCAATCCTTTTTAGTACATTAAGTTGTTTTGCTGCCTTAGCACAAATATTATTTATATGGTTATCAAACTTTAAATTAAAATCTATGTCAACTCCTAATAATTTTACCTCATCCTCACAGTTTATTACAGTACTACCTATGTTGAATTTTGGTGATTAATCTTTAGTTTTTTTTGCCAACTGCTATTGCCTGAAATTTGTCTGGATTTGCCTGCATACAATTTATTCTAAACCAATGTATAAGTATTTCACTTTCTGATTGTAATGTTGTCATTAAGAGATCAAAATTTTGTGAACAGAAGGAGAGTGTATTATCGTCAGCATAGTTATAAAGGGTGCTTTTTTGATAAAGTAGAAAATATCATTAATAAAAATGTTAAAGAGGAGAGGCCCTATTATGGAACCCTGGGGAACTCCTTTCTCTATATTTGCCCATGAGCTGACAATATCATTTATTTTAATTTGTTGTTTATGTGAGGACAGATAGCTTGACAAAAGTGTAACCGAATTTTCTGAAAGACCATAACTCTGAAGTTTTTCTAATAAAATTGGATGTGGTAAACAATCAAAGGCTTTACTCAGGTCCATTAAGATAGCTGCGACATAGTGATTTGAGTCCAGTGCACATTTCCAGTCCTCTAATAACCTTAATAAAGTTGTTTGGCAGCCATGACCCTTTCTAAACGCACATAAAAAATCTTCAAAAATATTTTCAAAATAAGAGGTAAGTTGATCTGATAATACCTTTTCATAAATTTTAGAAGGGTTTGTCAGGATACTGACTGGCCTGTAGTTTGTTTTACTGAAAGAATCATTCTTTTTAAAAATTGGCGTTACCTGGGCCTCCTTTAACCTATCTGGAAAAACATTTGTAGAAATTGAAATATTTACCAAATCAGTATTAAAGGGTACCAGAGATTCTTTTCCTAGTTTCAAAATTTTAGCCGATATTTTATCAACACCTGTAGCCTTTTTTATATTAAATTTGTTTATAATTTTAGTAACTGTTTTATGATCTGTTGGTTGAAAAGAAAAACTGCCTGGAATAAAACCTTTTTCATTTATTTTATGTAAACTTTCATGATCTTCAGAGTTAAAAATTTCATCCTTGCCTATGTCTTTAGCCACATGAACAAAAAATTCATTAAATATTTCGGACACCTCCTTTTTATCAGATACTGTAATTCCATTTTCATTTAATGTAATTTTTTAATCATTTTTTCCTGACTTTTTGGATAGATAGGGTTTAATTGTTTGCCAAAAATCTGAGGATTTGCTACCGCCTACACATCTTTCTAAGAAATAATTTTTAATTGATTGCTTTTTAATCTTTTTTACCATGTTTCTGTTCTGTCTGTATTTTTCCCAATTTTTTGAATTTTTATTTTTCAAATACTTGTGATATGCCATTTTCTTATGGTAAATTGCTTTCCTTAATGTTTTGTTCATATATGGCAATTGTTCTCTCTTCCTATATGACTGTTTAACAGGAACATGTTCATTTATGATTTTTGTTACATCTTCTTCAAATTTATTATATATATGATGCACATTTGATAATTCTTGAGGAGTATCTTCAGAAAGATTTATTTGTGAAAGATCATTTTGAAAAGTATCTATATTAAAGTTTTTAAAACTTCTATATGAAATTTTTTGTTTTTCAAAAGTTGGAATTGTATTATTTATTACAGTGCTAATCATGTTGTGGCAATCACTGATTCCTGTTGCAAAGTTTAATGTGTTTATACATAAAGATTTGGAATTTGTTAAAAATACATCTAAAAGAGAAGGACTGAATTTTTTTGTGAAGCAGGTAGCCCCCTTAATAATATTTTTAAGACAAAAAATATCACAGAAATCTGAGATATTTCTTCCTTTGGTTTCTGACAATAAGTCACAGTTTAAGTCACCCACTACTGTATAATGGTCATAAAAATTTATACATTTATCCAGTGTTTTAGTAAGATGATCAAAGAAAAATTCATCATTTTGATTTGGAGGTCTATATACATTTAGAAAACACCATTTTGTTTTGTTCAAATTTACCTCTATAACAATATTTTCTAAGTGATCCGATTCTAAATCTTTTCTTCTCCTTGATGGAATGTCACTTCTGGTGTATGTCAATAAACCACCCCCGTTTATATTTCTATCGCGTCTCTCCAGTTTGTAGCCTGGTACACTTACAGTAGCATCTAAAAAGGTATTGTCCAGTTTCGTCTCTGAAAGAAATAACAAGTCTACTATCATATCATTTAAGATTTCAGATATTTCTACAAATTTTGATTTTAAACTATTAATGTTCAAGTGTGCCAGAATAAATTTTTTTTTAGGATGTTTAGTTCTCACTTCCCGCAGTTCTTGGAAAACTGATATTTGTGGATTTTCTCTTGAAGAAGATGAACACGAAAGATCAAAATATGACGAATGTTCTGATTCCAGTGAGTTGTTAAAAAAGGAGTCTGAAAAATTTAAAAAGTTGCATGCTGGACATAGCAATGGTTCATCTGAGTTGCTAAGAAAGTTATATTCTGATGAAGTGATTTTAGCACACTTTATATGCCACCATTTGTAGCAGGCTTCACAAAACACTGCACGGTGTGTTTTTGCAACTGGTTTGCAACAATTTCCACAAGGATACTTTACTGGCCCTGGGTTTAGGGAGATGTCACCACTAATAAGAATCAGAATAAAAATTCGATGAATGTTTTGAGAACATCTAATCTCTGGTCTACTAGGCTTTCTTCTGTTGTGTTTTAAATGATAAAAAACAATCATAGCATTGTCAATATCCAAGTCTGACGAAAAAAGGAATGATATTTGGTTCTCATTTTTATACCTGGGCACAAAATTTTCAATGGTAGATCTACAAAATTGCCAGTTTAATTCAATCTGCCCGATCGGTATTGGTACCTGAGTAATTATATATCATTTACGTCTGTACATACTTGTATTAACAATAGAATAGCAGAAATCTTCAATATATTGGTGATAGCACCGATATTCAACATGCTTCCGGGTTTATGAATAAGTGTCAAGGTCAAATTTATCAATGGTGCTTCTGACGCTTGTCGCTCTTTAGGTTGATGAGCGTTTGGATCATTTAGTCCTCTAGACGCGCTTTCCAATCGCCCAGTGATCCAGAGTTTAGATTTATTTTTTGAGAAAACACTTTCAGCACTGAATTTGCTTTTCTGTTAAATGAAATGTCGTACTATTGGTTCCAATTTACCAGATTATTGCAGTAAAAACCTTCTGTCTTTGTTTAAAATGTTTAATTTCATAAAATTTATACTGAAAAATTTGGCGCTGTTTACGCATGCGCACACCTTCGACCATTCCGTGCAATGTGCAAATGACATACAGTGTCCCACAGGAGTCCGTTCTCGGACCAAAATTTTTCACAATGTACACTAAACCAGTTGGTATAATATGCAAGAAACGTGGACTAAATCATCATTTTTACGCCGACGATAGGCAGCTTTATTTATCTTTCAAACCAACAAATCCGGTCTCTCAAAAGTATGATTTACGCTGTGTTGAAAACTGTCTCGTAGAAATCGTATCTTGGATGAACAGCAACATGTTGAAAATCAATGCCGCTAAAACTAAAGTCATTGTATTTACCTCTCAAAGAAACGAAAAACATATTGAATCGGTTACTGTGAAAATTGGAGAAGAGAACATTAAACCATCTAAATGTGTAAGGAATCTTGGTGCTTTTCTAGACTCCAAAATGAGCATGGAAAAACATATTAACTCAGTTTGTAGATCAGGGTACGGACAGCTACGTCAAATAGGCCTCATCAGGAAATATCTAAATATAGATGCTACAACATCTCTAGTAAATTCACTCGTCACTTCACGCCTTGATTATTGCAATGCGCTCTTGTATGGTGTTCCGAAGGTCTTGCTGAGTAGACTTCAAAGTCTTCAGAACACTGCAGCTCGAATTATAACGAGAATATCGCGTTATGATCACATTACGCCGGTATTAAAAGAACTGCATTGGATACCAGTTACTCATAGAGTAGACTTTAAGATTCTAGTTCACACATACAAAGCATTGCATGACCAATCACCGATCTATGTTAAAGACTTGCTGGAACTCTATCAGCCAGCAAGAAATTTGAGATCCAAGAACAACTCAAAACAACTAGTTGTTCCAAAAAGCAAAACTGTGAGGTACGGTGATTGTAGTTTTTCATCAGCTGCACCGAAGTTATGGAATGCTCTTCTGGCTACCATTAGAGACGCTAAAAGCTTGGATGCTTTCAAACGATCATTGAAAACACAATTTTTCTTCAAGGTCAATTGAAACTCACTTTGCACTGAAAAACAAGCTTTGCAATGGAAATTATTTCCTATTGTTCATTGTTCTTTAAAATATCTAGTAAAATTAAAATGTAGAGTAAAACCTGATTCAGGCTAAATACCTTTTATTGTTGATATATTTTTTTGTGTTGTATTGTATGTCCATATCATTCTGTGATATGTAGTTTGTACAGCGCTTTTGAACGTTTATTTTATAGATGAAAAGAGCGCTATAAAAATCTGGTAAATAATAATAATAATAATAATGCGTTTCTTCTTTTTATTTATTTATTTTTTTGTGGGGGTTGGTGGTGCGGGGGAGTTATTTGTTGGCGCGTGTCTGTTTTGTATTCCCATTCAGCACTCATGTGCCTAGTCTGGAAGGCGTAGCTTTTGAAACTATACTGAACCAAAGAGCTAATCCGCCATTTGCTATTTTTCATATAGTATAAAAGTAACTGGAAGTACAATTTTTAAATAAACGTGTCAGTTAGATCGATCTATCAAAATTAACATATCAAACTTTCAGTATTAATGTACGCAAAAAAGTGACTTTATTTTATGTTATCAACTTAATAATATGTGTAATTCTTTTCAAATTATACACTATTCAGAATCTGTAGTTAAGATACATGAATGATAAAAAATCTTTCTGTTTAGCAAAATGAACAGATCTGAATTTTCAATTTCTGCTTTTGCCTTACTTCCGAAGAGACAGCAACCGCCAGCAACAACAAGTCACCTTAAGTTCTCCCAACTTTCTTGCTTCCAGCATAGCTGTTGAGTATGGTCAACGAATACCATTGACTGTCATTATAGACTTTTTTACCTATTGATCCACTAAAATCTATGTTTCTATGTTTCATTTTGTCTGCAATCGGTCATAATTATTGATTTTCTTAGTGCATAACATACTTTCATAATTATATATACATGTACAAAGTGCAATGAGTCTGCTAGAAAGATATCTCGCTTAAATAACTTTTCTTACAAACGATTTAGCGGCTTTAAACGATAAAACACCAAACCAAACAAAAACATTTTTTCATATAAGACCTTTGCATAACAAGCTAATTTAACGATTCATATCGCCTTCTCGATTTTGTACAGACTATATGTTTTTCCGTTTAGTCATTTCTTACTTTGATGAAGAATTAGACAATTAACTGTTCCGACGATTTTGCAAGGCCTCTGTAAAATATACGCTCCAGAGGGGTAGGAAAAGATGTCGTTACACTGAAATACTTTTGTCGTAGTGAGAAATTTCGTGTGGGACGAAAGTCCATTGTATATCAATTTGATAATAATTGTATTTAATCCACCTTTTGTTAACCTTATCGTCATCTCAACTAAATGTCCAGTGTGTGGGTGATAATTAATGAAAGTTGTTGTCAGTAGAGAATAAAGAATACTGAGTCCTATATGTATATTGAAAGACAAAATGTATTGATAAAATGTATTGACAATACTAAATCAATTAGTGTATTTCCATCAATTCTTTATTAGACAATTCAAAAACATGGATATAATCTCTAGGACAGATAATGGCAATCGCCAAATTACGTATCTTCATATGCGATTTCGGCATTCTCTGGTTTTAACGGAAAGCCATATGCGCACATAGATGCGGAAGTGCCGAACAAGAATACGTAAGTATACGGAAATTGTCAAGTACCACTACGGTCCTTTACTTTATTTATTTTCTAATCGTCATATCATCAGGATATAAAAATAATAAACTGTTTCAGTGTAAAGACCTGTAGTGAATATCTATCATGCGACGGATGTACTTGAACAATTGTTCTACTTCTCTGCAAGAAAAATATAAACGAATATGTTTTCAGGAAACAGGTGTTTGAGAAAAGAAAATGTTTTTGCATGCATGTGTTATGCTGTTAATGTACAGGAGTACATGACAAGTTTCAAAATTACATTGTTTCTGTTATTTTCGTGTATTTTACATATATAGATTATATACTTAACGACATTACAAAGCAAGTTTCTTTGTTAAATAATATTATATAATATATTCATTAAAGCTCTGGCTATAAACGAGAATATTAAGCTAACAGCTATTTTTCCGTACGATATCACAAACTGGTATGTAAGCAGGATGATTTAACCTCTTGATATGATACATGACATCTTCGTTGTAATGACGTACAATGACGTTGGACTCATCCAATCTGGTCTGGCCTGCCATTATCTTATTTGGTTTTTATTTATTTTTGTATTTTTTTTTTTCAACAAAAATATTTTTATAAATTTTAGTAACCATCATATCAGCGGCCTTTAAGTGCATTTTTTTTTGTTGTAAACGGTTTCCCCTAACTTGCACTATATAATGTTATTATTCTTTGGTCCTTTTGATTATGAAGTCCGTTCAATGTTTCTATATAACAGAGCTACGATCAGGGAGTTGTGCGAAACGAAGTGAGTGGTGTTACATTTTCCATTACCTGAAACAAACTGGAATTTATTTCATTAATTTGCTAGATATCGTTCCGCGCTTCAAAAACGTCTTCTTACATATTCCATTTACTTTTCATAATTTCAAGATTGGTTACATAGTTATTACAAAGTCGTCGCAACGATAGATGTATATATTTCTGTCAAATTACTATCATTTGAAACTGTGAAAATATCAATTTTCTTTCACTGTTAAATTTCAGTGAAAATTGATCATATTATACCGAAGTTTAAGGTATATGATCATGGTGATATACAGTGAACAAGCATCGATCCATTACAAGACAGTTAGCGTAATGCACATTGAATCAATACCATACTACTGTCTATCCAATTCGTTCATATCAGAACAATTTCCTTAGAGTTGCATGTAAAGCACCAAATGGAGAAAACGAAAAGATTATAAAATCTGCAGGTCAATGGCTTTAATCTGATGACTTAACCTGAAAAGCTTCTGTAAGACTGAGCTTTAAAAGCGTTATCGTAAACTTGCTATTGACAAAATTCACGTAATTGTGGCTTAAAAACTAAAACCTATAAAAAAGAACAAATATATAAACAAAAACGTTGTCAATGTAAAGGTTTATGCCAAGAAATTGTGTTTGCACTTCCATAGTTTCTTCATAGTTTCCCTGATAAAATCTAGAAATTAGATCCCTCGGAAGCACGGAGAACAAGGCAAAAAGTGAAAATTGCAGACACACTTCATTTTCTTTCATCTTTGAATGCCGCGGTCATATTGTTTTATTAACGATATGTTGTATGTATTATCTCCGTCGTGTGGCATTAGGCTTCAAAACACTTCGGCACAAGTTTATTTTCACGATTGCATCTGTGTGATAATAAACACCATGACATGCAAAGTCCGCAGACTCCTGTTTAACAACCGGTGGCAGATCAAGTGTTGTATTACCAAGCACGCAATTATTCTACGAAACTGAAAGCTGAATTCAGCAGTATCCAATTTAAAATAAAACAATGGCTCTGTTTACTTCTTTACAATGAGTCACTTCATGCGCTTCGTGTGGAAAAAATCATTTAGCTGACTTTTGAAAAGTTGGAGGCTCTACCAAGGTAGAATTACATGTCTAAATACTTTTTGAGGGGAGAAAACTGGCGCATAAACTCACGACCACGACTACATGTGAATTGTACGGGTTCGAATAAAACTAAAAACGTATGTACGAATAGTTTAACGCAAGTAAGTAATCTTTTAGATATACAGAGCTTTGGATATTCAAAGAAACATGTTTTTGTTTAAGCAAAGTCACGTGCTAAAATGTTACTCAACTGCCGCTAGTAAAGCATGTATATAATGGTTTTGTTTCTGCCGTTAATTAAAAGAATAAACTGTAGATAGATAAATTTCATTATTTCTGGACAAGTCCGCTCAATATTATTAGAAAGCATTACACTCTGAATCGGTGCTCGGTTGGGCTAAGGAGCTTAGGTATGCCATACAGTTGCATTATTGGCTTACCCTCATGAACAGACACTATCATAACACATGTGTGCTGTTATTATTTTGCTTGGTTGGGTTTAATCTTCCTGACCATTGCTCTTCGTTGCCTTTGTCTGTGAAAATTGCATTCTTTTCTGCTGATTATTAGCAATCATGTTGTATTGTAAATGAAAGAAATTGATATATATATAGAAAGGATTAGAATCATTCTAAAATATACGTTCAGAACAAGTCAAAAGTGACAAGAAATTTAAATCATAAAAGTAATTAAAAGGTAAATTGCCGTTATCAACTTTATAAGAATGTCATTCATTTTATAGCATTTATGGATCTTGATACATCCAGAAGTATATAACTGACATCTGAGGTCATTTTTCAGTAAAAGGCAATTGTATCAGTGTGTTCTGAAAGTGTCGATACAACTGATTTGAAGTGTTCATTGAACAGTAAGGTAAGATTTTTAACCTTTAAAATGAGGACTGTTTTACAAATTGTAGAGCATTTCTTTTACCAATTCACAGGAATCGCTTTTCTAGTGATAATACGATAATAAAACGAAATATAAATCCAATTTATAGGTTGGAAATCGTCTGGATGATGTCAGATGACACATTGCTTATCGTCCAAAACAGGCTTCTGGGATACTGAGTATCTGGTGAAATCATTATACTCGTATCAATTAATTGCTAGCTAATTGTAGTTTTATCCCGTGGTGTTTTTGAACCCATGCATTTCTGTCTGCTGTATTTTTGTTTTAGCTATATTTATGTCCAT
Source organism: Mercenaria mercenaria (assembly GCF_021730395.1). Lineage (NCBI taxonomy): Eukaryota > Metazoa > Mollusca > Bivalvia > Venerida > Veneridae > Mercenaria > Mercenaria mercenaria. The sequence goes on from NC_069375.1 coordinate 66,815,706, forward strand.
AAATTCTTTATAATTCCATTTTATTCTAACGGTGTCTCCATCAAATCTTATATGGCGTATACTATCTAAACTGGAGTGGCTGGTCTAAAACATTTGAAATATATCCGGCCATTTAAATAAAAAATTAATGTGCTTTTATATGTTTGCACATCGAGAAATTAATCACAGCTGTATTATTTATGGAATGCATCGTAAGCATACTGGAAATGTAAAACTGAGATCACAATTTTAATTGTGTCTCTTGCGACATTCATGCTTTTACTTTATATTCCGGTGAGGTTTCTTTTATCTGACATTTACTTGATTTATATGAAAGCTTCCTTGTAGGTCATTGAAATTTCAGAGATTGTGTGTTTTATCTAGTACAGTCATAGTGTTAAGATAGTAAATCTTATTTATTGCATAAACTGCGACTGATCTAAGTCAGAATTTATTTGTTTTTTGTGCAGTTGTCTTCATCAGAAGAATTAGATATTTTCGCAAAGAATATCATTTAGTCGACTTGGCATAAATTAAAACATACTGAACTTTCTACAGAAGGGAAGGAAAATATAGTATGTAACAAAACGTAAGTTACTTATCATTATCCGAATAATGATATTTAATATATCTGATAACAGTCTTGCATTATGTCATTATCTTAGATTTATAAAAGCTAAATTATTCACTTGTTGATTTGTTGTTTCATTAAAACAGCAAAGCAATTGCTTCGGAATTTCCAATGGAAGAAAAATGTGTTGCAGAGGGATTATAAACTAATTGCGTTACGGAAATTTTAACATAAATCTGCATACGTTTACATCATATAGCCAACTTGTGCATGAGAATATAATTTTGCCTACTCCCAATAATTCATATTTCAGATCGAAGAAAGAACTGTAAAAAATTACTAAGATGCGATGGTCTAATAGAGAAGACTCATATCCTGCGATTTGGTGGTCGTAGGCCCGAGAACTGTCCGAGGCGTGGATTATGGAAGACAGGACCGGTGCGAAGAATGCAAGCTATTGAGATAATGGTTACAGATTGTTTACATTTATGGTGTTTTACATTGAAAAATAGCTATCTGGATGTAATGTTGTTCAATATCTGTAGGTGCCTCATAAGCCAAACCTGTATTACCCTTTCGTTCGGCGTGATACTATCATTTTAATATAAAACCTCTTCAAACATGAATGAATGATTGGGTTTTACGGCAAACCGACACGAAAAGGTCATATAGCGCCGAATATTAGTGTTTACCAACTGGAACAATAATGATTTGCAATATGTAGGAAGAGTCGAAGTCTTAATATTGATTATAACTTATTTAAGTTAAATTGTAACTCTAAAATAACAAGATTTGTATGACTGTTATATATTTCAACCGAAAAATAAGGGGGTTTTTTTTGTTTTGTTTTGTTTGTCATTTGTATAGCAATGCACTAATTCTACGGAAATGGAAGGAGGTTTTTTTTCTTTTTTGAAAAAAAAATGTACTACGGAAAATCATCTCTTAAGGAAAGATATGAAGACTTAAGATCGACGTGTGAGGAAGAAATCTGTCTGGCTTGTGGAAGGTCGTTGGTTCTATTCATATGCCACTGCCTTTTTCGTTTAGTTCGGAGATATCCGTGTGATAGCAATGGTGTCGGCGTGTCCAAATGATCACATTATTTTGTAAAGTATGTAACTGAGTTGTTAAGGTCCATTAAGGCTTCGTTGTTAAGAAAAAAGATTGCCATCGTGTTGGCTTGATTCATAATATATTACCTCCCTTAAAATGCTTATTATCATCATCAGTGTTTCTCGCACATACGTCGCTAAAATTTGAAACTTAAAGATACTTTTTGTCATACGAAACCCTAATGTGTTCGTCATTCTACGTCCTCTGGTGTTTTGTTTATCCAAAAGTTCAAAACATGTAAAAGGTCGCCCTCGCATAGTTGGAAACAAATCATGAACTTTTATTTCTATCTCAGTTGTAAAATTATACGGAGATGAAGTGTTGAGATCGGCAATCATTTTGTTACTATCTTACACCATTGCTGATAGCTGTGCTAAAGTTAACACCTTGCAGTATTTTTACAACAATAATGATATTAATTGTCGTCATCTGGATACAATAAAAACGGTTCATGACTGATAGATCAAATAACACTTCTTAAAGAATATGCTGAATCATGTAAAGGTCAGTGAAAAACAGCTATAAGGGATAAACTTATTTGTAATACTATTGTTGAAAATTCATTTCGTGACATTACATTTATAATCGTAAGTAATCGCGCCTATCATGTTTATAAGGTTAACGCCAACGCATAGATTATTCATTTCTCTCAAGTGCGTTTTTTCGGACCTGATAGTCAAATCTTATGAAATTTCGAATTTATAAGAACTATTGCTTACTTACAGCGAAGTATATATGTATAAAAACGCAAAGATATTGAAGAACTCGTTTAAAAATAGAACAGTGTAATTGCTGCCTTTGAATAATCCTGAGATACAATGCATGCTATTGGCTACAAGTATGTCTGACTTGAAGTAGTAAATGTGGTTGAGAACTACATGTATATTCTCCGGCATAACGGCTTGAAAAGTTGTTACAATAGTTGCATATCATCTATTTGAAACCATATATATCAGCTATCTAATGGCCAAAACAATCTAGCATTTATTATACCATTAGATTGGCGCTGATATTTTCTTTCTTTTTCTTTTCATTTTTATAATTAAACAAAATTAGAATAGAATCCCTCTTTTGTTCCAAATATGTTTCGATTCACAACGGCACATACTAATTAGGAACATGCTTTTAATAACGATACAAAACCGAACCCTATGTTGTTCCGAGACTTTGAAATGTCATTACATCATTGCGCTAGGACTAAGTATCCTGCATTCGGTTAAATTTTAGTTTTGTTGACAGTTAAAACGAAACTAAATAATGTCTAAACTGAATAAAATGAATCACATGATTGGTTTTTTACCACTGCTTTCGTGTCATTAAGCGACAAAGAAACCGCATGGCACGGATTGAAATGTTATAGACACGCTTAAATACTTCAGCAATATGAGGAACCGCAGCCAACATAATTAAACAAAATTTAGAAATAAATATCAAATGTATTGTCAAACAAACATACTGATGTGGGTCTTTATTTCCATTTATATCAGTTTTTTAGAGCATTGTTTTTAGGAAAATTGATTTTACCCTTTTAGCAATCCATCCTGTCCCAATCAACTTGATATAATATTCAGCTCATGCGTACTTGGCTCAAGTTAAAACTTGAAAACAAACTTACAAGATCTGTTTCTGATATCCGGTGCTAAGGAAAAATCATTACATGTGCTTTATAGGTAGGATAATGCTATTAACCTTTATATCTATTGAGCAAGAATTAAACTGTATTGTAAACCTCTAGTTATGCCTCGTCTATCAACTGTTTCAAAACCTGATAATTGCTACTTAACGATCATGTTATTTTAACCTGTTAATTTAACCAGTTCAGAACATAAGTGAGAAATCTAGAAATAATGTGCAGCAAGCACAACAAATAAGAAACTGAGGTGGACTGTTTTGTCACAGTACTATTACATTATGTTCAAATCAGTTTGTTATCAAGGAAACGCTGAAGACTGACATCTATAATGTCAATTTAAAGCAAGAATATTTTGTGGCATTTCAGTGGTAATTTATAGATCATTTCGGCATTTTAAAACCTCTTCTCGTGATTTCAGATATAGATTAAAGTAACAACAAATGCATACTGATACTGTTCTTAATTAGGACGCAGCCAAAGATTTTTCAATCTTTCTGAAGTTGAACAGAAACATAATTTTAATTAGCATTGTCAACTTTCCAAAGCTATTCCAGCAGTAATATATCCACGCAGTAACCGATATTCGGAATTTGATAATAATGTATGTTGCTAAAGCTGTTAAACAAACATTAAATTAAGTTTTAAAGTCGCATGCGTGCCTCCAATTTTTTGTTTATTGCTGCTTCTTCAGCTTAGAGACAATGAATTACAGATGCTCCTCTTAACAAGGTAGAAATTTAATAATGACTAAGAATTATACCAAATGTGTATGTAAATAATACAATTATGGAAGCACAAACTTATCAAATAGCAGTTATTTAGACTACTGTAGTAATGTTATTGCGTCCAGACATAATAAAACTGCATATTACGCACATAAAATAAACCGTAAACAGAGCTTCACAACGAAAATCTAAAATATCTATCCAGAAAATTAGTAACTAGATTATCACGTTTTGTTTCATTTGTTTGTTTCTCCGTTTGATGATATTTATAAGTACATGTAAATTTTTATTTAAACTTTTTTAAATCTAATATTTCAGACTATTTCATCTTTTGTTCCGTTTATGTGGTTATTACATTCTGTATTCAGTTTCCAAGAAACTCATAATGTCCCTTAATGAAACATAAAAAGAGGAAATGTCACGTTCTGGGCGAAAATCTTTACAATAAAATCAAAACATCATACTAGTGTTTCTCACCAGGTCTAGTATTTTGAATCAAAACTTAACTGGCGGTTAGTTTTACAGCTGATTTAAAGTTTTGAACAACCGGGCCTTGGTCTTCAGATATTTATACAACGGAGACCATACATGTTGCTTAGGATTCTAACCTGAATTTTCCGCTCAGAGGTCTTGGGCTCTTCCAATTATGAGGAAGAATTTACCGCTTGAAAAAAATGACAGAAAATAGATATCAGGGGAGACAACACCTAAGTGTGTTGTACTGATGAATGATCAAAATTAATGATATTGTGATGTCGATGTTTAATCTCACCTAAATGACTTGTTTCAAATCTAATTAAGAAGACTTTATCTTTCGTAAGTAACAATAAAATCTGCAAGAACATCCTTAAGAAGCATAGAGTTCAACCAAGCAGAATAATAGCAAACTCGGTTTGATTGAGTCTGTTCATGTCGAGAGGTAGTGCAAACTACAACACCCCTCAACCCCCATCCCCATCCCCGCCTAGCACCGGCTAAAGCAGAACTCTATTACCCTTGAATAGTCAAACCAATTTTAAACCTAAATTGACTGGAATGACATATCAATTAAATCATTAAGATTAATTGTTCATAATGATACCGCATCATCACGCGACATGATATATCGTCTGTATACGACACCACAACAATAACTTTGCACTTAAATTGAAGTAAAAATAACCAACAATTTCATTCAAAGTCTTAATTTACAAAAATGAAATATAAAGCATTCAAAATGTACATTTTATTGACAAAAAGAAAACGCTTGCACTCAATGTTTCATAAAAAAATTGTTTTTACTTTTTTTTATATTTATATATTATTGAATTTATATAACATTTTGAATAAAATGATAAAATGCGGGTTTATGCCGAGCATTTTATCAATTTTATTAAACGAGTTTAATAAATAAATTCAATGTGGAAAAAAACACAAATGTAATATTCTTTTTTATCACACTGCTGAAACATATTCTTTTTATCACACTGCTGAAACATCAAAATTTCTTTTTTCTTTACCTATTACAGATCAAGTAAATTCGAAGCTTTATAACACTAGTGTGTTATCAAATTTTTCATTCCCACGACGTTAAAAATATGATCAACGCATTTATGGCATTTTTCACACATTTTATGTAGAAAATAGAAGGGGAAAATACTAAAGGATGGCATTGCTACAACACTTTAAAGTCCTATGATTTCTCTCTTTAATTTCTCTCTTGAAAATGATATTCAGGAAATAGATATACAGTTGTTGCTACAACACTATGAAATATATTGTGTCCTTAAAGCGAAATTTATATCCTTGAAAATATAATTCAAGAAATTAAAAGCTGATTCCAAATTTAAATATATACAAATTATATATTCACAAAAATTATTATAAAGGTATCACTCATTCATGTAAAAATAATGCATATGTATTACATATTTATGTATGAATCTTGCATGGTTATTACATATTGATTAATAAATATTACAGATATATTACAATATTCATGTATAAATATTACAAAGCTAGTAAATATCCATGCTTTAATCCTACATATGTTTTACGCATACAGGTCTACATATGTTATAGAATTTATATTCAGATATGAATATAACGTAGGGATGATTGAAGTTGAAATTACTTAAATACGTATTAATCTTGCTTAAATATTCCTTTCATTTTGTTTTATGGATTTAAAAATTATCTAGCAATCACTAGATTAGTCGCACCAGTTACAATAAATCGTCACTAGCTGTGCGACTAGTCTTAGACAATAGTAGATGTAGTCTTTGGTGATTGCACGACAAATCCCTGAAGGACTTGCGACCTGTCGCGACATCAGTATTGAACAAGTCGCAGGCTTATTGTTTGTCTGCTAAAGTGGCATCGCTTACGGAACCCTCGAACGAACCAAAACAATTGACATGGTCGTATGTAATCGCAGTTGGAATTATAGTCAGGATGTGATGGGCTACATGTTTTCTTAAATACAGGGTAATTATTTGCTCCATTTCTATGTGTTAACGTTTTCTCATACATGCTACAAATCAAAATCTTTATTTTAAGTTATACTACATACATATGACAATGTTTTCACAGGAAGACAAGTACTTCCCACAATAATCCAACTATGAATGGTAATCCCATATTTTAATGGTCTGACAGATAAATCTAGTTTAAGCAAACTGCAAGGAAATTAAGAAAAACAAATGCTAAGAAAAACAAATACGTTACTTGGTCTTAACTGATACAAAAAACCGATTATTTTTATCAAAGTTTTATGATTTTGAAAGAAAAGTGTTAGATATTTTTGTTTGAAAGTATGCATGCGGGAATCATCAAGTTTTAATTTCTCTCGTGGTGGTTAGAAAATGCTTAAAATCATATCACCTACTTGTGTATTTGTAAGACAAAAACGATACGTTTTTTCTCTCTCAAATTTACGTCTTACAATATGTGAAAAATATTAACTGAATGTAATGTACAATTAAGATCTTAAAATCAATACAAAAAACCATTTAAATGTACGTGTTTTGATTAAAGTGATTACTCTCTAGTGAACAAATTCCTCTTGTGTATCATTTAAACAAAATTGATACACCTTAAGATTTTTCCATATTTATGTATTATAATGTGCGACAAATGTGAGAAAAAAATCGTTTCTGTCACCATGTGAGGTGCAACATTTCTCTGGAAATGTTATCAGGAAATGAAACATTTTTCTTTTGATAACGTTTTTCCCAGAAGTGATAATGTTATGCATAGTTTCGGTATTTCAATTCATTTCGGAATTTAAATTACAGTCAGAGAAAAGGTTAGATATATGTGTGTATTAACCGTAACATTATAGCGACTCGACTCAAAAACAGATTCAGTCAACCTGAGGGTGCTATTTTGACTGCATTGTTGCTTCATGATGATTTACTTAAAAAATGTTAAGGAAAGAAAAAGTGTGCTTAATGTAGCATTTAGAGTATGAAAAGTAGTTCTAAAACAAATATTCAACAAATCTGACAGTTTAGAAACTTACAGATCCTGATTAAATGAAAAATGCCTCAATTCTGGCAGCCATTTTGAAATTTAGCGGCCATCTTGAAAATGGATGATTTTTAGGTGGCCCTCTATCATTTTTTAATCTGGGCCATATGATGAACATTTAGTGTAAATTTCATACTTGTATTTTCAGGTGAGGTATTTCCTTAGATTTTCTCACTAAGCTGCTTCACTAATGAGTGGTATTGATTAATCGAGGCACCTTATATTTTATGTATGGCCAGGATTGAAATATTGACAAAAAAACAAGCAAATAAAAATCAAAGTTTTTCTTTGCCTACTAAAAACAGCATTAATCTAAATATCAAGAGAACATAAATTCCAATATTAAAATGTGTGAACAAAAACAGAAATGAGGAAATTGGTAAATGGTGACTATAAATTTTGCCTTTGGAAGTCATAATACATGGAATACACGGAACAAACAAAGGGCACACCGTGTGCCATAAGTGTTTATCTAAAAAAAATAAATCATGGTAATAGATTTTATTTCGTTTGATAAATTCAGTTGGGTATACAATAAAAGGTTTTTTCCTAGTTGCTGACGAGATCATGCGTAGTCATTTGATAGTGCGTGTCAAACATATATCCGTCATTAAGTAAAACATTTCAAAGCCATTGGTTATAATTCCATAGAGAACACAAACACATTTATCAAATAGACGGCATTTATATATGAAGTCTTGTAATATACGGTTTTAGTGTGAAAGACATTAAAAGTTATATTGCATGATATTTCAAAGAAATTACCACAGAAGAAGCTAGGTGAAATATGGTTTTCGTTGAAAATGTCATTTTAAATTTCGTTGCCTTTACAAATAACACTTGTTCCTATATCCATTTTAACATTTATCTGACGATTATTTATTGCTCAATATTGAGATATATCAATAAATGCATCTCAATAAAATTTTGTCATGCAGATATATCTATGCCATAAATGAATAACTCTCAGTATAAATAACAGCAACAGCCGCTGTACAGTACGTGGCAGGTCTTCTGACAAAATATATACAAACGTAAAAGACGAAAAAGGAAATATAGTAAACATTATTTATCAAAGATTTTTTGAGTAAGCTTTGACTTATTTCACTAATACATGTAGAAGACATCTGCAAAATGTATCCACAATACTTCAAATATATTGAGAACACTGTATTTGCAAACGGCAAATATTCCTTGCAGAATACACAGTATATGCATTGTATTAATACATTTCATGCCTACATGTTGTATGAACATTGTAATTATTGTTCTGGTAGAACAACCTCTATCTAAGATGTATTAGATTGATCACCACAGACAGTTTTCTTCTGAATTACTAAATGTTTCTAAAGATTTAGAAGCAATAAGGATAGTTTTCTTAAATTTTAGTCAAATTCTTCTACGTTCTGGTTAATATATTAAATTATTTTCTAGATAACTCACTGCAATTTTCCTTTTATTTCCCACAAAACTAAAGCTATAATTATGAATGTTTTTCTTATTTCTTTTAAGAATGTTTCTCATCATTTGTTCAACCTCCTGAGAGGAACCCTAGTGTTAGATATTATTGATATAACGCCACAACGACATAATTATTGGTCACATAGCGTTTAGCCAGATTTAAATGGAGGAGGAGGATCCAAGACACCCTCTCGTACTCTAAATATTAAGTAAAAGCGAACCTCGGATCTTCTTCCACCGACCTTTCGTTAGGTAGTTTGATGTCTTCGTCGCATAGACGAATCATACACACCAAGCCAAATTTCTAACCACATCAGTGTTTGGCAAGTGATTAGATATCAGCGACTTTAACCATTGGCAACGGATGCAGCACAAGGTAAATTTTAATAGCCCTCGTCTGAACAATATTCAAGATCAAGGTAATATTAAAGCCGCAAGACAACATTATATGATTGCTGTTATACCTCTTTATCTAGTATGTAAGAAAATTTGTAAGAATAGATCGCATTTAAGCAAGACAATATAAGACGCGGTTACAATTAGTTTTTGAAACGAAAGGCATTCCAGAACTTCTTATACTAAATATTACATCTGTAGTAGATGACACAACATTAGTTCCATTAGATAGTTCAACATTGGTTTTACAATTAATGAATTCCAATTCTGTTGGAATGTGACTTATGACATGCTTGTTCCTTTGATGTATTGAGAATGTTAATAAAGCATATGTATGTCATTAGTTGCTAACAAGAGCGTCCATACATGAAAAGCGTTGTTTCATCAAAGACCGAGAAATGTAAAATGTTTCTTTGATTTCAAAGAGCGTTAAATCGATTTAGAATGCAATATGTGCCAAACAAAGGCATACGTCAACTTGCGTGAACAAAATTCAACGGTTCAACAATCAACCTTACTTCTCTAAGGTTTCACAGCAACATTTTAACCATATGAAAGAAGAAACCGTATAATTTGATTTATTTTACGTGACTTTTCTGCATATCAGTATTTTACATTCCTTTTTTTAGGAACAGTAATGTACCAGAGTTCTAAAATACAATATGGAATGGGGTAAATATGACAAGTTTGACATTACAGAAATAATCTTAATGTTGTTTGTGTTCATGTTGATGATATATTTAATATTAATTCAAAAAATGTCGTAAAACTTTCGGGAATTAATGTGCCTATTTTTCGAAATTTAGTATTTTACATTCATTCAATTAAGCAAATTTGTGTATCTGTTTTATAAATCACATTCAATGGCTTTCTTTACTATGGTTTAGAATTCAATTCATAAAGCACAAATAAAACGAAAAAGATTAATTCAATTTCTTCAAACATTTGTTCTTCATATTTCAGTTTTGGCGTCGTCCGTCCGTCTTTCCGTCCGTCCTTCCGGGGCCATATGTAAGAAGTGTGGTTTGGAATGTTTGAATAACACTTCATATACGTGTTTACCACTATTGGTAAATGCGGCCTGTCAATTTTCAGTTAGTTTGCCTATGTAACACTAGAGTTGTTACCCTTTGTTTCTATTGTTAACTATGTTGGGTTCTATGAATATGGCAATTGCTGCTTCATAACTTATGACATATTTTTAACTAGAACTATAAAACTTAAACTGAATTTATATCAACAAAATATGGTAGTGCACGCACAATTTTGTTAGAATATCTTTACTTAATTCAGAGTTATGGCCCTTCAACTTTTAAAAAGTCAACATATTTGTATATAACAAACTAACCAATTGGTAGACTTCCTTTAAATCTTTTATTTGTTTCCATGAAAATTTTTATAAACATGTAAAGTTGTGTACTCACACCCGGTCACCCTCCTCCTCCCCATCCCCAGTCCACATTTTTTTCATTTTTCTTTCTATTTAATCATAATCCTTCCATGAATATTTATCAACATATAAAGTTTTACCCTTTCCCGACCTCGCTCCTCCATCCAGTTACCCTCACCACCCCGACCATGCACCCCCTGACCCACCGCCAACCCTTTTTATTTCTATTTTCATCAATATATATTATAATCATTTGATGTTTTCTACCCTCGCCCGGTCACTCCCCATTCCCATCCTGCTCCCACCAGAAAGATAATGTCATTCCTTTTTCTTTTTTATTTTTTTTTTTTATTTTTCAAACCTTCTATGAATATTTATTAACATGTGAAGTTGTAAACCCCCTACCCCGTCACACCCTTGTTGCAGATTTCTTAATTGATTGTGCTCTCTTAAGGAATTCAATCTGTAGTATTAAGTTTAAATGTAATGAAATAATTTGCTTCTTAATAACATCCTTAACTCATTGCTGGAAATATTTCTTTGCCATTCCCCATGTGGCGGGGGACACTGATTCATCGAATTTTCTTGTTAAGTATAGGTATTATGAAACAATATATGACCAGGCTCAAGTCAATATTTATTCTTGCACATAGGTATTGGAAAGAGACATATGCGACGGTGGCGGCTTTACTTCACAAAACATTGCATGTTCATAAAGCATAAGACTGTCATTAATGGATTCCATATTAGACAGACATTATTTAAAAAATAGCCGTCAAATAGCCAAGGATTTCTTTTATTATAAAATGCCTTTAACCCTTTGAGAATGTGGCATCTGCTTAATACAATTTATACAATTAATCTTGCACAAATAGTTTTAGGTCAAACTTCAAATAAGTTTTCAAGTTGTATGAACGACAAAATTGACAAAACCTTAGGCATACATAAACCCAAGTTTGCAACTTTAATTTTTACAAAAGTTGATTGTATTTGCGAAGTAAACTGATGCAAATGTTTATATTCTTCTGTTTGACGTACAATTCACTAGAGAAATTAATATCGAATGTATTCGAGTACGTATGAGATTTTTAACATTACAGCGTTTTTTTTTTAATTATCAAAGCTCGTCGTTTGCTCACATACAAAATATATTGACTTCATTCAATGATGTATTTCTAAGACTTCGGGGAATACATTTAATTTACCCTTTCCATTCGCACAATGACAACTTGACAAATTATATCAAGTCTTAAAATTTAAGTCACAACAAACAAGATTTATTTATTTTTTTGGTTGTTGTTGTTGTTGTTTTAGCTATGTACAGGTTGTAACATTACGCTACGTTTTTATAATTAACATTAAAAAGAAATATTTATATCTCAGACATGGCAGGACTGATCGCATTTCTGAATGGTTTTCAGTCTGTGTACAAGGCCTTTAACCGAAAAGGATAATTATTTTGTTAAAAAATTGCATAACATATCCCGACCATTAAACGATAAAGAGCGGAAATAAGTATTCAATACTATGAAGTAATTCAGAAACGGTGTAATGTTTTAGATTTTAAGGGGAAATAGGACAGTTGCGTGGGTTTTTATATAGGCAAAGAAGGAAAAATTTTAACTAGCTAAGAGAATTTTCTTAAACTTTTCATGATCATAGAGCATTATATTAGAAACAAATTTATGCAAAAAAGGGGGTCCCCATGCTACTTTTGAGTTATCTGCCCCTGAATGCGAGTTTTTTGCCTATATAAAAACCCACGCAACTGTCCTATTTCCCCTTAAGTATATTTAGCCGCTGAACAGTATGCAACAAGTATGTTACAGTGGGGCTGTTATTATTATTATTGTCATTATTAATATTGTTATAATAATTATTTTTATAATTATGTACAACGCCATTGAATATATCATTGTATAAATAATAGGCGTTTAATCAGATTAATCAGTTTCAGATTCAGTTTATGCAACTTGTTATATATACCTACATAAAATATAAGATAAAGATAAAACAAAAAATATATGAACTATCATGACAATAGAGTTATTTCTCTTGTAATCATACAAAACATACTATGCACATAGAAAAAAAATATTCTTTAAGAAAGTGCAACTGTCATACGGCTGTTGTGATAAATAATGAAAAGGAAATTATGTAGAAAAATATACGTTAAGATTCAGGGCAAATTTTTTTTTAATATGAAATCAACGTGCTAGAAGAGGTATTCCGGTTTTAATATTTTGTTTTATTTCAAGCAACACAATGACCACGTTTTTCACGTGTCGTATTTAAAATAAATCTATATATAAGAAAATGATTTTGAAACACAGAACACGACCATTTAAAAGAACTGCACACTCGACATGATTTCATATAAGAGTCGGTTTAATGCTGCAGTGTGTGTGTTCCTTTTTGTATACTTCATTACTCATTACTTCATATTTGAATAATTGTCCTCATTCAGATTTTGAATAGGCACGTGATCTGAATACAAAAGCAAAGCATGCAAAGGGAACGTTTTCTTCTTCAAAAAACTAAAACAAAAACAAAACAAACACACACACACACACATACACACACACACACACAAAACGTGTGTTAAAGTATTAGGCCCATAATAGAGTACCTCCTTTTTGAAAAGTATTCAATTCCCACCATAATCCTACTTTGACTGCAATTTTCAGCGGAGGGGGGGGGGGGGGGGGGGGGGGGTGGCGGCGTAGGTTCATTTTTTTCGTTATTTACATTTGTTCTAGTAAGATTTTACTTCTTTCAAGACTTTTTATTGATTTATTATACAAAAGTGGAAAAAAATCATTTGATCAGCGATTTCTTGCTGTTCAAAGTGAATTTACCTCTGAAACAGAAGGGGTAGAGTTAGACATCTTTAAGAATAATGAGTTACATGCGTAAAAGTTCTCTTTTTTGCCTTCATTCTTTAAATTACATATTGTGGAAGAAATGTCTAGGTAGGTTTTACTTCTGCCCAAAGGTTATCTTTTATCATTAAATCCGTTTACTTCAGGCACCCTAGAAAAAAAATGATATTGACAATTTTATTTTAAGTTTTATAATTGATTACCAATAGTTTGATGTTTCTTTTATCAAAATTAATGGTATAATGAATTCTCTGCAAACGTTTTGGATAGTGGCCATCACTTTGAAAGTTGTCTCTACTTGAGCTTGAGGACATACCATAAATTATACAAAATTTATAAAAATGGCAAGGTAAAAGTCTTTAAAAATTTGCAACACAGTGCGAAGCACGATCAATTGTAAGAAAATACAAAGCAAATGTCATTTCTAAAACATTGTTATTAGGGGTCAAATACCTTAATTCCAAAATAACAACAAACAAGCAAATGTAAAATATAGAAATAGTAGACAATTAAATAAAATGAACAGCAAAAGTATCATTCAAGTATGTACTGCTCGAAACAAATAGTTGAATTATTTTATCTTATGAGTAAATTGTATCTATGTTATGTATATTACCAAAATTATTACAAAAAGTAGAATTACAAACTCGTAATAACAGCTTTTTGATTAGATTTTTTTTCTATAATTGTATTATTGCCGTACAATTCTGTATTGTTCTAGGTCCGTGTAAATTCATCCATAAAACATCAAACTAAAAAATAAGTTACGAGCTTCAAATATAGTTATAGTTTCGGTTTTACAGCTTAAAAAGTTAAGTAATTTTATGCTTGCACCATTGTTTAAAATTTGATAATTTGCTTTGTTTAAATAAAGTACAGACGACAGTCTCATTGACTAAACTTATTGGTAATTCACTTGAAATGCCGTTATTCAGATAGGAAGATATTTTTCCACACTTGAGAAGAATATATGAGCAGTACAATTTTTTTTATACTTTACTTAGTTTCCGCAAAAAGAAATTGCAATTGGTATGCTGCTTTTCATTCAGTACAAAAAAAAATGTATGTTTATTTCTTGAAATTTATTATTTCGTCTTATGACATTTGTACAGAAGACAAACTACACTTTGTTAAAAATAAAACGATGAAATCGTGTTATATTACTAATAAGTAGAAAATATTATTAAATATCATATAAGTCAAACTGACAACCAATGGAATTGTCATTGGAGAATTCATTATTAACAATAACCTGAAATAGAAAATAGTACTGACATATGAGTCGGCGAGGATGAAAGACATTTCTCTGTATGATATACTCGTTAGGAATTTCTTTGATGTCGTGAAAAAACAATATTTTTGCACCTATTATCAGGAAAGTAATGTTCAACCTACATCAGTCCCTTTATAAATGGATTTTAAAAAGTTCATATTGATATTTGGTAAGATGCCATGATTTGAAATATGAAATTAAACCTAATCCTCGGCAAAACTATTTTGCAGAAATTAAATAAGACAATCTTACTAGGTGTTCTTTGTGTTCTGGAAATCAAATCCAAAGTCGTGGTAAAGAAAGCCTTGGACAGTGGTTTATGTCTTGTTAAGTTATATTTACCTAGACTAATTGCAGCATTGTAGAACATGGAATTACATCATACATTTGTACATCTAGATTGTTAAAGTCCATACCATTTTGCCACCTAATGTCATAAAATAATCCTTAGTTACAATATCTTATTTTTAATGGAGTTTTTTGAACTTCAGAAAGAATATAGCAAACGCAGTGAAATTTTATAATAAGATATCTGTGAGCAATAATTAAAATGTGTTAATTTGTTTAAATGGAGTTATTTGAAATTTGCAAAGAACACTACAAACGCAATTAAATTTTATGTTTAAAAAATGATATCAAAAAATAGGAAATAGGCATAAGCAATTAATTAATTGGTGATTATATATGTTTTCCTTTTGGGGGTTATAATAGACAGAACAAATAAAAGGCAATCTGTGTACATGCCGTATGTTTTTATATGTCAAGTGTATCATGGTAGTTATTTTTACTTTTTATTTTCGTGTTCAGCTTAGTAAACTGTAAAATGTTTATTGCTGACGAGATTATCATAGTCATTTGATAGCCACACATTAAATTGTAAAACACGTAGCTGTCATTAAGTGATAATGCAAGGCGAAAACAATAATATGGTTATAATGGTTATAATTCTACGGAGACCACGAACACATTTATCAATCAGACAGCACAATGTCATATGTATGGAAATATTGTAGTAAAGCTGTTAGTGTAAAAGATATAAAAGGTTGTATTGTATTTCAAGAGATTTACTACTTTAACAGTAAAAGTTGAAACATGATTTTCTTTGAAACGTCTTTTTCAATTTTATTGCCTTTATGAATATCTGCATCTGTATCCCATTTTCATTTATCATTTTCATTACTACAATTCGTTATTTCTTCACATTAATATATAGCAAAGTTGCTACTTTCATAAACTGTTTTCAAGCCATTTTATATATGCCATAAATTGATACTACATAAATCACGTGTATTCTTTTTATTTTAAGTAAGGACAGCTACCCTGCACGTTACTATGTCTACTAACAAAATACATACTTAACAGAAATATATAAAATGCAAAAGATGTAGACACTGTAATAATGGTTCTAGTGCAACAAGCTCTGTCTAAGACTAAAAGGGCTTTACACTACAATCGGTTTTCTATACTAAATGCGTTTCAAAAGTATTAAGGATAGTTTTCTTTTTTAGGTTGGTCAATCTTCTCTACGTCAGAATCAACGGGGTGTCAACATACTGAATTATATTCTATAACTCACGGCAATTTTCTTTTTATTTCCCACAAAACTAAAAGCTATATGAATCGTTTTTCTTATTTCATTTGATAATGTCTTTATTAATTGTTCAAGCTCTTATATATTAACATCTGCTAGGGTGGAAACCTACTGTGAGATATTATTGATTTAAGGTCAATTCGATGCAAGCATAGGACATATGGCTGTGTGCCAGGTTTTGATATTAAAAGAAAATAATGGTACCCGCCCTTTGAGAATCGCACCTGGGATCTTCTTCCACCGATCTTCCGTGAGCTAGATTGATGAATTCGTCGCAAGGAAGAATTTTACACCAGAAGCCATATTTCAAATCCACAGCAGTGATTGGCTAGAGGTCCGAAATCAGCAATCTTAAGCACTTGACAACGGATGCCGTACAAGATAACATTTTATAGCCCCTATCGTCGTATAAGATGCGGTTTAAGTTAGTTTGAAAGGAAGAGCTTTTATAGATGATACTACATTAGTCAATACGACATGTTTGGTCATTTTAGAATTTTATTCAAGCATATGGATGTCAGTAAGTGCTAACAAAGGCGTCGATACTTGAAAAACCAGTTTCATCAAAGACCCAAAGATGTAAAATGGTTCCAATTTCAAAGTGTCCTTGTTTAAATGTAAACATTACATTACACTATATGCCTAGACTCAAGTCAATATTTATTACATTAGTATTGAAAAGGGGCGTGTGTACGTACGTCATTGCAGTACAGCAGGCAGCACATGTAAAGGCAACACACTGGGAAATAAGCATCATAAGTGTCCTGAAATGATTTGCTGTGTTGAAAAAAACTCTTTCAAGGGATATGCGAGATAATGTCTTTACAGCAGAATATTTAAAAAACATAAGACTGTCAATTTCTGTCAAAGGCGTCGATATTGGTCGTCAAATAACCGCAGATTCCTTTAATATCATAGTGTCTTTGACCCTTTGATAGTGTGGTTTCTGCTTTATTAAATATATGCAATACTTGCGTTCAAACTTTAAATGAGCTTTCCAGTTGTATGAACAACAATAATGACAAAACTCATTCACACATAAGGGAAAGTTTACAACTTTAATTTTCACCACTGAAAATATAAGCAGGAAATATGATTTAATGCTGGTTCATTATATTTGCGAAGTACTCTGATACAAATGTTTATGCTCTTATGTTGGATGTACAATTCAGTTGAGAAATTTTTATAGAATGATTTTATTTTCCATTGATCGTTCCAGTGTGATGCCGGCTTTGTTCTTTTCTCTTTCTGTGTCGTATCTGTTTGTTACTTTTTTGTTGTGTGTTTTATAAGTGCAGTCGTTTTACATAATATGTTCATTTGCGCAGCCGATGTATCCGTGTATACATTTTACACATCCTCAAATTTCCTTCTGGAAAATTGTGTAAACGGCTGCGTGCTTTGGATAGTGTTTTTCGTGTTGGACTTTTGTCTTTGTTTCTTATATTTCCAGTTTTTTTAAACAAAAGTATAATTTTCGCAGACAATATTGTCATATGGCTGCTTTGAATTGTTTTGGTACAAATAATCAATTGATTTAAATAACAAAATCATGAAAAAGAAATTGTGGGGGAAAATGTACGCTTAGATCCAGGACAGTTCTTTCTTAATATGAATTCAATGTGCTAATGTAGATTTTCCCGTTTGAATTTTTCAATTATGTCGGTGCTCCTTAGGGCGTTGACAGTGTTGCATTTTCCATTACTGCTCATGAACAGACTCAATCAAACCGTGTCGGCAATTTTCAGTGTTTGCCTTGTTCTCGGTGCTTCCGAGGGATCTACTTTGCAGAATCTATTTACTACACAAAGACCAATTTTACTACGAGTTGTATTGTTTTACAAAATCTATAAGAAGATGATTTTGAAACAAGGAACGCAACTATTCAAAAGAATAGCATACTAGACATGATAATGTTTGCAGTGTGTCTGTTCCTTATTGTAGACTACACTACTTCATATTTGATTAATTATCATCACTCAGTTTTTTAATATGCACGTATTGAGAATACAACAGCAAAACATACAGAGGCAAAAAAGGAATTATTTGAGAAATGTTTTGTTGTCCTGAAAATATCTCAAGGGCACATACATTGTTGGCAGAATATATTGTTTTGCTCACTATAGCAAGGGAATGTAGAACGATAGATCTTTCTCAGTTTTGTTTATTTAATACACAAGAATAATTTGTTACCTTAAATTATTTAGTGCCATCCTGATGCAAAACACATGCGTTTAAATAATTACTATCTTGTTTTACAGCTTTTTCTCTACAGTTACGTACTTTTTTACAATTTTCCACCGTTATGAAACTTAAGCGTTGAATGATTTAAATTTCTGTTTCTTCTGTCTGATTGATACATGAGAGTTATCTTTATATATACTACCATGTGAAAACAAAATTTTCGACAAGCCCATAAATATTTCCGTTTTATTTTGTTCATGGTTCCCGCATCTTAAAATTCTCACAGGCTAATATAGGTTTTCAAACACCAAATCTATAAAATATAGTTAAGAAACTAGTGATGATTGTAGTTATATAAGTTTCTAACAGAAACCACGTGTGTTTCGCAATCAAAATTCCTAATTCCTATCAGACTAATTGCAAATACATAATCTACAATTTCTGAAACTATTGGACGGTTGTAGAAAAACACATCTCACTACAAAATAGTTGTCAAATACATGCATATTGAATGACTTTAGAAAATGTTTCAATGTGTTATATATATCGCATTACATTAAACAAATAGAAAACAAAACAAAATTATACTACTAATACTACGTAAGAATAATACCGTTATGCATGTAATGCATCTGTATTCCTAATTTGATGTTTCGCTAAGTATTGTCAGCTCATTTGATAGAACATATTACTGCCAAACGGAAAGTCAACAAATCAAAATCACTAACGAAATATGTGGGTGTGATGAGAGTTCGGGAAGTCTTCCCTTACCTTTTATTTTTCCCCGGTAAATAAAATCTGAAAAGTAGATCCCTCGGAAGCACCGAGAACAAGGCAAACAGTGAAAATTGCAGACTCGGTTTGATTGAGTCTGTTCATGAGCAGTAATGGAAAAATGCAACACTGCCCACGCCCCCTAGCACCGGCTTAAGCAGTGTTCAATCTTCAAATCTAAATGAGTTAAAATCAATGCTCCCGAAGGACCAGAAAATATACTAGTAACAACACTGAGATGAAGTCTTACCAAAAGCGGTGATATCACTTGCCCTCAAACCCTGATTCAATCTACCTTCAGGACATATTGCAATATTCATAAAAATGCATCAATTCTGGCTAGTTTAACAGATTACTAAATAACAAGTTTCAGAAATAATGCTGAAAACATGTGTTCATTCCAAAATAATAAACAAAGACGCAAATGTAAAATGTAGACAATTAAAGAAAATGAGTAGCAAAATTATCACTCAAGTCCGAACTGCTCGGAAAAATTAATTCAATGATTTTATTTTATGAATGTAAATTGTATCTTTATTATGTATATTACCAAAATTATTGCAAAAAGTAGAATTAATAACAGCTTTTTGATTGGATATTTTTTCTATAATTGTATTATTGCCGTACATTGCCATATTATTCTTGGTCCTGATTGAATTTATACCTTATTACGAGGAGTCTCTGTAATTCATCAATAAAACATCAAAATAGAAAACAAGTACCTATCTTCAAATCTAGCTATAGTTTCGGTTTTACAGCTTTTGGAAAACATATTCTCAAATACACAAACGATATACAACCGATTGGACTTAAAAATGTATCAAACGGATTTAAAAGTTCGATAAACTTATACTTGTACCTCTGTTTAAAATTTAATGATTTGATATGTTTCGCTTGAACAAAGTACAGGCAACATCCTAATTGATTAAACTTATTTGATTATACAAGTACAATACAGATAGGGAGATATTTTGTCACACTTTGATGAATATTTGTGACGTAAAACTTGTTAATTTATTGTGCAATTGAGTTCTGCAATTGCAAATGATATGCTATTTTCTTAAAGGAAAAAACAAACGCATGCTTGTGTGTTTAGCCTTATTAGTTCGCCTTTTAGAATTCGCGTTTATACAAACGCACTTTCTTTAAGATAAGACAATGTCATCATGCGATATTGCCAATACGTAGAACTTATGTAAATACTCATTAAATATCATAAAAGACACAATGACAACTAATGGAATTGCCTTTGGAGAATTCATTATTCTCTTAAAATATCAATAATATCCTGAAATAAAAAGAATACTGGTATATGCGCTGGCGGTGATGACAGACATTTCTCTGTATGATATACTTAGTTATAATTTGCTTGATATCGTGACAAACCAATATTTTGTATTGCATGGAAATTTAGTTCAATCTACCTCACTAGATAAATTAATTAAATACTTTCATAATCCAGTGGCCGTAACGTTGCCCTTTATTAAGGTTTTTATTCCGATTGCTTCATAAAATATTTAAATTTGATTTATTTGCTCTTTCAGAATAGCTTAAATGAACATTAGAACCAGTCTGTATTATGTAAGTACTAAGTAGGCGAGTTCTCGAAAAGAAAAGAGAAACGACGAGCCAATGCCGGCATGTCAGATCAGTAACTAAAACTAATTAATTGCTTCTACATACAAAGTAAATCATGAATTCAAAATCATCTTAAACTTGACATGGCTGACTCTGGCAGTTTCAAACTAGTTCTTAAAGTAAATCACTACCTGGATAATTTTTGATCTCAGATCTAGAATAGGATCGTCAATTTTAAAATGAATATTAACTGCTTAAAATTTACATTCTAATCAAATATGGCTGAACCTTATTAGCATCTAACAGTCCTATAATTAAGACCACTGGACTTTACTGGCATCGCCTTGTATAACAATTGTATAACATAGATATATAGGATTCTTCTCAAAACTTTTCTTTTCAGACATCACAACACATTGAGCTACGATGTTTGTTCTGAGATATAAACTCTAATACACATTTATCAAAATTAATTAGATAATTACCATGGATTACACAACAACTTTCTTTTACATAAAATTATAAAAGAAACACTTTCAAAGTTCTTATTCTCTTAAACATTCAATACGCAACACAAATTACTTCATCTACACTTAGGGTTGATTCAAAAGCAATGTAGCTGGAGCCGTAATAAAAAATAATGCTCTTGGTGTAGGATTCTTTTCAAAACTTTTCTTCTCAGAAACCTCAACACATTGAGCTACGATGTTTGTTCTGAGATGTAAAATTCAATAAACATGTATCAAATTTAAGCAAATCATTACCACTGGTTACACAACAGCTATCTTTTTTTCATATAATTATATAAGAAACACTTTCAAAATTATTCTTCACATAAACATTTAATACGCAACACCAACTGCGAGGGTTGATCATAAAGTAATGTCTCTGGAGCAATAATAAAATTAAAATAATACTCTTGACGCTTTTTGTTGTTTGTTTTTTTTTTTGGTGTTTTTTTTTTTTTTTTTTTTTTTGTTTTGTTTTTGTTTTTTGTTTTTTGTCACCAAGCAACAGCTTGGCAGTACACTTCAGAAAGCTGAAGAACATAACTTCACATCATTATAATTTCATATAATTACTATTCTGAGGTCAAATGGTTATTGTCTTTGTTGTTTTTTTTATAATTATTATTGTTATTGTTGTAGCTTTTTTCTTTATGAAGGAAACGCTGGTTTTGCATGCGGCGAGATGTCATAAGAAGCGGACCTTGAGGTTCTGTGTACTTAAAACGACAGTAGGAAATGATATTTACCTGTGTTATCAAAACTGAATTAGTTTACATTATGACATTAATTCTGGATCATCTCTTGAGTTTATTCTTTTGCTAAAATTGAGTAACCTTCAAGGGAATGTTACATAGTTCTTAAAGAATCTAGGAACGTGCTTTTTTTTAAAAAAAGGTGGAAAACCACAGGTCGCCCAACACGACATAAACGAAAAGGTTGCAGACTCGGTTTGATTGAGCCTGTTCATGGACGGTAGAAGTGCAAGTTACCGTCCAAGCCCTCAAGCCCCGTGCTAAGCAGAACTTAAAATTTACACTTGTTTTAAGTACCAGAATATAATTAAGAGACATCCGCAGATGTATTCATACGGCGGTGTACATGGAACCTTCAATTAAGCACAGAGTGCAATTCCATGAAAGCCAAAGTTTTGTCGAAAAACATGGTGTCGTACATGTACAACATGTTACTTATTCTTCAATCGGATTTTCTTTAAGGAAGGAACAAATGCGTGTTGATTTCTATATTAAATTTTATTAATTCCTACTATAAAATTTGAATACATATTAGAAAACAAAAATGTACTTGTTGAAAATAGGACATCATTTGATATTGCCTATTTGTAAAACATATTCATAAAATTGCATAAAGTTAGTATGATATGTGAGTTGACGGCGATGAAAAAAGTTATTTCCCTGTATAATATGCTTGTTAGAGATGTGTTTGATATCGTTATAAAACATTATTTAATACGGGTATTGTATTGTTAATGTTTTACAACCTACATCTAACCCTTGATAAATGGATTTCTTAATCCAGTGGCAGTACGCTTTTAAGTTTCGCGTTATTAATGTCTTTGTTGTGAATGATTGACAAAATGGCTCATGTTTGATTACTAGTTCTTTCTGAATAGCTTAAATTCACATTAGTAAAAAATAACAGACTATAATATAAAGTAAGTAGCCGAGTTATTTAAGCAAAGTAGTCCAAGTTGGATGTTTTACAGACTAGCCGAGTTGTTTTAGCAAAACATTCCAAGATGAGCCATGGTGAGCGTATAACCACCGGATATTTACAGAGTAGCCGAGCTGTTCCCAGATTAATTGAAAACATCGCCAGTTACTTAAACTACTTACCTTTTCTTTCATACAAAAAAAAAAACATTGTTTACAAATATCTGAAAGTGAAATTGCAAACATCTGGCAGTTTAGTACTTTGAGCAGAATAATCGCTCCTTTAATTAATTTTAAATCTCATATGTCTGACTGCAAATTGTACTACCGGTATCTCTTTCATTATTAATTACTGTACATGAATTGTGTTAGTGCATTCTGCAGTGTTGGTATTACTTGACGCTGATAAGTGTTAAAGACTAAGATCTTTAAATACAAGGTATAACAACTGCTTCGATTGTGCATTTTAAACTACAATTGTTGTACCTTATTTATCTAATATACCAAAGTATTTGTCAGACCTATATCAAACTGAAAGCATCTGCGATGTCACTGCCCCTAAGGTCACTTGTTTTACACAGACACATAGGATTCTTATCAAAAGTCATTCTCCTCTGGTGCAAAACACCTTGTCCTGCGATGTTTTGTACAAATTATTCAATAAACATTAATTAAATCAAACCAAATCATGGCCACGGTTTACAAAACTATACTAATTCGATGAAACCTTATATTTATATCTAAGCTGCAGCTGAAAGATATGCAGCACCATCTGATTGATACGTTATAAAACTTGGCATGACCACATAATATAAAAGCCACGCCACTGTAAGTTAGAGCATCAAGCCATTTGATTAACACTTATTCCCAACCACGTACTCCTATCGAAATAGAAAGAGATTTTGAAAAATAAATGACATTAGAACACAATGCTTAATTGTCACCGTTAACAAAATATTTACTTCATCTCGTAATTGATAAAAAATATTATTACATGGCGTTTTTAAGGCACCATTCTTCCTTACAAGTCCGAAGAGTGTTTAATAGAAAAGTTAAACAAGTTATAAGTGATAAAAACGATGAAATGATTTATATCTTGTCCTATTACTGTAATGAATAATTTAATTTATCTTGCAGAGATTCTTTAAATGTTATGCTGCATTGAAAAGGCCGGGAGTTTGTCGCATTTTTATGTATGGTTTTAATTAAAAATCTAAAAATACAGAAAATCAAACATAGAAAATATAATCTGAAATATTGAATCAAACAACAAAAGCACTGCAGTCTTGAAAATGCTTGGTGTACTGATTCTTGGTAATACGAAAGATATTTGACAAATCAGAAAAAAATGCGAAGTTTTATGTTACAACAGTGTTTCTCTTTTTAATTATTTTTGCGGTTTTTATCTTCCTAAAATGACTACTTTGAACGAAGTAAAATTATCAGATTGACGTGCAAAATCAGCTATTAATGACAAAAATAAATCCCTCACAATCTTAATATACTTGTAGCTTTTGGCAGATACATTCTTGTAATAAAAAAACAGTATATTTAATCCTGTATTAAGCCGATGCCGACGCCTTACCAAATAGACAATCTGGTATCAAAATTATTAAATCATGAGTTACTGATAAATGGAGTGTATGTTATTCACATGAATCATTTACAAACTATCTAACCATAGGTTAAAAGAAGTTTACAGTAAAGTCAGAGTTCAAAGTTCAAATCCTCCTATAATTCCATGCAAGACACTTTATTCAACTTCACGCCGCGTTAAAGAGGTAGGTTACCTTGTTACCAGGGTAAATTCAAATTAGTTGAACCGCAGCAGTTTTTTTGTATTTCGTGTAATTTAATGTTTTGACTGCTACAATTTCGTTTATCTCTGGCCCTTCAAGTACAAATTTTGTACAGGTTTGAAGAACACGACCCTCCAAAGGTATTTTATATAGAAAAAAAGAAGGAAAATACGTATATTTAACAGTTTTCAGTGCATTTTGGTTTCATTGTTATCCGTAGAAATCTGCATAATTAATAATTATACTAGTATGCGCGTTAGCTTTCTAATATAAGCTTGAAATGTATATGTCGCGGGGCTCGTGTTTCCATGTCAACGCATTTTCTCTCATTTTTAAACAACTATGTATGAAAACGGGTTTTTCGACGGCTTCAGTGCCCTTCTGTAAATGACCAACATAGAATATTTGGGTAATCTTATCAGCAAAATACCAAGCACTTCACATTGCACCCTATTTTTCTTAAAGTTTAAAGTAACCTTGGCAACAGAGATGTTTAAAACAGCTTATATCTTGCTTTTTATCGTAATTTCTTATAAAAAAAAATTAAATAAGATAATCTTTCTTGTTAATGTACCTTTAAAACATTTTATTTCTAACGTAAGTAATATTTTCGTGTTATTTGCATTTATTTAAACAAATTTCACAGCTTAAAATACTTACAGCAGTACCCCTCGTCTGACATTTTTTATGGAAAAATCGTTCTGCATGCTGCTATTATTATTATGGATATTAATGAAATGCAAATAAAATGCCGAAGCTCTGTTCCTTAATTAGACCAGTGTCAACGCTTTTGAATTTTACATTTAGATATGTAGGTCACGGGCTTCGTTTCCGTGGTAACATCAATTTAATTCAAGAAACCACAATTTTCTACTGAAATTTGAACAATTTATAGCTTAGTTTTAATATACAAATTATCAACCGAAAATGAAAAATAGGTATATTACAAATCAAACTGCTTAATTTCTATTTGAAAATGGCCGTATTAAGTAACCTTTCTCCCAGCTATATTCCCAATAACATTGGTTACCATCATCCATTTTCTTACATTCCGCATAACATTTCAATATAACTACATAAAAGAAGCAAAATATTGATTATTATTCAGAACGAAAGACACATAAAGATATTTCAGCAAATAATGGCTGTTTAAAAAAAGTTCAAATAAAGAAAATGCACAGAATTACCAAGGGGCAGGACGTGAAGTGGTTGCACACTTGGTTCAAGCGAGCGAAATGGTCGCAAACTTACAAAATGGCGGATATTTTCTGAAATCATCGCGTGTTCGCTTGCTTTTTTATCAGGTAAGTGGGTTTCAACGGTACTTTGAACTCTATGAATATGTGCATGCATCAGTTCTATGTCTACGTCACACTCGGTTTTGCGTTTCAGGGTTGTAGATTTTAAATTCTCGAAGTTATTGAAGTTATAAAATGGTCATGTCCATGTTTTGAAATTTGAATTGTGTCGTTTCTTGCCGTTTTTAACACTCTAATGATTAAACTAGCCTGTTTTTGGACCCTTTAACGAGACAAAACAACTAATTGTGAAGAATTCTGTAAACGTTTGGCTCTGCATGTTTTCGGGATAGTGCTATACCCAAATAAATCTTGTTCAAGCTCTTTTTTGTTGCAAACTTGTACTTCAAGCAATTTCTGTTGCAAACTTTTTCTGAAAAAGTAGTGTCCAACTACATTTGTATCAGAGATTTTTTGTTGTGCAACTCGTGTACATTTCTTTTCTGTTTAGGGTCGTACATTTTTAAAGAATAGCCCTTTGATGTTTTGATATAACTGTTGATAAAAAAACACACCTAATCATGTTTTCATGAAACCTGGTAGGATTAGGGTTAGTGTTCATACATAATTTTAACATCTTCCCTGTTTATAGATTCAGCTGTATGGATTGCAAGCAGAAAACATACTTTCGGAGACTATTGTGTATAGAAGCATTTTGTCTTTTGGATCTTGTCCATCTATACACACTATACAGATAACGACTTTAACATGCAGTTGTTTTCTTTCAGATCTTTTCAGGTCTAAATGCTATGATCATCAGACGCTATTATGACCCGAGAGCATGAACATGAATCTTCATTAGTTGAACAAACTACGCTAACACGTATATCAGAAATGACCGTTAGGTAAGTGTTACTGGTATCAAAGACAATTTATGAAAAATTGTAAGTCTATTCTTATTTTCTATTCCTTTTCTGAACCAACAATTTTAGCAACCTGAAGTCAGATACATTTTTGCGTAATATTATAGTAAACACAAGCAATGTTGGTTACCAATCAGTAATGAAAAGTAAATTAATTGCAGTGCCATAATACAGAAGACATATAAGTATTGCTACAGAAATGAATGGCATGGACCAACATAAATGCCGTTTACTTGCAAAATTTATCTTAATTGTTAGAAACAAAACAAAAGCGTCAAGTGAAACAGTGTATAATGTTGAATTTTCAGTTCTTTATATTGTATATTGTTAATTTTGCATTTACATTGCAATATATTACACAAATTACCAGTGTTACTTTTTATTGCAGAGATCACGAGTTTAACCGAGGGAAAGGAAGCATACCAAAGTATAGAACATTAAGAAAATTGAATGATATACCAAGGGGTGTTCGGCCAGTTAAGTCACTTTACAGAGTTGATGAGTCCACTAAGACTATATTTTGAGCGAACTCACAAATTAAAATACATCGCAACAGTTACGCTGTATACATGCAGTGGATTGAAATTGATAAACTATAACAAGAAAATGTTCGGCTGCGATTAAATCCGTCTTCTCTGAAAATAAACAAACATAATTATGATGTTTTCTGTTGATTGCCACCACAAATTTAAATGCCAAATCTACTGTTTTCAATTTTGCCTTGATAAAATTGCTTGTGTCCAAGATTACATCTTTTTGGATACCGTGCAACTTGGATTTTGCCTTTGCCGAAGTTGTTTGTGGTATGTCTTTCTGTTTAAAACCATTCAATTTTCCAACCAGAAACTTTAAACGACAAAATTAAGCACGTGACAAAATGATAAGAATTACATTCATGTTTCAGCAGATGTTACACTGTAACATAGATGAGTTAAACATTTTATTTCAGTTTTACTCTCATTGTACATCGTCCATGTGTTTTAGTGTTAGTATCGAATTATTTATTGTTTTGATACACAGTAGTATGACTTATAAGATATTCAAAGACGACTATTTATGTTTCAGAAACAAAATATGAACTATGCCGCATGTCCGTAAAGGTGTATTTTACATGTATCTTATCACCAATACTCAAAAGCCTTGTTTCGTATTATGATCATGTTATATCGACACAAGATTGCGCAGGTGGATAAACAACTATTTTAACTTGTAATGAGCTCAAAACATTTTGCATCATAATCATATCTTAAGACTGGGATATATTTTTGTACAATTAATCTAGAAATGTAACATAAAGCGATACGACATTTATGTCATTATGTTATTACATCACTGTTGTATATAAATGTGTTGTGTTTTTTTTTTCTATCAAAACTACCTGTACTAATATTTTACGAAAAACAGTTTTATATGAACAAATCATATATCCTGGTAGTTTGTTGTTTTATGTGACGGCAAAATGCGTTGAATCAAAGACCGTGAACGGGGTTTCTTTTCACAAATACCACATTCCAGAGGAGAATTCCCACCGCTGTCGCAGTCTTGCGTTTTTACCTGAAAAATAAATTGAACAAGTAAATACAATACTGTAGATTTCAGATCGATTGAAATTAAAAATAAGTTTGCTATATATTAGTTCGATTATATATAATATTTCTTTTATGTAAAATATCTTTAACAAATTTTCTGTCAATAATAAATACAGGTCAATGGAGACGGGAACTTAGAATTTGGACTAAGAATTGAGACAAGAACTTGTCAGATTATCCGGTTTGTATTAAGTAATTTCTTTGGCAAGTGCACACCATAGCAAAACCGGCTACATCGTATTATTTCACTGATCTTCCAAAATCACACAAAAGCTATAAATAAGTCTCTGTTTTGTGCTCAAAAGTCGTTATACCTGATTAGAAATAGAAATCTGAAATTTCGCGCTATCTGTTGCAACTTTGAGGAAATTTATGATTTGCCTCTTCAACCAGTTGCACAATAAACATTCACTGAGAGTTGGACATTTTTTTTAGAAAAAAGTTTGCAACAGAAATTGCTTGAAGTACAAGTTTGCAACAAAAAAGAGCTTGAACAAGATTTATTTGGGTATAGCACTATCCCGAAAACATGCAGAGCCAAACGTTTACAGAATTCTTCACAATTAGTTGTTTTGTCTCGTTTAAGGGTCCAAAAACAGGCTAGTTTAATCATTAGAGTGTTAAAAACGGCAAGAAACGACACAGTTCAAATTTCTAAACATGGACATGACCATTTTATAACTTCAATAACTTCGAGAATTTAAAATCTACAACCCTGAAACGCAAAACCGAGTGTGACGTAGACATAGAACTGATGCATGCACATATTCATAGAGTTCAAAGTACCGTTGAAACCCACTTACCTGATAAAAAAGCAAGCGAACACGCGATGATTTCAGAAAATATCCGCCATTTTGTAAGTTTGCGACCATTTCGCTCGCTTGAACAAGGTGTGCAACCACTTCACGTCCTGCCCCTTGAATTACGTACTTTCAAAATAAAAGCTATTAATTTTGCGCGGTAACTGACACGTAACGTCATGACGTCAATGGCGTCATTTTAAAGCAACACTGTTTTGAAGCGCTTCTGCGGCAATTTATTCATTATTATTCATTATTAAACCATTAAGCATCAGATTGGAGACAGGTTCATGATTTTTTTTCTTAAGAATGAATATAAAAACACATTTAGTTTATCGTAAACGTCGTTGTAAATGGTCACGTTAGCTTCCGCTTGGACATGCGCAAATACAAATATTAAGGTAACCTACCTCCTTAATGTATAAAAACAGTCTGAAATAAGATTTAATATGTTTTTTTTTTCAGTTTACAAGATAAGATATGTTATAAATAGATACATTGATACATTTCCGCATTTATGACAAGTTGAAAGATTTCGCCGGATATATTCAACCTCAATAAAATTACTGTCAATAGTTCAACATATTTCTACCTTTTGCACTTATGTATAACATATGTCACCATGGGTACCAGTACATCTCAAAATTAAATTGAAAGGTAATTGGCAATTACATGTGATGAGCATAACAGTTAGTCATAAATTTAATATCCAAGAAGCATGTTTTAGAAAATGATTATAGTGCCATCCAGATCATTTCCGACTTAACATTATTGTATAGTGGTGTCCTCAAAAAGACATCTTATTGATTGCCTTATACTCAACTATGTCCCCATTAGGTTATATTTAATTCATATATCGTACAACATTCTCAAAATGTTTTGTTACTATGGCTTATAACTTAATCCACAACGTAAAATTAATGTAATTTATTCTAACTTATGATAATTTTGTTATTAAGGCATGTGAATAACGTAAAATTCTAACATAGCTCGATTTGATTTCCAGTTAAACAAAGAAGGAAATCAAGCTCTGTATATTCTGCGATTAACAATGGTTGACGCGCGGACCGGGTAGGGATCATTATGACGTCAAGTAAGAGTCTGTATTGTTCTCGGTGCTTCCGAGGGATCTACTTTCCAGATTATATCTACTTCAAAACAGCGGGTGTTAAGTGCTGTGTGGCGGCCGTAAAAAGTCGCCCCGACTTCATCTCAGTGTTGTAATATTTTCTGGTCATTCGGGATTATTAATTTCAACTCATTCAGATTTGAAAATTGAATACTGCTTAAGCCAGTGCTAGGGGGCGTGGGCAGTGTTGCATTCTCCATTACTGCTCATGAACAGACTCAATTAAACCGAGTCTGCAATTTTTAATGTCTGTATTGTTCTCGTTGCTTCCGAGGGATCTACTTTCCCGATTATATCATATTGCCAAATGACGTCGAATACATTACTCCTCGGGTAAATGAAGTCATAATATTTATTAAAATATGTCAATAAGCAAGTCAGAATGAAAGCAATCAAGGTCTTATTGTGAGTTATCGTCTAATTTTCCACGGTTTATTGTTCACATGCTTCAGTATTTAACCACTCGGGCTAATCCCCTCGTGGTTCATTTCCTACGCATCTGAACCCTGAACCGTGGTAAATTAGACGATTAACCACTCGAAGGCCTTAATTATTTGTTAAGTATGCATGTAAATGTTTATATTTCTATGTAAGGCAGACTCGGCCATTTCTTGCCTTTTTATTTTTAATTAATACTGTTTATTAGCATTTTTAATATATTTGCAGTATGTCTTCAAATTGTTAGGACTACACTACCATTCTGAGATGCATTAAAGCTTTTAATCTGTTTGGAATGATATTGGAAAGAATTATTTTGGGGAAAATGTTGTCAAAGCAGAATATTTAGAATAATAGTGATTCCACGTAAGTGTAGTATGATAAGTGCTAATTGACCGATGCAACTAAATGTTATTTTGTTGGCAATTTGTTAGTTTGTCAGGACTAGGTTTGTCCCAATCTCTCTCGAATATAGGGTAATACTCTTTCTCAGTAACAATTATGGTATTTTCTAAAACAAGAATAATATAATTGAATTTTATACCTTATTTATAAGCGAGATTATAATGTGAGTGTTATGCAAGCAATGGGCAATAATTGGGGATTAAGTAAATATAAAAATTATTATATTATTTTATAGATATCTTCATTTCAATTCCTGTACTACGTTTTATCCATTTGGCTTTCAATATATTCCGACGACTCCGAGCATGTTCTTAAGTTAAGATCATAATAACGTCTTGCTATATCGTACATGTTCACAAATGGTGTAATAAATATCACAATTGATAGAATCATAACTAAGGAACATTTAATCAAACACCGTTTCGTGTTGAAATTAAGCGCTTTCTTGATTTATGGGTTTAATCAAAACCTAAAAATTGTGCCAACAGATATGTCGAATCGATAAACATAAAAATACCAAAGTCTTAACAATTATTGCCATAGCCTAGTTATAGGTTATAAAATGGGTTTTACAGCAAGACTTTTGTGAGCACAATCTTATTTTATGTTTATAATGAAATTATCATATGATTCAAAATAACGTTTTCAAAAAAAAAAAAACGCATGAAGTTCTTATTCTAAGAGATGATGCGTGGAAAGCCGCATCGATGTACTCGCATGTTACACTTATAGATTGAAAATATCCTACCAAAATGGGCCCAGTTCGATGAAAAGCCAGAGATATTAACTTGGTCAGCGTTCCAAGTCGTGTGATTTAAAATCACATAGGTCTTTCAGTCCATTGTTTTTAGCTTCATCAACCGTTATGATTTCACATCACCTTCTTTCACTGCATTATCTTCCAGCTTCATCAAGCGTTTTCATTTCGAATCACTATCTATTACTGCATAGTGTCCGAGCTCCATCAAGAGTAATTATTTCAAATCACTTCCTGTCATTGCAGTATCTTCGAGCATCATTAAAAGTTTTGATTTCTAATGACTTTCTTTCACTATATTATTTTTTGGTTCACTGAGCGCTATGATTTTAAATCACTATTTTTCACCGCATAATATACAAGTCGCATTACGTGTTATGATTTCAAATCCCGATCATTCACCGTATTATCTTCATTTTCTAGTTTCATCCATTGTTATGATTCTAATTCACTTTGATCAAACATCTTTCACTGCATTATCGTCGAGAGTTCATCAATGTATTATTTCAAATCGCAATTCATTACTACATTATCATCAAGCTTCACTAGTTGTTATCATACAAGCTTCAACAATTGGTGTCATTTCAAATCACAATTTATCACTGCATTATCTTCGAGTTTCATCATATTTTATGATTTTAAATCACAATTTATCACTGCATTATCTTCGAGTTTCATCAATTTTTATGATTTTAAATCACAATTTATCACTGCATTATCTTCGAGTTTCATCAATTTTTATGATTTCAAATCACAATTTATCACTGCATTATCTTCCAGTTTCATCAATTTTTATGATTTCAAATCGTAATTTTCCACTGAATTATCTTCGCGTTTCATCAAGCGTTGTGATTCCGAATCGCTTTCATTTACTGAATTGTCTTTGAGCTTAGCTTAATCAAGCTTTGGATTTGTAAATAAGCTGTACTTCCGTCTTTCAGACGTTTACTGTACTTTTAATGTGCCTTAACATTCACATCTCAACCACTGAAATTTCACCATAGACCTATAATTATGCTTCAAACATGGTTACTAGACAACTTGAAAATATTATATGGAGAACCTGGAAAGCAGTACCTCGGTTAAGATTCAATAAAATATGTTGGATTTACTTTAATTGTTTTTTCACAATAACCACTACAAATGTCCTACACAAAAGACAAAATATCTCTGAATTAACGTTTTATATGGTCTTATAGGAAATTTGCAAATATACCTAACGGCTTTATAAACATCTGACATTTAATAGATAATACAACAAAAATTACTGTGAATATCTGAAATATTAAATTTAATAACAAAATAAATTTTGACATGTAATGTGAATTTTCTGAAATCATTTTTGCGTGAAAGTGAGCGTTCATATCATGTTATCCGATCTGTGGTGATTTTAAAGCGGTTAATAATGAAGAAAGCTATTCTGTTTCGTCTGTTGGACCAAAACGTCATTTTCTGTGTAAAATGTAGGCTTGGTTTGTATGGACCTTATCACTTTTCAAAGGTCTTAAGATTTGATTTAACAGGAAGCAATAAGTTATTCTGACACTGCAATTTAAACCTCTTTTGTAAGACCACTTGTGTTACACCTGACACCTCTTCTATTGTCACTTTTAATGAACATTTTCAATCAAACCCAATACCCAAAAATAGGAGATGTGAGATGTTTAAAGCAAATGTTTTCTTTCATAAATTGTACTTCATAAACGTTTTTATGTAACAGTACTTATGAGTTGTCAAAGTAACAATGCCAATACTAAATTTCAGTGATTTATTATGTGTTTGGCATATTTCTCTTTACGAAAGCATATGATACGGCTGTGACTTTCTTTATTAACTTCTCAGCTTTAACATATTAAAAAGTATGTACACATCCTTACTTGTTCCATTCACAGTTAAAAGTCTAAAATAACCTGTTACATTGTAAAGGCTTCAGACAAACCACTGCACTATTACAGTATTATGTTATATGACAGACTAGACTTTATTCAGAACACATCCAGAATGAAAGTACTGCCAGAAGTTCCAGATAGCGAACCTTTTAGCAATCGATGTAACTAGTGCAATTATAGCATCATACATGTACAGCAAATTGAGATTCATGCATTCTTATACAACACATAATGAAATCAAAGGTTGTAAGCAATTAATTGCAACGAGCATAATGTTCGCTATGCCGCTATTCTGTCTCCACGAAGCCTTTTTTGGCTGATGATCATAGTAACATTTGACAACATCCTGGCAATTGCCTACTTAATAACTGGATTTGAACCTCAATTTATTATTGCATTTTTGTCAGGACAGTGTATCCAATACAGGATTACAATTGACTTGAAAAGACCATTAACTTTCGAAATTGAAATAACAGTCATTAATACACGAAAGGATAAAAAACCTGACATCTTGAAAACTGAAAAAAATGACAAACATATTTTTATTATAACAACATGGATAAGTACATGCACGTGTACAGTATATACGAGAATAGGGTAAACAAGTCAGATATAGAAATGATTTGTATTTTTCTATTTGCCGTTTATATTGAACATTAAGTATACCTTTAAAATAGTATCCAGAATTATACCAAAAGAAGTGACTTTTATTTCTAAAATCGGACATTTCGGTTTATCATATATTTCTTACAAGAATCATAACGCATCATTTACATCTTATTCACTTTTAGGTATACCCTCTATATCATAAGGATAGTATTTCTCAGGTACTTATGGAGGAATTAAGAATTATACATGCTGATGAATGATTTTATCATTGTGACTTTAACCCAACAGGGAGCATTTTATTTCAATATTTACTTTGAAGCTCACACACCTCCTTCCATTATTAACAGTCTAAACAATAGTGCCTATAATGTTGCTTGATTGCGTTCTACGCTACCAAAGAACCTTAAGTTTGTAAATTAAGCTATATATGCATCCTATATAAATTTAATGGTAGGAAACAATTTTGTTGTATTACATTTAGTTTAAGAATATTTTATTGCAAATGTTACACAAGATACATTCATACACATACAGACAGACATAACAACACAAGCAATAGGATATTGACGGAAGTATTGAAATACTTATCGAGTCAACCTCCGGAAAGATAATATTTACAATACTATGGATGGCTGTTAAACGAATGTGTAACACATTCTTAGTTATTCATGAAAAGGAAAAAAAAGCAAAATGAAAAACCAAAAAGAAAAAGGAAAAACAACAAAATGCTCAGAAATGGAAGGTAAAGATGAAATAAAAGTATTAGTACATCGCCTTTTTAGTATTTAGAATATTTTAGCAAAATTAGGTAACCATAATGGTTAATGTATAGTACATAGAAGAACTATATTCTCTAGAATGAAAAGGGAAGGAAGTAAATATGTAGAGAAAATGTTCAGCTGCTCCAAACCACTCCTAGCTTTATATACTTAACAGTCTTGTTGTCTGGAGATAATGACAGTGTGAAACAGTATAGGGGTCAGATCACAAGTCAAGCGAACCTATGGCTTCCAAGGATAAATTGTTGCACAGCTGTGAAGATTTGTCTGTTGTCAGTATCAGACAGAGAAGTATCACCATAAAGTAAGGTGTTAACAGTGATAGACTGGGTGAAATTACCAACAGAAATTAACATTACATGCCGAGAAAGGTAATACAGTCTACATTCAAGCAAAAAATGTGAGCTGGTCTCGGGTTGTCCGCAATGACAAAGCGGAGAGTTAACAATATTACGTAAGAACAAATGATAATTAAGACCACTGCATTTCAAACGAAGTCTAGCATGAAGAATTTGTGCTTTTCTACTTCCACAGTAATAATAAGAGGGAGTTTGACGCTGGTCGGCCTTAAGACGCCTCTTTAACACACTAAGCGACGGTGCATTTTTGATGTCATCCGAAAGATCGTTCCATTCGCGCACAGTCAAAGGAAGAAAGGAATTGAAGTATTGTGAAGTGCTAGAAGCCACCGAGCGGAGATCACCGGAATTGCGAAGGCTGTAGTTGGAAACTGAATTAACGACTGGCGAGACGAGACCGATCAGATACGAAGGAGAAGTGCCTCTGCACATTTGAAAAAACATGATAATTCTGTGATCGCGCCTTCTATCTTCAAGCGTCCTCCAATTCACCTCTAGTCTTAAGTCATGCAGTGATACTAGCTTGGTGGCTCCAGTTACGATTCTGGCACACTCATTTTGTCAAGTTGTTCCTTTTCATATGCTGTGCAGTTGTTCCAGATTACATCTGCATATTCCAAAATCGGTCGTATAAAGGAAAGGTATATCGTTTCAAGAGATCTTCGATCAAAGACAATTTTCAGCTTGCGCATAACATGAACCCTTTTCCAAGCCTTGCTTGTTATGTAGTTGATATAATGATGCCATTTACAATCGTTTGATAGAGTGACACCAAGATGTTGATGATAGGAAACCTCAGGAATCTGGAGTCCTGCCATAAAGAGGTGTAGATGTAAATGTTGATTTGCTTTGCGAGAAAACAATAAAGATTACATTTAACAATCCCAAAAGACAAATAAAGACAAACATATGGATATTTAAGATACTATATTTCAAATAGACGTGAAATCTTTAATATTCCTATATTAAGGAAACTGCGTTACAATTACTGTATATATTACTTTTGAATATGTTGCTGTTTGTTTGGATTTAACGCCATTTCCAACAGTATTTCAGCTACATAACGAAGGGCAGTTAACTT
The DNA here is from genome assembly GCF_021730395.1 of Mercenaria mercenaria. Classification (NCBI taxonomy): domain Eukaryota; kingdom Metazoa; phylum Mollusca; class Bivalvia; order Venerida; family Veneridae; genus Mercenaria; species Mercenaria mercenaria. The sequence continues at coordinate 66,852,743 of NC_069375.1, forward strand.
AACCAGTGTTCCTGGATTCTATACCAGTATAAACCTGTTCTCTACTTCCCCACAAAAATCAGAGGTGGAAGACAATGATTTTAGGCACAATGTCTTTTATCCAATCGTCAAGAAAAAAATACGGCCCGCCCAGGGATCGAAACCTCGACCCCGTGATCCGTAGATCTGCGCTCTCCCTACTAAGCGGGCGGGTAATTTGAACTAACCCGTAACATTTCTTCCCAAGAAGATACAGAAATAAATGTTGCATAATTCTGCAGGACTCAGAAGATGAAAGTAGAATATTTTAAGATTGATCAAATATCATTTTTATGGACACAAATGTATTTTTCCAACAGTACAATTTGGGCAAAATTACAATTTTGAATAATAATCTTTTTACAAATACACCTAAATGTTACATTTATTCTAATTAAGATATCCCCCACCCAAAGTTCATTACAATTGGTTCACAGATACTGTTTATATTTACCTTTTAATAAAATCTATTGAAAGAACCTTTGGAAGCATAGGATGCAATCAAGCGAAACAATAGCAGACTCTTTCCGACTGAGTTTGTTCTTGAGAGGTAATAAAATGTACAACACCTCTCGCGCCCACTAGCATTGGCTTAAGGGGAATTTTTTTCAGGTGACAGTACAATTTAATGTACCCAATAATTCTTTAGGATTGGAAAATATAACAAAACTGCGTAAAAGTTCGGGGAGACTTTGAAGATTTTGTTGCCCAGAATGGCTGAAATTTACATTGAAAAATACCCAAAAAAATCCTAATGGTGATTATAAATTCAAAACTAATGAGAGTGTATTGAAGTTAAATTATATGTTATTTAAATCGAAGTTCTTATGACCACTCTAGGAGTAATTTACATGATTTATAATATCAGTTATATTATTGTTGTTATCTTTTAAGATAAAACAAGGAAAAAAGTGGACCAAACAGTAGTATTACAATAACCCACTAGGATAAAAAAATATGTATGTAGGATAGGGCTATAATTTATTGCGTTAGACGGATATTAGATACTGACACCGTAAACTGCTGTATGTTTGACTTATACGAACCGGACAATTGATAAGAATTTGATCTTTAGATTTGTTTGTCCGAATAAGGTTTTCCAAATACTTTGTGACCTGATACATGTTTATTTTTACTTTTACAGATGGCTTTAACATTCATAGTCATATAGCAGAGACCTTTTTGTAGATAGAAGTACAATCAGATATTGTGCTTAAGGTCCGTCAGGTTTTATGTGACTATTATATATTGTTTCGACGCATGTTCTTATAACAAACATTTAATGTTTTCAGGAGTTCTAATCGGAAAAGAAAATAATTCTTTTCGTCGGTATAGTTTTGTACGGTTGTTTTTCATGCTAGGACAAATTAATTCAGGCTGCACTTATTAAAGGAAGGATGAGATATTATTGAAGTAGTTTTTACACTAGAATCAGTATGAACTGTGTTAATCATGGTAGTCACATTTGCTTTGCATCACTGATTATTGTGCTCTTGAGAGGATACATTGGAATGGTTTATTTGTTTTTTATTATGTTGCACTTTTGACTACCGTTATGAACAGATGCAATTAAGTAGAGTTTGCTTATTATATATTTTTCTTAGTTGCGTTCTTTCCTTTGGCTTTCAACGTATTTCACTTACTACAACAGAAGTTTTTAAGTGACTAGTGGCAGTTGCAAATAGTCTTTCTGTACTTGCATTAAATATTGTTATATCATCTAGACTGGAAAAATAGCAAAGTTTAACAGTACTATAATTTTATTAATGAAATGATATCAATATTGTCCATGTAGTTTGTCCGAGATTAATTGTAATGGTCCAAGGCTAACAGCCAAGAGCTATTCGTTTTTCATAGGATATGTATTTAGAATATATATACTCATATGCTTAATGATAATTTTATCATCCCCTTTGGATTGCACCCCATCCCCACAACCGCCCAATTAAAATGTTTGGATCCAGGAATTGCTATTTTACGTGTTGACCTATATATTTTCTTACTGGCAATGATCTTCGTATTAGCTCAGATGCGTTTTGTATTGTGACACTCTCTGTCTGTTTCATATGATACATATAATTCATCTTATATTGTTCCAAACACTGCATAGAATCCATAGCATTTTATCTGAGAGATAAAAATATAATTTAAATCGGGCTTCTTTTGAAATACTCCTCCGAGATTTAACGAACAACATAGATCTGACACTCCCCTAACCAATGAACGGTACGGAATGAAAATCAAATAAATATGTAATCTATGACACATCATAACCGAGAGTGTGACACGGCACCACGATTATCAGCCAAAGCAGACCTCTGAGACAAAATATTGCGGCGAAGCGCCTGCAACTTTAGTAGCACCTAAATATCATTGGCATTTAATTTCATTTTCAGATGGATTGGAGTCTTTGCAAACTTTAATAGTATATTTTTTGAAATGCTCTCGCTGAAGTAAAATAACCAACATTTTTATAGCTTTTATTCAAATTTTAATATGTTTGAATATATATCAACTGAAGCGTATGAAGGATAAGGTAATAATACTGAGTTTTATTTAAGGATGGGAGTTTCAATCCGCTGACATGTAAGCATCGTGGATATTAGTACTTCCGTTATTGTTAATGAAGGTTTGAGCGATATTTCATTTTTCATCACGTTCCACTGGGCATTGTTTTAACTATTAATTTTTTTATTTCAATAGAAGGTGATAACTGTTCCTTGGAAAAGACATGAAAAACACCATTTCATGTTAGCGCAGGATGGTACGAGATAGCATTTACACCTAAATTTAGTGCCTTTGTTCTAACTGAAGAATCTTCTGTCAAAGTTAATTCTTATACAATAAAGAAATAAACCATTATTTGATCAAGCGAAAGAAAGCAATGATTTTTATTAAGAATTAAATTCGTTGATTTAAGCATCTGTCTCACATTTTTTTTCAGAATTGAGTATTAGCATGTCAAAATACCCAGAAGTATGGTACGTATTTAAATACAATATTGGGTCGTTAACTCCTCTTTTAGGCATTGACCCGTAATGACAGTTTTCATGCAATATTTTTTTTCGGCCTCCTTTGGCCATATCAGAAGACCTTTCCATAGCAGAAGACCTTTCCATAGCAAACGTAGGGTACGAAAGACGCATACGGATAATATGTAAATGAATGGAAAATTCCGATTGACATTACGCGCCGATAGCTTTAATAGAAAAAGCTTCTTCCTCTCATTTGATTTTCAGTTTAAAAAGGAAGTTTTATATATAAGAGATCATCTTTTTTAATGGCATCATATCGGTAAGGTAAATCAATTCAGTGTAAAAATGTAAATGTATTAATAAACAACAATTAACATTTAATGACTATTGCCTTTTCTCATTTGTTTTTTTTTCTTTGTTATTTTGTCTAAGTTTTTAGTTGTGATGTTCACTGTGGAATTTTCTCTCAATAACAAATCTATGTAAGTTTTATGATATTCATTTTAGAAAAAGATTGCAGTTCATGTGTCTATTCTTTTTTATACAGTTTCTCTCGATCATTAGAAAACGTGCTTCAGCCACATAATATATGAAAAGAGTTTTATGCCCGTGTCTGCATAAATGCCTATTTTTAATTATAACAAAACATTCCTTTTTCCTCCAGTTTAAGTATTACTTCAAACATTCCTTAATCCTCCAATGTCTGTGTCTTATTTATTTTCAATTTTTGTTTACAATATATGCGACAATAACATTAAATAGGTCTATCTGGTTTTATTTAAAATGGTAGAAGACGTGCATATCAGACTATGTCTATATTATTTCCAAAGTTCAAGTGTCTGTTTCCGAAAATAATTCAAATAGTATAGAGAACATTACAGTATACATTATTTTTATCCATATAGATATTTTTGTGGTGTATTGATCCACAATGTACGGAGTAATTGTGCTTTTCAAAATATCCATTAGGTGCCGTTCTGTTAATTATGGTATTTAATGCACCTTTTATAAAATTAATATTGACGTGACCACATGGCGTTATTATCTCATCGCAAGAAAATATCTTCTGTGTCTTCTATAGAAAATGTAAAAGCAAAATGACAAGCACTATTACCATATTATTTGAACGTTAGTAGTAAGAATATTCTAAAGAACTCACAAATTGCATGGCCAGTATCAAATAACGAAATCATAAAACAAGGAAATGGATAAAATATGCCACATATTAATGCTAACTGAGTTTTACAATGGACGTAAAGGAACAAATATAGTGATTGCCTGATTATTTCTGACGTTCGCTCGATCTTATTAATGCTCTACAAAATGAATTATTAAAAACAACGCTTAATAATCTTAATTTATCGGAATGTCTAAAATATGTTCTACAAAATGAATAGACTGATACTTTTAATAACGATTAAAATTTCAAATGTGTGAAACCGATACAATTCATTAACACTGTGAGTAAAATTATCTGTTCACATTGTTTTTGGTTATTTTTTGCTTTGGCTCCTATCTGATTGTTTAGCACTCGTATCGCTCCATTCGCTTTATCAATAAGCAAACAGGGACCATTTCAAATGTCATTTACAAGTCTGTGGTCCAAATGGGATTTCCAAAAAAGTGCAAAACGATAAAGATTAAGCAGAAAGTGTTTCATGTGATTTTCAGGGGATTCTGATATCTTAAACTTTTTATAGTTGATAACAACAATTTATCTAAATCTGTTAAATGCATTTTGAGACGTTTTGAGAACTGCTGCACATGTTGTTTTGGCCCCAAATAAATCAACTTTAAAAACAAAAAATAAACATTGGTTGTAACGTTATATTTTTTCTCGCTGAAGTAAAATAACCAACATTTTTATAGCTTTTATTCAAATCATAATATGTTTGAATATAATATATGAACTGCGTTCGATGTGATTGTTTTATATTATTATTGAATGAAATAATACTTAAAACGACATACTTGCCAGACAATAGCTTTTTATCAATATAAACTTTTAAATCGTTTGGTAAATGTATATAAGGATACTGATGAAATTTTCATGTGTGTACAAAGCCGCTAAATCCTAATGTAATGCTCATTCAAAAGAGAAGATATTCATGTCAAAACAATGTTACGAAAACTTCTGTTCCATACAAGTAAACGACCATGTACAGTCAAACCTGTGTTAAAGACCACCTCTGAACAAGAATCACCTGGCTCTAAAGACCATATGTTTTGTTTCCCATTTTAACATTTACAGTGTATTCTAACCTATGAATAAAGACCACCTCTCAATAAAGACCACATTTTGGCTCTCTCAAGAGTGATCTTTATAGACAGGTTTAACTGTATTTTATACTTAAACGAAATTACATAACCGAGATTTAAACATGTTTTATATGTTTCTATTCTTTCTTTCTTTTATTTTAATCTTAAGAAAATGTAACAGCGGAAGCAACCGGAATTCTATTTAAAATCATGTCTAGTGCTTCTCTTTTCTGCGATAGGTTTAAATAAATTCATCGGGGCTAGAGATAGGTGGAATCCTGTAACTTTTAAGGCATCTTAGTTTGAAGGAAAAGTTTTTGGTGTTTGTGAAAAAGCCAAACGCAGCTACTGCAAAAGTTCACATGAGAAATTGAATAAGGTATCTTTCTACAAAAGCTAGCAAGTGACACTTTGAACGTGGATTTTACCTGGTAAATTGTGCATAAAATCATTTAACACACTCTTCTGAGCTTTGGTGGCACCGACTTTTGCAGCAACCGCCTTACCAGACAATAACCTAGAGTAGTCAAATCTTTCATGGAAGTCTTTTATATCATGTGTAATTCATATATTTATATCATTATTTCGTGTGCGCGACTTGAGTTTAATTACTTTCTTGTGATTGTTTAATTTCTTCGAGTCCAGAAATCGCTGTTACCAAGATATGCAGTTTCTGAATTAAACTTTCATGATCCGCCGGGAAGGTGACAGTCACATATTCATAAATTTCATGCAAGACACTTGATATAGCTATGATCAATTCAATCGTGTTCCAGATGCGTTACCGTTTAAAACAATCAAAAAACGTTTAATATCTATTTCATTTTACACATAACCAAAAGAGCTCGAGCTCAGATATTTGACACTTAGCCTCATCTATCTGACATTAATAACTTAATGTCCCCTATGGTCAAAATAGGCTCCTTACGAGGAACACTTGCCCCCCCCCCCCCCCCCCCCCCCCCCCATATACACACTTAGAAACATTTGTAAAATTCCTCTTCTTTGATAACACCAGTGCTTATGTAGTATTAGTTAGTAAGTAACATTCTTTTATCTAATAGACCTGTCCTTAATTACTTAAAAATATTCAAATCATGGCCTTTTGTTAAAAAATATTACTACCTTTCACAATATGTTTTCGAGCTTCATCAGTTATTATGATTTCAAATCACCTTTTTCACTTCATTGTGTTCTAGCGTCCACGCGTGTTATGATTTCAAATCCTTATCTGTCACTGCATTGTTTTCTAGCTCCGTCAAGCGTTGTCATTTCATATCGCTATCTGCTACTATAATTATTGTCTTCGAACTTCATCAAGCATTCCGATTTAAAATTACTATCTTTCTCTGCATACTAGTTTGAATTCATTAGCGCTATGCTTTCTGGTCACTATTTTTCACTGCATTATCCTCGAGAATTCAACTAGCCTTTATGACATGAAATCACAAAAAGTCACTACATTATATTTGAGTTTCATCAAGCGTTTTGATTTCGAATCCCTATCGTTCACTGCGTGGTATTTGAGCTTCACCAGGCGTTGGGTTTGTTCATGTGAAGAAGCTGTACTTTCGTCTTTCATACGATTCTCAGAAGCCTTAAACAATTCTCAACCACTGAATGTTCACCACTTACTTAAATATGCATACTGGTTTCTGGGTAAATTGAAAATATTACATGTAGAACGTGGAACGCAATGCTTGGGTTTAAATGCAAGAAAATATGTTTACTGCCAAAATCACAATAAGCACAATAAATGCCCAAGACAAAAGAAAATATTTCTAAATTAAATTTACATGATCTTATAAGAAATGGGCAGATATATTCTAATAATGCCAGACAAATATACTGAACCGCTTTAAATATATTTCATTGTAATAAAAAAAATAACTTAAACCTGTAATGTAACGTTTCTGTATAACATGTAGGCACGATTTATCACGACCTTCTCGCTTCTCAAAGAACAAATATTACACGACAGTAATATAAATCTTGAAATACCATGTAGTAAAGATTTTATTATATATTTGACAGATTTCTCTTCACTAAGGCATATGATACGACTGTGACTGTTTTTATTAATTTGTCCTGACTTTAACTTATTATAAAGTATGACACACACCCTTAATGTTGTAAATTCACGATTAAAAATCTAGAAGGACAGCCATGATACATTTAAAAGGCTTTAGACAAATAACTATACTATATTATTCAATGCATTTGATTTTGCTCAGAACATCACCAGAATTAATGAAAGTTCTGTCAGAAGTTCAAGATAGTGTAACGTTTAGCAATCAATATAAATAATGTCATTATTTCATCATACATATATAGCAAATTGAAATTCACTCCGCCTAATACAACACATAATTAAATCAAAAGTTGTTGGCAATTAGTTGCAACGAGCATAATGTTCGCTTTGTCGCCATTCTGTCTCCCAGAAGCCTGTTTTGGCGGATGATCATAGTGCCATCTGACATCATTCCGGCAATTGCCTACTTACAAATTGGATTTGTACCTCAATTTATTATTGCATTTTGACAGGACAGCGTATCCGATACAAGATTACAATTGACTTGAATAGATCAATGGCTTCCGATATCAGTTATCAATAAGTGTAGCAACGGTCATGAATGTACAAAAGGATCCAAAATTTGATACACATGTATCTTGAAAACTGAAAAAAGAAATTGACAAAAATGTTTTATTAAAACATCATGGATAAGTACGTGTACAGTAAATACGAAAGTAGAGTAAACAGGTCAGGTTGTATTTTTCCATTTGGCGTTTATATCTAATATTATCTAGATTACCTCAGAACTGACTTTTATTTCTTAAATTGGACATTTCATTTTACTATAGATTATACCGCAAATTTCGTATAAGAACCATAACGCGTCATTTACACCTGTATATGTTATTCTCTTTAAGATTTAACCTCTGTACCATAACTTTTGGATCTTCTCTGGAACTTATGGAGCAGTTAAAAATTACACTTCTTGGAAATTAATTTTATCGGTGTAGCTTGCACTTATCAAAGATATCATCACCTCAAAGCTGACAAACCTTCTTCCAAAATATGTTTAAAAGTTGACAATCTAACAATAGTGCCCATTATGAAGCTTGGTTGCGTTCTACGTTTCAAAAGATAAAAAGCTATAATTATATAGATACTATATAAATGTAACGGTAGAAAGCAATTTTGTTTTATTACCTTTGAAATCTCCAAAGACAAATAATCACAGACATATGGATATTCAAGATACTTTATTTAAAGTAGACGTGAAATCTTCACTCTTCCTGTATCAAAGAAACTGCGTTTAAATGATTTACTGAGGTACAACTAACTCCTAACATATTGTTTCGAAATGCGGTTAAATTTTGCAAGATCTAAAAATAAACGATGTATTCTACAGGCCTCAGAAAATGAAAGTAGTATATTTTTTTATTTTTACAATTTCTTTTTATGGACATAAAGTATATCTTCAAATTGTAAAAAGCTGACAAAAATTCAAATTTCGAAAAATAATCTTTGTGAAAATGCACGGAAATGTTACGGAAATGTTACAGTTGTGCTATTTAATTAAGATATCCTTTAAGTTTTATTACAGTTGATGACCAAATGCTGCCATAATTTATCTTTTAATAAAATCTATCTGAAAAAAGAAACGTTTGGAAGCATAGAACGCAACCAAGCGAAACAGTAGCAATCTCGGTTTGACTGAGTCTGTGCATGAGTGGTGATAAAATGTTCATCACAACCCCTAGCGATGGCTTATGCGAATTCTAATACACTGCATTAGTAAAGTTGAAAGTACTTAAAGGACGAGAAAATGAAACAACTCTGCATCGAAGTTCGGGGAGACTTTAAACATGTTGATGCCCGAAATGGCGGAAATTAGCAATGAACAATACCCCCAACATATTCGTTTTGTAATTATGAATAAAATTAAAAAGGTGTATCAAAAGCTATAAAGAACGTTTTGTGGAGAATGCGTTATGAACGTGGCATTCCCTGTTTGATTATCAGATATTTTGATATTTATCTTTGTTTTTTTTCCTATAACCACCCTTGGAGTACTTTTAATTGATTTAAAGTATCAATTAGGAAAAAATAATCTGGAAAGTAGATCCCTCGTAAACACCGAGAACAATGCAAACAGTGAAAATTGCAGACTCGGTTTGATTGAGTCTGTTCATGAGCAAAAATGGAAAATGCAACACTGTCCACGCTCCCTAGCACCGGCTTAAGCAGTATTCAATCTTCAAATCTAAATGAGTTGAAATCAATGATCCCGAAGGACCAGAAAATATAACAACACTGAGATGAAGTCGGGGCGACTTTTTACGGCCGCCACACAGCACTTTACACCCGCTGTGAAATAAATAACCTTTATATATACTTGTTACGGAAAAGGCGGCTCAAACAGTAGTATTACATTGCTCACTAGGATGAAAGCAAAATTAAACACGTACGCATGAAGGATAGGGCTATAAATGTATTGAATTAAACGGAAGGATGATAAATGCTGACACCATAAACTGCTGTATGTTTGACTTACACGAACCGGAAATAAGAATTGTATCTTTAGATTCGTTTGGAGGACTTAGATTTGCCTAAGATTACGTGACCTAACACATGTTTTAGTTTAATTTTACTGGCGGCTTTAAACTTTATGCACATATAGCAGACTCGCTTTTGTAGAAAATTTAGCCATTAAGATCTTCACGTAAAGTTCCATAACATTTTATATTACTTTTGATTAGTATACCGTATTTTTTCAAAGTGTATACATTTTAAAAATATTAAATTCTTTCATCGGTTTTAGTCGGAAATGATTATTATACTTTTCATCGGCGTAATTTTGTACGGTAGTTTCTCAAGCTGGTTAAAGTTGATTGAATACTGCCCATATGAAAGTAAGCATGAGTTGTTATTGATGTTAATTTCACAATAGAGTCAGTTTCACTTGTGTTAAGCTTGGTTGTCTAATTTGCTATGCATCACAGATTATTTCCATTTCAGAGGATACTCTGCAATTGCTTATGTCTTCTTTCATTATGTTGCACTTTAGATGAACCTTATGAAATTGAGTTTGCATTTTACATGGTTTGCTTAGTTGCGTTCTATGCTTCAGCTTCTAACGTTTTTCTTATTTCATATACTACAACAGAACGAATACTAGCATCAAATATTGTTATAATCTATTAAGTACTGCAATTTTATTAATCAAATTATTCGTGGAGTTGATGTATTTGTTCAAGGCTGAACGCCAAAGCCCATTCCATTGTTATAGGATATATATGGACTCCAAAACCCGTTCCACTGTCATAGGATATATATGAACGCCAAAACCCATTCCACTGTCATAGGATATATATGAACGCCAAAACCCTATATGAACGCCAAAACCCATTCCACTGTCATAGGATATATATGAACGTCAAAACCCATTCCACTGTCATAGGATATATATGAACGCAAAAACCCATTCCACTGTCATAGGATATGTATAAAGAATTCCGCGTTGCACCTCCTTTCCCACAGCCCTGAAGTGTAACCAAGTAAAATGTGTTGGCCTATATATTTTTGCCCTCTGTGTTTCATATGATACATCAATTATCGTATAATCCATCTTATATTGTTCCAACCACTGCATAGTTAAATAAAAAAAGCCTTAGCAATTTATCTGAGAGATTAACATATAACGACATTTAAAATCGGGCTTCTTTTGAAATGGTCTTCCGCGATTTAACAAATAATATAGTTCTGACACAAGGCTAACCTGAGAACATGTGGAAACCTGCAAATAAAGATGTATTCTATGACATTGCCATTTCCCAAAGTGAGAAACGGCACAAAAATAATCGCCGAAAGCATACCTTTGGGACAAGAATTTGCGGCGAAGCACCCGCATCATATATAGCAAATGCCTTTAATTTCATTTTCAGGTGGATTGGAGTCATTTCAAATTAATATGAAGTGTATGAAGGAAAAGTAAGTCATATTTGTTTTAATCAAAGATGTACTCCAATTATCAGGCGCAGATCCAGGGCCGAGCCAAGGGGGCACGTGCACACCCCCCCCCCCCCCCCCCTACAATTGGCTGAGAAGTGACCAATACTTATCTATATATCTATATTTAGGCAAAGGAATTATATTTCTCTCAACATTTAGACCCAGAAACGCAGCAGAGGCCACTATTTCATACCTATACTTCAAAATTTTCCAGAGGAGAGAGCCCATTGACCCCCACTCCAAAACAGAGGGAAGTAACTCCTTCTTTTCCTAAATATCTAGACCTAAAAATGCATCAGAGCTCACCATTTTATACCTGTATTTCAAAATTTTCCAAGGGGGGAGCCCCTGATCACCCTTAAATGAAGGGAGTATCCAGTAAATATCCCTGAGGCCACCATTTCATACCTGTATTTCAAAATTTCCAGGGTGGGGGAGACATCCCTGACCCCAACCCCCTTAATGTGCAGAAATTCCCACACCCGTACCTACCCGCTCTCGGGAGTGGCATCTTCGTTCTAGACTGTTGCTCCCACCCCTACCGCTTCCCCCCCCCCCCCCCCCAGTCAGATATTTCTGGATCCGGGCCTGATTATTTTAATGAAATTCCGAGCGATATTTCGTTTTTTATCATACTCGATTGGGCATTGTCCTTACATCTTTGTAGAGCATATACAGCATTTGCATTTAATTTCATTTTCAGATGGATTGGAGTCATTTCATATTAAAGTGAAGTCTATGAAGGGAAAGTAAGTCATATTAGTTTTAATTAAAGATATACTTCTATTATCATACTGTACTTGGAATTGTCCTTACTATTAAAATTTCCATTTCAGTGGGGAGGTGAAAATTGTTCCTTATAAAAGATGTGAAAAACAAATAAACACCATAACATGTTGAAGCAGGATGGTACGAAATTTACACCTGAATTTAGTGCCTCTTTCCTTATTGAAGAAGCTTCTGTCAAAGCTGATTGCTATGTAAAATAAGAAATAAAAGACTATGTGATCAAGTTTTTTGTATAAGATTTCTCACGTTCACTAGAAAACAAGATTCAATCATACTATTGTTTTAATGATCATTAGAATATTTCAGCTGCACAGCTCTCGGACGACAAATAGGTTGATGTGTAACAGATACTCCAGGATTCACCAGCGTAATGTAACAGTTTTCTGTGATTCTGAGTACCAAACATCCATTGAAACATTAACCAACATGTCATTCTGTGTAAACGTATATTTCACAAATGCTTAAATTTTTATCTTTGGTGCCTTGAATGACTTTCAAGTATCTACCATACGCAAACGTGTCACAAATAATTGTGGCTGGTACACGTAGATCACTGGGCGGTCCTATATATGTCGAGCACATGGTTCCGATATCATTATCTACATCATGTCGACTCCTTGATACAAGAAAATATATCTCTGTGTTTCTGACACCTACAAACATACAATAACTTTAAGATATAATTTTGTTAACCCTTACTCTGCTGGACACGATTGGCTCTGCCTTTGCGACCAGTGTAGGTCATGATCAGCCTGCTCATCCGTGTAGTCTGATCATGATCTGCATTGTTCGCCATTCAGTAAGTATCTTTTTGGTAAGCACTGCTTTTAACAGTTAATGGTACAGTCCAAACTGGAAGACGAACAAGTTCAATATATCTAATATTAGAATGGTAAGGGTTAAAAAAGACTAAACTTGATAGATGACATCAAGTGACATCGTTAATTAAAGACAGTTAGAACTCACTATAGAAATGGCCGGTAAATGAATCTACTTGCATGATTAAAGTAACTAATTCAGATAAATATCTAAAGTATGCTACTATCGCGTTGTGTTAACATATTCAAAAGTAATAAGAATGTGTTATTAAAATTTCAGACATATTCAACTTACATATGCTATTAGAAGAGTCCGAGTAGCTGAGAAAAAAAGCAACAAAAAATAAATGGACAAAAGCATCTACAAACGTACTACAGCAGTCAGATCGGAAGTAAAATACAATGCGTCCAACTGGTCCCTCTGTACCGAATTCCATTGCCCAAAAAGCGCCCTCAGGATATTCGGTATGTGTACATGAACCGTCAAAATAATTTCCTTGAGTGTTTCCATCCAGTGCTAATTCAGCCCGACCTGATGTATGGGTAGAAGATTGCCATGCAGTGGCCCCTGTAGTCAAATCTCTGTCTGAGAAAAGATAGAAATAGCCATATTTTGTAGTTTGTTACTTCGTGAAACTTGAAAAACAAAAACAAATACAGCCGTTTCATTCTTCGTGGTGTTAGAGTCTTTTCGTTGTACAGCTGAGACATTTTACTGAAATTGCACGACATGAACTATATGCATTTATAACACTGTTTTTACCCTAAGAGGTATCGAGTGTTCAAATACTCTATAGTTTTCACTCTGTTTTATTTACATTTCGACCTTAAGGGTTAGAATTACGCTTTGAGAAACAAAAATCAAACAACACCAAATCATAGAAGGAAAGAGTTGTTTAACATGAAAATTGAACAGCATGCAAAACATGTATATTACTTTACGAAACGTGTGTCAGTATACTGATATAAACGTTGAATTCCAGAAAAGGACTGCCTAAAGGGGCCCCACTTTCGGACACTCAAACGCCTTTAAAAACTTTTCTTTTACTCAATAATTTAAATACTACCAAAGACCCGTTTCTGATGATATTCAAAACTTCCTCTTTTTCTGGACAGTGTTTGAATAATTTCTTCTTAAATTTTGAGAATGTTGTCAATAATGATTGATAGCTGTAAGCATCTAAAGGGTGTAGTAATATCATCAAATTATTTACTTGGATTTAAAGTGGGATTTGTGACTATTACGCTAAATGCGTTAAAATATTCCCAACTGAATTATTTAATGAATCGGGAAAAATACATTTTAATTACATTGGTTCTGTATAGGTTTTGCACTTCAAATATTACAAGAAATAAAACTCACCATAAACTGCTGAATACGAGTTATACGTTCTCCACCCCGCCTCTGGTTTATAATTCGTTGACATTTCAACAGGATAATCCTCGTTTAGTTCGCATTCCCGTTGATTAATGTTGTAATTTAATGAAAGACAGTTAAGGTGTTGATCGCAGAATCCAGTACATTGCACGCGTGAAACGTTTGAGAACGTAATAAACTGGTCATTGAATCTGTGCCAGACATCCGTATTTTGGAACAACCTGTACGTATTGTGGCGCACACAAGCTTTGCTTGATAGAATAAAAGGTGAAATAAAGCATGTAACGGTAATAAATTGAGTAATCATGTCACATTATTCACGTGAAATATTAAGATGAAATTGAAAAGTTCTGCTTTGGTCGAAATAGTAATTTGGTTAAAATGTCGTTAGACTCTTTATTTATATATGTGGCCTTTTATTTACATAATGTTCGTTCTGTGTGTACCGGATGAGTGCACATTAAAACGTTATAGGCACTGTGAAAAGCTTCACAAATCTTCTTTTCAGACCCTTCAGATCCTGCCACTATTGACTTTCGTACAATTGCTTCAACGGAAACTTTCAAATTAAGTCAATATTTCATTTCCACTTGTTATAAATTGTTATTAAAAAAGATACGAAAAACTTAAAGCTTCCATTTGAAACAAAGCGTTGTAACGTGAAATTTCCATTTAATCTAATGCGTTTGTAAATATTACATATTAAACCTTGACTAACAACATTTTGTAAGCCGGTTAATGGTCGTTTTTCATTTTTTCAAACTAGCCCAGATTGTTACTTGAGTGGCATGAGGCTTCATCGTTTCATTTTGATAATTTGAAATTCGCTCATTTCCTTCATGTCTGGGTAAAATGATTAAAAGTGTGTACAACATGGTCAATGTTCCTTTTTCCACAGAGAAAAAAAAATCTCAATATACATTCAATATGTTATGTTACATAAAAAGATGTTTACGCAGGTACATTCTATAGTTAACACAGCTCTATGCCAAACATACTCAGATATCACACCTATGTAGTACTACTATACAGTCCTATGCCAAATATATGTAGTATTAACACCTTTTAGTACAGTCTTGTGTCATACATGTGCAGACATGATACTGTGTACACAGTCCTATGCCACATATAAACAGTCTGCGGACAACTGTATGAAGACATAACACATATTAACACACCCCTGTGCAATATATATACAAATATTAAACCTCACGTTTTGTAAATTTGGTTTTGATATGATACTACTATTTAATTAGATCAATAAATCTTTATTCTTAAGACATGAAAACAACTTTTTGGCTGATTTCTTATTTTTAAAGCATTATTTATACACCTTCTTTCCTGAGCGACAGATCTTTAAGAAAGCTGACCCATGACGGCAACCGGCGAATTCCGTGTCATTTCCGCAAAACTCAGGTTATGCATTTTGAAAAGTTTCAAAGAAAAGTAAACAGCTTCCTTATTTGACGAGAAACAGACATTATGAAAAACTTGAAAATATGTTGGAAAAAAATTAACAGGCAGTTTCCACATTTTCTATTTTTAAGCTGTCTACGCAATACTTAGTAGCTAAAATGAATTAGTATAAACCAACACGCGCATTTCATGAGCAAAGTCGTGTCACATGTGTGTCGTCCGACGTTTCGCTGCAGGCAACCGGCTAGGCATTCGTTTGGCTTCCCTACACTACCTGGGTCAATTCGGTGAACGTCAATATGCACCGGCCTTGTAAGATAGCCTAGGTGACAAACCATGCATTTTTGCGAAATATCGATAAAAATTTGATAATTTGTGGTAGATACCAGTTAAGAAAGAAACATTCCGCAAGAAAAACATCTCTAAATTATATATTCTTCAGTTCTGGTGGGCCTTGTCCATCTGGTTATACAAGTGCCTTCAGTCACTGGACGATTTTACAATAACTCTGTACTGTACTGAATAAAGTGAATATGTTTTACCAAGTAAATGATGGTCAGGAATCAATTTTATACACGACAACTCCTCACAAGTATGAGGTTGTTACGTTTTTTTTTTTTTTTTTTTTTGGTTTTTTTTTTTTTTTTGGCTTCTGAAAAAAAGTGAAAGTTATAAACCAATCGCCTTATTTACCTGACCTGAGTCCCTGTGACTTTTTTAATTCCAAGACTTAAGAAAATGCTTTCTTGAAAGAACGAACTATAAGTCTAGAAGTTCTCTTGGCAGTGCTATTTATCAGTGTCTCAGTTACCAAAAAAAAAAAAGATCACTTATCTACTTTTCACCACTGGGCAAAAGGTTACAAAAATGTGTTTCCGTTAAAGGGGAATACTTCGAAGCTTTGTAATAAAAATAATTTTGATCAAACGTAGCACTTAAGAAAACCGAACCTAATGACAGAACGTTTTTCCAGGACACTCGTAGACAAGCCTGATGAAACTCAACTTTCTTATTAATGCAACACATGCAATGTATTGTTGACTTTATTGTGGTGCCAATATTACGTTTTTGATTGCTGAACTAATTACGTAGCTATAGTTTTCTCAAATGTAGCACATTTAGAACTACGAAAGTCCGATAGTGACTTGACGTTATTGCTATTCCCATTCCCTATTTTTCACTCCTCATTTCTTGCTATATGCTATGAAATATGTATAGAATCTAAACAATAAGTAGGGAAAAATGCGGAAACGAGACGTGAGCTCTGTGAAATCAAGATTTGGTAGTATGCAAGGGTCGTTCATAAAATACGTAGACTGATGCAATAACTTTGTATCCATTTTGCCTTTAAGACTAAGAGAATGAGGTTAACATAATAAAATCTTGCAATATTGTACTTGTTCACAAAAGATGTAAATGTCACAATTGATAGAAAGATAACCAACGAAAGTTTTTGCTAAATGATGCAATAGTATTCGAGGTAGAAATCATATGCTTCTACGATATTGTCTTTCACCTTTGAGTACAATATTGTACAAATATAGGCCTATTAAATTGAAAATTAAACGTATGGAAGTAATCGAAATGAACCACTTTCTTGATGTATGGGTTTAATTAAAGCGAAGAAAATGTACCACACAGATATGTTAAATGGAATGAAATCAATATCAAAGTCTTAACACGTGTTGCCGTAGCCTAATTATTGGTTATGAATAGGTTTAATATCAAGACGTTTGCTGTATATACTGTTTGCACACAATCATATTTCATTTGATTATAATGAAATTATCGTATCATCAAACACAGTCCTCTTTACACGTGTGCATTAAACAGGCAACAGTTATTTATGGAAAAGATTATACTCAAACGTGTTAAGAAGTTCGATGAAAAGTAAGAGATGTTACTTGCTCCTCGTTCCAAGCCGTATGATATCAAATCACCAAAGGTCTTTCGAGCTTCATCACTGTCTTTCACTGTATTATCCGCGATCATCATTAAGCGTCATTATTTTTCACTGCATTTTGTTCATCAAGCATAAAGATTTCAAATCACTTTTTGCAACTGTAGTATCTTCGAGCATGATTAAACGTTATGATTTGAAACGACTTTCTGTCACTGCATTATATTCGAGCTTCCCTGAACATGATGGTTTCAAATCACTATCCGTCACTGCATTATATTCCAGCTTCCCTGAGCATTATGATTTCAAATCACTATGTGTCACTGCATTATATTCCAGCTTCCCTGAGCATTATGATTTCAAATCACTATCTCTCACTGCATTATGTTTAAGCCTCAGCAAGCGTTATGAATTCTAGTCACTGCATAATCATCGAGTTTCATCAAGCGTTATGAGTATAAATCAATTTCTTTCACTGCATTATGTTTGAGTTTCATCAAGCGCTCGATATGCGAAAATGCTTTATTTTTGTCTTTCAGACGTTTGCTGGTGTTTCTCAATGCCTTAATGCCTGAACTTAAGTTTGAAATCATTCATGAGTGAAAATGAAGTAAATAATCTAGCTCTCATATTATGTTTTCCGATCAGCGGTTATTGTGCCCAGAACCAGTCTGAGAATTAATGAAAGAACTGCCAGAGGTTCATGATAGGTTAACGTTCAGCAATCAAATTAGCTAAAGTCATTAATTCATCATACATATACGGCAAATTGAAATTCATACCATTTAATTTAACACATAATGAAATCAAAAGTTGTTGGCAATTAGCTGCGAAGAGCATAAAGTTCGCTTTGCGGCCATTCTGTCTCCAAGAAGCCTGGTTTGGCTGATGATCATAGTGCCATCTGACACCAACCTGACAATTGTCTTCTTATAAATTAATTGGATTTGTTCCTCAATTAAATATTGCATTTTTGTCAGGATAGGGTATCCTCTACGGGACTAAAATTGATTTAACAGATCAATGACTTCCGATATCAGTTATAATTGTAGCCATGAATGCAAGAAAAGATCCAAACCTTGACATCTTGAAAACTTGAAATCATTTTTTGACAAGAACTATTTTTATTATACCATCATGTATAAATGCGTGTACAGTCTACACGAGAGTAGCATAAACAAGTCTGGTATTGAGATGATTTGTAGTTTTCTATTTGGCTATAATAAGTATCATTAAGAATACCTTTAATATTATCTGGATTACCAAAGAACTGATTTTTATTTTAAAACTCGGCTATTTCGTTTTATTATAGCTTATGCCATAGATTTCGTGTAAGCTCAATAACAAGTGCATTTTAGCCTGCCCGGTTAGCTCAGTAGATAGAGCGTTGGTCTACGGATCTCGGGGTCGTGAGTTCAATCCTCGGGCGGGGCGTATGTTCTCCGTGACTATTTGATAAACGACATTGTGTTTGAAATATTCATCCTCCACCTCTGATTCATGTGGGGAAGTTGGCAGTTACTTGTGGAAAACAGGTTTGTACTGGTACAGAATCCAGGAACACTGGTTAGATTAACAGCCCGCCGTTACATGACTGAAATACTTTTGAAAAACGGCGTTAAACCCAAAACAAACAAACAAACATGTGCATTTTATTTACGTTTAAGTATTCCCTCTATACCATAACATTTAGAACATCCCTCGTGTTGGAGCAGTTATGAATTACAATTTTTGACAATTAACTTCATCAGTACAAAAAGTACAAGATATTTTCACCTTAAAACTGACAAACCTCCTTCCAAAAATACTATTAACAGTCTAAACAATAGTGCCCATAATGTTGCTTGGTTGCGTTCTACGCTTCGAAAGAAACTTAAATTAAGTTAAACATGCATCCTTTATCAATTTAGTGGATGAAAACAATTTTGTTTTATTACCTATGACAATCCCAAAAGACAAATAAATACAAATAAAACATATCGATACTCAAGATACTATATCTATAATAGAAGTGAATTCTTTTAATCTTCATATATCAAAGAGCCTGTGTTTAGATATTAATTTTGAATTACTATGTCATCCAACTAACCCGTAACATATATTTTCGCGAAATGCGGCTCTATTGTGCAAGATCCAGAAATAAATGACGCATCATTATGCAGGTCTCAGAAGATAAAAGTAGAATAATTTTAGATTCTTCAAATATCTTTTTTGACAATTCGGGCAAAATTTTGTACGTTAGTGTTTCGTGCTACGACGAATCATTTCAGGTAGGACTTATTGACGTAAGGATGAAGTTTCCATATTAGAATCAACATGACTTGTGTTAAGCTTGGTACCCACATAAAGTTTGCTGTGCATCACCGATTATTGTGCTCTGCAGATGATACATTGCAATTTCATTTTTCATTATGTTGTTCTTTCGATTACCTCTCATGAGCAGACGCAATCAAATTGAGTGTGTCTTTTATATATTTTGCTTACGTACGTTTTATGCTTCGGCTTCCAACATATGTTCTTCACTTACTACAACAGGAGATTTTAAGTGTCATGTGGCGGCGGCCGCAAAAAGGCTAGCATGCATTTTCACTACCGTACATGAACAGGCTCAATCAAACCGAGCCTGCAACATTTTCATTTTTGTTGTGTTGAGCGACCTGTGGAGTTTCCACTTTTTCTATTTTATGTACTTGCATCAAGTGCTGTTATATCTGGTCTTGAACATTTGTTCTCCCAGTACTATAATTGTATTAATCATATGATTTCATATTGGACAGGTTGTTTGTCAAATGTTAAAGGTATTGGTCCAAGGTTGAAAGCCAATGACCAATGACTGTCATAGGGTAATATGTTTTTTGTTGTTGTTTTTTTTTGTTGTTGTTTTTTTTTTTTTGCTCTTTTTATTTGTTTGTTGTTGTTGTTTTTGTTTTGTTTTTTGTTTTTCGTTGTTGTTTATTTGTTGTTTTATTTTTCGTTGTAGTTTTTGTTTTTGTTGGTTTTATCGTCACACCGACACAATTTTAGGTCATACGGCAACTTTCCAGCTATAATGGTGGAGAAAGATCGCAGGTGCCACTCCGTGCATTGTTTTATTACAAGCGGGCACCTGGATAGAACCACAGACCTTCTTTAAGCCAGCTGGATGGCTTCCGCACATAAAACAATCAACACTCCGATTGAGGCTCGAAACTAGATTGGTGAGAAGCAAGTGATTTCAAGTCAGCTACATTTACAACAAGGCCACGAATGCCCCCATAGGATATGTATCAAGGGCAATATGAAATCACATGTTAAATGGTAATTACATCAATCATCCACGGGTTGCAACCCCCGACTCCTTTCAACACTGCATTTTGACTAGTCAAAATGTTCGAATCCTGAATTTATAATGTTTTCTGGTGTTGGCCCATATGAGCCGTGCCATGAGAAAACCAACATAGTGGGTGTGCGACCAGCATGGATCCAGACCAGCCTGCGCATCCGCGCAGTCTGGTCAGGCTCCATGCTGTTCGCTTTCAAAGCCTATTGGAATTGGAGAAACTGTTAGCAAACAGCACGGATCCTGACCAGACTGCGCGGATGCGTGGCAGGAAAGGCCGTACCGGCGACAGCAACCATCAGAACAAATCAACACCCTTTACAATATTTACAAATTTATTTACATAAGATGATTATTTACAATGAATAGATATGAAAAGAAAAATAAACTGATTATAAGAAAGAAAAAAAAAAAGTTCAGTATCTCTAGATACAAAAGTTCTTATACTTCCATTCTAATCTGACGTGACACAGGTCTTTAATGTAATTATGAACTTTAAGTAGCACAAACAAAACATAGCTTCTAAATTCAGTCCCTTTAAACCGTGAATACGTTGATTCCGTGTTGGCTCCCTATGGTGGTAGGTGATTGCATCCCTGAGCTGACTTCAGAGGATAACAAAAATCATCGTCTTTGCGGTTTACGGCACAACCATGGGACGTAAGCTCTGCGCTGGGAATATCACATCCAGGCGAGTGAAGACAAGTGAACCTCGGGCATTGTACTTCCGGGTTATGACATCACCAGGAAAAATCGTCTGGCGGAAGAAGCTAAAATATATAACATATGGTAAGCACCATAGCAAAACAAATAATTCAGGGCATAAAACTGCTCCTTTGGGTACACCATACCTCCGTAGGCTCCCATAAATAGTACGTGCTACTTATACAAAACATATGTGCTACTAAGTTCAAACGTCACGTGATTAAAATACGTCACTAATTACTTCCATTATTACAAAAATTACTTACTTAAAAGACTAAAGTTAAAGTATGAGAAAAATATGAAAAGTATATGATGAAACATTATAGATACGGAAATGATAAACTGCAGCTATTATTTACAACTACAAATTAACAAAATTCAATATAAATCAAACGTTTTCTCTACCTTACTCAATCTAAGCCAACCATCTAAATATCTACTTATTCTGGCTAGAAACATCACAAAGGTCTCATTATCACGAGGCCTCTCAGTTCTAAACTTTTTCTTATAGCCATCGTCAGTGAGTTCGAACTGACGTAGCAAAGCGGCTTTCAGTTTATCATAATCCTTCCTATCTTCCAACGGAAGCCTATCAAAAACCTCTCTTGCCGTACCCTTTAGAAGGAACGGTAAGTTAAGTGACCATATCTCTTTATCCCAATCCTGCGCAACAGCGTACGTTTCGTACACATTCAAGTACGCATCCATGGAATCAATTTTCTCATCAAAGGGAGATATCTTAACCTTTACCTTTTTCTTACTCATCTTTTCTAAGTCTGTCTTGAACTTATGCTCTGTTTCTAATTTCCTACTTTCTGCTTCCTCCTTCTCTGTTTCTAACTTTCTAGCTAACATTAACTTATCCTTTTCCATTTCTAACTTATCCTGTTCTAACTTACGTTCATATTCTATCTTTTCCTTCTGCAACCTAGCCTCTAACTCTAATCTTTCCTTCTCTGCCTCTAATCTTTCTCTCTCTCTTTCTCTCTCTGCTTCTACTCTTAATCTTTCTGCTTCTAAACTACTTTGTTTTTCATATTCTATCTTTTCCTTCTGTAACCTAGCTTCTAATTCTAATCTTTCCTTCTCTGCTTCTAAACTACTTTGTCGTTCATATTCTATCTTTTCTTTCTGCAATCTAGCTTCTAACTCTAACCTATCTTTCTCTGCTTCTAATTTACTATGTCTTTCATCACGTTCCCTAGCCTGCTCTTCCTTAACAAAGTTACATAACTCCTCTCCTTCATAACCTAACTCCTTTCCTACCTTCGTTAACTCTACTACACTAGTCATGTTTAATTACACTACGTTAACACTATACAACACTACGCACTACAGCTACTATAACAACCTGAGACACTAAATAAACAATCGTGAGGGAATACTAGACTACACTAGTTTACACTAAAGCTATACAGTTACCACTGAAGCCAAAACAAAGTACTATACACTACGTATATACTACACAAAACGTCCTCACTAAAATAATACACTAAGTTGCGCAACAGTACTATGTGTCAATCAAGGTTGCATAGGCAACAATCAACAAAGTACAGTGACAGTAGGCTGTAACAATACCCTAGCCTTATCAAATATCAATCAACTGTAACTAGTGTTAACACTTTAGTGTAACAAATAAACAAAAATAAATCAAAGTGTTTTATCCTAAGATAAAGTATAGGTATAACACAACTGTGTAGCACTAAAACATAAGAGTAGGTTAAAAGTATATGCAAGTAAACAAGCTTGCTAACACACACAAATAAAAAAAAATAATACTGTATCTGGTATGTATACAGCACACTAATACCTAATAGGATCACTGGGAGAAGTAGGGCGACGCACAAGTAAGAGTGAGTAGGATAACTCTCCTTGTCAAGGGCGGTCACTCTCAGCACAGATATATGGTGGCTTAATCATAGAGTGACACAAAATAAACCCAAAAGAAAAATAAAAGGAACGAACTCACCCCAGAATCCAAGTGTCGTTTGCAACTGTCTATCAGTCTGTGACCACTAAAGCTGGTTAGCTGAAGCTATGGATCTGTCCTTGTCTTGTCTGAGGTAAGACGTCACTCTGAAAAATGAATAAAACTATTATATGTGTAACAATAGAACAAAACAAGAGGAATCTTTACAAATTATTGCTGCAGTTGAATGGGTGTTAATAATGTTCGAATAGCTACTGTGTCTGGTCGACCAATCCCACTTCTGACACCATTGTGTCTTATAATTTCGATATGCATAATTCGCCTTAAATGTTCTAAACATTGCATAGTTGAATATCAAGCATTTTATCCGAGATATTAAAATACGATGAAATTTAAAACTGAGTTTCTTCCGCGATTTAACAGATGATACAGATCTGGTATTCTGATAACCTATGAACTATGCAGCGTACTAAACATAAAATGAAAATCCGATAAAGATGTTATAAAAAAACGTTAAGCCCAGAGGAGTGTGAAACGACACCACGATAATCAACCGAATCAGACCTCTGGGACCAAAATTTGCGGCAAAGCGTTTGCAATAGTCGTAGCACCTAAACGGCAACAGCATTTAATTTCATTTTTAAATGGATTGGAGTCTTTCTAAAGTAATGTGAGGTGTATGAACGATAAGGTTTTGGTATTACTTTTTTTCAAAGAATGATGTGAAGTCTCGAGCGATTTTTTTTAATTATAATTCCACTGGGAATTATTCTATCATGGTTTTTTTTCTCATTTCAGTTGGAGGCGATAATTGTTCCTTGAAAACAGATGTAAAATAGATTTAAACGATAACTAATTCAACAACTGGGAATACCAAGTCACTTATTTATTTTTTCTTTCTGTATTTTCTTTCTTTTTTCTTACTTTTTAGTCGTGAATTTTATTATGGAATTCTCTTGATACTTAATATATGGAAATTAAGCGATATTCGTTGAAAAAGACAGCAGTTCATTGTCAGTTTTGAAATTTTGAATAGAATATTCTCACGTTCACATGAAAGCAAGATTCAGTCGTGATATTGTTTTAATTCAATTGTAAAAAAATATTTTCGTTATGAATGCGAGTTTTATTTTTTTAATAACTTAACATGGGGATTTTGAATTTCTCCAGCTGAAGTATAACTTTAAACACCTCGCCCTTCCTAAGCCCTTCGTATTTTTTTTTCTGATTTATTAACATTGTCAATCTTTGTTTACCATTTATTCTACAATAATATTTAACATGTCCATCTGGTTTTATTCACAATGATAGGACACTTAGAAAGTGAAAGACGTGCAGGAAAAACAATAGACATATTGTTTCGAACGTTCCAAGGTCTGCTTCTGAAAATAATTGTATATGCCAAGATCTATGTATTCTCATGTAGAATTAATAAAACAAACATAAATGTGTACATATAAATTTAAACGTCTATTCTCAACACATTGAAAAAAGTTAAAATGATTATCAATTTGCGTTGCTTAATGAGCCGCACCATGAGAAATCCAACAGCTTTTGCAGCCAGCATTGATCCAGACCAGCATGCGCATCCGCGCAGTTTGGTCAGGATCCATGCTGTTCACTTTCAAAACCTATTGCAATTACATACACCGTTAGCGAACAGCATGGACCCTGACCAGACTGCGCGGTAGGCTGGTCGTGATCCATGCGGGTCGCAAATGCACAATGTTGGCTTTCTCATGGTGTGGCTCAAATTTGGTATTTTGAATTCGAATGTCACAATTCTTTTTCAAAGGAAAAAATCAATATCATTCTTTTACTAGAATATCTCATGTATCACCAGGAATAAAGAAAAAGAAGATTCAGGACAATCCAGAAAACCTAGACTCTTATTTTTTAACAGCATTTTTGATAGAATCTTCAGTGAAACTACAGAATATAAATTGCTTTTTGACATCCATGTTGTCTCAAAACAAGGGAGGCTTTGCAGTAAACTGAGTAACTAATACTCAAATTATACTGAAAAGAAGAATAATAAGGAAGGACATGTATAACACAGTATTTTAAATTTAAGTATTGGAAAGATATTTGAATAATGTTTATTTTTACACAACTTCACATGTCAAAACCAATAACTGTTTTCTGTTCTTTGCAACTATACATGCCATTAGTTCAAGTTTTATATTGCATGTACAACACTTACGCTTCATTTTGGGTAATCGTGTTTTTCTTGTCTAAGTTAATAGGTCAACAGATAAATATTTTCTATTTACGAACTTGTTTGTTTATTTCAATTTTCTTTCATTTCATATATTGACCATTGTAAACTTTAATGTATATATAGTATAAAAAGATAAGCATTAAAGAAAGTTATTTTTTGAAACTCAACAATTTACAAAAAAAAAGTATATTAAAGAGAAAACATTACATTAATATTTTTGTAGCGTATTGATCCGCCATGACTGTAGTGAGTAACTGTGCTTTCCAAAATATCTATTAGGTGCCTTCTGTTAATTATGACATTTAATGCACCTTTTGTATGTATAGATATGGCCAAATGACGTCATTATCTTATCTCTGGAAAATGTCTTTTGTGCCTTCTATAGAAAATGTAAATGCAAGATGGCTATTCACCATAATCATATTGCTTGGACGTTAGTAGAAATGAATATTCTAAAGAAAACGCAAATTATCGGGCCAGTTGACAAAATATGACAATGATGCTTACTTTTTTTTTTTCTTTTTTTTTTTTTTTTGTTGTTGTTTTTTTAATGTACGTATAGTCCGTTTTATTTGACCTGGCGGGGCGGAGTTAATCTCTGACATATGCAAATAATGGTAATCTCAAAACACGAGCAAAGTAGGTAGAGCAATATAATTGTTTAATTCCGCAATTTGCGGTAACCAACGACTAAAATTCAACGCTATAATGGTTACATGTACTA
The DNA here is from genome assembly GCF_021730395.1 of Mercenaria mercenaria. Lineage (NCBI taxonomy): Eukaryota > Metazoa > Mollusca > Bivalvia > Venerida > Veneridae > Mercenaria > Mercenaria mercenaria. Next base: position 66,879,214 of record NC_069375.1, read on the forward strand.
CATACCCTGCACAATAATGTAGTGGACCGTTGCGAAACCACGCCCCGCCAGGTCAAATAAAATGCACTATAACATACAAGTTATCTGATTATTTCTGACTTATAACTGTTCTACAATTCGACAATTACTGTCCGAAAATTCTAAACAGCGCTTACAATTTATCGCAAAGTCTCAAAATATATTCTACAAAATAATAAGATAAATAAATTTATTTCAGAAATATGTCTAAAATATGTAGATGAGTAATTTTAAGCAATGCTTAAGGTTCATCGGAATGTCTAAAATATGAAATTAGATAATTCTGATTAAGCTACATACAAGGAAGCAAATATTGATATTATCGATATTACTTAACAAAAAAACAACAAGTATAAATATCAAACAGGAAATGCTACGTTCCAAAACCGCAGTCTCCCCAAAATGAAACCAATAGCACGCAGAAGTACACACTGCTCACACACACACTAACATTCAAAGCAAACACACCGAGGACAAAACAAAACAAATAAAGGAACATGGTGCGGCATCGCCCTGGAACGGTCAGTGACAAAAACACCACTGGGGAGCTTTAATCGGTTTATGGTGCGCACCCAACCCCCCCCCCCCCCCCCCCCCACACACATACAACCACACTCCCATCATGTTTCAAAGTCGCGTGACAGTGTAAATAAAAGTAATTCCCGCCAGGTGAATCTCTAACACACGCAATGGAAACAAAAGGCATGGCATGTAAAACACAAATATACTCCTGTATAATTATATAAAGAGGAAGCCAAAATTGTATGTACTCAAAGCCTTTTCAGAAGGCAGAGGATCATAAGAAACTTCCTTAAAAGCTTGTCAACAATAATATATGATTGTGCAATATAAATGTGTTGGGTGTTGTGCGTTTGATTAATGTAATTTTCTAGACGTAACTTGTAGGAGTGGTGTTTTGTTTGTTTGCTTGTTTTGGGTTTAACGCCGTTTTTTCAACAGTATTTCAGTCATGTAACGGCGGGCAGTTAACCTAACCAGTGTTCCTAGATTCTGTACCAGTACAAACCTGTTCTCCGCAATTAACTGCCAACTTCCCCATATGAATTATCAGAGGTGCAGGACGAATGATTTCAGACACAGAGTCTTTTATCAAATCGTCACGGAGAACATACGCGATCCGCATACCCCGCGATCCGTAGACCAACGCTCTCCCTACTGAGCTAAGCGGTGCACAGTACCTACTGGTATATGCATATAGGTATATGATTAACAGATGCATTTTGTTCAGAAGGACCGCGGTCCAATGAACTTAGTTAAAATATATGGACATTTAAACTGCGAATACTGTGCACTCAAATGCAGCTTTGTTCCCATTTTATACTTCCATGCTCTTTAATCACATCTCATTTGTTCAACACATCTTACAGTAACTATTTAATTCTTCTAGACTTATATCTAACATATTATGTAGACAATATCATAATCATTTCCTAACTGTTTGTGTGTAGATATGAAATTGGAAATTGATTAGAGTGTATGAATATGTTTGTGGATTATGAAATAGACATCACTTAGTAATAATTGTCTCTTATACTTTGGTATGAGGTTGGTATTGCACTTTGTAATTTTATATTTGTACATAATACGAATATGTACACAAGTGATACTCGAACACTAGTCAACAAATAAAAGATTAATAATTTAACTGTGTTTAAGCAATTTAGAGCGATAAGATTCATTGACATTGTGCGTAAATCTTTGGCATTATCTGTTCGCATTGCTTTTTTTTTTCTTGGATTCTAGCTGATTGTTTAAATTTCGTATCATTCCATTTGCTTTATAAATGAGCAAATAGGGACTCTTTCAATTCTCATTTACAAGTCAGTGGTTCATATTGGATTTCCAAACAATACAAAACGATAAAGATTAAACGGTAAAAAACGTAATTTTCTGGAATTTCTGGTATTTTCAAACTTTTTATAGTTGATACAAACAATTCATTTTAATATGTTAAATGCATTTTAAATCGTTACATATTCTGTAGGCCCAAGATAAATCAACTTAAAAACGGGTGAACATTGTAATATAATATCTTTAGAAACGCTGTCGCGGAAGTAATTAAGAAATATTTTTATCAAAAGTTTTTATTTAGATCATATTATGTTTGAATATATACGAACAGCATTCGATGTGATTATTTCATTTTTTATGCCCCCGAAGGGAGGCATATAGTTTTTGAACCGTCTGTCCGTCAGTCGGTCTGTCAGTCTGTCAGTCTGTCCGCAATTTTCGTGTCCGGTCCATATCTTTGTCATCGATGGATGTACCACAGTACGACGACGTGTCGTGCGCAAGACCCAGGTCCGTAGCTCAAAGGTCAAGGTCACACTTAGACATTAAAGGATAGTGCATTGATGGGCGTGTCCGGTCAATATCTTTGTCATCGATGGATGGATTTTCAAATAACTTGGTATGAATGTGTACCACAGTAAGACGACGTGTCGCGCGCAAGACCCAGGTCCGTAGCTCAAAGGTCAAGGTCACACTTAGACTTTAAAGGATAGTGCATTGTTGGGCGTGTCCGGTCCATATCTTTGTCATCCATGGATGGATTTTCAAATAACTTGGCATGAATGTGTACCACAGTAAGACGACGTGTCGTGCGCAAGACCCAGGTCCGTAGCTCAAAGGTCAAGGTCACACTTAGACGTTAAAGGTCATTTTTCATGATAGTGCATTGATGGGCGTGTCCGGTCCATATCTTTGTCATTCATGCATGGATTTTAAAATAACTACGCATGAATGTGTGACACAGTAAGACGACGTGTCGCCCGCAAGACCCAGCTCCGTAGGTCAAAGGTCCTAAACTCTAACATCGGCCATAACTATTCATTCAAAGTGCCATCGGGGGCATGTGTCATCCTATGGATACAGCTCTTGTTTATATCTGTAGAGACCTGCATGCACGGTTATATTTTATCAGTTAATGCATCTTTCAGTACATTGATGAAATATAAATCAACATATGTACACATCCGCTAAAATCGTAATGTAATATTATACTCACTCAAAATATGTAAGATTCATTAAAAGAACTAACTTACGTTTCCTACAAGTTCAAGACCACGTACGTATTTCAAACACAAACAGAAATTACAAAAACTGAAATTTATTCATGTATCTATAGGTTTTCTTTTTCTTTTAATCCTTTATTTTGCTTTAATGTATCCAATGCTGCATTGTTTGCTGAGATAATACACTCGTCAGCCAACAGCCGCTATTCGAACAGTAAACATTATGACGTCGTGACATAACACACGTTTTAAAAGGGAGCGGTTGTTAGTGGTTAAGGTGTCGGCAACAAAATCCGGGGGTCGTTGGTTCGAACCCCATTGTTGGTACGACCGCTCCTTGTAGCATGACGCCAGTACTGACTTTTAGGAAGAAGACTTAAGCATGTTAAGAATGGTTCAAGTACGCTGAAAGCTTTCCTCACAATCGAGCTAAAATAAATAAGTACAAACCAACATGCATTTTTCTTGGATTTAAACATCCGTTTAAACTCACGTGTGTAATAGGATGATGTGTTAGAACATGTTAGAATGTTCGTGTCGTACGTAAACTAGCCAATCGAGCGTCGTTAAGATGTTCCGCCTTCATCTAACACCATAGTGATGTGAGTTCATTAGAAATTGTAATCAAAGGCCTTTCAACTGAAACCATGCATTTGAAATTCGATCTAAAAGTTTATTAAAAATCAATGTTTTCGTTAGTGTATCATTAAAAGAAAACTGAATTAATGGTGTTAACACAAATAGAATATGATGTTCTAGAAGTAATGCTCAGTCATACATAGATGTTTCCTGAAAGGTTTTGTTTTCTTTCGGGTCCGTAATTTTGTAGGATATTTATTTTGTGGCCATACAGGAAAACACACTGCATATACTCAGTTATCAGGAGCGATTTTATGTCATGCATAAAGCAGTCGTTTTAAGTGAATAACTAACCTTTTGCTATAACACCCAATGACAACGCTTTAGAAATATGCGTCTTCCATTAATAGACAGGCATAAAGAAACCCAACATCCTTAGTTAGGCAACACATGTTATGTATTCTAACATATATGTGTCTGAATGTTGCTTTCATTTTGCAACAAGTGTTTTCTCAAATGTATCACATTTAAAACGTTTGACTACTTCTTGGCTTAATCCCAAAAAGGAATATTGAATTATCGGCTTTATACTCTTACAACTATTCTTAAAATAGGACTTCTTCCGTTGACACTCCTTTATATTTCAGTTGGAAACTGATGTCTTATCTTAAGGTCCGTGTGAAAACATTTACGTACGATAAATCATGATAGTCTGTATGTTGTCAAAATATAATGGAGCTGTCAAATAGTATCTATATAAAATGAGGGAAGTTAATTTTAAAACATTAATATCACTGCTACTTTTGGAAACGGCAATAAATATAAAAAAAACAAGAAATAATAACATGAAGGTTATCAGTCAGCGATTTTAACGCATAAAATTCAATAATTCAATATTCGACAACAATTTTAAAAATTCAGCGTGATATTAAAGAAAAAGACAAACCCTTGTGGCAAGCATTTTAGTATATGACGTTTTTATTTTGTTTTGTATTTCTTTGTTGTTGTCTGTTGTTGTTCATACTGTCGTATATTTTGTTTATACTAATTTATTTTAGCTCGATTGTGATGAAAGCTTCAAATTATTGGAACCACTCTCGAGTCCGCTTCCTGGAAAAGCCAGTACTGGTGTCATATGAGAAGTCATGGTCGTGATCCCAGAGCAATAGCTTGTGCGCAGTAAACCGGTTTATATAAACAAGTCAAGACGGTGCCCGACTGTGTTCCTTAATTGAGTCGATTTCTATCGTCTTCACTTTCATACATACACTACTTTACAGATTCCCTTCTTGTAGGATATTCTTCATTACGCGATATATACACGATTTCTAGCAAATATTTCACTTATATATATACAAAAAGTTTCATCAGTCATTTTGTGTTGAATGCAAAATTTCAATTGTTAAATTTTCCAAATTAGCTTCTCACTGGAAACTAGTTTCTTCGAATAGCATTTGAATTGAATCAATGAATGTGGCAGCCAAAGTATGGCATATTATGCTCCCAGACTATGACAATTAAGTTTCTTCTAGAGATGCCAAAGCTGTCCAAGGGTTCTTGTCATATAATCATGTATCAAATGATTTTTTTATGATTTTTTATGTCAGAAAAAATGCACGAGAAAATGGGGGTAGAGGAAAATTTATGACAATACTGCGAAAACGAAGTCGGTGACCCCCGATTTTTGTTTGATCATTTTACAGTAAAATAAATTTGTAAGATAATATTAATTGTTATTTTTTAAATCTATGGACCAGTTTTTGCACACTACTTAGCCATTCCGCAAGAAAACAATAATTCCATAGAATGATTTTTGCATGATTTTTGCATATTAAGTAAGCGTTCCTTCGGCGAAGAGTAGGAGCATATATTTGAAAATTATATAACCGTATAGGTTTCGAGTGGCATAATATATAAAATGAGAAAAAAATAAAAATAAAATGAATGCCCCGAAACTAAATTAATCGCCATGAAAATGCCAACGTTACAATTATTTCCGACTAGGCCAAAACGTGAAATAAATTTCGACGTCATTTGCGTAAAAAGTGTGCATTTGACCTTTTCAATAATTGTACATCGGATAAAGATTAACTTTTGCTGTTACTTACGTATGTTATCAATGGTGCAATTTGTTTTTGAAAATTCCGCTCAATACACCTTCTTTACCTTAAACTAGATCCATACAGAAACAAATGTGTGTTTACGGCCGAGATTTTGTTTAAAATATGTACAAAATAAGTCGTTTAGAATATTTAAACTGGCCTTTCTTGTATCAAAGCTCATCTCAGAGGCCAAGCGTATCTGGATTTGGTGCGGCTGTTTGTCAGAGTTCTTTATCATGTCATCTTTTCTTGTATTAGGAATTTAAAAATATTCTTAAAAGTATTAAACAACTTGTTATTTCAAAAACATTGTCAAGTCTTTTTATCCTCTTTTGTAGTATTCAAAGGTTGACCTTAAAGCTGAAGATCTGCTCTTTTTAATATATAAAATGCAATTCCATCTCCATATTTTACTATTTTCCAAAGATAAAGATATTGACGAAAGTGCAAATTAAAGTGTTTTTCCCCACTCCATGTGGTATTATTTCTCAGGGACATTTCATTTCGGTTGAATTGTCTTCATAAGAAATGTTGAATAAATTCATAAATTCTGCAAATGTCAATTATATTTGAATTTTAGATGTTTTTGTATAAAGTATAGATCTAGATCAAAAGTTCATATATTGAAATAAGTAACAAATTAAGTTTATCTGATTTACAGTATATCAAAAAAAAAATGGGAGGTAAACATTTGTAACAAATAAATGATTCACTTTATTATATGTTCCTTGCCAAATAAAAACGGATGACCGAGCCTAATATGTTTAGGTTGACCTTCGAAAGAAATCATGTTCTGCGGTAACAGAACATAGCGAGATAAATGCAATTATTATAACTTTTCCCGAAGGCCAGTAAGTGACCTATTGATAGCTTAACAATAACCAGCAACCTCAAAATTGTCACAGACAAATGAATTAAAAATTTGTAAAACTCTGGTTGCTGTCTAATGGTTTGGACAATCAGAATGCCATCAGATAATGATGAAAGCTAAATAAAATATTTTTTTCTGAACAGTTGTGTCACAAGAGTACAGTGCAATTAAATTCCTTTTATATTGTGTCTAATTATATTGCCCCCTTTCTACCTGATGCACTGACTGCAGGGAGAATTTTAGAAACTAGCATGCGAGTCTTTTATTCTATTTTACACGTATAGCATATAAAATATAAAACCTTGAAACCAGAAGAATTTAATACCAATAACTTACATAAATGATTCATTTTGAAAGCAACACCATTAAAACTTTATGTTTTTAAACTTATTCATATTTACATGTAATTATGACTGTTTTATATAGAACGGCTTTCGTGATAAACTCGCTTAAAAGGCAGGTGGCCGAATTCGCTCTCTTTCGGTAGAGAAACAGAGCGATCTGACCAGATGGATGACAGAGTGAGAGAAAAAAATCCGAACTAAAGACAGACAAAGTCTTTTAGCAACAAGCACAACAATCATGTCCGGCTAATTAATACAGCTCTGTGTGAATAGTAAGCCAGGTTTTTGAACGTATCCGGCATATAGCACCGATACACACGAAGGCCTCTTTCCTCAGAAGACCCAGTACCCACATCTAAGGTAATCTATATGGGCTACTCCTGAAGAAAGTCAGTAGAAATGTGAAATTCAGAAGATTCCCCTACCACAGAAGCTTCACTCGTTCTTTAGCTTACCGGTTGTACCCATTCACGGGGCTCTTATCCGGATGCTGGCAAGAGCGGTATCTCGAACTCACGGCCCTTCATTTCGTAATCTGGCGTCTTACCATTTTTCCACTTCTTCCGTATCTCAACACTCTAAAAGGTAGTGTTCTTTTTAACTTCAGACAAGTCAGCTGTGATTTGTAACTCTGTGTCGGTTGTACTTACCGTTTCCATAGAGATTTAGACCATAAATATTGAAAAATAAAACAAACTTTGACACTTTTTTTAAACAAAACGTTGTTCGTCGTGACAGTGATAATAGGTCAACTTTTTAAGAATCAGATATTTTTCAGCTGTTTTACTTTCTTTCATTAAAGAAAGTTACTATTCAGAAGATGATATTATCTTTAACATCGACACGTGCGGTCAATGAATCAGTGTTGTCGTGCTTATTTTTGTAAATAGCTTGGAAGATAATCTAATTGTTTGCATTTTTTCTAAGTTAACTAATATTCGAATATCATATAAGCTCTGGATAAGTAAGTATAATGAGAATTTGATAAACAAGTATACCTATTAAAGAAACGTGAAAATGCAGTCAACACTACCTCTCTTTGGCATAGCTGAATCTCTATTTGGACGAGTTCGAGTAGTCAGACGCCGGTCTACGAAACCAAGGATCGCGAGTTACCGCCAATTAAAATATTCTTTCGGCGTAACTTAAATCGAGGCCCTGTGTAGAGCGTTTTCATACCATGTACTTAAAAGACCTGGATTTACGTCATCATGTCTATCTTGTACTATCTTCCCAAATCATAAAATTATTCATTTTTTTGTACAGAATTCGCTCATATTGATAAGCAAAAAACTTAAGCCATGTTTACATGGCGGAAGTGTTACATCTGTGTATAAAATGTGTCCGTGGAATAATTGCGTCAGAATTTAGTTCGCATGCTAAGGACTAATTTATTTTAAATTTTATTGGGCAAAAATGCAAACTATTTCTAGGGATAAGCATCTTAACGAATGTCTTTCATATTTTTGTTACTTAGATGATTGTCCTGCAATATCCAAAGTTTGAAGAAATTCTATTATTGGGAAAAAAATCGCCCATCTCTTATACAGAGAATTCTAGCGTACGCCTTAAAGTTTTGTTTTGTTAGCTAATTTAACACCATTTGAGTGTAAATAGTATGTGACTATGACAGTTTTATAGGTATCTTGAGTTAATTTATTACAATGACAGTGTACTATATTCCATGCATTTTTATCTATGTTAGAATCATATTATCAGATAACTTAAGATATGTTTACCACGTTAAAGATTTTTTGCTTGTAACTGTACGTGGTTTTGTATCCCGGTTTCGTTTGATATCGATCTATAACATGTACACAACAAGCAATTATTTTATGACAACAAATTCTTTATGCTTGTATTTCTTTGTATAAATACATGTAACATTGAATATTATGATATTTGCATTTAATGACGCTTGTCAATACAACGAAATAAAGACACAATTATTTCTAGACTAGCCACTAGACTGGTTATAAGATGTTATGTCTTTTTTTATTTTTCGTCTGATTCCATCTCAGAGAAACACAAGCCAGTCTATTTAAAGAATTGTCTTAAGAGGATATTGTCTTAAGAGGATTATCGAACGATTCGTACAGACTGGATACATTCACTAGATGCATGTTAAGATTTTAAAAATATAGCAATGATATGTCATAGTTCAGGGGCTAGTCTACGGGATGTCATAAAAATGACAAATTAACAAATCAACAAAAAGACAAGAATATGAAATAAAAACAATGATTGATGGACAGGCGAAATTATTTCAACCTTTCGGTCCACATACTCAATTGTCTTTCATAATTAACCATGTCGCTAAAACAAAACTATCTTATTATTGCCTCTCTGTTTTCTATGGTTACACATATATGCACCCAAACTTTGGATTATAAATATTACAGGGCATTGGATTATGAAGCGAACTATGTTATGGGATGGCGTTTTAATGATACTCATATAGACTTTGAGCTCACTGTCAACACTTTGGGCTATGTGGGGTTCGGAATCTCAGATGTTGGGCTTATGAACCCGGCTGACTTACTTATAGGATGGATTAGTGATGGAAACATGTACCTTGGTGTAAGTGTATACATGTAGATATTTATGTACTATGTTTAGATGTACTTAGTCATTTGTCAAAATTCGTTAGTGAAAACAGATAATGTATTAAAGGGAGATAATTTATTATATAATATTTAAATCTCTTTGAATGAATAACATTAAAAAAATAGAAATTTATTTAATTCATTATTTATACATACGTAAGCAATAAGGGAATTCTACATTTTTATAGGATATATAAAATTACATTTTGCGTACAACTACTAATATACATCGTCCACAAAATGAAAAAGAAATATACGCGTATTATGTAAATCAAGTTCTTGCTCCATTCTTTTAAGATGTATATACAGGGTATTGCATCATCTAAACATTGCGGTTTTGAACTATGATATAATCTCTATATGTACTTACAGCCTTAAATATGGGTCCGAAAGACAGAAAGGTTGCACAATTTAGTAGCATTTTCTTTCTGTATCGCGGTGATCTCTTGGTTTCCTCCGTGCCTAGCGGTTTCAAAATTAGGGTTGAACAACAGTCTTAAACCTCCAGCATTAGATAAAACAGTGACTTAACATACATAAAATCTGTAAAACAAACATATTTCTCTCTAGAATCTAAACTAGAAAGCGGACAAACCCTTTTCCGGATAACCAGCTGATGGGTAGTAGTAAAAGAACGCTTCTGAAGTACATTCAAATACAAGTTGGAGGTTCGGTAATGCTTTTGAAAAAAAAAACGTAGCCGTATCAATAGTATTCCAATGTACTCAAACAAAAAGCCTTTACTTTTGGAAGTGAATTTCAGAAGGATTCGCAACTCCTGCTTATAGTAAACCTGGATTCTTAGTTTTGAGGCTTTTTTTTTTGAGAAAAGATAAGATTTTTTGTTAAATTAGTGTATGTATTTTTACGGTTATAAATATTATTGAATTACATAACTGAGCGCCGCGCCGCTGTGCGAAAACCAACGGCAGGGCTTTGCGATCAGTATGGAACTAGATGTGCCTGCGCATCCGTGCAGTCTGATCTTGATCCATACTGTTCGCTTACCAGTTGCATACAAGCACTGAAACTGATAAACACTAACTGGATTCTTGCTCGTCGCTAAGCCCTAGCGTTGTTTTACTCATGTATAAACAGCACCGGCCCAGTACACTTGTATCTGTCATTAATATATGTCAGCAATATGGATGATGTTAAGACTTATTACAGTGTAATTGATGTTAACATAATATGCTACTTATGGCGTGCGTGTTTTTTCATGTCTTTGTAGCCAATATTGATCATTTTTAATTAGTTTTTTTCAGTTTTTCTTTAGCAACATCGGCACATTATTTGCCTTCGGCCATTAACAAACTCAAGACAAATATAGCGGAGACATAAAAAAGTACAAAAAATTACGATATATATATATATAATAGTACAGAGAATTTATACGAACTAAATCACCACCACAATATACCAGACCAATTACGGCAAAGCGCCTAGCAGTACAAATGAACACGCATATGTCACAGCAAGTCCACTAACCCAAGAAGATTAGTTTCGATGCTGCTTTATATATGAGCCCGAAATGTACTACACATTCGTACTGGTTCAACATTTGCATATATATACTCAAATCTCTGTTTTCATGTCTCATAAATCAGTAGTGACAGTTTAGTCTTTTTAACTGATTGGGACCAGAGAAGCTATATTTTCTACTAAAATGTGACTAAAATTTGAAATTTGAATACACGCAATCATTGACCACTGTAGTAAAAATGGTTTGTAGAAGCGTCGACAAGAATGATGAAATACGGGCTTACATCATAGCTCGCTCATAACTTGGTTGTTCTTTGAAGCAGCTGATGACTGAACTTTCTACTGCTTATGTACCTTCTTGTGTGTCACATGACACAGTTCGGCGGTGGAAAAAGAAATTTGAGTCTGGTGTAGAGTCCATCAAAAATGCACCGAAATCAGGTAGGCCAAAATCTGCATCTCGTAAAGAAATCGTTACCAAAATAAAGGAAATCATTGAAGGAGATGCCAGGTTTACAGTTCGTGATATTGCACGAAAGGTAGGCATATCACTATCAACGGTTCACCTTATTTTGAAGAAGCATTTGAAAGTCAGAAAGATTTCTGCTAGATGGGTGCCACATCTGTTGACTGATGAGCAAAAGAGGCAATGGGTTAAAGTGGACAAAAAGCTACTTCAAATGTTTCCAAAATATGACAAAAAGCAGTTTGCCAATGTCGTCACAGGTGATGAAACCTGGGTCCATTATTTTGAGCCCGTCAAAAAGGTTAACAATAAGATCTGGGCCACTAAACACAGCAAACGACCAATAATTGCCAAACGTTCTTTGAGTGCAAAGAAGGTTTTGTATGCAATCTTCTTCTCTGGTGAAGGAGTCGCAATAAAAGTGCCGGTGAAAAAGGGCAAAAGCATCACCGGAAAGTACTACAAAGACGTAGTACTGAAGAAACTGAAAAAGTATTATCAGAAACGACGCCCTGCCACTGGTTTTAAACATGTCCGTCTTCTACATGACAATGCCCCCGCTCATACCTCCGCAATAGTTACGGCGTTTTTGAAGAAAAGAAAAAGTAACTGTTTTGCCTCCCCCCCCCCCCCCCCCCCCCCGCCGTATTCCCCAGACCTTGCCCCATGTGATTTCTTTTTGTTTCCGAAATTGAAATCATTCCTTGCTGGACGGAAATACCAGTCCCGGCAGGCACTTGGATCTGCCATTCATCAGTACCTTATTACTGTGCCCAAATCAGCGTACCGTGACGCCTTCAAGAAGTGGATACATCGGCTGAAACTTTGCATTTCTAGCCACGGGGAGTACTTCGAGGGCATGAAATGAGCCCTTTTGGGCTAACTTGAAATTTGAAATAAGCAATTCATTTCGAACATCCCTCGTATATACTCAAATCTCTGTTTCCATGTCTCATAAATCAGTATATATAATACTAGTTGATAGAAGCGTGGGCAACTGCATATAAAAAGCTTTTTTCGTTTACATTCGATAATGCTTAAACATAGCAATAATGTTAACAAACTTGTTTACAAATATTTATTGGACAAATAATAGCGTCAAAGCGCATTTATCATTTGACAGCCGTTACTTTAAGGTATTACAGAAAAAAATGAGATGTCACGGGCGGGCATGGTATGATCTCAGCGTACGAGGTGTAAAAAAAATGTCAATAAAATTTGACATATACCAATTTATCAAACTATGTTATTTTCAACGCGTAGCTTTACGTGTAGCGCGCACTTCGGCCAACTTTTTAGGACAACGCATATAAAAGATTTCTACCCAATTTGGAGGCTTTTTACTTTAATCTATCTAGTGTCTAAAACTGAAACAACGCAAACATTTTAACCACCGTTGTAAAATGTCTGAAAATAAGCAAACTAAAAATAATAAATAAATTAATAAAACAAGCAACGTTCTGGAAAAAGAAGAGATGTAAATATTTGGCAGTGTAACCAGAAATCTTAAACAAAAGCGCTCATAATCCTTTTTAAAGGTTCTTCACTTTACTGCTTGTTATTTGATATGGTCTGTGTAATAATTATAGACATGTAGCTATTGAAATAAAAAGATTAACTTCTTACGCAGCGCATGCGCGAATCACTCATACAAAAGCATGTCATGTTTTGATCATATATAACAGCTGTATTTTATTATCAAATACATTGATTTCACCTTTGGCAAAATGTTTACATGATGATGTATGATATGCATTTATTGTCATCAATAATGATATACATGTAGCTGAATGTCACAATACATACTTGTTATAAAAATGCATTCATTTCAAAATTTCTTTGTCATTCACTGCTAATCAATGCTAAGTTAACTTGTTTGAATATAAATTTATTATTCGGGAGTCTTCATAATTGGGTGATTACGGTCGCTGACTTTAAACCACTTGCCCATCAACATTGTGGGGTCCGAAACACTGGGATGGATTTTTTTTCATGTGAGGAAGCCATCCAGCTGGTTCGTGGAAAGTCGGCGGTTCTACCTGGGTGCCCGCCTGTTCCTGAAATAATGTCCCGAGGATCACCCGGTGTCCTTACTAAGAAAAGCTGGAAAGTCACCATATGACCTGTAATTTTGTAACTTCAAACCTAACGAAAATCTCGTATTTAGATACAACGTTATAAGTAGTGGAATGTTAAATTCGTCCATCATTTTAAAGGCGCCTAACACGATTTATCCCCTGGCCACCTATATATTGATTTATGAAATCTGCAAATGTATAATATGCAGTCTGTAAATAAGTTCATACTAAATTCTATTTCAACAATATAATTTCCGGACAATTCTTGGTAGGTTATTATAGCTGTAGATATTTTATATATAGTTGTTTCACCGAAACCAAGAGTATAACTTCATCAAAACGCTGTACTTAATTTATTGATTTTACCGTTAGCAAAAAAGCGTGTGTTTTTTTTTTTTTAAATTAAAATCTTTGACAAAACCCTTGAGGCGTTTTACCTTAAAGAGAATATGTATTATTTATCTTTATCTGTAAAAATTATATCTAAAAATGGGACTATACATAGACCCTTTAAACCTGACGAATCACATTTTTTCTTTTCAGGATTACCATACGAAAAGTGACTCCCGCACGCCCTATATGGACACCAGTCAAGACTGGATAATACAAGATGGTGAGGAACAAAACGGGACGACAATTCTCAGATTCTCACGAAAACTGGTCACCTGCGATCCGGGAGATCGGCCTTTTACGGTAACTTGACACTTACTCAACGTCAAAATATGTTTGCTGGAAAAGTAAAAATTAAAAGAATGTTCCGATGAACATTTTCATGCCCGGTTAGATCAAACCGCATGTTTCATACAGCTTTGCCCATACTACACCCCCTCTCTGTCGACTAACGAAGAGCGTTATTAGGAGCGGCAACTCCAAAAGAGTTTTTTCACAGATTGTTTTCAAGCGCTTACTGTATGCGACACCAGATCCTTGAATAAAAGATTCTAACCGGATCACAATTACTTAAAAGAGAAGAATGTGCACAAAGTATATGTTTTCTCTATGCTTCTGTAGATTGTGTTTTATTTTTTGTTTTGTTTTTTCAGAGCTAAGATTTTCCCGTATTTTTATTAATATTTTGGTCTAGTGTACCTTTAAAAAGATAAGAACTGATTGCGATAATGTTCAAACGTTCGCATAGCCGACACTTATTCCAAATTGCCTAACCGTATTTTCCTTTTTTTTTCTTTTTTTTTTTTTTTTTGCATTTCTTTTTCAAATTATCTTCAACACATTTTGTTCATAAAAGATGGATTTAAAAAAGACATTATTGTTCGAACAGTCTAGATATTTATACACGTTTGCGCAAGCTGGAAATATCAACGAAGACATGCATCATCAAATTCAAAAATTATTTTTGAGAATAATAACAAAATGTTTCAAAACTGGTAAATCGTTTTCTTTCTCTTTCCTCAACATATTATCTACCATGTGTACACACCAATTTACCGTCAAATCGAGAGAAAAAACCTTTAAGTTCATTCATTCATTCATTCATTCATTCATTCATTCATTTTTCTTATTTCCAGAAAGATCGACTGCAGCTGATTTGGAGTTTTGGGGGAGATGATTCATTCATTCATTCATTCATTTTTCTCAATTCCAGAAAGATCGACTGCAGCTGATTTGGAGTTTCGGGGGAGACGATCCAGAACTGGCCAACGGTCTGGTTCCCTATCACGGTGACACCAAGCGAGGCTCCACAAATATAATTCTTCTTGAAAATGACGCAATTCCGCCAAGCTTTCCACCACCCAATACATTCTTATTACCATTGAAGAATCATGAGGTAATTTAGTGTCTAAAACAATTCTAGAATTCAGTAGAATAAGTGATAATTCTATTTTTAATTCTGTAACGTAACCACTGTTTGATCCAACTTATCCGTGTCAGGGTTTTCTTGCTTTAGTTTCAAAAGATATAAACTATACAACATTTAAATGGACTTCTAGGGTGGGTGGTAGCAGTATCTTCTTGAATTTTAAAAATATATTTTATAAAATCAGTAATATGATCGAGAATGTTTTATTTTTCGGGCAAATTCACAACTTAGAAATATTTTGAGACATTTTCAAAAGTGTTGAAAGGAAATATTGCTTTTATACTAACTTTAATATACTGATAGTTTTATATAAATTACGAATGAAGTCAAAATTGATATTTAAAAATGTATGTCAAAAGTAACATTTTTTGTATTGAAATCGCTGGAATTTACGATGGATTATACCCCGTCGTTCTCTTTTTTATGATAAATTTACGATAATTTCAAAAGTAATCACGATATTTTGAAATTTAAAAAAAAAATCCTAATACAACCATTCTTTAGTCTAAAATGCTGTATAGTATGAATTGTTTAGTCTTCTAGTTAACCTTCACCCTGCTAAATTTCTAAAATGGACTGGTCCACTGACTGATTAGCGAACAGAGCTTGCGCGGATGTGCAGGCTGATCTTGGTCTGCACTAGTCGCAAAGGCAGAATTACTTGCCGCCAGCTGGATAAAGGTTATGGAGAAATCGAGGAAAATCTTGTTACGGAAAATGTCGATCAAAGTTAAATGGCAGTAGTTGAAATATGTTTTACATGTAAATTTCTTCAATTCAACCTCCTCATCAACAATTTTATTTATTCTGGACATTACGACTTAAGATGTCTTTAACAAAATTTACAATACTTTACATTTCAGTATGTAATTCCAGCGACTGGTTCCTCCTTACAGTGTATTGTCTTTGATCTCAGCAGCCTGGTACCAGAAAGTCATATAATCAAGGTATTACTTATAGTAGAATATACCTCATGAACTGTCCGTTAATTAACTGTTTCTAAAATCAATTCTCCACTGATTTTTTAATGTTAAAAAGCTAGTAGGACAGAATAAAGTCATTAAAATATTTAAACAGATGTTGGTACAACACAAGCATAAATTTGTTTTAGCTCTCCTTGACCATTTTGGTAATTTTCCTATCTCACTTCCTGTTATGTATCATGGTGGTTAAAATTGTATAGGAAGTACTCTAGTAGGCTAAAACTTCCTAAACTTGCGGCCAGTAAAGTTGCCTTGATTCGAAAATTCATGAATTAAGTTGACGCTTTACCCATACAACACTCTGCCTCACCTGGCTTGTTTAGGGACGACAACTCCAGAAGAAATTTATCACAGATTTTCTGATATGTTGTTTAGGAGAACTCGCCGTACGCGACTCCAAATCCTTGAAAAGAAAATTTTAACTGGATCACTATCACTTTAAAACTAAATGAAGTTGACATTTTTCAGTACGAAGCGGAAATAACTCCCGGAAATGAAGCATTTGTGTATAGAATGATACTGTACAGGTGCGACCTAAAGGACCCGGACCTAAATGGTGCAAGGTTTGATTGCGAGGCAGACGCACCGAGTACCGTCAAATCCTGCAAGAATACCGTAGCCAGCTGGTCAATGGGAGCAGAGGTAACGTATTTAACGCCAATCAAAATATTTACAATGATATCTTTCCTTAAACAGTGATTTGAAACATTTAAATGTTAATCAACCATGTACATATTAATCTGTGTTAAAAGAACAAATAGCATTATCGAATAATCATTTCTATTCATTATAGAATAGGTTAAGAAATGTAGTTGCATTTGTTTAAAATCATATCTCATTAAGATTCGATTTTATACCAAAATAATGTGTGATCAAGTGTTGTAATGCAATAATTAGGTGCTCAGCGTCAAAGTGTAACAAGTTATTTTACCAAAAGATTTATCTACGATAGCCAGTGGTAACTCAGAGAATGCACAAAATATCATTTTAAGTTTTATTTCGGTTCTGTCGAGGCAAAACACTAGATCCCTTCGAGAATCAGAGTTTCAACTGAATATTTTGCAGTCACAAGGAGTTGTCTATTGTCGACCTTTACATACAAAAAAAAAAAGATATTTTGATTTTTGTGCGTTTCTGTGCTAGCGCAACATAGTAAAATCCTGTTTGTTTGTTTGTTTTGGGTTTAACGCCGTTTTTCAACAGTATTTCAGTCATTAACGGCGGGCATGCCGTTAACCTGACCAGAGTTCCTGGATTCTGTACCAGTACAAACCTGTTCTCCGCAAAAAACGGCCAACTTCCCCACATGAATCAGAGGTGGAGGACGAATGATTTCAGAATGATTTCAGACACAATGTCTTTTATCAAATCGTCACGGAGAACATACGCCTCACCCGGGGATCGAACTCACGATCCCGCAATCCGCAGTCCAACGCTCTCTCAATTGGGCTAAGTGGGCGGGCTTGTAAAGCCTGTAGTACCGAGAATATGTAAAACTAATAATAAAACAAATAACCGATGGGTTTTTATTAGTTGGCATCTAAATGACCTCGACACAATTTCTTCACTTTTAAACATGATAATCCTTAACACCTACACTAAAATGAATTACAAGCCACTCCACTCTGTTTTACGACTGTTCTAGTTCACAGGTCCTTTCGTTTCTGCTAGTAACAATTATGAAATTTTAGTAGATCTTACACTTGACATTTGTTTACACCTTAATAAAAGTGAAATGGAATCTGGTTGACTTTCAGACCTTTGGCAAAAGGAAATGTTAGAATGGTATATGTAATTACAGTTATAATTAATGTATTATCACGACCTTTCCTTTATTCACAAACTAATGTTACATGATATGAAATTTCAGCAGATATTTCTATTACCATTTTGATACATTAATATAGGCGGAGAAACCTATAGGTTAAATTTCAGATATCTGATCGAAGAAAATATTAGAATATGATATTCGCTTTTCATTTAACTATTTGTCCTTGTCAGTTCACAACTTCATTAAAGCTATCCCCGAAGTTCGATGTACTGGTGTCTGTCTTATCGGTAAAGTCTTGAAAGGTCATTTACTTCATCATATGTATTGATAATACTACAGCCTCTTGGTCCTCTTGAAAAAATAAAACTAAATTTTCCTTCTGTTTTTTTTTACAAATAACGATCTATCTAAGGTTACAAGTTTCCAAATACTTTCGTGAATAAGTGACAGCATAATGATTGTCGAATATAATTATTACTAGAAAAGGCAAGTGTAGTTTAAATATCACTGTAAACACATTTTTTTTCTGGCTTTAAGACCCAAAGTTTTATCGCAGCAAACATATTTGTATATTTTAAAGGGGATCGCCTCCAGTTTCGATATCATTTCAGTTCGAAATAAGTCGTTTACAATACATGTTTCTAAATTTGTGTAAATTTCCAACGTGCCTTTAAAGTAATATCTAGAAGATTTTGGCAAAATTCGCAATTATTTTGTTTGTGTTAGAAGATTTGTTAAGCGTTTTCGCAATGTTCTTAATTTTGCTAATATTTCCGAACAGCGTTACACAAAATTTAAAAATCCGTGAGTATTAACGTAGAAGATCGGAAAACTCTATTGATAGCGTACATACCGTATCGTATTTCGGAATTTCTCGCCTGGCTCGTTCTAGCTGAATAAACGGCCGAAGATTACCGAAGTCGAATATGGAGATAGCGTTACCGTACGGAAACTGCAAATCGCCATTAGGTGTTGCGAAATAAATTTGTCACGAAAATTAACAATCTACAGTATTATTATATAAATCTGGAGTTATATCCCTTTAAATTGTTTTCTTTATGGATCTTTACTCTTTATGATATTTTTATAAAATGAATTCAACTTCAATGTTTCAGAGCTTTCACTTCCCCGATAACGTAGGTATACATATGGGCGGAGCTAACGAGCCGTCAACGTACGTTCTGGAAATCCATTATTCAAAGTACCAAGAGCCAATGGCGCCTGACGGTATGTTGTTATATCTACTAAATTCTTGCTTATCATTCATAATATTGAATAGGTCCTGCAGTAGCATGTGTAAGAAATCGTGGCGTATGTTCGACTCTTTTTTTCAGGGCCTAAGATAAAAAATATATACACTCGAGACGCAGAAACGTGGGAAAGAGATCAGAAAAACAAGACGCCTCCTTTATGCTTCCGAAACATTAACTTATTTACACGTTTCATCACTATTTGTTTTTCCTTGTCAGCCCGGATTTCGTGTTTTCTCTTAAATATGAAACACTATAATAAATGCAGAGTTTTACCGGAACCGGAAGTAATATGTGGGATTCATTTTTGAAATTGAAGCCATTGTTTGTGCAATATTATATCATTGCTGCATCTAAAATATGATTTTAATGACAGCTTTAACATTTATTGTTATGACGTCTCTTAGAGCATTTCCGTAATGTAAATACGCATTTAATGGTTGGTTTAGAATAACTCTTATGTTGTTTACTTCTTCCACGATATTTCATTCAGCAACAAACAGTGCGACGTGTGCTTCGAATCGTTTTATATTGCCCGGTTTTTCTAAATTTTCCTTCCGTTTCATGGACAAAAGCAGTATTATTGAAAGACATTAGAACTTCATTATTAAAACATGCAAGTAAATGGATGCCTGGAATCAGTTTTTTAATCGGGTAACTATTTTAATAAGGCGTAATAATTTAACTTCAGGTACTCCCATAGTAATTCCGGACAGTTCCGGACTTCAGATTACCTACACAACGTCTCCGATAGTAAATAAGGCCGGTATGTTAGAGATTGGAAAGGTGATCAGTCCTGGATGGCAGCAGATTATACCAGAAAAGGAAGAAGCGTTCACATCAACGTCCGTCTGTTCGCCGAGATGTATGAACTGGGTAAGAATTACTTATATGTTAATGTTTTATGGTCTTGTAACTTTTCCAGGACAGTTTGTGTTGGAATTGCTACAAAAAGTTGTCTGACTGGTGGTCATTTACTGATACATTTATATCACTGCCATTTAGCTATTTGGATGAAGTTGCGAAAGAGTGGTTGTTTTCAGAATCTTTGAATACGATTCGTTTTGGGAGTGTGTTGGGTGGCTGGCTGGGGGAGCGTGAGGTGCGGCGTGGAGTATATTGTTAAGTAGTCATTTATTGTATATTAAGCCTGCCGACTTTTATTATCATGAACCCACTATTCATGGTTAATCGAAGTCGTGACAAATCAGCATAATGCCTAAACGTCCTGGCAGGTCAGCACAATTCGTAAACGCCGTGTTAAATCAGCATGGTTCGTCAAAGCCGGAACAAAATAGTACAATTCGTAAACGCCGTGTTAGATCAGCACAATTCGACAAAGCCAGGACAAATCACAATTCGACAAATCAGCACAATTCGTAAACGTCATGATGTTAAATCAGCACAATGCGACAAAGCCACAACAAATCAGCAGATTTCTTAAACGCTGTGTTAGATCAGCACAATATTCAACAAAGCCATGAGAAATCAGCATAATTCTTAAACGCCGTGTTAGATCAGCACAATATTCAACAAATCCATGAGAAATCAGCATAATTCTTAAACGCCGTGTTAGATCAGCACAATATTCAACAAATCCATGAGAAATCAGCATAATTCTTAAACGCTGTGTAAGATCAGCACAATATTCAACAAATCCATGAGAAATCAGCATAATTCTTAAACGCCGTGTTAGATCAGCACAATATTCAACAAATCCATGAGAAATCAGCATAATTCTTAAACGCCGTGTTAGATCAGTACAATATTCAACAAAGCCATGAGAAATCAGCATAATTCTTAAACGCCTTGTTAGATCAGCACAATATTCAACAAATCCATGAGAAATCAGCATAATTCTTAAACGCCGTGTTAGATCAGCACAATATTCAACAAATCCATGAGAAATCAGCATAATTCTTAAACGCCGTGTTAGATCAGCACAATATTCAACAAATCCATGAGAAATTAAACGCCGTGTTAGATCAGTACAATATTCAACAAAGCCATGAGAAATCAGCATAATTCTTAAACGCCGTGTTAGATCAGTACACTGTTTATGGTATGATTCGACAGAGCCGCGACAAAGCACAATTCGTAAACAACGTGTTAGATCAGTACAATTCGTTAAAGCCGCGACAAAATCACGCCGTGTTAGATCAGCACATGTATACATTACTTTAAAAAGCTGACCAGCCTTAGACTCCTTAGTACATATCTGCATTCTTTCAATTAGATCTATGCAGACATTTTTATTTTATTTCATTTTTTTTTATTTTTTAATTTTTTTTTGAATGCCACCACCACCACTAGTGGAATCGGGAAAATGTTCAAGGAAATTAATTGGGAAAAATTGAAAATTATTATAATTTTTATAAAGTTTTGTTTGTGTGCGTAATATTTACACATGTGGGATAATGACATTTTAATAACTGTTGTTTACATAACCAAAGTAAACATACAAAGTAGTAAAAATATTGTAAAACCAACAAAAACCATAAAAGCTAACAATCATTTTGGAATTTTAAGTTCAGCACTAGGGAAAAACATATTTTTAGCTTTAGGACTGCCTCCTTTTACCGGAGGTAGATTCATAAGCCCAGCGATAGAACCTTTAAAACAGTTATGATAATTTCATCCGTGAGTATGAACCCTTCAATAAAAATTAAATATAGTGCTATTTATTACATTACGTTAGGATGAGTTGTTGTCTTGTGATAATTAACTAAGACAACAACCAACTTACTAAATGTGCTGTCGCCAGTATAAACTATCCGAACAATTGTAAAAAGCTGAAAAGGTGAAGGAGAAACAAGCACCAAAGCTAACATTTTTAGAGCATTTATCATTATTTCTTTGAAATCTTCTATTTAAGATAAATGTGCACTTCTCTTCAGACACTTTTTTCATGTTTTCAGGGGTTTTCAACTGACAAGACGCCAGTAAACGCTATAGCTGTCATGTTGAAAGGAAATGACGTAGCATCTGAAATAAAACTACGTCATTTCCGGGGAAATGATGAGTTACCATGGATTACGGTGGACCAAAAATTTTCTAACTTTTACCAGGCAGCAAGGTTGCTTACTACTCCAGTGACAATAGAATCGGTAAGAGTTATCCTTAGTTCGTAAAAGGTAAAGTTTTCTATATGTATGCCTTTCATATAGCCCAATCATCTCCCCTGGCCACAATTTTAATATAGACGGGTCATTCCACATATAGGCTGCTACAGTTAAGACAATGTTTTCTCACAATGTTATATTAATAATCAGTTTAATGATAGAACACCTTCGAAATATATACTGAATAAAACATTTAATCTTTTTTTTTTTCAAATTTGTTAGAGCTATAAGACATTTTGTTTAATCTAGATCTAGTGTAGTCTCTACGCTTAGATCAACAGTAATATTTATGACATTACAAAATTTCAATAAAATTAAGCTATGTCACCATATAAATTGTTCCTCAAGAGGATTTAGATACAAAAAAAACGTTGTACAGTCAACACCGAATAAGGACTACTGCTGTAAAACCTATATTTAAAATACACTGGTTTCTCTTCCCGTGTAAATTTACCTATATTGAGAGTCCATTTACCATCCAAGATCAGGGCCCAGTTGTTCGAAATTTGCTAACAATCGACTGAATTTTGGGGCTATATTTTGACAATTTAGAAGACTTAGTAAAACAAATATGAGTTAAGGATTTTGAATGCTTTAAAAATGTCTTTACAATTAAATAAAAAATCAGACTGTTATTTCTAACCAAGACCAATATTTTGAAATAAAAAGTTATCCGGCGTTTAGTTTAACAGCCGGCTCAGGCTTCGAAAAGCAGGACCCAGTTTTTTCCAAAGGTGGGTTTCGCAGACAAGTTTGGATGTACTATCAATTTTTACTAAAATAACTATCAAGCAATTCAAAGCTGATTTATAAAATTAAAAAATTCAGCACACTGTATCGCTGTTCTGCCGGCCATATATCTATATCATTTTTTGCAAAGTTTGTGTTAAAGAGTAGGGCAGATTCTCGAACTCAAGTATAGGCACTCTTAACTTGTCTCCCACCCGCCCCCAGACCGACTCAGTTTCATACGAGAGTGTAGAATAACTGATATAATAATATTATTAAATGTGTTATTATGGTCATTAATATTAACCTTTGTCAAGGTCCTTTGTAACAAAAGGTAATCGTATTTCTATGAAATATTCCCATTTACCCGCCTAAACTTTTATCATTTCACATGTTTGGGTGTGTGAGGTATTTATTACCGTTTTCATTCTCGCAACTTTGGTAAATTACAAAACTGATACCTGTCCATTCTATCACAAAACGTGAAGAAATGAAACGCAGACCAGAAAGATGTCGTAAAATGTTCTTCTTTATCAAGTACCAACTTTATGGTAACAGTTTCTAGAAAAGAATGTTACCCGGACAATATATAAAGCTGAAACCAGATCAAAATATTAAAGTATGATTTTATTCGAAGCGAAGTTCTTTTGAATTGAAGTCAAGTTTCCGGTCCCGTGGCAAACGTTTTTTTTATCCTAATCTAAAATTATTTGGATTTCAGCTACCAGGGAACTAGAATAATTTCTGTCTGTAGGAGGAGCTGTCATGATTACCTTAAGTGTTTGTAGAGTGTTTTTGTCATACATGTAATACAGAACTTGTGCGTAGAACCCCATTACATTACATTACATTACATTACATTATAAAAATAATATATTATGTTATACCAGGTTTATACAGTGCCCTTTTATAATGCTACAGTGTAATCTGAACAGAGGGACAGAGCACGAGAATGCCACCAGAACAGAGCAAGTGAAATACATTAGATAAGACCTGTCCCTCTAACTTAGCCTAGCACTTGGCGAATAGAAAATCTGGTTCTTTTTTACGTACCCGGTGTATAGCACCGACACACACGTCTTTCCGTGGAAGAACTAGGATTCAACACTTAACATAGGAGACACTCAAGAACATTTCAGAAAATTCGAGATCTTGGAGCGGGGTTCGCACCCTGGACCTCTGGATTGAGAGTCAAACATGTTACCACGCCACCAGGCCACCCGAGATATTGAGGAAATATTCTGTTTTAAGCCTATTGTAGGTGGGGGGGGGGGGAGTTAGGGAATGCACATTTCTTTACCTGTCATCAAAATCAGATCATACGTTAGCTTATCTTGCTTGATTGCACTTTATGCTTTCAAAGGAGTCTTCTAGTGTCATCATGACGGAATGGAAGCTGCAAAAATTGCCCCTTACTTAAATACTTTGGGATCATGGAGTCCATTCAAAATTAATTAAAGTTTTTTGTTCTTTTTTTTAATTTTCTTCTCTTTTTTTTTTTACAAAATCGGGATTTTGTGTTGGATTATACCGCAACAGGACCTTGTTTTGCAGGCGAAGCTCGCCTATGAAATATTTTGCAGGGAACAGAGATTAGGTACTTAGACAATCCGTATTTTTTTCATTCCCGAGAGTTTGAGTAAGATTGTACTGTAAGGGGATCCTATTGATAGTACAGTGTGTTTGTTTGACAATACGCAAGGTTTCCAGTTGTTCCGGCCGCCGCCGCCGTCAAAAACCATAAAAAAAGAAAACGGAAAACAATTTATAGCTGGTATTAATAGTGGCAGCGTGTTCGCACTTTTTAGGCGACAAACGTATCTTCCAGAAATAAATAAATGTGGGTGCTGTGAAAGTGGCCCGTGATACAAACGTACTGACATAAATTTTGCAAGGTATCATAACATTTCAAAAATTAGCAGTACTGTTGCACCTGCTTTAGCGGCCGCCTGTTTTAGGCAACCACTTGCCTTAAGCCCACAGTCAGCGAACTTCACAAACTCATTTCTTTTTAAATTTCAGTCTACCTCAAGTGGCCAGATTATGTCAGTGCCAGCTGGCTGCTTAATATATAGTTAACATTTCTTACAAAACTGACAAGTATTTGGGCTCCTCGGGAAGTATTTGACAAATTAATGCACGCTCGTTTCATTGAACATTTAATGAAACATTCTTGTGGCCTTGCCAATGGTGTATTTTTCTTTTACGTTCTCTTCGCGAAGAGGCGACTCCATTCACATGTTTGTGAGTGTGCGTACACCACTAAAGGTGTTCGCCCAAATAACTAAGATCAAATTCCTGTGGGTTTATGCACTAAACACGTATTTTCCTATTTGAAATGTGATAAAATTGCTTCTTTCCGGCGGCTTAGCTAATGTTTCTAATTGGAATTTGATCATTTGAACATGAATGTTATTGAAATGACAACCTTAGTCATCATGTCTCGATGTCCTTGATTATTTTTTTTCGAGGATATTTGATCAAGCGCGATACTTAATATCTTACCGGGTTGCACAGATATATATATATATATATATATATATATAAAAGTTCGTCACGGTGTATTTAGCCTTGACTGCACTTTCAAATATAGACTATTCCTGGTTATGGGGATTCTTAGCTATGTTCGTAAATGTATAATTATGTTATGAATATATTGTATAATTATTAAAAATGCACAGAATTCGAACCCTTTTTATTTAGACCCGAAATATGAAAGCTCTGCCTACTGCTCTGTCCAGTCATTTATTCAACTTCTTCCTACTGATTTGATATATACGACGGTAAATGGCAAGGTCAGATCGAATATTTGACTACCCATTCAACATAGAACTCTTCTAAAGGTAAACTTCAGAGGTCAGTGACGAACTAAAACTACGTGCTTTAAATTTCACCGGACCGGAAAAATAACCAAATTTTAAGTATCTAGGTATATAGGCTGAATTAACGTTCCAAGCTTTTAAAGTTTGAATTAGTTTTAGGTTTTCATGGTACTCAAATCGTCCATCCCTTGTCACTTTTACTTACCAAATAATCGTTATTGCTAAATGGATACAAAGTAAAGACAACTGCGTAAGATATTTTTCCAATTAGAAGGATATTTTTGTCATAGTTGTTTCCCTTGAAAAAAAATGCGTAGAGAAGGGCCTCGTTTTACAAATGTTTTCTGCTTAAGAGCATTTACAGAATTTTTATCGCTAGTTTCTTTCCGAAAAACCGCGAGCGACTTGAAAGGGAAAAAACTCCGGCTATACAAAGTAAAGACAACTACTGAATATTTTTCGAATCAGATTTTTTTCAAGTTGCTTCCCTTGTAAAAAACTATGCATATCGTGTTAGTAAAATAATAACAGAATTTGGTCTTTGCACCATTTATCTAGACTTCATATTTGAACAGAAATTAATAAAGAACATGCAAGCCAACACTCGATTCGAGATTCATTATCCATGGAAGTAAAACATTCAGTTCAATTTTACTTTAAGGTATCAGTCTCGTAATAGAGTACCTCCTTTTGGAATTCCTACCATAAACCTACTTTGACTGCAATTTTCAGGGGGTCGTAGGTTCAAGCCCCACTGGGGCCAATTTTTTTCCCTTATTTTCATTTTTTTCCAGTAAGTTTTTACTTCTTTCAAGGCTTATTATTAATTTATTGTACAAAAGTGGAAAATTTTCATTTAATAAGCGATTTCTATCTGTTCAAAGTGAATTTACCTCTGAAACAGAAGGGGTAGAGTTAGACATCTGACTTACATGCGGTTAAAGTTCTCTATTTTGCATTCACTCTTCAGATTACATATTGTGGAATAATTGTAGGTAGGTTTTACTTCTGCCCCGAGGTTATTTTTGAATGAAGTGAGCAAAATTCAAAACAGACCTTAATTTTTCAATGTTGGAGTTAGAATTCTGTCTCATTAAATCCGCTTACTTAAGGAACCCTAGAAAAAATTAAATTGACAGTTTCATTTTATGTTTTATAATTGTTTACCAATAGTTTGATGTTCCTTTTATCAAAACTAATGGTAAAATGAATTCTCTGCGAACGTTTTGGATAGCGGCCATCACTTTGAAATTTGTCTCTACTTGGGCTTGAGGAAATATCATGAATTATACAAAATTTACAACAAAAAAACGGCACGGTAAAAGTTGTTTAAAAAATGCAACACAGTGCGAAACATGGTCAACTTTAAGAATATACCAAGCAAATGCCATTCTTTAAACTTTACTATTAGGGGTCCAATATCTTAACTTTTGTACTAATTTATTTCTTTTGGTTAAAATGTTGATTCTATTTTGCAGTGCAATAAAATCTGGAAATTGATACAAAAACCACAATTCTATTAGATAATAGTGCTCGAATCGAGTGTTGGCTTACGAAGTGGTAAATCATAAACTGGCTTTGAATCTCTTGTCTTTGGCCGCTGTAGGAGACACCGCATGGAATGACGAAATTTTCGTGCGAGGAAACTATCCACCTGGCTTATGGAAGGTCGATGGTTCTACACAGATACCCGCCCATGCCTATAGTAATGTTCAGGTGCTCCTGGGTGCTTCCCTCACCGTTACCATATGATTCAAGCAGCGTCTGTGTTTTCTTAATACTAGAAATTCGTGGAAATATTGCTTAATATCCAGCTTTATTTCATTCACATGTTTATCTGTGTGATTTCCCATCCATCAACAGGTCATATTAGAGATCGGGTCAGTTTTCACGAAAAAAAAAGTGCAAATCTATTAGGCCTATCTTCTTACGATGGGTTACAATTAAGTTTCGCAATGATACACTTGTCTAATAATGGACTGTAACCAAAGTTTCATTATTTGTCTAATTCACTGTATGCTGTCACGTGACTTGGTGTACGGCGAGAAAAAGTTAAGATGGCGGATGTGGATATTGAAGAAGGGTAGGCTCCTTGTTTGTTCATTGATTTCTCTGTTAATATATCCTTTAGGGGAGAATGTTTTATCGTATTACACAGCACTGACATTTGTCTTTCATCGGTTGTATATCATTACCTCAGACGACGTCTCGATTTTCTAGACTTTGCCCTTGAATGCAACAAAAACAACGGAAAATAAATCTAAGCGAGGAGAGACTCGGTTTTTTTAATTTTCCATCACTTTCTTGTGCGATTTCTGCCAGTTTATGAAGTAGACATAGACTATGTACATTGACAAAATGTGTGTATCAGCCAGTTCCCAAAAAGCCGCACATTTCTTAAAAAAATACTTGTTTTAAAATTTGCCAAGTGGACGGTCAGAAGACCGAGGTTATTCTGTCGGTGTACGGAAAGACGACGGCCAAAAGTGTACTGTAGGAAGACAAAAATTCAAAGATTTTGCTACGAAATGGTGTACGGAAAGAAGACAAAATCCTGACACGATCATTTATTGATTATATTTCGACATTAGTGCTGCCAATTTTCAATGTTTTTTCAAAACAATAGAATTTTAAAGATTAATGAAAAACTATGTTTCTGTATTTAGCTCATTTGACTCAGAATCGTCTTGGATGATAAGTATATTGGCATATAATCTGATAGATCTATTCTTACATACGTTTTCTTTAGACGATTTTAATTTGTTGGGAAGGAAAGTACAGAGGGATTCTAACCTTGTAGTGTTCTTTTTTACCTGAACATTTGAGCTCACTTATGTCATACTTATGTGAATCCTTCGTGCAAATACAATTTTTTTTTAATATTTAACACGATTTTAAAGTATGGCATGCTGCTATTTTAGAAGAAACTTTGGAGTCGCCATTTGAGAAGTTATTTATGATCGACATTTAAAATGTATTTTGACGTATCGGCTTAGACAAGATCAGGTGTTGATTTTCAATAAGATCATTTACTGAAATATGCTAAATACTGATAATAGTATGTTGAAGTTCAGATGAACACCTTTCCATAGGTATATTTAACACCTTGTAGGTACTATCATTAATGTTTAAGGATGTAGGAGCACATTTTTTTCTAACGTTAAGAATCTTTTCATACTCTGTGAGCTTGACGAATATTAGTTTCTAAGACAAACAAGGGAAGAAAAAACACAAGTCACCGATGGTGGTACCTTATAAAACATGTAATATCCCATTTAATGCTATAGGGATTTCATGTCTTACAGGTTGATAGGAATACAATGTGATGTCAGCATTTTATAAGCATAAATGTCACTAACACATCTCTTTCATTTTTACATGTTGACATAATTACCCCACCCACTTTATTTTCAATGGAAAATGTATTTAGATCTACAGAAAATTTCTGTTTTCAAAATATTTTGCAGCTTTAATGACACACAAAAATGCTTCAAAACGGAAAGAAAAAGGTTGGGATCACCGTGTATCTAAGAGATTTATGAAGAAAAAACTGTTAAAAACTGGTGAATTTTGATATTATTTTGTTCTTTTTGTTTTAATCTATATTTTCTAGATAAAATAAAGTGCTATCTTGAAAACTTTTATTTCAGTTATAGCCTATTGTTATATGTATCAGTCAGGAAAATATCAAAACCAAACCTGATCTACTTTCGTAGATATTTGAAATTACCTACCTCTACCCCATTGTAAATCTTATGTCAATTTTAAGCAAATGCCAGCCAAAAATAAGGGTGATTTTTTTTTTACAAAAAGTAGAATCTATTTTGTTAAATGGTACATTATTAGTCAAATTTTAATTATTTAGCGTTAATTTTTGGCAAAACTTTTGTTAAAATTCAATGCTCGAAGAAACATTTTTCAAAATGGCGGATATGAAAAAAAAAACGCTCGTACATCCTTAAGAAAATCAACATAGACATGATAGAGATCAAAAGGTGGCTTTTTAACGCCTTTTGATGCAAAATGAAATTCAGTATTTCTTAATAGAGAAAATACACTTACAACAATAAAAATTATAAAGTATTGATTTAGTAGGTATGACACTAAAGAGTAAAGAGCTCCAAACTCTTTTGGAAATCAAGTTTGGCTACTTAATGTAAAGTTGTAACGGAAAATGTGAGTATATATGCGTTATTTTGTTTTTAATGTTATTAGGTGTATGCTCTGACTGCAAAAACAGAAACCTTATTCATGCAATACCTTAAACACTTTTGTGTTACGGTTTATGTTATCTGTGCTTATAGCTGTTTTGGCAATTTTAGATTTAGTGATGTTTTCTGTGAACATTTTGACCAGTACGTATTTACTCTAAATTCGGCCTTTATTATGACAATGTTTCTGGAAGAACTATTCACAAAATTGGCGGAAATACTCCGAGTCCGTGATTCGAACCATAACACAGCTTGTGTTAGGCTGATTTATGACTGGACTCTTATTTACTTAAAATATGACAGAATCACAATCAAATTGATAACAAATTGCAATGCAGGCATCTGTTTTTGACATACAGTGATAAATCGAAAGAAAATTGTAGCTTGTATATTCATTTGTTCAAGTTAGCTCACATGATCAGGTAAAACACAATACTGTTATCTCTCCATACTTTGCTTCCCAAAAAATTAAGGTCCCCCAAAGCAAGTGCATGAAAGAATATGCAGATTATATGCAGATATTAAACATCATTCAAATGAGCTAAAAACATAAACAAGTTCATTCTAATTTTTCAATAATCTTTAAAATTCTGTACGGTTTAGAGAGACTGGAGAATTCTTTGGAAACACATTGAAAATTGGCAGCACTAATGTCGAAAAATAGACCACATTAATCCTTCTAAGTTCCCGGGTAAGGCAGCTGGTGATCGTGTCAGGATTTTGTCTTCTTTCCGTACATCATTTCGTAGCAAAATATTTGATTTTTCGTCTTCTTACCGTACACTTTTGGCCGTCGTCTTACTGTACACCGACAGAATAACCTCGGCCTTCCCACCGTACACTTGGCAAATTTTAAAACGAATATTTTTTTAGGAAATATGCGGTTTTCAGTGAACTGGCTGATACACGCGTTTTGTCTATGTACATAGCCTATGTGTACTTCATAATTTGGCAGAAATCGTGGATGAAAGGGATGGAAAATTCGAAAAACCGAGTCTCTCCTCGCTTAAATTTATTTTCCGTTGTTTTTGTTGCATTCAGGAGCAAAGTCTAGAAATTTAAGCTGTTGTCGGAGGTAATGGTATACAACCGATGAAAGACAAATGTCAGTGCCGTGTTATACGACAAAACATTCTCCCTTAAAGGAAATATTAACAGAGAAATCAATGAACAAACAAGGAGCCTACCTTTCCCCAATATCCATGTCCGCCATCTTGCATTTTTCTCGCCGTACACCAGGTCATGTGACAGCATACAGTGTAATTATTGTTCTACGTTCGCCACTTTTTAGAGAACCTTCAACACCTCCAAATTAAACACTCTTTCACATGTTTATGTGTGTGTTTTTTTCTCTTTTTTTGTATAAAGGTCTAACTAATGTTACTAATAAATATTCGACAGTGTTTCAATCTATAACGTGGTGAAATTAATGGCTTCTGATAGCATGCATATACGTCATGGTATCATGTTAAATACGTCATGATCATGGCCCTGAAATAAGACCAAGGCTAGAGAATCAGAATATAGAACAAGGCTGAAAAGATCGTACTTCTATAGAAAACATACGATTTTACTGACACTTTCGTACACAACGTAAATAAAACTCTCACAAAAGTAATTCTGTTTCACGATTCAATTGTCATAGCGGATTTGGTTGGTAATGCAATTTTCAAATGGGACATGGTTATACTTAGTCCCAATCCGTGACTTTAGTTACCTCCCCTGACGGTAATATCGTTCATGGGTTGAATCTTTATTGGTATCGAATTTGACCTAAAATTAACTTGCGATACATTTTTTGAAAAAAAAAATCCTCTTAATTAAAGCGGCCAGTCATCATGACGTCATCGCTATTTCTATATATTGTCTGCGAATTGCATAAAGCTTTACATTGTCGGTTTAGTTCTTGTACACTTACCAGGAGTTTAGACCCGGTGCTTTGACCGCGTCTAAAATTCCGATCTGCATCTGATATTATATAAATGTTCTTTATTTCTCTTTAGTATTTAATATTGAATCTTACATTACTTTATTGAATTAATCATATAGATCTTTAACATAATTAGGCCTAAAAATGGTCTGTTTCCGGTATCCCGATTTACCCTAAAAATTTGCCGCGACCCTAAATGTTTTATGGCGTTGGAAAAATAATCGATATTTTCGCTACTTTTCATACTTTTCAAGGGAAGTTGCTCTTTCTTCATTGTAAAAAACAAAACAAAATAATGTTTCCTATCCTATTTTGGGGGCATGTTACCGGGAACAAACAATATGTTAGGCCTTGTTAAGCGGTGGTGGTTGCTGATAATAATTGATATCCTACTCATAAATAAGATAATCTAATATTTAATATTTCATATTTTTAATTCCAGTCGGACACGCTTATGGTAGAATGCACGTTCAACACTTCTTCGAGATCTGCGAAAACAAAGGTAGGCTGAGTTAAGGTAGTTTTTCACATTTGATGAACCGTAAGTAATATTAGCGTCACGTCATTTATCCAGAAAACGTAGAAAAAAGCCTGGATTCGGAGTACGGCAATGAAAATCATTTTTAAATTATTGATTTTAATAATGGTAACATGTGATTAAATTTACAACACCAACGTAACTGTATATATCTTTCTAAAGTTAAAATGTCTTAGAATCAGCTCGAGATAGGCGGATCTCTTCTATCATTTGCAAATATCTTGAAAACAAGAACACGGACCTACACATTTTATTTCACCATATTATAGGTCATATGTTTATTTACTGTAAGGAGTTTCATTCAATTCTACATTGTAGAAAAAGATACATCCGCGAAAATGTTATCAAAATTATGACTTTCCTATCGGAACTTCCATTATGAAAACATTTTGTTAAGTCAATATTTTTCAAATCGGTCTAGCAAAAAAAGCGAACACACGACCCTACAACCCTACCTTTTTCATTTGCCTAATTCTAAGTAAATTCTCGAGTTTTAAAAGAGGGTGTAATCGAAATCTACAATGAAAAAAGACATTGCTCCGAGGGTGCAGCACTACCTTAATCTGTATGTTTTACCAAGGGAGATAATCAAGAACAGATTCAGTAGAAGCCGGGTGTGTAGAATGGGTCATGCATTGGTCTCGTATCTGACAGAACATTGGGCGTTTAAAGTTTGGGAAGGACATGGGGTCGAACAAGCCACCACTAGTTTCGTAGTCGATTGTCTTACAATTGGACTACACCCCTCTCCTGGTCGACCTATCCCTCTCATATATAGTGAGAATAGGGTAAATAGATAAAATTGTCAATATTTAAAGATATTTTAAAACTTCAAAAATATTTTCCTACCACCCTAGGTGTCATGTAGAAAGATGTATAGCTTATAATCTTGCAAAATACATATGCAATTCACAAGAAACACTAACGGATTAGATTCAAACAGTAGGTTAAGTCTTCTGGATTGAAAACAAAAACAGAAGCCATAAATTAAGTACAAAGAGTTTAAGAATGAAAAAAAAACCCTCCTCTAATTTCATTTATTTTGTAAATTGTTATCTCGGGATATACATTTTTTTAGCTTTTGCTAAAATTTTAATTAGAAAAAAAAAGTTATGAAATTAGCATTTTAAAAATAAATGCATGAATCCCATTAAAATAACACTTAAAAATTTGAAAGGATTATTTTTGTTGATGATGACAAAAAAAAAACCCAGAAGATTATATTTTTAAATAACAGGTGTGTAATCAAGCAGCCACTTGAACAAAATTATAATTTAGATGTAGAGGGATTCAGAGTTTTTTTGTTTTTTTTTTCAAAAACTCTACACGTTTCATCGCTTATTTTCTGACCTTTTCACAGCATAGCAACAGGGCCGGGCGTTGTGAGAATTTTTCTGATTTAGCGAAAAAGTGAAAATAGTATTTTAAATTATGAACCCTTTATTGGCGATAGTACGACAATATTCATTTTCTATAAAAAGAGATTTCCGGTTCGATGAAAAGGGTAGAGAATTAGTTATTTTTATAATTTAATTTAAATATTATTTGATATGTTTGAAGTGGTTTTATTTTAAGTAAATGTAAATAATTTCTAACGTATGATGTTATTAATACTGAGATATTTTACGACAATGACGACAATGTGATAATCTTCATTGGAAGAGTACTGTTCAGTCCGTTGAATCTATCAAATTTGTCATTAATTAATTACTATAAGATTCTTTTACTGGTTGTAGGTGCAGATGGGAATATCCGGCCTCGAGGGTAACTGTTTAGGCGGTAACGAGGCTCCCTGCCGAGTTACCGCCTAAACAGTTACCCTCGAGGCCGGATTTTCCCATCTGCACCTACAACCAGTGAAAGAATCTTATATTCTTATTGTTTAAAAAAATAATCTACAATTAATGTAATGTATCAGTTACATAAACTGAGTCTCTGATTGTAAGCCAAGAGCGCATTATCCGCCAAAAAAGCTATTCAAAGAATAGTTTTTTTCTGTAATTATGTGCACTGGCTCTATCATTTTACTCCCACAAAATTAAATTATTTCCCTTTAAAGATATATAAGACCCAAAGTCATATCTGAAAATATACACGATTACTTCATATTTTCAGTGTAAACATAAAATTAAAATGTGTGTGTGTTTGTTTTCAATTTAAAATTGTACACACCTAATACATGTATAGCTAAAAACTTCGGCGCTGGAAGTTCCTTTTACAAATTATATACATTTAATTGTGAATGTAGCTCCGCATATATACTCAGTTCCAAAAGAAAGTGTGCACTTTTTAAGTTTAAATATTTCAAAAAAATTCCCCGACGTTTTAGTTTCATTTTTTCATACTCTAACTCTCAGGTATAACTCAAAATCTAAAATGCACACCAATTTGTTTACGAACTGATTTAAATTTTGGTACCAAACATTATAAGTTTTCATGAAAATAACCGAGAAAAAATAACAGAAAACTAAGTGCACACTTTCTTTTGGAACTGAGTGTACAGTTGAGTTATATCTTAAGTAATGATAAATACTAGTACATTTGATAAGATTTTCTACTTTTGAGACATTTATTTGTGAATGTAGCTATGCAAGCACAGATAGTGTGTATATAAATATATCTATTTTAGTCAAGTTAAATTCATTTGATGAAGAATTTTAACATTTAAAGTTAGTTTCTAAAAATAAACAATTTAATGAAAGATGCACACTGGATATTTTTAACAGAGAATTTTTGAGTCGTACTTTTAATTTATTTCGTTTTTGTCACACCTGATACGACCTGGGGAAATATAGTCATGTAGATCTGTATAAAAATCTACATGTCGTACCTACGTACCAGTTGTGAGGAAAATGCAAAATGTTCAAACTGAATAGACAAGGTTTAAATGTTTCTAAATTTCAAATTTGGCATAAGACTTATCGATGTTTTTTCGCTACCCGCATTACCAACATAAAATATTACAAACTTCATAAAAAGTACTTTTTTGGTTTTAAAATGAGGTTCACTATGAAACATATCATAAATATTCTAAGCAGAATTATGTTCAAAAAGCAGAATTAATATTTCCTGTCTAAAAAGTACCACAAACAGCATTCTAGTCTGCTTTTAGTTGTCAAAATGAAATAATTTCAAGATAAAAACATTTCAAATTCATATCTCAGGGTGGCTGGTCCCGTATTGAAGAGGTGTGCCGGGCAACAATCGTGTATTATCCCGCCAAACCGTTTGACATGTGTCTCAGCTGGTCCAGTTACGACAACCTGTTTGCCAAGAACGGTACCAAGGTGAGTCGTTACAGCTTTATCTTGATAAAAGTCTGGCGTTATTAGTAAATCCGCGGTAAATAGTTGTTTCAACTTACACACTTTCGCCAAGTCAGTAGTTATGTGGTTAATAGCTTTTTGACTGAGGTGCATGTTCTAGGGGACCATTGATAAAATACACTGTTGTCTGCAATCAGTCGTCCTCCACATGTGGTTCACGAGGGAAAATGGAGAACAGAATCCGGTACAGAATCATTCTGGTAAGGATAACTGCCTGTCATTACATAACTGAAATACTGTTGAAAAACGTGCTACACACAAAACCAATTGACGTGTTCACATAGGACTTCTTGAACTGTCAGCTCTTGGTCTCTCCCTCATGAACAGACTATTTATACAATCAAGAGTCTGCTTAAGTTTGACTGGTTGTGTTGAATCAGAGACACCCCGGACCACGTTGGTCACAACCCGGACCACGTGTTAGGACGACCCGGACCATGTTTCTGAAAATTCCAGGAAACTATTTACTTTGAAATATATGTTATTTTGATGTCTTGGAATTATCCGTAGAGTCATAGATGAACAATATTCATTGTCAATTAACTTCAGTAAACAGTAAAAGTAAAAAATAGTGGTATAGAACTTTCAGAGACATGGTCCAGGTCGTTCTGAAACGTTGTACTGGTGGTCCGGGTTGTCCCGTGGTCCGGGTTGTCCCATGATCCGGGTTGACCAAGCACCGTTGTGTTCTATGCTTCAAAAGGATAATCTAGATTTGACCCGCACCAGTCACAATTTTGTTCCGTAACATGCATTATGACGTTATGAGAGAACATAATGATGTTAAAGAACACAAAACAATAGGTAAGATACAAATGCCCTTGGTTGTCAGTGTCTTTTCAGGGAGAGTCTTGGGGTACGGTCCGTACCTCTTGACAAGCATGTTTATCTACTTATATAAATAATAGATATATTATTATATAGACGAGTAAAAATGTTCCATAATTGATTACATATGCTAGTTCGTCTGCTAAACATTCTACGTTATTGATTCGATAGATTCCCGAAGAAGCCGCTGCAGATTTTTTGGGCAACGTCACGCAGTGGGATGCTCCAATGAAGAATATGTTAAAGCAAGCGCTAAAGAAATCAAGCGAAAGATCCATCTGTTCCTCCATATCTAGACAACCAGCCGTAAGTTCTATACACCATGACATCTGTTTACAACACATTCAAAGTACAAAAACCTCTACAAATATATATATTTTCCTTCCCAGTAGATTTATTATTTAGTACATTTACCTCCACAGAACAACAGTAAATCTGACCCCCGTCCAAGCATGGCCTCCGTGACAATTTGATACTAGACACTGCGTCTTGAATCGTTTGTCCTCCACATATGATTCGAGGAGAAGATGCAAATTACTTATGGAGAACTGGCCCCGTGTTCACAAAGCATTTTTCGGGGGCTGCTGAGTTTGAGCTTGAAGTTTTAATATCAATTTTACTAAAACTTAAGAATTCCGATTGAAACTGACCATCAATACTGAAAAGTCATTTGAAAATAGTTATTAACTTAAAATTTAGCTTTAAACATGCTATTTAGATATAAATGACAAATAAAGTTTCATTATCAAACTCAGCTGAGACTGAAAACGTTTTGTGATCACTGGCGTTGGGGATGTGATAAGTGGTGGTTGTATGTGGGGGAGGATATTGATACTATATATCATAATGAAGAAATACAAGGTATTAGACACTGAGAGATATTCTTTCGGATGAAGATGGGATTGTGGCGGAGGTAGGAGAGGTTAAATCCCAAATAAAATCCCAGATGTACATTTTCACATTTTGGACAACATTCTTATTAAGTTTCATGGCTCCCAGGTCAAATACATTTTGATACAGGTTAGCAGAGGAAAAGTGACAGCTATTGTAAAATTTCGTCAAAATTAAAAAAAGTAAGTCGCACAGTAAGTCACGGTCCTGTCTGAATCGTCTGGATGTCAAAAAGCTTACAAGTGGTGAATAAAATTTACAAAAGCTGCACACATAATCGAAAGAGCAAGTATTGCATCTTTCAGTAGATCCCAAAAGCAAAACCTAAAGAAAATGCAATTATGTCTTCTTTTTCTTTTTCAGTACGCCATTGACCGCTACAGTCTGCCCCCGAATACCAGACGATACGCAGAGGCGCCCTCACCCTGCGAAAAGAATGTGCGCCAGTGATGCTATTATAAAACATCTATATCTTTTCTCTGATTGCGTGTTAAAACAGTAGCGTGTGTAATTTTTGCGACTGCCTATTTTCTACAAATTTTAGCAAAACCGTGCCACCTGTGAATTGAAAACGACTGTAAAGAAATGGAAAATATCTAAACAATTCTTATGAATGCGAATAAAAGCTCTTTTCAAAATATGCGACGCGAAAAGTACGAATTCTACGGTACATGTGGAACTCTTTTCCGTGAAAAAACATGCAAAAAGATAGCAGTCTTCTTAAAAAAAAAAAAAAAAAAAAAAAAAAAAAAACGGCAGATGGACTGATGGACATTTATAAATTTCTTATGATATTGCGGACTTTTGGATACTTTTTATTCATTACTATGTAATGGCTGGATGACTTCAAGTTCGTAGTACTAAAATTAAAGATGATATATGTGACCTTGCTTCATGTGTTCTTATTTACATTACGTAATGTACACAGGAGCACCATGTCCTTAACCAAACATAACTAGCTTGATTGATATATTACATAGACAAATCACTGTTTGTAATATTTAATGTCATTCTAACACGTCAATGATTATTTTCTTACATCTTTGAAGATATTCACGAAATAGTTGCCCTTTTTGTGTGGTTTTCTTTTCCAGCGTGATGGTTGATGCTATGACGTAATAACAGTCATGTGTTGCATAATAACACACAGTTTCAGTCAGGGAGATCGGGTCCAGTAGAATACACGTTCCTGTATTCTCTACAGGTCATGCTTAACTCAGTGTGGAGGATCGCGAGTTCTTCCCAAAACGAGGCTGCCCGTTTCTAAGACGATTTGCTGGAAGACAATTTGTCTTAAATCGTTTGTTCCCAACTTTTGATAAATGTTAAGAAGTCGGCAATTTCTTACAATGAACAGATTATTACTGGTACTGAATCCAGGAACCAGTTACAAAACTCACTGTTGAAAAACGGTGCTAAAGTTTAAAGTTCATAACAAACAGGTTACAAATTTCTGGAAATTAAGGATTATGGAAAGGGACGATCAGCCTGTCGTCTTAAACACCAGAGTATAAACATATCCATAAAATCTCCATAAGTGGCAATTTCAGCAGGTACGGTATTACATTTTTGTCTACAAATTAAAATGACAACATGTTCAAATTGGAGACTGTAGAATGAGTAGAAGAAATTCAAGAAGAAACATTATGGAAAAAGATGATTAAAACATGAGCTTTTAAGATCACAGAGACATGGATATCTCCTCCCGACATTATCACTAGGGTTTTGTCTAAGACACCATTTATTGGTGGGTTTTCTTCATTCATAATGGCTACATACAGGGTTACACTCTTGCAGATGATAATTACAGGTCATTAAAACAACTTCCATTCACAGATTTGTTAGTTTTATTAAAATCCAAAGAATTGTGTAAACTTTGTCACAGAACTGAAGGGATTTGGAAAAGTTGTTCCCTTCATATACACCACGTCCACCGTTTATGTTTAATTTTCTATTTTCTTTTACATTCTTATTTATTAGGTTAGGAAATGCTCAATATAGCCACATCAAACCACAATGTCCCACCTTTTAGTGACACTGTATAAAGATACGAATAGAGTCCAAAGGGTTTGTATTCAAATTTGTTTTAAGAACAAATTTACTTCAACACAAGGCATAAATAAAATTAAATAACAGCGACATAACACTGGAGCAGGGGGTCAAATTGTTCAAATCCCTAGTAACTCTATGGCCATAAAAGAAATACAAAATGACTCCATTAGTGGAACATAATAAACATATCAATACAGTCTTAAAATATCAAAGTTTTATCAAAAAGTCTTGTTTTCAACTGAATATGTGACATATTTCATTCAATTAAGGTAGTGGATTAGTATTGACAATTGCCAATTTTTCGTGCCACCTCATATTTTAATATGCTATGTCAACATCCTTTGGCAATAACCAATACTTGCTTTTCATAACAACCTGATAATGCTGAAATTGCATACAAAAAATATGTAAATGAATAGAAAATGCAGAATTACCATTTCGGATCCTCTATCTGAAATTTGTAAGAAAATCTTTATGATAAATTTATAACAAGATCCTCAGAAATCAAAGAATGCAATCAAGCAAAATAATAGACTAGTTGACTCTGTTCACGAGAGGTAATGAAAAGTGTAACACCTCCTATGGGATAAAGCAGCTTGTGCACATTTTTTGATGAAAATAAAGCAAAAGAATCATTAAAACCAAATTTTGTGAATGTGGCTTTATGTATAAACCTGTGGACATATGAACATTTGTTAAAAATATCTGTCGGCAAGAAGAAAAGGAAAACTTCATATGAAGTTTCATATCTATTGGTAAAAACGATTTTCAAATTTTGGGGCTAATGGAAGGACCCTGACTCAATATTTGCTGACCAAAAAAATCAAATAGTGTCATCTAATGAACATGAAATTTTACCACAAATTGAACTATCACACATTTCGGCTAAACCACTTGAAACAAGTTACACGGCCATTGTGACCATTGATCTACTAATGGCACGAACAAAATGGTATACTGTATCTATGATGTTATTAAGTATGATGACTAGAAGGTTCTGCAGCTACTGGTACTGGTCAGAATGTATCTGATCTACAGACAGACTGACCAACAGAGTTTTAATTTAAGGTGACATTTAACTATTCATATTTTTTTTCACAAAATTTTTCAAGTGATGTATCTTTTTATTATATTTAAAAATTATATAAATCTACACATTTTTGAAAAAGTCTTTATATTTCTTTAGCAGATAAAACAGAATGTTTAAAGACTTTATGAATAAAATTTCATACAGCATAATACCCTACCTGAATGAGGGAGTAACCATTATGAGTTATGTTTACTTGCTTTGGTTAAATATAATAAATGTAATAAATAACTACATGTACAAAACATAAATCAGAATGTCTGAGCAAAAACAGTATAACTGCACCTTATTACCTGTAGA
This sequence comes from Mercenaria mercenaria, assembly GCF_021730395.1. Classification (NCBI taxonomy): domain Eukaryota; kingdom Metazoa; phylum Mollusca; class Bivalvia; order Venerida; family Veneridae; genus Mercenaria; species Mercenaria mercenaria. The sequence goes on from NC_069375.1 coordinate 66,920,454, forward strand.
TATAATTGCTTCATTCAAATTCTAGAAAATTCAATAAAACTACTAAAGAAAGGAACAACTGTTCATGTAAGATATGTATTACAATATTGATTCAAGTGAGGATGTGAAAATGGCAAAGTACATGTTTGGGAAATGTTTATCAAAATTGCCAGACTTTGACAAACAACACCAATACAATGTAATTTATCATGTCTTTGTGTATATAAATGAAAGCAAACTCAAATGTTGTACTGCTTCAGAATTCATGGCAATATTCTTTTTATTCTGGACCTTGTATTCATATCATATAGTTGAAACCATACCAGGTATTAATAAAGTTATGTATTTCCAAGGGTAAACTTTGTGAAAGATTTATCTAACAAGAGGGCCATTAAGGCCCTGTATCGCTCACCTGACCTATTGACCTAAAGATCATCAAGATAGTTTCATTAAGATATGGTCATAAATGTGGCCTCTAAACTGTTAACTAACTTTTCCTCTGATTTGACCCGGTGACCTAGTTTTTGACCCCACATGACCCAGATTTGAACTTGACCTAAAGATCATCAAGGTTAACATTCTGACTAAGTTTCATGAAGATACAGTCATAAATGTGGCCTCTAGAGTGTTAACAAGCTTTTCCTTTGATTTGACCTGATGACCTAGTTTTTGATTCCACCTGACCCAGATTTGAACCTGACCTATAGATCATCAAGATTAACATTCTGACCAAGTTTCATTAAGACATGGTCATAAATGTGGCCCCTAGAGTGTTAACTAGCTTTTCCTTTGATTTGACCTGGTGACCTAGTTTTTGACCCAATATGACCCAGATTCAAACTGGACTTTGAGACCATCATGATTAACATTCTGACCAAGTTTCATGAAGATACAGTCATAAATATGGCCTCTACAGTGTTAACATGCTTTTCCTTTGATTTGACCTGGTGACCTAGTTTTTGACCCCAGATAAACCAATATCGAACTCGTGCAAGATTTTATTAAGGGTAACATTCTGACCAAGTTTCATTAAGATTGGGCCAAAATTGTGACCTCTAGACTGTTAACAAGCTTTTCCTTTGATTTGACCTGGTGACCTAGTTCTTAACCCCAGATGACCCAATATCGAACTTGTCCAAGAATTTATTGAGAGTAACATTCTGACCCAAGTTTCATTAAGATTGGGCCAAAATTGTGACCTCTAGAGTGTTAACAAGCTTTTCCTTTGATTTGACGCGGTGACCTAGTTTTTGACCCCAGATGACCCAATATCAAATTCATCCAAGATTTTATTGAGGGTAACATTCTGACCAAGTTTCATTAAGATTGGGCCAAAATTGTGACCTCTAGAGTGTTAACAAGCTTTTCCTTTGATTTGACCTGGTGACCTAGTTTTTGACCCCAGATGACCCAATATCGAACTCATCCAAGATTTTATTGAGGGTAACATTCTGACCAAGTTTCAATTAAGTTGGGTCAAAATTGTGACCTCTATAGTGTTAACAAGCTTTTCCTTTGATTTGACACGGTTACCTAGTTTTTGACCCCAGATGACCCAATATCAAAATCGTCCAAGATTTTATTGAGGGTAACATTCTGACCAAGTTTCATTAAAATTGGTTCAAAATTGTGACCTCTAGAGTGTTAACAAGCTTTTCCTTTGATTTGACGCGGTGACCTAGTTTTTGACCCCAGATGACCCAATATCGAACTCGTCCAAGATTTTATTGAGGGTAACACTCTGACCAAGTTTCATTAAGATTGAGCCAAAATTGTGACCTCTAGTGTTAACAAGCTTTTCCTTTGATTTGACCCCGTGACCTAGTTTTTGACCCCAGATGACCCAATATCGAACTCGTCCAAGACTTTGTTGAGGGTAACATTCTGACCAAGTTTCATTAAGATTAGGCTAAAATTGTGACCTCTAGAGTGTTAACAGTCAAATTGTTGACGACGACGGACGACTGACGACGACAGACAACGGACACAGGGCGATCACAAAAGCTCACCTTAAGCACTTTGTGCTCAGGTGAGCTAAAAATCTATAAAACTCCATTACTGATTAATCATAATTAAATTTTAGGCATATCAATTACAACCAAAGTTGACCTCTGTATTTTGGGAAATTTTCTGGTATTTCACAAATTCTGAAAAAAAATCTTATATAGGTCAAGTTTTTTTTATAATTTTGTGTAATTAAAAATCATTTTATATGCACATTATTAAACAAGAACTGAAATTCTATCAAATACGATGTATAACACTATATAAATTGTAGCTTATCATTTGTAATTTTACGAAGTCAGACTTTGTCCATGAAAATTTTCGACGATGAAAAACACAACAATATTTACTCATAACTTCTCGACGACATGATTAATAACCACATCAGTATAAAACTTTGAACATACTGAACAGTTGTTAGCACTGGCTTAGACCTACCATATCAAATGAATTTGTAATTATAGTGAACATGAAAATGAATTAGTATCAAAACAAAGTATAAAAAAAGTGTTCAACAACAAAATCATGTATTTTATTCCATACTTAGTGACAGATACAGTACAACCTCTCCAGAGCGGCCCTCTCTTAAGCAAAAACCTCTCTATAACAAAATCATCAACATTTCCCTAAGCTGAAATATACTATGAAATTTACCTCTCCAGAGCAACAACCTCTACATAACAGTCAATATTTGTATCTCCCAAAGGGTGTTGTTCTACAGAGGTTGCACTGTAAATATCATATAAACCATCTGGGAAGTAGGAGCTTGACCTATCCAATATCCTTCGAGTATTCGTCCAATCTTTAAAACAACACCAAATGTTATTATGAAACACTTATCAAAAATTCAAATTTTGTCTAACAGACACTGGTACCACCATTTAGCAATTTTCTTTTCATGTAAATTATCAACCAGTTAAAACTCCGGAAAAATATTCCATAAAAACAAATTTTTTTAATAGTAGTATGTGACCATAATTCACATTTAAACCAATTAGATTAAAAAATGACTGTGGATATAGATAAAACAAATGAAGAACAATTTCAAAACTGCATTCCCCAACCAGACACATGTTGAGTGATCACACAAAAAAGATAATGTTCAAAAATTATAGATAAAGGCCTAAGATAAGAATCGTTATATAGCTGTCCATGGCTGTCTGAAGAACTGAGTTGGTAGGGGAGTACAATGTGTCGAATTAAAATCTTCCATGTAATTAGATGCCTGAAAAAAAAAAGAAGTAAAAAAACATTTCAGTATACAACTTGGTCGATAGTCTTCATTATTTTCTTATAATTTTACAAATTGGACAAAGAAAAACACTTTAAAGTTTTGATAACTGGCAGTTACTTGCAAAACATTGGGTTAAACAATAAAATCTATATTATTTTACACAGGGATAACACAGAACTATACATCTAAGACCAGATATTATCTTCAAAAAAATATTATAAGCAAATTTCATTGTCATTTCAGTTCAATCTGCTATGTCCCTATTTATTCAACCATAACTGTACTGGCTCTAGAGTGATTTGAATATTGGCTTTTGAAAACTGAACGCGATAATTATATTGAAATATATTTACTAGGCTAGTCGCTATCAGCTATGGCAACATTTTGGATATCATCATTTCACAAAGGGTTTCATATAAAAGGTGTATTAACAAAAAATAAAGGACAGAAAACAAGTTCGTTAAAATTCAGAAAAAAAATCTATGAAGAAAATGTTAACCATGATAATTATTTCAAAAGCTTCTCTGACATTTTGGCTCAATCTCTTTGGCTTTGATACCCTGAAGAAAAATCATGGCAATAACCTTTCTCCCAATGCATCTTTTACAACGTTTAATACTGAAACTTCATTAAATAAACTGCATATTCTTCAAATAACCCACTGGTCACACAAGAGGTTTTCCAAAATTTCTAAAGTTAACATAGGAACTACCTTGTGCAATTGAAAGATGGGCAGACATACAGATAAACAGACAGACTATAGGGACAAAATAAAGAGATCTGCATATTGGACATACTGCTTTCTATCTCTGTCCAAGATTTTATACAAAAATCTCTTCTACTTTTAAGTTATGGAAAATACATCAATTCAGACAGATAAAAGGATGAACAGATAAAGAAAAGAGAACAAAGAGTAATATGCATGTTTTTCACATTGTCATCTATCTATCATGTCTATACACCAAGTTTCAAGTACTTTTAAAGTTATCAAAGAATCAACTTTTTGTGTCATATTTTTGGACCATCTGTAGCTCAATAGCAACACAATAAAAGTATGTGTATATACTTGATATTGCCATCTATTAACACATGAAGTTTCATGGAAAAATATCAAGTATCTTTAACCCTTAGCCTGCTAGCGGCGATTGGTTTTGCCTTTGCGACCAGTGCAGACCAAGATCAGCCTGCATATCCGTGCAGTCTGATCATGGTCTACACTGTTCGCTATTCAGTCAGTAAATTTTTAGTAAACACCCCTTCAAATGATAAATGGTACTGCCCAAATTGGAAGATGGACCAGTCCATAAAAGAAATTTAGCATGGTAAGGGTTAAACTTACCACATGATCCCACTTTGTGTATTGGATGGATTGCCAAACAGACAGAGAAGGTGGGGTGCTAAACCGTAAGTCTCTTCTACAGATACTATGCTACGGGACTAAATACGCAGACAGGGACAACCAAAGTAAAAACACAATTAAAGCACATTTCAAAAGTAATTGTATAAGCTGTATGTTGACCTACCAGAAACAGTGCCATATGCGCTTTCTGTTGTTCTGTATAATCTGCCCCTATGTCCAATGGAAATGTCGTACTTTCCGCCTCCTCCATGAAAGACGTCATGGCTACTGTGCACCATTCTCTATCAACTTCTAAAGCTGCCATCAGAACTTCTAAAATGTTTACAAAATTTCTCGTATTGGAAAATATGTGTCAGAAACGCATTAATGATTACATTAGCATGGCTGGGTTTGTGCCAGTTGTTTGAGAAGAAAACATAACATTGTATAATCTCAAATAAAAAAATGTTTGATTTCCAGACTAGTGAGAGACTTTTACGATTTAAAATTTTACAGCATTACAACATTTTTTTGAACCAATGGATAAATAAATGAAAAGCAGAATAATTTGTATGATTATATCAAATGAGTCCAACCTGTTAAGCATTGCACCACTGACTCTTATCATTAATGCATCTACTTTGTCTAGATTAGAAGCCACAATGGCAATATCCAGGTAATATGAAAACTGGTAAAAGGAAACCACTCCTAGTATTATTCTAGGCATGTACAGCCATGTTCCTTACATGACAGTAATCTTCACTCTAACAAGAGGTGAGGGGAAAAGTACTGAAATACAATTATCTTTACCACTCAGCCAAAGAGTGAGGGGCATTTTTTGTAAAACTAATACCTTGTCCTCCTTTTTCCTTGCTAAGCCAATCTTCCAGAACTGGCTTTGTTGTGTTGTCTACAATATTTGGATATCTGTAAAGAAATAAAGAGAAACACATTGTTACTCTTACAGCTGTCTTATAGTAAAATTGACCAGCCTTTCTATTTTAAGTTAAATACCTACAATAAACTAGAGCTATTTCTGATGGTGATCAATACCCCCCAAAAAGATGCTCTGATACACATAAGGTAAAATGTTAAGATCATCACCTTTGACCTCCAAGTGTAACCTTTAATTTAGACATAGTGACCAGATTTGTATGCTCTGCATGTCCTTTTTATGACGTCAAACACTGAAGCTAGTTTTATGAAAATTATTCCAGTGATATAATTATATGATATGGATAGGACATGAAATAAATCTATCTGACCTCTGACCTCGAACTGTGAACTTGGATCCTGCATGATCCTGAACATATTATAAAACAAATATGTGTAAACATTCGAAAATCAATATACAGTCAGAAACAAAACTATCTGACCCTTCAACACCAACAGTGACCTGATTATCTAAGTTTATGCACTTTGCACATTGTCTTGAATGGGTAAAGAACTGTTGCTTGTTTTATGAAAATTCTTCCATATTTTTATCAGATATGAAACAGACACAAACTCACAGTATTTGAATTTTGACCTTCAAGCATGACCTTCACCTTGTGACTTGGGTCAGGCAAATATCATTGTATCATCATGGTTAATATTTATGTGTAGTTATTTGAAAATCAATACCCTGGCCTCCTGGCATGGCACTGACCTTGAATATAGTTACCTCAGTCATACTTATTTTAATCATATTATAATGGCGAACATTTATAGTAGTAATCCATCAAACTATTTTGGAAATATGCCTTACAGATGGGGATACGGATTCATCTACAGTCATTTGTGTATGTGATCACATTTTGACGGTAAACATTTGAGCATAGTTGACAGAAAATCCATGGAACAGTTTCAAAGATATGCCTTCAAAGACTGACAAATGGAAGTGCGTGACTCGATTATAGCCCGTACATAGTTCTTATCTGAGGGTATCTTAACCTGTTAAGAAATACTACATGCATGATCAGTATTAACACTTAGCCTCTGGTGGCAAGTGATTCTGCCTTTGCGACCAGTGCAGACCAAGATCAGCCTGCACATCCATGCAGTCTGATCATGGTTTGCACTGCTCCCCATTCAGTCAGTATCTTTTTGGTAAACACCCCTTTTAACAGTAAATGGTACTGTCCAAATTGAAACTTGGGCAAGTTCATTATAGAAATTTAGCATGATCAATATTAATGGTAAACAGCGCGTAATACCTGGCTTGTAATAACTTCAGAAGAAGGAAGTTCCCTCTATTTGTGTGTATTGCAGTTGGGTCTCTGAAAATACACAATAATTATAACAGTAAGTAAGGCTTTCACTGAACAAACTTTTCCTCAGCATGCAAATGGTGCCTAAAAAACAAGAAGCTGTCTTCTTTGGTTTAAGGACTGATTTATTTTTCAACAGTATTTTAGTTATGAACAGTTGGCACTAAAATTGACCAATTTCCCTGGATTTTGTACCAACTGTTCCACCTGAATCAGAGCTGGAATGAATGATATGAGCCCCGCCATGAGAAAACCAACATAATGGCTTTGCGACCAGCATGGATCCAGACCAGCCTGAGCATCTGCGCAGTCTGGTCTTGATCCATGCTGTTCGCTTTCAAAGTCTATTGCAATTAGAGAAACTGTTAGCAAACAGCATGGATCCTGACAAGACTGTGCAGATGCACAGGCTGGTCTGGATCCATGCTGGTCGCAAACCCACTATGTTGGTTTCCTCATGGTGCGGCTCATTTCAGAACTGATACAATGTCTTTTTATCAAACCATCACTGAGAAGATGTTTCATCCCTGGAATGACACCATGACCTCGTGATCCACAGACCTGTGCTCTCCCTATTGAGTAAGGCAGATTGGCTCTTTTTAGTTTTATCTTAAAAAGTCTCACCAAAGAAAACTGAGTACATCTTCTCTACCTAAAAGGATTGGATCTTTAATTCTATGGCACTCCCACAAAAACTAAGAATTCACAGTACTACAAAAACCAATCCATACAATATGGATTATGGGATTGCTACAAAGGAAAACAACTATAAACATAAATATTCTAATATAGATTTCTTAGGAAGAGATATTCTTAAGATAATGTTGCTTGAGAAAGTAGCGTAGGTATGCTGAAGGCACTCCAATGCTGTTGGGAGTTTTCTTGTGAAACAATAAGAAGCATTATGTTTTTAGTATGATCATGCCGCGGCATATCTCTGGTTCTGGCTATCTGCTACTGGCACCTTTTTCACATCTGTATATAGTAATATAGCTACCAAAGCATATCTTGTAATTGCTCTACTTACATAGTTGTCAGCATTTCATCTCTACTTCTTCTTATCAACAAAACTGGTCCTGGGTACCTAAAATTTAAATTCACATGCTAACATTATTATTGCATTAGGTCATACAAGAACAATACATATTTATGTTTATAGATGATATGGGATTAATATCATTTCAGGAACTATAAGGATTCATATAATATTTTATTGGTTGAATCATTGGATTAGAGTGCATAAACCACACTGGACTTATTACAAATCCATGTAACATACTGGCTATTCTTGGAAGACTTGCAAGAAGTCCGAACATGGTTTTTATGTTTCTAAATGAACACAAATTCACAATCAATTCTAAAATCAAAATAGATATCAGGCTATTAACCTTTTCAACATCTAAATAATTCTTTTTATATATTTAACAGCCAAAAAAAATCCGCCCTTGTTAAACTGTAATTCGCCTTTCTGTTCACAGTCTAAAGTTAGAGTTATATTTACTTTTTACTTTACAAGATGTGCTGCTAAATGAAGGTTAAGGTATCTGTTCACATCTTTCAGCTATACTTACGTTACAAGCTGTGCGGCTATATCAAGATTAAGGTATCTGTTCACAGTCTTTTCAACAAGACTTTCTGAAAAAATATTGTACAAATATTGCAACTTGGAAACCTTGGGTCCTGAGTTTCAAAGAAAGAAAAATAAACAAAAGGAAACATCAGATATCATCTTTTTTTTTCCAAGTATAATTATAAAAGGCAAAATGCATCTGGAAAATAACTGCTGACAATATGCTTAATTAGCTCATCTGATTTTTGAAAAAAAAAAGTGAGGAGTTATTGTCATCACTTGATCGGTGTCGGCGTCTGCGTCGGCGTTGCCTGGTTAAGTTTTATGTTTAGGTCAGTTTTTCTTCTAAACTATCAGAGCTATTGCTTTGAAACTTGGAACACTTGTCCATCGTCATAAGCTGACCCTGTATAGCAAGAAACATAACTCGATCCTGCTTTTTGCAAGATTTATGGCCCCTTTTGTACTTAGAAAATATCAGATTTTTTGGTTAAGTTTTATGTTTAGGTCAACTTTTCTCCTAAACTATCAAAGCTATTGCTTTGAAACTTGCAACACTTGTTCACCATCAAAAGCTGACCCTGTACATCAAGAAACATAACTCCATCCTGCTTTTTGCAAGAATTATTGCCCCCTTTGGTCTTAGAAAATCAGTTTTCTTGGTTAAGTTTTATGTTTAGGTCAGCTTTTCTCCTAAACTATCACAGCTATTGGTTTAAAAGTTGCAACACTTGTTCACCATCATAAGCTAACCCTGTACAGCAAGAAACATAACTCCATCCTGCTTTTTGCAAGATTTATGGCCCCTTTTGGACTTAGAAAATATCAGATTTCTTGGTTTAGTTTTATGTTTAGGTCAACTTTTTTTCTTAAACTATCAAAGCTATTGCTTTGAAACTTGCAACACTAAATGTTCATCATCATAAGCTGACGCTGTACAGCAAGCAACATAACTCCATCCTGCTTTTTGCAATAATTATTGCCAGTTTTGGACTTAGAAACTCATTTTCTTGGTTGAGTATTATGTTTAAGTCAACTTTTTTCATAAACTATCAAAGCTATTGCTTTAAAACTTGCAACAGTTTTTCATCATCATAAGCCAATGCTGTACATCAAGAAACATAACTCTGCCCTGCTTTTTGCAAGAATGATGGCCCTTTTAGACTTAGAAAATCATGGGTAGGACAATATTTCTATTATACAAAAAAAATCAGATGAGCTGCGCCCCCAGGTGAGCCTTTTTTTATTATTCCCAAATTTGGAAAATACTAATACGGTGAAGTAGGTCAAATGTTTCTTCTGATACAACACGATTGGCTGTGTCGCTAAGCTTTGGTCAAATTTAAAAGCTGTAGCTAACATTAAGGTAGTACATTATCAATTCAAGGGTTCAAAGTTCATTCGAAACACAAATCATGCACTGCTACAAATTGCAGGCTGAGCTTGGCTAATGGTGGCAAAGTAGAATCACTATAAAGCATCAAAAGTAATTCAATTCTGTACAATGCAGGTCAAATTGCACACGAATTGCAGAAATGTGAGTAGGCGCAATAGTTCAATCAACAAGACAAAGGTTCATTCTCATGAACATCAAACATTTTGCATTACAATATTTAAGCTGTATTAGAAATTGAAAGTAGTTCATAGTCAATTTGAAGTATCAAATTCATTTTAAGTGACAAAACTGATTACAGTGAGTCCAAAATGAATCTGTACTTCAAAATGAAAGTGTCAATTTCCATGTCCAAGTGTAAAATATTGATCTTCGCCTACAAATAATGGCATTGGCAAATTTAATGTGTACTTTTATGCAATGCTGAAAATGTACTTGTCACATTTTTGTCAAAAGTTATAGGATCCAATTTTTTTCTAAAAAAACTATCCTTGATCTGCAAATGTGATCTCCTTGTATTTATTTAAATAGTCAATTATTCAATTCAGGTAAATTTACAATGATACCCAAAAAGTTCATACATTTAAGCAATTTACCTTTGAGATTTTCATTTAAGATAAATATCGTGCAAAAAAGGTTTTTAAGTTTTCATCACCAACACAAATATACCTTGTAAATTTGCCTACAGCACAGAAGTGGAGTCTCATCAAGCAATCAGTTTCTAAATTTTTTTGTGGTGAACAAAACAATAGGATTCTCAAATTGAACTGTAGTTAGAAAGTAACAGTAGTCGCTAATAATGTAAGGAAATAAGAATTTTCAACATCTAAAATTAGAGCATGTGTTGAAATTTGACCGTGCTTAATATACAATTGAAACCGTAGTTCAATCATCTGTATAAATCAAATTTCATTTGAAACAAAACTCAATTACCTTGTCCAAATTTGAAGCCTAACCTCAAAAAAATGTTTGAAATTAGGCCTCTTAATCTCGTCAATTCAAGTTGTTATAAAGTTTTTCTCGTGCACAAAATTCAGCAGTGTGGACTGAAATCTGACTGTCTCAATTGATCGTACACTAGTCAGATCAAGGTCAGACTGAAATCATGTTTCATCTGCACTCATTCAAAATATACATGTGTCCAAATTTGAATGCTGTAGTTATTGACAAGATTTTAAAAGCTTTTCCTATATATGTCTTTATGACCATGTGACCCCCAGGCGGGCCATATTTGAACCTAGGGATAATTTGAACAAACTTGGTAGAGAAACAGAGATGATGCTACATAACAAATATCAAGCCCTAGGCTTTGCGGTTTGGACAAGAAGATTTCAAAGTTTTTCCCTATAAGTCTATTAAACATATGACCCCCAGGCGGGCCATATTTGACCCAAGGGGGATAATTTGAACAATCTTAGTAGAAGACCACTAGATGATGTCACATGCAAAATATAAGCCCTAGGCCCTGTGGTTTTGGACAAGAGTTTTTCAAATTGTTTTCCCTATATAAGAAAATTAAACAATGTGACCCGGGCGTGACCAAATTTGACCCCAGGATATAATTTGAATCATCTTGGTAGAGGACCACTAGATGATGCTTCATACCAAATATCAAAGCCCTAGGCTCTGTGGTTTTGGACAAGAAGATTTTCAAAATTTTTCCCTATATAAATCTATGTAAAAGGTAAAAGGTAAAGGTCTTGTTTTATTATAGTGTCACCCCTATTGAAAGGGCCAGCCAATTTGGCTTATGAGACACCTTTATTGTGCGTACCAATTACCTCCCAACTCCTACCACTATGCCAGGCACCAGGCGGATAGAAGTCGGTAACCATTCATTTAACTAGCTCGCAGCTCACGAACCGGCCTTTTCGGAACGAGTCCCATGACAAACATCCCCCGGACGAACGCTCCCCATGGGGCTCGAACCTTCGACCTCCCGATCCCGAGGCGGACGCCTTAACCACTGGGCCACGGTGACCGGTAAAAAATATGGAATGCTTCACGAATTTGCGTGTCATCCTTGCGCAGGGGCCATGCTAATCTTCTCTGTATCATTCCAATTTTAGTATATGTACTGCCGAAGCAAATTATAAAAATAAACAAAGGGCCATAACTCACTCAAAAATTGTTGAACCAGTCTGATTTTCAGGGGGACACAACTAGGGTACCAATACATCATTCTGACAAAGTTTGGTCAAAATCCCCCTAGTAGTTTCTGAGGAGATGCGATAACGAGAAATTGTTAACGGACGGACGGACGGACTGACGGACGGAATGACGGACGGATGGACCACGGACGCAGAGTGATTTTAATAGCCCACCATCTGATGATGGTGGGCTAAAAATCAGATGAGCATCAGCACCCGCAAGGCGGTGCTCTTGTTTTTCTATTATCCCCAATGCCATATGGAAAAATATCTAATACTGGTGTGACTGGTATGTGTAAATGGTCTGTCTTCTGGTGAATACAAATACTGAATATAGGTTTGTCTGACTTTAAGCTTTAGCCTGCTAAATTTCTATAAAGGACTGGTCCATCATTCAATGGGCAGTACCATTTACCATTCGAATGGGTGTTTACTGAAAATTTACTGACTGAATAGCGAACAGTGTAGATCATGATCAGCCTGCACGAATGTGCAGGCTGATCTTGGTCTGCACTGGTGGCAAATGCAGAATCATTTGCCACCAGCATGCTAAATGTTATCAGATTTGTACTGAGAAATATGCACAACCAAATATGCAGCAGAAATACTGTGTCAGGCACGCAATATTATTCAACAAAAAAACAAGACTTAGTGTATAATCATTTCTCAATGTAAAACTTATCATTTTTTATTACATATATGCATCTACAATCACTATTATTACATGTATATAAATGCATTGATAAAATTTGTAAGTTAACATTAGTAACATTGAAAATATTATCAATGATGACCATTTTAAAGTGAAAAACTGATTACAGTTATGTCACAAATGAAATTGTCACACATCAGACACGAAATTTCAAATTTTGCCTGTCACAATGGATAAATATTGATGTCTCTCGTCTTACTGTAAATAAATGGAGACTGAAAATATATATGTGATAACCCTTTATATGCAGTCTTGAAAATTACTTGTCAACATTTTATTTAAAATGAATTATACCGGTAGATTAATTTTGTTAAAAAAAAAATTCCCTGTTCGATCTGACGAAATAGATCAAATCTCCCATTTTTATTTCATTTTCAAACATATACTAATTTTCAATTCATTAAATTTTAAAATGAGTACCCATGAAAGTTCATACTTTTAAGCTAATTTTTTTTCCTTTTTAAGGTTTTTCATTTAAGAAAATTATCGTGCATGAAGGAATTGTTTTTAGTTTTGTCATCACCAACACAAATTTTGTTCTGCTACAGCACAGAGGCTGGTGCAGCACGGAGGCTGGTGCCTATATAAAATGACAAACATTTTCTAAATTTTGACTTTGTGGTGAACAAACAATAGGATCTCTCATTCACTGTTATTAACTTAAAGTAACTAGTTTGCTGCTAAATTAAGTAAAGGAAAAATAACAATTGCTTCAAACACACCTCTCATAAATTTAGAGCATTGTTATTTGAAATTTGACCGTCCTTAATTCACCTCTCACAATTTGAAACCTTGTCAGTTCTCAATTCATCTGTAATAAATCAACCATTGTCATTTGAAATCAGATCATTCTCAATTTACCTCTCACAATTTGCAATTCTGTCTTTTCTCAATTCTCCTCTCATAAACTAAGACTGCTGTTATTTGAAATTTGTCCATTCTTTAAATTCATCTGTTACAAATTCAGACAGCTGTTGACTGAAATCTGACTGTTCTTACCAGTTATTCATCTGTTACAAATTCAGACAGTTGTTGACTGAAATCTGACTGTTCTCAATTCGTCTGTTACAAATTCAGACAGCTGTTGACTGAAATCTGACTGTTCTGAATTCGTCTGTTACAAATTTAGACAGCTGTTGACTGAAATCTGACTGTTCTTAATTCATCTGTTACAAATTCAGACAGTTGTTGACTGAAATCTGACTGTTCTCAATTCATCTGTTACAAATTCAGACAGTTGTTGACTGAAATCTGACTGTTCTTAATTCATCTGTTACAAATTCAGACAGTTGTTGACTGAAATCTGACTGTTCTTAATTCATCTGTTACAAATTCAGACAGTTGTTGACTGAAATTCCTATGTTTCAATTCATCTGTTACAAATTCGACAGTAGTTGACTGAAATCTGTCTGTTCTCAATTCATCTGTTACAAATTCAGACAGTAGTTGACTGAAATCTGTCTGTTCTTAATTCATCTGTTACAAATTCAGACAGTTGTTGACTGAAATCTGTCTGTTCTTAATTCATCTGTTACAAATTCAGACAGTTGTTGACTGAAATCTGACTGTTCTTAATTCATCTGTTACAAATTCAGACAGCTGTTGACTGAAATCTGACTGTTCTTAATTCATCTGTTACAAATTCAGACAGTTGTTGACTGAAATCTGACTGTTCTTAATTCATCTGTTACAAATTCAGACAGCTGTTGACTGAAATCTGTCTGTTCTTTATACATCTGTTACAAATTCAGGCAGTTGTTGACTAAAATATGTCCATTCGTAATTCATCTGTTACAAATTCAGACAGTTGTTGACTGGAATCTGACTGTTCTTAATTCATCTGTTACAAATTCAGACAGTTGTTGACTGAAATCTGTCTGTTCTTTATACATCTGTTACAAATTCAGGCAGTTGTTGACTAAAATAATATTATGTCCATTTTTAATTCATCTGTTACAAATTCAGACAGTAGTTGACTGAAATCTGTCTGTTCTTAATTCATCTGTTACAAATTCAGAGAGTTGTTGACTGAAATCTGTCTGTTCTTAATTCATCTGTTACAAATTCTGACAGTAGTTGACTGAAATCTGTCTGTTCTTAATTCATCTGTTACAAATTCAGACAGCTATTGACTGAAATCTGTCTGTTCTAAATTATACTCATGTTTTGTTCAAATGATGTTTATGTAAAAACTGACTGTTTTAACTTAATTCTAAACTCATTCAAAATCTTGTTGACAATCTATAGCTACTGCTAAATGAGCAATAATTAATGATCCAAACACACCTTAAATTATCAGATTTTATATATTGACGTCATGTTTTTGTTAACTGATAATTGCTCGTAGACTTACTTGCTAAATGAACAATAACCCAAACACACCTCCTTAATTTGTCAGTCTTTATATACTGACGTCATGTTTTTGTTAACCAAAAATCTCACATTCACCCTCTGAATCAAATGTAGTAAAAGGAATATGGCAAGACTAAAAGTAAGTTTTATACCTATGCATCAACTGTTAAAAAAAAAATCAAAATGAATGCTAAGCATATGCGTGGATTGGCATATCCAAACACTTTTGTCCAACAAAACCAATAAGTGCAAGGCCAATTGTAAACTCTTAAGATAGATTATTTACTGACATCCAAATGCAATTATATTATGCAAGTATATTTTGTCTGTCTCCAAGAAACTAAAAATGATTTTCATCCGAAAATACTTTGGAAAAAATGTTTCTTTGAGCTTTTAATGATGAAGTTATTGCAATTTAAGTTTATTTCTCAAATGATAAAGTTACTACAGTACAGAAATCAGACATTTTTGCATGTCTTCTTTTTTGTCTACTTTTGCAACCTTGGAAACAGATACTAGCTTTTGTTATAAATAGTCCTATATATTTTGCATGTTAACCATTAAAACACAAATATTCTACCTCTCTATTTCTAATTTTACATGAGCAAATTTTTAACCTCGTGAAAATATCTAAATATACAGTAACTTACTTGCAAATTCTGGCATTTTTGCTAGAGCTAATGGCATCATTTCATCAAAAGTTGCATCCAGTATCTACAACAGAACGACACTTTCAATGAAGCATTGATTTTCAAACAAAATTCACAAGCTGAAAGTGAAACTGAATAATATGATTAAACACCTATTTCTATACAATGACATATCCAATGGCGCTGTACATTTGATTTAACAAACCTTAAAAATATAATTGATGAAATGCGTTAAAACCAAGTGGGCGACAGGAAATGGAAAGTTGTAGAGGGAAACTAAGGGACAGCACGCAGGTTGCTGCCGATGCGGTGGCTGGTCTTTGGGCAATATTGAAAAACCAATTACTAACAACTAAAAAATTAAAAAATAATAAACAGTGCCATGCAGTCTCGTATCAAGAGATTTACTTTGGCATAATGCTAACAGCAGTTCATTCCACAGTTTTGGACCAACAGTACAGAAGCTTCATTTATTAAATGTTTTACACTTGAAACAACAAAACCACAATAAAGAGATGTGTGACTAAATTCATCTGTTTAAAGCAAAAAAAAAAACAAGAAAAAACCAAGAGCTGCCTGATGACAGAACACTCATCTTTTCTCAGGGCTTGACTCTGAATTACAGCTTTGCCAGTAAAAACTTAAAACTTTTGAAAAGTCAAGCTAAAAATGGAATGAGAAAAAAAGAATTTACATACTGTAAAATCATTTAATTTTGTGGGCATGAAATTTCGTGGTTTTGGTCATAACGGAAATTTCGTGGGGACATGAATTCGTGGATTTCAACTTTTGAACATAAAATGAATGGGAATTTTACTTGTTCGTTGTGATTAAATTTCGTGGATTGACTACCACGAAATCCACGAAAATTAGTCCCCCACGAATATTAATGATTTCACAGTATCAATCTTTATCACATATGCATTTAAATCTACAATGTGAGTAAAGTGCTACTGCTAACTGGCGAACAAGGTGAATAATTACCCTAAAGTTAGCAGGTTTTTAAATGATTATTCTGTCAATTGTTTGGACAAATATTATAAAAATTTAGTACAAAGAGAAGGATATATTTCATAAACTTATATAGAGTTATAGTTCCTGCTCTTCCTCCCATTGCTACCGATCTTTCAATATCCAACAGAGCTGTCTCCCTTTACAGCAAAGAGACCTCTGCCACTACAAACAATTTTAATGTTGATAAGTCTTATTTTTTCATCATTCGAGATCAGATTTTCATTACTGAATGTTTTTTAATGTATTTCAAATATTTAATCTAATGTGGGTGATAAAATGAATACACTAAGCTGAAATTAAAAAAATAATATAAATGTATGAATTTTGTTTTAACAGTCATTCTCTTTCTTGTCATATGATCTGGCGGTCAGTCTCTTGAAAAGAAAAAAATTCATCTACATTTTTCATTAATGCAACATGGGATTGACAATCTTACAAAAACACAATCCTTCACCTTTGCGGATCACGTTCTCATGTTAGCTAATAAATTTCTTTTGTAGTAATTTAGGTCACAGAACATACATTAAAAATATGATTGTATAAAATTTCGATCAAATCTCAGAATAAAAAAAAAACTTTCTTTGAATTTTTCCTTCAGTTCCTTAATATAAAACAAAAAAATTAAACACCTGCGTGATGATATGACACTTTTTCATAATTAAAGTTCTTGTTTTATTGCTTGAAAAATTAATGTAACTTTATCCTAGTAAAAAGAATCGCATAAACATGTTGTATCAAATCATTACTTTCATAAATGAAAAAGCCCATTTTTTTTTTTATGGAATAATATTAACTGAATATTGAACTACTTAGATTTTGTTAACACTAAAATATTAATTTCTGCTGAAAAAAAACAAGAGCTGTCTGATGACAGCGCGCTCGACTATTCGAAGAATTGATTGAAGAGTGGGGTCAAAATATTTCCACGGATATTCAGACTAAAGAAATAAATAGATTAGACAAACAATGTTCCTGTATTACTTTGATTTCGATAAGTCTTGCACTAAATGGCAATATATGAGGCAATTTCAAAGTCCAAAAATGGCCATAATTCAGCCAAAATAGATGACAGAGTTATTTCCTACAGATAGAGACTATTATACTAAAGAAGTGATAAAAGTTTCAAAGCCATAAGTCAAACACTTTACAAACAAGAGGACCATGATGGTCCTGAATCGCTCACCTATCCCCACATGACCCAGTGTTGAACTGAGTATGACGTCGTTATTCTATTATTGACAAAGTGACCTAGTTTTTCAGCACATGTACCTAGATATCATCAAGAAAAAAATTCTGACCAATTTCATGAGATCCATTGAAATATATGGCCTCTAGAGAGGTCACAAGGTTTTTCTATTATTTGACCTAATGACCTAGTTTTGAAGCACGTGACCACTTTTAAACTTGACTAGATATCATCAAGGTGAACATTCTCACAATTTTCATGAAGATCTCGTGAAAAATATGCCTCTAGAAAGGTCACAAGGTTTTTCTATTTCGACCTACTGACCTAGTTTTGACGCACATAACCCAGTTACGAACCTGACCTAGATATCATCAAGCTGAACAGTCTCACCAATTTTCATGAAGATCTCATGAAAATATGGCCTCTAGAGAGGTCCAAGGTTTTTCTATTTTTAGACCTACTGACCTAGTTTTTGACCCCACGTGACCCAGTTTCGAACCTGACCTAGATCTCATCAAGGTGAACCTTCTGACCAATTTTCATGAAGATCCCATGAAAATATGGCCTCTAGAGAGGTCAAAGGTTTTCTATTTTTAGATCTACTGACCTAGTTTTTAACCCCACGTGACCCAGTTTCAAACTTGATCTAGATATCATCAAGGTAAACATTCTGACCAATTTTCATGAAGATCCATTGAAAAAAATGGCCTCTAGAGAGGTCACAAGGTTTTTCTATTTTTAGACCTACTGACCTAGTTTTTGACCGCACATGACCCAGTTTCGAAACTTGACCTAATATCATCAAGGTGAACATTCTGACCAATTTTCATGAAGATCTCATGAGAAATATGGCCTCTAGAGAGGTCACAAGGTTTTTCTATTTTTAGACCTACTGACCTAGTTTTTGACCCCACATGACCCAGTATCGAACTTGACCTAGATATCATCAAGGTGAACATTCTGACCAATATTCATGAAGATCTCATGAAAAATATGGCCTCTAGAGAGGTCACAAGGTTTTTCTATTTTTAGATCTACTTACCTAGTTTTTACCCCCACGTGACCCAGTTTCGAACTTGACCTAGATATCATCAAGCTGAACATTCTGACCAATTTTCATGAAGATCCATTGAGAAATATGGCCTCTAGAGAGGTCACAAGGTTTTTCTATTTTTAGACCTAATGACCTAGTTTTTGACCCCACATGACCCAGTTTCGAACTTGACCTAGATATCATCAAGGTGAACATTCTGACCAATATTCATGAAGATCTCATGAAAAATATGGCCTCTAGAGAGGTCACAAGGTTTTTCTATTTTTAGACCTACTGACCTAGTTTTTGACCCACGTGACCCAGTTTCGAACTTGACCTAGATATCATCAAGGTGAACATTCTGACCAATTTTCATGAAGATCTTGTGAAATATATGGCCTCTAGAGAGGTCACAAGGTTTTTCTATTTTTAGACCTACTGACCTAGTTTTTGACGGCACGTGACCCAGTTTCGAACTTGACCTAGATATCATCAAGGTGAACATTCTGACCAATTTTCATAAAGATCCCATGAAAAATGTTTTTGTTTGTTTGTTTGTTTTGGGTTTAACGCCGTTTTTCAACAGTATTTCAGTCATGTAACGGCGGGCAGTTAACCTAACCAGTGTTCCTGGATTCTGTACCAGTACAAACCTGTTCTCCGCAAGTAACTGCCAACTTCCCCACATGAATCAGAGGTGGAGGACTTATGTTTACAGACACAATGTCGTTTATCAAATAGTCACGGAGAACATACGCCCCGCCCGAGGATCGAACTCGCGACCCCGAGATCCGTAGACCAACGCTCTTACCTATTGAGCTAAGCGGGCGGGCTCATGAAAAATGTGACCTCTAGAGTGGTCACAAGCAAAAGTTTACGGACACACGCATGCACGCACGGACGCACGACGGACGCCGCGCGATCACAAAAGCTCACCTTGTCACTTTGTGACAGGTGAGCTAAAAATATGAACTGGTACGAAAAACTTAACCAAGATTTCAAAGTCAAAAGGGGCCATAATTCAGCCAAAGTCCTTGATGGAGTTATGTACTCTTGCCTATAACTGGACATGGTGATGGTAAACAGGTGTTGAAAGTTTCAAAGATTTATCTGAAAAGACTTTGTCAAAATATGAACTGGTACGAAATATTAACCAAGATTTCTAAGTCAAAAGGGGCCATAATTCAGCCAAAATCCCTGATGGAGTTATGTACTCTTGCCTATAACTGGCCATGGTGATGGTAAACAAGTGTTGAAAGTTTCAAAGCTTTATCTTAAAAGACTTTGTCAAAATATGAACTGGTACGAAAAACTTAACCATGAATTCTAAGTCAAAAGGGGCCATAATTCAGCCAAAATCAATGATGGAGTTATGTGCTCTTGCCTATAACTGGCCATGATGATGGTAAACAAGTGTTGAAAGTTTCAAAGCTTTATCTTAAAAGACTTTGTCAAAATATGAACTGGTACGAAAAACTTAACCATGATTTCTAAGTCAAAAGGGGCCATAATTCAGCCAAAATCCCTGATGGAGTTATGTACTCTTGCCTATAACTGGCCATGATGATGGTAAACAAGTGTTGAAAGTTTCAAAGCTTTATCTTAAAAGACTTTGTCAAAATATGAACTGGTACGAAAAACTTAACCATGATTTCTAAGTCAAAAGGGGCCATAATTCAGCCAAAATCCTTGATGGAGTTATGTGCTCTTGCCTATAACTGGCCATGATGATGGTAAATAAGTGTTGAAAGTTTCAAAGCTTTATCTCAAAAGACTTTGTCAAAATGTGGACTGGTACGAAAAACTTAACCAAGGTGTGACGCCGACGCCGACGCCGTGGTGAGTAGGATAGCTCTACTTATTCTTCGAATAGTCGAGCTAAAAAACGTATCTTTTTTTCTAAATTTGTATAAAGTAATGTAGTCAGAATAAAATTTATTATTTAAGAAATATTATGATCTTAAATTTCATTTGGTTTCAACTTACTGAAATGAAGTTCTTTATAAAGTACATTTTTGTACCATTAATACCCATGCTTGATGCACCCTAATGTATAATGCATACCCTGAATTGTGCCTGCCAAAGGAATAACACAATCTGGCTGTTTAAAGCAGGTGGTTGCTTAACAAATGTTCAAATTAGAGCAAGCAAATTCAGTGCGTTTATATCCCCGGCTGAATAGGTTATTTTGTAAATGAGAGGGCTACATTTTGAAAGACATTTACTTTCAAGATATACACAAGTAATGTACAATAGGACTATACCATGGTTTGTTAGTTATGTGACTGATCTGAATACAGTGTGATTTAACTTTTAAATGACAAAAGTTGCATGGGCAAAACTGCCCTACAGTGATCTATATTTGTGTTAAATTTCATCAACATCCATCAATGGGTTATTTTTTTGGGAGAATTAATAAATTTTAACAACTAAAGGGCAATACTTCTGCAGTAACTGTTACTGAAGACATACGGATGAAAATGCACAGGCACCATCACCCTATAGTGATCTATATTTGTTTTAAATTTCATGACGATCTATCTATGGATTACTTTGTTGTGTGGGAATTTACCGATTGTATAACAATTAAAGGGCAATAACTCTGAAGTAACTGAAGTAATCCTCACGACCGTTGCCGGTGCACCACTATCTTACAGTGTTCTGCATTTGCGTAAAGTTTCATGAAAAGCCATCAATAGGTTACTTTGATACAGTCAAAAATCAGGACCTTTTTACCAAATTCGGAAGAAGTCTGCTTTTACTGAGTCAAGGAGAATAATACTAAATGTGATCAAAGGTCGAGTGTTAATTCCTGATCAGGAAAGTGGCTGTTACTGGTGGCGGCTATGTCAGGTTAAAAGGCATCTCTTAGAGAAAATTTCTTTAGTGTATCATGTACTTACAACAAATTTTACATCTGGATAATTCATAGCTGCCCATGTTGCAGTATAACCTCCTATCGACCATGCATATAGAATGATATTATCTGGGGTAAACCCAAGTTTATGTATAGAATACTGCATAACTGCGTCTATTGCACATTGTTCCTGTGATGGGAATGGTACACCCTGAAACATACGAATAATATACGTTCTATGTTAAAAGCTTTACTGTACTTCCAGTGTTTGTTCTTGGGACTCTTAAGTCTGAAAAAAGGAATCAAGACAGCTTGAAGAAAATGGTATTATTGTTATTTCATGCAAACCAAATCACGTTTTAAATTCCACAAACTTGCAGCCTTAGAAAAGTATCTGATTTTATAGTACGTATTAAGCAAAATAAGAAAAAAAAACAGTAACACTTTTCAAATTAAGATACAGATACTTTGAGAAAGCTAGTGCATTTGTAAAATCTCATTTGCTCACTCATTTGGTTGTGGATTCTTTCAAACACACAGAAAAACCTATAAACACTGTCTTTGTGATTTTTTATTGACTGAGTGTGTTAAAGACTTGTTAATAAATATTCCTGTTATGCAACAAGGATCAGTTAACCCTTGCCCTGTTAAATTTCTATAATGAACTTGTCCATCTTTCAATTTGGATTGTACCATAACTGTTGAAAGGGGTGCTTACCAAAAAGATACTGACTGGATAGCGAACAGTGCAGATCATGATCAGACTGCACAGATGTGCAGGCTGATCTTGATCTGCACAGGTTGCAAAGGCAGAATAAATTGTGTCCAGCATGGTAAGGGTTAACATAGTGTTTCTGGGTCCTACAACAGTACTGACATGTTCTGCGTAAGTAAATGACATCTTCTCATGTCTCAGAAATGTTGGGACAAATGACCCATGACCCCCTGTCTTCTGTGAAACCATCTTTGCAAACATGCCATGCCATGGATCAAACTTATGACCGATCAGTTCAAAGTCTTGTGGTCTAACCTCTGAGCAACCAAGGCAAACATATAATTTATTTATTTTTATTTTGTTGGGTTTAAAGTCGCACCAACACAATTATAGGTCATATGGCGACTTTCCAGCTTTAATGGTGGAAGAAGACCCCAGGTGCCCCTCCATGCATTATTTCATCAGAAGTGGGCACCTGAGTAGAACCACCGACCTTCTGTAAGCTAACTGGATGGCTTCCTCACATGAAGAATTCAACGCATCGGGTGAGGTTCAAATCCACATCGATGATAGGCAAATGATTTAAAGTGAACGACCTTAACCACTCGGCCACTGAGGCCCCCAAACTATATATTTATAAAGTCTCATTCCTAAATTCCTTTATTCTGAACAATGATGAACAACTTACAGAGCTTCCAGCAAATCCTGGATGATTCCAGCCTATCACAGAGTAGTCAAGGTCAAGTGGCGTTGCCATGGCACCTATCTCATAGAAACCTGCATTACCCTCACATGTCACAACCTGGTGAAAATAAGATTAATTACTTGTATATGATATTTTGTTCCACATCAAAGGATGACAGATATATAATTTTTTTAGTAAGAGATGACTTTCAGCTATCTTTTTTTCTATCTCACTGCTAAGTAAGAGCTTACAATAATACTTTTATAAATTTAATGGTTAAGTCTAAATGCATTTTGTTTGTTGAATCTATACAATACAGCTTATAAAATCCAATTTCCCATGAAATCTATTGTGTCAAG
Organism: Mercenaria mercenaria; assembly: GCF_021730395.1. Taxonomy (NCBI): domain Eukaryota; kingdom Metazoa; phylum Mollusca; class Bivalvia; order Venerida; family Veneridae; genus Mercenaria; species Mercenaria mercenaria. Next base: position 66,943,935 of record NC_069375.1, read on the forward strand.
AAAGAGAATATTCCTGAAGTCACAACATTTTATGTTTGTTTATTACATCTCACCTCAAAACGAAATATGAACATATTACCAGACAATGCCCACTGAAAGCAGTTTATGGACCAGTCTATCATTTCTAAAGTTAACCAATTCAAAAACATGAAACATTAAAACCATTTAGACAATGGAATTGAATTTAAAAACAAGAGCACCACCTACAGGTGCCATTGCTTGTCTGCAAGTGCTGGACAATATGTAAGAAAAGAGTTACAGTTCTGATTTTCTAAGTACAAAAATGGCCATGATTCTTACAAAATGCAGGTAAGAATTATGGTTCTTTGTCTACTTACTTATCTAATGATGACAAACAAGTGTGCAAAGCTTCAAAGCTGTAGCTCTTAAAGTTATTTTAGAAAAGGTGGACTTAAACAAAAAGTTTAACCCTGCCGACGTCCATAGTCTGATTACATTATGTTGAAACTTACCAAAGTTTTTCCAAACCTGGAATTTGAGTTCCTTCTATCTACAAACATTGTGTCTATTTCATTGTTGTCCTCTGTTAAAAGTTTAGCTCTTTCTCCTTGTTTCTGTAATCAATCACAGATGGTAAACAAAAGTGGAAATGCAACAAGATTTGCCATTTTGTTTAAAATTTACACAGTACATTCATTTGTCACAATTCAGTTGTTCATAAATATCTACAAAGTTCCTTTAACTTTCAAATTTGCATGTAGTGCAGTAGCAATGAAAACATTTAATATCTTAATAATTATTAACATTTCCTGATTTATGTAAGAGAAAGTCCCCCCTCACATGGACATTCAAATCTATGTATTGTGAAATTATTTAATTTCGTGAGCACAAAATTTCGTGGTAAGGACCAAAAAAGGCTTAGCCTATTTTTTTTATATTAATTTGTGTTTTTTTACCTCTGAACATAAAATAAGTTAGAGCGTTTAAGTTTGTGACTTGACTCAAGCACCAATTCACAAAAACTATTCCCTCAAGAATATTTATGAACTCGCAGTATTTATTTTTTGTACACAAAAAAACCCACAAAAAATAATTCATTAACTGCATGTAAGTATTTTTCACAAACTCACCGCAATGTATAAATACTCAGTTGACTAACAGGCAAAATTGGCTTGTCAATTAACCAGTAAAGTAATGGCCTTACTGTAGACTGAACTATGAAGAAAGCCGCAAATTATGACCACAATTAGACAGAAAAAGCTGTAAACTTTATGATTTTGAGCAATGGAATAAAACCAAGTAGTTTGTCCATTTCGAGTAAAATTCAAAGGACTGATCAATAATTTTTCATAATTCTGTTTAATTGGAAATAATTTCACATGCCAATTAGTAATAAAGAGGGTCAATGATGGAAATCGAACAGCTATAAAACAATAGAATTTAGTTTATTTTTTAACACTGCTAGGACATCAGGCATTGTCAATAAAGAAACAGTCATTTGACAATCGCTATTCCTGACAGGATAATGCCCTGATAAATCAGTACATCACTAGTATGTACAAAATATTATTACCTCCTCCACAAGCTTAGCTCTTCCCTGACAGAGTGGCCCCTCTGAAAACAAAAACAAAAGCCAGTTGTTAGAATAAAGATTCTTGCTTCCCTTGAAAGGAAATAATACAGTTGTCTGTTCATGTGCCATGGATATTCCTGTACTTCCCTACCGAAAGACCTCATAAACTGTACACATAACGTCAGTAAATACCCAAATCTATTTGTCATCACAATCTATTTTATTTAATTGGAGATGATAAAAAAGGATACAAAAATGTTACAAAAATAATTATATGACTGTTATTCTGCATAACAAACTTGCTGCAAAATCATGTTGTTTTGGGTGGGATATGGACAAAATCCACCCCCTGCTCAATTTAACCAAGGCAGACAAAATCCCCCATTCATTTTTTTTCAATTATATAAAAAAATTCACTTCATTCCACTTAAAAAATTATTAAGTATTATCTCAAAAATAGTATTTTTTTAATTTTATAATCTTCATTCCATCTTTAGAGTTTTTATTCAACAAAATCAAAGTGGGAAATTTGTCTGCCTTGGAATAACTGAGCTGAGGTGGGTTTTTTTTTTTTTTTTTGAGGGGGGGGGGGGGGGGGGGGGGGGGGCGAGAGGGAGGGAGAGATGATTTTGTCTTACACTCCTTTCTAAGACTTTGTTACTGTATTGCACAGCAAAGTCATACAAGGTACTGAAGCTTGACAAGGTCTAAGGTTCAACAGCAATGAGGGCATTGAAATATGAAGTCAGTGATCTAGAATCAGTCATGTCGCATTCATACATGCACAAGGGTTACTGATCAGAATTGTAATGTCTCATAAAACTTTTGCCAATGCATGTAAGTGGGGGATGGTATGAGAAAATCAATTCCCTTTGACTGTTGAAGTAATTTTCTTGTTCATTATCAGTTCCATTCCCAGTCTTGACCAACATGATTATACCAAACCTCAACAGTACAAACTGCGAGCAAACATCTCCAAACCTATGTCATGTCTATACAATCCCAAACAGCAATTAACAAAACCTAGCCTACAGAGTACGAAAAAGTCAAAATCTTATGAAGATACAACTGGTCCACTCATTTAGCTAACAACAGTAGAAAAACAGCCTCTGGTCAGAATACAAATTCCTCCCCCTGGATAAAATCCACATGTTAGTTTATATGACTTAGCAGGACTATGATGAAATCTTCAGGCTTTTCATAATCTACTTCATAGAAATCTAGTACTGAGATGGTGTGATTGTGATCCCATTTTAAATTTGACCAAGGCAGGCAATATCCATCCATTTCCTTTCTTTCTGAAAAAATATCCTTTTTTTCCAATTCATTCAATTCCAAATGGATAAATATCGCCTTGTCATTATTCAATGTATGTTCATACATTTTGTAATTTTAAATTATTTTTTTTTCAAACGGTGAATTTATCCATCTTACTCAAACTGTTGAATACCATTTCTTCTTTAAGATGATTGACTTATGGCATGCATCAAAGGATATTCATTCTCGGCTTCTGACCCATGTCAGCGAAGTTGTCAGTTTCTTTAGATCAACAGGTTACATGAATGTAATACTGGCATGGAATACTGGCTAGGTTAACTATCACATGTATTTATCGAATCATCTGTTAAAGACGATTTTTCCAGGAAAAAAAACAACATAACGTTAGTCTATATTTATACAATATTTCATTGTTAGGTATGGTGGCAAAGTATGGTGAAAATCTGTCAAGTGGCTTCAGAAAAGCAAACAAACTGTGTGCAGTGATGCGGGACCATTTTGACAAAAATTCTCAATATAATTATGTCCTGATACAGATGGCACACTTCAGACCAAATTTGGTATAAATCCATCAAGCAACGCATAAGGCTTTGGTATTTAGCTCTAACATCCTCTCTATGAAGCCATTATTTTGAACAAAAATGAGACTGGTCAATGACAGGACGGATACTAACAAAAATTCTATCAGTTGTAAGTGTTAATTGTAGGGAGTATATTGATGAGAAATTAAGTCAACAACCACTCTCAACCAGAATTGTTAATTACAGGGAATAGTCATGTCACTCAGTGGAAAATATTAACACCAGCTATCAAACCTTGCGTAATGTAGGTGTTAATTTTAGGGAATATACCCATGTGAACACTTTCAAACCTTAGTAGATGTTAATTAAATCTTAATATGTGTTAATGCCAGTAGTAGGAGTACCACACAGTCAACAAGAAAATGTCAACACTACCAAACCTTAGTAAGTGTGCATTAATTTCACAAGAAACGCACTGGTCCAGTGGTAACTCTTGTCAAACTACGAAACACGGGGTTGTGAGTTAGAGCCCCATTTTCTCCACTAAAAATTTCTAACATTGAGGTAACAGTCCTGTGTATGGGTGCTTTATGCCTGGCATGCTAAAGAACAAGGGAAGCTTCTGGAATTGTAGCATCTTCTGTAACTTGCACCATCCTCCATCTAGACTAGCCACTAGATTGATAATAAATATATTTCTACATTTTTCCCCTTATTGTCGAATTCAATTCCATAGACTGAGACAAAAGCCAGTCTATTTTGGAGATTTTCACAAAGGAATGATGTTAAAATACATGTTCAATGTATATGATATTGGACATAGGATATAGACTGGCTCATTTCCTACATTCAGTCTTAAAAATGAAAAAAGACATACATGTATCATAGTCTAGGAGCTAGTCTACCCTCTATCTAACATTACTAACAGTCTTTCTACCAAATGTTATCTAACTTGGTCATTTCAGTAGTTCTTGTGGTAAAAAAATAATGTGTGTGTATGTAAGCTTATATTATAGTCGCCACTGGCTGCCCAAATAAACAACTCCTCCAGAACACTGTTATGCATATTCTTGACTATGTCAACTGATCTGGCTGTGTTAGATCCCATTTACACACCAGGTGCATAACTCCACATGCTGAATAACAATCCTGTGAGGTTTGACGACAAGCATGCATCACTGCACACATTTTGAGATACGCATAAAAAATTCAGACGACAGACATACGGAAAGTCAAGGGTGCAACTCTAGCTGCAACCCCCCCCCCCAACAAAAAGATTTAGGGAGAGAAAAGGGCCATAATCTGTCTTAAATTTAATTGTGTAAAGTTTCAATGCATCACATGTATGTAATGCTTACTGATATATAAACTTGCAAGCAAAACTTTAATAAAGGCGCGATGCTGATGTCAACACAGACATCCGGGTGAAAAGAGCAGCTCTCACTTTCTTTGAACACTAAAGCTAAATATGCCCCTACTAGCCAGATATACAATCTTTATGAAGACAACTTACCAACAAGTGTATTTATTAATGCTGTTGCTCCCGGATACACCATTCGTCGTCCAAACGTGTTTGCACACATATAACTGAAAGTAAGTAACAACAATTTCAAAGATTCTTTCAATTGCCTTAGAGTATGAAAATACCCATATCTGATGAAATTTAGGACAAAATCATCCTGGCTAATTGATCGAGGCATACAAATTTCCTCCCTTGATTTCAATCAAGTGATTCAAGAAAAGAAGTATACAAAATGTATTTTCTATCATAAAGTCTTAAAAACCCTGTATATGAACATGTCTGAGCAGGGTTCTTAAAATAATTCACAGCATTCATGCTATTCTTCATTTACATTGTGCCAAAATCGTGACTTCTACAATTCTAACAAGAAATGATAACGAGAAAATAATTCTGGTACATCCACCTATACTCATAGCTGGTGTCCAACCTTTGGTTCAGGTGAGCTAAAAACTTTATATGAATGAATAAGCCTAACATAGATAAGCCATTAACACCATTATGTAGATATTTAGCACTCCAAGGAAAGAATTCTACAGTAGGCATGTGATAACAAAAACACACTAAGAAACTTGGTTCAATCTGAATATCACGTGTTGTGCCAGGCATGCTTGTATGTTTCCTGTTAATTGTCCAAAGAGGATGAAGACTTAATGTTAATTAAATGTAACACAAAACAAATTGTTTGGTACATAACTGTTACCCACCAAGCTCCTTTAGTGTTTTACATCAAGCACTAAGTAACCCTAACATCAATATATTTGTAGACTTTGATACTACTTTGTACAGAAACATCTAGATGTTTTTTATGTATTTTACGATGTTAGGTTAAGTGAATATCAATTAAAACAAAGCAACAATCAATACAAAATGTCATCCAATAATTTTTTGTTTGGTTTAACATCATACAGACACAAATATTTGATGACTTTCCAGCTTTTGATGGTGGAGGAAAATACCAGGTGCCCATCCATGCATTACTTCAGGCACAGTAGGTAAGGACAGGCACCTGGGCAAAACCACCATCCTTTCATTATTTGATTTGGGTTTGACGCAATTTTTTCGACAGTATTTCAGTCATGTAACGGCGGGCAGTTAACCTAACTAGTTTTCCTGGATTCTAAACCAGTACAAACCTGTTCTCCACAAGTAACTGGCAACTTCCCCACATGAATCAGAGTTGGAGGGCTAATAATTTCAGACATAATGTTGTTTATCAATTAGTCAGGGAGAACATACGCCCCACCCGAGGATCGAACTCACGACCCCGTGATCCGTAGACCAACGCTCTACCTATTGAGCTAAGCGGCGGGCCCCAACCTTTCATAAGCCAGCTGGATGGCTTCCTCACATGAAAGAATTCCATACCCCAAGCAGCAAGTGGTAGATCTTGCCACTCATTAACTGCTTTACTTTATTTTATCATGTTTATTTTGTACCCTGAGGAAGGTTAATCCAGATGAACATTGGTAATAAATGAAAAGGAATGGTTGCATTTTGTAGTTTTGACTACTTTTAATATCTATATAGACTCATCAACTGAAACTGTGATGAAAAGAAGAAACAGATGGAGCAGTTTATATTCACATTAAAGAGTTTCAAATGCTTTCATGGCCGTTCAACCTCACACTTACCCTGAATTCAACATTTCACCATAAAACCAACATATAAAATAAGCTAGACAATCACCTGAGTATATCTGTTGGAATAGAGAAGACAGACCGAGGAGGGTCTCTGTTACTAGATGCTTGAATTTTTGTCTTTTTCACCTCCCTGAAAGAAGAGTTATATAATTTAAAGTCTTCTAATAAATGATCATTGCTGTCACCTAAGTTAATAGTAACAGAAATTCATCTACATTTAAACTTGTGCTAAAAGAATGCCTGAGAATACAGGCCCTTTGACTATAACAGCTACTAGTTTTATTTCTGATAAAAAATGTTTTCCATGTACATAAACCTGTGAATAAAGGGCCCCTGCAAATCAAGATAACTCCTTGGTATTCCTTAGTGAAAACTTTATTGACTTAACTGTAAAAAGTCAAAGTACAGTAATAAAAGGGGAGCAACTGCTATACATCTTGAAAACACAAACATACCAGTCTTAAACATCCTTTTGTGCTTACTGCTTTCATGAATTTTGTGGTGTTAATCCTAGAAATCAATCCCACCACACAAAATTCCCCTTTATTGTATCTTTACAATTTGAAATCCACAAAGTTATGCCCCTGCCTCTTTTGAGCAAACGATGGAATTTTATGCACATGGAATTAAATGATTTCCCAGTAAATTGCATGAACTACTGTATGAAGTCTCTCTATAAAGTATGAAATATTACGTACCCAACATTAACATCCTTCCACCTCCATGCAACTGGACTTGCCCAGTAGGCATAGTCATATCCCGCTAACAGTTTCTGAAATAAGTATTACAGTCCAAACTAAGTCCATGTATCTAAATTTGCTTCTCTACAGCTCTGTAACAGTAGCTAAAAGATACATTGTTTCGACTGCATTCATGCATACTGCAAACAGTCTTTTTTAAAATTCATAACATTTTTTGGGATTGTTAGGGCTTCAGTCATTTTCAAGGGGTTTTAAAGGACAAGCATCAAAGTCAAGGACTTTTTAAGGTACAGTTATATCCTAATTAAGGTCTATGGTTAATGTCAGTCACAAAAATATTTTGATACATAGTGAAACCAAGACAATACATACCCTGTTTTGTTCATTAAAAACTCTTTGAGCATTCATCAGAACAGCTGTAAATGTCATATAGTCAGGGTTCATATATCTGCCAAAACCTACAAACAAAAACAAATGTAACTCTTTGTAATTAAACTTCTGTGTTTTGGGTAACCTAAGCCTTTTTTTACAGAAATAAAAGCAAGAGTCACTGTGGCAGACTGTCATTAAATATGCCCGTCATCAAACTTGGCCTAATTCAAGGGCCATAACCCAAGAGTGCCTGTAGCGATTAGGCTGGTTATCCAACTTGGCTGAGATATTAAGCCCACAAACATAGTCAGCAAGTTTGGTGAAGATCGGATGAAAACTGGTTAACTTAGAGAGCGGACAAGGCTAAATTTGCAGATTTCGAGTATTTTAAAGGGCCATAATCCATGAGAACCTTAGGCGATTTGGCTGGTTTTCCAACTTGGCCAAGGTATTATGCCCACAAACATTATCTGCAAGTCTGTGGAAGATCGGATGAAAACTGTTTGACTTAGAGAACGGACAAGGTTAAATTAACAGTTTTTCGAGTAATTCAAGGGCCATAGTCCAAGAGTGCCTCAGGCAATTTTGCTGGTTATTAAACTTGGCCGAGATATTATGCCCACAAACATTGTCACCAAGTTTGGTGAAGATCGGATGAAAACTATTTGACTTAGAGAGCAGACATGCTTTTGGATGCCAACCGCCAACCCGCCATGGGTGTTCACATAATACGACCTGCTCTTTCAGAGACGGGCGTATAAAAAGTAAGTCGAGTTGCACTTTTCATCCTGTAATAATATGTAGTTAGATATGTGGGAGTCACCTTAAGTATCTGCGTCTGGTTTCACTGTTTTGAGTGTAATGAAAAAAACAACGTAATAACCAAGTCCCTACCCTACCTAGCTTTTATTGAGACTGTTACCCAGAAAACAGACTTTTTAACATGAACATTCATTCAGGACTTCCCTTTATTGACAAATTTAAATCCACAATAATGCTGACAAAGTTCAATATTAACTCAATTGAGTAATTAAGGTAAGTGTAACATTGTTTTATCAGATTTTCTGTTTTTGTTGGGTTTAACATCACACTGACAAAGTTACAGGTCTTATGGCGACTTTGCAGTTTTGATGGTGGGGGAAGAACCCATTTGCCCCTCTGTACATTATTTAATCACAAGCAGGCATCTCGATAGAACTATCGACCTTCTGCAAGCCAGCGAGACGGCTTCCTCACATGAAGGATTCATTGCCCGGAGTGAGGCTCACATTGGTGAGGGGCAAGTAATTAAAATCAGCTACCTTAACCCCTCGACCACGAAGACCCCCCCCTTATTTTACTGGAAGAGTTCAATAAATTCAATATTAAATCTATGCAAATGTACTGTGTAATCTTGTTTAAAAAAATTATCACACACGAAGATAATTTTTTCAAAAATTTCCCTATGGATTATCAGTTTTTATGGAAACAAAAGTGAATGTGAATTAAAACACCATACCATACTCCACAGGTAACTGATAGCTTCTCCGCATGAATCAGAGGTGGAGGACTAATTATTTCAGATACAATGTCTTTATCATATCATCAACTGAGATTCAAACTAAAGATCCAACTGCAGTGCAACCATTGTAGAGCAATACTGCTTGGAAAACTAAAATGCATTTTATTTCAAAGAGGCTGTAGCTCCATTGATGTTAATTCAGTAAATTATTTAATAGAAAAAAAAAAAAAAAAAAAAAAAAAAAATATATACATCTAACCTGGTGTCCTCAAGTTAGTTCTATAATCATGTTTAATGGACTGGAAAATAATTATGTAATTGTAATTTGTAATGTCATTTATACGCAAAACTTAGAATTTCATGGAAACGTCATACAGAAAAAAATACAGCTGAGTATAAATGTTATCGCAACAGAAAATGAATATTACCTCTCACTAATACTGCTGTGTAATACAAGGTTCCTATGTACATCACAAACTTCCCTAGGTTTACAACTCCTTCTGCTGTAAAATGGCCTGGAAATAAAATACAAATAAATTGGTACTTTATGTTAACAACACTGAATGACTGCTACCTGTGTTTCTGACAGTACTTACACCTTTTATAATATAAAAATATTACTGTATGGGCTCTGAAACTTGTGTCAAGTTTCACTATCACAGGATTAAAACCCAAGAACACTGCCACTCGCTGGTGTACAATTCTGAACAAAGACACCCAAGAAAATTTAAACACTCAAGATTTTCAGGGTGAATTGATAAGCATCTTAAAGTAGAGAAAATCTCTCCTCTCCATTGTTTTCAATGTGTGCAAAAATGTTATACTTCAAGGATTATAGATGCCTGTCTGTGTAAGACAGGGTTTTTCTAATAGAGAAACAGGGTACAGGGTGGAACGAAAAACTGAGTGTTACGTATTTTCATCCATGCAGTCAGACTGTCCTGCTTTGGAAAAAATAGCTGTAATTCACAAGCAAACATGTAAGATCATTTTTTCTTGCCCATCATGTTCAAAACAGGCCAAGATGACAAAATAGATGCACGGATGCGCAGGCTGGTCTGGATCCATGCTGTTCACTTTCAAAGCCTGTTGCAATAGGAGAAATCATTAGAGCACAGCATAGATCCTGACCAAACTGCGCAGATGCTAAGGCTGGTCTTGATCCATGCTGGTCGTAAACGCACTATGTTGGTTTTCTCATGGCGCTGCTCATATGTGTTAAAACCAGTACCTACAATAAAGGTAAATCAGACACATAATATAACCAATGCCATTTTTTATTGACAGATTTATTGGAAGTATAATAGGGCTATTATAATAGTAGGTTGATGTAGGATCCTGTATTCAGCTCGAGTGGATTTTGCCAAGTCAGTTCAAACGAGTGTGATCAGACCTGGCAAAAATCTATGAATACAAAATCCCAGATCTAGCTACTGTTATAATGACCCTTTTATTAGCTACCTCAACCTTTTTGTTTGTTGATTTGTTATCGAACAAACTCTTCGATGTTCATCAAAGTTAAAGAAGAACTAGGTGTAGTTTTTGTGTGCACTATTTATAGATCTGTGTCAGGTCATGCATATTAAATGTAAGTAGTCTGGCAAGATTATACAATACCAAATGTACAATACGGATTTTTTTCCGCCTGTTCGTATTTACTTGTGAAATGCAAGCCATATTTTTGACAGAATTCATATAGGTATAAAATAAAGTATATTACACTACCTCTCCTGTAAAGAATTCCAATCAGTAGAGGTGATGTCCAATAAGACAGAGACCAACAGAACCGTATCTGAAATACAAGCCAGTTTTTTTTTAATTTAGGGTTTACATTCCAAACTATTTGTTCATCATGTTCACAGTTGAAAATTTTAGAATGAAAAGTTTAAAAATGTAAATTTACAAAAAGCTTTATACAAAATGAATACTGTGATATATATGTCATTTGTAAATATCATATGAAGTAATTTTAGTACTGATTATTCTCAGACTGTTAAAAGCTAAATTTCAGGGTTGGCAAATTCAATTGTCCATTTTGTTCAGGTTGTCCCAAAGCTTGTATGGACTAGTGAAATTTGACCAGAATTTACTATAAAACTATCATACGGACAAGTACAAAATAGCAATTGACAAAAACGGACAAGCAACTCAAAATCTGATTTCGCCGCCCCCGCAGCAACACAGAATATTGATTTTTCATTCTTTGTCATCCTTTCTAAGTTTCAGAACTTCCCAGAAGACATCTTTCAAATGCCATTCAAATCATTCTAATTTTACTAGTTTGCATAGTAACATGTTTGTACAGCAATATCCATTTTTGTATGTAAATGAGTCACTTTAATCAAGTGCCAGACTAATGAGAGCTTATAATAATTCATCATAATTATTCAGTATTTGAGCCGTGCCATGGGAAAACCAACATAGTGGGTTTGCGACCAGCATGGATCCAGACCAGCCTGCGCATCCGCGCAGTCTGGTCAGGCTCCATGCTGTTCGCTTTTAAAGGCTATTGGAATTGGAGAAACTGTTAGCGAACAGCATGGATCCTGACCAGACTGCGCGGATGCGCAGGCTGGTCTGGATCCATGCTGGTCGCAAAGCCACTATGTTGGTTTTCTCATGGCACGGCTCATTTTGTGTTTTCCATTTTAGCATCTTTTTACAACAATTTTTCTGTCAGGTAAATGAGGGTAGCTGTAGTTATAGCAGTGAACACCATGCCAAGCTTTGGTAGACACGTGATATGATACCCCACTCAGTCACATTATACTGACACAGGGATGACCGGTTCTAAAAGTAACCTCTCAATGCTGAGTGCAAAGCGAGGAACCTACTTGTTAATGTACAATTTTTAATGTCTTTTGTAAGACACAGCCAGGAAACGAGCCAACAGCCACATTAAAGATCTACTTCTAGGCTTCTGAGGTGTTCTTTTTTTTAATTATGTAACATTTAGTACCAAAGATCCTTAACACAGCATTAACTTGTGTAATTTTATAACCATAGTCTCATAGATCTGGCTATCTCTAAGGTATTTTCAAGTCCCATCCCCCCCAAAAAATGTGCACTAAGTATCAATCATTTTAAGTCAAATTTAGGTTATCTCGAGGTAAAACGCCCAATCCCTTGTACTTGGAGTATAAGATACTGAGTTTGAACTGTGTATGAATTTAACAATAACTTTTCTCTGTATATATGAAATTTACAATTACATTATTAATTTATAGATAGAATGTAATCCGACTGGGTTATATGACTATAAATGTAAAATGAACAGGCAGACAGACAGAGATCTATATGAAAAAGTTTTGTGACTTACTGTTCCGATAACCCTGTCAGCACCTGATTCCAGCAGTGATGGTTCATAGTTTTTTCCCTAGGAAGAAAACAAAAACAAATAATTACAAAGCAGGAAAGTATATCTAGGCAGTTAAACTCGATTGTAAGCAAGAAAAAAAGGCAAGAAATAATTTGCATACAAAAAAGTATTCAACAGGAACATCCACAGATATTTTGGAGCTGGGACCTGCTGTACAACTGAACCCTGACCTGGTTGAAAATTTGGCCAAATATAAATGAAGTTACTGTCGCTATTTAAAAGCATTCTAGTGCTGCGGTTGTTGTTGTTGTTTTGCGGCATCTGTGCTGAGACTTCTTCGAAATATAGTATTTTTTAAAATAAGCACTATTAATCCTTACCCTGCTAAAGTTCTGTAATGAAATTTTGGACAGTATACCTTGTATACCTGAATTACCGGCCTGGGATTGACCGGGATATAGATATTACCGTGAATGTCCTGTTTTGACACTTAACATGAAAAGTACTTTACACTTTTTCTCTCATTATTTATGCTCAATGTGCTTAGATTTTTAGAAAAAACTATTTTAAAATTTGAAAATTTGGGTGTCTTTCTTTCTATTTGACACTGATCAAATAAATCAAGGAATTTCGATACGTGACTAGTCATTATGGTTAACCTTTGCAATTTTTCTCTGCTAATTTTCAATGAAGTTGCTTATTTCTGCCAAATCTGTTTCATATTTAGTTTGACCTATTGTAAAATAGAATGCTTTCTTTGTCTTAGATCAATTTAACAACTTCTCTAGACTGAAAGTTGAAATTCACAGTAATAGGTATATCATGTGGCCAGAAAATGCTAAAATTCCCCACCTCTGTTCTTTGAATGACAAAAGTGGAACTTTTACCTGGTGTTTTGATGAATGTTTTGCCAAAAGTCTAAAGCTAAAATATCATGTAATTAAACAGAATAGAATATTATACATATCCTTTCATACAATCATTTTGTTAGAAACACATGATAAATAGAGTCCACTGAATACCGAGTACACTGAATATCCAGTATACTATTATATGTTAAAAGGGGTGCTTACCATAAAGATACTGACAGAATAGCAAACAGTGCAGATCATGATCAGCCTGCACATCCATCCATGCAGTCTGATCATGACCTGCACTGTTCACCATCTGTGCAGTCTGATCATGATCTGCAATGTTCGCCATTCTGTCAGTAGGCAGAATCAGTTGTGTCCAGCATGATAAGAGCTAATACAATAAATCATGTTCTTAACTTTGTATATGAATATTTATAAATTGTATAAATGAAATGTCGATTTTCTCAAAACATTCAATAAATTTGCGAAAGATGTTTTTTTTTTCAATTTTGGTTAAATTGATTTCTTCCTTCTAATCAGCTGAGATGGCGTACCCATGAAAATAGGAGATCTGATTCATGCCTCATGTTCTCAAAAAAAAAAAAAGTGCTGTCAGTCCGGGGCTCGAACCCAGGACCCATTGCTTACAGGACGAGTGCTCTACCAACTGAGCTAACTGGCTGCCTGACACATATTCTCCCCTTACGTGACCAAGTCCGTACCTTGACATACACCCCAACAAATTGGAAATTCGTTCTAGAATTCCAGAGGTACATAATATTGCATGCATCTTAAGACTGACCAAGCAAGCATGCCATGGTCCAATGTTGGGCGTCAAATGCAACAGGGTGAGAAAAATGTGCAGTCAGTCTGGGGTTCAAACCCAAGACCTCTCGCTTACAGGGCGAGTGCTCTACCGACTGAGCTAACCGGCTGCCTAAAACATCTTCTCCCCTAACATGACCAAATCCGTACCATGACATACACACCCACAAATTGGAAATTCGTCCTCGAATTCCGAAGGTACATAATACTGCAAGCGTCGTAAGACTGACCAAGCAAGCATGCCATGGTCCTAAGCTGGGCGCCAAATATCACAGGGTGCCCCAACCTGGGGCAGTGGCATGCTTGCAAACGTCACAGGGTGAGAAAAATGTGCAGCCAGACGGGGACTCGAACCCATATGGCCGGGCCTCGGAATTCCGTTCCGATGCTCAAGTGACTACATCTGTATCTGTAGGGTATACGACGCAGGACCACTTCTGGTATAAGGCGTCAGGGTGAGTGGGGCCGTTCAGTAACGATGTGTGAGAGCTGTTTTAAAGCTCTCTACTGTTTCTGCGCATGCGATATTGTCTTTCAGTCTATTCCAGTCCTGCACTGCCTTAATAAAAAAAGAATGTCTGTATTGATCTAAGTTGGCGTTATTTACTTTGAAACAGTTTGAGTGGTTAAAGCAGAATTTTTCAACGATGTTTGAGCTGATGCTGTCACTTATAATTTTAGGACGTATTCGTCTTTTATTAAGTAGATCTACTGGTGTTAAATAACTGTTCTTCTTAATTGCCGGCACCATACCCCTGACGATTTTCGACATATTTCGATCCCAACCATTTTGAATTTCAGCGGGTACTTTATATATAAGCAATTACAGGCGTCGGAGACTATTCAGTGTAATGCTGTCACGTTGGGGCGCCAAATGTTACTGTGAGAAAAATGTGCTGCCAGACCGGGACTCGAACCCAGGCCTCGGAAAGTCTGTTCCGATGCTCTAGCGACTGAGTTAACCGGCCGCCCACACACTTTCTCCCTGTTTTAATATTCAAGTTCTATACTGTGACATATGTAAATTTACAGTTAATCTGTAAATATACCACATTCCTAAATCTGATAAATACATATCCCGGCACAACCAGTTTTCGACCGCTTAACAAGTTTTCTGTGCAGTTTTGTACAAATGCAAGTCCAAATCTTTGGTTTAATGTCTAACACGTTCTATCAGCATAAGTGCTATAAAAGCATACCATTTAAGTTTCAAGTTTCTAACCAATCAAATCCCTGGCATGATGGTTTGAAAGCCATCAGTAGGAAGTCATGCTGAAAAGTTACAACCTAAATTCGACCACAGGTGGTATTTTCCTTCCAGCAAAATGAAACAGCACTAAACATTTACTGTAGTTTCATTACAACATGGCAAACATAGAACACCCAAAATTCAAGTCTGGCAACAAACACCAAAACCAACATGGCAGATCAATATACTGTAGGTACACTTCCCTAAATTGGCAGCTAAATTACAGGGGTTAGGGTAAAGTAAATGGCAGACAAAATTTAGTGCATTATCTAAAGAACTATATCATGTGCTCAATTACTCAAGAGAACCAGTGTGTCACATCTGCTACTTTGATAGCTGTCACAGATGACAATGTATTATATAACTGCTAAGCTTTTGACACTCTGAATATTTCAAATTGCTTAGAAAATGAAGGAAACTGCTGCAAGGACAGGCATCATGATTGCATTGTCAAAATAATTTAACAGAAGTATGCTTCACAAGTCTGGCAGTAAGCATGTGTTAAGCAATAAACATTTAGTGCAAAAGATATATAAATACCGATATTGACTTAAGCAAGAATAGTTAGTAGACAAGGAAAGATGCAGGTTTTTTAGTAATAAGAAAAACCTCATGAAAACATAGTACTGCTACATGAATGGAATTTATATAATTTTCCAAGTACCCTAACTCAAGGAGAATAGGTTCCTAACATGTTCTGTCTCTGCTGTAAACAGTTAAACAATCACAACTGATAAACTTGGCTTGTACAGATTTTTATAGGGAGTGCACCGGAAAATTGCGAAGCATTAGTCAAAGACATGTGCAAAGAGTATTTGAAAATTGAGGATGCAGACTCCTTTACATTCGAGAAAGTTCTGCGGCTGGGGAAACGGACTGGCTCAAAAAATCGCCCCATTCTCGCGAGATTTCAGTTTAGTCATCAGCGAGAACGCGTTAGGACTGTTTCGTTCGACTTGGCAGACGACTTGAAGGCGGCAAGACGCGGAGTAGGAGCACATCTCCCGAGGACCATACGTGATGCACGAAAACCACTGTACCCAGCAATGGATGAGGCAATTAAAAACGGAAAATCTGTAAAATTCATTGGCAAAAAACTATTCATTAACAACGAGGAGTACAAACCAGAACCTGAAACATAGGAAGGTCGTGAAGAGCAAACTTTAAAGGTTTTATTCTGGAACGTTAATGGCCTTAAAAGGAATATCGTTGACAGTGACTTTCTTTCATTTTTATCCGAGTATGACCTTGTTTTCTTGAACGAAACATGGATTTCAAAAACTGACCAGTTTATTTATGATATAGACGGTTTTTCTTGTACTCAGATTCCTGGAAATAAATCTAATAATGCCAGGAGAGGAAGATATAGTGGTGGAATATCTTTTTATTATAAAAACAGTTTAAGAAAATATGTTCATGTATGTGAAAAAAATCAGTACGGTTCTATTTGGATAAGATTAAGCCGCGAACTATTTTTGTTTGAGGAAGATGTTTATATATGCCATATTTATGTACCACCTATGAACTCAAATGTAGTAAAAGAGGATGAATTTGATTTTTTTGATAGTCTCGAAAGTGATATTTTGAAATATAATGAGTTAGGCAAGATTTACATAACTGGCGATTTTAACAGCCGAACTGCTTCTGTTACAGATTATTTTGAATTTGATAAGTACTTAGATGAAAACCTGCCGTTTGTTAATAGGGTTCAAATTTCAGAACGCGCCAATAGAGATCACGTGATCGACATGTACGGACGGCGATTACTAGATTTATGCATGGCAATAGGTATCCTAATAGTTAACGGTCGAGTCTCACGTGACCGTGACGTAGGTAATTACACATACTGTTCATATCGAGGTCAGAGTACAATAGATTATTTACTTTTAAACTTTGAGGATTTTAGTACTCTCCATAATTTTGATGTACTGACCTTTAATGAATTTTCAGATCACGCGCCTTTAGTCTTTAGTCTTCTGAGAAAGTATGGAAGTGCTTCAAAAACATCTGCAGAACCCGAAACTTTTACTCATAAGATCGTATGGGATAGTTCTAAAGTTAGTGATTTCATTGACAGGCTTTCGAGTAAAAATGATATAATTTCACATCTGTCTGAAATAGTAAATACGGAACCGGTAGACACTATAGTCAGCAATTTTTCCTCGATTTTGTTAGAGGTAGCTTTTGATATTTTTGGCCAAGAAAGTAAATCGAAAAAAAAACAGATCCTTTAAAAAAAGAATGTAAATGGTTCGACGATAGATGTTATAATGAAAAGAAAGTTTTTAATAGTAAACGGAACAATTTTACACGTAATAAAACTGAAATTTCTAGATGCAACTTTATACATGCGCGAACACGTTATAATAAAGTAAAGAAAATTGCAAAAAGAAAATACAAAATTAATGAAGGTAAGCGACTGGAAAATTTAGCCGATATGAACCCCAGGAAATTCTGGAAAAATATTAATAAACAAGAGCACCGCCTTGCGGGTGCTGACGCTCATCTGATTTTTTTTGTATAAAGGGCCATCATTCTTGCAAAAAGCAGGATAGAGTTATGTTTCTTGATGTACAGTGACCACTTATGATGGTGAAAAACTGTTGCAAGTTTTAAAGCAATAGCTTTGATAGTTTATGAGAAAAGTTGACTTAAACATAATATTCAACCAAGAAAATGATTTTTCTAAGTCCAAAAGGGGCAATAATTATTGCAAAAAGCAGGATGGAGTTATGTTGCTTGCTGTACAGGGTCAGCTTATGATGGTGAACAACAGTTGCAAGTTTTAAAGCAATAGCTTTGATGGTTTAAGAGAAAAAGTTGACCTAAACATAAAACTTAACCAAGAAATCTGATATTTTCTAAGTCCAAAAGGGGCCATCATTCTTGCAAAAAGCAGGATGGAGTTATGTTTCTTGCTGTACAGGGTCAGCTTATGATGGTGAACAAGTGTTGCAAGTTTTAAAGCAATAGCTTTGATAGTTTAGGATAAAAGTTGACCTAAACATAAAATTTAACAAAGAAAACTGATTTTCTAAGTCCAAAAGGGGCAATAATTCTTGCAAAAAGCAAGATGGAGTTATGTTTCTTGATGTACAGGGTCTGCTTATGATGGTGAACAAGTATTCCAAGTTTCAAAGCAATAGCTTTGATAGTTTAGGAGAAAAGTTGACCTAAACATAAAACTTAACCAAGAAATCTGATATTTTCTAAGTACAAAAGGGGCCATAAATCTTGCAAAATGCAAGATGGAGTTATGTTTCTTGCTATACAGGGTCAGCTTATGATGGTGAACAAGTATTCCAAGTTTCAAAGCAATAGCTTTAATAGTTTAGGAGAAAAGCTGACCTAAACATAAAACTTAACCAAGCAACGCCGACGCAGACGCCGACGCCGACGCCGACAACCGCTCAAGTGATGACAATAACTCATCATTTTTTTTCAAAAAATCAGATGAGCTAAAAAATGAAAAAACAGTCTGAAAGTTCGGAATCACTATCATTAAACAATTTACATATGCATTTTAAAACATTATTTGGAGAAACGCTTACAGATGAAAATGAAAGAGATACTTTTGCAGAAAATCAAGATGATGAATTAGACACTTTTTTCTCTGAAAATGAATTATGTACCGCCATCTTCTCTCAGAGTCAAAATAATAATAAATCGCCAGGTAGTGACAATATCATAAGTGAAATGTTAAAAGCGTCATTTAATATTATCTCCCCTTTTTTTGCTTAAACTGTATAACAGATTATTTGATACGGGAGACTACCCATTATCATGGGGAGAGGGAAATATTGCACCAGTTTTCAAAAAGGGTAATATCCATGAAGCAAAAAATTATAGAGGGATTACACTAATTAATACAATGGCAAAGGTATATTCACAATTTCTGTTAAATAGATTAACTTTATGGTCAAAAAAATATGATAAAATTTCTGATAATCAGTTCGGATTTCAAAAGGGGAAATCAATTAGTGACTGCATTTTCATATTACACTCGGTAATCTCAAAAGTGCTGAATTCGGGGCATAAACTTTATTGCATTTTCATCGATTACCAACAGTGTTTTGATAAAATCGATAGGTCATTTCTTTGGCAAAAAACTTATCTCAGCAAACGTTAGCTCCAAATTAGTCCGTGCAATTAAGTCCATGTACAGTACTGTCAAATCTTGCGTACGTTATAAAGGCAAATGTTCAGAATTTTTCAACTGTGATATCAGCTTGAAACAGGGGGATCCGAGTTCGCCGTTACTCTTTATGCTGTTCGTGAACGACCTAATACAGAATATTAATTCAGACCTAGATAATATTTTTACAACAGGCGAAATGAAACTATTTCTTATTCTTTGTGCAGATGATCAAGTTCTTTTTGCTAAATCCCCCGAAACTTTACAATCAATGTTAAATTATGTTGTGCATTACTGTAACGAATGGGGTTTGAAAATAAATACTACAAAAACGAAAGCTATGATATTTGAAAAAGGAAGGCACACGAATTTCAATTTTTATATTAATGGTACACAAATTGAAGTTGTGGAGAGCTTTAAATACTTAAGAATGACATTATTTAAAAATGGTAATTGGTTTAGAAGTCAGAAAGTTATATCTCAACATGCATCTTTTGCTTTGTTTAATTTGTTTCGTTTATTTAGAAATGCTGAATTCTCTATAATGCAATAATTCAAACTTTTCGACACATTAGTTAGCTCTATTCTTAATTTTTGCTCAGAAATCTGGGGTTATCATAACTCTCCAGATATTGAGAAACTGCACACAAAATTTATTCGGTACATTCTGGGTGTAAAGAGGTCAACAAACATAACTGCACTTTACGGCGAGACGGGTCGAGTCCCATTATCAGTCAGGGGTGTAACTGTTTCAAGTTATCGCAGTTTATAACCCATTTGAGTTATTGGTTAAACTTTCATAACTTGTTTCAGTTATCATGAAATATTACAAAGCCCCCCTGTGCCAATTCCTCATTTTGAATGAGACTAATGCAATTATATCTTGAATCCTTGACCTTTTATCTTTCCAGCTGTGCAGTAGAATTTTTTACGCAAGGCTGATAAAGTCTTACGCAAAAGCTTTAAAGCTATAAAACTCTTAATATCTCATTATTATCCCATTATGCTTATCAGGTCATGCACAGACTAAAAGAGAATTTGATTAACCTCAGTTTGCTACTAATTTCACTTTAAAGGTCACTTTGTGAGAACAGCAAAAAGACTTTTTTTGAATAACTTACCTGAGTTAACTATATTTTATAACTAATACAGGTTACAGAATGCTTGAAAAAGTAACTGAAATAGGTTACATAACTTAAAACAGTTACACCCCTGACTGATTATCAGTTATTCGAAAAGTCAACATGCTCAAATATTGGTTAAAAATGCTATCACAAAATGATGACTCTCTTGTTAAACAGACATTTAAAATGTTAAAGCAAGATGCTGAAAATAATAGGCTATACAATGGAAATAATTGGGCGTACCAAATAAAACGCATTCTTGATGACCATGGATTTAGTTATGTTTGGGATTATCAGTCTAATATTGATATACCATTTGATGCTATTAAAGAAAGAATTTATGATATTTACATGCAAACATGGTATAGTGATATAAATAATTCAAGACGTCTTCAGTCCTATGCAATTCTTAAGTATGATTTCGAATTAGAAAAATATTTAAAAGTGATCTCGGAACCAAAATACAGAATAGCTTAAATAGCCAGATTTAGAACGTCTTTGCATAATCTGTTCATAGAAACTGGTAGATATGAAAATATAGATAGGGAGGCAAGGCTCTGTAGATTTTGTAACATGAACCAAATTGAAAACAAGTCGTCACCTAAATGTAACAAAGTCGTATCTTATTATAAATTTATAGTAAGATACGACTTTGTTGCGTTGAGGTGACGAAGTATCACTTTCTGTTAGTTTGCCCTTATTACCGGGATTTAAGAATAAAATTTTTTAAACCCTATTTTTGCCATTGGCCAACAATAAAAAAGTTTGAAAGTATCATATCTACTACCTCATATAAAACAATATATAATGTTGCGAAATTTATCTACTTTGCAAACCTTAAGCGCAGATGATAATAATAAAAGTTGTAAAATCTCCAGTACTCATGAAAAAAAATACCTGTGTTTTCATGTAACGTTCAGTGTTAAGTCTTAGCTAATCTTTTTTTATATTAAGCTAACCTCATTTTTATAGATGTCATTTATCAGATATTTCTTTAAAATAACTGAATATGATTATCAATGAATATATGTAATTTATACTTTGTTTTGGAAATTCCATGTTCTCTTTGTGTTCTCTTCGACTTTGTAGCTAGAAACATTGTAACATTGTTTAAAGCTAAATAAAATTATTGTAGATTTTTATCATACAAAGTCCTAGGCAGTCGAAAATAGGTTGTGCTCGAAAATAGGATGTGTGGGGATACATGATGGGTAATTCCAATTTAAAAAAAAAAAATCCATTCCTTTCATTTTTAACAAACTTAGGACACAACTATAACATATTATAAATTCTTACTGGTGTGAGGCCGTTTTGAAAAATTCTGAAAAGCTTTGGTCCTCGAAGAACACTAAAAAATGTTGTCATGTTTGTTTTAGAAAGTATTTTTGTTTCTTTTTATTTATAATCACGATCCATATAAACGCTTGGTATAATGCAATAAAATCCGATTAAGGCTAAACACCACTAAATCCCGGTATGTCAAACACCGAACATGAGTCATGTCCGCGGAAATGAATGGTAAATACCGAACATGAGCGATTATTATTTTATTAAAGCAATTTATCGCATAGTGCGGCAATTTTCCTTTGATCTTTGCAGCATGTTATACATAGTAACACACATTATTACTACAAAACTGTGCTGATATCTTACAAAACTGTTGCGATATATATCAACACGGAAATCTCTATGGAGTTTCATAAGAAAAAAAGTGTTCCGATATATATCAGCACAGTAAAACTGTTCCGATATATATCGGAACACTTTTGCTCTATTGAGGTCCTATCAAGGGAGTATAATTTTTTCCTTTCAAAGAAAAGATGATTTTAGCTCCAATTTACAGTTCACAGAGAAAGAATTGTCACAAACACCTACATTTATAAAGTAAAAGAATAAATAAACTAGAATATTTCTCCTTGATAGTTATTGCCAAATTCAGAAATACATGATATATACGAAATTCTGAGATTTCTCAAATGTTTCTTTTTCTTTGATTTTTTTTACAAACAAAACAACAAGTTTTACAATATGTCTGGCCAATGAAATGCAAAGATTTAAAACCAATGCAGAAATTTGTTGGGTACTTTTATCTTGGGAACACATTTTCTAAAACAGAAGTTTTAGTGTTTCAGTCAGCGAGGCGCAGAAAGGGAATCAAAATAGTAAAAATAATAATAAACAAATTTAAATGAAAATAATATATAAATTTTAATGATAAACTATGCGATAAAACAGTTATAATATGTAGTGCTCGTGTGTTACCAGGATATATCAGAGCTAGGGGTACATCTCGTTATTTTTCTCTTCACATATCTGTCTCGGCCTACCGGCCTCGACGATATGTGCAGAGAAAAATACCCTCGATGTACCCCTAGCTCTGATATATCCTGGTAACACACTCTCACACATACTATAACTATTACATATTATGTTTTTTTTTTTGTAATTTAAATTGATTATTTATGCTAAAAACTAGTGCATACCAAAATTATTTAAAATTTAAGCATATTAATGCTTTTAATTCATATGAAATAGATGACTGCCAATCTGATTCATGTCCGTGAACAGACCGGTACTGCAGTAAATACCAAACATGGGTGATTATTATTCTATTAATTAAAACACTGTATAATTATTCTATAATTATTTTAAAAATCTGGCAGACGAGATCAATATTACGTTTGATGACGAAAGCGAAGATTTTTGTCGTGAACAGAGGTCGCCGGATGACCCTATTTTGAAGAATTAGACACTAATATAACAATTGCTGAAGTTCAACGCGCGATTAAAAACCTAAAGCGCGCCAAAGCAGGCTCAAGTGATGACATAATTAATGAATATTTCATTGAAGCTGGGGATATTCTTGCTGCACATTTGGTGGACTTGTTTAACATTATTTTTTCAAGTGGCCATTTTCCGTCTGCTTTGATGGATGGAATAATCATTCCCTTGTTTAAAAATGGTGATGAAAATAATGTAGACAATTATAGAGGAATTACACTTGTTAGTGTTATATCAAAGCTTTTTACATCAGTACTTTATACTAGACTTACAGACTGGTGCGAGGCCAACAATATAATTACTGATTCGCAATTCGGATTTAAAAAGGGGTTCTCTACAACGGACGCCATTTTTTGTTTGCACGGGCTAATTAAACATAGTTTAAACAGTGGTAAACGTTTTTATGCTACATTCATTGATATGAAAAAATGCTTTGATAGCGTATACAGAAATGCACTTTGGCTTAAAATGTACAAACTGGGAATTAATGGTAAAATGTTACGTGTAGTAAGATAAATGTATGATCAAGTAAGATGCCGTGTTAAACATTTGGATAAATATTCAGATTTCATGGAAATAATTGTTGGTTTGAAACAGGGAGAAATCTGTTCGCCATTGTTTTGGCCAATGTTTATTGAGGATTTGGAACTGTATTTGAGTTCACGACCCGATAGTGGTCTAAATTTCGGAGACATCACGTTGATTCTTTTTCTTTACGCCGACGACATGGTTTTAATGTCAGATTCGATAGAAGATCTTCAGCAAAGTTTGAATAAGCTCCACACTTATTGTGGACGATGGGGATTAAAGGTGAACACAGACAAAACTAAGGTGATGGTATTTAGACGGCGGGGTAGATTGAAAAGAAATGAACAATGGACATATAACGGAAATCAGTTAGAAGTCGTTGACAACTTTAATTATCTTGGCACAGTTTTTAACTCAAACGGGCGTTTTGATTTAAATACGCAAATGTTAGTAGGTAAATCGCTTAAAGCAATGATCACTTTATTATTCAATATCAAAGACTTTGATTTTACACCTAGAACTATGTGTGGTCTTTTTGATTCATTTTGTGTGTCTATTCTGAATTATTCGGCAGAAGTATGGGGTTATACAAAGTGTAAAGACATTGAAGGAATACACTTGAAATTTTGTAAACGTGTTCTTAATGTTAAAATTTCTACAAGTAACGCCGGGGTATACGGAGAACTTGCCCGTTTCCCATTATACATAAACCGTTTTGTTAGAATCATTAAATATTGGTTTAAGGTTCTTAACACGAAAAATTGTGTAATAAAGACAATATATGCACTAATGTTAAATGATGAGAAACAAAACTGGGCTCAAAATGTAAAAACTTTATTATATTCTAACGGTTTTGGCTACGTCTGGGAATGTCCGCTAAACATAGATGTGAACACTTTCATACCATATTTTAAGCAACGGTTGATAGATAATTTTGTACAAGACTGGAACAGTAGTTTAATTAACAACAGTGTTTTATTTGTTTACAAATATGTAAAGCAAGATTTTGAATACGAGGAATACCTGCATACAGTGACAAATAAAAGGTATAGACATTTGCTTACAAAGTTTAGACTGTCTGCACATAAACTGCGCATTGAAACTGGGAGATACGGTCAAAATAGACTTGATAGAAGTGAAAGACGTTGTGAAATTTGCGGATCAAATGATATTGAGGATGAGTTTCACTTTATTCTGAAATGTAAAAAGTATAAAAATGTTCGAAAACGATATATTGATCAGTATTATTTTGATCGTCCTAGTGTATTTAAACTTGTTGAATTGTTTTCATCAAAGAATGTACAGACTTTAAACAGATTAGCTTGTTTTATAAACTGTGCTTTAAAAAATAAGGAGTAACATATTGTGAAGTTCTTTAGATTATAACTATAACGGTTAAAATATATTCAGACTCCTGTATGTATGAATCACAACTGCGAGTCTATCTTTTGATATATATATAAAGTTTTAGCTTTCATAATTGTTTGTGTACTTTGATATACGCACAACTGATATTTTCTTTAATTATCATAATGTCACTCTCGTTTAATCAATTGTCTGTATTGTATTGATGTTTGATATATATACATATGTATATGTGACCTTGATATATATATATTTATTTGTTTAAGGATGAGGAGCGTAAGCTCAAGTCTAAAAAAAAATAAAAGATTTGTTCTGTTCTTTTGTTCTGTTCTGTATTATGTGTTTTTGGTTTAAAATGATTATAAATATTAAAAAATGTACATACCAAAAATGAGCGATTATCATTTTATTTAAGCAGTGTATTATGTTTTTTTGTGATTTAAATTGATTATTTATCATAAAATACTAGTGTACTGTATACCAAAAGTATTTGAAACTCAGTGCTTTTAATTAATGTAAAAATGAAAACCTGCGATCTGATTCATGTCCGTGAACAGATTGGTAAATACCAAAAATGAGCGATTATTACTCTATTAAAGCAATATATTAAGTGTTGGTGGTTATAAATGATTATAAATATTTAAATACATGTAGTTACCAAAAATATATTATTTTAAAGCTTGTTATTTATATAAAATACAAAATTTGCAATCTGTTTCATTTTTAAGAACATGATTTTTAAATTCCGATCATGCCTGATTAATTATTTTATTAAAGCATTATCATATTTTTTTGTGGTTTAAATTGATTATAAATACATTCAAGTACATTAAAATTGTAATTTTTTTTACACTCGATCCGTTTCAGGCCGCAATAAACATGATTGTATTGCCTGGGAGATTTAATTTATAGCGCTAATTGGATTATAGCACATTTTCTAATCGCAATTGATTGAGAAACTAGTGCACTGGCGGTTAACTTTGATTAAAAATAATACCAAGCGGCTCATTTGATGTATCGAATTAAATCTATTAAAAACAAACGAAATACGTAAATATACAATGTAATAACTGAACGATCTCAAAATTTATCCTGTCCGGCTTTAAAATTTATGTACTCGCAAATATCCCTCTTCACACTGCGACCTGCAATAGATTATTACTAGGAAAAGAAATCGAGATCTCTTTGTTATCATACAAATACATGTTGCGCAAAGACAATGTAAATTTTAAGTGGGTTTAAATCCGGCTGTTTTTCATTTTATATAAAATTCACTCACTTTAAAACGGGTTTTTGACATTTTCTAGCATATCAGATTTTCAGAGACTTATATTCCCATAAATAACTATATCGCTATTTTAGAAAAACAAAAAAAGAAAAGGAAGTGTCTAGGGGTATGGATCCTTACCTCTAGAATCTGATTCTAGAGGTACGGATCCGTACCTCTAGACAAGACTATTGGGGGTTTTCTAGGGGTACGGACCTCCATTTTTCTAGAGATTAAGAGTCAATTATCTTTCAATTTTTATTGAAAATGAAATAACAAATAAGACCTTATCAATAATCACCTTAAACTTGGATGTAAATCATCCGATTTGTTACATTTTCCTTCGAAACGTAAATAACCGAGGAATACCAAATAAATCACGAGAATTCGAACTGGCAGAAAAAAGATATAAAGATTAAAAAAATAATCTAAAAATAACGTTAAACATGTTGTGAAAAAAAAAAAACTATTTTTAATGATAATTAACCCTTTGGGTATTTATGTCAGTAATGTATATGTACTGTTACAGAGTTACTGCCCTTACTCTTGTATGACTGTGCTTTTTCTTTACAGCTGATTTATTTTTCATTTTATTTTGTTATTACTATATCATTTGTTTGTCGGGAAATAGCTTTAAGCTAATGTTTATTGTTAATTTCATATCCGACGTTAAATTAAGTTTCTTGTATCTTGTATCTTTATGTTTTCCACACATTTGGTAGTCGTTACGAGATACAAAGGACGTTTTCACAAACAGTTTCTTTTACTTAATGTTGCTTATTGATTATCAAACAATCAGTTCCGTGCCGATGATCATTACTGTATAGCTTGTATAAAAAGTTAAATAACAAAATAAATAGGTGCATAACATTATGACTATTTTTTTTCTGCTGAATGTCAAATGTTATAATTTATTCAACGGTTAGATTCACCCAATCTGTTATCAAGGACGGATTACACCAAACCGGAAGTGACTACTCAGTGTTACATGTGAAGTAGTCCAAAATGTAGTTCCATGCTAGTTATATACAACATAACATGTCAATATTTTTCTATTTTTGATAAGAAGACATGTTATACTAAATGACCATATATGGTTTTCATGTCATTGAAATGCTCTAAAGTGTGGAAAATGAGGTCTGAATGTTTTGTTATTAATATGAAATAAATAAGGAATTGAATTGGTAGAATGTAACCTATCAACAGTTTTGTTTCGGCACGGGAGAGTGTATTCATTTGGACTTCCTCGGTTATTTAGGTTTTTAAAGAGGAAAGCCATTATGTTTCAGAATAGTATCATTGAGTTCGTAGAAGTACGTGGATTTACTTTTTACTCTTACAATGTAACTTTTTCTTTTCTCGTTAAATTTAAATATATACAAGGCTGGAATGTACTAAATACCTTCATAACTATTATAACTGAGGTATTTTTTTGGCGACGCCGTCTAAATTCGTTTTCGTTACCTATGCCACGTGACTTCAGATTGCAAATCAAACTACTTAATAACGCATTATAGATAATTTATCAAAATGGAAGATTTATGCAACGCGCTGCCTGATTAGACGAGAGTGTCAATTTCTTTCACTCTGTTGATTGTGCTACGCTGAGTGAAATGTAGACAAAGCGTTTATCCTAAACGACGCTGTTCACAGTTTTAAAGCTAACTTTGACCCAGTATATTTAGCAAGACTATTGATATATCTCAAAATGATAAGTAAGTTTAATAAATATGATAAAAACCTGTTCAAATACCAACATATATCAAATTAAAGAAAGAGCTGAATACGGTCTGCGTATCACATGAATAAGGGTGTGATAAGAGTCTTTTATTATCATAGCTGAAACTGCAAGTGACTTAAATAACTAACAGCATTAAATGCTATGTCAGAGTACTGAGAAATACCTGAACATTTTTCCATTTGATATGTCGAATATACTTTGTAAAATTAACTTTATTAATAAAAAAATACCAACCGAGAAAGGCAGATTTTGTCATTTATGTAATTCTATGCTTTTAGGCGATGAGTTTCATTCTCTTTTTATCTGTCATCATTTTACCGTTGTTAGGAATAAGTATTTACGCCAGTATTAATGCAGAAATCCTAATGCCATGAAGTTTTCACAGTTGATGAACAGTGAAGATAGAATTACATTGTTAAAGTTAATATTTTGAAAATCATGTCACTTTGTACTTAAGGATGTACGAGCGAATTTTTTCTAACGTTAAGAATTTTTTCATACCCTGTGAGCTTGAAGAACATTAGTTTCTAAGACAAACAAGAGCAGAAAAAACATAGGTCACCGAACTCGTTTTAACTTTATAGGGTATTTTCTTCACCCACTGTTTACGCATTTCTGAAATTTTGTAAAATTGAAAAAAGTTGGTACTTTATAAAACATATAATATCCTACTTAATCTTATAGGGATTTCAGGTATTACAGGTTAATATGAATATATGGTGATGTCAGTATTATATAAGCATAAATGTCACTAACAAATCTCTTTAATTTTTACATTTTGACATAATTACCCCACCCACTTTATTTTCAGTGGAAAAAACGTATTTAGATCTACAAAATAAATTCTGACGTTAAGATTTTCAAAATATTTTGCAGCATTAATGACGCACAAAAATGCTTCAAAATGGAAAGAAAAAAAGTTGGGGTCACCGTGCATTTAAGAGATTTATTAAGAAAAAACTGTTAAAAAGTGGTTAATTTTGATATTTTTTGTTATATTTGTTTAAATTTATATTTTCTAGATAATATAAAGCGCCGCTATCTTGAGAACTTTTATTTCATTTATAGCTTAACATTATATGTATCAGTCAGAAAAATATCAAAACCAAATCCGATCTAATTTAATAGATATTTGAAATTACCTATCCCTACCCCATTGTAAATCTTACGTCAATTTTAGGCAAATGCCAGCCAAAAATAAGGGTGACAATTTTTTTTTCGCAAAAAGCATAATATATTTGGTTAAATGGTATATTATTAGCTATATTTTAATTATTTAGCATTAATTTTTAGCAAACCTTTTGTTAGAAAGCAATATTCGAAGAAACATTTTTCAAAATGGCGGATATCCTGAAAAAAACGCTAGTACATCCTTAAACAGAGAATCTTATTTTACTTCTCAATCTCCATCATATAAACATTCTGCTCATTTTTTATTCAAAACATTACAGTTTACAAATGTTATTACAAATTGGAAATTACTGTTTACCATTGACATATACTTTGTAAGCAATTTTGTTGGGAGAATTAGCTTTTTGAATTATTTAGTTGTAGTTTATTCATGTGATGTAGAATAAAAAATAAGTCTACGTTGATTCAGTTTTAATGTTCTGTATAAATATAAATGATCTTAAAACAAAAATATTTGTCTTTGGTATCTTAAAGAGTAGCTTTAAATAGTGTAACATGACTGTCGATGTAGTTTCATAGTTCAACTTAAATGATCATATCTGTTTACATGTTCTTTTCTTTAAAGTTAGTAACATATCATTCAACCAGAGCTTTTGTTGGTATCACTTTTGTATTAAAGATATAAAAAATACGTTTTTTTAACAATTATTAAAATTGGAAAACAATTTTCTTATAGTGTCCTAAACCCTGTAAATGTATACCTCATATATGTAAAAATACAGGTTATTAAATTATGCCCAAGAAATAGACTTAAATTTAAATACAATCAAGCTTGCCATTTCTCTACAACTGAATTTATAAATAATTCAACTGTTACACCAAGGACAACTTTAGAGGATCACACGAAACAGAATGAACAAATAAAGAATCATAAGAGTCACCTTATGAAAACTACATAACATGGAAACAAACAGTTAAAAATCTTTTTTTAAAACCAAAATCAGGTTTTAAAAACAATATTTTTCCATTGATTTGCACTTACATGTATATTATATAACTACATTACTTTTAAATATTGAAATACTCTGGAGGCTCACTCTCAAACTTGGGCTTGCCATTTGTAAAATAGAAAAAGTTGAAACTCCACAGGTCCATCAAACTACTGCTCAACACAACAAAACTGAAAATGTTGCATGCTCGGTTTGATTGAGCTTGTTCATGAACGGTAGTGGAAATGCATGAATCGTCCGTGCCCTCTAGATCCGGCTTGAGCAGAACGCAACATTTACACATGCTACAAGTACAAAAAATAGAGACATCCGTAGACATATTCATATGGCGGTGCTAATGGAATCTTCATGATACACTTGTGTGTAATTCAATGAAAAACCGCGTATGATACCAAGTTAAAATAATGGTTTGCCCTAAACGAGAAAACAATGTACTAAACAAACTGGAATTTAGAAAGGGGATCTATAAACCGAATAAATTAACATAACAAAATTTAAAATGAAGAGGTAAATGCTATCAAGAATTGAGAAGCATTAACGAAAAGTAAATAAAGTGACACAAAGTATATTAAACCAAACGAACGTTTGTTCAATGCGTACATATTACGTTAAATGTATATCGATTAAAGTATTTTCTTGAGCGGTTTACATTTGAATGTTCTTTTTAACAATAATAGTTGAAATACATTATGGAAACATACGAAAATATAGTATATAATTTGAAAAAAATAAACCATACGAAAATACAGTTTACAATCTGAGGAAACATACGAGAGCGCAGGAATCTTCTACTCTAAACTCAGCGCATTTTGACCTACGAACAAAAAACTTTAATGGTCGAATACCAGCAACCTCTTTAACCTCAATAGTGTTATTTCCGTCCCAAAAACATTTAAAAACGTTTCTTGCCTTGATATAAGACTAATAAGCAAACCTTAAGTCACAGTAATGCTTCCAAAGGTAAGAAATATTCGTAAACATCTTACAGAAAATTATTTAGCATTTTCTTACCCGTCATTTTGAAGCTTGTTCGTCGAAGGTTTCGCATTTCAATACCACGTGATCTAAGAGGCGGAGCGATAGTGGTCATTTGGCGATTGGTCAATATTGTTGCCTCAATAAAAAAATCGGTATTATTTTTAAAAAAGAAACTGCGAAAAATTGAAATTGACACACGCTCAATTTGTCCACAAAGGGTATCCGGGTCAGTCATAAAAGAATAGGCAAATGAAAATTATGAAATGTAAAAATTTACACATATAATTTTTTGTATTCAATTGTTGTCAGAAACTTGTAATTCTTATACAAATACAAATTGCGCCGATACACATAGCATTTGGTGTGTTTTCCAATAACTGCTATCTGGCACCTGCACTTGTACGTGACCCTGAATTAAATTCGCTTACAGCGATCTACTAAGGATGTGACATAATCAATGGCGGAAAAACAAATCGAAGATTTAGATCAGTGAGTGACTTTCTTCGGGTACTGCGAAATGCTCAATACTTGACATATCATGTGCTGCACCAAAACATGCCCAAGAGAAAAAATATCTATTGAAAAATTTCTATAGGAACTGTTTTCGGTTTAAATCCGTTAAATCATCACCGTGTTAGAAATCGTGTCTGATTGATTAAAGTATATCGATTACACCGACTTTTAATAGTGGTTCTTTCTGACTCTGGGCACTCACTATGGGCACAATCTGGTCAGTTTTGTTCTGAAATTTAGTGTCCCGTAATCGATATTTTTTATTTTAAAAACTTCTGAGTTAAAAGGCTAAAATGCCAAGTGAAGAAGTTCTAAAAACGTGTAATGCATTTATTCTGTTTCTCACAACATTTCTAAAAATTTCATTTTTATGATTTTTTTTTTGCACTGGTATCAACGCATTATTGTACAATTTTTCAGATTAACTATCCCCTGATCTAGTCCGAACTCTAAGTCAATGAAGTGAGAAAGGGTAGTGTATTAGATTGTTTTGAACGTTTGCCGGTTGTTATGTTTAAAACACGGTATAGAGAAAACAGTCACATGATATGGGAAAACCGGGAGTTTTCCGTCTAGATTTTAATGTATACGTGTATATGTCAAAGAAAACATATATGCACAGTTCAGTCTACTAAAGCTCCGTAATGTTGTTGTTGTTTTCTACCAATTAGCTATAAACGCACTAAATAGCTGTTAATCTTTATTCTATATAAAATTGAGAAACTTCCAGTGGCTGCTGCAGCACACACCCGGACCCATTTATATTGTTAGTGCTGAATAAAAACCAATAATAGAAAAGTGGGTGTGATTTCTGATGCACGAAAAATACTTCAGTCCAAAAATTTACACTGTAAAATCAGCTAAAAATGAGAAATGGTGAATGATCTTTGATTCCATGACAAGTTCTGTAATGCTCTATGTCAAAGATAGATCCGCCATGTGATTTCAGAAAAAGAAATGAAGTGAAAATAAGGAAAATATCTCTACAACGCAATAACAAATAACAACTGGAAAAAAAAACAACCTGAGAACTATTTGAATCTGCAATTAAGCAACTACCGGTTTTTTCCACGTTAATTTTAATGTCTGTATGCCATGATTCCAGAACTGTACTCTAGTTTGCATTTTTACAAAATTATGCCCCTTTTTCGACTTAGAAATTTTTGGTCAAGTTTTTGTATATAAGTTGGTGTACGTCTTAGTACCCACTTATGGGAATGGTTTGAAACGTCACACAGTTTTCACACAATTGTCAAGAGCTGATATGCATTGCACAGGTTCCATAACCCTGTTTTGCAATTTTACAAAATCATGCCCGTTTTTTTACTTTAATATTCATTCAATTGACAATACTGTTGAATAGTCGAGCGTTGCTGTCCTCGGACACCTCTTGTTTTATTTGCTCAAATCACATGCCAAATCTACGCTTGACATTCAGGTAACATTTTCAAAATGAAATTATAACATGACAGAATTTGTCTTGGAAACTTAGTTCATACATCACTACTACAATTAATTTGGGGTCTCATTTTTAACTGATTTACAGCCTGTGTTTCCATCTACCTCAAAACAACAAATAAGAAACTTATGGCCATGTAGGTGATTGCTGGGTTTTCCAAAAATGGTGATTTGACAAAAAAGTGGTTAATTTTGACAGTCTTATTATATACTTGAAACATAGTATCATTTTATACCTTTTTTCAACTACCCCGGCCCATGTAAAGAAATTGATATAATTTCTTTTTGTTGAAAGAAAGCACACTCTCCTTATATCTTTTCATAAGTTAAGAAACACTTTTCTTACAAAAAGACGAGACTAAACAGGTTAAGATCTAGGTTAATTAACAAGTGCGTCACTATAGAAAAACATGTTGTTTTTCTCACGAAGTGCACATAAAATGCATCTAAAGTTATTAGTCAGGTCATATAAGTGTTATATTGCAGTAAAATGATGGACATTGGGTGTAACTTTAGTGACAATTTATCTATATTTTATGAGAAATATTTTTATTGTTCATTACTTTCGGTTTATACCAGAATTCATTAATTTTGCTTATGTAAATTATGTATTTGACCAATCTGTATAAATATGGAGACAAAATGTGTATTGTTAGACTAAGCTGAAAGGGGACGCCCGCTCACACAGCAATCACGTGGTGGCTCGGAAGCAGGCCAGGGCTAAAGCCTTGCGCTGTGCACAGCCTGAGAACGAATGAAGACGGAGACAGAGAGTTATGAAATGCTTAAAGGCTTATTTGTGCTAGATGGAATTTTGTTAGCTCTGTCAGTTAGTCTCATGCAAGTTATACTATTAGTGATGGAAAATAAACTAGATAGAAACAAAAAAAACAGTGTATTGAGTTATTAATCCAGAGGACTTAAGGAGCGGCTACGCTACACCCATGAGTAGATGTTCAGAGAAGATATCATATAACAACATTTAGTTTAAACAATGAATAAGAAACCTATGGTCATGTAAGCTAATTCCTGGTTTCCCAAATATGGCAATTTTACGGCAAATGTTGATTTTGACAGTCAGTTATACTTAACGTTTAGCGCATTATTTCTGACATTTACATTTAAATTTAAACAACAATCAACTTATGGCCATGTACGTGATTTCCGGGAATTAGCCGTATATATTTCCGGGTTTTCCAGGGAATACATACGTCCCTTGTGTATGTGACTGACAATATTTTTCTTGGATCAAACATGACCCCACGTTTCTTTTGATGTTTATTCAGCACTGACAATATTCTTCAAGAAATGTAAGTAACAGACATTTAAAACGATTCCTGATGTGTGCTGCAGTCAGTGGAAATTTGTCAATTTTATATGGAACAAAGAAGACCAGCTTTTAGTGCGTTCATCCCAGAATTGACCGTATAACATTCGGATATTCTCTGACTGTCCGAGATACAAAAATTGGAACGGGCAAGATTTGGAACAGAAAATTAATGATAACGCTTTTAAACATCAGGTACAGATGATATTTCCATGTAGAAATAACTTAGAATAGAAAACAGAGATCCACGCTTCGTTAATCAGGAACTGTCAGTTTGGATATCATAATTTTTTAAAGAAAATACTGTATTTTTTGGACGGATTGCAGGTCTGTCCGATGTCTATTAGACTTACTGGGCCCAATCATCTTCTTTGCCATGTGCAGCATTATTACTGTTTCTTTTGCTGCATTCTCTATATACCCTTGTGTGATGGGCTCTTGTGTCTCCCCTTTCATATTTTCAGCCTGTAGTGCAGCTTCCTTCGCTGATCTATGTGCACTTTCATTCCCAGCAGTTTCAGTACAACATGGTGATCAGTCAAGTTTTATAGTGGTTCCACCCTGCTCAACAGCTTTCCAGATGCTTTTAACTTCTTGAACAGCCCTAATATGTAATTTGTTTTCCCATCCTAAAGTTATACTGGTTTCCTAGTAGTTTCCGGACCCAAGTAGTTTTCCGGACCTTTTACATTTCGTGCTGTATAGACTTTACGCCGTCGTAAAGCATCTGGGTAACAATATCATATCATCTAGACTTTTGTTGCCTTTACATAGCAGCGAAAATCTAGCATTACCGAACTTATTTATTATTTGAACATCCCGGTTGTTTTAACTTACTTCGATGTAATGTTTACACAAGAGATTGTCAACTGCAGGGGAATTCCAGTTACAGTGCGCATGCGCAGAAATTGATGCCCCTTCAAGGTAAACTTCATTCAATTGATGCTCCCATTTACAGACGATACAGTAAATACATTCCGATAGCAATAAAATAAAACAATGAAAGTCAGAAAAAATCGACCTACTCACTATACTACGGCATTAAATTATCGATAAAAAATAGGAACCAAAATAGACAGTGATTTACCTACGATACCGTCTATCAGTCAAATGTTCAGCAGCAGTGTCCATGCCCAAGTGGTCAGGGTGTTAGACTACCAATTTTGAGACCGGTCTAGGTCTTTTTTTTTTTTAAAAAAGTTGTTAATTATATTAAAAGTTCAGAATTTCTTTTTTGTAATATTACCAGTCCGCTAAATACGTCCCGTCATTTTAGCGTGACGTTGCAAAAGTCATTCAAATGAATTAGACGTAACTGTAATGAGCGTATTATAAATCTAGTATTTGTTAAATTCTTGAAATAAACTTTTCAAATCATCATCACGCCTTAGAATTATGTTTTAATTTTGAATATATATAACGAAATCGGAAATGTTTGCTTTTACAGAAAAGTTAAAACTGTTACAATGAAAGGTCCGGAAAACTACTCGGACTAACTGAAATATTTATGGAATTAATTGCCCCGTTTGAGGCCTCATCTACATTTGTGTTATTAACGCAAGTGTAATACGAATTCTGCATGGTGTTAACGAAGAACCTAGCTATTTTCTGTGAAAATTTTATGTTTCTACTATGTTTTGTTTGAAAGTTGCTGGCAAAAAATAGCGATTTCGGTCCGGAAACTACTGGGAAACCAGTATACATCCCAAATACTGAGTGGCTGTCAGAAAATATTTGTAGAAGAGGTATTTTGTATTTTGCTTGCTCCTTTAAGAGGAATTCTAGTGTTGAAGCCAATTTAGAAACTGGCTGCTTTAATTCCATCTGTTCTACACTTGGTAAAAGAACACATGATCCTGCACCACATGAACCATATTAGTTATGTGACACTATCAAAAGTAGATTTGTACAATTTCATTTTAATGTGTTATTCGGCTTATATGTATTCAGAAATAAAT
Source organism: Mercenaria mercenaria (assembly GCF_021730395.1). Classification (NCBI taxonomy): domain Eukaryota; kingdom Metazoa; phylum Mollusca; class Bivalvia; order Venerida; family Veneridae; genus Mercenaria; species Mercenaria mercenaria. Next base: position 66,980,567 of record NC_069375.1, read on the forward strand.
GACAAAAAATGCCAGGCTTGGCTGGAATTTCCCGGGGGCGGGAATTCCCAGCAGTATTTACCGGGAATTCCCGTACTGGAAAATACTCCAAAAATTGTAAAAAGTGGGAAATACTGGGAAAAAGTGGGAAATACTGCAAAAATGACTCCAAATTCAAAGAAAATTCTGCTTTTTTGTGACAAAAACATCAAAATTAATATCTAAGTGATAATTAATATTTAAATGAACACTTGCATGAGAAAAATACATAAAAGTACTAAGCACATGTATACACATTTATACATATAACATAGCTCACTGTTGAGAAATGTACTTTCAATTTTACATAGTTCAACCATCATAAGACTCAATGATATCTAAAAACATTCATGCAGAACCTATAGGCTGCATTTTCACTATAATGATAAAATTATGTCGGAACAAAAATGTATTTGAAGGGATGAATATCATGTTTTCTTGGATTTCTTCTTTCAGTTAAAATGACCATAAGACTAAAATATTTACTTTGAGTCAGCAAGACTACGCTATTAAGTTGTTTGTAGCATGTGATTTGGTCAGCATCAGTGCCTGAGGCATAGTATATTATTGTTACTGATCCCTACCAACTAATGAGTGTCCAACTAATGAGTGTATTGTTACTGACTTCTCACCTTAATGATTATGTTAACACAAATGGATTGGTATGAAGCTATTTTGAAAATATTTTAGGGGTATAGCTTATCTAAAGAATAAAATATATTGGCCTGAATCATATTTCCCAGTATTGCCCAGAAATTCCCAGTATTTCCCGGGAATTCCCTGTATTTCCCGCCGTCCTGGAAATATGAGTATTTCCCGCTTTAATGCCAACCCTGAAAAATGCTAACACTGAAAAAAGCTTTATAACTCTAGTTTAGTGGACTCTTACCATTCTTAAACAATGTGAATTAAATCTTAACTTGTCATTTTACTGTTGTTTTATATATAATTGAGAAAATATATTTCTAAAGTGTTTGGATATTTGGCCTAATTAAAGTACCACTTTACACCACTTTATAGATAATTATAGTTTTCAGATTTATTAGCTCACCTGAGCCAAAGGCTTATGGTGAGCTTTTGTTACTGCTCAATGTCCGTCATCCGTTGTGAGTCTGAGTCATGTGCTTTGTATCGTCTGTCTGTCAACATTTTCTAAAAGGAATAGATCTTCTTGAAAACCACTGGGCAGAATTACACCAAAAGGAATGATCCTTGGGTGGTCCCCTTTCAAAATTGTTCAAAGAATTTAATTCCATGCAGAACTCTGGTTGCAATGGCAACTGAAAGGAAAAACTTTAAAAATCTTCTTGCCCAAAACTGCAAGGCGTAGAGGCTTGATATAAGTTTAGCATGTGACATCATCTTATAGTCATCTATTAAGATTGTTCAAATTGTGTCCCAGGGGTGAAAAAAGAGACCCCGCCCTGGAGGTCACAAGTTTTACATAAACTTATATAGGAAAAAGCTTAAAAAGTCTTCTTGACACAGCATCACCCTCATATGACACAAGGTGCGTAACTCTTGCACCAATATTTTATGAATTATGCCCCCTTTTTGCTTAGAATTATACTTATATAGCGTTTTTGATACACTTCATCTTTACCTCTCTTATTACTTGATACATGTATTTTTGACACAGACTCAAGCTATTGTGCAGTATCTTCATCCACCATTGGAGTCATTAAACACTCCATTGACAGCTCCAGTTTCCTCAGATGTGCCCAGTTTCACTATCCAGCATCGAAATAGTATAGTGCACTGGCTCCTGTGACAGCTCTTGATCTAGAATGATGGCTGTTTCTTGCTATTTAGAGGATGGTGCAGTATGTGGGGGCATCCCTGTCCTATGGACACAATTCTAGTATTTAACAAAATCAGATTGGTGGGGGAGAAAGGGGGAGGGGTGTTGGGATTTTATCTGTTTGGAATTCTGTCCTACATTCTATTTTCAGATTTGTTTTATTTTAAAGATATTTGGCACTTCAAGTTCTGATCTTTCTCAGTGGATGTGTTCTTGAGAAAAACCAAAGGTATTATAAATGACTGCAATTCTTAATATTTAAATCTTGATTCATTTAATCAACTTGAACTGAAAATGTATATATGGTATTGACATTAACTCACTAATTCATTAGCACACTCACCTTAGGATCAGGAAAAAAAAAATATAATATATGCAATACTTTTAATATTAGATTTGATTCTATAATACTATGTTGACTATGAAATATATGTGTATTGTACAGGTGTAACTCCATTATTTACTGTAATGCATGACTTATTTTTTACTTTTATATCTTGAGAAAGACCGAGATGCTAAATATTTGAACAATAATAAACTGTTAATTTGTCATTTAAACTTCAAATCGTTTTGATGGTGATCTTTGTATAGGATGGCTGGAAAACAACTTATGAGGGCAGTAAGAGTGGCTCAGTTCGGAGGTCCAGAAGTCTTGAAAGTGGAAACAAATGTACCAGTTCCTGTACCTACACAGTCACAGGTTAACATTATAATTTATTGTGTAACATAAAATATACAATGTGCACGACGACGTCATTCTACTTTCACGGCATTCTTACCATTGCGCCCCTGAATACATTCAGTGACTTACTTAACACCATTGTAAGTCTTGAAATAATGAAAATTATATCTCTGAGTTTTCAGATTTTAAAGGTAAAAGAATGTTCTTCACGAATATTTTATTATTTCAATTTTGACTTTTACTAATGGAATAGCCCAATTTATCATATGAAAAGGAATTATAACTGCAGACCAGGGTTTTGAGTGGGTACCTTACGCTTTGCATTCTAAAATTTCAATGAATGCCTCAAAATCTGGAATTGGATCATATTTAGCTCAACTATTCAAAGAATAGGTAGACTGGACTCACCTGTGCGTCAGTGTCTGCGTCCGTGTCAGCATCCCGATTGTGTTAAGCTTTTGTATGTAAGCTGGTATCTCAGTAACCACTTGTGGGAATGGATTGAAACTTCACACACTTATTTACTGTGATAAACTGACTTACATTGCACAGGTCCAATAACTCTGTTCTGCTTTTTATACAAAATTATACCCCTTTTTGACTTACATTCATTTATTTGACAAGGCTGTTGAATAGTCAAGCATTGCTGTCCTATGACAGCTCATGTTTTTATCTTGTATTACCTTTTAAAGTCTGAGAAAAAGACAACAGTTACTAAAATATTCTGCTAGTGTTTGCTATAGGAGTAACCAGTACCAGTTTTAACTATACTTGGTTGAAAACACTGCAAAACTCTAACTCACACCCACACATACACATATAGTCAAACTTCATTCACTCGAACTGGACAGGACTGCGGAATTTTGTTCGAGCTATCTGTAAATCAAGTCACCAGGTGATGAGTTTGAGCCATGGATAGTTTTGAATAATCCAAGTTAGAGTGAATGAAGTTTGACCATATATGGAAGATCTAGAACATTTTCAGGTGCTTGTGGAAGTGAAGGCTGCTGGAATAAATCCTGTGGACACATACATAAGGTCTGGCACCTATGCTATTAAACCGCCGCTGCCTTTTACACCAGGTTCGGATGTGGCTGGTATCGTGAAAGACGTAGGAGCAAATGTTACAAAGTTTAAGGTATTTAAAGCACTTGAGACTGACATCTATAACCAAATTGTTACAGCTGTTTTTTAATCCCCCGCCGTGGCGGAGGGATTATAGGAATGGTCCTCGTCCGTCCGTCTTTCCGTCCTTCCGTCTTTCCGTCCTTCCGTCTGTCCGTCCTTCCGTCCGTAACAAAATCGTGTCCGGTCCATATCTCCTAAACCCCTTGAAGGATTTTCATGAAACTTGGGTCAAATGATCACCTCATCAAGACGATGTGCAGAACCCATGAGTCAGCCTTGTCGGTTCAAGGTCAAGGTCACAACTCAAGGTCAAAGGTTTGAGCCTGCCATTTTGTGTCCGCTCTATATCTCATAAACCCCTTGAAGGAATTTTATAAAACTTGGGTCAAATGATCACCTCATCAAGACGATGTGCAGAACCCATGAGTCAGCCTTGTCGGCTCAAGGTCAAGGTCACAACTTAGGGTCAAAGGTTTTGAGCCTTCCATTTTGTGTCCGCTCTATATCTTCTAAACTCCTTGAAGGATTTTCATGAAACTTGGGTCAAATGATCACCTCATCAAGACGATGTGCAGAACCCATGGGTCAGCCTTGTCAGATCAAGGTCAAGGTCACAACTCAAGGTCAAAGGTTTGAGCCTTCCATTTTGTGTCTGCTCTATATCTCCTAAACCCCTTGAAGGAATTTTATCAAACTTGGGTCAAATGATCACCTCATCTAGACGATGTGCAGAACCCATGAGTCAGTCATGCCGGCTCAAGGTCAAGGTCACAACTTAGGGTCAAAGGTTTGAGCCTTCCATTTCGTGTCCGCTCTATATCTCCTAAACCCCTTGAAGGAATTTTATAAAACTTGGGTCAAATGATCACCTCATCAAGAACTCATGAGTCAGCCATGTCAACTCAAGGTCAAGGTCACAACTAAGGGTCGAAGGTTTGAGCCTTCCATTTTGTGTCCACTCTGTATCTCCTAAACCCCTTGAAGGATTTTCATCAAACTTGGGTCAAATGATCACCTCATCAAGAACTCATGAGTCAGCCATGTCAACTCAAGGTCAAGGTCGCAACTCAAGGTCAAAGGTTTCAGCTCTGTATCTCCTAAACCCCTTGAAGGATTTTCATGAAACTTGGGTCAAATGATCACCTCATCAAGACGTTGTGCAGAATTCATGAGTCAGCCATGTCAGTTCAAGGTCAAGGTCACAGCTAAAATCAAAGGTTTACCCTTTCACTATCCATAGCAGTGGCGGGGGATTTAGCTGTCTTTCAGACTGCCTTGTCCATTTACTAATATATGTTCTATATATTCTTAGGTTATCCACCTCAACATATGAAAACATCTTCAGTCAAGTTTCTACATTTGTTGTGTTAGTAAATATCTGTTACTGTAATTCAAAGAACTTCAAGTAGGATATTTCAGTATTGACGTAAAAATACTACTGGGCACTGTTTTACTATTGAGTTCCCTTTTCTGATATCACCTATTCTGATTGGTGATATCATCCGTTAGTGATGAGTAGTTGATATCTCCTGTTTCTGTTGAATAGTTGGTATCACTAACTTAAAAGTGATAACATCCATTAAACATTAAATTCAGGTGATATCTCTTATTTGAATCTATAGGTCATATAAAGTATTTGTCGAAGATATTGGTGATATCTCAATAGTATGCATCACTAAAAAGAATTAAATAGTAAAATGGTGCCCCTTACAATTTAGCACATTCAATTTTGTATTAACATATATTTTCTTCAGTCCAGTAGATAAGAATTTGTGTTGAAGGATACATGTATTAAAGTTACGTTTCTTAAAACTAAACCATTTAACATTTGAATAATAGTCTTACAACTACCATGGTGTTCTCTTTCTCAAAATCTCACTAAAACATATTTAAATTTACTTGGTGTATGAAAAAAGTTGACCTCTGCTTGTGATTTAATCTATAACTGCTAGTAAGTTAAGGAATTTCGAGCTAACACAGAATGTATCTTACTCTGGCAGCCCGGAGAGCGCGTGTACGTATCCCGGAAGGTTTATGTAAGTGGAGGGTACGCTGAATTCAGTACCGCAGATGAAACAGACATTGGTCATTTGGCCGAGAATGCCACTTTCCAACAAGGGGCTGGCATAGGCATTCCCTGCTTCACAGCCTTCAAAGCCCTCTGCTTCTTGTAAGCAACTTTGTTAGCATGCAATATAAGTACTAACACTTAAGACGGCCTGCCCAGTTAGCTTAGTAAAGGTAGAGCACAAGACTGTGACGTCACAGGTTATGAATTCTATCCCAGGTGTAGTATTTGTTCTCCATAAAGATAAATTGACAGAAGATAGTGTGTCTGAAGTCAGTTCTCCTTTAGCTCTGAGTCATGTGGAAAAGTTGTTGGTATGATGGGCTGGGACTAGGAATATTAATCAGATGTACAGGGTCAGTCACTTCAAGTATTCTGTAATTTGCAAGATAATCACAATAACATTTTCCTCACTTGGTGTACATTTGCCTTTCCTTGTGATCAAACCTAGGACCTATGCATGTAGATTTCCAGTCTTGTGTTCTCATTACTGCTTGAACCCATAAGGCATCTGATACCACTGTGTTTGATATAAGCCAGGAGACCGTGTGTTTGTGATTAAGAATGTGTCCGGAGGTTATGCAGAATACACAACTGTCGAGGAAAACATGATGGGACATTTAACAACTTCTCTCTCTTTTCAACAAGGGGCTGGAATAGGGATAGCTTGCTACACAGCTTTTAGAGCTGTGTGTATAAAGTAAGAGAATTTCAGTTTTTCTCCTCAGCCTGTTAACACTTGTCAGATGTTCTAAATACAAAGTTTTTAGACCATAAATAATAGAGGAAGTAATAATCCAAGTTCAGACATGTATTTATTCTATAATTGCTAGTTCATATATACTGCGGAACTAGAGTTCAAAACAACTTTAATAAGAAGTTACCTGGTCAAATCAAAGGAAAAGCTTGTTAACAACCTAGAGACCACATTTATGAACCTGTCTTTAGAGATAGGCCTTAAAATTTTCAGTGATAGAATTACATTAAATAAAGTCTAGAAATTAATTTCCAAGTCCTTGAAATAACCAAAAATGATTTCACAAATGTGAAGTTTATGATAGTTTTGTTAATATCAATAACAGAAGTTTTATTCTTTAATTTAAAGTTGTGATCCACAAAGAATGACAACTCTTGCCTTGGGCTAGTACTTATAAGTAGAGATCTATTAGTTTACTTCCCTTGCAATTACACAATTGAGTGGAAAATGAAAGACACAATATCATACTTTTTTGCACAACAAAATCATTAAAGATTTATTCATTTGTGTTTGATTTACCCCTCAAGACATGGTTCCTATGATTCTGTCAACTTACATATGGTAAAAAATTAACTTTTAACAAGCCAATAATAAAACGAAGTACCAGTAGGTAAATAATAGTGCAGATAATACAGTTTTGCTTGTATCAAAATGTCACAATAGATCCACTTTTGTAATACAGAACACCTGGTAGGATTAGTAAAGGTGCAATTATATTGATCTCTATTTCCTATGCCTACTGTCTTTATGAAACTTGGTCAGAATGTTTATCTTGATGATTCCTATGCCAAGTTTAAAACATGACCCTATCATCATGAAACTTGGTCAGAATGTTTATATTGGGGATTCAAAGGCCAAGTTTAACAGGTGAGCGATATAAGGTCATTGTGACCCACTTGTTGGATACAAAGCATGAAACAGAAATTGTTAAAAATGCATGGAATTTAGGAAGGGAATACGTAATGCCATTATTACATTTTAAACCTCAGACATCTCTGTTTCTTAGATTAAGCATTAAGCTGTAACAGTAGTAAGTTTCTGACAATTGTTTATGACCATTTTACTATTTAAACGTTTTATTGTGATGAATGGGTAAACTCTACTGGACATTCCTATTTCGTTTATTAGACCAAGCCCAAGTCCAGATTAGAAATTGTTTTTAACTGCAAGTTTTAAGGTATGTATTTAGAACATTTGACTTGTGTATGTCTGTTGGGTGTCTACATGCTGGCTTGATTGTTAGAGAAGACTCTGTTCTTTGTTTAATACATGTTATTAATAAAAGTCTGTTTTATAGCCTGCTTAAATTAATCACACATTTATTGTGGGTTAATAGATGTTAGAGAATACAGTATTAACTTCCAAATCATATCAGTCTGTTGGTAGAACATTTTGCTTTCTCGTTTCCAGTTAATAACTGCAGATTGCTTAGTCTTACATGGTCACACTTTGTAAAGTGATTTCCTATGGCTAGTAGATCACCCTTAGTATTTTTGGATGTCAGTAGGTCAAAGGTCAAGGTCACAGTTTCCTCTCAGTAACTAAAGAAGACTTTCAAACTTGATAAGGTGATTGTCTGCAGTCATAAGATGACCCCTAAAGTTTTTAGAGTCAGTAGGTCAAAATTCAAGGTTAAGTGACATTGAGACTGAAAATGTTTAAGCTCTGTAATTATAGAACACGTCCACTGTCAACCTTCTTAGGATGGTTACCTGTTGTAAATAGGTAACCCCGAAGTTTTTGAGGTTACATGTATTAAGTATTTGGTCAAATATCACAGCATACAAAAATTACATTCCCACTTGCCTCCAAGAGGCCGTCAATTGCGTATGTGCCTGACAGACAGCTCTTGTTTTTTCATTGCTTCATATATGAAATGCCTCTCTGTAGTTTGTGTTATTGACTAATCTGTGATTCAACATTTAAATTTGCTGTGCAAATGTTAAAACTTGAAGAAAAAAAACTATAAAAGATTATTTCTGACGTCAGGTAAGGCACTTGTGTTTAATTTGTTGTTATTTAAAAGAATGTTTGATGAAATGGTATAAAATATGTAACATTTGATAGAAAAAAAATAATGTTTCCCAGTTATGTAAACAAAATTATTCTATTTAATATGTCATGCAGAAAGTCTACAAACTAGATATTACTTCTGTCAATTCATGTATTGTACAAAGCAAAACTTCTGTTTACTGAAGTCTGTTCTTCTAACTCTATACTCTATTAAATCTAATCTATTAACTCTTCTCCATACTCTTTTAACTGTATTCACTATTTACTCAGAGCAAGTTTATCTCACAGACTCTAGGAACTGCTGATACTATTCGTACCTTCCTGACAGAAGAGTTTAATTCTAATACCCCTCTCTGAGGAAGAGTTGACTAGTTCCTGGCTTGTAATGGTCATGTAGAGTGCTCAGGGCAAAAGCAGTTGGGGTGACACTTGACACTTCTCTAGTGGTCAGCTGAACACAATTAAATCTACTGTATTAACCATATAACAGATCGAGGGCTGAGAGCGAAACTATTGTATCTTGTTCTTTATTTATATACAGTTACAATAGTTTCGCGCTCAGCCCATGAGATGTCTTGGATGATATGCATTTTTTGCGCTCACAAATCAGTAAAATCAGGATCCTCATGTGATATGTCATTTAAGATTTAACAGCGTGCAGGTTTCAAAATGTTGGAAAAGACTATACTATATATAGATGGGATATTTGTTTGTTATAGTGTAAGGTTAAAATAGCTTTCACCGAGTGAACATCAGATGCCTTATTTTCATAAAAATGTAAGATCTGGTGTTCGCAAGTGAAATGTATTTGCTATTAAATGTAAAACAAATTTCTTTTTCTTTGATTTTCATGTTTTTATGGGTTGAACCAAATTTTGTATACATTGTATTAGATATTTTTTTCACTGGAAATCATTTTGATATTTTTTACTGTGAAATTATCACAATGTGATGATCAAGTATTTCACTCTTTTGTTTCAATAATTCAGTGTAATAAAAAATGCATCTTTTCATGGCACGATCATAAATTCATTTTAAGGTTAATTACTAATTTAAAGTAATTTATCAAGACAGTATAAAATATTTAAAGGCAAAAGCACTATTATTAAAGCACTTAAGTTACCAAAAACCTGATAAACTTCAGAAGTTAGTCTGGTACCGTAGTATATTCTTACAGAATCAGCATAGCTGAAACATAAAATTAATCAGATCGAAGAAGAAAAAGAGTAAAACCATATAATTATAAACCTAGTATACTTACATCTTTAGATAAAGGTAAGGAGAGTAATATAGATGTTTTAAGTAATTTCGTACTGTATCTGTTGTTTCAGAGGAAGGGAGAAAGTTAAGCCAGGAAACAGTGTACTCATTCATGGTGCTAGTGGAGCTGTAAGTCTAAACTAAGTCTTTACTTTAATCTGTATAGTGATACCTGTCTGTAAAGGCCACTGTTGGGAGTGAAAAACAGTGGTCTTTATATGCAGATGATCTTTAAATGTAGTGATTTTTTTATGCAGGTAATTTTTGTATGCAGGTTATCTTTATAGGCAGATAGCCTTTTTAGCTCACCAGAGCCAAGGTTCAGGGTGAGCTATTCTGATCAGTCACCGTCCGGCGTCCGTCGTCCGTTGTCCGTCGTCCGTAAACTTTTACTTTAAACGACATCTCCTCATAAACCGCTAGGCCAATTTCATCCAAACTTCACAGGAATGTTCCGTGGGTGAAGCTCTACAAAAATTGTTCAAAGAATTGAATTCCATGCAGAACTCTGGTTGCCATGGCAACAGAAAGGAAAAACTTTAAAAATCTTCTTCTCAAAAACCAGAAGCCCTAGAGCTTAGATATTTGGTGTGAAGCATTGCCTAGTGGACCTCTACCAAATTTGTTCAAATCATGACCCCGGGGTGAAAATTGACCCCGCCCCAGGGGTCACTTGATTTTACATTGGAAAATCTTAAAAAATCTTCTTCTCAAAAACCAGAAGCCCTAGAGCTTAGATATTTGACATGTAGCATTGCCTAGTGGCCCTCTACTAAAGTTTTTCAAATCATGACCCCGGGGTCGCTTGATTTTACATAGGAAAATCTTCAAAAATTTTCTAAAAATGAACCAGAAAGCCTAGAGCTTAGATATTTCACAAGTAGCATTGCCTAGTGGACCTCTACAAAATTTGTTGAAATCATGGCCCCCGGGGTCAAAATTTACCCCGCCCCAGGGGTCACTTGATTTTACATAGGAAAATCTTCAAACATTTTCTAAAAATAAACCAGAAGGCCTAGATCTTAGATATTTGACATGTAGCATTGCCTAGTAGACTTCTACAAAATTTGTTCAAATCATGAACCCCAGGGTCAAAATTGACCCCCGCCCCAGGGGTCACTTGATTTTACATAGGAAAATCTTCAAAAATTTTCTTAAAATAAACCAGAAGGCCTAGATCTTAGATATTTGACATGTAGCATTGCCTAGTAGACTTCTACAAAATTTGTTCAAATCATGAACCCCGGGGTCAAATTGACCCCGCCCCAGGGATTACTTGTTTGTACATCGGAAAATCTTCCAAAAAAATTCTAAAAATCATCAGTTTGACATTTGAAACATGTAGCTCATATTACTCTGGTGAGCGATCCAGGGTCATCATGACCCTCTTGTTTAGCTTGACTATTTGAAGAATAAGTAGAGCTATCCTACTATACTACATTGGCGTTGGCGTCGGTGTCGGCGTCACACCTTGGTTAAGTTTTTCGTACCAGTCCACATTTTGACAAAGTCTTTTGTGATAAAGCGTTGAAACTTTCAACACTTGTTTACCATCACCATGTCCAGTTATAGGCAAGAGTATATAACTCCATCAAGGATTTTGGCTGAATTATGGCCCCTTTTAACTTAGAAATCTTGTATTTTGTGTAAAGTGTTTGACATATGGCTTTGAAACTTTAATCACTTGTTTATTATAACAGTCTCTATCAGTAGGCAAGAGTGCATAACTCTGTCAACTATTTTGGCTGAATTATGGTCCTTTTTGGACTTGGAAATTGGTTCAGTTTTCGTACAAGTCCATGTTTGTCAAAACTATTTGACGTATGGCTTTTAAACTTTGAACACTTGCTTATCATCATGATTTCCATCTGTAGGCAAGAGTACATAACTCTGTCAACTATTTTGGCTGAATTATGGCCCTTTTTGTACTTGGAAATTGGTTCAGTTTTCGTACAAGTCAGCGTTTTGTCAAAACTACTTGACATATGGCTTTGAAACTTTGAACACTTGCTTATCATCATGATTTCTATCTGTAGGCAAGAGTACATAACTCTGTCAGTTATTTTGGCTGAATTATGGCCCTTTTTGTACTTGGAAATTGGTTCAGTTTTCGTACAAGTCAGCGTTTTGTCAAAACTACTTGACATATGGCTTTGTAACTTTGAAGACTTGTTTATCATCATGATTTCTATCTGTAGGCAAGAAAACATAACACTGTCAACTATTTTGGCTGAATTATGGCCCTTTTTGTACGCCCATTTGAAAAACGGGACGTATTATAGGAACGTTCCGCCCCTGGAGGGCGGATGGGCGGGCAGGCAGCGTCCACAGACTTTGTCCGGAGCATATCTTCTTCATGCATGGAGGGATTTTGATGAAACTTGACACAGTTGTTCACCATCATGAGACGGAGTGTTTTGCGCAAGAAACAGGTCCCTAGGTCTAAGGGCAAGGTCACACTTAGAGGTCAAAGGATACAAGAATGAGAACTTTGTCCGGAGCATTTCTTCGTCTTGCATGGAGTGATTTTGATATAACTTGGCACAAATGTTCACCACCATGAGACGATGTGTCATGCACAAGAACCAGGCCCCTAGGTCTAAGGTAAAGGTCACACTTAGAGTCCAAAGGTCAGACTTTTCTGAGGTACAACATAGATGTATCTTTCAAATTTTAGGTGTATTTTATGGTATATCTACCTGGTAAGGAGTTTTTTTTGTGGATTTAGAAAAATAAAACAATTACTACAGAACCACAGAATTAAAATTCCATTTGCAAATACAGGTGCTAGTGTAAAATTTGCTATGACGGGCATATATTGTGAACTTCTGGCACTCTTGTTGGACTTGGAAATCAGTTAAATTTTTCATAAAAGTCCATATTTTGCCTAACCCGTTCATCATATAGCTTTGAAACTTTGACCACTTGTTTACCATTATAGTCTACTTAAGTAGGCAAGACTACATAACTAGAACAAGGACTTTAACTCAGTTATGTATTTTTTTACCATTCCATATTTTGTCTAAACAGTTTGATATATGGCTTTGAAACTTTGAACACTTGCTTACCATCATGGTCACACATTGCCATATAGTGCAAGACTTATCCAAATCCACAAATACAGGTACTTTGTTTGTCTTTTCTATTTTTTTCCTTTTTTCTGAAAATCTATTGTAATATTTTGACCCCATACTTCCTTCAATTCTTCGAATAGTCGAGCGCATTTGTTTCACAAGTTGTTGTACAAAATGTTGGAATTTAGTTTAAACTTATTTATTTCAACTCGATTGTGATGAAAGCTTCAAGCTTATTTGAACCACTCTCAAGTCCGCTTCCTGGGAGAACCAGTACCGATGTCATAAGAGAAGGGGTGGTCATGACCCCAGTAGGGTTTGAACACACAGCCTCCGATTTGAGCGGCTGACACCTTGCTCACTAGACCACAGCTCGTCCTTTAATGTTAAGATCAGAAAAGAAAGTAATGGTATTTAGAGGCAGGTGGTGTCTGTTCAGAGGTGGTCTCTAGTACATCGTGAACTGTATTACCATTTCTGGAATGATCTTCAGTTGGAGGTCAAAGGTCAAATTGAAGTTTGTCCGGAGCCTTACTTTGATATGCATGGACCAATCTTGTTTATATTTGGTATGAATGTTAACCTCAATGAGGAGTGTCATGTGCAAACCCCATGTTCCTTATAATCTCAAAGGTCAAGGTTACAGTTGGAGGTCAAAGGTCAAATTGAAGTTTGTCCAGAGCATTTCTTCTTCATGCATGGTGGAATTTTGATGTAACTTGGCATGAATGTTCACCGTTATGAGACTGTTTGTCATGCACAAGAACCAGGTCCCTGGGTCTAAGGTCAAGGTCACACTTAGAGGCCAAAGGTGCTGGCAGGCTTGACATTCTGCCCGTGGGCATGCAAAATGTATTTTTAGTATTAATGTTCCACCATTACATAAAGTAAACACCATGAAAAAATGGTGCTTAACACAGAATAAACACATTTAATAATTTTCAGCTCTGAGAGAACACTGCATAAGATCTATAGCTCTGTGTGACATCATTATTTTAGGTTGGCCTAGCATGTGTTCAGATCGCAGTTTCCAGGGGTCTTAAAGTATATGGTACAGCAGGGACACAGGAAGGTATTGATCTGGTGCTCAAACAAGGGGCCACTGCTGTGTTCAATCATAGAGAGGAAGGATATGCAGATAAAATAGTGGTATGTGACCCGAAATATATCTTATTTAAATTAGCTGTTATATATAGGGACAGAATTATATTCTTAATTAATATTTATCCAGCTATTTAGAATAGTGAATTATGTTTTATATTTTTTGTGTTTCTTTCCATTTTGAAAATGAAACATTTATAATCAAAATGTTTTTCAATTCTCTTTTGGTTCTTAAATGAATAGTAGATATGTTTGGTTTGTCTTTGTCAAAATAGTGATGTATGACCTAGAATATTTTTTTCAAGTTAGATAGAGTGTTTTTTTCCTTCAGCAAAGTTTGAAAGAGTTTGTTACCTGAATTTATTTGGTCTTCATATTTATTATACAATAGTATTTATATCATTGCAGATGCATTGGTGTATAGCTGGAAATTGTTCACTTTATAAAAGCTTTCTGTGAATAGTTTGTCTTCATTCTGGACAAAATAGTGGTGTATGACCAGGCCAAAACTATATTTATCCAGGTTGTCAGAATATGCCAAGCTTGTTTAGATTATAATCTTGTTTTGCAGGAAGCTACTGGAGGTGTAGGACCTGACCTTATAGTAGAAATGTTAGCAAATGTTAACTTGGAGACTGACCTGAAAATAATCAACCGACGGGGCTTAATAGTGGTGAGTAGTCACTAGTGAAAAAATATACTGTTGAATTAGTAATATTGCGCTGGTTTTATTAAGCACTGTCCGTGCATCTGTGTAAAATCTTGTCCAGGCTGTAGCTCTGCCATCCATAAATGGATTTTGAAATAACTTGGAATAAATGTTCACCATAATGTGTCATGTGCATGACCCAGACCCACTATCTCAAAGATCAAGGTCACACTTAAGAGGTCAAAGGTTAACAGGGTCTCTTTCGTGTTTGGTCCATAACTGTACCACCCATTAAGGGATTTTGAAATAACTAGGCATAAATGTTTACCATAATGAGACAATTTGTCATGCATAAAACCCAAATCCATAGCTCCAAGGTCAAGGTCACATTTAGAAGTCAAAGGTTAACATGGTCTGTTTCTTGTCTGGTCCATAACTCTGCCATTTATCAAGTGATTTTAAAATTACTTGGCATGTTAACCATATTGAGAAGGTTTGTTGCGCTTATGACCCTGATCTCTCTGGTCAAGGTCACAAAATGATTCATACCTAAACTATTCTGGCATATTTTGCGCAGACAACTATAGCATTCTTGGGCACACTTAGGGGGCATTTGTCACTAATAGTGACAGCTCTTGTTTTCAATAATATGTACAAACAGAGTGAAGCACGGATTTAAAAAAAACTTTGTGTTAAATAAATTTTGTAGATTCTTCAGACTAATTTACTACTGTATATAGGAAATCAGTCTGCAAACAATTTCTTTTCTTGGCTTTTAAGTTACATAAACACAATATTATGTGATTTAGTCACTTTCCAGCTGTTAGTGGTAGAGAAAGAGTATAGCAGAAGGCATCTTGGGCATCTTGGTAAAACCACTAATCTTTTGCAAAGAAGTATAAATACACAGAATGGCAACTGGCTGTAATCTCGCGTGAGCTCGTGTCAGAGCGTGATTCGGCGTTATCTTACTAAAAACAAACATCGGCGAGCATGGAGTTACAATTTGTACCTTTAAAACTACATTTAAAATACATGTTAGCTTCTAAAACAAAATTAGTTTAATTTGAAATGGTCTTAAGACACGAAGTACACGTTTTCTTTTGCCACCGAAAGAAGCGTGGTCATACGGTGATAATTATTTTACCGATGAATAATTGCTTTTGCATACAAAATGGCGCGTGGAGAAAACGACACTTCCGGTAAACGAGATCCCGTTTTTTTGTCACGGGAGGTTGGCGAGATTTGCTCTATATGCCTTTCAAGTTGCCAATCTATTTATTTTTATAGCTCTTTGTCTTTTGTAATTCAATGTGATGACTTCCTTTCACTCACAGACCAGGTTGGAATACCTCAGTGGTGAGGGGCAAGTGATTTTAAGTCGATGACCCAGACCACTTGACCATTGACGTCCTCTGTTGCAAAGCAGCATAAAATTACAGTAGTATAATGTAAAATTTATTGTAGTATAATATCAGAATTACTGGATTGCAAAGTTTAAACAAATCTGAAATTAAAAAGGTTAAATTGCAAAGAAATATATAATAAATATGACATTTATCTGGTGACTTTTCTAGGTTGTGGGTAATCGTGGATCAATAGAAATAAACCCCAGACTTGCCATGCAGAAAGAATCTCTGGTAACAGGAATGATTCTAATGAATGCAACACCGGTAGGTTTTTGTCAGTTTTCGTTAACTCACCATTACATTTTAGTAGTAAATTTTTCATATTTCTTCTTTTCTCATTGCTGATAGACAATGGTTACAAAAGTGAGACTTTCTAGACAGCTGACCTACATGACTGGATGTCTAGACTACCAAGACCGATTCTCTAGACGGCTGTTCTCTGTACAGAGCCAGTTCTGTTGAATGGCAGAGTGCCAGGATCAGTTTTCTAGATAGATGTTCTATAGTAGAATTTCTCTGATCATTTCCTTACTAAAATCAGATATGGATTTACTAAAATCAAATGAGCCGCACCATGAGAGAACCAACATAGTGCGTTTGCGACCAGCTTGGATCCAGACCAGGCTGCACATCCGCGCAGTCTGGCCAGGATCCATGCTATTCGCTTTCAAAGCCTATTGCAATTAGAGAAACCGTTAGCGAACAGCATGGATCCTGACCAGACTGCGCGGATGCGCAGGCTGGTCTGGATCCATGCTGGTTGCAAACGCACTATGTTGGTTTTCTCTTGGTGCGGCTCAAATATGAATTGTAAGCTCACTTGAATGCTTGTAAGTATTTATGATTGCTCGCTGTCCATTGTACATCTGTCGACCATCCGTCAGCATCAGAACTTTTACTTAAACATCTTCTCACTTGAATCTACTGGTCAGAGTTTGCAAACTTAGTCTGCAGCATTCTGGCATCGTTCATATTTGTTCAAATGGTTATGCTTGACTAAACATAAAGGCCTCAAGAACTTAAAATAGAAAAACTTCTCATGACCGAATGAATGGATCTTCACCAAACTTGGTCTGTATGGCGTCATTTTGTGAACCTTTCTTAAGTATGTTTAAACAGTTTTGATTGACTGCACTAAGTGCCACAAGAGCTAAAAATAGGAAAACCTTAAAATGACTTTTTCTCATGAAACTTTGGATGGATCTTCTCCAAAATTGATTAATTCTGTAAAATCCTAGGGTAAACCTTTCTCATATTTTCAAATGACTCCGCTTGACTGCAAAAATTTTGATATTGGCTACAGTGGCTAAAAATAGAAAAACCTGTAACCGGCTTCTTCTCATGAGTTGTTGATGAATGATCACTAAACTTTGTCAGAAGCATCCTTGTATGACCTTTCGCAATTTAAAAAAAAAAATGTTCTGCTTGAGTGCACTTTGTAGCAATTAGAGCTAAAAATAGGAAAACAATAATTGAGCCGTGCCATGAGAAAACCAACATAGTGGGTTTGCGACCAGCATGGATCCAGACCAGCCTGCGCATCCGCGCAGTCTGGTCAGGATCCATGCTGTTCACTTTCAAAGCCTGTTGTAATTAGAGAAACTGTTAGCGAACAGCATGGATCCTGACCAGACTGCGCGGATGCGCAGGCTGGTCTGGATCCATGCTGGTCGCAAACCCACTATGTTGGTTTTCCCATGGCACGGCTCAATTATTGATTTCTTCTCTGAAATCATGTAACTGACCTTCACAAAAGTTGGTTTGTAGTATTCAGGGCATGATATTTCTCAGTTTTGGGCTGCGCACTTAGCTCAGTAGGGAAAGCATTGATCTATGGATCACAGGGTCGCGAGTTCGATCCCCGTGCGGGGTGTATGTTCTCCGTGATGATTTGATAAAAGACATTGTGTCTGAAATCATTCCTCCTCCACCTCTGATAATTCATGTGGGGAAGTTGGCAGTTACTTGCGGAGAACAGGTTTGTACTGGTACATAATCCAGGAACACTGGTTAGGTTAACTGCCCACCGTTACATGACTAAAATACTGTTGAAAAATGGCGTTTAAACCAAAACAAACAAAACAGACTTTCTCAGTTTTGTTCAAATGGTTCTGCTTTACTCTACGTAATGGCTGAAAAAGAAGCTAATTTAAAAACAGTAATATGCCACATGTAAAATTCTGATCCTTAGATGAAATGTCAAGGTCAGAGAAATCAAAGATTTTATTACATTTTTGTACATTATATTTAAGTAACTTCAGAATATACATTCACTGTAACAAGACAGCATGTCCCTTGTAAGACATAGACACCTAGCTCAAAGATCACTGCTAGGGTCAAGTGACTCAAGTCTATGTGTTCTGTTTTCAGAGTTGTGTAACTGGCAGGACATTCACTTCTTTGTCCTCACAGGGCACACTTCTGTGTCTTAACATTACATTGCATGGTCATGTGTTTTGTAAGGACACATTTCTGAATTAGGAGGGTATTACTGAATACTGCCGCTTGAAAATGACATAAATGATTATGAAACAAAACAAAAGAAAGTATGTACTACGAACCTGTTCTGATACACTGTGAAATCAGTTATTTTTGTGGGGATTAGTTTTCATAAGTTTTGTGATGGAGTAAATACACAAAAATTAAATCCCATTGAACAATTAAATTCTCATTCATGTTCTACATTTTAAATCCATGAATTTTTATCCCAGTATAATCATGATAATAGCTGTTTAGCCCAAAAGAGGAAATTTGCATTAAAAATTAAAGATATCCAATGGCCATCTTTCGCTAAAATATTTTATCTTTAGATATTTACTTCAAATGAAGGAATTCTTCATTAATATTTCTTTAACTTTACTAAACATGTAAATTAATTGTGTATGCAGATCTACATTCATAATTAAACATCATGCAGTAACAGCCAATTGTTAACTTCTAACCTGCTAAATTTCTAAGATAAAATGGTCCAGCATTCTGTTTAGGCAGTACCATTTATTATTCGAAGATTTGTTCACTAAAAATTTAATGACTGAAAAATGAACAGTGCAGACCATGTGCATGCTGATCTTAGTCCGTACTGGTGGCAAAGGTAGAATCACTTGCCGCCCAGCAGGCTAAAGGTTAAAAAACTTCCAGTTGTGTAGCAGTTGTACATACTAATTTTGTACTTTGTTTAGCTATACATGTATACAGTGTGTACTGTTTTAAACCTTATGGTTAATATACATAAACTTGTTAATATATTTACATAAACTGTATGTAGGAATTGTTCAGGATTTCAAATGTGAAATTTGGGTCTAACATACCTTTAAATGATTTCACAGTATCCAGTTTATCACATTATGTAATTATGTTTTCAGGAAGAATGGGCAGAAATGCATGCTGAAATATCAGAGGGTTTGAAGGCAGGATGGCTGGCTCCTCACATCTGTAAGGAATATAAGCTAGAGGAGGCACCAGTTGCTCATGATGAAGTTATTAATAACCAAGGAACATTGGGAAAACGAGTTTTTGTTTTATAAAAAAAATGCAGTTTGTTTGACAATGTTTGATATGGCAGTGACAATCTTGTGTTTGTCGTTTACTACAGGAGACAACCATTTTATTCAAGATCATTGTATTCCAGGCTGTTGGTACAAATTTTCTTTGCATTTATCTCTCCTTACATTGTCAAAAATTTGACCATTTTTTATGCTCCCCGAAGGGGGATCATATAGTTGCTGCTTCGTCAGTCCTTCCGTCCGTCTGTCACACTTGTCCGGAGTATAACTTGAACAGTGTTAATGGCATTTGATTGAAACTTCACATAATCATAGAGGCCATTGAGACAAAGTGAATATCAAAGAACCTTAACTTTATTTTACCTAGTTTCTGAATTATCTCCCTTTACTATACAAAATAAGGCTTGTCTAGAGCAATACTTGAAAAGTGTTAATGGCATTTCATTGAAACTTCACAAAATGATAGAGGCCATTGTCGGGAAGTGCAGTGTTAAAGAACCATAACTTAACCTTACCTTGTTTTTAGCTTGACTATTCGAAGAATAGTCTAGCTATTCTACTCACCCTGGTGTCGCCCTCGCCGTCACACCTTGGTTAAGTTTTTGCATGCAAGTACATACAGCTATCATTTAAAGGCATATAGCTTTCAAACTTATTTTTTCTTTTTCTAGGTC
Source organism: Mercenaria mercenaria (assembly GCF_021730395.1). Lineage (NCBI taxonomy): Eukaryota > Metazoa > Mollusca > Bivalvia > Venerida > Veneridae > Mercenaria > Mercenaria mercenaria. The sequence goes on from NC_069375.1 coordinate 67,000,704, forward strand.
AATTACCAACCTCACTGGGTCAAGTTCCATAACTCTGACATGTATTTTGAGCAAATTATGCCCCCTTTTGGACTTGGAAAATTCTGGTTAAAGTTTTACATACAGATATTGAATTGAAACTTCACGTGTCTTCAGGGTTATAAAACTAGTTGATAGCACCAAGTCCCATAACTCGGACCTTCATTTTGGCCAAATTATGCCCCCTTTTGGACTTAGAAAATTCTGGTTAAAGTTTTGCATGCAAGTACATACAGCTATTATTTAAAGGCATATAGCTTTGAAACTTCTTTTTTCTTTTTCTGGATCAATTACCAATCTCACTGGGTCAAGTCTCATAACTCTGACATGTATTTTGGGCAAATTATGTCCACTTTTGGACTTAGAAAATCCTGGTTAAAGTTTTACATGCAAGTTACTATCTCCAAAACTAATGCAGATATTGTATTGAAACTTCACATGTGTCTTCGGGGTTATAAAACTAGTTGATAGCACCAAGTCCCATAACTCTGACCTGCATTTTAGCAAAATTATGCCCCCTTTTGAACTTAGAAAATCCTGGTTAAAGTTTTGCGTGCAAGTACATACAGCTATTACTTAAAGGCATATAGTTTTGAAACTTACTTTTTCATTTTCTATATCAATTACCAACCTCACTGGGTCAAGTCCCATAACTCTGACATGTATTTTGGGCATATTATGCCCTCTTTTGGACTTAGAAAATTCTGGTTAAAGTTTTACATGCAAGTTACTATCTCCAAAACTAATGCAGATATTGAATTGAAACTTTACATGTGCCTTCCAGTTACAAAACTAGTCCCATAACTCTGATACGCATTTTGGTCAAATTATGCCCCTTTTGAACTTAAAACTCTTGATATTTTAACATTTTGGGTAATATTTTCCTGCTTTTGGGACAATATTTCGAATAGTTGAGGTTGGCTGTCTTATGGACAGCTCTTGTTGAATTATCTCACTTTATTATACAAAATAAGGCTTGACGGAGCATTACTTGAAAAGTATTAATGGCATTTAATTGAAAATTCACAAAATGATAGAGGCTAAAATTACACTTAATGCTTTAATTATCTCCCTTTATTCAATTTTCTTCTTTTTTTATCTCCATTTTTTGTTTGTTTCTAATATGTTACATGTATATTGGGACAAGTACCTGCATCGGGGAGCATCATTCAGTTTTACCAATTCCTTGTTTATTGGTTGATTGAAGATTTCTGTTATCATACTTGTTAGCATATTTTGCAGTGAACTATGTCTAATGTAGAGGATAACATGAAATGAATTAAATTTCATCACATATAATGTTTGTGAAAGTAAGGGGCGGTAATTGCTGCAGGGAAATTGTGTTGTTACATGTGATTTTAATTGTCCTTTGCACTGTGGATGTGGACAGCTCTGCTTTTATGCCAATGTTATTGCCGTTAAACTCTAGGTGGGAATTCTTTACTTTTTTGTTATTGTGTGTGGGTATTAAACATGATAAGGTTTGTGGGCATTTCGCTATTGTTATTATGTGTTCAGTTGAAGGTACATTTACTGTGAGTTTAAAATAAATATGCATTCAAAAAGAATTTATTTTGCTGTGCAGATTGTTACTTGCTTTAAACTGTATATATATGTTTATGTTGTTTTCTACAAGTCAAGTTTTGGTTGAAGGAAATAGATATGAGCCGTGCCATGAGAAAACCAACATAGTGGCTTTGCGACCAGCATGGATCCAGACCAGCCTGCGCATCCGCGCAGTCTGGTCAGGATCCATGCTGTTCGCTTTCAAAGCCTATTGCTATTAGAGAAACTGTTAGCGAACAGCATGGATCCTGACCAGACTGCGCGGATGCGCAGGCTGGTCTGGATCCATGCTGGTCGCAAAGCCACTATGTTGATTTTCTCATGGTGCGGCTCATATATTAGATGATATTTTACTGTCATCACATTTGCAACATGCGCTAAAGATTGACAGAGATAGCATAAATGCACATGGAAGTCCTATACATGTATACTGTGAAATCATTAATATTTTAGAGGACTAATTTTCATTGATATCATAGCTACATTATACATCAATCCGTAAAACGAAGTCCACACAAACAAACAAAATTTCCATTAATTTAATTGTCAAAAAAATGAAATCCGTCAATTTGTCCAAAGCCAAAAGAATTTCTTGACCACAAAATTAAAATATTTCATGTATTCAGAGAGGCTTGATCTGTTCTTCCCTCACTCAAAAGTTGTTGAAATAAAGCCTTTGATGCAGTGTTCTTATGAGTTGTTTAAAGTACCACTTTGAAAAGCATACAAGTTAAGCATCATATCGATGTTTTAAATCGTGTTTGTATTTCTTCCAGAGAATTATTTTTTTTTTCAAATTCTGTAAATGAAGATAGATATTCAAACTTACGACAGAACAGTGAATGCAAAGCTTTTAAAGTTATGGAGGATATTTAAATGTCGCTTAGCAAACTTTTTTGATTGATGCTCAATATAGGAGATAGTTTTGCATGCTGTTGGCATTTAACAATGTTATAGGGTTGAATATATTTTGGTGAAGTTATTTCAATGTAAATGTACAGTTTTTGCTATTCAGTTGTTACATTAACAGTCATTTCTATCTTTAGATTATTAAGAATTTGAATAATTAAAGGATGGTTCTATATTTATAATGCTATTAGAATTACTATTTGTTAACTGTATTTAAAATGAGTGAGTTTTGGATTAATTAATCGGTATAAATTAAAAGAGTAAGAATACAAGAGACTTTTGGAAAATTTATAAGATGAAGGAAGTATATATTTTTGTATAAGTAATCTTAGACTAGTACAAATCATTTATTGCCCCATGTGGTTCTGGGACGATCTGTGTATGAAAAGAATTGGAATCACTGCCATACCCAGCATGACCGTGAGAGGAGTCTAATAAGGTCTTAACACTTGGTTTTGCAGTAACTCTGTGATTCCAGCAGGTATGCAGATTATGATTCCATACCTCATGTTTTTATTTCGATGTAAATGAGATGTGGAACCAAAATTTGTAGTCCTGTTTGGCGCAAATAACCTATACTGTGTTGGTGCGCTGTTAAACCCAAATAAATAAAGCCGTCGCTTAGCTCAGTAGGTAGAGCGTTGGTCTACGGATCGCGGCGTCGAGAGTTCGATCCTCGGGCGGGCCGTATGTTCTCCGTGACTATTTGATAAACAACATTATGTCTGCAATCATTAGTCCTCCACCTCTGATAATTCATGCTGGGTAGCTGGCAGTTACTTGCGGAGAACAGGCTTGTACTGGTACAGAATCCAGGAATACTGGTTAGGTTAACTTCCCGCCGTTATGACTGAACTACTGTTGAAAAACGGCGTTAAACACAAACAAACAAACAAACCAAATAAATAAATAAATAAATAAAATCATTTATTAATTTTAGGTCTAATTATAGGAACCAACTTTTTCTGTTTATTATGCATTTTTTTTAAAGAAAATGTGTTCCATTTGTAAAGCCCTTTTTTGATGGGGACAATGCTGGTATTGTTTACATTCATGTCACTTCTGTGATTCTATATAAAGAAATAACTTTGTTAGCCAGAAGAATTTGCAAAATATGTAATCGAAATATAGTGCATTTGCCTTGATAAGTGCCCTTGGCCGAAACATTGTGACAGTCGCAGAAAGTATGATGAAATAGTTTTAAACAATTGTTTTCAGCTATTGAATGTTATTTTAGATGTGATCTTTCTGTCACATCAAGAGTTGTTACAGTAGTAGAAACATAAATAAAAAACATCAATGAAAAGATAAGTTGTCAAGCTGACAGCATACTTAATATCTACATTAGTGCAGTAGTCTCTGAGGGACTGTCGTGTGGGGTATATGTATTTTAAAAACCGCTTTTGTTTAATTTTTGCTGATAAGTTATGATTGCAACCAATGTCTGATACAAACTTGGTAGTTTCCTTAACTTTGTGCCAAAGAACGAAACTTGTATTACAGAACGTCTTTGTGATATTGCTGGATATTGCATATCAATTCACCTTTCTGTTTAAATAGGGCGTTACAGGGAGGCACATGCTTTTTCTAAAAACAGTTTCTAGTATTTTAAACGAGAAATATTAAATACATTAGTATTTTGCACATTGAACACTATTACAAATATATTTTTCCAGAAAAATGTTTGCCATTATTGAAATATATGACAAAAACATATCTTGTTTGTTTTATTTTTTGTTTAAGGTTCAGAAATCTTATATTTCAAGAAATGTGAACATCTGACACAAACACTTTGAAAAAAAACTTGGTTACATGAAAGTGAAACAGCATTTGAACCATAATTATATATTATACAAAATGATTGTCAGTTTACTGATACATGCCTTATTAAAAGCAAATGACTGCATAAAGGGCCACACTTCCAGACAGCCCAATGCCTTTAAAAACGCCATTTTCAAACAACTGATGCATGTCTCTGGTTTTATGCACATTAAATAATGTCCCAGTAATTAAATTCCATGCAGGATTAGCATCGCTTTTAGCAATATTAAAAATGGTTTATCTCTTTACTTTCTTTCCTTAAGGCAGATTATAGGTAATGGTGTTGTTCTTCCACCAGCAATTGTGCTATTTTCATTATAGGATTTATAGTCATCAGATCCCCAATCTGAGCGTTGAATTCTTTATGTGAGGAAGCCATGCAGCTGCCTTAGGGAAGGTCGGTGGTTCTGCTCTGGTACCAGTTCATGATGAAATAATGCACGCAGAGGCACTTTGAGTCTTCCTCCACCTTCGAAAGGTGACAGATGGATATATAATTTTGATGTGTCTTTCCTACCTTCTGGTTGGCCATGACCATATCAAAGACAATGTTCGGAGAACTTGAATAAACTTTGTGAGAAGTTTAATTGTTGTAGGGAAGCTTGTATTGAGACCTTCTGGCTTGTTTTGGTCTAGGTTTGATTTGTTGCCCAAAATTTATGAAATGTTTTTGCTCAGTTGCTTCAGTTATGAATGAGATGTATTGCAAAATATAATCGGTAGATGCCTCACAGAAACAAGGCGTATTTCTTTGATTTAGTGTGCTTTAATCGAAGTTATTGCATCTAAATTTGCCCAGTAGGTTCAGCTTGTGTGAGACATATAGACCAAACATGGTATGTTTTTGTTTTTTCAGAATCCTGGAACAGTGGTTAGGTTAACTGCCCCCCCCCCCCCCCCCCCCCCCCCCCCCCACCACCGTTACATGACTGAAATACTGTTGAAAAACGGCGTTAAACCCAAAACAAACAAACAAATCGTCTTGATAAAGAGATGGTAAAATTTCCATATTAATCGAAATTAGTACAGTGTTCATGAGATCTCGCACAGTTACGATTATGAACCAAATTTATTTGAACATTGGTGCAGTTATGTCCCTTGGTTTATGCAATTTATGTCGCTACCAATTCTAATAATAATTTTGAAAGAAAGTATCCAAATAGAGATTTATTAGTAAAGATATTACAAAAATTGATGTCACATGTTATTATGAGAACTACATGTATTTACATTACAAAATATTTTAAACCTCATGTCATCATTGTTAGTAGTATACACATTAAATTTATAAGCATACACAACAAAAGACAAGTACATTTACATAGAATATGAATTGTCACGGCAACCGTATTTCACATAACATTCTCATACAAATTAGCACGAAGGCAAATACACATGTAACATGTTAGTACAGACATTGACTTTGTACAGTTCAAATTTTTGACTAGTTTATGAATAATTATGAAGCTCCAAAATCTTCAAGTACAATGAACCACTAAGTTTTCAAGAAACGTAAGCTAATTTACAAAATGTAATGTTTAATGTAATAAAATAATTTTTAAATTATACAAAAAAAAAAAACAAAAAAAAACTGGAAATCAGTCTTGATCTTCAGTCCCATCACTTTATTTTTCATTACATTTAGCCTGATGCTTCCCTGTACTCTGTGATAACACCAGGAGACGTCGAACAACTTGTCCAAGGTGGTGCATGTTTTCCTTTTTCATCTCGTTAGTTAAGCACTCTGACGGTTCCTGTCTGACTTGTATGTCTCCTGTAACCTGCAATATACCATTACAAAGATGTAAGACAACGCAGCTGAGCATGAAATCACAATATATTTAACCTTATATTTGTAACACCTGTAGGTGCTAAGTCAGTAATGGCAGACGGAAGAAATTAAAGTCAACACAGTTTTAAGTTCATGGTTGTAATGAGCAATATAGATTGCTAAAAGTTATTAATAAACTTTATAACTGATTCAGTAGTCCTTAGCAATACATCACAGATTCGTAATTCTGATGTAAAACAGCTCAAAATATCTATAGTAATCAGATGTTCATTACTATTTAAACAACGTTTGATTCTTTTGAACCATGGTAATTAGACTGTACATCTCATTAATGTAGGTGTATTAAGTTATCAGGCATACAATATCGCACGACTAAGTTTTACTAGTGGCGTAGCAGTTTAAAAGAGTAGTCTAATTTCAATATACTTTTTACGTAGGCGTGAAGGTTAAGGTTTTTCCAGCGGCTCACTTATATTTATAGAGAAAAAAAGTCTGGGAAGTAAAGTCTTAACACCAATGAAATAACGCGGTCTAAAAATGTCGACCAATTAAATGAGCCGTTACAGCCAGCATCTCTGGCAAATCTGTCAGAATGCCGCCATCTTGAAAGACATCTCCCAGTTGAAATATCTTTAGTGATAAAATACATAAATGTAAATAGTTGAAAGTTATCTATCATGAAACAAATGGATGCTTTGGAATATAAAGAATTTATCCATGCAAGTTAAGGTTGGCAGAACTGCTTATTTTATCAGGTAGAGGGCGAAAGACATGTCTTTCACGAATGAACTGAGCGAAAGACATTTCAAACTATGGCGCTCACTCAACTTTCGAGCAGAATCGATCTGAAAACATCCTATAGTATATGTTACAGTAAAAGTTGAATTGACAAAATGATGGTAGAAACCTTACTTAAAACCCTTGAAATTATGATTACCTCAGATTTACTGTAGAATACTGTAAAAATTTCTGGAAAACTCGGCGTTATAGACAACCGGAAGTGAAAGATTCCGCGTTAAATCTCAAAACATTCTTGAGAAAATCTGAAGAAATCATGCATATATCAGTCTAACATCAAACTTAAAGTGACTAAATTGTCACATAATGATAATGTGACTATTGAACTAAACTGTTTTTCAAATGGAACTTGATTTCAAGAAGATTGACAAAGTCTTTCAGTTCTATCAAATGTCTACCCAAATGTCTATCGAAATGTCTATCAGTTCTTTCAACTTCAGATATTAGAATCTAGCTTTCTTGAGGCGTTAAAAAGTGTATAATAATAGAATTTCAGGTCTTATTGTATAATAAAACACACATAGATAAATGCAGCGAGCGTCTTTAAGGAATGATTTTACATCCTCTGTTTTCTATAGATTTAATAAACATCAACCCTTTTCAGACATGTTTATTCAGTTACGAATTATTTAGTGTCTATCCTCCACAGAGATGCTCACATAAATATACACGTAAAATAAAACCCGAAGAATCATATTCTAATTGACACAATGCTTTTGCAAAAGACAGAACACCAAGAGTAACCCAGAATCGTGCTCATTAACATGCCTGAAGACTGGTGCAAGAAAAAGTATAGTCCATGGAATTTTCAAAGGTACCATCAGATAGACTTAAAAAGGAAAACCGAACGTCCAGTTGCAAAATCGTTCGGTTTGTATCGAAATAATTGAATGTCAAGGAAGTTTGAAGTTAACATGTCGCAAGCACCTGTAACGCCAAAGTTTCTTTCATTTTAGGCATTGGACAATTAAAGGTGGTGACCATTTTTCGACTAATCGATGAATGATTTTGTGTGCTTAGATAACCAGTGAATGCTGTTTCGCTTTGTTTGTGTTTCTTGTCGGATGTTAGTCTTGGCTGCCAAGTCACCTTAATGTTGAAGGTGAGGTTGGAATGCATCGAACGCTTTCAAACTCAAGTATCATTTTACAAAGGCAGCTGATCATTGCTTTTCAGTCCGTACCGTTAAAAAACTTTAAAAATTATTTATCATACTTATTGTTTTGTAAGTCATGGTATTCATCTCCAAAAGACTTGCAAAATGCAGTGCTGATTTCCCTTTCTTGAAAAAAATAATATGAAATACTCCCACTACTCGATCGGCGACACTGTCGACGTTTGGATAGCGCATGGTTTGCGGCGTTATGTTTTTGCAGTTCTTCAAGAATCCTACTTAAACCCTCTGCCGAAGTTCGCTAACTGATCTCATTCCACATTACACGAGCTTTGATTTACAAATTACTTGTCACACGTGTTAAATATTATATAATCTACCAGACCGACACTAAGACAAATTTGCGTTTGGTTTGAAATTTTATTACTGTCTCAGTTTAATTTAAAATAATATTTACGTGTATAGACATTGTGTGTATTTTTAATGTATACTGGATTTATGCGATTATATTATTCTAAAAAAGGGTATAATTATGAAAAGGACGTAATATCAAAATAATCAATGTCTTAAACTTTTACTCAGTCTCTACAAACAAAAAGAAGTGTATCTGACTGAGTTAAAACAGTTACTGAAAATTCTGTTTTGACATATGTGTATTTATTCTACCTTGTCATCCGCCACGCTTAAATAGACGCTCCTTCTATCAAGCTTCACCATAAGTGAATTTCTATGTAACAAGCAGAGACAACGAGACAAATGTTGGACACAAGTTAGAACATCCTTTGACGTAAGGGTAATGTCTTTATTGTCTAGGTCGTCCAGGCTTACGAACGTCTGGCCAAACCCATCTGCTTTTGTTATAAAATACCGAAACAGGCCTTTAAATGGACGAGTTTTCCGGACTGAAACAAGTCATAAATAAGTTATATGTATAAAATTTGTTTTAATCTATTATAATAAGTCATACTTTTTATATAAAATTATAAAATGTATAAACATTTTAATTCATTACACATGTCTCGGAAACGTACGTTACAGTGGTATAAATCAACTATATACATGGCTGTTTCCTATAGAACAATTCCTCATCTATTCAGGCTTTGTATTTTCAATTCATACTCATTTTAAAATCTATGAAACAAAAGTGTGTTTTAAGTAGAAAAAAGTTATTGGCCTAAAGGCTGCAAATACATATAGTGAAACGAACAAAAACAAACCTCTAATAGGCGATCTGTAGGAGGAGGCCATCATTTTTGTGTCCTGTTGTGCTTGTGCTTTCTGGTTGTGAAATATAAAATGTTATACATTTTATTTATACAACAGTACAAACAATGTTTTCCCTTATTAAAAATCAAAATACTATAATCATTTGTGGCATTTCGAAACGAGTATTTTATATAAAGTAGAAGCTATCTTCCTTGCTCTGCGCTACATGTATTCTAACATCCATTTAGTCCAGTTTAGCTGATAATTGCAATAGCTACATTTTTGAAGACACTGTGAATTTAAATTCTAAGACAATTCATTCTGTCGGCCCTAACTATATATTCGACCTTACCTCATATTGTTGGAATTGTTGGAATAACAATACAATACCTTTTTCCCGAGAAGGGCAGTTAACGTGTAAAGAACTGGATTTAGCGCGGAATTGACTGGAAGTATAAACACGGCTGTCCAGGCATACACCTCACCAGGAATCACGTGACCAGACATTGCCATCATCCCTTATGTTATAGAAAGAAATTTAGCATGTTATCTTATATTATTTGTTCTTACTGATAAACCAGATTTAAGTAACTTAAATTGAAATCAATGATGTTGATATTAATTCTCGTGTTGGGCGACCAGTGAAGTTTCCACTTTTCTCTATTTGATAACGTGTTAGAACCAACATAATATGTCTCAAAAAGTAATTTGCTCTGAAATGAGAATTCCGATGCGCAGTATTATATCACTAGCTGCGCCCTCGCCTTCGCATCTGAACTCCTATCAATGATTTTATTCAACAATAAATCATTGTTTGCGATATATTATTGCTTAAATAATTTTCTGTTTGCAGAAACAGCAAACGGTAACACGTAATACGGAAATTTTAAATTCTCATAACGGGCCAAGTGCCTTAACTGAAAAAGTAAATGTATGAGATAAGCCATGTTTTCCACTAGGAAAAATAATAACGACTTACAGGTATGACTAATTGAATCACAGAGCATTCTTACCCATTAATCCGATGGGGAACCAGCAAAGAAAGTCTGTGGTCACAACAAGGAATAGGTTTCTTGCAACTGTAAGTTCTCTTCGTCGTCCAGATCCGCTCTTGCCCTTTCTCGTAGACGATCGTCTTATGCCTGATGTTGCCTTTTTAATTTCCCAATAAATAATGACCTGTCCGATAGCTATTAAACAAAATGTTACAAAGTTCAGTCCGACAAAAATGATTATAGAGTACAACCATCCTGGCGGCCGGTCTCTGGTCAGCGGTAGCGCAATGCAAACGCCTGATTTTGAATAAAACTTATCCTGAAAGTAATCTTTGTACAAAATTGGGATCAGTCCAACAGACACTGAAACCACCCAGGCAATGCCCGAGGAAATCCCGGCATTTTTCGTGTTAAAACGCATTTGACCAAATGGGTATTTGATTACCAAAAGCCTGTCAAGAGTAATAAGACAAAGAAAGAAAACACTGGCCTCTGATGATGCGGTAGATAGAAATCCTGCTAGAGTACACCACCCACTGTTCCTCCAGTAGTCGTCCATGAAGGTGTATCTTAAATAGAATACATATATGAGCCGTGCCATGAGAAAACCAACATAGTGGCTTTGCGACCAGCATGGATCCAGACCAGCCTGCGCATCCGCGCAGTCTGGTCAGGATCCATGTTGTTCACTAACAGTTTCTCTTTTTCCAATAGGCTTTAAAAGCGAACAGCATGGATCCTGACCAGACTGCGCGGATGCGCAGGCTGGTCTGGATCCATGCTGGTCGCAAACCCGCTATGTTGGTTTTCCCGTGGCACGGCTCAATTATGTTATTTCTCAATAAAAATTGATAAATATCCCTAAATACGTTTAATGTAGTGTACCTACAAACAATTATGTTCTTACGTGTAGTGGTGTAATCAAATGCGACCACAGAGCATGATTATCCTAATTTGTTTTAACATTCGTCATTTTTGGAATATGCTCCATGAATCGACGTAGGAATATTAGCTGTTCAAACACAAAAGAAGTTGATGTCTTTAAAAATGTTACAAGTCAAAAGTATGGAATGTTGTATAATAAATGCGATCTTATAGTGAGTTTCAGGTGTCTCGTAATTAAAACTACAATTTTAATTCAAGAAACAGTGAAGGGGATAGAGATTGTAGCAGATGTCAGAACAGAAGAAATAACATGTAGCAATAGTTACAGAAACATGTAAATAAGTTAGTGCATGTCATAAATAACATGCCATATCTAGGAACAGTGCTAAAGGACAATTTTGATAACCAATATTCAGAATACCTTTTCCGGTATGCAGCGTCCGCTACTGCAATGATTATTAGATAAATTCCCATAAGGAAATCCGCCACAGCAAGATTTGTCACAAATATTCCAAAACCCAGTTTCAGCCTTTCTCTGTCGTAGACTAAACGGTAAATAACAGATAAGATATTTCCAAAAAATGCGAGTATTCCGATAAGCCATAGCATTGTTTGGAGTGCAGAAACCCGCAACAAATCTGCACACGAAGAAAATTCGTCTTTTTCAGGAAAACAGTCTTTATCTGCTAAATAGTTCGGACGAACACAGCAGTACTTAAATGCAGGTGTATGTAAGGAAGTTATTCCTGATACACCTCGAAATAGATCTTTATTGAAGAGTGTTATTTTATTATTTTCAATGTCGACGATTTTCACATTCATACCTGAAAATACGTTGTCTTCCATTTCATGTATATTGTTATCAGATAATTTTAGTTCATCAAGATTTAAACCAGCGAAAGTGTGAGAGGAAATTTTATGAATATTCGCACCCGTTATTTCAATCTTTCTAATACTAGATAGACCGTTAAGTGAATATGGCTCAAAAATGTGTATGTCCCTATTTCCTAGCAAGTTCAGCCTTTTTAGCTTTCGCAGTCCAATGAATGAAAAACTTGGAATTTTGATTAATTTGTTATAGCTGAGGTCAAGTATCCTCAAGTTATCCATTGATCGAAATATATCTTTGGTCATCTCCTTTATCTCACACATTGAAAGATTTAAAGATATCAGGTATGGAAAATTTGACATAGGCCTAAGTAGTATTTCTCGCAGTCCAGTGTTTCCGCTTAATTCAAGCAAACGGGAATTTTTGTGCAGATAAGGTAAAGTTTCATTGTCCACGTCAGCAGAACTACAGTCGGTCGTATACTCTACGCATGTGCAGTTTTCCGGACATGAGTAGTCGCAAAATCGCTCGTCATCACCGTGCAAACACTGTGCCTGTCCATCACATACTTGCTCCAATGGAATGCACGTCTTACTTGCAGAACATTTATACTCATTTGGACAAAGCACCATTGCTGCTTCTGAAAACAACAAAACATCAAATTAACTCATTGCAATACTTATTTACTCTCTGATTTTTACATGTTCAAGAATGGCCGTTTCTAAGATACCTAATTTACAATAAACAATAATGTTAAAATAGTAAATTATAAGTAATGTCATCAATATGACCTGTTTTTTAGATGTTTTCAAGGCACATACATACCGTTGTCTCCGTAATCTGTTACTTTATTTGTTTGTTTTTTTTACACAAAGTATCTTCTATACTTACTGTCGTAATTTCTTGTTAATACAATGAAGTGAAGTCGTCAATCTGCGTATAAGCTCCGGTCATTGCATAAGAGAAGACATTGAATTTGAAAATAATGATAAGCATATTTTGATAAAATTCAAGTTACTACCTATTAAAAAGTAAGCTTAGTTGTTGAACAAAATTTGATATACACAAAAATAACATCAATAATAATAATAATAATAATAGTAGTAGTAGTAATGATGATGATGATGGTGATGATGACATATCATACCTTTGCATAGTTCTGGAAAATATTTTGCTCCAACTGCAGCCAGCTTCTCCCATGATTTTACAACGATATCAGTAACGAATGGGAATGAATTTAAATCAGAATTTTCATAAAATGGGTCCTGTATAATTCTGTATATCAGAAACTCTGGTCTCGACATTATTTCTGCGAACATCATCTCTGCAAGAATGTTTGTCTCATTACTGCTTTGGAAAAATAAAATTCCTCTTGATTCTTTCTTTGAAAACTCAATTCTGTTGACAAAATCTGATGCTATCATTGAGTAGTTGCAAATAAACTCTCTATTTGTTGCGCTGTATGGATTTATCACTGTATCAGATATATCCAGGAAACGATGGTCAAATTCTAGCTTGTCTGGACGAGTTGTTATTTTGTAGCGAAGCTCTCTAACAACACTGTTAGGTGTATAAAATTGCGTCGCCATTTTCTTTATTTTCTGATGTTCCTCTTTACTTTTAAAATCCTCGTAGAGAAAGAGAACTTCACGATCTGCATCTTGGCAGCCTTAAGAAATATGATAAAATAATTCACATGATATTTGTTTCGCAAACCTTTATATTCACAGAAATAATTTAATATCAAGAATATGACAGTCATTTACAGATATACTAAGACATTTTACTCAGGAAAGTTTGGTCTTACTCTAAACACATAAAAATATTGCTTTTGATAGAACCGTTAGATATCTTCATTTATTTTTATATCCCATGAAGTCATCCTTGTTTACCAAGGAAAATTACAAACACCTACTTTAAATACTTGCTTGTTGAACTTTTCATGTTTTTGCTAGCAACTGTAATGTTTAACATCATTGTTTATACATGAATGCAACATTTTCATCCATCGTTTTAAATTGAAATTTCTTCGTGTTAATTAACGTACCACATTCTTCCTCATCCTGTCCACCAGGGCATTGTATCTTTCCGTCACATATAAACTTCACCGGCAAGCAAAAGCTTCCTGGACATTTAACGGTGTTAATCGGACAGCTGAAATGTTCTGAAAACAATAAAATATTCATAAAAAGATTGGTTTGATAGGTCTACTTTTAGACCAATCAACGTTTTCAGTACAATTTGATTATCTCTATCAGATTTATGTATTTTGTTTGGTTTATTGTTGAACCGACACTGTATTTGTCATACAGCGATTTCCAACTTTCAAATGTCGAAAAATTCCTGCTGTGGCACTCCAAACATTCTTTCAGGTGGATAGAAACACGGAGCTTCTGCAAGACGGCTTGGAAACGGCAACCGCGCTAAAAACAAGTCCTATGAGGTCAAATACTCAAAGAAACAAAACATTTAATAGCAAATAAATTGCGTAAAGCTATCAACGACGATAAACAACTTCTTTTTAGAGATAGGGACTTTAATCTAGGTACTGCAAATATTTCATTGTTTCTAATAAACATTTTACAGACTGGTAAACCTAATAATACAGACGAGTCAACCTAATATAACTGTTATTTAAGTCCGAAAGTTACTCGTGTAAGGCAAAATATATTACCACATTCTTGTAGATTTTGTCCAGACCTACTTCCGATTACGAAACCAGCAGAATCAGTGTCAAACACACATCGCACTGGTCCGTTGAGTGCATTGCTTTTCTTTCCAAAGTTTTTCCTTTTTATTACCTCTTTGTCTACTGTCAAAATTAAGTTAGAGATATAAGTAATATCTTGATGTAAACTGTTTGTATATTTTCCTTGTTGTCCAAAACAGCTGTATATTATATTCATACTATAAGAAGCAGGAAAATTGTGCTGCATATTTTTCCATAAATTACATAGTATATGTATATACGCCAGATACTACTAGAATAGTAGTAGTTTCGGTATTGAGTATTTTAAAACAAAACAGTATGGCATATATATGAATGACTCTACACGTCGTTAATGTAAAGAATGTATTTCAATAGTTTGAATTCGTTTTACAGATGCGTAATAACTGAAATCAACATACCATTAGAACAAACGATTGGTCCAACTGTTACCTCCATACCGCGTTTACCCGCATAATCTAGAAATTGTGTTTGTTCCTCAAAGTATTCGAATAACATTAAATTATGATCACTGTCCGTCATTGGTCTTTCATTCGCACAGAAATGAAGTGAACTGAAATAACGTTTCGTAAAGATACACATTTAACTCAATTATTATTGACTGCATCTTTTTCCAAAGAGAAACATTATATTATGAATAGATCCGAAAAAGGTCACATTTCGATCTGTTCATATATTTGAAATTGTCAGTCATCGAAAACGATATTTCTGCGAAACATTCCATATCTTGTTATTTCCATTATATTTTCAGAAAGAATCAGATTGATATACATATATATTTATGATTCGAATACAATTATTAACACTGTATACATGTGTGCACGGAGGTAGATTAGAAAAAAACGCGATTGTAGATTTTGTTTGGCTGACACATGACTTACAATACACCTGATGCATATTTCAACATTTAAAAGAAAGAGGTGAAATACCTAGAAAGCATGTTGCTTCGACTACCGAGGACTAAAGTGCAAGACGAATTGCAAACTTTGCTTCACAACTGGAAAATATATAATTCGCTTGGTCGAACAAGAAAATATGACTTTCTGATGAAGTAATGTTCGCCATGTTCGAAATCCGGCATTTAAATACACAAACACTCAAATCTAACACCAATGATGCATACCTATTAACAGTATCGTATCGATAAGGAGCAACTGTCATAGTTAGACAGGCACAAGTATCGGAAGCATATCCAAGAGTATGATTTCCATAATTAGCTAATGCTTCATAGGCAGGGATACAAGCCTGTGTTATCTGAAAGAGCAAATTTTCATGTTTTGAATTAAAACAGCTAAATACACATGTTTTTTTTTCACACTGTGCTTTCCTTCTAGACATTCAGTAAATATGTGACATGTTCAAGGAAATAACATTTTTTTTAAAAAGTTATGTAACACAGCCTCATTTGTGAAACAATTTTCAAATAGCGGTACAGCTATTATCGTGATTATACTAACTTTTTTTACGTCACTTTCAGTTTACGATTTCCGCATTCTGCGTATAGATACCGAAAAACCTAACATTAATTCGTATTTGCACGAATGTAGCCACACAGTTAAATTCGTATTATATAAGAAACATCATTATCTGATCGATGAAATAGTAAAACCTGAACACTTGGGATAAATGTGTTATTCAAAATGTGACTTCACCGAACACTTGTCTTTACAATTCTTTTACATTCAAGAAGGTCAATTGTTGTTTAAAAGTCAGACAATCACAGAACGCGTACTATGCTGTTACAAGCATTATTACACTGAAGAAATGTTTTGTAATGCGTTTTGTATTACGTTCGGTTCTGTGATAACAATCTTAACTTAAATGCATGCCTTGGATAGTAAAATTTTCTTTAAATCTCTCTTGGCATCAGATGCATTAACATACAATGAACTACAGAAGGTCATATTTTTAGAATGCAAACTTGTCTACTCAGACAATATACAACACTATATTGAACAGATTAGCTGTGATTGGTAAGTTAAAAATTACAATGCCTAAGATTTACACATGAAAACCTTGTAGAATACTTACATTCTGTAAACAACTGTAGCTATTGTTTTGAAAATGTGACGAAATTATGACTGTGTTCTTCGAGTCTTTATCGTCGAAATGAATTTGCTCGAGACCATTCCTAAAGTTTAAAATTTATCAGAGTTAGCAAATGAAAATTGCTGCATAATAATCTTAATTTACATATTAAGCAAATCGAAGTTTTAAAGTTGATGAATGAAATGTCCTAGCCAGCAAAATAAAGGTTTAAAAGCTATAGTTATATAATTAAAACTTACTGTGAAATCATTTAATTTCGTGGGCACGAAATTTCGTGGTTTTGGTCAAAACGGCAATTTCTTTGGGATATGAATTCGTGGATTTCAACTTTTGAACATAAAATGAATGGGAATTTTACTTGTTTGTTGGGATTAAATTTCGTGGATTGACTCAACCACGAAATCAACGAAAAATAGTCCCCACACGAATATTAATGATTTCACAGATTTATATATAAAACAATTTAGTTTAGAAAAGTGCAAAATAACATAAATTTAAATATTTTCATAATTTTCCAAGTCACATTTAATAAACTCAATCAAACATTATCAGATAAAAAACGAAATCAGGTCTATCATCTATGTTCTCTTTTGGCCTGTTTGTTTGTTTCGTTTAGTTCTATCTCAAGCGGACATATTTCATATCGTGTGTTTCAAGCTGTTAGTGGAAATCATCATCGTTTACTCTAAACATTGTTTCAGGCAAGGGCTGGCACATGGTTAAGAACCACCAACTTTCTGTTAGCCAGTTGGTAAGTTTTTCACAGAGATTTTAAACTCCATGCAAGGTTTTGCGCGACGTTCAGCACTCGAACATAAAGAATCTCTGATTAAGAATGATCAGCTACTTACAAATTGCTATATTTTGTAGATGTTACTTCAAAATTATGAAATACTGTATAAACTGTTCCTTCTGTACTCGCTGCATCAAAATTGCATTCCACCTCGGTTTCATCTGAAAAAATTCAGTACATGGATGCATCTAGTAATATTTTTGTTTGTACAAATATCCTAGGGTATATTAAAAACAAACCACGACCTTTTGACGTACTTTTCGTCTCATATGAACTTCCTGGACGCCATTTTGATGATACAGTTACAGCTTTACTGCAAACTGAAAGATATGCAATTGAAGGTCTTAACCGAAAAAATCACAAAAAATCTATACAAGTACTGGTACACTACTACATTAATTCAATGAATTCAATAAAACGTTTAGATGCTAAACACGAAGTCTTCAAGCAATGTGAATGCTATATTTATCAATTTTCGGTGTAAGTTATGTATCATTACCATCATGGAAACATAAAAGCATATACTAGCGCACATTTATTCTTCAACGGATTTTAAAACAGGCTAAGGGAACTGAAACAGAAGTTATTGTCATCTCATCACTGCAAAGTGTGTCTTCCTTATTTCTGATGATGTTACCTTTGTAGGTTGCTTTATAATGAGCTTTTAATCCTGAAGTTTCCTTTGTTTTGTATTACTGTTCGTTAAACGTAATTTTATTTATGAGTTCTCTAAATATTAGATTGAATTGAGGGTTGAATTGAAAAAAATAAATATTATTTTCACTCGTAGTATGAAATTTAAGCTTTTTTGAAAATGAAAACAAATTTAATTCCAACCATCATTTGGTATTTCAAACATTCCGAGAACATTGAAAAAGAACCTCTTTTCGTCACTAGTAAATAACTAATAATAAAGTGTTAAAGAACAAAATTCATTACAAATGATATCTAACATACATTTTGAACATCTATTAATACATATAAAGCAGTTTTCGGGTAGTTTTAACATCGTGCATCCGAAAATGTATTTGCTTGTTATAAGGGGTATTGAGACAAAGGCTGCTACTAATGAAAATTTATGAACATTTTGAAATATGTCAAACTTTATCCGGTAACGATTTAAAATAGTTTTGCCTTCAGTTTGTTTTATCAAGCAATATGTTGAACATATTACAGCACGTGCTAAATAATATAAGCATACTTAATTTGTAAAATCCATTTTTCTGGTAACCTGCAGTCCACCATTCTTCACAAGAATAATGAAGTGGTTGACCACATGCTGTTTCGTCAGTTTCATCTTTACAATCGACATTTTTGTCACAAACCAGTCGCTTTGGAATACATCTTGTAAGATCACAATGAAAAGAGTTGTCATTACAGACATCTGAAGTGTGTAAACAGTTCTACAATCAGATTCATTTTTTTTTTGCTTCATAATGTTTATCTAAACTTTATTAAATGGAATACTACAATTGACTTACAATGTACATAAAATTTTAAACATTAATAATAAAATGTATCAAAGTTGTATGCACGTTTGATCAGTTGAATTTCCTTAATGAACTTCAATTCAGCCGATAATGCGGAGTAAAACCTGTATCTGGTATCTGTTATACAGAAACGCAACAATCAAACATGTATCTGGTATACAGAAACCTAACAATAAGTTAAATCTGTATCTGGTATATAGAAACTTAACAATAAAGCCTGTATCTAGCATACCGAAACGAAACAATCAAACCTGTAACTGGTACACAGAAACCTAACAAGAAGTTCAATCTGTATCTGGTATATAGAAACATTATCTAATATACTGAAACGCATTTTAAAACCTAACCGCGTAATAGTAACTGTAATGTAAAACTGAACATAAAATTGTCAGTACACGGATTCACGCACACATATATTCAAGTTCTTCTCTAAGTCATTAGCAGCAAAGTGCTCCATTTTGATACATAAATCAGTATGAAAAACAGGAATAGAAAACACATTATGCAAGATAAGGGGCCCGTACCATTTCGCATCAGATCTTTTTATTTAATTAATGTGTGACTTTCTGCAACAACAAATTAAATCAAATATATACAGAAACAAATTTTGTCATATTTTACCGCAGTTTTCTTCGTCTGAACCGTCTAAGCAGTTTTCGTAGGCATTGCATCTGTCTTCGCCCGGAATGCATTGTTGATTTCGACAGCGGTATTCGGTCGGTAAGCACAGTGGGTAATCTAAATATTGATTTAACTTTAGTTAACAATTAGAAGGAGGAACATCATAATATGAATATGATATGCAAAAACAGTTGAAAGTTGAAATCTCGAACTCGCTTATCTAGAAAGTACGGCCATCTCGAATACATTTTAAGTCTAATTTTGGTTACCTCTAAGTATAATCCCTTGATTCCTTGAAATTCGAGATACATAGTTTAAAAGGATTTTTCAATGAACTGTTCTAAGACCGAAACAATTTTCTTATAAAAACATGCTTAATGAATTATACAATCACATTGTATCACATGTCGTATAGTGATCAAAATGAATTTAACATTTTACCAGAGTAAATTTTCGTTGAAAGTCCAGGGTCAAAGATTATAAATTTGGTAAAAATCAGATCCTTGGAATTTCAAGCGTGTGCAGCATTGCGACAGAGAAGTTGATATGTTTTTTTTATATATAGGTTAAAATAACCTGGGGTCATTCACATATTTTCTTGACATTACAAGACTTGTTTTATTTGACAAAGTTTTCTACATTAAATGTTCGTTGACGACGACTGACACACAATCACACTTGTATATTAAATTAAACTAATCAATTATTTAAGAAAGTGATTAAAAACAGACATATTACATCATGATGAACTCAGCAAAGAATAAAAAAGTATCCTTACCGCAGTTTTCATCTGTGCCATCCATACAGTCCACTATAAAGTCACACATTTGACTAATATGTATGCAACCGCCATCTTCACAAGCATATTCATATTTGGAACATACAGATTTCCCTGTAATCAGAACAGCAAAGATAAGGCAATTCGTTCAACCTAAGCTTTGAATAAAATTTAATTCTCAAATGTCCATAAAATGTCTAATTCAATATTTTATATATCCTGTAGTCTACACAACAAAAATAAACCGCAAATATAGAGTTGAAACCTGTTTTTGTTATACAACGCACCTTATAATCAACCACCTCCATGTTCAGACATTACAGGGACAGTGTGCTAATACAACCAATGGTAACAAAAGGCGAATGCATGCCCTTAATATTACTAAGATTTTAAAAATGTATCTGTGTTTTGGAAAACATGAAAAGTGGGTTTTACACAGAGGGGAAGTAGTGCACTTGTAGGCAAGTTACAAATTAAACAGTAGACGGACACTGTTACAAGTCGATACTTCAAGATATGAATTAAATTGAACTATACAATATAAAGCTTAAATTCAAGTGTACACAAAATTTAACATAAAACATTGTAACAAAGCACATATTCACAATTTATTTCAAACATTTAAGCAAAATTATAGTACATCGCCCGACATACGAAAATAAACATTGAATTGACACATATTTTATCAAGAAACATAACTGCGAAAGACAGTTTAAGATTAAAAAGAGGCCTACATGTACATATTACAAATAATTAGCCCTACCCTTACTAAAGGAACAATTGATTTCATCAGAAGCGTCAATGCAGTCTACCACGCTGTCACATCTAGCAAGCATTGACACCCATTCCTGATTTTCACATTGAAACAGTGAATACTTCTCTTTTGTATCCAAAATATCACCGGGAAGTGTTCTGTTCAGCATTAGCTGATGCACTGTAATAAATTAACAAGTAAATTGATTGTTTAGTCTCTGAAATGCAGTATTGCATGAATATTATAGATTTGGTTTTTGTCCATGCCTTGTCATTTGTACTTACAACACATTTCCAAGATTTGTCTAATGAAATTCTGCAGTTTATTTACGAAAAACGTTAGATTCTTTGTTATATTAGCTAGATAATTCGAATATGCTTTAAGCTTGATCCAAATTTTACAAAGATATAATGCGTTATTTTATGACGTACAATACAACATATACACATCTTCAGGTACTAGATTTATGATGACAATCGACAAATTACTTATTCTTCGTATGCGATTTCGTATTTTCTACGGTATTTACAAAAGGCCATGAATACATTCAGCTATATTTACGTCCACAGAAAGTCGAACACATAATTACACGGAAATGGCCAACTGTCATTACGGATCCTTTACCATAATTACTGAAATTTTGTTCAGTTACCGTCAGTTGTGCAATTAGCTTCGTCCGAAAGGTCCGAACAGTTTGGGATACCATCACACAAATTAGTCCACGGAATATCTTCGCCATAGCTACACGACGCCGTCTTATTTGTGTTGACTAAATCCATTGTAAAGTTCTTGAGCTGGTATTTATCTGATTGGAATTTTAAACACATATATCTTATGTAGAAAAATAAGCCAGCAATAAAGATACAGCCTCAATAAAATTCAAATTCGGAAAATGTCTTCCTTTTTGAGTTCACACCACAAAATAATAACCAAATTACCAAAGCTGAAATAAACATAGTGTCAAAGCGATGTCTTAGGCTACTGTAAGTCGTGGGTTTGGAAAATACGACGGATGAAATCAATATGAAATCACCAGTTGGTAATAGAAGGGTTACAATGGTAAAATCCTTCAAATCATTTCTCACATTTTGATGACACGCTTATAATAATTAAAATAGATATAATGTTTCTTACTTTGATGACGTAGATGAGCAACTTTCATGCGTTTGCTAACCTAACCTATGTATTCAAGGTTAGGATAAGTCTTAACAGTTGCTAAAATATCAAATTCCACTTTTTGCTTTATATGTTACTCATTTTTACCACGGAAAAGGTAGCAAATGAGCGTTCGATTGTCAAATTTCTGATTAGACCATTTGCAACATGTTTAGAGACGTCACATGGAGTCATATAGTGACTACTTTGGCAAAACTGAATCAGACTTAATAGCCTCATTCTGTTTCCTTTCCTTACTTTAGTAAAAAAAAATCATTAATCTTAGAAAAAAGGCAGTGCTGAGCAATTAAGTGCAGGGTTTATTAATAAGTTAACGAAGCTGTATATAAAACAGCAAAATATACTGTTTATAATTATAATCATAATACGAAATGATATTTTGGAAGAAGGGAGTATGTGTCCTAACATTACGTAAGTATAGCAGGATTATTAACAAAAATACGCAACAAATGTCAATGTTTCTGAAGCATCGGACAGAAACCGTGTGCATCCACGTGCCCACCAAGTCGGCACAGGTCAACATTAAGCGGAATATATCATTGTCAGAATATTTTGTATATTTGATATATTGATAACGTAACACATACATTGTATATAGCGAAAAGGGAACCAAGTATTTGTTAAAGTACTCGTTGTAAATTACTGTGTACAAATTTGGACTAATCAAAAACAAGTTCTTTAAATAGCACCAATCAAACACTTCTGCTAGGGTATGAATTTGCAGACGGATGACAGTGATTCATTTTTTATCCAGCGATTGACGAAGACACATCGAGGATTCAACTGATAATTTATCCAAGTACATTGATGAGATACACTGTCAGGGCGGATAAATTATTAAAATGAACACGTTTGACGTTCATTGACTAAAGAAGAGTTGCTGTATTGTAATTAGGTGTCAAGCCTTAAAGTTAACCTTTTTACGGGATAGACGATAGCAAATACAGGCTTAGTATCGGACAGCTAAGACAGACACATATTGTTTGGTAAATTACTGAGACAGTAGGAGAGTTCCAGCTTACAGACGAGGTTCAACGTTATTGGCGAAGTACAGCAAAGGAATTAGGGTCATACCTAGTTTAATGCTATATGTTATGGCATATATGCGCTGCGCAACCAGGAGTCAGGGCAATCATATTGAGTTGCAGGTGCGATGGGACTCGTATGTTGTTGATTCAAAGACATCATCTGACGGGAACGTCCACAAAAGGAACAGTCAAGCATAATATCTCCAGTATATAGGAGTTTGAGCTGATTATCATTAGTTGAAGGTTGTTAGTGTGAAATATTGAGTGATTTGTCTAATCCCTAAAATTATCTAGCCCATAATTGAACTCATTTACGAATCATTTGTACACGAATCATTTAGACGAGGTAGCCAGAAAAAATATATATGAGATATATAATCTCACCAGCTCTACGTTTTAACAAAGGTCATTCTACATAGTTTGTCAGCTAGTCTGAGACATTTCATTGCTCAAGAAACTAAAGGCGTAGGCACTTCTCTGGGTCATATAATTCGTATCCTGACAATTATAAACAGACATAGCGGACTCGGTGATCCCAGGGGGCCAGTAAATGTGTATGAATTGAATGATGACACGAACAGTTTCTTACAATCAAATGAACAGGGTTCAGATTTAGTTGCAGGGTCCATCGTAAAACACCATAAGAATCCTTCATTATATGGGTCACGGCAGTAATTATGTGCTTCGGCTACCGATCTATCGGGAAACTGTGAGTCTAAAAATAGTTCATGATCATGTGGTTCGAGGGAATTCCATGGCTGGCACGCTATCCCAGATCGTGTCGTGTTCCATTGGCCCGAATATGATGAATGTGTGTAGTAACACCGGTCCTCTGCTGTATCTAAAATGATATGAATGTTTATGATCGTCAATATAAAAGTGGCCATAGCAGTAGTTATAACAAAATCAAATCAATCAAATGTCGTATCTGTATCGATAATAGACCTTAACTTGAAACTTGATAACATATTTTAGTTAAGATTAGCTAATTTTCAATTGGGTTGAAATGTGATCTTTTGTGGTGTAAACGATTTCTAGTAAAATTGAAAACTGTAAAAAATTAAATTCAAAAATGGTTTTGTAAACCATAACACCCTACACACTGTAGTATTGACATGCTGAAAAAAATATTTTCCACACTAAATATTCCCTCCCCAAATTAGTTTTATGTTTTTGTCACCAATTCAGTTTAATATCTTTATTACCAATTCAGTATTCCATTTTTATATACATAAAATGAGTAATCAAGGAGAAATTATTTAGTTAATGTGTACTTCTACCTTTTAAATTGCATGTTTCCCATCTCCTACTAGGGTCTGTCGTGTAGCACCATAAAATTCCTTCATAACCTGGGTCCCTACAATGATTCGCCAACTCCTCAAATGAATCATCAGGGAAGAATGACAGCAATTTGTATGGATGTGAATGAGGTTCATGTCTGTCCCACCGTTGGCATGTTCTACCAGAGGATGTTCTACTTAATTTCCCAGTATATAGAGGAATTTCGACTGACTCTTTAGAAAGAAACGAAAGTGATTGATTGAATTACCTTACTATGGTTAATGTACTGAATAACAAAGTCGTGCTATAGGACTGATTTTGTTACATGAATATATTAAACCAATTCCGAACTAAAATGCTAAAGCCACAGAACTGACATGAGAAAAATATAAATGCGAATTATTTTCAATGCTGTGTCTCCTCTCCAGAACAAATGGTCTTTGTGGAAGTATTGAAGTATTTTTGGTTGGATGGGGAAATGTTGTGGTGGTTCATGTCACAGCGACAAAATATAGCTCATAAGTTGACTTTCAATCTTTTGATAATGGCGAAAGACCCTAAGGTACGACCCTTTTACAGTATAAATTCTGAACACTCCATGTTTAGTGTTTGTACAGAGATACAAGTACACCAAATATAGCTGATAAAAACAACGGTTAGATCTTAAGATTTGAAGATTTGTACCGTTACGGCTTAAATATGATATATTCCTAATTTCTTTAAATATTTTAGCAAATACATTGTAAATTGAAATAATTCTGCTGAAATAGAAGTTTGGTCAAACTTTTCCGAGACTTGAAATAGATTTATCAACAAACAACAAACCCTCTTCGGAACATTTCTCGTAACGTGTGCCTGGATCTGCAGTGTAACACCAAATGTACCCGTCCCTACTTGGGTCCCGACAGTAATTTTCCGCATCACTAACGCTCAGTTCCGGAAACTGATAGTCCTTGTTATAACTATGAAAATGTGGGTATTGTGCGTCCCACCGTTGGCAATCCAAACCGCTTAAAGTTACGTTTAAAGTGCCATTGTACATATGCGAGAGGGGAGTGTCTGAAATACCTGTAAGTTCTTTATAATGAATAAGAAATATTTACCATTATTCATGGAGTGATAGCAGACATCAAAATTCAGAAGCACCAAATAGATATAGGTTGAATGTTTCTTAACGTTATAGTTGTTATAAAGCTATGCGTGTTTTATTTATTAACACAAAACGCTTGATATTCTTATTTAAAAGCCTTTGTCTAAGGAGTCTGGACATATGATCATTTTCATGTTTTGATATCCTAAACGTGTTTAGTTTACATATTGTCTTATTTAGATATTCTGTTAAGATGTTTATCTAGTCATATTTACCATGTGTACACGTTAAAATCTTAACTAAATCTGTGTCGGATTCAATTGAAAGAATATCGCGACTCCATTCACGAATAACATTTTTGATAACAAAAATATACACAACAGTAATTCTTTTTTTAATCAAATTACGTTTTCAAATTTGAACAACTGCTTCAGTTAATGCTGAGTAATTCTAGAATCATATACAATTTTCATTCTGTTCTTGCAAAGTTAGGAAAACTTTCACGAAAAACATTATATTGAAATATGTAAATCAAACAGTCTCTTAACTGTAAATCAGCTTATTGAGGATCAGTCACAAAAAAAAAAAAGAAAAAAAAAAAAAAAAAAACAACAAAAAAAAAAACATCAACAACAAAAAACTATGAATATTTGGTGTTAATGTTACAGTCAAAACCATGCAATATTTCTCATAATCATAATATTTATTTAATTTATTTAATAATTCTAACATTTGTTATTAATATTATGAAAGTTAGATATAATGTTTCGAAGTTTTGTATCATAACAAAAGGTCTTACTAAACATATCGTCTGTAAGGCGGTGCTCACAGATGAAAAAATTCGCCAATCCAATTTCACAGTTTTCGGTCTCCCAAGTGTTGTTTGTGTTAAAGAGATGAAAGCTCATGCGAGTGCAGTCTCCATTTGTCGAGGGCTCCTCTTCATTCCTTAAATGTTTACGTTTCAAATTTAAATACAAAAGTGGTTATTATTACAATATCTTGAAAAGGAATGTTGTAGGTGGTTTGGTTGGTTGTTTCGGGTTTAACGCCGTTTTTCAAAAGTATTTTAGTTATGTAATGGCGGGCAGTTAACCAAAACAGTACTCCTGGAGTTTATACCAGAACAAACTTGTTCTCTGCAAGTAACTGTCAACTTCCTCAAATGAATCAGAGATGGAGGACAAATGATTTTAGACACAATGTCTTCAAATTATGGCGAAATGCTAGAGTTTGCATTTTAAGGTTCTGGTCTACATATTTCAGTTATTATTACTACCCCTTCAGTGAGCATTCCCTCAAGTTTGCCCTTTATTGTGCATGAAGATAGGGCGTTATAGATATACTCAACTTGTTCAATAGAAATTACACCCTATTTATGATATGTACACACAAGTTCGAACGAAAACAAATATTCTAATATAAAATCCGTTATTATAAGCAAGGAGGACACTTTGCTACAAACTCTGGAGCTTAAAAATGTGTTCCATGAGCAACGTAATGAAAAGTAAATATTTTCAAGTTTGTAAAATATAATATCCTCACTACTGAAGTCTATCAAATAGAAACAATAAAAAAATAGACAAACTTGTGTAATCAAACATTGTCCGACGGCGTTATAATACGTCCGATCACTGTCAGACAAAACCACTGACTTAAGCATTTGTTTTTATTGCGAGGAACCTGTAAGCTAACATCAAGAACGTAATTGTTATTGATGAATGTTTCTATTGACATTCAGACGCTGATAACGCATTGCAAAACACTTTTAAAATAAATTTCAAGTCCCAAGGTATACTCGATGAGCTGAATATAATTAAGGAACTGAAGTTATTTGTTTTGGCGACAGTGTAGGAATAAAATTCCAGTGATTAGGCATCTTAACGGACGCCATATCAATTTTACGGAGTCGAAAAACCGTAAAGGTATATGATCAAAGATATCATAGATTAGATTTAATCGGATATTGTTAAAATCAATAACTCTGTTACGATAGATTTCGATTTCAATGCAGGCATGTAATTGCCGATTATTCCGGAACTTACACTTTATCAATATGATATTTTATATGTTGGATGTAGCAATATATAGAAAGCGCAAATCAAAAAGTAGTACTCTCGGTTTTATTCTTTTCATAAAAGGAAATGAAAAGTGCAAAACATTCCATGTCTCTTAGCATCAGCTTCAGCGGAAGTCGAACAAACATAATATAAGATTCTTTCACTGATTATAGGTGCAGATGGGAAATTCCGGCCTCGAGGGTTACTGTTTAGGCGATAACGAGGTTCCTACCAAGTTACCACCAAAACAGTTACCCGAGAGCCGAATATTCCCATCTGCACCTATAACCAGTGACAGAATCTTTTTCTTGCATACGGATATCAAGATATAATGATAAAAATAAAATCAGTCGAGCGGCTTTCTTTTTGGAACTATTTCTTATAGCAGCGTATTTAAACAAAGCGAGGGAAATCAACGTCCATAAACAGGAAATACGTCATGACGTTTCAAAGACAAATAACAATGTTTAGTTCCAGTTTTGTTTTATCAGTTCCAGCGTAACGTTATGATTTTTTGATAAAATAACGTGTTTTGAATCGAGAAATATACTATCAGGAACAAAGAGGAACTGTCAAGGAATTGGATTTTTATTCCGTTTTTCGAAAAAAAATATATATTACTACATAAATCTATTACATATACGTAGTTCGTAATACGTCACTTAAAGCACGAGAGTCATATTACACCCCGGGGTGTATGATGGATTTTTCCAGCACCGGTAAAAATACCGGAAACCCCCGTCTGGTATGCAAGAAATCTTCTTCTATATCTTTGATCTAAGAAGATGTGCTATAATTCCAGGATAATTTTCATTGGTAAATTTCTGACCATCAAGAAAATTGCCTTGCCTATTATTAAACCAACACTGAAATAATCTTACATGATTGTGTCGTTAAATGTTTCAACCCTTATCATGCTGGACACGGTTTATTCTCCCTTTGCAACCAGTGCCAGTCTGATCTGCACTATTCAGTCAGTATCTTTTTGAGACACCCCTTGTATCAGTCAATGGTACTGTCCGCATTGAAAGATGGACTAGTTTATTATTGAATTTTAGCAGGGTAACGGTTAAATGAATCATTATGTGTTTATACATGGTAAACATAAAACGACACTTTGACATTCAAGAGTTTTGTTAGCATTACAAAGGATAAAAATCAAAATCTTCATTATAAACCTATTAGTAAGTATTCGAAAATTCCAAAGTCGTATTTAAATAATGTACTTACCAAGCAGAAAATGTGACTGGAGAACCGTCCTCCCACAAGTGAATTTTCATCCCAGTTTCACTCGTTACATGCGACAGACCTGTAAGACATTGCTTCTTGTACAAAAAACATTAGTCAAAGTTATAAATTAACACCACGTCAAATTTCATCCGTATCTAGGATGGCAATAATTCAATTTTAGGTATACATTGTCAACTACATTTTCACTTCACGAAGGCACTACAGTTTAGAGACTTTATAGCCAAAGCCATTTTCCTCACACTTAACTTGTTATAAGGTCCCTGGGTACGCACAATGGACACCATTGAACGTTAAACATTAAGATGACGACAAGTGTTTCGATGCAATATGCCTGCATTTTAGTATCATGGTATCAATATATTCGTAAATATATAAATTATAAATGTCTTTCATACACGCCACCGTGGTATCAGTAGTGACTTAGGTGTTACGTAATAGACACTATAAATGTGGAGACTAGGATTCGGACTCCTGCTAAATGACTGCAGATATTTTTATCTTAACCAATTTCGAAATTTCTCTGCAGAAATACTTAATGTAGACTAAGGGTCTATTTGGGAAATATTACACTTCGGCGTAGTTATATTATCTTGCAAGTTCACTCAATGTCTATATTTAATTTAGTGATTCATTTAAGTCTATAATAGTGAGTTTGGCAACAGATGACTGTGCAAGGATTGTTTTCTTACCTATGTGAGAAAAATAGTTCGGATCAGTTTTGTCGGAAGAAAAGGCTGTTTCTAGTGTGTCATCTCCAAGGTAAACATATCTAAAATTTCGTAATATGTATTTAATCAGCTCTTGCTCTTCATCAGAGTGGATAGAAACAAGTCTTGAATGGCGTATCCAGCATTCTTGTCCTGCCTGTTTCCATGATGTTATTGTTCCAGAATATATGTTATAACATTTTCCAAATTTTTTTGAACAACCTATAAAAATGTAAAATTGTTATAATTTTAATAGGATTATATCATATTTATGATGTTCATGGATGCGTTAACCCGGAAATACATGTCTGTACTCTTCCCGGCTTTATTCGAACAACCTAAAAAATGTATAAGGAAACAATATTGTTTATAGGATTATATTATATTTCTGATTTTCATGCACATGTTAAAACTTGTTCCGGAGGGATTTATGTTATATATGTAAATAAGCCAGGGATTTTCACATGTATGAACACGAAAAAAAAAATTGATTCATTTTACGGAATTTGTTTTAATTTACTCATAATCCTCATGAATCCAATTTAACATATGATATTTCCGAACAGATTAAAAATCCCCAATGTTCATCTTTTGGCACGCAAAATTTTTCTAAATCAGTTTTCCTTAAAGTCTGGTTCGAAACGAAGTTGAATGGATGAGAGCTCAAACATATATCGTCCAGAAAAGGACAAGGTACCGCTGTTTTTTTTTCCAAAAATTGTACATATGTTTGAATCGTTCATGTTTAGCCCTGAAACACGCGTAAGAATACAAAAAAAAAAAAAATAAAAAAAGAATAAACAAACAAAAAAATAATAAAAAACAACAACAAAAATAACAACAACAACAAAAAAAAAATACGACAAGACTTTTATTTCTGTTGGGTTCAACGACATACAGACAAATGGCTACTTTCAAGCTTTACATGTTTGAGGAAGAGCCGACCTGTCCATCAGAGCATTGTTTTAGGCACGAGCATCACTTGGACTGAAACGATCGACCTTCCGAAAGTCACAAAGACGACTTATGCACATGGCATAATTCTACGCTCTATACCCAAACACAGTTTTGAAACCACAGCGTTGAGAGGCCAGTGATTTCGGAGTCAGCGACACCTACCGGCCACAGAATTTTACGTAAAATACTGATAGAAACTGTGCATGTACAAGTCTTTTTAGATTATTTTTTTTTCATAAAATTCCATTTGCAAATATTATATACATTTACCTTGATATGTTAAAAGAGTTGCATTTTTCCATACTGGATCTGCAACGAAAACGATGATATGAATGCTTTCACGAAGTTGAAAAATCAGCACCTTGAAACATATTTTGATCATAATCCGTAATTACAAACATGTAAAATTACATAAGATATTAAGGCAACATGTAGCAGAACACAATTAGTTGTATACATAATTGTCAGGATAGATCTATTATTATAAATCAAAATAATTATGAACATCTCAGCGGATAAATTATCCAATTACAATCAATTAAATAATACTTACTCCAGTAGTTTTCAAGTTCGGCAATTTTTAATACAGCTGCAATGACAAAAATATAAAGAAAGCAATATTTTCATAAATATCATGAAACATGTTGCAGATTATAGAATTTGATTTAAAGGATATATCATAGTCTATGTTTAACACGAACAATCATTACAGTTTAAATGAACTTATCATTAATTAGATATATTTATATTTTGCAATTGTTTAAAAGCATTATAATATTGGTCAAACCTTTGACGTGTGTTTTCTGCAGATCTATCAGGTGAGTCATTGATTTGTGAAATGTCCTGTACAATGCTTTGAAACCATCTCGTGCAGATATTCTTCCATTTAAAGTTGTTCCTAATATGCGTCCTTTCTCATATCTGATGTGTACTGTGTCAGAATCCGAATACCACTCTGTTGGTGCCTTCTTCAGATTACAGAACGTACTACTTCCAGAAAATCTATCAGTGATTGTCAGTGAAGAGCCTGAGAATACACTGGCTTTTTAAATTAATTTTTAATTAATAACAGATCATTTTTTATCTTTGATGGTCTATGGAAGTATCAGTGTTCATCTTTTCATCACATTTTCACTTGAACTAAGGAATTGTTCTGAAGGAAGATTATGGAGTGATCAGGTCCCTAACTTGCTATAATGTTGCCATCTAGCTTTAAGTTGTCGACTTACTTTCGGGTGTTTTATATGCAAATGCTAAGTAAGTGTTTATAGTATATTATGATTTTATGAAATTCGTTTACTATTTTCATATTCTTTACGAGTTGATATATGTACATGAATAAGCAATGGATAAATCTTACGAATGTATATACATGTAACAGTACCTGAGTC
Source organism: Mercenaria mercenaria (assembly GCF_021730395.1). NCBI lineage: Eukaryota > Metazoa > Mollusca > Bivalvia > Venerida > Veneridae > Mercenaria > Mercenaria mercenaria. The sequence continues at coordinate 67,032,791 of NC_069375.1, forward strand.
ACATCTCACATTGAAGTAAAGCATTTTCAGATGTATAGAAAACCTCTTGACATGAATGGTCCATTGCTCAGCTGCATTTGAAACGGGAAAGTTAAGCCGAGACTGAGACATTAGGAACATAGTTGGTTGGCTGCAATAATTAAGGACTAGCTTCTCCGTGTTTCGTCTTGCAGAGAAGCACGTTGGTATCCCTAGAAAGCACAAACGAATGGAATATTTGTACTTTACAGATGGAACCTATCTAAATAATATTAAGATAATTAAATCTGAACTGACAGACATATATTGTCCGTTTTTGACCAACATATTAGTGACACGTAGATGAAATCTAATAAACAAGTTGTAAACTGGTGTTCTTTGATACAGACGTACGTACACTTTTCACATGATTATAACTGTTATCTTACATTCTACCTTAAGATCATGCAAGAATGATAAGGTGTACAATAAACATTTAGTGTACTTAATATTCAAGTTTAAGAAGTTCTGCGCGGCCGATAAGCTTAAAGACATGCCGCAACATCATTCATTTGGATGTGTTAGACAATCATAAACGATACAACATAGATAAAGATAATTTAACTAAAATGTAAAAAAAAATGTGCAAATATTTTAAATCCTGACCAAATATCTCAGAAATAGGCAAACGACCAAATAGCATATAATTTAATTAAACATATAATTGACAGTACGTATATTCACAATTGTGTAAAGTTCATTTAAAACAGCACTGAATAAAAAAATTCTAATTTCGAAAATATCGTAAAATTGTGATTTTCTCGTAAACTCTCGGTTATTTCTGAATCTTCTTACTATATTTTGATATTTTTTAAAAATCAGGCTTTAATCAAATTTTACGTTGTAAAAAACAAATTGATCCGAACGTGCAAAACTAGCTCAAAAATATTTGTTAATTTCAATTTTATGGTTATTTTTAAAACTGCTGGCTCATAATTTATACAAATTTTATTTTCTTCAATGAGGAATAACAAAACATGCTAACCAGTAATAATTATTTATCAATGTGAAGTGTCTCGAACGCTTAACCTATTTTGAAACATTGCCCACCTTCTTTTAGACAGTTAGTTCGAAATATACGTCATATATAAATAGATTACCAATAATGACTACTTACACAAAATACAGTTACAAAAAGATTTTAACTTGACTTTATTTATACCTAAAATACCCGTTTAATATTTAAGATATAATGCTCGTTTTAAATTATCTTATAAAACTATATTTTGCATAAGGTGATGCATTCTTTAGGAGACTAAGAATATACATCAAAAACAATGCCATTCTCATTACAGTAAGAAGATGGTTTTAAAACACCACCTATACGCCTTCGCAAGTACTCTTAGCTGTTGTTTTGGTTTGCTTGCAAATGAGCATAGAATCTGACGGAGTTTTCATCTAAATTACGATTATTCAAATTCATAAACAAGATGTATCCAGAGAAAATACCTTTAGATCGAACACTCGCTTTAAAGCCATTTCCAACACTTTTCATTTGCATAACTGGTCTGCACGTTGTAAATGTTAAGGTCAGATACGTCAAGCTTGTTTCTACCAAAAATTCCAAGCCATTAAACTGTTCATCTAAATAAAAGTTATCCTCTTTGTACGTCGGTAGAAAGGTCAGCTTATCTTGGCACTGGTTCCACACACTTGGCTGCATATTATAAATAAGAACTAATAGTAAACAAAAAACAACAACAACTTAATGATATGTACCTCAAGCATGGGTTCTATAATATAATAACGAAGCTAAAACATTCATTGAATGATTACAGTTTTCGCTCGTAACACCTTATATTTAAAAGGCAAGTTTAAAAACCAGCGATGTTTAAGCAATGTCAACAGTCGATAAACTACACTGAACCATAGGAAACAAATTATGACTTGCAATAGATAAAACCTGCGGACAATTTGTTTGAGAAATGCCCACAATCCCTTTTAAAAACGCCAAACTTCTAAGTTCGGAAGAAAATCGAATGCTTACAAAGACAACAAGAGTTTACAAAATAACATAAAACTAATGATAGTATGACATACAAAAATGCTATTCAACACTGAATAAAAATGGAACAGCAAATAGCCAACAATAAAATGAGTCGACGTACTTCATATATGTTCAGTGACAGTTCTGTGAAAACGAATTGAATATATCTGCCTTTTGGAAAATCAATTATCCAAGAGTAGGATGCTCCCCCAGAATAATGTTCTGGGAAGGCAATGCTACTTATTACAGAATTTTCTTTCAAGGTTTTCAAGTTGCTAAACGTGATGGATTCTTCACCAGATATACTTGTAGCTTCTAGCGTCCGTTTGGTAGCAACTCGTTCCGGAAGAGCTATTTTTCACAAAAAGAGAAAATAATACATTGTATACACGATGGGTTTTAATTACATATTTTATTGTCTTTAAACGTTTGAGCGCTACTGAGAAATATCTTTATGATTATTATATAACAATCATTGTGCGCTTTGTATTAGTAAAATCATCTTGACTTTATACAATTTTTATTTCTCTTTGTGTTATTATGAAGGGCTCAGATATAATCATTTTATTTTTAGTATTAAGAATAAGTTACATTTCTTGAATATATGTATCCCATTTAATTCAATGATTAAGTTTTATTCAGTTCAAATATAGCATCAATCAATATAAATATTATCAATGTAAAAAAAATGTTCAGAAAATGAAACTGTCAGCATCTACTACAGTGCTAATATTCATACTGTTTTAGGTTTCAAAACGCTTACCGTTTTGTTTACAACCATGAAGTTCAAAGCGAATGCATTTAGGAGAGTCTGTCATTGACTCCATAATATATACTGAGATATATCTGGCAAGGATGGGACTGTGGTAAAAACTCTGTGGTTGTTCTATCGGCAAAAACGTGTCAAAGATGTAAGTCTGAAAGTTAAAATCAAATCATGAGAAATCCAAGTTTATTTTTAGCATTTTAATGAAGCTTACAATACTAATGCACGAGTTGATAATTCGACTAATTACATTTTTCTGCTTAATTTGTGTTTACACCGATTTTGATAGAATTATGCTGTTGTGAACATTTTATTCTTCGAATGATATCAATATTTAAAGACATATTTAGAACATCCTTCATTTTCTTTTGTCTTCGGCTTTCATTTCTTAAGCAGTACGTCAATTTTTCATTGTACAAATAACAATCTTTTAGCAATTACATGACATTGTGTTATTTTCAGAACATCCTTTTTAGAAAATGAAACCACTACCAAGCACAGTTATAGTAGATTCTGCTTTCTATTTAGTCTGCTGTCTTGGCATGTCCGCCATGCCAAAAACAGAGTTCCATTGTCAGAAATAATAACACTGAGTAAGGGGCAACATTCTATGGCACCATTTAAGACTGTTATTGTCAACGCACCCTAGAAATATTCTACGTACTTGATTTGTTCGTTATGTTCCACTATAACCCTTTCTAGAACCACCTCGGAAGCTTGGCCACCGCCGAAAAGAAAAGTTTCCATGATTAAGAATATTTTTTGAAACAAACTTACCATCATGTTAGTTTGTATCGTGTTATTTTCAGTACTGTAGTGAATCAGGACCTTCTTACTTCCAACTGCCATGTATTTCTTTTTGTGTATACCATCGACAACGTGTCTGTCTACATATTCCCAGTTGAAGAATGTAATACCTTCTACTATTGTATCAACCATCATGTCAACCTAAAGTGCCATGAATGCATTCCAAAGGGTTAGAAACATAATGAGAAACATAACAGTAATGATTACAGTACGGAATATTTCACCTTATCCCTTTTAACTCAGACATCATTCCAATTATTTTAAGCGAATGTTAAAGCCATAAGATCAAGGTGTTGTATTATACAAAATTTATCTTTAAAATCCATAGTTTATAAGTACAGTAAGAACTGCCTTAGAAACCCCTTGCATTCAGGGACTTTCTGTATATAACGACCTTTTTGATCTCCCCAAATGCATTTCCCTTTAAAATTGGCTATAAAATATATATCCGTTGAAATAATTCTAAAGTATTGTCCTGTATGAATGATTAATGCATAATTGTAGGATTATGGGATAAATTTAATATGTTTATGTTAATGACTAATTAAAATATACTCTTCTAAAATTTTATCTTAGATATTTTACTGATATGTATGGTTTCGTGTCCGATGGGTCTGCGCACCAGCCTGTGGAAAATGGTCTACCGGAAGTGGGTGGAGATTGTGACTGCCATGATGAAGCTGATATTTGATGGTCCTGGATACTTCCATCACCCATTCCAAGATCGGTGTTGCATTTCATTTTATTATCTGAATTTTAATCAGTGTCATGGTGTTTTCTTCATTTATTTTTCAAAGCATGAATACAGTAGATAATATTCAAACGTTGGGCAGGAAGCTATGTAAGTCTCTGATTGCCATCTCCCTATTTAGCGCTGGTAAGCGCCGATATTGCACAAATATAAAGACATGGTTTGTATTTGTTTGAAAGGCTTCAGCGCCTTTTTCACGTCACATACAGTTTCTTTAAATGTTAGTTATTACTGACGGAATTTATGAGAAACTTATATTCCTGCAACATAAGGCAGTCATTTCTGCCATGTTGGTCAGTCCAGTGTGCTATTGAAAACATTATTCACACATTGCTTTGAAAATAAAACCTTGTACGTAAGGTTTTTTGTACGTTTTTTAACATTTTGTAAAAGGCATGTCCTGCGTAGCAATCAAATGTTTGTCCAAATGACTCATGTTAGTAGCAGAGCTAAACGGTTAGACGTGTGAAAAAGAAAATAAATAAAACTGTGTATTGAATTACTATCGAGTTGAAAATTCGTGGTAAGTTTTTGGAATCGGTGTTGTTCGGGTTTCTTCCAGTACGCAATGCTCATAGTAATTAATCAGTTAGACGTCAATAGACGCTTGCTGTTTACGGTTGACAAAAGCGTTTCGCTACCTGCTTTGAGCGTTGAATAAAAATGTAAATGAGCGCCTGATAATAAGAATTTAGTGCTAAATACATTTTCTACGAAGAAAGAAAGGTAAAATACAATATTTTCAATGTGAAACGATTTTCGTCACGCTGCCACAACTGAAATTTATTTTATATACTTATATTTGTGTTGATGACGTCATACTTTCCACATTGGTGCAGTGGTTAGCGAGGTCGCATTGAAGTCCAAAGGTCGGGAGTTCGATCCTCACCAGAAGCGTCTTTTTTTAATTTCTTTTTTATTTCAGTTTTTTTCTTTATTTATTATGGGTGTTGAAAGTATTGTCAAAAAATAAGGTCATTCATGTGAAATTTAACAAGTGTTTTGTTAGTGATGTCAGGTTCCAATGTAGTATGGTACTGTCTGTACAGTAGTCAGTAGATAAAACTTCTTTTTTTAAAAAAAGGTTTTTGGATCAAAATTTACAGGGCATTGAACTGTGAAAAGCACAAAATGCTCTTCTCCCTGTTAACATATATTTCATCCCCAAGCTTAAAAATCACTGACCAGAGTTTATTACTAGTAAAAAAACTACTGACTATGAATTATCAATAAACATCAAAAAGGCTCCTACTAGTAACTACCATTCCTATTCTATACCAGTTGTGCTAAAACGTTTACCATAAAAATGTCATAGACTGTTAACTTCGCAGTTCAGTAAATAAAACAGGAGTTTTCGAGAATTTCGGCAAAAATGTGATTTTCTCTGGGTAAAATTCTCATCATTAACTTTTAAAGATGGCTAGTCTTTTGGTTTTTAAACAAGCTTTGTACATGTAAATAATTTTCATTCTCCCATACCAGAGGTCTATCATAGCAGTATTTTGCCTTAAAGTTGGACATATTCTTCTTTCTAAAAAGAACTGTAACTTTCTTTAGTTCGTATATAGCATATTTGTAGAGTTTTCGCATGTCAAGATTTAATCTTAATGCATTCTAAGACATTCATTCAGAAATCATGAATTATCATTTATTCATGAAAATGTTAATAGATCTTAAAGAACATAAACTTTCTAAAACGGATCCATAATTCTAGATCATTCCAGCAGCACTCCATTAGTTTTCAAGGGACACTGGTGATTTTTTAAGGGGGCTCTGCCGTCCGTCTAGGTAGCACCTAAGTTCATATTAATACGATACAATGTGTATTCTAACCATAGGTCCAAAAATATATGTAACAGGGTTGCAATATATGTATGTAAAGAATTATTCAATTATAAAAGAAGTATAAGTAGAATATTTAATTGTTTCATCTGGACACGAACTCTAATTTTAAGACAATACTTACATAAAATGCGATTTGATGTCAAAATTTGGACCTTTATCGTAGAACTATAAAACTGTGAATTTTCCATATCGTCTTTACCAACAAGTTTAACATAGCGACCTTCATAATTTCTGAAACAACAAAAGGAGAAAAAATGTAACATCTTTGTTGTAAAGTGCAGGACATCAGATGAGAACTTCTGTAAAGCATTCGGGTGTTTTTTTTCCGCTCAAAAGTCAATAATAAATGTCAAGGGCTGTGGAAAGACTTTTTGAGCTTTAGTCAGAAATAAAAAAGGTCGAGGGCAAAAGTTCATCGATTTCTTATCCGACCCTTTTTACTATTGACAAGCATTTCATTCAGTAAGTGTTTTATTACATAAGCCTGAAATTAGAATAAGCTTAGATAACCACTTCAACTGCCCATATACCTTTAAAGACACCCAATTTCCATTTTTCACTAATTAAAAAAAGTTTATTTGTAGACAATAACTGTAAATGTAGGTATATAACAAACCACAGTACAGTTTTATTCTTACAGACATATACATTTTGTGCTTACATTGTTTCTATGGATTAATTGTGTAAATATTCTAATATGAAATTGGGTCTAATATATCTTTAGAAAATTAGAGTAAAGTACGATATGACTGTCGACAAAGTAATGATATTCTAATCAAGCAGACGCAATGTCTATATAAAAAAAATCAAAGCTGTCCACTTAATTTAAACAAGCTCTCTAACTTGAATAGTATTACCCTATTTTAACCAATTCCAGTCCCATTCATTCCACTAATTACATGTTTAAAATTGTCTCTAAGATATCTGACCACAAATTCAACTGGGAATTGAAAATTCAAAAATGTCTTTTATCAAATCGTCACGGAGAACATACGAACTCACGACCCCACAATTTGTAGATCTGCACTCTTCTTATTAAACGAGGCGGGCGTACTTTGCCTGGACATAATGACCGGTAGCTGTAGATAGCTCATACGATAGATAGGTCATAGAGTATCTATCACGATATTCCCAGCACAAATGTAAATGTTGTTTTACTGGCAGGCAGGATCTGATTTAAAAGATGTTTAAGTAGAAAGTACTCTTTCGTTGATTCACATGTAGTTTTTACTGAAATAATAGCAATGTAAATTAATTATCAATATATTGTAAAAGAATTTACAACTAGGTATTTAAATCATACAGGAGGGAACATCATAAAATTCTACGTTTTCGTAGGAAGTATTACAGAGGCAAGCATCATTTTTCATAGACTTCTAGGGGCATATGTTTTGTTATAGCTGAGTTACAAACATTTAAACATACCACACTGGTATATAATGGTGTTAGTTTATTGTTATCGTTATGGAGGCACCACGTAAGAAAGAAATTAGATCCTACACAACGATGCATTTTTCTCTGACTATACCAGCTAAGCAGATTCTGTAATTACAGTGATTCTTTCCCATACAAAGCCGCTGTTTATAGATTGGTAATGGTATATAATCGAAGAATCTGAATGGCGCCCTGAAGCGACAGCATCCTCTCATGCCATTGCTGCTGTAATAGTTATTGTCGCATAGTTTTCCCAAATAGCTACATCATTTGGCATTTGATCGAGAAGTGTTAATGAATTTCTGACTAAACACAAATGTGAGGACAATATTGGTACCCCATTTTTTTTACCAAAGAGCTAAAAGCCGAACGATAAAAATCTAAAATATCTATAAATTCAGATAAAAGGGGGTTTGATGAATTAATCACAGAGGATGACGCATGTGTATAATATTTCAAACCTCAAAGTAGGTTAAACAATTAACAGCGGCTTTGAAAAGAGAAAAACAACCAGTTATCGCAAAAAGAACTCAAAGTTGAAAATGGGTTTTTACATAACTTTCTTCGACATGAAAGGCCAAGTTGTCTTCGATTTCAAAGTGCACCAAGCAGATCTATTACTTGAAAGTTTTAAAGGGACAATGAAAGGGTTTAAAATCAGTCAGAAAAAGATATGTCCAACATCTTCCAACTGCATCTGAGCAGCTGTTACCAACACCATATTCACAAAATCTAAATTTCTTTATTTTGTTCTCCCTTTTCTTTGCTACATACAATGCTGTCAGAGCGTCGCTACAATAACTCCAGGCGCCCGTGGTACAGGAGTGTATCAGTTTCTGTAACGTTTACCAAGGGCAGAGTACTCTGAAGCTTTCATGTCATGAACTGCCCGGAAAAGTAGGTTTCTGCTATGGGTAAATATTTTGAGAAACAGATGCAAGCATTATGTTTGAATAAAGGTTTTTCTGTTTTATATGGACTGTCTAAAACTTTTCTGGATTTCCTTCGTATCTGTTTTATTTTCTAAACGTCGGTCTTTTATAGTCAATTCTTTAACTATGGAAATGCAATAAAAACTTAACACACACAACCACTTTAAAAACAATGTCATTGTGTGCTTGTAGCTTGTGCTATAATTCAAATAAAAAAATGCACAACACGCATTACATGTTGAAAATGAAAATAAATTCTTGAATAATCATTGGTTTCAAAATTGTGCGAGTTGAACAGAAGTCTGACAAACAGACTCAGTATCGACTGTTGTCTTCTAAATAGAAGGCGTTTCCCAAAATCTTTCATGGAAATCTTACAAAGACATACCGGTTACCTAAGTTTGACAGAGTCACGGCAATTATACAGATAAAAGCTGCGGAGTTATTGTAACTGTTTCCTACACTTTCCGAAGACGACAACCGATTTTATATATCGAAATAAAAACCGAGTATCAGTTTATGAGCTGTTTTCAAGCTTAGTTTGGCAAAGAAAATTACAGCCTACATACCCTTACCTACTATACATATTTTATAAATATATGCATAAAATTCTTATTTTTTTCCAATGTATAGATGGGACGTTTTTAAGCCGAGGAGTGTACATATATTTCTTTAATGCAACGCAAAAAACGCATGGAACACTTTCACTGCTTAATACCCCTACTCTAAGCTAAATGTAACTTAAATACATAATAATAGAAGGATGTTGCAATGCAAACTCAACCATTAACATGGAAAGATATATTCACCTCTGAAATTTAAAGTACAAAAGACCATCTTTGTAAGATACAGTGTACCGACACGAAATTCCTACGAAGTCATCTAATCTCCACTGATCCTCACTGATATAACACTGCGAAAAAGGTCTATCCTCTTCTTTAAAATTGTAAACTGTGGTATGAAAATGAAGACATGTTGAATCTATCGCTACCCTATTCCTTTTCGGATATAAGAAAAATATTAAGAACTTGGGAAGATAGATCAAAACAATTTAATTTCAAATAAACTGGTTTTCGATGAAATAATTTTCCTTTAAATAAATGTTTAGAATTACTCTGTGTAATAAATGTTTAGTAATCTTTTTTACTATTTGTGAGTGGAACGACACTGAAATTCAAAACTGACATGAACTTATTATCACGCTAAATCATTTCAATTCAGTAATTATAACGAGATTTAAGGGAATAAATACATTTCCGAAATTTAAATTTTAACAATAAAGTTACCTTCCCCGGCACAATAATCCCATCTTAGATAAGGAGACTCTGTATAACACCAAATCATGCCAGTTTCGCTGGGATCTCTGCAGTGGTTTTCTGCATCCGACACTGTCTTGTCCGGATACTGCTCATCGTTAGTATAACTATGATTGTGAGGTTTCTGTTCATCCCATCTTTGACATACGTATCCCATAAGTGTTCTATCCAAAGAACCCGTATATTTGCTTGTTTCTCTTTTTGTTAGAAAATCTAAATGGTAAATGTACATTAATATTTCCATAAAATATCACTAAGATGGTTACAAACAGGTGTTTTCATAACGCTTAGAATTCAAAAACCAGTTTTGTAGCCTTCTTTTATCGAGAGTAAATATTATTCAGCATCTGAAACAAATCCTGACTTTTCATTCTGATAATTTTTCTACTTAATTATATAAAATGACTGCTTACGGCGTTTGAACTGCAATCCCACAACGATAAGATTTCTACCAAAATCTACAAGTAACCATGGCGTCATTATCTGTTCGTAATTCTGATACAACGTCACTCTCCTAAAGTCTGCAAGTTTAAGTCCACATTTAACAATGCTTAACATAAATAGTTTTAAGCCAACACCCTGTAACTTAATAAGTGATTAAAATTATGACTGAGTACATCCATTTGAAGGGCACATTTAACTATAAGGTTAATGTAACAAGCTTTTAAAATATGTGGTAAATACGTTGAACAATAGAGCTACATACCATTATGATAATACTTTTGTGATGTTTTTATTTGCTTTAAATCATGTTTTTGCTCTAAACCCTTCAAATTTATTGAAAGACGTTAATCAGTGATTCATTGCCTAACATGCTAAGTTGTGAAACTGACATAACCAGGGATAAGTAGATGCAGATTAGGAAGTTATAGATTGATCGGTACAATAAAGACCTGTTTGAGATGAATACACTGGCAAACAGTACTTGTTATAATTATGTTATGACAATTAATATTTCACTACAAAGCTGTGCTATAAACAAAGGTTACATTGCATACAAACATAGCCCCAAAGTTCGGAAATTTGGAAAAAATAGTAAGAGCATCCAGATAACTTGCATTTTATTACTTTTATGACTAATTTAATGCAAAATTGCAAAATGTAATATTAAGCATAAAAGTTATAGTTGAAGATAAATGTTAATCTTTTCAAAGTTGACATTATGTACAGATATTTTTCCACTTTGTTTTGAAAACACCAAAGATCGGACTTTCAACTTCATAATTCTTTTAAAGGACCGTCCAATATTAAACTGCTTTTACTTTCTAAGGCAAATTCATTATCAGCTTTTGACTGTAAGGGATGGCTCCCTCGCATGGAATCCCGGTTTTAGGTGTTTTAATACAACATGTCGAAATTGTCTATATTTGTTGTCATTCAGAAACATTTTATGTAACTGTGTCTATGATGTTCATTCTTCCTGTGACCTGTATTTGGAGACAGGTTTATGCGTAAATCCCACATACCCCTTTGCAGAAATTACAGTTAGTTTGTTAGTTTGTTTTGGGTTAAACGCCGTTTTTCAACAGTATTTTAGTTATGTAACGGCGGGCATCCGACACTGTCTTGTCCGGACCTAACCAGTGTTCCTGGACTCTGTACCAGTACAAACCTGTTCTCCGCAAGTAACTGCCAATTTCCTCACATGAGACATTACAGTTAATACTTGATATTCTAAAATTTATACAACATCTAAAAAGTACATAATTATTCTTGCAGGCACACTTACCGTTATTCAACGTGTTGCTCACTTTAGGAGAAGTTTTATTTCCATAAACCAATGTTGGGTTTAACAGTGAAAAATCTGAAAACGGATAATTCCTAATCTTGTTAAGCTATCTCCTCTTTTTTGAATATATTATTACAAATACATGTAAATCCCATCAAGCAGATTTGGTTTAATTTATTATTTTCACTAAACGAACTTTTACGGCTTTCATAAGATAGTTCTGCACGTTAGAGAAACCGGAAGTCATTACGTAACGTCATTTATCTGGATATCATGAACAAAACCTGACCACGGCAACGTAAGTTCCTTTTTGAAGATAAAATGTTAACAAAAATATTTATATGTGAAATGATTACAAAATGCGGTCAAATCTGCATGAAATATACATATCTCTTGAGTCATGTGAAACTGTCTCACAAATAAGCAAACTGGACTAAAAAGAGGAAAACCTTGGTCTACAAATTTGCAGAGATTCAATTTAATCTACATCGAAGAAACGTTTTTATTCCCAAATAAATCATACCCATATATTCAGCACATGATAACGTTTTATTTTGGAAAGTCATAATGTTGTTAAACTTTACATTGTAAACAATAATTCGAGCGTGCAAAATCACCTTTAGAAATATTTTACATTTCGAGAAAAAAGTTTGTTAAAAGCGAGACGCATTGTTTATCCATTTTACGATGACAAACACAAGGCTAACTTATACATTTTTAATTTAGAATGATGTTTCACAAATTCGTTACAAAATTGTATATAGACAAATATCTAAAAATAAAATGACGAAAATTTAACAAATTAATATACGTATGATTTAAAAAAAATTCATAAAGTTAAACATAATTATGACTGTTTTTTTTCAATTATACCTGTTTTAACGACATAGGGCAGGGAGTTCTGTGGCACGTACAGATAATTGTCAAAGCCTGAAAGAAATCAGAGACAATTAAATTACTTGTGGCTAACAGATTAGCATATTACTCACGCTACAGGAACATTAAAAAGTCAAGGAAAGTAGCCCTGGTCTGGCTGAGTGAAGTCCCATACAGAACGTCACATGCAAAACACATTCTAAATTATAACACTTTTCTAATTTTTTATGACTCTTAATCAAATACACAAACATTTGAATGTTGGTCAAGTGTCACAACTGTTAACTCGAAGAGTGAATTCAAACCTATAACTCAAGTATTCAATGGCTAAATAATATTATCACATAGTCTTGTGACTCTAAGTCAAATATTTTTTTAATATATGCAACACATTGTTTCAAGCACGTCATGCGTTTCTTCCACTTAGTCTGGGACCATAACTCTGGTCTTGCAAAGGGAACTTTCTCTCTCCCCGAAAACAAAACAAAACAAAAAAAATATACAAAGTCCACAACTTATGCAATATAACAATCTTATAATGTTTTTCAACTCTTAATCAAATACTTTCAGAGATTCTGACGACACAAACATTTATGCCCTTTTTACATATATTTTTGATTAAGTCACGGGACATTAATCTGGTCTGGCATTATGGACAGAACCACAAGACCAAACCATAAGACCAAGCATCTTAAGTATAAGTATAAGAAATTGATTATTTACTTAAAGGTCCAATACTAAGGAAAGTGAACATTTTAATTTCTTTTAAAAAGCACAGAAACTATTTCATTTTATTGGAAAATGAAAGTTGGTATGTAGAAATTCGAAATAAATCGCAGTATATGTACAATTATTTTTCTGTGAAGTATGAAGAAAATTAAAAAGACCTGGGGGGTCATTCTGTCGATTCATTGAAATTTCAACATAATACACATACATTTCTTTGAGTTCCAAAGACCTTCTGTAAATTTTGACCTGCCAATCTTCATTATTTAGTGTCTTGCAGAAGTCAATGCACTGGCTATGAAAAAAACTACCAACTCACTTTCCTTAGTAATGGACCTTTAAGTATTACTTAGGTAAGAAATTTATTTTACTTCAGTATATTTGTTATTCATAAAACAACTTAATAAGTAATTATTGGCTTTTATTGTGGACGAAAACATTAAAAAAGAAAAACATTAATTTCAGACAGATACAACATGCACAATTATGTTTAAAGTGCTTTTATCTGTAAAACAACACTTTAATCGTACTCACGACGCTATTTTGTTTTCTGACTTAAGTCATTTCTTACGTATCTTAAGTTTAAGCTGTTTTATGAATAGGACTTAAGTTTTATACTTAGACTTAAGCTGAAATCACCACAAACTTAAGTAAAATCTTCAACTTAAGTCAAAACTTATACTTAAGATGCTTTATGAATACGGCCCCAGGTATACAACTTCACGTACCAGATGAACAATCATGTGAGGCTTGATGAGTCTAGGTCAATTATCTTTTTGACTTATAAACGACACAAATTCGAAGACGGAAGGACTGAAGACGGACGCAGAAAGGCAACTCTAAGCGCCCACATCCAAAAACAGAAAATGGGGAGTGGGGTAGAAACTTAGATATAAGATACAAATGTCACAAATATAGTTTGATATGATTTGGAAAATTAGCATGCTAGTCAACTGAGTTTTATATTGTTACAAATATTTAATGTATTTCATTGAAAATAAAGTAAAAATATGAAGATTAACAACTCCCTATTTTGATCAGAAGATTGTTTTTCAAACTGAAGGTCACTTATCAGGAGTAATAAACAAACTCAATTATTCTGATTACCGCTACTTTGTACCAAGACTTAACATTATTACTGACAACCCCTCCCTCCCCCGCCCCCACCTGACAGAGCTTAAATCTAAATCTAGTATGAACATAAACTGTGCCTTTAAGGTTACATTCAAGAGCGCAGTTATTCATTGTTAATTTATTTTACTTCTATGGTACATGGTGCATCGTAACTATTATTCAATTAAAATTATTAAAGTCAACGATGAAATCTACTGGGCGGTCTTTCGGAAGAACACAACGCAACCAAGTGAAGTAAAACAGAACAAAACGGCTTTAATGATACTGTTTGAGAGCGGTATTGACACGACTATCCTTGCGCCAACAACTGAACCGGCTGAAACGGAACTCTACAATAATGTCAGTAGTTATGTTTCATGGTAGTCAATTCGCGTAATAAGCGGTTAATTACTTAATTTCCTAAACTGGGTCATTTCTCACATTACTTTTATAAAGAACATTAAATGCCACGTCAGTTAGTGTCATGCCATTAAGTATAAAGGGGAAATTTGATATCAATTATTTTGAGTATGATTATACACGTATATTACCTCAATTTACATTCTACTATATTTTATTTATAGTTCAATTTGACCAACTTTGTTTATAAATTCCAAAAATACAAATACATTCTGACAAATGTAAATCTTTTATTTCTAATCATTTACATTTTATTACATGACTATAAATCACCGAAAAAATCTGTGTGCTATAGAACAGGTCTGAATTTTTTAAATATCTTGTTTGGTTATATCTCTATGATTTCTTTTCGTGCTTTGTAAATGTAAAAAGGCATTTCATGTTTTATCCTAAATTTGTGATTGTACCTTTTGCAATATATACTGTAGATCACTTTCGAACGTGTACATGTGCATGACCAGAATGCTGTATAGATGTGGTAATAATAATAATATTAATGTATGCGCAAAAAAATGAAGAGGTAATCTGTTATAATGAATTTCTGATGTCAGGTAATAAAACACGTACCAGCTGTTTTGCCGGTCAGTATTCAAAAGATAATAGATAAGGGTAGCTTTCTCGGAAGCACCTGTTGGACACCGGGCAAATGTTTTGACTAGTGACCGGTAAGTCATTCAGTCAGTGCATACATTAATAAGATTCACAAGCGAAGTACCTGTTAGCAGCGCTTCTTGTCGAAAATAACAGATGCCAAATAAATTCGTTATTTCAACACTGTCGTTGATCTCAGCATGAAGTTGTAATGCTTCAGCTTCTACATTCATATCCTTTATCTGCGGACATGACGAATTATCTGTATTCTGAAAAATTAATAAACTTAGAGTTATTTACCATTTATATGTCTTAATGCGAAACAAATGGTTGTTGTTCTTGTAAATGTCTACTTTCTTATTGTGCAGAGAAAAGCTTCAGAACTTTTGAATATATCTAGCTTGAAGCAACAGAAGCAGTTATACCCGTTGCTGCAGAAGACAGACTAGAAGTGTCGTGGATGATTTTCCTATTTAGAGTATCGTAATTGAATGTAAATGACAACAAAGTTTAAACAAATCATATTTATCACGGCCATCATTTGCTGAATCTGAAATGACGTAATTTTAAATTATATACATAACTTTATCGTGGCGGGAAGGATAAAACGAGTAATGGATTAACGTAAGCGGATAAGTGTATACAAAAGAACAAACAATACCTTTATTAGAATGAATGAGCCTGAGAAATTGAATCCATTAGCCTTATTTGCAACATTTTGGCGCTCACACATTTTCAAGACGAGCAATGCTAGAAAAAATAAAATATATTCGTAGAATATGAGCTTCAGGGCATTCACTGGGTCTCAGAAAGCTGTAGCCACTTTTTGAGAGAAACTGCCAAGCTGAAACTGAAATGCTGAAATTTGGCCAGATTTTAATAAAATTCTTGTAGCCACTTTCAAAAATCATTTTTGGCTAGATTGGCGAATGGCAGATGAGGCCCTGAGTTTCATCAGCTTAAAGTAAATCCGATCTTAGATATTTTCAAATCACGATTTTTTCAACTAAATAATCTTCCTTTAATAGAAAATTTCAACTTTAAATCCGTCCACTAGTATATTTAAAAGTATTAATCAGATATTTATCTCTTTTTTGTGTTTATTAAATTCTTATGAAATTTATTTTAAAACTGTTGAAACTGAGAAACGTTCAAAACACTCCATGAGGATACAATGGTTATATCTTTTGAATTTACAGATGTTTACTAATCTTGTTATAACTGTTACGCCCTGTTCTAAACGTGCTTCACACGTCCGGTACAAAAAGTCATTCAGTGTTTTTGTTTGCAATACTTTGTTCAATAATCAGTCATCATTATTCATCAGAGGTTGAGTATCGGCAGACCTGTGGTATGCGCAAATTTCCTAAATATTTTCTTCTCTTATACTACATATTTTGGACGTCTAAGTAGGAAATGGATCGAGAAGTGACATCTTTATTGTTCTAGACCAGAAAATGTAACGCGTTTTTTTCTTTCTTCAAAACAGACTTTTGATAAACACGTTTAAATTTCGAATCGGACAGTTTTAACTGCGTTAAACCTCTCATCAGTACTACTTAGAAACAAAGGCTTTTCAGTGAATTCCAAGTAAAGAACGTAATAAAAAAACTTCTGTTTGGTATATAGGTCACTTAGACGATATTATTAGTTATACTGATTGTTAGTGTCAGGATACGGGATATACGCTGTCGAGGAAATCCATATCAGGCGAGAGCGAAGCTCTCTCGCCTGATATGGATTTTCGAGGCAGCGTATATCCCGTATTCTGTCACCGACAAGCTGTGTAACGATTTTATCTTGCTGACTACCCTTTACTTACATGCTTTAATCTAATATTTTGTAAATTAACAAAGCGGCAGCCATTTTTTAAAATCAAAACTCATATCTGAAATGTACTAGCAGGATATGAAATATATCCTGTCTCCACGTGACGGCTATTGACCATTAGAAATGCAAGAAACTTGTAGGAGGCAAGATAAATTTATTTATGCCATTTCATATTTAATTTCACATCATTAAATGACGTTAATACCAAGTAACGTATGGTGTTCAAGATGAGTTTGAGACAATTTTGTTGATACTTAACAAAACAAATTTTCAGTTAGAAAATATTTACCTTGTTTGGTAAATGTATATCGTTAGTTTGGCTAGACGTCAAATGCGAACAAACAAAGATTTTTTCTAGATATTCTATGTTTAGATGTTTAGAATCTTGAACTTTCCGTTTCAAGGGGTTAATATTCTAAATATTTCGAATGTCGCATTCTAGCGAACTTAAAAAAACATCATATGTTTCTTTCTTGACCAATAGCAATTTTCTTTCAAATTGACATTACATTTTACATTGAGTTAGTTTGTTGTTAAACATTTCTCTCTTAGTAGTAAACAATTCATTAAAATGATGGAAATAAGCATTTTGGCATTTACTATGTATTTTGTTTTTGCTATAATTAATATTTTGTTTTCTTACCAGAGTTATCTGTTTCCTTTGATTTTATCGAGAAACTCGGAAGATAGCCGTTTGATTTCCACGCAGTAATGGCGGGAAGCTTTAGTGTCCTTTCGGAAGTTGTAAATCCTGCAAAAATAACGAAACTTGAGTGCAAATGTGATTTACTGCTTTTTAATATACTAAATTCCATTTATGCGACTTTGTAAATTGTTTTGTTTTTGGATTTTTAGTCACAAAGACAAGATTTTTAGTCACAAAAAAAAGTTCAGACTGTGTCAACCATCCTAATTGTGATAAAGACAGACTGAATGTGTTCCTCGCACATTATATCAGGAACGGATGGGCATGTGGGTAGAACTACAAATATTCTGCAAAACAGGTGAAAATGGTTTCAATATGAAAATGTTCTATATACAAAGCGAGGTTTGAAATCGCATTAAATTTAGCAAAAGAGTCGAATACATGTAAATGTATTAAGCCAAAATGTATAAGCTTAACTACTGTTCCTTTGCTGTGAAAACAATTACATATACCTGACGGGCAGCTATTGGCGTCACCAAAAACGCTGTAAGATCCAGGTGGCCATACATTCTGATCTTCTTTTATTGACTTGTTCCCGGTTTTGAAGCAGAAATTCAATCTCCATTCGTATATATTGAATGGTCCCAGCAAATGACTTTGGAGATGAGGCCACTTATCTGATGTTACTCTCCGCAAGCAGCTGTACCTGTCGGTTACATTTCCCGCCTGTTGCCATTTCTCAACATCATTTTTGTTGTTCTTACAATCAGTAATCGATGTGAGTGTTTGTGGGCGTTTCCAAATTAAGGAAAGCTGTCCGCGTCTCCAACCCATTTCACCTAATTCTGGACACCCTTCACTTGGTGTAAGAAGGGCATATGGTCCTGGGGGCCAGTCACTAAGTTGTATTTTATGTCCTTCAGCTGTTTATTTGAACATATAATAGAAAAGGTATCATTTGAAAATAAAATATGGCTAACAATGTACCATTTAAGCAAATGTATTCAACTAGCTGCGATTTTTTTCACTCTTAGTTTCGGTCGACATTTGCCTTAAATTGATGTAAGATGTACAATGGGGTAGGGGTTGCCATTTCATGTATCGATTTAAGTAGATCAGGTTGGTTCGGATATTTTTCTGACTGATGTATATAATGATGATAGCACTTTCTATTATATCATATATATTATATTAACATATATATAAGGAACAAAAAAGGAACAAATAAAATATCAGTTTTCAGTAGTTTCTTTTCTAAATATATATGTTAGATGTACGGTGATCAAATTTGGTTCTTTCCAGTTTGAAGTATTTTTGTGTATCATTAATGTAGTAAAATATTTTAAAAATCTTTACTACAGACTTTTTTGCAGATTGTAAAAGATATGGGTGGGGCAATTATATCAAAATGTAAAAATAAGAAAGCTTTGTTAGTGATATTTATGCTTGTATAATACTGATATCATCATGTATGCATTGTAACATGTAAGACCTTAACTCTCGATAAAGTCAAGTGGAATATGCATGTTGTCTGAAATACCATCATTTTAAATTTTACTTAATTCAAGAAATGTTTAAAACATGTTAAAAAGTGGATGAAGAAAATATCCAATAAAATGAAAACGAGTGCGATGACATGTGCTTTTTCTTATTTGTCTTAGAAACTAACGTTCTTCAAGCCCACGGAGTATGAAAAATTCGTAAATGTACAAAAAAAATGATCCTACATCACTGAGGCCAACATGACAAATTCTTATGATTAAGATATTGTATTTCTAAAGTTCTGAAACATTTTGGATTGGCATCGCTCATCGATGTTATATATTGACAAAATGTCACGATATTCTGAATTGTTATAACAATGTTATTCCTTTGTGAACAAGTTATTCATCCTGTATTAAACAAAGCTCCATCGTTTACATTAAAAATTTATATTTTACATCTCACTAGCCACTGTAATCGTAAAATAGTTGCCTGGCATTTTACAATTATGTAAAAAGTGACATGACATTTATAATAACATTATACAAGGGTAAACACCAATTATCGAAATATGACATTTTGTACATATTACCATATCTAAAAGACATATAATAATAATTAGCTAAATTGATATTAATAGTCGTTATGGTGTTAGGTTTACAGTTTGATATCAGACTTTTTCATGTGTGCCATACTACTTGCCTAAACAGCGAGAGTTTTATATTGTTTTCGACCGTTGTATAAACAACAACAGAACAAACTTAAGAGGAACAGAATGGAAGTTTCATTTTAGTATTGAGCGTTATGTGCGTTACAGATAGAGGATGAATAATCAAATTTGAATTAAGAATTATAAATTCGTATCAAAGTAATACGTATATTTGAAATTAAGCAAAAGGTGGTGTATACATATGAATGACTCAAATATCAGTGTTGCAACTTCCATATTTTTTTTAAAATCATTTAATGTAAATCATAGTTATACAACAATCAATAAATAACTTTACACTATTTGAAATGATGTTAACATTGTGGTATGAGCGTTTTAAAATTTGTTTCTATTTATAACCTACATAAGGGGAATCCAGGTTATACCAAACGTGAATTTTTCACTGATAGAAATCAATTATGCCCTATACTAAGGACGATGTTTAATAAAAACGCAAAACAAGACTATAATGTGAACTAAATGTTTCAGAAACCATTTAAGGATAATTATATAGTCGTTGTGATTTTACTGCGTGATGAGATAGAACTATGATATTTGTTCGTTAAACGAGTTATTTTGCTAATATATGACCCAACCTATATACTAGTGGGATTTGTAGAATGTACTCAAATAAAATCAGTTCTGTATATTTTTTTTTACAAGAAGTTGAAACATTTAGAAATGTTGAGTGATTTTAGCCATCTAGTTAATTTTTGTCCATTTATCATAAATCCTGCACATTTTTTTTCTACAAAGCAAACACCTTCAGTTATTTCTTTCACTTAAACATGTCTTACAGTAAATGTTGTCCAGCTTGTCGTTCTGATAACACCTGGAGTTGTACCATCTACATAATGTGTAGTCAAAGTCAGCTTCTCCTGTAAATGCATCAACGATAACTGAAAATAAAAAGAAATTATTACAAATGTATCGTTAAAAGGCAAATGTTAATTACAATGAAAAAAGGCAAGTTGTTTAGTTTTGGATACTGTATTGTTATTTTTTCTGATTCTTCTGTGATCATCGAGTCAATTCAACATTTAATAATGCTAGGGATGTTTCACTTTCAGTTTTCACACATGAACAGACTCGATCAGTCAAAATTAATTATTATGATTCTAAGCTTCCCGGAGCGAATTTCATCTACAAGCACAACCAAGTGGTGAATGTAAAACGTCCCCCGTATTGGATTCAGTTTTTGCTTTATATTGTTCCGTAGAATCTCCTTATAGTTTTTATCTGTTAATGGTTATCTGCAGTGAGTTTGTGATCATTTTAAAACGAATAAGCAAGAATTGTCGTGAGCCTGGTATACTACATTACGCAGAAAACCCCTGTGGAGTGATATAAACATTCAATTTGGCAAAGCCTTATGTTATATAGTATTTGTTTGTTTGTTTGTTTTGGGTTTAACGCCGTTTTTCAACAGTATTTCAGTCATGTAATGGCGGGCAGTTAACCTAACCAGTTTTCCTGGATTCTGTACCAGTACAAACCTGTTCTCCGCAAGTAACTGCCAACTTCCCCACATGAATCAGAGGTGGAGGACTAATGATTTCAGACACAATGTCGTTTATCAAATAGTCACGGAGAACATACACCCAGCCCGAGGATCGAACTCACGACCCCGCGATCCGTAGACCAACGCTCTTACCTACTGAGCTAAGCGGGTGGGCTGTTATATAGTAAGATCTTTATATTTTGCTTATTCTTTAAACCATACAAGTTTTGAAACAACACCACCAACAAAACCAACAGAATTTCTTGCTTAAAACCAGTATTTATATCTGACAGCAAATAATTTGTCCATGTTTATTGCTTTGATTAAGTATCCTTTTCTACAAATGTTTTATGAGGACATTTTTTCTCGCAAATTCGTAAAGATAGACACAAACAAGTTTGCTTCTATCTTTTGAAGTTTAAGTGACACGACTGAATTAAATCTCAGACTAGTAAAATCATAGAAACGTTTAAATTCTCTCTTATGTTACGTTTCTGTTCAGTGTTAATTGATATAAGCTATATCTTTTCGGGGACTTGCCTTCTCCAATTACGTAACTGAATCCTCTCATTTAAAGCTGATAATATCGTTATTCGTATCGTCCCCCCTTCTATATTTTGCATGAAATTAAAATGTGCTTGTTGGATTTTTAAAGCAACACGTCTATAATATTTTTCCGCTACAGCTTCATTTTGTTGTGGGCCTACTTTGAAAATGTATGGCTCTGAGGCTGTGTTTGTGGTGCTCTGTTTTTCAGAGAAATCTATTATCACCTATTATCTTATGACTTTTTTAACTGTTATAGTGACACAATTATTTGCCGTCTACAAACTTTTGCACGAATTTCAAAATTATTAGGGAAAGTGTTTTTCATTCCGTGCTAGTTAAGCTACCATATTATTATTGGATCAGATGACGTAGTAAAATAACAATGTACACAATATAAAGCATTAATTTCATCGCTTTTTATGTGTAAAATTCCCAGACCTATTGAACAAGGCATATCCAATTACTAAACATTTTATAAAGATAGTCTCACAGGTAATAAATAATGACGTTATCTGTTTAGTTTAAATACCTGAACATACTCGTGCAATTTAAAGCTGGTGAAAGAATACTCCAGAGGTTTGCAGAGTCTGATAAAAGATATGTATCTATCCCTTCTCATCGATATTTTACTAATTAAAAATCAAAAATAATTCTATAAGAAGGTTCTTTGGACGCATAGAATAGAACAATGCAAAGTAATTGCAAGTACGGCTTGATTGAGACTTACCATCAGATGTGATGTAATATGTAAAGTAGTTCAGCACGTTTGATAAAATGGAAGTCGAAATGTCGTAACGTCATTTATCCGGAAAACGTACAATAAAGCATGGATTCGGCGCACGGAACAGAAAATCATTTTATCAATTAATGTCAACCTGTGAGTACATTTATTACTTTTCTAAAGTTAAAATATGATATTAAAACACTGTGATGTCATAAAAGTAGCTTGAAATGTGCGGTTCATTTAATTAATGGTCATGATATCTAAAAAAATCATCAAACTGACCTGTACATTATATTTCACTATTATATATGCTATATGTCTATTTACGTTTTTGAGAAGTTGCAATAAAATCTACATTATAGAAATTCTATTAGCGAAACTGTTATGAACGTTGTGATTTTCCCATAGACTCCCATTGTGAAAAATTGCATGACGTCCAAAGCACACGACCCTATCTTTTTTATTAGCTGAAGTCTATTCTGAAATTTTAAAAAATCTTAGTTTAGTCAAATTCTACACTGCAGAGAACAATTCAGTCCGAAGGTGAAGAACTTCCTTAACAGGGAATTCTATGACAAAAATACAATGTTCATTGCATTGACTCCTTGATACCTCAAAGGACCAGGACATATAACAACAGTCTGTATGATCTAAACGTACTGAATATATATTTTGTTGGGCAAAGTCATACGAATCCATATCGTAATAAATCAATCTCTTATTAAATTCTCAAAACGGTGTATCATTTCATGATAACCAAAGAGCGATAACTACTGTTATCTTTAAAGGTATAGTGAACCCAAACTTCAAATATTTGAATATAACTACATAAAGTATATTTGAGTACAAAATTAACAAACTTTTACTGCAGGATATTTAATCATGAATGCAGTGCTATATGCCCAATTAATTGATATGTTTAGTAAAGTAGTAAAGATAATTATATTTTATGAGGTTTGCTACATTTGAAATAGATATGTCAAGATAAAATATTTTAGTGAAAAAGTCAGCAATGGAAATCTTTAACAGTATAATAATAATTACATGTATAATGATCACGTGAAATCCATATCTGTCGAACTGACAACATATTATTATATTTCTTTAACACTTATCAGAGTAATAGAATATCAGCGCTTTATAACAGGTAAAAGGAAAATATATTGACTTATATAAAATACCTCTTGAAAATAAAGTTTAAAGTACCCAAGTGTAATTAAGATTGTAGAAGGTTTAAATATAAATTTTCGTATTCGCTTTTGCCTATTTCTTAATTGTGTTATTCAGTATTACCTTAAGTCAAAATTATTTTGAAGCTGTCCACAAATAATACTTCGAAAAGAACTGACCAAAACGATAAATGTACACTAATTTGATTTCAGTGACAGCACAAATTAACCTACAACGTTGCACATATAATACTAAGGAATTTATCACATTAAAGCAGGGCAAACATTGATAGGATTCCAGTGTAAATATTCCAGACAAGTTTACTTATTTCAACTTAAAATACATTTTTCAAAATAATTGGGAATTCAATGAACATACAATGTATCGAATATATTTCGCATAATCAGCGAAATTGTTGTCAAATATTTTTTGAGTATTTAAGCTATCAAAAACAAATACAAAAACACTAAAAAACATGATGATAACACTTAGAATATGTTTATGCTATACCATCAAGTATTGATAAAATATTCAGAGGCCTTTGAAAGTTTCAAGAACATTCGTACAAGAACTTATTCTAAGAAATGCTGCCGTAAAAAATAATTACCATAATGTAGTTAATAAATAAATAAATAAATAACAGTAAATAAAATTACCCAAAGACGTCAGAGATAAAACAATTATCCAGCGTTCCATATCCATGTCATTTCTCCATCGAATTATTCTCTGGCAACTAGCTATTCCCTGTTAATTCCGTCCTAGTTCTAGGAAAAATGAATAATTTGCATTTGCGGCACGTACTTATATGTGATATTTGTACCGTTTAGCTCCTGTTTTCATAGTTATGTATTGCCTTACATATTCGCTATTGTATTTCGAATTAGTTATAACTTCAAAGAGTAGCAAGTTATCGCAATAATAATTAATTTGAACAGATTGTAATTTACGGAAGGTTTGGAAAAGAAAAAAAATAATAACATCTTCACAGCGGTTCCATTGTCTCGTATCTGCCTACATCTAGAAGGGTAATAATTACTTAACTTGATTCAAAGTAATTTCAAACCGATTTTAGCGTACAGTTTATTAATAATGCAACAGAAAGTAGACCGTATCTTGAACTTTTCATCATCACAGATCTGTCTGTGAAATTTGTTGACATATGGCTGAGGATATCAAGAAAGTTCTTATCAGAAATTGCTTATAACTGGCGAGTTGCAATATAGGTTAGTTACTTGATTAGTTTTATATAATATCTTGATAAGGAAGTACTGTATGCAGTAAATAGATCTTTCTTCTTCTTCTCGTACGCGCCGGATGGCTGTGTAGTCATAGCGATATTGCATGGTGCTGTGGTTCGTTAAGAGAGTGCCAATGGCCCAGCACCTCTGTCTTCAACTCTCTAGGTTTCTTTCGGGGTTACCTCACCTTTAGTTTCGAGTTGAAACCCTATCCTGGTAACACAGAAGCTATTTGTCCCATAGCTGGGGGTTCGTTCATAGGCATAAGGGCGTGTCCAAACTCAGTGTTGTCATATTTTCTGGTCCTTCTGGACCATGGAGTCAATTGCAAATGAACGTTCGATACATGGTTGGATATTTTTCATAAGATACAGACCCTTTTTAGACTAGAAAAATTACTTATTACATATATATATTGCGTGCACAACACCTTTTTCTAAGTTTTAGAGATTCCGTTCAATTCTTATGAGACGAAGTATACATCATCAACAATATAAAGTGGGAATCTGCAATTTACAGAGATTTGTCCTGTCTTTCCTTCTTGTGTGTTGGCCTTGTTTGGACACATATCCACACTGTGTACTCTTTCTTCACAGTTTTCATTTAGAATAAAATTTGGTACAATACATGTCTTATCAAGACAAAGCTTATTTGCTGAAACTTTTACCCAAATAGTGTCATCTTGACTCTTCCGAAACCAGCTCAATTCTTAAATAAATAACAATACCACCAGAATTGCGTTTACTCTTACTTTTGATTAATTTTCCGCCGATTTAAAGCGAAATGCTCAAAGCCTTCTACATAAAAATCTTGAGTATTGTCCACTCCAAGTCTATGTGAACATAACACAATCATTTGTATTAAATACATGCTTTAAAAATCAGAGTTTAGTTTATCAGTTCTTTTCGTTGACAAACCGTGTACATTTAGAGATGCACAACTTAGGCGAACCTTCTCCGCACCGTCGTACATTTTACCACTAGGATTACCGCTGAGGTCACGGTCGCGGTCAACAATATCGGGTCGATATCTATTTATAGATCCTGGAGAAATCCGTTCTCTACTTGATGATTCGATGTATTTGTGCGTCTAATACTGCGGTTACGTGCACGAAAAAACATGGGCAAAACCCATGTTTTGATTACCGTCTGTCTGTGTATTTGGTTTGTTTGTGGGGACATTCACTGGAGCATTAAATCTTAAAATAGAATGTTGACTGTTTGGAGTATTTAATCCTTTCGAAATTGTGATATGTTCAGATTCTTCGGATGATTTTGGATTATTTTTTTTTCTACACCCGAGGTAGGCGTTTTAATATTACCGTGACTTATATGGTTTTTTTTTCAGATTGAACCACTAATGTTTCATCTACTGAGTTACCGAGATTTCTCTGTCTTAAAAGGGATGCAGAATCACTGGTTTTGAAATTTCAGGGGCGGCAGCACTATATAAAGGGGTTGAACTGTTAGTAACTTGCTGGTTTAGACCAGAGGTTTCAGTGAACGATGAACACTCCTGAGGGTCAGCACTATTCTGTGTGGGTATATTGTTTGTAAATAAATCTCTTTGATTTCGTAATGGGTAATTAGTATGCACGTTAGACTGGGGAAAAGTTGTTCTCTGAGGAAGGATATTGTTTATTACAGAATTTTGTAAAACACCTTATTTGGTAATCCATTTACCTGATGTATTTGAAGATTAACTTAACTCTGAGAGAGATTGTATAACCTCCACTGACCTGGTTTATTTCTGGTCGCACAGGATTAATTCCATTTGGTACTACATGTGGTATCATAGGTAGTTGAATTCCATTTCCGACATGTGTTGCCTGTGCGCGAAACAGTGGGAGTTGTCCTGGATTTTGAACTGGCGGTTGTGAGCTGTTATGGCTTAACGCATGATTCATGTCAGGCGTTTCCCCTAAGTAATTAATGTTTTGAAGTCTGTCCGAATTAACGTATTGATTTCGTTCCTGTAATTCATTATACACTAATTAACCGTCAGCTATCAACTTTGCAGGGTAAACAGTTTTGACTCTTGAGTTCGGGTACAGCGCTCTATGTTGCTTAAATTTGGGCCAAAGATTTGTCAAGCATGTGATCCTTGTATACAAATCTTGTTTAAATTTATTCATGTATGAAATTACGTTAATGTTCAAGTCTTACATTCTTACATCTGCCTTCCACTGTCAATTTTAACTTGACTTATTGCGTTCCAAATATAAGAAATGTGTCTGTTTGTGTTAAAGGTTTGACATATTTCATCCAAATTATATATTATAGATCTTTCAATATTATTCTGAGAGGAAAATCATTAAATGATATATTTTTTTACGATAGAAACATTTTTGTCTGAAAATGTATTTTGGTTATATATATTGATTGCGATTGTCAAATGTGTGGGCATGGCTGTTGCATGATGAAATACAGTTTAGTGTTATTTAAAATAAGAATAACTGATTAATCACACATCGATGATAATGTGTATACCTTGATGGCCATCTTAACGGCCATATTGAATTTTTGGTACAACGTTGCATAGCTCAAAAATGTTTTAGTTTGTAGCCTAAACAGTTGTTTATCCTAATTACATGTATATATCTACCAACATCATTATTCCAGATGCATACGTTATATCACTGCAAAGTATTAATATATTCTGCGATAGATATGTTAGTCTTAGTAGGTATCATTGTGCATCTTATTTCAAATTCGTAACCAATTGTATGACGTTGCTAATCTGAAACTTTGTGTAATAACCTAGTTCTTGACGTCATGACAAGTCGCTTTAAATAAGTAAGTTTAAACTAAAATATGATATTATATGATATCACTTAATTATAATGGTATTAGGCAATTCATAATACATTATATTTTTATTTTAGATTTTTTTCAGTAAGCCTAATAACATTATATCCCCAATAATTGTGAAAACGTCGTCCAGACATTGCCAAAAAGGCAGTATGTCCTAAAAGCAAACAAACTGAAATATCTTTTATCAAAATAAAACTTGTTTGTGAACGATATATAATAACTATTATAATTGTTATTTATGCATTATACATTGAAATTGCAAAATTGAAATTTGGCGTTCCATTCTTTCGTTGTAAGAATAACATTCTCGAACAATATTGGATCGATCTGTTCAAAAAGCTAATTGATGAAAAAGATCAATTACTTGCACAGGGTGGCCGAATAGTTCTTTTCGTCAAGAACGTTTTAAAATGCTCACTTCTACATTTGAGCCAAACGGCAATGCTCTAAATATGATCACTACATTTTCTGGTTTTTTTTCTTTATTGCGGGTTTGACTGAAATGTGTAACACATATTATTATATATAATTCTGACGTACACAATTATCAAAACGTTGAAATTAAACAAACTCTAGGAATTTCAACTTTAGCAGCCAGACGTTTGATACTGGGTCAGTTCCTTCTCAAATGTATGTCGGTAAGTATTTACAGTTTTCCCATCAACACTGGAAAGTACAACAAATACTGTTTTGATCTTGCCTCCACCCTCGCACACCGTACAAACTGTATTTTCGTAGTCATATTCACAGCTTTCACAAACATTTTCTTTGGAGTGAAAATATTCAATGACAGTTTTAAGAATGATCTCTGCTTCTCGCTCCCTCATATTGCTGAAAAAGAGGTTCTAAAATCAATGTTAAAGTTAACGAAGAAATAACAATATTGCCGAGATGTGATACTTGTTTTCGGATGTATGAATGCTTTAATCTGATTGCGCGCGAGTATGTAAGTTTTTTAAAAGTGTGTTTTTTTTTTTTAATTCTGAATATTGACACATTAAGTATAGGCTGCTTTATATATATACTTCATAAGTGACTCCAAAATTCAAAACTGTAGTTTCAAGCTATACAGGTAAAATGTATTTTCATACCTTTTGTTAATTAAAGGCGGCAA
This sequence comes from Mercenaria mercenaria, assembly GCF_021730395.1. Taxonomy (NCBI): domain Eukaryota; kingdom Metazoa; phylum Mollusca; class Bivalvia; order Venerida; family Veneridae; genus Mercenaria; species Mercenaria mercenaria. The sequence continues at coordinate 67,061,878 of NC_069375.1, forward strand.
AGCAATTGTTTCGATGCTCCTTTTTTCAGCAAAATCCATCACATTTCGTATTACATTTTTAAGCTGATCATCTGTTGCAACATCAGTGGGAAAATTGGATATATCCAAATTCTTTACATTTACATGAATGACGTTATTAGCGGGAATACCTTTGCACTCAGAAATTTCAACTGTAAACAAAAGCGTTTCATATGTTGAAAATCGGTAGCCTAAGTAAATATAGTAACATACATGAGTCACATAGATGGCATCTTAATACACGCAAGTAACAACGTTAAAACGTTAAAGCAAGTTATCAAGACAGTAGCATACTCAGCGTCACTGAAAAGTTACCACCTAATATATACCTTTTTACTATTTTATACAATATCGACGTCACTTTTTCATGGCCTGTGCGCGCTCTATTACTCATAGACCCTGTCTGATCATGTCTCCTAACCCATTTTATGACTGTCAGGTGAGAACAGCACATACGACGTGCAATTTCGCTACATGAAAGTTCGGCGTCAACGATGCTAATGGCCTGATGGTGTTGATCGTGCCTTAAACGTGACATTCTTAGCAAGGATATTCTGGGTTTTTTAACGTATTCCTTTTAGTCTGTCGACTTATTTTCAAGTGCGATGAATGAATTGCGATAGAAAAATTCGTATATGTCGACATTGCTGGAAAAAGTCATTTTTCACGTGCAGCCCGTGCCTCAAATGGAGTTAATCGAATTTGACAAATCTTTACACCAGTGACGTCTCAGCTGCGTCAAAATGTAGCCGTCTTATGCATTTAACACAATCCAATGCGAGTTTTTAAATATAAGGGCCATAAGGGTGGCAACTTTTCAGTGACGCTAAGTATATTTGAGACATATAATTGCCTGCATAATCTACCATGTTAACTTAGTTGTAGATGTCGAATTATACAGCTTGTCTTGAATAGCCTTTAAATATAAGATAAATGTTTATTTACCTTGACAATGAAAGGGACACGTATATACTTTTACTGAAAGAAAAGTTGGCATTAAAAATTTGATTGTTATAGTGGTATGCATTGAAAGTTGGCAAATCCTACCATCAGATGCTTTCAATGTTCCAATCTTGCCTAGTAACTTTTTGACGCCTTTTATGAAATGATCTCCACATTCTCTTTTCAATGCTTCAGCTGAATAAAAGATAGTATTTGATTATATGAACAAAATGTTATCATAAATAATCGGCTATTATTTTGTTCGGTTGGGGGATATGCTTTCATCGGATCTTCTCATATTTTCATTTTCATAATGAAGTTCAACATTGTTCAAAAGTCGATGATAATCTCTAATGAGGCCGTCTAATATCAATATTATAAAATTGTTTAAGAGTTAAGAGTTAGATCCATGATATTGAAAAAAAAAGAAAATAGAGCATCACAAGACCATAGAAAGATAGGGTTGTTTTACATGAATATAAAACAGTATACAAATCATATATAAGTATACAAAAGATAATAGATAAGGGTAGATTTCTCGGAAGCACAGAGCACCAAAACTACAGCTCCAGAGCCACGCATTTACATACTAGGCCAACAACAAAAAGAAACTGTAAAGGAAAAAAATCAGACGGGTTGCTTCAAACATCCAACAAGTACATATTAATTTATGTTAAATATTGATGGAGGGGAACAAAATGGTAAGGGGCGAAATGGGGTCGAGGGGGGGGGGGGGGGGGGGATCCGAAGGGGAAAGTTGAACAAGGACGAATATACAAGGGAATGCCATCAATTTTGAATTCTGGAAAGGGATTGCCTGAAGGGGCCATACGTCTGGACAGTCCAACGCCTTTAAACACTTGCCATTTATAAAGAACTGTTACATAGCTTTGTTTTGATGCAGTTGTAATAATTTCCAAGTGCTTAAATTTCACATATCTAGTTTAACATCCATTAGAACAATTATTCACATTTATTGTGTTTTACAAATGACATTAATATATATAGGTGGACAACATTTGAGAATATTTTAAGTATCCAATGGTACAGTAAGGTTAAGCATATATTAGACTGGTAGATTGTTGATAATTGTTTTTTTCCTTTACCAAACATTTCTGTGATTTGGTGATATACTGCTAAACCTAAATGATTCCTTCTTCATTTGAATGAACATCTTTTGCTTATTTACTGTATACAGTAACAGTAAACGTGATCTCTCTGTCACTGAATATCGAAGGGAAAGACTATCATAATACTGAAAATATGACATAAGCATTTCTACGTAATAGAAAATGACTTTGACAGACCAACAACTCCCTTCAAAAGTGTTTTGTCCGTTGGATTGACTATAGCGTCTGCTTTGACATTAACAATACTTCCTTCCATCAACTTTAGCTGAAATGGTAAGACATTTGATCATTTAATATATGCCTATAAAATCAAGCTTAAAAAGACAACCCTCGTTGATATCGGACTGTCCTGTGTTACTGCCGACAGTGATATTTTAAACTGCGTTATACGGGTTAAACGTCTGCGTTCTTGAAACATTAATTCTCTTTGTGGATATTTATTCTTTTTGTTTATTATTTATGAGACACAGTAGCTTCATACTTAAGCTATTGCCTCGAATATATGTATTTATGATTATTAAGTAGGCCCAAAACGTATTTTATCTTTTGGATTATAACTGGTTTCATAAATACTCTGTAGTGCTTTTTACTTCTGAAAATATTACGAAATGAATTATGTGCAGCCTGACTTTTGATATTTCATACAAACATTGATATAATTTTACATGTGTAATTATAGCATTTACAACATATTTTAAAACATAATACTCTTCTCTAGCAGGATAGTCCATGTACTCTATGTGAAAAAGATTTGTTATATTGAATGAAGTCAAAAGCGTTTATTTGTTTGTTTCATTTTGGTGAAGTACCGTTTTCCAAATCTATTTTCGTCATCCATTGGCGAACACAGTATAACCATTCCACCTTGATTCTGAACTCAAACAAACCTGCTATCCGCAGGTAACAGTGAACTTTTCTCTATGAACCAGATATAGAGGACGAAAATAATCAAGCACAATGTGTACTATAATGTCGTCATGGAGGATAAATGCCCACCATGGGGAGTGAACTCAAAACCCATAATCTGTTAACCTGTGAACTCCTTTTTGAGCTAATCGGGCAAACCTACTGACATGCTTTGTTTCTCATCTACGAGTTTATCGTTTGAAATTCTTTAAAATGACATTATTTGAACAAATGTTGGCTGACACGAAAACATATGCGAATAAGGATAATAATGAATACTAGAACAGAAATAGATCATAGCAATAAATAGTGAAGGCAACTTGCAAAGAAATTAAAATACAAATGTACCTCCCTTCCACGATAGAATGCAATTTTATTTATATCTGTCAATCCGTCGGCCGTCTGAAATCAGTCAATATTTACATATTTACATACATATATGTCATAAATGTAACTGTTTTTGCTCTCCATATTTATTTTAAAGGTTTCATAAATAAGAGTTTATTTCTATTTCTCCTAAGAAGAAAGTAAACAAAAACACGTTAAAAGCAAACTGAAGTTTATGGCAGTATCTTTTTATACAGATGTTTATGCTCTTCAAGCAGAACAATTTAATACATTTCTTGTTCACTGACTGCTACCAAACTAACTATCAACGTAAAGTATTAGTTAATTTATTACAGATTATATGAAAAAATCGAGATTGATTTTTGGTATAAACATGTTAAGCTGAACGTTAAAGCAGACTATAATTAGATCTCCCCGTTACGTTTTCAGTTAAAACATTATATGAGCTGTGCAATGAGAAAACCAACATAGTGCGTTTGCGACCAGCATGGATCCAGACCAGCCTGCGCATCCGCGCATTCTGGTCAGGATCCATGTTGTTCGTTTTCAAAGCCTATTGGAATTAGAGAAACTGTTAGCGAAAAGCATGGATCCTGACCAGACTGCGCGGATGCGCAGGCTGGTCTGGATCCATGCTGATCACAAAGCCGCTATGTTGGTTTTCTCATTGCCCGGCTCATATCTATCACATGTTTAGTGTAGAAAACAGGAAATAAGAAAGCAACTATCTTTATTTCTCACCTTCTGTGATATATCAGATAAATCTTTCTCCTCCTGTAACTAAAGCAATGTAAGTTAATCAAATTGATACATTAGCATATTTGACTTTAGGAAAGAAGAAAATCTAGCAAGAATAAATTTTCGAGTGAGTAGATTTATCAATTCTTAAATAGTAGAACGTACATTATAGAACCAACATATACAGGTCGGAGATTATTATATGCCCATCCATAAGAGACATTTTGTAAGAAATACTTAATAAAAGTTATAAAGTCAATCTAAAAACGTATTTATGAGGGCAGGTTCGAATCGATACAGTACATAAAAGTTTCGAATACATACTTAAAGACTGGGCATCACCTTGAAACGTTCAGTGAACTTGAATGTTTAAAAAAGTATGCTACTTGCGATACCATTTATTGAATCCGTTCAATTTCACTATAAATGAGTTACACTACTAAGTACAAGGTGGTGTGAGGGCTATTGCACATGCCACAGCCTTCTGGAACAAACACAATCAAACCAAGTCTGTCTGCTATTACATTTTTTTCCTTTGCTTCAAAAGAATCTTCTTAAATTTTATGGCCAACAGCATATTTATAGGCGATGTACTCCACTGAGCTAAAATTCAATCGACAGGAGCTGATTACTCAACTATGAAAAAGTTACTTGTGAGAGCAAAAGAAGAAATAGTGTTAGACAAACAAAACACTCTCTCCGTATCTCGTTATTTGTAGGATAAAAAAAGGAAAAGTTATGGTTGATATTATTAAATAGAAAAAACAACTGACCGTCTTTACCAAATCGGTATAGTCCACAACGATGTATGCACGTTTGAATTAACGCAAATATTTGAAATGAACGAATTGTACTTTCATATTTTAGTACCTCATTTTTATCCAGGATGAGCCAGAAAAGTTTTTGAAGTGATGTAAAATATAATTTAAAATCAAATGCAGGTTAGAAGTATTCGCAAAAGTTATATATATTAAAAAAAAAAACAGCGTTTTCTATGATGAAAATGTGTGTTTTATTGGCAAAACAGTTATAAATAAAAAGTTAAAAGAAACTTTTAAGTCCATCAATACCAGTTTCTCTTCTTTACTCTTCCTGCATCGTCCTTTCTCTCTGCAATACATAAAAGCTTAAATAAATATTCGAGGCAACAAAAACAGCATTTCTATAAATACGGCATGACAAATAACAATATGTGAAAAGCCATTGCTGTTTAACGATGAAATATCGATAGAAAATCAAAATTTGCATAGTTAGTTCCAATTTGAAAACTAAGTTCAGGTGGACCATAAAGTTTTTCGAAGTTACTATTTCGCTTAAAGTTTCCTATCCGAATAATTATATTTTGACAATATATAACTCTGAAATATATTTTTCGTAAAATCTCCAAATATATATATAAATAAATATATAAATATATATATATATATATTATAAAAAACAACAACAACAACAAAATTTAAGTCTGACTTCAAAACATAAAAGTCATTAATGGGAAAAAATGTCTAACCCGTCGTTAATATTTGACAACAGCTCAGGCTAAGCGTTATTTCGTGAATCCGGACGTTTACTGCATTTGATACTGCAGTCTCGCAGGAGGGAATTACGAAAGCTTTCTTAATTTTGTTGAATATGTTGGACATACTTCCTTTACCTTACAAAAGAAACGATATAAGAAAAAAAATCTTTTTTGCAAACTTGAATTTTGAACTAAAGCAGAGAAATATATATGAAATGCATAAAATAAAAGTGTGGAACACCACAAGTCTGCATTTCATTTACATATGTTATGAGTACACACAAAAGTATCAGAAAATAGTTTAGAGACATCTGCAGATGTATTCATACGGCGGTGCACATGAAACATTGTTGATACGGAGTGCAATAACATGAAAAGCGGCGTATAGTCCCATGATAAAGTGAGCCGCGCTATGGGGAAACCAACATATGGCTTTGCAACCAGCGCAGTCTGGTCAGGATCCATGCTGTTCGCTTTCAAACCCTGTTGCAATTAGAGAAACCGTCAGTGAACAGCATGGATTCTGACCAGACTGCGCGATGCGCAGGCTTGTCTGGATCCGTGCTGGCCGCAAAGCCATTATGTTTATTTTCTCATGGCACGGCTCAAGTAATGACTGCCCTAAACGAGAAAACGATGGACAGAACGATTGGGTACAAAGTGCTTGTCTTAGCTTACAGCCAAAACTTATATTCCCTTTAACGATCTTTACTTGTTTTGCAGTAATTAACAATCAAGTTCTGTTTAGTATCAACTTGAATATTAATGAGTAATTTTAATTATTTAATATACATATTTCAAATATTTGATAAAGCTAAAAAAGTCTTTTACATTTATATAAAATGATTTTCTTTCCTCCGGTCCGCCCCAGTTATAAAGTATATAGTAATCTGTTTATAAATGAAATTTCAATCTTCTGCCGGAAACCAAAACAACACAAAATATCTACGTGCTATATGTAGTTACCTGCACTTCAAATAAACTTTAATAAAAGATGGTATAGCTACGATTAAGGTCACAATAGGCGTTACTACGGCAACTACTGTTGTGACGATACTTTCTGAAATTCACAAAGTTTGAGATATAAAATTATTGCTAAAAATAATTTTTGTTATGAATAAATGATTTTATAAGTTAATATGATAACGATTTCAATGTTATTCTAGGTTTCAATATTCAAAAATTTAAATCGTAATTAGGTCAACGAATTACCTCTGTTTGATTAACTATAACGATGAAAAAAAATTTAACCCCTATTTTCATGTTTGTGATAAAACGTAAAATATTTCTTCTTTTTTCAAAATCATTGCTTGATTGCACCATGACAGCGTATTTAAACAAAACTAATCAGACAACTACCCATTTTACTGACAGAGGCTTTTATATTTACACAAGTGTGATTTTTATTTTGGTGAGATATCGAACTTATGCCTGTATCACTGTAAATGTACTTTGATAAAATGACAGCGTACTAGTAATGTACACTTTACTTAAAACATAAAAAGAGAAAAAATCAAATTACCTATTTCATCTAAGATATTAACTTTGTCAGAGGGCACTGAAAATAAAAATAAAAAATAGTCATTTATTTGATGACGCTGTCATTTCTTAAGACACATTATATCTTCTTCAGGTACATGTACGTCAAACTTGAGAAATACAGTATTTGAATCTATACCGTCATATTTCAAAAGACAACCCACCATAACACTGATCCGCATTACTAGCTCCTACTGTGGCAGTTGTTTTTCCTGCAGGGCAAGATTTACACCAAGACTGTCCTTCCAAATCTTGAAATGTACCTTTGTCACACAACTGACATGAACCGCCAGAAAAATATGTTCTTGCGGGACAGATAACTGTAGAAAGATAGAAAGAAATAACATATATACATGTTACATGTAATATGTACTTGAATTCGATAAATTGATTAAGAAATCAATATTATGATAAAGTAATGTTTTGTTACAATTAACAAATTATGCTTTAACTCTTTCCTCACTAATGGAACTCCATGGTAGAGTGCTTAAGGTCCACTTTCGTGGACAGATGCCACCAATGTGGCTTGCTGTTGGCCAGTGATTGGCAGTTTGGGTATAACACCACCGGAAAGAGGTGCAAAAACTGTATCTGACTTATACCTGTGTATGTTTTAGGTTACACACAGGTAAGGAATAACTTAAGATTTATCACACCGATTCTTAAATGACCGAGCCTAATGCATTGATATATACCAGATACATTTTGTGTATACACATGTTTTGCGAGATACCTAACCTTATTTTTATATCCTCACAGAACAATTTGAATGTATGTTAAGTGTATTGAAATTTTGTTAACAAACCATTGTCAGTTTCGAAATTACATAATTGCGTCATGGCTGTATACATATGCATTATTAATCACGTACGTTGAAAAGCAAACTGACCGAATTAACAAATTGCTGCCTAAATGAGTCAGCATCAGACTTTTATACATTAACAAAATCATGTCAATGACACCCATTATTAACGGTCTAATTACTTACTTAATTACTGATTGTGCATAGTACTGGCACCTGTCCAGGAAGAAAATGCCTGTCTACATGTTATACGCTACCCCTAGGTATAATATCAAAACCATGGTCATGAACGGGAAAATGCACCAAAACATTTAAAGCATTCATTTCTCACTTAACTCACTTAAAATGCGCAGTTCGATGAATGTATACCAAACATATTGAACAAGCGGTAATGTATGTTTTATCGTGCGCCAGTCACATTGTCTCACTTTTTCATATTGCTGAAATACTTCACATATTTCATGCTTTTGTCAACGTTACAGAAAAAATACTTGCGTTAACTTTCCTAATGAACATCCGGTCTTGAGGTCACATCATTGTGTGCATGTTAGGCAAAGGTAAACAACAAAAGCAGAATGCAAAATATTCACAGCTATACAATAAAAGTGAAAATGATAAATGAAATTCATCTTAGAAATGAGTTTGAAATGAAGTCATACATTGGTATACATCTGTACTGTAATTAATTCACATTGCATGTTTATGCTTATTTTAGCGAACACGTGTAGTTAATCGAAAACTAACATACATTTTTATATCAATCAATCAAAATAGTTTTGTAATCTAGATCGGAACTTCACAAGGGAAGTTCATCGAAGTTTTTTCTGTAACGTTGATGAAATTATAAACTAGGCATTGTTTCTCTAAGATAACAAGAGCTTGTCGAACACGAAATGCCCCCCTTGATGCATTCAGTAATTGCACAAGGAACAGAAATTATATGCTCACTGTAAACAAAAGTTCTACTGTTCTGGTTCAAACCTTTGGACAACTGACCTCAATATCTGCAGGGGTCATCTACTGGTCATGACCAACCTCCCTATCAAGTTTCATGATCCTAGGTCCAAGCGTTCTCAAGTTATTGTATGGAAATGTTTTAAATGTTCCGGGTCATTGTAACCTTGACCCTTGACCTACCGACCTTAAAATCAATAGGGGTCATCTGCTGGTTATAATAAAACAATCCATGATATTTCATGACCCTTAGCCTAAGCGTTCTCAAGTTATCTTCCAGAACTTGTTTAACTGTTCCTGGTCAATGTGACCTTGAACTTCGATCTAATGACCTTAAAACCAATAGGGGTCATCTGTTGGTCATGACCAAACTCTATCAATTTTCCTGATCCTAGGCCCAAGCGTATCGCCCGTAAACCATTTTACTGTTCCTGGTCTCTGTGTCATTGACCTTTGACCTACTCATCTCAAAATCAATAGGGGTCATCTGCTAGTCATGACCAACCTCCCTGTCAACTTTCATGATCCTAGGCCCAAGAAATCTTGAGTTATCATCCGGAAACCGTTTAACTGTTCCGGGTCACTTTGACCTTGACCTTTGACATACTGACCTCAAAATCAATAGGGTCATCTGCTGGTCATGACCAACCTCCCTATTAACTTTCATGATCCTAGGCCCAAGAGTTCTTGGGTTATCATCCGGAAACCATTTAACTCTTCTGGGTCACTGTGACCTTGACCTTTGACATACTGACCACAAAATCTATAGGGGTCATCTGCTGGTCATGACCAGCCTTCCTATAAACTTTCATGATCATAGGCCCAAGCGTTCTTGAGTTATCATCCGGAAACGGATTGGTCTACATTCCGACCGACCGACAGACCGACCGACATCTGCAAAACAATATACCCCTCCTTCTTCGAAGGGGGGCATGAAAAATATAGAAGAAATATGACCGGTACGCAATGGAATATAAATTACGACTTGTTCAATATCCACTTGTTTAAAGCCCATTTACCGAACTGCGCGTTTTAGGTGAGAAATACGCGATTGAAATGTGTTAGTTTATTTTCCCGTTCATGACAAGGCTTTTATATTATACTTAAGGATGGAGTGCGACATGTACAGAGGCATTTTATTTCTGGTCTGGTGCCAGTGTTGCATAACCTCATTAAAGGCCTTCTTCGAAAAGCTTATAATGTTAACAAATAGTAGTACTTATCACGTTGCTCTTTATATTCATTCTTGTAGGTACTAAGTAATATGAAATTCCTTCAGAAGATCCAGAGTTAATATCTCACTCGTAACATAAATTTATGTTGAAAGTAAGTACAAACATAAATTATTTAGTCCTGGGGTATTACTCTGCTATCTATTTCCAATAATTATATTCTTTCATTCTGTACATTTCCTGTATGATGAAAGCCGACAAGATAAAGTGTAAAAATTACATAACTTTTTACTTATTTATTCAGCGCAGAGTTATGGGTAGTGATATTTTAGTCCCATTATTGACATGTGTAATTACACCAACTTCTCTTCTTTAATACCATAAAAAGGAAAGACACTTTTGTTAAAAATACAGCAATACTTGAAGGAATATTTTTGAAACATTTTCTTTGCTTAAAGAGCAACAGTTTTGTCAAAGCTAAGGGCACAGTTAGGAAATTTCAGACGGAAACTTGGAACTGGATTTAAATCTGAAAATTTGTCCGAACATAGTTTCAAAAATCTATAAGAAATTATTAATTGTTGAGATGTTTCATTCTATTTTCATGTATATATTAATTTGATAAAACGATAAAACTGTAATCGATAAAAAACAGAGCACGGAAGGGTTTGGTTTGACAAAGTGATTTCGGCACATACATATAGTCCATACAGTATACAGATGAGGATTTGACAATCTCTGGTAAAATATATACGTGTTTCATATTTCATTTTTGTGCGAGTAAGGGAGTTTCATACTTAACATGTAACTAAATTGTTTTGGAGTAATTGCAGCATAAGAAACAAATTAAAGGGCTTGATATAAAGCTCGGAAAGCATTGAGTATAGTCACATAACATAGGATATGCTACGTCTACTGTTACGTCTGTTATGTTTGTTTGTTTGTTTTGGGTTTAACGACGTTTTTCAACAGTATTTCAGTCATGTAACGGCGGGCAGTTAACCTAACCAGTTTTCCTGGATTATGTACCAGTACAAACCTGTTCTCCGCAAGTAACTGCCAACTTCCTCACATGAATCAGAGGTGGAGGACCAATGATTTCAGACACAATGTCGTTTATCAAATAGTCACGGAGAACATACGCTCCGTCCGAGGATCGAAGTCACGACCCCGCGATCCGTTGATAAACACTCTACCTACTGAGCTCAGCGGGCGGGCTACGTCTATTATGTTCTCAACTGATTTGGCAACAGATGTTTCAGCAGGCCAGCTGTTTGGACATTTCGATTTTTTAATATATTTTCTGGAAATAAGATAAGGTTATATACATTATCGTCATTATGAGTAGTGAAACAAAGACACAACGTTGTATTTTCAGATACAGTAAGTTCAATATAGGAAGATAAGAACTGTTTTTAATTCTTCTGCAATTTGGTATTTCCATAACAATAGATATGGATTTCTTTCAAATAGGACTGATGCTGATAACTGTGAATATTGTATTTTTGACAATGTATAGTTATAAACATTTTCTACGCACCACATACAGCACCGACAGGAACATGCCCTGGTCGACAATCTGTAGATGCGGACACATTTAAGGATTTTCGATCTGCAGTAAAATAAGATCCCCCAAGCTTGACATTAAATATATCATCCGTAAAGTTTTTGATGTAATCTGCAGTCGATTCAAGGACCGTTATTGCATCCGTCAGTGAACTGTCAACTGAAAAATAGATACACTAAAACATACTTGTTTAAATCGCATCAAATGGTTTGATGTACAGTGATGTACATAATGGCTAGTTTAAATAACATATGCAATCTTAAATAACCTAAATAGCATTAACTAGATAAATAGTCTTCATTTAATTTACTTATCTTCTTAGATTAGCAGTATATTTGAACATGTATTAAATATTTAGCATAAAAATGTGAATTAAAGTAGGCTACTCAAGAGCTTTCAAACAATCTTCACACCGAAAAATAGACCCATGGACACCACAGTCATATTTTATCTATCATATGTGTCGAGTCAAAACTTCCTCGCTTGTTTCAAAAATAAAGCCCACTGTTTTCAAGAAAGTATACTTTGGATTTATAATTTAAGTGTATTGAAAGCATGAAAAATGATAAAGCTATTATGATAAGATAATATATGTTTTAAATATTTATGTGATTCTATCCCAACCTGCTTCAGCTCTGTCATAAGATCTTTTCCTGATAACTGTTTCCAACAATATATGAAATGTTATCGTTAACTTTGTAACATTTCTAAGCTGATTTGATGTAGAAGAAAACTCAGTAATTGCTGTGCAGTTTGTCAAGCTGGATGTGAAGCAACTGGTCTCTTGCAAATTTTCAAAAACCTGTTCAGCAACAGCAGTTTGCTGTTCTGTTGGTATTTTGTTGATGTATGCTATTTCTGTTTTAAGCTTCAGTCCTTCTGGATTCGCGGGATCTATCGTATTTGAAAAGTAAAAAATGCTTCACTAAAACTTACAGGTAAATTAACTTAATCAATGCTCATATATTTTCATTGCTTTAGTCAAAAGAAAAAGTCGTAACTCAGAAACAAGCTTATTTTTTAATAAACATGACTAATGATATTGGGAGTAAAAACCAAGCTCTTGTTTTTTTATTTACTTAAGAAGTTTATTATTATATAATACGTTAGCCTGTGAGAGAATTTACACGTACTAATCACCACCACAATATACCAAACTACACATTCAGAAAAAAAGTGTACTAACCAAGTACGACTTGTTTCAATACTGCTTTATATGCACACCCAAATTGTACTACAAATTCTGAATGATTCAACATTAGTATATAATATTTTGTTTATTATATAAGCACAGATATTGAAGTTTGCTAATTACCGACACAAGGAGATTGCACATTTCCAGGCAACCACTCATAATTAGTTGGCCAACCACAAAGAAGTTCTCGGAAGTATGTAAACTGTGGTAACAATATCGTTCCATTTCTACACGATATCTGGCATGCTTCCTGGCCATAATTGTCGTAAATGTTACATTCATATGAGGAGTGTAGCTCATTTAACTGACCAAGCAAAGGACAAACTGAAATGATAGTCAAACAAAGCTTAACAATGCAATTGTCAAAACAGGAGAACCAAAGCTTAATTGTTTTGCAGTATTTAATATTCAGATCAAATCAGATTAAAACAGTTTTACCTCTAGAATTAATGTTGGAAATGGTTAATATCATTTATGTGTATATCTCACTTATTCGCAATTAAAACATCATTTCAGTACGAATGTAATTGATTTGTCATACCGTCTTGCAACTAGTGAACAACAGAATTCTTTTGATAGGTTCCATATATTTAACTAACCTTTACAATTGTCCATATTGCATGATCTGAGTTCAGTATACTCTCCCAAACAAGGTTTACCGTGTTGATCTGGTGGGGGACTATCACAAGATCTTACACGTATTCGATTTCCAGAGCCACATGTAACGGAACAACTGGACCAGACTGACCAGTCGGACCAGCCTCCATCCACTGTAAACATGTACAATATTTGTGCGTGAAATTATTTTTGTTACTTATAGAAAAGACGCGTATACAACATTTATAAGTTATCAAACCAAATGCCCGTCATTTTGTAGATGAAAATCTGCTTTTTTATTTGAAGGATGATTACGTTTACGCTGAGTTATTGATTAGAAAAGATAATGTTTAGCAAAACAACTGACTGAGTATGAGTTCTTTACAGTAAAAAAAAGAACCTGTCCTTTCAGCTAGATAGAAAAGATAATTTAATTTATCACGAAACAACCTGGACATATCTGGCACAAGATTCCGGAATATCCTGGGTCACAAGAACAATTGTAGGTCCAGTAATGATTCATGCAGGTGCCATTGTTCATACAAATATTATCTTCGCAGTAATCAGGAGGTATATCACACGACGATCCCGACCAGCCATGGGAACAATTACAGGTGACTTGCTGGTTGAGATTGAGTATGCAAGTGTGGCCATTGCATTGAGCAGAAGAGCATTGAAATTCGTTGGCTTCATTTTCTGAAATTGCAATTTTGTTTTTGTTTGTCTAACACAGAAGTAATACAAGTAGCAAAATAAAACCTAGAACGGATTTTACAAATGTTGAACTGTATTGTAAGTGAAGATGACTGCATTATTTGATGTAAAATAAAATAAAAAAAACTAAGCAAGAAGGAACACCAAGAATGAAAAGCACGTCGGAAATAGAGATGGTCAACTATGTAGAATTAAATATTTAATATTCAAGTAAAGTAATTAATATTAACACGAAGGATATATACAAATCATTATTTTAAATAAATCAATATTATGCCAAAACTACTACTGGCAAAAACATTGTTTTGCTTCCTTTGTTAAGTACTGTGTACTTATTTTTACTAAAGAACGTACTTAAACATCGTGTCATCTCCGACCAATATCCATCTTCCTGACACATTATATATAATGGCCCGCTTGGTGTATACCCTTGTACACACTGAACTGAGCACACACTTTGATAACCGTAGGTACTGTTCGTACAAGACACAACTGCATTAGCTGGTTCATTCGGCTCATTACAATGGACTCCTATACACATAAAAACTAATGCTTGAAAGATGACTGTTAAAGAGACGTATATGTGTCTAAATATAGAATATCTATTATTTTATATCATCTTCTTATAAACAAAAATGAGGATTCAGTATGCATTATAATATTTCAAATAACAACTATCATATTTATTGTATTTCATGTTTTTAATAAAAAACTCATTTCTCCTGACCCATACTCTCAAAGTAAGACAACACTTAATAATAGCATTTCCAGGCATGTTGCATCGTTTCTGTTGTATTTGTGCTATAAGCGTTTCTTTAAGTTGTATTAGGACTAGGCAGATGACATGAAACACATCTTAATTTTGCGCTTCTTAAGTAAAACGCATACTTAGTGAATTTTCATTGCAATTGGTTTAAAAATAAATAGTCATACTTTCACACCGCCGAACACCTGACCAAACCGGGGCCTGTATAGTAGTTGTGTTGTAGTCGCATGTGATGTTTCCCGTGACAATAAGTTTGAAGCCAGCATTACAAGTGAACATACAGGAGCTTCCAGGTGCCCTACCTTCAGTACATCTGTAATGGCCATTGTCAACAATACCGAGGCTTGGACATTTGGGAACTATTATAATAGAAAGTATCGTGTACACGTTAGACATGGTAAAACGACCGTGTGAATTTAAAACAAACGACAAAATGTCTGCAAGTAAAGGTGTGACTTTACATCTAAACTAAGAAAAGCCCAAAAATTAAATACAAGTATTTCATATCTAAGATAATGCCAATCATTTAGAACTCAATTTTATAGTTTTTCAGACATTTATTTGGGCTTGCATAAAAATGAAATTCATTTCATGCAAGAGAGCAACTTGAAAAATGTTAACAGACTTCATTTGAAAAAAAAAGAGTTATTACAAGTGTTGCTTAGATCTGCGACAAAATCAAATACATGTATTATAATTAAATGTTGATTACTTTCCACGGAGAAAACGAAATAGCAGTTATCTTTTAGACCATCTTTGTCAATCGCTAGGTACACAATATAATGCCTTTGTCTGTCCACTGATCCATTAAATGATGCACCATTCTTAATTCCCATCACCTGTTTCACTCTTTTACATATAAAAGAACATTAGAATATATAAGCCTGATTCGGCTTTCGAATGTCCTATTCCTCTGACCCTTTTGAACAGTGCTTCTTACATTTTACAGTAATCTTCTAATTGTTTAATAAGACATAAAATAGCTCATAATTATACTCTAATACCATGATCTTTTTAGATGATTCATAACTGATAGGAACAAATACCTGCATTTGATTGTCTTAAATATCTATTAAGTTTATGTTCTGTCTGCACCAGGTTTTATTTGGAACAGTTTGTACTTGTTCCAAATAATCTGGAACACTACTCGGTTCACAGTGTTCGGAGCAGCCTGGGGAATATGACAATAGACAATTATTTTATATTATATTCAAATATCGTATCTAAAGACTGTCTAGAAAGAAATACTATAAACCAAGTACAGAAGATATAGTTCTAAAGTTAAGGGACGGTTAATTATATCAATTATTGGAACTATAGCGTTTGCAAAAACTTCTTTGATTTCTCTTTAGTTCTGTATTAAATACCGTAACATGTACAAACTGTATTATTACCCAATATCTAATCGTACATCATTATTTTTTGTTTTACCTCCCAGCAGATTCTAGCCCTTTTATTGGTTGAATAGTGTCACGTGGCTGCCCTCTATATTTCTATTGAGAGTCAGTGGGTGACCCTACATGAGAATTGCAATTCAAAATGGCGGAAATGTTCATTTTCGATATAAAAATGACGATAAAGTAAGTGGTTGATAAAACAAATCAATTATAAAAATCAATTATAAAGTAAGTGGTCGATAAAACAAATCAATTATTAGGTTTGTAACTGACCCTCTACGGAAATGTGTAGCGTCAGTATGCTTTAATAGTAGAATTGTGAATGTAACACATTTAACTACATACAGTGGTTTATCTCCATTTTTATCTGTTGCAACTGGCTCTGTCCATTTCACAACAATATGATTCTTTCCTGGTGGCACAATATAGCTTTGTGAAAGATCACGTGGTGGGCAGTTGTCTATAAACATGGGTGGTACAAATCTTTCTGTATCGTTAACTGTATTACCTGCAGAACATGAAAGTGTATACACAATTTCAACTATTGTTTTGAACTCACAAATCGAACCGAAACATACTCAGTATGATACTGTTTCATGTATCTTGGTTTCCAGAGTAGGTAACTACAGAGGCCGTTAAATGAATACGTCTATTTAATATACAATAACTTCAAAACTTATTAAAAACGTCTTAAACGTGTATCATTTTTAAAGTGACTGTTACATTGTTACAAAGTGTTCCGTAATTTATTTGTGTTTTAAATCCATCTTCATTTAAAATAAGTATCTAAAGTACAGTTTTCTGTATTTTTGTGACGGGATTTTAAGCGAGACGAGGTATATGGCATGCCAATTGTCTAATAATTACGTGAACCAAGGTTAAAGTTCGAAACCCTTGGATGAACGGTCGATAAACCAGGTTTTTCGAATACTAACCTATATTTTCGGGCGAAAACATAGGATAAGCCCGTAAACAATAGCTTACGCTCCTAAACGTAGGCTCATGCTTGTAAACCCAAGTTCACGCAAATACATAGGTTAACGTTCGTAAACTATGGTTAACGAGCGTTAACAGGGGTTCACGAGCGTAAACATAGTATAACGACCGTAAACATAGGCGAAAAACAAAACTCGTAGTTCAATCGAGAAACCTAGTTTATCAAACGTAAACTATGGTTTACGGTCGATATATTAGGATCATAAAATCAACTATGAATGAATTTCGAGCGTGAGCCTATGATTACGAGCGTGAACCTACGTTTAAGAACGTGAACCCAAGTTTACGACCATGAGTCTAGGTTTGACCGTGAGCCATAGCTTAAGGACGTGACATGTATAGCAATTGGCCAATAATTATGTGAACCCAGGTTCACGGACGAAAAACTAGGATTTACGATCGATAAACAAGGTTTTTCGAATGTAAAAGTGTGTTAACCTATTCTATCGAGCGAAAACATAAGATTACGTCATAAACCATAGTTCACGCTTGCAAACGTAGGTTCACGTTCATTAACCCAAGTTATTAGTTCTGTCGAGAAACCTAGTTTATCGAACATAATCAAGAGCGTAAAATAAGGATTATGCCCGTTCCCTATGTTTTCGCACGAACAATATAGGCTAGTATTCGATGATCCTAGTTTTTCGACCAAGAACGTAATTATTAGATAATTGGCTTGCCGTGAACCATAGATTACGGACGTGAACCTATGTTTACGAGAGGGAACCTATGTTTACGGCCGTGAACTTGGGTTTACGAGAGCGAACCATAGTTTACGAACGTGTGCCTAGGTTTACCTTCAATTATCTAGGTTTCTCGAACAAAACTATGATTTTCAGTCGTTATCCTATGTTCTCGAGCGATTAATAAGGTTCATTCGTTTGTAACTTAATAATGTATTTGTTTTCATTGAGTAGGTATTAATGGATCGCGATAATTTTATTTTAACGGTACTTGGTATCATCCCAAAAGGTAAAGCAGGTTATTATCCGATAAGTGGTATTAATTGATATATTGTAGTATTCTTACCTCGAATACGATGGAATTCCATAAGATATATGTAGTCTAGTGGATAGTATGACGGACCTATATTCTTTTTATGTTTGTATAGTGTAGGTTCGAGCCCATCTTTTTAAAATGATTTTTACTTATTCTATTTTTGCAAGTCTCTTTTACATCGTCTTTTGTGTTTATTTTTTTCTTTCATATTTTTTGTATTTATTTGTTTATTTAATTTATTTTTCAGGTTATGACATACATGTATATGAATGTTAATTAAAGATGTTGGTATCTGAGTAGTCATCCTGCTCGCTAGCAGTGTCTGTAGCCTTCTCATCACTGATCTCAATGATGAAACGCTCACAAATAGTTTTACCTGTATTCCTTCTGCAGGTAAAAACCTGCCGCAAAAATAAAAAAAAGTAGCCCGCCCTGTATTCGAACCTGCACCGTAAGCTTACAAATCATACGTGTTAACCACTAGACCACGCCGCTACTTTATCAGTTTTGCAATATATGATATTTGTCATGTATTGTGTCCACCTGATTCCCTATTTCATTGTTATGGGTTGATCCAGTATTAGTAAATAAAGGCCACAGTTATGGTGTCACCCCGGTATAGAAGTACTTCCGGGTCGTTGTATCCTAGAAAGTAGTTCTTTGAAATTTTGAAGTTCCCAATTTAACGCTATCCCTACTTTGACATGTTAAACTCCAAATGTATTTATTGATACTGACTGTGTACATTTTTTGTCATTTCTGGTGTCTTTAACAGTTGTTTTATGTGTGTTTTTCAGGATTACATTTCTGTGCGGAAGGATTAAAAAACTACACCAGACTGGTGGCCATGACAGATGTCAGTGGGAAATTTAAACATGGACTAGATACTTTGATGTGTAGCAAAAAAGTTCATCGTTGATGGTGGTGTTTTTCTGTGATATATTGACTGGGATAGTATTACTCTTCAGAAATACAGAGCTGTCAGTGCTGCAATTTTGTTGTGAAATTCACAATCCATGTCCAAAAGTGCCCCTTTAACTATACAGCAAAGAAGGAGAAATTGTACCGGGCCGACACCTTATCGCGTTTTGTTAATACATCCGTTTGTAGCTTAAAAGGGGATGAAAATCGCCTAGATAATAACGTCCGAATATAGGTTTTCGTCTTTGTTGTCTGCAGATACTGAGACATTTTTTTCGGTCCGTTTTATGAACAGTCCGCAGACTTGTTGTCTGTATTAGTAACAACGCACCAAGTATCAGTCACAGAAATTCGTAAACCGTGTCAACATGTTTCTTTAATTTCTCTTTCGATTTGAAAATGTATCCTTAAAAGATATTTTTCAAACCGTGAGAGAAAGTTAAGGCCGTAGCGCAAACAAACAAAAAAAAAAAAAAAAAAAAAAAAAAAAAAAAGAAAACAAAAAACAAGAAAAGAAAACGAGAACGCGGAGAATGCCGTCACCGTGATATCGGTATCCCGTAAATTTTGCAAACTATGGTATTCGCTATAACAGGTATGATGAAACTAAATGTAAACTTGCTGTTTTAAGTGAACAGGTTCTCGCGAAGTTTCACTTTCTTTTAAGATGTGGATAATTTCTTTGTAATAGGATCTTTTAAAGATAAATATCCATTGTAGTATTAATAAATTAATGTATTTGTTTTGATTTATAAGGTACATTGTTTTTTAATTAAATTAAATGTTATCATGATAGTTGACCAACATCTCGTCAAGCTTTGATACCCGTTATGAATCATATGTCTGTGGACTTAATAAGTAAAATGAAAATTAATTACAGCTTGTGAAATATTTATAAATCCAATTATATGTAGATTTTAAGAAAGGACGCGGTTGTGTCAGTACATGCGTCATCTAAGTAGAATATCGAGGAGTGAATATGTAGGCGGACTAATTGCATAAAATTAAAGGACTTTGACCTATTTTGGATTCACATCTCCATCTGAAACGTAAGTGACTGTTGAGGATTTTTATGACAGCTCAACCAGATGCGAGAGTACATATTTTATCCCCAGAACGCTTTGACTGTCGTGTGTTGAAATTTTTAAGCAAACTTTAGATAGAATATGTATACAAATGTGAAGAAATCTCCAAACAATATTCACAGCCGATTTGAATTAAACTTGCATTGTGGCATCTGTCTATTAAGGGCAAAAACCTGTCCGATCAGAAGCAAAGTCGTCCACTGACATTGTATTTTAATGACATTACTTTAATAACATTGAATACGCCATTGTTTTCTTCCGAGTTTGAATGAAAATATTTACTTACAGAAATATTTGCACGTGGGCTCCCTATCTTCTTGTGAAATTAAATATCTTGATCGGTCACCTGAAATTGTAATATGAAAGTCTATCTAAATTTATATAAACATATTCCTGCAATTTTAAATGTAACAGGCTTAATGTAAGAAAGATACTCAATTGTTGCGATTGTAGATATAACTGTGCCGCACCATGAGAAAACCAACATAGTGCGTTTGCGAACTGCATGGATCCAGACCAACCTGCGCATCCGCGCAGTCCGGTCAGGATCCATGCTGTTCGCTTACAGTTTCTCTAATTGCAAAAGACTTTGAAAGCGAACAA
Organism: Mercenaria mercenaria; assembly: GCF_021730395.1. NCBI lineage: Eukaryota > Metazoa > Mollusca > Bivalvia > Venerida > Veneridae > Mercenaria > Mercenaria mercenaria. The sequence continues at coordinate 67,082,783 of NC_069375.1, forward strand.
TCTGGATCCATGATGGTCGAAAATGCACTATGTTGGCTTTCTCATGGCGCGGCTCATTTGTTACTTTTGACATTCTTACTAGTTAAACTGAAACAATGACAAACATATGTTTTATTTCTTTTAGTACATAATGTACTTTTTTGCATTCTAATAATGCTCATTTGGACTGCCACTTTAACAAAGAAGAAAGTCAAAATATTTATCTCTGCGATTAACAACAGTTGACGCGCAGACCTGTAAGACAGAATTACGACGTCACTTTTGACGTCAAATTGTCACCTGACGTGCGGTTCATTTCCACTTGGGTAAATGAAGTCAACATAAACTTCATTAAAATATTCAAATTAGCATAATAGAATGTCAAAATGTTTGGATATTTAACCACTCGGGCTAACGCCCTTGTGACTCTCGTTTCATTTTTACGCAAAAGAAATCTGACCCTTGTTCAATGAGACGACAATCCGCTTGAAGGCATTGCTATTTCATAAATTTTTAATAACAGTAGCCCTAACAGATTTTATAACTTTCGAATACATTATTTTTATACAAAAATGTTTCATATCACACGTGTGATGTAAAACTCGCCAAACAGTAAATTCCGGATACTTCTGTTTTAGTCAGTCTTTTATACCTTTCCAGTTGAACACCGTTGATAGGCGAAACGGTTAAAGGATTTTCTCGTGTTACGCCTGAAACACTGTGATACGTTTTGATAAATGCCTGTCATCTTTTTATAGAATTATATTTGTTATTTGGATATTTTTGACATTGACACTGGGGCCGTTAAGACTGCCAAAGCAAACATATTAATTAAAGTTTTTTTATACAACTTTTAGTATTATCATGATTATACAAAGATCTGATTGCATTTTGTGGGATAGCAATATTGTCAAATTTTCGTGTAGTTGTATTTTTTTTTATGTTCGGAATGTTATTTGCCCTTAAGGTCTTATGGTGTTTATACAAAAAAAGGTGTTTAGAGAATGTCAATTTCTGGTGAAAATTACGATTATTTAACGACACTTAAATAAATAAAGTATAAGAAACAACATTTCATTCTACTACTTCCGCCATATTGGTATAAAGAAAGTTTTCAAGGAGTATTGATAAATTAAATACCATCGCCTAATATTTTATGTTAAGCTTCTAAAGATAAATCTGCGTCACGTGAAATGTTTACAAACAGCAATAAATGTGTCATATAGGAAATATTGCGATAAATTTGTTTGTTTGTTTTGGGTTTAACGCCGTTTTACAACAGTATTTCAGTCATGTAACGGCGGGCAGTTAACCAGTGTTCCTGGATTCTGTACCAGTACAAACCTGTTCTTCACCGGTAACTGCCAACTACCCCACATGAATCAAAGGTGGAGGACTAATGATTTCAGACACAATGTCGTTTATCAAATAGTCATGGAGAACAGCCCGAGGATCGAACTCACGACCCCGCGATCCGTAATAATATTTATGATGTATATGAAGTGTTGAACAATTAATCTTGTTTGTATAATCAAAACGGAGCAATATCAATAAACTAAACATAAACTCAATGTAGTCTTTGAAAGCAGAATTTAAAAAAAAATGCTTTTTATCTAATGGTATTAAAGACACAAACATCTACGTGAATGTGTATTATCATATTTGTTTTTCAGGTTGTCAAACGGTACCTTATAAACAATATCAAAGAAAAGCGTGTATAACAACCATTGTAATAACAGGTTTTAAAAAATATTTAATTCTATTCCCAATACGGAAGAGAATTTTTATCCCTAAATGAAATAATAAGATTTAAATTGACAACACAGAACCTGCGTTTTGTGTATTTCCTTTATTTTGTGTCAAAATTTCTCATTCTCACTTTTTTTGTTATTTAAATCAAATTGTTTTAAGAGTTTAAGAGTTTTCAGAGAATTTGTTTCGAGTAATACAAAACAATTCTCGCATTTGAATGACACTAATTGTACTTTGAAACCATCGTTTCGCATTTATAAATGTTATAAATAATATGTATTATATATTTTCTCGTGCAGTCACGGATTATCATGTTTGAGTCCAATTTACAAACTAGAGTTTTCATTTTGATGCCTTTTCACCTCCGTCTTGCTTCGAAAAGTATCTTAACACACATATTAAAATTATGGCTAATTGGCCATTTTTTTAACATCTGAAAAAGTATTCTCCGATACAAAATGCCTAAGGGATCTGTATTGAAACAGAAGATGTCCCGAACTTTTCGGTAAGCAAGTATGTACAGACAATGAACATTGTATTGTTATTGAGGGTCAATATTCATAGAACAGTGATAGGATTTCTAGAGCCGCATGTCTAAAATGAATATTAAAATCTGGTGGTTTACCATACAAAAAGTAAATATCACTTACCTGCCATATCTGATTTACATCCTTCAAAAGTAAGGAAGAGGTAGAGCAATACTCCTGTACACGCATTCATCATTTTCATTTCCGGGGCTGTTTTTGTCAGAGCTTTAAACAAACGTTTAAATCCTATACAGGTGTGTACAGTACATCATATTCAATTATACGTACAGACGAAAAAGAAAACCTCTTATTAGTATTGATAACTGAAACAGACGACCATCCTGAGTTCCCGGTTTCCAAGAAAAGTAACTTAGATCTAATATACATGAAATATGAACGATTCACCATTCGAATGAAAAAAATACAATCACTGCAACTTAAACGGTAACATCATTATATTATACTGAAAAGGTTAACTATTTTGAAATTAATTACATTTCAAATAATAATAAAAAAAATAACCTCAATGAAGCAAAATTATTTTCATTCCGTTTTCATGTGTCTGCCACAAAAGACTATTCAAAGTGCAGATATTACTTTAGTCTAGTTTATTTCTCAATATCTTAAGGTTATCATAAGCATTATTGCAGTTCATAAATTCTGTCATCACAAATTATAAAATATCTGAGTGTATTTGAACAACACGAAGGCAATAAATTATCAATGATTTAGCACAAAGAGTATCGTATACCAGCGAAAATTTCACGTAAACTCGCATGTAAATAAAACAAGATGCATACGCTTGTATTACGCTACTTACTTATGTAATGTAGAAGGCAGAATAACAAGGGATACACCATTAAGTGCAAAAAGAAGGAAAGACGGTAAAGCGGTTCAGTTGACACTTAAGAACGGCCTACAATGGACTCATACATCTTATTACAAAACAGTTATTTTTTAAACGGGAACGTCACATTAACTATGGAATTATAGAGGCGTTATATCCAAAACACCTTCACCTCATTAAAATATATGAGCCGCGCCGTGAGAAAACCAACATAGTGGCTTTGCGACCAGCATGGATGCAGACCAGCCTGCGCATACGCGCAGTCTAGTCAGGATCCATGCCGTTTGCTTTCATAGTCTATTGCAATTAGAGAAACCGTTAGCGAACATCATGGATCCTGACAAGACTGCGCGTATGCGCAGGCTGGTCTGCATCCATGCTGGTCGCAAAGTCACTATGCTGGTTTTCGCACGGCGCGGCTCATATATTTTAATGAAGTGAAGGAGTTTTAAACCCATTATGTTGGTTTTCTCATGACGCGACTCATATACATCGCTAATACAGAAATCAATATATTTAGAGAAAACAACAAGGTATAACTTAAAAACAAAAGACTTAAGTTTGCCAAGTCGGCACTGATGATGACTGGAGAGACACCATACGATTCTAAGAAAATTTAAGCTGTATTTTTTCTTTCACTGTAGTGCATCTGATATTTCACCAATTTAAACGGGTTAACGAATAACATATTTAAAATAAGCGTAATAACGTTAAACATTGTATCTCATATATCATACATCGTAAATGAAGGACTTCATACACCAACAGTTACAATCATTAGTGTGACAACTTTACATACGTCTGTGTTAGCCTTATATAATATCACCGCTTAATATTCTCAACGGATACACTATTTATGATTGGACATGGCTGCATGTTGTTTTATAAGATATTTTGATTTGTTTTGTATAAGTGTGCGGCAGAGATTTTTGCTTAAAGGGATAGGCAATGTTGTTTTGATGATCATCACATCTGCTGGGATTTCTTTAAACATTTAAATAAGTGAAAGAATTTTCAAAATCGACTTAAAAATGAGAAAGTTATGAGCACCTACATATTTGATCAAAATTGCTGCCATTTTGTTTCCATGGCAACAAAAACAAAACAAAATGGCAGTATGTTTTTAATTTCTAGACACGAATTTGAATTGTATTTACTAGTTTCTGTAAAACAGTTTGCCGCCATAATGAAAGAAATTACCATATTTCACAAACTACGAGTACACTCAAGAAACCTACAAAATTGATCTATTTGAAAGGTTATTAGCTAAATTAAGAATGCAGCAGTGTGTAAATGACGTCATAAACACACAAAATGGCTGCCTCCATGATCAGCAATTCTTTTAAAATTCAAACTGTCATATCCTTTTTAATAATGGCTCGATTTCAAACATTCTTTCAGTGTTATGGAAGGCTTGGGAATGGCTTTCATATGAAATTAGCTTCTTGTCAGGCTTTTTCCTTGTCAAGCTTTAAGATAATTTATGTCGTTATTTAAAAGATTGTTTCGTCATTTGATGACTTTTATTTAAGAAATATTTTTTGCTGCATTGGCACACAAATTTGCAAATAGGCGCTTCGACTTTATACCACAATATTTAAGTATCAGTTATCTACAATGCACCATTCATGAATACAGAGACTGAAAAACTTTGGTTCTAATTAGCGAAGTAGTTTCCGAAGAAAATAGAGTTGAAGAGTAAGTGATATGTGTGTGTGTGTGTGTGTCCTAGTGATAAAGCGAAGTTATAAATTTTGTGGCGGTAGTACCAGCTTGCTTATTACTTGCACTCTCCCAGAGTTTTTATTATTTTGTTCCTTCAGATCCTGGAGCCTAATAATCATTATTTATAACAGTGCTCCCTTAAAAAGTTTTCGATGGGCGTGAAGTGTGTATACATATTCCTCTCTTGGACAGCCTCGACTAAACTGGATATGGTAATGTTTTGTTGCATCCCATACGTCCACAGAAGCTTTTAAAAAAGGTTCTTTTACCATAACATAGAACATGAACATAAAGTGATACGTAGCCGTTAAGTTATACGAATCAAGCGTGTGACGAGGAGTTCATTCTTAATCTTCTGTTATTAATTTTAAAAAGTAACACATGATGAAATTTAATGTTTGACATCCTTTATGTTCATTGTAATAAATATTGCCTTCGCAGTCGTTCCCGTTATCATTTCCTTTTTTCTTCAGAAATTTAATTTCGTCCGTAAGCAATTCTATGTGAAATCAAATGTACCAAACAACTCCTCTCTCATCAGCTGTAACATACTAGGATAGATTCGTATACTTCCGGCGTCATTATTAACGATGGAATCTACTATGTTTGATTGCCGTAACTCAGGACAACTTGTTCTCGTAACTAATGTTACGGTCGCTTACGCATAGCGTGTAAGTTTAAAACCAACCTCTGACAATTGCGTCAGGGAGTCGACGTTTTGGCTCAGTTGTTAGAACATTGGACTTCCACCCGCATGGTCCGGGATTGAATCCCACCAAAGGCAGTTTGGCCTTTTCATCATTGAACAAATCTGTCCTCTTTAATTTGTATTATGGCAAGAAGTCGTAACTCGTCAGAGATACGGACTTTATCTCGTGCCGAAAATGGTACTTTCTATCCCGAAATGGCTTACATATCATCATTAATGATTACTCCTTTTAAGAGGGGAAATGTAACGGCCGCTTAATCATAGTTTGAAAGTTTAAAACCAATCCCTGCGTCAGGGAGTCGACTCTTTGGCTCAGTGGGTAGAACATTGAACTTCCACCCATGCGACCCCGGTTCGAATAAAGCCTCAGGCACTAGGGATTTTTCGTCATAAGAATTCTTTCTCTTCAATTTATGTTAAACAATTTATCTCTTTTTAACAGTGGTAGGTCTTCGTGACCGTTTAGATTGTTCCCCATCAACAAATATGTGACAACAAACCTATCAAATTCTCAAAAGTATGTTTTTATTCTGTTATGATTTTACTAAGGTATTTAAAGACAAAATACTGAACTACTTGTTTTTCTTTGCAAAGTAAAGAAGCGGGGGTGTATTTGTAGCATCTCAATTTGAATGTAAAGTCGCAAAAGAATAAGAATGTCATATTGTTTTAAGTCAATACTTTATTGAAGCAGCAAGCAATTCTAACAAACAAAATAACAACAGTCAACAGTTAAACACAGCACATTGCTAGAGCTTATGCGAAAGAGTATATTAAATTCAAAATCTCGTCGGCATCAAGTTCTGTCATATATTTCCTTGAGCATCTGTAAGAACCATATATAACAGGGTGGAGTTGTCAAGTCAATGCAGGTTAGTAAGCTGTAAGATTAAATATATAAAGAACTATAACAACATATAAAAGACGCATGTTACAACAGAATGCGTAAATACTATAAATTATGTTAAAAGACTAGTAACTTCAATGTAAGTTATTCATAATGTTTGCAATTTACGCTCTACTTTTTATGTATCTTTGGAAACACTGCGGTACAAAGAAAAAAAAACTCCAATAGATGTTCACCAAAAAAAGATTAGTAATAATCATGGCATACTTCTGAAAATAACCTGTTTGTAAATTTGTTTTGCGGGATCGTATATAAATTAACGTACAAAAAGTGATTCTTACATTTCATCAGAGAAACACCACCACCTGCACCTCCTCCAAAACCACCACCAATTCCTCCACCTATACCACCAGCGGCTCCACCTCCAATGCTTCCCCCACCAACTCCTCCACCAATTCCACCGCCAAAACCAGCACCAGATCCGCCCCCACTAACAATACTGACTACAGGGCCACCTCTTGCGCCTCCCATTCCCCCGTATCCACCGCCATAGCCTCCTCCAAATCCTCCTGCAGATCCGCCTCCATAATTTCCAGCTCCTGTGTTTAATAAAAATAAAATTTAAGAAATACTGATATGCACTAGCTAGACATTTATAAGACATGTATCATATAGGGCCATATCACCAATCCTGCTATTTGGGCAAATCAAGATTTAATATATACAATAATTCAGACTGACAGATAATTTATAACAAAAGCAACGCTTTTAAAACTTCGACATGTACATGAAATTTAGGAAATGAAACCTTTCGTGTTGTATGTTTCGATCGACTGGTTTGTTAAATAGTTTATTATGATTTCTCACCGGCTCCACCGGCTCCACCTCCAATTTCGCCTCCAACAATAATAACTCCGCCTTCAGTACTGATTCCCATACTACCACCCCCACCTATGCCATATCCACCTGTATTATACAAAATGAGGATACAGTTTCAAATAAACTCCTGTGATTACGTTTGATACATTAGCTAATAATCTATAACAATCGTATTAGATTTATCTTATAAAAGAAATGTTCATACCTCCGTATCCGCCACTGTAAGATCCGCCTCCAGTCATTCCACCCATTTCTACGTAACCGCCCCCATAACCACCACCGTATCCGCCTCCATAAACTCCACCTCGTCTCATGCCACCCATTATTCCATACCCACTCCCATATCCACCGCCGTAACCACCTCCATATCCGCCACCAGTGCCTTTAATATATATCTATATTATACTAGTTATGGATGTCATGACATTAGTCGTGCATGATATCTTATTAACAGAAAAGTACAAAGCAAATATTGCATTAGAAATAGCTATATAGATCATATTTTTGTTGGTGGGGGGCGTATAAAATATATTAAAGCTTTATGTAAGTAACCCTTAAAAGTCAAAATATGCATTTTCAAAAAACGTACCACCGACTCCACCGGATGATAGACTTATTACTACACCGCCGCTGCTACCACCTTGTCCGCCTCCCATTCCAGTGTATCCACCCCCGTAGCCACCACCAAAACCGCCACCGTATCCACCACCCATTCCGCCGCCATATTTTCCGCCGCCCATTCCACCTCCGTATCCGCCTCCATACCCTCCACCGTAACCACCTCCTATATTTCCTCCACCAATACCGCCTCCTGTAACCAAAACAACTCCGCCGCCGGTACCACCACCAACACCCACACCACCGATGCTTCCACCACCGACACCTCCTCCTATTCCACCGCCAAATCCGCCTCCAGCTCCTCCACTACCACCCACACCACCGATGCTTCCACCACTGACACCTCCTCCTATTCCACCGCCAATTCCACCGCCAGCTCCTCCACCACCACCAGTCACAATTACTACACCTCCGCCTGAGCTCCCACCACCACCTCCAAATCCTCCTCCATATCCTCCTTCGTAACCGTAACCCCCTGAAGGAAATACAAAAAAACATGCATACATATATATAGTTCAAGTTATATGTATACTTTTGTTCAATCGTAAAGTCTTATTACGTTTACCGTACACTGCTTAAAATAACACCGTCTCGATAGCCTAGTGGTAGAGCGCCCGCTTCGACAGCGGGAGGATGTGGGTTCGATCCCTGGCCGCGTCATAAAAAAGACGGGAAAAATGGTATCGGTAGCTTCATCGCTTGGTGCTCAACATTTAGATTTAAGAACTGGGACAGGTCAGCCCGGTGTCAGTATAATGTAAATGGGTGGAGTACCATTTCATGTGTCTACAGCGTAATATTCCAGTGGTGAGGCAGCACTATCAAGCTTGGCACATTGCTTCAATTTTCATACTGTCTGTGTTAGGGATATGCAGTAATTCAATTGCTTCTTCTATTCTGCAAAGTTGAACAGTATTTGACTGTCTTTGCATGTTCGACAACATAACTCCGAATATTATAAACACGTCATCCGAAATTTCAAACATATCTGGTTTTGATTTTTAATCTAACGTTAAAATGTAATTTAAGGTCCATAATGCTTAAAATGCTTTAAAATTTTATTCTTAAAACAGATTACAGCTTTCCTAATAGACATTTGCGAATTTATCCGATGCCGAATCCGAATCTGACTTCGGGTATACTTTAGGGACTTTCTCAAAACATTTAGTGGTTCAAATGATAAAAATGGTTGTTGGCTAACATTTTTACGTTGAACTGTTTTTATCGATTGACTACACATTTTTATGCTCCCCGAAGGGCGAGCATATAGTTGTCGCTTTGTCCGTCCTTCCGTCTGTCCGTCACACTTTTGTCCGGTGTATAACTTGAACCTTCACGAAATGATAAAGGCTATTGACGGAAAGTGGAGTGTCAAAGAACCATAACTCTACTACACCTAGTTTTTGAATTATCTCCATTTATTTTAAAAAACAAGGCTTGTCCGGAGCATTACTTAAAAATTGTTAATGGTATGTCATTGAAACGTCACAAAATGATTGATGGCCATTGACAAGAAGGGCAATGTCAAATAACCATAAACTCTACCTTACCTACTTTTTGAATTATCTCCCGTAAGCACATGCATCGGGTAGCATCATTCGGTTTTACCGATTCCTTGTGCTAAACTGACTACCATACTTACCTAGTTGTCGTCCGAATAAATGCAAACTTTTACTGTCTGCAGGTCATACTGAAGACATTAAACAGATTGCTACCATGTTTTTCTGAATTTTGTCCACCATGTTTCTAAGAAGTTGTCGAAATACGTCGAACTTTACACGTTTTAGTTTCTTTAAGTTAATCGTCCCCCACCCCCCACTCCCACCCTAAAATCGCCGGAGCATAGGTAATTCGACTTTGTTTCGGGTGAAAAAAGTGCAAAATATATGTATTTTTTTCTCTCTCGCTACGCTCGCATACGTAATTTATCTCTTGTTCTGGGTGAAAAAATAATATATCTGCATTTTTTCTCGCATGCTACGATCGCATATGTAATTATATTTTGTTCTGGGTGAAACATATAGAATATGCATTTTTCTCTCTCGCTACGCGCACATATGTAATTTATCTTTTGTTCTGTGTTGAAAATATAAAATATGCGTTTTTCCTCGCTCGCTACGCTCGCATAGGTAATTTATCTTTTGCTCTGGGTGAAAAATATATAATAGGGGAGACAGGGGCAAGTCGGGACAAAAATACTCATCGAACCGTTCTGTGTATTTCTAACACATTCGGCAAAATGTTTTAGCAATGCATTGCAATTTCTTCAAGAATATTTACTCGCTTTGTATATTGAATGAGTATTTATCAAAATAGACTTGTCCAAACTAACAAGGTATGATGTTCCAAGTTGCCCGTCGTTGGGGCAAGTTGGAACACGGACAGGGGTAAATTGGAACAAATTGAACGGGTGACCTAGTTTTTAACCCCACATGACCCAGATTCAAACTTGACCTTGAGCTCATCAAGACAAACATTCTGACCAATTCTTATGAGTTTTAAACTTAAACCGTGGACTCTAGATTGTTAACAAGATTTTCCGTTGATCTTGCCTACTGACCTAGTTTTTGACCCCATATGACCCAGTTTCAAAGCTGACCTAGAGATCATCAAGACAAATATTCTAACCAAGTTTCATAAATATTGGGTCACAACTGTGGCCTCTAGAGTGTTCACAAGGCAAATATTGACGGACGACGGACGCCGACGGACGCAAGACAATGACCGGTCACAATAGCTCATCTTGAGCACTTCGTGTTCTGGTGAACTAAAAATAGCGTATAGATACAATCTGATGTTTCGTCTACAGCAGTATACCAACGTAAGTCAATGCAATTAATTTTACACTGAATAATGGCATTATCGTGGACTAATTTGCATTTGCATTCAAATTATTTTTGCAGACAGAAAAGAAAAATAACGCTTTCTTTAGACACCCAAACGACCAATAGACCTAGATGAGGCTAGTCGGAACAGTGTTCCAACTTGCCCCGACCACGCTGTTCCAGTTTATTCCAACCACGTGTTACCTTCTGTCATTGTCTTGTGAAAACGCGCCGATGACAATGATTCAAATTGTAGTGTTTCAGATGTTAGCCCAGAAAAGAGACTTTTGAATCATGCATAACGATAAACAATGTTTAGACTATACTCATGATGTTTGAAACAAAACATGTACAAAATGCGAAAATCTACTTACGGAGTCGAAAATTAAACTTTTCTCACTCCGCCTTTTGTTTTGACCTCCCGCCATTGCAACTTTTGGTGAGAGCAGGTACTGGTTACGCCAGTCTTATACCTCATCAAATATCGTGTACATTATTAACATATTAAAGTTATCGCCCTTGTTCCTACTTACCCCGTGTTCCAACTTACCCCGGTTTCCCCTTTGCATTTTTTTCTCGCTTGCTACGCTCGCACAATAAAAATCTGACAATGTTTCTATAAGCTCCTATAACGCTCTTTACCATTTCAACGCTAATAGCCCTTGGTAACCCCTCCCTATAAAAATCCTCAGAAATCGGGCTTAGAAATTCCATTCCGGGATACTTACCAAGAATAACTTTGACAAGCCATAACACATGGACTATAATTGTTATTTGGGTTGATTTTGTCACAAAAGCTGTCTTTTTTTTATAAAGTACCTAAGGTCACCTAGAATGCACCATTTTGTATAATAAAGGGAGATAATTCAAAACTAGGTAAGGTAAAGTTATGATTCTTTGACACTGCACTGCACTTTGTCGCAATGGCCTCTATGATTATGTGAAGTTTCAATCAAATGCCATTGATACTTTTCAAGTTATACACCGGACAAAAGTGTGACGGACAGACGGAAGGACGGACAAAGCGACAACTATATACTCGCCCTTCGGGGAGCATAAAAGTATATAGTCAATCGATAAAAACAGTTCAACGTTAAAATGTTAGCCAACAACCATTTTTATCATTTGAACCACTAAATGTTTTGAGAAAGTCCCTAAAGTATACCCGAAGTCAGATTCGGATTCGGCATCGGATTAATTCGCAAATGTCTAATAATAGTTTTGCATAATTACATGGTCAGACAAGCACTACTTTTCTTATTGTACATGCACTAATTTAGTTAGTTTGTTTGTTTGTTTTGGGTTAAACGCCGTTTTTCAACAGTATTTCAGTCATGTAACCGACAGGCAGTAAACCTGACCAGTGTTCCTGGATTCTGTACCAGTACAAACCTGTTCTCCGCAAGTAACTGCCAACTTCCCAAACGAATTATCAGAGGTGGAGGACAAATGATTTCAACCACAATTTTTTTTATCAAATCTTCACGGTGAACACACGCCCCGCCCGGGGATCGTACTGGCGACTCCGCGATCCGTAGGCCAACGTTCTCCCTGGCTAAGCGGGTGGGCCTGCTGTAGTTACAGCAATAAATGGAGGTATTAAAAAGCTATAAATAAAACATTCTAATATATTCAGCAATATTCAAACCTTCGACGAATGTTAAGGACAAAAATTTTAGATATAAGATTAACAAGAAATTAATGTATCTATTGTTCATCATGGCAAATGTGGCAGCCACATTTTATACAAAAGTATTAGGAGCCTTTAAATATTTTCAATTGTATTTATTCAATTACTTTGGAAATATAACTTCTTACAAAATGCACTTTGACACAGTTCCTGTCTTAATACATATTCGATTTAGTTATCAATAAACAATACACAAATAAAAAAGGAGAACGATCAACGATCCTTGAACGCAGCTCCAGAAACAAACTTTGTGCATATAGACGTTAAAAATAATTATACTCATAAAAAATGCCTAGGCAAAGTACAACATATAATAGAGAATTAAACTAAACAAAACATTACACGAAAACATAAGAATACTGCCCAAGAAAGGTTAGTAATTACCACTGGGTAATTTGAATTAGATGGCACGCGTCATACCTCACAATATTTCAAGGTGGCAGAGCCGATTATATCAACCTAACAGAAAATAAGAACTTTGTCTATAAAATTATTACTTTATACACACGTATGTTTAATGAACTATTTGCTATCAAGTACAGTTTGTCGGTTTCCATATGTTTCAGAGGTTGGATAACTGAATGCACCTTATGTAGAAAAGATTAAGACATTAGTTAAGATTAAAAGGAACACTATTTGTTAGTCCTAGACTACATGACATAATGAACATCTGCAAATTATAACATATTTTAACACAGGCTTTTGTAATATTGAGCACATAAATTATTCAAGAATTCGGAACTTTAATCAAAAATAATCCAGTGAAATAAGTACTTTAACAGAACTTCATTGTAAATATTGCAGGGTAAATCACTTCTACAAGAATGATTTGTTTGTTTGTATGTTTTGGGTTTAACGCCGTTTTTCAACAATATTTACGAAGTGATTGAGCAAAAAGTAATGTTTTTATGAACAAAAATGTAATGTCCACTGATAATATTTCAAACATGGGTACGTTAAAGTTCTAAAGTAACTACATTAAAACACAACTGAAATTAAGGACGAAATAGGTTTAAAGAATGAAACTAGTAACGAAACAATAAAATGGAAAAAAGTGGAAACAATGAACGGATGCTATCGTAGTCAACACTTGCACCAAGCTAAGTTACAAGTGTGGTGTGGAAAAACGGTCGAATAAATTAAAAATTCTAAAGAATGGTGTTTCAGCCTTTGGTTTGTGAAGAGAATGCATCGATTAAAAGAAATATTCGGCAATGATGTTAGTGTATGTACGTTCGGATTTGGCACTATGCAGTAAATGGGTTGAAATTGTATACTTCGGTGCACGAATGCGTGTGATAACATGTTTATAAGATAAATAATTGGATGACTTACCTTTACCGACGGCCAAAGCAGTCCCGACGAGAAGTGATAGTATTATAAATGTCCTCATCTTGAACTAATTTTCTGGAAAAAGAAAAAAATGTATTGAGAAATATTAAGTTTATTGTACTCTAAAATTAAATCAAACATGTATATCTAAAATATAAATACTCATTGGTGAAAGTATGTGCGAGGATATTACCAGATATATAGCATGTGCATAATAATAATAAAAAACCTTGGAAATGTAGCAGTGATAGAATTTATTTTATTCCATTTTTAATTTAGTTTTGCAGAAAAGAACGTTAAACCTAGTAAATGTAATATTCACTAATGCAATTGTAACTGAAGTAGCGTGCATCTGAATAGATGTAATACATTTACCTGCAAAAATTTAAGATTAAGAAATAATCAACCTATCTTTTATAATGCATAATCTTCTTAAGCAGTTGTAGGAATTATTACGCAATAAAAAAAAAATGAATGACTTACCTGTTTTTGTATGGATGCTCAAAGAGAAGTGGAGAATGCAGTACTACAGGCATTTCTTCTGCCTTATATAGTGTTTGCCTAAAACGGTATGATGCAGTCTCATAAATCAATCAATCGTCCTGCATGCACGAACTTTATTACCTGATTCTGCAAAAATTGCATGTTTTATGATATAAAACCACATTTAAATGTTAACACGAAGAATATGGTCACAGACAAAATATGCCTATAGGTGTTTAACATGTACCGAGCGCAATAAAATAAGATAAATTTTAATATGGGTTAATGTTCTACTGATGGGGTGTCTAAATTAAACATGATATTTTCTTTTAAGATATGAAACTTTTACGACTTTAAGTACAATAATGAAAAGACAGACTGAAATAAATGTTAAATGTCGCCTTTGAACTCAATTGCGAAATTATATTTTGTTTCCGTAAGAATATTTTTTTTTGCATTAATCATAGCAATCAATACTTTGGCATTCAATCCTTAAGTTGTGCTTATTTATCTGTTACTACACCCTAATAAATAAATAAATAAATAAATAAATAAATAATACTCGTACAGAAACAATATATATATGTATCTTGGACAGAATATTGAATTAAATAACAAAAATGGGGTATTTAAGATATTTGTCAATATCAGCGTTGTATCCAATATACCTGGAAATCTGTGTAGCCTTCGCTATCCAAAATAATTCGCTGTCTCCAATTGTTCCCAGCTTGATGTTTAGTTCAAAGCAATTACATTTACTCAATATACATGTTCAGTATATTTGAAAAAAGGTAAGTGCAGTGATAAAAAATGGATATTTAGGCTTGTAGTGATCTTTGGCGAGCTTTCCTATTTCCTGGTTTTTAGTCATTTACTTATTATTGCAAGATACTGCTCGTGTTGCATTAAAGATATTTGAGTAGGACTTTTCAGTCACAATGCAGGCATGACCTTAATCTAGTTTCTCAATGCCTTAAGGTTATCATAAGCATTATTGAAGTTCATACAGGTCTGTCATCAAAAATTATAAAATATTTCAATGTATTTGAACAAAACGAAAGGCAATAAATTGTCAATGATTTAGTACAAAGATTATCTTATACCAGCGAAAATTTCATGCTAACTCTCATGTAAATAAAACATACGCTTGTAATCGGCTACTTTAGTAGAAGGCGGAATAACAAGGGATACACCATTTAGTGCAAAAAGAAGGAAAGAAGAAAAAGCAGTTCGGTTAACATATGCCTTAAGAACGGACTCGTATATCTTAGAATACAATTATATTTTAAAACGGTCACGTTACATTAACTACGGAAAGTGGTTTTATCTTAGTATTTAAGAGGAGATATATTCAAAACTCATGAAACTCATTTAGATAAAATTCTCCAGTACAAACATCTAAGTATTTGGAGAAAACAACACGAAATGATATAGATATTGATTTTGTCCGAGTAACATGATAATTATGATTTTAGTTTAAATATATTTATTCGCAAATAATTTCAAGATACTTACAGTTCTTTACAGATGATACAATAACTTGACGAGTGGAGTTTGAACCAGAAGCCTTTTGCTTATTGAAAGATTCGTTCCACTATAAAAATTCACGATATTCGACTTATGACATAACGGAACACATGCAATAGTGAGCGATTGGCTGCATCATAAATATCAAGAAAATGATCTTTGGCAAAATTTAACAGCATTGTAATTTTTTATAGAACAGAAGTAAGGAGAGCGACTGAAGCGATTGATAATGGGTGTCATTATTAAAAAGTGTTACCTTGCTTATCAAAGCGTTGTTACTTTTCTATAAATAATTGAACAGCTGATAGCGAGTAAGATATGGAACAAAAAATGGCAAAGATGTTCCCGTTTGTGAAGAAAGTACCAAATTTTGCATGAAATTACTTTAAGGTATCTCAAATCCTACAAGAGGAGGAGACACGCTATATCTTCATTCGAACCTCCTTTTAAATCAGTTTAAAAAGGGAGGTAAAAACTGCCTTGAAAAATATTTTTTCTTTAAATTTAAATTTGTCTATAAAGTAATGTTTCATATAATCTAAACATGGATGACATTTCACTAGCATAGACAAAAAACCATTTGGTATTGTCAAATATACAACGTTTACTCCAAAATACTCTTATTTTTCAAGATACATACTAAAAGGTAATCAGATTTTACTGTATGTTTAATTCAAAGCTGCGTGTGAAAGGATGTTTCTTATGAAGAACACATGAAAGTTTGTATTTAAGTATTATAATGTATACTGGATCAAAAATGAACTACATATACAATTTGTTGGCTTGAATAGACCAAAACATGAGGCCCTCAAAGGGGTACTACCTTTTGTTTATTTCAATTAAATATATCTAGAACTATTTCAAAAATTTTATTTCATTACCTTAACCATTATAACCCTTGAAACAAAATTATTCAATTAAATTTTATACGCATTCAATATACATGATTCTGGAAAAATAATACGAGGTCATTCAAGGAAAAATGGTTAAAAATCACAATTTAAGGGCAAATTATTATTTCATTCGTTAAAATATCATATAACTGAACTTAACATAAGTAAAGAAATAGAATTCATGGATCTTATAAATAAAATATCAAAAAGGTAAAAATATTTACATGTTTAGGTCCATGAGGTAACCTATATATCTTGATTTATTAAGGCAATAAATTTATATAAAAAGAGAGGCCTTACAATGATCCATTTTTTTATGTTACATAAATGTGTATGAAATAATCATGTTTTCAAATCCACTGACTCATCCAAAAACCCATAACATAAAAAAGCTTATATTTACACCCAATCAACAGATATCTAAGAATTGTAATAGGTTTTCCAATACTTCTCTAATACATTTGTTTGACAAATTTATATTTACAAGAATGTGTTATTGCACTGGCATTTGATTGGTTCTATGAAGTGTATATAGTAATGAAAGTCAATTGTCATTACTGGTCAATCCAGATTCATCAGAATTAAGCGATGCAAGGGTCACAATTAAGGTATACAGAAACTAGATAGAAAACTGGCGCGGAAAACAAATCATAGTAGTCGCAAAATGGCGCATTCAAAAAGTCCTCCTACATTGCCCTGTAGAGCTTTTTTCATTCCTTTGTTACATTTTTTTTTTTGCTGAAATCACATAATAGATCTATCCTTGACATATAGGAAACAGTTTCGCAATAATATGATAGCATGACAGATTTATTATGGAAATATAGGTCATACAATTTGGGGTACCATTTTTAGTCCATATTGTAGTTGGTTTGTTTGACTGTTTGTAGTACACGAGCCCAAATTTTCTTTTGATATTTTTTTTAGCACTGACAATATTCTTTAAGGAAATGTAAAAATATAAGTTAAAGACATTTAAAACGGTCCTGCTCTATGCTGTAGCCATTTGAAATTTGCCAATTTTATCCAGAATAAAGAAGGCCAGCTATTTAGTATGTTCATACCTTAATGTCTCTCCCAAAACATGGCTTCGAAAAATATTAGAAATATGAACATCAGGTAATTTAGATGTTTTCATGTTGTCTATTTCCTTTTGGAACTAGAATGGCATCTGGCACCATTTACCGACTTACAGCTTGATACCTTTGTTTATAACATAACCACGTATTGTTCCAAAAGTTTGAAGTCACAACCTGGTGTGCACTAACTCGTATGCGTGCGACATGGTACACATTTGTTTGCCGCAGATGCATAAAAACAAAACCACAAGGGGATACTCTTGCAAGCAACCAACACTGATACACAATGGTATTTTCTATAGTAAAACAGTTTGCTAGATGTAAGCTGTAGCTTCGTTTGGCTATTCCAAACAGTTCTAGTACATGCTGACTGATTCCGTAGCAAGCCGTCTTTTTGGCATAAAAACAAGGACAAAAATCCAACAGAAAAAGACACACCAAAGAACGTAGACTTAAAGCTAACATTTTTTTTATAATTCATTATCTTGTTGTGATACTGGCTCAATACGTTTGCAAAGCATAGGATATCTTTACTTATGGTTAGGCCGTTTTAAATGATTCAAGAAGCGCTCTTAACAACTGCAAGGATAGGTTGTTCTATCATGCAAAGAAATATCAAAATGAAGCCAGAGAATATTTTCCCAGGCAATTAGAGGTAATGAGAGCAGCCCCGTGAGAGATGTTCACGTATGTTGCAAATAACATTATATGTTGCAGAATGTAGACAGGCATTTATAGCATACATTTGCTAATCCTGACAACTTGAAATGGTCAAGAGAACTGGTACTTGGCTATAATTATGCAATATGCTTCATAATTGGCTGCTGCTATGTAAACACATCAATACAACTACAAGAATACATACAAAGTCAGATATAAATGCATCAAGCCAATCCTGTGTACTTAGACATTTTGAAGACATGTGTGCTAGAGAGTGAAAACTGGCAAATTACAGATTTAGTTAAATTTAAAAGGGTTGTTACGCATAAAATTAAAAGTTGTTTGTTTAGGGTAACTTGATCATAACTTCTCTTTCAGCTTTTTAAGTTTATCAGAGACATAATATTATTACATGGGCCGATTTGGAACCTAAGACACAACATGCACTATTTCGTTATTTATCAAAAGGCTTAATGCAAGATAACTATAGCTCAGTATATGTTTATTTTCTAATCGATTAGTCTTTACCTTAAAATATTTACATCTAACCCTATTTGGTCTTTATTTCTGAATCATATTTTCATCTTAAACATATTTTTATATGTAACTGTTTGCGTTCTTGGGGTGTCTGCAGGAAATCACTGCTCTGTGGAGTGGTTCAGTGAGAGAGACCATCTAGTGGTAAAGATGTTGTCAGATCAATAGGATGTCGTCGGTTCAAACCGTACAAAGGTTAATCTATCATACCATACCAGTGTTATTTTCAACAAAGCGGAATTTAGACTGATTCTAAAACCTGAAATCTTGATCAATTTCAAATAAATTAGTATTTGAAAAATAATATAAAATATTATTAAAAATTAAGTCATCCTGTAAATGAAATTTTAAAACAATTTTCCCCCTTTTAGGGCCTCATCTATGCCATTTGTCAGTGTCCTATATATCAAATATGTCTAAAATGTAACTAAATAAATATCATGTCAATATAAGTTACTTATCTAGGTTATAAATTAGCCTTTTTGACGTTGCTTACAAAAATATATGATTAAGATCAATAAAATATAGGTCCCTTTTGGGGCCCCATTTTAAGCTAACTGAGGATAGCGAACAGCGTGTCTCCTCCATTTTTTGAATTCAGCATACTTCAAAATAGTTACATTCAAAGTTTGGTGCTTTCTTCACAAAAGGAAACATCTTTTTCTTATAAACTACTCACTGTGAGAAGATATTGCCGTGGAAACTATCGTCCAAGGAAGGGTTTTCAAATAGCAAGATCTGAAGGGATTGAGCATATTTGTGATATTTCACTGTTTTATGGGTGTCTAATTGAAATATAGCGGCTGCATTCTAGGATATAGTGTTTTGTTATCTCTCTTTAGCTACAGGAACAAAGAGGTGTATCAACGACTTTTTTTACTGAAAAGATCATTAGCAAGAGAGCTATAGTTTGTACGGAGACGGACATGGTATATTTGTGGCGTTTTCCTAGTAGAAATTAGGAATTTTAGTAGAAGTTGAGATCTTTCTTTTGAAAGCATTGAGCTTAGGAGAGCCTCGTTTGTCCTCTAGGAATTTGTTGAAAGGCCGCGCAGCAGATTCAAATGTAGAATCATGATAAAGAGTAGTCCTTGTTCTTGGAATACGAAAGTTGTTTGTATTTCGAAGACTGTATGAATCATCAGAAACAAGCGGGGGACAAAGGTCAAGAAGGTAAGATGGAAGGATGTCGTTTGAAAGTTTGTAGCAAAAGTTAGTTTATGAGTTTTTCAACGACTTTCAAGATTTTCCCAGCCTACTTCGGATATGAGATTTTAATAGATACCAAATTGAATTTAGTCGTACAGGAAACAGTACAAACGGTTACGTATTGAACTTACTCAAGAGCTTCACATTCTGCATGGAAACAATTGTCAAAGATTATATTTTTATACTTCAGTTCTGGTCTGATGAATGAGAGGTATAATAATTCAAGGGATATATGATCGAGAGTATATTTAAACACCCAACTGCCAATAAAAGCCAGACGATGGCGCTGGGGTATGGCATGTCAAACGTTGCAAAATTATATATGTATGTTATTATTATTGTATGTCCGATTCTTATGGTAAAAGTCATTATTGTTATTCTATATTTCGTTATTCTTATTGTATCTTTGATATTGTTATTCAATGTCGTGTCATTCATATTCTAAGAGTTACCATTGTTATTCTGTATGGTCGGTATTGAGGATTTGAGAAGCGGAATCTGAGTCATCAACAACAATTTAAAGGCTGGTGTCATCAGCAAATAGACGGATTTTGCTCGTATATCAGTAATTATGTCATTTATGTATAAACGAAATAGCAGGTGGCTCAGGATTGATCCTTGAGGGGAGGGACACCGGCTTGAAGTTTGTTTCAACATGATTGGGCACCAGGAATTATAACTTTCAGTTTCTTACAGTGAGATAAGAAAGGTACCAGTTGGGAAGTTTACCAGGTATAAACCAAGAAGTTTTACCTTGAAAAGGAGGCCCCTGTGTCATACCCTGTCGATCGCTTTGCTAATGTCGCAAATCACGGCCCTGATCTCTTTGCCCGACTCTACAGCTTCAGTACAAATATGTACAGAAAAGTCGATTAATTTACGAGAGAAGACTGTGGTTCTTTAGATGGTTAAATATGTGTTTGAAGACTACCCTTTCAAATACCTTACCAATGGTGCACAGCAAAGAGATAGAGCAATAGAACGATCACCAGATTTAATGATAGGAGTTACAAAGGCTTCTTTCCAAGAAGCAGGAAATGTAGATGTTGATATAGAATGATTGGAACGATCTGTCAATGGTTGGGACGGTTCTTAAGATAATTCTTTAAATATTCTATTGTTGATTCCACCAGGGCCCGAAGCTTTACCCGTAGGCAGTGAGTTAAGGACATTGAGTGATCGGGATATTTTCGAGCAGAAATGTGGAATGCGATTCTATGATTTGAAGATGTGGTGCCTTTAATTCGTCAAGAAGTGTTTGGTCTCGGAAAAAGTTTGTTAACATATTTACTTTGGAAGTGTAATCTTCTATAGTATTATCTCCATCCAGTAGAGGAGGCGGGTGATGTAATAAATGATTTCACGATAGAACACCATGACCTGAAGTTGTTAGTAGAAGATAATAGTTTGTCTGCTTGGATGGATGTGTGATGTAATTTTGATTTTCTCATTTCATGGACAATAATATTACGAATGTGTTTGAACTTGGTGAGGCTAGACTCTGATCCAAAATGTTAATGCTTAAATGTTTTATATACTCACCGTCTTCTACGCATTATTTTACGGCTGTGTGTAGTGAGCCAGTGGGGGTCGCTAAGTCTAACGATAATGTGTCTATTTGGAAAACAATGTTTGCATGCATTAAGAATTTCTGAAGTTATATTATGAACATAGGTGTCAATGTTAGTGTGTTCAGTATTCCAGTCTATACTAGTTATACTTTCTCGCAAACGTTGGTAGTGATCTTTGTCGAAAAGCCAAATGTGTCTTTTGAATGACTACTATTCGACTTTTTAAAGTTAAGGAGGCTGCAAGATGAATGCAGTTTTCTATAAGAGAATGTAGTTGATTGTCAGTATTTTGGAGTCTGTAGAAGTTGCCAAAAAGAAGACGTTTAGTTGAAGTGGAAAGCGCTATACAAATACATTTGACCCCGGATTTTTCCAGGTCACAACGTCTTGAATAGCGCAGGGAATGTCTGAATTTAAACCATCACACCACCATGGCTATCATCAGTTCGGTCACACTGGTCTGGTTCGTGGCATATTGTTAGTAATAAGTCAGTTGTGTCGATGGAAGGGTTCAGACATGTTTCGGAAAAATAGAGAATATCAAAGTTTTCATACTCAGACTGGAGAATATCGATCTTATTCTAATATCTTCTTCATTATAATGATGTGTTTTGATCGGTCTATGCTCTTTATGAAGTAGCAAGAGGAGTCGGAGGAATACTAGTGTAATCTTGATATGATTTTAACGAAACAAAAGCGGCAATCTTTCTTTCACAGTTACTGTATCTGATATTTAGCTAATTGTAAACGTTTACACGAATAACATATTTGAAATAAGCGTAATATCGTTAATCCTAGTGAGGACACATCTAAATACACGTCAAAGGATATTGGACAACTCGTGGAAAATTGGGAATCAAAATTTGCTGATGTTTATAAACAGTTGGAAATTGTTAATTTGGGATGGCAGAAGGAAATTGCAATAAACAAGGAATTTCGGGAGAAGCTGGCGATTCAAGAACATGCTATTGAAAAACTACGTGGTCAAAGGGATGTACAGTCTATAATAAGAAAAGGTAAAATTCAACCTGGATATATATATTTAGCGCTTGAAAATATTCATTTGCTTTGGTTTGTTTGCCTTGTATCTCCTAATCTCTCTTGAGAACTGACAATGGTGTCTCTTAATATTAGCTGTTTGCTAACTCGTAAATGAATTTCTTGATACACCAACAATTTACAATTATTAGGGTGTCTATTGTACGTACACCCGTGTTAACATAATATTGTACCCAGCCAAATAGCCTAATATTCTCAAAGGACACAACATTTATAATTGAGCAAGGCAACACATTGTTTGGTAAGATATTTTTTTTGTTTAAGTGTACTGTATATTGTTTAGCTCAACTGAATTATTTTCATTATTTCAAAGATTGTTTTGATCTACTTTACAGATTATATTTTATTTTAGAAATATGTTCCCTCTGATGCACATATATTTTCAAATTGGCACTTCGACTAAATACCACACTAATTAAGTATCAAGTATCTGCCATGCGCCGATCATGAATACATTGAGTAAAAACCTTTGTTTTAATTAGTAAGATAGTTTTAGCAGAAAATAGAGTTGAAGTGTAAGTCGTTAGTGTTTGTCCCGGTGGTAATGTAAAGTTATAAACGATGTTTTGGCTACACAAGCTTGCGTATTACTTGCACCTACTTAGAGTGCTAATTGAGATCTTGGGGCCTTTTTAATCATTATCTATAATAGTGCTCTCATAAAACCTTTGATGTGGGCTTTAATGGTGTATACTAATTCCTCTCTTGGACAGCTCGGAAAAAACTTCATACGCTTTGGTAATGCTCTATGCCCACGGCATCTTTTACCATTTTCTATTTTCAGAAGAAATTTAGTTTCATCCGTCAGCAACTGTATGTAAAATCAAATGTACTAAACAACTCGCCTCATTAGCTGCGAAATAACGGGATATATCTGTATGTTTTCTATTTCATTATTAGCGACGTAACCTACTGTCTGGTTGTTGTAACTCAGAGCAACACAAATTTTACTCTTTTAGGTAGGTATACTAGGAATAGTTTAAATATTGAATACATCTCAAATATTTAAAAAATCCACTGTCAACATATATAAAATAAAACAAAGCTATTCAGTTTTCAAAAGTATGTTGTTTTTTGTGCAGCTGAGATTTTATGATGTTCCCAGTAAATTTGGAGTTAAAATGCTGAAATACATTTTTCTTTACACAAAAAATGACAACGAAAGAGTTTTTGTAGCACCTCTATATAATGTCGCAAAAACAAGAATATCACATTGTTAAGAGTCAATGCTTTATTGAAGCATCAAGCAATTCTAACAAACAAAATAACAACAGTCAGCAGTTCAACACAGTATATTACTAGAGCCTTTGCGAAAGAGTATATAAAATTCAAAATCTCGTAGGTATCCAGTTCTTTCGTATATTTCTTTGAGCATCTGTATGAACCATATATAACAGGAGTTGTCAAGTCAATGCAGTTTAGTAAGCTGTAATATCAAAGAGTTATTACGATATGTATATATATAAACACATGTTAAAATGTTGAATGCGTTCATACTATGAATTGTGTTAAACAAGTAGTAACTTTAATGTATGTTATTCAAATTGTTTTCATTTTATGCAGTATGTTTTATATATTTCTAGAAACATAACAGTACTAAAAATAAACTATAATAGATGCTTACCAATATTGACTAATTAGTTAGAGTCAGGGCATACTTCAGGAAATAAGCAACTTGTAAATTTGTTATGCGGGATCGTACATAAAATAGCGTACACAAAACTTGATTCTTACATTTCATCAGAGAAACGCCACCACCTGCACCTCCTCCAAAGCCACCGCCAATTCCGCCCCCGATACCGCCAGCGACTCCGCCTCCAACGCTTCCCCCGCCTACTCCTCCACCTATTCCACCACCAAAGCCAGCTCCAGATCCGCTCCCACTAACAATACTGACTACAGGGCCACCTCCTGTGCCTCCCATTCCCCCATATCCACCACCATAGCCTCCTCCAAATCCTCCTGCAGATCCGCCTCCATATTTTCCAGCTCCTGTGTTTGATAAAAATATGATTTAAGAAATACTAATTAGCACTAGATAGACATTTGTGAAACATGCATCAAATAGGGCCACATCACCAATCCTGTTATTTGGGCCATTCAAGATTTAATGTAAACAATAGTTCATACTGACAGATAATTTATAACAAAAGCAACACTTTTAATAATTCGACATGTACTTGAAATTTAGGAAATGAAGCCTTTCGTGTTGTATGTTTCGATCGACTGGTTTGTTAAATAATTTATTATGAATTCTCACCGGCTCCACCGGCTCCACCTCCAATTCCGCCTCCAACAATAATAACTCCGCGTCCAGTACTGACTCCCATACTACCACCACCACCTATGCCATATCCACCTATATCATACAATATGAGGATACAGTTTTATATAAATTCCTGTGATTATGTTTGATACATTAGCTAATAATCAATAACAATCGTATTAGATTTATCTTATAAAAGAAATGTTCATACCGCCGTATCCGCCAGTGTAAGCTCCGCCTCCAGCCATTCCACCCATTCCGCCGTAACCTCCCCCATAACCACCACCGTATCCGCCTCCATAAGCTCCACCTCTTCTCATGCCACCCATTCTTCCATACCCACTCCCATATCCACCACCGTAACCACCTCCATATCCGCCACCAGTGCCTTTAATATATTCGATATCATACTAGTTATGGATGTCATGACATGATATCTTATTAAAAGAAAAGTACAAAACAGATATTGCACTAGAAATACCTATATAGATCATTCTTTTTTGGGGGACGGGTCGTATAAAATATATTATAGTTTTATGTAAGTAACCCTTAAGAGTCAAAATATGCATTTTCGAACAACGTACCACCGGCTCCACCGGATGACAGACTTATCACTACACCGCCGCTGCCACCACCTTGTCCGCCTCCCATTCCAGTGTATCCACCCCCGTAGCCACCACCAAAACCGCCACCGTATCCGCCTCCCATTCCGCCACCATATTTTCCGCCACCCATTCCACCTCCGTATCCGCCTCCGTACCCTCCACCGTAACCACCTCCTATATTTCCTCCACCAACACCGCCTCCTGTAACCAAAACAACTCCGCCGCCGGTACCACCACCAACACCCCCACCACCGATGCTTCCACCACCGACACCTCCACCTATTCCACCACCAATACCGCCGCCAGCTCCTCCACCACCACCAGTCACAATTACTACACCTCCGCCTGAGCTCCCACCACCACCTCCAAATCCTCCTCCATATCCTCCTCCGTAACCGTAACCCCCTGAAGGAAATACAAAAAAACATGCATACATATATAGTTCAAGTTATATGTATACTTTTGTTCAATCGTAAAGTCTTATTACGTTTACCGTACACTGCTTAAAATAACACCGTCTCGATAGCCTAGTGGTAGAGCGCCCGCTTCGACAGCGGGAGGCTGTGGGTTCGATCCCTGGCCGTGCCATAAATGATATCGGTAGCTTCCTCGCTTGGCGCTCAACATTTAGATTAAAGTACAAGGACTGGTCAGCCCGGTGTCAGTATATTGTAAATAGGTGGGGTATTATGTCACGTGTGTACGGCGTAATATTCCAGTGAGACAGCACTACCAAGCTTGGCACACTGCTTCAATTTTCATACTGTCTATGCTGGTGATATGCAGAAATTCAATTGGTTCATCTAATCTGCAAAAATGAACAGTATTTCTCTTCGTCAAAATGTCATTTAAGGTCCATAATGCTTTAAAATGCTTTTAAATTTTTCTCCTAAAGCAGATAACAGCTTTCCAAATAAACGCTATGCATAATTACATGGTTATAAAAGCACTGCTTTTATTACTGCACATGCACTGTTATAGTTAGTTTATTTGTTTGTGTGTTTGTTTTGGGTTTAACGCCGTTTCTCAACAGTATTTTAGTCATGTAACGGTCGGGCAGTACCCTGACCAGTGTTCTTGGATTCTGTACCAGTACAAATCTGTTCTCTGCGAGAAACTGCCAACTTCCCCAAACGAATTATCAGAGGTGGAGGACGAATGATTTCAAACACAATATCTTTTATCAAATCGTCACGGAGAACATACGCCCCGCCCGGGGATCGAACTGGCGACCCCGCGATCCGTAGACCAACGTTCTCCCTAGCTAAGCGGCTGGGCCTGCTATAGTTACAGCAATAAATGGAGGTAATAAAAAGCTAAAGAATAAATAAAACATTCTAATATATTCAGCAATATTCAAACCTTCGACGAATGTTAAGGACAACATTTATTACATATAGGATTTACACGACATTAATGTATCTAATGTTCATTACGGAAAATATGGCAGCCACATGTTGTACAAAGGTATTAGGAGCCTTTAAATATTTCCAATTATATTTATTCAATTACTTTGGAAATATAACTTCTTACAAAATGCACTTTGACACAGTTCCTATCTTAATACATATTCGATTTAGTTATCAATAAGCAATATACAAACAAAAAAGGAGAACGATCTACGATCCTTGAACGCAGCCCCAGAAACAAACTTTGTGCATATAAACGTTTACAATATAAATATACTCACAAAAATGCATAGCCAAAGTACAACATATGGAGAATTAAACCAAACAAACCACTACATGAAAACATAAGAAAGGTCAGTAATTACTACTGGGTAATTTGAATTAGATGGCACGCGTCATACCTCATAATATTTCAAGGTGGCAGAGCCGATTATATAAATCTAATAGAAAATAAGAATTTCGTCTATAAAATTATTACGTTATACACACGTTTGTTAAATGATCTATTCGCTATCAAGTATAGTTGGTCGGTTTCCATATGTGCAGAGGTTGGATAACTGAATGCACCTTATGTTGAAAAGTTTATGTTAAGATTGAAAGGGACACTATTTGTAAATCATTGACTTCATGACATAATGAACATCTGCAAATTATAACAAATTTTAAAACAGGTTTTTTAATATTGAGCACATGAATTATTCACTGAACTTTAATAAAAAATAATCCAGTGAAATAAGAACTTCATTGTAAAAATTGCAAGGCAAATCACTTCTACAAGAATGATTTGTTTGTTTGTACGTTATGGGTTTAACGCTGTTTTCAACAATATTTCGAAGGGATTGAGCAAAGCGTAATGTTTTATGAAAAAAACAACAACAATGTAATCTATGCCCACTGATAAGATTTCAAACATGGGTACGTTAAAATTCTAAATTAACTACATTAAAACACAACTGAAAGGAGGAAAAAGGTTTAAACAATGAAACTAGTAACGAAAAAATAAAATGGAAAAAAGTGGAAACAATGAACGGAGGCTATCGTAGTCAACACTTGCACCATGCTAAGTTACAAGTGTGGTGTGGAAAAACGGTCGAATAAGTCAAAAATTCTAAAGAAGGGTGTTTCAGCCTTTGTTTTGTGAAGAGACGGCATCGATTAAAAGAAATATTCGGCAATGTTGTTAGTGGATGCACGTTTGGATGTGGCACTATCCAGTAAATGAGTTTAAATGGTTTACCCCGGTGAAGGAATGCGTGTGTGATAACATGTTTATAAGTTAAATAATTTGATGACTTACCTTTACCGACTGCCAAAGCAGTCCCGACGAGAAGTGATAGTATTATAAATGTCCTCATCTTGAACTAATTTTCTGGAAAAAGAACAATGTATTTGGCAATATTAAGTTTATTGTACTCTAAAATAAAATTTGATACTATCCAACATGTATATCTAAAATATAAATACTCATTGACGAAAGTATATGCAATGATATTACCAGCACTATAACATATGCATAATAATTAAATACCTTGGAAATGTAGCAGTGATAGAATGAAATTTATTTTATTCCATTTTTTTTATTTAACTTTGCAGAAGAGAGCTTTAAACCTAGTAAATCCAATATTCACTATTCCAAAGGTAACTTATGTATCGTTCGCATCTGAATAGATGTAAAACATTTACGAGCAGAAGTTTAAGAAATGTTCAAACTATTTATTAGAATGCATGATCGTCTTAAGTTGTAGGAATTATTTTGCAATAAAGTAATCGAATGACTTACCTGTTTGTGTATGGATGCCCAAAGAGAAGTGGAGGATGCAGTACTTCAGGCATTGCTTATGCCTTATATAGTGTTTGCCGTAAAACGTTATGATGCAGTCTCATAAATCAATCAATCGTCCTGCATGCACGAACTTTATTACCTTATTCTGCAAAAATTGCATGTTTTATGATATAAAACCACATTCAAATGTTAATACGAAGGATATGGTCACAGACAAAATATGTCTATAGGTGTTTAACATGTACCGAGCGCAATAAAAGAAGATAAATTTTAGTATGAGCTAATGTTCTGACAAACGTAAATAAATGTTAAATATCGCCTTTGAACCCAATTGCAAAAGAATATTTTGTTTCCGTAAGACGAGTTTTTTTCGGCATGAATCATAATATACAACAGATTTTCAAACAAGTTATTATAGTAAAATCAATCCTTAGGTTGTGCTATTTTATCTTTTGCCACACCCTAAAAATTTGAACTTATAATGCTATATTTTTTCATCAATCTGTTAAGCAATTTTACCCTAGATGAGCGAAGGAAAGGCCTTGAAAAAAAAATGCCAGGGAGATGTTTCACTGCATTGGTCTAAAATATATCTTTGTCCAAAAACATACCACACTTGGACATATATTATATTGTATAAAATTACGAGTTTAATATCAAAATGGGGTAATTCACATATTTGTCAATATCAGTGTTGTGTCGAATTAACCTGGAAACCTGTGTAGCCTTCGATATCCAAAATAATTCGCAATCAGAACTTGTTTTTATGTTAAGGTTTAGTTCAGATCTGTTCAGTTATTTCCATATATTACATGTACAATCAAGAACATGTCATGTTTGATATTACTGTAAGATGATAAGAGCACAGGAAAAACTTGGATATCTAGGCTGGTACGTGAACTATTGCGAGCGTTTTTATTTCCTGGTTATAAGTTAGCTAGCCTATAATTGCAAGATACTGGTATTGTTTTTCCTTTGTTATGCACTTAGGATATTTAAATACTAGACTTTTTTCAGTCAATGTAACATTTAACCTGCAAATTTCTAGAACGGATTGGTCCAACATTCAATTTGGGCACTACCATTTATCATTAAAAGGGATGTTCACTGATAATTCAATAACTGAATAAAGAACAGTGCAGACAATTTCCGTGCAGACGAAGGCAGAATCACTTGCCGCCAGCACAAGTAAGGTTGACAAATTACGTCATAAGTGAACAATGTGTTTACGCTGTTTTTAAACTGGAGGAACAAGAAATTATTCCGCGAATCTTCTGATGTAGATTTTTTTAAAATAACTTAATTATTACGCTACAGACTTATTGAACTAAGAGTTTCAAAAGCGGACATCACGTGCCATTTTTGTTGTCTAACAACATGTTGAATATATTAAATTGATTAGACATATAATAAGTCATGTCCGTGTTTTTATCTTTTCATTTATTTTTGGGCTGTTTTTGAATGTCCGAGTCGGAAACTTCAAGTTCAGTTTTATGGTCAATAAAATATTAATTGATATATTCTCTGGACATAAACTCCTTTGTTGTTTGATGTTTGATTTGATCCTGCATTTCAAGTTTAAAACTCTTTAAGATAGTTCTGATTTTGATATACTAAAAAGACACAATTTGTATTCAAATTCAAACAGGACATACAAAGGAATGTATACTTCTACTTTATGCTAACTAGTGAAATACTGAAACAATATCGGTGAGATATTTCCCTATCTCACTCACAATGCCGAACTTGAGAAAAAAATTGTCTCCCCTGCAAACAATCATAATTACATCCCTTTGTTTCCTTATGGAATACTGACCATCCTATTGCTATCCTAAAATTTAAGCCGTACACGAGTCATGTGCAGCGAGACGACCCTGGATAGAACAACCTATTAGCTATACTATTTAAGAAAGAATAGTAATGCTCTAGAAATATTACATTCGCTGTCTGTTTTTCCGTCAGATTTTTCAGTTTTTACCTTCGTTTGATAGCTTATATTGGCAACATCACATTTAATTGGTTCTTGTTTTGGTTTTGTTCTTAGTAAATTATCACAATACATCAAATCAACGTAATAGTAGATAAGCCATAGGGTTGATTGGTACCATCTGGGGGGGGGGGGGGGATTAATTCCCATAGTGATTTTTGGAAAGACATACAACCCTGGAGTAAGATAATATGTGACAGCAATTTATCGACGGTAGTTTTTGGTGTGATTTGATCCTGTTATATGCCTACACTTAGATACAATCTCAGGTGAGCTAAAATAAACCCATTGTAGACATACGAATTATGGAACATATGCTATTCAGATTGAATAATTGATATCTTTGTAACAGTATTTAAGAACAAACAAATAGAATATTTCCTTAATTTTTGTTTTTTGGGTTTGCTTCTTTGAATAAATGTTAATTAAAATAATGATTAAAAAGAACATCTTAATTGCATGGAAAACTGTTATGCATAATTACAGTCCATAATTAGATTTTATTCAGATTGATGTTAAACCTTGAGGTACCATTTCCCCTGCCTTCCCTAAGGAATATTCAACATTATGACTTTCGAAAAGTACATACTGAATGCTTTTTATTCCTACATCAATGCCGTCTGAACGTTAGGGCTTTTGTAATTTACGGGACATTTAATATGTATGTTTCCTAAAACATTTAAGACGATGAAATCCTACAGAATGCCAACAAAGAGAGACAAAGCCAATGTTTAAAAAAGAGTGCATTCTGTAGTTTATTAAAAATCTTTTTTAACCATGAATCGATTGCGCTTTAAAACAAGATTTCTTTCACGTACCTGTTAACATCAAAATTAGTGCAATTTACGTAACATAGATTTTATTACCAACATTATAGATATTTTACTCGTACTTATAACCAAGTGACCAAGATGTTTATGATTCTTCAATATAATTGAAAGTACAGACTGAATAGTGTTTCTTATATCTATTATTATAATAGACTCAAATTTGATACAATGTTACATTAAATTAATACTTTTGAAGTTTTACTCTTATTCATATCAAAATTAAACGACCTTGATCTTTTCTTAAAGGTGTATATTTGGCTACATGCCCTTGAGAATAGCATTTATCTTCCTGGTGTTGATAAAAATTGCTGGGACTTTGATGACAATGTATCACTTGATGACGAACAATAGTTAGTGTACAACTTGAGTGACAAAAAGATTGTTCCTGACTTGTGCAGCACTGACATAAACGAAACCAGTGAAACTGAATAAGATTTATGAGCTTACCAATATTGACGATATCTTATAAGATTCAGACAGTGATGATGAGTTATAACTTAGAATGTTCTAGTATGTTGAATACATAGAAAATATGGTTTATTGAAAACAAAGAATAACCTTGACATAATATAGAAAGGCAATGACTGAAAATAATAACGGCAGCATATTACTGATTACGGTATCATATTGTCACGTAAATTACACTTTTGCATTCAATTAATTAACATGACATTTGATATCTAACTGTAGAATAATTTTATTGATTAGTTAAAATATTTCTTTTCTAAACATAATACTAAATAGCAACCACTTTAAATATGTTTATATGAAATATTATGAAAATCTTGATTTTATGGTAACGTATTTTACTGTATAAAAGTACCATTTGGTATTATTCAGCATAAAAATGTTTACTGTTTAAGCATAAGAACATTGATTCAGAAATAGGCATGAGTATGCACCTTTTAGACAGATCAGATAGTAAAACATCGTGTTTAAAAAACATATTTTATGTTTTCGTCTACATGTGTATTTTCACGTAAATTACAATAACACCATGGTGACTTTGATATTAAAAACTAATGGCATGCGAATAACTGTCTAATTGTAGATTTTACATATCAAAACTAGTTCAGAAATTGCTTTGATTTAACGATATTCATACTTTTCTGTTCCATATCATTTATAGAAGTATTAATTAATTTCAAACAAATAGGTAACGCACATTAATAGGCCGTAAATTACAAGCACCCCAACAGCCAATGGTAGACAACTTGATTTTGTGATCTGTAGAATTCTACTACCTTTTACTCTATGTATTTAAACATGTTATATATGTTCAAGAATGAGCAAATACCTTTCTAACTGCATATTATGAAACAATATTTGTATTTTTTAAATTATGTTTAAGCACTGATCTATGTTTGTCTGTAATTGCAATCACTTAACGCTAAAGAGGCAATATTTCAACAACAGTTCTATAAAACACATAAAATACATAAACTGAGCTGTTTGTCTATCAATTTCCAAGCAAATATAGTAAAAAATAAGAGAGAACATTTAGTTTGAAATAGAAAGTCTTCTTATGTGTAACGGAAGTTTGATGAAAGTCCATTTTTTGATGGGGTAACTGCACGGCTAATAACGCACAAAAAGCTACAACCACTGCAATGCTATCGCATAGTTTCTGAATTGTCAGATGTTTACCTATCCAAAAATAGCAATGAGCTTTAATCCCCTTGGATGGTACCGCTAGCCAAAATTACTGGGTCTGGCTCATCGACTATTACCGAATATGCCAGCATTTTCGTCGAAGTAGTTTTCCAGTCAGGACCAGGTTTGTTTCCGTTGGCGTTGTCAGTTGCGTTTTATCCCAGTTTCGCGTCATGTTTATTTACGCTATGCAGCTCCCAGAAAAATATTTCCTCGCTTTAAATATAAAATCCATCAAAATGTTAAATTCTGTAGCTTGGT
The DNA here is from genome assembly GCF_021730395.1 of Mercenaria mercenaria. Lineage (NCBI taxonomy): Eukaryota > Metazoa > Mollusca > Bivalvia > Venerida > Veneridae > Mercenaria > Mercenaria mercenaria. The sequence continues at coordinate 67,116,325 of NC_069375.1, forward strand.
TTATCAAGTCCTTCCGGTTATCCCTCCGTTGTTTACGTTTTTCATGCATTTTCTTTACTTGACCTTCTGTCGCACACGAACCCCGCTTCTGGGGTAGCATGAAAGCCATCAGCTCATGAGATCCGTCAGATATGATATTCATACGGTATCATTTAACCATCGATATCTATCAGCTGTGAATAGTGTATATAAATAAAAAAATAATAAATGCATGTTTTGTTGTTGTTATTTTTTATCATCTTTTTGATTACTAATATTCAATATCACTAGGCGCAAGTGTCCATGGCTATTTAGCGGATAAATAGGTGTTACAAAAAAAGCCTAAATAAATCCGAATTTAACGTTTAACTTTTGATCTTTTTTGAATCGGTAGCAAGTTATAAACAAACTAATCGATTCCTTCACACATTGAAATAAAACAAAAAGAAAATTTGTTTATTTCGCCTGAGTTAAAATATAGTAAGATTATTACAGCAGTAGCTCGATCTGGGATGCTGTATTCGGCTCGAGTACACTTTGCTAGATCGGATCTCATGAGGCGCGCATGCGCCGAGTGTGATCCGTCCTGCAAAATCAACGAAGGCCGAATACAATATCCCAGATCTTGCTACTGTTATAATGATCCTTTTATTATATACCTCCATCTTTTTGTTTGTTTATTTGTAATCGAACGAACTCTTATTAAATGTTTGTTAATGTTAAAATGAAATGAGTGATGTTTTTATGTGCGTTATTTCTATATCTGTGTCAGCCCATGGATATTTAATGAAAGTAGTCCGGCCACATACAATACGAAAATTTATAGAGGTATATAATAAAAGAATTTTCTACCTTCTCGGTGACGATATATGTCGATAAACAAATATCTTCTACACATTTTAGTTAATTTTCTGCACGTTTACTAATTCTGAAGTCATGTAAAACGTCATTTGTCTGGATGTGTGTGTCATTATGTGATCATTTGTATACACAGCAACACTACTTTCTTTCTTAAGATGAAAAAGACAATTATGTTGACACGTTAAAATTCCAACTAACACGAACAAATTTGCTTGAAATTTTAGATCTTGTTTATTATGATCCAATATGGTATAAACATGCATACCAGGACCCTCATATTCATTTTTATGTAAAAAAGAAAACATGCAGATTTAATCGTCAATGGTTTAATGAGAAAAAAAAAACAATATTGAAGAATATGTGCTTTTCCTCAAAAACGTAATCACAATTACGATTTGCAAACTGTCAAGCACATTAACCTGTCTTTCTCATTTGCCTGCTGTTATGGTAAAAATGAACAGTGTTTATAGCATATAGTTATTTATCTAGTAATGTGTATTTTCATGTCCATTCCTTGGTTACAAAAATGTAGAAACAGCATACTCGTCTACTGACCTACTGAACGTGAAATGTAGTTTTGTGAAATACGGTTTTGCTTCAAACTACTTTGATTTCGAATTATTTTAAGATTATGCCTCAAAAAGAAATTTGCACTTGACAATCTACGATCTCTATTACAATTATATTGTCGATTGACTTTAGAGAAAGATACTTTTACAGATATTTTTTTATATATTTACAAACAAAAATGTGATACCTAATCATACACGAAAAGGTAACTCCTGCCTATTTTATCGATTATTTGTCATGTATAATTGCAAATTAAAATTAAACAAGTGAAACGATTGTATACTTTAAAAAGTAAAGATAAACAGTCATGTAGTAGTATTATTACCAAGGTTAATATGTCTATGTGCAAAGTAAAGTCAATGTCCCTTTATATTTAACCATGAAAACAGTACATTATTGCTTTGACCAGAAGAGAGATCCACAAAAAATACGATTGGATGCCTCGTGACCTGTTTTTTTTTTTGTATCATTTGAAAGAGTTGTGTCTGCTGGGCAATAATTAGTATCTAAATTGACCAGAATATTATGTACGAATTTTTACATTCATGCTTTTTTTTACTTCGAAATTGGGAAATATATTTTAGTTTTGTGTGCTTTGTTGGCAAATAAAGCACGTTTTTGAATTCAGATGCGTCGTAATTAATCACGAAGGCAGAATCAGTTTCCATTCTACACCAGGAAGGGATACTAATCTGGTATAGGCGTAGTTGGACGTATTACTTCCCTTGGCCAAAATTAGGTCATTCGACAAGACAATACACTTTAAAACCCGTCTTTGTTTATATAAAGGGGCCTAGGTGGCCGAGTGGTTAAGGTCGCTGACTTCAAATCACTTGCCCCTCATCGATGTGGGTTCGGGCCTCACTCGTGGCTTTGAATTCTTCATGCGAGGAAGCCATTCAGCTGTATTACTGAAGGTCGGTGGTTCTACCCAGGTGCCCGCACATGATGAAATAATGCATGGGTGTGCATCTGGGGTCGTCCTCCACCACCAAAGCTGGAAAGCCACCATACGACATATAATTGTATCGGTGCGACATTAAAATAACACAATGAGTAAATTGTTTATATAAAAGAAAATCTTAAAAATGTTAGAATGATATATCCTGCACTGTGATAACTGGATTTGAAGTATCATTGAAAACTATAAAACGTAAAAACGAATAATTCTGTAACATATTTTGTCATGTTATCTATATTTTTCAGTATACAATACACTTTCAAATGATACTAAAATTATACCGATGAGCTTACCATGTATCAATATTTGATATATTTTGATAGCACTGCAATATAAGACTTGCTTATTTGTGGCCCGGATAACTTAAACCACAGGATGAAGGTATTAGTGTAAGGATAAAACACGTTTTTGTGTGCGTGTATTCACGTGAACTGAAGCCAGCAGTATTGTTGGTTCCGTCTCGGTCGCCAACATATCTCAAGGGCTTCTGCAAACGTTAATACACATACCAAACGTGTATTGTCGCTAGTTTTGCATACATACATCACACAAAGACTAATTGTTTGCATATGCGATGACTTTACGATTCCTGAACAAGTTTTAATTCCAATTCTGTTGTCCTTGGAAACGGTAAGTAAACATTTTTAGATATCCATAACCGGGGCCCACAGAGCAACACTACCAAAATGATGTAGAGTTAAACGTTTATTTTTTCTAATTCTTGCTATCGAAAACATGACATTCCCCATAATTTAGCATATTACTTAAAATGTCGGTAAACAGGAATACAATTTTAAGAATACTGATTTTACATTCTAGTTATTTTGAATACGAAAGCTTTTTGGTGTGCGGATTAGTACGACAAGCTTTAAAGATTTACATGAATTCTTTGAAATATTAAGTAAAAACGTACCGACTGATACTTCCCTAAACCTTTGCTATAATTCCTAAAATAAAGCAATCGTACAAGTTACACGCGATTATCATTCAAGGTTATCTACAAAAAACGAAGCCTACGTTCAGCTCAAAAGGGAGTAAAATGAGAGAGAAACTAGAAAGCATACTGTTGACTCTGCAGGGGAGAGTGCAGTGCGTTTGGTGCCGGTAACTGATAGGGCAAAACATAACATGGATTAGATTGCATCTTTTATGCTGCGAAAAGTTTATTATTAAGTTATTATTACCATGATTACGGAAGAAAAGAAAACGCAGTAATACATATATGTCCCTGGCAAAGAATTTTAAAAATAAAATAAAACATGTATTAATAGAACATGGGCAGATCCAGTGAAAAAAAGTAATTTTTATGCAATGCCTACTTGAAATATTTGTGTTTTTGTCCGTTACACATCGTCAAGATGACCAAGCTACAAAATATGGAAAATAAAATACTACTTTAAACTCATCGTACTGTAGCTTCTTTTCAAAGATATACGGTGTAACAGTGCTCTTCTTTTACTTTAAATGTAGAAAATCCGTATCAAATATATTAAGCTTGCCTAAATGTATATACTTTCCTGTTTGGTATATACTAATTTATTTTAGATACAATGTAAAATAAGTCATATAAAACGCATTTAGCACTCTGAACATGTCATTCTTGATGTAATCCGTCGTCACGAGGGAACAAAATATGAGACCAGTTTACCATGAAATGCTAAGCATCAAGCAATGGGGCTAAATGTACCATTTTAAAAGTATCTGGTATGACTCGGCCATGAATTGATCCCGCAACTTCCCGCAAGGGACCCTCGATCCCTAGGCTATGTAGACGAACATGTACAGCAGCATTTATAATCAAATGTAATGTTTAAACAGTTATTTTGTATTTTAAAAGTTGTACAAATTCGTACTGTGTTTAGTTGCACATTTATTGCCTGTTTCCTTTTTCTGACCTATCACACAATGCTGTTAGAGAAAACAAATGGTGGGATAAAACACTTAAACACTTATATCTTAACAAAAGGACAAATCAAAGTATATGTGCGCACTGGCCACGGCTAAAACATATATATTATGTCAAGACATTTAGAATGTACATAACGACAGATATCTACCTAATGTGTCTTTTACTTGGTTAAATTGCGAGTAATAACATGGTCAAATTTGACCTTCAAAATGACTAGGTGTCAAGTTTGTGTTAAAATTATGCATTGGAAATTGTATACCAAAACTTCTGAAAAAAACCTATGAAATTAACTGTTAACTAAAGTTGTATAATGTTAGCTCCAACAGCGGTGACAGTCTCAGATAATGACACACAACCTTACATAAATCAGTCAGGAAACGGTCGCTGGAATAAATCTTTGTTTCGTCCATCTTTTCGAAGCAGTCCATATACTGATATATACTATATATCTTGACTCTCCTGTTGACCAACAAATCTTTATTAAAGCGGTACCACGGAAGTTTCCTTTCTTTTTATGTTACAATATTTTCTGATTCTTTGCGAGTCAGATTTATTTTAGTTTTTTTTTTTTTGGTATACATTTTACTAAAACACTGTCATCTGACGGGTGAAACACTTTTCTTGTTTCAATTTCTGCCACAATAGACCTAACGGCAAAAATAATAAGTGTCAGGTATGTAATTTCTTTTCTCAAACATTTCGTCATTTAGAATCAGTCGAGATGTCATAGAAATACGCCCAGCAACCTAATGTTTTGCTTCCCGAGGAGTTTAGCTTAGTATTGTCTATTCATTATTTTTCGCAAAATTCACAATAACTATTAAAGTTATCAAAAAACGTTAGCCAAACATTTCTATCATCTATCATACCTTTATTGACGTGGACGTTATGATCTTTTTTTGATCGACCATGGTGTCATAGAAACGCAGGTTTAATGCGCTTTAGAAGTTATGACCACTTTTGATCTTGTATTGAATTTTGTATTTTAGAACCTGTATAAACTGACGAAAGAACTTTTTTAAATTTTATACTGACCCAGCCGCCCAACCCATGTTTCATTGCTTAGTTGCACATTTGATTCCTTGCATATTTTAAATAATGTTCACTTCAGATAAAGTCAATAAATGAAAGACTTTTAAGCCATAGAAAATTGTAAAATTGTTGGTAAAAGTTATCAAAGTTTCCTTCTTTGCCTATTAAACGTTTTAGTGGATTGTAAAATATAGACTAACTAAAATTTATGTTTTTGTTCATGTGTTCTATTCTCTGCTCCAAGCGCATTGCATGTATCAAAACGAGAATATTTGCAATGGTAATTTCGATTTTTCTCCTGTAATTGAGTTCAGGTTAACACTACTTTCATCAGTTACTTCTTACTTTAAACCTAGTTCGGGTTCCTATCGAGATGTTTAGAAATATGTGTAAACATGCCATATTTAGCGTTTGTATTTGATTATTTTGGTTGTTCTGTAGGTGGATCAGTGATAGTCTAGTAAAAGCTACCCAGTTATTTACAACAGAAATTGTAGTCTTAACGATTATTTCATATCAGAGTATACTGATATAGAAGTCGCAAATGTACGAGAGTTGAATACAACATCTGTTAATTTAAAACACAAATGTCACAAAAAAATGGATGTCACATTAGCGTAGACAAATAGATTAATGCCTAGAGCTAAATAATCACACTCTCAAACGTCGTGATAAATATGTGACCAAATTGAATCACTGGTAACATTCATAATAAAGAAACGAGAAATTTGTTTTTATTAATACTTTATTAGATAGAAGCAAGGGTTTCCATACATAATCAACGAAAAATAAACATTAAACAAGAGTTGTATAAAAACAAACTAACAACTAATCGTACATAGAATATAAATCTCTTCTGTAAAACGGTCCTGTCGGCATTCCGACGGGATAGTGAGATGTCGTAGCACATCTATCAAACATTGTCAAATTTTACATTTCTTCCGTGGACGGTCTTATAGCGTTTCAGTATGCTGAAGGTAGAAAACAAAACACAATACAAGTAAAGGATAGTAAATAATATTATTTTATATACACTGTATATAACTACATTTTGTTTTCATAAAGTCAATCGCATGATATTATTAAAGTTGCTATACATAAAAGCCACACACTTCAGCACTAATTAACTGTTCTGTTTAAATGAGATGTCCAAATAAATTCTAAATTAATGCATATTACATTTGTGAAATGTTCTAGAAATTAGCCTTAATTGTTTGAACAAATATTTTTACCTTTGTAGAAAGAATATACTCTTCTGCTCTACTTATTCATTTATAAACAAATTACATAGAAATCCATTTACTCCGAAAACGTTAAAACGAAAAAAAAAAAACAGATTTAATGTCGTTAATCATTAATGTAATGATTTAAAGTTTCAAAACTTACATTTTGTAAGGGCAACACCACCTCCCATTCCGCCGCCATATCCGCCACCGTAGCCGCCACCAATACCACCTCCAACACCGCCACCTACACCACCTCCAACACCGCCGCCTACACCACCTCCAACACCACCGCCTATACCACCTCCAACACCGCCACCAACACCACCTCCAACACCGCCTCCTGAAATAAAGAAATGGAAAACTTGATCAATCCTTTCAAACAAACGTTCTTGCGCTGGAATAATTCTCAGACCTGAATTTCGACTTGTTACTGTTCCATATTATTTAGTTAAATAAGTGAAACGTTAATATTGTTTGAGCTGCAATAAAAATTTCGTAATTCTTTAGCGTGAATTAAAGGTTTATGTTAAAATTTAATTGAAAGCCTAAGCTCGAAACAACAATTTAAACTTTACTAAAATATAAACCATTAAGTTTTTCATATATATTTATAGTTATTTTAACACATTAGAAGAAAGTCTTAGTGTAGAAAAAAAGAAACCTGACAAATAAAATTGTCATTTCAATTCAATTATATATTCATCTTTATCATAGCATGGAAAGAAAGATATAATTGTAACAAAGCTCTAACGCTAAATGTTGCAGTTTGATCTTAATATATTGTATTATTGGTATTTAGGCAAATTATCCCAGAAACACGGGTCATTACCTATGCCACCTCCGTATCCGCCTCCCATGCCACCACCAGTGATAATTTTGATAATACCACCTCCACTTGCTCCGCCCATACCTCCTCCCATACCGCCTCCGTAACCTCCTAAATATATTATCATTATTTACACTAATATGCTGCTTTGTCTTAAAAATACTACTGCGATGTATTTGGAAATTTGATAAGGATTTTAAATCACGATTTCTATTTAAAGTGCACATCCAACAATACTATATCCTTTTAGCATTTCTAATAATATCAGTATCTTGTTCTGTCAGTTTTTTTATTTATTCACAAAACTGCTATCCGTTTCTTTACCCTACCTTTAACAAAGCACATGTAAGTCAATAGGGTTTTGCTGATAACACCATTTTCGGAATTTTTAAGATTTCTCAAGATCGTTCACAGTTAAATGCAAAGAAGATTAAATTAACAAACTACAAACATTTTATAAAGTGCATTAAAGGTTTACACAAATATATACAAACCACCGTATCCGCCGCCATATCCTCCTCCTATACCGCCGCCGATACCGCCTCCGATACCGCCTCCGACACCGCCGCCGATACCGCCTCCCATACCACCTCCGTATCCACCACCGTATCCACCACCTATTCCGCCTCCGTATTTACCACCCATACCTCCGCCATAACCGCCACCATAGCCGCCGCCGTAGCCTCCACCAATTCCGCCTCCTATACCGCCGCCGATACCGCCTCCGGTACCGCCGCCGATACCGCCTCCGACACCGCCGCCAATACCGCCTCCCATACCACCTCCGTATCCACCACCGTATCCACCTCCTATTGCGCCTCCGTATTTACCACCCATACCTCCGCCATAACCACCACCATAGCCGCCGCCGTAGCCTCCACCAATTCCGCCTCTTACTCCGCCCCCAACTCCGCCTCCTACTCCGCCTCCCATACCACCGCCACTTCCGCCACCAGATACGATGACAATTCCACCTCCGGTGCCACCACCCATACCGCCTCCGTATCCACCTCCGTAACCGGCACCATATCCACCGCCAACTCCGCCCCCAATACCGCCGCCGTATTTTCCACCTCCCATACCGCCTCCGTATCCGCCACCATATCCGCCACCGTAGCCGCCTCCGTATCCTCCACCAATACCGGCGCCACTTCCGCTGCCAGAAACGATAACAACTCCTCCACCGGTTCCACCGCCAGCGCCGCCTCCGTATCCACCTCCGTATCCACCGCCGAAGCCACCACCGGAACCGCCACCATATCGATAACCGCCTTTAAATATAATATAATTCGGCTTAAAGTTATTAACTCAAATTGAGTGTCATAAAATGATTTAATTATAGCATTAATATGAAAACTGTATGGTTTGCTTTAAAATCGCATGAATATCAAAACTGTATGGTACGCTTTACAGATCATAACTGATTTGAACTCCCGGACTCCAAATAGGCAGTTACACTTAAAAACGCTTCGTATATCATACCGTTTTACATTATAAGATATTTGTTGTTATTTGCATTGATCAGCGGCATCGTGTGAGTAAGCTCGTCCCAGATATAGATAAATAAAGTTCTTGGTTCAAACTTTAATGAGAATGAAACAAAAATCAAAACATCTTCCAATTTTATAGCAAGACGAAAAAGAATCTGTTTTTATAGGACTCCAACCAACAGGAAAATTATCTTCCGTATAAGTAAAAGAATAACGTAGATTAATATTTAATATTTTCTTTCATCTTCAATGTTTTCTGAATATTTTCTGGCAGTTAATAAAATCATGGAGTCCTTGCAACTGACTTCGGGGACATTTTTGAAACCTACCTTTACCGATGGCCATTACGGCGCCAAAGAGTGCCAACAGAATAACTGACTTCATGTTTGAGTTTTTGTCTGAAAAACATGAAGTTGCATTTTGGTTTCCTCTATTAGTCGTCATTTCTTTTCTAAATATGAAAACACCAAATTAGGAAGTTGTAATATTTCAGCATTTAGAAAGTTATTTAAATTATAAATAATAAGATGTTTTATATAATTATGTTTGGTCCATGATTTTTTCGAACAAACATGTTTTGATTTTTTTCACTCAAAATTCTATTTTACTGATATGACAAACACTGAGACAAGATTGCAATTTTTGTGACAGGTATAATGCTTAATTTGTGAATAAAATATATCCCACCACCATCGTTTGTTCGATTTACTTTTTCAGATCAATTTACATACTACTACCGATATTAATTTCACAAACTGAAAAAGATTTCGTTCCCGTCCTTTGTGTTCAAACCGATAATTTATACCGAAGGTATAATTTTTGACAGTATTTTTACTAGTACTTAGTTGAAAATTAGGGAGCCCTAAAAGATATCCAATGCCCTTGTTTCACTAGAATATTTCATGTTTAGATATTTCGCCAAATGTAGAGTCATATCCAATATATTTAACTTAAATAAAATATATAAATCCACTATGTATGCAGAGCTATATTCATTTATATTGTCTTTATATCATATTTATATTATATCTACATAAAGAACATTGATTAACGGCATTTGATGGTTCACAGACTTTTTACAGTTTGGTTTAATAAATGTTGCCATGCAAATGTTATATTTCGCTATCTTTCTTTTGTTTGTTAGTTAGCAGTTTAACGCCGTTTTCAACCACATTTCAGTTACGTAAAGGCAAGAAGTTATCATTACCAGAGTTTATGGTTTCGGCACCATTGCTAACATGTTCTACGCAAGATACTTCCAACTTCTCCACTTGAATCAAAGTCGGAGGACGAATGATGTCCTTTATCCATTGTCGAGTTAAACTCGTTCAACTTACGTCATAGGATCATATTTATACTTTATTTTTAGAAAACTTAAATTATTATGAATGTGTCATCAAAGTATGTAATTTGTATAATAAATGCGCCTGTTTGTTCGACTTTATCTGGTATGAAAAACCCATCTCAATTTGTGCTACTCTTCCAAAGAGCCAATGTGCTAATGTTTTCCTTTGTATGTGATTATGTCTATTAAACATTCCCATATTTTCATACGTTATGCCGTATTGGTAGCTAGGTTCTATGGTTGTGGTCATTCCTGTTTGACTTTAGTCCTTGTTATGTATTAAAGTTCAAGATAATTTAAAGGCAAACTAAATGTTGAAGGGAGCTTTCTAATATCTATATTACTTGTATATGTATTTTAGTTCAAATTTGAGCAATAAATTACAGTTGGAAACAAAACAGCAATATGAAAACGTTTAATTTGAACATCACTTCTACAAATTGAAATAAAGAAAACAATGCACATTTTCATTACGCAATCACTATTTGATATCTGATTAATTATTTAAAATATTCCAAATTTAAAAGAAAGCTGTTTTACTAGATAACAACAAATTCTTGATATGTTTGATCAAAGTAGAATAGTTTACTAACCTGTTTGTCTGTATGGACGTATTTGTCAACTGCGAATATACTCCTGGAGCTTTGGCCTTTTATAGCAAAGCATTTAAAACATGCTGAATGGTCGTAAATCAGTCGCTCATGAGACCAGACGTTTTTATTACAGAACGTATAATAAGAATTGTGTTTAACAAGGAAATTTTTTCATTCGTATGATAATTTCAGGTAAGAATATTACCAATCGATGTTTAAGAATACAATTAATTGCTTTTTTATGATTAATTTAGCAATTTTAAAATGGTGACTCAGGGGTCGATTTACCCCCTCGGTTAACCCCGACGAAAATCAGGAAGAACATCAAGTTGAAACGGTGAATTTCTGTAAAAGGCATAAAGTGAAACGTTGTCATGATTGAAAGACGGTGTTTTCATGATTTCACACTTCACAAGTTAAAAGTACGAAATGATTAACTTTGCGAATTCACATTTTTTTCTTTGAACTTGAATTCCTAAAGGAAGAAATCGTGAACATTACGATTTCACACATCACAACTTTACGATTTTTTTTCCATTTGAAGGGTGAAATCTTGAAGTTCATGATCTATTTCATACTTCTCGATTTCACGTTTTACGAAGGTTTAAAAGATCTTGAAACCGGGTGAAGTCTTGATATTTATTATTACGAAATACTTATGGTCCTTCGTGGCTGAGTGGCTAGTGTCGCAAGCTTCGAATCACTTGCCCCTCACCTATGTTGATAAGAGCCTTACTCGGGGCGTTGAATTGTCCATGTCGAAGAAGCCCTCCAGCTGACTTGCGAAGATTGATAGTTCTACTTAGGTACCCGCCCGTTATGAAATAATGCATGGAGGGGCACCTCGGATTTTCTTCTAACATCAAAGCTGGAAAGTCGCGAAATGACCTATGATTGTGTCGATGCGATTTTTAACCCATCAAAAACAAAAAAAAGTAATACTTAACGATTTCAATCAGTGTTTGTTTTCTTTTTTTGAGGGGGGAGGAGGTTCTTTCAAATCGTGGGATTGATAATAATGTACTTCACAATTTCAAGTTTTACGACGTGAAATTATGTAGACACCATTGGCCTCTCGTATAAATGATTACAAAATTCTACTTTTTAGAATTGTTATTGTAATATTGTATGTGCAAAAATGTAATGAAATCCTGTCATTCCTGTTAAAACACCAACATCACGTTACTTAACTTGACATATTGAATAAAACTGTTAACATAACATCTTTTAACCGGAAATATATAAAACATTTCACCGCGATCGAATTTTTAAACTATGTGCTTATTAGACAGTCACGAATTCTCCATATGTTATGTCGTTTTACATTATGTATGCACCACACGTTTTCGTACAAGAGATATGACACCGATTTCCTTATGAAAGATTTAACTTGACACATTTTTTTGTCTCTAAGCATTACATAAAATCACATGCTGTTTAATTTATGTCTTTATGAAGACGTAAATCACACAGATACGTTCTATGTCTATTAGATGTAATTACATGTGACATATCAAATCAATTTCCTCACATGCGTTATGTTATCTAATTATCGACTTACGTCTGTTGCAATAAGTTAAATTCATAAATAAAAATGACGTCATCGCCACAAGTTAGGTTATCTCTTTTAATATGTCGCTGCTTGAATAGAACAATGATTTTCCGCAATTTCTAAACTGCTGAGAAGATAGCTCCCAAAGTTTAATATGCACTTGTTTCCATCATTTGACGAATAAAAAGACAAAGAAAACGTGTTTGTTTCTGTAATTGTGTAGATTCTGTATGTGTAGGATGTGTATAGTTTTTATTTTGATTTCTCTACAAATTTACTTTTTGTTTTGACTTTGTAGATTTCCTATTGATAAATTACAAAAAAATATGAATGCTGCATCACTTTAACTAAGATAGTACTCGACGTCTGAAAAAAAAGATAGTTTTCTTCTATGCAGGATTTCATTAAACTATTAATATACTATTTATTCAAAGCATCCTTGTATCCGAAAGAAATTCAGCTACTCAATCGGAAGGGTCGTATACTTGATTTGTTTTCGGTTGCCCGTTCCCCCGATCAATATTAACAACGGACATCTATGGGAAAATCGCATTTAAGCAAGAAGGAAAAAAATCCACAGTAATAAATGTATATATGTGCAGTTATGTGGCCAAATAAAATGAACAGGTACATGTATTTAATTTTTCAAGGTTCAGCAAATATCAGTAGAAGTCGTTACTTTGCTGAATTGATTTTTAACGCTAGGAAATTTCTTACAGGGATGTAGATCAATTTCCATTAAAATCGATATTATCACAGAGCACTCCTTGACAAAGGAATGCCATTCTCATGGTTTCAAAGTTCATGGTTATGATCAGTATTTATATCACATAATATTACCGTTCTCTAAGTTCCCTAGCTAAGTGTTGTAGATGAAGCAACTGAATATGACGTAAGACCTCCCCTAATGACGTCATAATATATGCTAGTTTGCCGTGGAATCAAAGAGCTGGTCACGGCAAACAAAATGATAGAAAGCTGTCGTTTTGTTAAAATGAACATAAAGCTCTATATTGTATATAAAAAGAACTTATATAGCAGAAACAGATCTCAAAGTGTTCAACCACGGTGTATAAGTTACACGCATATATTTTTTTTTTATTAAAATGAAGTACATGTTTATGAACGGAAGTACAGGTGAAATCAAAATTAATGATAAGTACATTCTCATTGGTAAAAATAAAGTAGATCCGGTCTTTTTATCTTTGGTTGGGTGGTAATTTTGTAATTCATAACTATCTTTACTTCGATAACAACATATAAATTTCCATTTAGTATATAAAGGTTTAGATTAGATTATTTCTTTTCTAAGTATAAATATATATAGAAAGTACAGTAAGCACATATTTCGTGTAAATGCTTTTAAATCCCTTTAATATGTTTTAATTTGTCAAAGAAGTTAGCATTTTAAGACAAACCGGTAAAATATAATGAAGCAATTATTGCCTTGAAGAAATTATAAGGCAGCAACTTATAACTTTCAGATCCCTTGAATAACAGTACTAACTTTATTTCGTTCATGATGCAGTGCATACAAAAGAAGGCAATCAAATAACTGCCAGATCTCAGTGCTTCTTAATCTCAAGGCAACCTTTGAATGGTATCACTTTATTTCACATTATGCAAGTTATTGTAGATGCAGATGAGATTTGGGTTCGAAAGTAACTATTCATGGAAGTAACGGGCTATACATATGGGAGAATTAGACCCATAGGTTTTCGCCCGAGTGAAAATATTTTATATAGCGCAAAGAAGGAGTCCTTTACTTTATTTAAATTTATCGAAAAGTATTATAGGTATTTTAGCTTTGCAAACGAAGAGATAACCTTAAATGCATTGTCTTTCTTATGAATATGTCATTTTTAAAATGAGTTTAAAAGCAAATAGTCTTTTTTGCGTATATTTTATATGTGTCTATCCACAATTAAATACATTGATAGTAAAATATGAATAGTTTGCTTTAATATCTTCTGATTTGACTGAAGACCATTGCAAACGGCTTAGTAATCTATATTCGTTTAACTATTGTTCATATTAACTTCAATTTTCTAGAAGAAGAAGAAAATGGTCTTCTTTACGGAATTCCGTTAGGGCCATCGCCTTTGAATGTGTTCATCTGAAACGCGATACTCGATAGTACGATGATGAAAACGCGAAATCACGAAACTACGATAACGAAATCGCGACAAGACGATGATGATAACGCGATACTACGATAACGAAAACGCGATAATATGATAGAACGATGATGATAATGCGATATACTATCGAGTTTTCACCATCGTAATGTGGCGTTTTCGTTATCGTAGTATCGTGATTTCGCGTTATCATCATCGTACTATCGTGTTATCACCATCGTACTGTCGCGTTATCATCACCATACTGTCACGTTATCGTCACCGTACTGTCGCGTTATCACCATCGTACCGTCGCGTTATCATTATCGCACCATCGCCTTCCGGTGCGCATGTGTATGCTCAAAATTAAAAGATTAGAAGTTACGCTTTTAGAATTACAGCTCCTGCTCTCACGATAGGGCGATATGCAGATTCGAACGCGTGTCCTCGTGTGTGAAAATTCTGATTTTTATTGATGATCTTCCAATAGCTACAGCTACGAGTTAGCCAAAAGCAACATGATTAACTATTCACTTTATATCGGCAACTTAAGAGACATTTACAGAGAATGAATTTAAGGAGGCGAAGCGTGTGGGATGTTGAACAGGTTCAAAAGGCTGTGAAAATATAATTTAACTGCATTTCTCATCCCTGTAAAACATAAATAACATTTCTGATTAAAGGGGTGTTAATTCTGACACTGATTGTAAACCGCTTTACTTTTTATTTTGACATGTGAAAATTGAAAATGAAATGCTATCTATTTTTGCAGGAAATCACCAGACGTTGATGCATTAAAATGAAAATATGTGCCATGCAAACTGCAAAGAAATATTCTTCGAATATTTGCGATGCTCCGATTTCAGTGTGATTATGCGTCTTATGGAATTCAACATCGATAACTTGAGTATTACAGGACATGCATTTGCTTCAATTTTATTTTCAGTGTAGAAATAAAAGCCATCATATTTATTATTATTATTATTATTATTATTATACCAGATTTATATAGCGCCCTTTTCATGATAAACACGTTCAAAGGCGCTTTACATATAGCAAACGCAGCCACAGAGGGCGCGAAATTCATCCTCTGTGGCACCGTTAAATGTCGCAACATCGCTAAATGTCGCAACCACCGTTAAATGTCGCAACGTTGACGATAAATGTCCCAACCGCCGCTAAATGACGCAAAACATCTGCCGCTAAGTGTCGCACATTTAACGTTAAATGTCGAAAAAAAAATTCACCACCGTTATATGTCGCAACAACAACGCTAAATGTCGCACTTCCTATTTGACACTATGACATATATAAACAATTCCTTGTGTATATTTCAAAATTTTGTTTTATGAAATTATTGTGAATCTTCAATAATAAAATAATGTGGTGTTAGCTTTAACCTCACCTGAGTTCCACACCTTGTTTGAACAGTCACGCAAGGAAAATATCTATGAAATTATTTTGTAATAGGGCCAGCGTTTTAGAACAGACATATTTTGAAGTTTCTACTAACTAAATACGATTTGGTAATGGCGTTATGTGTTTGTCGGGCTTGGGTTTGTATTGGGAACGAGGTGGATGATGACACAGAAATCTAAGACACAAATACCAAAACAAGTAAAAGAAAATATATTTACATTTGTTGGAGATGGAGGGGGAGGGTGTGTATTTGTGGGGGTGGGTGGCAGAGAAAGGAGGATAATGTGGGCAGGGAGAATGAGACTAAGCCAGACAACTTTAAGAAACTAAAAGTAAAAAAAAAATAATATCAAAATGCCCGCTCGTACCTTAAATGATATACAGAAGGACACATATGATCTTCCTCCGCCATTGAAGCTGGATAGTCGCCTTATGACTTTAAATGTAAACCTCCAACAAAGAAAGAGACTGATTACTAGAAAATCTTCGTTTTCTGTACAGCTACATTCGTACAAAACACCGGTAACACTGTTTAGGTTAACTGGCTCCGGGTATATAATAAGTGACACAGACAGATTTTAGTCTCTTGTGTGCACCCCTTTACATGAACTGGCTTAACAAGATCGTGCAGTTCACATTACTTGCATGTGCATCAAATTGCAAGTGAATGTCTTTCAACTTGTCGGGATTCGATCCTTTGGTGGCAAGGCATTTTTAATGTCGCATATATCTTACATTTTCCCACTACAAAAATATATTTTGTAGCAGCTTTTACTGAAATGAAACAGATTGGGCTGTGCTGGGCTAGTTTAGCCTATATATTTGATAGAAGCCACTCGCTTTTTATATGCCCGAAGGGACGTATTATGTTATGACACCGGTGTCTGTCCGTTCGTCCGTCCGTTAGCAATTTCGTGTCCGCTCTGTAACTCTTGAACCCCTTGAAGGATTTCGAAGAAACTTGACACAAATGTTCACCATATCGAGACGAGGTGCAGAGAGCATGTTTTGGATAACTTGTTTCAATGTCAATGTCATACTTATGGGTTAAAAGTCATATGGCTTTGTTTCATGTCCGCTCTATAACACTTAAACTGCTTCAAGAATTTTTAAAGAAACTTGGCACAAATGTTCACCACATCGAGACGACATGCAGAGCGCCTGTTTTGGATGGCTCGCTTTAAGGTCCAGGTCACACTCACAGGTAAAAGGTCATACCTTCGGGCGTATATTGCTCCGCATTGCGGTGCTCTTGCCGTCTCTCGAAGGTAAGTTGTCTGCAACTGTCTAAAGCAGATGTTATATTTTAGTGAACTCGATATAAGAAGTCGTGCTCTCAAAAAGAGTTGTCGTGCAAACAAGATTTGATATCGTGAACTCGTGATTAGATGTCATGCTATCGAAACACGCCAATGCGACACGAAGCATGACAGTATAACACGACACATGACAATGAGACACGACGCGCGACACTTATGTCACGATGTCGCGTCGTTTTGTAGCCCGTCGTATCGTGTGTCGAGCGTCGCACTTTTGAGCATCATGTTGTGAAACAGGCCCGGATCGTGGCTATTTTGAAATAATATTTTCTCACAATTTAGACTCAAAACGCACCAGAGGCCAAAATGTCATACCTATATTTCAGATAAAATGAGGGAATACCCTTCCAGTACCTTAGAATTAAGACAAAGCAATGCACCAGACGCCACCATTTCATACCTGTATTTCAAAATTTCCCAGTGAAAGAGCCCCCTGACCCCCCTCTAAAATGACAGGGGTACCCCCTCCGATACATTAAAATTTATAAAAAATAAAATGCACTAAAGCCAAGCATTTCATACCTGCATTTCAAAATGTACCCCACCCGCCCTAAAAACACCCTAAAATGAAGGGGAATACCCCTCCAATACCTAAAAATTTAGACCAAAAAAAGCACCACAGGCCAACATTTCATACCTGTCCATAGAAAACTCCCAACCCCAATACGGACAGAAACCCCTCCCGTACCTACCGCACCTCGCCGGTGACGCCTTTGTTCTAAACTTGTTCCGCCCCGATAAAATATTTCTGGATCCCGGCCTTGTGTTTAATGAAATTCTTCCAGGTCGACGCAAGACATGCGATACAATGCGCGACAATACGACCCGGCACGACGCGCGAGATTAATGTCTCATGAGCAAAACATAGAATTACGTAGTCCTGAAATAATTTTAATACTATGGCAAGCACCGCATTAGTATATTAAATATATACCGTATGTATTGCGCGGGACCATTGAAAAGCAAATGGGCAGTTCAGAACGGTGTCATTTTCAGCCCTCGTTACATATTTATGCATGCAAGTATGCACACATCCAATCTTATCTCAAAGTTGTAAAGACTGTTAAACTTACCTTATTTTGCTGTGCGACACTTAGCGTTGGTGTTGCGACATATAACGGTGGGCAATTTTTTGCGACATTTAACGTTAAAGGTGCGACATTTAGCGGCAGATGATTTTGCGACATTTAGCGGTAGTTGCGACATTTAAAGTCAACGTTGCGACATTTAACGGTGGTTGCGACATTTAGCTGTGTTGCGACATTTAACGTTGCCACAATCCTCTACTAGTACAGACACAGAGCGATCTGACCAGAGGGACAGAGTGAGATAAAGTCCCCAAAACAGAAAGAGAGAAATCCTTTTTAGATACAGACTTGTCCGGCTAACTTAGCCTAGTTCTTTGCGAATAGACAGTCTGGTTCTTTAACGTGCCCGGTGTATAGCACCGATACATGCGAAGCCGTCTTCCTGGATAGAACCTGTACAGTCCTCTAAGTTAGGTGGGAGCCACTCAAGAGCATCTCAGAAATTTCCAGTGCCTGGAGCGGTATTCGAACCACGGACCTCTGGATTAACAGTCAAGCGTGTAACCACTAGACCACCGGCCCATATTTTGTGAAAATATTCCTGTCAGATAAAAAAACCGTTCTGATCATGGTACAATATGACATTCTCCTTTGTTGTTATTAATCTTGTGCTACATAGAAAACTCAAAGCAATTGACCTGCAGAGTGTTTGCCAAATTACATGTTTGGTTTTAGCTGAAAAACGTTATACAACCCATGAACAAGCAACAGAAATCATTTTGAATTTTAACAGTGCTTAAATAACAAGATAAATAAAAACCAAAACACTGGGAGGGAATTCTTCCATGCGAGTGGGCACCGGAAGGCGATAGTACGATGATGATAACGCGACAGTACGATGGTGATAACGTGACAATACGATGATGATAACGCGACAGTACGATGATGATAGCGCAAAAGTACGATGGTGATAACGCGATAGTACGATGATGATAACGCGATAGTACGATAGTGATTACGCAATAGTACGATAATGAAATTGCGAAATCACGATACTACGATAACGAAACCACAATAATGCGATATAACGATGGTGAAAACGCGACAGTACGATGGTGAAAACGCGCAAGTATATCGCATTATCATCATCGTAATATCGCATTATCGCGTTTTCGTTATCATAGTATCGCGTTATCGTCATCGTCTTGTCGCGTTTTCGTGATCGTAGTTTCGTGAATTCGCGTTTTCATCATCGTACTATCGAGTATCGCGTTTCAGATGAACAAATTCAAAGGCGATGGCCCTAACGGAATTCCGTACTTTTTAAGCATTTTGCTCGTTATCGGAAAGACTCGAACATTCTCGTATATTTCCGTCAATTCTTATGGAATTTAAGTATCTTAACGGTAAAGACTGATTTCTTCTCACACATGTACGGAGTTAGAAATTAGTGGACGCTCCATAATATGATTTCGTTTACAGCGAAATGACAATTTTAAACAGCTTTGGGGTCAAAATTCAAAATTTCAAAAAAAAAAATTTCGAGTTCGCATCGAATTTGATTCTTGCACGAAGCTCGAAACTGAAATGTTCAGTGTTTTATTCGAGCCAGCATTGAACTTCGAGTCTGTCGAAAATGGAAATCTGAAAGTACAGATTTCGAGCTTGAATTAAATTTCGAGCGTGTAGGAAGGAAAAAACTTAAAAGTTTCAATACGTTGAAATTTTAGGTGGTATATTTTGGGCAAGTTAGATGTAGAAGATCGAAATTCAAATTTTCGAAAGGATGACGTTGAATTTCGCTGACTTTGAATTTCAAACAAACTCGGAAATCAAGAACGGATTACATAGACATTGGCCTAAAATACCGGAGTACACCGAAATGTACCGAACACTTATTTACCTGGCCAAACTTATTGTCGGCTTTTATGATGATTTTCACGATGCGTCTAATTTTCCCAATGCCGAGTTGCCGTCAAAGATAGTTACCCGATTGCGGGATATGTCCATCTGCTTCTAAAACCAGTGGTCGAATTTTTTCTTACATACCATATTTTGCTATTATATAATAAATAAAGCACTTTGCAGCACTCTTTCTTACAGCGGCATAATATACATTGCTCAAATTAGTTGAACCGTAGCAATTTGTTGTATTTCGTGTAATTTAATGTTTAAATTAGCTGCTACAATCGCAAGTACTATTTTAACGATGTTTGAAGTACATGACCTTCAAACGGTATTTTATATTGAAAAAAAGTAGGAAAATACGGATATTTAGCACTTTTTAGTGTATTTCGGGTTCACTGTTATCCGTATAAGTCTGCGTAGTAGATCATTTTACTAGCATGCGCATAAGCTTTCTAATATCAGCTTAAAGCGATGACCTCTAGATCGTTCGACAACAAAAAAAATATTTTTTTTTTAGATATCTTGAAAAAAAAATGCTATATTTCTTCAGAAGGCTTTAAAACTTTGATTCTGACAAACTTTATGTTACGGAAACACATGAGAATTTGCTGTTTTTACTACATTTTACTTTAGAATAATCAAAGCACTGAGAGTACTGATGGGGCGGTGCATTTCAGCTGTTTTTGTAACATTCTTAGATGAAAGTCAAATATTGAGATAGGAACCTGTGGTTTGCGCAAGAGACTTCGTCTGACCGACGATGACACTCATGCCAAATATAAGATAGATTGCATGATAAAATGTGAAACACCACATTTTATCAATTATATTCAAAGAGTTTAATAAATTCAACGTAGATAGTCACAAATGTAAGATGAATTCTTTTTATCACATGTTAGCCTTTCTTGTCGAAACACCAAATATTCGACTTTCTTCTGCTATATAAACAAGTCAATTTGACCGACGTCGCCTATACTATAAATCACGTCAATGTCAAAGCTTTATTACAACAGTGTAGTATCGTTTTTAT
Source organism: Mercenaria mercenaria (assembly GCF_021730395.1). Taxonomy (NCBI): domain Eukaryota; kingdom Metazoa; phylum Mollusca; class Bivalvia; order Venerida; family Veneridae; genus Mercenaria; species Mercenaria mercenaria. Next base: position 67,137,490 of record NC_069375.1, read on the forward strand.
TTAATGGCTGTATTACACTCCTGCAACGCCATTTATGTAATAAATAGAGAATATTAGGTTACTGTCATATAAATTTAAATTTATTAAGCGAGTCAGAGAAAATATAAACAAGAGGGCCATGAAGGCCATGTATCGCTCCCCTGAGCTACTGACCTAAAAATTATCAAAATTAACATTCTGACCAAGTTTCATTAAGATATGGTCATAAATGTGGTCTCTAAAGTGTAAACTAGCTATTCCTTTGATTTGTCCCGGTGACCCAGTTTCTGACCCGACATGACCCAAGTTCCAGCTTGACCTAAAGATCACCAAGATTAACATTCCGACCAAGTTTCATGAAGATACAGTCATAAATGTGGCCTCAATAAGCTTTTCCTTTGATTTGACCTAGTGACCGAGTTTTTTACCCCATCTCACCCAAATTTGCACTTGACATAAAGAATATCAAAATTAATATTCTGACTAAGTTTCATTAAGATATCTTCATAAATGTGGCCTCTTTAGTGTAAATTAGCTTTTCCTTTGATTTGACCTGGTGATCTAGTTTCTTTTATTCTAGATGGCCTAGATACAAATTGGACCTTACGATCTTTAAGATCATCATTCTGACCAAGTTTCATGAAGATATAGTCATAGATGTGGCCTCTACAGTGTTAACAAGCTTTTCCTTTAATTTGAACTGGTGACCTAGTTTTGACCCAAGATAACCTGATATCAAACTCGTCAAAGACTTTATTGAGGGTAACATACTGGCCAAGTTTCATTAAAATTGGGCCCAAATTGTGACCTCTGGAGTGTAAACAAGCTTTTCCTTTAATTTGAACTGGTGACCTAGATTTTGACCCCAGATGACCCAATGTCAAACTTTTCTAAGATTTCATTGAGGGTTCCATTCTGACCAAGTTTCATTAAGACTGGTCCAAACATTTCACCTCTAGAGTGTTTACAAGCTTTCCCTTTGATTTGACCTGGTGACCTAGTTTTAGAGCAAAGATGACCCAATCAAGAACTCATCAAAAGTTTTATTAAGGGTAACATTCTGACTAAGTTTCATTGAGACTTGCTCAAAAGTGTGAAAATTTCTGCGTGATAACTGTTCAGATTGGGAAAAAATGCCATTTATCAGGGTTCCAATTTAGCCTGATTTTCTACTTGCATTTATTCGCAAGTGGTATTTTTTTAACTTGCTAAATGAAAAACAACTTGCATTTTCCGCGACATGTTACTTTATTAGAACATTAACACAAACATCCACGTGAAAAGTCCAGCCAATCGTATTTGCGCTATATAAATAGTAACTTATTAATAGATTACCAAAAAACCCACCGGATGCGGTAAAACGTCATCAAAATTGGCGCAGGTACTTGTCAGCAGTTGAAAAGACATGCGCACGGGACATGTATTGAGTGTAAATGTCCTTTTACGACGAAAGATGAAAGAGTGCTCCGAAAGAAAGAACAGTGTAAGATCGAGACGACCGTTAGAAATGCACATTATTCGGCCAAAAATTTTCACTCGCAAAAAAATGCTGGTGTCTGAAATCTCACCTTGCAGTTTGCACTCGCATTTCGCGAGTATGCGAGCTTAAATTCGAACCCTGTTTATGGAAAGAAGTTGTTAGTGTAAAATAACTTATGGTGTCCTAAAAGTTGAGGTCATCTACAGCGCTATTTAAATCATACGACATTTAAAATGGTTATTCAGTTTCAAAAGATATTTGAATAACGAAACAAGAATATCGTTTTTCATTGTACACTAATAGTATGAGGTCCAATTGATTGGATACCAATTTGTAAAAATGTGCGTTTTGTAATATTATTAAACCGAATGCGACTGGAGCCGTACACCTGTTGACTTTCAAAGAACAACTACCTTTGACGCTGTAATTTAATGCTCGTTCATGATCATCATCAAATACATTCGGCTACCCAGGGGTGGCAAATTCAATTGTCCATATTGCCCAGGTTGTCCCAAAGCTTGTACGGACGAGTCTAATTTAACTAGAATTTACTATATACATGTAACTACTATACGGACAAGTACAAAATAGCAACTGACAAAAAGGACAAACAAGTCAAAATCAGATTTTGCCACCCCTGCTACCTTGCATAAAAATCTGAAGATTAATACGTCAAACCGTTACAGTGTACGAAATTCAGATTTGAATCCACTAGCCTGTTCGGGCTACCAGATTGGAAATTTTCCAAGCCCGACACCAATTTCACTAGCCCGAACTTTAATACCTTAAAATGTCATAATTTTTTGCACCATATAACATTTTGTTTTACAGACATCTCTATGCATGTTTGAAGTAATAAAAAAGACATACAGTTCATGTCTGCCATGTTTTTGAAAAATTTTAACTCTAAATACTCCAGTCCAGATCAGCATCGGACATGACACTCCTTGCCAAAACAAAATCTAAACTGTTACGCCCAATTTTTTAGGATCCGCACTCGCCAATTACTGCAACTCGGACTGTTGACAATTTGCAAGATGTAATAACGAGTGCTGAATATACATTTACACACACGCTGATAGCATAATTTAAGCTCCGCCTACTGCAGGTACTTGTGAGATTTTCGCGAGAAGTATGAAAGCTAATCAAATTATCCGTTACGCTAGAGGTGATTGTATTCAGCCAATTAGCGCCGCGGTTACGTCTTTGACACTGTGTTTGGTTGTCAACACGTGAGAGTGCAAAACCAACAATAATTCCATAAGCGTTTCTCAGTCTGGATGCAGTACTCGTTTAATTAGCATGATTTTTTAAACAAATTAGGAAAATTCGGTAGCCTGGTCGGGCTTGTACCTGCGGCAAATCGGTAGCCCGAGCTGAAATTTGGTAGCCACGGGCTGTCAGACTACCGCGAATTTCGAACACTGCCATTATCTATCTATTTATACTGCATTACCCCTCTTTACGAGTATTATGTGCAGCTGCGCGCCTGTACAAGAAATTTAAAAGTAGAATTGACAGTAGAATACTAGAATACACAAACAGCTAAATTATTGAATAGAGCCTTTGAAATAAATCAAAAATATTATAAAATAAGAGTAGTCCAATGTACATGCTCATTTTACCTTCAACATTCATTATTTTATATTTCATTTTTAATCTGCATTGTAACGTCTAAAAGGGCCCTAATATGTAGAATGTAGCATTTTCTCAAACGTAAAATATACGATGTACGCAGATTTAAACAGTTTAGCCTACCGTTATTTATCATATTCTAGTAATATATCGTTTAAATTTACCTTTAAAAAACCTTATATTCAATGTATGCCAATTGTGTAGAGTTTTCAATACACATTCCGCCATTTTTCAAGCATATGCAGCAGGTTATAATAATAATATATTTAGATGCGACTTAGACGAAAAACAACGTGAACTATTTGCCAACTGATTTAGAGCGAAAATATTTCGTCTAAAATTGATTCTCAAAATAAATTGTATTTACACAACATTCGGAATAGACCGGCAATGTTGCACACCATAACACAGATACACAGCGATACATACAGTTGAAAGAAACAACTCTATATTTAACATGAAAAGTAACTTTTATTTTGTAATTATTCACATATGCAGTTGAAAAAAGGATTATTTTCGGTGTAAGTAGTGTTTTTTCACTTCGGACTGGGTTATGTTGTTCGTAATTTGAAGAATAAAGGCGACATGATGTGTGTCCACTTCTGGCTACATGTTATAAATGGCGATCCGATAAGACCGGACGTAACAGATAGACGTCAAAATGTTAAAATACGTTATGTCAGGTCTTATTGATAGGACTAAAAATATGAGCTGATAAACAAACGCTTACCTTGTTTAACTTTTTGCCCGACCTCTCTGTTCTGCTTAACATTCTTGAATGAATTTGATTTGCTGCCATGCAAAATTTTGTCCAAGTTCAGTTGTTTACCGAATTACCCATCTTCACCAAGCAAACAAATGACGTGACTTATACACACGCCATTACGCCGCTTGACAGAACAAATAGGCAACCCGTATCCTCGATGATTTTATTCAATAACACTCCATTCCAGATGCAATATCTTCCTAATTTGAATTGTAGAAAGCTAAAATCCTGAACAAATGCTAACATGAGTCACTTTCCGTTTCCTCAAGCGTTTCCGTTATAAAAACTTTTATGTAGTAATTGCAAATACGGTATGCATACACTATACATTTGTACCATGGTCTCACGAACCTAATAAAAGTCTAGTTTATAATAATAATCGCGTAGATATGTTTTTTTGCAGTTAAATTGGAAAGAACAAGATGGCGTCGTTTTAAGAAAAAAATTAAAAAAGTAGTCCGCCAGGCTACAAGTCACTGACTTGTATATATTTTTAGACAATTCAGATAAAACCAAGTGGGGTTTTCCCTCATGACGTCAGAGTGTAAAAATAGTCTGGTTTACCTGCCCCTCCTTCACTGTCGTACTAAAATACAAAGTACGACGGGAACCAGACAAGTCTAAAAAGCCGCAATATAGGTCATATTCATCCGCTTCGTTTTCTGTGCTCTTCTTTATGAGAGGATGTAGAAAGTGGATGCGCTTTGCCGTTTTGCACTAAGAAGTGACGGGCTTTCATTTTCCCGTCTTAATTCCATTGGAGGCGGAGCTTACGCACCGCCCCAAAAATCAAAAAGCGTTTATTACGCTTTTACTCCAGGTGGGGCCCTCCGTGGCCGAGTGGTTAAGGTCGCTGACTTCAAATCACTTGCTCCTCATCGATGTGGGTTCGAGCCTCACTCGGGGCGTTGAATTCTTCATGTGAGGAAGCCATCTAGCTGGTTTACGGAAGGTCGATGGTTCTACACAGGTGCCCGCTCGTGATGAAATAATGCACGGAGGGGCACCCGGGGTCTTCCTCCACCATCAAAGCTGGAAAGTGGCCATATGACCTATAATTGTGTCGGTGCGGCGTTAAACACCCAACAAAATAACTAACCAACTAAATAAATTTACTGTCTCTTTTATAAATGTACCTATTTTTGAAGTCATTATTGACTACTTCAGCTATAGCGCTTTTGGTTACGACTACAGGACTTTATTGCGGTTCGATTCCAGACGCGGTCATCTTTTTCTCTTGATCTGGAATTTTTAAAATATTTTAGAAACGAAAATTCATATTCTAATGTTCATAATATGACCAAACTTCAATTTGAAAGAAAGATTATCTTTTAGCCAAATCTAGAGGTCAGTGCCTTAAAAATGTATATGTGGCGGGGCTCGTGTACCCGTGGTAACGCAGTTTCTCTCATTTTTAAAGAAGTATGTACGATAACTGGTATTTCGACGGCTTTAGAGCCATTCTGTTAATAACCAACATGGAATATCAGAGTAATATTATTAGCAGAATACCAAACACTTTTCATGGTACCCATTTTATCTTAACGTTTAAGGTAACCGTGGAAACACAGATGTTTAAAACATCTTATAACTTACTTTTTATCGTAATTTCTTCGAAAAAAAAAATAAATGAAATTATCTTTCTCATTAAATGTAGCTTCAAAACATTTTATTTCTAAAGTAAGTAATACATTCGTGTTATATGCATTTATTCAAACATAATAACAGCAGTACTAACCCGCGTCTGACAGTTTCATGGATAAATCATTGTGCTTCAAATTATTATTCTCATTGATCGTGTTAAAATAAACATAAAACGCTGAATCTGTGTTCCTTAAATAGACACGTGTCAAAACCTTTGAATTTTACATTTAGATACGGAATTCGTTTCCATGGCAACATTTATTTAATTCAAGAAGTCACTATTTTCTACTGAAAACTGAATAATTTTAGAACATAGTTCTAGTATATAAGTACCAAGTTATCAATAGAAACGGAAGAATATGTATTATTAATCAAACTACCCATTTTTTAATTCCAAAATGGCCGTAATAAGTAACCTTTCACCAAGTTATATTCTCAATAACGTCCGTTACTATCATCCATTTTCGTACATTCCGCATAATATTTCGATATAACTATATTAAAGCCGCAAAAATTGATCATTATTCAGAGCGAAAGACTCATAAAAATATTTTGACAAATAATGTCTGTTTAAAAAAAGTTCAAATAAAAAAGAAATGCACACAGTTACGTACTTTTAAGATATAAGCTATTAATTTTGCGCGCTATCTAGCACGTAACGTCATGAAGTCGATGACGTCATTTTAAGGCAAAAATGAATTATAGCGTTTCTGCTAAAATTTATTCATTATTAAACCATTAAGTATCAGATGAGAGACAGGTTAATGAATTAGTTTCGAAAGAATAATATACAAACACATTTAACTTGTCGTAAACGTTTTCGTATAGCGTCAAGTTAGCTTCCGTTTGGGCATGCGCACAGAAAAATGTTAAGGTACATTACCTCCTTAAGCAAAGACCCGGGAAATAACGTCCTTAAAGAGAAATGATGCCATGACGTTTCAAAAACACTCAGCACAAAGCCTGTTTTTTTTTTTAAGTTTGTAGCGATACGCTTTTCTACAGTACTTTTTTAAAATCGAGAAATATACTATCGCTTGCAGTCTTGTACAGAATACCAAATTTTCATACACTGTACATGTAGAAATTATTTTAGCTTATAATCGACCTAACTAGTGAAAAAGCTGCAGGTTGTAAATACTAAACCAATTGCAACATAAAAAAGCGTAAGTAAATAGAATTTAAGTGGCTGGTGATATACAAGAATAAAATTTACCTTTCATAACTGATAAAATGCAAAAGTTCAACTTGAATATTAACGTAATGGGATGACAATTATTACTGCAAATTTAAGTGTTGAATGTCATTGATATGAAACCCCTGCACTCGGAAGTGCTTCCTAGAGACAACAATCTAGAGTTAGACTAGGTTTTAAGCTTATAGACTATCATGTCGTTCATGAATATAGGCCCTATTATCTGATAAACATGAGGTACACTTGCAATGTTTTAAATGTGACTACGTTATTTTAAGGTTCTAGCATTATAAATTATTCTAATATGCGGTGACGTCAAAGTTTTTGTTGCGACAAGGAAAAAGCGCTTCTATATTTTATCTACAGTTTTAGATTAAGGGCATATTAGAATCGAAATAACATAGCAAAACCGAGTTTTAGCACTATTTATACACTCGGGCGGTCATACGGCTGCGCCCTCGTGATATTATTACGCCGGACGTATAACCGCCCATCGTGCATAAATAGTGATAAAACACTCTTTTGCTATAAATTATTTCTTTAATAACCTTGAAGCAAAAATTAAAACTTAGTGCTTAATGTAGTAAATGAAATTATAAGAAAGACGCTTTGCAAGTAAAAATAGTCTGGGCATATCAGATTGTTTGTATCCAATTTGGAATCGATCTATTAATTGGTATTGTACTTAATTCACCACAGTACTTCAATCGGCTGTATTGTTATTTTTAAACTGTATACGCTACTTATGCCGATTCATACGTATGATCTTACTTTGACATAGTCGTTTGCTGTAAATTGACGTACATGCTTAATTAAAGTAAAATCTGTTTATTTTCATTGGTGGAGGAATAGTAGATCCACGTTTAATTCTTTGTTGAGTGCTAATTCTAAAATTCATGTACCAGTTCATACAGCTGCTTTAGATTATTAATGTAGCGGTTAAACATTTCGAAATAAACTGCAAAACTTAAGCCATTTTCCAGCAAGAGAAAAAGGAAATGTTATGTAATAATACAGTACAACAGTATTAATCATGTTATTCGGCGCAGCCAGATTAAGCTCTTTTCCATGATCTACAATGACATGTGCACGTGACTAGACTGGCAAATCAGATTGCTTGATAACGTATAATAGGTTCTTTTAGCTATACGAACGATTCATGCAACACTCTTTCTAATGATAACTAAATTGAAGTGTTCAATTTTTTTTTTATCGTGTATTTATGCAACGCTAAGTGAAATGACAAAGCGTTTATCTTGAATGATACTATTTACAGTTGTAAGAAGTATGTGCCGGTCATTATATTTCGCATGTATATAGGTATGTCCAAATAAATGTAACAAGTATGACTAGTAAATACAATAAAAATCGCGTTAAAATACTAATTTTTATGTATACCAGTAAGTGAAGGGTTTCTGATGCCAATTTTTCTCTCGTGTGTTACAACCTACATTTTCGTAGAAGTTGTTTGCTTCACTTCAGGTGATTTAATCCACAATACAGCATTCTTAGGATAGACCGAAAAGAACTGGCCGAAACGAAAGTAGGTATTCCGTGTTTTTCTGATTTGCGAAAAAAAATGGTTATGTGTATATCAGTTGTTTCCGCCACGCGGTCATGGCTTTCTTGTTACGAATAACATGCAGTTTACGCCATTATTCATTTCTTTCAAATTACACTGAGTCGACCATTTTTGTTTTAAATATACTGAAGTTTTAATGAGACAGTCGAACACAGTCGGAAAAGTTTGATTGAGATCGCCTTAAATAAAACTAACAATTACTTAATGTGACACCCTTAGAAGGATGCGTTTAGTTGTAAATGTATGCCAAAAGATGCATGTCTATCTTTTATACTATCTAATATTTTATAAACCAGCGGTGTTCATTGTATGTCAAACTATTAGACAAGAATTGTAGAATTCACATCCCGTTTACCTTCTTTTGTCATTTTTGTATTTAATTTGTTAATGGAACAGATGAAATTCTACAAATTGAGATGTCCTTATTTTTAAACGGTCGTTTGGAAATCCATTTAACGACTCCGTGAAGCAATTTTAGTACGAAATTATGAAAACCTCTCTCTCAGAGACTGTCTACAGATAGACTCCTCATGTCTTTGAAATGACTGTTTCGAACGGCAAAACATTACGTAACGTGACAACGTGTCTATGAAGCCTAAATTAGGCAAACATGATCAATTTCTATAATTATAGAAGGATGGCACTACAAACTACTATTTTCTGGAGCAAAATGAGTTAGTTACACGGTTGGTTGTAAAATAAGTCATAATAATCTGACACAATATATTTGAAATACGTCCCGAGTTTGTATTTTCAAATATTAGTGACACCAATTCTATATATTATTTGCATCATAGCCATTCAAAAAACTGACTTGTTTTTAAATTTCCATACATAATAGAATCAGTCATCACCCCAGTTTTAATTCCCAGAGGTACTTTTATTAAATTGAAGGCGCAAAACAGACATTTATTATTTGTGATTTTTTAAGACAAATTGCCGATATTCTTTGAGAATAATTACTTGCATCTTTCTAATTACTGACTAAACCAGTGTACTTTGTGGGCATTATATTCAAAGTTAAAGATTTAATTATTCGCTTGATCTAGGTGTTTGGTTTAAGCATTCAGCACATAATGTACATTGCAAGCTTGAGGAAAACAACATGGCGGCTGCTGGAATGTTGAATGTAGTTTGAAAGGCGTTTATATGTTTTTCATTTGATGATTACCGGTTAGAAAATAACCGACATCCTTTACCCGTATGAAATGAATAATGTTTTTCCAATTATATCCTACAAGTTGTAAAACATATAGAATCAGGCGAACACTAAATTTCCCAATCGTTGTATTCAAAGTTTTAACTTTGAAATTTAGACTTCAGAAGGCTAAACATTCTTTTATGCTCAGTTTTTATGACACTTAACATGAATGTGCATTCTTAAACTACAAATAACTTGGCAAAATTTCCGTAGCATAAGTGTATTAACAAAGTTATGGCAAACTGAATATTTGCAGCTTTCCGCTCTAAGTTTCAAGCTCTAAACGTTCTTGAATATAGGCGAAATGGTTTGTTAAACGCAATGCAATATTACTTTTGCACTTAAAGTTCTAACATTAGTAACCAATCACCAGCAATACTCAAATCACTACAAAAATTTGAAAACAAGTAGATTATCTAAGAAAGTGAGGCATTACAAAGTCCGTCACTTATGTGTCACAATACATTTAAAGTACTGGAATACTTGTAAATATACATAAGCACAGCATAGTCACATAAATTAATTGCTTTTGTGTCTTATAAATAATCGAAGTGTAAAGATCCTGTAAAGGGGGGTCCCAGTTAGGTGTCTGCGCAAATGTTTTTTGATTTTATTAATATTTTGTGGTAATATACCTACATGTATTAAGTTTCATTAACAAGTGTTATTGTTACCAGTTTTTACTTACTTACAAAATTTATCAATCAATGCTGTATTTAATAAAATTAAGATAGTAATAGACAATCTGAGGCCATTTCTTAACAACTGCACAATTTTTGTAGTGTTGCTTCGATTATTTTTTTACCCCACCCACTTTTTCCCAGTTTGAGAGTGTACCACTCTACCAATATTAATCAGAATATACTGATATACTGTCATTTTAATGTTTATTTAGTTTACAATATCTGCTGAAAATAACACCTTAATATCTCAACTAATGAAAAATGTTTTAGCTTTTTGGCAAAGTTCGTCCATTGAAAATCAGTAAATTTGATTAGACCACTTTGTGGCTCTGTAATGAAAAAAGTATTCAGTACAATTTAAAATGCATCATGTTATGTGAATGTCCATTGTATAGTTATTTTATCATGAAAGTTTCAGATAAAAAGTTAGAACTATTTTTAAAAGAATAACAGAAATTGTGTTCCTGGCTGGTCACATGTCAGATTACCCCACCCACTTTAAATGTGAATATCTATAAAAGTAAGTCAAAACTAGTAACAACAATACTTGTTAATGAAACTTAATACATGTAGGTATAATACCACAAAGTATAAATAAAATCAAAAAACATTTTGCGCAGACACCTAACTGGGACCCCCCTTTTAATAGTTCGTTGATATGGGCGGGGCATATTTTAACATAAGAACAAACATTGGGACGGGAGCCAGTCTATTGTCCAATGTGAGCTTCACCTTTCAAAAAGTAAAAGACGTCATGCCAACATACAGTACAGTGTTCGATTTTGTCTTAATTTTGATTTAGTTCGACATTTTTTTCACTAGTTAATCAAAGCGTTATATAGCTTGCTGCCAAGTAAATAATTTGGCACGCTGACGTAATACAACTAGATCTCATTTATATATTCTAAAGAGTCAGTGTCTGGAATATTAATATCTGCAAGGTCAGTATTGATATCGGTAGTTTTCAAAGCATTGAGGCGAACGTGCAACATATGGGTAGAAAATTCAAATATTCAAATCTTCTACTTATGATTGTCGCTTCCTCTATATGATTACAAAAACCTTCAAACTATAAATAAATAGCTTTAGAGAAGTTCTGAGAGGTACCAATCAGAAAATACTGCAACCGTAGTTCGAAAGTTAAGTGAATTTCCAGTAGGCTGGTTTATACATGTTATAGTGATATATAACAAGAAAATATATTTGATATGTAATAGGTGTGGATGTATGGTTTGAGGCAGAATTAATCAAATGTTTTTTGGTTGTTTTTTTTGTTTGTTTTTTTTTTTTTCTTTTTTTTAAAATTTTTTTTCATACATCCTGCACACATTAAACATAAAAAAACAGGTTACTTGAAGAAGTTTTAGCTGAATAAAAACAATAAACACATTATTACTAACCTACTTTTTCTCGTTTTCTACAGGTTTATAGACCATTTGCCAAATTTCAAAAATGTCCAGTAATTTTAACTGTGAAAATATTCCACTCCAAACTGAGTTATTTTACAAATGCACAGAGGACACATATGTAAAATAATAAACAAAAATTACTAATTACATAAATTCTATATAATTTTCTTCAAACTGAATTTACAATCAAGATTAACATACAAATCATGTTTCATGTAAAATGAAACTGATTTCATTGAAAGTAAAATGAAATGAAATGAAATGAAATAAATAGATAAATAGATGAATTACATATGTTTGAAATGATTTGCAGAGAGTGAGTGCTCAAACTTGCTTCATATATATTGCACCTTTGAATTATTCAAACAATGATAATACTACAGTCAAGCATAATAAACAAACGTCTGTAGATGCAAGTAATAAAGTTGGCCAGAAATGTACTATAGTGACATGTGACTTGGCTGTAGCTAAGAAGGCAATTAATCACTCTTCTCGAGGATATAAAGAAATATTTCTAGATTTGAACAATGATCTGTTGCAACAGAAAAATCTAACGCCTGATGCAATATCTGCCACTGAAACAGACTAATACTGTCACATGTATTTGACCCTGCAATATGTTCTCTGGAATGTTATTTAAATTCGTGAGTCAGATTTATTATTAGTTTGTTTGTTGATATATATTTTACGAAAGCACTGTTATCTGACCGGTGTTACAATTTCTTGTTTCAATTTTTGCCACAATAGGTCTAAAGGCAAAAATAATAAGTGTCAGGTATGTAATTTCTTTTCTCAAGCATTTAGCCATTTAGAAACAGTCGAGATGTCATGGAAATAAGACCAGCAACCTAAAGTGTAGTTTAGCTTAATACTGTCTATCAATTTTTTTCGCTAAATACGCAATAATTATAATTAAAGTTACCAAGTCTAGAAACGTCAACTAAACATTTCTATCATCTGCCATACCTTTATTTACGTGGACGTAATAGCATTCCTTTTTTGATCGACCATGTGTAATAGAAACGCAAGTTTAATGCTCTTTAGAAGGTATGACGGTTTTTGATCTTGTATTGGATTTTGCATTTTATACATTTAGAACCTGTATAAACAAACAAAAGAACTATTTTTAAATGTTATACTGAACCAGCCGCCAAACCCATGTTCCGTTGCTTAGTTGCACACTTGATTCCTTGCATATTTTAAATAATGTTTACTTTTAAGATAATGCCAACAAATGAAAGACTTTCCAGTCATACAAAATGTAAAGTTGATGGTAAAACTGATCTAAATTAACTTTGCTTCTTTGCCTATTAAACGTTTTAGTGGATTGTAAAATATAGTCTCACTAAAGTTTATGTTATGTTCTGTGTTTTATTCTCTGCTCCAAACGAATTGCAAAGAGCATCAATTGTTGTCACGCAAGTATCAAAACGAGCATATTTGCAACGGTAATTTTGTCCTGTTATTTAGTTCAGGTTAACACTTCTTTCATCATTCACATCTTACTTTTTTATAAGTAGGGTTTATTTCGAGTTGTTGAGAATTGTGTGTACACATGCAATACTTACCGTTGGTATTTAATTAATTTCATTGCACTGTAGGTGGATCAGTGATAGTCTAGTAGAAGCTATCCAGTTATTTACAACAGAAATTGTAGTTTTAACGGCCATTCCAAATCAGAGTATACTGATAAAGGAGTCGCAAAAGTATGAGAGTGAAATACAGCATTTGTCAATTTAAGACACGAATATTACAAATAAATAGATGGCTCATTAGCATAGACAAATAGATTAGTGCCTAGAACTAAATAATCAAACGCTGAAAGGTCGTGATAAATATGTGATCAAATTGAAACACTGGAAACATTTTCATGATAAAGAAGCGTGACATTAGTTTTTATTAATACTTTATTACATATAAGCAAGTGTTTCCATACACAAACAACAAAAAATAATATGAAACAAGAGTTGTATATAAAAAATCTAAAAACTAAGCATACATGAAAAATTGATCTCGTCGGTAAAACGATCCTGTCGGCATTCCGTCGGGATAGTGAGATGTCATAGCGCATCCATAAAACATTGTCAGTTTTTATATTCCTTCGTCAGATTGTCTTATAGTGTTTTAATATGCTGAAGGTAGGAAACAAAACACAATATGAGTAAAGGTTAGTAGATAATATAATTATTATCATATATAAACCTATATATACATTTTGCTTTCATAAAGTCAATCACATATTGTTCAAATTGCCATAAAAGACACACACCTTAGCACTAATTAACTGTGCTGTTTAAATTGAAAATTAAATATATGCGTATTAACCTTGTGTTATGTTTTTGAAATTAGTCTAAATGTTTGAACAAATATCTTACTTTTATAGAAAGAATATTCTTTACATATTCATTTATTAACACATTTCATAGAAATCCATTTACTTTGAAAACCTTAAAACGCAATAAAATTGGATTTAATGTCGCGGTTTCAAAACTTACATTTTGTAAGGGCAACACCACCTCCCATTCCGGCGCCATATCCGCCACCGTAGCCGCCACCCATACCACCTCCAACACCGCCACCTATACCACCTCCAACACCTCCACCCATACCACCTCCAATACCGCCGCCTACACCACCTCCAACACCGCCGCCTACACCACCTCCAACACCGCCTCCTGAAGTAAAGAAATAAAAAACTTAATCAGTCCTTTCAAACGAACGTTCTTGCGCCGAAATAATGCTCAGACCAGAATTCCGACTCGTTACTGTTCCATATTTTTAAGTTAAATAAGTCAAACGTTATGTTGTTTAAGTTGCAATTAAATATTCCGTGAGTCTTTAGCTTAGAGTAAAGGTTGATGTTAAAATTTAATTGAGAGCCATAGCTTGAAACAACAATTGAAACTTTACTAAAATATAAACAACTAAGTATTTCATAATTATATTATTATAGTTATGTTAACACAGTAGTGTAGTAAAAAAGAAAACTGACAAATAAAATGGTGATTTCAATTCAACTAATTATACATCTTTACAATAGCATAGAAAGAAAGATAAAAAACAACAAAGCGCTCAAACGCCAAATGTTTCAGTTTGAACTAGTGACATTTAGGCCATTTATCCTAGAAACACGGGTCATTACCTATGTCACCTCCGTATCCGCCTCCCATGCCACCACCAGTGATAATTTTGATAATACCACCTCCACTTGCTCCGCCCATACCTCCTCCGATACCACCTCCGTAACCTCCTAAACACATTATTATTATTTATACTATTATGCTACTTTGTCTTAAAAATACTTCTGCGATGTATTTGGAAATTCGATAAGGATGTTTAATCATGATTTGTATCTAAAGTGCACATCCAACAGTAATATATCCTTTAACATTTCTAATAACATCAGTATCTTGTTCTGTCAGAGCTTTTTTATTTATTCACTATTCAGGTAAATTTAAATCAAAAAGGATTGAGCTGATAACACCATTTTCGGAATTTTGAAGACTTCTCAAGATCGTTAACAGTTAAATACGTAAGAATATTAAAATAACAAACTACAAACATTTTATAAACTGCATTAAAGCGTTACACAAATATATACAAACCACCGTATCCACCGCCATATCCTCCTCCTACACCGCCGCCGATACCGCCTCCGATGCCACCTCCGATACCGCCTCCGACACCGCCGCCGATACCGCCTCCCATACCACCTCCGTATTTACCACCCATACCTCCGCCATAACCGCCACCATATCCTCCTCCTACACCACCGCCGATACCGCCTCCGATGCCGCCTCCGATACCGCCTCCGACACCGCCGCCGATACCGCCTCCCATACCACCTCCGTATTTACCACCCATACCACCGCCATAACCGCCACCATAGCCGCCGCCATAGCCTCCACCGATTCCGCCTCCTACACCGCCCCCTACTCCGCCTCCTACTCCGCCTCCTATACCCGCGCCACTTCCGCTTCCAGATACGATGACAACTCCACCTCCGCTGCCACCACCCATACCGCCTCCGTATCCACCGCCATATCCGCCACCAATACCGCCGCCGTATTTTCCACCTCCCATACCGCCTCCGTAGCCGCCACCATATCCGCCACCGTAGCCGCCTCCGTATCCTCCACCCATACCGCCGGCACTTCCGCCGTCAGATACGATGACAACTCCTCCACCGGTTCCACCGCCAGCGCCGCCTCCGTATCCGCCACCGTATCCACCTCCGTATCCACCGCCGTAGCCACTACCGGAACCGCCTTAAAATATAATATAATTCGGCTTAATGTTATTAACAAAAATTGATAAAAATTCATAAAAATATCTAATTATCGCATTAATATGAAAACTGCATGGTTCGCTTTTAAATCGCAATAATATCAAAACTGTGTGGTTCGCTTTTATGATCAAAACTGATTTGAACTCCCCTTCCCCAATTACGCTTCAAATCACTTCGTATATCATGTCGTTTTACATTTTAATATGTTTGTTGTTATTTTCATTGATCAGCAGAATCGTGTGATTCCTTTTTATAGGACACCAACTAGCAGGAGAATTATCTTCCGTATAAGTATCTATTGAATCAGTTTAAATATTAACGTAGATTAACAATTAGCATTTTCTTTCATCTTCAATGTTTTCTGAATATTTTCTGGCGGTTAATGAAATCATGGAAACCTGGCAACTGACTTCGGGGACATTTTTGAAACCTACCTTTACCGATGGCCATTACGGCGCCAAAGAGTGCCAACAGGATAACTGACTTCATATTTGAGTGATTGTCTGAAAAACACGAAGTTGCATTTTGGTTTTCTAAATTAGTCGTCATTTCATTTCTAAATATGAAAACACTAAATTAGGAAGTTGTAATATTTCAGCATTCAATAAGTTATTTAAATTATAAATAAGAAGATGTTTTCTATATGTTTGGTCCGTGATTTTTTTAGAAGAAACGTGTTTTGATTTGTTTTACTCAAAGTTCTATTTTACTAATACGACAAACATTGAGAGAAGATTGCAATTTTGTGATAGGTAGAATGCTTAATTTGTGAATAAAATATATCCCACCACCATCGTTTGTTCGATTTACTTTTTCAGATCAATTTACATACTACTACCGGTATCAATTTCACAAACTGAAAAAAGATTTCGTTCCCGTTCTTTGTGTTTTTCAAACCGATAAGTTATACCGAAGGTATAATTTTTGACAGTATTTTTCCAAGTAATTAGTTGAAAATTAGGGAGCCCTAAAAGATATCCAATATCCTTGTTTCACTAGAATATTTCATGTTTTGATATTTCGCCAAATGTAGAAATCATCATCCAATATATTTAACTTAAATAAAATATATAAATCCACTATGTATGAAGAGCTATATTCATTTATATTGTCTTTATATTATATTTATATTATATCTACATAAAGAACATTGACTAACGGCATTTGGTGGTTCACAGACTTTTTACAGTTTGGTTTAAAGAATGTTGCCATGCAAATGTTATATTTCGCTGTCTTTCTTTTGTTTGTTAGTTAGCAGTTTAACGCCGTTTTCAACCACATTTCAGTTACGTAAAGACAAGAAGTTATCGTTACCAGAGTTTATGGTTTCGGTACCATTGCTAACATGTTCTACGCAAGATACTTCCAACTTCTCCACTTGAATCAAAGTCGAAGGACGAATGAATTCAGGCACAGTGTTCTTTATCCATTGTCGAGCTGAACTCGTCCAACTTACGTCAAAGAATCATATTTATACTTTATATTTAGAAAACATAAATTATTATGAATGTGCCATCAAAGTATGTAATTTGTATAATAAATGTGCCTGTTTGTTTGACTTTAAGTGGTATCTTAAGTTGTG
This sequence comes from Mercenaria mercenaria, assembly GCF_021730395.1. NCBI lineage: Eukaryota > Metazoa > Mollusca > Bivalvia > Venerida > Veneridae > Mercenaria > Mercenaria mercenaria. The sequence goes on from NC_069375.1 coordinate 67,154,934, forward strand.
CCACTCTTCCAAAGAGCCAATGTGCTAATGTTTTCCTTCTTTATGTATGTGATTATGTCTATTAAACAGTCCCATATTTTCATACGTTATGCCGTATTGGTAGCTAGGTTCTATGGTTGTAGCTATTCCTGTTTGACTTTAGTCCTTGATATGTATTTAAGTTCAAGATAATTTAAAGGCAAACTAAATTTTGAAAGGAGCTTTCTAATATCTATATTACATGCATACATAATTTAGTTCAAATCTGATCAAAAACATTGAAACAAAACTGCAATATGACAGAAAAGTGTTTAGCGTTAAAATGTAACAACACTTTTAGTATTGAAATAAACAAGATAATGCGCATTCTCATTAGCGATCACTATTTAATTTCTGATTATTCATTTGAAATATTCTAGTCTTAAAAGAAAGCTGTTTTACCAGATAACGACAAATTCTGAATATTTTTAATTAAAAGTAGAATAGTTTACTTACCTGTTTGTGTATGGACGTGTATTTGTCAATTGCGAATATGCTTGCGAAGTTTAGGCCTTTTATACCAAATCATTTAAATCATGTTGAATGGTTGTAAATCAGTCGCTCATGAGAACAGACATTTTTATTACGGGACGTATAATAAGAATCATGTTTAACAAGTTAAAGTTTTTCATTCATATGATAATATTAGGTAAGGATTTTACTAGTCGTTGTTAAAGAATTCAATTAACTACTTTTCTTTTTTTAATGATTAATTTAGTAATTTTAGAATGATGACTCAGGGGCTGATTTACCCATGCAGGGATCCTCGATGAAAATCAGTAAGACCATCAAGTTGAAACGGTGGATTTCTGTAAACAGTACTAAAAATGGAGCTTTGTCATTATTGTACGAACAACTAGTGGTGGCTTTATGATTTCACACTTCACAACTTTAAACTTGGAAGTGTGAGGTACGAAATCATGATTTCACACTTATTTTTTATGTTTTGAGCGAAAATTTGTGAAGAATGAAATCGTAAACTTTATGAATCCACACACAACGACTACACGTGCACGATGTTTTTCAATGTGAATGATGGAATCGTGAAATTTATGATTTCATACTTCACGATTTGGAGCTTTATGATTTTTAAAAAAATCTTGAAATCGTGCAGGTTAAAATCTTGATGTTTATGATTACGTAATTCTTCCTTGGCCGAGTGGTTAAGGTCGCCGACTTCGAATTACATGCCCTTCACCGATGTTGGCTCGAGCCCCACTCGGGGCGTTGAATCCTTCATGTGACGAAGCCATCCAGCTGGCTTACGGAAGGTTGGTGGTTCTACCCAGGTGCCCGCCCGTTATAAAATAATGCATGGAGGAGCACCTGGGTTTTTTTCCACCATCAAAGCTGGAAAGTCGCCACATGACCTATAATTGTGTCGGTGCTACGTTAAACCCAGCAAAAACAAAAAGAGTAAAACTTAACGATTTCAATGTTGCTGTTGTTGTTGTTGTTGGTGATGATGTTGTTTATAAAGAAATCGTGTGGAATCTTGTGATTGATAATTTCGTAGTTTTAAGATTGGAAATTATGTAGACAGAACTGGTCTTTCTTATAAAATTATGTTTTAGGAATTATTATTGCAATACTAGTAATGTGTTAGTGCAAAAATGTAATTGAATCCTGTCTTTCCTGTTAAAACGCCAACATCATGTTATGTAACTTGAACATAACAATTCTTAACCGGAAATAGATAAAACATTTCACCGCAATCAAAATTTTAAACTATGTGCTTATTAGACAGTCACGAGTTCGCCATATGTTATATGACGTTTTACATTATGCAAGCACCACACGTTTTCGTACAAGAGATATGACACTGTTTTCCTTATGAAAGATTTAACTTGACACATTTTTTGTCTCAAAGCATTACATAAAAACCACACGCTGTTTAATTTATGTCTTTATGAAGACGTAAATCACATAGATACGTTTTATGTCTATTAGATGTAATTACATGTGACATATCAAATCAATTTCCTCACATGCGTTGTCGAATCATCGGCTTACGTCTGTTGCGATGCGTTAAATTCAAAAACAAAAAAAGCGTCTTCGCCACAACTTAGGTCAATATTATATATTTTTAACATATCGCCGCTTGTACAGATTAATGATATTCCGATCAATGTAGAATTTCATCAAACTATTAATAAACTATTTATCCAAAGCATCTTTGTATCTAATACCCCAGTCACACATACGGCGCGGATAGCTACGTCAAACCACGGATAGAAACGTAGTAATCCGTATCGATCCGTACCTAACCGTACCTTAAAGTAGTAAACCGTATCAATCCGTACCAGTCCGTACGGCTCAGGTACGGATCGATACGGAATACTACCTTTCTATCCCTAGCTAAACGTTGCTATCTGTGCCGTATGTGTGACTGCGGTATCAAAGAAATTCATCAATGCATCTAGTCAATTGGAAGGGCCGTATGCTTGATTTGTTTTTGTTAGCCCGTTCCTCCGATCAATATTAACATTTGACATCTATGGTAAAATCACATTTAAATGCCATTTTTGAGCAGGTAGGAAATAGAGATCCACAGTAGTAAATGTATCTATGTTCAATTATGTGGTCAAATAAAACAAGTCAAAAGGTTTTCCGCCGCCAGAAATGTATATTCAGATCAGTCATACTGAATGTCCTTTTAATGATCTAAAAATATTTGGGGCCATCTCCAGGTCATGGCAATCTAAATATATTAAATTATATCCTAAAAAATCTAATATCTATAGTTTATGCAAACTAAACACACACCTAACCAGAATCTACTCATCTCTATGAAAAGTTATCAGCTCACTGAACAGCTGATTATTTGTTTACATGTTACGTACGCGGATATTGATGACGTCAAAAACAACCTGTTTTTACAATTGAATTTTAAGAAAAAGCATAATTCCTCAAATCTCCGATAATCGTGGTAATCCTACATCACCACCAAATTATAAAATTCTTGTATCTAAGTTATTTGTCCCAAAGGTCAACCTATGTCGTTATTTTCGAATGCATGGTCAATGTGTGAAAACAAACCCCATTTCGACCTTCTCAATATCCCGGTCTTTGTGCTGGGGAATTCCTAGCTTAAGATACTTCAGCGCTCTCGGTTTTTATGCTCGTTTTGGACGGGAGCGCTGAAGTGTACTCCGTAGGGAAATCATAACAATAATCGTGCTAGAAATCTGACACGCTCGCGTTGGTACATATTAAAAGAAACCGGCAGCAGCACTTTCTAATCAGTTAATATATAATAGTAAAATTTACCATTGTGCCATATTTTACGCATTAAAACCCAAAACTGAAGGCAGAAATACCTGACAATTTCGAACTGGCCAGAAACGTTTACTCCACGCCGCCATCTTGCTCCTTTGAAATACGAGACTGACTTTTCACCCGCGCGAACCGCTATAAGAGAACTTACATGTGCCGCTTTGTGTTTGAAGTTGCATCAGCATCCCGGTGACAAAAAAACTTGGAAAAATGGTTATTTTTTATTGAAATTGATTTGCATTATTATTTTCATAGATAAATCCTTAAGAAAACTTGTATGTATAAATTATTTCTTTTGTTTACAAGGAGCTCTACATGTATATTTTAAGCGGTTCGCGCGGTGACGTCATGCGAGAATCTCGTTGTAGGCATTCAACAATTGCCGCAGAAATGATGCTGATTTAACAGTGACTTGTAAAAATCGGCGATTTTATTGTAAGATTTGCTTGCAGAATTTGATAAATGGTGTTAACTGATGTAGAATTGATTACTTTATAAAGATACCCATACGTCTTCGTTCAGAATTTCAGCTGACTACGTTTGCGATCAAAAGTTGGACAACCTTTTATTTTGGTATGGTTTCATAGTAGGCCTGGTCCAAAACTCTAAAGCCGCAACTATGAAAAAACAAAGTTAACTATGAAAAAGCGGCATTTAGAGTTTTGGAAGCCAGGACTAGGGAATGCGCATGTGCAGAAAAAAATCGAGCTCCTCAAATTATCGATTAAAATGGGAACCAAAAATACATGAGAATTTACCTAAGATACCGTCTAGGCATTTAGTATTTATATACTTTTAGCGCAGCTGAATTATTGTAGTAGTCCATGGCCGAGTGGATAAGGCGTTGAACTACAAATCTTGTGGTCTGGGTTCGTGCTTTTTTAAATTTGTTAGTTATATTGAAAGTTGTTAAATTCTTTTTTTTGCAATATTATTAGCGTGACGTTTCAAACGTCATTCAAACGTAATTTGACGTAACTGTAATGAGCGTTTTATTAATATAGTATTCAACTAGTCAACTATTTAAAACTGACGTTGCAACCAAAATTTTACAAGATGATCATTATATATTTTTATTGATGTGCCCTAGAAGGAACTTATGCTATACTTAAACTTGTTTGATTATTATGTTGGCCAACAAACATTTTTCTTTTATTTAAAAAGCCAGATAATATGTATAACTTTTACAGTTATACTTTTTCTTACAACAGCGTATTTCAGGAGATAGCATACCTTGTTACCAGGGTAAATTCAAATCTTCAGTTGAACTGTAGCAATTTGTTTCGTGTAATTTAATGTTTTAGCTGCTACAATCTCAAGTTCGTTTATCTCTGTCTCTTTTTCCAAGTACAGTTTTTATCCAGGTTTGAAGTACATGACCCTCAAACAGTATTTTATATCGAAAAAAGTTCGAAAATGCGGACATTTAGCTCTTTTCTGTGTATTTCGGGTTCACTGTTATCAAGTCAAGTCAAGTCAAAAGTTAATTAAATGTAACAAAGGTACCTCCGGCCCAAAATACACTACATAATATATAGTAAGTGGTTCAATCAGATAGTTGTGATCCCACAAAATGTATACATATACACTGATTAAGTTGAGATACATATTTCATAGATTCAGCACACAGTCAACTAGCAAACATATCTTAACATAATAGTTCTCTAGGCTGCTGAATATCATAATTAACTGGTCAAACATTATTTAAAAGCTTCTCAAGATACAATGCTGTTTGATATAACACCTTTTCATTATCAGAGCTAAGTATGTTATAAAAACTTTGTATACTTCTGTCAGATGAATACCAATTAAGAAGATACTGATTACGGATCTCATTAAATTTCTCACACTGAAAAAAAGCATGATATTCACATTCAACAATACTAGTGTTACTTCTATTATAACAAAATTGGCAGATACGAGATTCAAAAGGGGTATTATTGTGCCTACCAGTTTCAACATGCAGCTTATGGCTTGAACAACGAACTTTTGACATTGCTAGCCTGTATTTAAATGGCAAATTTATTGTAAGGTAACGTTCTGTATTTAATAGGGAATCGATCTTACCGGTTTTCGTCGCGAAGCGACGAAAATCGGGATCGAATCCCACTACGGTAACATACGAGGGTATCCAAACAACACATACTATCCAAATAAAAAAATATGGAGTTCCGGTTTAGACCATGGGCGTGCTACGACCCCGATGAAATTCGGGATATCACGGTCTTCGTTAATGTTAATAAGCGTCCGTCAGATCAGTAGGCGAAACGCAATATCCGCACAATAAGATGTCTGCGACCCGAAAGAATATTCAAAGTAAGCTGTTAATTTTGTTGCGTCAGAAGCTAATCAGCCGGTAACGTGACTATATACACTGATATAATTTGTGATACAAACATGCTTTATTCAATACTGAGTACAGTAGCATTTTTAAACGGCGACATTTTGAACATTTTTATATTTAGAGTGAGAGTGAATACACGTTACATTGGCGCCGACATTTTGAAAATTTGAGGATAGGGCAAACGAACCACTGTGGCCATAGTCGACCTAACCCTAACCTCTAGTCAGTATATTAGAGTCATAATTTTAGTGGTGCAAAGCCTGGACTATGGCCGACAAAACTATAGGAAGTAGTGTTTCCCAACAAAAACATTCTCCAACGAGTTCTTCAGCTCGGGGAATGAGAGAATAGATTGGAATAGATTCACCTTGGTGTCGCTTTTCATATCGTATTTTAATTCCTTTCCGGTACTTAAGTTTCTTTGAACTTCTCTGTTACTAAGCCTATATTGAATTTTTAAAATTAAGAGATCTGTGATTTTACTTGCAGGCATGACTGATTAATGGAATTATTTTACTTTTATATAGAATATGGACGGCACTCCAGTACAGCATGTGCATGGTTGGACCTGTTGACATTTTTAGAAACGTGAGTAACTAACTTCCCATTGTATAATTAATAATGTAAACAAACACCCCACCCATAAAAAGCATTAGAAATTCCTTATTTTTACATTTTTTTATTTATCAATTTGAAATGGGCCTTTTAAGATTATTTTTTCCTAAGGCTCGTTGTATGTATACACAGTATTAAGTTGAGCTTATGATTCTGCCGATAAGCTGTGCTCGGCCTAAATATAGGGAATCGGATCGGCTTATAGAAAAAAATATAGATTTTAAACAGGTTAGTAACATTGCCCTATCGGGCTTTCGACATAAAAAGTAACATTTTTTGAAAAATAGTAAAGATATTTCTTTCAAACTTGGTTCATCTGTTCATGACACGAATAAATATATATAAAAATAAAAATAACTTGGGCTTCAGTTTTGGTAGAATTATTTCCCCTTTTCAGATTTTTATGACGCATAATTTTTGAAGTCCAAAAAAGTTATGTGTTAATGCATTACATTATGCTATTGACGTTTGTTTCATATATTCCACACTCATTTGACACCGTGCAAATTGTCAACAGTCGGTTATCAATAGCGTTGATAAGCGCAACTTGGCGCAGACATGCAATTCGGCTCGATCTTTCTTTGTAATATATAATACTGTTTACATGTCGTACCGATACAACCACATTTTAAAATAAATTTGTATTGATACGTCCACATTTTAAGATAAAGTCATATCTGATCCCTAACAAGTTCGTAGTTACAAAAATACAGCCCTTATCTGGAGTTCTGAAGCATGCTCGATTAGTTGATCAGAATTATGTCTGTAAAATTATGAAGAAATTGAATTCAAACTGTTCCATAAATGCAAGAATTTAAGAGTTAGTCAGAACCATAATCATACAGAAGATGTAATTACTTTCCAGGGTTGTTATTTTTTGGCCGTTTTTATAGCCGTTATTTGGCTATATTCCCAATGCCAAAAAGTATGTATTTTCCCAAAATGAGTGCAAAAATTCCCAGTCTACATTCTGAAAAAAATTTCATCACAATTTCACAAATATTGACCAAATTATAGACAATTTTGTGGTGGAAGTATGTTAAATAGGTTGTACAATGTGAAACAAGTGTATGAGATAGTGCTTAAACACATCTTTACTATTTCCTATGGGACTAAATATTTCCCAATTTGGAACATTTATGCATCAAAATTCCTAATTTTGGGGGTATAGGTTATGTTCCCAAATTAGCTAGAAAAAACTCTACTTTCACAAATCACGGGGCTCAAATTTTGGACTCGCTAAATGCAAGTCAATTTCATGGAATGCAAGTTAAGATAAAAATTTCACACAGTTTATTTTGCAAATACAAATGATAGTCAAAATTGTTGCGGTTTTTGTTAATGTTTGTAGATTCGCTTTCATTTGAGGATAACAGAAAACACAACATCTTTTTTGGTTAGCCATTTTTTGTTGAATGGATTACTGATTATAAAGAAATGTAGAGGTCTATCTTATAATTAAATCTAGAACGCAGGCTATCTTACTAATTCGTACATGTATACAGTTGAATCACTGTTTATAATATTAGGTACAAAAATTTGCCTTGCCGTAGTTTCAGCCAGTAGTTAAGTTACGCCATCAATGATGCATTCCGAATTACTTTGATGGTCATTTTGAGTTATAACGCACAAAATTGTACGCCAAGGAAAACCGTGCAAACAATATTGATGTTCTAGCATGATTTTTTAGGATATTCTAACATTCTTAATTGAAAGTCTAAATTTGCAAGTAGATTTCAGATTTAGCAACAAGAAAAAAAAGCTACATGCTAAAATTTGCAGTACGTTGGTCAAAAAAGTTAAATTTGAGCTCTGCAAATGCAAACTGAGGCTGCTCACATTACTTTTTGGTCCGATGCATTCAGTTCCTGTTCTCCTAGGAATCCCCAGTCGAGCATGTCCCAAACAATAATTGAGCCGTGCCATGAGAAAACCAACATAGTGGGTTTGCAACCAGCATGGATTCAGACCAGCCTGTGCATCCGCGCAGTCTGGTCAGGCTCCATGCTGTTCGCTTTCAAAGCCTATTGGAATTAGAGAAACTGCTAGCGAACCGCATGAATTCTGACCAGACTGCGCGGATGCGCAGGCTGGTCTGGATCCATGCTGGTCGCAAACCCACTATGTTGGTTTTCTCATGGCATGGCTCATATGATGAAGTATTTTGAGGGTATGAGCTAGACCAGTTGTTTTATGGTTCAAAATTCAGCTTTAAGTTCAGCCATGTGAAATTGGTGTCAGGCTTGGAAAATTTTCTATCTGGTTGCCAGCATGGGTTAGTTCAAATCTGAATTTTGTACACTGCACACATACTCAAATACGTTTAAAGTTATACGTTTATGAATCATGACCGTCAGATACCAATAAACGTTGTAGCATTTTGTCGGCTCCTGTGTTCATACTAAACTGAGGAAGGCAGAACAGATTCTTCTAGCTGCTTTACCAGTCTGTTTTTGCCTTTTAATGATTACCGAGCAAAGTGAAGGTCATAGACCACCAAGTAAAAAAGGTACCTGGAATTCACTGGGTTAAAGTAATGTTGGCTGTTCTGGCTGGTCAGTCGTGTAAACAAACCTACTCATACAGTGACTTTTCTTTTTTCAAACTGAAATTTTAAACCGCATTTACTTCGTTTCATTATACATTTTGACAAAATTTGCTACTGTTTTATTTTCATTAAAAAATGCCGATGATATAATTCATAATAATTGGGGTCATCTTATTGGCATGAAATTTGAAAAAACTGCGAAAAGGATGTTAGCCCTTAGACCTTTGAAATTTCAAAACAGCTGGTTGTCCATGTTTTCTTAATTTGATCACTTTTCGCTATTTTCAGGCATCTTGGTCTATTATACAGAGTATTGTTGTACTGCTCCAAAGTGCTTGTTGACAGACTGAAACCACTTGCTTGCGGCTCATAAGGTATTTCTATCTTTCTGTTTCTTTATTATGTAGTTGCAGCTGTGGGAAGCAGTTTCAATCATTCAAAAAGCATGATCAGGTATACTGTATACAAATTAGTATTTGTGTGAACAGATTTTTGCGATTGAGTCAGTGCATAGAATCAAATACCAAGGAAATTAGGCGTAAAAATTGTCTGTTTCCTGTATCCTGACCTACCATAAATTTTTGGCCCGACCCTAAATGGACGGTCTGTCCGCCTTTGTCTTTGAGAACATTTTTTTTCAACTTTTTGACAAAAAGTTGCAAAACTGCACTTTTTATGCTTTAAACATGGACAGTGATGTTATAAATCAACTTATTGATGTTCTAGAGGCATAACCCCACTATTTGTATTCATTTTTTGACACAAAAATTATTTCCAAAAAGTCTCCCTAAAAATAATTTTAAAAAATCCAAAGAAAAAGTTTTTCTGACCTATCTACCCTAATTTTTTTTAGCATTTTACCGGAAACAAAATTTTTTTTGGACCTTAGTAAAGACTCCATTTCATTTTCTTGATGATAAAGCATTTCTGGACAAAACCATAAAATATAATACATGCATGTATGCAAATTTAAACAATTATTAGCTCGATCACCTGTCACAGGGTGACAACATGAGTTGATGTCCGTCATGTGCCAACAATTTGTAAAAAATCTTCTTCAGAACCACTGGGCAGGTTTACACCAAACTTCACAGAATGATCATGGGGTGGTCCTCTTTCAAAATTACCCATAGAATTTAATTCCATATAGAACTCACCGAAAAGAAAAACTTTGAAAATGATTTCTTGTCAGAAATTGTTAGCTGGCAGGGCTTTCATCCTTACATGAATGAGGCCTATATTCGGCCACTTCCCAATAAAAAAAATATTGCATTTTTTCCATGCAAGGTAACATTTCCCAAAAATCACATCAACAAATGGTTTAATTTTATTTACATTTTAGTGTTACCGGAGGAAGCGGTTCTCAGATATTGATTTTTTAGCTCACCTGTCAATAGTGACAAGGTGAGCTTTTGTGATATCGCGGCGTCCGGCCTTGCGTCGGTAAACTTTTGCTTGTGACCACTCTATAGGTCACATTTTTCATGGGATCTTTATGAAAGTTGGTTGGGGTCTCTTTTTATCAAGTTACAATATTTGATTTCTGTTTTACAGGTTCACTTCTTGAGAGCAGGCAGCTACAAATGGAAGGTCAACAAATCCAGTATACTTAAAAAGCAAGAAAGAAACGCCAGAAAATATAAAAAGACAGAAGAACAAGGGAACTTTAATAAAAAAACAAAACTTTTAAGGATAGGAATTCAGGATTTACTTAGAAACTAGATTTATTTGAGAACAGCAGTGTTTGACTAAGCTCTGTTACTTTAAGAGATAATGTTATTATCACATTGGTTTTGTTATTGTCGAGCCCGCTTGCAGATGCGAAGACATATTGTCCAAATGTCCTATTTGGTGTATTGCGTGCGTCCGTCCGGATTTATTTGTCCGGACCATAATTTGGACAGGCATGAGCAATCTTGTTTAATATGGTATGAATGTTAACCTCATTGAGACGGAGTGTCATGCGCAAGCCCAGGTTCCCATCTCAAAGGTCAAGATCATACTTACAGGTCAAAGGTCAAATTCAAAAATGACTTTGTCCGGAGCATTTCTTCTTTTTGCATGGAGGGATTTTGATGTAACTTGGCACAGTTGTTCACCATCATGAGATGGAGTGTCATGCGCAAGAACCAGGTCCCTAGGTCTAAGGTCAAGGTCACAGAGGTCAAAGGATACAAGAATGTCAACTTTGTCTGGAGCATTTCTTCTTCATGAATGGAGGGACTTTGATGTAACTTGGCACAAATGTTCACCAGCATGAGACGGAGTGTCTTGCGGAAGAACCAGGTCCCTAGATCTAAGGTCAAGGTCACACTTAGAGGTCAAAAGTCAGATACAAGAACGACATTGTCTGGAGCATTTCTTTTTATGCCCCCGAAGGGAGGCATATAGTTTTTGAACCGTCTGTCGGTCTGTCAGTCTGTTGGTCTGTCAGTCTGTCAGTCTGTCCGCAATTTTCATGTCCGGTCCATCTTTGTCATCGATGGATGGATTTTCAAATAACTTGGCATGAATGTGTACCACAGTAAGATGACGTGTAGCGCGCAAGACCCAGGTCCGTAGCTCAAAGGTCAAGGTCACACTTAGACATTAAAGGAGAGTGCATTGATGGGCCTGTCCGGTCCATATCTTTGTCATCGATGAATGGATTTTCAAATAACTTGGCATGAATGTGTACCACAGTAAGACGACGTGTCGCGCGCAAGACCCAGGTCCGTAGCTCAAAGGTCAAGGTCACACTTAGACATTAAAGGATAGTGCATTGATGGGCGTGTCCGGTCCATATCTTTGTCATCGATGGATGGATTTTCAAATAACTTGGCATGAATGTGTACCACAGTAAGACAACGTGTCGCGCGCAAGACCCAGGTCCGTAGCTCAAAGGTCAAGGTCACACTTAGACATTAAAGGATAGTGCATTGATGGGCGTGTCCGGTCCATATCTTTGTCAACCATGGATGGATTTTCAAATAACTTGGCATGAATGTGTACCACAGTAAGACGACGTGTTGCGCGCAAGACCCAGGTCCGTAGCTCAAAGGTCAAGGTCACACTTAGACGTTAAAGGTCATTTTTCATGATAGTGCATTGATGGGCGTGTCCGGTCCATATCTTTGTCATTCATGCATGGATTTTAAAATAACTACGCATGAATGTGTGGCACAGTAAGACGACGTGTCGCGCGCAAGACCCAGCTCCGTAGGTCAAAGGTCCTAAACTCTAACATCGGCCATAACTACTCATTCAAAGTGCCATCGGGGGCATATGTCATCCTATGGAGACAGCTCTTGTTGATGCATAGAGGGATTTTGATTTAACTTGGCACAATTGTTCATAATCATGCGACGGAGTATCATGCATAAGGTCCTGGAATTACTTCCCTTTGTTGTTACTATGAATAGCTTACATTTGTAATTTTTTTATTACTGGTCGTAGGGAATAATCAAGACAACTTTTCTGTAGTACAACATGCATGTTACATCCAATTTTCAGGTGTATTTTGACCAATCTCTGCTGGTGCGGATTTTTGTGTGGACTTAGAATTTTTTTATATTTTTTGTTTTTAATTTTTTTATATTTTTTTTTTTAAATTTTACGTTCCTTTGTTGTTACTGTAAATAACTTATATTGTAACTTTTTGCAATCTCTTTTATTTGGCATAAATGTTTGACTCAATGAGACAAGGAGTGTCATGCACAACTCCCTGTCCTTTTGACAGCTGGTGGGCTTGACATATTGCCCGTGGGCATCTAGTTCTCATATTTTTCATGAGATTTTAAAGAGAATGTTCTGTTATACCCCCATGTAGTAAGCTTGTCTGTCTTTCAGTTAGTAGGTTTTCATGGCTTCCAGATGATAACTCATGAAAAGCTTGACCGATTTAAATATTTTTTGGTACATAGCTACAGGTCAAGTTCGACTTTGGGGTCAGTAGGTCAAAGGTCAAGATAACTTGCAAACGCTTTGGCCTGGGATCATAGCTTTTGTAACACAGGTGTAACATGATAAAATACAGGTTGTTTGAATTTGAGGTCAGTAGATCAAAGGTCAAGGTCACAGTGACCTTGAACAGTTGAACCGTTTCTGAATGACAACTTTGGACCTTGAGCCTAGGATGATAAAGTTTGGTACACAGGTGTCACATCATGAATTACAGGTCAAGTTTTACTTTGAGGTCAGTAGGTCAAGGTCACAATAAGGCAAAACAGTGAAATGTTTTTCAGATTATAACTTGAGAATGCTTGAGCGTAGGATCATGAAAATTGTTAGGGAGGTTAATTATGACCAGCAGGTGACCCCTAATGATGTTGAGGTCAGTAGGTCACAGGTCAAGATCACACTGACCCGGTTCTTTAAAATGATGCATGGAGGGGCACCTGGGGTCTTCCTCCACCATTAAAACTGGAAAGTCGCCATATGACCTATCCTGTGTCGGTGTGATGTTAAGTTCAACAAAATAAATTATGGTTCTTTAAAACGGTCTTTGGACAATAACTTCAGGATGCTTGGGATGAGAAACACAAAATTTAGTACAAGGTTGGTCTTGACCAGCAGATTACCTGTGTTGATTTAGAGTTCCAAAGGTCAGGATGACCCGGAACATTTAAACCTTTTCCATACAACAACTTGAGAACACTTAGGCGGAGGATCATGAAACTATGGAGATTGAATTTGAGGTCATTAGGTCATAGCTCAAGAAAATGCTGCTTTGATATTGGCTTAGTTCTGTGATAAGGCCATATTGTAGGGGTATAATTCGTCACTCCTGTGACAACTCTAGCATTTAGCTCACCTGAGCGCAAAGTGCTCAAGGTGAGCTTTTGTGATCACCCTGTGTCCGTCCATCGTCAACAATTTGACTGTTAACACATTTTGACCTAATCTTTATGAAACTTGGTCAGAATGTTACCCTCCATAAAATCTTGGACACATTTGATGTTGGGTTATCTTGGATAAAAAACAAGGTCACCAAGTCAAATCAAAGGAAAAGCTTGTTAACACCGTAGAGGTCACATTTAAGACTATATCTTCATGAAACTTGGTCAGAATGTTAATCTTGATGATCTCAAGGACCAGTCTGAATCTGGGTTATGTAGGGTCAAAAACTAGGTCACTAGGACAAATCAAATCAAAGGAAAAGCTAGTTTACACTCTAGAAGCCAAATTTATGACCATATCTTAATGAAACTTGGTCAAAATGTTAATCTTAATGATCCATAGATCAGATTCAAATCTGGATCAAGTGGGGTCAAAAACTAGGTCACCAGGTTAAATTAAGGGAAAAGCTTGTTAACACTCTAGAGGTTACAATTTTGGCCCAATCTTAATGAAACTTGGTCAAAATGTTACCCTCAATAAAATATTGGACAAGTTTGATATTTGGTCGTCTAAACTCAAAAACTAGGTCACCAGGTCAAATCAAAGGAAAAGCTTGTTAACTCTGTAGTGGCCACATTTATGACCATATCTTAATAAAACTTTGTCAGAATTTTAATCTTGATGATCTATAGGCCAAGTTAAATCTAGTTTAGGTAGGATTAAAAGTAGGTCACTAGGTCAGATCAAAGGAACAGCTTGTTAACACTCCAGAGGCCACATTTATGACTGCATCTTCATGAAACTTAATCAGAATGTTAATCTTGATGATCTTTCAGTCAAGTTTGAATCTGGGTCATGTGGGGTCAAAAACTAGGTCACCAAGTCAAATCAAAGGAAAAGCTAGTTAACTCTTTAGAGGCTACATTTATGATTATATCTTTATGTAACTTGGTCAGAATGTTGATCTTGATGATCTTTATGTCAATATGTCAGGTGAGTGATACAGGACCATCATGGCCCCTCTTGTTTATTTGTTCTTGTTGCAAGAGAAATTGTACATTTTAGAATACAGATTACAGCAAGTCACATTTTCTTTATTTTGACAATACTTATTTCAAAGCGTGACAAAAGCATCCAGTACTGTTATTAAAAGTTGTTATTCACAGTTCAGCTATATTTCATGTATGGATAAAAAATTTTTGTGATCTGTGATCATTATAAATGTGTATACAGATAAAACTTAAACATGTGAACAGTTTATTCAATAAATAAAGTGTAATGCAAGTCTTTGTGATGTGTATATAAAAACAAAATTAGGATTTGTTTTACGGAGTAATTTCAGAATTACAATTAACACAAATAGAAAAAGCCAAGCCTGCACAAGAAGGCTAATATGTCTCCCTAGACTGAGCTCTTAACCTGCGGTGGTGCAAATAGATTGTTAATGTGTGTCTGTCTGTTAAGTCTTGTTAACAGTGAGTTGCAATCTAGTAACTTTTCAGTTTGTATGATTTTTAGCTTACCTGAAGCACAGTGTGAGCTGTTGTGATCACCTTAAATCTGTCATTGTGCTTCTCAACAATTTGCCTGTTATTAAACACCCTAGTAGACAGTTTTTGGTTGCGGGTTCTGACAATCATGTAGCATCTTTATTTGATTCCAAATCACATCCAAAGGAATTTGTTCATGTGCTACACAAAGTAGTCCCATTCATCAACAATGCGGATGAATTATCAATGATCAAGCAGTTCTTATTTCTAACCATTCACACTAGCCATTTAGATTATATAAGATCTGTCAATGATCAGGTATTCCAGCCCATGGTTACATCACTGACCTCCAGCTGTTCATGTAAGGTCAGGCAGAGTTTATCTTAGATATAAGGCACATTAGTATTTGTTTCTTGTACATGTATATTTATAGACTGGCATTTAAAATGAAAATAACTCTACCAAAACCCGCAACCATCAGACATCTCGAGGCTTTGATTTTAAATGTTGAAGGGATGAGTTGAAGTCTGATCGATTCCCGATTGAGGCAGTGCCTTATTTCATATTAAAGTTTTAAAATGTTTATAATGGTGACATCTACTTGATTCATCGATATACTCTTTCCAGTTTTGTGTATGACAATCTATGAGTCTTTGACGAAAAATACTAACGAAGTAGTCAGTATCTCCAACATCATGTGAAACCCAAACATAACCAAAACCAAACAAAAATAGTAAGTGTTTGAGCTGAGTAGCCCAGGTGATTCTGCCTACGTTATCTAAAGATTTTAGCATATAATAACACCGTTTAGGGTATCTTGAATTATCCATCCGTATAAGTTTACACCAATACTTAACACAGTTTGAATAATAGGTTATACATATTGGTAGTCTGCCACATTCTCCCAAAACAATTAAATTATTCGTTGAGTTTTTTACTCCAAGAAATTTTTTACAAAACTTAGTATGTATGGTTTCTATTTCTGGCGAATATTTATATCCCCAAATCTGAGATCCATAGCAGAGTACTGGTTTTACCATAGCATCAAATAACTGAAACAACTGTTTAATGCTAAAATATCCAAATGGCCTTTGATAGTTATACATAGCATATATCGACTGTTGTGCCTGTGACGCTAACTTTTCTTTAGCTGCTGTCGAAGATAAGGTCGGCGTAAATAAGATGCCCATATACTTATAAACAGTCGTAACGCTAACTAATTGGCCACGGAAAAACCGTCTTTCATTAATTCTTAAGGGTCCACCATTTCGAAATACAATTATTTCAGTTTTACTGAGGTTAACTTCCATTCCTGTTGAATTACAAAATTGTAAATACGTTGAGTTGTTGTTGTAACTTAAATACAGTTTCTGCACAATTTGCAATGTCATCTGCAAACATCAGACATAATATATCAGGTATTGAATTGTCGATAAAAATACCTGAATTACATTTTTCGCGCAGTAAGGAGGATAATTGATCAATAAATAAGGAAAAAATCACAGGACTACTTATGTCCCCTTGTCTTGTATCAATGTTACAAGGAAAATAATCCGTCACTCTCCCCGTTAATGTCTTAACACAAGATTGTAAATTTTGATACATTTGAGCAAGGATCCTGAGAAAATTACCGTTTACACCTTTAGATTGTAAACTTTCAAATAACTTTTTATGGTTAAACTTATCAAAAGCTTTCTTGAAGTCGACATATAGGCAGTAAAAACGACCACCAGATCTAGACAAGTATTTCTGAGCCATGGCTTGTAAACAAAACACGTTATCAATGGCAGAATAACCACGTCTAAAACCTGCTTGGGCTTCATCAATTTTTTTGTTGTTTTCAGCCCACGAATATAAACGTGAGTTCATGATATTAGAAAAGTTTTTGTACATTGTGGTAGTTATAGATATACCTCTATAATTGCTCGGATCATTAAGGGCTCCTGACTTATGTATTGGACAGATTATACTTTGACCCCAAGAAGTAGGGAAACTCCCACTCATGAATATCTTGTTAAATAGAACGCATAGTACATGAGCTATTATATCATCTGTATACTTATAAAATTCTGCATTCAATCCGTCGTTACCTGGGCTTTTGCCGATTGCTAATTTTAAAATGGAGCTTCTAGTTTCCTCTAAGGTAATTTCAGAATTTAGAAATTGATCGCGGGGACCCTCATCATTAATAACAATGGCTTCTGCAGACTCATCAAATAACAGGCTACTGAAATATGTAAACCATTCATTTGCTGAAACAGTTAAACTATTTACGCTCTGATTGGGTCTAGATTTCTTCAGTACTTTCCATAACTGATTGATGTTATTACAACATTCAACGAGTTTAATGCGTTCTCTACTTTGAAAAGCATACTTTTTCTGATTTACAGCATTTTTGAAAATACTTTTCCTCTCTTTATAACATTCAAGGTCTTGATTACAGTTTGTTGCTCTAAACTGACGCAGAGCCCTATATTTACTGAGTTTTAATATTTCGCACTCCTCATCCCACCATTTTGGTTGAGTTACTGATAATGTAGTATTGCTAGATTTAGAATACACTCGCATATGTGATGCTGCTTCTTGATATACATTAGTTAATGTACCAACTGCTCTATTTATGTCTGTATTTATAAGATTGAGAAAGGAGTCTCGGTGCTGTTCAAAAAGATTATTAAAAACAGTGAAAAAAGTATGGCTCTTATTAGAATCCCATTTAAATTTCGGAAATATCATTCCAGATGTACTCTCTGAGACCAATGTTTGTGTTTCATTATGACTGTATATACTAAAGTGTAATCTACAGGCTACGGGAAAATGGTCCGATTCATCCCTTTCCAAGACATCGAAATATGAAACATGATTAAAAAGATCTTCACATGCTATCATATAGTCTACCACGCTAGCTCCATCCCCAGATAAACAAGTAAAATTACCTTGAGAATCATCAAAACGACCATTTAAAACATGCATGTCGTGGGTACAGCAAAAATTTATAAGAGTTCGACCAAAATTATTACACCGATTGTCTTTACTTTGCCTTTGGATATCAAAGAAGCTACTATTATATTCTGTATCACCAAATACATAAAAAAGGTTATCTGCTGGTATATAATCTAAAAGATCCTTAATCCTAGTATTCAAATCCCCAGCCCAGAAAAACATAGCATCAGGAAAACTTAATCGTATATTATCAATATTATCTTGTATTAGAATAATTCCATTTCTTTCATTATCATGATACAATGATGATAATTCTGGTGATACGTATGAAAAGTACATAATAAGATCTTTACAGTCGCTTATCAACGAAAATTTAAATAGCATCACGATACAATCTTTGAATTCTTTTTTAATTCTAGTAATACTAATATGTTGAAACAACGACTCTTTAATAAATACGGATACTCCGCCACTGTTACGAATTGAGTTCTTATTAACCTTCCGGATATTATCAAAATGCACATAATTACTCATACAATGATCGAATTCACCTGTATAACTTGACCAAGTCTCACATAAACATATAATGTCAAAGCCCTTCAAAAAATATTTTAAAGTACAACCCTCAACGTATTTACTAAGTCCTTGAATATTCCAAGTCACAATATTTACATATTGTAAAAAAACAGTCATTGTTTGGAACACAGAAGTCTGCGTATTAGATAATTTTACTAGTATGCGCATAAGCTTTCTAATATAAGCTTAAAATGTATACAGTATGTCGCGGGCTAGTGTTTCTCATTTTTAAACAACAATGTACGATAACGCGCTCTTCAACGGCTTCAGTGCCATTCTGTTAATGACCAACATGGAATATTAGAGTAATATTATTACCAGAATATCAAGCACTTTACATGGTACCCTATTTATCTTAACGTTTGAAGTAACCGTGGCAACACAGTTTTTTAAAGTATCTTATATCTTGTTTTTTATCGTAATTCCTTAGAAAAAAAATGAAACAAAATTTATCTTTCTCGTTTAATGTAGCTTCAAAACATTTTACTTTTAAAGTAAGTAATACATTCATGTTATGTGCATTTATCCAAACATATTTCAAAGCTTAAAATACTTACAGCAGTACCCTTCGTCTGGCAATTTCATGGAAAAGTCATTGTGCTTGCAATTATTATTCTCATGGATAGTGTTAAAATACAGATAAAGTGCTTAAGTTGTGTTCCCTAAATAGACACGTGTCAACACCTTTGAATTTTACATTTAGATATAAAGGTTACGGTATTCGTTTCCATTGAAATATTAATTGAATTCAATAAATCACTATGTTCTTCTGACATTTGAACAATTACAGTTACAGCACAGTTATAATATATAAGTACCAAATTTTCAATGGAAACTTAAAAATAGTTATTATAAATCAAACTGCTCAATTTTTATTTAAAAATGGCCTTAATTAGTAACCTTCAACCCAGCTATATTCCCAAAAACATTCGTTATCATTATCCATTTTCTTACATTCCTCATCAGGCTTGTGCCTATGTATAATTATAATTTAATTAATTATAATTAATTAACAGATTTGAAATAGTTCAAATTAATTAATAATTGAGACAAAAGTCAATTAAAATAATTGTAATTAATAATTAATAATTGTAATTAATTAATTACTCACTCAGATTTGACCAGTTATTGTCAATTAAATCTAATTATTCTTTATTATTGTGCCTCATCTAGCAGTGATCAGTGAATCAGGTAAATAATTAATTATTTTATAAAATAGTTAAGCACATCCCTGTTCCTCATATTAACATTTCGATATAACTACATAAAAACCGCAAAATATTGATCATTATTCAGAGCGAAAGACTCATAAAAATAGTTTGGCAGATAATGGCTCAACTAAAAAAGAAATGCTCAGAATGACGTACTTTTAAGATATAAGCTATTAATTTTGCGCGCTAACTGACACGTAACGTTATGAAGTCGATGACGTCATATTGAGGCAACAATGTTTCGTAGCGTTTCTGCGGTAATTTATTCATTATTTCAGCATTGTTAAATCATTAAGCATCAGATCAGATACAGGTTGATGAATTTATTTCAAAAGAATAGATATACAAACGCAATTATCTTGTCGTAAACGTTGTCGTAAATCGTCAAGTTAGCCTCCGATTGGGCATGCGCACACACAAATGTTAAGGTACACAAGAGCCGGGAAATAACGTCCTTAAAGAGAAATGACGTCATGACGTTTCAAAGACAGTAAGCACAAAGTCTGGGCGTCTTTTTTTTTTCGTTTGTAGCGATACGCTGTGTTTTTTTTTCTACAGTACATTTTTTAAATCAAGAAATATACTATCGCTTGCAGACTAGTATAAAATACCATATTTTCATACACTGTACTTGTAGAAATTATTCTAGAAAAGAATTTATACTTATAATCGACCGTACTAGGTAAAGAAACTGAAGTTTGTTAAAACTAAACCAAGTGCATCGTATAAGCGTAAGTAAATAGAATTTAAGAGGTTTGCAAAGTACAAGAATAAAATTTAACTTTCGTAACTAATAAAATGCAAAAGTTCAACTTGAATATTTACTTAATGGGATAACAATTACCACTGCACCTTTAAGGAAAATATGAGCCATGCCATGAGAAAACCAACATAGTGGGTTTGCGATCAGCATGGATCCAGACCAGCCTGCGCATCCGCGCAGTCTGGTCAGGATCTATGCTGTTCGCTTTTAAAGCCTATTGGAATTGGAGAAACTGTTAGCGAACAGCATGGATCCTGGCCAGACTGCGCGGATGCGCAGGCTGGTCAGGATCCATGCTGGTCGCAAACCCACTATGTTGGTTTTCTCATGGCACGGCTCAAATCATTAAGTGTGCTTAGCCGTAGTATCGAACGAACGTAATAAAATCTGGAAAGTAGATCCCTCGGAAGCACCGAGAACAATGCAAATAGTGAAAATTGCAGACTCGGTTTGATTGAGTCTGTTCATGAGCAGTAATGGGAAGTGCATAGTTGAATCTGGATAGTTGATCCCTCGGAAGCACCGAGAACAATGCAAATAGTGAAAATTGCAGACTCGGTTTGATTGAGTCTGTTCATGAGCAGTAATGGGAAGTGCATAGTTGAATCTGGATAGTTGATCCCTCGGAAGCACCGAGAACAATGCAAATAGTGAAAATTGCAGACTCGGTTTGATTGAGTCTGTTCATGAGCAGTAATGGGAAGTGCATAGTTGAATCTGGATAGTTGATCCCTCGGAAGCACCGAGAACAATGCAAATAGTGAAAATTGCAGACTCGGTTTGATTGAGTCTGTTCATGAGCAGTAATGGGAAGTGCATAGTTGAATCTGGATAGTTGATCCCTCGGAAGCACCGAGAACAATGCAAATTGTGAAAATTGCAGACTCGGTTTGATTGAGTCTGTTCGTGAGCAGTAATTGAAAATGCAACACTGCCAACGCCCCCTAGCACCGGCTTAAGCAGTATTCAATCTTCAAATCTAAATGAGTTGAAATCAATGATCCCGAAGGACCAGAAAATATAACAACACTGAGATGAAGTCGGGGCGACTTTTTACGGCCGCCACACAGCACTTAACACCCGCTGTTGTGAAGTAAATAAAATCTGGAAAGTAGATCGTAAGTCATATCATATCGTTTATGTCTGTATATAGGTGACAAATGTTGAATACCGTTCATATGAAAACCCTGCATTCGGAAGTGCTTCCTGAAGACACTAATCTAGAGTGTGACTAGGTTTCGGACTTCAGTCCTTCATGAATATATGTCCTATTATCTGTTAAACAAGAGGTAATCTTGCTATTTTTGAAATTTTACAACGTTATTTAGACCTTTAGCCTGCTAAATTTCTAAAATCGACTGGTCTATCATTGAGTTTGGGCAATACCATTTATTATTATGAAGGGGTGTTCACTGAAAATTTACTGACTGAATAGTGAACAGTGCAGACCATGATCAGACTGCACGGGTGTATAGGCTGATCTTGGTCTGCACTGGTCGTAAAGGCAGAACACTTGCCGCTAGCAGGCTAAAGGTTAAGGTTCTAGCATTATCAATTAATAAAATTGAAACAGAAATTAAAACTCAGGGCTTAATGTAGTAATTATTATGGAATTATAACAAAGACGATTTGCAAGTAAAAACAGTCTGGGCTTATTTAATTTAAAAACAGATTGTTTGTATCCCATTTGGAATCATTTTATTTAATTGTATCATGATTAACTCAGTGCACAATTTCAATAGGTGGACTTACAACCTCTAGTGAGATCAAGTAATCTGTAATAAAGTTTCTTTCTTCATAATGACACTGATAATTTCTAAGAAAACCCATTTCTCTCTTGTCCTTTAAAATGAATATCTCTGCCATTAAATCCTCTCCAATAGCACTTTCTGAAAACAAGTACAATAACTCTTATCTTTGACTCAAAGATGACAGTCTACTTCAATATGTTGTACTGTATACGCTATTCCTGCCGCTTCATACGTATGATCTTACTTTGACAAAATTGACGTTCAGTTTTAATTAAAGTAAAAGATGTTTATTCTTATTGGGGGAGATATTATAGATCCACGTTTAATCTTTTGTTGAGGGCTAATTTTATAATTCATATACCAGTTCAAATGGCTGCTTTAGTTAACTAAGATAGCGGGCAAACATTTTGAAATAAACTGCACACTGCAGTAATTTCCCAGCAAGAGAAAAAATGGAAATTTTATGTAATGATACAGTATAAAAGTATTAATCATGTTATTCGGCGCAGCCGTATTAAAATCGTTTCTATGACCTACAATGATTTGTGTCACGTGACTAGGTAAGAAAATCAGATAGATCAACGTATAAAAGGTAGTTTTAGCTATAGAACGATTCATGCAACACGCTTTCTAACTAAATGAAAGTGTTCATTTTCTTCACCCTGTATTTTGTGCAACGCTGAGTGAAATGACAAATCCTGAATGACACTGCTTACAGTTTAAAATGTATGTGTCGGTCAGTACATATTTAGTATGACTATTGGTATGTCTAAATAAATGTAGCAAGTATGACTAATAATACAATAAAAGTCACGTTAAAATACAAGTTCTATATATACCAGTTACTAAAATGTTTCTAGTTTCAATTTTTCCCTTGTGTGTTATAACATTCAACTTTTTGACGGAAGCTTTTTTTCTCCACGTCAGATGATTTTAATCCAAAATACAACATTATTAGAACAGACCGAAAAGATCTGGCCGAAACGAAAGTAGGTATCCCGTGTTTGGTTGATTTGCGGAATAATGGTTTTGTGTACATCAGCTGTTTCCGTCACGCGGCCATGGCTTTCTTGTTACGAATAACATCCCATTTATCATTATTTTCCAATTACACTGCGTCGGCCATCTTTTTAAAAACTATATACGGAAGTTTTAATGACATTCAATTAGACATTTAGGCCAGTCGGAAAACGTTTTGTTTCGATCGCCTTAAACGAAACTTACAATTATCTAATGTTACTCCCTAAGAAGGATGGGCTTAGTTGTAAATGTATGGCAAAAGATGCATGTCTATGTTTTATAATATCTAATATTTTATACACCACCGGTGTTCATTGTATATCGGACAAGAATCGTAGAATTCACATTCCGTTTACCTTCCTTTGACATTTTTGTGTTTCATTTGTTAATAGAACAGATGAAGTTCTACACATTAAGATGTCCTAATTATTCAAACGGTCGTTTGGAAATCTATTTAAAGGCCCCGTGAAGCAATTTTAGGACGAAGTAGTGAAAGGTTCTCTCTCGGATACATAAGCATAGCATAGTCACATAAATTTATTACTCTTGCGTTCTTAAAATAATCGAAAGTGTAAAGATCCTGTAAACTATAGTTCGTTGATATGGGCGGGACATATTTTAGCATAGTCTTTTGTATTTCAAAAGATTAAGAGACTTATCAGTCATATATTCTTGAGCTTTAGAAAACTCGCCGTTAAAATAACCTGCGACTAAATATTACTTTATTCTTTGTCCTTCTTTTAATAATACGTTTTATTTTGTTGATGTTTCTTGTACAACGTGTGCTACTCCTTTCAAAAAATATAAAGAAGTCATGTCATTATACTGAAGTGTTCGATTTTTTTCTTAATTATGATTAAGTTCGACATTTTTTCATTAGTTAATCAAAACGTTTTATGGCTTGATGCCAAGTGAATAATATGGCACGCTGACGTAATACAACTAGATCTCATCAATTACCAATTGAGAAAGGCAGATTTATGAATATTGAAAATAAAGTCTAGACATGGACATTTGGGCGATGAGTTTGCCTATATGATTATCTGGCCTCATTTTACCGTTGACGAGAATAAGTATTTAAGCCAGTATTATTTCAAAAAATTCCATAAAGTAGAAATAATTTGTTAAAACTAGCAATATTTTGCAAGAAAATCATGTCACTTTGTACTTAAACAGAAAATCTTTTTTACTTCTCAGTCTCCAGAGAATTTTGCTCACTTTTTATGTTAATTCGTTTGCCATGTCTTACTGTCGAGCGCTGTGCGTTTGCTACGGTTCTATTTTCTCTGGTGCTCGTGTGCCTCTATGGATGGTTGTATGAAGGAATTTAGCTATTATAGTTAAAGGGAGACACATGGGTATCGGCGGGGACGAGACATCCGTGTGTTTTAATTGCAGTATACTTGAATCTTGTCAGTTTAAAATATGTCAGATAATGTTACAGCAAGTGAAAATGCATAAGTTAACCCTTATCCTGCTAAATTTCTATAATGAACTTGTTCTTCTTTCAGTTTCGACAGTACCATTTACTGGTAAAAGGGGTGCATACAAAAACTTTACTGACTGAATAGTGAACAGTGCAGATCATGATCAGACAGCATGGACGTGCAGGCTGATCATGATCTGCACTAGTCGCAAAGGCAGAATCAGTCGTGCACAGCAAGATAAAGGTTAATTAGTCAATGAGGTCAAACTTGCTCGAGTGACTACGTTTAAAATAAGACCACTTGCATTATGGAATCAGTCATGCAGCTCCTTTTTTTGAGATTGTATTAAGGGACCATGTGTACAAAGACACCACTTTGGGCCTTCCATTAGGCGGTCTGTTAGCGCAAACTGTAGCGTAACTGTAACGCATCCAGCTTGCAAACATTTGATGTTATGGGTGAGTCTAGGTTTTCAATGGTATGGAAATTGACCTCTACAAAGATATAGCGTTTTATTAGATAGAAACATTTCAAATATTCTTTTTAAAACAAACAAGATATGAGATTTTTAATGCTTTATTACATTGAAGCAAAGGTTTCCATACACAAACAGCAAAAATTAATCATGAAACAAGGGTATTATATAAAAACTAACAACTAAGCGTTTACAAAATATAGATCTCGTCGGTAAAACGGTCCTGTCGGCATTCCGTCGGGATAGTGAGATGTCGTATTACATCAGCAAATCATGGTCGACTTTATTTCGTATTACTTTGTCGGACGGTCTTAGAACTTTTTAGTATGCTGAAAGTAGAAAAAAAAACATATTTAAGTCAGAGATGATACAAGTTTTATTTTTAAATAATATGTGTACTGTTTTTCATTCTACTTACTCGAGTGACAAGGTTTAAACGTGCGGAACATTAAGCTCACCAAATCAGATATGAACAAGGCGTTTTATCCGTACGTTATGTTTTAGAAATTCATCTCAAGTAAGCATTTGCACATACTAAATACTCGATTTTGCGATTTTATAAAAAAAAGATTAAATGAGATTTTTTTTTATATATAAATAACTGGAAATAAAAATTATTTTACTTAGTCAAAAAAAGTAATAAAATAAGATTATTATTTTCGTTTCAACATATTCAAACCGTACATTTTGTAAGTGCAACACCGCCTCCTACACCGCCTCCTACACCGCCGCCGTATCCGCCTCCGTATCCACCGCCATAACCGCTACCGTAGCCGCCGCCTGAAATGACAGATGAATTTTTTTTTATAAACCTCTCAACTACGGCCTCCGGCTGCAATATTTCTCAAACCAGAATTCAGACCTAATACATTTTTCTAGTTTGCACTGTTTTCAACAGTATTTCAGTCATGTAACGGCGGGCAGTTCCCTGGAATCTGTACCTGTTTTCCGCAAGTAAGGAATAACTTCTCCACGTAGGTGCGGAACGAATGATTTCAGACAAACTGTCTTTTATCAAATCGTCAAGAAGAACATACGCCTCTCGCCGAGGGATCGAACTTACGGTTGATCTGCGCTCTCCTTATTGAGCTAAGCGGGCGGAATGTTTTTGCTGATGTACGACTTCCATACTATCAATTTAATAAGGCAAACTTATAGCTTGTTTTTACTGATTTGCAAAGTTTATATTCCCGTAATTTGTATATATGAAGAACAGCTTCTTTTAACATTCAAGCAGATTGTTTGGATTTGAAAAAAAGAAAAAATGCTGACATATTTATCTTTCACGGTTTGTATTTCTTTTAAAACTGCAGAGCAAATCCTTGTAGACACCAAAACCGTTTTAATGTAAGTGCAATTACATTCGCAATGCAATTGTAATAGCATTTGCAAGTCTCAGCTAATTATCACGTGAATAAATAGCAAAGAATAATGACCAATTCATTCGAGTGCATGACGCTAACGCCAAATGTTGCTGTTTAATTTAAATTGCATTTAAAGCCATAGGAATAATTTTAGATAATTACCCATGCCACCTCCGTATCCTCCACCATAACCACCTCCGTATCCGCCGCCGTATCCGCCTCCCATACCACCGCCGGTGACAATTTTGATAACACCTCCTCCCATACCACCTCCGTAACCACCTTCAAACATTGTCATGATAATAATTATTATCAATAAGCTATGTCGTATTAACTGTTACGAAAATTGCGTTTCGAGTTTAAGGCCACATCCTAAAATGCTGAAAGCTTTGCTTAACCGCACATTTTAATACCACTTTGCTTCAGTATTACCATTGTCTTATTCAGGGTTGGAGTTATTTTTTCCAAAACTGTCACGGTTTTGTTTAATTTATTTTAAATAAAAGTTTCTGTTTCAAATGACTTATAGTAACAACACAAATTTTACTATCAGTCTCAAAGAGTTACGAATTGCACAAGAACGTGTGCTTAACCATTTACAGAGATATAATGTAGTGCATTTAAGAAATGGATTTAAAATAACGTTTCAAGATATAAGTACTAACCACCGTATCCACCTCCATATCCGCCTCCGATACCGCCTCCAATACCGCCGCCGATACCGCCGCCGATACCGCCTCCGTAACCTCCACCATAGCCACCTCCGTATCCACCTCCAATACCGCCTCCGTATTTACCTCCCATACCGCCGCCATAGCCGCCGCCATAGCCACCACCATAGCCGCCACCATAACCGCCTCCTACTCCGCCTCCAATACCACCGGCACTTCCGCCGCCAGATACGATGACAACTCCTCCTCCGGTGCCACCTCCCATGCCGCCTCCGTATCCACCGCCGTAACCACCGCCGTATCCACCGCCATATCCGCCACCGATGCCACCGCCATATTTTCCTCCTCCCATACCGCCTCCGTATCCACCACCGTATCCGCCACCGTATCCGCCTCCGTATCCTCCTCCAATTCCTCCGCCGACACCGCCTCCAATTCCGCCTCCACCGCCAGACACAATGACTACACCTCCCCCGGTGCCTCCACCCATGCCGCCTCCATAGCCACCTCCATATCCACCTCCGTATCCGCCGCCGTAGCCGCCACCGTATCCATAACCGCCTGCAAATATGTATTTATCATTAATTTAATCGCTTTGGCGCTCAATTTCTGATTATAAATTAGAAACTTGATGAGTGATTGCGCTTTGATTCCAGATTTTGTGACCTTGGGATATTTTCTTTTTAGACTTTTAGAACAGATTTCATTTAATCATGTTTTCATTTAGATTTGAACAACAAACTAGTCAGAGGAATCTCTCGGCTAAAATCAGCTCCATCACAGATATAAAATGTAATCTGCGTGCAGCATCACATTTTTAAAATTTCATGAAATAACGTATTTCGCAAACTCCCAAAGTATCAAAATGTAAAAACATACTGTAACAATAGTAGTTTATGGTTCCAGAAAGGATGGTTTATGAAAGTTTCAGTTTAATGTACTTGTATTTATTTAGTTTTCTTCAAAAATGCTCAGTTCTTTATCAAGAATTTTAAGCTCCATGATAATGATCAGGTTGTGTTTTAAACCTACCTTTACCAATGGCCATTGCGGCGCCGAAGAGTGCGAACAGGATAACTGACTTCATTGTTGAGTGATTGTCTGAAAAAAAAAGCAAGACATAAAAGTTACATTTCCTATGCCATATGAAAAATTTTCGTTCCCTTAAATGTGCAAGAATAACATTATGTAAAGGAATCGTGCACATATTTTTCCAGTCTTGTGGCGATGAATTTTGTTGCATGTTTTTCAGTAAATTGCCGAAATACTACAGTGAAATATATCTTGTATTTTCACATTGAAAAATATCAGATATCAAATGTAACAAAATGAATGTTACGAGGAAAGTAGTGTCATCTTCAGGATGAACATATTTACACTCGTCAAGAGCTAGACGACGCTCTTGTACGGCATGATGTTTTTAAGTGTGCATGCGAAGGTTATGAATATGCATGAGTTCTGCAGGGAAGAATTTGTATGACTTGAAGGATACAGTGTTTATTCGCAAAGAACATGTGCATAGTTTTCGATGCACACATTAAAATCTTCTTACTTTTACAGTTAAATGATTTTGACAGAGAAAGTTTTCAAAATACTGATCGTTGTTTTAACGCCACGACATCCATTAGTTAAGTTCTGATACGAGGTATATGTTTGTTTCAAAATGAACGAAATAGTAGAGAATCATAAGTGAGAAGAAGAAAATTTCAAATAAAACTTCAAAGTTATTGTCTAAATATTGCTTTAATACCATGTGTAAACGTATATTTTAAAGTAATGATATAACCCACAGATTTACTTGTTTTCTAAAATTTTAAATATTTTGGCATCTAGCCTTAACATTCTTATAGCATGTGAATAGCCTTAAAAGTCTTAAAAGACACACACACAACTTTCCTTCATATTTTTAAAGTTTAGAAAGTATATATTTATTTGCTGGCAAGTGTAAGTAAAACGTAAAACATCATCATACTAAGCATTCTATTCACTTTGAAAATAAATAAAATAAATAAGCCGCACCATGAGAAAACCAACATAGTGCATTTGCGCAGTCTGGTCAGGATTCATGCTGATCGCTAACGGTTTCTGTAATTGCAATAGGCTTTGAAAGCAAACAGTCTTGATCCATGCTGGTCGCAAATGCACTATGTTGATTTTCTCATGGCGCGGCTCAACTAAACTTTGGAATGTGTTCCACGTGTTGCCATTTTTGTTAATACACAAGTCAAACAGAAAATAAATTGATATAAATGCAATGAGCGTAGATATGATATATATTTTATTAAGTTATATATTACATCGATACACGCTTATCGATAGTCATATTAAAAATTCATTTGAAAAAAAAATATATGAAACTGATACGGCAATGTGGCATTTCGCCAACTTTTCTTTATGATAATTTATACACTGTTTACGGAAATTCATTATATTAGCACAAAAGATATCATTCTTTCATGATTAAAGGTCCTATTTTAAAGGAATTTTCGTTTGTTTATCTTAATTCAAATTAAAAAGAAAAAGAATTAAAAAGCTGAAAACATTTTAAAACAAACCTTATTATCAAAATTTTTAATCAGTTCAAACAATATTAAGAAAACCCCATGTAGCATGAAATTTGAAATTATTTAAACGTTCACTGTTATCTGAAAGTCGAATTAAAATCATTAACTGAATGATATACAATTTTCTAATTATGAAAGAAAAAAAAATGCAAAATTCTCAGCATAAAAAGTTTTCTTTTTTAAAAAAATCATAATAAATTATTTCACTTACCTGTTTGTGTATAGACGAGTATTTGGCGATTGCAGTGAAACTTCAAAAGTGCGAGCCTTTTATAGCAGACCGTTTCAAACATATTGAATTGTCGTAAATCAGTCGTACATGTGAACAGACATTTTTATTACGAAACGTCTAATACAAATCATGTTTTACAGTTTAAACTTTCCTCTTTTATTGCGCCGATTTCCTTTCTAAAACTTAAAAATGGAAGCCCCTTTATGTAATAGCTTGTATTCAGTACATGTTAACTGATCATTAATGACCTAACAATCATTATGTTATGTAAATGTACATGCTGGTTGAGAATTGCATGATTTTAATTGTTTAAAATTTTGATTGACACACTTATATGCAAATGCTAGATTTTTAATCAACCCAACCCAGAGGTTTGTGATGAAACAAAAACTAATCAAGACGTACCATTGAGAAATATTTCACACGAAAATTCAGACACATTTGCATGCAAGAACTAACACAAATAATTCGAGATTTGATACCGAAGAACCTTCTAACAGATTTTATCATCGATTTACTAAATAGTTTGAATTTCTTTTTAATGAAAACTTGATTGGATATCTAGTATGAAATAATAAACAAATTAATGCTATTAGTAGACACTAATGAAATAAGTATTTATTTTGAAAAATTTTAGAAAAATGTTTCGATACTTTCTTAATAACCTAGAAAAAGCACTTTTCTGAAGTTGTTTGCTATATTTAGAATATGTTCCTTTGAAGTACAGACAAATGAAAGTATAAGAAATAGTCATATTGGCCATAACAAGTGGAGTAAACAGCGTAGCGTTTTGAAATAATGCTAGTGTACTCAAGTTATTTTTTACGATTATGCACCCATGTAGACATTTCTGACTTTGATGGTATTCACTCTTTAACAGCAACATGAGTGCGTGATGCTCAGATCCGAACTGTCAATCAAACCAATAATAATGGTCATGGAGATTGTGTATTATTTTCAGTCAGTTATCGTTGTTGCTAGGCGGCCATTATGTCTCACAATCTTCCCGTAACTTATTATCCGTAGATGGTATAGTTCTCTTTAGGATTAGAAAGGAAAAATGTAGACCTGACATTGAGAAATATACAGAATTAAGAGAAAACATGTAATACAAATGCGTTTACAAAGCGTTAAAGATATTTCATTTTAATTTGTCTGATAAACTTTTATTCAGCCTTGCTTTAATTTTAGGCAAAGAAATAGAGATAGTACCTAAGTTTTTCAAATCATAGGTTTTGAAGTTAAAAAGCTTGAAATGAAGGAAATGTCCATATTATTTCGCAAAAACAGAAATATAGACATATTTTAACCAGAAGTGCGGGTTATGAGCATTTAATATTTTCATGATAACGAAAATTTTGTGATCAGGATATGTAATCTTCTTGAACATGTAGAGCATTAACATCAAAGGGACTAATATAGTCAATAATTTCTAATTGGGTGCATTTGATTTAACATTCAACTTTGATCTGGATTGCTAAATACTGATCCATGATACTGTGTGCTAAAAATTTAGAACATCTGGAAACAGTCTTTAACAGCAAAACTAGCTTTAGCAGAATCTAAATAGTTAACTTAACTGGGACTCGAACCAGGACCTCTCACCCTAAGGCAGACACTATACCACTTCCTATAACAGCAGTAGAATACTTATGCAGTTAATTGCTGGAATTACATTGCGTGACATGGAACAATAATCGTGAACTCCGGATTATCGGCGAATTCGTTTGTTACCTAACGGCATTTTTGTGTAAAGAAAAAATATATCTAATGCTGCAACGTCATAATTGGTCAATCTGCCAAATTTCTCTGAGTGTTGTTCAGAGTATTAACTTCTAACTGGCATACCAGTGAAATATTACTTACTGAATCTTTTATATTTGCCTTTTTGCAGCTGCCGAACGCAAAGACGATGAATATGTCCAAATATAAGTAATTATTTTACCAGTTTATGTGGAGGATTTCATTGATGGGAAATTACCAGTTACAAATCTAAATACCTTTCTAATACATGGAGTCATTAGCATCACATGTCAATCAGTATTATGACGAGATCGACTGTCATTCATTCATTTCAAAGTTCATAGACAGAGTCGTTGTTTACATTTTTCGTAACGGTGCACTTGTAAAAATCATTTAGTTGAAATCAAAGTATGCGAAGGCTATGGTACGGTCTCTAAAAGAAAAGAATTCGGTTTTCCCTGAATGGAAGAAATAACGTTGATTGTGAAATTCAGTTTTCTCTTGCAGTAGGTGTGTTACTTGACTATTGTTCACTACAATAACAAATATTTTATTTCATAAAATTACCACGAAAGTTTTACCGGCGGTGTCATGCTTAGAGATGAACATCCTCATTCAAAGGATTTAAATGATTTAGTTTTTATTGACGTTCCGTTAACGACCTGAAATGCTTTCATTCTGAGGAAATGGTGTAACCGTCACATGCATTACCGTAATTAAGATGTTGCAAGTGGCTTGAGGACCCATACCCCAAGGTTTGTCTGACACATTCCGCGCAGTCTGGTCAGGATCCATGCTGTTCGCTAACGGTTTCTCTAATTGCAATAGGCTTTGAAAGCGAACAGCATGGATCCTGACCAATGCGCAAGCTGGTCTGGATCCATGCTGGTCGCAAATGCACTGTTAGTTTTTTTATGGTGCGGCTCATTTATTTTTTACAAATGAATTAGCAAAACATTCGCAAGTGTATATACTACGTTATTATTTGGGATACCAAGACAACAAGCACGCGTATTTCATAATATACATATAAGCAATATCAGAAAATTATTATTATCATTTTCAAAATTCAAATTTCAATCGGCTTTGTATAGAATCTACTGGTACAGCTTGTGCATTCCATAACCATTTAGTAGTCTCACAATTGTATCATATTCTATACTTTGATCTAAGGAAAGAACGTTAGGACTTGGCGTTAAACAGCATAGACAAATTAAATAATAAGATAATTTATTTAGTAATAATCATGATGAATAATGTCGTATATTAAACAAGAAATGTATTTAAAAAAGACAAACGGCGTAGAGGTAATGTTTGGCGCATGGAAAAATAATAGCTAAAAGGATATACAGACAGGAAAGATTTGATATGCATCTATGAGTACATGATGCATTTGAAAATTGCAAATTTAAATGATCAATAAGTATCATTTCAGTAATAGAAGGTTAAAATGATTTGACGTCCTGTGCTGTTATTGAATAAAAAATCGTGCCCTCTTACGTAAAGAACAATTTCTCGACCCGCATACGAAGTTTGACTACAGTTACAACCAGCCACCACTCATTCATATGAAAACGAGGTACGCAACGGGGGAAGAAGTTTACTTTCGATTTCTCTTGCAATGATAAATAATTTAAGACTTTAAAATAAGAAATTAGTTTTGAGTAAAAAATGACTAAATACCCTCTGTTTAACATGTGCCTTCTGATATTCAATGCTATTTAAGACTTAGTAAATAAATGGTTTATCTTTTCAGCGCGCACCTGTCCCATTGACCATAGAATATAGATCAAAATCCATATTATACAGCTACGCCGATGTGTACACCTGTTGATTAAAACCTTTCCACTAGCTGATTTGTTAGTATTACACTTAAAATAATTATGTCTGATTAGTGATTCTCTACCTGTGATCATCATCGATATTCTTCCTTTCTGCGTGGCTCACAGGGGGTGGAGTTACGACCATGATTCCCACAGACACTAATTAAGTTTTCAAAACCAGGTGACATTACATTGATGTAGGATACTGTTGCAGCTTCCTTCTGCAGGGACACACTAAAATTGTAGGATTTTTTGTACGTGGCAATGTGGTAAACATGAATCACGAGGTACTAGCAATATCGGATCATCTCAAGAACTACACAATATTTTGAAATACATACTTAAATAATATACAAGGACTTATTCGTAAATAAAGAATTGAATGAACCTTTCGAGCCAAACTAGCAAAACACGAGCTCACTAAACTGAATAGTCGCATATATAAGTAACTTATGTGTCGGTAAAAGAAACTGTATTTCCTATGTTGACTTATTTGAATGGCATACACCCTTCTTTGCAAGACCATTTTCTTTGATAATGTGCATTACAACATATACCAGACTTCACTTTTCTCGGTCCCAAAATACTCAAGTTTAACAAATCATCTATAAAGACTCCAGACATTTAAAAGCTGTATTCACCACATTCCTTTATAGAATTAAAGGTCATTGCTTCAGATATATTCATCTTTGGTTGATATTCAGTATGTACACCGAGTTACAGTGGCCTAAAGGAAAAGGTGCCTACCCCGGAATCGAGAGCCCTGTCATAGGCGGGTCTTGATATTGGAGAGACCGGTTGGTGAACCACCTACTGATTGTCTAGTACCTGCCAGGTACCTGACATCTGGAAGTAATGCTGTTCAGTGTCTCATAAGTCAACATGACTGACCCTTTCAGTAGGGGTGACACTTTAATAAACAAACACTTTAATTCATTTTACATATATAGCTTGCACTGCTCGTGACAAAATGCACCTTTGAGAGTTGACAAAAGAACAATATAACTGTTTACATTTGTTATTCTGGCATATATTGTGGATATGTAGGTTACGTTAACGTTTTAGCAATAGACATGTCAGATTAAAACCTCTTGTATGTTTAATGCACTTGTCAAGGTGATAAATTCATAATGGCAATTGGTAACGCATTATTGTATGGCTTTCACAACAACGTGGCTCGTAGGAGCAACTGGCCTTTCGTACATACCGGAAAATGCCGAAATTACATTCGACGTACACGTAATCGAATGGAGACTTCCGATTGTCATTATTCATTACGAGCCCACTATCTTAATAGATCAGTTTATTGCCGGAAGTTGATTATTATACTTAAACGCAATTGACGTTTTGAACAGCGTGCTTCTTATATTTGCCATCTGTTATGTCGATTTATATTACTCATGCACCACATATTTTTGTACAAGTAACAGGACATCGATTTTCTTCTTAAAGGTTAAATTTAACATGTATGTGTGATGTAAGCAATAAATCAAAAATTGCATGCGGTTTAATCAATTTTAAATTTTTATTATGACGAATTTGTCAACTACGACTAGCTTACGGATGTAATTAAAAGCAGTCAGCTTACGTATGTAGGGTTTAAGTGTAGGGTTGACGCACTTTTCTTTCGTGAGTAATAAGTCAATGTACGTTCTTGCTGATGCTGTTTAAAAAACCAAATGTGTGTTATATAATTATTATTCCATAAAAATGTTTATTTAGATTTATTATTTCGTTCACTTTTTGGACAAATATTTAATAACTAGAAATGTGTCAATAGGACACAGATGCCCCCACTACATAACAAAGGACACAAAACTTTTCCTAGGTCAGGGGCCATAACTCCGACAATACTGAATGAATCCGGACGCGAAACCCCAGGTGCACAACTGCACATGCTGACCAACATTTCTGTAAACATTGGTGACTCTAGGTCAAATACGTTTGGAGCTACGCGCGACACAACATTAAAATGACCAATTGTTTACTAAGTCTGGGGCCATTACTCCTACACGACTGAATGAATCCGGACGCAAAACCCCAGGTGCACAACTACACATGCTGACCAACATTTCTGTAAAGTTTTGTGACTCTACATCAAATACTTTTGGAGCTAGGCGCGACACAACACTAATATGACAATTTTTTACAAAGTCAGGGGCCATAACTTCTACATGACTGAATGAATCCGGATGCGAAACCCCAGGTGCACAACTACACATGCTAACCAACATTCCTGTAAAGTTTTGTGACTCTACTTCAAATACTTTTGGAGCTAGGCACGACACAACATTCTCGGACGGACGGACTGACGGAAGAACGGACGGACAAGGGCAAATCTATATGCCCCCACAAAGTGGGGGCATAAAAATGTGAACACTTATTTAAGATCACATTTAAGATCAGTGACACTATATTGTGCGCCATGACGTCATTATATTTATCTATGCACAAACAAAAAAAATAGTTTTGTAATGTACTTTTTGTGACATTCATTTCGAAATCGACAACCAAAATATCAGAAAAGACCACCCAATAATAGCTAAACTCATTTACTGTTAGCAAACAATAAAATTGTGTAATTAATTATAAGATTTAAGGATACAAGAACTGTATTTTTTTCGGAAGGTTCGGTAAAAACGTTCACAAGTAGCGTGTGATGACGAGATACCCCTTTTCTATACAAGTACTCCTCCACTCGCAAATGCCCCAAATCGGCAAATAAAAAAAAGATCTTATTTCAAACAAGGACATGCTAATATTTAATTTATGAAATGGGACATTGACAGTGCCGACAAAATCAGTCTACTATTTTGTTGTTGTTGTTGTTGTTGTTTTTGTTGTTGTTTTGTTTTTGTTTTTGTTTTGTTTGCGTTTTGCCCTTTTTGAAACAACGTTATTATTGAACACGTTTTTGGATTTCACTTCGAAATATAAAATTATAGTTCTCGCAATTTTTTTCAAAATAATCAAAAAATTTCTTTATACACAATTTTTGCACTCACCCCTTCGTTATTGGTGAATCAAGTTCTATATATATTCGATCTCCATACTAATCTAAAATACGTAGAAATATTTGATGTATTTATATAAACATTGTCGTTCTTATGATTGAACCGCAATAGCATTAGAAAAAAAGTAAATTATCTGCCATTATTTTGCTTGGCAAGTAGCGAGATAACACATCTCATATATTATTCAATAAATAATCATCAGCATTTGTGATACATATGTTAGACCAATTAAATAAACTGTTTCTTTAAGATTTATAGATATTGCATGCCGCTTTCAACACATGCCTTAAAAGCAATGATACGTATTTGTCAGCACAAATAAAATTGAGCCGTGCCATGACAAAACCAACATAGTGGGTTTGCGACCAGCATGGATCCAGACCAGCCTGCGCATCCGCGCAGTCTGGTCAGGATCCATGCTGTTCGCTAACAGTTTCTCCAATTCCAATAGGCTTTAAAAGCGAACAGCATGGAGCCTGACCAGACTGCGCGGATGCGCAGGCTGGTCTGGATCCATGCTGGTCGCAAAGCCACTATGTTGGTTTTCCCATGGCACGGCTCAATTTATTACTGGCGATATCTTCAGGTAAACGTCAATATTTCTTACGAGTTTACGTACACTTGTGTTAACTGTTGCAATGTAAAACATTTCGGATATACAGACACTATATTTCTTGCATGCCAGGCATCCCTTACGTTTGCAGCTGATGGAAAATCTCGTCTTACACCCCATAAATGCGTAAATTCACATGCTACTATATCAAAGTAGTGTAAAAAGGAAAACCATCGATTTTATTATTAAAATTATCTTACACTAACTGAAAAATACGGTAAGCATTTATCACTGGACGTGGCAGACGGAAATATCTGGCCCTTGGATAAGTGTTTTGCGGTAACTTGGCAGAGCCTATTTAACGGCTAAACAGTTGCTTTCATGCAAAATATTTCTATCCGTTACTTCAACCAGTGAACGATTCTTATAAGCAAAATGGCGCAAAATTCTAGCGAATTCAAGTACTGGAAGGTCTCATTTTGGTTTAGTTCTGTAACACATTTCTGTTACATCTTAATGAAGTCACTTGAAAGATATATGCTTTACGTTAAATTAGTATTTTCATCATAAAATAATTCTAAAGAATCAGTCATGAAAATTTAGGAAATATACTGGAATTTACTCTGTTCTACAAAATTATTTCTTAAGCAAAGATGCGTGACAAAAAGCGAAGACTACTTCACTATTACAGACAACTGACTTTTGCGTTTTAATATTGAACGAAATAATTTGCAAAGGAAAATACCAAGCAGACATTAAGCCCGGAAAATACAATGTCAGACGAAGTAATTACTTACAATATATGT
Source organism: Mercenaria mercenaria (assembly GCF_021730395.1). Taxonomy (NCBI): domain Eukaryota; kingdom Metazoa; phylum Mollusca; class Bivalvia; order Venerida; family Veneridae; genus Mercenaria; species Mercenaria mercenaria. The sequence continues at coordinate 67,192,979 of NC_069375.1, forward strand.
CCTAACATTTCATGTACTGTAGGAAATTGCAAGACAACATAGGGATTTCAGAGAAATAAATTCCAAGATGGTCTAATTCGACCTTTTATAGTGATGGTTTTTTTATTATTTATATTAAAATCAATTTCATACAGAATGCTAATATTCTGTATATAGTAAGATAAACAATGAAATCAAATAACACTATAACGGCCTATTGTTAACAGACACGTGTGAAATACCTAAACAGATGAGAAAGGAACTGCTTTAAAGGAAATGTAGATATTACTATGCAAAACTCCGTGGCTGAGTGGTTAAGGTCACTGACAGAATCACTTTATCCTCATCACCTCATTAGGGGCATTGCATTCTTCATGTGAGGAAGGTCAGTGGTTCTACTCGGGTGCTCGCCCGTAATGAAATTATACACGAAGGAGCACCTGGGGTTCTTCCTCTGACAGCAAAGCTGGGAAAGTCGCCATATGACTTACCATTGTGTTGGTGCGACGTAAAACCCGCCCGAAAAAAGGGCAAAAATACTGAATATATTTCTTATTGAGTAAACTTAGATCCAGAGACACATTTCGATCAAACTCAATGAAATGGATGAGTCATGACAATCGGCAATTTACGTATGATAACGTTAATTCCCAATGCTGTTTCGGCAGTCTCCGACTGTTAATGTAGCTCATACGAGCAACCAATCGGAGAATCCCGAATTTGCATACGGAGATGCACGAACATTACCAGTATTCATTACGGGATATATAGTACATATTAACATAATGTCTATTGCGTTATTAGTGTCATGTTGATTTACTTATTCAAACTCCTCATCACATCGGGTAAAAATAACGTATGAAAAGTCCAACTTTTACACGAATATGTTTGTGTTTTAGATAGTGTGCCTTTTGTTAACAATACATATGGCAAAGGGGTTAGTTGTAGGAGTAACTTTTATTCAATTTGTCCTGTAATTTTGTAAGAAGATGGAGATAAGAGCTAGGGTTTACGAGCAATTAACCAATTTAAGCTCCCAAGATGAGTTGATGACACTGACCATTCCATACATTGTTTTGGATACTGCATCTATGGAGCATTGCTGTCTATGTTTGATCAATGCCTTTGAATTTGTACTTCTGTCAAATTCCCAGGATTTGGAATGAATATCAGCAAGAAAATAGCATATTCTTTTCACTGTTCTTTACGGAAAAATGATATTATATCAAATTGATATACTTTTTATAGTTGATGTAATTATACGTTATTGCTGCTTGCAAAGAATATTTACTTTTTTCAGTTTTCTCAATGTTACATGTTCATTTAAATATTATTGATGCAAATGCTCTCTGTCCAAACTAAGCTAATATATTTAAACATTTGACATCGTCGGTAAAATTGATGTTATATAGTTTGAATGAATCATATATTTTGTAAGTTAAAACCATCTGGTATGTTTTCATTAGGCAAGCGACATTACAGAAAGTTGATTGATAAAAGAAACACTGCGCTTTATTATAATAAAAGTCAGATAATAACGCTTCCAGTAATTGCAGATTTTAATCCATTCTTAAAGTATGTATTTTTACGGTATTATACATGTCAGCCTTCTTGCTAGCACACTGTATATGTTTCAAATTCCACGTCGACCGTTCTTCCTTTGCAACACGTACGTTAATAAAGTTTACATAATTGTATTGTGACACTGCATGCTTCTTTGAACTTACGCGTTGAAAGCAATTAAAAAACAAATTGTCTGCAGGATCAGAGACAAAGTTTCGATTCCCTACATACAAACGGGCAGTTTTGATAATATGAAATTCCCACGCAGAAATTAAACCTGAAACAAAATGTCCGGCTGGGATACTGATTGACATTTAATAATAACCTCAGGACAACGTGAAATGTCAAACTAAGAAATGTCTATAGCTTGTAGTAAGCTTACAAATGGGGTTTTCCCAAATGCAGCTAATGAATTTTAGTGATCTTTGATATTTTGAACTTTATATTGATATAGAAATTTGTGGTTAAATAAAGAGGTTTGGCACCATGAAACTGGTTTACGGCAAACATATGTACTGATAACCCAAAGCGAAAAGAAAGTACTAAATCAACCATTCACCAGCGCAGGCACCTTTAAGTATTTGTTTACTTCGAGAAGTTGGTTTAAGATCTTATCACAGTACATTTGACTTTCAAGAGAATTAACGTGGACGACTGTATGACTTGATTGTGTTTATTGAAATGGGTTTACCTCTCGGATATGTGCCTTCGAGCAAATCAACTGACAGGCACTGTTGAGATACATCAATTTATTTGTAGGAATCATCATACGTGCTGCATCGCATCATCTATGACAAATACAATGTATATTATGATGCAAACTTTTCTATTCAATATCTATTAATATCTATATTTTATCCATCCAGCTGGCTTACGGAAGGTCGGTGGTTCTACCCTGGTGCCTGTCTGTGATTGATGAAATAATGCATGGAGGGTCACCTGGGGTATTCATCCACCATCAAAGCTTGAAAATCGCTAAGAGAGCTATATTGTGTTGGTGCAACATATAACCCAACAAAACAAATCTACTACAGTAACTCTACCTTATATTTTATTGTATACCATTTTATATGCTTAATTTCAAAGTCATGTATTTTATTTTATCAAATTGGTGTAATTTCAAAAGCCTTTCAATCGATATTACAGCGAAAGATTTCATATCTTTAATACAATGCCAATAGTACTTTACTCTTGCTTTCATTTATAAGATAAAGTCGTTAATGCATTTTGCACTATAAGCCGATTTGTATCAGCCTGTGAAATCGCAGAAATATTTAAAAAATAGCCTAATCTGAAAGAATGCATTCTTTAAGTCCTTTCTTTTAGTAATTACTTTGGGGTAAAAACTAAATATAATCATCAGAAGAAACCATACATCATGCGTTACTCGTATCACTGAAAACAGATAATTTAATCAGCGTAAAAAGATGTGATTAAGTAGCTGGGAATCTTTTTTTTAATTAAGCAGAACATTTGCATCAGACGTATTAAGTGCTTTAAAGGTCCATTACTAAGGGAAAGTGAGTTGGCAATTTTTTTCATAGCCAGTGCATAGACATCTGTAAGACACTAAATAATGAAGATTGGCATGTCAAAATTTACAGAAGGTCTTTGGAACTCAAAGAAATGTATGTGTATTATGTTGAAATTTCAATGAATCGACAGAATGACCCCCTCAGGTCTTTTTAACTTTCTTCATACTTCATAGAAAAATAATTGTACATATACTGCGATTTATTTCGAATTTCTACATACCAACTTTCATTTTCCAATAAAATGAAATAGTTTCTGTGCTTTTTAAAAGAAATTAAAATGTTCACTTTCCTTAGTATTGGACCTTTAATTTCTAGCCCTCGTTTCTTATTTCATATTTCATTTCAGATGGCATCGAGAACTTTGCTGTAAACATAAACATTAATTAGACTTTGTAGTCCACACTTGATTAGATTTTGAATCACCAAAGGCGTTTCATAGTTTCATAGTATTCCCGATTTATTTGATTGTAATAAAATGTGATAAGTTTCTCGTTTTCGTTTTTACAGAAGTAGGCATGTCACAAGTACATAATACTATTAGGTTTAAAGCGTGCAGTAAGGTCGGCAGCGAAACTGGTTCGTAAATGCAACTTGCACGAATTAGCTGAGGAGGTCCTGGTTACCCTGTAAGCGGTTCTGGTTACCCAGTAGCCAGATTATATATAATTAGAATTGACTGAGCGCTTGGAGTACAAATCATTGAATTACGTGATATTAAAAAAAATACCTGATAATATATTCAAATAAAACATATGTTTAACATTTTTAAACTTGTCCAAAGCTATACAATTCTCCTTTTCTTACACATAACAGAATGGCTTGAACGTGGAGAATACTGAAACACGTCGAACGTATATGTTTCTGTTAGGTTTCGAAACTCAGGTATGACGGTCATTTTCTTACGTATTTTGAGTCAAAACCTTGAAATTGTTTGACTGCTTCTTGAAAACAGTAACGGGCGATTCTGTTTTGTTTGATGCAACGAGTCCACAATTTGGAGGAGGAATGTCCGAAGTCAGTATTGCGGGGAGGAATGTTAGGATAAAATCAAATATAATGTTAATTGAATGCATATAGATTAACTAATGAAAATGAAGTAATGTAAAAATGCAATCATGTTAAACCTGATCTTGATCGAAAATGTTTTTAACAAAACAAGCTCACATCAAACTAATTGAGCTTTTGCTTACACACATTGGCACCAGATCGGAAAGGAAATAATATTACAATATGGCATTTTTCTGTACCCTGCATATACACTCTATACCCTACATGACATTGTATAGTACAAACATGCATGATCATGAATGGGAAATATTCTTCAAAGTACACATTTGTCGAACTGAGTGGTCTTAATTTAGAAATGATTTTCATTCACCAATACCCTGCTAAATTTCTATAATGAACTTGTCCATCTTTCAGTTCGGACAGTACCACTAACTGTTAAAAGGGTTTTTTACCAAAACGATACTGACTGAATGGCCAACAGTGCAGATATTGATCAAACTGCAAGATGTGCGGACTGATCATGATCTCAACTGGTCGTAAGGCAGAACCAGTCGTATTTAGCATGATAAGGGTTAATTAACGGTGATCCACTTCCCCAACATCCAATCCTTTTATCTACCCCTCACCCCTCCCACTTTCTGAATTTTGCATATAATTCAAATGTACTTGTTGGATTTAGGGAAAAACCAGTCTACAATATTTTTCTGTTACAGCATCTTTTTGTTGTGGGCCTGCATTGCGATGCATAGCTCTATGGCTGTGTTTGGGGTGCTCTGTGCTTCCATGAACTCATTCTTTGCCTTTAATCTTTTACTATGCGTGTACATTTGAATACGAAATGCTTTTGAAAGCAAATGACGATATTTTACATCACAAGTGTAATTTAATTTGGAACTCGTAATCTGTTACTATTTTTGCCATCTAGTGTGTGTGTGTGTTGTGTGTGTGTGCGCGCGCGTGTGTGTGTGTGTGTTCGGGTTTAACGTCTTTTTCAACATTTTTTCAGTCATATAAACGACGGTGTCTACTTGTAGCAGTGAGTACAATGCCCAACTTTATAGTGCTGCCTCACTGGAATATCACGCTGCAGACGCGTGGCATGATACCCCACCCAGTCACATTATACTGACACCGGGCTGACCAGTCTAGTAACTAATGGGATATTTTTGCCTTTTACAACTTTGTGTTTATAAGATATTGCACAAAACTGACTGGATCACAAGATTTTAAATTTTTCATAATATGTCAAATCCCATATAAAATGTCTTTCATAAAACGGTTTAAATATCAGACCGCATATTTTTCCAATTTCGTTTAAAGGTCAAACGTATAATTGTTTATTTAAGTTTTGTAGATATTGCGCGCTGCCTTAAAAAACCAAAATAGATATTTGTCAAGAAAGTTTCAATTCACTATTGAATTAATATAATTTAAAGTATTTACATGTAACATTAAAGGTCTAGATATTCGAAACAAAACTGTAGACAAATTAATATTATTAGAAAAAACAAACATTGGATTTTGACAAGGAGAAATAAAGACAGGAAGTTTATGACAGAAAGATTGGCTTATTTGAAGCGAATAATGGCAGTAGTTGAAAACAGCCCTGCATGATCTTCAGGCATTTCTGTTCTGTAAAATAGAGATATGCCAAATCAATTTTACATGGCTCGTGCTAAATTTAATTCAGGGATATAAAAAGAAAATAAAACAGACTCTCGAGCAAGATATGAGCCGCGCCATGAGAAAACCAACATAGTGGCTTTGCGACCAGCATGGATCCAGACCAGCCTGCGCATCCGCGCAGTCTGGTCAGGATCCATGCTGTTCGCTTTCAAAGCCTATTGCAATTAGAGAAACCATTAGCGAACAGCATGGATCCTGACCAGACTGCGCGGATGCGCAGGCTGGTCTGGATCCATGCTTGTCGCAAAGCCACTATGTTGGTTTTCTCATGGTGTGGCTCATATTATTATCAGATTCTGAAATAGCAGAAGTGTTTGAAAAAAATGACTTATATTTAGGATTGTCTTAAGGTTGTTCTGCTCGTTTTATAAACCAGTTGAAACAGCGTAATATCTTTTATCCGGATAACGTAGAATAAAGCCTTGATTCAGCGTATGGAATGAATATTTTATTATGAATTAATGATAACCGGTCTGTAAATTTATCTCAACGGCAACGTTACTTCCTTCGTAAAGATGTAATATAATATCAAAGCATCTGACATGTTAAATAATTTTAAATGGGTCTAAAATGAGCTTGAAATGCGCAGAACTCCTTAATCATGGCAAATATCTAAAAAAGAAAAAACTAGCACCCAGAGTTATAGGTTTTATTCCACCATATTTTTAGTCATACCTTTATTTACGACTGTGAGAAGTTTCGTGAAAAATTACATGGTAGAACGAATCCTTTTGAATCCAATAAACACCGTGATTTTCCCAAAGACTACCATTATGAAAAGAAAACTTGAAAATCAGCAAAAAATCGAGCATACGATCCTATGTTTTTAATTGCTGGACTTTCTACGTATATTCTGATTGTTTGAAAAATCAAGGTTTAATCAAATTCTACATTGAAGAAAACATTTTGATCCGAACGTGCAGATCTACCTTTAAGGCTAGTTCTTTAAGTATTGGTTTGGTCTATAAAATGACGAATATTATGCTATAGCCACTTTATTAAGTAAACACTTGCAACAAAACTAAGCAAGCATGTCATCATAGTAAGAAATTACGTCTCTGCGTCATCTGCCTGTCTGTTTAATAATCAATTTCAGTAAAAACAATGAAATGGAGTACTTATTCTGCAATCCAATGTATACTCTATCTGTCAGTCATAAAAGGTAAATATATTAATTACATTTTTTTTCTGTGTAAAATGTACCTATTTTCCGAATTAAATTTGCTAGCTTGCTTTGATTACTTATTTGTATATAATTCAAAAATATGATTACTTCTAATTTCTCACACATTCAGAGCAGACTGTAACTGAATACGATCATAAAATAAGAAGTAACATATTGTGAAGTCTTCTTTAAATTATAATCATTACGGTTTAAAATATATTCAGATTCCTTATGTATGAATCACAATCGCGAGTCTATCTTTTGATGTATATAAAGTTTTAGCTTTCATAATTGTTGGTGTACTTTGATATACGCACAACTGATATTTTCTTTAATTATCGTAATGTCACTCTCGTTTAATCAATTGTCTGTATTGTATGGATGTTTGATATTTATATATATGTATATGTGTGATCTTGATATATATATTTATGTGTTCAAGGACCAGGAGCGTAAGCTCAAGTCTAAAGAAAATAAAAGTCTTGTTCTGTTGTTCTGTTCTGTGACATCATTACTTTCGAAACATTGCCTTGGCTTTATATAGTGGCGTAATTACTAATAGTGAACAATTCAGTTTTAGGCTCCTCGTACTTTTACGCCGACGCCGAGCGCTTCGGTGACTGTGTTCGGCTGATATAAATTAAATTCACTGTACATATCTGCATTTTTGCCGTCTCACATTTACTTAGCACTTACATTACAATGCCCATAATAAATTTAAATGATTCAAATTCACTTTTAGATAATTTATTTGAAAAATACAGGTTTCGTATTTGTTCCGCAAGCACATTCAACACGGTAACAAATCATTGTAGAATGCTACCAAATGATTTCTCAAATGTCAGTTCCATTCAATCAAGGTTTTTATCCGAAGTACTTATTTGCTTTCATGTAGAGTTTTCCAAAGCGTTTGTCAAAATCTTCACCGTTGCCTGATCTAACCGATATAAGTCCAAATTTCTTTAGCAATAGGTTTTCCTTTCCGGTGTCTGCGTCAATCGCTTGTTGAAGTTCATTCCTTTTACCAGCCATTATCTTTCCAAAAAGTGTTGGACTTTTACTAAAAAGTTTACCAAAACGTTTGGTTTCATCTGTATTCGTGTACTGTTGAAGATTCCCTGGAAATCTTTTTTCGTCCACTTCTGTGTCTGCGTTGGCTTCTTTTGATTTTCCTGTGTCGTCATCTGCTAACAATAATTTGTTGGAATTCTCCCTGACATTCGTTATTAACTTATGACAGGAATCTTCGTTATTTAGACACAATTGACAGAAATGAAATATGAAAGTGTCGGTACAGCACGTAGCCAATGACGTATGCTGGTTTAACGCAAGTGAATTGCATTGCAGACAGACGTCGGTCACCTGTTTGTCTGGATAACACTGGTTTTCTAGACTTGAAGTGGTTCCCGCAACTTGTGTATCATCTGCATGTAGACACGTTACGAAATAAGAAAACGAGATAATCCAAATATACTTCAACATCGTCTGAAACTATGAGAGTCAAATCTGAAATGGAAAGAAATAAAATAAAACTATTTTGATTATTTTGATTGTGTTTCACATGAATCATATGCTGAAAGCGAGAAGTGCTGAAAATTATTAGTGCATAAAACATGAGGATTAATGAAATGAGGATATTTATAGACACCAAGCTACATATGGGAAACAAAAACGGTTAGGTAACTGAGAAACAAAAACGTGCTTCAAGTGACGTTCTATCAAAATAGAGGAAATCGCGTAACATGTGAAACACCTCAAGAAAAAAAGAAATATCCTAACATGATCATCGCATCACTTACAAACAAAAAGCGCCTCAATAATAAAAACGATAAAAAGATGTGTTTAAAATTTGTCATACACAATACAATCTTTCGGAAGCGATTATCCGACCTAACACTGCATTACAAACACTACGTGTTCACAAAGATCAAGTGACCGATAAATTCTTATTTTCGATTTCATATATTTTCCCTTTTATCACCAACAATAGCTTTAAAATACTAAAATCAGTATCAATATCAAATACTACAAATATTATATATCAATATTTTGGTAAAAATGCTTGTAGGGGCAGAGGTCTCTTTACTGCGTAGGATTGATACAATGTGTTGACGAATTGTCCAATGATTTAACATTATATCACTCATACGTATTATGCAAGAAAAATATTACGGTGGTATGTTTAGGACATGCATTTATTTTTCTAAGATTATATTATCTCGAGCGCACGACATCTAATCTCGAGCTCTCGACATCTTATCTTGTGCGATTATTTACTCTTAAAGAAATAGATACATGTCCTAAACATACCACCGTCGCATATATACTTACCACTGCACTTTTTTAGTGCATCGCTACAAAAAGCTTAATTATCCAATTTCGACAATTCTATTCTAAGAAGGATAAGACAAAAGTACTAGCACCCATTATATCAGCAAATCTTTTGTCTTTTTGCATATCTCTTATTCATGAAAATTTTGTTATTGACAATAATAATGACATTTATTAAGATATCAATAATAAACGTATATAATAGTAAAAAAATATTTATGATAATTGATAATAGTGTTAATAAACATGATTATGATTATAATAACATTATTATTATTATTATTAGCATTATTATTATCATTATCATCATCATCATCATCATCTTCTTCATCATTATAACTGTTATTACAAATTATTACAACAGTAGAAATGATGATTATATTAAATGTAAGAATAAAACACAAACTAATGAAAAGACTTTGACAGACACAAACTTTATATCATTAAAATTGGTGCAATTTGAACAATTTAAATAAACGACTTTATTCAGATATTGCTGAAAAAAAATGTTTTCAGTCTTTTATATTGCGCCAAAATAGTGATATACTCGATTTAGATTTTGTTTGTTTGTTTTGGGTTTAACGCCGTTTTTCAACAGTATTTCAGTCTCGATTTAATTTTATTGCGTCATTTCGTTATTATCACAATCGTAATTATAACTAAACATTATTGCGTTATAACGAAATCCAAATTCGGTATAACAAAATCTTATTTCGTAAAAATGAAATCTTATTTTGTTAAACTGAAATCTTTTATGTTATCTTATTTTAAGTGACAAATAAAAAGTAAAATTTGATATGTAAAAAGAATGTAAAAATAATGTTTACCTTTAACTTTATCAGAATTTCTCAGATTTGACTCAATGGTTCTAATTCTTATACAATTCCGTGTATCACGACGTCTTGTCAACAGCTAAATTGAAATGTTGGAATTTCGCTTAAAGCAGAATTTAAAATTACTCGAAAAGATTTGCCAATAAATAGTTAAGATGCTCTCGCCTCAATGCATTGACTGATATGTTTTTTACACTGTTGAAGAAGAATTTGACATTTTTGTTTTTGCATTCCTTCAGGAGAGCTCAATTATCCTATAATAGGAGGAATATACTATACCTTAATGTCAAATATGCTGAGTTTGAATATCCGTGAAATCAAGTGGTCTACACAATATGTGAGGTGTCGCAGTATCTGTCGCTAAGGATGTACGAGCGTTATTTTTCAGAATATCCGCCATTTTGAAAAATGTTTCTTCGAATATTGCTTTCTAACAAAAGTTTTGCAAAAAATTAACGTTAAATTATTAAAATATGGCTAATTATGTGCTATTTAACAAAATAGATTCTACTTTTTGCGAAAACAAAAATCTTCAGCCTTATTTTTGTCTGGCATTTGCCTAAATTTGACGTAAGATTTACAATGGGGTAGGGTTAGGTATTTTCAAATCTCTATGAAAGTAGACCAGGTTTGGTTTTGATATTTTCCAGAATGATACATATAACAATAAGCTATAACTGAAGTAAAACTCTTAAAGATAGCTCTTTATTTTATCTAGAAAATATAGATTACAACAAAAAGAACAAAAAATATCAAAATTCACCAGTTTTTAACAGTTTTTTTTTCTTAATAAATCTCTTAGATGCACGTTGACCCCAACATTTTTTTTGTCCATTTTGAAGCATTTTTGTATGTTATTAAAGCTGAAAAATATTTTGAAAATCTTACCGTCAGAATTTTTTTTTGCAGATCTAAAAACAGTTTTTCCATTGAAAATAAAGTGGGTGGGGTAATTATGTCAATATGTAAAAATGAACGAGATTTGTTCGTGACACTTATGCTTATATAATACTGATATCACCTTGTACTCATATTAACCTGTAAAACATGAAATCCCTTTAACATTAAATGGGATATTATATGTTTTATAACATACCACCATTTTTACAGTTTTACAAAATTTCAGAAATGCTCAAACACTGGGATAAGAAAATGCCCTATAAAAATAAAACGAGTTCGGTGACCTGTGTTTTTTCTTCTCTTGTTTGTCTTAGAAAATAATGTTCTTCAAGATCAAAGACCATGAAAAAAATCTGACCGTTAGAAAAAAATCGCTCCTACATCCTTAAATCAATTGATGCCGTTGCCCGACAAAAATGTTTGAATTTGTTACCATGTCTTTGTCTGTGTCACTTATAAAATTATGATGATTTTTTAAAAGATAATTTATAGCAAAATAGCAAAAGAGTGTTTTTATACTATTAATGCATGATGGGCGGTTATTCGTTGGGCGTAATAATTTCACGAGGGCACAATGTATAAATAGTGTTAAACACGGTTTATCGTGTTGAGCGACCTGCGAAGTTTCCACTTTTCTCTATCTGGAATAAATTATTTCGATTCTAGTATGCCCTTAATCTAAAACAGTACATAAAATATAGTAGCTCTCTTTCTTGGTCGCAACAAAATCATTGACGTCACCGCACGCTAACGTGACGTGACGTTAACCTAAGAGTGTTTTAACAGAGAAAAGCATGTTAGAATTTGCAATAGACACATAGATAAACTTCTAGTGTTATACCTATTAGAGGAGGACGTTGAATAGCTCTTCGTTACAATAAATATCAACTAGTATAAACAATCGAGGATTCCTTCGATTACAAGCAAAAGCAACTCTTATATTTATTTGCAAAAGACCTTCCACGTGCAGAAATAAAAGGACCCGAAAGGAGTTTAAATTACATCAAGTATATTCATATCCCGACAAGACCTTAGTAAAAGCAGGTCCCTGCAATTGGATAGGGGCTCATTCAGTAACCGTGTCTGAATGGATAACATTAAAAACACAGTACATAAGAGTAGAGTAGCTTGTCGTTCATGCATTGCCAATAAAATGTGAAAGATACAATGATAATTGAAATATGTTTGCTATATTTAAGTAAAACCCTGTTTATCGTACAATGTCAATCATAATTGTTTTGAATGTTTTCACGTGATAATAAAACCAATATAAAAGCGTTAAGGCCTCTTTACTATTTCACTACTATTACGTGTGTAAAGAACGAGGAGTGAGTTTATTTACAATGTCTTGTCATACAGAACCATGGTAGGAGTTAAAAAGAATAAACTATTTTAAACATTATCCCAGTGTGTCTAAGCCACTGTCTTTTTTTTTCAAAGCGGAGCGCCGCTTCGTTTCTTCTTTATGCAAACTTCCGTCTGTTTGTTACATCTGTGTATTTCTAATTATTATTGCATTCTAAGGTTAGTATCCAATTACGGCAGGGCGCCTAGCTATACATAATAATGTGACATTGGTAGTGTAGTATGCCGGTCCATCTGTATAGCTAGGCGCCCTGCCGTAATTGGATACTAACCTTTTACAGTGCTTTATAAATTCACCCTGCGTGTGAAGTTTCTCTAGTCCGGGTCAGTTGAAAAGGCTTGTAAAAGCCACTGCTGATTTATGAGACATGAACAGAGATTATAAAATAATGATATTATTGCATTCGTTTGTGTTAATGTGTACACTTACTCGGCATCTGTGTACGTTTATACGTTTAAATACACACGTATTTCCACGTGTGACTTTTTCTGATAACGTTTTGTTCTTGATTATGCATACATCTGTTTTAAAGCATTGAAATGGCGTTACATTTATTTTTGGCCATAAATGCATTTATGTTCTCTTGTAGAAATAAATTATGTTATTTTTGGTGATATATATGCACTTATTGTCATGTTGAAAAAGCTTACTTGTCGGCTATCATTCATCATTAGTTGCATTCCGTTATGCGGTTTGTTTCGTTAATTAATAATCTACACGCTTGGTGGCAAAAAATACGAGAAGTCCGCGCATGTATTTGCCACGCCCTTGAACGCGTCTGCTAGCTGAAATCGTCCGAACAACATCGATAGAAAAACTGCTGTATAAAAGTTACCTTGTAGTATGAATTTAAGCTGTGACGTTGGTTGGATGAAATTCTGGAGAAAGAATGGTTGCTGGGACACGAAAGGAAGATAAGTTTATACAATTTTGTTGTTGTCGTGCATAACAAAGCTTGTTTTAGAACAATATTCGGCTTATAATAAACATTCATTCAAAATCTCCAGCTCTGCGCACATGTATGTTTGTTAATAGTTGGACAATTATCATGTAACAAAAGCTTAATTTACTGTAATTTGAGATAATCGAAAGTACTGACAATGATGATAATGTTGATTAAAATATCGGTATCAAAATGTTCAGTTTTGTCAGCATGATATAAAATGGTGACAAGTTTTGTAGATGATAATGACAATATGCACTGATATGTATCTAGTATGATAATGTTATTATGATGGTGATGATGATGGTGGTGGTATGATGATAATTGTGATATTATGACGATATGACAATAATGTTGTTGATGATGATGATGTTTATGCTATTATGATAATATAGTGATATACAGTTTGTGTCTATACGATTATAATGATATGATGATGATGATGGTTTGATGATAATTTGGTGACAATATGGCGTTGATAGTACGATTTAATTACAATCATAAATATGATAATAATTATAATTAATGATGATGATAATGATATAACATGATGATGATATGATGATACATCAATGCTGAGATGATAATAATTACCATGATGGTACGTTATGAGAATAACATGATATGATATTACACGATAACAAGTTTTTGATTACGATGATGATATGGTATAATGAATCTGTTATGATGATGGTGATGGCATGATGATGATGTCAATAATGATTGTGGTATTACGGAATGATATGATGTCATGTTGGTACATTATGGTACGTTAAGGACGATGGTGATGTCAATGATGGTAAAGATGAAAATGGTAATAATATTCTGATGATGATATGACAACAATGGCGATGATGATGATGATAATGTTGACAATTACTGATCTGAATAATTATGAAAATGTTCCATATTACTAATTCATTTAATATATTGTAATCATTAAGTATTTCAGTTTGGTAGCAATATTCCAACATAAGCGGGAAACATCAGGTAAAATGAAACAAAGGTATAAGGTAAACGACGTGTAAAAGGTAAAATTACGTTTGACTTAGTTTTGAAGCTGTTTGAAACTGTTTTCATTGGTATATATTTCAGAAACTTAATTTAAAAGGAACGATATTAATACAAATGTATATTTAATTAATTTAATTTAATTTGTTGGATTTAACGTCGCACCGACACATGATAGGTCATATGGCGACTTTCCAGCTTTAATGGTGGAGGATGACTCCAGGTGCCCCTCCGTGCATTATTTCATCAAAGACCTTAACCACTCGGCCACGGAGGTCCCTAATATATTTATGAAAATATTAGACTGATATGCATGTAATACATTTTAAACAGGCCATTGCAGTCGACAAAATATTAGTCATAAGGTACGGATCACTTGCCGCTCTCTGCTGGGTGTTCGAACTACGCTCACGGTTAAATGCAGCATTTAAGAAGCAATCTAACTAGCTTACAAAAAGGAAAATCAAATTGATTGACAAGTTCTACTGCAGCACACGCTTTTGTCTTTATCATGAGTCGCTTGTAACGTTCGTTAAACGATATCGGCTGTGACCAGTATGCAGTTATGAAATTGCAGGCATTCGGGTATGAGTTTGAAAAGATTATGATGTCTAGTTCATACTATTTCTGTCAGTAACAGTATTAGCAAGCCAGATATAGGCATATGTTTTGATCCATATTATGTCACATGTATAACCGCTGGCAAACTTTAAAGATTCATATATTGAGCCGTGCCATGGGAAAACCAACATAGTGGGTGTGCGACCAGCATGAAGCCAGACCAGCCTGCGCATCCGCGCAGTCTGGTCAGGCTCCATGCTGTTCGCTTTTAAAGCCTATTGGAATTGGAGAAACTGTTAGCGAACAGCATGGATCCTGACCAGACTGCGTGGATGCGCAGGCTGGTCTGGATCCATGCTGGTCGCAAAGCCACTATGTTGGTTTCCCCATGGCACGGCTCTATTATTTGTTACCAATTATATAGACCATTAAGATGTAACAATTTATAAACGT
This sequence comes from Mercenaria mercenaria, assembly GCF_021730395.1. Taxonomy (NCBI): domain Eukaryota; kingdom Metazoa; phylum Mollusca; class Bivalvia; order Venerida; family Veneridae; genus Mercenaria; species Mercenaria mercenaria. Next base: position 67,208,313 of record NC_069375.1, read on the forward strand.
TCTTAATTCGTCAATGCCTTTGTTTTAAATTTCAGTACAAGAGAACATGACGTCTAGTTTCAGCTACAAATATAAAGGTAACTGTTATGGTAAAACAGAATACAGATTGAAATTCATTATAAATAGTAAAAAAGTATCTTGTTTACGCCTTGAATAAGCGAAGATGGGTTATTATTCCTTTTATATACCCTTAAGCTAATGTAAAAAAAAACAACAGCATTCTGTGTATTGATTGGACGAATTTTATTTCATAAAATATTTAGTTGCCCTTAATACACATGTGACCGTATGTGCATTTCGGTATGGCATATAGCAATTTATGAATTGAAGTAAACAATGAGCAATTCGTCTCACTTTCTCATCGGCTGTGAATGGAGAAATCTCTGCAATTTGCCAGTTTCTTCATTGTCAGCCTATAAAATGGGCTTCTGCCTCATTGCGTTGCCTGTAAGTTGCTATGCCTTTTAGCTATTGATGTTTCTTGTGTTCATATTCATTTCTTAAAATTTTAACATGCTATATGCCATGATATCAATGTAATAAAGCCGCGGCCATTTCCCATCTACCTTTGTGTTTGTTGTTTGTGAATGCTAATAAGAATAGTTAAGAATATTTGTACTGACGTCGTAAAACGACATAGATATAGTGAACCTCATAAAATATCTATATGTTCTACCTTGATCGTAACCGATCTTAAGCTGGCCCTTGCATCAAGAATTAGACAGCCACCTGCCTTTGGCAACTTCATGGGTTCATTCCTTTGTGGGTTGCCTAACACAGGTCTGGCTGTATACTTTGTAATAGAGAGGTCGCGATGTTGCACTTGGGCGGATCCGCATACGTGTAGGTTCAAAGAACATCTCAAGCGACAAAAATCAGACAAGTAAAATTATTCACAAATAAGTCATGTGTAAGCGTTAAAGTTCTGATCAGGTTAAGATTACCTGAAAGTCTTTGGCATACGCTGAATATTACGTATACTTGTAAAAATTTAATTCACATTTTGTGTGCGCATGTGCATGATATCGCTATCTCTCTGTTACTGGACATGCTGCCTGCTGTTCATAATAGGTTCTACCACCGCCAATAAAATAACATGCAATCAAATGGTTTCCATTATGTTTTATCCTAAACATAGAACAAGACTACGTGTACCCTTCTGGTTACTTTGCAGCAATTCAAATGACTTTAATTTAAGTAGCCCCCGTTTTGTGTAAACGCCATTGGTTATGAGTAGCCTTTTATAAGTCGATTAAACAGCATATTTTGCAAATGAGAAAATTCAGTAATGAATGTGGCTATTGTGTAAGAACAATATGAAAACATGTTCATACTGTTTACATATATTTCAGTGATTAAAGAAAATCAACATATTTGTGAATTTTCTGTCTTCTATATGTTTTCTTTTATATCAAGTAAAATGCTTTTGTAAGCTCCTTAACGTATATATAAGTATGATTGTTAATTGACTTGAAGAGAAAACGACCCTTTCTAGTTATATTTAGTTTATACGCATTTATTTTAGCTTAGTTGTGATGAATGCTGAAACTTATTTGAAGCTTTGTCTAGAAGAGTTAAGCCATGTCTAAACAGAGTTAAGCGATTTCTTAACGGTAGTTGTTAATCTATGATAATTGTGATCATTTTGTTAACGTTAAGTAGCTTAAAAATGACATTTTAATGCATTTTGGTATCAAACTGTATACAGAAACAGGTATAGGACATCTTTGTTTCAGAACTTTAATATTTCGACCGAAAAAATATTTTGAGAATGGAAAATATCAATGACTGGGAGACAGATCATTTCCTAGAAATTATTACTAAATTTATATATAAAGTGATCACTGACAGTGATTTTTATCGTTGATATTACGTTTAAACATCAGTGGAATTGAATCTGCTTTAGTGGCAACTTTTATGTGTGTGCTTACTTCGCTGCTAAATTCGACTGTACTGATTGCTTTTATAATCTGACAATTTGTGCGAGGAATCATGATTATTGAAAAAAAAATATTATGAGGGTTTTTTTCTTTACACAATTAAATAATGTTGTAAAAGCCCCATCAGTCACAATTTGAAAACATTGATCTAATTAGGTCTGTTCATATTGACAAACTAACGCAAACGATGATATATTACTGTTCGGAAAAGGCTTTAAACTGTAAAATTGCATTATCTAGGCGACTGAAACCAATGATATTAAATCAAGTTTCTAGTCAGTAATTGCTTCGTTAGCAAAAACGTCCATTAACAGCAATAATATTTAGATTTCAGAATTCTCGACTACAATTGTTCCAAGATATTCGATTTCTTACGCTTTCTGTCTTGTGGTGTATTCAAACAAATCGACAAGCACTCTTTGAAAACATCTGTCACATTACGTCTGTGGACAGTTGTTCTTTGTCAATTCCATTTTCTTTCCTTTATTTCATATTAAGAATATAGAAAAACTGTCAGCCGCTAAATCAAAACCGAATATATTAACAGATGGATATTTCTGAAGATTATCAGAACACTGATTTCCTAATAATAATAAATAATGATAATAATAATATATGTATGTACATGTATATTGCTGTGAATAAACTAAACTTCTACAGAAATATAAATTGCATTGCCATCATAAGAACAATGATTATGCATGCATACTGTTACGGTAGTAATCGGCAAGATAATGAGCCGCACCATGAGAAAACCAACATAGTGGCTTTCCGACCAGCATGGATCCAGACCAGCCTGCGCATCCGCACAGTCTGGTCAGGATCCTTGCTGTTCGCTTTCAAAGCCTATTGCAATTATAGAAACTGTTAGCAAACAGCATGACCCTGACCAGACTGCGCGGATGCGCAGGCTGGTCTGGATCCATGCTGGTCGCAAAGCCACTATGTTGGTTTCCTCATGGCGCGGGCTCAAATGAACTTTGTTTACGTTAGCAATGTCAGAACTCAGCGAATATGAATATAAAAGGTAAGATCATTACACAGCTGTTTGGTGACCGGATACGGGACATACGCTGTCTCAATAATCCGTTCGCTCCCACCTGATATGCATATCCTCCATATCTGGTCTTAGCTATTTGTGCATTACGTGTGTACTATTTCTAACTAACTGTTATTAATACACATATACCAGTGTTTCATTTTGTTGTTGTTGTTGTTGTTGTTGTTTTATAACCTAAAATTATTAATTCTGCATATCTTCAGTTATGAAATTTGGATCTAATATATCTTTAAAATGTATTTTCCTATAATGTACGCTGCATGACAAAAGTGTAAAAGTTCTTCAATATCACAGAAGTTTTCAGAACTTTGACATTTGATGAGGCTCCTATTGGAAATTATTTATACACAAAAGCACCACAGAGAAATTATGCCTGGAAAATATAATGTCAGGCGAAGTAATTACTGATAATATATTTACTGACATTTTATGTACTTCAGGAAAGTTCAAGGCAACATCTCGCAAAAGTAAATTGCAAAAAAATGACCCAGAACTGTCATTTTGCTTTCAAATCTAAAAGCAGTCTTATAATGAACAACCTTATCTGCCTACTGGACAAAATAATGACATACTAATGAAGACTGTCATTTCGCCATCTCCTGTGTTCGTTGTGCCCATGACTGTACAACCGACGAAGAAACCTCACGTATATCTAATTGAATTAGCTATGATTACGCTTCCCTTTGATAATAGTTTATTTCACTTGCTGAAAATCAAACCTGGACAGGAAAGTTAGTGACACAGAGACACCCGAAATTGACATGTCTTATTGTAATCTCATAAAACTGAAATTCCCAGTAAAACCCTAATTTAACCTTGTTTTCTTGTGATATTTTCATATAGCCCCACAGCCGAACAGCTGCGTTAAATCTGTGTTCTATCTATAATGACTATTGTTTACCATCTGACCTGTTTGTTGCTTAAACAGTAGAAGTACGACTCCATGTGAACAGATACGTATATTGACCCCGCTTGATCTTAAGATTTGGATTTAAAGTGTTACATGTAATATGGAATTTCTTATTCTTTAACAGCGCTGGTATGGGAATTTTTGCCATTATTTATTGCAAGATTATTCGCGAAATACGATTGCATCGGTTGTTCAGGCTGATCTTGGTCTGCACTGTTCGCATAGGCAAATTCATTTACCGCCACCAGGTTAAAGGTTAACTATAGCTTTGAAAATGATAATTGAAACAAGGCAGTAACAATCCGGTGTGACATGTGATAAAAATGGCAAGTTGTATAATGATTTAGCAACTCATGTTTCTTTTATAGTGCATATTTTCTTACCTGGCGGAGATATTTATAGAAAGGTCATCAAATGGCCCATTCTATCATTTAGTTTTGGGTAATCGGTTACATCATTGCATTTGGTTTCATTCCGTGCGAATAAATCCGATATGCACCAAGTTACCTATTGATTTTAATGGTACAGCCTGAACTAAAAATATCTCCGCCAGGTCAGAAAATATGCACTATACATCCACTAAATAAATCCAAACCTGTTTAGTTAACCTGCTCATACAGATTTTCAATCAAACAATAAGAAAGTTTTATATATTTTAATTTGATGTAACAGTAACAAATTTTACATGTCGCACCCCTAGTTCCAGCCCTTGCAACAGTTGTGTTAGAAAACGAAATATATAATTGTTCCATTACGTGCTGTAACAATCGTTGAAGATATGGTCAGGAAAGTTGAAAATAGAAGAAAATATTAGGTAACTTAGATGGTCTAACAGAAAGTTACAAAATACCAAGTGCATTGTGTATAACGAATCGGTCAGAATTGTTGCTTATATGTTGCCGCCGTTACGGTGCATGTTCAGTTTGTTGCTCTAGCCGAATTAATTTAAGATTGCAGCAGTATTGAAACAATATATCAGGGTCGTAATAACACTGCCATGCTTACATCCAAATTTGTCATTAGTTCTTTTTCTTGCAGCTGGTGTCAATTCATGCAGATTATAATTAACAGCGTCCTTTTCACACCAATTTCTTGGTTTGGCGTGGTAGCACACTAAAAAGAGGATATAATATTGAAAGACGGTGGTAAATAAGTATGAACTAAACAAACAAATGCAAAGCATTAGATTTCTGTTATACAATAATAAAATGCTGAATAATTATCTAACACTTCAGTTGTTTGTTTAAGTCATTCTCGCATACCAGATTTTTACCATGGTCCCACGGGTACCATGTCGGATATCTATGAATGAGAATGGTTTAAGTGAACATGTGTTTGTTTATTATTCACCCCAATGAAGAAAATATATTCACTTTTAAAAGATATAACAAACAAAATGCTACTTTTGCCAGGCCTGGGTACAGCGAGACCCTTCATTATGTACATGTACCTATTGCTAGGGTCAGATCAGCCAAAATTGCTATGGTTTTATTTAAATGAGACATTAAAATCGTTTGAAAGGTGAAATTATTGATACACTGAACGTCGAGATGTCATCACTGTCCATTGCTGACGTCGTATCTAGCGACAAAACTAAAGCAAGTAGTTCTACCATTTATCTGTATCTAACGGGAGCTGGATACAGGACTGTATTTGTTAGAGAAATACATGCTGTATTTAGGACAGAAAATTCTTGGGTGCATAATAGACAACGAGGTATAACATTCAATGAAATTCTTTTGGATAAATGAGCCGCGCCATGAGAGAACCAACATAGTCTGATCAGGATCCATGCTGGTCGCAAAGCCACTATGTAGCGCGGCTCAAATGTGTTTCATCATTTGTGAAGTTAGGTTGTAGGTAGTCAAAACATCATCGACACTCTGGCCCAGTGTTCACAAAACATTTTTCGGTCTCGGCTAAGTTTGAGCTCGAAATTTTCATATCAGTTGTACTAAAACTTCAAGACTTAACTCCATCAATACTGAATAGTCATTTGAAAATAGTTATAAACTTAAGATTTAGTTTTAAACATGCTATTTAGATATAAATGACAAAGTTTCATTATCAAACTCAGTTGAGATTGAAAATGTTTTGTAAACACGGGGCCTGAAGTATCATTAGAAGGGTTTTCTTAGTTGATAAGCTGGAAAACTTATTAAGAACAGCGTGAATCTTCAATGACTGGTGTGCAATTAATCTCCATTGAGATACAAATTTCCTGTCTACATGAGTCTTTGTTATACTGTGATTAAAGGCACTCCGATGCAATTTTGATCGCCTGTTTATGCCATTACGTAACAAATATATGCAAACATAGTCATTACATTTGCATAGTTTTTGTATCGTCTCAGTAAATGAGTACTTCTGTGAATTTTGTATGTTGCATTAATATTTTCGTTCCTCTCTACAATTACTTAATCAGTTTGATTGTAGACACTTTTACGGATATGTTTGGCATTAGATCTGTAGACCTGTATGTTCCAGACATAGTTAAAAGATGTCTTAATGGCAATTGTTCTTCTATGATAATTAGCGAGACTTATTACTTATAGCTAAAAGCTTTATTCACGCATTTCTGTGTTAACAAGATCAGCAACTACGATATATATGGAAATTGTATGTATAAAAAGGTGTCTTTGACAAAACATGCTGATGAAAATGTATTTTAGATGAAAAAAAAATACAACTTACTGAGCTTTTATCTAAATCAGTAGAGATACAAATAGTACAGCATGTGGTTTACAGAAATATTGAATATTAATAGTCTAAATTTTCGTTTTAACCGTTTTAAAACAAATCATAAGCAAAAATATCATCATTCTTATTATAGCTGATTCCTACAATTAGGAGTCTAAACCTAGCACGATCAAGAAACGGTCATTGTTAAAGGTCTAAACTATCTGTACTGTCATTCGAAAATATCAAAAGTGCGGTTTAGGTGAGATTTTTGGAGATTTTATGTTAATATTAAGAATGCATTCAATGGAATTAAATGCAAATGTTAATCATACATCTTTTGTAATTATATAAGAGCACAGATAAACATATAGCCATGATTAGAGAAGTAATGACTACCTTGCTACATGTGTACGTGTACATGATTGGGTCTTTTAATTTAGTAAATTACGTAATAATGATACATTTAGTATAAGAACAATAAGTGTGATAAATTGTAACAATTTTTAAAAAAAAATGATTATGTTTTAAATTTATGACAATATTGAGAAACAGTGACCACATTTAGCGCTCGATTGCTACATGTATGGACGTTGTTATATTTACGGCGTCCATCACATTCAAGGTTTCGACTTGCCGCCTAAATGAAAATGCAATTTCAGTTGGATGGGTGGTCGAAAATCTGCGATAAAATGTACGAAATGACATCACAAAATACACTATAGATTGGCTTTAGCACAATTATGATCGTTACCAGTGCATGTATAAACTGACTTAACTTTAAACACTTAAAACATTCATAAGTGGAGTATAAGTACATTAATCGTGCAGTAACTAAGCATAAACATCGACACAGATGAACAAACAGTCTACGTTAATATTCTCAGTATACAAGTACAGAAACTGATTTATATTTTCAGTATACAAGTACAGAAACTGATTTATATTTTCAGTACATGCAGGTGTTCAGCAAAAAGGACATAACGCTTTGAGGCTTTAGAGTGTAAGTTGACTGTGATACACAAAGGTTAGCTAACTTCATTATCTTGATATCTCATTGACACTTTTATGTCGAGGTAATGTGTAAACATGTAAATGACACTCGGTATTTCCGTACATACTAGTATATTCTCGTATGTAATTTCAGCATCCTGTGGCTATAAAAAAAATACTTTTTTGTAAACATGCATGTATCTTCCGGAGAATGCCGATATTGCATCGGGAGCATACGTAGTCGGACGGAGAATGCCGATTGTCTCTATGGGTTCAATACCTCAGGACAGGCTGTGAGATCGGTACAGTAATAGAGTCAAATACGACAGAACTGGACCACAAATAGATCAATATTTACTTAATGCACAATGTGATTAAAAAGCAGCGATATGCTGTTTATACATATTTATATTATGAAGTGTTGGAGACATATGATTGAAAGACAAATCTTCATGACTGTAACGCTTGCCAAAGTACGTCAGAAAAACACTAAATTAAATGTATAATGCAACAAATGAACTCGTTGAAAAGGGGAGAAGAACACGTAAATACTATAGCCTTAAATACAAACGAGTTATCCTCGTCATATCAGGAGAGCATATTAAAAAGATATAAAAGTTCGGTTTGACGTCTACTCTGTGTTTTCTTTTCTTACAAATTATTTTTCCCCAAACACTTATATATCCGATTATATATCCAGATATATAATAAAGACAATGATTCGTGTACGAAACGTCATTTTATAAGGCTGTGATCTTGTTATTCCAATGCACATAAATACTTAATAGCCATGAAAATGTTAAAACACCTTAAACTATACATTGATGTTCCTAACTCTTATACGCATACGCAGATGTATGTGTGTGTTACATTTAACCAAAAAAAATGACTCTGAAACTAGACATTGCGTAGACACTATTACGTCATTTTGATACAACGCATATAATGATCAGTTACTTTGACATCACAATTTATGCCTACACGTGACATGTTTGTTACTGGTATCACTGCGAAAAAAGGGTCAATATACGGGAGTGTACGGTCCCGTATATTTCGAAAATACGGGAGTTTACGGGATGTATATTACAAATATACGGACCTAATATACGATCCCGTATTCGGAACATCTAGTATACGGGAAGTCCGTATATTTGTCATGCATATACGGGATCCCGTATACGCCGAATATACATAAATGTATATTTCCCGTATATATGCAATATACGAACTTTTTTAAAAAAATCCCTAGAAATGGTGTTTATTCGTGTCCTGCTTTAACATAAGTTTCATTTTCATGTATTCAAAGGGTCTTGAGATTTTTTCCCGTATACTTTCCGTATTTTAGAATATACGGAACACGTATACGAGCCTGTATATTCCGAATATACGTAGTATACGGATCCCGTATTTTTGTCATATACGGACTGTGATTGCATCTAATATACGGGGCATATACGGACTTGTATTTTCTAATATACGGGCTTCGGATTTTTCCCGTATACGCATGATATACTAAGTATACGGATCCCGTACTTTTGTCATATACGGGGCATATACGAAACTGTACTTTTTGATATACGGGCTACGGACTAGTCCCGTATATGCATGGTATACGCAATATACGGATCCCGTACTTGTGTCATATACGGGGAAAATACGAAACTGTATTTTTTACTATACGGGCTACGGACTAGTCCCGTATATGCATGGTATACGCAATATACGGATCCCGTACTTGTGTCATATACGGGGAAAATACGAAACTGTATTTTTTACTATACGGGCTACGGACTAGTCCCGTATATGCATGGTATACGCAATATACGGATCCCGTACTTGTGTCATATACGGAATGTATTTGCATCTGATATACGGGGATATACGAACCTGTAGTTTTTTATATACGGGTCAGGTTTTTCCCCGTTTATGCAAGATATGTAGAGTATAGAGATTCCATATTTGTGTCACATTTGGACTGAATTTGGTTTTCGTATTCGGGGAATTCAGGGACCAGTTTTTCTAAAAGAAACATTTACAGATTTTTCCCCGTTACCTAGTTATTTTAAAAAACCCCGTTTTTTTCTTTTATGTGAATGATTTCGTATATGACACACACTGAAAGTGAAAAAATAAATTATGATCCTACCAAATACTATGTTAGAAAAAAGCAAGACAAAGACGGGTATAAAAAAAATTCATATTGTTAAAAACGGAGATATGTCAGATTAAAAAACATTTTATTCAACAAAAATATTTTTTTAAATCGTTTTTCAAACGATTATGAATTTTTTTCTTTCTTGTCCAAAATAAAAATAACAGAATTAAAATGTAGAAACAATAACATCAAGCATTTTTAATTATTTTTTTCTTTCAATTAAAAAAGCTTTCGCACATTTAATTTGCCCGTTGCCAACAAATCAGTTGCAAACTGTCTTACTTTTTCGTTTTCCCATGAATGTTGATTACCCTAGGCTTTTCGATTTGCCGTTTTTTAAAAAGACATAAACCCCTCCTAATGCCCGAAAATGTATTCAAAACGAGCGCTTTAAAAGCGCATTTGGGTTCGTGCGGGAACCGATATGTAAGCGGGTTACAAATGAGGAACCAATGAAAAATACATTTCCTGTTAAAAAAGTTAAGCGTTACGGTTTTTACGAATGCACGAGAACGAAGGGCTCACCCGGGGCGTCTGTCGCCTTTTGATTAAATAGTAGAAATTTCACACATAAGAATTTTCTTTATCGTGAAAAAAAATTTGTCGTCCCGTTTTTATTCCGAAAACAATTTTTTTTGGGAACCCGGGAAAAAAAAAAATGCACGCTTAAAAAGTTATAAAAAATGGAGTAATTATATTGTAAATGATTTGAAAATTATGACGAAAAAAGGACATGTGGGCGGGGATACGACATCATTAAGGGTTCAGAACGCACCATACCATGTCGTCGCGAAAAGAAATTAGAATCTTAAAGTGCCTTTTTGATATTTAAACAATTTATCTACGGTTTTTTTTGCTTTTTAATGGTTATTTAAGTTAAAATCTATCCCCCAAATTATATTTAAATAAAATGCAGGGGTTCATAGTGCCGTAACACGTTGTCCACCATTACGAATCCTCCATTTTAGAAATTTTATTAAAAAAGGGCCAAAAAAAAAATCTTTTGTACAGTTTGGATAAAATATTCAGAGTGAATAACAGCTTTCTCTCATCCGGGACTCCCCGGGTTCCCCGGGAAATTTGACGAACACTGGGATAAATGCATAACAGCGCGTTGTTAAGTTTTTTTTTTTTATTAATTTTTCAAACTCTCTTTAAACTTTGTGATGAACAAATTCTAACGTTTAAATTTGCCTCAAACTTTTTATATTTGGTAAAACAATCTGAAGATTTCCAAAATTTCCATTCGGGGTCAGTAAATATTCTTAGCAAGAAAATATTCTCAAAAAATCTTTTTCCTTTATGTTCAAGTAAATAAAGGCACCCCGGGGTTTTTTTAATTAAAGCAACCTTTTTAAAGTATGAAAATAGAAAATTACTGAAACTGGATTTAAAATTACAAAATCTCATAGAAATCTAACTAAAATTAAAAATAATATCAGCGTATAATATTTTTTACCTATTTCTATTAAGTTCCAAAATTTCGATAATAATTATGTACAGGTATACATTCAATCGTGGTAAAATGAAAAAAAATTTTAATTTTGATTGAATTTTTGAGATGGGATTTATAGACATCTCATTTCATTCCTACAAATGCCACTTTGTTTTCAAAGATTGGTTTTGCACGAGCCCCTGTCTATTCGTGCTTGAACAGCCGGGCTAAGAAAAAGAAAAACGGTAGCCACCCAAAGATAGACCTTCCCGCGGATGTTTATTGTTCTCACAGTTTTTTTTCGAAATACAAAACCCTAATTGAAAGGGAGGTTTCGTTTAAAAAACAAAATTATCATTCAAAAAGGATCCCTTTTTAAGCAAATTTTTACTTATAAAACTTAAATAGGAATTTTCGTTTCTTAAACTAAAAAAAAAATTCATTTTTAAAAAAAAGTGGCGCGCCGGGGAAACGAACCTACCGCAGGGGAAATAAAGAAGTTTTCTGCTGTCGTGACCGAACCCAAATGGAGGGTTAAGTTTTTTAAATGCGCTTTAAATAACATTTTTTTATCATAAAAATTTTTTAAAAAACATCTAATTCTAAGGGTTTTCCCAACGACATGTATGTCAGTATACTAGATATACACCATTAATTTCCATATACTAAAAAAATTATGCCGTGCCATAAAAACCCAAAAAGGGGGGTTTGCGACCACATGATGAGACCCCCCTGCGCATCCGTGCGTCGGCGGGACCCATGCTGTTCGTTTTAGAAAGCCTATGAATTTAAGAAACTGTTAGCGAACGCATGGATCCTGGCAGACGCGGGGAGCGAGTTGGTCTCGACCCAGGCGGCGAAAACCCCACTATTTGGGTTTTTCACAGGGGCAGGGCTAAATTAATATATTTTTTTTCTTTTCTTGTGGGGACGATCTGGACCCCAGGCTTTTTTTTAGTATTCGTAAAAAAATTGCGTAATTCAAAATTTTTTTTAACCCCAAGATTGCTACATTACATTAAAAAAAAAAATAATTTACTTTTGTCAAAGTTAACCCCTTTAATTTTCATTTTGTATTACAAATTGCCTGGGGGTAAAAAAATCCGGTCAGTGTTTGTTTCAATGGGTATAAAATATGTTAACCCCTTACTACAAGTGATAGTACTTTTTTGGTTTTTTCTTTTGTATTGTAATATAAAATCAATTTCCTTCTTCGTTTAATCGTCTTTTTTCTTCCCTGGGATTAGCTTTTTAGTTTTTTGCACTCCTGTCATAAAACTGACAGACGGAGGAATCGTACAAATTTTACCCGCCTTTGAATTTAAAAGAAAAAGTTATCGTAATGACATGTAATAGAGTTGCTATCGAGTGAATATCGAACAGTAAAGGCCGGCCCCAAATTTTACGAAAAAAATTTTAAAGGTATCATCAATTTTTTTTTCTGGGTTGGGGAAGCCAAGGTAATAGACGAATTCTTAAATGGGGCCACCCCCATTTTTCTCCTTTTTTATTTTGGAACGATAGTGAATAAATCAGTACGCTTTTTTTAAAATTGTTAAAAAACAACGGGCAGTTTTTTAATAAATTTCGCAAACTTTTGGGGAAATCGACCAGTGTTTTTTTCGTTTAAAAACGTTTGCCTCCAAAAATGAATCAAATTAAATTTACAAATTAATATCATCGGAGAGATAATTTAACCAACCAAAATTTTGGGTGTATTTTTGTTGTATAAAAACGCTACTTTGAAAACCTTTAAGTACATCATTTTGCGCCCTTTTTTAAAGAAAAGACTTTGTGGTCAAATTTTAAAATTTTCAGCGTAAAAAGGAGTAAAAAAAGAGAACTGAAAAAATACCAGTCAATCGGAAATATCGTCAACTTTAATTTGTGAAAATGTATAATGGTCCCTTGAAAACATTTAAAATAAAAGACTAAGCTAGCAAATTTCTTATTGTTTGACATGTTGGTTTTTTAAAGTAAATTTTTGTTTTTGATGTATAATATGTAAAGGTTTAAATATGTTTTGATACCCTACATTTACTAAATATTACTTTTTTTGACAATAAATAAAATAAAAATCATATTCGACTTGTTTTGTATTTCACTTATATTTAAATTTTGACTTCATTCAAGTACATCGTTTAGAACCGTTCGCCGAAAAAGCAAAGATAAAAAAATTTAATTACTAAAGCTATTTAGTTATCGATACCCCCCCCCCCCCGGTTACACAACAACAACCTTAGTACGGGAAAACGAAAATTGGGGTTATTTGTTTTTTAGGTAAACCTCCCGCTTATCGGTTTTTAAAAATGTTACAAAAATTTAAACAAAAAACTAAGTGTATTATTTTTGCTTATAAAATTTTTTTTAACTTTTTAATTAATAACAAACTAATAATATATTTTTTTTATTTCCAAACCCTTTTTTTATATAATTTGGTAATATTTTAAAACAACGCTTAATAAATTCAAATTGTAGAGTAAAATAATCTGTAATATATTATTTTTCATATGACAGATATTTTGCAGAAAAAAATTTCTTCTGACAGAGGCAAGAATGTTGAATTTTTTTCAAAAATGCCATCTAAAAAAAGCGTATTTTGTCAAAAACCGGGACCCATTTTCTAAAAATAAAGATTGTAAAATTTTTAACTTTTATTTAAACTTTTCCGAATCGAATGAATGAAATTCGTGCCCCCTTATTCATTCTTAAAACTAGCCCGTCTCCTAGCTTTTTACGAAAAAAAACTTTATCAGGGGTTGTTTTTTTTTCCCTTTAACTTTTAAACTCGTTTTAAATCCAATGGGAATTTACAAATGATTTTTGCACGATTTTTTTTTATTTAAACACTTGCCATGGACTTTTGGGGGACGACACCTTGTAGCAGGAGAAAGGGGGGTAATGAAATAAGGTTAAAAGATGAGTTGGAAAAAAAGATCAACCCAATGAAAATGAATGAAGAATGAAAAAAAAAAAAACTATTCGCTATTTGTTTTTTTTTTTTTTATTAAAGGGAAAAATTAAACGACCTTTTTTTCGTTTTGAATTTTTTAAAGCAAAAAAAAGCAACCCCCCGGTTTCCCATTAAATTTAAATATAACTCGTGGGCTGGTTTGGGCACACAAAAAAAAATAGTTTATTTAAAAAAAAAAATATTAAATCAAATAATACTTTCTCGTGACTTCCCTTTCCCCTGAAATAGCAAAATACAATTATCGCGGCGGTACTTGGCCCAAAGTTTTTGCCTTGGGGGAGAAGCGGGGGCGTTTACCTCGAAGCGTGTTCCCCCAAATGATTGGTACCTAATTCTTGCATTAAAAAACCAATTAATTTGCGTTTTTTTTTAATTGGCATTCATCAGTTTCTAAATTTTTCAATTTGCAGGGAAAAAAATGTTAGAAATTGTCAGACGGGGTTTCCAGGTTGGGTTTCTGGGGTTCTTCTGATTAGAAACAGCATAAATTTTATATAATGTTGCGTAAAAAAAGTTCGGCAGAAATTATATGTACAGTTTTTTTTCGTGGAGAGGGGTAAATCACGTAAAGCTTATATCATTTTTATTTAATGAACTTTGCCAAATTTTTTTGAGCGTTTTCCTTTAATTTAAGCAATATTTGTTTTATACAGTTAATCAGTGTACACCATCCACGTTACCCCGGTTATCATTTTTTTAAAAAAGTAAGGATGTTACGCTACCTGTTTTATCTTTAAAATTTTAATTTTTTTTCTCTTTAAAGTATTTTTTTTCTAGTACGCTTGGACAGGGAATGTGTCTTTTGCTAGAAATTTCAAAAAATCGACTTTTTTAAAAAGGGGTTTAATATGATAATTTAAAAAATGGACATAATATCACGGTGCGTTTGACAATAAATGGAAAGTTTACAAAAAAATTTAGGGATAAGGTATGGCCAAAATCGAAACCCCCTACCCGAATTGGGCAGCTAAACGCTTTGCCGCCATTTCCGCACAGCGACAGACAAAACAATTAAGAAATTTTTAAAGAATATTTTTTATCGCTATTAGTTTGGACATTGAAAGAATTTACGGAAATAACGAAAATTCACATGTCTAGGGGCATACTAAAAGGACACTCATCCCCGAGAAATAAAAAAGCTGCCACATGTATCTACAGTGGGAAAAGGGGAAATAGGAAAAAATTTTATTTATCACGTGCACACGTGTTAGCACCACATTCGCACATGTTAGATACGACGTGCGAATGTGTTGATTAACACGTGCGCACGTAGTAACTATTCTAGCTAACACGTTCGTATGTGATAGCTATCTCGTTCGCAGTTGTTAGCTGACACGTGCGAACGTGAAAAAATACCAACGAAACTAATCGAGATATCAGCCTTTTTTTCAAAAACAAGAAACACTTACTTCGTAAATTACAGCTAACTATAAATAACACTTCCTTATGAAAGACATCCATTTAGAAAAAATGCAGATCTTTCACGCTTTTTCATTGATCAGCTAACACGTGCGCACGTGTTAGTTATCACATGGGCACATGGTAGTATAACGTGCTGTCACTTGTGCACGTGATAGTTATCATCCGCGCACGTGTGCATTACCACATACGCACGTGGTAGCTAACACGTGCGCACAGAAAAAATAAAATATTTCCTATGTCGTCGCTATGCCACTGTACTATACATAGAACATCTGCAGAATTACTTCGAAACAAAAGTCAACGGATATGAAAATATTTTTCGCTTAATGATTTATAATTCAGTAACAGCTGAAAGTGAACATTGAACAAAAAGGTATAAAATACATATTTTATAGCTCTTTGAATTATATCAAACTGAATGACTTCGGTAGATTATGTGCTTTCTTTATTACCAAAATGCTATGTTATCTACATGTTAGTTTAAAGGTCCGACCTACCCGGAGTGGGTCTCCGTGGTCGAGTGGTTTAGATCGATGACTTCAAACCAGTTGCCCATCACCGATGCGGGTTCAAGCCTCACTCAGAGTGTTAAAATTCTCCATGTGAGAAAGACATTAAGCAGGTGCTCACTCGTGATGAAATAATGCACGTTAGAGCACCTGGGGTATTCCTCCACCAAGAAAACAGGAAAGTCGCTAAAGGACCTATAAGTCTGTCAGCGCAACGTTGTAATGTAATTGCAAAAAAGGGTGCTAGGCTATTGTTTTAAAATGTTGAAATATTAAACTGACAAGTTAGCGTAGCTCTGGGCAGGTTAAGACATAACACCAGGAAAACTACATCTTAATTTGGTAATCAACAGTCTGGCCGGTGCATATAAAAGGTCTATGTACTAGACATTCGAGGAGGCGAGGCGACAGAGCCACCAACCGTGGTTCTGCCAACGTAAGTCAAAAATACTATTATGCCTCGTTAGGTTACCTTCCAAATATGTAGATTTCATGAAAGACAACTCAAACATAATTAGTTCTTAACATTTTACAGTAACTAAATATTATTTGAAAGATGGACACTGAGACAATAAAACTACTTGTATTAAAAGACTTTCTTTAACTACCTGAAATTATATTAACATCAGAAATGAACTATTGTGTCTTCAATCTTATATATATGTGTGAAAGTTCTACCACAGGTTTTATAAGTCTGGTAGCACTGGTGCCATGTGGCTTTAAGAGGCCATTACGCTACAAGGCGATTTTTGGTGCCGTGACCAGGATGTTCTCTGCGAGATTGTTGCGGCCACGTATTACACGAAGTACTCTGCCACTATACATCACGCCGAATTGAGAAGACGACACGAGCCACTAGATCTTCAAGAACGCAAGTAGAAATGTCTATTTTTCCTTTTAAACGTTTTGGGCATATTTTGGGGGAAAAAATAGTTGAATTCAATCTAGCACGAAATGCAATTTAAAATTAAAACTGTTACTGAAAAGTTTGCCTTAATAAAATCATGTAGCAAATCAGAATTATGTATAAACTATTTACAAATCTTGTAGGGTAGGCGAAAACTAAATAATAGAAAATAAAGCAAAACACTAAAATAAATAAAATTTGAAAACTGTAAATTAGCTAAATCGGGCAGACGAAAGCTGTCAATATATCATAGTTATAAAACAATTGAAATATTACTTTACAAAGATATCGTCATAGGGTTTTTAGGTTGTTTGATTTTGACAAACCTAATATATGATTTTTTTCTAAAGGTATGCATTAACAAAGCTATGCCTATCAAGAAAGATTTAAGATGAACAGTAGAGTAAACTAAACTGTTTACAAATAAAGAAGAAAAATACAAAAAAAAAAAAGAAAATAAAATGAAATTACAAATGTAAAGTACACGGAAACAAATTATGCTGCTGGCAGTTTATCTGTTTGGGGATTTTTATTAAAATTACAAGTTGTATGTTATGATAAAATTAAAAGCAAGTTCAGTTGTCAAAGTAACGTGTGGGAAATGTCATTTATGTTATAAAATTCAGATTACACTTGACAAATATTAGTTAACATGTAGGTAACTGGTCAAATTTGCTTCTGGCAGTTCACATGTTAAACTATATTTTAACGTACCTGTATTCAATTTGAAATTCATAATTTAGACTATACTTGTTTTAAAAGTATTTTGTCATCATATTTTTTTGGAGCATTATTTAGATAAAATGTTTGTATGGGGTTTACTGTTTCAAAAGAATGAAGGTCCGGATATTGTGATTATAGTAAATGTAACGTGGCAGAAACTAAGACCACGGTAGACACAGGAAATGTGTTTTATGATGACCTGTGAGCAATGACTCACAAAGAACACTAGATTAGTGTTATTTTAGGTATAAAGGCTATGCTAACAGAAGCATGGGAAACCTATAGAATATACCTACGGAATAGTAGATAAGTATGTCTACGTAACGAACATATATTTTTTTATGAGCAGTGAACAATATACGTGCATTTTGTCAACGTTTTGTTTTGAATTAATATGTTTATATATTTATCAAATTGACACAATTGATAACTTTTTATGTTAACCGAGCTTGTTGCATGTGTACAAGTTGACAAGTAGTGTGGAACATTATTAAAACTTAATAGATATATAGAGAATATATCTTTGATGTGCACAAGTTATACATATGAAAAGTTAAAAATTATTCGTAAAAAAAGATAAGACCACAATTTGCTGAAATGATACAGTTCATCAAAATAGAATTTAAAACGCATGGTAAAATAAATGTAAATGAAAATAGAAGATGATTAATATCAATATTTTTCTTAAGGGCAAAAATGTTTTTATTAAGGCCTTTCTCCAGCTGTCAGAAAGTTGGTATGTCATGTCCTCTTGTATTGAGACCGTATAGATCTAAATATAAATTATATAATATTAATATTAAGGAAGTAATAAATTGGGTGCAACTATTTTGTTCAAAAATTCAAAAACACGTAAGGGGAAAGGAAAATGGGCGAAGACACTTGCTATGTGCATAAAAATGCTGTGCAAATTTGTGAAAAATCAGAAGTCATCATGAAAAAAAATAAATAAAATGCAAAGTCATACCGGAAATTCTGTGAAAACAAGAAGAAAATAATTCATATTCAGATTGGGGATTTCTTCGAGCTCATGACAAGGAGAATTCAAATAGTCGTTTTCACATGGACTAGCCTTCGAATTAAAAACTCCATGGAAATATATATCCATAGAAACAATGAATGTTTACAACAACCATGGTGACAAGATAATAAAATCTTTATAAATTTATAACATGCGTCTTGATGGACATTTCAGCATGACCTATCAATTTTAATTTTAGACGAAGAAACTCTTTCAAGATCACAGCCGAATATATAAATGCCTTTGGGAGTGAGCTGTCGAAATTAAATAATAACATGACATTTGCTGATCATACTTTTAGTCAATTTCAGTATATAATAATTCACCGATGAGGATTCACAATACATGCCGATTGACGACACAGCCTACAACATGACGATGTCTGCACGTAATACCACTGGGCAACGACGAAACACAGAATAAATAGTCGCGTGGAGTTTTATGTACATGTATTACCATTTCAAATATTTACCCATCGCGTTTTGAAATTTTGTTGTTGTTAGCTCTATGTCCATCAATTTTTGTTTAAATCTGTATATTTGTCAGCAAAAACGTCTGATATTACCAATAAGAAACAAGCATATGTGTTCAAACACCTATTTTTGCATTATAATTCATAACATTCAAAAGTTTCCGAGGATAGTAAAATACCTTTTTTTCATTGTTTTTCGTGAAGAAATGAAGGAATTTGTAATGTAATTGCAAAAAAGGGTGCTAGGCTATTGTTTTAAAATGTTGAAATATTAAACTGACATGTTAGCGTAGCTCTGGGCAGGTTAAGACATAACACCAGGAAAACTACATCTTAATTTGGTAATCAACAGTCTGGCCGGTGCATATAAAAGGTCTATGTACTAGACATTCGAGGAGGCGAGGCGACAGAGCCACCAACCGTGGTTCTGCCAACGTAAGTCAAAAATACTATTATGCCTCGTTAGGTTACCTTCCAAATATGTAGATTTCATGAAAGACAACTCAAACATAATTAGTTCTTAACATTTTACAGTAACTAAATATTATTTGAAAGATGGACACTGAGACAATAAAACTACTTGTATTAAAAGACTTTCTTTAACTGCCTGAAATTATATTAACATCAGAAATGAACTATTGTGTCTTCAATCTTATATATGTGTGTGAAAGTTCTACCACAGGTTTTATAAGTCTGGTAGCACTGGTGCCATGTGGCTTTTAGAGGCTATTACCCTACAACGTTAATCCCAACAAAAACACACAAAAAACCGACCTACTCGTTCGGTAGCAGACGATACTGAATTAAATCGAACGAAAGGCGTTTGTTCGAATCTTTGGACGCATACACATTATATCGATTATTTTGCGTCTGTAAAAATATTAGAATTGATTTCATAAGTAAAGTATCAATACGTCTTATATACTTTTTCAGTACAAAATATAAATGAATTAGTTCCACTTTTTTCTATAAATATTTGCATTGTATGCACAAGCGTTGGAAATATGCAGAAAACGAGTTAATTTATGCTTGCATTTCATTTTTCACAATGACGATGATCCATGGATGTATTTATCACTACAAATAAATAGGGATGAATTGATTAAACTTTTTCTTTTCTCAATCGGCTATTTAGATTACATGTTAAAATAAATCGAGAACGCGCTACATGAAATGATGGTTTATTCATGTTTGATTTTAAATTTATACCTGTTTTAGTCCGTGAATGCTTTTTTCAGTTCATGTCATATTAGTATTAAACATTTCTTTCTTTCAATATTGGCATTCATTCTTCATACACGTACACGTTCCAAACATGCAAAACGCTTGACCTTTGAAATGGCCGGAGAATATAATTTTCACTATACATATTGATTGCATCCCGTATTTTTGAAATATATAAATTATTTAAACCCCGTATTTCCGGCATATACGAAAAATATACGGAGTTGTATACCAAGCACATACGGACATATACGTCCCGTATTTTCGAAATATACAAATTATTTAAATCCCGTATTTCCGGCATATACGGGAAATATACAGAGTTGTATACGAAGAATATACGGGAAATTTAATCCCTGTATTTTCGAAATATACAAACTATACATACCCCGTATATCCAGAATATACGGAGTTGTATACAAAGAATATACGGGAAATATAAGTCTCGTATTTTCAAAATATACAAATTATTTAAATCCCGTATTTCTGGCATATACGGGAAATATACGGAGTTGTATACCAAGCATATACGGGACATATACGTCCCGCATTTTCGAAATATACAAATTATTTAAATCCCGTATTTCCGGCATATACGGGAAAAATACGGAATTGTATACGAAGAATATACGGGAAATTTAATCCCTGTATTTTCGAAGTATACAAACTATACATATCCCGTATATCCAGAATATACGGGAAATATACGGGGTTGTATATGAAACATATACGGGAAATATACGTCCCGTATTTTCGTAATATACGATTTATGTATTCCGTACACCAGACATATACGGGAATATACAGTGTTGTATACGATCAGAATAACCCTTTTTAGAATTTCCCGTATTTCAATAATATACGGGGTATCGTATACTAAGAATTCCGTATTTCATAGTATACGGAAATCCGTATTTTATTAGTATACGGACTTTTAAATATACAAGCCCCGTACACGCCCGTATTTTAGTTTTCCCGTATTTCTTCCCGTATATTAACCCTTTTTTCGCAGTGATATATCTTAAATAACCCACAAATCAATTGTATTAACTTACATCTTTTATTATGTAGCAATTCCAGTGTGGAAAGTGATTGGTAGTTCATAAATATATATTACGAATAATTGACTGACTATTTTGTTACTACATATAGGCCGCGCCATGAGAAAACCAACATAGTGGCTTTGCGACCAGCAAGAATCCAGACCAGCCTGCGCATCCGCGTAGTCTGGTCAGGATCCATGCTGTTCGCTTTCAAAGCCTATCGTAATTAGGGGAACTGTTAGCGAACAGCATGGATCCTGATCAGACTGCGCGGATGCGCCGGCTGGTCTGGATCCATACTGGTCGCAAAGCCACTATGTTGGTTTTCCCATGGCACGGCTCATATATACATGCTGCAATAGCCAAGAAGGTCTTGAAAACCTTTATTAAGAGCTATCATATTGTATCTTTACAGGATTGATGTTGTGTTAGTGGTACTATGAAAATTTGGATGGTTCTAATTCTCCGCTTTTATAGCTTTTTGGATATTTTAATCAGCCTACATAATATGGTGCCTGCATTTTAATTTTGTCTTTTGACATTCTTAATGGCAAACAGGCACTAGGGTCTTGTATTCGCTCAATTAATTAATTCTAGTTTGTTTGCTATGTTTAGGGATAGTTAGCTGTTCTAAATGGGGAACATACGAGCAGTGAGAATTGAGGAAACCGTCATCATATTTCTATTTCTACGGACGATCCTTATGCTAATTTGTCATTAAATTCAATTGCACTTTTCCTCAACTCAACAAATTTAAACAATCAATACTCCCCTTTACTTTTTTTCTCTCACTGAACATCCTCCTATACACATTATCACTAATGAAGCTGCTTTCAATCTTGCTCCGTTAACATGACATTT
The DNA here is from genome assembly GCF_021730395.1 of Mercenaria mercenaria. NCBI lineage: Eukaryota > Metazoa > Mollusca > Bivalvia > Venerida > Veneridae > Mercenaria > Mercenaria mercenaria. Next base: position 67,230,641 of record NC_069375.1, read on the forward strand.
ATAACTTATTAAATTTACATGCTAGTTTATTTATCGTGCGTCGATAAAAGATTTTCAGAGACTAATATGCACGACAACCTTTGATCATTTATGCCTTCTTATATGATATCAACTGAGATAATGAGATAAAAGACTAAAGTTCAATTAACCGGTACGTGAGTTAAACGCTATCTCTCTGCCGTAATTTTATATATGTAGTCGATAGATGCTAGAGATATTGCGGCCCTGTATTAAATAATACAATTTGACTTCTCAAATGAATCCAGTTCATCAGTGAGAGATTAGCCCATTGCCCGTTTTCTACGATTGGTGATAAGCCGAAAACGGATTTTGTTTCGGAAAACAAAACAAGGACATCTGAAACTTGGTTATGCATGCTTCATGTATAATATGCAAGTACAATTCTTAACTATTCTACCGCTATTTTTAACTGAGCTATATTTCATATAAATTGTCAGCGGTCGCGTCATAGCTAATAAAAGGTACATACAGTTATACCATTAACGCATTATCACGCATCACATGCACATCTTTGATTTGCGACATAATACCACGGCAGATTATAGAAACATCATTGGCACATTAGTTCTCATCAAAACCACAAATTCTGTTTACAGAGAACAATTTGCAAATCAGCATGGGTACCTATCGATAAGGTGCGTCGTTTGAGGCTACATCCTGTATTTGTAGAAATCAAAGAGAACATTATTCATTTTATTTGGTAAATATGTTAACTAAAACATTTCTAAATGCTGAAAAGACATCATTTTAATACTCGCTTAATGGAACACCCTTCATACAAAAGAAAAACGCCATAAACTACTCTCTCATATTAAAAGAATGACTTTTGCTGCACCTACTCTTTTTTTACAAACAGTCTTACTCAAAGTTAACGTAGTAATACAGTTACGCATGTATCTGCAAATATTTTAACACAAGGTCAAGTAGTCCTTGTTGAAATAACACATATATTATACATAACCAAACACCACGCCTGAAAATGTAGAATTATACATACAATTAAAAATGCCCAGAATTAGTAACAGATTTGGAACATGATTGGGATTCTGAACAAGTGATTGATGGTTGTTCTTCCGTTGCTGTGATATAGGACTGTGAAAAACGTCCGTAGTAGGTTAAAAAGTTGGTCTTCACATGCCTGATTTTGCGGGTGCTAGAAAAAAATTATACTCCTTGCGGTAAGTTATGAATGTATGTGTAAATGTGTACGCTACTACAACAAAGTAATTCTTAAAGGAAACACGTTCATTTTATCTTACATCCTCTGTTATTTAAAGAGTACTGCATACAAGAAAAAATAATCGTTCATCAATAGAAGGTGCAGATCCAGATATCTGTATCTTCTGCAGGGCCTCGTTAATGCCTAAACAATTTCTCTAGACCTATATGTTTTTATCCACACCTTCAAACTTATAAACTTAAACATTTAACTTGCGTAACAGCTTGTTAACTTGCTGAACAGTTAATTGATAGGCTTTCTGGAGTAAGTACAACTCATAGAAGATACGAACGATGAAACTTTTACATGCGTGTTTATATTCTCGATTACATAGAATGTTAATGCGGTAAGCTTATCTTAAACAATAATATATCCATATTGATATATAGCAAACTATATAAAGTACAGTTGTATATTTCGGTCAAAGAATGGCCTTTATTTCATCCAATGAGCATTTATTCATTATATTTTCAAAGGTGACGAATATAATGTACAATTCGCATTAGCTAGGTGTCTGAAACGAATGGTATTATATCAAATTTACACTCACTAATGGATTTATAACACAAACATCCATTAGCATGTTGCTCTACCAACAAATGAATATCGTTCACTTTCAGTAACAATCGTTACTAGAAGTTTGACTGTATACAGACTTTATGACATTTCGGGAATTCAGTTCTTTAAATGCGGCTTTCCCATTGTATTTTTGGGCTTGATCTGATATGCATGGGAATTAAATCGGTTATTTTTGGCAGCTTACAGTTATATGTTTCAGTGTAAGAATTTCGAATTCTTGTTCCTCATGACAATTACTCAGACGTGATCAGGCAATGTAGACGGAATATTACAACAGTAGCTTGATTTGGGATTTTGCATTCGAACGAGTGTTTTGCCAGACCTGGATGATGCACCAGGAGCATATAGGGAAAAAATTCCAAAAACAAATTAACAAATTATCGTTTTAGAATTAAAACTGGTTTTTAACATTTTTTTTTTATTTTTTTCCTTTTTTTTTTTTTTTTTTTTTTTTTTTTTGAGAGGGCGGCACCCATATGAGCATTAAGACTGGACGGGCACTTGTGGGATGATACACCTAAACATATCATTTATACTTTGATAATTTCTTAATCCAACAGCATTTATTTTATAAATAAAGATACTCAGACTTGATATAGATTTTACAAGTTAAAAAGCAAGTTTTTTTATTAACTTTTTAATATGTTGTAATAGTTTCAATCAATTTTTATCAACAGTGTTTAAATACCGAATGCGATTTGATTACATACATTGGGAAACATCATTCAGGTCCGTTCTCTTCTTTTATATTATGCCTCTGAAGCCGAGCGGTTAAGGCCGCTAAATAAAAACTTTTGAGGTTTATTCTACACACTGGAAAGTATAATGACTTTATAGCTCATCTTAGTACAGTTATAATGTCATAATTCATGTATAAACCCCTACATTAACTGCAAAGTAAATGACAATTACATAATATGTCTGACGTTCCAAAGGCGAGAACATTGCCTACACGTTCATGCTACATGGAACTGTGGCTTTGATTTTCATGTTACAAAACATATCCAAAGTTCACACTGTGATCGTTTTTAATTTTATGTTCATTATAGATGACCCATATGCGTGTCACAAGCTGTAATAACAAAAACTAACACAATATCTGAATCACATGAACTGTCTGTTTCGAATGTGCGTTTTGTTTTGGAAAAGACTGGCTCTACGAGTTGTTGTAATTATTCTCTTCAAATATTTCAGTATTAAATAGTGTCATCGTATTTTTGGATCAAAGGTCAATTACTCTTTGTTGTTTTTTTTTAGTTCTTTTCCGTTGCACTACAATTCTTTTGTCTTCAACAACAGATCTCTGACATTTCCCTTTTTAACATTCAACTACAGTTCCTCCCCCCCCCCCCCCCCCCCCCAAAGACTTAAGTTACACTCTGCAAAAAGTAAGCGCTTTAGGTCTTGTGATACAAGGTTTACCTATATATAAGTTGATAGTCTAAATGTTAATATTTTATATAAAATAACCTGAAGAATTTTTGTTTTCAACATTTTCTTTTAAATTTATAAAGTTGAGATTTAGTACGATGCAACCCACAGCAATAGAACATATGAGCCGCGCTATGAGAAAACCAACATAGTGCGTTTGCGATCAGCATTGATCCGTAGGCTGGTCATGATCCATGCTGTTCCAAAGCTACTATGTTTTTTCATGGCGCGGCTTATATTAATTTTTATTTTCAGAAACAGCCAATCAGGTGTTAGAATTTTGAAACTTTCAGTCGTTAGGTCTTGTGATACATGGTTTATTTATATATGTAGTTTACATTATATATAAGTTGATTGCCTAAATGTAAATTGTATATGTAATAACCTGAAGAATCTTTGTTTTCAACATTTTCTTTTAAGTTTATGAATCTGAGATTTAATACAATGCAACCCTTGGCAATAGAACATATGGGCCGCGCCATGAGAAAACCAAGATAACAGTTTCTGTAATTGCAATAGGCGTTGAAAGCGAACAGCATGGATCCTGACCAGACTGCGTGGATTCGCAGGCTGGTCTGGATCCATGCTGGTCGCAAACGCACTATGTTGGTTTTCTCATGGCGCGATTCTTATTATTGATCTTTATTTTCAGAAACAACCAATCAGGTGTTAGAAACTCAAATTTAAATCTTTAAGCCATAATTAAAAGGATAATTGCTTTAAATGTTTGTTATTTACAGACTTTCAATAATCGTCCAACGGTGTACCACTATATATAAGACCCTGCCCTTTATTCGGCACTCTCTGTGTTTCCCTACATTTATGTTTTACGTAATGTAGTGAATAATCTACTTTTCACTTTGAGCAAGTGATATGGCATTCATAACTAGAAAAACGTCAAGAATTTCTGGCCACCATGAGTCTGATTGAACAGGAATGACAACACATAAACTAGTAAAATAATAATTTCACACTGAATACATTTCCAAAAACGTTTGCCTCATGCAAAATTCACAGGCATAATCACATTTTTATTTATACATATTCAACACGTATTTGCATAGTAGTTTCAATGTAATTTTGCCATTCTAGTTATGTGTCCAACTACGTTTATTATATTTGCGACCTGTTTTCACTTTGGATAGCTTTAGACGAGCCATTCTACCTTTGGACCATTTCATTAAGCTGTACAGTGTACAAAAGGGTACACCATAAATGCATTATGATTATTAGCATCGCTTGTATTCCAATGGTTACATAGGCAAAACTTCTGCAAATTACTAGAGTTTTACAAACAAATTAGCTCGCAGCCATGACACAACTTACAGTTCCAAAAAACAATTTTCGAATCAATTCTGTGCTGCGCATCGCCAGAGGTTATATCTAGAAGTTGTATGCCTTAAAGAAAAATGAATTTGTATTACAGTAACATATTTGTCGGAAAACCTGACACACAGTTTCATTGCATGCACGAATACTTTAGATATTGTTTAAAACGATAAAAATCACTGCTTCTCAGAATTAACTGCACATTTTTACAATACTCATTTCTCTTGAAATAACTGCTAAAGCTACATATTAAATGAATTAAACACTTATTGTTAATAAGGCAAAATAAATGATAATATGCCTTTGAATTCCAATCATTGATAGCCGCTTCTGGCACAGAATGTTGATAGCCGCTTCTGGCACAGAATGTTGATGTTTGAGTTCCTACAATTGCTAATCGTTTCTGGTACGAAGGGTTGATGTTTTGATTTACAATGCTGTAAATATTGATGAAACACTGATGTATCTTTATTTACACAGCTAATTGATATTGTAATAGCCGTTTCATTCAATATTCAAAGTCAGCGCTGCAGTTAACTTTATACATATTTAACAAATACGGACGAATGATATTGTTTGCATTATCTCGTCGCTTTAGACCTCTGATACTATTTGCAAAACGTTGATGGCCATTTTGATTTCTCGGAAAATTTTATTTAGATTTCGCAATCACTTTATCCTAAATGTTTTTCTATTTGCAATTTACCACTTTAATACGAATGGAAAATGTTGATTTAATCTTGGAAATGCTACAAATTCTCAGTTTACAGTTGACTTTGTAGCTGGTGTTAAACATTTGGATTGCTAATTGCGATACAGTATAACCTCTGCATAAAAAAAAATCAAACTGCGAACGAACACGAATACGTTTTAAATTAAGTATAAAAATTAGAAATATGAGGGTAAATTTCTCGGTAGCACAGAGCACCATAAACACAGCCAAAGAGCCATGCTTCTCGAAGTAGGCACACAAAGAAACTGCAAAGCAAAATTATAGCAGACGGTTTGCTTCAAAAATCCAACAAAAAGTACAACGTTACAGTAATTATATGCAAATACAAAGTGGGTAAAGTGGAGAAAATGGGTGGGGGTGATGGGGAAAGAAGAAAAAATAAACAAGGATAAATATGCAACAAGAAAAGTCATATTTTCCATATTTGTTCATATGAGCACAAATAAATTATTTCCCTCCAGAAATATCTACCAGCAAAACAAATATCAAAACCTACAACTTCTAAAGAGCAAACTTAGATTATTATCGAACCCCAATGTTTTTTAGGAGAAGATTCACTGTAAGTTAAAATCTGGTATAATAATAAAATAAAGTAGTACAGAATGCAATAATATTATTTAGATGCGGGTAGCACTTTGTTCACTCAATTATGTATATGATTATACCTATCTCCGCACTTGTCCTATTTCAAGCGGTTAGGGTGCCTGCTGTCCACTGTCTCAAATCATTTTCCTTATTCCCTTTAAGTTTAATACAACGATGTTTAAAACATCTTGTAATCATAAAATACCTAAAACACAGCATGGAATCATTTAAGGTTTGTTACAACCAGCACTTTGTTCCTTGCTTAATTCAAAATGTCTTTAATTATATACTCCCTTCCATGATACTTTTCGAAATATATGTTATTCTGTATGATACATGGTACCATTATAAGTTTATTTATTAGGAACTAAATATCAGAATTCAAGAATGATAGCAAAACCTTGAATATCCGAGAGGAATGCTGATAAACATTACTTACTGTTTTTAAAAATGAAATTCCAGTTTTGACTCGTGAAAGTTTTTCTTCAAGTCATTATAGAATGGTGAGGTGAGAATGTCGAAATTAAGATACTTATGAAAAATAAAAAATCTAACGGAGTAGGGATTTAGATCTTAAAATTTCTCTTATTCATACAGAGCCCCGCTTGGGGAGTAGAATTCTTCAAGTGTGCGACCTAATCGAAGGTCGGTGGTTCTACCCGGGGGCCTGCCCGTTATAAAATAATGTCCTGAGAGGCTCATGGGGTTTTACTCTACCATGAATAGCTAAAAAGGTCGCAATATGACCTATTATTGTCTTGGTGTGACGTTATATCCCCCTCCTCCACCCCCTAAAAAACAAACTTATTCATAAAATCAACACGGAATTTATTTATAGTCGACACACACAACTCGTCGAATCACTTTTAATAGAACGGAATAAAAACGGACTAGCCGTCTTCGTTTAATAATTTGAATTTTCTTGTTAGTGCCGTTACAAGTGCACATAGCATTTTTGTTTGAGATTGGGTTTTTGATGTTTTTTTGTTTTTTTTTTACAGGTAAGCGTAAGAAATGTTTTAACAGTTTTGTTATAGTAGATTTCGGTGCAAATAAATAAATACGGAAAACTTATTGTGAACGTATTGCAACCAGTTTGAGCCAGTTTATCATCCCTTATTTACTGTATTTTGTATACATGTTTAACAATTCACAATAAGTCTCCCCTGGAGTACGTTTTTGTTATTAAACATGCGCAATTCAGTAGATTTTCAACAAATGTTTTCGCTTTTCCTAATGATTGCCTAGCTCCCGTATTATCTTTCTCTAATTTTTTATCATTTAAAAACAGCAAAAATTTATCACTGTTCAGATTTCAAAGTCAGACAATTGGCCTCTTCCCTAACCCAATCAAGCAACCGATATTTTGAACACTCAACTTCGTAAAATCTAGCAGACATAATGTCATATCTCAGGTGATCTTTATCTTACAAAATTAACGTTATATTCATAACACTGTAACTTAATTCTCACACCGGTTCATTAGTTTTGCACCATTAAAAGGTTTTCAGATATCACCACGCACGTCAGTGTCTACTGAAAACCATGTACTCCCTTAGATATAAATACCAGCTTTATCAATTGACATTTATGCGAGCTGGACTTGACATCATTTTGGTATTTCAAAAGATTGTGTTTCTTTTTTCGTTGTTTAACTATAAGTCAACATAAATTCCAATGTTCCAAATTAGTAGCTTCATTTATGAATTAACTGTCAAGAACAGTATTCTTTAAAATACACTTTTACTAAAACACGTGAACGCATAGTAAAATGAAATAGTAAACATCCCATCGAAATACTCATTCACAATTATGTGTAAAAATTCACAAATTAATCCAAGCGTTTACATCAATGAAATAGACACCATATCTATTGTGCTACCCGCTTTATTGACCAATCGGATCGCTTTACCTGTCACTTTATGTGTCAGTAAATATACATACTCAATCAACCCGACTTTCAACTAAAATGACCTGTCATATTTAAGTAACATAGGGTCATGGGGTATAAAAAAAAATCGCCATAAGAAAAACATGATTATACACAACTGTATGAATATCTTTTTTTTTATTACACTTGAAATATAAAATCTTTAGTTCTGGTCGTGTGTTATGACCAAACAAACATACAAACACATTATGTTCGCATATACCTCAATCCTCTACCTCAACTACGATCCTCTCTTTTACTTTTCTATCTCTGTCTCATGTAGTGGTCACTTTAGGCTCTGGTTCTGGGTATCCTCGCCCAATTACATTTTCAATCCTGGAATAATCTATGTCAGCTGATATTGATACGTATCGGGTGAGGATTGGACTTTTTGCTATCTGTCAAATGAAAACAAAGGGTTTGTGTTATTTCACTAACTTTGAACTATTAACCTGGATGGCATTGCTTCTGCTTAGAGCCGGAGACGAAAATCCTGGTCCTGATTCCCACATCTCGACATCAACATCCATCTCGGTTTCTGATATCATGGAAAACCTCAGTCAATCTCTATCTCTTGTACACTATAATGTTCAAAGCTTCATTAACAAACAGGACACCTTACAAGGGGAACTCAATCATTTTGACGTCATTTCTTTCACTGAAACATGGCTCGGTCACAACACCAAATCCGACTCTATTTGCTTTGACAACTATGCCCCTCCGTTTAGAAAAGACAGACCAGGAGATAACCATGGCGGTGTTCTTGTCTAGGTAAAAAATTATATTCCTGCTGTGAGAAGGCACGATCTTGAACCCGACGGAGTTGAGTGCATTTGGGTAGAAATTCGAATTAATAATAAAAAGTTTCTTTATGGAACGTTCTATCGTCCTCCAAATTCCTCTCCTCTTGTCTTGTCTAGTATAGAAAACTCAATCGGACTTGCCTTTGACACAAACATAAACAATATTGTCATCGCAGGGGACTTCAATCTAGACATGAGAAAACTCCATACACAAAAAAAAATCAGCGACATCGCGACACAATATAATATGACACAAGTGATTTCTGAACCTACTCATTACACTGAATCTTCTAACTCTCTCATTGATCTTTTTCTTGTCTCTTCTTCGTGTAGTGTTTACACATCTGGAGTTGGTGATCCCTTCCTTGATCAACATGTTAGATTTCACTGTCCTATATTCTGTTGTCTGAGCTGCTCTAAACCTAAATCTCGGTCTTATAAGCGAATGGTATGGAAATTTGACCAGGGTGACTATGACAGTCTGAGACAAGAGGCTGCATCTACTGACTGGGACTCCTTTGAACACCATGACATTGATACACATGCACACAATCTGACTGAACACATACTATCTATTTCAAAGAAGCATATACCTAACAAAATAGCCACAATAAGACAAACAGATCCGCCATGGATGCACAACGACATACGCAAATACATCAGAAAAAAAAAACGGGCATATGACAAAGCAAAACAAACGCAGAATGAACAACATTGTCACAAGTTCAAACAACTACGTAATAAAACAACCCAGCTACTCAGAAACGCAAAATCACAGCTCTCACAAAAACTGTCAGATCAACTAAAAAATGAAAACCTTAAAACAACAGACTATTGGAAAATCTTAAAAAAAGTCATTGCACCAACAACGCCAAATACAAACGTACAAACTCTGAACCACAATGGTAATCTTATCACCTCTGACACAGAAAAGGCTAACATATTAAATAACTTCTTCTAATCACAAACTATCATAAATGACACTAACAAAGCACTGCCACATATACATAACATATCAAATCTTCCGCAACTCAGATCAATCACAATAACAGAAGATGAAATAGCTACTACATTAAAATCATTATCAATTGGAAAGGCTTCTGGACCGGACAATGTAAATAATAGAATTCTAAAGGAACTATCGCACCAACTGTCACAACCACTTTGCAAACGTTTCAAAAAATCACTAAGCAACGGCAGAGTTTCATCACAATGGAAACTTGCACATGTCAGCGCTGTTTTCAAAAAGAATGAGCCTCAATTAGTTTCAAATTACAGACCAATATCATTACTTAGCACAATTAGCAAGGCACTAGAAAAAATATTCATAAGCGGGTATTCAATTTCTTCTTACAGAATAACACAATTTCTTCTCTTCAGTCTGGATTTGTACGTAATGATTCAATATCAAACCAATTAGTATCCATACACAATACATTCTGTCAAGCTCTAGACGAAGGGAAAGAAGTCCGTGCAGTCTTTTGCGATATCTCCAAAGCTTTTGACCGTGTTTGGCATAGAGGTCTTCTCCATAAGCTCGAGTCTACAGGAATTTCTGGAAGTCTCCTGGAATGGTTCCGAGACTATCTATCAAATAGAAGTCAGAAAGTGGTTCTTCCTGGTGGCTCTTCCGACACAGTTGCTATTTCTGCTGGTGTCCCTCAAGGTTCTATTCTTGGTCCTCTTCTCTTCATCGTTTTCATCAACGACATTGTCAAGGACATTAACTCTACTATCAAACTGTTTGCTGACGACACAAGTCTATACATCATTGTTGATAATCCAACTGCAGCTGCTGATATTCTTAATTCTGATCTTCTGAAAATCACCAACTTGGCGAATGATTGGTTGGTCGATTTCAATCCAAGAAAAACAGAGACTCTTCTTATATCACGTAAACATAACAAACCTATCCATCCTCCTCTCTCTATGAATGGTTTCCAAATAAACGAAGTTGATTCCCATAAGCATCTTGGAGTTACATTTTCGAACGATGGAAGCTGGCACGAACATATAGAAAACATCAAAGAGAAGGCCTGGAAACGAATAAACGTCATGAGATCCCGAAAATTCATTTTAGATAGAAAAGCACTTGAAACTATTGATCTATCATTCATAAGGCCACTTCTGGAGTATTCGGACGTTGTGTGGAGCAATATAACCCAACAACAAGAGACAGAACTTGAGAACATTCAGTTAGAAGCCTGTCGAATTATCACCGGTGCAACAAAGCTATTCTCATTTGAAAATCTCTACACAGACTCTGGATTCGAGCTTCTTAAAACCAGAAGACAAAAACACAAACTCATTCTATTCTATAAAATGTATAATCTTCTATCTCCGGAGTATCTCTCTGCACTAGTTCCTCACACTGTTGGACAGGCCTCTGCATACAATCTTAGAAATGCCAGCAACACCAGAAACTTTCAATGTAATACTCAACTTTTTGCTAACTCTTTCCTTCCATAACTAATTGGAACCAATTACCAACAGACATTCGAAACTGTCCAACTTTGTCAACCTTCAAAAGAAGACTATTTGCTGATATACACAAACCTCCTTGTCATTACTATATTGGAGATCGCAAATATCAAATACTGCACTGTAGGCTTCGGACTCACTGTAGCTCTCTTAACGAGCACCTCTTTTCCAAAAATATTGTCAACAGTCCTCTATGCTCATGCGGTGAAGCGGAAGACACCTATCATTATTTCTTTCTTTGTCCAAAATACATCATGGAACGCACTGAACTCTTCAACAATATCAGACCACTAACAACTGTTACTTTACACACACTGCTTTATGGTGACACTTCTATTACAAACACACACAACAGCTCAATATTCACGCATATACAAAAGTACATACAAAAAAACAACAAGGAGATTCGAAACATAATTACTATGCACTGCCATACTAACCCATATATATTTACACACGGTATACAGACAAAGTTCAAATCCAAGCTAGTCTCTATAGCGACCACTCAACTCATTTCTTCTCTAATTTCCTACTTTTCGCTTCTACCTCTTTTCTTTGCCACATAGACATACACATTTTACAACAATTAATATATTGACAACCTATGACTTTAATTTTATATTATTTCCTATTTTGTTTTTGCGTTCATACGCGTAACGTGGTTATAACCTAAAAACCTATAATAAGAACGAAACAAATGTAGATGAATAAACTGCAAGCAATTTACATTATCAATCACTTTATAAGTTACCGTGATTTAACATGCTAAACGTAAATATTTAAGGAGAGAGTTTCAAATAAGCTTTCAGCTTCCTACTCCATCCTGTATGCTTTTTTGATATATATATATACATGTTGTAAATGAATTGTGATTAATAAAATATTGTTGTTTAAACCAACTATAAGTCAGCTTCACTCTTCAAATTCGGTTCGCAGCTTCTGATAGCTTTCATAATGAACAAAGTTTGCGGTTGCAATTAAGAACTAGCACTTTTTCAGCAGAGGAGGCTCAGTTCAGAGCTTCCGTTATTTTGAAGGCCAGTTCTATAGCATTTGTACTGAAAATATCTACATTCCTTGGAAAGCAATGACTCAATTCTATTGCAAAGAGTGGTAATTTCAAAGTCAACTTCCTTGACTATTTATAGCAATTGTAATAATCCCCGTTAAAATATTCATGCTAAATAGGTCAAATTACTCTGCCTGTGCTGGTCAATTTAAACACCAACGACTTATAATATATCGACATCCAATAATTCTTCAGTGTGAAAATTCTTGGAACGAGGAATTTCTTAGTTGATATTTATCCTTGTTTTAACGACATTTTATGACATATACATGTTTGGATATAACATTAAAACAGCCTTTTCCTGAATATTAAATCATAAACGTGTCGGTTTTTTAAACTAAAATTGACATTCCAGAATATGACAATTTAATATAGTCTGTGCTTTTTACGACCTAATATTTGTCATTTTCAGAATTATTGACTAAAACAGATCGTATCTGCCACTTACGACCAAAGAGTGCAAATTACATGTTACAGGCTATTTTTTTATCGAAGGTACGGGTCATAAGAAACGACCTTTCAATACAGTAAGTGGTATGCTTAATTGCTTAGATAATTTCCGCTACACAGAATCAGTTTGTGTTTGTTTGTTTGTTTGTATCGTTTAACGTCACACCGACACAATTATAGGTCATATTTGTGATATTGTATACCGGCTATAAATAGCTTCGATAAGAATACTGTAAAATCAAATAAAAATAAAATTCTTCAGATTTCCATCATGCACTCAAGATCATTGTTTCATTGGACATCGGCAAGATAAATTTCCTGTAAAAATCATTGGTATTTGAAGAATATAACCAAGACTGGTATGGTCAAATAGTGGCGCTCCAGCACGCAAACTCTTTGAAAAACGCAACATAAAATAAATTTATCTTACACTATAAAAGTCAACTTGCATTTTATCTTACTACGTTAAAATCATTGAATTTCAAACAGTAAGAAATGTTTGAAACTATGAAACCTCATAAAACAAAACTAGAATGGTGTCTACTTGCGCTCATTATTTTATAATGTTTCTCTCTGTGGAAGTACGTTATATAGGCAAATCTATGCTAAAGACAAACTCCGAAGCTCACTTACATTATATAAATATCATATGGCAGCGTGAGTGACATTGATATTGTCAATCCGAGGGCAGAATGTCACCCGAGGCGAAAGCCGAGTTGTGACATTCTGTTTCGAGGGTTGACAATATCAATGTCACACACGCTGCCATATGGTATTTATTTTATTATACCGAAAAAAGATTGTGTACATAAAACATTTTTAAAATGTTTTTAATTCATTTAATTTAATTTTCGTCTTTAGCGCGCTAATCGCCTGTGTACACATTGAATAGTGACACTGTATGTGCACAAGGAAGGTTATCATATGGCTAAAACATTGAAGCAGCTAATTGCCCTTATATGACATTTAAAATGTCAGCAAGGTCACTTTCGCTTGGTCACGTGTCAAAAAGGTTGAAAATGTTTCTGATAGTCAAGATATCTCTTTCTCGGGTAATGGGATTTTATCATTGTAGACAAAAGAGAGGTATAATAAAATAGAATAAAATAAAATATGTGAAATGATCCTTTGGAAGCATAGAAAGCAGTCAGTCAACTAATAGCAGAATCAGACTCGGTTTGATTGAGTCTGTTCCAGGGAAAAAATGTGCAACACCCCTCACGCCCCTATCACTTCCGTTATAGTAAAACTTAATGTACTCCATGATCCCACAGGACCAGAAACAGTAACAACACTAAGTCTAAGTAAATTAAGACATTTAAACAGTCGCAATAGTTAATAAAATCTATAAACAAACAACAGAACAGCAGACTCGGTTTTATTGAGTTAGTTCATATGAGGTAATGAGACGTGTAACACCCATCATGTCTCCTAACACTGGCTTAAGTGGAATTTTGTTATAGCAAAAATAAACGTACTTCATAAATCTGCTTATAAAGGTCAGAATTTTGTCTTCTAATATCCTTTCCGCATCTGTAACATAATAAAACGTATTAGCGTCTGATGGTCCTTTCACACTTCCGTAGAATCAACATTTATTACACGAAATTTATTTTGAAATCATTTTTTGAAATGTCTAGGTCTGCAGCTCTCAAATACGGAAATATCTGACGTCCGAGGCATATACTGACACTTTCAGTCTGTGTGTGAAACAACATCATAAAGGACCTTTTGAACGATTTGACGAAGTTTCAAAAATCTCCATATACCCTTGCTCCGTTACGGACCCTGTGGGATTAGTGTTTATTTAAATATGTTTTCATAGATGAAAAGCTGACATATCATGCTAAAGCCAAGGCATTTTCAAATTGTTAGAAATTGCTGAAAATTGACTCCCCAATAGCAAATAAAAAGAAGTCCATGCGTATACATTTAGACGGGGTGACCCCTGCTCGTGACCCCTGACTATTGACCAATGCAAATGCGACTTTCGTTAAGTTTAGTCTGTTGACTTTCATTTTCTTTACTTCCGGGAATAGCTGAAGGTCGAGTGACGTCGTTTTCTGTGTCGTCAAAAACATACATATGCCTGACGAGATTACATGAAAATGTGCCCGAATATGTAAAAAGCGTAGACTTACCTATGTCGATAAACTACCTGTCAAAAAAACTAGGGCTGGGACGATTTCAAAATTTTGAAACCGGTTAATCTTTTGTATGAAATCGAACCAAACCGGTTAATCGGTCGCCATATTGAAAATACTGTTTTCTTTCCTGACGACGGTATCAAGGTACTTCCAGGAGCTGATTACATTAGGAACTTACGAACTTTATCCTTTGCAAACAATGTGATAATTAATAAGTCATATATTGGTGTACTTTATTTTACACATATCACGACAGGCAAATCCGAGACTATTGACTATGTTCAATGTGTTTTAGCGGAAATATACTGCGGGTCTATTTGCTAGTCAAAGAAATGTATAAAGATAAAGTACAATTCGTGATGTTTTGCAAAATTAAAATCGGTTTCATCTAGAAATCGAATCGGATCCGATTAACCGAGTAATCGTCCCAG
This sequence comes from Mercenaria mercenaria, assembly GCF_021730395.1. NCBI lineage: Eukaryota > Metazoa > Mollusca > Bivalvia > Venerida > Veneridae > Mercenaria > Mercenaria mercenaria. The sequence goes on from NC_069375.1 coordinate 67,245,849, forward strand.
TCCTAAAAAAACTATACTTTTATTTTTCAAATGTGGTCTTCACAGACAGATTGGACAGAAAAAGATGAAAACATAATGTATTTCGGTCATATCAAATAGTTTTTGACATTGAAAAGTAAATATATTCGGATTGTTTAAAATTATACACATAGAATAGGTAAGAATGTCATTTGGAAAAATAGCATGAAACGGAACAAAGTAATAGCAGACTGTTTCAGTTAAACCGACCCTCTGTTTCAATTAAACCGAGCCTGCAACATTTTCATTTTTGTCGTGTTGGGCGACCTGTTTTCACTGTAAAGACGTTTTATTTGATAGAGTCTGACAATAACAGGTAATGATATATACAGCCACACAGGACGCAAAAGCCATCATCTGACAGTGCAGATTCAGGGCGATCGAAAGAGAGAAACCGAGTGAAAGAATATAGAGAGAAAACATATTAAATAAAGCCAGCACAATCTAGCTGTTTTTGAATAAGTTATCGGCCCGGTGTATAGCACTGTCTCGTTTTTTTTGACAAATGCTCAGTGCTGATACAAATAAATGCACACAAACCAATATTTGTTCCACTAAAGTCGGTTACGTTTGTATGTAAAGATGTAAAGTATCCTTGAAGGTTTGTATCGTTAAGAGTGTGTTACATTTGGAATATATTTATATGAAGTCTTCTGAGAACTATTTTAAAATTGTTTTATCAATTCTATTTCTAATGCAGTTAAATAATAGTCTATGGTAAAATAGTGAATAATCAGTTTAAATATAGCTGAAGACTAACTTGATTTACTGCAATAAGTGTATCTTTTTTTTAAAAGAGATCCCAATAAAAATTTACATTGTTGTTTATGAAACAAAACTAGCACAAGACACTCGACTACGTTAAAATTAGTTAACTGTAAATATGCTTGTTCATATGCATTAAAATTGCTTCAAATCCAGTTTGGAGTACTGCAACATGTCCTTTATATATAACGAGTACCAATACATGCCCTGCATATCCATCAATGATATTTCTAATGTCATAGCTTTTTGATTTCGTTTTGTTTATTAAATACACGTTCCGTTCCATTCTCATTTTTCTTTAATGGTAGAAAAAAACAGACTTTTTTTGTTCTAGCATAATGACATTGTAAGATTTAAATGTTTTGGACCACAACATTTAGGCACTATAGTCATTGGAGTGTTATGCCTATTCTGGAATCACTTTCCAAAATAATAATTGTTTCTCCCGGTGAAGAGTCGCCCATATCTTTTATCAATGCCCCCATAGTTAGGATTCCGCATAAAGTAATTGCGGTCCATTTGCATTGTTCCAAATCTCTTTTCAAAATCATTGCTCCTTTTTCCAAAGAAAATACGGCCATAACGTTTTCCGAACATCTTATTTCTTCTGTTTCCCATGTATATTCGTCCATACCTTTTAGAAATGTCTAAATCTTCTGGCTCGATGTCATTATAATTTTCATCTAAAATTTCACTATTTGTTGAATATGGAACACGTTTACCAAAATAGTTCTTTGACGTCGTGAATAGTGTACCGTAACGTTTATTCATTTCGCTCCTCTTTCCAAAGTAGGATCCGCGTCCCATAAATATTCGGCCAAATCGTTTGTCCATTCCTCCGCTACTATCGTCAGCAGTTTGTTCACTCCTTTTACCAAAGAATATCTTCCCGAACCGTTTTGGATTTCTGTTAACAAACAACTTTCCAAACCGTTTCTCAACAGTGTTTGTTACAGGAGATCGGTGTGCCATCGAATAAGCATCAGGATATTCCAGCTCTTCACCTGAATCCTCAAAAGTATCTATTCCGTCATAGTAATCATCATTACCATTCCTGTCTTCAGATAAAGAATCAAGTTCTTCTATTTCTTTCATCAATACTTCACAAGAATCTTGGTCGTTAACACAAGCCTCGCATAGGAGGAATGCGCTTTTGTCTGAACAGCACGTGTCTAAAGACGGAATCGCATAAAACGGAAACGAGCTACATTTCAGACAAATCTTTGATATTCTCTCGTTTTTCAAACATTGGGCCATGTCTATGTCATCCTCTTTCCCTATTAGAATCTCTGTCTCGGCGATACAGGATACAATGCACGAAAGAACAGTTATTATTTTAACAGGGAGCATTTTCAAGCGATGGTGTGCGTTGTTGCTGGAATAAACAAGAAGGTACAGTTAAGACAACATTAATGCCAAAGCAGTGACAAATAAAAACGCTCAAGGTCAAATATTTGTGCAATATGATTTGAGATCAATTTTCTGATAATCAGGAACAAAAGCGAAGGCAATGCAAAGAATTGTGAGGTTTTAAAATAAACGCAAAGTAATAAATTCCTTTAATCAAAGTATTATATAATAATGTATTTCCTGGTGCTTTAAGAAGCATTAAATTGATACTTATACCCTACTATATATCTAAATATCTCAGCATTTTCACTAATGATCACATACATTATTGATTCATATGTGACAATATATGTTTTTGGCTGCATTGATTATGCAATTCAAATTTGGACCAATATGTCAAAATTATTAATAACGTGATTTAATATTGATTTATTACAATCTAGGTTGCGGTTCTATGCTTTGATCGAGACGTCTAACTTGATTCTAGTATTTCATAAGACATATGTCCGGCTGATATCCACGGATAATATTTTGTACGTCAAAGATTGAATTTACCACCAGAAATACCTTCAATCGCTTTTTACTTAAACTGACTCAGCGACAAAGTTGACGGAACATTTTCGTGTTTTACAACAGCTTTTCCGTATCGGTATTGATTACCAAACTGTCTTGAATGGAAATAAACAACTTATAACATCTAAGTCAGTTCAACATGAGATTCATTTAACCCTTAGCCTGCTGGCGGCAAGTGATTCAGCCTTTGCGACCAGTGCAGACCAAGATCAGCCTGCACATCCGCGCAGTCTGATCATGGTCTGCACTGTTCGCTATTCAGTTAGTGATTTTTCAGTGAACACCCCTTTGAATAATAAGTGGTATGGCCCAAATTGAATGATGGACCAGTCTATTTTAGAATTTTAGCAGGGTAAGGGTTAAGCTGTAGACGAGCACATCATCTGTGAGTTATTGGAATGTTCAAGTTATATTGTTGTAATGGATAGTACATCGGAAAGAAATATGTCTTGCAGGAGACAAGTCTAATTGTTACTTACATCATTAAGAAAGTTGCAAATACGATTATTTCGTGATATCACCTATTTCATCATTTTGTGTATTATACTCACAGTTTAGAATGGATGTGTTAATCACACATATCTAGGTTGTTTCCTGTGATTACATATTTGTGCAAAATTGATTAAGTACCCTCAGTAACGTGTCGTCACCCGCGAAATAGTTTAAGAAACAATACTAAAATAGGGTCAGCACTTTCTTAATAATTATCTATAATAAATGAAATGTAACCATGCCCGTTTGCTCTTATGTTGTGCCGAGTCGGATTAACTTGAAATGTTTAAGAAGAAGATTTATTTTCTTATAAAATGGACCCGTAATTTCTGGCAAAATACTTTTTAAGAAGAAGAATTCTTTTCTTATAAAATGGACCCGTAATTTCTGACAAAACTAATTTTGGCCATTCCCATCTCTCAAGTATAAAGAAAAAAGTTGGTAAATCCCCAGATGATTATTATTAAAATTTGATAAGTTTGATAGAGTTCAATTCAAGGAAAAAGCTGCGTAAGTATTTTCCATTGGTCTTTCGGGTTATATTGTCTTTGAAGATGTATCATAAAATAAAATGTTTCTCCAGAGGGCATGTTGTCAAGAGTTTGAATAATAATGAATACACTTCATAAGGGTTAACTAATGAAAATTTGGTGTGAAATAGTTTTAAAATTGTGCAAACAGTATCTGACAAGATGCATTCCTTTTATCGTCAATGAACCAATCCTGCAATATTTTCCTTTGTGTCGCGTTAAGCGAACTGTGGAGTTTCTTTCACGAATTTAAATCGGCTATTTCAGCCAGTACGACCTATAGGCACACAAGTTCATGTTTAGTGACAACACACCATATCGGTCTTGCCTAATAAATTGAACAATCTTGGTAGACGTTCGCACAATTAGTATATCTTCCAATTTATTTAAAATCTGTTCCAGACGGGAAAACGTCACTATAACCATATAAGGAAAACCACCGTCACTCGCCTCCTGAATAGTTTTTACCAATAAGAACTACGGACTGAAAAAGCTTGTGAGATGGTCTCCCAAAGATGAAGTCTGTCAAACTATTTTCATTTTGAAATCCGTCAAATAATTGCAGACAAAAATCATATATCATTTTTATGCTTCCATGTCAAGAAGAGTTCTCAATGGAATACAATTTTCAGGATTTTTGAAATGTTCTTGGTTGATTAAACCAAGTTGGTTAAAGGGCATGCTCGTTTGACGCTTATACTTACATTCTGAGAAAAAATTCAAACGACACCAAATAGTAGAAAGAAAGAGTTATTTTACATGAAAATTGAACAGCATGTAAAACGTGTATGTTACTCTACAAAACAACTGTCAGTATACTGATACATTGAATTGCGGAAACGGACTGCATAAAGGGGCAACATTTTCGAACAGCTTAACGACTTTAAAAACTCAGCATTTTCAAAGAACTGTTACAAATCTTCGTTTTGATGCATTTGCAAAAATGTCCCAGTGTTAAAATCTAACATAACATGGTGGGACGTATTTTTCAGTAATTGTTTATCTTTATTTCTTCACAAATGACATTTTTAAAGGGGTACAACTTATTCAGAATATTTGATGTTTCATCGTACGTGAAAGTACGGCAGAACATGTAATGGTCAGGTAGATTGTTGGTAAGGATGTTGTTCGTTTATCAAATAATTCTGTGTTTCTTTGTTTCGATGATATACTCCTAAACCTTAAGCTTTTCTTTATGGACTGTGAAGGATCAAATTTAACTGCACTGTACTTCTGAATCAATACTTGAATACGATACGGTACACCCGATTATTTGTATGTCCCTGTTTCCGCTGAAGAAAAATGTTGGTTAAACATTAATCTTCCACACTTAATATATGTTTTTTTACTTGTTGATATAGATATTTCATTCTGGAAAACAAAATCTTAATCTGAATAGCTTTTGCAGACTGGAGCCTTTAAAATAAAAGGAAGCGAGGGTTCATTTTTCAAATTGAACGTCCTGTTTTTCTCTGTATTAGTATATCGTTATTGACAATGTAAGAGATTCAACACTGACCCGTCTTTGCCACTGAAAAGCAACGTGAGGTTTGCTGAAATAGTTAAACTTATATAACATATAAAATTTGACTTTTAAAATTAACTTTTATCTGGAGCTGTAAAGGGATTGGAAACTCTCATTTTACTTAAAGAGTATTTCATAACGTTATGCAGCAAAAAATAAAATAAAATGGAACTTAATGTTGTATGCGTCTTTATAACGTCACAGCAGGTCTGACGTCATGTCTGTTTACGCTTGTCTGTTTCCCGCGCTGAGATTAAAAATAGGTGCAAAATACAAATCTCAAGGTAATTGAGCATAAAATAAAAAGAAAATTTGTTTGTTTTCGTGAATATGGAATATATCTCACCTCAAAGTGAAAAAAGTTTCACATTTTCATTCGCGCTACGCGCTCGTAAAAATATTTGAAATTTTCTCACTTCTCAGTGAGATATATTCCATATTCACTCAAAACAAACAAATATCCTCTATATATTACTCTACAAAACAACTGTCAGTATACTGATACATTGAATTGCGGAAACGGACTGCTTAAAGGGGCAACATTTCCGAACAGCTTAACGCATTTAAAAACTCAGCATTTTCAAAGAACTGTTACAAATCTTCGTTTTGATGCTTTTTCAAAAATGTCCCAGTGTTAAAATCTAACATAACATGGTGGGACGTATTTTTCAGTAATTGTTTATCTTTATTTCTTCACAAATGACATTTTTAAAGGGGTACAACTTATTCAGAATATTTGATGTATCATCGTACGGGAAAGTACGGCAGAACACGTAATGGTCAGATAGATTGTTGGTAAGGATGTTGTTCGTTTATCAAATATTTCTGTGTTTCTTTGTTTTGATGATATACTCCTAAACTTTAAGCTTTTCTTTATGGACTGTACTTCTGAATCAATACTTGAATACGATACGGTACACCCTATTGTTTATATGTCCTTGTTTCCGCTGAAGAAAAATGTTGGTTTAACATTAATCTTCCACACTTAATATATGTTTGTTTTTTTTTTTTTAATTCTGGAAAACAAAATCTTATCCGAATAGTTCTTGCAGGCTGGAATCTTTAAAATAAAAGGAAGCGAGGGTTCATTTTTCGAACTGAAGGTCCTGTTTTTTCTTTGTATTAGTATATCGTTATTGACAATGTAAGGTATTAAACACTGACCCGTCTGTGCCACGGAAAAGCAACGTAAGGGTTGCCGAAAGAGATGAACTTATATAACATATAAAATTTGATTTTGATTTTCGTCTGGAGCTGTAAATGGATTTGAAAGTACATTGTATGTATAGAAGGAAAATCTAAGACGACATTTGTGTAAGGTAATACTGCTGATTAACTGCCTCGACGGGAAGACGCAGTGTCATATAAATGTTCAGTCAACGCAGCTTATAATATTTTATTCCAGTGTTTTTTTAAAGAGATTAATATAAGGGCGAATAATCCTATCAGTAGCACAGTTAATAGAAATTATTTATATTTTCATAAGCGGTAATAGAAATCAAAACTGTTACGTCTTCAGTCCTAAAAACTTAAAACATTACCTATTTGAATCCTTAAAAATATTTAGTGTCTATTTTGTACGTGTATTGAATCAAGTTTGAAATACATCTTCTTTCAAAGACAAATGAAATGACACTCACAACGTCAAGTAAATAAAGTATCTATAATATTATATATTGTATAGAAATCTCTTACTGCATTTTACCCCGTTTGCAATAAAATGTAATATATTTACTTAATATTAAAACATAAAATTTTACATACCGTTATCAATTTCCAAAATATATTTCAATGAGCAAAGATTAAGTCATGGAACTAAATTATTCTTTGGCTTGAAAAGCGTCTTTATATATTCTCCGCGAGAGTGCATCGATCTCCAATATTGCCGCTTCCGGTTTTACCCCGCGTATATCGAGCACATTATATATAAAATTCCTTGGTTTATGCTCGGGATATTTGTACTCCTTTCAACAATATTTATCGGACAGTTCGTCGCACAATAGCGCTTAAATTATTTTCAATGATCGAACAATAGAAGTGAATTTCTGGCAATAAATGCATTGTTATAACTAATGGCCTAAAACAATTGGACACAATATGACTCGGATTGTGGTTTATTTACTTGTTATTGTTTGTATTTTTAAGTCATTTTTCAAACAATAGTTTGTGACATGTGTTTTATTGAATTCCATTAACTCATGAACTGTATTGTACTTTCCATTCGTTTCACCTATTCAGTATAAAATGATTTATATTACTTGTAAAGTTCACAGAAATTCTACTGAATTCTTTAAAGTTTAAAATATTTTAAATCTAAATTTAAAAAACGGCAGTGCGTAGACCAAGTGGATGAAATGCGTTCGATGAAATTCTAGTTTTCATTTGTTAAAACAAAAGTCAATGTGGTACTGAAAAGTAGACCTTGTTATTTTGACGTTTTATATACATAAAAGTTGTATGTTGTAACAAGCTTTATTTTCCCGCCTCCGTGCCATACAAGTATGTTATTCGATGTATTAAGGACTTTTTGATAGGTTTAAGCCATCTTGTTAGAATATGGTTCTACGGTGACACTGTCAAAATGTTGTAGTCCAATAAGTTTCTAGCTTTGATAATCCACCCCCCCCCCCGCCCTCCCACTTCTTTTCCCATCTCAACCTTACGGTAAGAACAAAAATTTGTGTAAAGAACTAACTATTGTCTTAGTTTTGAAGAAGTACGAAGGAGCGAATGCCAAATGGATAGCTTTGCCATGAGTCCAGTATAGATAAATGGGTAAGTTTTAATGGTTTAAAGATATATGTTCCATAATCTGAAATTGTTTTTTAAAAAAAAGAAGCACAGAGATAATGAGTGATATTTAGAATATGTTCTTTCACATTTGTCTGTCTATAATTTTTGCCATTAAGCGTTCATTTTACGTGCCTGTCGTACACGATTTTTATGCTTCTTTTATCATGTTTATTGCAAATGGCACGATAACGTTCTGTATGTCAAGAAAAAGGAAAATTATTGATTACTTAAATCGCTTTAAAAATACTGGCTGACACCTGGTTGAAAAATATGTGGTACTGAATCCAAAATCTAGATTCTGGAAATATTATAATATCAATGACTTGCTAAACATTATTTACCAATTTTAGCTTATATGTTTAAACTCAGTTAGAATGATTGATTTTGCTGCTTTTCCTTGTATTGGTCAGGTCCTCGTGCATTGGCTTTTTTTTTCAGAACGATATACTCTATACTCTCACAATCGGCGAGACAACTTAAATCTCGATTAGGTATATCCTGCGCATAAGCAGTACATTATATATAGAATCCTTATGGCTTTGATCTTGATATCTAATTTCCTTTTAACAATATCTACTGCAAGTCCTAGCGCTCAATAACATTTGAATTAGTTTTACTACTGGAACATGAGTTTTAATTATGTCTGACAGTAAATATTGCTTTTACAATCAAAGGCTGAGACTATATGGACTCAATAATATATCATTATGTATGGATTCAGGTTTTCGCTTTTGTTTGTACTTCTCAGACATATTTTTCAAAATTATTGTTCATTGTCAAAATATTATTTATTTTATGTACTTCCGTATTAGATTATACTAATTTATTTTTAGCTCTATTGTTATGAAAGCTTCTTTGAACCACTCTCGATTCCGCTTGCTTGAAAAACAAGTATTGGTTGCATATGAGATGGCGTGGTCATTTCCATAATGGGCCAAGAACCCTCTGGTCTATTGTTTTGACAAAATGATAAAAACAGCAGTATATGAAATAATATGTTTTTGATATTGTGAATTAATTAATTTATGTTTAAACCTTCAACAGCAAGAGAGTACGTTTATACTACAAAATCACTCTATAAAGATAATGATTTTTCATCAATGCTTGAGCATTTAATATCAAAAGAACGCACAAGAAATATCACTATGACGCTAATTCCTTTCACTGTTAGGTGCTTCAAGCACGTAATGTGGATTTGCAATGCCATGAATATTGATAAGGCATTGAAGGATATTGTACAAATAATCAGAGTCATGCTTCCAATTCACTCTGTTCATATTAACAATTAAGCATTATATTTTATTGAATACGGTTTAAAGCTTTTAAAGTGATGTTGTATCAGAAAACAACTTCTAACTGATTTATAAGTAGAAGTTCAGTTTTAAGCTGGCATCCCCTCGCCCTTTACTATAATTAAGTTATCGTGTCCACCTTAATTTTGGCTGCCGGAATCCTAGAGCGGCGCCCGATTGTTGTTTTTTCCTACTTATATGTGTGCGTTTGTGTGCTTGCGCGTCTGTTTGTCTTGGGCGGTGCCATACTGTGTTGTTATAACTTACTTGTCTGTTTATCTTTGCAGTTAGTTTTGTGTGGGTGTGTGTGTTTGTCTTTGGTACATGAATGTCTGCGCTACTGTGGTTTACGTTGTAGTATAACTGTGATTAAGGAACATAGCATTCCCTTTGTATATTCATCCTTGTTCTACTTTCCCCTTTTCCGGTCCCATTGATAATTTGGTACTTACAGGTACTTACATACTAAAACTTTGCTTTCAAAGTTTTCATATTTCAGTGGAAAATAGTGACATCTTGAATGAAATTGATGTTACCATGGAAACGAAACACGTGACCTATACATCAAAATGTAAATTTCTGAGGCGGTGACGCTGGTCTTTTCGAGGAACACAGCTTCAGCTTTTCATCGGTATTTCAACAATATACATGAGAATATAAATTGCAATCCATACAAAAGTCAGTTGAGGTGTACTGCTGTAAGAATGTTGAGCTTTGATATTTGTTTACATAAATGCTAATGAAACGAACATATTACTTACTTTATAAATTAAATGTTTGGAAGCTACATTAAAAAAGAAGAATAAATTTGTTTATTTTTTTTTCCTAAGAAATTACAATCAAAAGCAAATAAGATATTTTAAACATCTCTATTTCTTGATTACTTTAAATGTGAAAATAAATAATACACCAGCTAAAGTGTTTGATATGCTGCTAATATTCCATTGTGGTCATAAAGAGAATGGCATTGAGACCGTCGAAAAGAAAACCGTTATTATACATAATTGTTTAAATAATGACAGAAAACGCGCTAGCATGGAAAGACGAGCCCGCGAAATATTTATTTCAAGCTTATGTTAGAAAGCTAACGCACATACTTATAAAATACAATACCAATTACGCAAACTCCTAAGGATAACAGTGAAATCGAAATACACTGAATCTGATAGGTGTTAAATATTTGGATTTTCCTTCTTCTTTTAATATAATGTACCTGTGGATGGTTATGTACTTCAAATCTGAATATTAGTTGTACTTGAAGGGTCAGAAGAGATGAACGAACTTGAGATTGCAGCAGCTCAATATTAATACTAAATCCTTAACACCAATAAGCTACTCGAAAAAATGTATGTGCAAATAACATGGCCTAAATGTTATCCTTATTATTTTACATGAACACTGGTACCGCTGTTAACACTAGGTTTTTTTATGAAAAGTCTCTTTGGGGGGAGGGGGGGGGGGAGGTCACATTCTATTATTTTTTCATTTGGCATCTGAATTCATCACAAAACTTCTACATTGCTTTAAAATTGATTTTGATTCAATGAATGCAAGATACGTAACTATGTTTCTCAGTTTCAAGTGTCTATTCTATTGTTCAGATGAGTTTTTCTTTATTTCTAGTATTCCTTATTCTTTCACTTTTCACATATAATCAATACAATTCATAACATATATTTTTTTCTTATTTATATCTCGGCACATTGTCCTAACGTCAGTTTAGTACAATCCTGGGTGATGTTTGTAAATTACAATACCCTTTAATCAGTGTTTCTTTTAATTAGAATAGTGTAGTACTGATCAATTTTTCAAGGGGACCGTCTCAACATAATTTGATTATATTATGCGTGGTAGGAAATATAGTTTATACCGGCAATAGGGTTTGGGTTATTATATCATCACTATGACGTAGGTGATATATAAATTTGGATGTGCCTGTTTTTAGCTCGACTTTCCGAAGAAAATGTAGAGCTATTGCACTCGCTCCGGCGTCGGCGTCGGCGTCGGCGTCGCCGTTGGTTAAAGTTTTTGATAAAGTCAAATATCTCTGTTACTGTCAAAGCTATTGACTTGAAACTTAAAAACTTATTTACTATCAACGTCTACACCAGGAGAAATAATCCCTATAACTCTGATTTGAATTTTAACAGAATTATGCCCCTTTTTAACTTAGAAGTTTAGGTTAAAGGTCTTGATAAAGTCAAATATCTCTGTTACTATCAAAGCTATTGACTTGAAACTTAAAATGGTTATTTACTATCTAAGTCTACACCAGGAAAACTATCCTCATAACTTTTATTTGAGTTTTGACAGAATTACGTCCCTTGTTAACTTAGAATTTTTGGTTAAAGTGTTTGATAAAGTCAAATATTAGAGGATGGGAGCAAAATTTAAAGACTTTTGCTGTTGAAGCCCTAAGGAGAAAAGGACAACAAAAGGAAGAAATTCACCGAAAAACTCTAAATCCACTAAAAATTATTACCAGGTACAGATATGTCAAAACACACCTTAACTTTGCAGGTACCATCCATGTTCTACCAACGAAATTTGGTCTCGGTTTTTACCTACGGCCAATAATAAAAAAGTTACAAAATAACCTATTTATAGTAACATAAAAGTGAAGTAATTCAATAACAAATATTGTAAGTGAACAAAAATGGAATCTGCCAAATAAAAACAAGAGCACCGCAATGCAAAGCAACATATAAACACAAAACAAAGTCATGTGACCTTTAACCTCTAAGGGTGACCTTTACCTTGAAGCGAGCCATGTGCTCTGTACGTAGTCTCAATGTGGTGAACATTTCTGCTAAGTTTTTTTTTAAATCCTTCAAGCAGTTCAAGAGTTACACATCGCACTCGAAACAAAGTTATATGACCTTTGACCCCTAAGTGTGACATTGATCTTGTAGCCAGCCATCCAAAACATGCGCTCTGATGGACATTTGTGCAATGTTTCTGTAAAATCCTTCCAACAGATCAAGAGTTACAGAGCGGACACGAAACAAAGTCAAATGACCTCGACCCCCAAGTGTAACCTTTACCTTAAAGCGAGCCACCTGATACAGGCGCTCAGCACGTCGTCTTGATGTGGAGAACATTTGTATTAAGTTTGTTTAAAATCCTTCAAGGGGTTCACGAGTTACAGAGCGGAGTCGACACGAAATTGCTAACGGACAGACGGACACACAGACAGACAGACGGTCAGATGAACACCTGGGGTATCCCAAAATACGTTCCTTCGGGCGTATAATAACAACAAAGGAATGGAGACGCAAGATATTACGTTTTCTTTAGTTTTCACAATGTTTTACCTGCTGACCTACATTTTGATCCCAGCTGACCCAGTTTAGACTTTTTTTCAATTAGGACGACGACGACGGTGGACTACGGATACATTGCGATCAGATTAGCTCATCTTTTCAACTTTGTCGCAGATGCGCAACTTTTTTATAATATTGAAGAGCATTTCAGGAAAGTGTTATGACGCTAGATCAAATACTTTTTGCGATATGCATAACAAAACATTTCTCTGGCGAACAGACGGACGGACAGACAAATCCAAATCTTATCCTGTGCGGTGACATAATAAGCCAGACCTTACCATCATTATAGGAATGATTTCCTACCACACATAAACTAAAATTTTCATATTGAGACGGTCCCCTTGAAAAATAGATCGTCTTAGGTGATCACAGTCCACGTAGACTTAATTCGCAAATGTCTATTAAAAGGTTCCTTTCGCTGTTCATTACAATCTTATTTTGGGTCACCCAAACAATTTATTATAATTATGATTCCAAGGTCTTTCAAAAATCGTATAATCTATCTGCAAATTTCTTCACATTGAACTTTGCTAACGGCATAATGTCATAAATCAAGGTGGTGTTTTGTCACGAAATTAACGTGACATTTAATAATGAACTTAAATTACACGCCTATTCATTAACCATGCGCCACTATAGAGCTCAGATACTCATGATTTCCTTTCATAAGAAGCAATAAAATCTAGGGCAAAGTATGTATGAACGGAACTGGAATTACTGTAGTACTGAATGGTCGGGGGATTTCGATGTATTTGACCGACTATAATATCTAGGTTTTATTCTTAGTAGGATAGTTGTATCTTCTTTATCTCCCATGTATACAAACATACATAATTCATAATAAAGACATATCCCCCATGTCTCTTGATTAGCATTTTGTCCTTCTCCATATTGCGTTGCGAGATACTTTGGATAAGAAGAACAATTTGTGACTCTACAGATTATACATCTTTTTTATTTATGTACTTGGGATTACGATTCACGACAGGTTTTATCATTAACGCATTATCTCGCAACTCTGGTCCATCATTGATTAACGACATTTTACAGCTGCATATTAAGGAAACTTTGCTGGCACACTTCCGTGCATCAATAGCACTAAGTATACTTCGAGAGAACAAATTTCAGCTAACTTGCAGTATTAGCAAATAAATGAACAACGTTTTAAGTTATATCCGGTAGTTGCATTTATATACTCAAAGAAAAATTAATTATTCAATGCCAATGCATTCCTGATCCAAATGCAGAAATGATTTAGATGGAACTGATAGACATGGTTGTGTAAGGTAGTTCCTGTTTCGTACAAACAGTAACCAATTAATGTCTTTAAATGAGCCGAGCCATGAGAAAACCAACATAGTGCGTTTGCGACCAGCATGGATCCAGACTAGCCAGCGCATCCGCGAAGTCAGTTCAGGATTCATGCTGTTCGCTTTCAAACCCTATTGCAATTAGAGAAACCGTCAGCGAACAGCATGGATCCTGACCAGACTGCGCGGATGCGCAGGCTGGTCTGGATCCATGCCGATCGCAAATACACTATGTTGGTTTTCGCATGGCACGGCTCAAATATTTTCCACTATGATATATTTATTATATGATATACATATGAGACAGTTAGAGCAAAGGCAACGTAATATGCTGTACATGGTTGGTTAATTTGAAACATAGCCCCATATGCCTTACGAACTTGGTTCATTTGATAAATAGCTCTATAAAACTGTACGAACTTGGTTCATTTGATAAATAGCTCTATAAAACTGTACGAACTTGGTTTATTTGATAAATAGCTCCATGTGCTGTACGAACTTGGTTCATTTGATAAATAGCTCTATAAAACTGGACGAACTTGATTCATTTGATAAACAGCTCAATGTGCTGTAAGAACTTGGTTCATTTGATAAACAGCTCTATAAAACTGTCCGAACTTGCTTCATTTGATATTTAGCTCTATAAAACTGTACGAACTTGGTTCATTTGATAAATAGCTCAATGTGCTGTACGAACTTGTTTCATTTGAAAAATAGCTCTAAAAAACTGTACGAACTTGGTTAATTGAATTAATAACTCAATATGCTCTACGAACTTGGTTAAGGACTTCGGACACTATCATATGCTTCTAGCCAGATTTTGAAGGCAAAATTCCCATTAAGTATTTAAACAATATCCAAATCATTTCGAGTCAATGATAAACCAATGTGTTAGTTAACTTATTACAGCAGAAACTGGTTTGTACCTGTTCCTATCAAGATGTTTTTCTTATTTTATCTAGGCCAGGGTATATCTTCTTGGAAAAATAAAATGTTTAATTTCCGTAAAAATATAATGTCATCAGTTTACGGAAGTTTTAAATATATGAATTCCAGTCGAATAAAGTGACAAAATCATTTTATTTCAGGAAAAAATAACATTTTAAGATTAAAATCATGTAAATAAATAAAAAATAAAACGATATTTTTGCAAACAACCTGTACTTGATTTATCTATACACTGTTCGTAATGTAAACTTATTGATGCATTACATGTGTGAATAGGTATACATGTATAAGTGACCGGTCAGTTTTATTACAGTGGTTCAGGTAGTTATTTAAGTACATGTACATGTCTGTATAGTTCTGGTATAAGTGATGGCAGATAGTTCTGTTCTGAATAACATTAATACTAAGAAAAAACAGTCATTTTATCAAGGCCGTAGGGTTGATTCTTGTTTGGGATAAGTACCAGTGGCACAGATAACATTTGAGCCGCGCCATGAGAAAACCAACAGAAGGCATATATAAATACTGCTAGACACAAGGTCCAGCCGAGTTTCAGGTGGATTTTTTATGCAGCGACCTGGATACATTTTTATTACATGTTTAAGCCAATGAGCCATGCCATGAGAAAACCAACACAGTGCAATTGCGACCAGCATGGATCCACCAGCCTGCGCATCTGCGCAGACTAGTCAGGATCTATGCTGTTCGCTAATGGTTGGTCTAATCGGATAATTCCGATTAGACCAACCATAAGCGAACAGCATGGATCCTGACCAGACTGCGCAGTTGCACAGGCTAGTCTGGAACCATGCTGGTCGCAAAGGCACTATGTTGGTTTTCTAATGGCACGGCTCATTTGGCTCAAACATATAATAAAAATGTATCAAGGTCGCTTTATAAAAATCCACCTGAAATTCGGCTGGATTTTTTAGTTCGTTTTCGCGTCTAGCCGTATTTATATATGACATCTGCATGGAAAGCGACTTGACACATCACTTCCGTGGCATCACACTAAATGTGAAACCGTCACTGATATGACCTGCCATGAAGCTACTGTTCTTGACCTATGCATCACAGGTATATCAATCAGAAATGAAAAATATATAAGAAATACAAAAAAAAAATGGAAAACAAACTACATCCTCATCGCTAGTGGCGTGCGCGTCGTGAGTGGGGTGGGGTGGGTGGGGTTTGATGCAAATGATTACATGGTGTGTTGCAAGTATGTTAAAGCACATATTTGTCAATCTACTGCAACAAACAACCAGGATAAGCCAGTAAAAATTTAACCCGACGAATAATAATGAATTCGCAGTATTTGCTTCTTTCACTACTTTACATGAATAAAATGCCTATGTGTACCCTTTCAAACATTTGTAAAGTATTTGAGTTACAAACAGATGTAAAAATATGTGACTATCAATTTATTAAAAGTGAATATAAAAGTATTGGTTATTTTACATTTGGGAACACCCTGTAGTTATATTTTTTGTTTAAAAGTACTGTTCCACCCCTTGCATCAACACAATAGTCACAGAAAATGTGTATAATTAATATCTACATATGCTGGCCAAATATGGTTTTGATGCACGGGTAGGAACAATGTTGTATAAAGAAAAACACTTGTTATATCTATATAACATGGTACGTAATTCTATTTAGAACAAAAATCACTGTTCTATTAAACAAATATTGAAAATCTGACTTTAAGAAATAATCGCAAATATGTATTTTGATGGCATATGTAAATAAATACTTATTTCTTAGTAGTTTATCTTTCACTCTTGGAGTAGGCAAATTCATATAGAAAGTGTCCGAAGTCCTTTGATAGATAGCTCTATAAACTGTACGAACTTGGTTAATTGAATAAGTAGCTCAATATGCTGTACGAAGTTGGTTAATTTGATATATAGCTCGATATGTTGCACGAACGTGGTACGAACTTGGTTAATTGGATATTAATTAGCTCAATATGCTGTACGAACTTGGTTAATTTGATAGATAGCGCGATATGTTGCACAAACATGGTGCGAACTTGGTTAATTGGATAAGTAGCTCAATATGCTGTACGAACTTGGTTAATTTGATAAAGATCTCAAAATGATGTACGAACTTGATTAATTTGATTAATAGCTCAGTATGCTGCAGGAACGTGATACGACTTGGTTAATATGAAAGATTGCTCAGTATGCTGTACGATCTTGGTTAAGCTGATAACAGATCAATATGTTGTACGAACTTGGTTAATTTAATAATTAGCTCTATAGCTGGAACTTGAAGTGGAATAAATACCTTGTTTTTCAACAATCTCGAGTAATAGAGAATAAGATACATATAAGGTATTACAGTCATTTCAAAATGCAGATCTAACATGGTATTTAAAGTTTCTAAGGAAACCCAAGCATATTTTGACGCTAACAAAAATAATTATACGGAAAATACCAAAACGAAACAGATATTAATTTTTTACATTCTTGCTTGTTTTTTTAAGCTTTGATAGAGAACATTTAACTTGACACTTGTATTTTATTTGAAGACTGTCTTACATAATGACATCCGATGGAGATTGTCTGTAAGACAAAAAATTTGATGATGCTATCGGTAGACTGATTTAATGAAACACCCATTATAAAAGTAAATTACCTTTTATTTTAACTTCTACCTAGATCAATTGGACTAAATTTTTGCGTCATACAGATACGAGATACAGGTTTTCCTGTTCAATTACGAGTACGGAATGCATCTTGAAATCAAGTAATGCAAATAATGACTTAGAGCATACACCTCCTCATTTC
The DNA here is from genome assembly GCF_021730395.1 of Mercenaria mercenaria. Taxonomy (NCBI): domain Eukaryota; kingdom Metazoa; phylum Mollusca; class Bivalvia; order Venerida; family Veneridae; genus Mercenaria; species Mercenaria mercenaria. The sequence continues at coordinate 67,263,566 of NC_069375.1, forward strand.
GACTTGAGCAGTTGTCAAACAAATTATCTGTAAGTAGTTGACATTTCATGTTTCATGTCAGTAATGGATATTATGCACAAATAGAAATATAATTCCACTAAGGAGAGAAGTCTTAATGTATAGACTGTTGCAAATACGATTCACTCGTGACGTTACTTATACTACCGATGAGAAAGATGACACTTACAGTATTAAATGTATGTGTTAATGACACAAGCCTTGGTTTTTTCCTATAAAATAAAAGTGTTCTAGATACAAGTAGATTTGTTATCAAAAACACATAAACTAGTTTTGTCTTTAAATCCTCACTTTTATCCGATTATAAATGAATACAATGTTACTGTAAACAAATATCAATACCCTCATACAAAAGGATAAATGTTATTTTGTTACTGATAATAATCTTTATCAAAATGAGCACCATGACATTTGATTGGTTACCTACCTTTCACAGCTCAGACAGACAGAAATGTTGATAGAGAGTCATTCAAGAAACATATCTGCAAAAGTAGTTTTTAAAACTGGCCTGCGGATTTAGAGGAGAACAAAGATCCATATGGAGAAAACTTTTCCCACCTCCCGGTAGCCACGTTCTTTTTCAAATCAGTATAGCTGAAACAGCTTTAGCCGAGGGACATATTAAAAACATTTCTGCGAAATAATTCCGAAATCTGCTAGCGGTTAAGAAGAAGATAACGTTTGAAGTTTCGTCTTTTTTGACATGTGCGGACTTGTGTTTTTAACGAAACGGATAAAATATAAAAAACAGAATTGATGAGCGTTCAACAAAGGAATGTTCAAGTGATATAATACTTATATTGGACCAGCGGTTTAGGAGAAGAATGTAATGTCAATATGAGACCAGCGGTTTAGGAAAAAAATAAAATATAGGACTAGCAGTTTAGGAAAATCTATAATGTCACTATAGGACCAGCGGTTTAGGAAACAATTTTACTGTCACTATAGAACCAAAGGTTTAGGAAAAATATATGATCTCAATATAGGACTAGCGGTTTAGGAGAAATTATAATGTCAAAATACGACCAGCGGTTTAGGAAAAGTTTATAATGTCACTATTCGACCAGTAGTTTAGGAAAAAGTTATGATCTCAATATAGGACTAGCGGTTTAGAAGAATATTATAAAGTTAATATAGGACTAGCGGTTTATGAAAAGGTTATAATGTCAATAAAAGACTAGCGGTTTAGTAGAAGATATCGTTTGAACAGAAATGTCTGATAAGAGATTATCAGAATCCACAAAATATACGTACAGAGATGTATGTGGATGTGACTTTAATAGATTAAATTTATGCAAACCCATTGATCATTTCTGTGAATTACTTTAATCGATTGGACTAGCTGTTAGAAGAAAGATGGAGTTTGGAAATACTATTACATTATGAAATACTTTTTTAGCGGCATGTGTTTTTGGTGTGCGAGTGTTATCCGTGTCTGCCTTTGGGGAGGCTGCGTTTTTGGAACTTGGCTTTCCCTGCGGATATTTTTCCTTGTTTTTAATGAGTCGGAAGAAATTGAACTTTCAATATAAGGATATACACATGAAAATGTTACGTAAATTAATCTTCAAATGGAACAAGCCGTCTCCGGCAAGAAGCTTAAACTACATACGTATCAGAAAAATGAAAACATAGGTGTGGGACCTCCAAAGAACTATCTTTATGTAATTATTTAAAATCTAGGCAGCAGTTCCTGACTCTGTATATGACCATGCACAACATCAGTCATGTATTTAACGAATCTAAGTAATTAATATATCTCCTAATTTGTTTTCTAGCCTGCAGTTCCAGGCAAGAAACCTTTGAAGCGTTTCAGGAAACCAACATCGCCCCTACCACTAATGTATTTTACCAGTATAGTCGACAGCTGAAAATATTCCAAAGGACATTTTTGTCAGTTGTATTTAAAATCCGACAAAGTAATTTCAACAAAATATTGTATAGGTTTTCTTTTCTCAATAGAATATTACTCTCTCATAGAATATTTGAAAGGCTTTAGTTGAAATTGACCTGAATATTCCAGCTTACAATATTGATAAGAAATGTCCGTGCTCAATAATGCTAAGAACCATTTTCACCATCAAAACAATAATAGTGTATTATATAGCAGAAAGTTATTAAACTGCAAGTAAAGGTTGCAAACTTTACTTTCAGAATACGTAAGACGGATGGTGGTTTAGATTTTCATTATTTGTTTTTAAATTTTAGTTATTGTTCAAATTATTGCATGCGTTCCTTCCTTTGTTTAATGTCACACCGTCATCGATCATTTTACAGTTTTATTTCCGTATTCAGTACAAACTATATTTTAGTTAATGATATAAAAAATGTTCGAAATTAAAGGTAAAGTATTCTAAATGGAACTTCCAAAGGATGAAATTTAACTACCCTGTACTTCTGAATCAATACTTGAATACGATACGGTACACCCTATTGTTTATATGTCATTGTTTCCGCTGAAGAAAAATATTGGTTTAACATCTTCAACACTTAATATATGTTGTTTTTTTTTATTCTGGGAAACAAAATCTTAATCCGAATAGTTCTTGCAGGCTGGAACCTTTAAAACAAAAGGAAGCGATGGTTCATTTTTCGAACTGAAGGTCCTGTGTTTTCTTTGTATTAGTATGTCGTTATTGACAATGCAAGATATTAAACACTGACCCTACTGTGCCACGGAAAAGCAACGTAAGGGTTGCCGAAAGAGATGAACTTATATAACATATAAAATTTGATTTTGATTTTCGTCTGGAGCTGTAAATGGATTTGAAAGTACATTGTATGTATAGAAGGAAAATCTAAGACGACATTTGTGTAAGGTAATACTGCTGATTAACTGCCTCTACGAGAAGACGCAGTGTGATATCAAATTTCAGTCATCCAGCTTATAATATTTTATGCCAGTGTTATTTGAAAGAGATTAAATAAATGGACGAATAATCCTATCAGTAGCACAGATAATGAAAATTATTTATATTTTCATTAGCATTGAGAGTAATTTTAATTGTTGCGTCTTAAGTCTTAATTATAAAAACTTTTAACGTTACCTATTTGAATCATAAAAAAAAAAACAACAACAAATTTTAGTGTCTATTTTTTACGGGTATTGAATCAAGTCTGAGTTACATCTACATTCAAAGACAAATGATAAGATACTCACAACGTCCAGTAAATAAAGTATCTATTATATACTGTATAGAAATCACTTACTGCATTTTACCCCGGTTGCAATAAAATGAAATATATTAAATAAATATCAAAACATAAAATTTTACATACCTTTATCAATTCTCAGAGTATATTTCAAAGAACAAAGATTAAATCATGAAACTAAATTATACTTCGGCTTGAAAAGCGTCTTTATATATTCCGCGAGAATGCATCGATCTCCAATATTGCCGCTTCCGGTTTTACCCCGCGTATAACGAGCACATTACATATCAAATTCCTTGCTTTATGCTCGTGATATTTGTATTTCTTTTATCAGTATTTATCGGACAGTTCGTCGCACAATAGCGCAAAAATTATTTTCAATGGTTGAACAATAGTAGTGAATTTCTGGCAATAAATTTATTGTTATAACTAATGGCCTAAAACAATTGAAAACAATATGACCCGGATTGTGGTTTATTTACTTGTTATGGTTTGTATTTTTAAGTCATTTTTCAAACAATAGTTTATGACATTTGTTTTATTGAATTCCATTAACAAATGAACTGTATTGTACTTTCCATTCGTTTCACCTATTCAGTATCAAATGATTTATATTACTTGTAAAGTTCACAGAAATTCTACTGAATTCTTTAAAGTTTAAAATATTTTAAATCTTAATTTAAAAAGCGGCAGTGCGTAGACCAAGTGGATAAACTGCGTTCTAGGAAATTCTGGTTTCATTTGTTAAAACAAAAGTCAATGTGGTACTGAAAAGTAGACCTTGTTATTTTGACGTTTTATCTACATAAAAGTTGTATGTTGTAACACGCTTTATTTTCACGCCTCCGTGCCATACAAATATGTTATTCGATGTATTAAGGACTTTTTGATAGGTTTAAAGCCATCTTGTTAGAATATGGTTCTACGGTGACACTGTCAACATGTTGTATTCCAATAAGTTTCTAGCTTAGATACCCCCCCCCCTCCTCACCACCATCCACCACCACCACCCCTTTCCCCATCTCAGCCTCACGGTAAGAACAAAAATTTGTGTAAAGAACTAACTGTTGTTAGTAAGAAGTACGAAGTAGCGAATGCCATTTGGATAGCTTTGCCGTGAGTCCAGTATAGATAAATGAGTAAGTCTTAATGGTTTAAAGATATATCTTCCATAATCTGAAATTGTTTTTAAAAAAAGAAGAACAGAGATAATAAGTATAATAAGTGATATTTAGAATCTGTTATTTCACATTTGTCTGTCAATAATTTTTGCCATTAAGCGTTCATTTTACGTGCCTGTCGGACACGATTTTTATGCTTCTTTTATCATGTTTATTGCAAATGGCACGATCACGTTTTGTATGTCAGGAAAAGGAAAATTATTAATTACTTAAATCGCTTTAAAAATACTGGCTGACACTTGGTTGAAGAATATGTGGCACTGAAGCCAAAATCTAGTTTGCAGGAAATATTATAATATCAATGTCTTGCAAAACAGTATTTACCAATTTTAGCTTATATGTTTAAACTCAGATAGAATGATTGATTTTGCTGCTTTTGCCTGTATTGGTCAGGTCCACGTGCTTTGGCTTTTATTTTCAGAACGATATACTCTATACCCTCACAATCGGCGAGACAATTTAAATCTCGATTAGGTCTATCCTGCGTATAGTTAGTACATTTTATATAGAATCCTTATGACTTTGATCTTGATATCTAATTTCCTTTTAACAATATCTACTGCAAGTCCTAGCGCTCAATAACATTTGAATTAGTTTTACTACTGGAACGTAAGTTTTAATTATGTCTGACAGTAAATATTGCTTTTACAATCAAAGGCTTAGACTATATGGACTCAATAATATTATCATTATGTATGGATTCTGGTTTTTGCTTTTGTTTGTATTTCTCAGACATATTTTCAAAATTATTGTTCATTGTCAAAATATTCATTGATTTTATGTCCTTTCCGTATTAGATTACACTAATTTGTTTTAGCTCTTTTGTGATAAAAGCTTCTTTAATACACTCTCGAGTCCGTTTGTTGGAGAAAACAAGTATTGGTGGCATATGAGATGGCGTGGTCGTTTCCATAGTGGGCCAAAAACCCTCGGGTCTATTGTTGTGATAAAAGTGAGAAAACACCAGGATATGTAATGATATTTTATTGATATTGTGAGTTAGTTAATTCATATTTAATGCTTCAACAGCAAGAGATTACGTTTATACTACAAAATCAGTTGATAAAGATAATGATTTTTCATCTATGCTCGAGCCTTCAATCTCCAAAGAACGCACAAGATATTATTACTATGATAATTCCCTGTTAGGCGCTTCAAGCACATAATGTTGATTTTCATTGCCATGAATATTGATAAAGCATTGGGGGATATTTTATTTACACTACTAAACGATGTAGTAATTGCAAAGTTTTCAGATAATCAGAGTCATGCCTCTAATTAACTCTGATCATATTAGCAATTCAGCACTATGTTTTATTGCATACGTTTAAAAGCTTTTAAAGTGATTTTATATCAGAACACAACTTCTAACTGATTTATAAGTAGAAGTGCAGTTCTATGCTGGCACCCCTCCCCCTTTGCTATAATTAAGTTATCGTGTCCACCTTAATTTTGGCTGCCGGAATCCTAAGGCGGTGCCCGATTGTTGTTTTTGCCTGCTTATATGTGTGCTTGTGCGTCTGTTTGTCTTGGTCGGTGCCATACTGTGTTGTTATATCTTACTTGTCTGTTTATCTATGTTAGTTAGTTTTGTGTGGGTGTGTGTGTTTGTCTTTGGTACATGAATGTCTGCGCTACTGTGGTTTACGTTGTAGTATAACTGTGATTAAGGAACATAGCATTCCCTTTGTTATTGATCTTGTCCCATTGATAATTTGGTGCTTACAGGTACTTACATACTAAAACTAAATTTGCTTTCGAAGCGTTCATATTTTTTTCAGTGGAAAATAGTGACATCTTGAATGATATTGATGTTACCATGGAAATGAAATACGTGACCTATACATTAAAGTGTAAATTTCTGAGGCGGTGACACTGGTCTATTTGAGGAACACAGCTTCAGCTTTTCATCGGTATTTCAACACTATCCGTGAGAATAAAAATTGCAATCCATACAAAAGTCAGTTGAGGTGTACTGCTGTAAGAATGTTGAGCTTTGATATTTGTTTACATAAATGCTAATGAAACGAACTTATTACTTACTTTATAAATTAAATGTTTTGAAACTACATTAAACAAGAAGAATAAATTGGTTTAATTTTTTCCTGTGAAATTACGATCAAAAGCAAATTATAAGATATTTTAAACATCTCTATTTCTTTGTTACTTTAAAGATAAAAATAAATAGTATACCGGCTAAAGTGTTTGATATTCTGCTAATTTTCCATTTTGGTCATAAATAGAAAGGCATTGAAACCGTCGAAAAAAAAACGTTATCATACATATTGTTTAAAAATGACAGAAAACGCGTAAACATGGAAACACGAGCCCGCGACATATACATGTCAAGCTTATATTAGAAAACTAACGTGCATACTTATAAAATACATTACCAATTACGCAAACTCCACTTCTAATTATTTTACATGAACAATGGTACCGATGTTAACAGCAGGGTTTTTATAAATAGTATTTTATTGGGGTGGGGGGACAACATGTCACATTCTATTAGTTTTTCATTAGGTATCTGAATCCACCACAAAACTTTTACAATGCTTTAAAATTGATTCAGACTCAATAAATGCCAGATTTGTTTCTTAGTTTCGAATGTCTATTCTATTGTTCAGATGAGTTATTCCTTATTTCTAGTATTCCTTATTCTTTCACTTTTCAAATATTCTATTGTAATCAATACAATTCATAAAATATATTTATTCTTATTTATATCTCGGCATATTGTCGTAATGTCAGTTTAGTACAATCCTGTGTGATGTTCGTAGATTACAATGCCCTTTAATGAGTGTTTCTTTTAATTAGACAAGTGTCGTATAATAAAAGTTCCTTTCGCTGTTCATAACAATTGCATCCTAATGTTATTCCGGGTCACCTTAACAATGTATCATAATTATGATTCCAAGGTCATACAAAAATCGTCTACTTTATCTGCAAATTTCTTCACATTGAACTTTGCAAACGGCATAATGTCTTAAATCAAGGGGGTGTTTTTGTCACGAAATTAACGTGACATTTGATAATTGTAACTTAATTTACACGCCTATTCATTAACCATGCGCCACTATAGAGCTTCAGATACTAATGATTGCCTTTCATAAGTAGAAATAAGAACTAGGGCAAAATATATATGAACGGAACTAGAAAAACTGTAGTACTGAATGATTGGGGGGCTTTCGGTGTATGCGACCGACTATAATATCTAGTTTTTATTCTTAGTAGGATTGTTGTATCTTCTTTATCTCTCATGTATGCAATCAGACCAGTTACATTTTCCTTGATTAGCATTATGTCCTTCTCCATATTGCGTTGCGAGATACTCGGGAAAAGAAAAATAATTTGCAACTCTACAGATTATACCTCTATTTTAAGTTATGTACTTGGAATTGCCATTCACGACAGGTTTTATCATTAACGCATTATCTCGCGCCACTAGTCCATCATTGATTAACGACATTTTACAACTGCATATTAAGAAAACTTTACTGGCACACTTCCTTGCATCAATAGCACTAAGTATACTTTAAGAGAACAAATTTCAGCTAACTTGCAGTATTAGCGAATAAATGAACAACGTTTTAAGTTATATCCGGTAGTTGTATTTATATACTCAAAGAAAATGAATTATTAATTGAATGCCAATGCATTGTTGGTCCGAATTCAGAAATAATTTAGATGGAACTGATAGGTATAGTTGTGTAAAATAGTTTCTGCTCCTTGCAAGCAGCTTTAAATATTTTCCACTATGATATATTTATTATATTATATAAAATATGATACAGTTAGAGCAATGACAACGTAATATGCAGAACATAGCGCCATATAATTTACGAACTTGGAGATAGCTCTATAAACTGTACAAACTTGGTTAATTTGATAGATAGCTCTATAAACTGTACGAACTTGGTTAATTGAATAAATAGCTCAATCTGCTGTACGAACTTGGTTAATTTGAAAAATAGCAATATAAACTTACGAACTTGGTTAATTTGTTAGATAGCTCTATAAACTGTACGTACCTGTTTAATTTGATAGATAGCTCTATAAACTGTACGATCTTGGTTAATTGAATAATTAGCTCAATATGCTATACGAACTTGGTTAATTGAATAAATAGCTCAATACGTTGCATGAACGTGGTACGCAATTGGTTAATATGACAAATTGTTCAATATGCTGTACGATCTTGGTTGAGTCGATAAACAGATCAATACGTTGTACGAACTTACTTAATTTAATAATCATTTATTTATTTATTGTGTTCGGTTTTAATGTAGCACAGACACAAATATAGGTCATAAGGCGATTTTCCAGCTTTGATGGTGGAGGAAGACCCCAGATGCCCTTCCGTTCAAAATTTCATCACAAGCGGGCACCTAGGTAGAACCACCGACCTTCCGTAAGCCAGCTGGGTGGGTTCCTCACATGAAGAATTCAAGGCCCCAAGTGAGACTCGAACCCACAAAGATAAGAATTTAATAATTAACTCTATAGCTGGAACTTATAGTGGAATAAATTTACCGTGTTTCACAACAATCTCGGATAATAGAGAATACGATACAGATAAGGTATGACAATCATTTCAATGTGCGGAGCTAACGCAGTATAGAGGTTTCAAAGGAAATATATGAATATTTTGAAGCTGCAAAAAATAACTGTAGGGAAAATATTCCAAAACGAAAAAGATATTTATTTGTTACATTCTTGTTTGTGTTTCTAAGCTTTGATAAGGAGCATATAACTTGATTCTTATATTTTGTTTAAAGTGTTACATACTTACATCCGATGAAGATTATTTTTTTTTTAGACAAAATATTAACTGAAGATGATGCTGTTGGTAGACTGATTTAATGAATCACCTATTATAAATGTAAATTACCTTTTATTTTAACTTCTACATAGATCAATTGGACTAAATATTTGCGTCATACAAATACAAGACACAGATTTTCCTGATTAATTACGAGTGCATCTTGAAATCAAGTAATGCAAATAATGACTTAGAGCATACACCTCCTCATTTCAACTTTAGCAGCTGTCAAACAAATTATCTGTAAGTAATTGACATTTTATGTTTCATGTCAGAAATGGATATTATGGCAGAAATAGAAATAGAATTCCAGTAAGGAGATAAATCTTACTGTGAAAACTGTTGCAAATACGATTTATTCGTGACGTTACCTATTTTACCTATGAGAAAGACGACACTTAGAGTTTTTAAATGGATGTGTTATTGACACAAGCCTTGGTTGTTCCTGTTAATAGAAACGTTCTACATACAAGTAGATTTGTTATCAAAAACACTAAAAAAATTAGTTTTTGTCTTAAAACCCTCAGTTTTATCGATACGCGAATACATTGTTGCTGTGTACAAATATCAATACTCTAATACTAAAGGATAAAGGTTATTTTATTACTGAGAATAATCTTTAACAAAAATAGCACCATGACCGTTGATTGCTTACATGCGTTTCACAGCTCAACCAGGTAGAAATCTAAATAGAGAATCATTCAAAAGCATACATATCTGCAAAATTAGTTTTAAAAATGGCCTGCGGATTTAGAGGAGAACATTCAAAGATCCATATGGAGAAAACTTTCCCCACCTCCCGGTAGTCACGTTCTTTTTTAAATCGGTATGGCTGAAAAAGCTATAGTGGAGGGTCACATTAAGAACATCTCTGTTAAATTATTGCGAAATCTTCTAGCGGTTATGGGGAAGATAACGTTTGAAGTTTCGTCTATTTTGACATTCGCGGACTTGTGTTTTACCGTAACGGATGAAATATGAACAGTATTGATGAATGGTCAACAAAAGGATATCCCTGTGATATAATATTAATATGGGACAAGCGGTTTAGGAGAAGATTGTAATGTCAATATGAGCAGTTCCAGGCAAGAAACCTTTGAAGCGTTTTAGGAAACAAACATCGCCCCTACCACTAATGTATTTTACCAGTATAGTCGACAGCTGAAAAAATTCCAAAGGACATTTTTGTCAGTTGTGTTTAAAATCCGACAAAATAATTTCAGCAAAATATTGTATAGGTTTTCTTTTCTCAATAGAATATTACTCTCTCATAGAATCTTTGAAAGGCTTTAGTTGGTTCAGTACCGATGCGATATTAAACAAACAAAAAACAATACGGCTCAGCGTAATGAAGCAATTAATATTATGAGAAATTTACCATTTCAGTAAAATTTTGAAATCGACCTGAATATTCCAGCTTACAATATTGATAAGAAATGTCCGTGCTCAATAATGCTAAGAACCATTTTCACCATCAAAACAATAATAATGTATTATATAGCAGAAAGTTATTAAACTGCAAGTAAAGGTTGCAAACTTTACTTTCAGAATACGTAAGACGGATGGTGGTTTATATTTTCATTATTTGTTTTTAAATTTTAGTTATTGTTCAAATTACTGCATGCGTTCCTTCCTTTGTTTAATGTCACACCGTCATCGATCATTTTACAGTTTTATTTCCGTATTCAGTACAAACTATTTTTAGTTAATGATATAAAAAATGTTCGAAATTAAAGGTAAAGTATTCTAAATGGAACTTCCAAAGGATGAAATTTAACTACACTGTACTTCTGAATCAATACTTGAATACGATACGGTACACCCTATTGTTTATATGTCATTGTTTCCGCTGAAGAATAAAATTGGTTTAACATTAATCTTCCACACTTAATATATGTTGTTTCCTTTTTCATTCTGGAAAACAAAATCTTAATCCGAATAGTTCTTGCAGGCTGGAACCTTTAAAACAAAAGGAAGCGATGGTTCATTTTTCGAACTGAAGGTCCTGTTTTTTCTTTGTATTAGTATGTCGTTATTGACAATGCAAGATATTAAACACTGACCCGTCTGTGCCACGGAAAAGCAACGTAAGGGTTGCCGAAAGAGATGAACTTATATAACATATAAAATTTGATTTTGATTTTCGTCTGGAGCTGTAAATGGATTTGAAAGTACATTGTATGTATAGAAGGAAAATCTAAGACGACATTTGTGTAAGGTAATACTGCTGATTAACTGCCTCGACGAGAAGACGCAGTGTCATATCAAATTTCAGTCTTTCAGCTTATAATATTTTATGCCAGACTGTTATTTGGAAGAGATTAAATAAATGGACGAATAATCCTATCAGTAGCACAGTTAATGAAAATTATTTATATTTTCATTAGCATTCAGAGTAATTTTAATTGTTGCGTCTTAAGTCGTAAAAACTTTTAACGTTACCTATTTGAATCATAAAAAAACAACAAATTTTAGTGTTTTTTTTACGGGTATTGAATCAAGTTTGAGTTACATCTACATTCAAAGACAAATGAAAAGATACTCACAACGTCCAGTAAATAAAGTATCTATTATATACTGTATAGAAATCACTTACTGCATTTTACCCCGGTTGCAATAAAATGAAATATATTAAATAAATATTAAAACATAAAGTTTTACATACCTTTATCAATTCTCAGAGTATATTTCAAAGAACAAAGATTAAATCATGAAACTAAATTATACTTCGGCTTGAAAAGCGTCTTTATATATTGCGCGAGAATGCATCGATCTCCAATATTGCCGCTTCCGGTTTTACCCCGCGTATAACGAGCACATTATATATCAAATTCCTTGGTTTATGCTCGTGATATTTGTATTTCTTTTATCAGTATTTATCGGACAGTTCGTCGCACAATAGCGCAAAAATTATTTTCAATGGTTGAACAATAGTAGTGAATTTCTGGCAATAAATTTATTGTTATAACTAATGGTATTAAAACAATTGAAAACAATATGACCCGGACTGTGGTTTATTAACTTGTTATGGTTTGTATTTTTAAGTCATTTTTCAAACAATAGTTTGTGACATTTGTTTTATTGAATTTCATTAACTAATGAACTGTATTGTACTTTCCATTCGTTTCACCTATTCAGTATCAAATGATTTATATTACTTGTAAAGTTCACAGAAATTCTACTGAATTCTTTAAAGTTTAAAATATTTTAAATCTAAATTTAAAAGACGGCAGTGCGTAGACCAAGTGGATAAACTGCGCTCTAGGAAATTCTGGTTTCATTTGTTAAAACAAAAGTCAATGTGGTACTGAAAAGTAGACCTTGTTATTTTGACGTTTTATCTACATAAAAGTTGTATGTTCTAAAACGCTTTATTTTCCCGCCTCCGTGCCATACAAATATGTTATTCGATGTATTAAGGACTTTTTGATAGGTTTAAGCCATCTTGTTAGAATATGGTTCTACGGTGACACTGTCAAAATGTTGTATTCCAATAAGTTTCTAGTTTCCCCATCTCAACCTTACGGTAAGAACAAAAATTTGTGTAAAGAACTAACTGTTGTTAGTAAGAAGTACGAAGTAGCGAATGCCATTTGGATAGCTTTACCATGAGTCCAGTATAGATAAATGGGTAAGTCTTAATGGTTTAACGATATATCTTCCACAATCTGAAATTGTTTTTAAAAAAAAGAAGCACAGAGATAATAAGTGATATTTAGAATCTGTTATTTCACATCTGTCTGTCTATAATTTTTGCCATTAAGCGTTCATTTTACGTGCCTGTCGGACACGATTTTTATGCTTCTTTTATCATGTTTATTGCAAATGGCACGATAACGTTTTGTATGTCAGGAAAAGGAAAATTATTAAAATTACTTAAATCGCTTTAAAAATACTGGCTGACACCTGGTTGAAGAATATGTGGCACTGAAGCCAAAATCTAGTTTGCTGGAAATATTATAATATCAATGTCTTGCAAAACAGTATTTACCAATTTTAGCTTATATGTTTAAACTCAGATAGAATGATTGATTTTGCTGCTTTTGCCTGTATTGGTCAGGTCCACGTGCTTTGGCTTTTTTTCAGAACGATATACTCTATACCCTCACAATCGGCGAGACAATTTAAATCTCGATGAGGTCTATCCTGCGTATAGTTAGTACATTTTATATAGAATCCTTATGGCTTTGATCTTGATATCTAATTTCATTTTAACAATATCTACTGCAAGTCCTAGCGCTCAATAACATTTGAATTAGTTTTACTACTGGAACGTAAGTTTTAATTATGTCTGACAGTAAATATTGCTTTTACAATCAAAGGCTTAGACTATATGGACTCAATAATATTATCATTATGTATGGATTTTGGTTTTTGCTTTTGTTTGTATTTCTTAGACATATTTTCAAAATTATTGTTCATTGTCAAAATATTCATTGATTTTATGTCCTTTCCGTATTAGATTACACTAATTTGTTTTAGCTCTTTTGTGATAAAAGCTTCTTAAATACACTCTCGAGTCCGCTTGTTGGAGAAAACAAGTATTGGTTGCATATGAGATGGCGTGGTCGTTTCCATAGTGGGCCAAAAACCCTCGGGTCTATTGTTGTGATAAAAGTGAGAAAACACCAGGATATGTAATGATATTTTATTGATATTGTGAGTTAGTTAATTCATGTTTAATGCTTCAACAGCAAGAGATTACGTTTATACTACAAAATCAGTTGATAAAGATAATGATTCTTCATCTATGCTCGAGCCTTCAATCTCCAAAGATCGCACAATATATTATTACTATGGTAATTCCCTGATAGGCGCTTCAAGCACATAATGTTGATTTTCAGTGCCATGAATATTGATAAAGCATTGGGGGATATTTTATTTACACTACTAAACGATGTAGTAATTGCAAAGTTTTCAAATAATCAGAGTCATGCCTCTAATTAACTCTGATCATATTAGCAATTAAGCACTGTGTTTTATTGCATACGTTAAAAAGCTTTTAAAGTGATTTTACATCAGAAAACAACTTCTAACTGATTTATAAGTAGAAGTGCAGTTCTATGCTGGCACCCCTCCCCCTTTACTATGATTAAGTTATCGTGTCCACCTTAGTTTTGGCTGCCGGAATCCTAAGGCGGTGCCCGATTGTTGTTTTTGCCTGCTTATATGTGTGCTTGTCTTGTGTTTGTCTTGGTCGGTGCCGTACTGTGTTGTTATATCTTACTTGTCTGTTTATCTATGTTAGTTAGTTGTGTGTGAGTGTGTGTGTTTGTCTTTGGTACATGAATGTCTGCGCTATTGTGGTTTACGTTGTAGTATAACTGTGATTAAGGAACATAGCATTCCCTTTGTATTGATCTTGTCCCATTGAGAATTTGGTGCTTACAGGTACTTACATACTAAAACTTACTTTGCTTTCGAAGTGTTCATATTTCAGTGGAAAATAGTGACATCTTGAATGAAATTGATGTTACCATGGAAACGAAACACGTGACCTATACATCAAAATGTAAATTTCTGAGGCGGTGACACTGGTCTTTTCGAGGAACACAACTTCAGCTTTTCATCGGTATTTCAACAATATACATGAGAATAAAAATTGCAATCCATGCAGAAGTCAGTTGAGGTCTACTGCTGTAAGAATGTTGAGCTTTGATATTTGTTTACATAAATGCTAATGAAACGAACATATTACTTACTTTATAAATTAAATGTTTTGAAACTACATTAAACAGGAAGAGTAAATTGGTTTAATTTTTTCCCTGTGAAATTACGATCAAAGGCAAATTATAAGATATTTTAAACATCTCTATTTTTTGCAAATAAATAGTATACCGGCTAAAGTGTTTGATATTCTGCTAATATTCCATTATGGTCATAAATAGAATGGCATTGAAGCCGTCGAAAAAACCGTTATCACACATAATTGTTTAAAAATGACAGAGAACGCGTTAACATGGAAAAACGAGCCCGCGACATATACATTTCAAGCTTATGTTAGAAAGCTACCGCACATACTTGTAAAATACATTACCAATTACGCAAACTCCAAAGGATAACGGTGAAATTGAAAGAACTGAATCTGATAGGTGCTAAATATTCGGATTTTCCTTCTTCTTTTAATATAATATACCTTTCGACGGTTATGTGCTTTAAACCTGAATATATATTGTACTTGAAGGGTCAGAGATGAACGAACTTGAGATTGTAGCAGCTCAATATTAAACTACACATAAAACAATAAATTGCTATGTTAATGACATGATATACTACAGCATTAACACCTACACCACTAAGCTACTCGAAAAATGTATGTGCAAATAACATTGCCTATATGCTATTCTTATTATTTTACATGAACAATGGTAACGATGTTAACAGCAGGGTTTTCATAAATAGTCTTTTTATTGGGGTGGGAGGACAACATGTCACATTCTGTCAGTTTTTCATAAGGTATCTGAATCCACCACAAAACTTTTACAATGCTTTAAAATTGATTCAGACTCAATAAATGCCAGATTTGTTCTCAGTTTCCAATGTCTATTCTATTGTTCAGATGAGTTATTCCGTATTTCTAGTATTCCTTATTCTTTCACTTTTCAAATATTCTATTGTAATCAATACAATTCATAAAATATATTTATTCTTATTCATATCTCGGAATATTGTCGTAATGTCAGTTTAGTACAATCCTGTGTGATGTTCGTAGATTACAATGCCCTTTAATGAGTCACTGTGTTTCTTTTAATTAGACAAGTGTCGTATAATAAAAGTTCCTTTCGCTATTCATAACAATTGCATCCTAATCTTATTCCGGGTCACCTTAACAATGTATCATAATTATGATTCCAAGGTCATACAAAAATCGTCTACTTTATCTGCAAATTTCTTCACATTGAACTTTGCAAACGGCATAATGTCATAAATCAAGGTGGTGTTTTTGTCACGAAATTAACGTGACATTTGATAATTATAACTTAATTTACATGCCCATTCATTAACCATTGCGCCACTATAGAGCTTCAGATACTAATGATTGCCTTTCATAAGTAGCAATAAGAACTAGGGCAAAATATATATGAACGGAACTAGAAAAACTGTAGTACTGAATGATTGGGGGGCTTTCGGTGTATGCGACCGACTATAATATCTAGTTTTTATTCTTAGTAGGATTGTTGTATCTTCTTTATCTCCCATGTATACAATCAGACCAATTTCATGTCCCTTGATTAGCATTATGTCCTTCTCCATATTGCGTTGCGAGATTTTCGGGAAAAGAAAAATAATTTGCAACTCTACAGATTATACATCTATTTTAAGTTATGTACTTGGCATTGCCATTCACGACAGGTTTTATCATTAACGCATTATCTCGCGCCACTAGTCCATCATTGATTAACGACATTTTACAACTGCATATTAAGAAAACTTTACTGGCACACTTCCTTGCATCAATAGCACTAAGTATACTTTAAGAGAACAAATTTCAGCTAACTTGCAGTATTAGCGAATAAATGAACAACGTTTTAAGTTATATCCGGTAGTTGCATTTATATACTCAAAGAAAATGAATTATTAATTCAATGCCAATGCATTGTTGGTCCGAATTCAGAAATAATTTAGATGGAACTGATAGACATGGTTGTGTAAAATAGCTTCTGCTTCTTGCAAGCAGCTTTAAATATTTTCCACTATGATATATTTATTATATTATATAAAATATGATACAGTTAGAGCAATGACAACGTAATATGCAGAACATAGCGCCATATAATTTACGAACTTGGAGATAGCTCTATAAACTGTACAAACTTGGTTAATTTGATAGATAGCTCTATAAACTGTACGAACTTGGTTAATTGAATAAATAGCTCAATCTGCTGTACGAACTTGGTTAATTTGAAAAATAGCTCTATAAACTTACGAACTTGGTTAATTTGTTAGATAGCTCTATAAACTGTACGTACCTGTTTAATTTGATAGATAGCTCTATAAACTGTACGATCTTGGTTAATTGAATAATTAGCTCAATATGCTATACGAACTTGGTTAATTGAATAAATAGCTCAATACGTTGCATGAACGTGGTACGCAATTGGTTAATATGACAAATTGTTCAATATGCTGTACGATCTTGGTTAAGTCGATAAACAGATCAATATGTTGTACGAACTTACTTAATTTAATAATCATTTATTTATTTATTTATTGTGTTCGGTTTTAATGTCGCACAGACACAAATATAGGTCATAAGTCGATTTTCCAGCTTTGATGGTGGAGGAAGACCCCAGATGCCCTTCCGTTCAAAATTTCATCACAAGCGGGCACCTAGGTAGAACCACCGACCTTCCGTAAGCCAGCTGGGTGGGTTCCTCACATGAAGAATTCAAGGCCCCAAGTGAGACTCGAACCCACAAAGTTAAGAATTTAATAATTAACTCTATAGCTGGAACTTATAGTGGAATAAATTTACCGTGTTTTACAACAATCTCAGATAATAGAGAATACGATACAGATAAGGTATGACAATCATTTCAATATGCGGAGCTAACGCAGTATAGAGGTTTCAAAGGAAATATATGAATATTTTGAAGCTGCAAAAAATAACTGTAGGAAAAATATTCCAAAACGAAAAAGATATTCATTTGTTACATTCTTGTTTGTGTTTCTAAGCTTTGATAAGGAGCATATAGCTTGATTCTTATATTTTGTTTAAAGTGTTACATACTTACATCCGATGAAGATTATTTTTAAGACAAAATATTAACTGGAGATGATGCTATTGGTAGACTGATTTAATGAATCACCTATTATAAATGTAAATTACCTTTTATTTTAACTTCTACATAGATCAATTGGACTAAATATTTGCGTCATACAAATACAAGACACAGATTTTCCTGATTAATTACGAGTGCATCTTGAAATCAAGTAATGCAAATAATGACTTAGAGCATACACCTCCTCATTTCAACTTTAGCAGCTGTCAAACAAATTATCTGTAAGTAATTGACATTTTATGTTTCATGTCAGAAATGGATATTATGGCAGAAATAGAAATAGAATTCCAGTAAGGAGATAAGTCTTAATGTGAAAACTGTTGCAAATACGATTTATTCGTGACGTTACCTATTTTACCTATGAGAAAGACGACACTTAGAGTTTTTAAATGGATGTGTTATTGACACAAGCCTTGGTTGTTCCTGTTAATAGAAACGTTCTACATACAAGTAGATTTGTTATCAAAAACACTAAAAAAAATAGTTTTTGTCTTAAAACCCTCAGTTTTATCGATACGCGAATACATTGTTGCTGTGTACAAATATCAATACTCTAATACTAAAGGATAAAGGTTATTTTATTACTGAGAATAATCTTTAACAAAATGAGCACCATGACTGTTGATTGCTTACATGCGTTTCACAGCTCAACCAGGTAGAAATCTAAATAGAGAATCATTCAAAAACATACATATCTGCAAAATTAGTTTTAAAAAATGGCCTGCGGATTTAGAGGAGAACATTCAAAGATCCATATGGAGAAAACTTTCCCCACCTCCCGGTAGTCACGTTCTTTTTTAAATCGGTATGGCTGAAAAAGCTATAGTGGAGGGTCACATTAAGAACATTTCTGTGAAATTATTGCGAAATCTTCTAGCGGTTAAGGAGAAGATAACGTTTGAAGTTTCGTCTATTTTGACATTCGCGAACTTGTGTTTTACCGTAACGGATGAAATATGAACAGTATTGATGAATGGTCAACAAAAGGATATCCCTGTGATATAATATTAATATGGGACAAGCGGTTTAGGAGAAGATTGTAATGTCAATATGAGCAGTTCCAGGCAAGAAACCTTTGAAGCGTTTTAGGAAACAAACATCGCCCCTACCACTAATGTATTTTACCAGTATAGTCGACAGCTGAAAAAATTCCAAAGGACATTTTTGTCAGTTGTGTTTAAAATCCGACAAATAATTTCAGCAAAATATTGTATAGGTTTTCTTTTCTCAATGGAATATTACTCTCTCATAGAATCTTTGAAAGGTTTTAGTTGGTTCAATACCGATGAGATATTAAACAAACAAAAAACAATACGGCTCAGCGTAACAATGCAATTAATATTATGAGAAATTTACCATTTCAGTAAAACTTTGAAATTGACCTGAATATTCCTGTTTACAATACTGACAAGAAATACCCGTGCTTAATAGTACTAAGAACCATCTTCATTATCAAAACAATAATAGTGTGTTATATAGCAGAAAGAT
The DNA here is from genome assembly GCF_021730395.1 of Mercenaria mercenaria. Classification (NCBI taxonomy): domain Eukaryota; kingdom Metazoa; phylum Mollusca; class Bivalvia; order Venerida; family Veneridae; genus Mercenaria; species Mercenaria mercenaria. The sequence continues at coordinate 67,283,011 of NC_069375.1, forward strand.
ATCAAGCTGCAAGTAAAGGTTGCAAAATTTACTTTCAGAATATGCAAGATGGATTGTGGTTTAGATTTTCATTATTTGTTTTTAAATTTTAGTTATTGTTCAAATTATTGCATGCGGTCCTTCGTTTGTTTAATGTCACACCGTCATCGATCATTTTACAGTTTTGATTTCCGTATTCAGTACAAACTATTGTTCAGTTAATGACATAAAAATTGTTTAATATTAAAAGTAAAGTACTCCAAATGAAACTTCCAAAACGTGGGTCGTTGATCAATGAAATTGCGTTGATAGTAATAAAAAGCTTCATTGATAAAAAGGTCAAAGCGGTATCAGAAAGTCGGTCTTATTATTTTGACATTTTATCTACGTAAAGTGTGTATTTTGCAACAAACGTCTTCCTCCACCCACAGGCGTGTTAAGGTCAGTGAATGAAAATATACGCAGGTATATCTTTATAGTATACTAAATGGGTGGGATATGATAATACATATATTTAATGATGGAGCTTTAAGTGCCAGTGCTTTGTCACTATGAAATATATACACCAGAGTGTAATGATATGCAGGAAGAAAATGTTTCAACGCATGTATCATGCAGGTATCAAACAGAACGAGATAGAATGGTTAAAAGTTTTTTTTTCGGCGACGCCGTCTTAATTCGTTTTCGTTACCTATGCCACGTGACTTCAGTTTGCAAATCAAACTACTTGATAACGCATTATAGATAATTTATCAAAATGGAAGATTTATGCAACACTCTGCCTGATTGGACGAGAGTGTCAATTTCTTTCACTCTGTTGATTGTGCTACGCTGAGTGAACTGTAGATAAAGCGTTTATCCTAAACGACGCTGTTCACAGTTTTAAAGCTAACTTTGGCTCAGTATATTTAGCAAGAATATTGATATATCTCAAAATGATAAGTAAGTTTAATATATATGATAAAAACCTATTCAAATACAAACATATATCAAATTAAAGAAAGAGCTGAATACGGTCTGCGTATTACATGAATAAGGGTGTGATAAGAATCTTTTATGTAGAGAAGTGCTTTTTAAAAGATTTTCCTTGTTACAGTTGTCGTCTGTATATAAAAAGGTTTCTTGCTTTTGTGACTTATTCAGATTGCATATTAAAATGAGTACTTGTTTGCTTTGATATAATTGTTATGAATTATTTAACTGATTTATTATATATGAATATTTTTCTTTAGTATGGTATGCAAATATTGAACTCGGTTGAAATCTGTTTTATTATATATATGCTATATAATGACTGCATCTCATTACACGGAAATGAAGGTACCCTGCATACAGTTTATCTATGTGATATGATTACGGTCAAACTTTGCTTATGAAACAGAAATATTGAAATAATTACAATTGTATGTTTTGCTTGACCTTCACTTTTTTATAGGTGTGACGTCATTGCCCAAGGATTCATGAATAGCGAATATGCATTTGTTAAAGCGGGATCAGTTGGCCTATTTTAGAAATAAATAAAAATAATAAATAAATAAATCCTTTAATTGATTTTTTCTCATGTATTCTAATCAAACTTGATTTGTAGCATCTTTATTAGGCCCGCAGCCAACTTTGTTCAGCTGGGACATTTAACCCCTTTTAGGGGCTGCTAGAGCTAAAACTAGAAATGCCTTTATACAGAGTCTCATGAACAACTTGGTGGATCTTTGTCATACTTGGTCTGGAGCATCATTATAAGGTCCTCTTCCAAATTTATTTATATAGGAACTTGGGCCCTATTAGGGACCACTATAGCTAAAAGTAGATATGCCTTTCTTCGCATTAACCACTAAAATGTAATGGACTTTGTGTAACAATATCGTAAGGTCTCCCGCTATTTTGTTACAAATGAGGATAGGGACCAATTTAGCTAAAAATATAAACACGTTTAATGACCTCTTCTCATGAACCGCTTCATGAATCTTCATCAAACTACTGCTGTAATTATTCGTCTAAGGATAAACGAAACAAAATTGCAACCCTACGAAACCTTTGCGAAAAATTAAAAGAGAACCATTTAAATTGTTAAAGTGCGGTGTTTAGTTTTGCAATTTGATGAATGTTAGATGAAAAATTCATAAACTTCTTTCCTTATTACAATTCGCCGACCATCATTTTTAAAGATATTTCTTGTTTATATTAATGTATAGTCTCTTATTCAGTTTCGAAAAGACGAAAATTATTACGTAGGTGTTCGGAATCAATCAGACGCTTATTTTGCGTGAGATCGGTCTAAGTTACTTTTGTTTGTTTATTGTGATAGTTATCTCATCCTGCCACACGTATGGACTTTTGTCGACTTTCGAGTTATTGTGTAGCAGAGGCAGTCCTCGATGTACCACTCCGGGTATTATTTCATGAACAAGCACTTTTATTCATGAAATTATCTTCGGTAAAGGTACAAACGAACTCTTAACTGTCACATCTGTTTAGTTGCAATTATTGCTTTCTCTTTAGAAAGTTTTTGCATTCACGTTGCATTTACACGTACCATCCTAATTTACCGCAAAGTTTTCCTGGCTATTCGTACAGCTTGCACCTGCGTTATGAGTGGCGAATCTTACAGAAATATATCTGTACTCTTGATAGCAAACTTATGTTATGATCATCGCAAATTAAATAGAGAACTAAAGTAAAATTTTGATGCAGAGCATCAAATCGCCGGAGAACTGAATTTACAATAAGTTAAAAAGAATCACGAAATTTAATGATATACATAACTATACTATAAGGAATAAAGGAATAAGTTCTTTATACATTTTTCCTATTTTCCTAAAAAGCTATCGTTTGAAATAATAAAAATCTTATGCAATTTTCATCTCCTATTTCCTTTATGTAAGCCTTTCATTAACTGCCTTATTTTCCTTTTATTTACAATATCACTTTTTATTGTCACGTTTTAATAACCTCTCCTACCAGTTGAAGAATCATGAAGCGTATCAAATATAGTCGCCGCTTTCTACCGGCGACAAATAAACCATTACCATTTTTACATGGATCACTCCATAGTTAACAATGAAATTCATTGATGCAAGCATCAAAGACGCCGCCAAGTGTTGTGTCTGAAGTACATTTATTGCAATATGAGAAATCACCTAATCATTAGTTTGGTTAGTCTGATTGGTTAAAAATTTTCAACATTAGCACATAATGCAATATATGTTATAAACTGTTAAGAGCATGAAGAATAAGCATGATAGAAAAGTATTACCATGCATTACAAATCCTCTACCTGCAATGACATTGACATTGCGAGTAGGTGGTCCCTTTACATACAAAATTAAAGTAATTATTTCACCAACTAAGGTCAGCACCTATGAAAGGAGCATGTGTATGAAGTTTCACAGAAATGCAGTTTGTTGAGAAATGAGGAAATGTTGAAAGATAATTATTTCAAAGTTGTGGTTAACAGAAACGATTATTTCTATTATCATATAATGTAATGAGTGTTTTCTATTCACTGATGTAGCTTCATGGATTTAGTCACCTACATTATAAATTTCAGAATGCAGATTATACAGTTTCCATTACCAAAACAACCAAAAATCTTGTCCAAGGAAAGAATGATACAACATGAATAATCTCTAAATTGCACCTATTCACAAAGCAAATGTTATGAATCTTTCTTATATACTTTTGGAATATCATAGAATCTATTTATTTCTTTTGGATGAACGGTAAACTTGAAGGCCTCGTTGAACCGTATGGTTATTAGGGATATGTCAGTGTCTAGATTTAAATCTAATATTACAAGAAATTTAGCAAGCATAATAACCCACTGCCAAAGGGTAGAAAATGTTTTAATGAAAATCTTTTTTTAAGTTAGACAGGAATGGACAGATACAAAACAAACTATCTATAAAAGTAAAAAAAGGAAAAATGAAACAAATAACAAGATATAATACAACAAGAGCAACTGACTAGTCATATAAAATTAATGAAAATATAAATTCAACAAGGAAATCTATTTGAAAGTCACTGATGCTTTGATAAGTTATGGTCCCATGGCTTTTGATATTCCGATCTAACCACATTTTAAAGAAGTATTAACTTGTCACTGACAAATTCAGCCAAATGATGGCCCTTTATTGCATACCTTATTTGACAGTGAATATCTGTATGACAAATAAGCAAAAAAAAAATTAATAAATAAAAAAAATCATAGTTAGAATCAAGATGAGTCTATAAAACATTTAGAAATATTCTGACCAGTTGTACATGTGGTCACAAATGGGAAACTCCATGCTTCAAAGTTAAGGTAACCATAACAATTAAATAAATATACAACTGTAAAATGAATCTGCAAAAACGTGCGCATTCTGAAATTACATCACTGTACCTAGCCTGGCTCCCAGGCTGCATGGTTATTTTCTATATTAATACTGGAAACATTTTATAAGAAACTTTTAAGCCTCTAAAATAGCACTGTTTTAGCTGATGACTGAACCATACCTATGTTTGGAGCCAGGGGCAATAAAAAATGTCAATGTACAAGCAACCTTCTGGAGTTACTTCCCTTTTAATGAAGACAACTCATATCTGTAAATAAGAACAAACATAGGGACGGGAGCCAGTCTACACTGTACCGGTCAACAAAGAAAATAAGACAAAAGATTGAAAATAAGTTAATAGCGGCACTTTCTACGTTCATTTCAACATATTTATGCTTATTGATTCCTTTATCTAATTTGTTAATACGTATTTTTTTCAAGGACTTTTATGCAGGCAAAGTGTAATTTTCCGTATTTTTATTTCTTAATATTCTCTTGAAGTTTACTGAAAGGTTAATTATTGTAAAAATACATTAACGCCCCCTTGTCCGCAATTCACGCGTTGCAGTATGGTATATCTGCGATGTGTTCTATTTATAGAAAAATACATAGGTACATGTTAGTAGGTCATGCTAAGGTCAGAAATAGAAAACTTGACTTACAGAGTCACCTCCCTTATAAATAAATCGGATCAACATTTTGACGAAATTGTAAATAAAAAATTTTTTTCTGCTCGACAAATAAGGAGAGGAAAGACAGATAACATTGTTTTATATCGCATAATAAGTTGCATTACATAAATTTCTTATGTTTTCTTTTTGCCATTTTTTGTTTATTGTGCAATATCGTGGGTCCTTTTACAAACTATTCACTGTGTTCAGTTTATCATTCCGAAACTATTCATTACCATCTTTACAGGGTCCAAACTAAAAGTGTATCCCATATACTCGACACCGCCTCTACACTTAATTTACAGCTTAGAAGCCACGAGTTCTACAGGTATAGCAAATGTTCTCCCTGATTTATTGACAGATCAACTACGTCATCTACAAGTTGAAAATGGATAGGTTGTCATTTTCAAACAAACAAAATCTAATTTGATAAAAATACTTTAAATTGACAGTCTATGTTTGAATTTCATTAAACAATTTTCAGATATTTTACGTTCTAATGAATATTCTTATAAATAAATAAAAACTACCATGTATTATAAATCGAAACCAACAACAAGTAAAATTTCTTGTTTATCTCAAGATGCAATTATACGAGCTGGGAACATATTTGAATTACCATATTGACTTGTAATCTATTAGCTTAAAGGCCAGCAAAAAAGATTACTTCATGTTTTTTAAGCTCTGGTGAATTCATAATATCTGATTAGTGACGTACTTTCATGATAAATGATTCTCTATAAGGAAACTTAACTTTTCATATTTGAGCCGCGCCATGAGAAAACCAACATAGTGGCTTTGCGACCAGCATGGATTCAGACCAGCCTGCGCATCCGCGCAGTCTGGTCATGATCCATGCTGTTCGCTTTCAAAGCCTATGGCAATTAGAGAAACCGTTAGCGAACAGCATGGATCTTGACCAGACCGCGGATGCGCAGGCTGGTCTGGATCTATGCTGGTCGCAAAAGCCACTATGATTATTTTCTCATGGCGCGGCTCATTTATTTTAAATTGATAATTTTAGTTGTGACTTATCCTTTACTTATCTCGTCATCGCAACAAAAATAATTTAAAGGTATTTTCTGAATAAAAAAGAGAACCAGTATTCCGTGTAATGAATGTACATGGTGCACTGTCAAACACAATCAGTGGTTAGAAAATCCCCATACTCAGACTTAATATTTATATGTTATAACCTGAATTTAGTTAAGTCATATACATTTAGTCCGAGTATGTTTTTCTTACAGTAAAACTTCAGCTTCAAACTAACCGTAAAAGACATGGTTAGATTATATACATGTAATGATATATATTTACTTGCAAGACTGTAGGCAAGCACTATAATATTTCAACTCCATTTAGTCTGTATTATCTTCGCAATTTATATTTTATCAATGCGCAAAACCAGTTTCAAAAAAATAATTCAGAAAGCGTGAGTGCAATTTATATGAATAAAACCTTAATCAAGAACGAAAATGACGAAGATGGTGACATAAATGACCGTATAATACCGAAAATTACGTTTGACAAGCATAACGTTTCAGGTTATACACCAGTAAAACATATTTCAGAGCTTTCTTGCTTTTGTTTTCATATATGTAATTATATAAAATATTATCTAAGATGATAGTTTTGCTTTATAAATTTGTTAAATTTAAAATGTCATAAATGTAAGTATTAGATACATAATTACAACTCTGCAATAATCTGGTAGACACAAGTATTGACATTTTTCAATATATCTGGCCTTTCTCGCACTATTTTTTAAAATGCCGTATGACCGTCTTGCCTTAGTTTAAAATGACGAGTCCTCAAGTCAGGAAAAGCAAACTTCTACAGCTCATTATTGACTGGCAAGGTCAAAATTTGGGTTTGCAGACGCTATAACAGTTCATGTTATGTGAAAAACAGTTGTCATTTATAGAATGTTCTAGTATATGTTTACAAGATCAATTATGTGTTTAGTTGTTATTTCTATAAGTCAGGCTCACATATTCAAGGCAATCTAATATATAACATATAAGGCTAAATAGTTTTTATCGAGGCCTGACAGAAAGCTTTCCTAAAACAATACTTTGTCTTGAAATATCAGGATACAAATTAATGATAGTTTCAACCCACGTATGACGTTAATGTGCACAATCTCTAGACAGCTGTCAAATAAGTTATCTCTAAGTATCAAAGGTGGTCAATCTTATTTGAGCAGTATCTTATGATATTTTACACTTTGCATTCTATTCAGACAGGGATTTATGTAACTTAAAGGAAAGAAATATCCATAAGATAGGGTTATATCACTGTAAGAAATGCAAATATGTTTGTTTTTCTTTAATTTTGTAAGATTTTGTAATGCAAAAGTTTTCACAAATTTGAGTATTTCTTTTCATTTCATACTAATCTTACATTTGCAGTTAATAGTTTTTGGAGCAGATTCTTCCCGAAAGCAAGATTTAAATTTCTAGTTGCTTCTGTGTTCATTTATTACCAATCTACTCGTATCTTGGCTTCGGCACCAAGATAGGCAAGGTGGGGTAATAATGAGTATCATAATTTCAGCAAAATGTATATACTTGTTCACGAAAAGCGATAACAATATAATAAGATAGGTATAATATTTATATTTTTCTTCAGGCAAAGTATATTTAGCTAATTTATTCTTATGGTAAATAATTCTTTCTTGATTTGGTATCCAGGATAGAAAACTCAAATTTTAAAAATATCACTAGCGCTTACTTCTATTAAGCGATAAATAACATAGATGAGCAGCGCCATGAGAAAACCAACATAGTGCGTCTGCGACCAGCATGGATCCAGACCAGTCTGCGCATCCGCGCAGTCTGGTCAGGATCCATGCTGTTCGCTTTCAAATCCTTATACATTTAGAGAAACCGTTAGCCAACAGCATGGGTCCTGACCAGTCTGCGCGGATGCGCAGGCAGGTCTAGATCCATGCTGGTTGCAAACGCACTATCTTGGTTTTCTCATGGTGCGGCTCAAATTATAAAATGTTAAAGATTACCATACTAAAATTCGATTTGCCATCCGTATGCTGCCATTTTATGTTTTATAATCGTAACAGGAAGGGTGGTGGAAGTAATAAGTGTTTTGACCAATATCAAAAACACTTTCAGTTTGAAAATTCCTACTCAGTACACTGATAAAAGTGCATACATACATTTGTCATGTCTTAGTTGTTTCCAGTTAGCAAGATGTTAAGTTAAGACATGCTTAAACCGAAGACTTTATTTTTACCTCGTGTAATATTTGAAAATAAAACACTGCTGCAGCGCGATATCAATTTTAATTATAGTCTAGATTTTACAGCATGCTTATAAATATGTTTCTTTATTATTAAAGTATTGGTGGTAGTTCCAGTCAAAAATACTCTTTCATAGAAAAGCTTTACAATATTTGCTTAGCTCAGTAGGGAGAACGCAGATCTACGGATCGCGGGATCGTGTGTTCAATCCCCGGGCGCGGCGTGTTTTTTTTTCATGAAGATTTTATAAAATACATTGTGTCTGAAATCATTCGTCCTCCACCTCTGATTCAGCATGTAGGAAAGTTAGCAGTTACTTGCGGAGAACAGGTCTGTACTGCAACAAAATCCAGTTAAGGAACACTGGTTAGTCATTGCATTTTGTTTTGCTTTTTGCATATAGTTATATACAAAAAGCATTAAGAGGTAATATTTTATTGGAAGACATATACTTGTATTATATTTCATGGTAACTTGTATGTTTTTGTTTGCATGTAAATGAAACATACATATCAAAGGAAAATAAAAGAAAAGGAGGCATTATAACACAGTCCAATATACATCATTGTTTTGTGACCTCCTTCTTTTGGAGTTATACGCAAAACTGAAATAGATTTCTTTCCCAAAGGAGTGCACGGACAAAATGTTCAAACAGTTTTTTCGACGTAATATGCTATTATAATAAAGCATTATTAACTTCTATTCAGGCATATTGTTTTATTAATCATTTGAGCCGTGCCATGAGAAAATCAACATAGTGCGTTTGCGACCAGCATGGATCCAGACCAGCCTGCGCATCCGCGCAGTCTGGTCAGGATCCATGCTGTTCGCTTTTAAAGCCTGTTGCAATAAAAGAAACCGCTAGAGAACAGCATGGATCTTCATTTTGCTAAGACCTGTACAGACTCAGACATCTATTTGTTTTATTTGTGTTTAGGCACTAATCGAAATTGCAAATAAATTGACAACTTGTATGCATCGGATTACTCGAATATTCTGCTACCAAATACCAACATTTTATTCATCATTTAACGAATTGGTACATAGTAATTTCCGGGTCGTCAAATATTCAAAACCGTTTCGTTGCATTTGAAACTAGTGATATTAAACATATATCAAACTTTCTTTTTAACAAAGCCTTCATTACAATGTTGGACGCCAGACAATTGTCAGTCGAGGTTCTTAATATCTGATAAAAACGCCTTGCGGATGGAAATATTAATTCAATCTGAATAATATGTTAACATTCAGTTTTGTAGCATTTCAACAAATCTACCTTTAATCGACTAAACAGAGAACGCAAGAAAAAAACAAAAAACAAAAAAAGCAGACCCTTTTTGAACAAATTTATTAACGAAAAGCCTTGAGATACGTCTCAACTATCACGCAGAATGTAGATTTAAGGTTATGAATAATAGAAGAACAGAGTTCCGGTTTACGTTCTGCGGTCGCATTGTTATTCCTGATACCTGTTGGATTAAGCAGACAGAATTACTGACCTATGAAATATGTTAGTATGAACTTATTTTGACTTTACGAAATGCCAAAACCTTACCTAATTCGTGATTTGAATAGAAGTCGATATCTCGGAAAGCATGTAAATTATTTTCATGTTTGATCAAAGTACTCGGATATGATCTGTGTTGCTTTCGTTTCATTATACACGTTTATGTGGCCTCAGTGCCATTACTTTTAGATCAACCCTCGAATATCAACATGGCCCTAAACTTTGTTCTTATCTACTTTGCGATCTATCTAGAAAAAAAACAACAACAGAAAAATGCAACTCCATAGTTTATATCACACATCATTTACTTTTGCTAGCTCATTATTATAGTAAATAAATGTTATATTTATATATGAGTCGAAGATTTCTTTCACGCTATTATATGTATAAGTCACAAATGGTGATATCATTAAGGTATTATCATGAATGAGTAGTGAATCACTGACTAACGACATATCAAGAAAGAAGACAATAAAATTGTAACTTTTAAAAGGAAACCTCAGGGGCCGTATTCATAAAGCATCTTAAGTATAAGTATAAGAAATTGATTATTTACTTTAAGTAAGAAATTTGTTTTACTTAAGTATATTTGTTATTCATAAAACAACTTAATAAGTAACTCTTGGCTTTTTATTGTGGACGAAAACATTAGAAAAACAACATTAATTTCAGACAAATACAACATGCACAATTATGTTTAAAGTGCTTTAAAAATTATCTAAAAAACAACACTTTAATCGTACTCACGGCGCTATTTTGTTTTCTGACTTAAGTCATTTCTTACGTATCTTTAGTTTAAGCTGTTTTATGAATAGGACTTAAGTTTTTTTACTTAGACGTAAGCTGAAATCACCACAAACTTAGGTAAAATCTTCAACCTAAGTCAAAACTTATACTTAAGATGCTTTATGAATACGGCCCCTGGTCTCGCAATATATTGGTTTGATCCCGATTGTGTACTTCTAAAAACGTAAAAAAATCAATACAATATGGTAAAATATTTTGCTACCTAATCTACACTTTATTTATCCCGATATATAGCATCAAAAACCGTTTAAGCGACAATTTATAAACATCGTTGCCAATGTGTCGTATAAAGATTAAAGTAGGCAATGATACATTTACTTGTGCAGGATAATTTCTTTCAAACAACAGTCCTCTAATGTCTATTGATATTATTCGACTGTGGAATATTATATCAATCTACTTAACAACAAGTCCGTTGTAATATTAATTTGATATTGAGATACTGAGTTGTCGTACGATTAATAATGTCGCATTGATTCGATCAATCAGAATTTATCATTGTTTTGTTTATCTCATAAAATTGCATCTGCATTATAGCATCTTTCCAGTTAACATACTGGAGTAAGACCGCCAGTTTCTCGTTTTCAGTATTTCATAGGCTGGCACCTAGGTACAAACTCCGAGCATTTCAGAGCTTGCTAGAGAGCTTGTGGCATTAGTTTCGAAGTCAGCTTCCTTCCAACAATGACTTGGAGGCCCCAGATATGAAAGTAGTAAAACAGTATATAACATGGATCATGTTTCTAATTATTCAAGCAGCAATAATCAAGTAATTCTGTCTGTTTGTAGCTGGTTGCATGAAATACAGACTACTGGCCCAAGACATGCTTGCGTGAATTTTAGCGTTGAAAATCCGACTCCCTATAAGCTGTGTTTATTGCATCGTAAATAAAAGAGTTAGCATACCAAATATTTCTACATTACTCTTTAAATGATTTTTACGAATCTAAGGAAATGATGATGATTAAAAGCTTAGTTCTTACACGACCCGATTTTTATTTTAATTGAGCAAAATAGACTAACAGTTTTGTCCGATTATGCAACAATGCACTTTTTGTACGTCACATCCATTACGTAGTAGCGGCAAAAGTCAAAGCGGTGCGCTAGAAAATAAATCCACTTCAAACAGGCAAATATTTGGTGTGTGTTTTTTTTTTTTTTTTTTCGTTGTTGTTGCCAAGGATGAACATAATAATGCTTGAAAACGTGAAAGAATCCAATTAAAATTACACCTGAAACAGTGATTTGCTCTTGAATTAAATCATTGCTTGTTGTTCAGATGCACCCTTGTGAAATAATTCCTCCGCATCTGAACTCCAAACAATGATTTGTATTCAACGACAAATCACTGTTCGGGATATATCATTTCTTAAACAAAATGTAATCTAAGAAGTCCTACTATAACGATGAAATCGTTGTAATCAGTATGAAATGTTTGAATTTATAAAACCAAATATAATACAGTCAATGAACACTATCATCTACTCTTGGGAGATGTATTCTGCAAGTGTTTTAAATACTTAATGACATTGAAAAAATAAGTTTATTCAAACTGACAGTACGACGTAAGAACTGTTTTATGTGTTTTTCGTATATAGAAAAGTCGACGTCCTTTCGGTAAAAATTGTTTTAGTTAAAATATACCTACAGAGTATATTTGTTTGTTTATTAATGGATTAGGTCATCACGGCAATGTAAATAATTGTTATTATTGCAAAAAAACATTTAATAACCGAGAGTAACCACTCGTTGGTGGGACCAAATATCAACTCTAGATGTGCATAATAATTTTGTAGTAAAACAAATACATTTAAAGTCCTCGTCCGAACAGAAACGTAGCTATATATTATATCATATCAAAATCTGACCAACACATACATCAATGACACTTCTAACTTTCGTGTTAATATGTGTTTTTTTTTGTAACTGCGTTATGTAAAACGTTCTAGTTTACAAAATGTAGGCGCTACAGTCTTTATACTTGGATGCATATTCATAGTTCATTTCCCAAAATTATAATTCCTTCTCCCGGTAAAAAGGCGGCCGTACCTTTTATCCATGCTCATATCGTCAGGTTGTTGCAGAAAATTACCGTTTTTGCCCGGGTGCATTGTTTCTAAACATATTGTCCGTATCTTCATTGCTCCTTTTGCCAAAGAAAATTCGACCATAACGATTTCCAAGCATCTTATTTTTTCTGTTTCCCATATATATTCGTCCATATCTCTTAGAAATGTCTAAATCGCCTCTGTCAAAAACATCATAATTGTCGTCAAGAAATGCCTTATCTTTTAAGTATGGCGTCCGTTTACCGAAGTAATGGTTAGATGTTGTGAAAAGTTTGCCATAGCTTTTATCCATTTCGCTTGTCTTTCCATTCCCCATTAAGATGCGTTCTATTCCATTTTTATAACCGTCAATCTGTTGATCACTTCTTTTACCAAAGAATATCTTACCTAATCGTTTTGGATTTCTGTTTAGAAACAATCTTCCGAACCGTTTCTCTACATTATTTTGGACCGAGTATGAATTCTGTATTGAATAGTCATCGGCAGTATCCACATCTTCCTCTAAATCTTCAAGATCATCCATGTTGTCGTAGAAATCGTCACTATCACTTCTGTCTTCAGATAAAGAGTTTATTTCTTCTATTTCATGCATTAATGCCTCACAGGAATCTCGGGCATTCAAACATGCCTCACATAGGAGGAAAGCGTTTTCATCTGAACAGCATATGTCAAGAGAAGGAATCACGAAAAACGGGAACGAGCTACATTTAAGACATGTTCTTGCTGTTCTCTCGTCTTTCAGACATTGATCCACGTCAGTATTGTCTTCCCTTGCTACATGTCCGTCAATAGCGCTGATACAACAAACTGTACACAGTACAATAGTTATGATTTTTATTGTGAACATTTTTTACTCCTAGTGTGCGTCGTTCCTGGAATGAACAAAAACAATGTTGAGAGGGGTCTGTTAGCATCTATACATGGTATCAAGACAAAACACACAAATATTTGGACATACCAAGGAACAGAAGCGGTTATGTATAAGTGCATTAGAATAAAAAGTTTTATTATATAAAAATAACTTACTAAATTTAACAAAAATATGCGAAATAACCTTTTTTCTTTTCATAATCACAAACAACTTGAAGTAAAACATTACGAGTGAGCGATAGTGCAATCATTTAAAAATGTGAATGAAATGTTACTAAGGTGTAAAAAAATGTTTGTTTCCGGTATTCCAACCTACTCTAAATTGTTGGCCCGACCCTAAATGTTTTATGGCCTTGGAGAATTTTTTTTCAACTTTTTAACAAAATGTTGCAAAACTGTCCTTTTTATGCTTTAAACATTGTCAGTGATGCTAGAAATCAACTTACTGATGCTCTAAAGGCATATCCGCCTTATTTGTATTCAATTTTTGACGCAAAAATAATTTCCTAATAGTCTCACTTAATATTAAAGAAAAAACATCCAAAAAAAAAACAAATTCCGACCTACCTACCCTAATTATTTTAGCATGTTACCGGAAACAAAGAATTTTTTATGCCTAATCAGTTACATTTTCTTCCATTAAATTATTAAACTTTTAGAGTAGGATGTATCTGATAATTTTACAATGAATAATATCAATTATACAGAATCTGGTCAAAGTCATTGATAAACATGTCATAAAAAGGAAAAAATGTTCGTTATACCGGTACGATCATGACTTTCTTAAGTGAATACATGCCACCAGTAACAAAGGTTGCCAACCCATGTGACGTTTTGTTTTGGTATCGTACATACGAGAAAAATAAGGCGATTCAGGTATCATCTTTGCTTATAATTTCCTTACTTATAATTTACTTGACGAAATAATTTAAATAAGATAAAAGTGTCTAAGACAGGAAATGTGTGTTTTCCTAGGCATAAAGCATCTATCACACATTCTCATATTTTTTCGTCAAAGCAAATCTCAGTGTGCATGTTATCTACACAACTGGTCCGTGAAAATAAAATATTTGGGCGAAGTGAATGAGAATAATATTGACAATGTCGGGCAGACGTTTTGTGCCGAAGAAAGCGCTTGTTTTCCTGTCTAAGAATACATACAAATGATAAACTATCACCAAAGAATCACAATGTAAAGCTATTCATTAATACTGTTCTATACAGTCAGCTGACGTATCTCTCTCTATTTTTGACACCATCTTGGTTAGAAAATAATCTGTCTGAGTCTTTGTTTCAATAAATACATGTTTTTATTATGCTTTTATTCTGGAAGGATTGTCTTTAAAACCATATTTCCCTCGCAAATAAATGAATTCTTCTATGTATAGAAAGTGTTCATTTATTTTCTAAATCGAGCGTGTAGTTACAAGACTGCGTATACTTGACATGTGCATGAATTTAGTATACACTTTCATAATATACAAACGTCAAACAGAAGGGTAAGTGTATACCGTTATCAGAAAGTTATCATAACTTAACACAACGCGTTTCAGTCTAATATATATGGAAGATTTTAACTTTAAATAACATAACCATTTCATGCTAAAGAAAAACACCAAAAGTGATTTAGATTTTGGAATATATTTACATTTTGTATTTTGAATACGTCTTCAGGCCATACTATGTTTACGTCAATCGCCTTTTCCCTATAGCTACACTTTACAACAGTGCACATTCTGATAGGACGAATGGGTGAAAACTCACAAACAAATGGCAAGAAAGTAAATTCTGTAGTTTCCCACATTAAAAAAGCAAAACATTTTGTTTCAGTTCAATGTAAACTTTCTTCTAAACGTACACCAACTGCGCTGCGTTACTATTTTCGTGAATAAAATCAAACATTTTTACAATTCTTTATGAGCATTTATATTATGTGTGCTTATCTTTAAAGATTTCAACTGATATCATATAAGCCTGTTTAACCACTTAATGTTTAGGAAGACGAAAGCTTTGTACGTTCTATTGAAAACATTGATATAAAACATTTAATGGTTACACTATCGAGAAGAAAGACGAATAATCATTTCTAAAGCATATTACGTTATACGTTTTATAATAAAAAAATGTAAAATTGTGGTTTCGCCAGTTTGAATTAAATCACTATTTTAATCTTCAAAACCATATTTTTCTTACTTATTTAGATAAGTGCTAAAAATGTTTGATATACTGTCAGAAACATCAATGAACATACGAAATGGAGTTTGCAACGTCCAAAAAAAAATTAAAAATATAAAAATAATTCCTTTTCCCAAATACCTTTCGCCTCTTTTTCTCAGTCTAACAATATCAATTCATATTATATTCATAATATATTCATATAGAAACACTAAATCTATACATACCCTAATTAATTTCCAGAATATATTTCAAGAAGCAAATATTAATTCTTAATACTTAATTAAACGAAATAATATGATTAATAGTGTATATATGTTTTCGGCAAGGAAGCATCGATCTCCAATAACGCCGCATCCGGTATTACACCGCTATAACAAACACATTACAATCAAACTGTTAAGCCTTTGCACGTGATATTTGCATTCCTTTTAATAGTATCTGTCAGGAGTTCACGGGTTCAATAGCTTTGGAATTATTTGCGCTTTCTGAATTCCTAGCAGTAAATATTTTGTTACAACTAATGGTTTGAAACAATTGGAAACAATTGGATCAGATCTTGATTTATTCATCCGTTAATGGTTATTAAGTCACTTTCGAAACTATTTTCTGTGTCCTTTTGTTCATTGACGGGGCATCAATTCATCAAGTTTTTATCATTTTTTAGTATTCAATGCAACATAATATTAGACTGAAATTAAGTAGAATTTCTAACTGTTTCGATTTTCTAAATCGATACTAGAGGATTAAGTGCGTAAAATCAAATGGATGAATAGCATTTTTGTTTTAAATAAAAGGTCAACGTGGCACCGCAAAAAATAGACCATATTATTTCCACTTTTTTGTTTAGTTGGTTTAAACAGTATTTATTTCGATTATAATCAGTATATACATGCATACATACAGTTAGATACATATTAGCAAATTATACATAGGATTCAAAAACAAGTCTTCGAAGAGTAGACTTATATGAATTCGTTTCCTTGAGTGTGTAAGATTTAATGGCGTTGGTCAAGAGTTTGAGTATGTGTGTGTGTATATTGATGGGATGACGTATTGTTTTTGTTTATTTAAAAGCTATATGTTGCATTACCTTTATTTTCAACGCCTCCGTTTTATGCCAATATTTGAATATACCCGTGTTGTGGTAAATATGAAGTCATCTTAAATACAACAAAACATTGCATTTAGAAAGATCGGCCTTTGCTTCTGATTTTTCGAAATGGATAAAACGTTATGTAAGCGTTTCGTGTCTGATTGGAGTGTTTACCTTTTTGTTATTTCTCGACGTGATATACCAACAAGAGAGCGACTATAGAAAGTTAAAACAAGAGTCTAAATAATTATGAAGAAAAGTAAAAATTTAAAGTAAGATGACATTAGTTCTAGACAAAGGGGAGGCACATGGTCTGACAGAATACCACGTCATCTTCCTATGACTGAAAAAGATTGGTTGACATTAACGTGCGAAAACAAATATATATATATATATTGATAAAAAAAGTTTGATAGCAAATACATGTACTCAAATTTCAATGAAATAAGTCTAAATATGGTATGAGTATGTGGAAACGTGTTTTTTCCCAAGTTAGCAATATAAACACAGTACTTTCTCCTAATTAAATCAAATGTAGTTAAACTCGTGTGGTAATTATCACTCAATTTCATTTCATTCGGACAATTAGGGGAGGTAACTAGGCTACATCAAATGCGAAAACAACAACCAATCTAAAAATCCGCTTTTACATTTTTATCTTGATTCCAACGTTATCTTGCAGCATCTAAACTGCTATAAAGTATGTTTCTAACATGAATGTTATTTTTGTAGAAGGTTGACGTAACGACGTGTATAATGACGGCTGTGACTAAAACCAGAACTAGTGCGCCCGTGATATATTACAGACTCCGGTATACACCGGATTAACTAAGTTTGAACGAAAAATATCTTAAATGTAAATATGTTTTTGACCATGGTGATACTAACCCTAACCTTTATATTATGCATATTATACACTAAATGCGTGCGGACATGCAAAAAAATGCGTTATTTTGCCGTGCCTCCAATTGATAATCATTCCGGGCATGCGCAGAAGGGCTGCATCAGCTCTATAATGAGAAACATCGTTTAATGACATAGCTCTGATCAAATGAAAATTACTTGATTACAGTGATAGAACCAGTGCTCGGCGAATTAACATGTTGTCAATGAGATTTTATCTACAACAAAACAAAACTTAAACAGAATCTTGCATTTATATTTTTATTTATATCTTACCATTTAAACATTGTGTTATTGCTAGAAATGTACAAAATAACATTCTGTTGTTCGGGAATCTGTCTTTTCCAGAATTTATAAAGTTGTTGCATACAGACAGAATGTGAAAAAAAAAAAAAATAAACTGTCAAACATAATCTGTTTAGGAAAAAGAGAAATGCTAAGTCATATCAAGAGTACAAATCATATTAGATAAATGATATATCTTTAAATGATAACATAGATAAGGTAAAATTAGATCCATCTTCTCGAAATATTGTTTCGCGTCGGCACTTAAATGCACTCAAGTGCGGCAAACCTTATGTCAGAGGTACGAGAATAAACAATTCATGTTTTTAAGGTTTTGGGCAACGTGACTAAAATAGAACTAATCGCGCAGGAATTGAAAAATGTCACAATTCCATCGGCAAAAGCAAACAGTTATATATTTATATTGCGATATTTTTGTATCAGTAAGTTAATTGACATCTACCCTTGTTTCAATAAACGACCAATAATCCAACAGATAGGGTTTAGTTTGAATAATACACGGTAGAAGAATGTTTCCGTGAAGTCAAAATTAAAAGTGCGGGGAATTTTGCAATTTAAAACGCATGCTTAAAACTGGCAAATGGTAATACATTCTGCAATGCTGAATCTTGCATTAGGAGACTACTTTTGTCTTGGCTTATTACCATTAAAATTTAACGCCTCATACTTAATTTTAAGAACAATGCGTAAACTTAAATGTTTCATAATGGGCAAGTTAAAAATCTTCTAATTACACGACACCTTTCCGACAGAAAACTTTCTGAAATAAACCTGGAGAAAGTCAGTTCGATATCGTACACACAAACTGTATTTGTGCAAATTGATTTCCTGTTTACTGATTTTTTAAACGCTATGCAAAAGTATCTTTAATTTCATGTGTGGTATGAAGAGAAATAAACCAAACATTGACATGCTTTTGGTAGTGACGTTGATTTGTACGCCTTGATTGTGGATATAGTTACAACATGTTGACCTTTCCACGAGCAACGAGCACACAGAATGATAAATTCATCACCTACAGAAGCAAAACACTAATGTTTGTGAAATGTTTTTTATGTTAGACTGGTGTCAGTATACGTTAGTTTTGTGAATTAGTCTGCAGAAATCCATTTGAAAGATTATGTCTACTAGAGACCGTTACGTTATCATTTGCATAAACGAGCCATTATACCATCTGAAATTCTTTTGTAAATTTTTATGACTTGATAATTAATGTTCAACTATTGTTATTAAGTTGACCTGTCAAAACATGTGTCTGGCTTTCATGTTAATCTTATTTTGACGTGAACAGAGTATAATGAACGCCGGGAACAAATTTTGACAGGTCAAATAAATTGTACAATATATGCGTGTATGCCATTTTGGGATAAGGCCACATTATCGAATTTCTTTTTACAGTAAACCAATTGAATTCAATACCGTATATACAGATTTTCTTTCGTCCTTTAGTGTTTAGCACAAGTCTATGAATATCGAGGTCGCGAGTTTGGTTCCCGAGTGAAGGGCATGTGACGATTTGATGTTCAAAGGATTTGTGGATTTTTAAAGACGCTACAGTTTCTTGTATGAGAGATGGGCTAAAAACTCATATAATACAATTTGTTCAAACTTTGTAAATGAACACCGATTCATGTATGAAACAGAAAAGATGCAAAACAATCATAGGTCACTGTGTTTGTTTAGGAGTTATCTGCCTTAAAAACTGGATTTTTTCTTCAAATGTGCATATTCAATTGCAGATAACTCCTGGACAATTGGCCACCTTCGGTTTTTTTTTTTTTTTTTTTTTGTTTTTTTTTTTTGTTTTTTTTTCATAATTCTGTTTCTAACATGACATTTTGTTCATATACAAAGTTTGAACAAATTCTATTATTGGGATTTGTTTTACCAAAAACTGCATACGTCCTTAAACCAATTGTGTATTCGGCAAGAAAGGATCAAAGGTTACTACAACAGAATGGCGTCAGAAAAATGGTCTAACATTCGTTAATTTCCGCCCCTTTCGGTAATTCTCTCCTGAGGAACATAAAATACATGTCATCCTATAAATATGATGAACATGTAGCTTTGATAGCGAAGTATAGCTCCAGTGTGTCGTAAGTACGCTTGGACAGCATACAATGCAAAAAGACTGCATCTTACTTTTCATTCGACTCGTTTTTTACTTTAATAAATCTATAAGAAGATCTTTTGGTAAAACAGAATGCAGCCAAGCAAGATAAGAACAGACTTGATCTGACTGAGTTTGTTCATGAGAGGCTATGGAAAGTGTAAAACCCGCACGCTCCCTATAATCGGCTTAAGCGGAATTTCATTATGGACCCCATAATCCCAAAACACGATTTTGGAAATGTTTTCATTATATAAGGCAGTAGGCACAATTCTTTTTTTTTTATCTCGGTCCCAATAAAATCCCATAGACACTAAATATTTGAATGATCAAACACAATACAATGTCTCCTTGAACCATGATTGTTAATTCCACAGGCAAATCAAATGACATTTGCAACTCCCTACAAATCATTAAAACCATTTGATGAAGGAGTTCCAAGCATCAGACAGGCATATCATTTGTAAGGAATCGACATTTTCTATTTCGTGACGGTAATGGACTATTCAGTTGAAATGAAGCTTATAATGAAAGCATTCAGACAAGTCTAAATGATACCTGTCACACAGAAAAACGTTCACAGGACGTTTTATTTGTTTTGTTACAATACAAGTACCAATTAATCTGATCTAATCTGTCAACGTACCCTTTAATTTCTAGTCCATGTGTTAATGACTTACGCCTTCCATTGTTTGCGTCATAAAGTCCACTAGTTCTCAAAAACGCATTAACACACTGGGTTTATATCATAAACGTGTTTTAATTAAAATTTTGGATGTCCAGATTCAGTTGTACACCACTGCGTGGAATTTTTTCTCGGGACGTATAACCTTTTCATCAAGTTAAAATCTAAAACAACGTGTTTTAATTAGTCTAAGTTTTTAATACACAGAATTATCAGCTATCAGTCCTTCGGTCTCTGCTTTCATGAAGTACTTGCACAGGACGCACATATAGTCGTCAAGAACTTTTTTTAACCCTTAGCCTGCTGCAGGCGAATTTAACAGCCTTTGCAAACAGCTTGGAACCAGATCAGACGCCGATTAAATCGGCGTCTGATCAGGTTCCAAGCTGTTTGTACTCTGAAAATATTTCTTCCAATTTTGGAGCAAATTGAATGAACTTTACAATTTTAGCAGACGACATTTCCAGCAGACGACAATTTATCTAGCATGCTAAAGGTTAATTAATCTAAATACCAGAATCAGCTATATGCTACTCCGCCTCTACTCGCCTGAAATTCTTGCGCGGGATTTATGACCTATTCGTCAAGCTGAAACTAATATGCTTAATTGTTCAACTGAAAGAAATAATTTGTATTGAAATATTCATACCTGCATACTACATAAAGCTTTGTTAACAGTTTGTCAGACAGACACTGTCAAATATACATTAGTTTATACATGTTCAAAGGCCATGTCTCTTGACTTATGACTTTTTTTTCAATTCAAGAATAGACTATTTTTAACAATATCAAATTAGCGACTGCGTTATTTGAATGTTTTTTAAGGAATACATTTACAATATGTGTGTAAACTGATCTAAAGTTAAATCAATCAAGTAAAATGTGAAAACTGTTAAAAGTGTGTCTTTTCTTTGCTTGCCCATGTCAATGGTATTGTCTTATAAGTGTGTTTGTTTTGGGTTTAACGCCGTTTTTCAACCGTGTGTCAGTAATGTAACAGTGTTCTTGAATTGGGTACCAATACAACCCCATTCTCCGCAAGACATTGCCAATTTCCCACACACGAATCAAATGTGGAGGACGAATGATTTCAGACATAATGTCTTCTGTCAAATCGTCACGGAGAACATATGCCCCGCCCGAGGTTTGAACTCACGACCACGTGAACCGTAGATTTGCGCTCTCCCCATTGAGCTAAGCGGGCGGGGCCTTATCAGTTGTTCTTCAAATAAACATATAATTGTTCTTTAAACAGATGTACTTACACATTTTAAATTATGCCATTGGTAAAGATTTTCTTTCAAAAGGACTGTAAGTGATATTGTCACAAAACAGCGAGTTAAAAATCACATAATTATAGAATAACTTTTGATTGATTTCCAGAATACATTTATAAAATTTGTATTATTCTTTTGCAATTTTTATTTCGAAATTCAATCATTTTCTGATGAAGGTAGTGGATCCATGATGGCAGGCGGTACTTTCCGTATGATTACGTATTCATGTATGGTGTTTCGGCATTCCTTGGACAAGAATGAAGCTCACACGAACATCTGGCTTTTCGTTCATTCCGAAGACTGCCGAAAACGTGGTATAAGTTTTGACAATTAGAAATTTCTAATTGTCAAAACGGGCTCACTACCTTAATAAAACAACATTTGTATCAGTTCTAGGCCTTCTATAGCCATAAATGTCTGACAGTACATATTATGCTGGAACTAATGGCTGAAAAAGTTGTTATCACTAGAGCTTGCATCATCATTGGGTTACTTTCAAATTGTTATTACTTTGCTATTATATTTTACATTATTGATTTGAATACATCTTTCGTACTTTCCATTTCTTATAAGAAACAAGAAAAATATTGATGCATAGCGACAACGATGACGCAACCAGACATTGCTTTTACGTTTGTACCTGTTAATAATTTTATTAAAACTAATAGATTCAAATTGATTAATAGATTCACAATAAGCCATTTAGATTTATAGAAGCGAAAATCAGTTAAATAATGTCCGTAAACTATCTAGATTTCCGGCGAAATATTTGAACAAGACCTTTCTTAAACGACGTCCGGGTCGTCTATATAACTACCCTTTTCTTTAATTTTAAAGTGACATTTACGCATAGACACACTTTCAAATTAATGAATAAAATGTACAACATTTTCCAAATTATGATCCTTGATGTGCATGATAGGATATTTGAGAACCCGTTCGTTTAGCTGAAATTCTATGGCGATAATACGGTAATTCGAAATGAGCTAATATCTACGATTCAAGTTGTGTTATCATTTTATAACAATAATCTGAATTGTGTTTAATAACGCACTATTTGAATTGTTACTAAATCGCGATATAAATTGTGAAAATTACTCACGATTTGAATTGCGTTTATGTCTACTTTTAAAAATTGGGGGAAAAGAACCACGATTTGACACTTTTGGGAATTTGGGTTTTAAAATGGGCTAAAAATTTTTGGAATTGCGTTAATAGCTCAAAATTTGAATTGCGTTTAACACACGTTTTTAATTCCCGTTAAAAATTACTATTAAAATTTTGTGTAAAATAACTCACGTTTTAAAAAATTTTGTTAAAAACCCTTCAATATTTAAATTTGGTGCTTAAAACTCAAGTTTTAAACTGCTTTTTGTTTTTCGATTAACAAAATTTAAAACACGTAAAGTCTCATGATTTCCCTTTCCAACATCATTTTCCCAAAACCCAAAAACTTAAAGTTCTATGGAATTTTGTAAGCCCTAAAATTATTAAAAATTTTCAATGAAAACTCTGTTAAAGGGCCCAAGGATTGCGGGAAATCTGCAAAAAATTTCATAAAAATATTTTATGAACAAAATATTATACACCGATATTCCCAATAAATCCTTAAATCGACCCCTTTTTATCCCAATTTTTAAATTTCCCCGCTTTTTTTTAAATTTCCCCCCAGTTTTACCCCTTTGGATACTAAATTTATAATCGTTTGAATAAAATTTTCAGGAAATATGTATCAGTGAACAATTGTTTAATACAACAATTATAAAAATTTATGCCAGCCAAATAAAACCTTCCTACAATGGGAATAAATTTCCCAAACGTTAGAAAATTTAATAAAAAATCTAAATTTTTAAAAGATATCATCAGGTTCCTTTGAAATCTTGATTTTTGCTGTTAAAGTTGTTCATTACAGTTTAAAATCCGTGCCTTTTTGCTGTAGTCTCAAATATCGGATAAGAAAAAGATTATTTTGGCGTCATAATTCATTTTTTTTTAATCAAAGGGTGTATTTAGCTCCCTTTACAACATCCCCTTGCAACCGAGAAAATTTGAAACCATCACCAGTAGAAGCCTAGCTCAGGAGCCGGGGAAAAAAAAAGAAAACACTCTTTCAAAAAGGAATTTTAATAGGGTTAAAGACTAGTCTTTTTAAAGGGAAACCCAACCTGAATTGTATACTCCATAAATTATGCGATTTCGGCATTTTCCGGCTGCAACATTTACGTCCGAAGAATGCCGAATTGCCTATCGAGAACACGAACTCACACGAAAACTGCCGAGTGTCGACTCAGGTCAACTACCTTAAATTCATAAAGTTAGTAAATGTAACAGAGATCGAAGTCAAAAACTGACTTTTACTTTTCAGAACGAATGATAATACCACGTGCTTTTGAAAGACAAAACAACAGAAGTCTCAGCTTTCAAAGTAAAAAAAGGGCGTTTAAAAGACTCACGTTTGCATTTGGGATGGGAAAAAAAAGGCATGCGGGGGCCCTAATTTCTATAAATTTGGTTTAATACATTAGGTCTGTCCCTACGATTATATTTTAAATTAATTTAATTAAAAAAAATCACAGGTTTTGTGATATTTTTTTTTTGGGTGAAACTTAAAATCATCTGTCTAGGGGTTAAAAAATTTTTAAAATCAAAAGGTTAATTTTAGATTCAAAGCAAAATTTTAAACAGGTTTGTTCTAAGATTAAAATCCCAAACACCCCTTAAGTTTACTTAGAAATTTTTCATTAAAAGACAAGATTTGTAAAAAATCTAAAAAAAAACCCAATACACGGACCCATAAAGGAAAAGCTAAATGATGTAGAAATTCAAAAATTTCCCATCCCCTAATCATTTTTTGCGTGCGGAGTGCGTGCTGTAGTTGTGGGCACGTCCCGCGCGGGGGGGGGCTTGGGGTTTTTGGAGGCTGTGTTTTTGGAAACTGATTTTCCCGGTTGTAATTTACCGGTTTTCTTTTTTTTGTAGTATCCGTTTTTCTAAAAGAAAAAAATTTTAGGGACAATAAAAAACGACAATAAAAAATTTCAAAATAAAAAAAAATTAATGGTTTAGAGAAACGATTTAAAATTTATAAGGGCAAACAATCTTGGAAAATTTTAATTTTAAAAACACATGTTTTATAATTGGCTTTTTTGGGAATGGAAATAAAAAGCAATATATCTTATTTTCTAAGGGGCAAAGATGCTCAAAATACAACTGTGTGCTCCCTTCCATTGTTACGGGCAAAATGTTGATAAAAATTATGTTTTCTGTGTAAAAAGCATTAAGGTTTAAATATATCAAACACCACCCTGTCCCAATAAAAAAATTTTCAAGTACGATGAGGTTTTTTCAAAAATTTTTAAAAAAATAAGAGCCCCTTAAAAAATAAAACAAAGCCCTAAGTAAAATTTTTTGCACGTATTTTGTATGCTACATTCTCTTTTTTTTTCCCATGCCCAAAAAAACCCAATTTATTTTTCCCGTTTTTTCCGAAATGTTTTTTAAATTCTCACGAATATTTAAATTTAATTTGTTTCCGAAAAAAATTGAAATACCTTCCAAAAAAAAAATGAAATCCCAAAAATAAATGTTTGGGATGTCCCTTCATGGTCCCCCCATGCGGATTTTTAAATTTTAAAGGGAATTGTGAAAAAATTTACGTCTAAAATTTAAAGTTTTCCCCTTTTTAAAGGGAAAAATAAAAAAGGGAAGCGTTTATATTAGTTTTTTTGAAAATTTAAATTAAAAAGGGGACACTGGATAACACATTATTTTAGAGGTTTCGGGGGGAAAGCGAGGAGTTCAAAAAAAATGTTGAGCTAATAGAAAGAAAATGATATTTACAAAGGCAAAAAGGAAAATTCCCAAAATTCAAAATTTCCCCGGGAAACCCACCTTTATCTAGGGGCCCTTTTGATCTAGGAACCAAGAGGATCAGTATAAAAAAAAAAGGTTTTTAAAAATTTCGCTGTTTTTTCTTTTCTAAAAATTTTTCGACAGGGCCAAACATAAATATAAAAATCCCGCTTATTTTTGTTGAATCTTTTTAATTAATAGTCCCAACTTGTCACGTAATTATTACTTTAAATTTCATTTCACCCTTTCCTTCCCGTCAGGGGGGGAAAACTATATTCCAGGGTTTTGGGGCCTAGGACCCGGAATATCACTTTTCTTAATTTTATCTTTTAACATCCATATGACGCGTCGGGAATGAACCTGACTCGCAAAATTTCAAAAAAAAAGGTTTTAAAACAGGCATTTTTAGAAATACCAAACTAACAAATTAATAAAAATCTTCATCAATTCACCCCGGATATTTTTTGAAAACAAAAGTTAAATCCTATTTTTCCCCCACAGTTTTTTTACTGGTGAATACGCGTCAAGAGCTCTTCTAAAGATTCCCCATAACCAAAATTACAGATGTAAAACTTTTTCATGTTTTAAATGTTTTTTAAATTTCACTTTTCTTTTTAAAAAATTTACGTAAGTCTGGGGGTTTGTAATTTGCTTTGGGATATTTCTCAAAATGGAAAAGGCGGGGAATTTCGTATTAATACAGTTTTTAAATAGACGGGAGACATTTTTTAAATTTATTTAATTTTAATAAAAAATTGTTTTTTCCCTCGTGCGCTCTCAAGAGAAAGCGGCATGACGCGCGTCATTTCTTAAGAAAAATGAAATTTATCTAATTTTCATGTTGTCAAAGGAAGGCGTTTTTTTGGGAAATTAATGGAAAATAAGTGTTACGATAAAAAGGGAAAGGAACTGAACTTTGGGTTTCTTGTTAACCCCCCCCCCCGCGGTGTTTGGCAAACTGCAAATATACATTAAACCCATCTTTAAAGGGAAAGGGTTAACGTTTTTCCAATTTTAATTTTTTTCAGCTGGGTTTTTCCAAAATCATTTAAAAAAGTGAAAGAATTTTAAAAAATGGGAGTAAAAAAATAGAACTTAAATTATTTCAAAAATTTGGTAAAATTTGGCACCCAAATTTTGTTTCCCATGGCAACAAAAAAACAAAATGGCAGATTTATTAAATTTTTAAAATACCCCATTTGAAACTGCATTAAAATACTCCCTTTTACTGTAAAAAAATTTTTCTTACGTTTTGAGCTAAAAGGGAAAAAAATTTATCAGGTTTTCCCCCCCTTTAAAAACTCAAAAAAACATATGAAAAATTGTCTTTTAAAAGGTTATTTGCTAAAAAAGATAAAGCAGGTGTGAAAATGACGTCATAAACACACAAAAAAGGGCCGCCCCCCATTATCAGCCATTTTTTTTAATTTTAAAACCCCCCCTATTTTTTTCAATAGTTGTCACTTTTTTAAAAATTCTTTCAGCTTTATGAGGGGCTTGATGATGGTTTTCTTATACAATTAACAAATTTCCCAAGGTTTTTTCCTTCCCCTTTTAATAAATGTTTTTTTACCGCCCTACGTAAAAAACCCACTACTAAAGATTATCACAGTATGCATTTTAAAGAAGAGGGGGCCAGTTATCCAGGGAAAATTGCCAGACTGCAAAACCCAGGTGTCCTTATTTTGTTTTTCCCTGCTCCTCCATTCCGGATAACGTGCTGTTTTGGGGGTTGTTTTAAGCCTCGCATTCGGAAAATCTTATAAAATTTCCTATAAAACCGAAACACTGCACTATCATGACTAAAAAAAAATTAATATTCTTCGGGAAACCCCATAAAAGGGAAAAAAAATTTTTTCCCCCAATTAACTTCCCAAAAAGGGTTTAAAAGCCTGTGGGGGGGACCAGAAGCGCGTTTAGGAAATCGGATGCCTTTTAACATTATAAAGACGCATGCGCCATTTAATTTTTTTGTTAGCAGCATTGCGTTTGAATCTAGAATTATGTCATCAAGAACTGTGTGCGACTAAATTTTTATAGCGTTTTGCGCGAAATGTTAGAACTTCATAAAACTTGGTAGACGAAAAATGGGCAAAACAAATTTGTCACTACAGTGTGACTTTTGCGGTTAAATATCTGAAAAATTTTTTAAAAAAAATTTTTAAAAATGTTAATGAATTTGGGCCTTTAAATTTCATATCTTTTTTACAACCCCGGGAAATATGTCCCAATTTTACAAACCCCCCCCCCCCCCCCCCCCCAAAATTTTCCAAAAATTTTCCTCCTCCCCATTTCGAAAAAATTTGCCGTGTATTTTCATAAAAGGGGAACGGGATATGAAAAGGACCTAAAAAGGGCCCCACTACATTTTGGCATTTTAAAAATATCACCTTTACATTAAAGGGACTCCCCTTATTTTTTTCCCAAATTCAAAAGATGTGGGGTAATAAAAAAAAAAAATTTGGGGAAAAATTTCATCTATCTAAGACTTCCCGCGAAAAGAAAATTTGACCCTTTTAAAAATGGGGGTAAAGAAAACTGTTCTGAAATATTTTTACTTTTTTAATGCTAAAAGGGGAAATTGCCACACACAGAGAATTTCACGTTTTTGAAACGATTTTTATCTTTTATTCAAGGACAAAATTTTCGCGCAAAAAAAAGGGGAATTTCTCTTTCATTTCGAGGACGGCAGAAATTTAAAAGGGCTATAAGCCAATAACTCTGAAAGGTTACTGAAGAGATTTTGATGAAAATATAAACGATGTTTTTTTGGCTGATCTAAAATTTTGTATATATGTGTTAAATGTAACGTTTTTGGGGAAATTTTTATTGATTGAAAAACCAATTAAAGGGCAAAAAACGGGGGTTTACTGAAGAGATCTCACAAAAATTTTAAAAGAAACCACTGTCTCTGTATAACAGTTTTTTAAGCCCAAAAAGGGGCCCCATACGTTTTGCAAAAAGCAAGGGGTAGTTTTTTACGATACTTGCTTTTAGAGTCGTTTTTAAAATGGTGAAAACCTGCTCCTTTTTTTTAAAAGCAATAATTTTTTGACCGTTTAAACCCGCACTTTTTTAAGCAAATTTTTAAGACTTCTTTGGGTGAAAAATTTTAAAGGGGTCAAAATTTTTTTAAAAATCAATTTTATTTTTAGAAGGATAGTATAGTGCCATTGTAATTTACACAGGGGTTTTGCCATAAATTCAAAAAAATTTTTTAAATTTCTATACGGGATCCGGGCTTTTTTCTACGTTTTCCTGAAAAATTTAACGTTAGGGGTCATCACTTAAATTTTTGACAAACGTGCAAAAATACCTTTAAGTTATCGATTTAAAAAACCTTAACACATTTTATGAAAAAAAATATGTTAAATATTTAAAACAAAGTAAGAGTCCGGAGTTTAATTTTTATAAATTTTGGGAATATGAAACCTTCGGAAAAAGCAAATATCGTTTTAAAACCCCTGTTGAAAGAAAGAAAATTCGGCATTAAAATTTTTTTTCACTCGGTTATTCGGGTTTTTTCCTGTTTTCCTGTAGAAGCAAATTTTTTAAAAAAACTTTTGTGGGAAAAAAAATAAAAAGAAAAAAAAAGAAAATGTGAAAACCTTTTTAAAAAAATAAGATACCTACATCAGCCCCAATTTAAAACCTTTTAATGGGGAAAACCCTGTTATTACCTCATTTTTTAACTTAATATGGGGTACTGTAACACAAATTTCCAAAGTTTTTAATTAAATTAATAAATTTATTAAAACCTTTTTATTAAATTTGTTACCCCTTTGATTAAAAGTACAAAACGGGGGGCCCTTTACAAACTTTATAAACCAAATACTGTGGGAAAACAATCAACAAAAAAAAAATTTTATCCCCATGTACCTCAAGGAAAAAATTAAAAAAGGGAAAAACAGAGAGGAATGAGGGAAAAACCCAAAAACAAGGTAAGGCGATCATTTCCGAGGAAAAAACCAGTCAAAATGGTGCGTTTTTTGATTTTGGTACGAACTGATTTTTGGTATGAAAAAGGTTGGAAGGGGGGTCTGTTTTGATTTGGACCTGGCACGTTTTCTAAAAAAAAAATAGGTAAAAAGTCTTTTAAAGCTTTAATATTCTTTTTATTTAATAATTTTTAGTAGAAAGGGACTAGCCCCCCATAAATTTTTAAAAATTTAAACCCCCCAACTTCCCTTTTCTGGTAACCCCATCAAAAATTTTCCCCCCTTCAAAAACAAACATTCCCCTTCCCTTTTCCAGTTCACCTGCCCCCAACCCCGTCCCCCTCCCCCTTTTGAAAAATAAATCCCCAAAACCCCCCCCGGCCCCCTTGAAAATCGCCCTTTTCAGGCCCCAGGTGGGGCCGTGAAAAAATTCGATTTTTGGGGAAGATTTTTGGGGCCCAAAGTATCATCCCTTTCCCTTTCACCCCTAGAACAGGGCTCAGGCCAGGCCCCTACAGAAAAAAAAATCCCCCGAAATTTGGCCCCCCTTGCAAAATCGCCCTTTCTCCCACAGGTTGGGACCGTGAAAAATTCGGGGTTTTGGGGGGTTTTTGGGGGACCCTGATTTTTTCCCTTCAGTTCACGCTAGTACAGTCCAAAGGGGCCTGACCCAGTGACCTCTTTAAAAAAAATTCCCCCCAAAAACATCCCCCCGAAACGGAAACCGTTAAAAAATCTTCTTTTTCTTTTACGGGTGGGCCCTGTGCAAAATTAAAGTTTGGGGTGATTTTTGGGCCCCCCAAATTTTTCCCCCCTTCGGGTTAAGACCCCCCCGAATTGAAAGCCCCAAAACATTTCACAGTAATATTTTCAATAATTTTACTTGGAGAAAAAAGTAATCCTTAAATTCTAGGGGACCCTTTTAAAATTTACGATACATTTCACATTTTGGGACATAGTTTCCTTTAAATCAAAAAAATTGTAGCCATAGGTAGGTTTGGGTAAAAGGGCCCCCAAAAAAAACTTTTTTAAAACTCTCTATTCCCCCCCTCATTAAAATTCGTTTGAAAAACAACCCCAAATCAAAATGTTTTTTTTCCAAGTAATCGAGTACAAGTATTACAGTACATTCGTTTAGCCAAGGGTAAAGCCCCATTCCAGGCGGGAGGTCCTGCGTTCGCTCCTTGGCTGCTTCTTATTGTGACTGGGTGAATATCATGTCACATGTCTACGGCGTGAATTTCAGCGAGGTAGCAATATAAAGTTTGTTTTTTTTTCAAAAATTTAATTTATTTACGGGGCGAAAAAATGGGTTAAAAAAAAGACGCAAACCTGAACTTTAAAAATTACCGAAACCCGTAAAAAATTTTAATTCTGACCCAAAACTTGGATGAAACCTGAACCCCCCCAATTTTGGGTGTTCAACGGTAAAACAAAA
Source organism: Mercenaria mercenaria (assembly GCF_021730395.1). Classification (NCBI taxonomy): domain Eukaryota; kingdom Metazoa; phylum Mollusca; class Bivalvia; order Venerida; family Veneridae; genus Mercenaria; species Mercenaria mercenaria. The sequence continues at coordinate 67,314,266 of NC_069375.1, forward strand.
AGTGAAGCGGTTCCCCTTTTGATTTTTCTGTACCGGGGAGTGCCTCTACAGTTTTGGGAAATTTTATAGACTTTAAGGCATTGGCCCCTTTTTTTTCCCCCCCCCCCGGGCCCTTTAAAAAATTTTTTTCATCCTTTTAAATTGAAAAAAGTTTTTCGTGCCCCAAAAACCCTGGCGTACAAAAATACTACTTTACTGAAATTGTAAAAAAAAAAAAATCGTGATTAAGTTTTACAGTCGACGAATTTTAAAAATTTTCCCTGGGCTTGTTGGAAAAGGGTTTTTCGGCGAAACCCCTCAAAAATTTTGTTTTGGGTTTTTTCCTTTTGCCAAGTGACTTTAGTTTGCAAAATTAAACCCCTTTATAACGCATTATAGATAATTTATCAAAACGGAAAAATTTAAGCAAAAAACCTGCCCGAAAATTGGGCAGAAATGTCAATTTCTCCCCCCCCTGTTGGCCCGGTTTCTACCCCGGGGTGAAATGTAGACCGCGTTTATCCCAAAAAGACGCGCTCACAGTTTTAAAAACCAAATTTGGCTCAGTAAAATTTTAGCAAGAAAATTGATATATCTCAAAAAAATAAGAAAAATTTTTAAATATGAAAAAAAAACCGTTCAAATACCAACATATATAAATTAAAGAAAAAGGGTGAATCCGGGCGCGTAAAAATGAAAAGGGTGTTTAAAAAAACTTTTTTGTAGAGAAGTGCTTTTTTAAAAAAAATTTTCCCTTTTTACCCTTTCCCCTCTTTAAAAAATTTCTTCCTTTTGGTGCCCCCACAGTTTATCCAAAAAATGATACTTGTTTCCTTTTATAATTTTTTACCCAAAAATTTTAAATTTTTGGTTTTTAAAAAAGAATATTTTTTTTGAAATTTTATGAAAAATATTTAACTCCGTTTAAATCTGTTTTATTATAATCTATAAATTTACTCCCAAACTCATTTTAAATGAAATGAAGTTTCTTGCCCTTTCGTTTACCTATGTGATAAAAACTACGGTCAAAAACCCCCCCTTTCTTTTGCCCGGGCAAAATTTTCTTTTGAAACCCGAAAAATTGGGAAAAAATAAAAAATTGTATGTTTTGTTGACCTTCACTTTTTTAAAGGTGTGGGCGTATTGTCCAAAGAAAACGAATTCCCAATAAAAGCAAATTTTTTAAAGCGGGATCAGTTGGCCTTTTTAGAAATAAATAAAAAATAAATAAAAAAAAACCTTTAAATGATTTTTTTTCATGAAATTTAATCCCAAAATTGATTTGTAGCCAAACTTTTTTGGCCCCCCCCAACCCCCCCCCCAAAATTTGTTTTAGCTGGGCCCTTTGACCCCTTTTTGGGGCTGCTAAAGCTAAAAAAATAGAAAAGCCTTTATACGCGTCCCCCATGAAAAAGCTTTGGGGGGTCCTTTTTTATACTTGGGGCGGAGATCATTTTTAAGGGCCTCCCTTTCCCAATTTATTTATTAGGGGAAATTGGGCCCAAATTTGGGACCACTATAGCCCAAAGTAGATAAGCCTTTCCCTTTGCAATTTAAACCCCTAAAAAGTAATTTGGGTTTTTTCAAAACTCGAAAGTTAAACCCTTAAACGTTAAAGGGCTCCTGCTATTTTGTTTTCAAATGGGGGATATGGAACCCAAATTTTGCAAAAAAAAAAACACGTTTAATGAACCCCTTCTCATGAACCGCTTTTTTGGGAAACTTCATCGAACTACTGCTGTAATTTTTGGTTTAAAGGTAAAAGAAACAAAATTGGGAAACCCTTCGAAACCTTTTTCAAAAAAAATTAAAAAAAGAACGATTTAAAAATTGGTTTTAAAGGGGCGGGATTTTGTTTTTCAAATTGAAAAAATGTTAGATTAAAGTGAATGTTTAGTGGGAAAAATTTTTAAAAAAAACTTTTTTCCTTTTTCAATTCGCCGGGCCTTCAAATTTTTAAAAAAATTTCCCTTTTTTAAAACTATCACCCTTTGGTTTAAAACTAAGAAAAATTTAAAAGCTGGTTTTGTGTCCGAAAGTCGATTAAGTGAATAAAGGGCACCCCAAAACAAAAAGTTTCCTTCCTACTGCTTTTAAACGAAAGTATTTCTTTATTTTAATATGCATGCAATTCATTAATGAAATCATAGAAGGGGGGGATTTTTTTTTTTTTCCCATTTGGGGGTTTTCGGCGAAAAAAGAGTTCAGTTTTTACGGCGTCCAAAAAAGGACTAAAAATTTGGGGTTTTAAAATCGGGGGATTTTTATCAAAAAAAAAAGCATGAGATTTTGGGAAAAAAAATATTTGTCCCCCTGCTGGATCCCAAAAAAAGTAACATTTCAAAAACCCGTGTTAAGATCGAATTTATCCCTCTTTTGACCAAGGGAAAAGTTTTGGGCACTGGTTCTAGTTTTGCTTTACAGACCGTCTCAAAATCTTTTTTGGGCGAATTAACTTTAAGAACGCCCAAAATAAATCATGGGAAAAAAAACAATCACATTCTTTTTCGAGAGTTACAATATTTAGTTGTCCCCCAAAAATGCTGCCCCTATGATATTTATTTTTTTTTTAACCCAACAAAAATTTTGTACATAAAAAAAAGGTTAAAAAGATTTTTTAATTTATTAAAATTTTTTAGTTTTATTTTAAACGCGGGAATAGCCCCGTGTTCACCATTGAAAAAAATGAGTCCCCAAAAATATGGGGGAAAAAGGGAGGCAATCAATTTTTTTAAAATTGATTTCATTTTAAATTTCCCTTATGAAAATTCAAAATATCAGGGACGGTCACATGAAACCCGCAGTCACTTTCACTTGGCACGTGCCAAAAAGGGGTTTAAAAAGTTTTCACCTGTGACAAAAGCGTGGGATAATAATCAAAATTTTTCCCACGTATAAATGGTTATTTTTAGCAATGTAATAGACAAACTATTTATAGGGTTTTTGGGGGAAAAAGCCGTTTTTCAACAGTATTTTAGTCCCTGTTTTTTCAAACAGTAAAAAGCCAACTTCTCGCCAAGAATTTCAGAGGTGGATGAAAGAATGATATAAGACACAAAGTCCCTTTTTTTCAAATCGTCACGGAAACATACGCCCCGCCCGAGGGTCAAACTTGCGGCCCCCATCCCTAGATCAACGCTCTCTATACTGAGTAAGAGGGGGGGCTCTTTTTATTGAGGGGTTTGTGGGGTCAAACATAGTAAAAGGCCGCAAAGCCATTGTAACCCTAAAGGGTATATGTTTAAGAAAAAAGGGGCTTTTGGGTAGGTGGTTAACCGGCCCCCTTGACTTTGGAAACTCTTCTTTAAACAATTCACCAGTTTGGGTTTAAGCTCCTAAAAGGGGTTGTCATGTAAAAAGCCCCTTAAAACTGGTTTTCGAAATCGCATAATTGTTTAAAATTGGAAAAACGTCCAAACAAAAAACAAGCCCAAAAATTTTAAATTTTTCTTCAAGGAAAAATGTTTTACTAAAATGTTATGGAACAAAAAACTAAAGCTGCTTTCCAAAAAGATTCGGACTTGTAGTTTTAAAAGAAGGACATTGCGTACATTGTATCTTGAAAAGTGAGAAATGTTCGTTGTGTCAACTTTATGTACTTATATCAGTGAATGAATGAGACAGTGTATAAAGTGTATTTTCAATTGCCGGAACAATAATTTTAATGATATTTAGCTCTTACATTTTTCAGTGTAATAGGTTATAAACTTTTAATCAAAAAATTTTGTTATAAAAAAGTAAACCCATATTTAAATTTTTTAAAGGGAGTGGACCTTTCTATGACGCTCGGCAAATTTTTCCCAGGGGGGGGACCAAATTAGGGCAATTCGGTTTTCCAACTGTTTATGTTACTCAACGCTCACGTGGGCTTTAAGGAAATTTCGAAAAGTTGGGCGGGCATAGCATTCGGAAAAACCCCCGAACCGATCCTTTCTGGGATCTCCATAAATAAAAAGGGTATGAGTTTCATTTACTGGAAGCAAAGCAATCATAGCCAGATATACAGATCGCCAAGCAGGTCCGCATAAAAATGGAGCTGTATTAGAGAAATATAGCAGTTGAATTCCTTTTGAAGTCCTTTCCTTTCATTATCCGTCAATAACTAAATTTTTATTTAATAAAAAAACATACCCTATCTGGAGATGATGGGAAAAAGGAATGCGAGAAGTTGGGACATGAAAATTGGTAAAACCCTTGTCAAAAAAAATGTTGGGCACATTCCTTTTTTGTCCCCCTTTCATCTAAATACGTTTTAAGGTATATACAAAATAATAATTAATTTTGGGGAAAGCATGTGGGTTTTTAAACCAAAAGAAAACACTAATTACTTTTTGAATTTTTCAAGGTTTTTAATTTTTCAAGAAACAAAATTTAATTTACATTTTACAGGTTTTTTTGTTTAAAAATTTGGTTTGCTGAGGGTTTAAAACCAAAAACTTAAGAGAGAACTCTTTTTTTTCATGTAATAAAGCTAACTAATGGCCCGGGCGGCAATAAATGTAATTTTTGTAGTTTGTCCAGAGAATTAGCGTACAGATGAGAATATTATTCCACAGTGTCAAGCATTCTAAAATCCTGAAATTCCGTAGCCTTACAAAAGTATTTACAATTTAGAAGAAAAAATTTAAAATTTATTTTTAAAAATTTGCTTTTTGCAAAAATGAGCATTTGGGTTGATTTTTTTCATGTAGGGTAAGGTTGATAGGGCGGGTAAATTTTGCCTAATTTAAAATTTGGGAAATTTTTGGGTTGTAATGTAAAATATTTGAAAATTTAGATAGCTCCCCCTTTCCAAAATAGATTTTAACGACAAAAATCAAAAAGCTCTCATTGTAATTTTTGGGGGAAGGGAAATGATGCCTGTTTTAAGTTAAAAAAAATATCTTAAATTTAAAAAGTTATATTTTTTTCAAATAATCACTTTCGAAATTTCATTTAAGCAACATTTTAAGACATTTTTAGTTCTTTTTATTAGAGAAATATTAAAGATTTAATTTTAAACAATGTTTTAAAGACCAATTTTAAAATTTTTTTAGGGATTTTTACAAAAATTTATTAAACAACGGTTAAAGACATTTTAAAATTAAAGTACAATGTATTTTCAAAGAAAAAAAATTTGTAAATTCTTGTATATTTTTCCCTTTAAAAAATTTTTTAGCAACAACAAAACATGCTAATCAGGTAAGATCCCATTAATTTTTTTGGAAAAAAATGAAAAAGGTTTTTTTAAAGATTTTCTCACTATATAGGCAGAAAAATTAAATTTTGGGTATTTCCCTTTTGATTTCAATTTAAAGAGGGCGCACCATAAAAAAACCAACATATGCATTTGCAAAAGAGCATTTTTCCAGACCCCATTGCAAAACGCGCAGTGTGGTCCGGGTCCCGCCCGTTTTAATTTTTTTTTTGCAACCCCCCCCCCCCTTTTTTTTAATTTTAGGCCCTTTTAAAGCAAAAAGCATGAAAAAATGACCCAAAAATGCGAAATCTGGGCCGGATCCATGTATTGGGAAAAGCACTATGTTTTTGGGTTTTTCATGGGGCGGCTCATATTTTTCTTTTTGTTATTAAAACGTTGGATAGGTAAAAGGGGCATATTTTTTAATCTGAACCTTAAAAAACAAGGAAAATTCCCGGGAAATTTATTTTTTCCAAACCTATCTTGAAATTTCACGATCGTGATTGTTAAAAAGGGCCTTAAAAAAAATTTTACAATTTGTAATTTTTATTTTTTGCGGCCCAAAACAAAATACTGTCAGGACCCAAATTTTTTTAATAAACTTAATACAATACTTTTCAGATTTTTTCAAACCCCAGGGGTAAAATATTATTATCAAATTTATACCCATGCTACAGTATCCAAAACTTTGGGGTTTTACAAAAAATAAAAAAAATGCAACCCCAAACGTAAAACCCTTCCCGGGAAAATAGGTGTACTTTTTGATGATAAAAGTTTTGAAAAAAAATTTACCCGGGTCAAAATCTATTTTGATAAAAACCCCCTTTGAGAAAGCATGGCACCTGGGGAAAAATAATCAGTGGGTTAGATGCATTGTATAGATTACACACAATATATTCCTCACCAATTAAAGGGGCATTTAAGTTTGGGTTTAAAATTTAAAAATCCCCTTTTGGGGACCATAACCTTTTTCCCGCTGGGCGCAAGTGTTCTGGGTTTGCGACCAGGGCAGCCAAGAACAGCCGGGACATCCAGACTGAGTGAACATACTCTGCATGTTTTTTCCCCATTAAAATTTTTAGTGAAAAAAAAAAAAAAACCCTTTTGAATAATAATTGGGTTTTGGCCCAAAATTTAAAGATGGACCACCCCAAATTTTAAAAAATTTTTGCAGGCCCCAAGGGTTAATAACAATTTGCAATATTTCAGTTTAATTGCGTATCCTCCATATGTGATTTCGATATTTCCAACTGGTATGGAGAACCATGCCTTTGTCTACTTTGCATTAACTGGTATGGAGAACCATGCCTTTGTCAAATTTGCAAATTTCCCGCAGAAGAGGACCCGGGTATGAAGATTACTAAACCCGGGCCCCCGGGGATTGCTGAATGCCATTGTGGTCCTCTTTTATAAAACCCGAGGAAAAAATATTTTTCTAGATCTAGAAAAACTACTGCCCAACATTCCCCAAATTAAAAGTTCAGCACATGTATTCCCTGTCAGTGTCTAAATTTTTCTCTACTTTCCTACCAAAACCCCAGCAACATTTTTTTTTTTAATTTAAGTTTTTGATAACTTTAACCTTAATGATGCTGGGTTCAGTTTGGTAATAACTGTATGAAAATAAAAACTGATTTTTGGTTTTATCAAAACCACGGTAAGATTTACCCTTTTGGGGTTTTAAAAAAGCATTGACAATGATTAAAAATTTTTAAATCCCCCACCCCCGACCCCCACCCCTTTTTCACCCAAATTTTTTAAATTTTGGTAACATAGGCCTTATATCACTAAATTCCCAATTTCAGTAGGCCCTTTTTTAAAATGGGAAAGGGATCTCATCTTATAAATTTGTTATGGAAATTTTTCACCATTTCATTATCAAATTTAAAAACATTTCCCAAAAATTAAGGTCTTTATATTTAAAACCCTCGGTAACCAAACAAAGATTTTTACCCTTTTTTTTTCCGGGGGACAATATATATCAAATTAATTATTTTACTCAACAGCAATTTGTTAGGAAACTGTTTGGAAATACCATCGGTTTCATATATATTCATGCTGTTGAATGTATCAGTTAAATCAGTGTACGAGGATGTCATTATGTGACAGGAAAGGCCGTACCGGCGACAGTAACCATCAAAACAAATCAACACCCTTTACAATATTTACAAATTTATTTACATAAGATGATTATTAACAATGAATAGATATGAAAAGAAAAAAAACTGATTATAAGAAAGAAAAAAAAAAGAAAGTTCAGTATCTCTAGATACAAAAGTTCTTATAGTCCATTCTAATCTGACGTGACACAGGTCTTTAATGTAATTGTGAACTTTAAGTAGCACAAACAAAACATATCTCAAAATCCAGTCCCTTTAAACCGTGAATACGTTGATTCCGTATTGGCTCCCTATGGTGGTAGGTGATTGCATCCCTGAGCTGACTTCAGAGGATAACAAAAATCATCGTCTTTGCGGTTTACGGCACAACCATGGGACGAAAGCTCTGCGCTGGGAATATCACATCCAGGCGAGTGAAGACAAGTGAACCTCGGGCATTGTACTTCCGGGTTATGACATCACCAGGAAAATCGTCTGGCGGAAGAAGCTAAAATATATAACATATGGTAAGCACCATAGCAAAACAAATAAGTCAGGGCATAAAACTGCTCCTTTGGGTACACCATACCTCCGTAGGCTCCCATAAATAATACGTGCTACTTATACAAAACATATGTGCTACTAAGTTCAAACGTCACGTGATTAAAATACGTCACTTATTACTTCCATATTACAAAGATTACTTACTTAAAAGACTAAAGTTAAAGTATGAAATGATATGAAAAGTATATGATGAAACATTATAGATACGGACATGATAAACTGCAGCTATTATTTACAACTACAAATTAACAAAATTCAATGTAAATCAAACGTTATATGATAGTTGGCATCCATATAATATCTAATGCCATACACTAAAACGGACATTGTATGTGTATGCAATAGACTGTCACACAATTTCATATTACAATTATATATACATGGTACTAGACTTGCCATATAAATTTATACATAACAACACAATGCAGTAATGGCGTTCCATAATAACGAAATGTTTGACATAAGTTTTTGAAACAAAGTACTTTATAAATATCATGTTACAAATTTCAGTACAAATTTTACATCTTATATAAATGAAACATTTTAGATTCCTCTTTCGAAATAATTTACAAAAGTCTGAAAAATTTAATAAATCATCCTGACATACCGAAACTAGCTAAAATCATATGCCGAAAAGTAAATGTTACAGAATTCTGTAGAATGAACAAAAATTTACCAAATAAAAATCGTAATGCAAAAATCATACAAAAATCTAACAAATAAATTTCTTACCTCGATCGAGCATAGATTTCTAGCAAGAAAATAATTCAGACATAGATTCGTCTATAAAGTCGTAAGGTGGTGTGCGCAAGGCATATCTAGTCCAGTCTATTTAAAGGGTAATGTCCCGCCAAATACTAAATTTCATGGGATTCACGGCTAAGCCGTGGACTCCGACTATTGTCATTTTCACGGGATTCACGATATAGCCGGGGAATCTAACTACTTTGGCGCGGATTTAAATTGACAATTTGAGGCCCATTATAGTGGTTTTGGGGATAAAAACATAAATTACTGAAGTTTATAAAATATCAACTTTCTTATTACTGAACAGAATTTAATGAAATTTACATGGAAATTTAAGTTATGAAATACAGAAAAGAATGAGAGGTATTTCATGCGTGAAATCTGACATTTACCTCAATAACTCAAAAATTTACAAAAAGATGATGCAATACCTGCATTTACAATACATATAAAATAAGGCCCGTATGTCAATTTGTGACACATTACAAAGATACTTTCTTCCTCTTCTTGAGATAGATATATGTATTGTGAGATATAATGAATAAGATTGTCAGATAATACTTTGAGAAATATTGACCGATTTAAACAGTGACAGTTGTGGCCGTTTTAACGTCGTATTAAGATAAGACAAAATATAAAGTAAAGAAGAGGCATTTTTATGTCCTTCATACACAAATGCATTTCTTTAACACAAATACTTGGGAATGAATTTTGAAATTCATCCAAAATGCGAAACTCAAATGTGTTTGTTAGTTTCAGTAAATCTGTACATAGCCTTATATGGAGTAACAGTTCCTTTAAAAATAAATTTACCAATTAAAGGTAATGGAGGATTGTATGCCCTATATACCTGAAATATTTCTTTAGTGCTCAATAGGTGAATTTTTAAATCAACATGAATCCCATTATTTTCAAGATAGGTAACGTAAGATAATGCTTTACAGCAGTACCATATATTTAGCTTTTGGTCCTAGGGTCATTCAAAATTAAGCTGTAATTTTGAATAAGCATCTAACAATTTGAACGAAAATTTCGTGGTGATATGGTACATGTATACATTGAGTAATGATACAATGAGAGACTAATAACAGTATTTAATTTAGCCTTTATACTTTCCATAGAGAAAACTCTATAATAACACCAATATTCTCAATTCATTGTTAATCAATTCAAATGGCAGAAAAGAATGAATAGATTGGTCCATGCCACATAAACGTTGTTCGTATACTTTTTGTAAATTTTTTTATCTAATGTACCTACATTTTTGTACATATTTGATCAAATGCATAATACCCTTTTTGTTATTTTTCTTTGTTTTTTAATGCTAGACAAATTCATGATTGAAATTCTCTATATCCTAACACTTCTGTCAATTCCGCTTTATCTTTCTCAGATACTGTGCCAAAAAAGCAAATTCATTGTTTGATCTAAAATTTACATCAATGACTTTATTTATCATTTTATATTTTTCATATTAATTAATTGAATATCTACCAAATTCTGTGCTTCAGTTTTCATACAAAACTCAATCTGTAAATTCATCATTGTTTCAAAGTATCCTGTTCGTCGCCTGATTCTTATAGTGCTCTATCTCCATTTTTTGAAAAAATGAGATTTTTACATCATTTTGTTTGTCTCGCCGAGCTCTATCGTTCTGGATCAAGAAAACGTAACATTTGACGTCATAGAGAAAGATCCTGCGTAATACTTTGCTCCATGTCCTCTGTTTGAATGTAACAGTAACGATTAAAGTACTCTATCTCCAGGACTTAAAGCACTGTAATGTTTAAAATTATTCTGACCAATCATACACGTAAACTAATATCATGTGATCATCATTAGACTTTGTAAAGGAGTGCTCTATCTCCATTTAACTTAATCCAGAATTGCTCTAACTCCATTTTAACCAATAGAATGCACAGTTACATGTATGTGATCACAACAAAATATGGCGGATAGGCATAGTTGTAGCATGTTTGAAATATACTTAGAATGCCTATCTACACGACATGCATAGGCTAGCCATTGGTGAGATTGCTTATACAGGTTATTTTATCATTTTATTACTTATACAAACACATATCATTGTCAATTAAGCTGTAGGTAGACAATACATGCAACATTTGCAACAGACCTTATTGATGTGTATTTCGGATAGAAATTATTTTCGTCATTCTGAAGCTGTATCTTAAGAAATACCACTTGATATAACAACGGTATTTGCAAACAAGTTTCCGAGAAGCAAATTTGTGATAGTAAGTTATTGTCTATAAGGAGCAGTAGAAATGAAACCAAAAACAGAACATATGTTACGTTACAAAGTTGCAATAAGGCGCTAATTTCTTTGTTGATCACTTTTTTAACTATGCAGATTTTGCTGAATGCAGTATTCGTAAGACAACAAGAACTGGCAGTACAATATCCCTATTTCCAGACGCAAAAATCCTATCGTTAAACTTGCAACCCTTGACAACAGAGAAAATTGAAAATTAAATACTTAAAAAACAATGACAAATATCAAACAAGGAATGCAATGCTGAAATTCAACCACTAAATGAAAGTACGTACATATAGAAACTGTAAGGAATATAAAAAACGACTGCGTTTGTGAGAGAGAATAGATTATATGTTTCTTAGAATTTTAAGTAGTCAATTATTACAAATGGTTGGGGTAAATCAAAATCAATGCCACAAAACTATTGAAGTATCACATGATGTAACTCTACCAAATATGAAACATGTGAGCTGTGACTGCAAATGTTTAGTTGCAAAATAAATGCTATGAATTCTTGTTATGATACTCAGTATTAAGTTGAAATGTATGCCACCAGATTTGAGAACAACACACAAAAACTAAATGGAATATATACAATAAGATTAGTATGAAAGGTATGACCGGGACATATTTTTTGCAATGTAATATCTTTGAGCCTTAATTTAATTGCCAGAATTATGTGAAAAGTTAACAAGAGGCCTAAATGGGCCTAAGTCCTTCAACTGAACCTTAACCATCTGACTTTGTTTCTAACAAGGTTTGGTGAAAATCCTTTAACCTGTTCATTATTTTTTATTATCATTTTGCTGTCACGCACCAAAGCACATAACCATCGAAAGAAATTATCTAAAGTTATTTCTTTTTTCAACTCTAGTGGTCCCTATTTGAACAGATTTGATATAAGACATAACATGGTAAAAGACCTTATAATGATGCTCTGGACAAGGTTTTATGAACACCCATTCAGGAGTTAGAGAGGAATTTAGTAAAAGGTATCTCTATTTTGCAACTCTAGCAGCCCCTAAAAGAGGCCACACTAATTGAATAAATTAGTTAAAGGACCTAATAAAAGTTTGATGAAGATCCATCAAGCGGTTGAGAAGTAGTCATTTAAAGGCATTTGTAGCTTTAGGTCTTAGAGGGCCATGCGCTCCCCCGCCCCAACCCACAATTAAAAAAAAAATGGAGGGGGCAATATAATGATGCTATGGACCGAGAATGATGACAGTCAATTGAATGGTTCATTAGAAGTAGTCATTAAAGGTATTTTTGATTTTAGCCCTCGAATGAGCAAACAGTCTCCGTTTGAATACAATTGAGAGACAGCCCTCTAATGATGCCACCGGCCATCTCTGATGAAGATCCATCCAGCGATTCATGACTCCTAAGAGGGGCAAAGTGCCCTTAATCAAACAAATTTGAGAAAGGACCTTATACTGGTCTCTAGACCAAGTTTGGTGAATATCCATCAAATGGTTCATGAGTAGTCGTTTAAAGGTATTTCTGTTTTAAACTCTAACAGACCAAGTGCCCCTAACAGAACAATTTTGGTGAAGATTATTATAATGATGCTACAAATCGAGTTTGAAAAAAAATGAACATAATATAAAAACTGTCGTTTTGTGAAAGAATACAGTTATTACTGAGAATATTTAGATGCAAAGACAATATCATTAGGTATTGTTATAATGCTTAGTATTATGTCAACCTTAATGCCAACTGATAACAAAACACGGAAAATCTTACTCAGCGTAATGAAAAGCTAGTTGTATTTGGCAAATAGAATAGTTACGACTAAAAAAGATTTTAGATCTTTGTTCATTGCTGATAATAATTATTGCGGTTACTGAGTAATTAAACTTCAAAATCGTTCTGTTGTTATTTAAACATAATACTACGATATGGTTTACGAATACCCATCTGCAAATAAGTAGGACCAATGTGCCTAGTTTAATAGCCGATTACGTCTATAGCGGAGCAGTTCAGTTAACCGTGAACAATACGGACAGCATGGTAAAACCATTTGCAAATCAGCCCAAATCTTCTGAATTTGAACACCTGTTCCTCACTGTTTGAAACCTCGCTTTTTCATGTGAGGAGGCCATCCAGTTGACACGAAGAAAGTCATATACCCAGGTATCCACGCGTGCCAACTAGAGTCCTCCTCCTCAAAGAAAATCTTGAAAGTTGCAATATGGCCTATGATATTGTGTCAGTTCAATCCTCCTTTAATTTCAAAATGAATACAGTGCATGTCATTACTGTTTAAGAGCTCTCTCACTATTTTCAATATACAATTGTAATAAATATTATCTTGCTCTATGTCCAATTTTGTAAATTCACAGTGCTCTATCTCCCGATAGAGCAATACACCTTTAACATTTTTTTCTATTTTTGCCAAATTTGCTCTATCTCCAAAGTGAAAAATGTATAAATGCAGAAAAGTAAAAACGAAATGTATTTAAAAGCATTTACAGTCTGAAAGAACTAAGAGCAAGGAACAAGTAGATATATTTATCACCATTTTCGCCCAGAAATAAAGAAACTAGACGAGAGTTAAACTTTGGAAGCGATTTTCGTCACGTTTAAAAAATGGTAGATAGAGCATCGTTCCACTCACGCGACGTGTTGTATCTGACCAATCAAACTGCTACTTAATAATACACTATTCATTAAATTAACATCATTCTGCACTTTATCAATGAACTGAATATTTTTTTTCTTTTTTTCTTTCTTTTTTTTTTTTGCAAATGGAGCATTATCTTCTGAACACGACTTTCTAAATGTTCTATTTGTATTGTCGCTACCAGAAGTTTTTCTTATGATGTTTTCATCTTTTTCTAATGTACTGACTTAACAGTCAAAAATATTTGCTAATCTTAAATATTCAGCATGTTTTTAGCTGTAACGCCAGTTAACTGGTTTTAATAGCATGTGTAACAGGACATGTTCTATCAATAACCCTGTATTACGATTTCCATTTGATATCCATTCTGCCACTTCTTTGATTATTTCTATGGTAAAGAGGATCTCCTATTTAAAACTCGATTGATTTTATACCCTCATTTGCATATTTTGCTTATCTTTGTTTGCTTTCTTAGGAATATGTTAACCCTGCTAAAAGCTTCATGCATCTACAGGCAGAACGGGATCTCTTGTATACATTAAATAAAAATGAAAAACAAGTAGAAAAAATTTCTACTGAGAAATTGATTCCAAGTTTCCGGATTTCTGTGAAGTTTCTTTGACACTATATCATGAAATGTTCTATGAAAACCATAAACTTTTGAATTTGACTGTGGATGATATATGCTGTATAAAATGTGATCTATGTTCAGTACTTGTAATGTCTCTCTGAAAATGTGATTCACATTTTTTTCCATGGCCTGACGTAATCATTTAATATGCCACTGTATTCGCCGTCTTATCAGGTACAGCAAATGCTTCCGGCCGACCGCCATTCAAATAGAGAAGGCAACAATATATTTTTTCCGGATATGATGTGGGATACGGACCACTTAAATCTGAACTTACTTTTGTCATGGCATATGTGGGGAGAGGGGGGGGGGGGGGGGCATATCAGTTTCTGGTAAAGGTTGTATTTTTTTCTGAAAACATCTTGTATGACAAGTAACACAAGCAGACAATTTTGCAGATTAACCCAATGATATCTCAATTAAATTGGAGCAAATATTTTCTGCATTCCCATGTTACCATTTAAATCATGCATTTGTGTTGAAAACATCTTCTTAAACTTCGGAATGTATAATGTCAAATATGGGTTATCATCAGCATTTGATATGGGATAAAGAACATAATCTATAACAATATTGTGTTTTTGAATATGACAATTACCCTGACCACTTTAAATGTGTGACTTTAGCTTCATTATTTCTTGACCTTTTGATTGTTCACAGATCATGTCAATAATATCAGCAAAAATTTAGATTGTTCATGTACCTCATATAAATTGATATTATGAGCTAATTTGTAACTAGCAAATTGTTTCAGCACAAACTGACAGGAATCGAGAACATCGACCTGAAAAAATAAACCCTAATATCAGTTTTAGATTTGTTCCCCTCAGCAATCCAATTACTCTTATTTTTCTCAATTTCGATTTGATCAGAAGGCAATTTACCCTTATCATTCTCAAGTTTAATATTATTTGGATACCTTGAAAGTAAGTCAGCACACGTTATGGTCGTTCTGGGAATATACTCAATTTTACAATTATACCCTCATATGCTTAATATGAATCGCTGTATTTTCGTATTCTCCATAAGATTGTTAGGGATGTATTTAAGAGGGTAATAGTCGCATTTCATAGTCAATTGAGCATTGTGAAGGAATAAATTAATTTTTGTCATACAAAATTGAATGCATAATTTTGCATCCTTTTCTGTTGTTGACCATTTAAGGTGCGCTTTTGGCAATTTATGAGAGTGAGAGAAAATAGCTTTGTTTTTCTTCTTCGTTACATATCTAAGATAAGCATGCCCCTACGCATGAATTGCTTGTATCTACATGTATATACAAGATATTGGGCTGATTCTGATTCTGATTCGGTCTGGAAAAGCCAATACAGGAACAATTTTTAAACTTTTCTTTATGTAAGCTTTTTGAAATTTTTCGTCCCACCTTAAATGTTCATACGTCCTTGTTATTGATCATTGGTATAATTACTTTCTACATGATTACATAATGAATATTCAGAACAGTACATTTTGATACTCTTTACACTGTTAATTGATTCTGATATTTGCTCGTGTTAATACCCTTTTTTTTAGATTCAGTTCTTGTAGTTTTGCTTGTTATGATTCTGTTATATCTTAATAATTATGAAAGATCTGTCAGGGTCATTTTGCATTATCTGAAAACTACTCTTTAAATTTACTATGGAAATATTTACGTTTTGAGGATGGATGTTAAAATGTAAGGTATGGTATTCTGTTATGTTTTGGAAACATGTATACAGATCAGCGCAAGCGAAAAACTCACATTCCGTCTTTTCTTTCGAAGGCAAATATTTCGGAACGAGAAATTTTCCGAGTATAGCATTGTTCCGACTCGGAGTACGGACTATTCTAGTTACATTACGTAAATATAATCTGGAAAGTAGATCCCTCGGAAGCACCGAGAACAATGCAAACGGTGAAAATTGCAGACTCGTTTGAATGAGTCTGTTCATGTGCAGTAATGGAAAATGCAACACTGCCCACGCCCCCTAGCACCGGCTTAAGCAGTACTCAATTTTCAAATCTAAATAAGCCTAATTTCACCGAGTCATTTCGAGAAATTACTAGACGGAACTCCGGATCGAAATTTAACAGATGCACTTAATAATATATCTATTTTTATAGCCGCTCCGCGCGTCTTTGAGTCTGTATTAAACAATTTACAGATAGTTTCGAGAGCCGCGAGATGAGTTGACGACCTTTAATTTCGAGGCAAAAATGTGTCCTGACCTTACCTGGATGTAAGTTTTATATATTAAGCCTGTTCTTTTTACTTTTTATTGTGTAAATTAAAAATTGGAAATATATTTATGTAAAATGACTATACTATAAATGATCTAAAACTAGTAGATAAACGTACATTTTTGTATCGGCCGTTAAAACCTAGTGGTTTTCATATCGAACATTATAGGAAAATATCTATTTCTCATTAAAACAATTCTCTATATCCATCAGAGATTGCGTTTTTATGAGACCCTTACGGTAGAAACTTGCTTTCAGACTTTCATGGCATCTCTTATCTCTCGCTTCAATTAATAAATTCATAAAATATAAGGAAAGAATAATTGAAGCCTGATTCTTTTTCCGATTTATCTTAATTATAATAAAAAAGGTAATTCTATATTTCAAATTTATTGCGTTTTTCCTGCTCCAAGTTATATGAAGTTTGTCCTCGAAGCTACGCGAAAATCTGATAATATCGTAACAGAGAATTATATTATTCGACTCGAAGCATATAATGTTACTCATATTACCAGCCTAGAAGAACACAGTTTCTTCGCTCATTTTGTAAATATTGATTTATGAAGCATAAATAAATAAAATTAAAACTGAATGTAGATTTTATGCCGCTACTGAAACATCTTAACGAAACAATATGGCTGTCATATTGAATCAACATAGAAAATGTTAACTGACTTTGATATATTCCTGTAAAAAACAACAATAAAAAGAGCCACACCATGAGAAAACCAACATACATGTAGAGCATTGCTACCTGCTACCTGCTACCTGCGTAAAAATGAAAACATTATCATCTTGAATAAATCAGAACATGTTTTATATTTTTACACTTTTTTAAACATTTGACGAAGACAGATGTCCCAAACGCTGAATATTTCACTTCCAGTCTAAGTCAGGGGGTCCTTAACCTGTAAATTTACTGTTCCAAGAACGATAATGAACAAAAAACTTTGCATCTGCTCAACGAAAAGTAATTGCCTTTATTTAAGGCATAAAGCAATAAATAAATGCACAATAAATAACTTCATTGTCTCAAATGTATAAACCTTTCTAAGAATCGATTCATGTAAACATTGTGATGTAATGATGTACCTTACATAATGATGTCATTTGTACTGTTTGGACTTTATAATAAAATTGAATTTGGAATAGAACTGGCGTCAGCTGGGTGTGACCAATTTTTGTTATCAGGTCATTGACGGGATAACAAAAAATATCAGGCAAGTATTATTGGACAGTTTCCATAAACGTTGCATAGAAGGCAGAATACAAAATGTTAGAATATCCAACAGGGAAAGCCACGTTCCAAAAACACAGCCTCCCCAAACACGCACAGGATGAACACACGCACACCACACACACATACAAACCAAATAAACAAGGACAAAAAAACAAAACAAATAAAGGAACACAGTGGGACACCGCCTTGGAATGGTCAGTGGCAAAACCACCACTGGGGAGCTTAAACAGGTTATGGTGCACCTAACCTCACTCTTACCCCCACAATGTTCCAAAGTCACAGGACAGTGTAAATAATAGTTATTCCCGCCAGCTAAAACCCTAACATACGCAAATAAAGGCAACAGAAGGCATGTAATCTAAAGCACAAAAATACTCTTGTATACATATAAAATGCAATCCTTAAGAACATAAAACGCATGTACTAAATGCCTTTGCAGAAGACAAAGCAACATAGCAAACACCCTTAAGGGCCCGACGAAAAGGCCAGAAGACGGAAATCACAATATCTCAGCCCTGGTAGGATTTAAGAACTACTAATCGTAGAGTCCTCCACCTGTTCCATCAGACTCAATCAAAGGGGAAAGCGTACCGTCCAACTGAAAAAGGGCTGAATACCAAACATGCGGTGTGTCTCAAAACAGTTGTGTCATAAAATCTTATCAAATGTGTGCACACCAACATTTTAGCTGTGAGTTTGTAAGATGTTCCAAAGTGTGACTATCAGAGAAAGGTCTCTCTTATGAGGTACATATCTCTACCTTTCTTGGTGTTTTTATAGTTTATAAGGCCATTTACGAATTCCTTTTTGCAATGTGCCTGCCTATGTGTGGCAACATTCAGAAGATTGTTTATTAAGATTTTGTATTTCATATAGCACATTTGTATACTACTGCCTTACCAGCATGCTAAAACTTTCATATATGTATTTTTCGAATATTAAAAGCAAACATTAACATAATCTGAAAAGTACTCGTAGATCCCTCGGAAGCACCAAGAACAAGGCAAACAGTGAAAATTGCAGACTCGGTTTGATTGCACACGTTGTTTCAAATGGCGGCTATAAAACATATGAGCTGTCACTTCAAAATTCTAGTTGCAGTATCTTGAAAACGCGTTATGATACTTTTGTTGAAGAAACTACTTTTTCCACATGAACAGTTTCTGATGGATTTTGTTTAATCATGAGAATCTAAAAGACCGACCATAAAATTTAATCTTATTTGAAGAAAGTTTTGCCCAAAATAAAGATGATCAAGAGATATTAGATCATGATGTGGCCGCAGTGTTTGCTGTTGAAAATTTGTTCGTTAGGCAAACCTACAATTAATCATTCAAGAAAGAAAATGTTTAGGTAAAAGAGAAAGGGCATAATATTAGCCGATTGGGACTTGTGTTGTGTATAACAGAAATTATTTCTTTTATCCGAATCAATGTAGCTCTTGGAAATACGAACTGCGGCACGTATTCATTGCCTTACTCTGTTGGCCTAGAATGAAATATGAGTGGTGACAAAATGTATCTTTTTAAACATTGGTTCATTTTGTTGGGTCACATTTGTAAATAAATGTCATTAGGAACAACCATAAGTACTCCTCTGTGGAGAATATTGGACAAAACGAAATTTTTACTGGTTCATGTTAGCACTCGGATCGACGGTTCAATGAATCTGCAACTGCAATACTTTCCAGTTGTATCATTTCAATTCAAATTCTCATTCTTTAGGGACTTGCCGCGGCCAGTTTTTGAAAATCATTTAACAGGCTATAGTGTTTCTAACCGACTGATTTACAAACTCTGATGCTACATGAAAAAAACGAGCATGTATTCTTCAAAGTTTGAAATCTAATACATGTACGTATTCGTCTTGTAGACTTTAGTGAAAACAGCAAATATGCAATTTGCAATAGCTTTGTGTATACGCAAAAATGGTACTTATGAAATTTGTCTGGGTTATATTAAAATTTCATGAAATATGTTTCATTCCAATTTTGACTATTCTAACTACTACAGAAGATTTTAGCATTTTAACCTGTAACCTGCGGGTGGCAAGTAGTTTTGCCTTTGCGACCAGTGCAACTCAAGGTCAGTCTTGACTTGTTCAGGCTGTTCTAGTCTGCACCATTCGTTCTTCTGTCGGTAATTTTTCAATGAACATCCCCTTTTTTACTTTTACGTTTACACTCTTTCATAACATTTAGGTTTAATGTATTGAAGCAAGACAGACATTGTACTTTGTCTTTAAGGCTAATGAATAGTAGTTCACGTAAATTTTAATGTATAATAGACCTGAAATTTCATATTTGAAAATATAAGAACAATTACTATATATAGTGAATGTATGCAGAGATATAGCAGGTTCATACTAATTAACAGTACCGTGCGTTAGTGTGAAAATAGTACATACTTTATACATTTTTGCTTAACGCAGTATAAATCTGTACTTATACTAAAGAGAAATTGATATTTCTCAATAAATGACTGTTTAAGAATGACATCTAATTACAAAGGTAGCTATATATAAGCAATTAATGTATATGCTTAAAGACCCACCACAACCTATTGACATATTTATCCTGCCACATAACCTTTGTGAAACTCATTCTTATAATACCGGTATAGTACAGCTATACTACAAGATGACAGTCGGACAATTTAAACTTTCCTTGAATTAATATGTATGTACAACTTCATATAATTTTCGGTATAGTTTTAAAACCATTGGTAAATGACTATCTTACACTGTAGAAACAAAGTATGGTCTAAACGCAACCTTATACATAATGTACAGTGCACAATGCTACATTCTTTCAAAAATATGTTTAGACATTAATCACATTGTCTTGGCCTAATATATGTCACTGTCAGTTTGCAACTAGATACTTGTATTTCTCAGTTTTTCGTGCAAATAATTTATAATTACCATCATACACAAACAAAAGAATACAGTTATTCTGTGGCGCGTCTTTAAATACATTTTATGACAATTTTCTACATTTAGAATAAATATCATAAAAATACTTAAGAGGAAAACGGGCATTGGGTATCTTTAACGTAAGGTATTTTTCGAATATTTGAAGCGAATCTGCATGTCGATTTAGCGCAAAATCTTTGCATGTTATCAACGACGAATACGGTCAGGATTTTAGAAATCGCATGTCTGAAGCCCGAGGGCTACCAGAAAATTCTACCGGACTATCTTTTTCTCAGAGCATGACCTCCGGGATGCATTGAAACTAACCCGGAAATCAATAATGCTGTCTTCGTGAAGGCAATAATCCCTCTTTATGCCCACATCCGAAGAAGGAGGGGTACATTTTATTGCAGATGTTTGTCGATCTGTCGGTCGGCCCGTAGATCAATCGGTTTCTAGATGATACCTCAAGAACACTTAGGTCTAGGATCATGAAAATTGATAGGGCGATTGACCATAACCAGCAGATGACCCCAATTGATTTTGAGATCAGTAGGTTAAAGGTCAATGCCACAGCGGACCGGAACAGTGAACAGTTTCCGGATCATAGCTCAAGAATGCTTCGGTCTAGGATCACGAAAATTAATATGGAGGATGGCCATGGCCAGCATATGACTTATATTGATTTTTAAGTCAGTAGGTCAAAAGCCAAGGTCACATGACCCGGAAAAGTTAAGTCGTTTTCGGACGATAACTTGACAACGTTTGAGCCTAGGATCATGCAACTTAAATGGGAGATTGAGCATGACGAGCAGATGACCCATATTGATTTTGAGATCAGACGATCAAATGTCAATGGTCTCAGTGATGTGGAACAGTTAATCCATTTCCGGACGATGATCACGACACTTCATAGAGAGGTTGGTCATAACCAGAAGATGACCTCTATTGATTTTGTTGTCAGTAGGTCAAAGGTCAAGGTCACATGACCCAGAACTTAAACGTTTTGCCAAATACCTACAGAATGCTTTGGTCTGAGATCACACTTGATACGGAGGTCACTTTTGACTGGAGTATGACCGATAATTATTGATTTGGGGTCAGTACGTCAGACGTCCACCAATAATTTCTGTTCCTTGTTAACATTCAAAGAAACATTCATAGCCTCGTCAACTTACTATCTCTTTTCTATTGCATTAAACAATATTCTGTACGCTGAATTCGTTTTAAAATCCGCTCGAATTTAGTATGAAAAAGTAGTGATAATTATTTTTGTATATATTAGACGATGACAATTCAGTGAAGATGTCATTAATTTTATCTCCACAAATGATTAATTGTTCAAAGTCATTGTTTTGCAATAACTAATCCTCTGGGCAGTTATTAAAATTAAAGATCGTAACTATGAATAAAGGAGTGTGGAAACGGAACAAATATCGCATATATAAATACGCGCCGCGATGGCCAATTTTTCATTTATTCCGAAGACTAGGACGGGATTGATAAATATAAATGGCATGGATATGGAGCAATTAAACATTGTTTTAACACTGACTTTCTTGGGTAATTTACTTTTTGCTAGCTATATTTGTTCAAGTAAAGTTCTTATTATTGTTTAGAATAGATTTCTTTTAATAAGTTCTTGCACAACACGTTTACTTGAATTTTTCCTGGTTTTATTTTCTTATATTTTTATTTATTTATTTATTTTTGTGAAATACTGAATAATGCTATTAATAAAAGATAAAAACATGAGTGTCGTTCACAAATTACGGCTGGCGTCAGCGACGTCTTCATAATACCAACTTTGTTTACGACGCTTACGCATAAAGTCCTCATATCGTTTGAAGAATATGAATAAAAATGTCAATCCCGGTTAACGTAATAATACGTTATTTACTTGAAACATGTAGATATTAGGTAGTTTTTTTCTTTTATTTTTCTAAAATTCAGAATTCTAGTTACGGATGTCTTATGCTTTATAAAATAAAAAAGTTAAAAAGCACGACATAAACAAAAATGTTGCAAGCTTGGTTTGATTGTTCTATAAATTATTGCTAATTGGTGAGCTATCTTTCAAGATAGGTCACCAAAACTGTTTTCTTTTATACAGCAAGTTTCGTTGCTATTTTCCCGAGTTCTAGCTTTATTAAATGATTGGCTAAGTTCATGTGCCGTTTTTATTTCGGATCACGTTTGACTTCTGTACACTAAACGATGTTTATTTTAGAATCAAACGGCCAGTTGACGTCCATACCCACCTAAATGTTATAAATATATTTTCGGAGATGAGATGAGATGACATTCTATTGTAGAAAGTTATTTAAAATTGTTTGAAGAAATTCGATAATTATACATGTAAAACGTCAATCTGTCGACTGGGCCGCTTGCGCGTTACAAAGTGTCTGCTAATTTTGCACTGTTTGAGGTCAATCTATTGTATTGTATTAATTACAGCGGGAATGTCACTAAATTGCACATAACGGGTAAAAAATAGTTGTAGACCAAGTCACATCCGTCCTACATGAAAATATAAAGTGAAATGTTCTATAATCGTAAATGCACTTCAGGTTTTCAAACTTTATTTCATACAAGACAATATTAATTTACTTGTTTTGCAGAATTAATTTTCTTATATTTTGAACAGTACTAAAACCAAAGGAAGTCAACTATAAGGTTAAGAAGGCGTAATGAGCGGAATTTTCAAAAGCAAGTTGCATCCTTGATAACATGTTTAAATAGTAGTCAAAGCTGATCTTCATCCGATGTCCAATTATTTAAAAGGTCAAATGGTTGGAGCGTTCGCCCGTCAATCGAGCGATCATAAGTTTGGTGTTTGGTGCAGTCACTCTATCCGTGACTGATATTTTTCAAGGGGACAGTTGTAAGTTTCTCTGGAAAAAAAGTTTGAAGACTGCTTGTAAAGAATTAAAATGTTGACGAAATCAGGCGTAAAACACAAAAATAATAATTATTCCTGGCTAATTCTGACTTTAAACGTATGTCAATGCAGTCTGCTTAAACAACATGCTTTATCATGTGTTGTTTATAGTTTGTAACCAGCAGGCAATCTCCGTAAGATGTTGAAAACTTTTCCACTTCATGCAGCACTGTAGCTAATCAGGCTCGAACTAACATCTCCGGATTCAGGGGAAAATTATATTTTGCTATTTATGAAACGGTTAAAATGGTGTTAAACCAAAAAAGAAACATTATTGATATACTCCGTCTCATGAACGGACTCAACAAATTATGTGCTTAATTAGAGTGGATCTATCTAGTATTGCGGTATACACTGGTGTTGCAGATGTTTAATGTTTACCGGTATATGGGCTCAAGTGTCTTTTGGGATAGTACTTTGATTTCTATGCTAATTATAACATCTCAATGAATTATGGTAACGAATCAACAAAATAACAAGATATGTCGTGAGGCTGCTAAACTACTTACGTGAAAATGTCGTGGGTAAACATTGTAGAGACTGTTATTATGAAATATTTTATATCTTATTTCTTAAATCATGCAACATTTGGAATTAAAATTAAGTTGTTTCGAAAACCGTTTTAATGTATTCCAACAAATAATATGTCCAAATTTATTATTTTGATTAATATCCTTTTGTATAATATGAACATTTATGTTTTATAGATTACAAAAAAAAATAAACATAGAAAAGCTTGCTAAATACAGTGAAACGTTTGGATAAATCTCATTTTAGTCTGATAAAGTCTAAGACATTTTTCAGTTTTCAGTGTACACTACTATTTAGTGTTAATAATTATAAACCTTATCTTTGCTTCAGTTACCAATTTGTATACGGAGTACAGGCTGAGAACAATTTTATCAGATTTGTGTCGTGGCTGTCTAATTCAAATTGATTGATAACCGTTCTCACGTTACTTAAATCATAATAATTGCGCTAATGCTTTTGTTATGAAAGTGTATTTATTTTATTTGTCGCAAGTACAAACGAACACAAACATGAATTTAAAAATAATTAGAGTAAGTGGTTTTGCTCCTCATTAGGAATGCTTCCATGTTATCACTGGATCAAATGACGTCCTAAAATAACAATATTAACACTTGAAAGTATTAATTTTAGAAATAGCTGATGAAATGTATTATTTCCAGACCTATTTTACAATTCATATCAGAACGACATCATCTGTTCTATTTTAACTTTACCCTGCCAGTTTTCTACAGCGGATTGGTCAATCATTCCTCGGCGATATATGACCATTTTATGTCGATTCGCCGTAAAACCCAACTCACTTACTGGTCAATCATTCAATTTTGGCAGTAAAATTTGTTTACATGTGTACTGTTCACTGAAACTTAACTGCACTGAATAGGGAACAGTGTAGAGTATGATCGTCCTTGGTCTTCACTGGTCACAAAGGCAGAATCATTTGCCGCCAGCAGGCTAGAGGGTCTTTTTTCAAACATAAAACGGAAATAATTAAACTAATTTTCGTTTTGATCGGATCTCGTCATAAGAGTTGATGAAATTTGTAACACAGTTCATGCTTCCAAACGCTGTTCTAAGAGGAAATCTGTTATACAAATAAGTTGATTTGGCTCCACAATATCTCAAAGCACCAGGACATAAAATAAGTATGTACGAACTAAAATATGGCGTGCAATGTGTTGCAATATTATATCTTCTTTGGTTATTGTAAGTCAGAAATACTTTTGCAATGTTTTTATATATTTTCACTAGCTTTTGAAATATTTATTGTAAACTTTAAAAAAATCAGCAATGCCATAAAATATTTATCCAATGTTTTCAAATTATTTATTTAATAATACAAAGTATTTATTTCAAAATAAAAAATATTTGTTCAATAAAATAACAATATTTTTATTCAATCGTTCACTCTTTTGTTCGATGCAACAGTACTAATTTTAAGTAGAACGTTAATATTGATTCTATATGCCTACAATATTTTTCAAAAGAATTCTGGTTAAATTGCTTTTTTTTTTAAGTCCCTATTTACGACCGTTCGGCCAAATTTGCGACAATATTAGCGGAAAATATCTTTAAAAATTAATTTATTTCCTGGAAAACTGCATTGCAGATAACACTGTACCAAAGGGTTTAAGATTAAACCTTAAAGTGCATGTTGGTGACAACAACAGACTTCAACAAGGAGTTAATAGAATTTTGCAAAAAAACTTCACTTGAACAATGCCGAATGATAAAAGACGAGCATGCACTCCAGCTACATGAGTCAAAGGGAAAACTGACTGAAATGGAAAACAATCTTAGAGATTTGCTTTCGAACGAAGGTAAAATCAACGAAATTGCAGCTGAAATTTTCACAGCAACAGAAAAGAAGAAAAACAAAATAATTGAGAGACAAGAAAAAAAGTTAAAATTTCTTCGAAATGAACAGAAACATGATGAGGTTATAATTACTGGTGAAGAATTACCACATCATGAGAAATCTTCAGCACAGAAAAAAAAAGAAATAGAAGAATGCAGAAATGAAGATGTGTCATAAACAAAATCGAAAGAATGATGAAACAATACCACATCAACAGTTAAAGACAGTTCAAACAAAAACTGAAAAAAGTCACAGCCACCTAAGTATGTTTCCAAGAATAAAAGTGCAGCTGTAAAACCTGGCAACTCCAGAAATAAAAAAAAACCAAGTTTGAAACAAAAGTACCTAAACAGAATGGTGATGCAAAAAAACCATCAGCGCCAACACACTCATACAAAAATGAGCAGTTTGACTTCAACACAAAAAGTACAAAAAACTCGAAAACCCTGGGCACCAACAAAACGAAAACCTATGCAGAGGCTGTACAACAGGGATTCAGTCAACAGGTCCAACTACAGAAGTCAATAGACGTAATAATTACGTGCCTGAAAAATCTACAAAAAACAGAAGATTTGTACGAATCCAAAACAGGAAAAAATGGAAAAAGCACAAGAAACATCAACAGGAAGTGGCGTGGGGGAAAAAGACAGTAGTTAATCTTTCAGGTCGCAAACTTACAAACACAGAATACAGACTCTTCGGGAAAGGTTTGACTTTTTGTCCAAAATTAAAAAATCATGACAAAATCAAACTTGCTGAAAAAACTTTTAGATTTACACGTCGATTGCGTCTTAAAGAGTATTTCAATGACCTGTCTAATAGTGACAGTCATAATTATAGTACTAATAATTTGAATAATGATTATAGAGAAATGCCTTTTTTCAACAAGAAACAGTCTACTTTTACTCCCAAAAGTGGTCGTGACCAATATTTGGATTTCTATATTGAAGCCGTTACACAAGAAATCTTAAATAGAAAAAGTGGAAACTCCACAAGTTCTGTTTCCGATAAACGCAAGCATACAAATATTTCCCAAGATGAACTTGCATGCTTAAAGGGCCTGTCGCATGACCCTAGTATAATTATCAAAAAAGCTGATAAATCTGGTTCAGTAGTAGTTATGAATAGAGAAGACTATGTAAAAGAAGTTCAACGGCAATTGGATAATGATCAATATTATGAGAAGGTACAAACTGACTTCTCACCTGCAGCTGTTCAGAACGTTATCAAATGTGTCGAAGAAATTGAAAACATCGAACCTAACATTGGGAATGAATTTGATGTTTTTCCAGAAAATCTGAGGACACCACAATTTTACATACTGCCAAAAATACAAAAAAACTTTCGATGATAATCTACCTCTTGGATACCCTGGTCGACCAATTGTGTCTGCATATGATTCATGCACGGATCATATATCTAAATACGTTGACCATACTCTGCAACCATTTGTGCAGTCCCTGTCGTCGTATATAAAATACATAAATGACTTTATTACAAAGCTTAAACAGCATAAACTAAGCAACCATAAAACATTTCTAGTTACATTGGATGTTAATTCTTTGTATACAAATATCCCACACACTGAAGGTATAGAAGCATACAAATAGTTTTTGGAAAATAGTAACTATAATGGTAGATTGTCAGTGGACAGTATATGTAAACTTATTCAAACTGTATTAGAAAACAACTTCTTCAAGTTTAATAATGATAATTATCTACAAAAAACTGGGACAGCTATGGGTAGTCCCATGGCTCCATCTTTTGCTTCGTTATTCATGGGTAAACTTGAACAATCTTTTCTTAATAGTTGTGAGTTGAAACCAGATGTTTGGTTTAGATTCTTGGATGATATTTTCATGCTCTGGAGTCATTCTTTAGATGAGCTTAAGAAATTTATTGAGTTGTTAAATACAGTTCATCCAGTGATTAAGTTCACATATAAGATATCTGAGTCTTAAGTATCATTTTTAGATGTAGATGTTAGTATAGATGATGAACATAACATCAGCACCAATGTACATGTCAAACCTACCAATATTCACCAGTATGTTGATTATAGTTCGTGCCATCCTAAAGCATGTAAGGATGGTATACCTTACAGTCAAGCTAAACGGTATCGCCGTATATGTTCTGATGAGAATCAATTTTTGGGTAATATTGAACAGCTTCGGCAACACTTCCTTGTTAGAAACTAGCCAGAGTATGTTATTAATACAGCATTTGAGACAGTTATGTGTATACACAAAGTGATGCACTTAAAGCCTATGTAAAACATGATCAAAATATTGTGCCTTTTGTAGTTGAGTACAACACATCTCTTCCTAATATTGGCAACATTATTAACAAATACTGGGATTTACTTCAGTTGTCAGAAAATCCTGCTGTTAAAATGTTACATTCGTGTAAACCTACCATGGCTTTTAAACGTCCTAAGAATTTGAAGGACATTCTAGTTAAAACTGACTTTCATATGTTGTCTGATGTTAATTTTACTTCGTCTAAATGTAATCGTTCAAGATGTTCGCATTGTTCTTACATTACTGAAAGTGATAGTTTTAATAGTTCTCAGTGTAAGAAAACTTTCAAGCTTAAGAATAATGCAACTTGTAAAAGTTCAGATGTAATATATCTAATAACATGTAAGAAGTGTAAAATGCAATATGTAGGCCAAACTAGCCAGCAAGTTTCAAGGCGTATGAATAAACATCGTTTTGATATTACAAGTTTTATCGATCCTGCATTTTCTAGTCATGTAGCAACTCATTTCAATCAAGATGGTCATAGCTTAAATGACTTTAGCTTTATGCCTATTGATGTTATCCATGATGATATGAGGAGGCTTCTAAAAGAAACTTACTGGATTCACAAACTAGATACTATTTTTCCAAAAGGAATGAATTCAAAAGTAATGTATAATTTTTCATAAGTCTCTTCTCTTCATAGTGTTTTCTGTTATGTAACACCAACTGTGGTTTTCTTAATGTCAGTTAGTACTGTTTTTGCTGGTATTTTCTTTTTTTTGTCTATAACACAATTTACCCAGTGATTTTGTATCTTTGTGATCCTGTACTTACTGTTATTATGATTATTAACATTATTATTTTAAATAATGTTTATACTCTTACTATGTATTAAGTATAACCACCTTTAATTTTAATTTTTGTCACAATATACTTTAAACAGTACTTTAGATATACATTTGTGTATACATTATGTAGCCTATTGTACATTGTAATTTTTACGCCAAAATGTTTGTAACGTAACGTCATCTTTTATGACGTCATATATTCATGACGTTGTTTATTTCATATCATAATTGTTGATTTCCTGATGAA
The DNA here is from genome assembly GCF_021730395.1 of Mercenaria mercenaria. Taxonomy (NCBI): domain Eukaryota; kingdom Metazoa; phylum Mollusca; class Bivalvia; order Venerida; family Veneridae; genus Mercenaria; species Mercenaria mercenaria. The sequence goes on from NC_069375.1 coordinate 67,343,407, forward strand.
GACTTAAGAAATAGTCGAAACGTTGAATGAAAATGGAGTTAGCCTTGTAATTCTCCTGTTCTCTGTTTATTTTCAGCATTCATCGATGCGTACACAAAAGTAGATGACTTTGACTACACTTTGTGTAGATGGTACAACTCAAGATGTATACAGACCGACAGACTGCAAAACATTTACTGTAAGACATGCTTATGTAAAAGAAAATCATTGACTGTCTTTGATTAATAAACAATGTTTATGTGTTCACTAAAATTAACTGTGTGAAATCGCACATCATTTTTTAAATGCTTTTACTTCTGTACAACGGAACAAAATAGATTTTCTTTGAGCATACTTCCTATATTCCCTTAGTATCTGGTTTGGGTCTTGTGTTAATATACTAACCTCTTCACCGGCCACATCGATCAACGATCGATCACGGTACGTCTTGCCTTTCGAATGATAAAAATTCGTCTTTTTACAGAGCATAAGTTCCTTTTATATAACATAGTTCTTTCTTCTCACACAGCAAAGCCACAACGACTAGATATTTATCTTTAAATACTGAACAGCAAAATAAACTATCCAGATGTATAATTGGGATATTTTTAATAAAATATTAAATTTAAAATTTTACTTGTTTTCTTCATACCACATTACACTTGAAAAACTTAACGTGTTAAAGTTATTTTTAAAAAAAAAACTCGATCAACCGTGAAGTCAATTGTCCCATAATAGCAGTTTTGCAGGAAATTATGGCTATATCTTCTGCGCGTCTATTGCATTGTAACATCACAACTGCGCTGCATTTAATGCAATCGTGTCGTGCAACCAACAATATTGTTTTAACTTTATGTTGTTTTTCGAGTGAATCAATCACCAATGTTTTTAATAAAAATACAATTCTACAAAGAAAATCATTTAGTACACGCGCACATGAATTTCGTACAAAACTACTGACGGCACGGTTGGCTGATTTCTTTAAATTTAACAAGTTAAGTTTATCTAGTGTAATGTGGTATGAAGAAAACAAGTCAAATTTATAAATTAAAGTGTTTAATTATACAAATACTCCAGCTATACATCTGGATAGTTTCTTTTGCTGTTCAGTATATATCTTGTTATATTTAATTGCTTTAACAGTTTCTGGGATCACGGTACGTCTTGCCTTTAGAATGATAAATAATCGTCTTTTTACAAAGCATAAGTTCCTTTTATTTTATTTGTTTATGAAAAGGTTTGTTTTTTTTGTTTTTTTTGTTGTTTTTTTTTTTTTGCAACAGAATTTTCATTTTTCTTTGGTATGCATCTTTTTTCATTAATATTTATTTTCATCAAACGATATATGTTTTGATATTTTATGAAATAAACAGTTGAGGAAAATAAAACAACTCTTAGTGATTGGCCATCGGGACCGTTTGCCCTTCTGACACCAGCTGAAGGATGTCCAGAAATGGGAGAAATGGGTTGGAGACGTGGTTATCTGTCTTTTATTTGGAAACGCCCACAAACACTCGCATCAATCATTGATTGTAAGATCAAAGGCAAAAGCGATCATTATGATGATAAGACATGGCAAACAGCAGAAAATGAAACCAGTCGGTACAGCTGCATCCGAAGTTTAACCTCAGATAAGTGGCCTCATCTTCCAGGCCATTTGCTGGGACCATTCAATAAATACGAGTGGAGATTGAATTTCTGCTTCAAGACTAAGAACAAGTCGATAAATGAACACCAGAATATATGGCCACCTGGATCTTACAGCGTCTTTGGTGATGTTAAAGGCTGCCCGTCAGGTATTTGTTATTGTCTTTTTTTTCAGAAAGGAACAGTAGTTGTGATTTTACACGTTCGAATGGTTAGATGCACATTTTTGATGCTGTTACTACCTAGCTTTCGATGTATTTATGTATATGGAAAACGTTTTAAGATGCCTTGCTGATTGTTGGTGGTTCTTCCCATGTACCTATTAATTCCTAAATATGCCAGGATCTCATTGTGTCTACCTTTATTGCCAATTCTGGAGGTTCTATTTAACGTCTGAAATTTGCCATCGTAAAGAAAAATACCAAAACCAACAGCAATTAACAAAACCTGGTACATGTATTAAATGGTAGTTACTATTTTAAACTTACAGACATAGAACCGTACATTTTCACATTAGCACTAAAACCTTGTTATTTTATAAGGATTTTCAACCTCAGAAAGGAGAATAAATCTTCCCGCCATTACTGCATGGAAATCAAACGGCTATCTTCCGAGTTTCTCGATAAAAACCGAGGAAACATATAACTCTGGTAAGATTCTGAGATTGTATATATAACAAAAATAACTTATTTGAATACGTCAAAATGAGGCATTTTCATGACATCATGTTAATACATTTTAACTATATAGGTTAAACTGACCGGAGCTTGGATGTAAATTAACTGTACAACACATCTAACCATGACAATGTCATGTCAAAAATAATATTAAGCTTGATTACAATACGCTTATTTCAGGTTTGAAATCTTTATGAAATTTTTAAAATTGTTGGTTAAATAGTAAAACAAATAACAACAAAATAATCAATACATTTGTGAAATTGGCTAAAAATTCGACGTTCGAAATGTTTTGGATGTCGCTCAACACATGACATATACGAAGTTCTAATCATAAACTTTAAAGTTCTAATGAACACCAGAGGCAATATTGGCACGACTAGAATGTATAATGTTATCCGACCTTCACAGAATAAAAAAAATAATATAGATATGTCACTTTTCGGTTTACATGTATTTCCCAGTTCAACGTCCATATTACGTCAAGTAAAAATGTTGAGAAACGCCCTTTTGCTTGATTTAAGCATACAAGAGGCCTGGCGGAGGGAACCGCTGAAGGAAAATTTTGGTTGCTATGTAACAGTTACAGGAAGAGTAGTAAACATTATGTAAATTCAAATCATACTTTAACCTTTATATCAAATTGGAGAGTTTTTGAAGTCTCTCAATTTCAGCCATTTGAAAATTAGTTTGGTAAGAAAAAAAAATTGATAACGAATTTACCACGTTAACACTATACAATATACTAATAGACTGATAGGTAGCTTTATTTTATTTTATTTTTGTTGGGTTTAACGTCGCACCGACACAATTATAGGTCATTTGGCGACTTTCCAGCTTTTGATGGTGGAGGAAGACCCCAGGTGCCCCTCCGTGCATTATTTCATCACAAGCGGGACCTGGGTAAACCACCGACCTTCCGTAAGCCAGAGAAGACTTTAACAACTTTGCCACGGAGGCTCCCTGATAGGTAGCTAAAACGTACAATGAAAGGGAAGTTGTTTATTTCACAAATCTTGCTTCGAAAGAGTTTTACATTGTTTCTACCCTAAAATTTTACAAAGAAATTTTGTTTTTCAGTATTGCTCGTCTTGAAATTGTGCAAGCGCGAGACTGTTGAAAATGAGACAAATGGATTTAACATCTCAGGCCCATTCATATTCATAAAGGTATTATTTATGTTAAATATACATTTATGGTAAATATACAATCATCCGCTTACGGTAAATATCCGCTTCTAGTAAATATACACGTAACCGCTTGTAGGAAATATAAACTTGTGCGTTTGGTAAGTATGCCTTGCAATGTATATATTCCTGCCCGGAGGAAATAAAAATAGCTATAAGTTACAGATGTGTATTTTGCTATAACACAACAAACAAAAACAGAAGGTAGACGAGAAAAGGTTCATTTAAACAGTAACTTTGATTTGTCAAGACGGATCACACAAAGCGTGGAACCATCTTCAGTGTGTTCTAGCCTAACAATATATACTTGAGTTGAATACAACGTCCAAGATAATGCTACTGTTCTAATAACCCTATTATCCACTTACGTTAATTCAAGAATTTATGTTCCTTTCATCCGAAATAGACGTATATTTTTTTAATAAGGTAATTTCAGTTTTCTTTGATTAACATGATTTTTTAAGCTACCATGCCATCGTCATCAGTACAATCCATTACGATATTCTAAGTCATTAGATTAGGTCGGACTATTTTCTCCGCTAGTGTGTTGTCGTCTGATTACTTCTCTTGTCTTCATAGACAGAAAACTGTCCATCCAGATAAATGTACTCTGAACCGACAGCAACCAATTTTTGAATGTAAATTTTGGAATTTATTACACAAAATATTTTTCTATCAAACACTTCTTTATAGCCTAGACATTTCTAGAACATTTTATTATTCCATACATCAGAATAATGATAGGTAAATATTTCTATGTTTATTTACAGAATAAACAGAATTCGTCATGTCCGCAGATAGAGGAAATGAATGTAGAAGCTGAAGCATTACAACTTCATGCTGAGATCAATGATAGTGTTGCAATAACGAATTTATTTGACATTTGTTATTTTCGTCCAGAAACTCTGCTAACAGGTACTTAGCTTATGAATCATATTGTGATACACTTACTAAATCTTTATTACATGGCTTGCCGGTCAAAATGTTCCCATCACATTTCACTTTAAGAGATGGCGCTAAATTGTTAGACATTCAATATATGTTATACAAACAATGATCCAGCTAAGAAATTTATGTAATTAATGGCTTAATACGCAAAAGTACAAAAAACGAAATCTTATTTCTTTAAAACGAAGTGTATTTAAAAAAGAAAACGGAATTTTATTTCGTTAAACGAAAATAAGATTGTATTTACCATGTCACAGAAATATCTGCTGTGGCATAAGGCTGATACATTGAGATAAATCCATAGCAAATTTGCCATTGCAAGATGATCATTAAACGTTACCTTGTCTTTACTATTGAAACTAATCTAAACATTTATTTGTAAAATTTGTAAAGATTTTTTGTATTTAAGTCTTTTGTTAAAGCCATCGTTTATATCAAGAAAATAGTACATAATTAAGATAACTTTGTTTTTATTGACACCTCGCCTGGTAGGCATGTTTCAGAAGTAATGGGGATGCTTGACACGGTTCAAAGAAGCGGTTTCCAGAATATTTACACATGTTTATTGCTTTACGAAGTAACTAACCTTTTAAAAGAGAACTCTTTAAAAATACGTCTGATTAACAAATCCAACATTTTAGTTTTCTTCTTTCAACTTTAGAAATAATCAATATTAAAATTTATTCAATATTCATAATAACTCTTATTTTGCTTAGTAGTATACTAATTTTCAACGTTACGTTTAACTTAGATTGAGTAAACAACATGTTTTTGTCTAAATTGCTTTCCTTTTATGTCTTTTGCTACCAAGTATTCCCCTGAATGATGTTGAGTATTTTTGTGGCGTGAATGATATGTTAATTTCTTTAGCAACATGTATTAATTGTCTCTGATTTCTTTCAGATTTGGACAATTATCTGTACATGCCACAGAACTATCTGCCTGATGTCGTTAAATCAGGTATTTATAACAATTTTTAATTGCGAAAAAAACCCAGCCGCATAGTTACTTTATCGAATCTCTTTCAAATTATGTTCAAAACATCATAGTAATATTAATAAAGTTTGGCAAATGCAGCAGATAGGTTCGTATGCCTGTTATTCAAAGAAATTGGACTTCACGCAAGCCTAGTGGTAGAGCGTCCGCTTCGAGTGCGACTCGATCTCCGGCCGTTTCATACCAAAGACGAGAAAAATGGTATTCGTAGCTCTCCTGCTTGACGTTAAGCATTGAAAGGGAATCTGGCTTCTCTTCTCTCGTACCCTCGTGGCGAGTGATTCCATCAGGAATATGGTGTCGGGAGTGATTAATATATTAAGTTGCAGAACATGCTTCACAATCGACCTTAAATAAAATAGAATAAACTAAGAATTTTATGGAGTATATGGGTTATTCATAATTTTGATGACATTTTCTGGAATAGAATTTCTTCTGCAATGTAAGTCTAAATGAAAAGTCTTAGGTTTGTAGATCAAAGCTTTACCTTATGGGTGATCAGACAAGTCCGAGTGTTTTTTATGGATATTTGCACATGATTTCAGAGATTTGTAAATTTAAAGCAAATATGACCGCATAATTTGCCATTATTTTACGTATCAATATTTATGTTATTTTTTTTTGTCTGTAGAAAGAACGAAATAGTGTCGTTCCTTGTATAGACACGGTATGACATATATACTTTTGTTAAGCAAGGCCCAGGATTTGTTCTATGGCTTCCGGTTAATCAAGCATGCAAAACTGCCTTTCGAAAGTCACATAAGAACATTTCATGTAATTAGTAAATTTAGATTAATCTACTGGAAAGCAGTTTTTGCAATAGTAAATTCAATAAAAGGGGACAAAACTTGACTATATCATGGATTGTTATTTTGCAGATTTTTCTCTTTTAAACCCAACACTAGTTTATGGAAATAGAACTTACCCAAGAAGGAGCAGCACGTGGAATAATGGTAAGTGAATCCTGCTGTGTAAGACTCATAATATGATTTTTGTTGTTTTGTCAATATGTGGTTTTTAAGGGTTAAGTCGATGGATTCTAACCTCAAACATTCGGTAAATTCAAACAAAAACCTACAGCATATAAAATATAATGTTTTTATTACACTGATGCCTAAACTGTTAAAATATGTCACATAAAGCATGGACATTTTATACAACATTTCAATGATATGTAACTGTATGGTTTAACGTTTTAACCGCAACACTTTAATAGCTTATTACATATACCTAATAATGCAATGTGCTCTTCCAACGGATGTATTTGAATCACAATGTTATCAGATATTAAGTTACAGGGCATTAGTCCACAAAAATCAATTTATATAAAATGTGGTCCAAACATTGCAGACTTTGGCAGAGTAACGTTGCCTCAGAATTACGAACAGATAACGACACCATGGTTACTTGTGGATTTTGGTAGGAATCTTATCGTTGTTGGATTGCAGTTCAAACGCCGTAAGCTGACATTCTTTTCAAGTCATTGTACATTATTAAATTCTATTATTATCAGCATAAAGTATAAAATGTTACAGTACGTTTATATAAATCGCATACACAATCATCTTTTACTAGTGATGAATAAAACCCTTCAAAACTAGTTTTAGGTCCATTACGAAAACACGTGTTTGTAACAATTTGAGTTAAATGGTATGCAAATATTTATGTACATTTACAATTCAGATTTTCTTACTGAATGCGAAACAACCAAATATTCGGGTTCGTTGGATAGAACACATAATGGGTACGTATGTCAAAGGTGGGAAGAACAGAAGCCACATAATCATAGTTTTACGAACGATGAGCAATATCCGGATAAGACGGTGTCGGATGCAGAAAACCACTGCAGAGATCCTAGCGGCATTGGCATGATTTGGTGCTTTACAAACTCTTCTCATTTAAGACGGGATTATTGTGCTAAGAAAGGTGACATTACTGTAACGAATATATTTGTAACACGTCTTTCTGAATCTTGTAAAAGTGTTAGACTGTACATGTAGTCGGGTTGTTACTAATTAATACTATGAATCTCTTTGTAATGATTGATACATTATTACATAATGATTTTGTCCACGATGCTTTGAACTGAAGTGCCAATCTGCTTACAAATACTAGAAAATCTTACTAAACATTTAGTTCACAAGGCAACACAAATAAACAATGTTGTGATATCTGTTTTCTACCTTTTAATATTTGCTTCTGATATCCGGAAAGGAAAAGGGTAACAATCGATTCAACATGTCTTCCTTTTTCATACAATAGTTTACAGTTTTAAAGAAGAGGACAGGCCTTTTTCGCAATGCTATATCAGTGAGGACCGGTGGAGATTAGACGAGTTCGGAGGGATTTCGTGTCGGTACACTGTATCCTATAAAAATGGTCTTTTATATTTAAAATTTCAAAGGTGAATCTTGCTTTCTATGTCTTTTTAGTTTGCAACGCAATTCTTTTATTGTGACCTATATTGTGTTTCAGTGATGATACTGACATAAGTCTGAATGGTACGTTTTTTTTTTTGTTTTTCTTTGTTTGTTTTTTACGCTCGTTCCGCTGCAACAAAGAAATAAGTATTGTGTACACTCGAGGACTTTTAAAACGCCCCATTTCTGCATTTGGAAACGTGACCAAAGAAGATTTTGGTACCGTATATATTTATGAAATATGCGTTATAAATAAGGGTATTTAGGTTGTATTTTTTCTTTGCTAAACGAAGCGTGACTACGCTAATGAAGCTACATATAATATTAGGATACATTTTTGTCCGGTATCTAAAGATTTGGTTGTAGCCGTCAGAAACGAAATAAAATGTCCTTTGTTATAATTAAAAAATAAATAGATCAAATTTTCCAGTCAGAAGAGATTTAGTGGATTCAACGTTGCCAAACGCAAATATTGGAAACTTTGATGTAATTAGAAACGTTAATGAGGTCGTGTCAAATGTGCGCCTACTGACTTCTGGTAAACATTCATACATTCTTTTCCACGATTTTTGACACGAAATGTTAACAATAGGGTGGCAAGATGCTGAATAAATGATTATTTTTTATCACTCAGACATGTTCAATATTACATGTGCATTTCACCAAGTTCTGTTCGGATACTCTTTCCAAGAAAGATGTTGTGTTACTTTGCGACTTGTGTTGTTTCAGAAATTATGAAGGTCGATATATCAAACTTGTTGGCAAAGAAGATATTGAAAACTCACAGTTTCACAGTTCTACGAAAAATATCCAAGTTTTGACATCAGAAAACATTTTATGTATGTTTTTGTTTCTAAATACAACAGTTCATCGGAACAATTAAATATAACTCCTGCCTAATACATATTGCTTGTATAACTGAATACACATTAAAGTGTGTATAATTATGAACCATTGATTGTTTCTATTTTCGTATATCTAAGACCTTACATGGTATATAGTTAATTATATGAATCGCTAGTATATAGGACAAAAATATATACCGACTGCAAAACTATCAGTTTCTCAAATTCCGTTGGCAGTAACTGATAAGTACAGAAATAGAAGCAATTTAAACAAATCTTTTAACCATGTCGTCTTTGTTTGTAAAATATCAGTGCTTAACATCGCGGCATTGCGAGATTGCAACTTGAAGTTTTATCAACTTCTTGTCTAGTCATTAAATATAGTATATTCTATTCATGTCATACAAAATATGAAACAAGTATGTTTAAAACCTACACAACGACACTGACTGTCATTCAGATGATGAAATGAAATGCAACACCGACCTTGGAATGGGTGATGAAAGTATCCAGGACAATCAAATATCAGCTTCATCATGGCAGCCACAATCTCCACCCACTTCCGGTAGACCATTCTCGTCAGGCTGGTGCGCAGATACATCGGACAGAAATCCATACATATTAGTAAAATATCTTAGCTAACTTTTTATTTACCGCCCTATAATCTTACAATTATATATTTCTAATCATTCATATACGTCATTACTTTAAAATTGTCTTTTCGGTTACAAAAACGCAAAAGATGCGTTTCGTCGTATATGCATGATATATTTCAACATTAAAAATTTCTGTAAAAGATCCTTTGCCTTTGGAAGCAAATAATGCAACAAAGCAGAATAATAGTAGACTCGGTTTGATCGAGTCTGTTCATGTGAGGTAATGAAATATGCAACACCTCTCACTCCCCTAGCACCGGTTTTAGTAGAATTATATTACATATCAATTAAATGTACTCTGTGATCCTAAAGGACCAGAAAATATAACAACACTGAATCTAAAACTACAAAACCTGTCCGTTTTTAACAACCTTTAGTCATTTTGTTTTAGCATTAAAATTGTATTGCGTGTTTAATCCAAATGATATTTTCTACATTTGAGCCACGCCATGAGAAAACCAACATAGCGCACTTGCGACCAGCATAGATCCAGACCAGCCTGCGCATCCGCGCAGTTTGGTCAGGATCTATGATTGTCGCCTTCAAAGCCTATTGCAACTAGAGAAACTGTTAGAGAACAGTATGGATCCTGACTAGACTGCGCGGATGCGCAGGCTGGTCTGGATCCATGCTTGTCGCAAATGCACTATGTTGATTTGTTGATTTACTTATGGCGCGGCTCATATGCTATTGACTAAACTATAACGTTTTAAGTTACAAATACTTTTGAAAACGCGGCCACAGTTTTTTTTTATTATTTACAACTGCACGTACTTACAAACTATAGACATGTTATATCAATTTTGAAAAGAAAATACCTTTATTTAAGGCGTTAGTAATCACGTCATTTTTTTTTCTTTTGATATTTTTTTTTTTTTTGATTTTGGAATGAAAGTGGGTTCGTTGATCCTCTTCATATTATAAATAATACTGAAGATATTTTAACCCTTTGGTATGCATATTTGTCACTTTAGGTTGACATGATGGTTGATACAATAGTAGAAGGTATTACATTCTTCAACTGGGAATTTGTAGACAGATACATTATCGATGGTATATACAAAAAGAAATACATGGCAGTTGGTAGCAAAAAGGTCCTGATTAGCCGCCGTTCTGAAGATAACACAATGCAAACAAACATGGTAAGATTTTTTCAGAGTATATTCTGATTCATTTACGTTTTTCCGGATTGTTCAATCATGCTGACTAGGAAGGAGGATAACGAGCAAACTGAGACACTGAATATGATAACATATCGCTTGGTTGTATTTGATGTTTCTGAAAGACCAACTTTAACAGTGTTTAATTGCAAACTGGTAGCCGTAGAAATGTCGCTCCTTTTAATTATGACGCTTATCAAAATGGACCTCTGCTTGTGGTGGTGTTTATTGGCGTATTGGATTTTACATCGTTGGCGTATTGGATTTTACATCGTTCATTACCTCTCATGAGCAGAATAATTGAACCTAATCTGCTATAAATGTACTTTGTTGTGATGTAATTCTCAAAGGATCTTCTTGAAGTCCACGAGAATAAAGCATGTAGTTGCTAAAAGGTGGTTAGATCATTCTGCGCAACGGTCAACGAAAAAAGAAAATGACGGATATTTTGCACATTCCTATAAAATCTTTAAATAAAATAGTTATGAATAAAAAAGGCAAAGAATAAAGTATAATTATATGTTTTAACATATTTACTACAGTCATAAGTTAAATATTAATCGGATTTCTCATGAATTGATTTTAACTTTCAGACTTACAGCTTTGACACGTTTTTGCCGATTGAACAACCACAAAGGTATTACCACAGTCCAATACTGGCCCGATATATCACAGTATATATCATGGAGTCAATGACAACATCTTCTAAATGCCTTCGCTTTGAACTTCATGGCTGTAAACAAAACGGTAAAATATTGATAAAACCTGCTACAGTAGCGATATGGACCTTGTAGTGGGTGTTCACAATGATTGCTTAGTATTGTTTAACAATATAATAATCAAAATGATTTGACTGATAAAAAGAAATGACAACATAGAAATGTAATTAAGAAACATTGTGTATACAATTATTAATAATTGCTTTATCTTTTGTATGTTAAATAGCACTTCCGGAACGAGTTGTCACCAACTGGACGTTGGAAGCCTCAAGAATATCTGGCGAAGAATCCATCACGTTTAGCAACTTGCATACCTTGCAAAATAATTCTATAATAAATAGCATTGCCTACCCAACATATTATTCTGGAGGTGTATCGTATTCTTGGATAATAGATTTTTCAGAAAGCAGACATATTCAACTTATTTTCACAAAACTGTCATTGAACATATACGAAGTAAGTTGACTCGTTGTACTGTTCACATTGCCCATTTGCAGTCTTATTTTGTATTCAAACTGTTAAATAGCACTCTTGTATTTAAAGTTGTCTTTATATTGCCTGTTATCTTATCAATTTATGTTTCTTTGTAAGCATTCGATTTTCTTCCAAAGTATTAAACAGATAATGGAGTACAGTTCCACTATAATGTTTTGTATGTGGTCTTACCCTATTTTAAGTCGTTATGTGTTTCTTTTGGATCACGGTTGTCTGTATGACTCATTCTAAACATCAATCGTCACAGATATAGCGATATAAGTGCTGTATGCGAAACCAGCCTTCAGACAGTGATTCCTTTACCTTCGTGATTGCAGACCCTTCATTGAGATACATAATATTAAGCATTCTGTATACTATTAATTATTATATTTTTAATATGCAGCAAAGTAGGTGGAACCAGTGCCAAGATAAGCTGACCTTCCTACCGGCATATAAAGAGGATAACTTTTATTTAGATGAACAGTTTAACGGCTTGGTATTCGTAGTCGAAACAAACTTGACATATCTTACCTTAACATTTACGACGTGCAGACCAGTTATGCAGATGAAAAGTGTTGGAAATGGTTTTGAAGCGGTTGTTCGATCTCAAGGTAGTTTCTGGATACAAGACCTAATAACAAAAATACTATAGCAAAAACCGGCATTTTTTGTATTAAAAGTCAACTTACAGACATTTGATTATTGATCTTTGTGGAAATGTTATTTAAATTACGGTTTTCCTTTCTACATTTTTTTCAAAAGGAACAAAGGCACACACTATTTTAAAAGCGTTTGCGTTTATATATGTAAACAGGAATACATGATCAAACGCAAACGCTTTTGAAATATTGTGTACCTTTGTGCCTTTTAAAAAAATGTATGTAAAAAAGGAAAACAGTATCTCCAACATTTTCTGCAATGTTGAATTTGATGAGGTTCAGATTTTTAAAACGATTTTGAAAATATAAAGGTTTGTGTGCTTGATGAGCAACATATGGACCTCTTTCAGTATACCATATTGGGGAAAATAGAAAAATCACAATTTTGCTAAAAGTTTCGTTATTATTTTTTTCATCATAGAATTAACTGAAACTTTTCGCAGACGTAAAATAATACACTGTCTATTATGTGGTCAAATGTAATTTTATTATAGGTTCTTAGTTTGTTTTTCATTCAATCATGATTTAAAATATTTGCAAATTAATGAAATTTCAGTTGATCATTATTGTCTTATAAAAAGGACGTTTGCCTTTTTTTCTAATGATCGCATATCATACGCACGATGATTTTCTTTTGCGTAAGCCGGGTTTAGGCTCCGGATAAATGACGTTACGACAATATTCAGATTTATAGCTTATACTCAAAACTTTGTACTATATCTGATTGTCATATAACTAAACTGTGTTGTGGGATCTCAGCATAGTTTATAAAATAACAGTTAATTACATGAGATGACTGTTCTATGGCTGTTTCAAAAACATGAGTTTTCGATATATAATGTAAGTTTTCGTCTACCTGTCGCTTATGTGATGATCATAAAAAGGACAAAATCTGTCTTTCAATTTAGAATTATTCCCCATGATGTTATATAAATAGATTTATTCTCCACAGATTAATTAGTTTGTCTTAATTCTAGGGATTCCAACATGTTTCTCTGCAAGACGAGACACGGAGAACATAGTCTACAATAAATGTGGTCAACCAACTATGTTAATAACGGCTCAGTCACGGCTTAACTTTCCCATTTCAAACGCACCTGAACAGTGGACCATTAATGTGAAGAGGTCATCTTTACATTTGAAGATACTTTATTTCAATGTGAGATGTGACTCAGGTATTTCTGTCATATTTTGTAGATTCAAACACTATGGCGTCAACTTAAACAAAGATAACGACATTATATGAAATTGAGGACAGGATGACTTAGTCTTCTATTATTCTGTTTGGTTGCATTATTTGCTTCAAAAGGATCTTTTTACAGCTTTTATTAACTATCACAACAGCAATCTTAAAGTTTTGTAAAAAGTCTCCCCGTACTTGGGTTCAGTGTTGTTATATTTTCTGGTCCTTAGTAATCATGAAGTCCATTCAATAGATGTTCAGTAGAGTTCCGCTTAAGCCGATGCTAGTAGGGTGAGAGGCACATTATTTTTGCACAGATTTTAGTTATTTTTATTATATCCATAATCGTTAGTCTATTTTTGTGACAATTTTAGTTCAAGCGAAAACATGACTAACACGTAAACATGGATATTTCCACAGATCATCAAAGAGCTGGCATTCGAATTTCAAAAAGAAGTCAATATATTTTCAGGTTCTTCATTGATAATCAGTGATCGATTTTCTGGAAGTAGAACCTACTGCAATTTGAAAAAGGCTCCTACAGAATGGTATTCGGATACTGAGACAGTACACATCATATATGAAAAGGGAAAAATATTAGGAGAAGCTTCTGGTGCCAGAATATCTGCACGAGACGGTTTTCAAGCACTGTATAGGACATTTCAAAAACCAATGACTCACCTGATAGATATGCAGAAAGCACATGTCAGAGGTTTGATCAATATTATTACATCTTGCTAAATATTCATACAAATTTTCATAACAAATATTCTTTAACAAAGTGCTGGCTCTGATATTTCTTTTAGAACAATTTCTATAATCTGTTACTTCTTTCGCGATATGAATAAAATTTCTTTAATTTTTCTTTTGTCATTGCAGCTCTAGTACAAATTGCCGCGCTTGAAACTTACTGGGGTAAGTATTGTTTAATCGATGTGTAAGTGAATGGTTTATCATATGTGATGTTTATAATTGTTCTAATGTAAAATGTTACATAATCACATTTATCCTGATAATAATGAATAAACATTTGTGTTTTTGGAATAAACATTTGTGTTCTGCTGAGTAGTGCTTCAATATCCTCTTCTCTTGTTAAAAGAACCCTTAAACTAACTGTACGAACAATGACCAAATATTTCTTTTTAAGTACCCTTGTAAAAGCATTCATAACATTGTTTTCGTTGCAGATCCTTTTTGGAATAATGCAACGCTTCTAACATATGAAGGTAAATACTGTTCACTGGTAAAATATAGAAAAACCTGTATTTGTATTTTATATTTAAGATCATTGCTAACACCAGTCTCTTAAAACATGCACCCGTAACAGAAACGTTTCTTTTCTGCCTATCCATGACCATCAAGCGGCTATGGTTTGATTTGAAACAAACTTGCAAAGTATCTTTAATAACAGTAGGTCTTGGATTCCATGATGAATCCGTCAGGTCCAATCATAGGTTCCGGAGTTATGGCCCCTGTAAATTTGTTGTTATTAACCTTGTTAACAACATAGAAATGACATTTTACATCCGATTTTAACCACACTTACATACTCCCTAAGTGGAAATAAGATCTCGATTCCTTTCGAAATCCAGCTACACTCCTTCATGGCCCTTTCACCCGTATAGAGGTTTCATTTATGCTTTGATTTGACATAAATTTACACAGAATGTTTATCTCGCCATTTCTAGGCCGTGTTCGAAACTTGAATATGTTAAGTGAAAAACTAGGTCACTAGGTCAAATCAAAGGAAAAGTTTGTTCACAACCTAGAGGCCACATTTATGATTCTACCTTCATGAAACTTGATCAGAATGTTTATCTTGATAATTCCTTTGTCAAATTTAAAACTGGGTCATATAGGTCCAAAATTAGGTCACACGGTCATTTCAAAGAAAATGTTTGTTAATACTCTTGAGGTTACGTTAATGATCCTATCTTCATTAAACTTGGTCAGAATTTTCATCTTGATGTTTGGACAAGTTCGAAACTGAGTTATGTGAGGTCAAAACCTAGGTCCCTGTCTCAAATCAAATCAAGGGGAAAGTGTGTTTACCTTTACACTGTAGAGGCCACATTTATGACTATATCTTCATGAAACTAGGTCAGAATGTTTATCTTGATGATCCCAATGCAAAGTTTATCAGGTGAGCGACATAAGGTTTTTTGTAGTAGTAGTAGTTATTGTTGTTTTTTGATAAGGTCGCTTACTCCGAATCGCTTGCTCCTGAGCACTGTGGTTCCTAAACCTCGCTCTGGCTGAAGACTTCTTTCATGTAAAAAAGTCATCCAACCGCCCATGCTTGAAATAATGGTTAAAGGGACACATTGACTCTTTCTCAAGTATGACAGAATTTGAAATTCGCCATATGGCCTACACTTATGTCTGTAGTACGTTAAACCAAACAAAAAAGTCATTTTTGTTCTAACTCCTGTTTCAGCGTTAGACATGGCCGAGCAAGACAGCAGTACAGTGTTAAAACTCACAATGAAAAACATGCGTGATTACTCATCCGATAAGCATGGTTTTTGAATAAAGATTTAACGAAAAGCTATTAACAAGCTTTTTTTCGTTTTTTCTTCTTTTTTTTTTTTTTTTTTTTTTTTTGGCTTTTGTAATCTCGGAGGATTTATACCGATTATTAATTTATTAAAGCAAATACAATTTAACGGGATTGAATTATTTGTTCTCCTACATGCGAAAATCCGGCTTTGTAATCCTCCTTTAACATAAAACCCTTCGAGACTTTTCTCAAAGTCCTCTTTGATCGTTATGTTTTACGTATGCATGATCAGCAGAAAAAGAAATTAATCATATAAGTATAAGTGCTTTCTTCAACATTTTTCAAAGGTAATAAATTCGGAAAGTGATTTAGCATAATTTTATTCTCCAGTTTTACACGTGCATAAACACCAGAAAGATAGTATGATTACATGAATAATATTTAAAATTATTCACATTTTTTTCACAGGTTGTTCAATGAAATTTGGAAAATGTTATAACATATACGCTGGAGCAATTAAATCATGGAAAAAGGCAGGAGACGAATGCTGGATTAGACAGTCAAGACTTGTTTCTATCCACTCTGATGAAGAGCAAGAACTGATTAAATATATATTACGAAACTTCAGATTCGTTGACCTAGGAAGCGATACACTTGAAACTGCCTTTTCTTCCAACAGAACAGATCCAGACTATTTTTCTCACATCGGTAAGATAGAAAGCTTTCCAGCAGCCATTGAATACATTCTATTATCGATCCCAACATTTTATCCCTTATCATTCTAAATTTCTATAATGAACTTATCCATCTTCCAATTTTGACAGTACCATTAACTGTTTAAAAGGGTTCTTACCAAAGCGATACTGGTTTGATAGCGAACAGTGCTGATCGTGATCAGAATGCACGGATAAGTCATTACTGATACCACGGACGATTTGCATGAAAATAGTTTCGGATGTGATATACTGTCGAATAAATTATATTTTTATATTCCAATATGCAAACATATTTTGTCAGTTTGAAACACTTCATTCATGTCATGTTAACGTTTTTCGTGTTGTTTATTGCACCCTTGAAGTAACATGTAAAGTGTAAGGAAAATGGCTTTGATAGTTGAGCCTGTACACTAGACGGCCTTCGTCAAATCAAATCATCATTGGTTGTCAAAGCGGACATTTTACTTTTACGTAAAGCAAATTTCAAATACGGATATTATTTTACTGCCGTAATTGGTGTTGTGTTTTACATAGGAATATATTTACAGGTCTATCGCGTGTGACAAGTGAAACTGGGATGAAATTGCATTTGTGGGAGGACGGTTCTCCAGTCACATTTTCTGCCTGGTTAGTTTTTTATGTATGCTAGAAATCTGTTTAAGCTGATGCTTAGGTTCTTGAAGTGTGTTACATTTCACGAACAGATTCAAACTGAGACTGCTACTTGTTGATAAATGCTTTCTATAGTTCCAGTGAAAAGATGTTAATTATTGATAATGTTTAAGTTCATTAATATGGATAATAAAAAAGGGCTTTTTTAGTGCCAACATTGAAATCAAAATTTATTGCATTAGAGTTATTGATTTTAACAATATCCGTTTGAATCTAATATATTCTGTGTTTTATTAGATACACGTGCCGTTTTCAGTGAAAAGGACCGCCCTTGCTTAAAGTATGCTAAAATGCTTATTACAAGAATTATATTCGGGCACCAGCAGCAAAACAATTTTTTTATCAAGACTGTTTGTAATTTGAAGTATTTTCAATTCTTAATCTTCGTCAGAATATCAGTCGGAACATTTATCAATAACAATTTATTAATTGGTTTTGAGTCACAGTTACAGGACATGCTGTCACGCTGTCGGAAATTATTATAATATATATATTTGTCTATTTTAGTTGTTTTCAATTTGATAGACTTTAATAGATATGATATTAGACTATGACAAAGATAGGTATTATTCAGTAAGTTGCTAATGGAGTGCATCTTAAGCTCCAGATTTGTAGCGTTTAGTAGATTTGTCTTCCTTGCTTATGAAATCTATTTTAGTGTGCATGTCATAAAAAGAATATTACATGTATGTAATTTCAGTGCTGTATTCTATTGAGCGAGTTATATTATTCTACCATTATTTGAAATAAAGGGCAAGCTCAACTGTTTCATAAAGTTTTCTTTACAGTCACTGTGTCAGGGACGTATCAAAATTTATCGGACTTCTTTCTTACCTAGTTTATGCATTTGACAAATTGTAAATAACAAATACGTTTAAAAGATAAAACAAACATTCTAGCCACATGTATAAAGTTCTTTGTCGTTTACTTTTCTATTTACTTTGATTTTTAAGTTGAGCGTTGTTGTTGTATCGACACTGTAGCACTGATGTTTAATCTACAAAGTTTATAACATAAAATAACCAGTGACACAGTTTAAATCAGGAAACGTTCCAAACGAATGATATCAATTCACTCTGTTACTGAAGTGATATTAATAGTTAATGAAATCAAAAACCTCCGAATGCAAACTCTAACCATTCGCCAACATTTTAAAATTTTGAGATCACAATAGTGATGAATTACCGAAAGATTGAAGTTTTTCCTTGCCACAGTATTACATCATAGAGAAATAATTTATTTGTATGTATTGCTCTTTTTTGTTACTAGTTTGAATAAGCGAAAATCCAGAAAAAGCATACGTCATGCATATGCATGTAGTAGGCACCTGGTTTGATCTAGGTTTGGGAAAATGCAGACAACTGCAACATTTCTATTCAAGATATTATTACAATATTGCTTTTGTATGTACATTTAAATTTGAAACAAAAATCTTTTAAGGAATGCGGAGGAGCCCTCAACAAACGGGGACTGTACTCGCATGAGCTTTCATCTCTTCAACACAAATAACACCTGGGAGACCGTAAACTGTGAAACTGGAAAGGCGAATTATTTCATCTGTGAACATCGCCTTACAGATGATATGTTTAGTAAGACCTAGCATTATGATACAAAATATTCAAAATTAAATTAAAAGCATTAGATCTTTCGTTATTTCAGTAACGAATGTTACAGTTATTAAAACATATAGAGATATCCGGACGCCATAAATATTATCTGTACGATTTTATCTGCAACACTAACGCCAAATATTCATAAATATTTTGTGTTCGATCTTCAAATTTCTGGTTTATTAACAAATTTCGCTAAAATAGTGTTTTTCGTGAATATTTCCCTTACCTAAAGGAATCAAATGAAAGTTACATATTATTCTATAATTATTCAACCATGACACTAGCAGTTTTTATACTCCCAGAAGGGTAAGCATTTAGTCGCCGCTTCGTCCGTCCGTCCTTCCCGCATTTCTTGTCCGGAGTATTTCTCAGCAACCACTGGTTAGAATTAAGCTATATTTCATAGGAAGCTTCAATATTAAGAGGAGATATGCATATTATCTTCGTGTTTCGGTCAGATGATTTTTCATTGGGTTATTGCCCTTCGATTATTCAACAATAGTATACTATAGTACAATTCTTGTCTGGAGTATTTCTCAGCAACCACAGGTTGGGATTTAACGAAACGCCATAGGAAGCTTCACTCTTAAGAGGAGATACGCATATTATTTTTATGCTCAAACTGAATGATATCGCACCAGTTATTAATTATTCAGCAATATTATACTATAGTACAATTCTTTTCCAGAATATTTCTCAGCCACCACTGGTTAGAATTTAGCCATAATTTATAGCAAGTTACATCATCAAGAGCAGATGCGCATATTATCTTCGTGTTCCGGTCGGATGATTTCTAATTGAGTGATTGCCCTTTGATTTTTTAACAGTAGTATATTATTGTACAATTCTTCTCCGGAATATTTCTCCGCAACCACTGGCTGGAAGTTAGCCATACTTCATAGGAAGTTTACTTTTCAAGAAGAGATGCGTATGTAACGTCATGGTTCAGTTGAATGAATTTTCGCTGATTTATTGCCCTTTGATTATTCAACATAAGTAAGCTATAGCGCCATCATAGTCAGGAGTATTTCTTAGCAACCACTGTCTGGAATTCAGCGAAAATTCATAGGACGCGTGGTGCAGATATTTTCTTCATTATCCGTTGGAATGAATTTTCAATGAGATATTGCCCTTTGATCATTCAACATCAGTAACCTATATGTGCCCAGTAGGTAAATTCCACTGTTGTTCATTTAATATGCACTTTTCAGGCAGCATCTGTCAGTTTTACCGAAATTTATTGTCTAATTGGTGTGCACGATTTTGAAGTTAAATCTTTTTAAAATAAAATTTATCAATTCAGTCGCGGTATTCTTTCATATGAATACGACAATAAATTGAGTTTAAGTTTGAATTATGTCACATCTATATGAAACATTACACCTGTGTCAATTGGTCCATCTGACGTTTGTTATCTGTTATTACTCCATGTATATACGTCAAGATTAATTATTCATTTTAGAGAACTTACAGCTATTTCAGACACTTTTGTCCCGCACATGTACAATGGCACTTTGAACGTAACCTTAAGCGGTCTGCCATGCCAACGGTGGGATGCACAAACCCCATGGACTCATCGGTATAACAAGGACTATCAGTTTCCGGAATTGAGCGTTAGTGATGCGGAAAATTACTGCCGGGACCCTAGTAGGGAAGGATACATTTGGTGTTACACTACAAGTCCAGACATACGTTACGATAAATGTTCCAAGGAGGGTTTGTTATTTCTTGTAAATTCTAACATGACCCGATTTGTTTTCCTATTAAACAAAGATGGCTGATATTTGTTTGTTATTGTGCAACAATTCATTTTTCTGACGTAATAATTATCACGTCATAGCGTCAAGCGGCATAGCGGCGCTGAAAAACAAACCAACAGAAAACAGGCAAAAATTTGGTGGACGAACTAAAGGATGTACAAAAGAGTCCCTGATAACGCGTTAAAATCGAAATAATGTTTCTCATAGACTGATTCGCTCTTGCGCTCTCGTGATATAATTCTTTCGCATCTTAACTCCATACAATGACTTTAAGTCACTAAATAAGATATATTATTTCTTAAATCTATTTCCAAGTCCCATATACTAATAAGTTAAATGACAATATATTTCAGCATTGTTAGTACAATTTTTGTACTTATAATTGTCGTAAATATATTGTATTAGCAAATTATAAACATTACATTTTTGCAACAGCTTTTTTAACTTCCATACATACATTTTATCTATTTTATTGAAGTTATTTAGATTTCATACATGCATTATACATTTCAAAATATTTCAAGAAATTTCTAATATCAGTTTTTTTTTACAAAATTAAGCTATGACTGTACACTTTTTTTCTAGCAGATGTTTTGCGTAATTGTATTTCTGTACAAGCATTGCAAAGGAAATGTTCAGGTTTGATATTTGAATAGATAGTGTCTCCATTATAAAAAAATGACGTATAAGTGTGTTGTTGTGATCTAAACCACCAATGCTCTTACCCTAATCACTCTACACGGAAGTCCAATGCAAAGAATTGACTAATCATGTAATTCGTTTCTTTCTACAGAGTCAGGCGATATTCGTACAGCTCAGTATACCGGAAAATTGAGCAGAACATCTTCTGGTAGAACTTGCCAGCGTTGGGATGTTCATGAACCTCATGGACATAACTACAAGCTTTTGTCACTTTTCCCTGATGATTCGTTTGAGGATGTGGCGAACCATTGTAGGGACCCGTCTTATGAAGGTATATTATGGTGCTATACGACAGACCCGGATTGGAGATGGGAAGCATGCAACTCAAAAGGTAGAAGTATTTACTAACTAACTTTTTTCTAAATTTGTTTTTTATAGTGGATGTAACTACTAGTTTCAAACTGAGTTAGAATTAAAGACAATTAGCTGAATTGGTGATAAAGATATTGACTGAATTAGTGGCGAAGACATTAAACTAATTTGATGATAAAGACATTAAACTGAATTGAAAACAAAGACAATAAACTGAATTGTTAATAAATAAAATCTGGAAAATAGATAGACATCACACATTACACTGAAATGCTGATAAAGATATTGTTCTGAGCTGGCGATAAAGACGTTTATATCTGCATTGGTACTAAATAAACATATTTACTGAATTGGTGATAAAGATATTAAATTGAATTTGTGTAAAAGACTTGACACTGAATTGGTGCGGAGATATTTACTGAGGCGATTAATTTTTAACATGTAAAATTATTATAGGTTATAAGCTTTGTATCGGGAATTATGCACGAGTTCTTCAGCGGAAATATTGCACGACTTTAGGAACGCAATATTCTTCCGCTGAAGAATGAGTGCATATTTCCCGATGCAAATATAATAACCTTTATATTACATACGCATCTACACGTATAAATTTTATGTAACTATCATAAATATGTTCAATACCCTGAGTAGGATTGACAATACTGAACTTAATAGAAAAAAGTAGTGCAACAACACACACTAAATTACGTCATGCACCCGATTAAAATTCAGGCGTCAGTGTATGGGAAAATATTGACGTTTCCAATACCAATGTAACTTAACGGGGAATAGAAACGAGTATGTAATAATGCAATGTGTAGAGTTTTATAGTTTTCTAAAGCGCTCTTGAATTTCCTATAGTACTCAGTTGTACAAGAAATCGTATTTGCCGCCAGATATTATGTTTCGTTCTATGCAGCACACCCTGTAGTCTTCTGCGTACATACATTTCTATTATTAGTTTTTATTGTCAATATAATTCTAACTGAAAGAATGAATAAAAACAAGAATGAAATATTTCTATATTTTTACCTTAAGACTAACTAACTAACACTGAATCAAATGTATTACAACACAGCTCTATATTGTAAGTCAAGGGAAGTAACTGCAACAGTCTTGATATAGTCTTTCATTAGTAGCATTACTATATTGAACAATACAACACATACTACTCTAATTAGACCCAACGCCTCATTGTACATATTATTAAACATATATTATTTTATTTTATCATTAAACTTTGCTGGTATTTCTGAAGAAAAATATATTTCGAAAGCTTATCATAAAAAACTTAACTAACAGTGCATATATCATTCTGTAAATGCTATACCATTTCAAACTAAAGTCTATTTGAAAAAGAGTTATGCCATTTGATTGATGGATGGATGGATGGATGGATGGATGGACGGATGTTTTTTTGTTATAACTGCTACTATTATCATTATTAACATTATCATAATTCATGTCATATTAGATACAGCAGAGGATAGGTGTTACCTCACACACTCATCATATTTAGGCCGGTGGAATTTGACACGATCTGGGATAGACTGCCAGCCATGGAATTCCCTTGTACCACATGATCATGAACTATTTTTAGACTCACAGTTTCCTGATGGATCGGTAGCCGAAGCACATAATTACTGCCGTGACCCATATAATGAAGGATTCTTATGGTGTTTTACGATGGACCCTGCAACTAAATCTGAGCCATGTTTGTTTGATTGTAAGAATATATATAATCATCCGGTTCATACAAATATATTGACTGTTATCATTTCTAGCCCTTTTGTCTTTCTGTAATGAATTATGCTAAATGATGGTCTTTTGAGAGTGTGGTGTGTAGAAATATTAATCATCACACATGAACAGAATCAATTTAACAAAGACTTCGGTTATTTCCAGTTCAACTTAGCTAAAGGCTCATGGTGAGCTTTTGTGACCGCTTGATGTCCGTCGTCCGTCGTGCATCCGTCAATAAGTTCTAAAACAAATCTTCTTCAAAACTACTGGGCAGATTTACACGAAAGGAAGTGTCCTTGGGTACCATTCTTTTAAAATTGCACAAAGAATTAAAATCCATGCAGAACTGTGGCTGCTATGGCAACCGAAAGTAAAATCTTTAAAAATCTTCTTGTCCAAACCCACATACTCTAGGGCTTTGGTATTTGGTATGTAGCATCATCTAGTAGTCCTCTACCAAGCTTATTCAAATTAACTTCTTTAGCGTCAAATATGTCCCGACCCTGGGTGTCGCAAGGTTTGCATAAACTTGTATAGGGAAAACCTTGAAAATCTTCTTGTCCAAAACCACAGGATCTAGGGCTTTGATATTTGGTTTGACTAGTGGTCCTCTACCGAGATTGTTCTAATTATCTCCCTAGGATCAAATATGACCCCGCCCTTGGGGCCGCATGGTTAATATAGGCTTATATATGGAAAGACTTGTCCAAAACCACAGGGCCTAGGGTTTTTAAATTTGGTATGTAGCATCATCTGGTTAGCCTCTATCGAGATTGATCCAACTCCCTCTAGGGTCAAATATGGTCCCGTCCTGGGGGTCACATGGTTTAAATAGACTTATATAGGGAAAACTTTGTAAATGTTCTTGTACAAAACCACATGGCTTAGGACTTTGGTATTTGGTATGTTGCATTTTTTTAGTAGTCTTTTATTAACCAAGATTGTTCAAATTATCCCCTGGGGAAAAAACTGGCCCCGCCCGGGGGGGGGGGGGGACATGGTTTAAAGAGACTTGTGTAGGTAAAAACCTTTAAAAATTATTGTCTTAAACCATAAATATTATTGTCTTAAACCATAAGGCCTAGAGATTAGGTATTTAGTATGCGGCATGCTCTGGTGGTTTTCTACCAGGATTATTCAAATCATGACCCTGAGGTCAATAATTTCCCGCCCAGGGGGTCCCTTGTTTTACATTTACTTATATAGGAAAATCTTTAAATATCTTCTTGTCCAGAACCATAAGGCTCAGTCCTTAAAATTTTAGTTTTTAGTATTGAATAGTGGTCAGATATCAACTGTGTTCAAACCATGAAACTGGGTTCAAAATTGACTGCGTCCCGGGGTCATAAGATTTTACATTGGCTTATATAGAGAAAATCTTTTTTAAAAATCTCTTCTGAAACAAAAAGGCCCAGAGCCTAGATGTTTGGTATGTAGCATGTTCTAGTAGTTCACTACCAGGATTATTTAAATCATGACCCTGGGGTCAATATAGGCAACGCCCGGGTGGTCCTTTGTTACATAGACTTATATGTTTTTCAAGCAAAGGCAAAGAAATTTGGTCCACAAGTGTAATGTTTGATACAGATTTCAATACACATCCCGAATGGTCTTAATCGTGACCTACTGACCTACCTTTTCGTTTTTGAAGTAACAGCATAGGAACTTTGTCCACATGAACAAATTTTGATACAGATTTCAATACTCATCTTAACAAGTAGTCTTGATCATGACCTACTAATCTACTTTCCTGTTTTTGACGTTACAGCATAGAAATTTGGACCACTTATATAATTTTTGATTCAGATTTCAATATTCATCTTGAATAGTCTTAATCTTGACCTACTGACCTACTTTCTTGATTTTGAAGGTACAACGTACTAATTTGGTCTACGTGTATATCTTTTTATACAGATTTCAATATCCATTGTTAATATTCTTGATGCTGACCTACTGACCTACTTTCATTTTTTTGAAGCCACTGCAAAGAGATTTGGACCACCTGTCTATTTTTTAACAAATTTTAGTATTGAATAATCTTGACCATGACCTACTCACCTAGTTTTATTTTGTTTTTGAAGCGTTATAACATAAATGTTTACATATTTATTTGTGTTACTGCGTCAAGATAAACTAATAAGAATTCCAACAACATTCATGTATAGATAAAACATGATGGGCACGTGGATGCAGGAGTTTTCTGTATACAATGCTTCCGAAACATTAACATTAGATGGAAGTCGAGTATTTTTGTTAATAATCCTGTGCTATTCCTAGACATATCACCTGAACGGATACTTCTTTCTTACAAAATATCGTTGTCTCATAATGGTCGGTATTAACACTTTATATTTGTTGTTTTACATACAGCTGTGTCAACTAACCAATAAACCCTGCAATATTTCCAAATCAATTGCTCGCCACTGCTCTTTTCTAAGAGCGATTACTTGACGAAATAGCTGTGTTGTTAAAGGGATTCTCGGGTACAGTTTATTTCAAAGAAAAGAATAATGATTCTTTCTTTATTTGTGTGTGTGCGTATGTGTGCGTTTGCGCGTGAGCGTGCGTATGCGTGTGCATGTATTGATCGTGTGAGTGTTTGGTTAGGCTGCGTGTTTGTAATTTGGCTTTCCCTGTCGGGTATTCTTCCTTGTTTTCATTCTATTTAAAACAATTAAAAGGCAAAGAAAAGAGACCCTTTTGTCTAATTACAGCAGTCACAATAAGCCGCATGTGAACTTCAAACTATAATTGCTTTACCTTGTTCGTGGTAAAAATGAAAAGCATTAAAAACCGAAGTGGAATGTGACATTTTATAGCTATTTTTAAGGTTTTTTCTAACCTGGCAGACATGGATCAGGTTATCAAGATCATGAACGTTGTTCGTTTACGTCACAAAAGTAAAAAACCATATATCTGCAAAAGTACGAAACCATAAATCTATATTAACTAAGCATGTCAGCAAAATGCGAACAATGTTGTTTTTACAATGATTAGAAGGAATATCTGATGACTATGTTATTAATTATCTTTGCGATATTTTTTCAATATCTTCATCCTCCTTGGTTATTAGTTTGTGATCTGAATCACAAAAGAAAAACATTTTTGAATTTTTGAATTTTATTGAGGTCATTATCATTGTCTTACTTTTCTACACAAGATATACGTGTTTAAAAATTGCATTTAGATAAATATCAGCTCAAGAGTTTTACAATGGATTTAGTCAACACGAATAAGACGGCTTCGTGTCGCAATGGCGATAATATATCGTGGAAAAATTTGTGTGATGGTATCCCTAACTGTCTGGACCTCTCGGATGAAGTAAACTGCACAACTAACGGTAACTGAATAAATGTTATAATTATGGTAGTGTGTCCGTAATTACAGTCGGCAATTTCCGTGTGATAAGATGTTCTTGCTTGGTTATTCGGTTTTCTTTGAACGTACATGTTGCCAAACCTGTTTTTGGCTTTTCGTTCGAACCGCAGAAAACCGAAAAAAAACTGTAATTTGTCGATTGTCATCATGGGTCTAGTACCTTAAGATGTACATAGGTTGTATTTTACATACTGAATAGAAATGCACAAGTTTTATGGCATAAAATGATCAGTTGTGTCTCTTGTAAATTTGTTATAAATCTTAAAGCACCATTTGAATTGTATATCTGATATAATAAATAATCTAACGTTTGTATTTTAGTCAATATACTATAGAATTTCATTTGACTAACCTTAAGGAAATATTGAATGTATAAATGATACAACGAAGGCAGGAAAAAAAGGGTAAGATAGCCAGGCAATACTTCATTTAGGAGACTAAGCAGTCAAATTACTGGTAATCATTCTTTTATTGCAGTGCACCAGCTTATGCTGAACAGATCAGTTCCCGCTGACAACTTGGGCCCAACAAAGAAACATTTGCTGTTTCAATGCAAAAGTAACGAATGGGTGTCAATGCTGGCTCGATGTGACAGATTGATAGATTGCATTGACGCCTCTGATGAAATCAATTGTTCATACAGTCAGGGTATGGCTTAATGTTTGTAATATGTAGGCCTCTTTTTAGTCTTAAAATGTCTTCTGCAGTTACGTTTCTTGTTAAGAAATATGCAATAAAAACTGTGTCCGGTCAATGTATAGTTTTTGTATGAGGAGCGATTTACTATTTTGCCAAAATGTTTGAATTTTGGTTGACACGTGCTTTCTTTCAGTATTTTCATTTTCAGTCTTGTGAACACTTGAACTTAAGCTTTAAATTGTATAGTTTAATTTGTTTATGGCTTCAAGTGTCTACTTGCTACAGTCACGAAATACCCTTTTGTAACGCACAAGTACTATACTTCCACATTGTGTAAATCACAACTCTCATGTTTTCAGAAATACATATACACTGTTTAAGGTTTCTGACAGTTATTTTAAACCTAAGAGTAGTATTGACCATTCCGTTGGTTAGTGATTTACCTGGCGAGGATAGCTTTGTCTTACATTGTCCCTGTTATGTTTGAACATGGAAAGCCTAATAATCCGCAAGAGGTATGTTTTAACTCATGAGTGGTGTTTAACCAGTGACCGTTTCATGGTGATGGCACATTATGTTCTTCAATATCTTTGTTTTATCTTTATTTTCTTATTGTTTTATTTGTATACTATGTATTTTAGTGTAAATGTCAATCACTTATACATCCGAAGTTGTGGGGTATAGTTTCAAGTCGCCTTCGTTACTGGACCGTTTGCCTGTGTTTGTATTTGTAGATTGTAGGGTATATAAAATATCATATTTAGTATGTTTTAATATATGGAAGCATAAGGTGAAACTATCACTTTATCCATTCTCTTATCTGTTCTGTTCCGTTAAAAATTGTAGGAAAATCCGTATGTTCCAAAAATGAATATGCATGTGAAGATGGCGGTTGCATACATATAAGTCAAATGTGTGACTTTATAGTAGACTGTATGGATGGATCAGATGAAAACTGCGGTAAGGATACTTTCAATGCATCACGATGTAGTAAATCTGATTTCAGTCACATCACTAAAATATATGCATATTGATGTACATAAGTTATAAATTTATCACGTCAATATAATATACAAGTATGATTGTGTTTTAGTCATCGTAACGGAAAGTCTGATATAGAAAACAATTTTTTTTCTTATTTATGTCAAGAAAATATGCACATGACACAAAGATATTTAAACCCGCTTCCTATTTGTCGACACCTTGTCAACTTTTCTATCGGCATTCTGCCTAAGCTAGAAAACCCAAGATCTAATTTTGAAAAACCTAATATTTATTTCTTCTGAAGGCTTAACTTCAGCAAGGGATACTATCGCGAGTTCATTTCGAAAATGTATTACTCAATATTGTAATCATTTTCAAACGGCAGCCTTCCAATGGGACAATTTCAAAATTGAAATCAAACTTATTTATGTAGTTTATTATCTTGAATCCGACAGTTTCCAAGAAACTTCCTCGAGAATAAACGGCTTCGGTGAGCTGATATTAGTTAGGAAAATGATATTCATTCTGATGACAACAGTATATAGTGTTTCAACAAAGTGGATGTATAATTCGTTAAGCAAGGTTGTTAAGAAAATAGTCTCGGTTGAACCTCATTCATTAAAAGTATTTGCATAGCGTATTCATATAGCGATGTCACTCCTAAATAATGTCAATCCTTAGATTACCCACTGTGCTTACCGACGGAATACCGCTGTAGAAATCAACAATGCATTCCGGAGAAAGACAGATGCGATGCATACAAACACTGCTTAGACGGTTCAGATGAAGAAAACTGTGGTAAGATAGATAAAACTTGTTTCTTGTTTCTACTCGTATGTATATATATTTTATCTTAGTCTTGTTGTTGCCGAAAGTCAGACAATAACCAATAGAAGAATCTTGCAAGGATCCCCTAATCATTTACTTATAACAAACGTTGCATTTGTTTTCTCATACTTATTTGTGTATTAGTACTTTGCTGCTTATGACCTGAAAAGAACTTGAATACTTGTATACTAGTACATGGTAAACATCAGTTTGGGTATAGACAATGTCTAGCAACTGAGAACATTTTGCAGATGCTTGCCGTTTATATTATTGTTTTTGTCCACGATAAATTTAATTAAACTCTGCATATCATAAGCGTAGCCAAGATGTTCTTAAAGTTATTCAGAGCAAGATGTTGACGTGTTCGGGTAGATAATCCGGCTGTACTGCTTTAGAGCAGATTCATATCTGTCATTTATGATTAAAACTGCTTGGGACAACCATAAACAATAAATTTCCTTCCTTAACAAACGAGGCGACGGCATGCCATCGCCATGGCACGACAGTATATTATATTATTTAAGCATGAGTTCAATCGTCGGCATGTCCCAAACGTAGGTCCAGGATTTGGGTTGATGAGAGGCGTGAGAGTGGAGTCTCTAGAGGAGTCGAGGTATACCATTTAAAAAAAACAGAAATGAGAATAACTTTTTGGTCCGTCTACTGTCTGATCCAACCGCTTTAGTAATGAATACTAGTTATGAATACTATTGATAGCAAGTTTTGTGAGCGAAGAGAGAAAAAAAATTCAGTAAGGTATGCTTGCAACTTTAAATTTTCCCTTATGTACATGCATCGATCAATTTTCAAACTTCTACCATAGTTTGAACATCGTTGGTCTTTGTAAAGTAATAAATATTTCGCATACAGATATATTTCACATGCAGATATATTTCACATGCAGATATGCAACAACACAAAGTAAGTAAAACTATATACAAGTTGGCAAGCGAAGCTAAACTAATAAAATACAAAACACATATAGAAATGACATAAAAGTTATGTTAATGAAATGAAGATTGCAAACTTTGTTGAAAAAGGGATTGCGTTTGCACCCGTGGTTCTCCCTCTGAAGCAAAATACGACTATTCTAACGTCAAAATTTGAATAAAGTATATAACATGACATCATGATTATTGCTTAAAATATTTATTCAATTAATTGCAGTATTCAGTTTGGTGAACTTTAGATAATTATTAAAGCAAAACTAATATCTTTACCGCGTTAACTTATATTGTAGAGCTGTTTAAACTCTTCAGATATCTGTAAAGACAACTCTTTCCACTGTGACCTTACCAGATGTATTCCAAGGCGCCTGGTTTGTGACAAATACATTGATTGTAAAGATGAAATTGATGAAACATTATGTGGCCAACCACTTCATTATTCTTGTGAAGAATGGTGGAATGCTGGTTACAGGAAAAATGGAATTTACAAATTAAGTATGATTATATTATTAAGCACGTGGTCTTGCATCATAAAAATAAGGCGTAATAGTCATAAATCGTTAACGGCTGAGTAATGGTAACTGGACTTAAATCTTATTGAGCAAACGTTTATGGTTATTTCATCAGAAATAAAGAAATCACGCTCTGCAATGTTTAGGTGACAGTTATTTCAATCAATGATTTATTGGTCTGTTTAAAAGATCTAGCACAGAATAATTGTAACTTAGTATGTTGTATTGTGTTTTATGGTGGTGATTACCTATGATTTGCATAAAATAATTGCGAAATACAGTATCTATATTGTGTATGCAGATTCCAACTTACAGTGTCATATAAAGGTCCAGACTTGCTTAAACTTTCTATACGTTTCGCTGAATTGATGTAGTAGTGTACGCAGTACTTAGTGAATTTAGTTAAGTTTTGACTACATTTTTTATTTCGAGTACACTGAATAAAAGATTGAATCAAAAGGCCCAAAAGAAATAAAATTTTGGAATAACAAAAACAAACATTAAGGACTTTAAATTGTCTAGCTTTCATTTAGCGGTATAGCCAAGTTATAACCGCACTATCAAAATAGTTTTCATGTAGGGCGACATATAACTTACTTAGGTGTGGTAGTTTATTGAATATACTCGGGGGATGAAACTTACCAGATTATCTATGGAGTGAATATTGCAGATGAAACCGAGGTGGAATGCAATTTTGATGAAGTGAATACAGAAGGAAGAGTTTATACAATATTTCGTAATTTCGAAGTAACATCGGAAAAGTATATTAAAGAGTAAGTGGTCGTCCTATTATCAGAGATCATTTAATGCTAAGTGCTGAAAGGCGCGGATGCTGGTTGTTCAAAACATTGCAGAGGTTTTAAGTTCCTACATGTGAAGAATTCTACAAACTGACCTACGCAAATTAACCATTAACCAGTCAATGTCTGAAATAATGCTAAGAGAAGCACTTCGGGATTTCCACATAAAGGCTACAAATTCGCGATATGAAATAAAATATAAAGGTTGTGACATTGAACTCAACAAAAACAAACAATCCAAACTAGAACAACTTTTATTTTGCTGTATTTTACTACGATATTTCATCAATTTTAAAACTTTAAATAACTTGTTTAAGACATTTAAGTTTATCAAGCAACAATGTGCCTTTGCAAACTTTGTTTAATCTAAAACTTTAGGTACAATGAAAGAATTCATTTTGAAGATAAAGAATCTTGGAACTCAGCCATAATTTCTTCACATTTTCAAAACAACGGCTACAGTTGTTTACAGAATGTAAGTATTTTTACAAAGATTTTATGTGTATTTCATTTCTTTGTAACTTACAAATCACACATCTCCGCAATTATATTCGAGGAAATGAGAAAGATACATGTAATCGTGTGATTCAGGTTTTCGTCTAGCGTGTAATTCCGTTTCGTTATACACGACAATGATTGTATCCTAACGTTTGGCCAGTTTGTAATATATACTTTTTGTGACTTTTAAAATATTGGTTTAAATCGTCAAATCGTTAAAATTATGCAATGGCTTAGTATGTTTTTGTTGACATTTTAAAAAGGTATCAACAACGTCGTCTGAACGCACGCTATTTTTGAGAAATTTTAAAGTTAAATATACCCAATCCAAGGATTTTAAGACAAGAGGGTCATGTGAACATGATACAAAATGCATTACAAAATAGTGTTCTATGAAGCATAGCTCTTGTAAGAACATAGTTCTTTTAATATTACCTTATTGTCAACAATTTTGACTTTTCTTTAAGGAAATAAAGTTTTGATGAAAACAAATTCGGTGTAGACAAATTTTTAATAACACCTTTATCGCAACTGCTTGTATTTTTAATGTGTGAGTTTTTACTATTTCATCGATCAGATACTGAAATTTCTTATTAAACGGACTTAGTAGTGTGGCAATGTCAGCACGTTTTAATGCCAGGAATTTTGGCATGTATCGGTCGTACATGTGGCTCAATGCATAAATCCCGGAGAATGCCGAAATCGCAAACGCAAAATACGGAAATTGCCGATAGCCGTTACGGGTCCATTATATTAAAGTGACGTAGAAAAAGTTATTATACTCACGATAACTGTGAGGCAGAGTTACCGTCATTTCAAAATTCTTTCACCAATTGAGTTGAAAGTACGTCGCTTGTGAAATGACTACGTCCTGAATCATGTCAAATTGTAAATGAATGTCCAGAAGAAAAGACCAGTCAGAAATTACATGTGTATTTAGTTGTTTTGATTTGTAACATTTAACACGTGTTTCTCTTTCAGATTACACAATCGTGTATTCCTGCCTATGAAGCAATATCCGTTTATGGGAACCATACTCTTGGAAATGATTCCGATACCTGTGCTTGTGTTACTATGACAGTTGCTCCTTATCGATATGGTACTGTTAATAGGTATGCATCATTGGCGTTCTTATATGCAAGATTTCAAACAAGAAGGACATCAAGCAAATTATATATAAAAGTTTTACAAATTGTCACGTATTTCAGTCTTCAGTTGCCAGCAACATGCATTTTAGTCATTATGGTGGATGTCACTGTGTGTTTAGGCTAGTACACCATCACTATGTTCGTGTACACATGTATGCCATGTTGTTAGATATAAAAATGTGTGTATAAATGTGACTCTTTCTTAAAAAATACGGAGGAACTAATTGAATTAGAATTGTTTTACAGAAAATGTGTTCATACCACTAACTACTTCAAAGATATGAACAGATGGAAATGTGTTAATTTTTTATTAATAATATAATTGTGTTTCTTATTCAAACATATGCAGTCAATATAATCAATGAGTTAAAATTGTATCTTTATGAAATGTTATTTCAGTTCACTTCATTTCTGTGCAAACGAAAGACCGGTGGCGGACAAGGATCACAATTTAATATTGTTCCAATACAATGAAGTAAATCAGATGCAATTACTATATTATTTGGGCAAAAGTGGTATGGAGATAACAGTTGGACCTATCATTTGTTCTAATGGTATGCTGAATACCGTTAAAACGTATTCAAATTAATAAAATGAGTATTTTAACAAGATATAGACTCATTTGCACAAATCTGTTGTGCGTGCGTGCGTGCGTGCGTGCATACGTGCCAAAAACAAAACATCTTTTAAGTGCATGCGAGTCATGCAAAAAACCATACTGTTTAGTATTAAAATACATAATACCAAATCTCTTACTATTCCAGCGGCGTCTGACGTAAATTTAAAGCCCCAATGGCCGTGTATTAAGATAATATTTTAAGAACATCAGGTACTAATTGAATCAAATACACTCAAAATATTACCAGAATATTTTTACAGAAACGAAAATAAAGTTCTCACTTTTTGTTTCTTGTAGCGTTTATTTACATTTTCATTACCGATCGACGTATGTTATAACGGAATTAGTGGTTATATTTACACAAATCATTCCCCAGTTTTATTAATAGAAACTCTTCATTAACAGGTAAATGAGCCTTGTTGGAAAAGTCATTTTTGAAGTCAACAACAGGTTGAATAATTTGACACAATGAGCCTTATTACTATCGAGATATGTATTTAACGGCATTTGTGTTTTATGGTGAAATATCAATCTTATTCATGACCTTAACAGGGGTTTTAAGTAAAGTATCGATTGCAAAAATGCAGAAAACATCTTTCTTAATTTTATCACATTATATATGCCGTTTAAGACAACAATGGAATAAACAATTATATACACCATCAATATCAATAACAATATATCAATTATATCTTTTGTTTAATTATGTTAGTGGACAGAGCAGTCATTACAAACGTAGAATTAGAAAAGAAAAACAATGCATTCAAAGGATCAATGCGATGTGTGTATGACACTGATTCGGTTGGTTTCGAAAAAGGTATTAGGTCTGGACAACATCTACAAGAATGTGGTAATAATTTTTGCTTTGCCTGAGTAAATTTTAGACTTGTTAAATCACAGTATATTAATGGGCTCTTATGTATCAGTCAATACGATTTTAATCAGAAATATGCAATTTTTGCAGTAAGAAATGATATAATCCTCATCTCGATTAATTGTCTATTGCCTATGAAACAATGTAGCTATACGCAATTTATTTGTCACTTAAAATTGTTTTACCGTTCGCTTGAGCATCCATGGTTAACGTATCTGACCTTTTGTTCTTAGCAACGGTTGGTTCAAAACACTGTTTACAATGTTGAATTTCTGAAATGAGGCCGCTTTCAAGCCGATTTGCAGAAGCTTTATGGTTTTATCCACCTAAAATACTGTTAAGAGGGACACAGTGGTCCAAGCTTAACTTTACTAATAAACGTTGGAAATCGCCGAATGACCATTGCAGGGTCGGATTGACACTTAACCCAGCAAAATGTATTACTCTGCTAGGAAGCAGCACTGAAGTTAATAGTTAAAATGAATGTATGGTAAGCACATCTGGTTAAAGTAAATTCTAAAAGAATG
Organism: Mercenaria mercenaria; assembly: GCF_021730395.1. Classification (NCBI taxonomy): domain Eukaryota; kingdom Metazoa; phylum Mollusca; class Bivalvia; order Venerida; family Veneridae; genus Mercenaria; species Mercenaria mercenaria. The sequence continues at coordinate 67,378,732 of NC_069375.1, forward strand.
TTTATGTTACGTTTGAAGTTTCAGGTTCGCTTTGTTATGTAAGTATATTCTCGTGAAAATAATCTGAATTTACCAAGACGTTCAACTCCGATTGATCTGATTTATACTTATTTCGCCAGAAAATACGATATGAATATTCTATTATTTTCAGAATATGTCAGCTGCCCTATGAACACAGTTAAATGTCCTCGAAGCTTTTGCTTACCACTGAAGTTTATATGTGACGGAAAGATACAATGCCCTGGTGGACAGGACGAGGAGGAATGTGGTAAGTTTAAAAACACGAATAAATTGCCTGACAGTGTATAATTTAATATAAATTAAATTTAATTTTTAAAATGCCGAATGGAAAGGATAACTACATGTATAAACATGCTGTAAAATACTACAGTTCCTAACACAAAACTTTAATTGTGCAACGTTCCACAAGCAAGTGTTTGAAGTACGTTTCAGTAAATTCACCTTTGTAAACAAGCACGTCTTCGTGGTATTTAGACGTGAATGAAATTGTTTAATGGTTATACCAAAAACATTGTTTTATTGAATGTACAGCTAGGCCAGACCTTCAGCCTTCCAGAATAAAATGTTTTAGCATACTCTTAATTTTAGCATGTCATATATTTATGTTAAATTGTTTCTGTGAATATAAATGTTCGCCTTACAAATATCATGTGCGGTTGGCCAAACAAATATAATGTGGATCATTTTAACTTATTTGTAAAGGCTGTCAGGATGCAGATCGTGAAGTTGTCCTTCTTTACGAGGATTTTAAAAGCAAAGAGGAAAGTCGTACAATAAGGAAAATTGCGACTCAGTTTTATACACCTAACAGTGTTGTTAGAGAGCTTCGCTACAAAGTAACAACTCGTCCAGACAAGCTAGAATTTGATCATCGTTTCTTGGATATATCTGATACAGTAATTAATCCATACAGCTCCATAAATAGAGAGTTTACTTGCAGTTACTCTGTACTGGCATCGGACTTTGTCAACAGAATTGAATTTTCGAAAAATGACTCGAGAGGAATATTATTTTTTCAAAAAAGTAATGATACAGACATTCTTGCAGAGATGATTTTCGCAAAAATAAAGTCAAAGCCAGATTTTCTGATATACAGAATTATACAGGATCCATTTTATATGAAATGGAAATCATTTCCAACCGTTACAGATATAAAAGTAAAATCATGGGATAATCTGGCTGCAGATGGAGCTAAATACTTTTCGGAATTATGCAAAGGTATGACATGTTATTACTTTCATTATCATTTTTTTTGTTATTATTATTCTTAAAATAATTGTGTATGTCTCATCATGAACAACAACTGCATTTATTTACTGAGTAGTTACCATTGTTTCAATGCATTCTCTTATTCAAGGACAAAACTATACATGCAATGTCATGATTGAATTTCAAAGTCAATAATACAAACAATTAAGAAATAAAATATCTTTGTCTTGGAAAGATCTCAAATAATCATGGTCATATTAATAACAGATGGGATGTTAATATTCTGTATGTCCTCTTGTCTGAGGTTAATACGCCTTTGGATCGATCATTTTGAAACATTTTAAATATTTAATAATCTCAGAGTAGTTATGTAATTTGCTTTCATCGTTTTCAGAAGCAGCAATGGTACTTTGTCCAAACGAGTATAAATGTTCAGCAAGTAAGACGTGCATTCCATTGGAGCAAGTATGTGATGGACAAGCACAGTGTTTGCACGGTGATGATGAGCGATTTTGCGATTATTCATGTCCAGGAAACTGCACATGCGTAGAGTATACAACCGACTGTGATGCTGCCGAAGTGGACAATAAAACCTTACCTTATCTGCACAAAAATTCTCGTTCGCTTAAATTGAGCAGGAACGTTGGACTGCGAAAAATACTTCTTAGGCCGATGTCAAATTTTCCATACCTTATATCTTTAAACCTTTCAATGTGTGAGATAACGGAGATGACTAAAGATATCTTTCAGCCGATTGGTAACTTGAGGATACTTGACCTCAGCTATAACAAAATAATAAAAATTCCAAGTGCCGCTTTCATTGGACTGAGAAAGCTAAAAATGTTGAACTTACTAGGAAATAGGGACATATCTATGTTTGAGCCATATTCACTTAACGGTCTATCCAGTATAAGAAAAATTGAAATTACAGGTTCGAATATTCATAAAATTTCCTCTCACACTTTCGCTGGTTTAAATCTGGACAAACTACGATTATCTGATAACAATATACATGAAATGGAAGACAACGTTTTTTCAGGCATGAATGTGAAAATCATTGACATGGAAAATAATAAAATAAAAACCTTCAATAAAGGTTTATTCCGAGGGGCATCAGGAATAACTGCCTTACATACACCTGCATTTAAGTACTGCTGTGTTCGTCCGAACTATTTAGCAGATAAAGACTGTTTTCCTGAAAAAGACGAATTTTCGTCGTGTGCAGATTTGTTGCGGGTTTCTGCACTTCAGACAATGCTATGGCTAATTGGAATACTCGCACTTTTTGGAAATATTGTATCTGTTATTTACCGTTTAGTCAATGACAGAGAAAGGCTGAAACTGGGTTTTGGAATATTTGTGACGAATCTTGCTGTGGCAGATTTCCTGATGGGAATTTATTTAATAACCATTGCAGTAGCGGATGCAACATATCGCAACAGGTATTCAAAAGTTTGGTTTTCTTTAAATTGCCTCCTAACACAGATTCCGGAAATGACAATTTATTAATGAAATGTACTTATTTTGTTACGTGTTCAGTTTTAGCTCGATTGTAATGACAGTTTCAAGGTTATTTGAACCTATCTCGAGTCATCTTTGTTAAGGATTCATTCATGTCAGTGGTTGCTACAGTAAATGTTTTATTATATTCTGACATCTGCTACGAACCACTGCCCTTTACATTGCTTCTTGTATTAAATTTGTAGTGTTAAATGTGAAGTCGCTCTTATTACAAGTACACTCTATGTAAGGCGTTCACTTGTCTTTAAGAATATGTATACTATTTCAGTTGGAAGTAACTAATTATTATTGTAGTATTACATTTTTTCTTCTTTTGTCTCCATCATACTGATTGTATATTTACTATTACAATCCACCAATTGAACCGTACACATTAATATTGAACAATCTGACAATTGAAACGTATATTAAGAGATTTTATAAGTTTGCTTTAAATACAGTCAGTCGATTTCATATTAGTATTGGTTTAATAACATCATTTTTATTATACTGCATTCTATACTTTTGACCTTGACTTTTAACATTCGTGAAGGCATCAAAATCTTAAATTTTCATAATGAACAACTATTGTTCTGGCGTAGATTCATGGAACATTTTAACTAATTAGTGTCCGCCAAAAGGCACGTATGACGTATTGTATAGCAAGTGCGGCTTATCAAGCCCTGTGGCCACGTTTGAAATCACTATTACAAGTCAGAATTATAAAAACAAGTAGGTTCCTCAAATTATCATTTATTGTTGAGAAATGATTAATATATTTCATTTAAGATATATCTTCATGGACGACTACTGGAGGAACAGTGGATGGTGTAAATTAGCAGGATTTTTATCCACCGTCTCATCAGAGGCCAGTGTGTTCTTTCTGTGTCTTATTACACTGGACAGGCTTTTAGTGATAAAATACCCATTCGGTCAAATACGCTTCAACACGAAAAATGCGGGAATCTCCTCGGGTGTCGCCTGGGTAATTTCAGTGTCCATTGGACTGATACCAATTTTGTACGAAGATTATTTTCAGGATAGGTTTTATTCAAAATCAGGCGTTTGCATCGCATTACCATTGACTCGAGACCGGCCACCAGGATGGTTGTACTCTATCATCATTTTTATCGGACTAAACTTTTTAACATTTTGTTTAATAGCCATTGGACAGGTCATTCTTTATTCGGAAATTACAAAAACAACATCGGGCATAAGACGATCTACTAGAAGAGGCAAAAAAGGATTAGGAAGACGGACAGAACTTAATGTTGCAAGAAACCTTTTGCTTGTCGTGACAACTGATTTTCTTTGCTGGTTCCCTATAGGTGTCATGGGTAAGAATGCTATATATTTCACTAAATTCTAGCTATAAGTCGTTATTCTTTTTCCTAGTAGATAACATAGATTCTGCAACCGTTATCATGCTGAAAATGATTTATTCCGATTTTGCAACCATTGCAGGTCATGATCAGACTGCACGGATGTGACCTGCAATATTTGCCATTCAAGCAGTATCTTTTTGGTATGCACCCCTTTGAACAGTTGATGGTACTGTCCAAATTTAAAAAGTGTACAAGTTAATTATACACATTTAGCAGTGTAATGGTTAAGTCATGTTCCTTTCATTTAAGGTGGTGCACCCATAATGCCAGAAGGCAACTTCCGTGCGATTACATATTCCTTTATGCTACTCATGTAACCTTCTGTCATGCTACCAGAAGCTCATTTTTATAACAACCTAAAAAGGTCCAAATCGCATACAAATAGTACGTGATTAAACCGAAAATGTCGACTGCCATTACGTGTCAGCTAACTCAAGATAAGAGCATCATGCAGCTAAATGTCCAAAAAAGATGGATGATAAAGAGGAACCCTATGTGGACGGAATCAGGTCATGTGAGGCGCATCTGTTATGCATGCGCCAAGTTCGCCAGAAATGTTTAGTTTTACTGCTGTCCAACAAAAGCAAAACAAAATCTATGTAAATTATAGACGAAATATATCAGTGTGGGAAATCATATGATCAAAATAGTCTTTAACCCAAAATAAATTTATGGATATGATGGGATAATATTAAAGTAACTTTTGCTGTAAATCTAAAATCTAAAATATAGCCTTTCATATGGCAACATAGATGTATCCTAAAACTACACAGATTTCAATCACTATCACTTTCTGATTATCTGGAACACTTAAAAAAAACTGACACTTCTTATTTTCCTTTGTGTTTGTAATTACAGGATATCTATCATTACTTTCAACTACAAAATAAGTTAATAACTTCCATTAGTCATACGTAAGGCTATGTTCAAATTTCACATCTTATCCTGGAAGGAAATTTATTTATGTTCTTCAAAATATAACTTTTGTTTAGAGATTAGTTTGATTATGTGATTCCAAACAGTGTATAGTTTAGAAACTTGATGCGTACATATATTTGATTTGATAATTTTTTTTTGCAAAATTATAAGATTTAATCTTGCTATTTTTCATACTTGGCGGTTTTATTTAAAAGTTTTGCCGCAATTTTTTTTTTTTTTTTTTTTTTTTTTGAAGATAGCTCAAAGAATGAAGAAAGCACTTTCACTATTATATCTTCTACTTGCGCAAAACAATGCGTTTGGATATTGCTTACTACAATGTTTAGATTAAAAAGTAGTTTAGTCAGTATGTGAAGAAACAAAAAAGAATGATCTCTCTATGTGGTGAAAACCAAAGTTCAATCATGTAGGTAATCAATATTGATTTACCGCTACACTGTGTAAACTCATCGACAAATCGCAGTCTAATATCCAAAGGTGTCTGAGAAAGCACAAGATATAAATGATAAAGCCTTTAACAGGGTTTGTTGACACCAGGAGAAACATTCGGTGGTATAATAAAAAATGGTACTTTACGACTAAGGCAATGAGTTTCTTAATTCATTGCCATGATATTGAAAATTCATAAACCAATACAGTTTTGCCAAAGATATTTCGCTTTAATAAGCTTCTTCACTTGACAATATATACAATACGCAATAATACATGCAAAACGGAAATGACGTCGACGCGTACAATGGACGTCGACGTTTAGACGCCACAAATGGCTCATAAAAGTGCATCATGAAATAATATGTCTATGTTTGTTCAATACTATACATAAAATAATTAATTCATTCATTGCCACTAACCTATGTCTAGTTTACTGATATGACATGTACTATTTATATAAAATAACATGAAAAATTTCTTTCTATAACATAAGGGATGATGGCAATGTCTGGTCACGTGATTCCTGGTGAGGTGTATGCCTGGACGGCCGTATGTATACTTCCAATAAATTCCGCGCTTAATCCAGTTCTTTACACGTTAACAGCCTTTCTAGGGAAAAGGGTAAGTATTGCGTTGTTGGAATAACGATTGATCTCAGAGCGACTTCATATGCAAGACCGACCGTATTAAATTAATATTGTATTATTGAAAAAGTGCCGTTGTTTTGATGGTGCATTTTCAGCTGAGTGATTGTATCATACGAATGCATCATTTGTCAGTTTCGTGTGTGATATATATACTACATGCATATTTTTTACTTTTCAATAACGTAATTTATTTCAAAATGAACGTTGCCAAACAAATTTTGTCACTAGGATTCGAAAAGAACACCACTACCCTCCCTCCAATTTTCTACTCGTTTACTTTCTGAAAGCCCTTTGTTGGACAGCTAACTAATTTCTATGACTTGGACGTTTGGGTGTTTTTTCGTAACAACCATATATACTATAATTTTTTATCCAAAGTGAAAGATGAACAAGTTCATTGCAGAAATTTAGCAGGGTAAGGGTTAACTTTTCAAGCTTTGATGGTGGAGAGAAACCCTAGGTACCCCTCTGAACAATGTTTCATCATTGAAGAAAGGCGCATGCGTAGAACCACCGACCTTACATAAGCCTGCTGTATGTCTTTCTCACACAAAAAGTTCTACACCAAAGCACTGAAGCATTGACATTTAAATAGAAACTATAATCATATATATATCAAATAAGTAACGAGTACTTAACGAATATTCAATCAGTACATCGAACAATTTAATGATTATATTCAAATTGATAAATATTATTATCCGATGTACTAAGAGCTTGAAAGTGTACTTATAACTAAGAAAAGATATTTGATGATACTAACGATATCCGATACAGTTTGAATTACAAGCATAAGTTATTCATAAATGCATACTTGTTTTTGCGTAGTTGACGACTCTGTGAAGTCCTTTGTCAAACAATTTGATCAAGATTTGTATTGATCCAGATGATCAAATCATTCAACAATTAAGATAAAGAAAGGGACATATTAATAAAAAAATTAAAAAAATATAAATTCTAAATTACTGATTTGAACATGAATACGATACAGAAACATACCGAAAGCAGTTTGAAATTACAATAATAAGTTATGTAAACATAGAGGTTTTATGATACCATATACTCTCTTTCATGATAAGTTTCTCATGAAGTATATGTGCTTTGTAACAGTCTTTGGTAAAAATGCAGAATAACTGACAAGGTAGTTTGTATTCGCTGCCGAAACGGAGAGTCATTTCAATGTCACAATTAAGCATGGTAGACACAGACTGGGAGCATTTACCGAGGCGGTGATAAATAAATATAAAATAAAACAGAATGTGTGAGAATTAAGTTTAAGGTATATTAAAAACAATCATGAGATCGTTAACATGTAATGTTGAAACTGAGAGACTGATTCACTTTTGTAATGCAATGATTGACTTTTAGTTTGAGACAATTTATTTAATTTAGTGAGTTTAACGTCAGATTAAGACAAAGCATACAAATGACTGGCAAATATATAGCTATTGTGATAAGGCAGAGATAATGAGAAAGGACGAAAACTTCAAAACATGAAAACTGTTTGCTGCAAAAATTAATTAATTCATTGAAAATGTTTTACATGAATATCAGTTTCATTAACAATGCTTAACAACATTATTTCAATATACATTGGACTGAAACATTCAAGTGTTGTTATTTTGAAATTCAAATCCATTAACGCCATGTTAATTACTTACATAAGTATATTCAAAACGAGAATCTAGAGTGTACTTCGATTTGATAATATAAATAAATCAAACAGTTAGACTCAAACAAATATAGATAACTGTTATTTAATGTTATTCTTAGTTGGTAACATATGAAAAAAAGGTACTGTTACATCATAGACACACTATAATACGGGGAAGATAATGGTACATTGTATCTTATATTGTTTCAATGCGGTTTTATTATTTAATTATTTTATTTTTCTTGCTTAGATAATGAATTGTTAATGCAAACTGAATATGTTTTAATTTTAGGGATAAAGTAATTTATAACGCTATATTTCTAGGCAATGTATTAGAAACATGATATGAAAATGACACTTACATATTCCTGATAGGTCAGACCATTCAGATATGATAAAGTGTTTACAATGAATGTCATCTGCAATTATAAGCTCGGTTTTGATGTAATAATTAAGCTTTATAACGTTTTCATAAATAAATGTGTTGTAACGGCAACGCCCAAACGTCCAGATCTTAACAGACATTGGGCTTCCTAAAGAATCAGTGTGGAGAAAATGCACTAGTGGGTGATGGTCGGGAGGAGGCTTCGTCATTTTGGCACATAGCCTAAAAGCATTATGGACACAATAATTAGAATATATGATCAGTAGGCAGCTTCTACTTTATATAAAGTACGCGATTAGAAATGTCACAAATAAGAAAACAATAGTATTAGATAAAGTAATGCTTTATTGATTATATAAATAAAATGTTTAATATCTTATATACAACAACCAGAAAGCACAAGCACAACAGAATACACAAACAATGAGCTTCGCCTACCAATCGCAAATTACAGGTTTGTTGCTGATTTCACTACAATTATTTGCTGAATCTAGATCAATAATCCTTTTTTGTTTAAGGCATTATTTCATTTTTTTAGATGTAGACAAGTAGACAGTTTGAATAAACAAAATAAACAGCCCTATATACAATTGATTCATATCACTGTAATGTTTGCCGAAGGTTTTCAGTGCATTAAAAGGATTATAGATTTCATTATTTTGTATACATATGTTATGAATAAATATAATAGAATGCCTAAAAATATGTTTTATACATTTAAACTATTCATGACTTTTTTCAGTCCGGAAATCTCGACCATTTCAAGGCCTGTTTCGATATTTTATTACGAAAGCAGATGGGTTTGGCCAGACGTTTGTAAGCCTGGAGGACCTAGACAACAAAGACATTACCCTCACGTCAAAGGCTCTTCTTACCTGTGTCCAAAATTTGACTCGTTGTCTCTGCTTGTTACATAGAAATTCACTTATGGTGAAGCTTGATGGAAGGAGCGTCTATTTAAGGGTGGCAGATGGCAGGGTAAATTCAAAATTGATTGAAGGACACATGCCCAAATAGAACTTTAGTAACTGAAAAAGAGCCAAATGTTGAAAATTTAAAGGCTATACTTATTTTAATATTATAACTTAATAATGAATTAATATATAAACTTTACAGATTAAATGCTAGCATAGATCCAATAACATACATGAAACATTCAATTGACGTTAAAAATGCATACATTGTTACTGATTTATTTAAGCTCGATGTTAACTTAAGCTAGACGTTAAAAAGTTCAGAACGAAGCAAATGTTTCTGGGTGTTGAACTGGTACTTATATATACCGCGCGAAATATTTCTTGTAAAACCAAGCTCTAAGGCTTTAAAAATGTTTGCGACATGCCAACTTCAAAACTGATTCATTATTCAAACATATGTCTCACTCCGAATGCATTGTATTCCGCCCAAATAAAATTGGACGTTAGATTTTCTTTTTTAATTCTGCCTGATGGGACCTGTAGAAAACTCCAAGATACAGAGACAGTTCTCTTTCTCGTATTTGTTGTCTGGCCTATTATCGAACATTTTATTGTGTTTCTCTTGTTGATCTGCCTTCTGCAAATGTATTGTCTTCTTTAGGTTTTCTTTTACATGTTTATTATTTTGCTAAATGTTTTATATTGTTTATAACAAAATTACCGCTAAAACGAATTTCAAACTTTCTTTACTCAAATTAACTACATGCTCATCACCCTTTTAAAGCCTTTAAACCTGGTCTATCACACGCATAAATTATGGACATGTATAATGAAAAATCTGGAAAATCCAACAAAAGCTCATTTTAATTGAATACTTTTTCCAACTGTTTAGAATATACATGGAAATATTTTCTATAAGATGGATACTTCAATTGTCCTAGCTTGCGTTAGAACTGTGTTCTTTACATTTGTGTCTGTACACATACTCACTCGCAGTGGAATAACATGTTTGACAAGTTATGATGTTAATTGACGTTTTAGAAAACTTAGGATGTGAATGACAAATTGAAATTGTAGAAAACTGAAGATGAAAATGACAGATTGAAATTATGGATAAATAAGACGTAAATGACAAATTAAATTACTAGAACATGAGGATGTAAATGACAGATTAAATTTCTAGAAAATGAGGACGTAAATGACAGATTAAAGTTCTACAAAATAAGGACGTAACTGACAGATTAAAATTCTAGAAAATGAGGACGTAACTGTCAAGGAAAACTAACAGACAAAGAAGACGTAAATGACAGATTAAAGTTCTAGAAAATGAGAACGTAAATGACAGATTAAAGAAAGTTCTAGAAAATGAGGACGTAAAAGAAAGATTAAATTAATAGAAAATGAAGACGTAAATCTCAGATTAAAGATCTAGAAAATAAGGACGTAATGACAGATTACAAAAAGTTCTACAAAATGTGGACGTAACTGACAGGTTAACGTTATAGAAAATGAGGACGTAACTGACAGATTAAAGTTATAGAAAATGAGGACGTAACAGACAGATTAAAGTTCTAGAAAATGAGGTCGAGACTGACAGATTAAATTAATAGAAAATGAAGACGTAAATGACAGATTAAAGTTCTAGAAATGAAGACGTAAATGACAGATTAAAGAAAGTTCTAGAAAATGAGGACGTAACTGACAGATTAAATTAATAAAAAATGAAGACGTGAATGACTGATTAAATTTCTAGAAAATGAGGACGTAACTGACAGATTAAAGTTCTAGAAAATGGGGACGTAACTGACAGATTTAATTAATAGAAAATGAAGACGTAAATGACAGATTAAATTTCTACAAAATGAGGACGTAACTGACAGATTACAGAAAATTCTAGAAAATGAGAACGTAACTGACAGATTAAAGTCATAGAAAATGAGGACGTAACTGACAGATTAAAGTTCTAGAAAATGAAGTCGTAACTGACAGATAAAAGTTTTAGAAAATGAGGACGTAACTGACAGATTAAAGTTCTAGAAAATGAAGTCGTAACTGACAGATTAAAGTTCTAGAAAATGAGGATGTAACTGACAGATTAAAGTTTTAGAAAATGAGGTCGAAACTGACAATTTAAAGAAAGTTCTAGAAAATTAGGACGGAAAGGACAGATTAAAGTTCTAGAAAATGCGGACGTAACTGACAGATTAAAGTTCTAGAAAATGAGGTCGTAACTGACAGAATAAAGAAAGTTCTAGAAAATAAGGTCGTAACTGACAGATTAAAAGAAAGTTCTAGAAAATGAGGACGTAACTGACAGATTACATTAATAAAAAATGAGGACGTAAACGACAGAATTAAGTTCTAGAAAATGAAGACGTAACTGACAGATTAAATTAATGGAAAATGGGAACGTAACTGACAGATAAACGTTCTAGAAAATGAAGACGTAACAGACAGATTAAAATTTCAGATAACTGAGGAAGTCAATTGCAGATTACTATCAGAGATAAATGAAGACGTAACTGATAGATTGATTGATTAATTCATTGATGATCTGTTTTAATTTCAGCAGACAAGGCAGCAAACAATAGTATTCTTATTTGACGCCTACATAATATTAATGTTTTACAAAACGAATTATATAGAACTAAAGCTTATACACTTAGTCTTTCTGTTAAAAAAAAAATTGGCAACTGATTTCACTAAAGTTTTAAATTTTAAAGTACGTATAGATAGTAAATAAATTAAATTTGGTATGGATTTATAGACACTTCTGCAAGAACTATTTCAAAACTCGATTTTATGAGGATGTGGTTTACAAACTTCGTAAGATTTTGGTTCATGATTATTTCCCAGTATTTGGTAAACTTATAAAACGTTTTATAAAAAGAGGTAATGACCCAACAGTTTTTAGACACGTCTAATTTTAGTGTTAACATTTTACAGTTGGATGCTACGCTTTCCTATTTGATTTTGTTTGACGGAAGATGGGGAGGACTCTATGACAGGCAGTTCGAGACTGAATTGCTTCGATTTCTGTCTTCTGACCTGTTTCGACGGGCCCTTTAGGATGCTCTCTTGATGTTCTTGCTGCTGCAAAAGCATTGTGTGCATGCGTGTTTTGTTCTCAATGATTGGGATTTATATAAATTTACAAGATCATTTTTGGTGTTTTACATGCCATGCCTTCTATTGACATTGCTTGTAATTGGGATTCACCTGGAATCTTGTATATTGCAGGTTATCGGAGACGTACAAATTCGACAGGAACCTTCAGGGTGCACAACTAACGACATGAAAAAGGAAAACATGCACCAGCTGGGAAAAGTTGCTCGACGTCTCCTTGTAATATCACAGAAGACAAAGAAGCATCATGCTGAATGTATTGAAAAAAAAAGTGCTGGTACTTAAAAACAAGACTGATTTCCAGTCGTTTATACTATAATCTTATTACCTTTAACATAACACTCAGCACAAGTAGAGTTGAAACTCGGTATCTCAAATTTCAGCGTTTTACTTCCAGTTAACTCAAATTCGATTTAAAATCATATTTTGTACACGTGTTTTCGGCACTGTTCTTGAACATGTCTTCGGTGTAGCCGAAATTTCAAGGAAAGAGAGTGCGAAATATCAAGTTACATGAAATCTTTGTTGTGTCTAAAGACTTTTTATAACCTAAATCAATATATTCAATTGTATCAATCAAATTCGCGTGTATATATATATATGTTATCTGTCGTCATACCATAAAACATTTAATTTAACAATGAGAGCATGTGAAAACTGATACTCTTTATTCCATGTCAAGAATTTTAGTTTTTGATGTGTACAAATTTAACAATTATGTATTGTGATATGTGTTTGTTTAATTATATTGATGGTCAGTTATATAAAGATGTGACATCATAATTTGTGTAATTGATGTTTAGTTATATAAAGATGTAAAATTCGAGTTCCGGGATGTTTTTGGAGACCCAGATATTTTGCCTTAAATTCAAGCTAAAATAGCCCAAGAGGCCTAATCAGTGACCTACTTTGAAAAATAATTACCGCAACGGCCCGAAACGGTACCCTTGAAATCATCATTTCTGCTCAGGTTGGGACCTGTGCAAAATTCGAGTTCTGGGATCTTTTCAGGGACCCGGATATTTGGCCTTCAATTCACGCTAGGACAGTCCTAGAGGCCCAATCATTGTTCTTCGTTGAAAAATAATTACCGAAACAGTACCCATCATTTCTGCAAAGTCGGGACCTGTGCAAATACGAGTTCTGGGATGATGTTGGGGACCCGAACATTTTAACTTCAATTCACGCTAGGACAGTCCTAGAGGCCCAATCCATGACCTACTTTGAAAAATAATTACCGAAACGGTACCCTTGAAAATCGTAATTTCTGCTCAGGTCGGGACATGCACAAAATTCGATTTTTGGGAAGATTTCGGGGACCCAAATATTTTGCCTTCAATTCACACTAGGACAGTCCTAGAGGCCCAATCAGTGACCTACTTACCGAAACGCTACCCTTGAAAATCGTCATTTATGCACAGGTCGGGACCTGTGCAAAACTCGAGTTTTGGAATGTTTTGTGAAACCCGGAAATTTTGACTTCAATTCACACTAGGACAGTCCTAGAAGCCCAATCAGTGACCTACTTTGAAAAATAATTACCAAACCGGCCCGAAATAGTACCCATGAAAATCGTCATTTCTGGGACCCGGATATTTTGCCTTCTATTCACGCTAGGAAAGTCCTAGAGGTCCAATCAGTGGCCTATTTCATAAAATTATTACCGAAACGGTACCCTTGAAAATCGTCAATTCTGCTCAGGTCGAGACCAGTGCAACATTTGAGTTCTGGGACAATTTTAGGGATCCGGATATTTTGCCTTCAGTTCAAGCTAGGTACTAGAGGTCCAATCAGTGACCTACTTTGTACCCTTATATAGTACCCTTGAAAATTGTCATTTCTGATCAGGTCGGGACCTGTGCAAATTCGACTTCTGGGATGATTTTGGGGACCCGAACATTTTGCCTTCAATTCACCATAGGAGAGTCCTGGAGGCCCAATCAGTGACCTACTTTGAAAAATAATTATCGCACCGGCCCGATACGGTACCCTTGAAAATCGTCATTTCTGCACAGGTCGGGACATGTGCAAAATTCGAGTTTTGGTATGTCTTTGGGGACACGGATATTTTGCCTTCAATTCACGCTAGGACATCCGTAGAGGCCCAGTCAGTGACCTACTTTGAAATATAATTACCGAAACGCTACCCTTGAAAATCTTCATTTCTGCACAGGTCGGGACCTGTTCAAAATTCTAGTTTTTGGATGATTTTCGGGCCCCGGATATTTTGTTCCAGTTCAGACTAGGACAGTCCTATAGGCCCAATCAGTGACCTACTTTGAAGAATAATTACCGAAACGGCCCTAAACGGTGCCCGTAAAAATTCGAGTTTTGGGATGATTTTTAGGGACCCGGATATTTTGCCTTCAATTCACGCTAGGACAGTGCTTGGGAAAGTACCAAATATATTTCACAGTAATACTGCAATAATATACGTAGGAAAACATGTAATACATTCATTCTGCGTCATTTTTAAAATACGATACATTTTACATTTTCGACATAGCTCTTTTAATCAAATAATCGTAGCCATAAGTAGGCTTAGTGAAAGTCAACAAACCTCTCCAACTCTTTATACGCTCTGTAAAATTCACTTTAAACAATGTAACTCTAATGTTTGTTGTACAAGTAACTGCAAGTACACGTATTACAGAACCACTTCGATAGCCTTGTGGTATAGCGCTCACTTCGAGTGTGGGAGGTCCTACGTTCGCTTCTTGGCTGCATCATTTTGTGAATGGATGCGTATCATGTCACGAATCTACGGCGTGAATTTCAGCGTGACAGCAATGTTAAGTTTGTTACAAATTGATATTTTGTTAACGAGACTGAAAAAGTGTTTGAAAAAGACGCAAAACCTAAACACACAAGAAATACCGGTGTAGTAATTTTGTAATTCTGACCTTAATCTCGGATGAAACATCAACCAGAGTGTGCTGTTCAGCTGAAAAAAAAAGTGAAACGTTTACTCTCTTTTTTATACAGATACCAGCAGTCCCTTTACAGTAGAGATACATTCATAGAATGGAGGGCAAATCAACGCACTGACTTGCTTCCAAGGGCATAATGATTTCGTTCATGTCTTTACTTGTTAACTTCTGTCGTGCTTATAGCCTAGGTGTACAAGATACTTACTTTACTTAAATTGTAAAGGAAAACAAATGTGATATGTTTTACAATCGGCGATATTCATTTACGTGAACTTGTTGGAAAGGGTTTTCAATTTATCACCCTTTGGTTAGACTAAGAATAATTGAAAAGCTGGTTCGTGTCAGAAAGCCGATCGATTCAGTGAATAAAGTCAGCCCAAGCTAAGCGTTTCCTTTGAAATGAAATATTTTGTTATATATGCATGCAATTCATTAATGAGACTCATTATCATCGAACAGATGGATTTGTTTTATTTTATGATTTGGGTTTTTTCGGCGCAACAATGGCGTACAGTTATATGGCGTCAAACAGGACTAAAAAGCTTGGTTTCATATCGCCTGTACATTAAAACAAGAGTATGAGATATGGAAATAAATATTTGTCACCTGCTGGAATAAAAAAATAGTAACATTTCAAAACCAAGTGTTAAGACCCTATTGATTGCCTCTTATGACCACGCAAGGGTAAGACATTGGTTTCATTTTTGTCATACACAGACCGTCTCAAAATCTTATTGGGCGAATTGACCTTTAGAACCAAAACTAAATCATGGAGAAAACATGAATAATTATAATTACCCGCGTATAAATATGTTATTTCCAGTAATGTGATAGACACGCTCTTTATCGTGAGGGTTCAAACATAGTGTAAGACTGTAGTCATTGTAACCTATGCCATACGTTTTAGAGATAAATAGGGCTTCTGTGGCTGGCTGGATAACAACAATTATTATTTATTATTTACCAGATTTATATAGCGCTCTTTTCATCTGAATAAAATAAACGTTCAAAAGCGCTGATAAACGTTCAAAACAATGACGTTGAATCTCTTCTTGAGCACCTCACCAGTTGGTACAATCTCTAAATGGGTTGCCATGTGAAGAAGCTTTTCAGAAATCGCTAAATTGTTAGGATTGGGAAGTCGTCAATTGCCCTGAAAAGCAACAAAAAACAAGGAGGAAAAATGTTGCTAAAATGTTTATGATTGATTTTGTTTTTGTTGGGTTTAACGCCGCACCGACACAATTATATGACATATTGCGACTTTCCAATTTTGATGGTGGAGGAAGAACTTAGGTGCCCCTCCGTGCATTGTTTCATAACGGGCGGGCACCTGGGTAGAACCACCGACCTTTCGGAAGCCAGCTTGTACGGTGGCACAGAGATGACGTGCACGACTCTCCTTTTAATTGCACTTCTCTTTTTTTCCCAACAAGATAATAACTCGAGGGAACGACTTAGTATGTCATGGTAACGAGTTACTAAGTCGCGGAAATGACATAAAAAAGGAAAAGTGCAATTTTTAAAGAAAAAGTATTTCATTGAAAAGAAAAGAGTAGCGCAATAAAAAAGTAATGTAATAAAAAAAGAATAGTACAATTAAAAGAGTAGTGCATGCTAGCTATGTAGAGGGAACGACTTACTAACTCGTGGGAGAACGGAGTAGCTATGTTGTGGGAACGACTTACTATCTCGTTCCCACAACATAGTAAGTCGTTACCACGACATAGCTATCTCGTTCCCACGAGTTAGTCAACCCTGACACTGTATGTGGGCCCATCTCCGGTTGGTCTTTGTCTCATCTAGAGTCAATCCATCCGAACTCGGTCTGGTAGTGTTTAGAGTGGGTCTGCTCCTCCATCTAATGGTACATGTATCAGTCATTCCGTCGATAATAGTCCTGTATATCGACGGCTTAGGACCAAACACGGACACTGTCTGTGGACCCAGATCTGGGTGTTTTTGTCGCATTCGGAATCGCTCCGTCTGAGTTCAACCTAATGAGGCTGAAGTCAATCTCTATCGAGGAGAATCGTTCCCGCTATGCTCCCACAAGTACGTGTATGTGAATTGTAAAGGAACGCAACTCTGGATAGAGATTGATTTGGAGTGTGTTGCACCCTAAGTCTCGTGATATGTGTCTTTTTATTGGGAATACTCTGGTATGCCGACGGCTTTGACACATAACGACCCATAACTCTGTATTTTGATCATACCTGACTGGTTTTTGTCGCCTTAAAGTCAGTCAACCCAAACTCGACCCAGTAGGGATTGCAGTGGGTTGAACCCCAGTCGGGTGGAATGAACTGTTCCGTCGGGAATGCTCTGGCATACCGACAGCAGAGGTCCGAAAGGCCCCTGACAATATATGTGTACTCCGGCTGCTTTTGTCACCTTCAGTCAATCTGCGGTTTGTGAAGGTCTGACCACTCGTCGGCTGGTGTTAGTCATTCCATCGGAAATACTCGTGATTGCCGGTGGCGGAGGACAGAACGTGACCCAGACACTGTCTGTGGGTCAATTACTGGCTGCGTTTTGCCGAGTCAATCCCTCCAGACACGACCTGGTGAGCGTTAGAGAATGTCGGATCCCTCGCCGAATAGAGTCGTTCCCTCGGAGATACTCCGGTATAGTGACGGCAAATATCCGAAAATGGACCTGGACAATATATTATAAGGTGAGAACAATCTGCCGGAGATGGGCGTACGTATAGGTGACATTTCAGGCCTCTTCCGTCGCCATAGCAGAGTATTCCCGACAAAACGACTCATACCAACTGACAGGGGGCCCAACCCACTCCAACTCACATTAGGTCTAGTGGGGGTAGATTAACACTAAAGGCGACACTAGCCAGCCGGAGATTGGCCTACATGCAGTGTCAGAGGGTATATGGGGCCTTACAAAACGGCTCATACCAACCTACATGGGGTCCAACCCCAACCAGGTCAAGTTCGGGCAAATTGAATCTGAAGGCGATAAAAATCAGCCGGATACTGGCCCACATACAGTGCCATTGGCATACCAAAGAATCCAAGATAAGGGAGATGATTCCTCTGCATGTTAAAAGGATATCCTACAAACAGTTATAGCTCTTACAATACATCAGCTTGCGAACATAAAGATGGTCAGTCTAATGACATGTTTTAGTTCTTGTATATTCTATTAGAATTTATTAAAGCAATGTTTTATATCCTCTTTTCGAGATTCCTTTAAACAACTTTTCTGATATTTTTAATTCATATATATTCTATCAAAGATTTATGATTAATGTATATTCTTTTAAAGATGTTTTAGCAACAACAAGACATATTACACAGAGTTAGATCCCTTGTAGACTTTTTATAAAAAATGATATAAAATTTTGTAATTACTCTTCTCTTTATACGCAGATATTAAAAAACTAGGTATTCATTCTGATTTCAATATATTTGTTATTGTTATATTCTCGTTGGACAGGTAATAGAATATATTTCCTATCTGAATTCTAACTCGGAATATATTTATTCAAAATCTATTTAAGTTTCACTATCGTGATATGTAAAGAGAGGAAATAATAATTTTACAAACTTGCATTTGTTGTGTGTGGTTTTTTATTTTTTTTTTTGTTTTTTTTTTTTTTGGCTAAATTTGTACTTGGCAGGACAAAACTTTGACAAATTAAAAATACTAGTAATAGTTTTATTTTATATTATATCATTCCCTAGGCTAAGTATCATTATGAAATTTATACTATGCTAAAATAAACCAGTTTTGGTATAGCAACAAGAATAGAAAAAACTCAAACTCAAAAATACCATCAGTGAAAATCTGACATATGTTAATTATTATTCAATGGACATAAATAAGTGTAAATAATTTAATGATAAAATTGATAACAAATCTAGTAAAACGATTAATCACCTTTGATAAAGAATGGCATTTTAGGGATAATCAGTGACTATGAAGCATAGAATACAATACAGACAATACATTCATCAACCAATAAAGGCTGCATTGGAGTGGTTTATTTGCATTTAGTGGAACGGTAATTACATTTGACTGCGTATTCTCTATACGCGATTTCAACATTTCCGGTTAGTATAGAGAACCATGTCCGGTTAGTATAGAGAACCATGTCCGGTTAGTATAGAGAACCATGTCCGGTAAGTATAGAGAACCATGTCCGGTAAGTATAGAGAACCATGTCCGGTTAGTATAGAGAACCATGTCCGGTTAGTATAGAGAACCATGTCTTTGTTTGAGTTAGAGTACCGGAGTACGATAAGTAGATTACGTGATCGATCGGACATTGCTGAAAGCCAGGGCGGTTCCTCTATTATAAACAGAAAAAAGTTTTTTTCCGCAACCTAAATAACTATTACATCTTTCCAATTCTTAAGTTCAGCACATATATCCGTGTCAATATTTAAATGTTCTCTGTTTGCGTATCAAACCTCATGTATCATTTTTTAAAATTTAAGTTCCGATAACTTTAACCTTAACGATAGTACACATCGCAGCTGTTTCAGTATTGGTATTAACTGTCATGAAGTAAAATCAAATTAATAAGCTGTGATTTTGGATGAAAAACACGAGTACGATTGATAGTCAATCATTGATTTTGAACTCCCACCACCCCACCCCTCTTCAGCCAATTTTTGATTGTGTAACATAATTCTTATACCGCTAATTCGAAGTTGTAATAGTCTCTTTTAAAATGTAGGCATCTCATCTTATACTTTGTTATGGACGATAAATCACCTTTGATAAAGAATGGCATTGATAGTTTGGTGTTTAATAAGCATAACGTAACGTCTTGATATTAAACCGTCGGATAACCTAACAAAGATTTGACTTTTATTTTTGCAACGGAGACAATATATATCAAATTAATTAATTTACTCAACAGCAGTTTGTTAGGAAACTGTTTGGAAATACCATCGGTTTCATTTATATTCATGCTGTTGAATTTATCAGTTAAATCATTGTATGTGAATGTCTTTATATGTTCATTGCAAAGACACTTCCTTCCTCTTCTTGAGATAGATATGTGTATTTTAAGATATAATAAATAAGATTGTCAGATAATGTGACTGGCATAAACGTTACAAAGAATGACATGAGGATATAAAGGATAATGCGCTAGCGGCAGACCAAAGAATGCCGGGGGAGTCAACAGAGTGGAGAGCCTAGTTTCGTTAGACCGGAGAAAGTCCGCAGTGAAAGGCTTCGAAACAAATTGGCAAAGGAGTATATTTCGCAACTGGGTAGATCGCCATCAAAAGTGCATACAATGCAATGGAAACTATTTTAGAAACATTGGCCGATTTAAACAGTGACAGTTGTGTCCGTTTTAACGTCATGTTTAGATAAGACAAAGTATAAAGTAAAGCAGTGGCATTTTTATGTCCTTCAAACTTAAATGCATTTCTTTAACACAAATACTTGGACATGAATTTTGAAATTCATCCAAAATGTGTTTGTTAGTTTCAGTAAATCTGTACATAGCTGTATATGGAGTAACAGTTCCTTTAAAATGTTATCAATTAAAGGTAATGGAGAATTGTGTACACTATGTACCTGATATCGTTCTTTGTTTGTTTGTTTGTTTTGGGTTTAACGCCGTTTTTCAACAGTATTTCAGTCATGTAACGGCGGGCAGTTAACCTAACCAGTGTTCCTGGATTCTGTACCAGTACAAACCTGTTCTCCGCAAGTAACTGCCAACTTCCCCACATGAATCAGTGGTGGAGGACTAATGATTTCAGACACAATGTCGTTTATCAAATAGTCACGGAGAACATACGCCCCGCCCGAGGATCGAACTCACGACCCCGCGATCCGTAGACCAACGCTCTACCTACGGAGCAGCTAAGCGGGCGGGCCTGATATCGTTCTTTAATAGTGTTCAATAGTTGAATGTTTAAAACAACAAAAATCTCATTACTTTCAAGATACGTAATGTAAGATAATGTTTTATAGCAGTATTTTTAGCTTTGGGTCCTCGGGTAATTCAAAATTATGTTGTAAATTTTGTGGTGTTATTGCATACATTGAGGAATGATACCATGGGAGACTATTTAATTCAGCCTTTATACTTTCCAAATAGAAAATAGCATAATTACACAACATTCTCAATGCATTGATAATCAATTCAAATTGCAGAAAAGAATTAATAGACTGTTCCATGCGATATAAACGTTGTTCATATACCTTCTGTAAATCGTTTATTCTTTTATCTAATGTAACTACATTTTTGTACATATTTGACCAAATCCATAATACCCTTTCTGTTTTCTTTCAATCCTAGAAAAATTTAAAATTGAAATTCCAAGCTCTCTATTCTAACACTTCTGTCAATTTCTCTATATCTTTCTCAGTTACGGTGCCAAAAGGCAAACTCATTGCTTGATCTTAAATTGGTATTAACGATTTTATACATCTTTTTACATTTTTCATATTAATTAATTGAATATTTACCAAATGTTCATGTACTCGTCATTTTTCATACATAACTCAATCTGTAAATGTATCATTGTTTCAAAGTACACTGTCGTATTTGACATATCAACTGCTTCTGACTTATCAATATACTATTTATAAAATTAACATCATTCTGTACTTAATCAATGAACTTAATATAAGGTTTCAAATTATGGACAAACACAACCAACCATCGACTATTATTATTATTATTATTATTATTATTATTATACCAGATTTATATAGCGTCCTTTTCATGATCAATTACACGTTCAAAGGCGCTTTACATAGTTCAAATGCAGCCACACAAGGCAAATAATTCATCCACTACTAGTACAGACACAGAGCGATCTGACCAGAGGGACAGAGTGAGACAAAGCCCCCACGACAGAGAGATCAGAAATCAGATACAGGCTTGTCCGGCTAACTTAGCCTAGCTCGTTGCGAATAGACAGCCTGGTTCTTTAACGTGCCCAGTGTATAGCACTGTTTTCCAACTTTTTAATATGTTTTATCTATTATGTCTATTTCACTGTTTTCTTTGCCGGAGATTCATTAGAAACTAACGTCTCATCAATGGACATGGCAGACTCAGAGTAATCAAAATTCGAAATATTACGAGTATCAGAGACAGGCTCATCATAATTGTCCATACCTTTATTCCCTTGATCACCAAAGTTTTCAGAGTCTTCATAAGAAAATCAGTTTAATTACACACTTTCAATATGTTATGTTATTCAATCAAAGAGATATCGTTATCTCTTTCATGTCTATATTTTAAGTCTCAGTCACACTACACCGTATACCGTTAACGGACGTCCAACGTATAACAAAATTTTCAATCCGTTCGTGTCCGTTCGCATGCGTTTCTTTTCCGTTTTTCATGCGGCGTCTGCGCTCCTTTTCCGGCGATGTTCGTTCCATCCGGTGGAAGGTTTTTAGCATGTTCATAATTTGGAACGTACACCACCGGACAAAGTTGTCCGTCAGATGTACGGTAGCAATGCGCTGATATGTGTTTTGTTCGTTACTCGTGCGTTCCCTATTCTGTACTTGTTCGGTTCGGATCAGTTTTTTTCCGGTTCCCATCAGTTCTTGTCCGGTGGTCCTGATTCATGGCCAGACTACTACCGGACATGCAACGGATGTAACGTATGTTCAACGGACGATAACTGACAAGAACGGTTTGTCAGTTTCTCATGCGTTGCGCTTACGTTTTACGCGGTACAAGTCCGTAACTAATACAGTGATATCCGTTAATCGAACGTTGTTCGTCCTATATATGTGCATTAATCTTGCGGTCATTGTGCGTTTTATGCGCCCCATACACCGATCGCGATAGCACCGAGTAGCAGCGGGGGATGTATTTCGTCACCGGATAACTTTCTGCCGCAATTTTTCTATTCGTTTGGCGTCCGTTAACGCTATACGGTGTAGTGTGACTGACACCTTAGGTTGTTTTTTGTAGTTGCTTTTTTTGCAAATGGAGCATTATCTTCAAATCCGACTTTCTTAATATTTTATTTGTATCGTCGCTACCAGAAGTTTCTGGTGGATCAACATAATTATGTAGCTTTTTGACTTATTTGATCTTTTTCTAATCTACTGACTTTCCAATCACCAATATGTGCTAATCTTAAATATTCAGTATGTTTTTAGCTGTAACGCCAATAAATTGTTTTTAATAGCATGTGTAACAG
Organism: Mercenaria mercenaria; assembly: GCF_021730395.1. NCBI lineage: Eukaryota > Metazoa > Mollusca > Bivalvia > Venerida > Veneridae > Mercenaria > Mercenaria mercenaria. The sequence continues at coordinate 67,402,039 of NC_069375.1, forward strand.
GACATGTTCTATCAATAACCTTGTATTAAGATTTCCATTTGATATCAAGTCTACCACTTCTTTGATACTTTCTATAATATAGAGGATCTCTTATTACAAACTCGATTGATTTTATACCCTCATTTGCATTTTTTGCTTATCTTTGTTTGCTTTCTTACGATTATGTTTACCCTACTAAAAGCTTTATGTTGTTCTTGTAATCAAGTTTATGTATTTCAAAACCTTTATATTTTTATCTTTTCTTTGACGATCTACAGGCAAAACGGGATCTTCGTGACGTTTCTTTGGCACTTTATCATGTAATGTTCTATGAAAGCCTTAAACTTTTGAATTTGATTGTGGATGATATATGCTGTACAAAATGCCATCTATTTTCAGTACTTTTAATGTCTCTCCGAAAATGTAATTCACATTTTCTTTACCATGGTCGTAATTTGAAGGGGGGCAACTATATCGTGGGGAAATATGCTCAATCATTAAATATGCTACTGTATCAGCCGTCTTATCAGGTATAGCAAATTCTTCAGGTAGACTACTATACCAATAAAAAATAGCAACAATATATTTATTTCCGGATATGCTGTTGAATACGGACAGCTTAAGTCTAAATTAACTTTTGCCATGCGGGCATATCAGTTCCGTGTAAAAGCTATATGTTTCTCTGCAAACATTTTGTTTGAAAAGTAACACAAGCAGAAAATTATGCAGATTAACCAAATGATATCTCAATTTAATTGAATCAAATATTTTCTGCACTCCCATGTGACCATTTAAGTCATGCAATTGTTCTGAAAAAATCTGCTTAAACTTTTGAACGTATATTGTCAAATATGGGTTATTATCAGCATATGATTTGAGATAAAGAACATAATCTATAACAATATGGTGTTTTTGAATGTTACAACTACCCAGACCACTCAAAATGTGTTACTTTAGCTTCATGATTGCCTGATCGTTTGATTGTTCACAAATCAAGTCAATAACATACGCACAAATTTAGATTGTTCAGGTACCTGAAATAAATAAGTTTTATCGGCTAATGTGTATCTAGCAAATTATTCCAGCACAAACTGACAGGAATCGAGAACATTGACCTGAAAAAAATCATCCCTGATATCAGTTCTATATTTGTTCCCCTCAGCAATCAAATAACTCTTGATTTTCTCAATTTCTATTTGATCAGGAAGCAATTTACTCTTATCATTCTCAACTTTAATATTATTTGGATGCCTTGAAAGTAAATCAGCACACGTTATGGTCGTTCCAGGAATATATTCAATTTTGCAATTATACCCACATATGCTTAACACGAATCGCTGTAACTTTGTATTCTCCATAGGACTGTTAATGATGTATTTAACAGTCGCATTATATAGTAAACTGAGCACTGTGAAGACAGAAATTCATTTTTGTAATGCAAAATTAATTGTATAATTATGCATCCTTTTCTGTTGTTGTCCATTTAACCTGCGCTTTTGACAATTTATGAGGGAGATAGAAAATATATTTTTCTTCTTTGTCACATAACTGTGTGAAGCATGCACCTTCACATGAATTGCTTATATCATCTTTATACATGATACAGGGTTGATTCTGATTCTGATTCGGTCTTGGTAAGCCAAAACAGGAACACCTGCTAAACTTTCCTTTATGTAAGCTTTTTGATATTTTTTCATCCAACCTAAAATGGTCATACTTTCTTGTCATTGATAAAAGGCTCTTCTATTTCTGAGATATTAGGTATGTATCGTCTTTAATATGACGCTTAACCAACAAAACTTCTAACCTCTCAATTAGTTGTAGGAGTAGGTAATGACCTTACTGCATCAACGTTCTGCGTATCTGGTTTTCAGATATCAGAACCAATGATAAACTTCAAATATTTAGTTTCAATTTAGGAAAGCTGCACTGCTTTTTTTCAACTTTAGATTATTGTGTCGCAATTTACTAAAAACACAAGCGAGCTTCTTATGGTGGACTAAACATTAAACTATCATCTAAATATGCCAATATTCAGCAACTTTAGCAACTAAAGAATGTCTGCTTAATTAATACGTATTATTGGAGCTATTTACTATCGAAATTGGTAAACTGCAATAGTTTGCCATTTGCTGACTGTATCCCATGTTCAGTTTTAAACAATTTCTATCAATATGAAATAAATTCAGTACATGTAGTACATATTTTAGCTATATTAGGTTTGTGTGTGTTCGGTTAAACGGCTTTTTCAACATTTTTCAGTCATATAGACGACGGTGTTTACTTATAGCAGTGAGCACAATGACCAACTTTATAGTGCTGCCTCACTGGAATATAACGCCAAGGACACGTGACATAAGATCAGTCCTAGCACTATCCTCTAATGCTGAGCGCCAAGATAGTACCATTTTTCACGTCTTTGTAAGACTGTAAAATGTTAACAGAGTACAGGAACTATTCTGGCATAGGCAGTAGAATTGTTTAAATATTTTCAAATGTTACTGTTTAATACTTATGGCGTTTTAATTACCTTGTAGTCCTTTAGGTTGCATGTATTCTTTAAAACTTCTTGTATCAATGGGAAATACAACGAAGCAAAAATGACGGTTAAATACTTTATTAGTGTGTTTGATTAAAATGAAAGTGTATGCTACAACACAATTAAAGCAAGCACATATAATTTACGTGTTATGTTCATTGTGTCTTTCTGTTGGTATTTGATGTAACCGATCCCGCTTGCAATGAGTGCGATAGGTATGTGCGTCCGAGTTTGTTTTGTCAGGACAATAACTTGCATATGCATCGCAATTCGACAGAAATTTGAGCCTCAATGAGACAGTGCAGTGCACAGACACCAGATACAAAGAGACATTTGAATTTTATTTTGTATTAAGCCAGCTCTGGTGTCAGTATTGCATATTATTAGTATACAACTATAATATTTAAACCCCTTTTTATTGAATCTCTTTTATAAGATTGATATAAATGTTTTTATTGCCATGATGGCCCTGCTTCGAATCCCAACTCGGATATGGTTTTTTTGTTATTTTTTATTATCATTTTATCTTTTTATTTGGCATTTTAAAGTTTTGAAACAAAAACTTCTGTTCTAATGTTCAAAATATAACCAAACTTCAATTTTAAAGAAAGATCATTTAGCCAAAACCTGGAGGTCAGTGCCTCTAGTCTGTCAAAATGTCCCTTTGTGAAATAGATGTACCATGACTGGAACAGCAGAATGATTTTCATGGAGACTCTAACGGTTTTTCTGCGTCTTTCAACCCATTGGATGTATGATTACTTTCTACATGATTTCATAACGAACATTCAGAACACTACATTGTTATATATTTATCTGATATCTGCACGTGTTAATATTTTTTTCAGATTAACTGCTTGTATTTTTACTTTTTTTCAGAATGATTTTATTATATCTTAATATGGAAGACATGACAGGGTAATTTGGCATTACTCTTTAAATTGACTATGGAAAAAATCTACTTTTTGAGAACTGGATGTTAAAATATAAGGTATGGTATTCTGTAATGTTTTGGAAACATGTATACAGATCAGCACAAGCAGAAAACTCGCTTTCCGTTTTTCTTCCGAAGGCAAACATTTCGGAACGAGAAATTCCTCCGAGTGCAGTATAGTTCTGACTCGGAGTACGGACTATTCTAGTTATATTACGTAAGTCAAATTTCACCGAGTCATTTCGAGAAATTACTAGACGGAACTCCGGATCAAAATTTTACAGGTACACTTAATAATATACATTGTACCCATTTTATGGCTGCTCCGAGCGTCTTTGGGTCTGTATTAAACATTTTATAGATAATTTCGAGAGCCGAGAGATGATTTCACGACCTTTTGAGGCAATGTGTCCTTACCTTACCTGAATGTAATTTTTATATACTAAGCTTGTTCTTTTACTTTTTTACTGTGTGAATTAATGTTGGAAATATATTTATGTAAAATGACTAAACTAAAAATGAAATAAAACTAGATAAACGTACATTTTTTTATCAACCCTTAATACCTAGCGGTTTTTATATTTATTTTTCATTAAAAAAGATCTTTTTTTCCATCAGAGATTGCGCTTTTTTAAGAGACCCTTACGGTAGAAAAAATAACCTTTCAGACTTTCTTGGCATCTCTTATCTCTCGCGTCAATTAATAAATTCATAAAATGAGTCACGCCATGAGAAAACCAACATAGTGCATTTGCTACCGGCATGAATCCAGACCAGCCTGCGCATCCGCGCAGTCTGTTCAGGATTCATGCTGTTTGCTAACAGTTTCTCTAATTGAAAGCGAACAGCATGGATCCTGACCAGACTGCGCGGATGCAAATGCACTATGTTGGTTTTCTCATGGCGCGGCTCAAATAGTATGAACGAATAATTGAAGCTAAGTTCTTTTGCCGATTTATCTTAAGTTAGATAAAAAATGTAATTCTATATTTCAACTTTATTGCGTGTTTTCCTGCTGCAAGTAATATGAAGTCTCTCCTCGAAGCTACGCGAAAATCTGATAAAATCGTTATAGGAAATTATTTATTCAACTCGAAGCATTTCGTGTTACTAGAAGAACACATTTTCTTAGCTTATTTCGTAAATGTTGGTTTCTGAAGCAAAAATGAATAAATGCAGATTTTACGGATTTGATAATTCCTCCGCTACTGAAATCAACATAGACAATTAAATTGTTCCTAATATTCTTGTATAAACAACAATAAGATAAACACATACCTGTGTAAAAATGAAAACAATATAATCTGGAATAAATCAGAACATGCTTTATGTATTTCCACACTTTTTAAACATTTTACGCAGACAGCTGCATGTCCCAAGCGCTGAATATTTCACTTCCAGCCTCAGTCTGAGGGACCTTAAACTGTAAATTTACAATGTTCCAAAATGATAATGAAAAAAAACTTTTGCATCTGCTTAACCAAATGTAAGTGCCTTAATTTAAGGCACAAAGCAATTATGCACAATAGATAACTTCATTGTCTCAAATGTATAAACCTTTCCAAGAATTGATCCATGTAAACAGTGTGATATAATAATGTAACTTACATAAGGATGTCATTAAGTACAATTTGGACTCTATAATGAAATTGACTTTGGAATAGAACTGGCGTCAGATGGGTGTGACCAATTTTTGTTATCAGGTCATTGACGTGATAACAAAAACAAATATCAGGCAGGTATTATTGGACAGTTTCCGTAAACGTTGCATGATAAGTAGAACAAATGTTATTAAACATGTGCACACCAACATTTTAAATGTCATTTTGTAAGATGTTCCAAAGTGTGAATATCAGAGAAAGGTTTCTCTCAAATGGTACATGACTCTGCTTTTCTTGGTGTTTTTATGGTTTAAAGACCATTTACGAACGTGAGTTTAGTAATTTCTTTTCCCAAATGCCTGCCTATGTGTGACAGCTCTCAGAGGATTGTTTTTTTATATACCAAATCTTTATACTACTGCCCTACTAGCATGCTAAAACTTTAGTATACTGTGAAATCATTGATATTCTTGGAGGACTAATTTTATGGGATTTCGTGGTTGAGACAATCCACGAAATTTAATCCCAACGAACAAAGAAAATTCCCATTCAATTTATGTTCAAAAGTTGAAATCCACGAATTCATATCCCCACCACGAAATTGCCACGAAATTTCATGCCCACGAAATTAAATGATTCCGAATATTGAAAGCAAACATTGATACTTATAGTAAACCGAAAGTTCATAAATACACTTAGTCTAGTTGTTTTAAATTGTGGCTATAAAACAATTGAGTTTTTACTTCAAAATTCTAGCAATAGGCAATATTGCAATATGTGATATTTTTGTCGACTGTTTTTTACTCTAATCTTATCACAAAAACTATTTATTCCGCAGGAAGAGTTTCTGTTGGGTTTTGTTTAATCCAAAACATGTTAAAGACCGACGTTAAAATTGTAATCTCATTCGAAGAAGGTTCTGCCCAACATGATGATCAAGATGATTAAGACAAATTAGATCATGATGTGTATGACTGTAGCCACAATATGTGTTGATAAATTTGGAGTAACTGTTGAAACTTTGTTCGATAGGAACAATTACAATGAATCATTTTAGAAAGATGCAAGTTCAGCTAAGGAATTAGTGTTATAAATGCCATAAAGAACGGCCGCCATAATCGACGGTTCTTATATTTACAACGTCAATACTTTTTAGATGTACTATTCTAATTCAAATTTTCAGTCTTCAGGGACTTATCACGGCCAGTGTTTGAAAGTCATTTAACAGACAATAGTGTTTCGAACCGGCTACTTCATAAACTGTGATGCTTACTGATGCTACATGGAAAAACGAGCATGTATTCCTCAAAGTTTGAAATCTAATACATCCACTAACGCGTCTTGTAGATTTTAGTGTAAACAGCAAATATTCAATTTGCAAAAGCTTTGTTTATACACAACAATTGTACTTATAGCCCGGCTTATAAATCCTAAAATATGGCCGAACCTTGCACATTTTAGTAGAGACTTAAGATAATACATTTCTTAAACAACAATACCAGAAGATAGATTTTGGATATGGAACACTCGAATCAGTCAACTGTGAAAGCCTGGGTAAACTGTTTTATGACGTCATCATGTGGACAATTGAATTCGTAAAAATAATTTGATCATGTTCAGCAACGTATAAAATTTTATCGCCCTTTTCTAAATTTCTAATAATCTGGTGACAAAACAATTGGGCTATGTAGAGCTTCTCAAATAATTTGTATGAACAGTCATAAATTATCTAAAACGACGTATCACAAATCGTAAACTTTACATCCTGTTTTCAAACAAAGACAAACATTTCATGAAATAGTGTTATAAAAAAAGAGAAGGCATGTGTTCATAATTAGATTATATCGCTTTAGAATTCTTCCGACTATAAATGCCTTTATTGGTCATTTTAAACTTGTCCACACATACGAGAGAGATGCCTTATATTGTGTTCATTCTAAATGTTGTAAATTTCTTTCTTGTGGATACGAACTAAACCTCGTATTTATGTAATAATCAATTCATACGTAGACCTTAATTCGAATTAAATACTTTTCTATACTTTTGCAGCGATATATTACTTGATAAAACATAAAGAAGACCAATGTAGTGTGGTAAATTTCATGACTATTTCGCAACAGAGCTAGGCTAAGGGATGGCATATATCTCAGTGTTGTTATATTTTCTGGTCCTTCGGGATCATTGATTTCAACTCATTTAGATTTGAAGATTGAATACTGCTTAAACCGGTGCTAGGGGGCGTGGGCAGTGTTTCATTTTTCATTACTGCTCATGAGCAGACTCAATCAAACCGAGTCTGCAATTTTCACAGTTTGCCTTGTTCTCGGTGCTTCCGATAGATCGACTTTTCAGATTTTATATAAAATACTAAGAAAAGCAGACATTTTCTAATTGTTAAAAAGCAAGGAATGTATATAAAAATTGATAGAAGAAATATACTCATCAAGTATATTGTTAGTAAAATGTCAAAATTACAGCTAATTGAAACATGCAATATCATATATATCTTATTAACATCAATGCCTCAGCCCATTTAGAAGCGGCTCAATAAAGAACTTGATAGCTATTTAAGTATCTAGCTCATAATTTAATGTTTATTGTAGTCATTTAAAACATTTTAGAAATCCAATTTTACAAGTGGTATGTGAGATAATGTTTTGGCACGAACTAATGCAAGTTGATCCCGATAAGGTAAATTATCCGGAAAGAAGGTGGTAGGTGTGTTGTGTGTGTGTGTGGGGGGGGGGGGGGGGGGGGGGGGGGGGGGGGGGGGTAAGAGAGAGAGGAGGGGGGTACTCATCCGAATATACTTTTTGACTGATAAATAAAACTGAACTTTTGCGCATGTTTAAAACAATTTCCTTACTTAATTTCATTTTAGGGTGTTTATACCTGTCAGAGATACATTATTCTATTATATAAATTAATGAGAAAACAAATTGTATAATTGCTTGAATGTTTTTCTTATAGTGTGGCGACTTTGATCTAACCTATTATATCAAACTGCATTTCCCCAGTGAGATGATATACTGTGCTAGTCTGTCGTATGACTGTAAGCAAAATGTTTATAAATGTACTTTTACATATGTTTCTAAGTCAACAAAGTACATGGACAGGCTACCTCATTAAAATATGTTAAAATTGCTTCTGCATTATAAACGATAAACCTATGTACCATTACTATGACTTTACGTAAAGGTGGAAAAATTGGGGTATGGTAAATGTGTATGTTACCGGTTGTGACCAATGGGAAAACTGCATTGTGACACCACATTAATACGTTTGTTGTAGGGTTCCCGAGAATAATATTTGTAAAATTAGACTGAATATTTCAAGTAGTAGTAATAAGATACACATCACCATCGTGGTTTAGAAATTTATATTTTGGTATGAAATACATGATTTTTATTTAAAGCGCGTGTGAAGACTACCGGTCTCTATAAACTAAACACGTCCATATGTTTCATACCCAGATTTTAACCACTAAACAACAGTCTATTTTTTAATGAAAGAGAATGTAAGATGAACATAAGCTTTTTTACACAACTTAGTACTCTAAAACGATTGCATTTGATGAAATGAAATGAAATAAATAGTTCTACCGATTTTAATTGGCTTTCCAAAACGGGGCTACAAATATCAGAATGTTTGGATGCACGATTGCTTACAGACGTCGCGTCGTCATTCTTTTGTGATTACACTGGACATAAGTCATAAGATACTTTCATGATGATGCATGCTAGTATAAATATGCCGTAAGTTGAAAAGTTTATCTATAAAAAAGTTATACAAAACTGAATCAGTGTAAACAATGTTAAAGAAAAACAAATAAAAATGTACTTCTATGATATAAATAGCAAATTAGCAGTTTCCATTTTGGTATGTACTACATGGATGCGTTCGAAATACGCACCCCTTAACATTTAAAACACAAATATGTTTTTTTTCAGAGCTGATTTTTATTTTACACTATGGCCATAGACCTTTAGGATGATAGGTCAATAATTACTCTGTAAGACGTTTTCATGCTTTGTGTGATTAAATTATGTTCTGATGTCAATTTTCTTTCAATCTAAAAATATTCATCTGTGAGATAGAAATACAGTTTGATTAACGTAATTCTTAAATTGCGACTTAGTAATGTTCATTTGAGTATATCTTTTATTACGTTGGTTTGCAAGAATGATACACACATCATACCGTTACAAATGTTAGATTTATAGAAACATTTCACTTAAAATATCAAACCCATGTCTTTATATAAACCACGATCTTAAAAAATATCGCATTTTAATTAGATATATTAAAATCATTTTTGTTCAATTCCTGCGCATCTTAGCTCTGAACCGTGATAAATCAGGTGAAAAACCACTCGACGACCTTCTTTATTTTTATTCTTACTTTGTCATTGAAATGTTATGATAAAATTTTGCTAGACTTCATTTATCCAAGTAGTTATAAACCGGACGTCATGCCACCATTTGACGTCATAATGGACTTCATAATGCTGTCTTACCGGTCCGTGCGTCAACCGTTGTTTATCGCAGATTCTAACACAATCAAATTCATTTTCCTAGCTGAATATTGTGTATTATTATATATCAATACATTTTCCTGACGTCACAATTATTACGTTATAAGCGTTAGACAGCATACAGTCGCGCAGGAAAAGAAATCAACAGAAAATAGAAAAAAGGCAAATATTAGCATTTGATGGATGTCGTCAAGGATTTACTTTAAAGTCCTTCGTAATGTGTTAAAATCGAAATATTATATCTAATTTAGTGGTTCGCTCTTCATTTTTGTCGTTCTGATGCGTATTATTATATCACTCGAGCTACGCCATAGTGATATTAATCATTATTTCTTAAATATACAGAGTTTGACTACTTTCTTCTTTGTTAAACTTGCAACCAAATCCAGCTATGTTAGAATGTGCAATTTATTTAATGGTAAATCGCCATGAATGATTTCACTCAGTTATTCTTTTTGAGATCACGAACCTTTTAATCTAAATACATAGGTGCCTGTATACTTGTAACTAACCAATATTATATGACATCAATCACGGTAATGTGACAAATATGCACAATCTATTTCCATGTACCGATTACCTCCCTTTTAGTTGCGGTAACTGATTTTTTTCATGAAAATGATATATTCGATCGCGGATAATGTCACAAAAGTGTAAAACGTGTTTTGTATTTAAAAAATGAATATTATATTACAATCATTTTACGATAATTTTGATAAAAAAGAAGGACCGATAACTGTTTATAAACCACAATGAATATTTTTGTCTTTTTCTGAAATATATTATTTATTTACATTATTTCAATTTTGCATTCCTATAAATATAAATTTTATAACAGTTTTGTCAGGATTCATTAAAAAATATAACAACTAAGAGCATTTTTATCAAAATAACGGAAGTCGTTGCGCATGAATAAACTTGAGAGTAAACTTGCATTTAATACTATAAATAGAAAGATATTAACACAAAACACTTAAATCCCAAAAATGTTAAAGTTTTATGAAAAATTGAGTGAAATATGACGATTTAAAAAGAAGTTTGCTGAAAATATCCTTTATATGAGTTGTCTGCCCCTGACAAGAGAAGGTGCGAAAAGTCAGTGTACCATATTCAGATTTCTATTTGATATAACCTTCAATCATTTTATGTTCATGGCTTGTCTCTACTAAAAAGTGCAAGATCGAATGACTTATAAGCCGGGCTATTATGAAATTTGGCTAGGTTGTATTAAACTTTCATGCATTTTTTTCCATCCCAATCTCGACTAATCTAACTACTACAGAGTAAAAAACAAATATCATTTTTACCTACATTCTATCGGTGTGAAGTGAGCAGTTAGTAGTTGCAGCAGTTCAACAGTTAACTGCTACAACTGCTAGCAGTTACAGCAGTTAACTGCTAGAACTGCTGGCAGTTACAGCAGTTAACTGCTACAACTGCTGGCAGTTACAGCAGTTAACTGCTACAACTGCTGGCAGTTGCAGCAGTTTACAGCTACTTGTATTATAGTCCATCAAAGGGAAATTAATCAGAAAGAATTCCTCGGAATTGCCTTCCCTTATAATTGTAACGGTTCCATCTGCTCAGACTTAAAATAGTGCCAACTTAAGCTGATCTTGTAGGATGCACTTAACTAGCAACCCTCAAGTTCACTCAAGTTTCACTAAGCATGCAACTTTCCAGCCATGCTATAGCTCCAAAGAGCAGATATTTCATCGGGGTGGTTACTACCATAGGTTCGCACACTGGGTATATCAAGTTTACTCTAAAGTTAGACCAAGTAAAAACCAAGCTGAATAGCAGTTTTCAAATATATTTACAAAACCCTTAACAATAGCGAACAGCTAAGTTAATACATCATAAAATAAAATGTGACAAGTAAAATCATGAATACTAGGTACAGTTCATAGATGAGGCTTTGCTAAGAACTTGCGGGTTGTGACGGAAGAGGGCCGTCCGTAACCCATAATGTACCATATACTATATAAGGGTTATGACAGAATTGGGCTGCCTGTACCCTTTTAGCCTTTAGCCTTTAGCCTGCTAGTGATTCTGCCTTTGCGACCAGTGCAGACCAAGATCAGCCTGCACATCCGTGCAGGCTGACCATGGTCTGCACTGTTTGCTATTCAGTCAGTAAATTTTCATTAACGCCCTTTCTAATAGTAAATGGTATTGCCCAAACTGAATGATGGAACAGTCCTTTTTAGAAATTCAGCAGGGTAAAGGTTAGATGTAGAAATTTAAGTGATCAACTGGGTTATGACAGAAAATGGCTGCCCGTAACCCACGGATTTGTGAGAAACAAATATGCTAGACGTAGGGTCAGAGTTGCTGACCTGGTTGCTTTGATTTCATTAGTATTTATGTAAACTTTCAGTAACAGTTAAACTGGTATGAAATTAGCATATTAAGATATTCATAAGTAATAAATATTTTACTCATATCATAATCAGAATTCTTTTACATTTTAAAGAGAAATAAAATTACTCTAAGAATAATTATTAATATGTAATTCTAACAAACTGTATATATGCTATGAAACAAATGTAATTAAATTTTCAGAATAAAAGGGAATTAATTCATGTGATATTACAGAATTAAGTAAGAGTTACTAAACTAAAGTCAAAACCATTATATAATTATTTTTCACTAAAACGAAAGTAGGGAATTCCTAATTTCAAAGTGGAAACTGAAAAGATTTTGATAGTTTCGCATGTGTCCCGGGCACTAAATTTATATATAACACGCATATGCATTTTACATGCATTAATATTCAAGTAGCTATTTATCATTATAATTGAACAAGGGAGAGGTAAAAAGAATAAACATAATGTATGACAAGAAACGAAATGAGTGGGGGTGCTTCAAAGTCTGGGCAGAACGTAAAATGGCGAGTTTCGGTGTCGGGCTCCAGTCCCGCAACAGTAGAAGAAACTGGGGTGCCACCGGGTGGTCGTTGTAGAGAGGGTGGACGCCCGACACGCCCGGGTGGTGGCCATCCTGGTTAAGGTCTGGTTTCCGAGCAAGGGTGGACTTTGGTGTTTGGCCGGGAACGCTCGAAAACGCCATTTCGCCTCCAGCAGTTGATTGTCTGGCCGTAACCGTAGAAGAAACTGGGGTGCCACCGGGTGGGCGCTGTAGAGGGGGTCCGTGCATGCGGACCCGGCATAGCGGCCATCCCGGTTAAGGTCTGGTTTTTTCGTGAGCGTGCGTCAAAGTCTGGGCAGAACGTAAAATGGCGAGTTTCGGTGTCGGGCTCCAGTCCCGCAACAGTAGAAGAAACTGGGGTGCCACCGGGTGGTCGTTGTAGAGAGGGTGGACGCCCGACACGCCCGGGTGGTGGCCATCCTGGTTAAGGTCTGGTTTCCGAGCAAGGGTGGACTTTGGTGTTTGGCCGGGAACGCTCGAAAACGCCATTTCGCCTCCAGCAGTTGATTGTCTGGCCGTAACCGTAGAAGAAACTGGGGTGCCACCGGGTGGGCGCTGTAGAGGGGGTCCGTGCATGCGGACCCGGCATAGCGGCCATCCCGGTTAAGGTCTGGTTTTTTCGTGAGCGTGCGTCAAAGTCTGGGCAGAACGTAAAATGGCGAGTTTCGGTGTCGGGCTCCAGTCCCGCAACAGTAGAAGAAACTGGGGTGCCACCGGGTGGTCGTTGTAGAGAGGGTGGACGCCCGACACGCCCGGGTGGTGGCCATCCTGGTTAAGGTCTGGTTTCCGAGCAAGGGTGGACTTTGGTGTTTGGCGGGAACGCTCGAAAACGCCATTTCGCCTCCAGCAGTTGATTGTCTGGCCGTAACCGTAGAAGAAACTGGGGTGCCACCGGGTGGGCGCTGTAGAGGGGGTCCGTGCATGCGGACCCGGCATAGCGGCCATCCCGGTTAAGGTCTGGTTTTTTCGTGAGCGTGCGTCAAAGTCTGGGCAGAACGTAAAATGGCGAGTTTCGGTGTCGGGCTCCAGTCCCGCAACAGTAGAAGAAACTGGGGTGCCACCGGGTGGTCGTTGTAGAGAGGGTGGACGCCCGACACGCCCGGGTGGTGGCCATCCTGGTTAAGGTCTGGTTTCCGAGCAAGGGTGGACTTTGGTGTTTGGCCGGGAACGCTCGAAAACGCCATTTCGCCTCCAGCAGTTGATTGTCTGGCCGTAACCGTAGAAGAAACTGGGGTGCCACCGGGTGGGCGCTGTAGAGGGGGTCCGTGCATGCGGACCCGGCATAGCGGCCATCCGGTTAAGGTCTGGTTTTTTCGTGAGCGTGCGTCAAAGTCTGGGCAGAACGTAAAATGGCGAGTTTCGGTGTCGGGCTCCAGTCCCGCAACAGTAGAAGAAACTGGGGTGCCACCGGGTGGTCGTTGTAGAGAGGGTGGACGCCCGACACGCCCGGGTGGTGGCCAGCCTGGTTAAGGTCTGGTTTCAGAGCAAGGGTGTACTTTGGTGTTTGGCCGGGAACGCTCGAAAACGCCATTTCGCCTCCAGCAGTTGATTGTCTGGCCGTAACCGTAGAAGAAACTGGGGTGCCACCGGGTGGGCGCTGTAGAGGGGGTCCGTGCATGCGGACCCGGCATAGCGGCCATCCCGGTTAAGGTCTGGTTTTTTCGTGAGCGTGCGTCAAAGTCTGGGCAGAACGTAAAATGGCGAGTTTCGGTGTCGGGCTCCAGTCCCGCAACAGTAGAAGAAACTGGGGTGCCACCGGGTGGTCGTTGTAGAGAGGGTGGACGCCCGACACGCCCGGGTGGTGGCCATCCTGGTTAAGGTCTGGTTTCCGAGCAAGGGTGGACTTTGGTGTTTGGCCGGGAACGCTCGAAAACGCCATTTCGCCTCCAGCAGTTGATTGTCTGGCCGTAACCGTAGAAGAAACTGGGGTGCCACCGGGTGGGCGCTGTAGAGGGGGTCCGTGCATGCGGACCCGGCATAGCGGCCATCCGGTTAAGGTCTGGTTTTTTCGTGAGCGTGCGTCAAAGTCTGGGCAGAACGTAAAATGGCGAGTTTCGGTGTCGGGCTCCAGTCCCGCAACAGTAGAAGAAACTGGGGTGCCACCGGGTGGTCGTTGTAGAGAGGGTGGACGCCCGACACGCCCGGGTGGTGGCCATCCTGGTTAAGGTCTGGTTTCCGAGCAAGGGTGGACTTTTGGTGTTTGGCCGGGAACGCTCTCCCCTTTTTTGACAAGGACAGGTTTTCAGTATAGAAAGCTATACCGGTATCTCGTTCTCTCTAAATAGCATTCGCCTAGTAGGTTCATATAACCCCCCCCCCCCCCCCCCCCCCCCCCCCCCCCCCCACACACAATAATAATATAAAATAAAATGAATCTAGGTAAATAGAATGATGACAGACGCGCTTTTCATCACCAAAGTATAATTTACGTTAGATTTTGTAGTAGTAATTATTTCCTACTGCGTTTCACATTGTCTCCCGTTTTATCTATTTCTTTCACCCTAATTGTGATAAAGATTCACACTTATTCTGTCCACTTCCTTGAAAAAAAGTAAGATTAAGGTGTTGTCGCGACCCTATAAGAGCTTGAGCCTACAACCCCAGGATCGAAAGGCAAACACCTTGACATTGACCCCGTTTAAAGATTTTTTAATCAATCACTAGCCAAAATTAACTCCATGTGATCTCCAGTCGGGACTATCTTTTAATGCCGGGCAAAAGACAAAACCACATTGGAACTGCAACCAGTGAAATTGGAACCTTGACACATTAGTTCTGCGCACACGATACTAGGGGAAAAAAGACAACATTGTTCCGACAAGATATTATACGTACTATAACAATGTAATATCATAACAGTTACATTAATGTAACTACAATTTAAACATACTGAGGTCTTTTTCTTTATAAAGGTATTAGACACAATAATTCTATTAATTCAGTACCAAAGACATGATGTTAGCGTTGTATGCTGAATTGACAGAAATGGTTGATGTCGCAACAATTTAAAACTAACATTTTTTCAACATGAACCAACATGTTTCTGAAAAAAATTACATTTAACAGGTACGAATAAAGAGTGCTGCTATATATACATTTAATCTTCTAATTCCTATGAAAGGCTTGTTACACTTAAAAGCTAATTTAGGCACAGTGTATGGATTACTAGGTACGCAGGATAGAACGCACTCTACGTACTCCTACGTTTTTTTCAGCGTTGTTAGCACAAATACACGTTGCACGGTGACGTGTCCACCTACAATAGTTGGTGCCTTAAATGAGACGTGAACTAGTGCTTCCCCATTCTTCCATCTACGTTTTTACCTTAAAATAAACATATTACAATCGATCGAAATATTAATCAGCGGAACCATGTTTTAATTATCCAAACAATACTAGTCAGTTACACGCTGCGTGGATAATTCACTCGGACAAGACTCGTGGAATTCTTTCGCAGGTGTAGGCCCTATACTCTGCATATTGTTTATATAATTTTTATGTTAAAATATGTTTATGCTAGATATTATTTCAAAAATAAACGTTGCTACATATGGTTCGCCCTCAAAATTGGGAATACAGTAGTAACATGGATTCTGGTAATTTAATGTTTGTTGTTACAACAGTAATAGAATAAAGAACGTTTTTACTGTAACTGCTATTAAAACCTAAAAGCAGCAAAACTGCAAGTACTACTCCAGTGCAAACTTCCGGTGATCCGTAGGTTTATGCTACTTCAAACTGTATACAATGTATAGATGTTACATTCTTACTAAAAGCTTTGTTATTTTTCAGCTTTGTAATTATTGACATTTCATACATTCGCAATGTTTAACTGCTGTAACTGCTGGCAATTGTAGCAGTTAACTGCTGTAACTGCTGGCAGTTGTAGCAGTTAACTGCTGTAACTGCTGCAACTGCTAACTGCCAACTTCCTGCTGGTCTACATTCTTTCAAAATATTTTTTCGACATTAGTCACGTTCTCTTGGCCTAATAAATGTCACTGTCAGTTTGCATCTAGATACTTGTTTTTCTCAGTTTTTTCGTGCAAATTATGTATAATCACCATCACGGATATACTAAAAATACATTTACTCTGTTGCGCGACTTTAAATACATTCTATGATAATTTTCTACATTTAAAATAAATATCATAAATCAAAATACTTTAGAGGCAAATGGGCTTTGGGTATCTTTAACGTAAGGTATTTTTCGAATATTTGAAGCTACTCTACTTGATGTAGAGCAAAACCTTTGCATGTAATCAACGACGAATACGGTCAGGGTTTAAGAAATCCCATGTCCGGGCTACCAGAAAATTCTGTCAGACTTTTAATTTTTTCAGAGCATGCTTTCCGGGCTACCATGAAACTAGTAATCCTGTCTTCTTTAAGGCAATAATCCCTCTTCATGCCCACCTTCGAAGAAAGAAGGGTACATTGTATTGCAGATGTTTGTCGGTCTGTCGGTCGGTCCGTTGATCAATCGGTTTCTGGATGATACCTCAAGAACACTTGTGTCCAGGATCATGAAAGTTGATGGAGCGATTGGGCAGGATCAGCAGCGCAGGTGATCCCTATTGATTTTGAGGTTTCCGAATGATAGCTCAGAACAGTCTAGGATCATGTGAACTAATAGTGAGGTTGGTCATAACCAGCAGATAATTTCTATTGATTTTGAGGTTAGTAGGTCAAAGGTCAAGGTCACAGTGACCCGGAACAGTTAAACTGTTCTCGGAAGATAAATTGAGAACGCTTTGGCATATGATTACGAAACTTAATCGATAGGTTGACTATGACCAGCTGATGACCCCTATTGATTTTATGGTCAGTAGGTCAAATATCAAGTTCATATTGGCCCAGAAGAGTAACACTTTAAAGGCACTCGCTACAGTTTTTCCGGACGGGTCGATATTTACCCCAACACTGTGCCAAATTGGTTTCGATGTAGCTCACTGCAGGGTTGGTGCGGTTTTCTGCGCATGCCCGGAAGTGATTATCTAATGTCGCGTACGGCAAAAAATTCGCAAATTATTGTATGTTCGCATGCATTTAATGTACAAAATGTATAATATACTGACTAAAGAATAGAGTAAGTATCACCATGATTACAAAATATATACATTTTAGTACTTTTAGTTCAAATTGCTTCAATCCGACATATACTGGAGTCTGTTATTTATACCAGCGCTCAAACTCTGCATTGAGTCACAGCTGTTTCTAATCCCGTACCGTACCCGTACCGTACATTCGTAAACTATAGGTTTTGTTTCAAAAAAAGGGCGGAAACTTTCATCGTTCTATGCCATCAAATGCTTCAGAAACTCCTTAAAATCCGCTTATTAAGAAATCTGCCGTTTGATAATTTTATATATATATTTCTAAGTCATTTGCTCAAACACTGAAAGAGTATTTCGTACCAACCTGCGTTGTATAAAATGCCCGCCACACCCCACCTCGTTGTAATTTGATTTAAGCGAAATCTAATATGGTGACCTATCAATTTTCTTTTTGTTTTAGATTAGGTAGACATAATCAAAGGTATATGCGGAGTTTGATTAAATTCTATTATGTAAAACTCGATAAAATAGCAGAAGTACCAACTTAAAACTGACAAAAATATGCAAAAATAGCCCTTGGGTCTGCTGAACAAGTATTCCTTTCTTTACAAAATCATGTTCTTTTGATTTCTCTGAGCATGTTTCAAATAGATATATTGTTTTCCGTTATAAAAATGCTTAGATAATCAAATTTATGCAGATTATTGTACTTTACTGAAATATATTTTAGGATTATAGAAATTTTGAAAAATGTTTAAAGTAGCACCATATCTAGGGGCAAATTAAATTGAAACAAAGCTGGTGACCTAGTATTTTTATTTCATTTTTCAGTACATCATAACATGATCTTTTCATACAAAACATTTCATCAAAATCTATTATTGAGAAAAAAATTACGAAACTGTAGCGAGCGTCCTTAAGAACTATATATGTTTTGGTCTAAAATCATACTTGATACGGAGGTCACTTATGACTGGTAAATGACCAATTAAAGTAGTGGAAGACCTGACTCCAGATCAAATTTTCCCTACATTGTCTGTATAAAGCCGCCATCTTGGATTGGGAGGAGTAAATTTTCGGGAGTTATTTGGATCTTCGGCTAAAGGAATTACTATATGCGCTGTGACAATGATTTTAATTAAAGGAACGATAAACACATTAACTGCCATATATTCTTCGTTATTGAATCATAAGCTATATTTAGAGATCAGAACTTTATACTTTGCAGCGTAGTAAATTGTCAAACATACACGCAATGAGATATCGAAGTATTTCATACAATACGCTTGTATACAGTCCCGTATTTCAACAGCATTTAGGCTGATTGGCAGTTAACCTAACTAGTGGCCGGTATAAAGCTGTTCTCCGCAAGTGTCATTTCTATTTATAAATTATGATTTATTAATGTATAATAACGGGAGGCTAGGGGTATTATATGGCGCACGCGCTTGTTTTATGTTCACGTGCATGGACAATTAACCATAGAAACAAATTTACAATATAATGAGTTATGCATAATGGAGGTTAATTACAATTAATTGACATTCATAGTTCAAGAGGTATTCGGTCGCTTGAAACAGGACTATGCAAAGTTTTGTTGTTAAAATTAGTCATCGGGTTATACAGTGTGATTGTATTTGTAAAAGAACAGTAACAGATGTTATAAACCGTCTGATATCGTATTTAGCTGTGTCATTAAGTACTTTGACATATTTGGAGAGAAAATGATTGGTAATGTTTATTTCACTAGCCCTTTATGTATTCTTTAATTAAATACAGTCCCGTTTAATATTTTGCTTAACGCCGTTATTTCAACAGTTAACGGTAGCATTTGTCATTTCTATTTATAACCTATGGGTTATTAATTGGATATTTTATGGCGTACACTCTAGTTTTACCGGCTAGTACATGGAGATTAAATATTTATCATCGGCTATTTACGAGGAAAAATCAATATACGAAGTTTTTCAGTAACCAACTTGCTTACAAACGGACGAAAATACGATTTCATCACTATATACGGTCTAAAATGATATATCAACACAAAAAAATTAATCATTTAAAGTCGTACTTTACATTATTAGAACATAGAACAATAAGCGCTTAAACACTTTTTATCGCTATATAAATAAATGTTTTATACCTGTATCAGTGCAGTTCGGGGAGGAGGTAATAAAATAAAAAAAAAAAAATAAAAAAAAACGTTTAATGGTTCATGGTGGAGAAGTGTTTCCCTGTGGAAATCTAGTTAATGTCTCTGTCAGATTTTCTCTGTTACAATGACACCTCTGCTAATAATAAACGGTTAGTCAGTAATATCAAGTGAGATCAATTAAATACAGCATGATTTGATTACCTTTAGTAATAAAAGGAAAATACGACCGTTAATGGACATTGCGACATTATCCAAATATAGCTAATGGTTGAATAACGCAGAAAATATGCTAGTTAATATTTTTATCGGTCCTTTAGTTAAAACCATTGTCAGAGTGCATATAGTTATTCCTTTAAGACCAACAGGTCGCGCGTGATGCTATAAATACTTTTCTGAGTAATATGCGTTAACGTCCTTATACGTAAATGTGTTACTATAAACATGACGTCATTTGTACGGAGACCCATAAACTACTCATAATTATTATTGATTGGGGTCTGTACGTCAGACGTCCAGAGCACAGTGACAAATAATTTCTGTTCCTTGTGCACTTACTAAATGCACCAAGTGGTGCATTTCGTGTTTTACGAGCTCTTATTGATCACGTGATACTTGCAAGAGGCAATTATCTTAGTACTTCAGGTTACAATTTCCAAAATGAGTTCCGTTGTTATCCATCGCTATATGTTAACGTTTAAAAAACATTTATAGCCTCGTCAAATTACTTTCTATTGCACTAAATAATATACTGTACGCTGAATTCGTTTTAAAATCCATTCGAATTAAGTATGAAAATGTTCAGTGATAATTATTTTTGTATATATCAGACAATGACAATTTATTGAAAATGTCATTAGTTTTATCTCAACCAAACACTCCATCAATGATTAATTGTTCAAAGTCATTGTTTACGATAAACTATTCCTCTGGGCAGTTATTAAAATCAAAGGTCGAAACTTTGAATATACGCGTGAAACGGAACAAATATTACATATAAATACGCACCGCTATGGTCAATTATTCATTTATTCTGATGACTAGGAGGGAATTGTCACAGAACACGTAAGATTGATCAATATAAATGGCATGGATATGGAGCAATTAAACATTGTTTTAACACTGACGTTCTTAGGTAATTTACTTTTTGCTAGTTATAAAGTTTTTATTATAGTTTAGAATAGCATTTCTTTTACCAAGTTCTTGTACTACACTGCAAAATCAAAATATTTTGGAAAGTTATAATCATTTAGAAATGCATCATCTTCATATACATTTGTACTCTCTTAATTTCAAGTTTTTGATTTAAATGGATTTTGGAATGAAATTAGTTAACTTAATTAATATTTCTGAAATATTAACAGTAGAATCGAATATCAGAAGACATTCTACAATCTTAAAGAAACTTATTATTACATATAAGCTAATATTTGTTGTTTACGTTTTCTTGTTAAGCGGCATTAACGTTCTTATAGTCTGATAAATACTAAAATCAAAGGAAGTCAACTTTAAAAAACGGCGATCTTAAAATTATAGATTTAACATGATCAGTTGTAAACTATTTAATTTTCACTAAATTAGTTAATTTCTAAATATATTTATTTCACATATTGAAATTCTTAATCACTAAATAAAAATTTATATAAAGCAATTATGTATACAGAACTGCAAAATTCATATGCCATTAAAATAGGTGTGTTAGTTGTACACTTACATACAATATATATGTGTTTAGTAATTGTTCATTGTGTGTTGTGCAGGTATTTATTTAGCCTGCAGGCGTCAAGTGATTCTGCCTTAGCGTCCGTGCAGGCTGATTATGGTCTACACATTAGATGCTAGAGGTATAATATGGTTTAAAATTGATAAAAAGTTTACTCATGCCCAATCTGACGCATATTTTTGTGTGAGCTACATACCGCCTGAAAATTCTGCTATGTATAGAAATGAAAATTCAATGTTATATGAGTTCGATTTTTTCGAGCATATTAATACTGAAATTCGTAAATATAGTGACCTTGGTACTGTGTTCTGGGTTGGTGACCTAAATTCTCGCACAGGCGACTTGCCGGATTATGTATTGAATTTAAATCTTGACCGTTATGTTGATATCCCATTGTCTGGTATTCAGACGTCTAGTTTACCTGTGAGACGTAATCATGATCAACAGGTCAACAATTTTGGCTTACACTTGTTAAATATTTGTAAAGAAAACGATATATGTATTATTAATGGACGCAAGGATGATGGAAAATGTTCTTTTCATTCTATATTGAGAAATAACCCGGTTTCTAGTTTAGTTGATTATGTAATCACGAGCTATGAGGGTTATCAAGATATAACAGATTTTTGTGTTCTTGAGTTAACAGAATTCTCGGACCACTGTCCTATTGTTTTTGCATTAAAAAATGTATTGATATACCACAAAATGATTCGGTTGAATATGACAAAATCTTTTGGGATATATCCAAAAAGGATTCTTTTATAGAACAAGTAGATAATAATTCTGTATTGTTTGATAGAATAAATAGCAGATTGTTATCTGGAGAATATGATATTGACCAGTGTATGAGTGAGTTTTCAAATTTGGTTCATGATATCTCTTACAGATGTTTTGCAAGAACTGTTAATAGCCGTCCGAAACCAAAAAAGAAAAAATCGCCTTGGTTTGATGAACAATGCAGACGAGCAAAGTCTAACTTTTTTGCAGCTAAACGTCAGTATATGTCAAATAGGTCTGAAGAAAATAAAGTGCAGTTTTTGAATTCAAAACATGTATATAGTGCAGTTAAACGTAAAGCTAAATCAGTCTTTTATAATAAAGAGAAAATTAAACTGTCAGATATGAGCAAAACGTCTCCACGTAAATTTTGGAAATATATTAAGAAATTTAAAAACAATAGTAATACTACTAATAACGTTAAAATCGAGGACTTTGTTTCTCATTTTTCGAACATTTCAAATGAATCACAAGGTCAATTTGATATTAACGATCATAATGTGTCACGTGATGTAACTGTAAATGTTGATCAGTTAGATAGATCAATATCTGTAGAAGAAATAGAAAAAACAATATCTATGTTAAAACGTTATAAAAGCTGTGATTATGAAAACAATGTATCTGATTTCTTTATTGATACAAAATGTTATATAGCACCTTATTTATGTACCATGTTTAATTACATATTTGAAAACTGTATTTATCCAAATTCATGGGTAAAGGGTGTGATTGTACCTATTTATAAAAAAGGTGATGCAAATAATCCCTGCAATTATAGAGGAATCACACTGGTAAACGTTATAGGTAAAATTTTTTCACTGTTACTGAGAAATCGCATAAACGCATGGTGCGAATCAGAAAATGTTTTTAATGAGTCGCAGTTTGGATTTCGTGATGGACGCTCTACTGCTGATGCTATTTTTTTGTTGCATACTATTATTCAAAAAGTTTTGTCTAAACGTTCTAAGCTTTGGTGTGTTTTCATCGATTATCAACGGGCTTTTGATACCGTTAATCATGATGCATTATGGGTAAAATTACTCCAAACTGGAATTAGCTGTAAAATGGTCAGTATGATTAAATGTATTTATAATGTTGTTCAGTCTTGTGTGAAATTGACAAATACTGTAGAGTTGTCCAAATTTTTCGATGTTACTATCGGTTTGAAACAGGGGGAGCCATTATCTTCCCTTTTATTCATACTTTTTATAAATGATATTACTGATAATTTACATATTAATTTGTTAACAGACAGGGATTTTGATATGTTAACAATGTTTATGATATTATTTGCTGATGATATTGTACTGTTTACCACTGATCCTAAAAGCCTGCAGGCACAAATTGATAGCGTTTATCAGTATTCACAAAAGTGGGGCTTGAAAATCAATGTTGATAAAACGAAAGTATGTGTTTTTGAAAAGCGTAAACAAAATGTCTATCCTGATTTTGTCATAAATGGTGAAAAAATTGAGATCGTAGATAATTTCATATACTTAGGTGTAAAATTCACATACACTGGTAATATGTCAGGCGCTGTAAAAGCTCTACATGATCAAGCCCTAAGAGCCTATCATAACCTTTTGTCATTGTTTGATTAAGTTAATTTTGATATTAAAACTAAACTCTCATTGTTTGACAAAATGGTGGTACCAATATTGATGTACGGTTCAGAAGTATGGGGGATTTATAATAGTACCAGTTTTAAATGTGTGGATAAACTTCATGTCAGATTTTGTAAATATATACTTGGTGTTAAACATCAAACTCCAAACAGTGCTGTTCTTGGTGAATTGGGTAGATTTCCGTTATCAGTAATTTGCAGGGAAAGATCAATAAAATACTGGCTGAAACTTATGAAAAATAGGGACTCGCCTTCTTTTAAGATGTATAATGACCTATGCCAGCATGTACAAACAAATTGTTGGGCAACTAGAATTCATTCTGTGATTGATCACTTAGGTTTTAGTAACATAAGACTTAATTTTGATAGAACTGTAAATTACTTCCCAACTATACAGCGCAGAATCCGTGACCAGCATATCCAAGAATGGAGAGAAACCATACATAACATGCCAAAACTAAACTACTATTGTAAATATAAAAATGATTTTGTTTTTGAAGATTATCTCTGTAATATTACAAATGATGACTTGAGAAAATATTTCTCTAGATTAAGATTGTCATCTCATAACCTTTGTATAGAAAGTGGCAGATATAATGGTACAGTAAGAGAAAATAGACTATGTATATTGTGCAATCAAAAGGCAGTTGAATCGGAATATCATTTTATGTTATGTTGTGACAAATTCAGAACAGTTCGTAGAAAATACTTTAGAAGCATATCTTGGCCTTGTATACAGAAATTTAACTCGCTTATGTCTACAAAAAGTAAAGGTTTGCAGATAAAAATATCTAAATATATTAAAGACTGCATGTTAATAAGAAAAAATGCCCTGAAAAACTTAGCTGTTTCTTAAATGTATATTGTAATAATGTGTATACAGCCATGTATTAAGTATCCATTATGATTTGTGTATGTATATGTGTCTTTGCCATAGTATGTTTTTGTTTGTAAATGGCCAAAGGCAAATTGTTTGCTGATTATGCCAATAAACTTGAAACTTGAAACTGTTCCGTATTCAGTTAGTAAATTTTCAGTGAACACCACAAATGCAAACAAACTTTACTGCCAAAATTTAATGATTGACCAATCCGTTGTAGAAAATTAGCAGGGTAAAGTTAAAATAGAACAGATGATGTTTTTTCTGATATGCATTGGAAAATAGGTCTGGAAATATTACATCAGTCTTATCAGTTATATTTAAAATTATTCTTTTCAAGTGTTAATGTTTTAATTCTAGGACGTAATTTGATCCAGTGATATCATTGTAGCGTTTCAAATGAGGATCAAAACCACTTACCCTAATTAGCGTTAGCGCAATTACAATGATTTCAAAGTAAAGCTAGAATGGTTATTAATCCATTTGAATCGGACAGCTGTGACTGAACAATGATACGACATAAATTTGAATCAGATAATATTGTTCTCAGCTGATATTAAAAGGACTGTAATCCGTATACAATTGTTTAACTGAAAAGTAGTGTATACTGAGAACTTGAACATTTCTTCGATTTGATCAGACTGGAATGAGATTTATCCAGACATTTCACTGTTGCAGTACTTAACGAGATAAATGCAAACTTTTCTGTGTTTATTTTTTAGTAATTTATAAAACATAAATGTTCACTTATTTTATTAGTAGGGCATAAGTATAAGAAGCGACAGACTCGCCCGCACTCTAAAAGGCATGTTGTTTTAACCATGATGAGAAGTGACCTAGATTTAAACCGCGGCCTGTCACTTCCGACCATTGACAATAAATAACAAAATGCTGATTGAATGGGATAAGGCCGTGACATTTTTATTATAACATCATTACAGAAATTTAATAAAATATCATAACATATTGTTCGAGATAGAAGTGTCATGAAATAAAGCAAGAATGATAGATTTCTAGCCCAAAAGTTTAAAAATAAAATAGACATCGCTATGACGCTGAAGCTCTAAATATGATAAGCAAATATGCACTAGACAATGCAAGAAGAATGTGTTGTGAAAGTCAAATCCAGCAACCGAAAATCCGAGGCAAAAATGATTAACGAATTCTCATCATAATGATAATGTATCCAAAGGAAACAAAAATATGAATCCAACGCAAGTGCAAGAGAATACATTTATTATAACACTGAAATTGTGTCTGCAAAATTAACATTTGTATTTGATTCATTAATACATTTTTTATCCATCATTGTATTATTTGTATAACGGACTCGGTTGCTAGGTTTGGATCGGGCATCATGTGCCACGCAATGAGTAACAGTCCAAGCAAATGACTGCACTAACCTGCAAACTCAACAAAAGAAATATATATATACTTAGCGTCACTGAAAAGTTACCACCCTAATGGCCCTTATATTTCAAAAATCGCACTGGACTGTGTTAAAAGTATAACAGGACTACATTTTTCACGCAGCTTAGTCGTCACTGGTGTAACGGTTTGTCAAATTCCATTAACTCCATTTGAGGCACGGGCTGCACGTGCAAAATGTTTTCTTCCAGCAATATCGACATGTACGAATATTCTATCTCAAATCATTCATCGCACTTGAAAGTTAGCCGAGAGATTTAAAGGAATACGTTAAAAAAAAACGAGAATATCCTTGCTAAGAATGCCACGTTTAAGGCACGATCAACGCCATCAGGCCATTGGCATGGTTGGCGCCGAACTTTCATGGCGCGAAATTGCACGTCGTATATGCTGCTTTCACCTGACAGTCATGAAATGGGTAAGGAGACATCAGACAGGGCACAGGCCATGAAAAGTAGAACACGTGAAAATAGTTTGTATTTAATACAGAACTGAACGTTTCTGATATTCTGTAAATATCAAGTGTCTTTTTAACTGTTCAAAATCCACAGCATCTATAATGAAGCCTTCATATACCTGATTGCAAGCTTTTGATTGTCTTTATCCATAAAATACACTGTAAATCGGAATGGCAGTATGTGGCATGACCTGGTGCATTGGCGCTGTAAAACTATAACACGACAGCAGAATTTTTTCTTGCGTGTTGGTGTGAGGAGGGTGGGTATTTTTGCACACGAAGTGTCGACTTGTCTGCTTAGTTATTTGTGAAGGAATGAACCGGTTTAGAATATAATATGACCAAAATGACCACACCCATGAACTGCTTGTGCGTGAAATTAATTAATCGAGGCACATTATATTATATGGACTGGATCGAAATTATAGCTCTTGCGTGCCTACTGAAAAATAACATAAATGTATTTCTCAAGAGAACATAAATTCCTATATTACGAAAAGTTATTCATCAAAGCAATTAAAATGGACATGATATTTGTTGGAAGATACTAAAATCGGTTTCAGAAAGAAATTATTTTAAGTCCAAATGTTGCGTGGTTTAAGAAATAAGTAGAAGATATATGAGCAAACCAACATAGTGCTTGTGCGACCAGCATCCGCGCAGTCTGGTCAGGATCTATGCTGTTCGCTAACGGTTGCTCCAATTGCAACAGCCTTCGAAAGCGAACATCATGGAGTCTGACCAGACTGCGCGGATGCGCAGGCTGGTCTTGATCCATGCTGGTCGTCGGCGAACGCTGGTCAGACTCCATGTTGGTCGCAAATGCACTATGCACTATGTTGGTTTGCTCGTGGCGCGGCTCATATTGGTTTTTAGAATAACAATCTCTACCAATGTTGATATCACTCCCCAACGGCATTTTCACGTAAGTAGTTTAGCTGTCTCATGACATATCTTGTTATTTTGTTGCTGGGTTACCACCATTGAAATGTAATAAATAGCATCTGTAGAAAGATCTACTGGACGCAAAGAAACCAAAGGATTTGATGAACCCAAACGACCACTGAGTGAAAACGTGATATTCAACAGCCGCAACACCAATGTATACAAGATGAATCCACTCCAAATATGGAAAAGGATTGGTTGAGTCCGTTCATGATAGTCGCATACCTCCTAACACAACTAAATTTTCAATTCGATCATTTAAACATTGATCATAGAAGTACAATAAATACAACACTGTCTCACGTCTTTAATGTGGTCAATACTTACATTTTAATGGAAATAATTTCTTTTCATTTTCAGTAATCGTTGATGCGTACACAGAAGTAAATGACTTTGACTACACTTTATGTAGATGGTACAACTCAAGATGTATACAGACCGACAAACTGGAAAACATTTACTGTAAGAATTTTTTTTGTAAAATAAATCATAGACTGCGTTTGGTTATAAACAATGAGTATGTGTTCACTAAAATAATCTTACACTGTATAAAATGATTAAAATCGCGCATCATTATTAAATGTTTTTATTCCTGTACAACGGAACAAAATAGCTTTTCTCTAACCTATATACCCCCTTATTATCTAGTTTGGGTCTTAATCGTATAATAAACAATTGTTTTTTATAGTGCATAATAGGGCATTTCCCTTTACTTTATTTGTTTATGCATCTATTCTTGCAACAGAGATTTCTATTTTCTTTGCGTGCTTCTTTTTTTTCTGGATTCGTTATTTATCAATATTTATTTTCATCAAACGATATATGTTTTGATATTTGATGAAATAAACAGCTGAGGAAAATAAAACCACTCTCAGTGATTGGCCATCGGGACCGTTTGCCCTTCTGACACCAGCTGAAGGGTGTCCAGAAATGGGAGAAATGGGTTGGAGACGTGGGTATCTTTCCTTTATTTGGAAACGCCCACAAACACTCACATCAGTCACTGAATGTAAGATCAAAGACAAGAGCGATCATTATGATGATAAGACATGGCCAGAAGCAGAAAATGAAACCAGTCGGGACAGCTGCATCCGCAGTTTAACGTCAGATAAGTGGCCACATCTCCCAGGCCATTTGCTGGGACCATTCAATAAACACGAGTGGAGATTGAATTTCTGCTTCAAGACTGAGAACAAGTCGATAAATGAACGCCAGAATGTATGGCCACCTGGATCTTACAGCGTCTTTGGTGATGCTAAAAGCTGCCCGTCAGGTATTTGTTATTGTTTTACAGCAAAGAAGTAGAAGTACACGTTCGAGCAGTTAGATGCACATTTTTCGATGCTGTTACTACCTAGCTTTTATGTATTTTTTGTATATGGAAAACGCTTTAAGATGACTTACTGATTGTTGGTGGTTCTTCCCATGTACCTATTAATTCCTGACACAATATGCGAGGATCACAGTTGAATCTATCTTTATTGACAATTCTTGAGGTTCTATTTACAGTCTGATTTTTGCCATTGTATAGAAAAATCTAAAACAAAATTTCATATTAAATGGAAGTTACTATATTAACTTACAGATAGAGAACCGTACATTTTCACATTAGCACTAAAACCTTGTTATTTTATAAGGATTTTCAACCTCAGAAAGGAGAATAAATCTTCCCACCATTACTGCGTGGAAATCAAACGGCTATCTTCCGAGTTTCTCGATAAAAACCGAGGAAACAGATAACTCTGGTAAGATTCTGAGATTATATATAGCAAAAATAATTTATGTGAATACCGCAAAATGAGGCATTTTCATGACATCATGTCAATACATTTTAACTATATAAAGAAAAATAGTTTAAACTGATCATAGCTTGTAAACTCATCTAAACATATTATGTTAAACAACATTATGTATGATTTCAATATGCGTATTTCAGTTTTAATCTTTATAAAATTTAATGGTTTGTAAAATTCGTTAAAAACAATATATTCAATAATTTTGTGAAATTGGCTAAACAATTGACGTTCGAAATACTTTGGATGTCGTTCAACACAGGTCATATGACGTTCTATTAATAAAGTTTGACTGCAGTGCAAAAATAAATATATTTGTTTCTTTCGATGTAAGATTGAAATATCTTTTACGAGTGAACACCAGATGCAGTATTTTCACGAACAGAAAGTGTAATACTTTCCGACCTACATAAAATAAAAAATAATACAGATATGTCACTTTTCGGCTTACATGTATTTCCCAGTTCGTAGTCCATATTACGTCAAGTAAAAATGTTGAGAAACGCCTATTTGAATGATTTAAGCATACAAGAGGCCTGGCGGAGCCGAAACGCTGATGGATGGTTATTGAGCAAACTCTCGGAAGAAATGTTTGGCTGCTATATAACAGTTATAACTTTTATAACCTGTGGGAGTGTTTTTGAAATCTCTCAATTTCAGCCATTTGAAAATTAATTTGGTAAGATAATAAAATTAATAAAGGATTCAAAACGTTAACACTATTAAATAGACAAATGGACTTATAGATAGATAAAACTTTCCATGAAAGGTAAGTTGTCCATTTAACAAATCTTGCTTCAAAAGAGTTTAACATTGTTTTTACAATAAAAGTTTACAAAGAAATTTTGTTTTTCAGTATTGCTCGTCTTGAAAATGTGCAAGCGCCAGACTGTTGAAAATGAAACTAATGGATTTAACATGTCAGGCTCATTCATATTCATACAGGTATTACTTATGTTAAATATACTTTTGTGGTAAATATACATTAATCCGCTTACGGTAAATATCCGCTTTTAGCAATTAGACCACGATAATCCGTAAATGACCAATCAATCGCAAAGCAGTGTTGTACCCGTCTATATACAACAGTAGCGTTATTTATATCGGGAGAAACTGGGACAAGAAACGCGTGAATTTCGTGGCAATTTACCATCTAACAATACAGCCTAACGAGTTAAATGACCTTGTAATATTTTCACCAGTTATCAATGAGATAAAATAGGGTTATTATAATAGTAGCTCGATCTGGGATGCTGTAATCGGTTCGAGTGGAGTTTTGCCAGATCGGATCTCTCGAGACACGCAAGCGCGGAATGTGATCCAACCTTGTAAAATTCACGAGAATACAAAATCCAAGATCTAGCTACTGTTATAATGACGCTTTTATTTTATACCCTCATCTTTTTATTTGATGTTTTGTTCTAGAAAGAAATCTTCAATGTTAATCGATATCAAAATAGAACCTAGTGAAGTTTTTATAAGCGCTTTTTATAAAACTGTGTTAGCTTATGCATATTAATGAAAGTAGTTCGGCAACATACAAAACGAAAGGTACAATACGGATTTTTTTCTGCCTGTTCATATTCACTTGTGAAATACAAACTGATTTTTTACCTAAATTATCTAGGTATATAATAAAAAGTAAGATTGACCTGTAGGTAAATTCAATTGACAACGTCATCAATATTAATACCTTAAATATGACCCCAAGTTTTGGATATCAATAAAAGGGTGGACGTGACTGAAAAACAAAACTGGAAAAACTTATATTCGTACATATAATATTCAAATTAGATAACAAGAAACTCCATCTAATGAGTGTGGTGTAGAACCAACTGGGAAAACATGTAATATACGCATTCACTAAAACGTTTCCAAGAGTTGTAACTTTTTAGGTGTACTTGTTATTAAAAAGTTAGGTTGTTTGGAGATAACGCGATCTTTGTCATAGCTTACCTGTTGGTCTTACACATGATCAGCACGATCCTTACATTTGCAAACATCTGTCAGAAAGTAGAACAACTATATCATTCTTACAAAACAAGCACAATATAGATGCATTGAAATAAATCAGATAATAAACACCAGCACTGGTTTCTTTTTTGATTGCTTCGGAGCTCAAGAGCAAAAAAAGTCCGTAAAACAACAATTATTTTGTCATGTTATACCGGTTGTTGAAAAGTGATTTCTAATAGAAACTGATACTTTGTAATAAACTATGTGATTTTGTAGACTTATTACCTTTAAGCACTAGTCACTACCTCAAATACCAGATCCAACATGTTAACGTTCGATTTGCTTTCAGCTTTTTTTGTAGTTTCAGAACCTGGCTATCGTCTTGAGTCAATTTGCAAAATATCTGTCATCTTGTTTCGCCAATATACAGATTCACAATTTGGAAATTCCCTATTTAACTGTCCGGCACTTGCGATTGCAACTTATTCTAAGTGTAATGAACGTCAAATTTTAGTGAATCTATGCAAACGTACATGCATTCTTTCATATCCCCTACCGACAAATAAGCGCTCACGGTAAAATAATATCACTCTTATGAAAACAGCAGACGATGGTATAATCCCAATTTCTATATAACGCGTAGGGCAGTTTTGAGTAATTACAGTTTTTATGTCACCTGGTCTAAGTCGGATAGCAACTCCTGCCTTTGTCTACGGAATATATACCACTCGCTTTGCTCGTTGTGTATATCCCGTAGTCAACGGCACTCATTGTCTATCCTATACATCAACGCGCTTCTGGAATATTCACAATTATCCGCTTGTGGTAATTATACATTTCTATCATATACCTATATAAGTTCTGTCAAATACACGGCTTGTATTTTCAAACAAATAAGAAACAGGCAGAAAAAAATATATAACCGTCCATCCAGTAAAATGTATTCTGAAATGATAGCGACCAATTTTCGAATGTAATTTATCACACAAAATATTTTAGCAAACATTTCTTTATTAGCTAGA
Source organism: Mercenaria mercenaria (assembly GCF_021730395.1). Lineage (NCBI taxonomy): Eukaryota > Metazoa > Mollusca > Bivalvia > Venerida > Veneridae > Mercenaria > Mercenaria mercenaria. The sequence goes on from NC_069375.1 coordinate 67,434,371, forward strand.
CATTTCTAGACCATTTAATCATTCCAGATGTAAGAATGATAAAAAGTAAATAATTCTATGTTTATTTACAGACTAAAAGGAATTCGTCATGTCCGCAGATAGAGGGCATGAATGTAGAAGCTGAAACATTACAACTTCATGCTGAGATCAACAATAGTGTTGCAATAACGAATTTATTTGACATTTGTTATTTTCGTCCAGAAACTCTGCTAACAGGTACTAAGCTTATGAATCGCATTATGATATAGTTACTAAATACTTACTGCATGGCTTGCCGGTCAATAATTGAAATAGTGCATAAATTAATCATTGACCCTCGGTCCTGGGTAATATACATGTTTAATCATACTCAGAATAAAAAATATCAAAATATCATTACTTTCTCGTAACGGTATGGAGCCAAGTGACTTGACATTCGACGTATTTTACAGAAATAATAATGAATGATCAAAATAAGAATATTGTGTAATTAATGGCAAATAATACGCTGCAGTTTCCATAATATGACTTCTCATTTTATTGAAGATATCCGCTTCATTGTGTACTTTTCTTTATGGCTCATGAACAGTATCATCAAAACCAACATAAATTTTATTCGTCTTGGTAGCTTTTTTTATTCCAATAGATCAGCTTATAGATTACATCGCTGAGTTGAAGTGTTTCAGTTGAAAGATAATAATTAAATATATACCATCGATGGAATTAGAAAACATCTAATCATTTATTTGTAAATCGTTCTTTTGTTTTGTAAATATTTTTTGTACTCTTAGTTTTTTTCAAAGCCAATGCTTATATCAAGAAAATTATTCGTACATATATAAGTTAACTTTGTTTTTATCTTGACCTAGTTTGTTTTGTCCTGCCTGGTAGGCCTGTTTCAGTAGTAATGGGAATGTGTGACATGGTCCAAATAAGCGGTTTCCAGAATACTTACACCTGTTTATTCCTTTACGAAATGACGAACCTTTTGAATAATTTATATTGAAATTTATTAAATATTCATACTTATATAATTTCTTACTTTGCTTATTAGTATGCTAATTTTCAGCGTTATATTTAACTTAGATTTGAGTAAATAACATCTCTTTTGTCTAAAATGCTTTTTTAATGATGTTGAGTATTTCTCTAGCGTGAATGATATGTTAATTCCTTTAGCCACCAGTATTAATTCTCTCTGATTTCTTTCAGATTTGGACAATTATCTGTACATGCCACAGAACACTCTGCCTGATGTCAATGAAACAGGTATTACCGGTAAGAACAATTTTTAATTGCGACAAAAAAACAGTCATATAGTTACTTTAACGAACCTTTCTGAAAATATGTATATTGCTTTAAATAATAATTTAATATACATACCTTTGTGTTTTCTTTAAACATTTGGCTGTCGTATCTTCCATAATGAAATTATAAACACAACTTTTAGATTTGATAGACTAGTCGTACGTTTTTCATACTGAAATAGTCAAACAATGCGTCGTGCTTTAAACTGTTTTTAATAAAGAATTTCAATAAAAGCAAACTAAAGCTTCGAAATGCAACTGTTCCACAAGTTCAGATCGATTTTGTTATATGTTGAATTTAAAGATATTATGATTTGTCAAAACTTCATAGTAATACTAATAAAGTTTGGCAAATGCAACAGATAGATTCGAGTGCCTGTTATTCCAAAGTGTTTGGATTTCACGCAAGTCTAGTGGTAGAATGTCCGCGGGAGGTCGTGAGTTCGATCCGGCCACGTGAAAAATGATATCCGTATCTCCTTTGCTTGCGATCAGCATTAACAGGGAAACTTGTTTCTCTTCTCTCATAGCCTCGTGGTGAATGATTCTATCAGGAATAAGGTGTCGACAGTGATTAATTTAAGTTGAAGAGCATGCTTCACATTCAACCTAAAATAAATTAGAAAACACTAATTTGTTATATGGTATATGGGCAAATAATAATTTTGATGAAAATTTCCGGACTACAATGTAGATCTAAATGAAATGCCTCAGGCTTGTAGATCAAAGTTTTACCCTATTGTGTGATTGAACAAGTCCGTGTGCGTTTTATAGATATTTGCACATGATTTAAGAGATTTGTAAATCAAAAGCAAATTTGACCGCATAATTTGGCATTATTTCACGTATCAATATTTATGTTGTCCTTTTTTTGTCTGTAGAAAGAACGTAATAGTGCCCTTTCTTGCATACATACACACGACATGACATGTATACTTCCTTAAGCAAGGTCTAGAATTGATTCTATGGTAACCGGATAAATGACGTTACGTCATGACGTCCAGTTTATCAAACATGCAAAACTACCTTTACAAAGCCACAAAAGAACATTTCATGGTATTAGTAAATTTAGATAAATCTTCTGGAAAGCATTTTTATAATAGTAAATTCAACAAAAGAGGACATAACTTGACTAGATCATGGATTATCATTTTGCAGATTTTTCTCTTTTAAACCCAACACTAGTTTATGGAAATAAAACTTATCTAAGAAGGAGCAGCACGTGGAATAATGGTAAGTGAATCCTGTAGTGTAAGAGCCAATATAATTTTTGTTGTTTCGCCAATATGTGGATTTTAAGGGTTAAATCGTTGGATTTACATATGAAACTAACCTCTAGCATTCGGTAAATTCAGACACAAACCTATAGCATGTAAAATATAATATATTTTTTATAATATTTTATTACATTGATGTCATCAAAAAATATATCACACAAAGCATGGACAACTTAGTTACATCTTAATGATATGTAACTTTATGGTTTACCATTTTAACCACAACACTTAATTAGCTTATTACATATACCTAATAATGCAATGTGCTCTTCAAACGGATGTATTTGAATCACAGTGCCATCAGATATTAAGATACAGGGCATTAGTTCACAAAAATCCATTCATGTCAAATGTGGTCCAAATATTGCAGACTTTAGTAGAGTAACGTTGCCTCATAGTTACGAACAGATAACGACACCATGGTTACTTGTGGATTTTGGTAGGAATCTTATCATTATTGGATTGCAGTTCAAACGCCGTAAGCAGACCTTTTTTTCAAGTTTTTTCATATTATTTAGTACTATTATTATCAGTATAAAACATAAAATGTTAAAGTATGTTTATATAAATTGCAAAAACAATCATCCTTTACTAATGTTGAAAAGTTCTTTTCAAACTGATTTAAGGATAGTTACGAAAACGCGTGTTTGTAACAATATGAGTTGAGTTAAATTTTATGCAAATATTTATGTACATATACAATTCAGATTTACTGACTGAATGTGAAACAAGTGAATATTTGGGTTCGTTGGATAGAACATTTAATGGGTACGTATGCCAAAGGTGGGAAGAACTGAGGCCATTCACTCGTAGCTTTACGAACGATGAGCAGTATCCGGATGAGACGGTGTCGGATGCAGAAAACCACTGCAGAGATCCTATCGGCTTTGGCCTGCTTTGGTGCTTTATAAACTCTTCTCACCTTATAGCGGATATTTGTGCTGTGAAAGGTGACATTATTATAACTAATATGTTTGTTACATGTATTTCTCAATCTTAAAAGAGTTAGACTGTACATGTATTCTCGGTGTTATAAATTAGTACTATGAATCTCGTTGTAATGATTGATATACTATTAAATAATGATTTTGTCTACAATGCTTTGAAATTACGTGTCAATCTGCTAACAAATACAAGAAAAAAAACTAAACATTTATACACAAGGCAACACAAATAAATTCCAAACATTTATTTAAATGAAATTCATGAAATTCATTTCATCTGGAACCAGTTGACGCGAAATTAATCTAATACTAACCATTATGTTGTGATATCTGTTTCCTAGGAAAATGGTAACAATAGATTAGACATGTTTTCGTTTTTCATACCATAGTTTACAATTTTAAAGAAGAGGATAGGCCTTTTTCGCAATGCTACATCAGTGAGGACCGGTGGAGACTAGATGAGTTCGGAGGGATTTCGTGTCAGTATACTGTATCTTATAAAGATGGTCTTTTATATTTAAAATTTCAAAGGTGAATCTTGCTTTCTGTATCTCTTTAGTTTGCAACGCCCTTCTTTTATTGTGACTTATATTGTTTCAGTGATGATACTTAACCTAAGTCTGAATGGTAACTTTTTGCACTCGTTGCACTGCAACAAAGAAATAAATCTATGAAGTTTGCATAATAAATAGGGGTATTTAGGTTGTGATTGTTCTTTGCTTAACGAAGCGTGACTACCACTCATGAAGCTTATATTCGGATTAGTTTTATTCGGATATATAAAGAGTTGGTAGTCGTCGCCGGAAAGGAATACAAAATAACCTGTTACAATTTAAACATGAATAAATAGACCAAATTTTTCAGTGAGACAGGTTTCAGTTTTGATTCTACGTTGCCAAATGCAAATGTTGGAAATTCGATGTAATTATAAACGTTAACGTTGTGGTGTCAATTATGTGCTTACCGACTTCTGCTAAATATTCATAAAGTCCTTTCGACGATCCTTGGCACGAAACTTAACATAGATTGGCAGACGTTTGAATAAATTATTATTCATACATGTTCATTATTAAATGTACATTTATGATGTTCCGCTAGGATACTCTTCAAAGAAAGAAATTGTGTGACTTTGCGACTTGTGTTGTTTCAGAAATTATGAAGGTCGATATATCAAACTTGTTGGCAAAGAAGAAATTGAAAATTCACAGTTTTATAGTTCTATGAAAAACGTCCAAGTTTTGACATCAGAAAGAATTTTATGTATGTCTTTGTTTCTTAATATAACAGTTTGTCAAAACAATTTAAATATATATTTCTTGTATAACTGAATACATATTAAAATGTGTATATGAACCATTGACTGTTTCACTTTTCGTATATCTAAGGATTTTACATGGTTAAGATGCATATTTCAAGCTCTAGGACAAAAATATATATTGATTGCAAAACTACCATTTTCTCAAATTCTGCAAGCAATGACTGAGTACGTACAGAAATAGGAGTTATTTAAACAGATTTCAAAACCATCATGGTTTGTTTGTAAAATATCAGTGCTTAACATCGTGGCATTTGGAGATGGCACTCTGAATCTTACTTAAGTTCTTGTCAAATCTTCAGATAAAGTATATTGTATTCATGCAATAAAACGAATATGAAACAAGTACATTTTAACCAACATTACAATTCAGATGATGAAATGAAATGCAACAACGATCTTGGAATGGGTGATGGAAGTATTCTGGACCATCAGATATCAGCGTCATCGTGGAAGTCACAAACTCCACCCACTTCCGTCAGACCATTCTCTTCAGGATGGTGCGCAGACCCATCGGACACGAATCCATTTATATTAGTAAATAATTATGATCTAAGATAACATTTTAGATGAGCAAATAGTTCAGTAGACATTGGTGTTTTATTGATACATACATATTGTACCTACCCTATAATCTTACAGTTATTTCAAATCATTCATATAGGTCAATACTTATAAATTGGCTTAACGGTTGCATATACACAATAGAGGCGTTTCTCAGTATATGCATAATACATTTTTCAACATAATAAACGACAAAAACTATCCATCTTTATTAATCTTCATTAATTTTATTTTAGCATTAAAGTTGTACTGCATGTGTGCTCCAACTGACATTTTCAACACACATTATTGACTGAACAATAATATTTTTGAAACACAATTTGCTTTCATTTGTATTTACAAGTGCACGTACTTGCAAACTATAGACCTGTTATATTAATTTTAGAAATAAAATACATCTACCTTGAGGCGTCACCTTTTTTATTTTTATTTTGGAATGAAAAGTGTGTCCGTTTAACGACTCACTTTCAAAATTATTACTAAAGATGTTTCTAACCATTTAGCATGCATGTTTGTCACTTCAGGTTGACATGATGGTTGATACAACAGTAGAAGGTATTACATTCTTCAACTGGGAATTTGTAAACAGACACATTGTCGATGGTATATACAAAACGAAATACATGACAGTTGGAAGCAAAAAAGTCCTGATTAGCTACTGTTCTGAAGATAACACAATGCAAACAAACATGGTAAGATTTTTTTTAAATACGTTCTTATTTATCTACCTTTCTATTCGGACTGTTAAACCATGCTGACTAGGAAGGAGGGATAATGAACAAACTGAGATACCGAGTATGATAACATATGGCTTAGTTGTATTTAATGCTTGTAAAAGATCAACTATAACAATCTTTCATTGCTGACTGGTAGCCATAAAAATGCCATAGAAATGCCGTAGAAATGTCGCTCTATACTTGATTATTATCTACATTTATTTCTGATGCTTTAAATCATGGCACCCATTAAATTCAGATCTAATGTATAATGGACCTCTGCTTATGGCGGTGCTTATGGGCGTAGTGGATGTTCCACTGTTCCTTAGCTCTCATGAGCAGAATAAATTGAACCTAATCTGCTATAAGTGTATTTGGTTGTGATGTTAATTCTCTCAAAGGATCTTCTTGAAGTCCACGAGAATAAAGCTTGTAGTTGCTAAATAGTGGTAAGGTCTGGAAGAAATTGCCATATAGCACAACTGTCAAAAACAAAGAAAATGACGGACTTTCTGATATTCCTATAAATTCATTTGATGAAATTGGCATGAATAAAAAGGGCAGAGTTTAATAACATGTTTCATCAACATATTTATTATAGTTAAAAGTGAAATATTATCGGATTTCTCGTGAATTGATTTTAACTTTCAGACTTACAGCTTTGACACGTTTTTGCCGATAGAACAACCGCAGAGTTTTTACCACAGTCCAATCCTAGCCAGATATATCTCAGTATATATTATAGAGTCAATGGCAGACTCTCCTAAATGCATTCGCTTTGAACTTCATGGTTGTAAACAAAACGGTAAAATGTTTTTAAAATCTACTACAGTAGTGACTTTTGCCTGTAGTGGGTGTGTCAAAATGATTGTGTAGCGTGGTTTATTATGTTGACAATAATATTTCCGTTTGTAGCTGCCTTTAAATAGAAAAAAACGTATCATTAATTTTAAAAGTGAAATATAGATTTAAAGATAAATGAATAACTGGTAAATTTTAAGCTCAAAAATGGTTATATCTTAGCTATTCTTAATTGTGCAGCAATAAATATAAACAATATATAATCAAAGTCTAAATGATTTGACAGAAATGAGAACATGGAAATGTAATTAAGAAACAATGTGTAGACAATCGTTAATAATTGCTTTATCTTTTGTATGTTAAATAGCTCTTCCGGAACGTGTTGCTACCAAAAGGACATTGGAAGCTTCAAGAATATTTGGCGAAGAATCCATCACGTATAGCTACCTGAAAACCTTGAGAGAGAATTCTTTAATAAAAAGCATTGCCTACCCAACTCATTATTCCGGAGGTGTATCATATTCTTGGATAATAGATTTTCCAAAAGGCAGATATATTCAACTTATTTTTACAAAACTGTCTTTGAACATATATGAAGTAAGTCGACTCATTTTACTGTTCAACTTTTCCATTTGCAGTCTTATTTTGTATTCAAACTGTTGAATATCACGCTTTTGTTTATATATTTCTTTATTTTTTCTGATATCTTATCAATTGAAGTTGTCTTTATAAGCACTCAATTTCTTCCGAACTTTAAGGTTCAGAGTGTTTAAAAGGGACTGCAATAAATTTGCTTAGTACTGTTTCGTACTGTAGTCGTTACGTATTTCTTATGGTTCACGGTGGACTTTGTTTTACTTGCTTTGGGTTTAACGCCGTTTATCAACAATATTTCAGTTATGTAACTGCGGGCAAGTAACCTGTCGAGTGTTTCTGGATTCTGCACCAGTACAAACCTGTTCTCCGCAAGTAACTGCTAACTTCCCTACATGAATCAGAGGTGGATGACGAATGATTTCAGACATAATGTATTTTATCAAATCGTCACGGAGAACATACGGCCCGACCGAAGATAGAGACTCACGACCCAACGATCCGTAGATCGGCATTCTGCCTTTTGGTGTACTGTAGGACACTTCCTAAATATCAGTCTTCACGAATAAAAGGTGTTGTGAGCGAAACTTGTCATCATATAATGACTCCTTTACCTTGGTTTTTCAGACCATTCATTGAGATAAATAACATTAAGTATTGTATATGCATGCTATTAATTATGATACACTATTATGCAGCCAAGTGTTTGGAACAAGTGTCAAGATCAGATTACATTTCTACCGAGATATAAAAAGGATAGCTTATATCTAGATAACCAATTCAACGATCTGACTTTTTTGGTAGAAACAGACTTGACATACATGACCTTGACATTTACAACTTGTAGGCCAGTTTCGCAAATTAAAAGAGTTGGGAATGGCTTTGAAGCGATTGCTCGATCTCAAGGTAGATTTTTTTCTGGATACAGTATTTTAATTGATTTGCATAAATTTAATTTGCATGAAAGCTATCTAAAATGGTGTGTCCAATTGTAAACAAAATAAAATAATGCTGAAGAACACTTGCGAAAGCGTGTTGGTGGTCCCTTGTGTCATTTTTATAAAATCACCTTCTAAGCGGAATGAGAATAACATAGTTTTTTTTTTATTCTTGGTGTTAAAAACTATGTGTGTTTCCTAAGATATAATAACAAAAAAGGTGTTTCTAAAAACAACAGTTTTTATATATACTAAAGCAAAAGATCGCATTTTTGTATTATTAGTCAACATACAATCTTTATCTTTTGATTATTGCTCTTTGCGGAAACGGTTATTTCTGTTTTCCTATTTACATACAATTTTTCCGTTGTATCTCTGAAAAAGGCACACAATATTTCAAAAACGTTTGATATACTGTGAAGTTATGTATTGCTGTTTATAGATACATATTCGCTGTGAACATGTTTTTTATATTCAACATTAAAAAAATGTATAAATTGAGTGTGAGTAGATATAAACAAAACCATAGACTTGAAAAAAAACCATTTATCAAAATAGTTCTGCACGTTCTGATCATTTTTCCTGCAATGTAGAGTTTGATGAGGTCCTGGATTTTTCAAACTTGAAGAATTGTCTCAGAAAATTTGTAAAATATAAAGGTTTGTGTGCTTGTTTTGCAACATGTGGACCTCTTGCAGGATATCAAATAAGGAGTCTATGGAAAATTTACAACTTTGGTACATATGAAATAAAATGTGAAAGTTTCGTAAATAGATTTTTTTTCTTCAATATAGAATTTACTGAAACTTTTCACAAATGTAAAATAGTACACTGTCTATTATGTGGTCAAATATGAATTTATAAAAGATCCTTATTTTTGATAAATATTATCATGGTTAAAAAAATTTGCAGACTCATCACATTTCAGTTATCATATATCTTTATAAAACTGACGTTTTCCTCTTTTATAATCGTACATCATAAGCACGACGATTTTCCTTACGTATACCGGGTTAGGCTTCATTCTAAGACATCCGGATAAATGACGTTACTTACATTCAATAATTTGTTAATCTGTACTATATCCGATGATCATATACTTCAACTGTCTTGCAGGATCTCAGCGTAGTTTATAAAATAACAGTTATATCCATGCGATGACTGTTCTTGGGCCGTTTCAAAAACATATGTTTTCAAAATGTTATGTCAGATTTCGTGTATTTGTCGCTTATTTGTTGATCACAATTCAGAATTATTCCCCATGATGTTATTTAGTTAGGCTTTATTCTCTACAGTTTCATAATTTTACACATTCTAGGGATTCCAACGTGTTTCCCTGCAAGACGAAACATGGAGAACATAGTCTACAATAATTGTAGTCAACCAACTATGTTATTAACGTCTCTGTCTCGGCTTAACTTTCCCGTTTCAAACGCACCTGAACAGTGGACCATTAATGTCAAGCGGTCATCTATACATTTGAAGATAATTTATTTCAATGTGAGATGTGGTTCAGGTAACTATTATTATTATTATTATTATTATTATTATTATACCAGATTTATATAGCCGTACACATTTGAAACACTATTTATGAGTTCTCATTTATCAACTCGTAGAGAACATGCAAATAACAAACATACTTTAATATAATTGTATTACATTTGAGCATATTGCAAATTTTTAATTTACCATTCACAAACAAAGTATTTCAGTGCATGGCGACAACTTAAAGCGAATAGCCACATTATATATCAATTTGGTGATATGATGGCTTAGTCTGCTGTTATTCTGCTTGGTTGCATTCTTTGCTTCAAAGGGATTGCAGTTTTTAACTTTCACAACAACAATCATTAAGTCTTGTCAATCAAATTCACAGTTAGTCTTCTGCTCGGTGCTTCCGAGGAATCTACTTTCCAGATTTTATTTACTTCACAAAAGCGAGCGTTATGTGCTGTGTGGCGGCCGTAAAAAGCCGCTCTGACTTCATCTCAGTGTTGTTATATTTTCTGGTCCTTCGGAATCATTGATTTCAATTCATTTAGCTTTGAAGATTGAATACCGCTTAAGTCGGTGCTAGAGGGCGTGGGCAGTGTCGCATTTTCCATGAATGCTCGTGAACAGACTCAATCAAACCAAGTCTGCAATTTTCATTGTTTGTCTTGTTCTCGGTGGTTCCGAGGGATCTATTTTCCAGATTTTATTGTAAATGTCTGGCCGTACTTGGATTCAGTATTGTTAAATTTTCTGGTCCTTATGAATCATGGAGTCCACTAGATTTGTAGTAGAGTTCCGTTTAATACTGTGCTAAGGGCATGAGAGGTGTTGCACATTTTTGCTCCGATTTTAAATATTTGTATTATACCCAGAATCGATAGTCTACTTTTATAACAATTTTAGTTCAAGCGAAAATGTGACAAAAACATGAACAGTTATATTTCTACAGATCATCAAAAAGCTGGCTTTTGAATTTTTTAAAACATAAATATATTTTCAGGTTCTTCATTGACAATCAGTGATCGATTTTCTGGAAGTAGAACGTACTGTAATTTGAAAAAGGCACCTACAGAATGGTATTCGGATACTGAGATAGTACACATCATATATGAGAAAGGAAATATAGTAGAAGCTTCTGGTGCCAGAATATCTGCACGAGACGGTTTTCAAGCACTGTATACGACATTTCATAAACCAATGACTCACCTGATAGATATGCAGAAAGCACATGTCAGAGGTTTGATCAATATTATTACATCTTGCTAAATATTCATACAAATTTTCATAACAAATATTCTTTAACAAAGAGCTGGCTCTGATATTTCTTTTAGAACAATTTCTATAATCTGTTACTTTTTTCGCGATATGAATAAAATGTCTTTCATTTCTTTTTGTCATTGCAGCTATAGTACAAATTGCCGCGCTTGAAACTTACTGGGGTAAGTATTGTTTAATCGATGTGTAAGTGAATGCTTTGTTTGTTTTGGGTTTAACGCCGTTTTTCAACAGTATTTCAGTTATGTAACGGCGGGAAGTGAATGGTTTATCAATTGTGATGTTTATAATTATTCTAATGTAAAATGTTACATAATCACATTTATCCTGATAATAATGAATAAACATTTGTGTTTTTGGAATAAACATTTCTGTTCTGCTGAGTAGTGCTTCAATATCCTTTTCTATTGTTAAAAGAACCCTTAAAATGTACGAACAATGACCAAATATTTCTTATTAAGTACCTTTGTAAAAGCATTCATAACATTGTTTTCGTTGCAGATCCTTTTTGGAATAATGCAACTCTACTAACATATGAAGGTAAATATTGTTGATGTAAAATATCGAAAAACCTGTATTTAAGATCATTGCTTACACCACGCATGTTTCTCTCCTGCCTATCCATGACCCTCAAGCGGCTTTGGTTTGATTTGAAACAAACTCGCAAAATATCTTTAACTCATTAATACCTGCAGCCATATCGCCGCTTATTTACTGGCATCAATTTTCCAATACATCCCTGAGCCACTTATCAGTTTATCTGCTTTGTATGCCTGTGGATTTTCACTGATAATTTATAATCGATAAGATCTAGGCATCCTTTGATCAATTTTAGGGATAAATATCTGTTTATAACAGATGAATAAAACTGAAATTTTCACATCTCATACTACAATTTATGGTCTATTCAATAATTTAAAATTTACTATTATTTTAATTTGCAAAATTGTTTCACAGGCATACTGAAGTAACACGAATATGGAAAACTGCAATATTCAAGAAAGATTTGACATAGAAAAACAGCCATTATTTGATTATTTTATATTTATTCAAATATCATTAGTTGCTAAACTTTAAAGCAAATGACATTATAAAAGAACAGAAAAATACTGAATCAAAAAGAAAGACTCTGCAGTATAATATAATGAGAATATAAAACAGGCAATACATAGAAATAACTTTCTAGTTCCGATATTTAGTGATGAGTATATTGAAAATACATGCTTAAATAATAAATTGTTTTATTGTTTCGATCGCTTCCGGGTTTTATAAATCTTTAGTGTAAAATATTTCATTGGTTGACTTTGACAGCAGTCCAATCGTTAGTACTCTTACAAAGGTAAAATCACGTCACGCGGCATACAGTACTATCAGGCAGATAGCGCATTTATGCGATCCTCGTCATACACGCCTGTTATCTTTTGACGGATAAATACGACATGCGGTACTCGATAAGAGTTAAAATGAACGCATAAATGCGGTCTGCGTCCCTAATGAGTTAACAACAATAGATCTTGGATTACATGATGAATCAGTTAGGTTAAACATACGTTCCGGAGTTATGGCCCCTGATTGTCGCCTCAAATAGTCAAAATTTGTAAATTTTACCTTGTTAACAAGATAGAAGTGTCATTTTGCATTCGATTTTCACCACACTTACATACACCTTAAGTCATAATAAGATCTCGATTCCTTTCGAAAACCGGCTAGATTCCTTTATGGGTTCTATAGTTACTGCTCCTGAAAGGGGCAAAATTTATCATTTTGGCCCTTTCAGCCATTTAGAAGTTTCATTTTTGCTTTGATCTGAAACACATTTGCACAGAATATTTATTTCGACCATTTCTAGACCATGTTCGGAACTGAGTTATGTTAGGTCACTAGGTCAAATCAAAGGAAAAGCTTGTTAACATCCTAGAGACCACATTTATGATTCTACCCTCATGAAAAATTATCCAAATGTTTATCTTGATATTTCCTTTGCCAAATTCAAAACTGGGTCATATATGTCAAAAACTAAGTCACACGGTCAATTCAAAGGAAAAGTGTGTTAATACTCTTAAGGGCACATTTATGAGCATGTCTTCATAAAACTTGGTCAAAATGTTTATCGTGATGATTTCTAGGACAAGTTCGAAACTGGATTACGTGGGGTCAAAACCTAGGTCACTGTCTCAAATCAAGTGAAAAGTTTGTTTACCATTACACTGTAGAGGCCACATTTATGACTATATGTTCATGAAACCAGGTCAGAATGTTTATCTTGATGATTCCAATGCAAAGTTTATCAGGTGAGCGATATAGGGTTGTTTTGTTGTTTTTTTGTTTCTTTTGTAGTAGCTCTTGTTGTTTGATAATGACGCTTACTCCGAATCACTTGCTACTAACCACTGTGGTTCACAAACCTAGTTCTGGATGAAGAATTCTTTCATGTGAGAAAGTCATCCAACCGCCCATGCTTGAAATAATAGTTCAGGGAAACATTGGCTTTTTCTCAATTTCTCAAGTATGACAAAACTTGAAAGTCGTCATATGGCCTATAATTATGTCTGTAGTACGTTAAACCAAACAAAAAGGTCATTTGAGTTCAAACTCTAATTTCAGCGTTATACATGACCGAGTTAAACAGCAGTACAGTGTCAAAATCTCACGATGAAAAACATGTGTGATTACTCATCCGATAAGCATGGTTTTGAATAAAAATTTAACGTAAAGCTATTAACAAGTTGTAACGAGAAGTAAATTAGCTTTTGTAATCCCGGAGGATTTATAACGATTATTAACGTATTAAAACAAATACAATTGAACGGGATTGAATTATTTGTTCTCCTACATGCGAAAGTCCGGATTTGTTATCCTCCTTTAACATAAAACCCTTCGAGACTTTTTTCAAAGTCCTATTTGATCGTTATGTTTTACGTATGCATGATCAGCAGAAAAAGAAATTAATCATATAAGTATAAGAGCTTTCTTCAACATTTTTCAAAGGTAATAAATTCGGAAAGTGATTTAGCATAATTTTATTCTCCAGTTTTACACGTGCATAAACACCAGAAAGATAGTGTGATTACATGAATAATATTTAAAATTATTCACATTTGAACGTTAGGTATTACGTATGCATGGAAATCAGAAAAATAAATTAATAATATATATATAATTATATTATAATAATAATTATAAGTGCTTTCTTTAACATTTTTCAAAGGTAATATATTCGGAAAGTAATTTAGCATATTTTATTCTCGAGTTTTACACATGCATAAACATCAGAAAGATAATATAATTATCTGAATAATATTTCTAGTTATTCACATTTTTTCACAGTTTGTTCAAGGAAATTTGGAAAATGTTATAAAATATACGCTGGAGCAATTAAATCATGGAAAAAGGCAGGAGACGAATGTTGGATTCGACAGTCAAGACTTGTTTCTATCCATTCTGATGAAGAGCATGAACTGATTAAATATATATTACGGAACTTCAGATTTGTTGACCTAGGAAGCGACACACTTGAAACTGCCTTTTCTTCCGACAAAACCGATCCGAACTATTTTTCTCACATCGGTAAGATGAAACGCTTCCCAGCAGCCATTAAATACATTCTGTCATCGATCCCACCCATTTATCCCTTACCATGCTAAATTCTTATAATGAACTTGTCCATCTTCCAATTTTGACAGTACCATTAACTGTTTAAAGGGGTTCTTACCAAACAGATACTGGTTGGATAGCGAACAGTGCCGATCATGATCAGAATGCACGGATACGTCATTGCTGATACCATGGACGAATTGCATGACAGTATTTTCGGATGTTATATACTATCGTATAAATTATATTTCTATATTCCAATATGCAAACATATTTTGTCAGTGTGAAACACTTAATTCATGTCGCCCGCCCGCTTAGCTCAGTAGGTAAGAGCGTTGGTCTACGGATCGCGGGGTCGCGAGTTCGATCCTCGGGTGGGGCGTATGTTCTCCGTGACTATTTGATAAACGATATCGTGTCTGAAATCATTAGTCATCCACCTCTGTTAACTCATGTGGGGAAGTTGGCAGTTACTTGCGGAGAACAGGTTTGTACTGGTACAGAATCCAGGAACACTGATTAGGTTAACTGCCCGCCGTTATATGACTGAAATACTGTTGAAAAACGGCGTTAAACCCAAAAACAAAACAAAACTTAATTCATGTCATGTTAACGTTTTTCGTATTGTTTAGTGTACCCTTGGAGTAACATGTAAAGTGTGAGCAAAATGGCTTTGGTAGTGAAGCCTGTACACTAGACGGCCTTCATCAAATCATCATTAGTTGTCAATGTGAACATTTTACTTTTACGTAAAGCAGATTCCAAATACGGATATCATTTTACTACCGTAAATCGTGTTGTGTTTTACATAGGAATATATTTACAGGTCTATCGCGTGTGACAAGTGAAACTGGAATGAAATTGCATTTATGGGAGGACAGTTCTCCAGTCACATTTTCTGCCTGGTTAGTACATTATGTAAATATTTTAGAGCACGTTTGAATACTTAATACTTTATGCATAATTACGATCTCATTTCCAATGCTAACAAAACTCTGAAATGTAATTTGATGTCAACCATACGTAAACGCATACTAGTCCGTTTGACTCAGTAATATGCAAACATTGAAAATACAACGATTTAAAGTTATTTAAGTTGTAAAAGAATTAGAGTTTAAGCTTACAAATGATATTCTATCTAGAAAAACTTGTACATATTCTAGGATCCAAGGTATAAAAGAAGATTTTATGTATGCTAGAAATCCGTTTAAGCTGATGCTAAGGTTCTTGAAATGTGTTACATCTCTCGATAAGATTCAAACTGAGACTGCTACTTGTTGATAAATGTTTTCTATAGTTCCAGTGAAAAGCTGTTATTATTGATAATGTTTAAGTTCATTAATAAGGATAATAAAAAAATGCTTTTTAAATGCAACATTGAAATCAAAATTTAATCATAACAGTAACCGTTTGAATTTTATTTTGTTTTATCACATACACGTGCCGTTTTCAGTAAAAATGACCGCCCTTGCTTAAAGCTAAGATGCCTAATTACCAGAATTATATTCCGGGTCATATATGCCGGGTCACCGGCACCAAAACAACTTTTTTCATCAAGACTGTTTGTAATTTGAAGTATTTTCAATTTTAATCTTCGTCAGAATATCAGTCGGAACATTTATCAATAACACTTTATCAACTGGTTTTGAGTCACAGTGACAGGACATGCTGTCGCGCTGTCAGAAAATGTTCGGATATATATGCTTGTTTATTTTAGTTGTTTTCAAGTTGATAGACTTTCATAGTTAGGGTATTAGACTATAACAAAATTAGGTATTATTCATAAAGTTGCTAATGGAACGCATCTTAAACTCCAGATTTGTAGTGTTTAGTAGATTTGTCTTCCTTGCTTATGAAATCTATTTTATTGTGCATATCATAAAGAGAATATTACATGTATGCAATTGAAGTGCTGTATTCTATTTAGCGAATTATATTGTTCTACCATTATGTGAAATTAAGGACAAACTCGATTGTTTCATAAAGTTTTCTTTACAGTCACTTTGTCAGGAACGTATCAAAATTTTATCAGACTTCTTTCTTACCTAGTTTATGCATTGACAACTTGTAAATAATAAATATGTTTCAAAGATAAAACAGAGAACACACAAGTTCTTCGTCGTTTATTCTTATTATTTATCTTTTAAGACAAACTTTGATTTTCATGAATGTTGTTGAGCGTTGTTGTTGTATCGTCACTGTAGCACTGATGTTTAATCTACAAAGATTATAACATAAAATAACCAGTGAGACAGTTTAAATCCGGAAACGTTCCATACGAATGATATTAATGCACTCTGTTACTGAAGTGATATTGATAGTTAATGAAATCAAAAACCTCCGAATGCAAACTCTAACCATTCGCCAACATTTTAAAATTTTGAGATCACAACAGTGATGAATTACCGAAAGATTGAAGTTTTTCCTTGACCCAGTACTACATCATAGATAAACACTTTATTTGTATTTATTGCTCTATTTTGTTACTAGTTTGAATAAGAGAAAATTCAGAAATAGCATGCGTCGTGCATATGCATGGTGTGATCTAGGCTTGGGAAATTGCAGTCAAGTCAACTGCAACATTTCTATTCAAATAATATTACAATATTGCTTTTGTATGTACATTTAAATATGAAACAAAAATCTTTTAAGGAATGCGGAGGAGCCCTCAACAAACGGGGACTGTACTCGCATGAGCTTTCATCTCTTCAACACAAATAACACCTGGGAGACCGTAAACTGTGAAACTGGAAAGGCGAATTATTTCATCTGTGAACATCGCCTTACAGATGATATCTTTAGTAAGACCTAGCATTATGATACAAAATATTCAAAATTAAATTAAAAGCATTAGATCTAACTTTCGTTATTTCAGTAACGAATGTTACAGTTATTAAAACATATCGAGATATCAGGACGCCATAAATATTATCTGTACGATTTTATCTGCAACACTAACACCAAATATTCATAAACATCTTGTGTTCGATCTTCAAATTTCTGGTTTATTAATAAATTTCGCTAAAATAGTGTTTTTCGTGAATATTTCCCTTACCTAAAGGAATCAAATGAAAGTTGCATAATATGAACTTAGGTGCTACCTAGAAGGCAGAGCTCCCTTGAAAAATCACCAGTGCCCCTTGAAAATTAAAGGAGTGCTGCTGTAATTATCTGGAATTATGGATCCGTTTTAGGAAGTTTATGTTCTTTAAGATCTATCAAAATTTTAAGAATTAATGATAATTCATGATTTCTGAATGAATGTCTTAGAATGCATTAAGATTAAATCTTGATATGCGAAAACTCTACAAATATGCTATAAACGAACTAAAGAAAGTTACGGTTCTTTTAAGAAGGAAGGATGTGTCCAACTTTAAGGCCAAAATACTACTATGACAGACGTCTGGAATGGGAGAATGAAAATCATTTACATGCACAAAGCTTGTTTAAAAACCAAAAGACTAGCCATCTTTAAAAGTTAATGATGAGAATTTTACCCAGAGAAAATCACTTTTTTTTGCCGAAATTCTCAAAAACTCCTGTTTTATTTAATTTACTGAACTGCTAAGTTAATTAATTATTCAACCATGACACTAACAGTTATTATGCTCCCAGAAGGGTAAGCATTAGTCGCCGCTTCGTCCGTCCGTCCTTACCGCATTTCTTGTCCGGAATATTTCTCAGCAACCACTGGTTAGAATTAAGCTATATTTCACAGGAAGCTTCAATATTAAGAGGAGATATGCATATTATCTTCGTGTTTCGGTCAGATGATTTTTCATTGAGTTATTGCCCTTCGATTATTCAACAATAGTATACTATAGTACAATTCTTGTCTGGAGTATTTCTCAGCAACCACAGATTGGGATTTAACGAAACGCCATAGGAAGCTTCACTCTTAAGAGGAGATACGCATATTATTTTTATGCTCAAACTGAATGATATCGCACCAGTTATTAATTATTCAGCAATATTATACTATAGTACAATTCTTTTCCAGAATATTTCTCAGCCACCACTGGTTAAAATTTAGCCATAATTTATAGCAAGTTACATCATCAAGAGCAGATGCGCATATTATCTTCGTGTTCCGGTCGGATGATTTCTAATTGAGTGATTGCCCTTTGATTTTTTAACAGTAGTATATTATTGTACAATTCTTCTCTGGAATATTTCTCCGCAACCACTGGCTGGAATGTAGCCATACTTCATAGGAAGTTTACTTTTCAAGAAGAGATGCGTATGTAGCGTCATGGTTCAGTTGGATGAATTTTCGCTAATTTATTGCCCTTTGATTATTCAACGTAAGTAAGCTATAGCGCCATCATAGTCAGGAGTATTTCTTAGCAACCACTGTCTGGAATTCAACAAAAATTCATAGGACGCGTGGTGCAGATTTTTTCTTCATTATCCGTTGGAATGAATTTTCAATGAGATATTGCCCTTTGATCATTCAACATCAGTAACCTATATGTGCCCAGTAGGTAAATTCCACTGTTGTTCATTTAATATGCACTTTTCAGGCAGCATCTGTCAGTTTTACCGAAATTTATTGTCTAATTGGTGTGCACGATTTTGAAGTTAAATCTTTTTAAAATAAAATTTATCAATTCAGTCCCGGTATTCTGTCATATGAATACGACAATAAATTGAGTTTAAGTTTGAATTATGTCACATCTATATGAAACATTACACCTGTGTCAATTGGTCCATCTGACGTTTGTATCTGTTATTACTCCATGTATATACGTCAAGATTAATTATTCATTTTTGAGAACTTACAGCTATTTCAGACACTTTTGTCCCGCACATGTACAATGGCACTTTGAACGTAACCTTAAGCGGTCTGCCATGCCAACGGTGGGATGCACAAACCCCATGGACTCATAGGTATAACAAGGACTATCAGTTTCCGGAATTGAGCGTTAGTGATGCGGAAAATTACTGTCGGGACCCTAGTAGGGAAGGATACATTTGGTGTTACACTACAAGTCCAGACACACGTTACGAAAAATGTTCCAAGAAGGGTTTGTTATTTCTTGTAAATTCTAACATTACCCGATTTGTTTTCCTATTAAACAAAGATGGCTGATATTTGTTTGTTATTGTGCAACAATTCATTTTTCTGACGTAACAATTATCACGTCATAGCGTCAAGCGGCATAGCGGCGCTGAAAAACAAACCAACAGAAAACAGGCAAAAATTTGGTGGACGACATAAAGGATGTACAGAAGAGTCCTTGATAACGCGTTAAGGTAGTAGAGGTGTAATAGCAATGTTTACAAAATGGCATTTGCATGGTATATTCTTAAAGATGACCGTGTTTTGCACTGCATTGCAAATTTTAAACAACTTTTACCATGCCGTTTTTTCTAAATTTTGTATAACTTGTGGTATCTCCTCTAGCTCAAGTAGAGAAAAATTTCAAAGTGATGGACGCTATATAAAATGTTTGCAGAGAACTCATTTTACCATTAATTTTAATAAAAGAATCATCAAACTATAGTTAAACAATTATTAAACACAAAATAAAAATGTGGATATATTTTATATAGTGTTCCTCAAGTAAACGGATTTAATGATACAGAATTCTTATTTCAACGTTGAAAAAATAAGGTCGAATCCTTGTTTCTGTTTTGAATTTTGCTTACTTCATTCAAAAATTACCTTGGGACAGATGTAAATCCTACCTAAATTTCTTCCACAATATGTAATCTAAAGAATGGAAGCAAAATAGAGAACTTTTACCACATGTAACTCAATATTTTTACAGATGTGTAACTTTACCCCTTCTGTTTAAGTAGTAAATTCACTTTGAACAGCAAGAAATCGCTTAGCATATGTTTTTCTTTTTCATTTTTGTACAATAAATCTATCATAAGTCTTGAATAAAGTAAAAACTTACTAGAAAAAATCGAAAATAAGGGGAAAAAAAATTTGGTCCCAGTAGGGCTTGAACCTACGCCCCCCTGAGAATTGCAGTAAATGTGGGTTTATGGTAGAAATTGAATACTCTTCAAAAAGGAGGTACTCTATTACACATCTACTACCTTAAAATCGAAATAATGTTTCTCATAGACTGATTCGCTCTTGCGCTCTCGTGATATAATTCATTCGCATCTTAACTCCATACAATGACTTTAAGTCACTAAATGAGATATATTATTTCTTAAATCTATTTCCAAGTCCCATATACTAATAAGTTAAATGACAATATATTTCAGCATTGTTAGTACAATTTTTGTACTTATAATTGTCGTAAATATATTGTATTAGCAAATTATAAACATTACATTTTTTGCAACAGTTTTTTTAACTTCCATACATACATTTTTTCTATTTTATTGAAGTTATTTAGATTTCATACATGCATTATACATTTCAAAATATTTCAAGAAATTTCTAATATCAGTTTTTTTTTTTACAAAATTAAGCTATGACTGTACACGTTTTTTTCTAGCTAGATCTAGCAGATGTTTTGCGTATATGTATTTCTGTACAAGCATTGCAAAGGAAATGTTCAGGTTTGATATTTGTATAGATAGTGTCTCCATTATAAAAACATGACGTATAAGTGTGTTGTTGTGATCTAAACCACCAATCCTCTTACCCTAATCACTCTACACGGAAGTCCAATGCAAAGAATTGACTAATCATGTAATTCGTTTCTTTCTACAGAGTCAGGCGATATTCGTACAGCTCAGTATACCGGAAAATTGAGCAGAACATCTTCTGGTAGAACTTGCCAGCGTTGGGATGTTCATGAACCTCATGGACATAACTACAAGCTTTTGTCATTTTTTCCTGATGATTCGTTTGAGGATGTGGCGAACCATTGTAGGGACCCGTCTTATGAAGGTATATTATGGTGCTATACGACAGACCCGGATTGGAGATGGGAAGCATGCAACTCAAAAGGTAGAAGTCTTTACTAACTAACTTATTTCTAAATTTGTTTTTTATAGTGGATGTAACTAATAGTTTCAAACTGAGTTAGAATTAAAGACAATTAGCTGAAATGGTGATAAAGATATTGACTGAATTAGTGGCGAATACATTAAACTAATTTGATGATAAAGACATTAAACTGAATTGAAAACAAAGACAATAAACTGAATTGTTAATAAATAAAATCTGGAAAGTAGATAGACATCACACATTACACTGAAATGCTGATAAAGATATTGTTCTGAGCTGGCGATAAAGACGTTTATATCTGCATTGGTACTAAATAAACATATTTACTGAATTGGTGATAAAGATATTAAATTGAATTTGTGTAAAAGACTTGACACTGAATTGGTGCGGAGATATTTACTGAGGCGATTAATTTTTAACATGTAAAATTATTATAGGTTATAAGCTTTGTATCGGGAATTATGCACGAGTTCTTCAGCGGAAATATTGCACGACTTCAGGAGCGCAATATTCTTCCGCTGAAGAATGAGTGCATATTTCCCGATGCAAATATAATAACCTTTATATTACATACGCATCTACACGTATAATTTTTATGTAACTATCATAAATATGTTCAATACCCTGAGTAGGATTGACAATACTGAACTTAATAGAAAAAAGTAGTGCAACAACACACACTAAATTACGTCATGCACCCGATATAAAATTCAGGCGTCAGTGTATGGGAAAATATTGACGTTTCCGATACCAATGTAACTTAACGGGGAATAGAAACGAGTATGTAATAATGCAATGTGTAGAGTTTTATAGTTTTCTAAAGCGCTCTTGAATTTCCTATAGTACCCAGATATTATGTTTCGTTCTATGCAGCACACCCTGTAGTCTTCTGCGTACATACATTTCTATTATTAGTTTTTATTGTCAATATAATTCTAACTGAAAGAATGAATGAAAACAAGAATGAAATATTTCTATATTTTTACCTTAAGACTAACTAACTAACACTGAATCAAATGTATTACAACACAGCTCTATATTGTAAGTCAAGGGAAGTAACTGCAACAGTCTTGATGTAGTATTTCAGTAGTAGCATTATTGTATTGAATAGTACAACACATACTACTAATTAGACCAAACGCCTCATTGTACATATTATTAAACATATATTATTTTATTTTATCATTAAACTTTGCTGGTATTTCTGAAGAAAAATATATTTCGAAAGCTTATCATAAAAAACTTAACTAACATTGCATATATCATTCTGTAAATGCTATACCATTTCAAACTAAAGTCTATTTGAAAAAGAGTTATGCCATTTGATTGATGGATGGATGGATGGATGGATGTTTTTTTGTTATAACTGCTACTATTATCATTATTAACATTACCATAATTCATGTCATATTAGATACAGCAGAGGATAGGTGTTACCTCACACACTCATCATATTTAGGCCGGTGGAATTTGACACGATCTGGGATAGACTGCCAGCCATGGAATTCCCTTGTACCACATGATCATGAACTATTTTTAGACTCACAGTTTCCTGATGGATCGGTAGCCGAAGCACATAATTACTGCCGTGACCCATATAATGAAGGATTCTTATGGTGTTTTACGATGGACCCTGCAACTAAATCTGAGCCATGTTTGTTTGATTGTAAGAATATATATAATCATCCGGTTCATACAAATATATTGACTGTTATCATTTCTAGCCCTTTTGTCTTTCTGTAATGAATTATGCTAAATGATGGTCTTTTGAGAGTGTGGTGTGTAGAAATATTAATCATCACACATGAACAGAATCAATTTAACAAAGACTTCGGTTATTTCCAGTTCAACTTAGCTAAATGCTCATGGTGAGCTTTTGTGACCACCTGATGTCCGTCGTCCGTCGTGCATCCGTCAATAAGTTCTAAAACAAATCTTCTTCAAAACTACTGGGCAGATTTACTCGAAAGGAAGTGTCCTTGGGTACCATTCTTTCAAAATTGCACAAAGAATTAAAATCCATGCAGAACTGTGGCTGCTATGGCAACCGAAAGTAAAATCTTTAAAAAACATCTTGATCAAACCCACATACTCTAGGGCTTTGGTATTTGGTATGTAGCATCATCTAGTAGTCCTCTACCAAGCTTATTCAAATTAACTTCTTTAGCGTCAAATATGTCCCGACCCTGGGTGTCGCAAGGTTTGCTTAAACTTGTATAGGGAAAACCTTGAAAATCTTCTTGTCCAAAACCACAGGATCTAGGGCTTTGATATTTGGTTTGACTAGTGGTCCTCTACCGAGATTGTTCTCATTATCTCCCTAGGATCAAATATGACCCCGCCCTTGGGGCCGCATGGTTAATATAGGCTTATATATTGAAAGACTTGTCCAAAACCACAGGGCCTAGGGTTTTTTAATTTGGTATGTAGCATCATCTGGTTATCCTCTATCGAGATTGATCCAACTCCCTCTAGGGTCAAATATGGTCCCGTCCTGGGGGTCACATGGTTTAAATAGACTTATATAGGGAAAACTTTGTAAATGTTCTTGTACAAAACCACATGGCTTATGACTTTGGTATTTGGTGTGTTGCATTTTTAGTAGTCTTTTATTTACCAAGATTGTTCAAATTATCCCCTGTGGATAAAACTGGCCCCGCCCGGGGGGGGCATGGTTTAAAGAGACTTGTGTAGGTAAAAACCTTTAAAAATTATTGTCTTAAACCATAAATATTATTGTCTTAAACCATAAGGCCTAGAGATTAGGTATTTAGTATGTGGCATGCTCTAGTGGTTTTCTACCAAGATTATTCAAATCATGACCCTGAGGTCAATAATTTCCCGCCCAGGGGGTCCCTTGTTTTACATTTACTTATATAGGAAAATCTTTAAATATCTTCTTGTCCAGAACCATAAGGCTCAGTCCTTAGAATTTTAGTCTTTAGTATTGAATAGTGGTCAGATATCAACTGTGTTCAAACCATGAAACTGGGTTCAAAATTGACTGCGTCCCGGGGTCATAAGATTTTACATTGGCTTATATAGAGAAAATCTTTTTTAAAAATCTCTTCTGAAACAATAAGGCCCAGAACCTAGATGTTTGGTATGTAGCATGTTCTAGTAGTTCACTACCAGGATTATTTAAATCATGACCCTGGGGTCAATATAGGCAACGCCCGGGTGGTCCTTTGTTACATAGACTTATATGTTTTTCAAGCAAAGGCAAAGAAATTTGGTCCACAAGTGTAATGTTTGATACAGATTTCAATACTCATCCCGAATAGTCTTAATCGTGACCTACTGCCCTACCTTTTCGTTTTTGAAGTAACAGCATAGGAACTTTGTCCACATGAACAAATTTTGATACAGATTTCAATACTCATCTTAACAAGTAGTCTTGATCATGACCTACTAATCTACTTTCCTGTTTTTGACGTTACAGCATAGAAATTTGGACCACTTATATAATTTTTGATTCAGATTTCAATATTCATCTTGAATAGTCTTAATCTTGACCTACTGACCTACTTTCTTGATTTTGAAGGTACAACGTATAAATTTGGTCTACGTGTATATCTTTTTATACTTGATTATTACTTGACGAAATAGCTGTGTTGTTAAATGGATTCTCGGGTACAGTTTATTTCAAAGAACAGAATAATGATTCTTTCTTTATTTGTGTGTGTGCGTATGTGTGCGTTTGCGCGTGTGTGTGCGTATGCGTGTGCATGTGTTGATCGTGTGAGTGTTTGGTTAGGCTGCGTGTTTGTAATTTGGCGTTCCCTGTCGGGTATTCTTCTTTGTTTTCATTCTATTTAAAACAATTAAAAGGCAAAGGAAAGAGACCATTTTGTCTAATTACAGCAGTCACAATAAGCCGCATGTGAACTTCAAACTATAATTGTTTTACCTTGTTCGTGGTAAAAATGAAAAGCATTAAAAACCGAAGTGGAATGTGACATTTTATAGCTATTTTTAAGGATTTTTCTAACCTGGCAGACATGGATCAGGTTTTCAAAATCATGAACGTTGTTCGTTTACGTCACAAAAGTAAGAAACCATATATATGCAAACGTACGAAACCATAAATCTATATTAATTAAGCATGTCAGCAAAATGCGAACAATGTTGTTTTTTACAATGATTAGAAGGAATATCTGATGACTATGTTATTAATTATCTTTGCGATATTTTTTCAATATCTTCATCATCCTTGGTTATTAGTTTGTGATCTGAATCACAAAAGAAAAACATTTTGAATTTTTGAATTTTTTTGAGGTCATTATCATTGTCTTACTTTTCTACACAAGATATATGTGTTTAAAAATTGCATTTAGATAAATATCAGCTCAAGAGTTTTACAATGGATTTAGTCAACACGAATAAGACGGCTTCGTGTCGCAATGGCGATAATATATCGTGGAAAAAATTGTGTGATGGTATCCCTAACTGTCTGGACCTGTCGGATGAAGTAAACTGCACAGCTAACGGTAACTGAATAAATGTTATAATTATGGTAGTGTGTCCGTAATTACAGTCGGCAATTTCCGTGCGATAAGATGTTCTTGCTTAGTTATTCGGTTTTCTTTGAACGTACATGTTGCCAAACCTGTTTTTGGCTTTTCGTTCGAACCGCAGAAAACCGAAAAAAACAACTAATTTGTCGATTGTCATCATGGGTCTAGTACCTTAAGATGTACATAGGTTGTATTTTACATACTGAACAGAAATGCACAAGTTTTATGGCATAAAATGATCAGTGGTGTCTCTTGTAAATTTGTTATAAATCTTAAAGCACCATTTGAATTGTGTATCTGGTATAATTAATAATCTAACGTTTGTATTTTAGTCAATATACTATAGAATTTCATTTGACTAACCTTAAGGAAATATTGAATGTATAAATGATACAACGAAGGCAGGAAAAAAAGGGTAAGATAGCCATGCAATACTTCATTTAGGAGACTAAGCAGTCAAATTACTGGTAATCATTCTTTTATTGCAGTGCACCAGCTTATGCTGAACAGATCAGTTCCCGCTGACATATTGGGCCCAACAAAGAAACATTTGCTGTTTCAATGCAAAAGTAACGAATGGGTGTCAATGCTGGCTCGATGTGACAGATCGATAGATTGCATTGACGCCTCTGATGAAATCAATTGTTCATACAGTCAGGGTATGG
The DNA here is from genome assembly GCF_021730395.1 of Mercenaria mercenaria. Classification (NCBI taxonomy): domain Eukaryota; kingdom Metazoa; phylum Mollusca; class Bivalvia; order Venerida; family Veneridae; genus Mercenaria; species Mercenaria mercenaria. Next base: position 67,461,270 of record NC_069375.1, read on the forward strand.
CTTAATGTTTGTAATATGTAGGCCTCTTTTTAGTCTTAAAATGTCTTCTGCAGTTACGTTTCTTGTTAAGAAATATGCAATAAAAATTGTGTCCGGTCAATGTATAGTTTTTGTATGAGGAGCGATTTACTATTTTGCCAAAATGTTTGAATTTTGGTTGACACGTGCTTTCTTTCAGTATTTTCATTTTCAGTCTTGTGAACACTTGAACTTAAGCTTTAAATTGTATAGTTTAATTTGTTTATGGCTTCAAGTGTCTACTTGCTACAGTCACGAAATACCCTTTTGTAACGCACAAGTACTATACTTCCACATTGTGTAAATCACAACTCTCATGTTTTCAGAAATACATATACACTGTTTAAGGTTTCTGACAGTTATTTTAAACCTAAGAGTAGTATTGACCATTCCGTTGGTTAGTGATTTACCTGGCGAGGATAGCTTTGTCTTACATTGTCCCTGTTATGTTTGAACATGGAAAGCTTAATAATCCGCAAGAGGTATGTTTTAACTCATGAGTGGTGTTTAACCAGTGACCGTTTCATGGTGATGGCACATTATGTTCTTCAATATCTTTGTTTTATCTTTATTTTCTTATTGTTTTATTTGTATACTATGTATTTTAGTGTAAAAGTCAATCACTTATACATCCGAAGTTGTGGGGTATAGTTTCAAGTCGCCTTCGTTACTGGACCGTTTGCCTGTGTTTGTATTTGTAGATTGTAGGGTATATAAAATATCATATTTAGTATGTTTTAATATATGGAAGCATAAGGTGAAACTATCACTTTATCTATTCTCTTATCTGTTCTGTTCCGTTAAAAATTGTAGGAAAATCCGTATGTTCCAAAAATGAATATGCATGTGAAGATGGCGGTTGCATACATATAAGTCAAATGTGTGACTTTATAGTAGACTGTATGGATGGATCAGATGAAAACTGCGGTAAGGAAACCTTTCAATGCATCACGATGTAGTAAATCTGATTTCAGTCACATCACTAAAATATATGCATATTGATGTACATAAGTTATAAATTTATCACGTCAATATAATATACAAGTATGATTGTGTTTTAGTCATCGTAACGGAAAGTTTGATATAGAAAACAATTTTTTTTCTTATTTATGTCAAGAAAATATGCACATGACACAAAGATATTAAAACCCGCTTCCTATTTGTCGACACCTTGTCAACTTTTCTATCGGCATTCTGCCTAAGCTAGAAAACCCAAGATCTAATTTTGAAAAACCTAATATTTATTTCTTCAGCAAGGGATACTATCGCGAGTTCATTTCGAAAATGTATTACTCAATATTGTAATCATTTTCAAACTGCAGCCTTCCAATGGGACAATTTCAAAATTGAAATCAAACTTATTTATGTAGTTTATTATCTTGAATCCGACAGTTTCCAAGAAACTTCCTCGAGAATAAACGGCTTCGCTGAGCTGATATTAGTTAGGAAAATGATATTCATTCTGATGACAACAGTATATAGTGTTTCAACAAAGTGGAGGTATAATTCGTTAAGCAAGATTGTTAAGAAAATAGTCTCGGTTGAACCTCATTCATTAAAAGTATTTGCATAGCGTATTCATATAGCGATGTCACTCCTAAATAATGTCAATACTTAGATTACCCACTGTGCTTACCGACGGAATACCGCTGTAGAAATCAACAATGCATTCCGGAGAAAGACAGATGCAATGCATACAAACACTGCTTAGACGGTTCAGATGAAGAAAACTGTGGTAGGATAGATAAAATTGTTTCTTGTTTCTACTCGTATGTATATATATTTTATCTTAGTCTTGTTGTTGCCGAAAGTCAGACAATAACCAATAGAAGAATCTTGCAAGGATCCCCTAATCATTTACTTATAACAAACGTTGCATTTGTTTTCTCATACTTATTTGTGTATTAGTACTTTGCTGCTTATGACCTGAAAAGAACTTGAATACTTGTATACTAGTACATGGTAAACATCAGTTTGGGTATAGACAATATCTAGCAACTGAGAACATTTTGCAGATGCTTGCCGTTTATATTATTGTTTTCATCCACAATAAATTTAATTAAACTCTGCATATCATAAGCGTAGCCAAGATGTTCTTAAAGTTATTCAGAGCAAGATGTTGACGTGTTCGGGTAGATAATCCGGCTGTACTGCTTTAGAGCAGATTCGTATCTGTCATTTATGATTAAAACTGCTTGGGACAACCATAAACAATAAATTTCCTTCCTTAACAAACGAGGCGACGGCATGCCATCGCCATGGCACGACAGTATATTATATTATTTAAGCATGAGTTCAATCGTCGGCATGTCCCAAACGTAGGTCCAGGATTTGGATTGATGAGAGGCGTGAGAGTGGAGTCTCTAGAGGGGTCGAGGTATACCATTTAAAAAAAAACAGAAATGAGAATAATTTGGTCCGTCTACTGTCTGATCCAACCACTTTAGTAATGAATACTAGTTATGAATACTATTGATAGCAAGTTTTGAGAGCGAAGAGAGAAACAAAATCAGTAAGGTATGCTTGCAACTTTAAATCTTCCCTTATGTACATGCATCGATCAATTTTCAAACTTCTACCATGGTTTGAACATCGTTGGTCTTTGTAAAGTAATAAATATTTCGCATACAGATATATTTCACATGCAGATATGCAACAACACACAAAGTAAGTAAAACTATATACAAGTTGGCAAGCGAAGCTAAACTAATGAAATACAAAACACATATAGAAATGACATAAAAGTTATGTTAATGAAATGAAGATTGCAAACATTGTTGAAAAAGGGATTGCGTTTGCACCCGTGGTTCTCCCTCTGAAGCAAAATACGACTATTCTAACGTCAAAATTTGAATAAAGTATATAACATGACATCATGATTATTGCTTAAAATATTTATTCAATTAATTGCAGTATTTAGTTTGGTGAACTTTAGATAATTATTAAAGCAAAACTAATATCTTTACCGCGTTAACTTATATTGTAGAGCTGTTTAAACTCTTCAGATATCTGTAAAGACAACTCTTTCCACTGTGACCTTACCAGATGTATTCCAAGGCGCCTGGTTTGTGACAAATACATTGATTGTAAAGATGAAATTGATGAAACATTATGTGACCAACCACTTCATTATTCTTGTGAGGAATGGTGGAATGCGGGTTACAGGAAAAATGGAATTTACAAATTAAGTATGATTATATTATTAAGCACGTGGTCTTGCGTCATAAAAATAAGGCGTAATAATCATAAATCGTTAACGGCTGAGTAATGATTAAGTGACAGTTATTTCAATCAATGATTTATTGGTCTGTTTAAAAGATCTAGCACAGAATAATTGTAACTTAGTATGCTGTATTGTGTTTTATGGTGGTGATTACCTATGATTTGCATAAAAATAATTGAGAAATACAGTGTATATTGTGTGTGCAGATTCCAACTTACAGTGTCATATAAAGGCCCAGACTTTGCTTTAACTTTCTTTACGCTTCGCTGAATTAATGTAGTAGTGTACACAGTACTTATTGAATTTAGTAAAGTTTGGACTACATTTTTTTTATTTTGAGTACATTGAATAAAAGATTGTCTGAATCAAAAGGCCCAAAAGAAATAAAATTTTGGAATAACAAAAACAAACATTAAGGACCTTAAATTGTCTAGCTTTCATTTTGCAGTATCGCCAAGTTATAACCGCACTATCAAAATAAACTCAACAAAATTCCTAATTGGTCAGTTTATATTGTATTACTATTTTGTTAATAATGCATGTATTAACACGAAATTTCACATACCGACATTTGAATAGGTACTGCAGCTAATTATCGATAAATTTTTGGCGACTCACAGCCAAAGTAACCGCATTAAGTGTTTTGACTAACATTACATATTTTGCACGTGCAGGGCATGTGCACCAACATGCACGTGTTCGTTTACACTTTTGGCATAACTGACGAAAATCCTACTAGAAAAACATTTCATAGTGAAAATGACACAAAAGCAACGCGATCGAAATGTCGGAATGTTGCTAGCCGGAACACATTTACGACACGTGTTTAATTATTTTTGCAATTTCAAAAGAAATTTGATATAATTTGTTTGTAGCTGTTACTTTGATGTTTTTTTTTTTTTTCATTTTAACCCTTTTTCCGTTTACATGAACCTTCAATCGTCGGTTTTCTACCATCCGCGCTCTTTTGGCAAAATTTAACCCAAGGGCAATTCATTGAAGTGGCCGATTTTGAGTTTTGTTGAAAAATTCCGACAGCCCGGGCGCGTTGCTCTTGTGTCAATTTCACAATGATATGTGTTTTTTTCTAGTAGGACTTTCGTCAGTATGCAAGAAATGTTTACTAACAAGTGCATATTGGTATGCATGCCCTGCACGTGAAAAATATGCAATATTGGTCAAAACGCCTAATGCGGTTACGCTGGTCGTGAGTCTGCCAAAAACAAATCAATAATTACCTGCAGTAACTATTCAAATGTCAGTATGTGAAAATTCGTGTAAATACATGCATTATTATCACAAAATAATAATATAATACAAACTGACCAATTAGGAATTTTGTTACGTGTAGTTTTCATGTAGGCCGACATATAAGTCACTTAGTTGTGGTAGTTTATTGAATACACTCGGGGGATGAAACTAACCAGATTATCTATGGAATGAATATTGCAGATGAAACCGAGGTGGACTGCAATTTTGATGAAGTGAATACAGAAGGAAGAGTTTATACAATATTTCGTAATTTCGAAGTAACATCGGAAAAGTATATTAAAGAGTAAGTGGTCGTCCTATTATCAGAGATCATTTAATGCTAAGTGCTGAAAGGCGCGGATGCTGGTTGTTCAAAACATTGCAGAGGTTTTAAGTTCCTACATGTGAAGAATTCTACAAACTGACCTACGAAAATTAACCATTAACCATTAACCAGTCAATGTCTGAAATAATGCTAAGAGAAGCACTTCGGGATTTCCACTTAAAGAGTACAAATTCGCGATATGAAATAAAGTATAAAGGTTGTGACATTGAACACAACAAAAACAACAATTCAAACTAGAACATCTTTTATTTTGCTGTATTTCACTATGATATTTCATCAATTTTGAAACTTTAAATAACATGTTTAAGACATTTAAGTTTATCAAGCAACAATGTGTCTTTGCAAACTTTGTTTAATGTAAAACTTTAGGTACAATGAGAGAATTCATTTTGAAGATAAAGACTCTTGGAACTCAGCCATAATTTCTTCACATTTTCAAAACAACGGCTACAGTTGTTTACAGAATGTAAGTATTTTTACAAAGATTTTATGTGTAATTCATTTGCACTTTTCTTTGTAACTTACAAATCACACATCTCCGCAATTCGAGGAAATGAGAATAATACATGTAATCGTGTGATTCAGGTTTTTGTCTACCGTGTAATACCGTTTCGATGGTACACGACAATGACTGTATCCTAACGATTGGCCAGTTTGTAATATCTACTTTTTGTGACTTTTAAAATATTGGTTAAAATCGTCAAATCGTTAAAATTATGCAATGGCTTAGTATGTTTCTGTTGACATTTTAAAAAGGTATCAACAACGTCGTCTGAACGCACGCTATTTTTCAGAAATTTTAAAGTTAAATATACCCAATCCAAGGATTTTAAGACAAGGGGATCATGTGAACATGATACAAAATGCATTACAAAATAATGTTCTATGAAGCATAGCTCTTGTAAGAACATACTTCTTTTAATATTACCTTATTGTCAACGATTTTGACTTTTTTTAAGGAATAAAGTTTTCATGAAAACAAATTCAATGTAGACAAATTTTTAATAACACCTTTATCGCAACTGCTTGTATTTTTAATGTGTGAGTGTTTTTACTATTTCATCGAGCAGATACTGAAATTAAGTCAGCACGTTTTAATGCCAGGAATTTTAGCATGTATCGGTCGTACATGTGGCTCAATGCATAAATCCCGGAGAATGCCGAAAATGCAAACGCAAAATACGGAATTTGCCGATAGTCGTTACGGGTCCATTATATTAAAGTGACGTACAGAAAGTTATTATACTCATGATAACTGTGAGGTAGAGTTACCGTCATTTCAAAATAATTCTTTCACCAATTGAGTGGAAAGTACGTCGCTTGCGAAAAGACTACGTCCTGAATCATGTCAAATTGTAAATGAATGTCCAGAAGAAAAGGCCAGTCAGAAATTACATGTACATGTGTATTTAGTTGTTTTGATTTGGAACATTTAACACGTGTTTCTCTTTCAGATTACACAATCGTGTATTCCTGCCTATGAAGCAATCTCCATTTATGGGAACCATACTCTTGGAAATGATTCCGATGCCTGTGCCTGTGTTACTATGACAGTTGCTCCTTATCGATATGGTACTGTTAACAGGTATGCATCATTGGCGTTCTTATATGCAAGATTTCAAAAAAGATGGTCATCAAGCAAATTATATATAAAAAGTTTTACGAATTGTCTCGTATTTCAGTCATCAGTTGCCAGCAACATGCATTTTAGTCATTTTTACCTATTTCCATTGAATGTTAAATTATGGTGGATGTCACCGTGTGTTTAGGCTAGTACACCATCACTATGTTCGTGTACAAATGTATGCAATATGGTTTGATATAAAAATATGTGTATGAATTCTTAAAAATAAGTAGGAACTAATTGAATTAGAATTGTTTACAGAAAATGTGTTCATACCACAAACTACTTCAAAGATATGAATAGATGGAAATGTGTTGATGTTTTATTAATAATATAATTGTGTTTCTTATTCAAACAAATGCAGTCAATATAATCAATGAGTTAAAATTGGATCTTTATGAATTGTTATTTCAGTTCACTTCATTTCTGTGCAAACGAAAGACCGGTGGCGGACAAGGATCACAATTTAATATTGTTTCAATACAATGAAGTAAATCATATGCAATTACTACATTATTTGGGCAAAAGTGGTATGGAGATAACAGTTGGACCTATCATTTGTTCTAATGGTATGCTGAATACCGTAAAAACCTATTCAAATTAATAAAATGAGTATTTTAACAAGATATAGACTCATTTGCACTAATCTGATGTGCGTGCGTACGTGCCAAAAACAAAACATCTTTTAAGTGCATGCGAGTCATGCAATAAACCATACTGTTTAGTATTAAAATACATAATACAAAATCATCTGCTATTCCAGTGGCGTCTGACGTAAATTTAAAGCCCCAATGGCCGTGTATTAAGATAATATTTTAAAAACATCGGGTACTAATTGAATCAAATACACTCAAAATATATAAGTTCTCACTTTTTGTTTCTTGTAGTGTTTATTAACATTTTCATTACCGATCGACGTATGTTATAACGGAATTAGTGGTTATATTTATACAAATCATTCCCCAATTTTATTGATACAAAACTCTTCATTCACAGGTAAATAAGCTTTGTGGGAAAAGTCGTTTTTGAAGTCAACATCAGGTTGAATAATTTGATATTTAAGGGCATTTGTGTTACGGTGAAATATCAATCTTATTTATGACCTTAACAGGGGTTTTAAGTAAAGTATCGATTGCAAAAATGCAGAAAACATCTTTCTTAATTTTATCACATTATATATGCCGTTTAAGACAACAATGGAATAAACAATTATATACACCATCAATTATATCTCTTGTTTAATTATGTTAGTGGACAGAGCAGTAATTACAAACGTAGAACTAGAAAAGAAAAACAATGCATTCAAAGGATCAATGCGATGTGTGTATGACACTGATCCGGCTGGTTTCGAAATAGGTAGTAGGTCTGGACAACATCTACAAGAATGTGGTAATACTTTTTACTTTGCTTGAGGAAATTTCAGACTTGTTCAATCACAATATATCAATGGGCTCTTATGTATCAGTCAATACAATCTTTGCAGTAAGAAATGATATATTCCTTATCTCGATTAATTGTCTATTGTCTTTGAAACAATGTAGCTATACGCAATTCACTAACAATTTATTTTGCCGTTCGCTTGAGCTTCCATGCTTAACGTATCTGACCTTTCGTTCTTAGCAATGGTTGGTTTAAAACAATGTTAACAATGTTGAATTTCTGAAACGAGGCCGCTTTCGAGCCAACTTGCAGAAGCTTTATGGTTTATCCACCTAAAATACTGTTAAGAGGGGCACGGTGGTCCAATCTTAACTCTATTAATAAACGTTGGAAATCGCCGAATGACCATTGCAGGGTCGGATTGACACTTAACCCAGCAAAATGTATTACTCTGTTGGGAAGCAGCACTGAAGATGTAGTTAAAATGAAAGTACGGTAAGCACATCTGGTTAAGTAAATTCTAAAAGAATGTTTATGTTACGTTTGAAGTTTCAGGTCGCTTTGTTATGTAAGTATATATTTCTCGGGAAAATAATCTGAATTTACCAAGACGTTCAACTCCGATTGATCGGAAAATATACTTATTTCACCAGAAAATACAATATGAATATTCTATTATTTTCAGAACATTTCAGCTGCCCCATGAACACAGTTAAATGTCCTCGAAGCTTCTGCTTACCAATGAAGTTTATATGTGACGGAAAGATACAATGTCCTGGTGGCCAGGACGAGGAGGAATGTGGTAAGTTTAAAAACATGAATAAATTGCCTGACAGTGTATAATTTAATATAATTTAATTTTATACGCCCGTTTGAAAAACGGGACGTATTATGGGAACGCCCCTGGCGGGCGGGCGGCGTCCACAGACCTTGTCCGGAGCATATCTTCTACATGCATGAAGGGATTTTGATGAAACTTGGCACAGTTGTTCACCATCATGAGACGGAGTGTCATGCGCAAGAACCAGGTCCCTAGGTCTAAGGTCAAGGTCACACTTGGAGGTCAAAGGTCAAATTCAAGAATGACTTTGTCCGGAGCATATCTTCTTCATGCATAGAGGGATTTTGATGAAAGTTGGCACAATTGTTCATCATCATGAGAAGGAGTGTCATGCGCAAGAACCAGGTCCCTAGGTCTAAGGTCAAGGTCACACTTAGAGGTCAAAGGATACAAGAATGAAAACTTTGTCCGGAGCATTTCTTCTTCATGCATAGAGGGATTTTGATATAACTTGGCACAAATGTTCACCACCATGAGGCGGAGTGTCATGCGCAAGAACCAGGTCTCTAGGTCTAAGGTCAAGGTCACACTTAGAGGTCAAAGGATACAAGAATGAAAACCTTGTCCGGAGCATTTCTTCTTCATGCATAGAGGGATTTTGATATAACTTGGCACAAATGTTCACCACCACAAGACGTAGTGTCATGCGCAAGAACCAGGTCCCTAGGTCTAAGGTCAAGGTCACACTTAGAGGCCAAAGGTCAGATACAAGAATGATTTTGTCCGAAGCATTTCTTCTTCATGCATGGAGGGATTTTGATGTAACTTGACACAATTATACACCATCATGAGACGAAGTGTCATGCGCAGTTCCCTTCTTTAGAATTACTTCCCTTTGTTGTTACTATAAATAGCTTATATTGTAACTTTTTCATTACTAGTCGTAGGGAAAAATCGAGACCACTTTTTTGTAGTACAACATGCATGCTACATCCAATTTTGAGGTGTATTTTGACCAGTCTCTACCTGGTAAAGATTTTTGTGTGGACTTACAATTTTTTTTTTGATTTTCTTTTTTTTTTTTTTTTTTTTTTTTTTAAGATTAACTTCCCTTAGTTGTTACTATAAATAACTTATATTGTAACTTTTTTATAATTGACCGTAGGGAAAAACCAAGACCACTTTTCTGTGGTACAACATAGATGTTACTTTCCAATTTTAGGTGTATTTTAAGGTATCTCTACCTGGTAAGGAGTTTTTTTGTGGACTTAGAAAAACAAAACACTTAGTTATTACTAAACAACCACAAAATTAAAATTCCATTTGCAAATACAGGTGCTAGAGTAAAGAAATTTGCTGTGACGGGCGTATATTGTGACATTCTTGCACTCTTGTTAAAAATGCAGAATGGAAAGGATAACTACATGTATAAAAATGCTGTAAAAAACTACAGTTCCTAACACAAAACTTTTATTGTGAAACGTTCCACAAGCAAGTGTTTGAAGTACGTTTCAGTAAATTCACCTTTGTAAACAATCACGTCTTCGTTGTATTTAGACGTGAATAAAATTGTTTAATGGTTATAACAAAAAACACTGTTTGATGGAATGTACAGCTAGGCCAGACTTTCAGCCTTCCAGAATGAAATGTTTTAGCATACTCTTAATATTACTGTGTCATATATTTATATTAAATAGTTTCTGTGAATATAAATGTTGGCCTTACAAATATCATGTGAGGTTGGTCAAACAAAAATAATGTGGTTCATTTTAACTTATTCATAAAGGCTGCAAGGATGCAAATCGTGAAGTTGTCCTTCTTTACGAGGATCTTAAAAGCAAAGAGGAACGTCGTACAATAAGGAAAATTGCGACTCAGTTTTATACACCTAACAGCGTTGTTAGAGAGCTTCGCTACAAAGTAACAACTCGTCCAGACAAGTTAGAATTTGATCATCGTTTCCTGGATATATCTGATACAGTAATTAATCCACACAGCTCCATAAATAGAGAGTTTACTTGCAGTTACTCTGTACTGGCATCGGACTTGATCAACAGAATTGAATTTTCGAAAAATGACGCAAGAGGAATTTTATTTTTTCAAAAAAGTAATGATACAGACATTCTTGCAGAGATGATATTTGCAAAAATAAAGTCAAAGCCAGAATTTCTGATATACAGAATTATACAGGATCCATTTTATATGAAATGGAAATCATTCCCAACCGTTACAGATATAAAAGTAAAATCATGGGATAATCTGGCTGCAGATGGAGCTAAATACTTTTCGGAATTATGCAAAGGTATGACATGTTATTACTTTCATTATCGTTTTTTGTTATTATTATTCTTAAAATTATTGTGAATGTCTGATCATGAACAACAACTGCATTTATTTACTGAGTAGTCACCACTGTTTCCATGCATTCTCTTATTCAAGGACAAAACCATACATGCAATGTCATGATTGAATTTCAAATTCAATAATGAAAACAATTAAGAAATAAAATATATTTGTCTTGGAAAGATCTCAAATAATCATGGTCATATTAATGACATTACCAATAATTCATTATTTACTAAATGGTGACCGCAGATGGGATGTTAATATTTTGTATGTTCTCTTGTCTGAGGTTAATACGCCTTTGGATCGATCATTTTGAAATATTTTAAATATTTAATAATCTTAGAGTAGTTATGTAATTTGCTTTTATCGTTTTCAGAAGCAGCAATAGTACTTTGTCCAAACGAATATAAATGTTCAGCAAGTAAGACGTGCATTCCATTGGAGCAAGTATGTGATGGACAAGCACACTGTTTGCACGGTGATGATGAGCGATTTTGCGATTATTCATGCCCAGGAAACTGCACATGCGTAGAGTATACAACCGACTGTGATGCTGCCGAAGTGGACAATAAAACCTTACCTTATCTGCACAAAAATTCTCGTTCGCTTAAATTGAGCAGGAACACTGGACTGCGAAAAATACTTCTTAGGCCAATGTCAAATTTTCCATACCTTATATCTTTAAATCTTTCAATGTGCGAGATAAAGGAGATGACTAAAGATATATTTCAGCCGATTGGTAACTTGAGGATACTTGACCTCAGCTATAACAAAATTAAAAAAATTCCAAGTGCCGCTTTCATTGGACTGAGAAAGCTAAAAATGTTGATCTTACTAGGAAATAGGGACATATCTTTATTTGAGCCATATTCACTTAATGGTCTATCCAGTATAAGAAAAATTGAAATTACAGGTTCAAATATTTATAAAATTTCCTCTCACACTTTCGCTGGTTTAAATCTTGACAAACTACGATTATCTGATAACAATATACATGAAATGGAAGACAACGTTTTTTCCGGCATGAGTGTGAAAATCATTGACATGGAAAATAATAAAATAAAAACATTCAATAAAGGTTTATTCCGAGGGGCATCAGGAATAACTGCCTTACATACACCTGCATTTAAGTACTGCTGTGTTCGTCCGAACTATTTAGCAGATAAAGACTGTTTTCCTGAAAAAGACGAATTTTCTTCGTGTGCAGATTTATTGCGGGTTTCTGCACTTCAGACAATGCTATGGCTAATTGGAATACTCGCACTTTTTGGAAATATTGCGTCTGTTATTTACCGTTTAGTCTATGATAGAGAAAAGCTGAAACTGGGTTTTGGAATATTTGTGACGAATCTTGCTGTGGCAGATTTCCTGATGGGAATTTATCTGATAACCATTGCAGTAGCGGATGCAACATATCGCAGCAGGTATTCAAAGTTTGGTTTTCTTCTAAACTGTCTCCTAACACAGATTCCTGAAATGACAAGTTAATGAAATGTACTCATTTTGTTACGTGTTTAGTTTATACTTATCAATTTTAGCACGGTTGTAATGACAGTTTGAAAGTTATTTGAACCGATTTCGAGTCTCTTGATGATTCCTTCATGTCAGTGATTGCTACAGTAGCTGTTTTATTCTATTCTGACATTTGCTACAAACAAATGCCCTTTACATTGTTTCTTGTATTAAACATTGTTTCTTGTATGGAACATTTTAACTAATCAGCGTCCGCCAAAAGGCACGTATGACATATTGTATAACAAGTGCGGCTTATCAAGCTCTGTGGCCACTATTACACGTCAGAATTGTAAAAAAGTAGGTTCCTCAAATTAACATTTATTATTGAGAAATGATTTATACATTTCATTTAAGATATATCTTCATGGACGACTACTGGAGGAACAGTGGATGGTGTAAATTAGCAGGATTTCTATCTACCGTCTCATCAGAGGCCAGTGTGTTCTTTCTGTGTCTTATTACACTGGACAGGCTTTTAGTGATAAAATACCCATTTGGTCAAATACGCTTTAATACGAAAAATGCGGGGATCTCCTCGGGTGTTGCCTGGGTAATTTCAGTGTCCGTTGGACTGATACCAATTTTGTACGAGGATTATTTTCAAGATAGGTTTTATTCAAAATCAGGCGTTTGCATCGCATTACCGTTGACCCGAGACCGGCCACCAGGATGGTTGTACTCTATCATCATTTTCATTGGACTAAACTTTTTAACATTTTGTTTAATAGCCATTGGACAGGTCATTCTTTATTCGGAAATTACAAAAACAACATCGGGCATAAGACGATCTACTAGAAGAGGCAAGAAAGGATTAGGAAGACGGACAGAACTTAATGTTGCAAGAAACCTTTTGCTTGTCGTGACAACTGATTTTCTTTGCTGGTTCCCTATAGGTGTCATGGGTAAGAATGCTATATGTTTCAATACTTTCTAGCTACAAGTCGTTATTCGTTTTCCTAGTAGATAACATAGCTTCTGCAACTGATTAATTCTGATTTAGCAACCATTGCAGGTCATGATCAGATTGCATGCAATATTTGCCATTCAGTCAGAATCTTTATGGTATGCACCCCATTGAACAGTTGATGGTACTGTCCAAATTTTAAAAATGGACAAGATAGTTATAGACATTTAGCAGTGTAATGGTTAAGTCATGTTCCTTTCATTTAAGGTAGTACACCCATAATGCCAGTAGGCAACTTCCGTGCGATAACGTATTCCTTTATGCTACTCATGTAACCATCTGTCATGCTAACAGAAACTCAAATGGTCCAAATCGCATACAAGTAGTACGTGATTAAACCGAAAATGTCGATTGCCATTACGTGTAAGCTACCTTAAAATAAGAGCATTATGCAGCTAAATATCTAAAAAGATGATAAAGAGGAACCCTTTGTGGGCGGAATCAGGTCATGTGAGGTGCATCTGTTACGCATGCGCCAAGTTCGCCAGAAATGTTTAGTTTTATTACCGCCCGACAAAAGCAAAACAAAATCTCTTTATTTATGTTCTTCAAAATATAACTTTTGTCTAGAGATTTTTTTGATTATGTGATTCCCAACAGTGTAACGTTTAGGACCTTGATGCGTACATATATTTGATTTAATATTTTTTTTTGCAAAATTAGAAGATTCAATCTTGCTATTTTCCATACTCGGCGGTTTTATTTAATAAAGTTTTGCCGCATTTATTTTTTATTTTGAGAAAGCTCAAAGAATGAAAAAAGCACTTCCACTATTATATATTCTACTTGCGCAATACAATGCGTTTAATTGGATATTGCTTACAACAATGTTTAGATTAAAATGAAGTTTAGTCAGTATGTGAAGAAACAAAAAAGATTCATCTCTCTATGCGGTGATAAGCAAAGTTCAATCATTTAGGTAATCAATATTGATTTAGCACTACACTGTGTAAACTCATCGACAAATCGCAGTCTAATATCCAAAGCAAAAGATACGAATGATAAAGCCTTTAACAGGGTTTGTTGACACCAGAAAAAACGTTCGGTGGTATTATCAAAAATGGTACTTTACGACTAAGGCAATGAGTTTCTTAATTCATTGCCATGATATTGTAAATTCATAAAACAATACAGTTTTGCCAAAGATGTTTCGCTTTAATAAGTTTCTTCAGTTGACATTATATAAAGTACGCAATAATACATGAAATACGGAAATGACGTCGACGCGCACAATGGACGTCGACTTTTAGACGCCACAAATGGCTCATAAAAGTGCGTCTTGAAATAATATGTCTATGTTTGTTCAATACTATACATAAGTTCATTCATTCGTTCATTGCCACTAACCTATGTCTAGTTTACTGACATGTACTATTTATATAAGATAACATGATAAATTTCTTTCAATAACATAAGGGATGATGGCAATGTCTGGTCACGTGATTCCTGGTGAGGTGTATGCCTGGACGGCCGTATGTATACTTCCAATAAATTCCGCGCTAAATCCAGTTCTTTACACGTTAACAGCCTTTCTAGGGAAAAGGGTAAGTATTGCGTTGTTGGAATAACGATTGATCTCAGAGCGACTTCATATGTAAGACCGACCGTATTAAATTGACATTGTCTTGTTGATAAAGTGCCGTTGTTTTGATGGTGCATTTTCACTTGAGTGATTGTATCAAACGAATGCATCATTTGTCAGTTTCGTGTGTGATATATATACATTTTGTACTACATGCATATTTTTGTACTTTTCAATAACGTAATTCTTTTGAAATGAACGTTGCCAATCAATTTTTGTCACTAGCATTCGAAAAGAACACCTCTACCCTCCTCCCTCCATTTTTCTACTCGTTTACTTTCTGAAAGTCCTTTGTTGGACAGCTAACTAATTCCCATGACCTGGACGTTTAGGTGTTTTCAGTAACAACCATATATACTATAATTTTTATTAAAGGATGTATTAGTTTATGGTACTATCCAAAGTGAAAAATGAACAAGTTCATTGCTGAAATTTAGCAGGGTAAGGGTTAACTGTTCAAGCTTTGATGGAGGAGAAAAAAACCTATGTGCCCCTCTAGACAATGTTTCATGCATGGAGAAAGGTGCATGCGTAGAACCACCGACTTTCATAAGCCTGCTGTATGTCTTTCTCACACAAACAGTTCTACACCAAAGCACTGAAGTCATTTTGAAACATTTAAAAATATAGAAAACCTAGACTAAATGCATTATGATATTATATCAAATAAAGTACGACGCCGTATTTATACTGAAATATTTCTAGATATCATGTACATTCCGAAACACATTTAATGATTATTTCTTACAACATTGATAAATATTATTATTCCCGGATGTATTCTTAACTAGAGATGCTTCTGAGAAAAGCGCATGTCTCCCACAACTGCCCAATGAAAAATGACTAGTTTCTCTGGATGGTCTAGACGAATGTATCCAATAAGTAATTCAAGGGCCATAATTCAAAAGTGCCTGAGCGGATTTGGCTAGTTATCGAACTTGGCCGAGGTCTTATGGTCAAACACATTTTGTTCAAGTTTCGTGAAGATCCGATGAGAAATGTTAGACTTAAGAGTGCGGACAAGCTTTGCGACAGTGCTGCCCAACGAAAAATGACTAGTTTCTCTCGATGGTCTAGACGAATTGATCCAATCAGTAATTCAAGGGCCATAATTCAGAAGTGGGCGGATTTGGCTAGTTATCGAACTTGGCCGAGGTCTTATGGTCAAACACATTTTGTTCAAGTTTGGTGAAGATCCGATGAAAAATGTTCGACTTAGAGTGCGGACAAACTTTGTGACAGACAGCCACACACACACACACACACACAGAATGGAGTAAATCATTATGTTTGCCACACCACTGTGTGGTGGGAGACATAATTATTATATAACAACTAAAATCGTTCAAAAGAAAGAAATATAAAAAATTAAAACTTTCATGAAGATACTAACATGAGTACGATACAGAAACTTACCGAAAGCAGTTTGAAATTACAATAATAAGTTATGTAAAACATAAATCACAAAACATCGAGTTTTTATGATACCATATACCCACTTTAATGATAATTTTTTCATGAAGTATATGTACATTGTAACAGTCTTTGGTAAAATGCAGAATAACTAACAATGTAGTTTGTATTCGTTACCGAGACGGAGAGTCATTTCAATATTACAATTAATGGTAGACACAGACTGGGAACATTTACCGAGCCGGTGATAAATAAATATAAAATAAAACAGAATGTGTGAGAATTAAGTTTAAGGTATATTGAAAACAATCATGAGATCGTTAACATTTAATGTTGAAACTGAGAGACTGATTAACTTTTTGTAATACAATAATTGACTTTTAGTTTGAGACAATTTATTTATTTTAGTAAGTTTAACGTCAGTTTTAGACAAAACATACAAATGACTGACAAATATATAGCTATTGTGATAAGACAACGATAATGAGAAAGGACGAAAACGTCGAAACATGAAAACTGTTTGCTGCAAAAATTAATTAATTCATTGAAAATATTCTACATGGATATCAGTTTCATTAACAATCTTAACAACATCATTTCAATATACACTGTACTGAAACATTCAAGTGTTGTTATTTTGAAATTCAAATCCATTAACGCCATGTTAATTACTTACATGAATATATTCAAAACGAGAATCTAGAGTGTCCTTCGATTGATCATGATTTGATAATATAAATAAATTAAACTGTTAGACTCAAACAAATTCAGATAACTGTTATTTAATGTTATTCTTATTTGGTAACATATGAAAATTAAGTACCGTTACATCATAGACAAACTATAATGCGGGGAAGATAATGGTACATTGTATCTTATCTTGTTTCAATGCGGTTTTATTATTTTATTTTTTTTTTTTTACTTATCTGGTTTAGATAATGAATTGTTAATGCAAACTGAATATGTTTTTATTTTAGGGATAAAGTAATTTGTAACGCTATATTTCTAGGAAATGTATTAGAAACATGATTTAATGATTTATGAAAATGACACTTACATATTGGTAATAGGTTAGACCATTCAGATATGATAAAATGTTTACAATGGATGTCATCTACAATTATAAATTCGGTTCCCATATAATGTTTAAGCTTTATAACGTTTTTTATAAATAAATGTGTTGTAGCGGCAGTATTTCCGGAACGCCCAAACGTCCAGATCTTAACAGACATTGGGCTTCCTAAAGAATCATAATGGAGAAATTTCACTAGTGGGTATGGTCGGGAGGAGGCTTCGTCATTTTGGCCCATAGCCAAAAAGCAATATGGACACAATAATTAGAATATATGATCAGTAGGCAGCTTCTACTTTATATAAAGTACGCGATTAGAAATGTCACAAATAAGAAAACAATAGTATTTGATAAAGCAATATTCTACAAATTATAATGTTTAATATCTTATATTTAACAAACAGAAAGCACAATCACAACAGAATACACAACCAATGAGCTTCGCCTACCAATCGCATATTACAGGTTTGTTGCTGATTTTACTACAATTATTTGTTGAATCTAGATCAATAATCTTTTTTTTAAGGCATTATTTCAATTTTTTAAATGAATTGAAAGTAGACAGTTTGAATAAACAAAAAAAAAAACAGCCATATATACAATTGATTCGTACCACTGTAATGCTTGCCGTAGGTTTTCAGTGAATTAAAGGACTATTGATTTCATTATTTTGTATACATATGTTATGAATTAATATAATAGAATGTCTAAAAATATGTTTTATACATTTAAACTATTCATGACTTTTTTCAGTCCGGAAATCTCGACCATTTAAAGGCCTGTTTCGATATTTCATCACAAAAGCAGATGAGTTTGACCAGATGTTTGTAAGCCTGGAGGACCTAGACAACAAAGACACTACCCTCACGTCAAAGGCTGTTCTAACTTGTGTTCAAAATTTGACTCGTTGTCTCTGCTTGTTACATAGAAATTCACTTATGGTGAAGCTTGATGGAAGGAGCGTCTATTTAAGCGTGGCAGATGGCAGGGTAAATTCAAAATTTATTGAAACACACATGTCCAAATAGAAATTTTATAACTGACAAAGAGCCAAATGTTGAAGAATTAAAGGTTATACTTATTCTTACATTATAACTTTGTAATTAATATATAACCTTCACAGATTAAATGCTAGCATAGCTTCAACAATATAGTATTACATAAAACATTCAAATGACGTTAGAAATGCATACATGTTATTGATTTATTTAAGCTTGATGTTAAAAATCCAAAACAAAGCAGTTGTTTCTAGGTGTTGAACTGGTACTAATATAATTATAACGCGTGTAAAAGTACTTGTAAAATCAAGCTGACGTGATGCTATCCTGGGAATCCAGTCTGACAATTTCTAACTTTTTTCTACCTGCAAATTGACAGCCTGGGGAAACCTGTTTTCTGACCGCAGCACCACTTATATTACACCCGAAATATGCGGGTGTTTGATAAAGAACGATAACTTCTGAAAGCAATAATCCATGGCTAAGAACTGAAACGGAATTCTCACGGAAAAGACAGATCGGAATCGTGTACTTCCGAAAGGTGTCCGAACATTTCAGGGCCATATACAAATACCAGTTTGTACCTCCCATAGCTTTTCCAGCAAGTTGATAACTTTTAACTATGTCAGTAAAGTTTGCGCCATAGCCATCAAAATGTTATATAAATGCAGACGTAGTGATCTACAAATTTACGAAAACTGACGTATTTTCGGCAGCATTGCCTCGTTTTCGTTTCAAACAAGCGCATATATGATCACATGTTAATCAGGCTAATTATAGAAAATTTGTTTGTTTGTTTGTTTTGGGGTTTAACGCCGTTTTTCAAAAGTATTTCAGTCATGTAACGGCGGGCAGTTAACCTAACCAGTATTCCTGGATTCTGTACCAGTACAAACCTGTTCTCCGCAAGTAAATACCAACTTCCCCACATGAATCAGAGGTGGAGGACTAATGATTTCAGACACAATGTCGTTTATCAAATAGTCACGGAGAACATACGCCCCGCCCGAGGATCGAACTCGCGACCCCGAGATCCGTAGACCAACGCTCTTACCTATTGAGCTAAGCGGGCGGGCTAAATTATAGAAAATTGATAATAAGTAGTGACATGGAAACTCCTTCAGATTTCTCCAGGCGTTGATATCAGAATCTCGATGAATGCCAATTAACACTAATTAGCGCAAATTAAGTCGGATCTTTAATGCATAGATATTATGTATTATTTCTTCTGACAAAGCACAAATATTATTAACAGCTTCCCAGGCTAACGTGATGCACGACGAGGCCACTTAGGGAACCTCGGTGGATTATCAAAAATAAAAAGGTTTAAGTAGAACTAATTTAAGAATTGCACAGACCAAATGCATCTAGAGCCGCGCACCGCAATTCAGGTATGCTCTCCAAAACTTGGAAGTTTAGACTATGTAGCAGAGAGTTTGTTTGTTTTGGGTTTAACGCCGTTTTTCAACAGTATTTCAGTCATGAAACGACGGAAAGGTAACCAAACCAGCGTTCCTGGATTCTCTTCCAGTACATACCTGTTCGCAGCAATTAACTCCTAAATTCCTTACAGAATTATTTCAGACGCAATGTCTTTTATCAAATCGTCACGGAGATCATCGCATTCACGACCCCGCGATCCGTAGACCAACGCTGTCCCTATTGAGCTAAGCGGGCGGGCATGTAGCAGAGAGAGACCTTCATAAAGGCTTCAACAGGTTTCCATTTTATCAGAATAAAATCATCACAACACGGTGCGTGTTTTATACAACGATTAGGAAAGGAAATGCATGATATATAACACATTAAACGATACAGAATAAAAGGCAATGATAAGTTACCTTTGTAAATAAAAGATGCATACCAACATTACCATTAACCTAAAGTCTGCTCGGCAATCGAGACTAACGTCCGATCAGAAACAAAAAAAAGGAACATTATTTGCATATCATTTAAGCACACAACTCGTTTTGTACCAATAGTCGATTAGTTCACAGAACTGCCCAAAGACGGAAACTAAGACTTCATACTTAGTCAGTGTTCAAATTTATATCTCAATCCGAATGCATTGTATTAGATTTCAGTTTTAATTCTGTCTGATGGGAAACTCCAAGATACAGAGACAGTACTTTTTCTCGTATTCGTTGTCTTGCCTATTATTGAACACTTTATTGTGTTTCTTTTATTGATTTACCTTCTGCAAAATCATTTTTTACATCAGAATATGATTGTTTAGGTTTTCCTTTACATGTTTGTATGTACGTATTTACGGGAGCATTTATGTGGAAGATAATCATTAACGCTTAGTAGGATTTTTTTAATCATTTGTCTAACTGTTTTATATTGTTTTCAACAATGTTACCGCTAAAACGAATTTCAAACTTTATTCACTTAAATTAACCACAGGTCCACAATACATGTAAGGCCTTTAAACCTGATCTTACACACGCATAAATTATAGACATGTATAATGTAAACTCTGGACAATCATTTAAAGGCTCATTTTAATTGAATACTTTTGCAAACTTTTGCAAACTGTTAAGAATATGTACATAGAAACATTTTTATGCGCCCGAAGGGACTATTATGTTATACCCCCGTTGTCCGTCTGTTAGAAATTTCGTGCCCGCTCTTGAACCCTTTGAAGGATTTCAAAGAAATTTGACACAAAGTTTACCGCATCAAGTCGACGTGCAGAGTACATGTTTAAGTCGGCTTGCTTCAAGGTCAAGGTCACACTTGAGGGACAAATGTCATATGAGTTTGTTTCGTGTCCGCTCTGTAACTTGAACGAACTGCTTGAAATGTACGCCTCATCGAGACGACGTCCGGGGCGCGTGTTTTAGATGACTTGCTATTAGTTTACTCTATCGGTTATTTGAAATAATGTAGATGCCAAGCATTCTATTGCCATTGCTTGGGATTGGGATTCACCTGGGCTTTCTCTTGCCATTGTCATTGCTTGTGACTGGAATTCACCTGGTGGTGAATACTTTTATTTACACATTCCCGTGACTTTGGAACATGATAGGAGTAAGAGTGAGGTTAGGTGTGCACCATAAACGAGTTCAAGCTCCCAAGGATTGTTTTGCCGCTGGCCTTTCCAAGGCGGGTCCCGTTATTTCTTACTTGTTTTGTATGTGATATGTGTGTGCGAGTGTATGTGCATGTTTTTGCGTGTGTGTATTGATCGTGTGCACCTCATCGTGCTGGGAGTTGCGGTTTGGGAAGGCATCGTTTTTGAAACGCGGCATTCCCTGTTGGATATTCATCCTTGTTTTAAAGCCTTTATATTGTAAATTGCAGGTTATCGGAGACGTACAAATTCGACAGGAACCGTCAGGGTGCACAACTAACGAGATGAAAAAGGAAAGCATGCACGAGCTTGGAAAAGTTGTTCGACGTCTCCTGGTAATATCACAGAAGACAAAGAAGCATCATGCTGAATATATTGAAAACTAAAGTGTTGGTACTGAAGAGGAAGACTGATTTCTAGTCATTTTATAGTATAATCCTATTACATTAAACATTACACTCCGCACAGGTAGAATTGAAACTCGGTATCTCAAATTCCAGCGTTTTACTACCGTATAACTGAATTCGATTTAAAATGATATTTTGTGCACGTGTTTTCAGGACAGTTCTTGAAAATTTCCTCGATGTACCCGAAATTTCAAGGAAAGAGAGTTCAAAATATCGAGTTAAATGAAAACTTTGTTTATGTCTATTAAAAAGACTTTTTAAAACCTAAATCACTATACTGAATTGTACCAATCAAACTAGCGTCTGTATATACATGTTGTTTGTCGTCATACTATAATAAATTTAAATTTAATAATGAGAGCATGTGAATACTTGCACTCTATATTCCATGTCAAGAATTTTAGTTTTTCCTGTGTATATATTTAATAATTATGTATTGTGATATGTGTTTGTTAAATTATCTTTATGGTCAGTTCTATAAAGTTGTGACGTCATAATTTGTGCTTTGTCATTACAATAAAAAATACATTTTCATACACAAATACAGACAAAAAGGTGCTAGAGTTTAACAAGAATCATTATGACTCTTTTATATAAATCAAGGGTCATAACTTCACCCAATATTCAAATAAATTTGGATCACTGACGGAGATCTCTTGGCCCATTACAATGTGCCAATTTCGACTAGCACGTGCACTGGACTATCTGTCTTTTCAGACTAACTAAATAATGAGACAATTCGGTAATTGCTATTTCATAACTTGGAATGACTCACGTAACTGACTTATTGCTTTACAAAATTTTATAAATTAAAAATTGTTGAAGCAACGATAACGTATGACATGCAAAACTGCAACTAAATATTGCGATTCAATATTGGCAATAATTAGATTTCTTGCCAACAATTTAAACATATACTAGAAATATATTATTAAGGGATACTAATCGTGTTTGAAATGTCACTACAATATGCGTAGTTGTTACGGAAGATAATAGGTAAAGGTAGATTTCTCGGAAGCATAGAGCACCAAACACACAGCCTGAGAGCCATACACTTGCAATGTAGGTCCACAACAAAAAGAAGCTGTAATGGAAAAATATTACAGATGAGTTGCTTCAAAAATCTAACAAGTACATATACAATTATGCCAGATATAGATATAGGGGGAGGAAGTGTTAAGGGGTAAAAAGGAGTTGGGTGGGGGTGGGGAAGGTAAAGGGGAAAGTAGAACAAGCTTGGATGAATATACAAAGGGAATGCTACGTTCCTTTATCATACTTACACTACAACGTAAACCATAATAGCGCAGACATTCATGTATCAAAGATAAACACACAACTACACCTAATTAACTAACATAGAATGACAAACAAGTAAGATACAAGAACACAGTAGGGAACCACTTCAGACTCAGAAGCACACAAACCATCCCTATAAGCAGGCAAACTAACTCAGCGTAAAGGGGGTATGCAAAAAGGAGCTCAAATGCAAGGGGAAAGGAGGGGGCGAAAGGAGGAGTGAGGTGGAGGAAAAAACGCTTACATCAAACAAGAAAACATACGCAACAGACGATGGCTCCGGAAATTTTGAGAACACAATCGGTCCAAAACGAACATCATGACATCGGCGCTACCCCACCCACCGTATTACCAATATAACATATTTGTAAAACGTTATAGAGTAAAGAAATAAGCATGTCATGCATTAAAAATGATTTACCAATCACCGTGAGTAACCATTCAATGTTATAAGTGATCGTTACTTTGTTTGAATTTCGATGTTTTTCCGAGAAAATACTTGCAAGGATGAAATTGCCGAGGCATTGTTGCCTTCGGTACCGTATACACGGCAGATACTTTGTGATGTTTACTCATTATTTTCACGGAATCTTATAAAATACAATGCGTCAAAGTGATTTACTCGACACAAAGTCTCTGCCAAACATCCTCAGTATTTCTAAAATACCCTGCCGCGGACCAAACGTGTACGTTATGTGAACGCTGAGATCGAATTTCGCGTGTGTATGATACCAAAAGGTCACGTGGGTTGGCCGCGGATATGTCATTTCACTGGCATTGTACTACGTTTTATAAAGTTATATGTTCTCTTCTGATGTAAACACACGTTTTTAAGACCGATTTGATAAACTGACCGGTGCGCCTCCCCGGTTTTCTTTATCATTCGGGTTTGCCAGTCCAACAGACAATACAAGATAGACAGAAAACCAGTTGAAAATAGGGGCACCGCCTTGGAACCGTCAGTAACCTATATGAAGGAAACGCTTTATAGTTGCACGCAAAACTTTAACCGAAGTGTAAATTGAAAGCACGGTCAAAATTTGAAGTGCATTCAACCATGGGTTACTTTTCATGGTTATTATAACGTGCTTAGAAGTCGGATAGCTTGTCACTACGCCACCGTGCCATTAGGTTTCTCTGTGGGTTATTTGAAATAATAACCAATATTGCCTAAAACAATGAAAACGCCAAAATAATATTAGAAAGATTAATGAGTGCCAGGTAGATAATTACGGACAATACATTACTTCTGTTCTAACATGTCATCCCTAAACGTTTGCTCAGCGTGCTTCTTTGACGTTTGCTGCCATGTCGTATACATGTATACTATGATGTACAATTATTTCATCATAGAAGTAGATGGGCATGTGGTCTGCAAGGTCGTACTCACTTTTTAATTGTTGATAATGTAATCTTTCAAATACGTTTCATTGTAAAGAAATTTGAAATTCGGGAAATGTAATGATGTGTGTCCATAGGACACTGATGCCTTGTAAACCGTCATTTTACGGTCAATTGTTACTTATCGACAATATTAGACCAAGTCAACCTTCTGAATGAGATGCCAGAGGCTTTAAAGAATAAGGATACGTGAAAACATCATCAAAAACATTTGATGAAAAAACTGAGCAAAAGTAAAAACATAGGGCATGTAAATCCTAATTTTTTAGCAGGAGTAAAACATCACATATTTGAACAGATTTCCTATAAAAATTTCACGATCATGTCAAATACGTCTAAGGTACGTGCTATTGTAATAATAGCAGTGATGACAATGATAATGATAATGATGATGATGGTTATTGTAATATAGACCTGCAATAGCAGCAGCAACATAACTCATAACTCATACCCTCGTAGCAATGGATTCCATCAGGAATGAGGTGTCGAGAGTGATTAATATAAGTTGTAGAACTTCCTTCGTAATCGACCTTAAATAAATCATGCATAAACTAACATAAAAAGCAAGAGTAGAAGCTATGATAGTGTTAGTGGGAGAGACAGAAGTCCCTTGGTAGAGTTATCTAGAGCG
The DNA here is from genome assembly GCF_021730395.1 of Mercenaria mercenaria. NCBI lineage: Eukaryota > Metazoa > Mollusca > Bivalvia > Venerida > Veneridae > Mercenaria > Mercenaria mercenaria. Next base: position 67,486,597 of record NC_069375.1, read on the forward strand.
AACTTGATGCAGTCTCACAATACATAAGCAGGCTACATACTTATTAATAATTATCGAAATCTGAGAATAGATTAAGAATAATACATCCTGTATCTGTTTTGCAGTCTCATAAATATGACTGAAATAAAGCGAACAAAACGCAAAACGTTTTGTACAACAAGGTTTGGTACAAATTACTCGTATGAATCTAGCTAGTGGAAATGGACAGACTGACGGACGATCGTACATACAATAGGAATTTATACATCTGCCCCTCATGATGATGGTAATGGTGTTAATGTTGCTGCTAATGATGCAGTAAATGCATTCAAACACTGACAGTCATTGACAAAACCTGTGAAAATGTAATAACCTTCTGTTTAGACAACCGTACATGTCACATTTAAGAATGTGTCGAATGTTATCTTATACGTCACAAGTGTGTGATATCATCTAGGATAAATATATGGTCCTACGAAAGTACAACTGAATATGAACTGTGAATTTTATGTTGTAATGCATGATGTTAAGGGATGAAAAGTGTTATACTGTCCATAATTAATACATATCTATACGTCTAAATTACTCGCCTTGCAGATGGCAAGTATATTTCTATTTCCCCTCAGACTTTGGCGTTAGCGTGATAAAACCACAAACATAATTATAATTTGTAACCAATAAAGTCATTTCACTAAGATCTCACAAACATTATGCCAGGTCCACTCTATTTTGAAAATTCACTATCCAAAACTTTCGACAATTTAGTAGCATTAGGATTTGTAAAGAATAAGTCATCTAATTATTTTCTAACATCATTAAAATAAGAGCATTGAATTGATTGTTTATAGCTACGCACTGAAAATGTTTCACTAAGGCAGAAAAAAAATGTTGTTTCCAGTATCCCGACCTACCCTAAATTTTTGGCCCGACCATAAAAGTTTTTAGCCTTGGAGAATTTTTTTTTCAATTTTTTAAAAAAAAACTGCACTTTTTATGCTTTAAACATGGCTAGTGATGTTAGAAATCAACTCACTGATGCTCTAAAGGCATAAACCCCTTATCTGTATTCATTTTTGACGCAAAAATAATTTCCGAAAAGTCTCCCTTAATAAAAAAAAATAAAAAAAAAAAAAAAAAAATCCGACCTTCCTACCCTAAATTTTTAGCACGTTACTGGAAACAAAGAATTTTTTTAGGCCTTAGTACTCTGGCATATGTGACATTTTATTGCGAGCAAAATATGGTATCTTCGAGTGATACTTTATTAATTTCATTAACGGATTGTTAGAGAGTTTTTTTGTTTGTTTTTTTTTCCAATAAATAAGCTGACAAAAAACTTCTCAAACAGAGCAGCAAGGGTTTTTTAATGTCCCGCTGAATTGGTGTAAGTGCAAGGGAAGTAAACAAATAGATATCTTTAGTGCCACATTCACTCCTCGATATTATTATACATTTCTCATAATGGCAGATCATTGGCCATATTCATCAACGATCTAACCCTTGGGTCCTATTTTGTTTCTATAATGAAACTGTTCATCTTTCAATTTAGACAGTACCATTAACTGTATAAAGGAGTGCATAAAAAGATATATTGACCGAATGAAGAATTGCTTTAGATCTATGATGAAAAACGCAGGAATAAAACGGTATCTTATTTTGATATTTACAATTAATGCTTTCTGGTGAGATGGAAGTGTGGATTTATCGACACGATGAAAGCGATATCGACCGAGGGCACAGCCCGAAGTTGATATCGCTTTTATCAGGTCTATAAATTCACATATCGACCGAACCTAAAAGGCAACAATTGTTTTGTTGTTAGATCCAGTCTACCTATAAGAGTAAAAATTAAATAAAAATATCTGCAGTCTTTGATCATTTTTCGTACTAAATAGTGTACAGCGTCGCATTGTTTTGACGTCAAACCGTGATGACGTCACAGCTAGAGGTCAATGCATGTTTTGGCTCCACCTTTGAGTCAGTTCGGCTTTTTATCATTGATCATGTGACTACGTCTAGACCAAAGGAAAGGACTTTTAAATATAGATTTAATAATATTAATGATAATAAATCATAATGGAATATGGCTGATCATTTTCCAGTAGTTGATTTTCTCATAGACTCCCAATATATACTCGTTTTCGCGAGTAGAATTTTCGCTACAATGTTTGTTTGTTTGTTTGTTTTGGGGTTAACGCCGTTTTTCAACAGTATTTCAGTCATGTAACGGCGGGCAGTTAACCTAACCAGTGTTCCTGGATTATGTACCAGTACAAACCTGTTCTCCGCAAATAACTGCCAACTTCCCCACATGAATTATCAGAGGTGGAGGACTAATGATTTCAGACACAATGTCGTTTATCAGATAGTCACGGAGAACATACGCCCCGCCCGAGGATCGAACTCACGACCCTGCGATCCGTAGACCGACGCTCTACCTACTGAGCTAAGCGGGCGGGCTTTTCGCTACAATGTAGATTTTAATGAAACTTCTCACAGTTGTAAATTAACATGTTGCCTTTAACATGGTGAAATAAAATGTGTAGGTCCGTGTGCTTATTTGTAAGATATTTGACCATGAGTAAAGTGAACCGCAATTTTCCCGCTGATTTTAAGACATTATTTTGAATTATCTAACGTGTCAGGTGTTAAAATATCATATTTCAACTTTAGAAAGATAGTAACAGTGCCATTGTAATAAATTTACTTACATGTTGCCATTATGTAATAAAATGATTTTCATTTCCGTACGCCGAATCGAGGCTTTATTCTACGTTTTCCGTATAAATGACGTTACGCCATCACTTCCTGATTATCAAACGTGCAGAACTACCTTAACAGCGAGTGTAAAAATGCTTCAAAGAAAGCTTGACCATTGAGCAAATATTCAATATTAGACACAGGTATTATCATATAGTTATTTCAATCATTTAAATTCTTCAGACGCAAAATTACTATATTAATTTTAATCATATAAATATTTGATGTGTGTGGTGGTAAATAAAATTTCACTTAAGGTGAAAAATGTATCACTCATAATCAAGAAAGTTATACATATCAAAAGTGAATTCAGCGGAATGAGAAAACTGATCTCTCTATGTTCGCGCACAGGACACTCTTTATGGTTAATAATGAACTTCAACGTCAGTGAGCTCGAAAAATCGAAATTTACGTCCTGAACACATTTTTGTGCATAAAACATATAAACCACTGGATGACGTAGCTGCTTTTGTATCGTTATATGAGCCGTGCCATGAGAAAACCAACATAATGGGTTTGTGACCAGCGTGGATCCAGACCAGCCTGCGCATCCGCGCAGTCTGGTCAGGATCCATGCTGTTCGCTAACAGTTTCTCCAATTCCAATAGGCTTTAAAAGCGAACAGCATGGAGCCTGACCAGACTGCGCGGATGCGCAGGCTGGTCTGGATCCATGCTGGTCGCAAACCCACTATGTTGGTTTTCTCATGGCACGGCTCATATTTGTTTTATCAGTTGACACAAGTCCAAACAAGGATGGAATGTACATGGTATATATGCATATCGGACCCATCTCTGTGGAAAATGAGAAAACGTATCCCTCTCTGTTCCGGCACAGGACACTCTTTGTGGTAAACAATGAACTTTAACGTCAGTGAGCTCGGAAAATCGAAATGTTCGTCCTGAACACATTTTGTTTGTGCATAAAAAGCATGTGAACCACGGACTGACGTAGCTATATAAACCTTTTTACAGAGAGCTATTTCCTTAGCAACGGGAGACAATTTTCGCGCATGCGCACTCTATGTAGGGCAAAAAGACATGGCCGCACAATATAGATTACGTTAGATTTATATTGCATTTCAATCTACTGGATCAATAATTAGTTTGTTTTATAATAAATATCCACCGCAAGACAAAGGAAAATATATGTAGATCTTTGCAAATGCACAGCTGATATACTTTAACTAATGCGCATTATCATTGATAAACTATTTTTCAGCAATTTTGATCTCGACAAATTTAGGTTAAGAAAAATGAAAAAAAAAATTTCATGAATTAATAAAATAATAATAAAGTTTTTGTTTTATTTCCTAACATGATCTCACAGAACTTACCACCTGTCGCAATTAGCTTACATCAAACTTCTAATATAAATAAAAGTCCCGTATGGTAGCCGGAAGAGTATGTCTAATGGTAGCCGGAAGAGTATTCCATAACTTCGGCGCAGCTGATGAAAAACTACGATCACCGTACCTCACAGTTTTGCTTTTTGGAACAACTAGTTGTTTTGAGTTGTTCTTGGATCTCAAATTTCTTGCTGGCTGATAGAGTTCTAGCAAGTCTTTAACATAGATCGGTGATTGGTCAGGCAATGCTTTGTATGTGTGAACTAGAATCTTAAAGTCCACTTTGTGAGTAACTGGTATCCTATGCAATTCTTTTAAGACCGGTGTAATGTGATCATAACGCGATATTCTCGTTATGATTCGAGAGTGTTGTGAAGATTTTGAAGTTTATTCAGCAAGGACTTCGGAACACCATACAAGGGCGCATTGCAATAATCAAGGCGTGAAGTGACGAGTGAATTTACTTGCGATTTTGTTGCATCTTTATTTAGACATTTCCTGATGTGGTCTATTTGACGTAGCTATCAGTATCCTGATCTACAAACTGAGTTTATGTTTTTCCATGCTCATTTTGGAGTCTAGAAAAGCACCAAGATTCCTTACACATTTAGATGGTTTAATGTTCTCCAGTTTTCACAGAAACCAATTCAATATGTTTTTCGTTTCTTTGAGAGGTAAATACAATGACTTCAGTTTTATCGGCATTGATTTTCAACAGGTTGCTGTTCATCCAAGATACATCTTTTACCAGACAATTTTCAACACAGCGTAAAGCATCATTCTGAGAGACCGGGTTTGTTGGTTTGAAAGACAAATAAAGTTGCCCACCGTCGGCGTAAAAATTGTGATTTTGTCCATGTTTCTTGCATATTGTACCAAATGGTTAAGTGTACATTGTGAAAAATTTTGGTCCGAGAACGGACTACTGTGGGACACTGTATGTCATTTGCACTGGTATTGACAATTCACTATCTATGGTCACAGTTTGGTAGCGGTCGCTCAGATATGAAGTTATCCATTCGAGTGGTTTCCCTGCGATACCAAAGTGGCCGTGGAGGCGGTGCAATAGTGTCTTGTGGTCGATGGTATCGAAAGCAGCTGATAGGTCAAGCATCACTAACATTGTTACATCATTTTGGTCAAGGGAGTTGAGAATGTCATTTTGAACCTTCAGTAATGCAGTCTCAGTGGTGTGAAATTTTCTGTATGCAGACTGGTGTTCGTCGCGGAGACTGTTCAAGTGGCTTTCCAAACGAGCATCGACTACCTTTTCAAGTATATTAGACACGTACTGTAAATTAGAGACAGGTCTATAGTTCTTCAGAACATTTGCATCTAGATCTGACTTTTTGATAAGTGGTCTTATCAAAGAACGTTTGAAGGATTTCGGTACATATGCTTTCTCCAAAGAATAATTGATTATTGTAGTGAGAGATGGTAGCAGTTCTTCTAAGCATTCTTTCAAAAGCCATATCGGAAGTGGATTTAGCTCACACGATTTACTTGCAGATTTTGAAATAACCCTTTTCTCTTCATCCTGTGAGACTGGAGTAAATTCAACAAGTTTATCTATTTGCATGTTCGAAATTTCCTCGGTGGTAACCGCACTTGTTTGTTATTCTGTTTCTGGCCTAATTTTATTTCTTATTACATCAATTTAATCGATAAAGAAATCGCTGAAATTTTGCGCTAGTTCTTTAGAAGAGGAAGAGGATGTTGGCAGGACGGCCTTCTCGGCTCTACCAAGAAGATTCTTTGTCACTTTGAATAAAGTTTTCTGATCGCGTCCGCAGGACTCTATCTTTTCAGAATAGAATTTAACACGTGTTTGTTTCAACAAATTTATTCACAGAAGCATATTGATTTCTGTATATCCCATGATCTATTGTCAGATTTGTTTTTCTCCATTTGCGTTCAAGTTTTCGTTTCAAATGTTTGGCTTCATGTAATTTTCCATTATACCATGGACATGTCGGTCTAAGCACTATTGTTTTTGTAAGCCAAGGGGCGTGCTGGTCAACGAGTGATACCAAACTGTTGTTTAATGTTTCCACGTGCTCGCCAACATCAGAAATTAACGTGTTCGTGTCGAGAATATCCAAAGCTTTTATTTCGTTTTTAAACGGATCTCAACTTTCGGAAGGTCACGGTTTTATTGGAGCAGGTTTTTCTGCTAGAATATGAAATGTCACAGCGAAATGGTTACGAGATATCTTCCCATCAGAATCAGATAATCCAGGGTCAGTAACTTCTATACTTGATACAATATTTTCAGTGTCTCTTGTGATAAGAACATCCAAAGTATGTCCTTCAACATGTGTTTTTTATGTTTATTTTTTGATTCACGAAACAGCTCCGCCATGTGATATATTAATCGGAATGCGTTCTTATTATGGCATTGATGACCGAATTCATTAAAGTATATCACATCAAAGCCATCTTATATGCTTCAGTTACTTTCATGATTCGCTCTAATTAGGACACACCCTCGAAATTAAGTTAGGGTCTTTATTACCTAGGTAACCTATGTTTTATCATGTCATTTGCATTATAGTTCTGGAATAATTTCCGGTGTATTACTTAAAACAGCAACTTCAGTGAAAATGAGTCGCGACCCCTAAGTATGTAGATGTCATTCAAATCGGAGAAAAATATATAAACAATTATTTGAAGTTGAGGGAAAAAAGATAAAATGAAAGAAAATATGACATTTTTAAATGTAAAGAACAAGTTTTATATTTGTATGATGTGTGGAAATAGACTTGAAATGCCTGTTCCTTTTTGACGAAAATAAGAAGAAAGCAGGCTTTTCAGGTAAGATATGATTAATAACATACATAATTGAGCCGTGCCATGAGAAAACCAACATAGTGGGTATGCGACCAGCATGGATCCAGACCAGCCTGCGCATCCGCGCAGTCTGGTCAGGCTCCATGCTGTTCGCTTTTAAAGCCTATTGGAATTGGAGAAACTATTAGCGAACAGCATGGATCCTGACCAGACTGCGCGGATGCGCAGGCTGGTCTGGATCCATGCTGGTCGCATACCCACTATGTTGGTTTTCCCATGGCACGGCTCAATTATCTTTAATCAAATCATACTGTATAATAAATTACTTGACTGAAATAATTTTTATAGCGGCAAAACAATTCGTAATTTAATGATAATTTTATATAGGTTTTCCCATCGTTGAGTGTTATTTTGCCACACGTAAAGAGCGCATGCATGTTAAAATCAAAACATCAGTGAAATAGAATAGCAACCGATAGCTTTTGTAAAACGGTCTATACAGAAAGACGGTGAAAATAAAAGATTCACATTACACACAATGTTTAATAAGGCAAATGTCAGCCACAGTTAAACTGATGAGCGCTACGCTTCGCTAAATTTCTAACTGGCCAGAAGGTGTAACGATACAATATCTGAAGCAATTTAATCCCCTTCCTCAATACGAAAATATTGATTTGATAAAAGCTTTAAAAATGCGTTGTCCAAAATCAAATGTTCATAGCTCCTTTCGTCATTTTTGGTTGATAAAAATTTGATATTCGAGACACACATTTAAAAGATTAAATCTTATAATTTCTTATGTTATTTTCGCGAAATATGCCAATATCATCTGAAACACACAAAATATTTTTGAAAATACTTACAGAACTTTTAGAAATAGAAATACTGAAACAAAAGTGATAATGTGACATAATTATGCATATATAAATTATGATATAATACGTCATTTGGAATAATACGATTCCCGAGACTGCCTCTTTAACAATATAACATTATGATAGACCGAAGGCATAAACTCGTTTTCGACTCCAAGCTGCTTTAATGACTTTTTAACGCTGAGATGAGCATCAATACCATTATCGCTCGTGCACTGTTTGAATCTATTGTTTGTTTTTGCGACTTGCAAATTCTTCGAAGATGTTTCTCTGTTACGCCTCGGCTATTATTCTCGGCTATTATTTTCTTTTGTTGCGTACTGTGTTTCAAAGGATATTCTAAAGATTTCGTGTAAAGTATGGGAGTGTCATGAAATACGCTTAGCATATACATTTAGATATAGAGAATAATAGGTTAGTGCCGTAGATGAGAAAGTTTATCTGGCGAGGTGCAGGAGGTTATCGGGTGAGCCGAAGGCGAACCTGATAACGTTAGGAACCGAGCCAGATAAACTTTCTCCATCTTAGGCACTAACCTATTATTCTATTTATTTTGTCATTACTTCATTTTCCGATGTCTGGCAATTTATTTTACAAAAATAAGTGTGCGACAACCGCTTTAATGACGTCATATTCGTAATGACGTCACTTATATAATGACGTGGTTACCGGCAAAATCGCAATAACTTCTTCGTTTTTGAATAAAAACTCATTATTTGACCACTCATTTTCTTAGTTCGGACATTTCCAACACAATGATGATGGTTTCGTTGCAAAATTTCTTATGACAACAATATCGATCATAAGGTCACATGATCAATTGACCGTATATCACTGGTCACATGATCAACTGACGGTATATCAAGAAAGATATACGGCACCCTGATATCGGGTCGAAAATACTGCAAGTGACAGGATAAATAGAGAATAATAGGTTAGTGCGGTAGATGAGAAAGTTTATCTGGCGAGGTGGAGGAGGTTATCGGGTGAGCCGAAGGCGAACCTGATAACGTCCGGAGCCGAGCCAGATAAACTTTCTCCATCTTAGGCACTAACCTATTATTCTATTTATCTTGTCATTACTTCATTTTCTAATATTTGGCGATTTATTTTACAAAAATAAGTATGCGACAACCGCTTTAATGACGTCATATTCGTAATGACGTCACATATAATGACGTGATTACCGACAAAATCGCAATAACTTCTTCGTTTTTGAATTAAAACTCATTATTTGACCACTTATTTTCTTAGTTCGGACATTTCCAACACAATGATGATGGTTTCGTTGCAAAATTTCTTATGACAACAATATCGATCATAAGGTCACATGATCAACTGACCGTATATCACTGGTCACATGATCAACTGACGGTATATCAAGAAAGATATACGGCACCCTGATATCGGGTCGAAAATACTGCAAGTGACAGGATAAATACGAAACTTATCAAACGTTCGTATATTGAAGACACACAAATGAGCTTGACACATATGAGCCCCGCCATGAGAAAACCAAACTTGTATTTTTTATTTGCTGGTTCTTTTTTCCTGGTAGTCTTTATTAATATCAGTAAGAAAGATGTCCATTTCAATATTTGCAACTAAAGTGCGTTAAACATTTGAGCCGTACCATAGGAAAACCAACATAGTGCATTTGCGACCAGCATGGATCGACACCATCCTGCGCATCCACGCGGTCTGGTCAGGATCCATGCTGTTCGCTAACTGTTTTTTAATTACAGTAGGGGTTGAAAGCGAACAGCATGGATCCTGACATGACCGCGCGGATGCACAAGCCGGTCTTGATCCATGCTGATCGAAAGTGAACTATGTTGGTTTTCTCATGGCGCGGCTCATAGTCTGTTTTATATAAATCATTTGGGACCTTTTGCTTCAGCTTGAATGTTTCATATGGCGTCGTCTCTCGCTAATATGTTTTGTTTTAAAACATTTTAAATAGTTTATCGAAACATGTGCATAAATAAGTCATTTAATATTTTGTTGTATTTATACCCAATATTTCGAGTTCGTATCGGAAAAAATTAAGATATGGTCGTCTCTGATAATATTTCCTTGGAGAACTACATTAATGTTTGAGCTTAGCAAGTTACAAGAATTTTCGATGTACTTTGTGAAAACATTTGATCGAATACTTTCATCATTCGATTCATTTTGTTTCGATGGAAAGTTTTCCTCTGACAAATAAATTTTTCTAAAGCTACAACATTTGTACACGACTGAACCAAACAAACAGTTTTAATAGTCCGTCAAAAGATATACATAATCAACCTACGCGTGTCATGTATATATGACAAGATACCCGATTTATTGAATTTAATCAAACGTTTCACTATTCTGTAAACTAATACGGTATTTCGAGTTTAACTTTCCATTTGAATCAACTCAGTTTTGAAAAACAAAACAAAACACAATAACAACGTTCACCGCTAAGTAAATATTTATTTCTCGTGATATTTTTTATGCAAAGTAGACCAACTTCAATGAGTCCAATTACTATTTATGAAGTTTGTCTATGGATTAATATCCTTATACAATATACTAACGGTCAGAGGTAAAAGATTTATATTTCAAACGCAGATTAACTTAGTCTTTAACAAAATTTATGCTCATTTTAGCAAATGATGATATAGAGAATAATAGGTTAGTGCCGTAGATGAGAAAGTTTATCTGGCGAGGTGGAGGAGGTTATCGGGTGAGCCGAAGGCGAACCTGATAACGTTAGGAACCGAGCCAGATAAACTTTCTCCATCTTAGGCACTAACCTATTATTCTATTTATCTTGTCATTACTTCATTTTCCGATATCTGGCAATTTATTTTACAAAAATAAGTGTGCGACAACCGCTTTAATGACGTCATATTCGTAATGACGTCACTTATATAATGACGTGGTTACCGGCAAAATCGCAATAACTTCTTCGTTTTTGAATAAAAACTCATTATTTGACCACTCATTTTCTTAGTTCGGACATTTCCAACACAATGATGATGGTTTCGTTGCAAAATTTCTTATGACAACAATATCGATCATAAGGTCACATGATCAATTGACCGTATATCACTGGTCACATGATCAACTGACGGTATATCAAGAAAGATATACGACACCCTGATATCGGGTCGAAAATACTGCAAGTGACAGGATAAATATGTTTATATAACTAATTGTACAGAACAAATCAGAAAGGACGAAACCCATAATTTCATGTTGACGAGATGGTATCTCGAACCTTCGCTATGTCGTCCATTCTACAGGTAGAGGAGCAACTTGGACAGCAAAAATGTGCCCACATCTGATGTTCCCAAATGTAATCAGATTTGTATTCATTTAGTAGTTTCATGCCTTTGGAGTACACCAATTAAATATTTTAGTTAACTATCGACGACTTTTCGTTATTTCGTTGATTTTGCAAAGATAGCTGTAAATCAGCGACAGATACGTTACGCTGCGAATTTTCCTTCAAAAATATTTAGAAATAACTCATAGCAATATTTGTGTCCGTTATTTACGAACTAGAAGAAGAAAGCGACGATTCGAGCGTGTTATTGAATTATATCGATTTAAAGTTAAGTCTATAAATGGCATCTGGTGACAATTAAATTTTAACATTCTTCCCGGAGAGATGCTTCATTTATTGTACATATCTGGTGCTGCATATTTCCGTTCTGAGATATCGACCAAAGGCTGCATCCGCTCTGTAACCTATACAGTCACGGATGATAATTTATATTTTATACTTCTGTTTATTTTCGAAACGGAAGTTCCTGCTCAAGAAGAGTGATTAGGCTTGGTAATTAACAACAAAGCTAGAACTGCTTTAGATGTTCAGACTGTATCTAATGTAGAAACCTAACCTAAGCCATCTTGTCCCTAAGGAAAAAATCTGTTTATAGAGGGAAGTTATTGAATGAACACCGTTCGCCAATCCTTATCCTGCCCATGTTATATCAATGCAATGCAAAAGCAAGATATCTATTTTTACTTGCTATACAAGATAACACAGTTATGCATCTAACAGTCCTGAAATTATGTTCTTTGATTTTCTTGTATTTCTAGATACTCGTATTTTCCAGTATTTTGATGGATTTTTATGGGTAGCAGAATGGTTCTCTTTACAGCAATAGCTTTCTCAATATATTTTACCATGTGAAATTCTGAGGGATTTTACTTTTCTATAAAAATCGTCTGTTTATTGACAAATTTCACCCCACGTGTCTGTTACAAGACTTTACACATGGAATGTGTTCTTTTTGACATGACGTCACAATGTTTACTATTGCACCAACCGCCGCAAGGTAACGATTTGTCGATTCAGACAGCTATGAATGCCAAACTTACTAGGCAATATTGAATCCATGTTAACACACCTCTAGATATGTATTATACATCATGGGTGTAGTAAATAACTCATGCATTTTTCTCTAAGTTAATCTAATATTTCCATTACATACGCATCTAGTCTTAAGTTGATATATAAATGATACATAATACAAATATCATCGTTAAAGAACTTTTCAACGCGACGATATACATGAAACTGACGTCACAAATATCGTCACATACCCGATGGAATTTTAAAATCAATACGGAAAATTATTGACGTTTCAAGCTCCATTGAATCAATTACGGAGTTATTAAATTTATAATACAGACTTACTGTACTAAGTCTTTCATGCCCGCCCGCGTAGCTCAGTAGGGAGAGCGTTGGTCTACGGATCGCGGGGTCGCGAGTTCGATCCCGGGCGGGACACATGTTTTCCGTGACGATTTGATCTTTGTCTGAAATCATTCGTCCTTCACCTCTGATAATTCATGTGGGGAAGTTGGCAGTTACCTGCGAAGAACAGGTTTGTACTGCTATAGAATCCAAGAACACTGGTTAGGTTAAATGCCCGCCCTAAGCCTACTTGACTGAAATACTGTTGAAAAACGACGTTAAGTTAAACCCAAAACAAACAAACAAACAAACAAACAAACTAAGTCTTTTATCCTTGCATAAAACTTTATGTAAATTTAATCAGTTTTAACAGTTTTAAAGGTATCGCGGTGAGACGGGGTGCAAAGCACGTTAAGTTACAAAATGAATCATAGGCCTTAACATTTCATTTGTATAAAGAGTATCGGGTATCGATTTTTAGCTCACCTGTCACAAAGTGACAAGGTGAGCTTTTGTGATCGCGCAGCGTCCGTCGTCCGTCCGTCCGTACGTGCGTCCGTCCGTCCGTAAACTTTTGCTTGTGGCCACTCTAGAGGTCACATTTTTAATGGGGTCTTTATGAAAATTGGTCAGAATGTTCAACTTAATGATATCTAGGTCAAGTTCGAAACTGGATCACGTGCGGTTAAAAACTAGGTCAATAGGTCTAAAAATAGAAAAACCTTGTGACCTCTCTAGAGGCCATATTTTTCAGAAGATCTTCATGAAAATTGGTCAGAATGTTCAACTTGATGATATCTAGGTTATATTTGAAACTGGATTACGTGCCTTCAAAAACTAGGTCAGTAGGTCAAATAATAGAAAAACCTTGTAACCTCTCTAGAGGCCATATTTTTCATGGGATCTGTATGTAAATTGGTCTGAATGTTTATCTTGATGATATCTAGGTTAAGTTCGAAACTGGATCACGTGCTTCAAAAACTAGGTCAGTAGGTCTAAAAATAGAAAAACCTTGTCACCTCTCTAGAGGCCATATTTTTCATGGGATCTGTATGAATGTTGGTCTGAATGTTTATCTTGATGATATCTAGGTCAAGTTCGAAACTGGGTTACGTGCGATCAAAAACTAGGTCAGTAGGTCTAAAAATAGAAAAACATTGTGACCTCTCTAGAGGCCATACTTTCGAATGGATCTTCATGAAATTTGGTCAGAATGTTTACCTTGATGATATCTAGGTCAAGTTCGAAACTGGGTTAAACGCCCTCAATAACTACGTCAGGAAGTCAAATAATATAAAAAACATTGTGACCTCTCTAGAGGCCATATTTTTCAGGGGATCTGTATGAAAGTTGGTCTGAATGTTTATCTTGATGATATCTAGGTCAAATTTGATACTGGGTCAACTGCGGACAAAAAACTAGGTCAGTAGGTCTAAAAATAGAAAAACCTTTTGACCTCTCTTGAGGCCATACTTTCAAATGAATCTTCATAAAAATTGGTCAGAATGTTCATCTTGATATCTAGGTCAAGTTCGAAACTGGGTTAGGTGCCATCAATACCTAGGTCAGTAGGTCAAATAATATTAAAACCTTGTGACCTCTCTAGAGGCCATATTGTTCATAGGATCTGTATGAAAGTTGGTCTGAATGTTCATCTTGATGATACTTAGGTCGAGTTTGAAACTGGGTCAACTGCGGTCAAAAACTAGGTCAGTAGGTCTAAAAATAGAAAAACCTTGTGACCTCTATAGAGGCCATACTTTTGAATGGAACTTCATGGAAATTGGTAAGAATGTTCACCTTGATGATATCTAGGTCAGATTCGAAACTGGGTCACGTGCGTCAATATCTAGGTCAGTAGGTCAAATAATAATAAACCTTGTGACCTCTCTAGAGGCCACATTTTTCAATGGATCTTCATGAAAATTGGTCAGAATGTTCAACTTGATGATATCTAGGTCAAGTTCGAAACTGGGTCAACTGCGATCAAAAACTAGGTCAGTAGGTCTAAAAATAGAAAAACCTTGTGACCTCTATAGAGGCCATACTTTTGAATGGAACTTCATGGAAATTGGTAAGAATGTTCACCTTGATGATATCTAGGTCAGATTCGAAACTGGGTCACGTGCGTCAATATCTAGGTCAGTAGGTCAAATAATAATAAACCTTGTGACCTCTCTAGAGGCCACATTTTTCAATGGATCTTCATGAAAATTGGTCAGAATGTTCACCTTGATGATATCTAGGTCAGGTTCAAAACTGGGTCGCATGAGCCCAAAAACTAGGTAACTATGTCAAATAATAGAAAAAACAACGTCAAACTCAGTTCAAAACTGGGTCATGTGGGGACAGGTGAGCGATTCAGGACCATCATGGTCCTCTTGTTCACATGGTAATGTTTGCAATTTTAGTAAAATGCGCAAGGGACTGAGTGAACCAGGCAGAATTATGTTCTGTCGGCACCTCACTACACTTGCACGTTGTGTAAAAGACAGGGTGCCGTGTAAGGCTTAAATTTTCATTGTACATATATATATATATATATATATATATATATATATATATATATATATATATATATATATATATATATATATATCGATTATATCGAAGAAAGGCTGAGTTACGCTTATTTCACACATATATTCAATATTAAAGAAATTACCACATGTCGAGAAATGCTACAATTGTAAATGTATAAAATACTCACCGTTACTGAAGGCACCGGAAATACATAAAACATGTTTAACAGCCGACTTCGATCGTAAAAATCAGCTGAACAGTCTTGCTTTTTCCTATATTTCCAGCATTTTAATGGTGTTTTATGTAAGAATAGCGATAGCACACGCTTGTTTCGTGAAACAGCATCTGAAGAATCTCTTTGGCTATGTTGGTGCATAAACCATTCACTCGGGATTCTGTAGATGTTGTTACAAGAAAAAGCCATACATTCAGTACGTAATTTATCAAGACAGATTTACGAGATTGTTCGTCCAGATCCATTATTCTTCGAGTTTTTTCTTTGGTATAAATGGCAATACTGCGCACTACGTCATGTCGCCACTACCTAAATGCTGAAAATGAAGGAATGAGAGTACTTTTCCGAGTAGCCATTGAACACCCCTCGTATTGATCTTGTTGATAATTACTACATCCATGTCTTTATTAAAATATTATTGTTGTCGTCTGATATATAAAAGAATGTTGAGCGAATTGAAAACTGTTCATGAAGGTCCTAAAATAAACTCGTATGTTATTTCTGACAGGGCGCATCTGCATATTGATCATTCATATTTCGGTAAATATAAGCACATTTGTGATTGCTTTATATCAGTATTTGAAAAAATAAGCTTTAAACAAATGTAGTACATGTACGCAATTTTGTTGTTTAAGTCATAGTCTTTGTCTTACTTTTACGGAGTCTCTGCAATCACACTAGGTTTGTCAAGACTTATATATTTAAATATTTATCCATTAATTTATTATTCTAATCTATCAGAATTTTCATCGTAGAATGTAAACAAACCGAATGAAAACTGACTCAGAGTTATTTTATGAGAGGTAATGAAAAGTGCAACATTCCGCAGCCCCTAGCACTGGCCTAACTGCAGTTCTATGACAAATATATTAAAAGTACTACATGATCCCAACGAACCAAAAATATAATAACACAGTGTCCAAGTGGGGGAGGGGCTGTTACGACAATCACGTAAAGACTGCTATTATGATAGAAACACAGAACGCAGACAAACAAGATAATATCTCATTTTGAAAGGGTCTGTCAATAAAAGGAAAGATTAAACTGTGAGTATCATTTTAAGGATGACTGCCCGTAATAGGCCTCAATTTCAACAAACGCGTACATACAACTTGATAATGTAAGCTTTGAAAAAGTCAAACGATAGAAATAAAGTGCATATTGACAAGTTATATAGTGACAGATCCTTTACATTACCTCCCCTGAAAAGTTTGGTTTTTCATGAGTTATCTCCCCTGAAAACTAGAAAAAAATAATTTTCGCCTTTTCCCTACGGGGAATTTTAGATTTCTTTTTGATATTTGTTTCAGAATCATAAAATGCAGCTTTCTACCGCAAAATTATTTCGAAACTCAAGCTCAGATTCTCATAATCAAAGAAATTATATATTTCCCATAGGCATCAATGTTAACTTCAATACCGATTATCTCCCCCAAAAATGATAAAATTCGAAAAATCTCTCGGTGAAACGTTTTAAATTTTGAATGTCTTTAAAGTTACCAAATTTCATTTAAATATTACCATCCAGTTACAAGATATGAAATATGGCTATTACACCATGTTATCCTTAAGGAAAAGTTGGAACCTAGAAACTTGAGAATCAACCTTAACCCTTACCTTGCTTAATTTCTATAATGAACTTGTCCATCTTCTTCAATTTGGACAGTGCCGTTAACTGTTAAAGGGAGTGCATAACATAAAGATACTGACCGAATGGCTAAGAGTGCAGATAATGATCAGCACGGATGAGCAGGTTGATCTTGATCTGCACTAGTCGCAAAGGCAGAATCATTCGTGTCCAGCACGATAAGGGTTAACTTCTCTGCCACAGGAAAGTTTTTATATACATCTACTTGTATTCTAAGTGTGTCAAGAAATGCAATATATTAAAACAACAGCAAGAACAGATCAGATATCATTACATTTATCTATTGTCGTGTTTTATCTCACAACAGAAAGAAAATTAAGAAAAAACAAGTAAACGTACCAACAAAACGCATAAACAATTTTTAGGATGTACTTTGGTGTTACAACGTGCTTTAATCGTTATCCTTTCATTTATCGCTTAAAGTTGATAAAGTGAGAGAGGAATAACATTATGTATTTTGTCTATGAAAACGTATCATACAATAATAAATCGATATATAGGGTTTCAATTTTAAGACTTTGGAATACGATTTCCCTAACAAATGTTACCTTTTCTGTCTTCTTAAGTTTTGTATTGTATCAATAAGGCCGCGATGAGAATTTAATTTCAAGGATCTTTTCTTATCCTTCATTTAATACTTGCTAAATCATGCGATAAACAAGAGATATTGGTAATTTCTTTCACATTTTCATGTAGCATGTAAACAAAACCTGACATATGCAGGAAAAGTCACTGTGCAGAGGTAACCTCGAAACTTGTGCGTATTGCAGGGCAAACAGAGACATTCCTTGAAACATTGCTCTAGTGTATGTACTGAGAGCTGGGCTGTTTCAAAGAAGATGGTAAAAATAACTCAATAAACGACCAACTAGAGTTCGTAGCGGTATAAAATCGATGTAAACATGATCCATACAGCAGGTGCGCGTGACGTATATGCCTATCATTGGTTAGTTAAGCAAACTTTAGTTTCAGAATTACAATATTCAAACTAATAAATATCAAGCTGAAGTGGAAGAAGTGACAGTGTTGCATTAAAGAAGGCATGGGAAAGGGCGCGGAATGTAGAAATTAAATATATTCGATCTGAATGCAGTACTTATTTGTGGGTTTAGTTTGCCGAAACTATAGGACTTTTATTTTTAAAGTAGGTGATTTTTATGTGTTAAAGGAGAAAAGTTATTCGTGCAAGTATTTTTTATTTTGAATCGGAAATTCCATTTCTCACATGTAAGCAATTCATTAAAGACTATAATTAATGCAAGTATCTGTGATGTTGAATTGGTCATTAAATTCTGGTCTGTGAAATTGCTTAAATTTTATACATAGAGACACATTTATCCGAATTTAAATGCTAGTTCTGAGAACATTCGTGAAGTGTTTTTCTGAATCTTTTACGAACTTATCAAGACAAATGTCGCTGAAGTTATAACGAATTATTCTTGACAAATTTAGTGATAGTAAATCTAAAACTTTTTTGACGTTTACTTGAAATAACACTTGTATGAAGAAATAAAATCATGATGGGACTGCCCAAGTGGTTATTCGTGTGTTTTACGTTAATGACATATGTACATATTCGCGAATACATCGTAACTATGCAAAATGTCAAATACATCGCAGTGTCAGAGTCAGAAATGTGGTCATCGGTCGAAACAATGTCTGTTCCCTCTAAATTGTCTTGCGGACTCGTGTGCGAAGAAAATGATGAATGTGTCTCGTTTAGTTATAATAATGCAAGCGAAATATGTCAGTTGAGTGATAAAGATCCAATGATTGCACCACTGGAAGTTGTAGAAAGCTATGGGAGCACTTTGTATTATCTGAAAGGTAAGCAATCTTTTGTCATGACATATTAGAAATAAAACTGTTTGTAAAAGCCATATCTACTTTTTTGTTGGAAGTTCGCATACATTTGACTACATTCGAACTATTGCCTTTTTCTTTATGTGTACTTTGAAATAATTTATATGCAAATAAGATTGATCCAAAGGTCACTTTAAAATGTTTAAGGTTTTCTTGATAACAAAAATTAGAACGCGGTTAAATTTTATGAATTTCGATTTGTTTTCGAATTATTTTATTACTTTTAGAATATATTAGAATCTAGTTTTAATTTTAATGCTCTTGAAAATACGTAAAATTATGTTAAAAAGAAATAGGTAAAACGGTAATAAAACAGGAACAAATTCGTCACATTAATTACATGACTCTTTTAGTTGTGCACAATTTCCATACTTTATAATTTTCGTTTTGTGTTCATGTTTGGGTAGCCATTTTGACTTTTAGTCTATACAATATAAAGTCTAGATCTGTTCACAATAATCCCATTGAAATATGACTGTGACGCTGGTATATGATTTCAGGATGCGAAGAAGGTTGGGACGTTTATAAACGCTCGTGCTATTTGTTCACAAATACGTGGTTCACTCGGGAATCTTCTAAGGTTTGTTACTGTTTCAAAAACCCGAAGTTGGAAATCAGTTTTCTATATATTTTGCACTCTACTTAGATGTAATCGTTATCTGATCAAGAAAACAAAACTTCTCTTCAAACATTTAAGTTTTGATCTGTTATTACTATAGCGTGAACTTTACTTCTGTAGAAGGCCAGAGGTGTTTTTTTATTGATGTCAATTTTTTCCCAATATCTTATTCTCGCCTAATTATAATTCGACACTGTCCTTATAAAATGAGTAAACTGTTATGATGCTCGGTAATAGACTTTTCAAGACATGCTTAAAAATCCATAGCTTTGCTTTATCTTTTCACCAGCAAGTTTTATTTTCATTTAAATCTAGGTCATTCTCATTCTATTATATTACTTTGTATTATATTACAGTCATACTGCGAATCCCTAGGTGCCAGCCTTGTAAAAGTTGAAACTCACGACGAACATCAATTTGTTCAACAAAGGTTACAAATAATAAGTAAGTATCAAGCTTTTTTCTAAGTAGAGCAAAGCTTAAGCCTTTCATTTATTTAGTTCGATCTTCGAAATGCCACATTATTGCTGTGCGGTGAACACCACACATTGAGAAGGTAATATATGACTAGTTAACCCAATAAGACACTGTTATGACATAATAACATAATGTTTTAACATAAGAAGACACTGTCTTGACAAGTTAACACCACACTCTGACATGATGAAATTTGCCGACATAAGAAAGCTGCGGCGTTCCATAGGATTACGACTATTTAAGCGAAAAAAAATCATTTTTGCTTTGAGTAATGTGAAAGGTACGCTGCATAAAGTGTTTCATTCTATGAAAGGTAATTCAAGATGGTACTTCTGGATCGGAGCACGCTATAATGAAACAGCTCGAGAATATCGCTGGATTGATGACACTGAAATATCGCACACTTTTTGGGGTGCTGGGAAGCCGGGAACAGTAAAAGCCTGCGTTGATTATTTGGTTGTGTTAGGCTGGTTATGGAATACGGCTAGATGCAACGATGAAGCTGGACCCTGCATTTGTGAAAAAGGTACAGTTAATGTCATGATGCAACGATATACTATATATGAGCCGCGCATGAGAAAACCAACATAGTGGGTTTGCGACCAGCATGGATCCAGACCAGCCTGCGCATCCGTGCAGTCTGGTCAGGATCCATGCTGTTCGCTATTAGTTTCTCTAATTCCATTAGGCTTTGAAAGCGAACAGCATGGATCCTGACCAGACTGCGCAGATGCGCAGGCTGGTCTGGATCCATGCTGGTCGCAAACCCACTATGTTGGTTTTCTCATGGCACGGTTCATATGATTATAGTTTTACTTAAAATGCTCATATTTCTTGATTTGATTTAGCAAATAAAGTTAAAAAATAACTCTTGGAAAAAAACATGATTTTATGTTATATATCTGTTGAAAGTAATTCATACTATACATTTTAGACACATTGAAAAATGCTTCAGCTAATGAATATCTCCTCGAGCTTCATCCTTAATATAACCACCAGCAGCAGGTTCGATTGTAATCCAGACAGATAAAATAATGTTTTGTGCTTTCTATACAAACTTTGTGACTACATTGTTATGTAAAATAAGATAAAAATAAAGAATAAGGGAAAATATTGTTCTTGAAAAAATACAACAATTATCAAACTTGTGCCTTTATATAGCATTGAGACATATGTTTTGTTTCACGTTTTTGCGGGGAAAAAATAAAGAACGAAAATTTGCTTTCAGGGCGCTAAGAAATGCGCTAAAGGAAGACGCCATTGTCGTCTGCTGTAGCAGGAATATATCTGCAATAGTCCAAACAGATGATAACGAGTCGAGAAGGAAGTTACAAGTTGTGTGACTTTACATATTGTTTTATTAAGAAAGTGATTGATTTTAGTGACTTAGTGACGTTGTTTATTTGTTTTTTTTCTTGAATATTTACGCTATATATTTTGATGGAGGAAATGATGTTTCTGAATGTGAATTGAGCCACACCATGAGAAAACCAACATAGTGCATTTGCGATCAGCATGGATCCAGACCAGCTTGCGCATCCGCAGACCAGGCTGGTCTGGATCCATGTTGGTCGCAAATGCACTATGTTTGGTTTCTCATGGCGCGGCTCATTTGATTAATTTCATTTCAGTTTAAAAATGTGTATAACTGCGGTCCACTGCCTTTTGCGAATTAGTATTTTTCTTAAAAAGATGCTTTGATTGATTGAATGTAAATTTTATGTTATTTGTGACTATTGTTATTTGCTTTGAGTTTTATGACATAGTATATAAGGGTAATTATGTTTGTGCTTTGGTAAATGAGCAGATGTATTATGAAAACATGTTTGTACACTTAGCAAATTTAATTTTATAATAGGTCAATACCATATTTAATGATAAAATTCAAGTGGTTTTTTAGAGCATGAAGGAAATTTGTAGACTTTTGTAAGATATCAATGTAAATAACATCTCCCGAAAAGAGGATTGCATAATACGCGGTAGTTATAAAAGTACAGTTTTTAAAACTGTGTCAGTTCTAAAATAAAAAGATTTGAAAAATAGTATGATAATAATTCAGCAAATTTAATTGTACACCTGTGTTAATTTCGCATGCAACGTGCATTGGTAATTGAAAGTAGACATTTGCAAATCAAACTGTTTCTAATTTAAAGCCACATGAACACAAGTTAGTCGAAACAGTTTGGTGTTATTGAACGTGTCTATTACATACCAATTGAAAAGTTCAACCCTTTTAATCAAAGTTGCTGTACATGAACTAAATATTTTGATTTATTGTCTGAAATGTATGTACGGAAGGCCAATAAATGGAAATTTTTAAAATGCTAAGGTAAAATGCAGGTGATTTTACAGTTTTAAGATAAAGAGCGATTAAGCAAAGGATTACTTGATCCTGCTAATGGCCATTTTGCAGTAACTGTTATCAACAAAGAAAGAAAAAACAACCTTTACCTAAGTTATGAAACTAATTATATGAACATATGTATGTTTGCGTATATTGTAAGTTTTCTTTAGTGTTTATTAATCTTTTGAAATAAGAATAATAAAAAAAAATAAAAAAAAATAAATAAATAAAACAAAATGCAACGAAGCGCTTACATTGTTGAGACTGTTGTAAAAAGTACCTAAACTTGGTATAGTTGTTTTTTTTTTTCGCTCGACTTAGCGCAGAAGTCTTAGGGTGAGCTATCTCAATCGATCTGTGATCTTCGTCCATCTTGCATCGTCCGTTGTCCTTCCTTTGCAAAAATTAGACTTTTAACATACTAAAGGTTTTAAGTTTGTCCCACAAACTTCGTCAGAATATGAATGTCAATAAAACCACCAGTTCGTTTCAGGGTCACCTTGGACAGAAACTACATGTAGGTAACTAGGTCAGAAAATATGAAATCTTTGTAAACACTATTATGGAGGCCACGTTTACTACTTGATCTGCATAGACCTTTGTCAGAATACTTATGCCTGTGGAATCTAGGTCAGCTTTAACTTTAATGGATTAATTTTAAAACTTGACCGTTTGTTCAATTCATACACCTTTTGTACAATAATTTCTCACTCATCAGCTTTCATATGCCTTTCATTATTTAATCAATCAGTGTGCTTATTTACATTACACTTTATCTGTCATTATTTTGGGGGAACATTCAAATAATACTTATTAATTTGTTTATGTTTTCGATAATTATTGATACTTACTTCGCTGGAGAATGTCGCAGTGGTTGAATGTTTCATACACTAAAAAAGATAATAGGTAAGGGTAGATTTCTCGTAAGCACAGAGCACCAAAAACACAGCCCTAGAGCCACGCATTTACATAGTAGGCACACAACAAAAAGAAGCTGTAATGGAAAAATATTTCAGACGGGTTGCTTCAAACATCCAACAAGTACATATTGATTTAATCTAAATATTGATAAAGGGTAAGGAAATGGTTAGGGGCGAAATAGGGCTTAACTAAGTTAAGCTTAAATTTACTAATATTTAGATATTGCCAACTTAAATCTTAAAAAACTATTTCATCAGTCTTTTATATGGATTTTCATTTATTGTTCAGAAGTGTTATTTCTGTGACACAGTTTACCTGGTTAGCAAATTAGTTAAAAACATAAAAGAAACAAAAATATCTATATAGATATTGCTACAATATTTGTTGTAATTGTTGTTTGTGGTTATATGTATACTTTATAGATGTTTTAAATGACATGTTTTTGACATTTCTTTGAATATTTTGAATAAAAGAAAACCTTTTAAATATGATATTGCAACGTGGTTTTGGAAACGGTACAAATACTCAAGAAAATGCTTAGATGTTGGTGAGCGAAGTGAGGAGAACGTGTGGGGTAGTGAAGTTGTGCGAGATGAGAAGGACAGAAAACTAAGATTAGGATTTGCGGAAAGAGGTAAAATGTATAGAAGATTTGGTGTTGGTAGCGTTGATAGGTTTATACAGAATAGAACTTTTGGCTATCATAAATTACTTAAATGTGGGACAAAATCATTTAAAAAGCCAATGTATTTATACCTTGACCCATTTTCTTTTCTTCATATTGTAAATAAATATGAATAAACTCGTTTGTGCTAAAACATCTGACTTTCTTTGTCTATACAACCTGCAAAGAGGCGTGTGATGTTACGTTGGGCGTTTCTCGTGCACATGTGACCAGGATTTTCCAACAGAGCATTTTGAATGGACAAAATTATTGGTACAGATATCACAACGGAATCGATGTTCTACGTGTTTCAAAAAAAAAAAAAAAAAAAAAAAAAAAAAAAACAAATTGACCGTTATTGTTTGGCCGGAATTCGCTTTAGTCTGATATAAGATGCACTCTGGGGAAAAGATTGGAAATTTCAAATATCAAATAAATATTTAAGCTATTTCGAAGACAAAGTTGTTTTTAATATTGTAATGTCACACATATTGTTCAAGCAAATCCAAAAACCAGAATTATTTTTTTAAAAGCTCTCTACTCACAAGAATATCAAATGGTCGGCCCGTTATATTACAATTGTATTCATTCAAACAACTGGAGGAAAAATTTAAAACTGAAATAGAACGAAGGCTCTGATCACAGTTCAGAATGTTAGTTATATAAAAGAGGCTGCTTAAGAAGCTCCATTTACAATATACAATAGCCTGAATCTTGCATTATCTTTTAACTTGGAAACAAGGTGTAGAGACAAAAATGTTTAAAACGTAAAAGGAAATGGTCCATAATCGTCTAAATCTAGAATTAAGTTATGAAAATAAAATTAGATTTTATGTCAAGTTCCGAAATTCTATTAAGAAAATCTTACAGCTTGATTTAAACATTCTGCAACAGGTCTTTTTTTCTTTTTGTGTTCAACAGTTCCTAGCTGGTGGTGGGGGAGAGGCGTTCAGAGAAGCCCTTGTCCGTCAGTCTGTCTCTCTCTGTCCAAATTTCCGGCATGCATATCTCTAAAAGTATTTGAGTCATCAAACCTCAAAGGGCTGTTTTTCAGTGTAATACTCTAAAGTTGTCCAGCTAGTGTTTTCACTGGTATTTCAAACCACCAGGCCAAAGTTATGACCCTTTGCTTATTCAAAAATATGCATAAAAATAAAAAAAAAGACTTAAAAGTTTCTGTCGCATGTACCTCACAAAAAGCAAAATCATTTGACCTAGGATTATAAAACACCACAGGAATATTATTTAGCATGTGGAATAGTATACCTGGGACTTTATTTGGGATTTCTATCGATTAGAACAGAATTTTGGCCCTTGATTATGTAAAAAAAATATGCATACAATGTTAAAGGTATGCAAGTTAGCTTTGCAAAAATTTCAAAAAAGTATTTGAGTTAGAGTCATTAAACATGAAAAGATTGCCATATAGCATATGAAAATGTGCATCTGGTGGTCAATTTGTTTGCGATTTCACTCAGCCAGATCAGATTCATGGTCCTTGGCTTAGTGAAAAATACACATAAATTTCGTAAAAGGTTGTGTCACATATATCCTAAAATATTTCACCCAGAGTAATGCAGCTATATACAATAACTGGAAGTGGGGCCGCCTGTTACCTTTAAACACATAATTCATTGGGGCAAAGCATAAAAGCAAGTCCAATCATTCCAATTTTATATAGTCATATACATGGAGGCTATAAACAGTCAACAATCAAGTTTGTGGTTTACAATTTGCAAAAAATGTTTTACTGAAGCAGGGATGTGAGTGAAGTAATTGTCAACAAACTGGAAATGTTGACTCCACTAAAACATGGACCGGTTATATCGCGCCAGATAAAGTGAATTGAGGGAAGGTGAAACCCTTTCTCTACAAAATGGAGTAAACTATGACTCTTTGAATACTGATATGGGAAATTCTCGTTGGAAAATACACAAAAGTGAGACAACAAAGTTGAATAAGGAACCACAGTTTCACGTAATAAATGATGATTTTGAATTACAGTTGAAGCACCAATCAGAACATAAAAGTCAGGTTGCGAAAATTGAGTTAGATGGAACAAATAACCTGGAATTATATTTGAATGATGTGTATGAAGAGGAATGTGTGTTCAAAGCATCACAAGAGGAAGTTGAGTTTATACAGACAGGAATCGAAACTCTTGTACAGAGAATAGTGGATTATACAATTGAAAAATTTTCAGAACATGAGTTTGTGGAAAAAATGTTAACAAGTGATGAATATAAGGACTATAAAAAGGTTTTTAAAAAACGTTTGGTAGAAGTTTATTTTCCGATAAACTTTCATAAAGCCGAACTGCACACTAGCACATTTTGTGAATGTAAACACCACACAGTTATCAGTGATCAGAGTTGGAAGTTTTTATGAAGGAACAAAGAAAAATTTTCCAGACGAGTTTGATATAATTTGTCCTCTTTATAAAATAAGAAATGTCGACAAAGCTGATGTAGCCAGTCTGCGGGTTTGGTACTTATTGTCCCACATACTAGATAAACTTATCCCTACATTACCCCCGGCTGAGAAACAGTCTTTGTATCACGCCTGTTCTGATAGAACAAGAAACCTACATTTCAATAAATATGTTTATAAACATGGTCCAGCATACATGTTACGATTTATCTACAACAATGGGCCAGGAAAAAAATATATACATGTTGATCTTGTTCCCGCTTACAAGGTTTTAGTAGAAGAGCACGATATTCGTAATTTCTATTTTAAACATTTAGAAAAACATGTTAAGCCAAAGTCGTTCCGTGATTGTACATGAAAGCAGGAGACTACCTTAGTGTCGGTGGCAGCATTACACTTACTGAGACTGAGGTTCATTTTATGAGAAATGTTTTGTCACAGTCTCATATAAAAGTGTACAGGATCCTGAAATATCTGCTAAATGGACATGGTGATGAAGAAATATTGAAGAAAAAAATTAGCTGAACAGAGAACTACATATTGTGCTGAAAGCTTCATGTATTCTTCGTATCAGATAAAAACAATGATGATTTATCATCATGATGAGTGTACAAATTGTGATAGAACAAATATTGGAACATGTTTATTACAGGTACTTGGCAAAATGTGCATGTACAACGAAACAAATAGATTTCCAAGATTTGATGGACTGGATGTTTCAGAAGATAACAGTGTGTTGCCTTTTCTTCAACAATTCACGGAAACTTTAAGATCAATGCAGATGTCAAATGAAACATATGACTATGAGATGTACAAAATGAAGTCTGTGTCAAAACAGAGGTTACAAAATGAAAATCGTTTTTTCTAGCGTTGAACCAATATAACATATTCTCTTTGTTTTTATATCGGCGATTGTTGTTCTTCATATTAAGTGATTTTCAACGCACAAATGATAAAACTTTGTTCAAGTACTGTGATATATACTCACCTCAGTTTCTAATATTAAAATGACAATGATTTTTTTCGAATCTTAGGGGTAACGTGATAGTTAAAACAGTTCAGTATACAATGTAATCGCATATTTATATAATTAGCTTCATGTCAGCACAATCATTACAGTTAAAATGTTCGTTACTTACACTTTCGTTATAACATGAACCCCGGAAGTTTATTTCTGACCTGTTTCGCTGTTTTGTCGTGTCCTGGTGTTTTTCTTTACCTTGTGTCTTCTGACCTGTTTTATGGTTTCGCCGTACCCTGGTGTTTTTCTTTACTTCGTGTCTTCTGGCCTGCTTCGTTGTTTTGTCGTGCTCTGGTGTTTTTCTTTACCTTGTGTCTTCTGACCTGTTTCGTGTTTTTTTTTTTTTTTTTTTTTGTTTTTTTTTTTTTTGTTGTGTCTTGCTATTTTTCTTTACCATGTGTCTTCTGACCTGTTTCGTTGTTGCGTCACACACTATATGGTGATTTTCTTTACCTTGTGCCTTCTGACCTATTTCTTTGTTGCGTCGCACACTCTATGGCGATTTTCTTTACCTTGTGTCCTCTGGCCTGTTTCGCTTTTGCGTCGCACACTCTATGGTGATTTTCTTTACCTTGTGTCTTCTGACCTGTTTCGTTGTTGCGTCGCACACTTTATGGTGATTTTCTTTACCTTGTGTCTTCTGACCTGTTTCGTTGTTGCGTAACACACTATATGGTGATTTTCTTTACCTTGTGTCTTCTGGCCTGTTTCGTTGTTGCGTCACACACTCTATGGTGGTTTTCTTTACCTTGTGTTTTCTGGCCTGTTTCGTTGTTACGTCGAACACTCTATGGTGATTTTCTTTACCTTGTGTCTTCTGGCCTGTTTCATAGTTTCGTCGTGCCTTGGTGTTTTTCTTCACTTTGTGTCTTCTGACCTGTTTCGTTTTATCGGTGGTTTCATTCACCTTGTGTCTTCTGGCATGTTTCATGGTTTCATCGTGCCCTTGTGTTTTTCATTACCTTGTGTCTTCTGACCTGTTTTATTGTTTTGTCGTGCCCTCGTGTTTTTCTTTACCTTGTGTCTTCTGACCTGTTTCGTTGTTTCGTCCCCTCTACGCTGATTTTCTTTTTTCCTTGTGTCCTCTGGGCTGTTTCGTCTTGCCCTCTATGGTGATTTTCTTTACCTTATGTCTTAAACCTGTTTCGTTGTCGCGTCGCGCCAACTCTGGTCCTCTATGGTGATTTTCTTGACGTTGAGTGTTCTGGCCTGTTTCGTTGCTTCGTCGCACCCTCAACGGTGATTTTCTTTACCTTGTGTCTTCTATCCTGTTTCGTTGTTTCGGTGCACACTCTATGGTAATTTTCTTTACCTTGTGTCTTCTGATGTTTCATCGTGCCGTCTATGATGTTTTCATATTCTTCTGCAAAGTTATTGAATACATACGTTTATGTCTCTATGGACTTGCTTCATATAAATTTTTAATTCTCCTGGAGGGGATATCTTTTATATACACTATCTTTTTACTTAATTTTAGATTGGGGTTTGATACACTATTGACTGATCTACGCTCCCGATTTGTACTGTTTTTCAACAGTATTTCATTCATGTAACGGCGGGCAGCTAACCTAACCAGTGTTCCTGGATTCTGGATCAGATCGTCACGGAGAACATACGCCCCGCCCGGGAATTGAACTCGCGACCCCGCGATCCGTAGTCCAACGCTCGCCCTGCTGAGCTAAGAGGGCGGGTCGCCAAAAATGTCAAAAGGCCCAGAGATGAATGTAAGTAAATTTTGTAGAAATTGATGACGAAATAAAATATCTAGAATTACGAAATACTTTCTGGATAATGTAATGTTATTGTTAATATTAGCGAGACCTAAGTTTCATACCTGCCTTTAATATACATAATGTATAACTAATTACAACGCACTTCAGATCGCCCTTTTAGTTCAAGCTTGTTTTATTTTACATCGTATACGTGTGCAACAAGTTTTTCTTCAACGTATATTCCGCAACATCAATGACTGCTTCATGTGTTTCTAACTAGTATTCGTGCCTAGAAAATGAGAGATTGATAAGACAGTGAAAGAATCTCGCCCCGACGGGATTCTATGCCGTCACCTCTGGTTTCGGAGAGCGGCGATCTAAAAATCACTGGACAATTAGGCCTCCCTTTGTAGAAATCGGATTTAATCTTTCCTGTTTTAAGGTTGAAATAACCTTTAAATGCATGCTCTTTGTAATGAACAAAATGGAAAGAAATTTGCTTGGGTGCGCAACCCCGTTCAATCGGGTCTATGGTTATCATAATTACCAGGGCTTTTAAATTTTTATATTTATAAGTCCAGTTATTACTTTGAACCACTGGTACTAGAACTTAAAACGGAATTTCAGAATTAAACATCCACTATACATCATCAATTTCTGCATGAAAATCCAATCAAAAACATCAACTGTTCATTTTAATTCAGTCATTTTAAATCTGTCTTCTCTGTTGTATTTTCCATTTCGTATCTCGCATTGTTTGGCCACTAAATTAACGCTTTTTAATATTTCTAACATCTAAGCTTTTATGCCTAAGTCGTCTAAGAGTTCTAATTGTTCTAAGTCAAAATGGCCCTAAAAGGCTTCCGTAGAATTCTCTATGTTAATACAAATTATCTTGGAGCAAAGCAATAATATCTTGCACAGTACGTAAATGAACAAGGTTTAGTATTTAGGTTTTTACCACAGTCACACATATGGCGCGGATAACTACGTTTAGCTACAGATAGAAACGTAGTAATCAGTATCGATCCTAGACTGGCTCCCGTCCCTATGTTTGTTCTTATTTACATATATACAAGTTTATTCATTAAGAGGGAAGTAACTCCAGCAGGTTGTTTCTACATTGACATTTTTATTGCCCCTGGCTCCGAACATAGGACATGTATGGTTCAGCCATCAGATAAAATGTGCTATTTTAGAGGCTTAAGATTTTTTAATTTTGCTTGCAATATTTATATAAAAATAACCATGCAGCCAGGGCGCCAGGCTATATCGATCCATACCTGAGCCATACGGACTGGTACGGATTGATACGGGTTACTACTTTAAGGTACGGATCGATACGGATTACTACGTTTCTATGCGTGGCTAGACGTAGCTATCCGCGCCGTATGTGTGACTGGGGTATACACAGTCACACATACGGCGCGCATAGCTACGTCTAGCTACGGATGGAAACTTAGTAACCCGTATCGATCCGTACCTGAGCTGCATGGATTGGTACGGATTGATACGGATTACTACTTTAAGGTACGGCTCAGGTACGGATCGATACGGATTACTACGTTTCTATCCGTGGCAAGACGTAGCTATGCGCGCCGTATGTGTGACTGGTGTATCACAAATTATCAACGTAAATGGTTCAGTGAGGAAAGATATATCATTGTATATCCTGCCGCTGTACATACGGCGCGGATAGCTACGTCTAGCCACGGATAGAAACGTAGTAATCCGTATCGATCCGTACCTGAGCCGTACCTCAAAGTAGTAATCCGTATCATTCCGTACCAACACTTGGTCAAAACGTATTCAAGACTTATCCCATTGGGCAAACTTGCAAGTTTCTCCATCTTTTGAACATGCACAAAAGTTATCTTTCTATCTATGTTTACTGTCTCACGCCTTTCGCGAGTATTATGGGCAGGGTACACGCCGGGTATTAGTGAAGAATCAAAGTAAAACTGGAAGAAGTCTTCCAGACATAGTAAGACTATGAGACATAGCGTGATTGTTAAAAAGTTTAAAACAGTAGTAGAGTAAAAGAAGGTTAAAAACAACTGCTATATTTAATACTGGAACAGGGCCACTGCCTGCTTGAAGGATTCAAGATAAGGCAGAGTCGCTATATGGGGATGTGGGTGTGGGTGTGTGTGTGTGTGGGGGGGGGGGGGGGGGGGGGGTAACCTCTTCCACAGGACTGTGGTGTGAGGGAAGAAGGAGAATTTAAAGAAGTCCGAATTGACGTGAATTTGGCGGAGACTGAGGGGGTTCATCTGTCTCGTTAACCTGGTTGGGACTTCTAAGTAAGTCGAAAGCGGGATGACCACAAGATGGTGATAAATCTTGTAAAACATGTGTCTAGACGTCTCAGGTGTGCTCCAGCCTAAAGTGTTCTGTAGGTCCGTTACGCTCGTGTACCGTGAATAATCGTTTTTAACCAATCTGAATGTGCGTCGCTGGACCATTTCCAGCATATGTATGTTAACCTCTGTGTGTGTGTGTGGGGGGGGAGGGGGGGGGGGGGGTTGACATACAGATGATGCGTAATCTAATTGTGGTCTTACCAGTGCTTTATATGAAAGTGCCTTGACCTTTTCGTGTTTTGTTTTGATGTTGCGTTTAAGGAAACCTAATGTTCTGTTTATGATATGTGTGTTCGAGTTGAGGTGTTGAGGTCATTGCTGATGTCGACACCAAGGTATTTTGCATCCTTAACTGGGGATAGTATTTGGCCCGGAACAAAATGGCCACCAGAGCTAGAATAGTTAAATCTTGTACGGCTTTTACAGGGTGTAGAATATTTTTTACCTCTACTAGTAATGAACGACTTATATAAGATTGACCGACTTTACAGGAGTGATCAGTACCAAGCCTAGTTATGCTTATCGCTGACACGTTCCGCCTTTCTGCACAAAATGGCCTCCATAGCTAAATATGTTCATAAATACGCTGCAGCCTAACTGTAACAATAAGATGTAGAAATATATTCAGGAACGATTTCCACATAAACTCGTAACACCATACCAATGCAGTTCCTTTTTATGCCCCCGAAGGGAGGCATATTAGTTTTCAACTGTCCGTCCGTTAGTTCGTCACAACGTTAACTTTCAACGTTAACGTTTTGCACGAAGGCACTTTACCCACGAACCACTGCACCCAGGACCTTCAAACTTCACATGCTAATAGTACTTATTGAGTACACGACCCCTATTGATTTTGGGGTCACCAGGTCAAAGGTCAAGGCGCTGCGTGGGCATGTGTCACCATTAGTGACAGCTCTTGTTGTTTCAAATAAACAACGAAAACTTAAGACCCAATTTTCAGTACTTTTGAGCATTTCAATGATATGAAAACTATATAATTATGGTCATTTAGTATATCATTTCTTCTTACCAAAAGTATTGAGACGTTACATATAAAAAAAATAATCTGTTCCGAGTAGTGACTTCCTATTTGGTGTAAAAAGTTCTATAAGAAAATCTTTCTACACAATTAAACTTAGTTACAGTGTTATTTTCACCTAAATTTCACCAGTAACCCAAAGTCATGAAAAAATACATGTGTTTCAGTTTGATGAAATCAATTTTCAAGGTTTTCGACTTCAGTATAATGAATGCTAGCGCGCCAAAAAAATTCCTCCAAAAACAACTGTCGCGACATAATTTTTGACCACTTTTCCTTGCTGGGCTTATGTTTGCCATATTGTATCACTTTTGGTCTTTATCCTAATCACGGGGGCCTCCATGGCCGAATGGTTAAGGACGCTGAGTACAAATCACTTTCCCCTCATCAATGTAGCTCGGATTCTACCCAGGTGCCCGCCCGTGATGAAATAATGCACGGAGGGACACCTGGGGTCTTCCTCCACCATCAAAGCTCGAAAGTTGCCATGTGACCATTAATATTGTCGGTGCGACGTTAAACACAACAAAATAAAAAAAAATATCTTAATCACACACTTTTACTGTAAAATATACCTAACGTCACCTCTGAAAAGTATATTTGTTTCGTTGCATTTATATATTATTTCAATACTTGGTAATACCTTTGGTATACATCTTTGATACAATTAAAATTTATTGTTATTGAAAGAATATGAACTTTTTTTGTGTGTGATATATATCGACAACTTAAACACAAATATACATAGAAAACTGTATTCTTAATAATTTTTGACAACTTATGGCACTTTATAGGCTTTTATCTAGGAGACGTCTGATTTTACACTGACGCATACTGTCCAGTTCCTTTGCTCGGTTGTCAGACGGCATCATAATTAACCAATTGCAAATTAAGTGAATATTTGAAAGGGAAGTACAAGTACCGAGAAGAGATGTGCATGCACATTAACGAAAAGAATATAAAGACATTAATGTTCATTCGGTTAAACAAATGTATACATCTTAGTCACTTGTAAGACTTACACTCTAGGTGATGATACATTTCCTTTTTCATCTCCTCTCACCCTGATTCGAGCATTGCGTGGTAAGAACGGCATTTGATTTTCGAAATAAAGATGTCAAAGTTCGGAGGGACCTTCTACAGTCGCCAAACGGCACTTTAAGACTGTTGTTGCGATAGTTGATAAAATCTGTAAGAAGTTCCTTTGGAAGCATAGAACGCAACTTAGTAATAATGATGGCAGAGATGGTTTGATTGCCTTTGATATTGGCTGTTCAAGAGAGGTAATGTAATGTTCAACACCCCATAACTCCACTATCATCTTCTTATTAAGCGAAATTATATTGTTATACGTGAAAATGAATGTATTCAATTATCCAGAAAATATAACAATACTGTGTCCACATTCGGATGGACGTTTTACAGCCGACATAAAGCACTAAAAGACAGCTTTTGTAACAGTTAACCCTTACCATGCTGGACACGATTGATTCTGCCTTTGCGACCAGTGCAGACCAAGATCAGCCTGCACATCCGTGCAATCTGATCATGGTCTGCACTGTTCGCTATTCAGTCAGTAAATTTTCGGTAAACACCCCTTCAAATACTAAATGGTACTGTCCAAATTGAAAGATGGACAAGTTCATTATAGAAATTTAGCAGGGTAAGGGTTAATTTAATCTAAAAGAAGAACCTTTGGGGGCAAAGAACACAGCGTAGCAAATTAATAGCAGAATAACTTTGATTACCTCTGCTCTTGAGATGTCATGAATGTTCAACCCCCTCCCCCCTCACGCCCCTTAGCATGAGCTTAGTTAGCGATATTCTATAATCATGGCAACATTGAATGTTCATTTGTAACACATGAACCCGAATGCCAAGAAAATATTATAACACCGTGTCAATGTACGAGGGGATTGTGAGGTGAAAAAAAACTTGCAACATTAAGTCAAAGTACAGGGGAGATGGCGTACAAAATTAAAGACATGAAATTAATTACTAGTAAGAAAGCTGTTTGATAAGAACTTCTTTAACTTTTGTCTGAGTGGGATTAGTAGCTTTCTAATTAGAAAAATCCGTACCACCACACACCATGATATATTACGAATATAATAGTATTTTCTATCATTCAACACACACGTAGTGTACGCGAGTAGTGTTGGACTTGCTACCGCCAAGGTTACTAAATACACAATAGACTTTACTTTCACAGTGAGGATGGACGTTCGTATTTGATTTACTGACCCTAGGAGGAGTGAAGTAATAAACAACAGTTTATCAAAACGAAAGGCAGTATTGCACTGGATACACGTATATCATAAAATTGAAGATGAGCCAGAGTGTCATTACTGTTAATTAACTTACGTTTCACACAAGATGGTTCCATACTAAAACAAAACATTTTTATGCATAAAATGAAATCTAAAATCACAACAACAAACACAGCTGAATTCAATTTATTTTAATTGAGTTAATGATCATTAAAACAACATTTTATCTAATATTACGCGAAAATTTAATTTACTAGTAATTCGAAAATGCAATATTTTGCTCAGCAAGTATAAGAACTGTTACAACTTCTAAATACATATTTTGAATGTTTTGTTTGTAATAGATTTTCTCGTTGTTTTTTTTTTTACTATGGTAAAACTACTTGACAGTCTAGGACCAATCAAATTATATTCTGTTCAGTTTCTACACGAAATGAATAATGAAAAAGAATAGAAATACATGTATTCTTAAACTGTCAATACAAGAAAATAAACAGGCCAAAATATTCAAGTTCTGCATACTTACAAAAACAGTGTCTAGTTTAAAAACTTTTTTAAAAGTTTGGAATATCTTAATTAAGTAGAGAAACTCGTAGCAATTTGTTAAATCTCATTTCTTTGATCTGCAAATTATACTTTTATTGTGTTTCATTCAAAACAACACTACAAATTATTAGAATCAAAGAAATGGTTATTTAAAATCAACTTCTACGAAACAACTATATATATTTTTACTACAAGTGTATTATCATTTTTAGAAAAAACAATAAGTTTTCAGTGACTATTGAATGTTGGAAGTATTTATTCAAAATACTTTAGAACTTCCTCCACTTTTTCCATTCCTCCCTGTATCCAATAAGAAGCACTTGAGAACACATTTGACGCAATGTATACCTCATCTTCCGTGGACGGCTTCAGCATGCGAGCTTGGACTTTATCCCACTTGTAACCTGGTGCCCATGCGTACCACGCAGCACCGATTGGATACTGATCCCAGATGGACATTACCTGAATAAATAGAAGATATGAATAACGTTAAGACGAAAAGAAAACGAAAGAATAAAATGCTTACAGAAGGTACTGAGCCGCGCCATATGAAAACCAACATAGTGCATTTACGACCAGCATGGATCCAGACCAGCCTGCGCATCCATGCTGTTCGCTTTCAAAGCCTATTGCAATTAGAGAAACCGGTAGCGAACAGCATGGATCCTGACCAGACTGCGCAGATGCGCAGGCTGGTCTGGATCCATGCTGGTCGCAAATGCACTACGTTGGTTTTCCCGTGGTGCGGCTCAACTATTTACCATAAGTCAGGATGCAGTAGGCAATTATTTGAAACATCAAAGCCTGTAAATGTAGTAATCCTCAATTTGTACTGAATGGTTACTTGATTGACAAAGGCGAAGTTATCATAAACGCTGTAAAGACAAAAGTGAGGTTATCATAAACGTGGAAAAGAACAAATATTATCCCCAAGTGACAAGATGTTGTGATGCGTTTATGATGCGTTTGGAAAAAACAAGATTAGATTTCACTGCGAGCTAGTTATTTTATTTTACTTTTTATTTGTCAATATACCTCAAAGAAGTCTTAAATTGGCTAAAGTATCATATATGGCTAAAGTGTCATATACCTCATAGAAGTCTTATATTGGCTAACTTGAGTATCATATATGACTAAAGTATCATATACCTCATAGAAGTCTTATATTGGCTAAAGTATCATATATCTCATAGAAGTCTTATATTGGCTAAAGTATCATACATGACTAAAGTATCATATACCTCATAAAAGTCTTATATTGGCTTAAGTATCATATATGGCTAAAGTATCATTTAACTCATAGAAGTCTTATATTAAACTGCTACATGTATAATAAGTATGAGAGAAAAATCTTGGACGGAGCGATGTGGTCTTGAGGCTACAGTATCACTCAATGTTTGCCTGTTCATAACAAGACGTGGTCGCGTTTTTTAACACGACACATTCGTTGACAGTTTCCAAGAAAGATAGGTTGTTTGTTTTGTATTTTAGTGCTAGTTTTGACTGTATTTCAGTTAAGTAACTGTAGGCAGTTAACCTAACCAGTTTCTGGATTTTGCACCAGTTCTAACCTGTTCTCTGCAAATACTTGTCAGAATCCTGAGTCATTTAAACCAGTGAAGCTTTATTAACATGGCAAGCTTTATAAAAAAAATGAGCCGCGCCATGAGAAAAACCAACGTAGTGGCTTTGCGACCAGCATGTATCCAGACCAGCCTGTGCATCCGCGCAGTCTTGTGAGGATCAATGCTTTTCGCTTTCAAAGCCTATTGCAATTTGAGAAACCGTTAGCGAAAAGCATGGATCCTGACTTCTAAAAACTAGAATTAGGGTGTAGCCGTGGTCTAGTCTGAGATATCGACCGTTTAACCAAGGCGTCGTGCTGTCGAGCCTCACTATGGTCACATCCATGCCGTCTCATATAACACAAGTACTTATTTTTCCAGGAAGTGAACTCATGAGTGTTTCGAATAAACTCCAAACTTTCATCACAATCGAACGAACTAAAATAAATCAATTAAGTTTAACGTTAAGTAGAAACGACGTACAGCAGAATCTGGCTCTGGTACGTCGGCCAGGGAAACGTTGAAAACTTCCGCATAATATTTCCGTGCCAGATACACGCCGTCACTTGACATAGCAATAGAGTTGTCACCGACTCCTTGTACAGTTTCACCAGATCTCAGTGCTTCCCGCCATACTCTGGTGTCTATAGATATATAAATTTACTTCATGTTTAAGGTAGTTTTGCACGTTTGATAAACCGTAAGTAATGGCGTTATGTCATTTATCCGGAAAAACGAAGAATAAAGCCTGGACTCAGAATAAGAACACATATATCATTTTATGTATTGAATGGTAAAATATAATATTTAATAAGTTGACACTTAAAATTATTCAAAATAATGTTTCAAAATCAGCTTGAAATGTGTGAATTGTTTTAATCCTGGGAAAATATCTTAAAACAAAGTACACGGACCTATACATTTTATTTCACCATATTATTGTCTGACCATATGTTAGTTTATAGGAATTAGAGGTTTCATTAAAACCTAAATTATAGAAAAATTTCTATTCGCGAAAATATCATCAAAATGAGATTTTCCAATAGACTCCCGTTATGAAAACATGTGTGAGGTCCAAATTATTCGGTTCAATTTAACAATATACATACGACCCTACTTTTTTTTATTTCCCGGCTTGTCTTAGTATATTCTGGAGTCTTGAAAAATCAATTTTAAATAAAATTCTGCATTGTAGAAACAATTTTGATCTAAACATGCAGAACTACCTTAACTGCATCATCATTTTAAAATAAAAAGATACGTTAACCATTACTAAAGCTGTTATTGCAAGAAAAAGTTTCTGATACTGTATAGTGGGTTATATCCGCGGAGGTTTAATTTTTGCTATATTCGCGGTCAACATTGACAGCGCGAAATCTTAACACCGCAATATTTTGTTACCGCGAATATACACATGTCTTCAAGGGAGACAACTCAATTACAAACTTACAGGATTGCATTTCCTTACATTTACAGAACAACACTTATTCCTAAAACAAGAGGGCCATGACGGCCCTATACATCGCTCACTAGAGTTGATCTGGCCTACTGACCTAGTTTTTGACCCCGCATGACCAAGAGTTGAACTTGACCTAAAGATCATCAAGACAAA
This sequence comes from Mercenaria mercenaria, assembly GCF_021730395.1. NCBI lineage: Eukaryota > Metazoa > Mollusca > Bivalvia > Venerida > Veneridae > Mercenaria > Mercenaria mercenaria. The sequence goes on from NC_069375.1 coordinate 67,524,882, forward strand.
CATTCTGACTAAATTTTGTAAAAATTTGGTTACAACTGTGGCCTCTAAAGTGTTCACAAGCATTTCCTTTGATTTGACCGGTGACCTAGTTTTTGACCCCATATGACCCAGATTCAAACTTGAGCTATAGATTATCAAAACAAACATTCTGACTAATTCCCATGAGTTTCAAACTTAAATTGTGGTCTCTAGAGTGTTGAAAATAAATTCCTTTGATCTGGCCTAGTGACCTACTTTTTGACCCCACATGACCCAGATTCATACTTGACCTAGAAATGATGAAGACACACATTCAGACCCACTTTAATAACGATTGGGTCACAAATGTGGCCTCTAAAGTGATCACAAGCTTTTCCTTTGATTTGACCAGGTGACCTAGTTTTTGATTCCACAAGACCCAATTTCGAACTTGACCTAGAGATCATCAAGACTAACATTCTGACCAAGTTTCATAAAGATTGGATAAAAAATGTGGTCTCTAGAGTGTTCACAAACTTTTCCATTGATCTGACCTACTGACCTAGTTTTTGACCCCACATAACCCAGTTTCAATGTTGACCTAGAGATCATCAGGACAAATATTCTGACCATGTTTCATAAAGATTGGATCAAAAATGTGGTCTCTAAAGTGATCACAAGCATTTCCTTTCATTTGACCAGGTGACCTAGTTTTTGATCCCACATGACCCAGTTTCGAACTTGACCTAGAGATCATCAAGACTAACATTCTGACCATGTTTCATGTCAAAAATGTGGTCTCTAGAGTGTTCACAGGCTTTTCCATTGATCTGACCTACTGACCTAGTTTTTGACCCCACATAACCCAGTTTCAGAACTGACCTAGAGATTATCAAGACAAACATTCTAAATAAGTTTCATAAAGATTGGGTCAAAAAATGTGGTCTCTAGAGTGTTCACAAGCTTTTCCTTTGATCTAACCTACTGACCTAGTTTTTAACTCCACATAACCCAGTTTTGAACCTGACCTAGAAATCATCAATACTAACATTCTGACTATGTTTCATAAAGATTGGGTTAAAAATGCGGTCTCTAGAGTGTTCACAAGCTTTTCCTATGATTTGACCTACTGACCTAGTTTTTGACCCTACATGACCCAGTTTCAAACTTGACCTAGAGATCATCAAGACAAACATTCTGACTAAGTTTCATAAAGATTGGATCAAAAATGTGGTCTCTAGAGTGTTCAAAAGGCAAATGTTGACGGACGACGCACGACGGACGACGGACGTCGACGGACGCCGGACAATGACCATTCACAATAGCTCACCTTGAGCACTTTGTGCTCTGGTGAGCTAAAAATAAATACGCGAAGATTGCGCAAAGTAAGATATAAAATGAAAGGTCCATAATACTTTAAATTTTTATTTTAAAAACAGATGAAACAGCTTTCAAAATAGATGTTATGCATAACTACGAGTTAGAAATGTGCCACTTTTAATATTGCAAATTGAACTGTTTTAGTTTGAGCCATAAAGGAAGGCAATAAAAACAATAGATTCACTAAAACTGCTTGTATATTCAACAATATTCAAACCTTTGACAAATGTTAAAGGCTACATTTTAAACAAAGGCATAACGAGCCTTTACGAAAAACGGACACATGCTCATTTACTTTTCGATTCTTCATGCGTGAAGGTAAAACAGAAATAATTATTAAAATATTCCTTAAGATTTGAGAAATGTCTACTAAATATAGATACCTCCATGATCTGTATAACCCACAAGCAAAACCCCTTTGGAATTTTTTTCGACACACCGAAGTCCATAGACTGTTTTAATGGGGTCGTCGATACAGCGAATTTAGAGGCCAAGGGCAGATCCCGCCACCAAGGTTTGTCGTAACCAAAAAAGATTTTGCTGGCGGGTGCATCCTGTGAGGAAAAAAAACAACATTTTGCCACATTATAATACATTTCTGCCTGTTTCATAACTTTGCTGTTACTGAATCATGGAATTTCAAAGTAACCTTCCATGAAATTGCCAGCATTTATATTTTTTACGGTTTCTGAGTACCGGTATGCAAAAAGCAATGTTATTTTTAAATTCAATTTTGTTTGGGAAATAGATTTTAGTTTTGCGCGCATTGTCGGCAAATAAAACACGGTTTTGAGTTCAGATGCGTTGTAAACCACGGTTTTGAGTTCAGATGCGTAATAATGAAGGCCTGAGTGATTAATTACGACGCATCTTAACGAAAAAAGAACGTGTTTTGTTTGCCAACAAAGCAAGCAACACTAAATTCTATTTCCATTCTAACACGTTCGAATTACACCAGGATACTAACCTGGGCTTCCTTTTTAGGCGTAAATGGGCGGAGTAAACCAGAATAGCCAAAAGTAGGTCATGTTGCGAAACGCGTTTAATCGAAAATCGACAAGACGTTTCGCAAAATGACCTACTTTCGGCTATTCTGGTTTACTCCGTGCATTTAATAAATAATGAATAAAGGTCTTAACCATACATCTAAATTTTGACCCTGAAATTTGTTATATGAAAGACACGACTGCAATGAGGGCCGTCGCATGTTACAATCTAGTTACAGAAGATTTTTTCAATTCTGTTTGTGTTTGGTTACATAAAATTTGTTGGAAAATAATCCAAGATAACGAGGACACCACTCCCATCCCAGAAACATACAACAAGAGGGCCATAATGGCCAACAAGAGGGCCATAATGGCCCTGTATAACGCTCACCAGAGTTGATCTGGCTTACTGACCTAGTTTTTGACCCCACATGACCGAGAGTTGAACTTGACCTAAAGATCATGAAGACAAACATTCTGACTTAATTTCATAAAGATTTGGTTACAACTGTGGCCTCTAGAGTGTTCACAAGCTTCTCCTTTGATTTGACCGGTGACCTAGCTTTTGACCTCACATGATTCGAACTTGACCTATAGATTATCAAAACAAACATTATGACTAATTCTCATGAGTTTCAAACTTAAATTGTGGTCTCTAGAGTCCTGAAAATATTTTCGTTTGATCTGACCTAGTGACCTAGTTTTAGACCCCACATGAACCAGATTAAAACTTGACCTAGAAATAATCACGCCAAAATTTCTGACTAAGTTTCATAAAAATTGGGTCACAAATGTGGCCTCTAGAGTGTTTGCAAGCTTTTCCTTTGATTTGACCAGGTGACCGAGTTTTTAATCCAACATGACCCAGATTGGAAACTGACCTAGAGATCATCAAGACAAACATTCTGACCAAGTTTCTAAAAGATTTGGTCAAAAATGTGGTCTCTAGAGTGTTCACACGCTTTTCTTTTGATCTGACCTACTGACCTAGTTTTTGACCCACATGACCCAGATTCAAACTTGACCTAGAGATCATCAATACTTACATTCTGATTAAGTTTCATAAAGATTGGGACACAAATGAGGTCTCTAGAGTGTTCACAAGCTTTTCCTTTGATCTGACCTATTGACTTAGTTTTTGATCCCACATATCCCAGTTTCAAACATGACCTAGAGATCATCAAGACTTACATTTTGACCAAGTTTCATAACGAGTGGGTCACAAATGTGGTCTCTAGAGTGTTCACAAGCTTTTCCACTGATCTGAGCTACTGACCTAGTTTTTAATCCCACATGACCCAGTTTCAAACTTGACCTAGAGATCATCAGGACTACATTTTGGATAAGTTTCATAAAGATTGGGTCACAAATGTAGTATCTAGAATGTTCACAAGCTTTTCCTTTGATCTGACCTACTGACCTAGTTTATGACCCCACATGACCCAGTTTCGAACTTGACCTAGAGATTATCACTAATATTCTGACTAAGTTTCATAAAGATTGGGTCACAAATGAGGCCTCTAGAGTGTTCACAAGGCAAATGTTGACGGACGACGCACGACGCACGCCGACGGACAATGACCGGTCACAATAGCTCACCTTGAGCACTTGTGCTCTGGTGACCTAAAAAATGAAGCAGGAAATGCACAGGTACATCATTCTATAAATTATGATATTTCTGTTTATTTGAACAAAATGAATCAGAGCACGAGAATCACGTGTCTGTGCTCACGCTTCTCATATCACAAACAAAAAAAACATGCAAAGTCTGCTGAAACCTACTTCTGTATTTGCAGAATATATGCATTAGGCGTTCATCTCGTATACTAGGGTTATTATAACAGTAGCTCGATCCTGGATTCTGTATTTGGCTCGAGTGGATTTTTGCCAGATCGGATCTCACGAGGCGCGCAAGCAAAACAAAATCTCAGATCTAACTACTGTTATAATGACCCTTTTATTATATACCTCTGACTTTTTGTTTGTTGTTTTGTTATTGAACAAAATCTTCAATGTTTATCGATATGAAACTGATGGAACTTAGTGAAGTTTTTTTTTATGTGCGCTATTAGAACAGTTTCAGTACATGCATATTAATGAAAATAGTCCGGCAGCAAACAATACAAAAGGTACAATACGGAATTTAAAAGGTACAATTCGGATTTTTTTCTGCCTGTTAATATTTAATTGTAAAATACAAGCCGATTTTTTACAGAATTTATATAGGTATATAATAAATACAAATACTCTCAATCGAAATAAATACTGAATCGAATTTAGGTTAGACTAACTAAAAAGCTATTTTGATGCATATAACTACTAGAACCTGTAAAATACCTTCACTGCATATTTCAGGTAATCTTCAACCGTCTTCTGTCGGAATCCCTCCCAGTCCAGATGTTCTAATGCCAGTCTGGGAAATGCAAGTATCACCTTCTTAGCGCAAGTTGTAACGACTCCATTTGTCTGAAAAATATTATATAGTTTCGGTGTAATTGCTAATCTGGTCAGTGTAGTAGAGTTACACTGTTAACGTTTCGTAAAACTAGCCAGCGGTCCATATATCATGCTTATGTTCAACATAACTGAAACTGAAAGATTTGTTATCTGCATATACCATCGACCAATTACTATAAAAAGAGACAACTTTAGTTCAGAAGAGTCTCTTTAGGTTTATATATTGCAAAAGCTGGTTCTCAGCTTACTTAATGCATTTGCAATTACTCGCACAGAAAGCAAGGTTAAAAAACCTCCATGGGATTCGAAAGCTTTGGTCTTTTTCGTTGTTGTTAAACATAACTCCTATCGTAATACCGGCTGGAATAATATATTAATACGCATCTGAAAAACAAACAATGATTTTATTCAAGAGATAAAATCACTGACTGAGATATATTATTTCGATTCTAACACAACTAGAATTATAATGTATATTATATCCTTGTGAGTTGACGACATCCACCAAATGTTTGTCGTTTTTATTTTTATTTTTTTTTTTTGGTGGCGGGGGGGGGGGGGGGGAGGGGGGGGATGGGGTTTCTTCTCCAGCGCGCCGCTTTGAAGGCACTATGACGTAATAACTGTAATGTACAAACAATGAACAACATTAAAGTCTTCTTCGTTTAATAGGAAAACACACCAGACCGCGTTAGAATGAACAATAAGTTACCGGTTTTGCTTTCCAACAAACGCAACTATGACATTCTTACACATTTTATGTAGAAAACGGAGGAAAACTGACGAAATGATGGCACTATAAACTATGACGACGGTCGATCGAAACTGAAGATAGCATTTGATGAATCCAATGTGGAAAATGGATAAACCTTTTGCACCTAAGAATTCTTATCTTTAGTTGTTTTTAGCTCACCTGAGCACGAAGTGCTCAAAGGTGAGCTTTAGTGATCGCCCTGTGTCCGTCGTCCGTCGTCGTCCGTCGTCAGTCGTCCGTCGTCAACAATTTGACTGTTAACACTCTAGAGGTCACAATTTGACCCAATCTTTATGAAACTTGGTCAGAATGTTACCCTCAATAAAATCTTGGACGAGTTCGATATTGGGTCATCTGGGGTGAAAAACTAGGTCACCAGGTCAGATCAAAGGAAAAGCTTGTTAACACTCTAGAGGTCACATTTTGGCCCAATCTTAATGAAACTTGGTCAGAATGTTACCCTCAATAAAATCTTAGAAGTGTTTGATATAAGGTCATCTGGGGTCAAAAATTAGGTCACCAGGTCAGATCAAAGGAAAAGCTTGTAAACACTCTAGAGGTCACATTTTTAGCCCAGTCTTAATGAAACTTGGTCAGAATGTTACCCTCAATAAAATCTTAAACGAGTTTGATACTGGGTCATTTGGGGTCAAAAACTAGGTCACGAGGTCAAGTCAAAGGAAAAGCTTGTTAACATTCTAGAGGCCACATTTATGACTGTATCTTCATGAAACTTAGTCAGAATGTTAATCTTGATGATCTTTAGGTCAAGTTCGAATCTGGGTCATGTCGGGTCAAAAACTAGGTCACCGGGTCAAATCAAAAGAAAAGCTATTCAACACTTTTGAGGCCACATTTATGACCATATCTTAATGAAACTTGGTCAGAATATTGATCTTGATGATCTTTAGGTCAACAGGTCAGGTGAGCGATACAGGGCCTTCATGGCCCTCTTGTTTTATTATTAAGTAAAATGGGTACGTGCCCTTCTTATATCTAATTATATAGAATATATGACTTCTTTGTGTTGCATATGTCACTTGTAGAAACGCAATTGCTTTTCGCACAATTTTAGTCTGTTTTGATGATTCTCAAAATGTCTTCTCCTATCAGACGCCGTAATCCATCCAATTGCTGTAATCATGAATTCATGTTGGCTTTTGAACGTGCTTAATACTGTATTCAGTCACATTTAGGAGTGCTCATTTAAAATACCAGATGATATATACAAAAAAAAAATGTATTTCAACAAATAACAAAAGTTATCTATAATTTGCATATCGTTTTCTTTTGAATTTGCGTCTTCATGTACAGTTTTCAAAATTTGAATATGTGATTATGACTGCTTTAGAAACGTTAGTATTGTAAATACAACAGGGAGGATAAATTATTGCCATGGCAACCATAATGCCTTCTAGTTACCTTGATGTCAGTTGTTATTCCATCTGTTGTCGTCGTTGGCTTGAACGTCAGTACATAATTCCTATTTTTATGCCGCTTTAAGCTTCTAAGATGGTGATTATAGTAAAAATTGTGCCTGAAAGATGAAATGAGCCGTGCCATGAGAAAACCAACATAGTGGCTTTGCGACCAGCATGGATCCAGACCAGCCTGCGCATCCGCGCAGTCTGGTCAGGATCCATGCTGTTCGCTAACAGATTCTTCAATTCCAATAGGCTTTAAAAGCGAACAGCACGGATCCTGACCAGACTGCGCGGATGCGCAGGCTGGTCTGGATCCATGCTGGTCGCAAACCCACTATGTTGGTTTTCTTATCGCACGGCTCAAATATGCATAGTGCAACAGAAACATTACGCGAATATCTTTGTGGATTCCTCTAAACTTGGTTTTTCTTGCCTACCCAGCGGGGAAAGTATACATTTGTCCGAGCACGCGCCCGGGATAAATATTCCTGTCTTTCCCTAGGAAAAAACCTTGTCTAAAATAGCGTGCACTAAGGTCACGTCACATAGTACTGGCACCATTGTGACGTCATAAACTTTATAAATAATGTCAGGAAATACTCAAGTCTTTTTGTCTCCACGATCTATTTTGAAAGTGATAGGCAAGAAAAATGATCTAACATGTCTGCTTGTGTAAGACAGCTGTTTTCCCAACCCTCGGGACAGCATGGATAAAAAACCTCGCTAACGCTCGGTTTTCCATTCCACACTGTCCCTCGGGTAGGGAAAACCCCGTCTTACACAGGCAGGTATGTAAGATCCTTATAATGTTACCTGGCAAAAACTCAACTGTTCCAATATTTAGTTTTCAAATACAAAGTTTATCAAATTTTAATACGAGTTTTACAGTGATTTGTGACCTTTTTGTGTCGATTCGCTGTCAAATCCACATTAGGCCTACTTTATATGAGTTTGCAATTCATGTCTGTAATATTATTAAATGTTTCCGGATAATACTCTGTTATAGCCGTTGATAACACATAAGCACCTGCATTAATAACTTTTCACTGAGATAACTTTAACAATGTTGCGCTAAATACATATACAGTAGCCCAACAGAATCAACGATCACATAGGATATACCTCTATTTCAAAATCTTACAATTTGAAAGCTCTCAACAAGTAAATAAAAAAATCGAACAAAAGATTTTTACTTTTTACTAGCCTCGAGAAATTGTTCAACAAGTCCTGTAGGAATAGCCTGGAACCCTTCTTTGATTGTTTTCACGGGTTCTGGGCCCGGGGAAGACAAGCTTGGATCACTAACAGGAATACTTTCGACCGCTGCAACATCTGGGCCATGTCCTGAGACCCAACTATCACTGTCTTTGACAAAACTTTCAGTTTCTTTGTCCAGATACTTTGCATAATACCAGTCTCGGCTAATAGAATGGATGTACAAAATATATAACTTTAAATCACCGCATTGTCTTCATACACGGTACAGACCAGCTACTAATTATAGCTGTGCATATATATCATAGATCAAATTTAAACGAAATAGTTCCAAATTTATGTTTTCAAAATGAAAGCAAATGCTCAAATTCTAAGATTCACAACCTATAAATAAGCATATAAAGTCAGGTCTTCAATTCACAATCTATTTCTTTCCTTTTATGACGTTCATTTCGTATGAAAAGCAAAAGGAAAGGCGCGAAAGTTACGTCAACGCTGCTTAGTGATAACCGACCCCTGTTTTGACGATATCTGCGTATAGTCAGGGAGAACGTTCCTTGGACGACGTCGCATTTGTTTTTTTTTTTTTTTTTTTTTTTTTTTTTCCTGGTGAACAGAATGATCGGAAAGCTGATTTTAATGTGAAATAGAAAAAACTTTTTGCAACTTATAACTAAATCTTGCTTACAAATGGAAAAGAAATAAAATGTTAATATAAGAATTGATTTTGTTCGGTGTTCATGCGAAATAATAGCGCATATTTGATCCTATTCTGTCGTTCACTTCGTATGAATACAGAAAAAAATATTCCTTTTCTAAATACTTGCCGTAAGAAATTACCTTTGTTTATACAAGTCCACGCCATCAAGTGATTTAATGACGTCTCCATTTTTAGACGAAACGGTGAAGTCATTGGACACCTTCCTGTAACGATTTAGATAACAATATTGTAATATTTGAGAGATAAAAACTTGACGGTTGTATACAGATATTATGAGGGTGTTATTCTGGTAATAGATTATAGAGATACACGCACTTATATGCTTTCGTCCAAAACATCTACATGCATAGCAATACATTATTTAACTCGCTCGCTATGGGTATATTTTGCACGTGTACGGATAGATTGTGCGAAAAATGCAATTTCTATTTTTGTGACATCTCACACGATTACTAGAATAATACATACTCGAACTTGTATATCAAATTGTAGCCTTACTAACATAATGGACATACCAATTAAGTGTACTGATAGGAACTCGGTATTCTGGCGGAAGATTGTAAGGCGAATGCGTCGCCAGCTCATTGTATTGCATGTGCTTTCCTCTTAGATAGTATAACGAATCTTCACTCGGTCCTTCCCCAAGCTCAAAGTCTACAACTTCTAGCCCTAATTTGTCGACGACCTGGTTCACTAATTCATGTTCTAAAACGAAAAGAATAAATTAAATATATTTTTGAATGTTAAAGTGGAGTGGAGGTGTCCTCAATCTTTTGTTCAGTCTTCGACTTCTGTCGCTGTACCGCCTCAGTAGATGTATCATAATCAGTTCTTTTTCTTTCGAATAGGACACTAAAAACCACTGAAGATATCCTTATTAGCATAGTTATCTCCATAGGTGGCACTGCTAAAACAGAGGGTGATCGATGCCGGGTATTTAGTCGGACTAGCAGGCGAACATTCACTTAAATACAGGGAATATTTGGTTAACATTCGAATCATTAGCCTTTTTGTGTGTTTAAGCTATCAAATAATTTACGTTTGACATACATTTATATTACACTGAACACAAGATCCTTAAAAAATGAACAGTTGAAAGATCACTTAGTATTTTGATTATCAAAACGCTGTTAGGATAGTGCTACAGCTGAATAATAAGCAGAAAGTCACTAAATGGATTATTATCACAGACAACGTGAACTAAACTTTCACAGGAAGTCTATAATCATATTTATTATATACCTATATAAATTCTGTAAAAAATCGGCTTGTATTTCACAATAAAATATGAACAGACAGACAAAAATTCCGTATTGTACCTTTTAAATTCCGTATTCTACCTTCCGTATTGTATGCTGCCGGACTATTTTCATTCATATGCATGACCCGATACATTTCTATAAATAGCGCACATAAAAATTTCACTAAGTTCCATTTAATATCGATAAACATTGAAGATTTCGTTCAAGAACAAAACAAGAATCAAAATGGTAAAGGTATATTATAAAAGGGTCATTATAACAGTAGCTAGATCTGGGACATTGTATTCGGCTCTCGTGGATTTTGCTTGCGCGCCTCGTGAGATCCGATCTGGCAAAATCCACTCGAGCCGAATACTGCATCCCAAATCAAGCTACTGTTATAATAACCCTATTATCTTATATCATTTTATTTATTTATCTTATATTCATTTTTAAAATGGTTTTGCTGCCTCAGTACAGAATTAATATCTTTATTTAAGCTTCATGTGGCTCCAATATCACGTGGACATACATTATTTACGGGCAATATATCATTACTAGGCGACAGAAAACCGGAAGTAGGGCCTACTTATTTACCCTGAAGAAGCTGAACAATTAATCGATATGCATTTACGCAACAGAAACCTTTAATTTCTAAATAATATGTTTATGTGTTTATTTTCCATGAACTTTATGAATCAAGTTTTATTAACTGATGGTATTCACTACAGACCAGGAGCGGTCTTCGAAATCTGCGCATGTCCGGAAGTGATTATCAGTCGGAGCGCACGGCAAAAGTACGAATATTATTGTATGTCCGCACACATTTAGTGAACAATATGTATGGTATACCGACTAAGGTTATGGTTAGGGTTACCATGGTTACAAAATATATACATTAAAAGTACTCATCATTCAAATAGATTGAATCCGGTATTTAACGGAGTCTGTAATTCATCAATGGCGCTGCAGGTTTTTAGTCACATTCTTTATTGGTTTAAATAATATTATTTAATATAATTACATTTGTTACAATGTTACATATACCAACATAGAGGACTGAGCAGGAAGCTAACAGTTTTTTTAGAAACTTTCTCCCTAATTCATTCTTTATTAACACTTAATAACCAGTCAGGCTGAAAGAAATTTGAAAACACTACAAAATGATAATTGTCCATTGATCCTTGTTAAAGTCAACTTACCTTCTGGTTTAAATCTCATTGCTCCCATTTCAACATTCACATCCGGTATGCCCGGAAGTTGTACCGTGAAACAACGTCCGCCGATGCGATTCGAGTACTCATACAGGGATATTTTTAGATTCTTCTTACGAAGTCGCCAAGCAGAATAACTTCCGGTAATCCCCGCTCCAATAATGGCGATATCATCACACTTCGACATGTCTGAATCTCCTATAGCATCATGAATATAATCATAAAATATTATAGAAAAAAAATTGTAAAAACAGAGGGCAAAGTTCTTAGGCTCATGTATCTTATGCGGCATGTAATCATTCCTCAAGTAGCTTAGTCTTAGCTCAAAGATCTAACACACTTCTATAAAGAAACAAGCGCTATGCCATAGAGGTTCGTTTCATAATAATTAATAACTCGACTTTATCGAGAAGATCTATGGATTTTAATAAAATCTCTAGAAATGTCATCACTTAGCGTACAAATAGCAACTGGCAAATGACCAAATGGCAACAATCAACTTGCAAGCAGCAAATGAGCAAAGGGCAAGTATCAATTAGCAAATCCCAGACTGCGTTTAGCAAATGGCGTGTGTGAATTCGTATTTAGCGAATAGCAAACGGCAATGAGCATATAGGCAAATGGCAATTTGCCTGCCCAAACCCGCTCTCCAAAGTTAAGTTTCGATTTTTATTTACGCTATCATTTGACTTGGAACATATTGGAGTTTAGCGTGACGTTTGGTCTACACCATAACACAGTTCAAAATGGTCTACACCATAACACAATTCAAAGCGTAGCATCACTGTTTATCTATTCGTTATGTCACTGATTTCTCTATTAAGCTGGCGTAAAAATCTTAAGATGCGAATCAGTTACATATCTATATATACACCGCTGAACGGTTTTGTTTCCTGAAAAAAAAGTGGTCACGAAACGGACTCAAGTTCCTCTTTTATTATTGTCCCAGAGTTTGCAGTCCTTTAGACTGACACAATTTCAAGACTGTTGGAAACAAATTCCGTCGAAAAACAAAAATATCAAATTAAAGTTGAAAACTGTGAGAATTGTCTGTGAATATGAATTTGCTACTGTAAACACTCGGGTTGCTGTTTCTCAATTAAAATTATTAGCATAGTTCTGATGAAATCTGTTTCAATCTTAGAAGTGAGCGTAACATTCTCAAAAACTACGACTATGAATTAGGATCAGTATACCTTTCAATATTTGAGCCGTGCCATGAGAAAACCAACATAGTGGGTTTGCGACCAGCATGGATCCAGACCAGCCTGCGCATCCGCGCAGTCTGGTCAGGATCCATGCTGTTCGCTTTCAAAGCCTATTGTAATTAGAGAAACTGTTAGCGAACAGCATGGATCCTGACCAGACTGCGCGGATGCGCAGGCTGGTCTGGATCCATGCTGCTCGCAAAGCCACTATGTTGGTTTTCTCATGGCACGGCTCATTTTTTCCACCCAATTTTGATGCGGGCTGACCCTTGTTGATTTCTTGTAATTACCCTCACATACATCTTCCTCTGATGACGAAAATCCTGCCAAAACCCATTCATCTTTTATATTCCCAAAGATCGGACGTCCAGCTTTGATCTAAAATCGATTGCAATTGTCTTATTATAATAAGAGGAACGCGTGTAATGTAGATAAGATACTGTCGAATCTGTGATAGGTACCGCCCCTAAACAAAGGCTTCTATTGAATTTCCTGCTTAAAGACGAGACCAGTATGTTCTCTCCCAGTTTAATCACATGTAATAGTATTTTGCCAGTGTACAGAGTTTGGTAATCAACAAAAACAACTTTTATCATCTCATTACGATGGTTTTCATTCAGACAGGTTTGAAACTATCTTTATGACCAAGATAAGTCAATGCTTTTGTTTTCTTGTTTTGCATGAAATAGGAAAAAGTGGAAACTTCACAGGTCGCCCAACACGACAAAAACGAAAATGTTGCAGGCTCGGTTTGATTGAGTCTGTTCATGGACGGTAGTGGAAATGCATGCTACCGCCCACGCCCTCTAGCCCCGGGTTGAGCAGAATTCAACATTTACACATGTTAAAAGTACAAAAAGCAATTTAGAGACATCCGCAGATGTATTCAAACGGCGGTGAACATGGAACCTTCAATGATGCACGTATTGAGGCGTGTAATTCCATGAAGAGCGGTGTTTGTAGTCTTTTCAGTTATTTCCGTATTTCGTAAGTCAAAAACAAGAAAACAACGACAGCTGCCATAATAACGAATGAACGAATGAAACACAATGTTAAATATGAATGCGAAATTTATTTTAGGAGACACAAGTATAGAACAGGCCTAGGAGTTACAACTGAGAAGGCGTCGGTGTCAGAAGATTCTGAAGCTACATCACCGATATTGTGGCACATTTATCTAACACCCTTAAACTTAAACGTTTCACCCTTCAAATGGTGGCCTGGATCCTCAAAAAGTTTGCTATTCTTGAGGAATATAAGTCTTAATCTTGATAAGGAGGTTAAGCTGTCACAACAAGTGATACTGCAACGAGAAAGTTGATTATTACTGATTCTTATCGCACATCGCTACGTGTCTTGACGTTACGTGCCGTGACGATAATAATTGTGTCTGTACGAGAACATTAGTTTCTAATACAAACAAGAGAAGAAGAAAAGACATAGGTCACCGATCTCGTTTTAATTTTATAGAGCATTTTCTTCACCCACTGTGTCTGAAAGTTTGTAAAATTAAAAAAATGTAGGTGCTTTATAAAACATATATAATATCCCACTTAATGTTACAGGGATTTCATCTTTTACAGGTTAATATAAATACAAGGTGATGTCAGTATTGTATAAGCATAAATGTCACTAACACATCTCTTTCATTTTAACATGTTGACATAATTACCCCACCCACTTTATTTACAATGAAAAAAACGTATTTAGATCTACAACAAACATCTGACGTTAAAAATTAAAAAAATATTTTGCAGCTTTAATGACACACAAAAATGCTTCAAAATGGAAAGAAAATAGTTAGGATCACCGTGCATCTAAGATATTTATTCAGAATTTTGATATCTTTTTTGTTCTTTTTGTTTTAATTTATATTTTCTAGATAATTTAAGGTGCTATCTTTTACTTCTATTATAGCTTGTCATTATATGTATCAGTCAGGAAAATATCAAAACCAAACCTGATCTACTTTAATAGATATTTGAAACTAAAGTCTGTTCCACCTATTACGTTTACCTCGTTTCTGAATTATCAGTATCGGTAAAATCGTCCATAAAAACATATTTATATCCCATACATCAATATCTCTAGACCTTTTTTTCATTTTTTTAATAAAGTATATATTAAAGAAATAATCTTGGATTTTTCTTTTTTCCCCATAGACCGTAATGCTATATGACGTTACGTCGACTATTCAATATGGCGGCGCCCGTAGCGCAATAAACTAGGGGTTAACTCAAAATTAAAATGCCCGATTTATAAATCTATACTTCAAAAAACTGGGAAAGTAAAGAAGCTTTGTGTTGAATTGTATAATTTATATATGGTTACCACAATTATATTTGATAGTACTATCTAAATACATTGTTAAATATCTTCATGTATGTGCACATTGTGATTAAGATATAAAATGTGTTGTTGTTTTTTCTGTTCATTAGCCAAAGGCATGTTATTGCCGATTTTTGCTAATAAATGTGTTGTTGTTGTTGTTGTTAATATTTGAAAAGACTGTGTTTGTTATTGTATTATGTTAATTCTTGGGGGAATTCGTGACAGGCCACCTCAAAATGAAAAATAAATAAATAAATAAGAAAATAGAAAGAAATAAACACAAAAAAAAAACAAGGTGATTTCTAAAAAAACAAAAAACAAATGTGCGTGCGAACGTCTCGTTATTTTAAGAACACATGGGCATTATTCTTATATTAAGTTTTCTGTCACTGAAACTCGAATGAAAAATATTATAAATACAGACGTTTCAGAGTCTGTCATGGACGTACAGGCACAATATAAAAATTCGAGCTCTAAAGCATGCATTTTCATTTTGTTGTAGTGCATTTTGTTTACAATTACATGAAAGTTTCAACATAGTACTTAACGTTTCTGGTGACGCGAAAATATAACGCCAACACGTAATTTTCCATAAGCACACGGTCATTTCCGAAGGAGCATCATGGAAGGCAATGGAATTTTCCCGCCAAAATACGAAGAAGAAACGTCTGCTTCCGGTTCTATGGAGAAATTCATTATGTTGTATACGATGGCCCGATATTTACGTATATTTAAGCTGGATTTTCATTATGTTACTATTCCCGTTTCCATCTTAACGTTGTGTTCAACATCTGCCGAACAATGTATGAAAATGTATATATCGATCTAGCATAGGTTCTACAGAAATATTGTTTCGGAAGAATCGTGTTGAGTCATTACAACTAGTATCATTCCCTGACGCCGACAAGGCTTGTAATTTCTTTGGACATGATTTATGGAAATTTGTTTTTGTTTGTTTGGCTTTGGGTTTAACGTCGTTTTTCAAAAGTATTTCAGTCATGTAACGGCGGGCAGTTAGCTTAACCAGTGTTCCTGGATTCTGTACCAGTACCTGTTCTCCGCAAGTTACTGCCAACTTCCCCACATTAATTATCAGAGGTGGAGGACGAGTGATTTCAGACACAATGTTTTTTATTAAATCGTCACGGAGAACATACGCCCCGTCCGAGGATCCCGCGATCCGTAGACCAACGCTCTTCCTACTGAGCTAAGCCGGCGGGTTAAGGAAATTTAGCCCGTTTTCAAAATAATTGCACGCAGTATATGTTTTACTAAATTTGCTTTAAAAGCACTGATCCCCAGAAAGTATGACAACAACAAAAAAATAGATATCAGAAAATTATTGCTAAATTTCTCATGAAAGTTTTAATAGTTAATGACAGATTATGTTACAGAAACACAAAAGGATTTTTTTTTTTTTTTTTTTTTTGCGATTTATTCAAAATAACGGGATACTGGAGGTAAACTGCCTTAATCATAAAGCTTTATATTTATTTAAATATTCCTCCGTGGTGTATTGGTCACGACCCCAGGGAAATTTTTATCGCGGCGGCGGCCCGGGTTCGATTCCCGACTCGAGCATGTTTTTATCTCTTAATTTGGCATTCTGAAACAGATTAGCAACACAACCTCGTGTTCATATATTCAAAATCTGACCAAACTTTAAGCAAAAATCTGGATGTCAGTGCCTTTAAATGGCTAAACGCTAAAGTAACAACTTGTGATTTTTAACGAGGTACAGTACATAATCGGTGACATGATTCTATTACGTCAGAAAATGTTGACTGACATACTTTCAGCGATTAATTAAGGACGCTAAAAGCATGACCAAGACTTCAAATTCAAAGGGAACGAGACAGAAAAAAGGGAAATGCTTAATGAACAGAAATTTATCACAAAAGATAATATTTCTTAGATCGGTAATGTCAAAATTGCGTTCATTAAAGTAGCAACTTATAGTTAAAAAGAAAGGAAAACGTCCGTAATTAATTAAAAGAGGTGATCAAACACCCACCCACCCATATTTTATACATTTTTACAATTAACCCATCACCCATAAAAACGTTTTCTGTGAGGACCACCACCATAATTATGATTTTTGGATGGACCCCACCACCCATAATTATGATTTTCCGATGGAACCCACCACCCGTCATTAAAAGATTCGGTTGCCGTCCGACACCGCCCCTTCCCCCATAAATTTAATTCTGGAATCGCCAAATATGTTATAAATAACTTCAAATTCCGAGTAGGCTCTATGACTGCTCTCTGGATCGTTCATACAAGTTATTTAAGTCAAATATAAATCTGGTATAATAATAATGATAGATTTGATAAAAATAAATAGAGAGAATGGGTTCGCGGTCCGATTTCGCTTTAAAAGAAATCTAAATAAGCAGCCATCGGATCAAGAGTAAGTCACGAGCTTAAAAGAAAAAGGAGATGCTTCCATATAAACAACAAAATTTAAAAAAGAAATGAAATAAAATAGATAGGTTGATAAAACGATAAACAATTAAGCATTGTTTAAATATATATTTCAAGAAGTAGAGTATAATTCTAGCGTGGCATAGATACGTCAAGATTTCTATCTTCTATCAGCTGATTGTGTATTTAAACCTAGAGGTAATATTTCCCTTGTGCGCCTCGTATAAATCTGCATATGGCCACAGCAAGATTACGTCATTTGTCTAATACGTCACAAGTTTCTTTCGGAGAAAAAGAATTCTCTTGCATACACAGCCGGTGAATATTGTTTATTGAAGTTCAAATCTGACCATTGTGAAAGAAATTGGATATGTGGCGGACTGTAAATACTTCAGTAAGGATGCTAAAATACAGGTTATCTTTCAACCATGCGTTTGGAAATGATGTTATTTTGAACAAGTCATCGTTTCAAGGGCATGGTGCGATTGATGCCTGAATTTCACCGATGTTTAAAAGAGCTTGTTTGTTTACAATTTACTCATCGAGGATTGGATAGAGCTACTGAAGACTTGGAAGAATTCTGGAGTGTACTGTATATAACTTTGTTAAAAGTGAGTCAATTTACATTTTTGTTAGATCTAAATAATGTGTTCATTGTTATAGCTTTTTTTTAAATACAACATTTCATTTCACTCATGCATGCATAAACGAAATGAGTCTTGAATCGCTCCCGATGAAATTCACGTGAATTTTCCCGTAATACTCCAAATTTAGAGAGCAAACTCCAATGGCGACAAGAAATTACAATGGGAGACTGCCGTTGAAAATATAAATTTGTTATTTATTTGGATATTTGGCAAAGCAGAAAAAATCGTTAAATTTCTCGAGAGTGACTTTTTTTTAGTTTATCAAACCATCTTTACTTTGCCGGTAAATGTCGTAGTTTTGTCATGTGACACCAAAGTTGGGGTAAACCTTTGGAATGGAACAGACTTTACCTACCCTTGCCCCATTGTAAATCCTACGTCAATTTTAGGCAAATGCCAGCCACAAATAAGGGTGATTTGTTTTCGCAAAAAGTAGAAGCTATTTGGTTAAATTGTACATTATAAGCCATACTTCAATTATTTGGCTTTATTTTGACCCCCTATCGCCCCCATCATTTTCCCTTGCAAATGCGCTCACTTGTTTTAGCATCCACTTCCCTTTAACCATGAGTTCGTTTCGTGTCCCCCTTTATTTTGACTGCCGGAATCCTAAGGCGGTACACGAATGTTTTTCCTGCTTATATGTGCGCGTTTGTGTGCTTGTGTGTCTAAAGCGGTGCCCTACAGAGTTGTTGTATCCTATTTGCCTATTATTTTTGGTACATGAATGTCTGCGCTATTGCGGTTTACGTTGTAGTGTAACTGTGATTAAGGAACGTAGCATTCCCTTTGTATATTCATCCTTGTTCTACTTTCCCCTTCAACCTCCTCCCACTCCCTTTCTACCCCTTACCCCTTCCCCCCCCCCCCCCCCTCTATCTATATTTTGCATAAGATTTAAATGTACTTGTTGGATTTTTGAAGCAACCCGTCTGTAATATTCTTTCGTTACAGCTTCTTTTTGTTTAGGGCCTACTTTGCAAATGCGTGGCTCTAAGGCTGTGGTTTTAGTGCTCTGTGCTTCCGAGAAATTTACCCTTACCTTATCTTTTGGCCAAACTGTTGTTAAAAAGCAATATTCTAAGAAGCATTTTTCAAAATGAAGGACATCCTGAAAAAACGCTCGTACATCCTTCAGCAAGATGTAAGAGAACTTATTATGCCAAAGGGAGAAAATTTATGCAATACCGCTCTTGAAAAACTTATCAACAAAATCCTGTCTCTAATAAAATCTGGACACGCCTACTTAATGACAGACTTACCTCAGCAATACCAAGCAATACTACGGATTCAATAACCGAGGACGGAGCAAAAGCTTACACTTCTCAAAAGCTAAAACTGAAACTAAATGTTCAATACGAATACAAGTTTTATATTATTCTGTCCAACCGTAAAGGTTACCCTGACTTGTTGATCGATAAATCACTGAAGCTGGAAGACGGAATAAGTTCAGCAGCAAGATATAAAGAAGCACTGAAGTCTGCACAGATAGAGGCAAATTTAAGCATTTTAATTTAAGTAAAGATACAAATCCGACAGTAGAGTGAGTGTTATTTCACGCAGCTCATATACTTAGATACTTCAGAAGAGAATGCAACGGAATACTGTATCAGTCGACATGACTGAGATGCAAGAGAGAAACACAAATTTGCATCAGAAAATACTATATCTGTCAAGCCATGATATATACATGCTCTAGAGGCAAGCGTATCTAACACCTAAGCATGTAGGTTTAAGTCTAGCAATTAACCAGCTGACACAGTCAAAAGATGCAGTCGTTCTAATCAATAAGAATGGACCTGGAATAAGTTATGGAGAGATAGAGCGTATTGACACAAACTGGGCTAAATATCAACAGAGTGAAGAAAAAAAAGCAGTACCTTGAAATATTAAACCTGGATTAACACTCCGAGCAGCAGGTGATAATTTCAACAGAGCTAGGTAAACATCTAGATATTGTGTTGTATCAGGTTAATGGTAGTAACAATATACAAGATGGGTTTGCCCCAAATCCAAGACCATCAGTCAGGAGAAAGGGCAAGACGAGGACAACTTCAAATGTAAGCGATACGAAATCCAATTGCTGAGACAAACATTGAAATACATTTCAAATCCAGTTAATAAGGTAAATTTGTCAAATGCAGATTTTGTTTTAAGAAAATTGGGAGTAAAGTTGAAATAGACTTGTCGGATGAAATGACAATGTGCCATGCTGGTGGTTCCAAAGATCCCCAGACAGCTCTTAAAGTTTTGAAAAATTATAGCGAATGCATAGAGTATCTAAAGTCAGACTATGAAGAGGCTGACTCGAGAATGTTCATCCATATAGACTGTTTTGTTAGAGAGCATAATGTTACAAGTGTCGTACTTTGGATTATTGACTCTGATGTTACAGCTATGTGTCCAAGACTGACATTACATCTTGGAATCAAGATATTCTTCAAGACTGATGTTCGTCAGTCAGTTGAGACGATTTATTCCAATGCATGATGTAACGTCAGAATTAGGAGAAAACCTAATTTCAGTGGGTTTCCAGTTATACACGCTTGAATAGGTTTTGACTCCACGAGTGCCTTCTGTGGAATAGGAAAAAAGACCTGGAGTACAATAATAAAGAATACCCTCATTACTTGAGGTAATGATGGAACTTGGATCCCATACAAATGTCAGATATAGCAAAATTGGCTGTGACGCGAACAGGTGTCTTATTTATATTGTGGTAAACTGAAAGAAAATGTAGACGATGTTAGATATGAGATAATTTAAAAAATAAAAAGGATTTTCCGGTGAAAAACTTCCACCAACATCTGATGCATTGCATGAACACACGAGAAGGGTTAGCTACCGGTCATATAGATCTGGAAATCAGCAACTTAACCATTCTTAAACCTACCTTGACACTTAATGCTGGTTGGACCTATGCCGAAGAAGGGCATGTGGTTCCTGTTAAAATGACACAGGCAGCCTTCATCTGAAGCGCTACTTGACATTTCCAGATGTTCTTGTAAAACTGACTGTCTAACGAGGCGATGCAAATGTAAAATGGAAGACTTACTGGGTACTGATGCTTGTGTATGTGTCACACAGGATAGAATGTGTTTGTTCGGAAAGTCAAAAAGATGACTAATCTGAAAGTGTTTGTTAACAAGAATGTCGGGTATATTTATGTAGAAATAGAGACATTCGAATGATGATGTTGTTCTTGATGATGATGATGATGAAAATGATGACTGAAATTATCTAAATATATAATAATTCAGCTACAGAATTTCATTATTGCTGAAAGTGTAACATAATAATAAAACGGATACAAAGGGATTGCCAAAACGTTACAGTCCTACGGTTATTAGAGGGGCGGGGGCAGGGGATGGGTGCTGCTGGTGGTGTATTTAAAGAACTACTACGATATATTTTCAACTAATTAACATGTTTGTTAATATCAGATCGAGTTAATATCAGGATCGATGTTAATGCATACGGAAGATCAACATTTTACAAATATACAGATAATTTCATTCAACTTAGTAAAATAATTATTCCATATACTAAATTTCAATAAATATTGTAAAATCTGAAGCACGAGTTATTGCCCCTGTGGAAAATATTTGACAATTTCCTGATCTAGCATCTGCCTTAATTAAAGCGCAATGATCTATATAATTCAAATATACCACTGGATTTTTTTTATACCTGATGGGTTTAAAGAGAATCCATTACACGGTCTTTTGAAAAGTTAGCCCTAAGACTACATGCCTTCTGTTTGCAATAGATTGCTGCTTTAAAATGGTAAAACACAGTGTTCAAGTTTGCATCACTTTACAGTACGGTACGAAAATATATCTGTACCTCTTTAAAATTGATACGCATGAAGTGCGAAAATAAAAAAGTATTACGAAAATAAGCTACATCACTTTTTGTTTTATATCTAATTTGAATATATATTATGTCATTATATAAATCCTATAAATAAACGTAAATAAACACTTTCAAACGAGAGATAAAAGATCTTTCGCCAATAACAAACACATCACCAGTATATTAATATACCTGCATCAAACCCGACTACGAAAATAACTTTAAGAAATGCGAAAATAAGGTTTAAACTATACAATTTCCTCCCATTTTAACTTTATTTTTCATCTCTCTAATGCTCATTTATACAAACTGAGAATTTGTTGAATAAACTTGGAAACTTGTATTTAACCTTAGTTTGTTTAAGTTGTTGCATTGCGTTGCAGTTACATATTTTCCGTTAAGGTGTGATTTTTGATTATTCGGACTGACTGGCATGTCACGCTTGGTCTCCTTCCCGTCGAGTGAATTTTTCATCAACTTGGTCGGAGCCCTCGCGCTTACCCTATCAAGTGTAATTAGAGCGGCCGTTACAAACCATCTTGTTATAATATTATCCCATCTTCTTATAATATTATGTAAATGAAATTGAACCTTCAAACCAACTTGACAGGAGCCTCAATGCCTACCCTGTCTCGTTGAAAATGTTACTGCCTATTTAAGATTGAATTAGGTTTTAATTACTTAACGGATAACTTTATTTTTGTCATATATAATTTTTGTTGTTGAGTATGTTCAGAATTGTTGACAAGGCAGTTAAGTTCTTTAACCTTCATCAGCTGGGCAGGAGCCTCTCACATACCCGGTACCGTTTAGGAGGTTACTTTTTTTGACATGAAAATAGTTATTAATTATTTAACTTATGGTCACTTTATCTTGTCACATTTGTCGTTATGATAGAATTGTTTGCACGGTAATTATTAAACATATAGAGGAGGCTGTATGTGTTTATTTTTATTTCGAGTAATTTCAGATAACTGAAGATAACAGATTTATAGACTAGTATTAATCAATGGATTTCACACTGATTTTCAATTGCCACCTTTTACTAAAATATTTTGTCTTTAGATATTAGTTCAAAAGCACTAATCCTCATCAAATGTATTTTACTTTACTGAACATATAAATTAAGTTTACATATAGAGCTAAGTCATGCAGGAACAGTTGAGTGTTAGATAACAGACAGTTTAAGTGGTAGTACACATTTACATTGTATTTATCCACACATGTACTCTTTTAAACCTTATGTATAGTAGAGATAAAACCTAACGCATCACATAAACTTGATCCTTTTATGTTAACATAAACTATTTGAAGCGGTTGATCATGTTTTCAAATTTGAAATTGGGATCTAAAATACCTTTTAGTTAAAGGTAACGCGAGCTACAATAATTAAACTGCTGATCAAACTATGAGATATATTCCAAACTTATATCAACAGTAGAAAATGCTTCGCTATAGATACCCAGGAAAAAAGAGTACAGATCTTTCATTAAGGATTAGTAAAGTGTTAGAAACAGGATACGGACTGCAATTTAGGAAAGATAAAAAAGTGACTCAATTGATGGGAGAATATTTGGAAGAATATTTCCATCATTCTAAATCGATAACAAGCGGAGGAAGAGCAGAATGTTCCATACTGGGTCCTGATAGCGACTCGGACGTAATGGGAGTTATTTGTGGGTATTTAGTTGTAAACAACGCTAATATTAGAAGCAAAAATATCGTATGTATATTATTCGACAGGACAGAATGTTATCCGGGCTATTGTAAGCTAACACTTTCATCTGATCAATACTGTCAATTTGAAAAACTCAGCGGAGACAATTATATTGACAACGGAATCAAAAGAAGTATAGAGCATTCCGAGACTAGATACATATCTAGTAAAATGTTCAATCGATACGTTATTCCTCAAGATTTAATTCCAGGGGATAGTTTTAAAGATTCATCCTTTCAGATCAATGGTCCAGCGAAAACAAACGTAAATGTGGATTATGTGCACGCTTTTGAAATGGAGACATGGCCTGTAGAATTCAAGCAATGGAGATCACGCAGAAGAACAAGTAATTGGCCAAGTGAAAAGATACTTAGCACACTTGAAGAAGAAACTTCATGTTATGTTGTTCCGACTGGAAACAAAACCTCTTCAGCGTTCGACCTAGAGTGGAGATTATCTTTTGTTGAAATTGAACGAGAATTGATGTGGAGCATGAACGATACACAATTTAAGTGTTATGTTTTGTTGAAAATTGTCAAAAAGTATTATTTTGGAGATAATACTATTCTTAAAGAGATATCGTCATATCACATTAAAAACATTGTTTTTTGGATGTGTGAAGAGCTTCCTGAGAGTGAATGGATTCCGGGAAATTTGCTGTCTTGCGTTAAAACCGGACTGAAGATGCTTGAACTCTGTATCCTGCACGAAAATAATGCCAATTACTTTGTGCCAGAAAATAATTTATTTCACACTATGAAATTTTCACCAAACGAGAAGACAGGGGCGATTATTAAGCTTCAGACTATTTGCAAATGTGATCAAGAGTTATTGAACTATAATTTGAATTTAAAGGATCGTCAATCGAATTCAGTTAATGTACCTAGTGAAATTCACGCCTATATTGATAGATGTAACATAGTGTTTAACTATTATCAAACTGTTGAAGACAGTAGTTTCATTAGAAAATTTCATACAAAATTTTCAGATGTTGATCTACTTTTCCCAGTCATCCGTATTGCTCAGGCATTAGCACAGCTGAAGTTAATAATATATGGCAATGCACTTTTCACTACTGATATAATGATTGAAGTAGCGGTGGAGTCGATTAAAACAGGTCATGCTATAGACTGCTTGACTGTTTCAATCTATATCGCTTTTGTGTATTTTATGCACACCAAATACGAGAAAGTTTTAAAAGTGCTGAGACCAGTTTTGTCGAAAAATCTCTACAAGCTGTTTGTTTCTAACCTAGGGGTACCTACCTACATCAACTTGAATTCTGGTGCAATGACTGATAAATGCAATGATGAAAGTTGCAAAGTTAAAGACATCAGGCATGACCGTAAGAACCTTGTGATGCATTTCAATATAGAATATCACAGAAAAGACATGTTTCCATATCCCTTCAAACTGTTGTTATATATTACTGGACGGAGAGCACAATATAGTTGTAATCCAGTAGTTGTGAGCTATTACCTTCTATATATGTCAGAATTCCAGTGTAGTTCAAGTAAAACGAAAGAAACAAGACGTTTGTTCGAAGAAGTAGTATTGAATAGCAGCCAACAGCGAAACTACTTTTTACATCTTGCCCTACTGGGCTATGGTTACTATGCGACTGGTGATAACGAGGCTGCATACAAATGTTATGCAAAGTCTTTGATTATACACCCTTCGGTCATCAACGTCGCTGTGTATCTTCTGACAATCTTACTGAATGATGTGTACAGAAAAAATAAACAAATATAAAGACATGACCGTTCATTGGCAACAGCACAATCTTTCGTTTTTTTACTTTATGTATAAATATTTATGTAAAATGTATGACTTTATCAACAACTGTTATTTAACACGAATCAATGAAGAACTCTTTTGTGTACTTTTGTTGAGTGATGCATGAATGCAATAATTAACTCACAAACACAATTTAATGTTTTGTTGAAATTTGGCAAAACATATTGTTTTCATGGTAATACTATTCCTAAAGAACTATCTTCATATCACATGAAAAACATTATTTTTTGGATGTGTGAAGAGCTTCCTGAGAGTGAATGGGTTCCAGAAAATTTGCTGTCTTGCGTAAAAACCGGATTGAAGATGCTTGAACTCTGTATTCAGCGTTGGAATAATGCCAATAATTTTGTACCAGAAAATAATTTATTTCACGCTATGGCATTTTCTTCAGCAGAGAAGAAAAATGCTATTATTGAGCTTCAGAATATATGGAATGTCTTCCTAGTGACCTGGAATAATTGTTTGATTCTTGATAATTGTCAATTGAATTCAATTGATGTACCTTGTGAAGTTTATAGCTATACTGACAGATGTAACATTGTGTTGGGTTATTATGAATATCCCCGAGATAGAAATTTCACTAGCAATTTTCAGACAGAATTTTCAGAAGCTGATCTGCTTTTCCCAAGCATTCGTATTGCTCAGGCATTAGCACAATGGAAGTTAATAAAATACGGCAATACACTTTTCACTACTGACAGAATGGTTGAAAAAGCAGTGGAGTCGATTCAAACAGGGCATGCTATGGACTACGTGACTGCTACAGTCTACATCGCTATTGTTTACTTCATGCACAACAAAAATGACAAAGTTATAAATGTGCTAAAACCTGTTTTGTCAAATAAACTCCACATGTTGTATATTTCTAGCCCAGGGGAAGCTACCTATATAAACTTGAATTCTGGTGCAATGACTAATATATGCAACGATGCAAATTGCAAAGTTAAAGACATCAAGTATGACCGTAAACACCATGTGATGTGTTTCAATATAGAATATCACAGGAAAGACATGTTACTATATCCCTTCAGACTACAGTTATATATTACTGGACAGAGAGCAATTTATAGTTGTAATCCAGTAGTTGTGAGTTATTACCTTCTCTATTTGTCAGAATTCTTGTGTAGTTCATGTACAACGAAGGAAACAATACGTTTGTTTGAAGAAGCAGTAATGAATAAAAATGTTGAATTAAGCGACCAATCTTCTTACACAGAAAAATATTAGATATAGAGCACACACTGAACGAGTCATTAGGCCCTAATAAAGTCAAAACATATACATGCACAATAATTTTACATAGAATACCAACATCATTATTCAAAAATATAAAGATCTGGGCAGTGCACGGCACATTAACTTTATTTCAAGGATAAAACGTAAGCTTTTATTAATGAGACATTAAATCAAGAGCATACAGTTAAAAACATTCGGGAGTGAATTTTACTATTTCTCATTATTTATTATGTTATGTTATGTTATGTTATGTCTTTTATATTTGTAGACAGCAAGTATGACAACAGTATCCCCTGTTTCGACACCATTCTGTTTTATTCAAGGAAGTCTGACAATTGACAAGTTCCTGTCAAGTGCTTGCTTTTAAATGCAATTTGACAAAACATAAATCTACGCACATGTCGATGCGGTTTAGAATGTCGCTGATTTTTTTTGTTTCATATGTTTATTTTACCTTACGGCTGTCATAAACTATTTATAACTACCATTAATACTATGATACAATAAAATTTTATGCAAATGGATTCATTTATCTGTTTGTTTTCTCTTTTTTCATTTTTATTTTTTGTTTTGCCTGCAAAATGAAGACATATTTAATTATATGAATTGTCAAGTAAACAGATCACGGGTTTTTGTTTCCTTGTTTCCACCGGTCTAACAAAAACATGGTTAATAGGTTTCGGCAAGATCTTTGTCCCTTTTGGTTTGTGCCATTGCTATGATAGACTTGTTTATCTTTGCTGGTCTGGAAATTGTTTAATTTAATTGTGGAGGAGATTTAATCAGCCCTATGATATGCCAGCAATGTCCGACCGCACTGAAAATAAAATTAATATGACTACCAAATGTTCAAAATTTTGTAAGTTTTCACGCAAAAATTAGTTCTGAAATATACACCAAGCATGGACATATGTTTATTTTTAAGACAACTACATGGTATTTTACAAATGTATATTACAATGTAATGGGAATAATTAACTTAATTGATATCACAGCGGTGATCGACAAGTCAACAATCAGTTGCAACAGCAGTGCGATCGCGAAACATACTTGTAAAATAAGAACAGTAGAGTATTACGCAACGTTAATATAAAGCTATTGGACCAATTAATAAATTTCTTTATCTGTTGAAAATGGTATCTTGATGTACATTGTTAGATCTGAGCTATTCTTCAAAAAAGGATTTCCCAGTGAAAAACTTCCGCCAACATCTGATGCATTGCATGAACACACGGACGGGTTAACTACCAGTCATATATCTGGAAATCAGCAACTTAACCATTCTTAAACCTACCATCGACACTTAATGCTGGTTGGACCTATGACGAAGAAGGGCATATAATTCCTATTAATATGACACAGGCAGCCTGCATCTGAAGCCCTACTTGACATTTCCAGATGTTCTTGTAAAACTGACTGTCTAACGAGGCGATGCAAATGTAAAATGGAAGACTTACTGCGTACTGATGCTTGTGTATGTGTCACACAGGATAGAATGTGTTTGTTCGGAAAGTCAAGAAGATGACTAATCTGAAAGTGTTTGTTAACAAAAATGTCGGGTATATTAATGTAGAAATAGAGACATTCGAATGATGATGTTGTTGTTGATGATGATGATGATGATGATGATGGTGGTGATATTGATGACTGAAATTATGTAAATATATAATAATTCAGCAACAGAATTTCATTAAATATAATGCTGAAAGTGTAACATAATAATAAAACTGATACAAAGGGATTGCCAATACGTTACAGTTCTACGGTTATTAGAGGGGCGGGGGCAGGGGATGGGTGCTGCTGGTGGTGTATTTAAAGAACTACTACGGTATATTTTCAATTAATTAACATGTTTGTTAATATCAGATCGAGCTAATATCAGGATCGATGTTATTGCATACGGAAGATCAACATTTTACAAATATACAGATAATTTCATTCAATTTAGTAAAATAATTATTCCCTATACTATATTTCAATAAATACTGTAAAATTTGAAGCACGAGTTATTGCCCCTGTGAAAAATATTTGACAATTTTCTGATCTAGCATCTGCCTTAATTAAAGCACAATGAGCTATATAATTCAAATATACCACTGGCTTTTTTTTTATACCTGATGGGTTGAAAGAGAATTCATTACAAGGCCTTTTAAAAAGTTAGCCATTAGACTACATGCCTTCTGTTTGCAATAGATTAGTGCTTTATAATGGTAAAAGACAGTGTTCAAGTTTGCATCACTTTACAGTACGGTACGAGAATACATCTGTACCTCTTTAAAATTGATACGCATGAAGTGCGAAAATAAAGAAGCATTACGAAAATAAGCTACATCACTTTTTGTTTTATATCTAATTTGAATATATATTATGTCATTATATAAATCCTATAAATAAACGTAAATAAACACCTTCAAACGAAAGATAAATGATCTTTCACCAATAATAAACACGTAACCAGTATATTAATATACCTGCGTCAAACCAGACTACGAAAATAACTTTAAGAAATGCGAAAATAAGCTTAAACTATACAATTTCCTCCCATTTTAACTTCATTTTTCATCACTCTAATGCTCATTTATATAATTACTTGAAATCAAACTGCGAAAAATAACAATATTTAGTGCGAACGTATGTCACACATTTTGCTAACCATTAAGTGTCAATGTAGCAATACATTCTCTCAATTAAACGATACTGTCACTATGAAAAATCTCAAAGTTTTAATCTATAATTGACTAAACAACGTATTATTACAAGGTAATGTAAAATCGGACATACACTCATTAATATAAATGTACTACTACTATTCAAATATTTAAATACTTCTTTTTATTAATTTCAATTGAAAATATCTCATTCATCAATAAAAATGTAAAAAAAAAAATATATGAATTTTCTGTTTCGGAATGAATTAAAGACAAACTATGAGTCAGTGATCAAAAAAGGCTGAACAAAATTGGAAATGACCTGATATACATTTATTATTGCGAATTAATTGATCATACTTAAATTGATCATATATAAATACAAAAAAAAAAGTTTAATTTATGCGCCGCACGAAATATTATATTATAAAATACCCTTTTACTTCGAAACAGACCGTCTTTATTTGCTTTAGTTGCGTTTTTCAAAAACTCTCGGTTGATACTGCGGGTATAATTCCCCACAACAGTTACTATACATGCTTTTTAATAAAAAAAACAACAAAAAAACAACAACAACAAAAACAAAGAAACAAAAAAAAAATCAAAAAACAAAAACACAGGAGGATCATGCACGGAACAGTGTGACTACATATTCTGTAAGGTAAACGTATTCAAATGTGACTGCGCAATATATAAATGTAAATGCGCGCATCTGAACGTTTATGAATTTCGTTTCTGTACGACCATCTGAAATAATTGAATTTATGATATTTTCCTTCCACAGATATTGATAGTTTGATTATGTGTTCAACTTCAAAAAAGATGTTACGTTGAATCATTAAAAGACTGATAATGACGATCCTATAACTTATTCTGGCGAACAAAAAAATAATTGCCGATTGAACGATGTTTAATATACCCCTTGCACACCTCGTACTCTTGCAAGAATTGATAAATACGAAATGTACTTGCTGTTTTCAATGACATACATTTACAAGTTGTCAGGGGTGTACCTGGGCATACGCCGATACACCGGTGCGTACAATTCAAATTCGACTCTGGGGAAACGAAAAAGTATAAAGTGTGAAAAAATGCAATAACATGTAAAGCCTAAAGGGGGTTACTTCAAGTTCTTCGTTTAACAAAATCATCTTCATTTTTGAAATAGTAGACTTATTTGTTCTTGTAATAATCTTGGAAATATTTCTTGAAAGCATAAGGCAAATACAGCCAGAGCCACACATTGCCCAATAGGCCCTGCACAAATAGAAGCACAGACGAACACATGCACGCACATAAACAGCGGTGACAAAAAGAATACTCTAGACACCGCCCATGAACGAGCAGTGGTAACACCTTCGATATTTGTCTTCATTCTAAATCAATTTCGCTTACATTTATGAAAGTTTGTCCAATTGACAGTATTTTATTCAAATTATTTTTGGTTACCAGGTTATTGTATAACAGGCGGGCACCTGGGTAGAACCCCCGACCTTCCGTAAGCCAGCTGGATTGTTTCCTCACATGTGGAATTCAACATTCCGGGTGAGGTTCGAACCCACATCAGTAAGGTGCAAGTGATTCGAAATCAGCGGCATTAACCATTCGGCCATGAAGCTCCAAGTAATACATTGATATTCAAGCACGCATGGGAAGAACAAAAATACTTTAGTCATCCGAGGCTTCAAATGTAAAATAGGCTTGCCCTTAATATTACATTTCGCGTGAATATTGATGTGCAATTTAGCAATTTAATCTATCAATCTATATCCACACCCATATAACGAAATAGAAAAAAGAAGTTTACATAAAAAAATATTAGATGTTGTTTAAGTTGTTTAGAAAAAGTTTATTTTCGTGGCAATAATTATTTCACAAAACTTGACATCCACAATGTGTGGGTAGATGCATTTATCAGAAACCTGCAGAAGTTAGCATGAAAATTAAACATTAACGATGATTGCAAAAACGATAACGACCAAAACTAGAATACCCTTACACAATCCAAATCTGCCAGGAGATGGAGACTCTCACCTACCATATACTCGCAGCATCGCTGATTTGTTCATAACTATATGCTGCTCACGTATCTTGCGTACAGTTCAAAAGCATCCAAGTTCGCCCCTGGTAGTGAATCGAGTCCGTTACGATTAACAAATTTTGCCATATAATAATAATAAAACGTTAAATTGATATCTTCGGAAATGAGACCATGGCCAATTCTACTTTTTCCCCCCAGTGGTGTTGAGTTTATTTTATTCTTTTCCGAATACTCACTGGTCCAGAGAATGTACTTAAAAACTGGACATTTCAATGGGACGTTTTCTGAAACTGATATTTCATTATTCGGTCATAAATATACATTAAAATTACATAAATATTAATTGCGGTTATTTATTGGTGAGAAACCGTTCGTTATTGGAGGTCGATTAAATTCTGGGGGATCAGTGGGCCGGGTGAAAGTTATGTGAACACCGCCTTGCTACTTTCTTTTACATCTTGGGCGAGAAAAGATACAAGGTAGTCTGTTACTCTGATGTGTCTTAGCGAATACAGTTAATATGTAGTATAAACGCGTGGAAGAGTCGAGATACAAGGTCGGTTTCAAGAACGACCAAGATTTTTTTTTTCAAAAATATTTCAAACAACCTGACATCATGGTTTTAATGCTTAGATATTAGTTCACATTTTGATGTAGGTTTTTATGACACCATAATATGGTGGCATAAAACTGCCACCAGTTAATTATCAGGTTTCATGAAAACTTTCACGAAAATAATTTAGGTTTCCACGTTAATAATGGAGGATTTTATGAAAACAGTAAATTATCACAAAGGCCACTTAAATATCTTAACACGAAATTATGCTAGATAGTGCTTTGAACTGACACCACTTAAAGAAAATTTTCATGAAAAGTTTCGCGAAAGCAGATAATTTTTCACGAAAGCAGATAATTTTTCATGAAATCAGATAATTTTTCACGAAACCACAAAACATTTCAAGAAAACTTTTCATAAAATATTCGCGAAACCAGATAATTTTTTACGAAACCAGATAGTTTTCACGAAACCAAATATCTAAAAATAGATAATCCCTCATTCGGCGAGCATTACTGTTTATCGTTTGGGACACAACTGGGAGGAGTATCGTACATAGTATACATATGTTTACCTTGTTCAGTGTTCCTGAACCACGTTACCCTAAGACAGAAGAATCGTTCCGAATATGTTCCGTTTCTATTCTTAGTTAACTACTTTCATGAAAAGTTAATTGGCATCATGAAAACTTTAACTGTTACGCTGAGGCAGTTTGAAGCATTAATATGATGGCATATTTCTGCATACGATAACCAGATAAGTTTCGCGAAAATGTTTCGAGTTTTCACGAAAAACAAAAACGTTTTCGCAAAAACATAAAAGCTTTACGCGAAAAGAACTGCAATACGGAAGCTTAGAAGGGCCTTCAGTTGTGAGAAAATGTTTTCACAAGTGCCGAAAATTAAGGCGAGATCCCTAAAACATTAAGGTTTTTTCGCGTTGAAATTTCCGCATTGGTTCGAACTTTTCAAACAACTTGATTTGAATCTTCGTACAAAGACAGAAAGATTTTATTTTTCGTATTATTATTGTCGAGAAGTTGTACTTAATTACATCGCGGAAAAATCTTTGCGCGATATTGATAAGATGTTTGCCTTTCTCGCCAAAAATACTCGCATTGAAGTAATTTATTTCTAACATCTCGACTTCAGCTTATTGCAATGAAAAACACTTTTAACATTTCGTACATTTCTTATCGACATGGTTTCCTATTCATCTTTCAAAATAAATCACACGTTCCATATTGAGTGTCTCTATACCTCACCTTTGCTTTTTATCCTTCCCACAGGGGTATGGATAAACTGCGTTGTCCGTCCGTCCGTCGTCCGTGTTTCAGTCCGGTTGGAGCCTTATCAGAGATATGTCACTGTTTTGAGTATTTAAAATAAAATATGGTAGAAATGTTAATTGCTAGAAGGAAATGCCATCTTGCAAGTTTCAGTCAGATTGTCTATGAAAGACAATGTTTATCGCCCTTAGTACATCTATATATAGTACAAATTTAGTGTTTTTATTCCAATTTCCGTCCGTCCAAAGCCATACCTAAAATATGGTTTAGACTATTTTTATGAAACTTGGTAGCAATGTAAACTGAGGTAAGGAAATGCGATCATGCAAGTTTCAGTCAGATGAAACGAGTTAATGTCCCTTGTGCTTATACACATATATTACTTATGTAGAGTTTTATTGTCTTTCTATCCACCTGGAACCATATCTAAGACATTGTAAGGGGTATTTCAATAAAACGTGGTAATAATTTTGACTGTCTTTGGTAAATGCGGCACTGCACCAGAATAGTGTCCTTAGTACTTGTATAATGTTTACTATATATGACATTTCTTTGCAAATGGGATGTTGCAACCAAGTTTTGTACATATCAAACTTTCTTGACTGAGGTACGCGTTCTGATCACTGGGGTCAATGGCAATGTCACCGTTACTAAATATAGAAAACTTATTTTCTCACAAAAATGAGATAAGCAGACCAAATCTGCTAGCTGTGTAGCCTTAAAAAAGAGCAACGTATATTTGAGTGGAATTTGGTACCTTGGGTCAAGGCCACTGTTACTAAATTATAGGCAAAGGATTCAGTCAAAAATCGGAAGCATGGAAATCTACGCTGTAAAGCCCGAATTCTCGATTTTCATTAAACCAATCCTGAAAAATCTTTGACCTAATTATTATAATTAACATATTATAAAACAAGAGCCTTCACAGGAGACAGCGCTCTTGCTAATTTCGATGCTGGATAGTGACATTGAGCACATTTGAGGAAGCTGGAGCTGTCACTGCAGTGTTTAATGACTCTAATCCGGATGAAGCTTAAGCTTGTGTCAAATGTATTTAGTAATAATAGATATAGGGATAGTGTATCAAAACATTACATAAATATAAAAGGGACATAATTCTTGGAATATTTCTGCAAGAGTAATGCCCCATGTTTCATATCATGTGACTAATAATGTGGAATAACTACTTTTAAGAATCACTGAGATAGAGCAAAAGTGCATCACAACTTTAACCTGAAATTCTAAGTAAAAAGGGGGCATAACTCGGGTGTTAATGCTATTGACCTTATGACATATGATGTAGGTGATGATGTGGAACAACCATTTTAAGTTTGAATCAAATCCATTTAGTGACAAAAGAGTTGTGATGAAAAAGCTTTAAAATTAAACTAAAGTTCTAAACAAAAAGGGGGCATAATTTACTAAATATTGGTGTAATGGTTATGGCCCTTATGTCATATGATGTTGGTGATGATGTGAATCAACTATTTTAAGTTTGAATCAAATCCATTTGGTACTAACAGAGATAGAATGACAGTGCATCAAAACTTTAACCTGAAATTTTAAGTGTAAAGGTAGATCATTCATAAATCATTGGCGCAAGTGTTATGGCCGTTGTGTTAAATGATGTGGATAATGATGTGGAACAATTGTTGTTAGTGTTTTTAATCAAACTCTTTCTATAATAACAAAGATACGATGGAAATGCATCAAAATCAACCTAAAATCCTTAGTAAAAAGCGGGCATGTTTCACGAAAAATTTGTGCCAGAGTTATTGACCTTGTGTCATATGATGTGGGTGAGTATGAAATGGGTGATGATGTGGGACAATTGTTTTAAGTTTGAATCAAATCGTTTTTATTATAATTCAGATAGAAAGTGCACAAAAAACTTTAAACTGAAATTCTGAGTAAAAAGGAGGGTAATTCATGAACTATTGGTGCGAGAGATATGACCTTTGTGCCATATGATGTGGGTGATGATGAGAAATAACTATTTTATGGTTGAAGTATCCATCAAGTAATTACAGAGATATAAAAGAAAGTACATTAAAACTTTAACCAAGGTGTGTTTGCGGAAGGGCCGGATCGAGTAAGATAGATAAAACTTATACAAATAAGGAAGCCGACGTAGATGCAGCCAAATGGATGATTGTAAGAACCCTATCTATTCTCTGAAACTAATTGATGTAGTACACTTTGTTCAGAGGCAGCTAAAACATACATTCTGAGAAAACAGTCTTATGCACGTGGTCATGTACCGTATAACGTCTTCGCAGTTACTTTCAAAGAAGTATTTGAGATGCCACTTCCAAAAATAATGGCGACAAAAATACGCGAAATGCAAAAAGTTTTTTTTTCGGCATCGTGAAATATTTAAGACGTCATCACCAAAACATATCTAGCAATCTCATAAAAATTATTCCAACATGTTTATTCAGAGCTAATTGTCGATATAACAATATACGAAATGACAAAAGAGTTTTTCTTTGCAACTAATTTAAATCTTTGTTGAGGAAAAATATACTACAGGTGCGAGCATTTTTGCGAGGAAATCCATTAATGTTTTGGCATCTTGTCTTAGTTTTTGTACTGTGAAAACATTTTTTTTCACAATTGGGCCCTTCTAGCTTCCTTTATGCATATTAAACTGGAAATAAATTAGCGTTAGTACCATTGGCACAAAACCATTATAATTTCGCGAAAATGGATCAAACTTTCATGAAAAAACGGTACAGTTTTCGTAAATAATAATGTTTTTCGTGGAAAATTATTTTATTTTCACGAAATCTTTTATCGATTTTCATGTAAGTTTGGGTTTCCATTAATCGCGAAACTTTTTCTGATTTTCTTATGCAGCGGGGCACTAAACAAAAATTTTCCACTTAATATTTGCAGTTCTTTTCGTGAAAAGCTTTTATGTTTCCCGAAAGCTTTTATTGCATTTCGCGATAAACTTTCTGTTTTTCGTGAAAAACTAGATACATTTCGCGAACTTTTTTGGGTTTACGTTTGCGAATATGCCCCCATACTTAACGGGGCAAATTTCTGTTAAGATATTTTCTGATCATGAAATGTTTTTCGTGATTTTATTTTGCTTTTCGTGAAAATCTAAATTATTTTCGTGAAATTTTCATGAAACCTGATTATTAAGTGGTGGCAATTTTATGCCACCATAAGATGTTTTGTAATTACGTGGATATTTAAAGATTTGAAGAAAGTTAAACGGAGCTGTGAAATTGCAGATTGCATTTTTAAGCAAAGATAAAATTTAAAGCAATTTAGTTCGAAAGTGGAATAGATTTTATCTGAAATTCTGTTTGGTCATGAAACATTTGTATGGTGGTTGCTGATCCCCAGGATCAGTAATCAATGCTTATGGCGAAATGGGAAGTTCAGCAGATTTATTAAAAAGTTAAAGTGTTTTGGGGCAATTTATTGTATTTAGCCTTTTGGGGCAGTTTTTGAATTTAGCCTTTCTGGGGCAATTTTGAATTTAGCCTTTTAGGGCAGTTTTTGAATTTAACCTTTTGGGACATTAACGGATTGTAAGGTCGCAATAAACGACAAATTTGTTTTGTGACTGGTTGACCTAGTTGGGTCAACATGACGAGTGCGGGAACCATGTCCAAGATATCAAAACCATAAAAATAAACAAATAAAGTCGTGACATTTTTTATAAACTTATAGATTTTTAAATATTAATAAAACTTACAACAGATTGCTTTAATTTTATGCTTTTGTTTTGCAAATTTTAAGCTGCTGTTTTTTTACTTTATCATGTTTTAATTTTAAAAGGGGGAAAAGTGGTTATTTTAATGAAATTATTCAACGGAACAAAAATTTAAACGGTAGGTTTATCTCCCAATTACAGGGTAAACAATTTGCTACCAGTCTGCTTACCATGGCAATTTTTTTACTTCAGTCTGAAAATTTTCAGAGAATAATATTTTGTTTTAAAAATCAGTATTTTTAACCTCTTTTTTACTTTAATATTAGTCTGTTGGTGTTGAAACACATTTATGTTAAGGTAAATGAAAACATTTTTAAAAAAAAAAATTGTTTTGGTTTATTTACTTTTGTTGTTATAGACGTTATATTGTTTATTTTATAAGGTTTGGGGGAAATTAATTCAAAAAAACATAACATGAATAACTTCTCCAAAATGCTAAAATTTATTTATTTAATCATGTTCATCCAGGTATTTCTTTTAAATCTTTTTAAAGAGTATAATGTTAATAAGTGAAGACTAATGTTACCTCTATTTGCTATAATTTGGTGAACTTGGAAGCTGCGGGGTGACATTTTTTGGCCTCATTTTTTTATCACAATGTTACATTTTAAAATTTTTTAGGTCATTGAGTACCCAATAATAAACCAATTTTTTAATGAACATTTAAGTTTTAAACTAAATTCTTTTTCAGGTATAGCACCATATGTGTATATTAAGTTTGGCACACATGAATGAACTGGGACCTAATCAACGCATTGTGTTCAAAGAAGACTTAATGAATCCAGCAGTTCAAAAACATGTAAGTATACTGGCATTATGTATTACTATATATACATGTACACACTACCATAGTTTGATTTTATGTGGGCAATTGAAAAATGTTCCCCGAACATGACTTAATGGATCAATTTTTAAACTTATTTTCAGCAAACTCATGGCAGGTGTTATAATTATCTCCTTTATATCAAGTCCAGATCAATATATATAATAATTAAAAAATACCAAATGAAGTAATCACATTACAGTTAACATAACTTGAGATGTAAGAGCATGTAACCGGCAGAAATTAAACTAAGTTACTATTTATACAATATGGTAATGGTAATAGCAATGCATAACATCCAACCTACTAGTATTAATCACTACCCCAAAACATTGAATATCTGCCTGCCATCTTTGGAACCTTATTCTATATCAACATTTGAAATCAAATTAAAAAAAATCAGTTTCTTGAAAATATAACAAGTAATGTTATGATTATTTTATTTTAATTTTGAATTATAAACAAAGAAAAAAAATAATGAAGAAAACTGCTTTTATGGTTTAATATCTTTGGTTTATTATATCTACATGTTTTGCAGTGAGACGAATGGTGGCAAATGATGACTTTGTGGCGGTTAGTGAAAAACTGTGACATTTTACACTGATGGTGGCTAACATTTAAAGAAAATTTCAAAACCAATAGTGACATTCAGTTGATAGTAATGGCATATCTAATTACACTGACTATACATCAGAAGATTGTTGAAAAAAAACATGGCAAAATGTGGAAAATATTGATATACTTCAATGACTTTAGAACTGAGTAGAAAATGGTGAAATTTTAGCACCATATTGTGTGTATACTTTTTCTGGCATCCGCGCAGTCCGGTCAGGATCCATGTTGTTCGTAATGGTTTCTCTGGTTGCAATAGCATTTGAAAGCAAACAGCATGGATCCTGACATGACCGCGCAGATGCGCAGGCTGGTCTGGACCCATGCTGGTCGCAAAGCCACTATGTTGGTTTTCTCCTGGCGCGGCTCATATATAAATTTGTTTCATGCAGGTAAATAATGTTTTGTTTATTGTATTTTTTCAGCACATGTAATGAAACACTAAAAAAAACCATAAAATATATTAGTGTTTGTTTAAATTTGTAACCTAGCTCTTTTGAATATCACATGTTTTGTTGGTATTTTGTTAGCAGTTTCTTTAGCACATATAATAAAACACTAACAAAACATCAAGTATTCTGTTAGTGTTTTGTATAAACCTGTAACATAATTTGCATATCATATATGTTGTGTTGGTATTTCGTTAGCAATGTTTTGTTAGTGTTTTGTTTGTGTTTTTTTACCTCATTTGCATGTCACTTGCTTTACTAATAAAACATCATCAAAACACAGTATAGTATTAATGTTTTGTTTAAGTGTTTTGTCCCCCCACCCCCCCTTTTTTTTTCGTTTGGGTAGGTCGACTGAATGTGTAACAACGGAATATCCCAAGTGAAAGCATACTGTATAAAATGAATCACAATCTTTATTCACATGTCAATTTTAATTTAAACCCCAGGATTTTGCATAAAACAAAGTGGGAGGAGCCTAATTTCAAATGGTGGCTTTTTTTGCAACATTTTATATTCAGAAAAATTTAATTGACATAACCACTGACCCTAGTCATGTAATGTAAACTGGAAGCTGCTGCTACGGAGTGTTTATACTAGCAAATAAGCAGGCAGGCTTACCTGTAGAATACATTATCAGCCCAGCGAATAACTCCTTTATAATCCAAGTGTAATAAAATGAATGTTCATATAAAACGGGCTTTGTTTTATCTAATTTATTGCAATCAAATGATTTTCATCATTGAAACTCTAATTTCTTTCATTTTTTTTATATTTTTTTGGTAATTGTCAGCAATATCCAGTATTACATGTCAGACAATAATCCGCTTCATGTACAGATCATCACAAAGTAAAGGCCCATGTAAGGCTGTCTTTCAACATTCGGATTTAAGCCTCTCACTACATCCAGGACACAGGCATTATTTCCCGTACAGTCCAAACAGTACGCAGGTCCTCCTCCTGGCTCCAAGCTCGCATTTCTGTTAATCTTCTGGAAGGACCCATGCTCCAGCATCAGATAACAGTTTCCAAAAATGTTTTTATCTTTTTCTCCTAAGATAAGGCTGGTGTGAATTAGTGCCCTATCCAAGCCACGTTTCTCGCTAAGATATCACAAATTGGTTAAAGAAAGTGGACAACGATTACCCACATGATTTTCATGCGACTGCAAATAATTTCCATCTTGTTGATTGTCACTGTCATTGT
This sequence comes from Mercenaria mercenaria, assembly GCF_021730395.1. Lineage (NCBI taxonomy): Eukaryota > Metazoa > Mollusca > Bivalvia > Venerida > Veneridae > Mercenaria > Mercenaria mercenaria. The sequence continues at coordinate 67,564,806 of NC_069375.1, forward strand.
CACGTTGATTATTACTGTCATCATTTTCGTCATTCGTTCTTCCTGTTGGAATTGGGTCAAGTGATGATATTGCATTTTGTTCAGGAATATTATGCTCCGTTCGAAGGACAGGTTCTTGGACATTTTCCAGTTGTCCATTCTGACAAAATCAGTGCCTCGTAATAATCCAGAACCACTATGATTAAAAAATAAACCACAGCCCAGAATTGTTCTTCTATTATATTTAATCGAAGTTCCCGTCTTTCTGCTATGTTCAATAACAATGATAGAAATGGGGATACTGAAATCATATGATACAGTAATATTTCTAATAACAGTCGCTTCATAAACTACCCCAATGGACGAGTGCAAATATAAAGAGATACCATAAAGTGATAAGATATTCCATATTTCATGAAAAGTAAAACAAGAAATGCCACAGTAGATGACAAATGCCCCCGAATAAGTTATTGAGCGGAAAAGGCATTTTTGTCAAATTTTCAAATTTTTAGTCGGAAAGGGGCCATAAATCCGTCAAAAATTATTGAACCAAAGCTGAAATTGAACTTGAACTGCATTTTATCGTTACAAAAACCTTTGTACTAAAATGAATTTAGTCCATGAATCCTTTCAAAAGTTATTGAACGGACAAGGAATTTTTGTCAAATTTTCAGTCGAAAATAATTCCGTCAAAAGTTATTGGACCGAAGCAAAAATTGAAAATGACCTGCACTTTATGGATATATATACGTGTACCAAAAATAAACCTTGTTTATTAATCTATTCAAAAGTTATTAAGCAGACAAGTTTGAAATGGACTGACGGACTAACGAACGGACGGATGGACAGTGCAATCACTATATGCCTCCCTCTCTGCTGCTGCATGCATCCCTCTAGTTATAACATCTACTTATAAATGCAAAATTTCCTACAGTACTCTAAATGTGCAAAACAAAGTATCATGCTTTAGAAGATAGTGGTAATTAAGATATGTTTCAAGGGTATTATCTAACACCAGTATTTATGCTTACTGTTATGTCATATTTAGTGTATTTTCGTTATCACAGATGTGTGATATGGTACTTGATAAAACCAATCAGCAGAAAAACTTCAGCTTCACCAAAGCCACAGAAACAGACACAGCTATAAGCAACATAATCAATACTTTATTAAAATATAATTATTTCTCAAAATCAAAATGAAAGGAAGTAGAAGATCAGTACACTGGTTGCCTCCTACAATTCATCTACATTTCATCTATGCTAGTGTAGTATTTACATTACAACAGGTTTTAAACCTCACTGACGCATTGAACTGATAAGCCCAGCCCACTTTCATTCGGTAGGAGCTACCGCACACTTGGCTTACTCAACTGAAACGAATATGCTTTCATTCGGGTGTTGCTGTTTGACAACTGGTTGACCTCGAATCTCCAAATATTTATTTATTTATGTAAGAAAACTCAATATTTCTATTTCTAGCAGATCAGCCTCTTGTAAACGGTCACGAGGATTTCTTAAGCATTGGCCAAAGTCTCACCGGAGCAAATATTTCGAGAATTACTCACTTTTATGTAAAAAAAAAATAAATTATTTATTGCCCTTTCCGTTAAGATCAATGTGACCCAGACAGACTTCGACGTTTACATTCCGATTTTATTCAAAAAGGATAGTATATCATTGAATCCCTAAAACCACTTCCAGTCCCGACTCGGCGACGGGTAATATTTAAGTAACATCAACTGAAGTGAAGTTACATTTTTAAATGACAGAAAAAATATTAAAATAACGAGGCATGCGCGCGCACAAATTTGTTTGATGTTTTTTTTCTCTTTACTCCCTTTACTCTATTTGTGTTTTTTTTACGTTGAGGTGGCATGCACATGAATTCCCAAGTATTAACTCGATATGATAACCAACAGTCTCGGGCATCTTAGTTTAGAGTTGACCTCTAGTTTTCCGCTGCAGGAGCCACCTGTATTGGAAAGTCGACGTAACGTCAATTTAGCCTTACGGTCTCTGGGGAAAAATAAAATGTTAGACTATTTCCTTAAAACAAATCATACTGAAAAAAAAATGAAAAAAAGCTCTAAAGATATTGATGTATGGTATGGAAGAACTCTAGGGAAAAAAGTTTCAATGACAAAAGCGAGAAAAACATAGACAAAAATAAACCCTGAAAAATACTATAGAAGTATTCTCTTAAAATGCCAACATGACTGATCGATCCACCACGCTCACAAGACGCACGACCCAGCTGATGTAGAATATAGATACTAAAAGTATTCTGTATACAGGAAACGCTATAATACGGAGTCATTTTTCAAAGACAAATCGTTTCTAGGGAAAAAGAAATTTCGAAGAAAAAAAAACTTTTTGCAATATTGTAGCTGGTATTTTGTTCAAAAATAAACAAAAAGTGTTGAAGCAGAGATAAATCTGGTCCAAGTAAAAGGTATTTTACAAAAGAAAGATTAATCTTATCCAAATGAAGTAGACGGCTAATGTAGTTATGTCCCTTGTATTGATTAAGTATAGGTTAATAAATGGGAGAGCGGTGCCTTTGAATGATAATGGCCCTGGTAAGGTGATAATAGCCCGAGGGCTTTAGCCCGAGGGCTATTATCTTCGTCCAGGGCAATTATCACTCAAAGGCACCGCTCTCCCATTTATTAACCTGTTTATTACATTTTTACCTATAATATAGTAAGAAATGTTTTGTTTTTTTTGTGTCATTTTTATGGGTACTTGCATCTTCTGGCACAATAATTTCAGCTTTTCAGTTTCTATATTATTTGTTTTAAGAGTCTATTTACTGTTAAAATCAAATACCTGGATAGTTGTACTTTCTTGCTTATTGCAAAATTTGGGATAAAATACGATATTTCAGGGAAGAATACACGTTGTTCGCTCAAGATGATAAATTAAAAAGGGAAAATTTATTCGCTGTTTTACCTCCACGAAACGCCATGAAGTCTTTTTCTGTTTACAGACGTAATTTCCCGCGTAACACCAGGGCCATTTATCGATAATGGCCCGGGGTTATTATGAAAATGTGATAATGCATGACGCAATGCGAAAATTGGGAGAATTTTCAACACAAATTTGTTATATTTATAGGTACTCATGTAATAAAATACTTTACAATAAATACAACTTGATATAATACTAGTCATATACATGCATACCATGCTTATGAAAGTATACATGCATATCACTGAGTCGTCTATCACCAGGCCGTTTAGCTCAATAGGGAGACCGCTGAATCACAGTGTCATGAGTTGGATCCCCGCGGGCGAGGCGTATGGTCTCCGAGATGATTTGATAACAAACATTGTGTCTGAAATAATTCGTCTTCCACCTCTGGTAAATGTGGGAAGTTGGCAGTTACTTGCGGAGAACAGGTTTGTACTGGTACAGAATCCAGGAACATTGGTTAGGTTAACTGACCGCCGTTACATAAATGAAATGTTGTTAAAAACGGCGTTAAAACCCCGTTTTTAACAAACACATAACAAACAAACAAACAAACAAACATTCAGTCGTTTATATGAATTTATAAGTAAACACACAATATTTTCTGTGTTAACAGAGTAATATCAGTTTTCTATTATATAATTCCTATTAAAGTATATTGAACATGAACACCGTTCAATCGTTTGTATATATATTAAGTGTATCACAAATACTTTTCATATTAAACACCAGATTACGTAATATATATCAAGTAAACATGACAATAAAAAATGCATTTTTCGTGGCATCCACAATAATCATTGGTAAATTTCTCGTCACACGACAAAAGTGAAAACAAGTGTAACGTCAATCTTTTATCGCATCATAAATTTAATAACGATAAATGTGGGTTGAAATGTTAATAAGGCATTTAACAACAATAAATGCACGTTTGTTATAAGAGAAAAAGAATTAGTCTGATCAAGGATAATGAAATATAGATCGTTTGCCGATGGAAAATAGGATACAGTCGAACAGCTAGACAGAGTAAGTTCTTACTATCAACATGAACAGAGGCATGTGGATATAATAACAATAATAAGGTTAGTTTATAGTTCACTGAAAACTGTTTGAAAACAAATCACTATAACAGGATAGCAAATATAGTGCTTAGTTAGCACATACTATCAGTACGCTGGAAGTGGCTTTCCATCTTTGATGACAGTTGCTGTCATATTACCAGGAGATCGAGCTTTTATTTTGCAACTAGCTATCCGTGTTTTAGCTACTTTCTTAGCTACTTTGTCACGCACGGGAGACAATATATCCTGCACAGATATTCCATCTCTGTAAAACTTTGGCACAGTAGACTCGATGTCTTTCCGGAAATGGGTGAATCTGATGATGACCTTGAGTTGCGATAATAATTGTGTCTAGGCTTACTCTTTCTTTCATATAAATTTTCTAATATACTGTCTGGATAGGGTAATGTTACATTCATTGTTATGTTTGATTCATTTTGCAGTCACATCTTCAGCAGGTCTCCCTGTTTCACCGGGGATACCACCCACGTCACGATTTATTCTTCTGCCATACTGTTCAAGCTCATTAAGCTCCCGTCTTGCTGCATTGAGCTTATCTTTGAGAATAGTGTTAGAAGAGTGACGCGTCACAGAAATTCGTTGATAAGTGTATGCACTTCTTTCATAAGTTCACTTTTGAGCTTTTGAACAATGATAGGTACAAACTTCTATATCCGATTTTGATGGGGACCTCAAGATATCTAGAATAGATGGGGTGGGTAAATGTCCGAATGTCCGACTATGGTGTCATGAACTGTTTAAGTATCTGTAGAATGGTATGGCTCGAAATACTCAGAAGCCTCACTCTCACAGGTACTTTCAGGTTTCCGTTCTTTAAGAAAATTCAGATAAATTCTGGTGAGGATTTATTGCGTCTTCATGCATTTATTGTAGTGCTTATTCGTCATGAATAGTTTTTACTGAATAGCGGAATGTCACATTTCAGAGATAGTACCTAAAATTATAAATTATGAAAAACAATAAGATAACTAATGATGAATGTTGATACAAAACATTTAAGACTGTGCCATTTAAATTATATCAAAATTTCCTTCATTCGTTGGTTTTCTGTAAGTTACAAATTATAGTTCAATATGATTTTTTGATTTTAAAGAACAAATGGTTTAAGTCGTAACGTATATTAATATAAAAAATCAGAGTGCTTCATTTTAAAAAAGTGCTTTCAACGGTTCTTGAAATATTTGCAAATAAACAAGTCACGTGGTCAGTTTACAACCGCATATTGTTACAAGCGTTATTAGTTGAGGTGAGTTCTGTTGGAAAACTTTACAAGCGCTTTATCAATTTGTGCGAGTACTCGTAAAATTGTGAGATAAATGGACCTGTGATAAACACAATAGCTTGTGCTCGGTATCTCGTCCCGAGCACTTCGTGGTCAAGTGGACTAAAACTCAGTGTATATATTTAGAGTTGTTTTCATGGTTAAGCATTAGCAAGTAAAAGTCATTTGTTAAAAGAAGTGACAGTTGTTTTATTGTAGTACAAGTTCAAAGTTTAGCTAGCAGTACATTTATTGTATGCTGCATTTTTTTATCAAGTTCAGTACTGTTTATACACTCCTACCCGTTTATATTGGCGCTGTGAATGTGAAATTTAGACATAAGATCCCGTACAAATTATTAAGCAGTTCAAAAAATCATGTCAAATGAAAGATAGATTAGCAGTTATAAAATAATTTCTATAATACATTTATAATAATAGATAAAAAGGTTACGAGTATGTAGATCCTTCAAAAATGGTTATTTTCGATCTCTAGTATACAAAAACAACAATACTACTACTAATAATAATAGTAATAGTGATAGTGATGATAATAATGAAACGATTAATGATAAGATAAAATTACGTTCTTATGGTATTTTCTCCACTTGATTTCTACGCATGATCTGTATTGCATCTTAAATAGATCCATAATCGTCTCATCAGGTCACTGATATAATAGGTATTTCAGTGATTATACATGGAATAACTTGCATACCAGCAGCTATTCTTGTTTCTTTTAGTAAATAGTAAATTTAGAGGGACCCCATTGTAAATAAGTGATTAGTTTCATCCCAGGCGTTAAGATCATATCATTTTTCTATGTCATAAACTATAAAATATACTTGACTTTTATGTATTAATCAGCATATCTATTATAAGATTTTATAAAATTTTAATCAAAGCATTTCAAATATGTTGGTTAATGTATACATGTATAAAGAGTATTTTAAATTTAATGTTTTACTTAATAGTCTCTTATGATTCAATATTATGAATGGCATTATATATTTTTTGAACTTCATATTTGTATTTTTGTTAATATTTGTACAATGATGAGACTCAAACTAAAAACTATATTTTTACTGTATAAGTTATATATAATGTTTAATGATCTTATGCCTGAATAAATTTGAATTGGAAAAATTGAATTGATTAATTAAACTCTCACGTTTGTCAACACTCTACTGTTCAGTGGACGTGTTTTAAGCATTGATAGATGACAACCTAATGCAAATAAACTCTCTTAAGCCATACATTTTAAAGTCGTGCTTTTGGTTTACAAAGCCGTTTTCAGTAATCTGCCCTTACCAATTATCTTTTGTAAGTGATTTTAATGACAAAAAAAATGTGAAAATGGAATTAAGAAAGGGAAAAGTTATGTTCTTTCTATTTTTTGTAACATGTACTGTTGTTATCGCTTGGTATTTTTATAATACTATTAAACGACCACAGAACGGTTATAACATTAACAATCAAATTCATTTAAAGGCTTCTTCGCAAAATCGTGAAAATAATGGTAACGTCTCATCAGAACGAACTTCCAATAACACAGAACATCGTCGGATAGCATATGGAATACAAATGGATGGCGAACAAATCAGAATAATTAGCGAGACTCTACCAGAAAAGGGAAATTTATTGGTTTGGGGATTAGGAAACTACAGTCCATACTGGCACAATAGTACAAAGGGAAAAGTCGTTTTTATAGAAGATGATATTCCTTTGCGGAAAGAAGGTATAATGTGGTACGATAAAATTGTAAAACAGTACTCATATCTGGAAGTCTACCGTGTACATTATACGACAAACACAGTCGAATCATTTATGAAATATACAAACAGTCCTGAAATATGGTCCGAGCTAGACTTGAGTAATCAATTACCAGCTTCTGTAACACAAACACACTGGCACGTGATTATCATTGATGCTCCTCTTGGTTGTTGTCAAAAGGGTCCAGGCAGATATAGTCAATTCTACACTTCGAGGTTATCGGAAGAAAGGTACGATGTATTTATTGATGACTTTTTAACGAAAAGTAGAACATAAATTTTCCATAAAAGTCTTTGGAAAACCAGTAGAGGTTATACATAGACGGACTACCAATGCTTCACTTGTGAATGAACAAGCACATTTCATTCTAAGGTCATATAACCAGACAAGAATGGGACAAGGTAAAGAAACAAAGCCAGATATTTTGATTACACCAGTATTGGGCATAGCCGAGAATGTGACTAATAACTGGACTATACTGCTTACAGTAAATAACGGTTTCTTTGACTTTTTCGAAAACTGGCAGTGGCATTTTAAGAAGCTTGATATTTCTGTGCCGGTATCAGTTGTTGCAGAGGATGATATCGTTTTTGAAAAACTAACCTATTTAAACGACAGCTCAATTAAAGTGCATAGAAGTGAACATATATCCATCAATAAAGCCGTCAAATATAATAGTACTTTGTATAATATGATTGTTTCAGCACGACCAACATATATTCTGATGTACTTAAAGAATGGAACTAACGTTATCTACACTGATCTAGACACAGTTTGGTTACAAAACCCATTGCCTTTCCTACAGGGCAATTTTGATATAAAGAGTCAGTTGGATTTAAAGGATAATTTCTGCACAGGGTTTTTGGCCATCAAAAGTAATAAGGATACTATAGAATTTATACAAAAATGGGAGGACGCCTTAAGAGATAAGCCTAATCTCAATCAAGACATATTTAACAGGTTGGTGATAAAATCACCCGTAAATTAGTAGCGGTTAAACAGCAAAAAGGGTTTCCCCTCGGAAATCAATATTTCAAACTTTTTTTCAAAAGAAGAAAGTTTAGGAGTTGTAGTTGTACATAACAACTGGATAATTGGGCACGATAAAAAGGTGAAGCGATTCCAAAACATGAATTTGTGGCATGTTAAAGGAAAATCGTTTCTTTCCGGTAACATCCTCAAAACAATTATGGTAGTTATGTCGGTAATTTATATTTTTGGATTGTTTTTATTCAATGGGACCTTTGGGAATTGTCTTTTGTATCAAAAATTGAATAAAACTAAGGAGGTTATGCCTTTAGAAAATCAGTAAATTGATGTCTAACATCTCCAACCATGTTTAACGCATAAAATATGCAGTTTTGCAACTTTTTGTTAAATAGTTGAAAATGAGTAATCTAAGGTCATTTAAACATTTAGGGTCGTGCCAAAACATTAGGGTAGGTCGTGATACCGGAAACAAAAATAAAACACTATTTTGTGCCTTACCGGTGTCTTTCCTTAAACAGGTCTGGGTACCAAGAATTGGCTTCTACATTTTTAATATTATTACAGGCAGTTAAGATGCATTTATGTACCTTTTTCCTTTTCAAACCCCTTGCAAATACTTGATATTTCTGAAAAAAAAACAGCTAAGCAAGTAAAGGGGTATCTAGGTTCAGTTCAGGCAAATACATTTTTCTATTTCTATTTCTTCTCAGACTGAACATTTGCATCTTTTGAAAGTATCGATACAATTCAGATTTTTTTTTTGTTTTTGATGAGTCTTTCTTTTTATGTGTGTGTTACTTAAAAATCGTTAAATATCTTACAAATATCAAGTCATTTTTTACGATATAGCAAACAACAAAGTTTATTTTTGCTGTCCTTTTTATGCTTTGTTCTAGTTTGTGAATTCTGTATGTTTTAGTGTCGGTTAAAGTAGCAATACAAATACATTTGTATCATGCCGCTTTTAGATGTTGTTTTCTTTACAGATTTTGGCAACTATATATCGATATGAGCTAATGCTAAAGTTCAAGGAAATACTTTCAGATATTGTAATATATGGCAAAATAACAAATGGCAGGTTAGCAGTTTTGTTCAGTTAATTCCTTCTTTTACATTCTGAAGGGTTAACCCGTTCATAAATATTCTATTTAATACCTTCAAGGGGTAGGGGGAGGGGGAGAAGAAATGTTTATATTTAGGTATACGGTAGCAAATATATATAAGCAGCTCGAAAAAATGCTGCTTCTTTTATTATTTAATGATTTTTTACAAAAAGGCGGATTGGGGTGTATTTATTATGTGATGCGGGAGCGTTGCTACTGGGGTATATGGTAATACATTTATAGCTGATAAATATACTCGGGTGTAAGGTATAGTTATGCATATATTAACAATATGAAACAAGATCGTATATTAGGAAGGTTGTTGTATAGAGATGTATCTTATACTAGGTATTGCGGTTTAAACAATATGAAAAATAGGAGAGGGATGCTTTTTATAGTGGAAGGATGTGAGGTGGGCGTTTATACTTGGATACATGCTAGTGAATGCATATCCTGACAATATGCGTCAGTTAACTTTATAGCAATTTAGCTGATTTTAAATCCATGATGACCCGATGAATTTCTGATAACCGTTTTGTTATTATTATAGTCCTTTTATAATATACCTCCGGTTTTATTTAACTGAATAAAAAATGGTTATAAACTATTCTGAAAAAAAAAGGATACGGATTATTTATAGGTATATAGTAACCTTTTTTTTGTGAAAAACTGAAATATATGTAATAAAATAATTAATCCACAAATGCATAACAATATTGTTTCAAAACTTGTTATTAGACATGGTTAGTTTCGCACTTGATACTGTAAGATATTTTTAAACACACATATCTTCCAGGAAAATATTAAAACCCTTATAACTGTTACTCTATATATCAATTCAAACCTTAACTGGTACTCATAACGAAACAAACCGGCAATTTAAATGCTATGAAACACATATCGTGATATATTTACAACTGATTTTAAACATCACAAGGATATATGCCTGATCAGTAAAAATGTCCCGAAATACAGATGGACACTAATGTTCGATTAAAGCTTCAATCAGTCATACATGTCAGTGAATAGTTACGGTATCATTTGTTACAAACATACTCCTGTAATTATAAATCACCCTACACATGCCTACTTAGCACACCTCTACAAATTATTGTAACAAAGTGTCATTAATGTAAAATGCACATACAACAGCCGTCGTATTTTAAATGAAATTGCGTTACGTTCCGAATGTGTTTGTAATTGAAAACAGAAAATGCCTTTTTCCGATTGTATTGAAGGCGACAAAAATGCATATACGTCTGGGCTGCAACATGTACTGTCGCAGTCGACTAAATCTTTCTTACAATCATCTAACAATTATGCATGTTAATTGACATATCATTGTTATGTCTAGAGACTTACCCTCAGCCTTCTTTACACAAGGGAAACAATGATATTATGTTTATAGAGTTAGTCATAGTCATGTCTATGTTTTGTCAATGCCTTTGAAAAAAATAGCCATCTATGTTACCTGCTGCACAGGATAACACAGTCATTCACCTAACAATCCTGGAATTGTTTTCATTGTTGATTTTCTCCTATTTATAGATATGTTACCATACTTTTACGCATATATGGGTAGCAGAGATTGTTCTCCTTCCAGCAATAACTTTCTGAATATATTTTACCTTGTGAAATTCTGCCGATTTTACATTTTAAAGAATCGTGTGTTTGTTGACAAATTTCATATAAAATGTCACACTTTATCCCAGGACTTTAATAAATTTGATTTGAACATATTTTCCTTTCAAACTGCTGACCATTGATGTAATTATGAATGATTTTGTCATGTATAGAGGTAAAAGTGCATGGTTTGCATGAGATACTATGTTGTACTAGATAGTCACCTGAGCCTATAATAAAGTTTTAGCGGGGTTGTCTCCATTTTTTTTCTAAATATTTTACACTGGATCATGTTTTATCAGCTTAAATAAATCTTTTTCAGAAAACGATGAAATGATATTTCAAATATTTTTTATTAGACTGTGTGCTTTTATCTTACACATTTATATGTCAATAAATAGTGCTTACCTGAAGTTTGTATTTTTAGGGTTTAAATGCCTATTATGTCAAAATAAGAACTTTATGAATCTTTCATCGATAAAAGCTAGCTAATGCAGGTAATTTTATATAATTGAGCCGTGCCATGGGAAAACCAACATAGTGGGTGTGCGACCAGCATGGATCCAGACCAACCCGCGCATCCGCGCAGTCTGGTCAGGATCCATGTGTTTGCTAAAAAGTTTCTCCAATTCCAATAGGCTTTAAAAGCGAACAGCATGGATCCTGACCAGACTGCGCGGATGCGCAGGCTGGTCTGGATCCATGCTGGTCGCACACCCACTATGTTGGTTTTCCCATGGCACGGCTCATATAAAGAATCGAAGTACTTAATCGATAAAAGGTTTCAGTTAAATAGTAAAAGAATTATTAGGCTTAAAAAAAAGTTGTTTGTTTAGGGTAACCTTATCCTGTCAATCTAAACCCCTACCTTAGACTGTGTTCAGTTATGTAGGACTCTATTCAAAAGTTTGCGAATAGGCAGATTTAAAGGACAATTAAATCAAAATAGACACTAAAGTTATCAATACAATATCTACAAACAGCACACAATATCTTGCTGTATAAACTTTGAGGTTCTACCCCAGTAATTTCACCCCGTCATGGGTATACAGAGATACAAAAGTATAATTTAACCCCTGGTGTGGGTAAAAAGAGATACAGAGATACAAGAGTAAAATAATACAAAAGCATCTGACTCACAAGTATAATGCTCTTTAGATACTTTCGAAGCCTATGTGACAGACACGATATAAGTTTACAGGCCACTAAAAAGAAACTTTTTGATTAGTTGTCCAAAAGGCTTATGCATATATTATAACCGTAGTTCAGTTTTTCTAATAAGAAGATTTAACATGTATTTGACATGTTTTCTTCCATGCCTGTATATATTCTTGTATTGCTTCTGGGGAAAAAAATGAAATTTTCGCGAGTGTTTAATTTTCACTATATTCGCGAGGTCGCACGCGAACATTAATCCTTAAACCATTCGTATTTATGCAAAGCAAGAAAATCTCGTCCGTACCTTCCTCAATATGTCAAATTTACAAATATGTCTCGTGGTTTTCGTAACAACTATAGTATGGTATATTTTTAAGACGAAAAGAACAAACCGAATAAATGTTTAGGTTAGAACCAATGTAAAAATGTTTGTGTTTGAGAGTGTTTAATTAAACAAACATTGACATCTATGCCCCTGGATATAGATTAATTACATGTAAAGCCACGATTTTACAATTACAGTTCTTTACAGATAATAGAGTCATCAAGGTTTACGCGCAAGTAGAGGTGTTTATATAAATATCCGATCAATATATATATATATATATAGTGTTGTCGATCACTAGTTATATAACAACCAAACATACCTGTTTATAGGTAATGCTCTTATTTATTTTTTTATTTATTTATTTATGATCGTCGCATCAAAGTACATATTCAGCACCATATAACATGGATAAAATACATAAATTTAAAGTGTAAATTGAATTACAGGTATGAATAGAGGATATTACATGAGTGTCTTTTTATATATTGAATTTATTAAAGGAGTTGAATAAAATGCGAGGCTCTGCAAATGTGGAAAGTCACAAATATCGACGTCAAAGCTTTATTACACTAGTGTATTATCATTTTTAAGCAATGGCTTTATTACACTTCCGCGACGTCAAACATGTGATAAATCATATTAATTTAACCTATACCACACAAATGGTGTCATTTACAGTAAATTTATTAAAATTTCATCTGATGACAGTAAAAACATATTTTACATATATACCGCTCATCATTTAAGACATATACTTGTGGTAACAGCGTGAGTCTTACCACTGGTAGATGATTTCTATCAGGAGAAGGCCAATAACTACTGTCTGAAACTATTTAAAGTAGTTCAGATTTAAAATATTTAAAGTTGCAAGAATTAAAACAGACCATATAAATTACGACCCATACTCTTCACATCAGACACAAGAAGAACTAATTAGCACTGTTTTATGTTAAAGGCAGACTCATTATAAAACAAGAAATGTCATAGGACAACAAAGCTCGATTTTTCAACAGCCTTGTCGATTCAATGGATATTTAAGCCGAAAAAGGGGTATAAAGTTGTAAAAATGCAAAACAGAGTTATGAAACCTGTACAGTGCATGTCAGCTCATCACTGTGGACAAGTATGTGAAATTTAAATCCATTTCCATGTGTGGGTATTGAGCTACCAGCTTACTAAAAATGCAAGGTTGAGATGGGCGCAAAATTATGTAAATATGCAAATTAGCGTTATGAACCATGTGCAATGCATGTCAGATCATCACAATAAACAAGCATGTGAAGTTTCAATCCATTCCCATAAGTGGTTACTGAGATACCAGCTTACATACAGTAGTTAACCAAAAACTGCAAAGTTGTAAAAGGGGCATAATTTTGTAAAGATATAGGTAACGCTTTATGATGTGTTCGTTTTAAGGACACTCGACTAATTAAAAAACGGAAACGAGCACTTTGACATTTTTGCAATCCCACTAATATAAAACCTCGAGAACGTACTCAATATTTCAAATTCGCTAAAGATATGCATTAACAGTAATTCATTCAACGGGTTTTAGATATGTTTTGCTATTGAGGTGTCTGTATTAAAGCACAGCACTTCAGAAACGTGTATAATTATAACGATACACCTGGCGCTATGTAGATTTGGATGGGTTCAATGGGAGAGGCGGTCTAGTGTATAAATGTGCCACCTTTTCAATACAAAGGTAGTGTGTACAAGCCCTACAAGGATTACCTTCTCATAAAATAAGAATTCTACATTTGAGAGAGGCGGTCTAGTGTATAAATGTGCCGCCTTTTCAATATAAATGTAGTGTGTTCAAGCCCTACAAGGATTACCTTCTCATAAAATAAGAATTCTACATTTGGGAGAGGCGGTCTAGTGTATAAATGTGCCACCTTTTCAATATAAAGGTAGTGTGTTCAAGCCCTACAAGGATTACCTTCTCATAAAATAAGAATTCTACATTTGGGAGAGGCGGTCTAGTGTATTAGTGAGCCACCTTTTCAATATAAAGGTAGTGTGTTCAAGCCCTACAAGGATTACCTTCTCATAAAATAAGAATTCTACATTTGGGAGAGGCGGTCTAGTGTATAAATGTGCCACCTTTTCAATACAAAGGTAGTGTGTTCAAGCCCTAGAAGGATTACCTTCTCATAAAATAAGAATTCTACATTTGGGAGAGGCGGTCTAGTGTATAAATGTGCCACCTTTTCAATACAAAGGTAGTGTGTTCAAGCCCTAGAAGGATTACCTTCTCATAAAATAAGAATTCTACATTTGGGAGAGGCGGTCTAGTGTATAAATGTGCCACCTTTTCAATACAAAGGTAGTGTGTGCAAGCCCTACAAGGATTACCTTCTCATAAAATAAGAATTCTACATTTGGGAGAGGCGGTCTAGTGTATAAATGTGCCACCTTTTCAATACAAAGGTAGTGTGTGCAAGCCCTACAAGGATTACCTTCTCATAAAATAAGAATTCTACATTTGGGAGAGACGGTCTAGTGTATAAATGTGCCACCTTTTCAATACAAAGGTAGTATGTTCAAGCCCTTGAAGGGTTACCTTGTCATAAAATAAGAATTCTACATTTGGGAAAGGCGGTCTAGTGTATAAATGTGCCACCTTTTCAATATAAAGGTAGTGTGTTCAAGCCCTACAAGGATTACCTTCTCATAAAATAAGAATTCTACATTTGGGAGAGGCGGTCTAGTGTATAAATGTGCCACCTTTTCAATACAAAGGTAGTGTGTTCAAGCCCTACAAGGATTACCTTCTCATAAAATAAGAATTCTTCATTTGGGAGAGGCGGTCTAGTGTATAAATGTGCCACCTTTTCAATGCAAAGGTAGTGTGTTCAAGCCCTACAAGGATTACCTTCTCATAAAATAAGAATTCTACATTTAGGACTCACTCCATTTTTATTGTTATAAAGAAGACACTAGGATGATGTTATGCTTTCACTTGAAGTCCTAACAGTTATAAAGAAGACACTAGGATGATGTTATGCTTTCACTCGAAGTCCTAACAGTTATAAAGAAGACACTAGGATGATGTTATGCTTTCACTTGAAGTCCTAACAGTTATAAAGAAGACACTAGGATGATGTTATGCTTTCACTTGAAGTCCTAACAGTTATAAAGAAGACACTAGGATGATGTTATGCTTTCACTTGAAGTCCTAACAGTTATCAAGAAGACACTAGGATGATGTTATGCTTTTCACTTGAAGTCCTAACAGTTATAAAGAAGACACTAGGATGATATTATGCTTTCACTTGAAGTCCTAACAGTTATAAAGAAGATTATAAAGAAGACACTAGGATGATGTTATGCTTTCACTTGAAGTCCTAACAGTTATAAAGAAGACACTAGGATGATGTTATGCTTTCACTTGAAGTCCTAACAGTTATAAAGAAGACACTTGGATGATGTTATGCTTTCACTTGAAGTCCTAACAGTTATAAAGAAGACACTAGGATGATGTAATGCTTTCACTTGAAGTCATTAATTGTCATCATAAAATGAAACATGTAATTTTGTTTATAAAAATGCTACAAAGGATTTAAATCATACATTTCAACACTAGGAAAAAATACATATTAACGTAATCCCATTTTGGGACCTTTCTTTTGTCTATAAATCTCCTGGCACAAAATTCGAGCTTTTAACTTGCACGCAGGACAGAATTTTCTCGTGTTTTTGCTGGTGTTGGATTTATGTACTATGCTCTAACGATACCCTGAAAACAGGAATACAACATTTTTGTAATTTCTTAAAATCTAAATATTTCGGATTTTCGTACCAGCTGCAAATTAGTCTAGAAGTAAAGCATAATGTTTATGTTCGTCAGATCACACAATGGGTATTCGGCTACCTACTCGTGTGAGCGATACCGTCCTCGTTAGATTTATATACATGTAGGCTTTAAAGGATGAATTAAAACAATGCAAACGTATTACACGTATTTGAAATTTTAAAGACAGATTCGTTTAAGGCAATGCATTAATTTGTACTTGTGAAAATATCAGTCATTAATGATATTGATATGACTTCAAAATTTGAAGAAATGTATCAAACTTGTGTATTTTGACGTTTGAGACGTATTTTTCTTTGTTAAAAGTTCAGATAACTGAATTTGCCAAACTCCGCGATAGAACCATAAATACTCAACTACAAAACGTATGGATCATAAAACTTCAATTTGTTTTGTTGATTAAATTTCAATTGTATGCACCCTGTCTTTGTACTTGATGATACCTCTGTCGATGGATGAAAATAAACAAAGATACCTACCCGTTTGCACATAGATACCGTCTCTTTATGTCAATGAACATTTATAAAACTTCCCCGCAGCGATATCTTCCTCATACACTAAATGAACGCATTGGAAGGTACCACTGTGCGGAGCAGAAAGGGTCAGACAAGCGTGGGTCACCTTAATAGGACAAAATTAACAGTCCTAAGCCACTGGAGGTTATATATCTACTGACCCTATAATATGCATGTCTTTGCCCCCAGTGGCTTGGGACTATTTATTATGCCATATTTAGGTGAACCACACGTGTGAGGAGCGTAGTAAATTATACGAACTAGATGATGGAGTACATCATGTAAAGCCTGACCTTTAGTAGATCTATATGAATAGAATCTTAACTTTTAATATGTAAAGAAGTGAGCGCAGGCCGTATTGACAGTTTTTCTTCCCTAGCACCCACATTGTATTCTCTCGTCTTCTTAAGATTATTCTTTTTCTACTTAAGTTTTTTTTCTAAAATCGACAAAACTTATACATGTACGGACCGCGCACCTGTGCATATGGTATGAACTTTCTTTTCTTCCCGAAAGGTAATTTGGACCCCTTTCTCCTGATCTGCGTATGTATGCGTATAGGGAGAGGCTCCGGCTTCATCAATTTGACTTATATCATATCGGGTAATATTCTTCCAACCTCCGATAAGGTAGTGCTCATTACGCGACTTATTTACAAGTGCATACAATATACACAGATTGGTTTGTTCATACTTCAGCTTACTCCACGACTTCAGATTCTTGATCGCCATTTGCAATACATGAATTCACAAAATGACGACAGACGCTAAAACAGATAAGGTGCTATTTAGATCAAGTTTAAGTATCAGACAGGCTGAAATAACTTTGAAACTATATACAAATAGTTACATAGAATAAGCGTAGGGTGGATCCATGATTTTTATCAATGGAACCCGCAAAACTGCAAAAAGTGTATAGTTTCACAAAGTTTTCCTTCCTTTTCACTTTTTTCGTTTCCCGCCATTTTAGTTCCGATTTTCAACATTTTGAGAATTAGCAAACTTCTTGACGCTTGAATATACCGACAAACCTGCAAACCTACTTGACGGGGTAACAATGAAACATTGTTGTTACTGTCAGTCTCAATTTCAATTTTTGCAGGGCCTATGGTCCTGTGTCTATTCGGTTTATAGGGGCGTAAGAACGGGGGCGGAGGCAAGGGTGCATGTACCCCCCAATCCTTCCCGGAAGTCGAGAAGCAGACATTAAGAAAAGGGAAAGAAAATAGGTAGTATCACAATGTCTATAGGCAATATCTATCTGTATATTACGCTGCAATAAAATATTAGTTCAACAGCCGAATTCATATCTTCTTGATGTGTGAATGCTTTAAACAAGACAAGGCAACACGTTTACTGCTTCTGAAGTCGAAATTTACTTGGTATATACACACATGAATAAGTCTATATTGATGGAATTTGGTAGCAAATTTGAAGAAAATTATGCTTCCAGTAGCTGGAGGGTATAGAAGACCCACGTTTTATCTTTATCTTGGTTTGTCATTGCATATTATCGCTAAAGTTTAGAAAAAGGGGCTGCGTTAATGTAATGTTCATTTTACTTTACTTTCAATTTTTGTGGAACAAAAGCAATGGCTAACACACAGAATACCTGATTTTCATTTTCTTAACAAAATGTCCCAATTTAATCCTAAATAATACCATTATTTATGAAAATAGATAGCATCGCCTTATATCTTCATTTTCGCGACAAAAAACGTATTTTTTACAAAATTTTTCAAATCATAAATTATGAGATAGAAATTTGACATGGTATGGCCTAATGCATTCAATACTAAAACTTTTCAAATCTTCATGTAAATACGGAATAAATATACGTTTTAGGTGTGAATATCCAGTACATCTACATGTATATAAATCACACGAGGACGGTTACGGTCACACGAGTAGGTAGCTGAATACCCTGTGTGAGATCATTTGTCGTGTTTATTTAAACTCAACGACGGCAGTAAATTTCCTTTTTTATTGTTACATAAAAATATTCCTTCATTTTCTCTATGACACAACAATAGAGACATATCTGAAGCTGACATGTCAGATGACATCTTATCAATGGCAGCAATAATTATATAGATAGAAAGTGAATAAAGAATGT
This sequence comes from Mercenaria mercenaria, assembly GCF_021730395.1. Taxonomy (NCBI): domain Eukaryota; kingdom Metazoa; phylum Mollusca; class Bivalvia; order Venerida; family Veneridae; genus Mercenaria; species Mercenaria mercenaria. Next base: position 67,583,524 of record NC_069375.1, read on the forward strand.
CATATATCATGTATATGCAAGTATAATATCAAAACACATTTTAATAATTTCCTGAGTTTACCAAATGAATATAAATAATTATGAATAACTTAAAAATAACTGCAGGACTAGAATCCTGTCTGGCATGTAAGAAAGATTAATCTTAATCAAACGAGATAAACTAGTGATAGAGTTATGTCCCCTGTATTGATAAAAATAATTCAAAATAAAACAACTTGATACAATACCTTTTATAGTGTACATGCATATCATTCAGTCGTCAATATGAATTTATATTTAAACACAAAATCTCTGAATGATACTAGATTACGTTAAAAATATAAAGTAAACATGACATTCTAACACGACCAGCCAAAAAAAACCAACATAGACGTAGAGCAAAATCTATCTCTGGATATTCTGCAATAAACCACTCGCGTGCAATCACGGTGGCGATACCCTGGGTATGCAGGGGTGCAAAATGGCGGCGGAATCTCTCGATTCAGGTAACATTTTTCATTATTACTGTCTTAATACTTAACCAATTTTAACGAAATAAGGACGAGTGCCCGCTCATAAGAATACTACACCCTCGGCTATAAAGCTTGGGCTCCTGAGTTTCGTAGTTTTTGTGAAAAGTGCAACGGCGTATTCTGACGGAAAAAATGCAACTGCTATGTAGGAGAGCATTTTTATGAAAATGATTAAACCAACTATCCCTGTGTGTTTCGAAAAACGGCTTGTAGGGCGGAACCGGGCTTGACATGTTCCAAAGCTGTTGTAGAACTTTAGCAAGTGAAATCGCCAGTTTTCAACAATTCCGGGCGATTGAAAGGAAATGCTATGTGGGGGAGGTGTTTTCATTATGTTATGTGGGGGTGCTTTTGACATGTGGGGGTGACTTAACTGGTTGCTAGGCTGCTAGAGGCACGCAGTGATATGATCATTTGATATATGAAGTATATATAATATGGCTAGAAATTATCTCAGTGGAAAAAATCTTTTCAAGAATGTTTCATTTTGAAGGTGGATGTGACGTACACATATAAATGCCTTCTACGGACACATTTGGGTACATATCTCTGGAACAGACTGTCAACTCCGTCCATTCAGATTCGTACTTGTTTTTTGATAATATTCCCTGTGTTTTTATCGCCATATCCGTTAAATCGGGGGCAGTATCTTTGTTGCTCTCTCTCTCTCTCTCTCTCTCTCTCTCTCTCTCTCTCTCTCCAAACGTATCAAATAAATAATTTGTTTCTTAATTGATGTCTTTGAAACTCACATACTTTACTCTTTGTCATATTACCTTTACATTAATATATAGACATGCTACCATGACCTTCAAGATAACCTTTTCACGGCAAGACACTTGGCATTTTTCCTATTTATCAAATTAATGCTAATGAATGATTCATTTCTTTATATATATATATATTTGAAACTCATACATGCTTCTACGAACTCGGCATTCAAGGTAACTTTTTCGAGGCCAAACACTTAGCAAATTTCTTAAGTTTTACCATTACTTTTTCATTTCTTTATGAAATCCCTCCATATTCACACATCCCATTCATTGTACATGCCCATTACATTGGTAAATAAACATTTGACCTTGGTCTTCGTTCTGACATATTTACACGTCAAGCACATAGCTCTTTTTCCAGCTTCATATTTCAACGGTGCTTCAAAAACACATCTTGTTTTTCTTAGTTTTCTCGTATACTTATAGCCAGTTAGCGTACTCCATGCCCCACCAAATATTTTATTTTGTTTTCGGTGCTCACGAGTGCCGTGGCAGTAATGTTCCTTATCTAACTTTCTGATTAACTGTTTTAACTTTGAAAAAAAAATGAAGAAGAATGTGTTAGTAGAAATATATAGTGAAAGTCAAAATCGTAGCATGATATTTCAAACTGAATTGTTGTATATTTGAAATTTAGCCTATGTATGTGAAAGAGTTTGACCCTTCAACATATTGTTCGAACGGCCAATTATTTCCCTATGTACTAGCAGTAAATGTATTCGGGCCAACGCGGTTCTTGCAATTTAAAAAAAAGAACTGAAAGGTTCTATACAATAATTTTATGCTTTACGCGCAGTTTCTTTTTAAAATAAGGATAGTGATATCGAAAATGTTTAAAATCGTTATTTAGACAACTGCTTTACCACTTTGAACCATAGAATATTTTAAGTTTCAACTGTCATGACTATATTTCAGTACAGTACAACTTCTAATGCCACCTTTAATATTTTTTTTCCAATTTCTTTAAAAGAGTTTTTATGAATGTTACCATCGCTGTTCCTGGTTGTGGAGATGCAGCTGATCAACTGATAAAAACCCCAGTCGCAAAATTCGCAAAAAAAAATCCAACAGCGGCAACGGAGATATAATGTGTTTTAGTAATATACGTCGGGGTTAGTCTTACTGAAACAGCATTTGTATTTCAAATTAAATTGTACTATTCTCACATGACATTTGCACCGGTGGTAAACGAGCCCGTGAAACTTTTTCTTCATTAAATAAAGACAATCTTTGTCGTATAATAGCTATACTGAAACAGAATTGCATTCATTTGAAAATGTGAAGTGATTACAACTTTTTAATATTAAAGTATTGAGTATGTAACATTACAATAAATGACTTACTATTGGTAATTTTGTAGTTGTATTGACCTGCCTAAAAGTAATATGTGTTTTCGTCCGCTGCCACTATGTGTTTAAAGGAATACTACAATAAATCACTAGAATTTGTCAAATGATACTATCACGCATCTATACGCCGCTTTTTGTTGCAAAATGACTATGTTCCGACTTTTAAAAGTAAAGGTGAAAAGTCAAATAAAAGTAAAGGTCAAATATTAAAGAATATAATTGAACATCTTGTCAACAAAGTTGTTATTTGATTATTAGCCAAATTGGTCAAGTACTAATTTAGAACAAGTTATGGCCAAATTTAATATAATCGATCCAGGCCCCTTATGACACCTATAGCTTTATATCTAGGTGTCGTATGAAAATGCACTCTCCAAAGGCCATAGCAGTATCGTCATCAAGTTTGAAGTTTCTAGTGCTAACGACGTATGAGAACAAACATGCAAAGACGAACGGACGGACATCATCACAATATAATATATAATATGCCTTTAACAGTAAAAAATATTTTTTGCTGGCTTTATTTGTCCGTATTATTGCGTGTCTCTAGCAGCCACTTGAGTCAAAGAGCTATAAAATAAATACTTCTTTGCTTGAGTCACCCCCACATGTCAAAAGCACCCCCACATAACATAATGAAAACACCTCCCCCACATAGCATTTCCTTTCAATCACCCGGAATTGCCGAAAACTGGCGATTTCACTTGCTAAAGTTCTACAACAGCTTTGGAACATGTCAAGCCCAATTCCGCCCTACAAGCCGTTTTTCGAAACACACGGGGATAGTTGGTTTAGTCATTTTCATAAAAATGCCCCCCTACATAGCAGTTGCATTTTTTCTATCAGAATGCGCCGTTGCAGTTTTCACAAAAACTACGAAATTCAGGAGCCCAAGCTTTATAGCCGACGATGTAGTATTCTTATGAGCGGGCACTCGTCCTTATTTCGTTAAAATTGGTTAAGTATTAAGACAGTTGTAATGAAAAATGTTACCTGAATCGAGAGATTCCGCCGCCATTTTGCACCCCTGCATACCCAGGGTATCGCCACCGTGGCAATGACATCATCCAATCCAGGTGCGTAGCACGTTCGTAAAATGTAGTTACCATTTTTTTCTAACACTGTTGATACTAGTATATCGTGTTAGGAACGAAATAAGTTCTCAAGTGTGATTTATCATACTTAGAATAACCCGTGTTTTTCTTTCCTATGCGAAACAATATATTACTCAGGCCTACGGCCTTCGTGATATATTCTTACACATACGAACTCAAAACTCGGGTTATTTTACGATAAACCACGTTTGGACACTTATTATTTCTTAAATAAAATTCTTCATTTTCCGTGGCATCAACAATAATCATTTGTAAATTCTCGTCGAAAATAAGTGAAAATAGGGTAATCTCAATCTTCTATTGTAATATGAATGATGGTTTTCATTTTGATAACGATAGAATAACTGGTTTAGTTAAATGTGGACTGAAATGTTATTGAGGCATTTAACGACAATAAATGTCCGTTTCGTATAATCGGCAAAGAAGCGGCTTCCCATTTTTGATGACTATTGCTGTCATATTACCAGGAAGCCGAGCTTTTATTTTGCAGCTAGCTTTTCGTGTTTTGGCGAAAGTCTAAGACCTAACAAGTTGGCGTGCTCAAGCTCTAGTCTTTTACGCACTGTCGACAGTGTCTCCTGGATATGGAGCTAGTTATCTGTGTTTTAGCTACCTTCTTAGCATCTCCTGCGCAGACATTTCATCTCTGAAAGATTCTTGCACGGTTGAACCGATGTCTTTCTGGACTTTGGTAGATTTGATGATTACTTTGCGATAATAACGGATTCTAGGCTTACTTTTTTCTTGATATTTTTAATATCCTGACTGGATAAAGTAATGTTACATTCAGGGTTATGGTTGATTCATTTTGCCACCACATCTTTGGAGGTCTTCAGGTATCACCGGGGATACCATCCACATCAAGATTGACCTTTCTACCGTACTGTTCAGACTCATTAAGCTCCCGTCCTGCTGCATTGAGCTTGTTTTGAGAATAGTGTTAGAAGAGTGACACGACTGTTTTTGTACATATTTAGGATATCTTTTCTTTGAAATGTATGCACCTCTTTCATAAATTCACTTTTGGGCTTTTGCACAATGTTAAAGCTTCTATATCCAATTTTGAAAGGAACCCATACTACAGTCGAGACTGCCTTAACGACCCCCTGAATTTAGCGACTCCCTGTCATATGCGACCCTATTTTATGCTCCGGACGCAATTTACTATTAAATGAGTCTGAATTAAGCAACCCCCTGCCTTACGCGACAAGCGACTGTGAAATCAGGCTCCCGAATCGATATTTAGACCGTTTTCAGCGACTTTGAGACGCTCCCTCGCAAGATTTTACACGATAGAGTTACCGTTCTTTATCTCGCGTGAAGTTGTTTGAGACGAGAACTTATTTGTTTACAAAATATGGCTGAAGAAAAACATAAAAAAGAACTGTCATTAAGGCACTTGAATTGCTCGATTAGGGAAAACCAGCGTATAAGGTCGCTGAAGAATTCGGAGTTGGTGCATAAATTAACTTTATTCCTGGTGAAACAAAACTATGGCGGTATTTAACAGGAAACGACGAAGTAAACACAGATTAAAGATGCAGTCAATAATCGAATAAATTAAAATGAACAATTAGAACATAAAATATAAATATCATCAACCTCAGTGTAGTTCAAATGGAACATATATATTTTACTGCTCCCCTTTATTTTCTTGCCAGATCATGAGCTTAAATTTGTTTTATCAACATCATATGAATGATGCAAATTATTTGAAATTTATATTTTATCAATATGCAATTAAAGAAATAGTATTTTATCATTTTCCACTCCTACCTTAAAAGAGGCCAATATATAAGTATCCGATATTCATGTACTTTAATTGGAAACATATTATGAAACCAGCGTCATCCTGTTAAGTAAGACTGTTTTAAGAGACTCCCTGTCATATGTGACCTTTTTCACTGCTTCCCAAAGACGGTCTCTTAAAACAGTCTCGACTGTATCTGGAAGGGGTTGGGTGGTCAAATGCTCGACTAAGATATTATCAACTCTTTAAGTCTCTGTAGAATGATAGGGCTCGAAATACTCAGAAGCCTCACTCTCACTTGTAATTTCAGGTTTCTGTTCTTGAAGATTTCATATAAAGCTTGGTGAGGATTCATTGCGTCTTCGTTTATGTATAGGATATAAGCCTCAAACGATCCAATATGTAAAATACTGGACTGTCCGAAGCGCGTTAGCGCTAACGCGCTCCGGACAGTCCAGTTTTTTACATATTGGATCGTTTGAGGCTTATATCTTACTTAAAACATTGTTTTTATGTCATAACCAATAAAGAAAATTACGTATAAACCATTGACGTGAAATATTGTTAAATTCATTCAGTTTTTATTCACTTTACAGCATTTAATAACAGTTGCTATATGATAATGAAATACTCTGTAGATCCTCATGACTATTTTACGCACGTTTTTCTCATAATGCACGACTGCGTTTTTCTCGGGTTTCTCGCCTTCGTAATATTGGACTTTCGTTAGCCCGGGATTCTCGTGATGCTATTAATTGTGTTTACATATGTACGGAATAAGCTGTAGTATTCTCATGAGTGGCGGCGGGAGGACATAAATTTTGTGACATTTTAGAAACAAAAAACTGGATTTATTTTAATTCATGGCAAGGGCAAGTTATTTTTATTTAAATGTGTACAAGGAAACATTTTTTGTGTTAAAATTTACAAGGGTATGGCGGATTAGGATAATGTTTCACTGAAAGCGTAGTTGGAATCGGACAGCTGGAGAAAATGACTGCTGCATGTGCACTTAGTGAGAAAATGGGTTGTTTGTTTACACGCCTGGCAATATACTGTTGTGATTTATTAGTTCAATGACAGTTTTTGTTGGGTTGTACATGAATTTGCCCGAAAATCTTCAAATTTAGTGCAAGAAGACTTACAGAACAGACATTTTTAATATATTATCGGATACAGCTACTGGTAAGTCCAAATTATGCTAAACTTGTGATATTATTTTCGTTCCTTTTTAACTGGTTAATACACGACGCATAGTGGCGGGGCGGAAGCTGAAACTGAACTAAGGAAAACTTGCTTTCAATATGAATTTTATCTATGCACTCGAAGCTACTCTTATTTAAGTTATTATCACAATGGATGTTTAATGTAGTCCCAACTGGAATACTGAAAAATATATTTGATATCATTCACTTTGAATTTATTAGATTTATTTTCACTAAAATCTCGGTATTTCATAAAAAATAGTATAAAATGAAATAGAATATACGAGTACAAAATTAAAAGATATTTCGACAAAACTAAGGTTCATGTAAGTACACGTGTCCCTTAATTGCAGTTGTTTTTCTTTTCCAAAAGGCAGTCTCACAGACTGAATAAATGTGAGCAAATGCTTCACACTGGCTTCAAATAGTTCTATAAATAAACGTCGGACTTCAATATTTTACGATTTTGACATTTCATATAGTCCGACGTTTTATCGAAAGTATGAATTTCCCGGTAGAGCTTTCCGCAAAAGTTCTTGCAGAAGGTTTTACAAGTTCACGGTAGAAGTGACTTAAAAGCGATAGCTAAATACCAACAACGGACAAAGAAACCTAATTTACACATCCATTGAACATACTGTCTTACTGAAGTTATTGAAGATCAGTACGCACTTTGAAAATGAAATTTACATCCATTCACTTCCACAACACAACACGAACTGTCAAATCTTCTTTATTATAAAGATTAATTTTAGACGAAAAAATATTCTCACGGTCGGATTTGAAAAAAAATGCGGCCCGTTACTAACGTATTGTCTATGTAGTATGCATATGTTTATAGTCGATGGGTGTAATCAGCATTTATTGGTTGTAATTTTATTAAAAGTTACTTAAATTAGTTGTAAAGTCCTATCAAAGCAGTTTAAAAGGCTAGTCCACATGAGTTCGGCGGTACCCATGTGTTAAATAATGGCCGCAGATTTTTACAAGTGTCGTAGGCTAAACGTATTTGTTTTCGTCTAAGCATGTATACTTGATTCTATATATTTATTCGGTGTTGTATTGTTCGTGATATTTCAATAAATTACGCTAGAAGTTTCTGTGAAATGCGCCGGGGAAGTGATTGGTGGTGCAGTTTTAGTTACGGTAAACCAATGTTTCACGTGTTTGAGAGTTTTCCTACATTACACTTCAATAAAATAAAGTCGTAATCTGTGCTATGCAAATGGCTGACATTCGATTAAACTTGACACAGGGACATGTTGAACGTCCAAATATTAAAAGGCGCCCTGTGCAAGTTTAATGTTATTGAACTATGGCTTCAAACACAAGAAATGAAGGCAATTTGTTCTACGTAGGGTGCTATAATCGTTTATATTTTGAAAGGAACATCCTGTTTTTTACATTTTTAGCTCACCTGAGCCAAAGGCTCATGGTGAGCTTTTGTGACCGGTCAATGTCCGTCGTCCGTTGTGCGTCGTGTGTCGTGTGTCCGTCAACATTTTCTAAAAAAATCTTCTTCTTGAAAACCACTGGGCAGAATTACACCAAACTTCACAGGAATGATCCTTTGGTGGCCCCCTTTCAAAATTATTCAAAGAATTGAATTCCATGCAGAACTCTGGTTGCCATGGCAACCGAAAGGAAAAACTTTAAAAATCTTCTTGTCCAAAACCACAGGGCCTAGGGCTTTGATATCTGATATGTAGCATCATCTAATGGTCCTCTACCAAGAATATTCAAATTATCCCCTAGGGTCAAATATGGCCCCGCCCCGGGGTCACATAGTTTATATAGACTTATATAGGGAAAACTTTAAAAATCTTCTTGTACAAAACCACACGGCCTAGGGCTTTGATATTTGGTATGTAGCATTATATAGTGGTCCTCTACCAAGATTTTTCAAATTATGTCCCTATGGTCTAATATGGCCCCGCCCCGGGGGTCACATAGTTTATATAGACTTATATAGGGAAAACTTTAAAAATCTTCTTGTACAAAACCACACGGCCTAGGGCTTTGATATTTGGTATGTAGCATCATCTAGTGGACCTCTACCAAGATTTTTCAAATTATCCACCCAGGGTCAAATATGGCTCCGCCCTGGGGTCCAAAGTTTTACATAGACTTACATAGGAAAAAAAGTTTAAAAATCTTCTTGTCAGAAACCACAAGACTTAGGCCTTTGATATTTTGTTTGTAGCATTGTCTTATGGTTCTCAACCAAAATTGTTCAAATTGTACCCCTGGGGTAAAAAGAGGCCCTGCCCTGGGGGTCCCATATTTTATATAGACTTATATAGGAAGAAACTTTAAAAGTCTTCTTGTCTGAAACCACAAAACCTAGGCTTTGATATTTGGTATGATGCATTGCCTAGTAGTCCTCTACCAAAATTATTCAAATTATGGCCCTGGGGTTAAAAGAGGCCCCGCCTTAGGGTCACTTAATTATTATATGAGTTATATAGGAAAAAATATTTAAAGAATTATCTGATCCTACTTCCAAGACTGTTTAATAATAATTACCTGATGACCCTAAGTAATATGATGTCACTTGACTGTGACCTTGACCTGCTGACCTACTTTCTTGTTTTTTAAGATACAGCCTTGAAATTTGGATGACATGTACAATTGTGCACACCGATTGTAAAACTGAATTTCATTGACCATGAATGTGACCTACTGACTTTCTTAATATTTTAACATCAGTTTGACATTTGAAACACGTAGCTTATATTACTCAGGTGAGCGATCCAGGGTCATCATGACCCTCTTGTTTTTCAATACGGATGTAATACTCAAATAAACATAAACTGTAACTGTCAATACCCACAACACAAATATGAGCTGCACCATGAGAAAACCAATATATCGGTTTTGCGACCAGCATAGATCCAGACCAGCCTGCGCAGTCTGGTCAGGATCCATGCTGTTCTGCAATGAGGACCATTAGCTTGTTACTTCCCTTGAAAAGTTGTAGGATAAAGCGCAAAGATAACCAAATACTACATTGGTCCCTTTTAGTTGGATTCCTCTTATTTTTTCGTTATAACCTATGTCAAAGATGTTGTGGTTGGTCAAAATAAATTTGCTTTTTATGCGTAAGTTTCTAAATAAAACTTATTAACCAAACCTAAATTTAACAGAGGGCCACTAAAAGAAAACCTGTCCTTAATCATTTTCCAATCCAATTAATTTTATCATAGATATTGCTTTTGAAAATTACAAAGAAGTCAACGATTAAAACAGAGGTAGGACCAATCTACTTCTTGGACATAATCAAGGGAAGTAACTGACTAATGTTTCCAATTAGACAAACTGTTTTCGAACAGTATGAATCCTGACCACACTACGCGGATGTGCAGGCTGGTCTTGATCCTGATCCATGCTGGTCGCAAACGCACTATGTTGGTTTTCTCACGGTGCGGCTAATATCATTTTCAGGGGTTTACATGAACATTCAGAAACGTGTAAGCATTTGTTTAGTTTTTTCTATGTACAGATGTACGGATAAATTCGGAAAATGTGGTTTGTGACATAACAAAAAATGAGCTATGTATACGAGGATGCAATGCTTCACTTAACTTTCGTAAATCGTAAATTATTATTACTATTATTTTTATGCTTCCCGAAGGGCAAGCATATAGTTGACTCTTTGTCCGTCCTTCCGTCCGTCCGTCCGTAGTATAACTTGAAAAGTATTAACGACAGTTTATTAAAATTTCACATAATCATAGAGGCCATTGCGACAAAAAGCAGTGTCAAAGAACCATAACTCTACCTTACCTAGCTCCCTTTATTATACAAAATAAGGCTTGTCCGGAGCATTACTTGTAAAGTATTTATGACATTTCATTTAAACTTCACAAAATCATAAAGGCCATTAACAGTGCGGCCTCAAAGAATTATCATGATTGGTCTTATAAAACTGCTTTTTAAACAGAGAGCAATAAATTCTTGCACATTTTTTAAAACTGGAAACGTAAACAATATTGAGGAAACTGTTGCTCCAGGAAGTCGTCGTTTCGGAAGTAAGACTACGTTGACGCATGCAAAATATGTATAATGCTATTTTTTTAAATTTTTGCGATTTTGTCCATATATATTATGCATCTAGATCTATACATAAAACTTAGTTTTGATATTAATTTTCCTTTTTATTATCAGTACTGTGTTATTATATTGGACTGCTTTCATTTGATTACAATATTTCTATATGGAATTACACTACATGTATAGATAAATATTGGACAACACGAATACATTGATTCTGTATATAAATCGTTTTCCTCGTGCTGTCCAATATTAAATACACAGTCCAATATTAAAATAATATTGGACTCCACGTGGAAAATACTGTACTAAGTCCCAGCGAGAACAAAGGAGTGACATCATGACAATGTTTTAATCATTGAATATTCACAATAAAAGCAAGAAGGTTGTCCATACTGCTCAGTGGGCGTGATTTTATCATCAATAGAACACACCTACTGCGCAATAGAAGAAATATATCAACAAGCTAAAGCTTGTACATTTAAAAGTGTTGCCTTGGTTTCACAAATCAGTTCACAGTAATGGTAGTGTAACTGCATAAGAAAACACGTGATGTTGGGGATATAGAATATTGAAGATGAAATTAGGAAAAAGGAAGGTTGTGTTTTATCTATTTTTTGTACTATGTACTGTTGTTATTGCTTGGAACTTCTATGTTACTATTAAACGACCACAGAACGGTTATAACATTAACAATCAAATGCATTTAAAGGCTTCTTTGCAAAATCATGAATATAATGGTAACGTCTCATCAGAGAGAAATTACTCCAATAGCACAGAACAACGTCGAATAGAGTATGGAATACAAATGGGTGGCGAACAAATCAGAATCATTACCGAGACTCTACAGGAAAAGGGGAATTTATTGGTTTGGGGACTTGGAAACGACAGTCCATACTGGCACAACAGTACAAAAGGAAAAGTCGTTTTTATAGAAGATGATATTCCTAAGCGGAAAGCAGGTATAATGTGGTACGATAAAATTGTAAAACAATACTCATTCCTGGAAGTCTACCGTGTACATTATACGACAAACACAGTCAAATCATTCAAGAAATATATAAACAGTCCAGAAATATGGTTCGAGCTAGACTTGAGTAATCAATTACCAGCTTCTGTTACACAAACACACTGGCACGTGATTATCATTGATGCTCCTCTTGGTTGCTGTCAAAAGGGTCCAGGACGATATCAGTCAATCTACACTTCGAGGGTACTCGGAAGCAAAGGTACACATGTATTTGTTGATGACTTTGAACGTAAAGTAGAACATGAATTTTCCATCAAAGTCTTTGGAAAACCAGTAGAGGTAATACAAAGACGTTCTACAAATGCTTCTCGTGCGAATGAACAAGCACATTTTATTTTCAGTTCATATAACCAGACAGGAATGGGACAACGTAAAAAAACAAAGCCAGATATTTTGATTACACCAGTATTGAACATAGCCGAGAATGTGAACAATAATTAGAATATACTGCTTACAGTAAATAACGGTTACTTTGACTTTTTCGAAAACTGGTGGTGGCATTTCAAGAAACTTGATATTACTGTGCCAGTATCAGTTATTGCAGAGGATGATATCGTGTTTGAAAAACTAACCAATTTAAGTGACAGCTCAATTAAGGTGCATAGAAGTGAACATATATCCATCAGTAAAGCCGTCAGTTATGGTAGTAGTTTCTACAAGAAGATGGTCGCAGTACGACCAACGTATATTCTGATGTTTTTAACGAATCGAACTAATGTTATCTACTCTGACGTAGACACTGTTTGGTTACAAAATCCCTTGCCTTATCTAGAGGGAAATTTTGATATAAAGAGTCAGATGGATGGTCAGTTGGATTCAAAAATAAGTTTCTGCACAGGGTTTTTGGCCATCAGAAGTAATAAAGAAACTTTGAAATTTATACAAATGTGGGAGAATGCCTTAAGACTTAAGCCTTTTATGAATCAAATAATATTTAACAGTTTGGTGAGAAAATCATCTATAAATATAAAAGCGTTAAACAGCAAAATGTTTCCGTCAGGAAAACAATATTTCAATCAGTTTTCAAAAGAAGAACGTTTAGGAGTTGTAGTTGTACATAACAACTTTATAATTGGGCATGATAAAAAGGTGAAGCGATTCAAAAATATGAACTTGTGGGTTAACGAAACTTTGTCTTAGAGAGGTCTCGGAAGAAAGAATTGACTTTTACATTTTTGATAAAATTAAAAGCAATTAAGTTACAGTTATGGTTTTTTTTCTTTCCTTTTCAAACACCTTTGCGAATACTTAATTTTAAAGACGGTGAAAATAAGCTATGAAAGGGATTTTTTTGGTTCAGTTCTGGCAAGTCGAATAATTTTTCTATTTTTTGTTAGACTGGAGATTTGCAACTTTTTAAAGTATCTAATGCAATTTAGTTAATTATTGGTCATAAGGCGATTTTGAAGCCTTTTATTGCGAGTGACACCCCAGGTAACCCTAAGGGCATTATTTCAACAGGGGTTGACACCTGGGTAGAAATACTGACCTTTCACAACCCAGCTGGATTGCTTCCACAAATGAAAAGACAAATCTACGCCATAAGGAAGGCTCGGACCAATATTGGTGAAGGACATGTGATGCGAAGCTAGCGAACTCTTTGTATTTGTCTGTATTTCCTCTATTGATATCTTAGAAGAAACGTGATACAGTTCGGAAGTTTATAGAACTCCCGAAATCGACACATAAGTTTGGTTAAGTTGAAGTATAAGTAAAAGAGTTGAACCTATTTGAAAACAGAAATTAAGTTTTACATATACAACTATCTCCAATGAAACTCAATAAGTGGATTGTCATAAAAGTAGTTTCCAGCTAACTCTTATTCTTTCTTCTTAATTTCGATGAATATACGTTAAAACTTAAAATAAAACTCTCTTCATTGTGCAAAAGGAATATTTTTAATTATTGATGTTTTTATGAATTGATTTCTTTCCCTTTTAATAAATTGTACCGCGCAAATTAAACAATATTAACCACAAATAAAGATAACAACAGAATATTTGTAATTCATAATCTTATTTATAAAAACTTTATCCAGCCATAACAGCTTCAGAAATATACCAGCGTCGTTTGAATGTGACATTCACTACATGCCTCTTGTTCTTGTGTCTCTTATTTTCATTGAATTTTAAAACGTGCAACACTCTAAAACGAAAAGATTATAGTTATGATTTTATAATAAAGAAATTTGTATTAGTGCAAAGGATCTTAAATGATATTTCGTATCTAACAGTTAATGGATTGTGATAAAATAAATTATCATTAATAAATTAAAGACTTTTCTTTCTAAAACTTTATATAATCTGAAGAAAATCAATTAGATCTTGACACTTCACATTTTTGTCGATGTCATGTTTATGATCCGTTATGTAGATTCGCATATTTGTAACTGCGAATTAAGTAATTTTAGGGCGAGCCGATTTTTAAATTATTACAATTTTAATATAAAAAAATAGTTGAACAAGGTATAATTATATGTTCATTTATTTATTACAATATCAATAGCATATCATTTCACAAAGACATTCCAGTTAACCGCAAACGAGAACTTGATTGAAAACAAGACTACGACAAGTTACCACCTTAGATATACTTTCATCTGCTTTCTCGATAAACAGAACTTGCAGGTGATTTTAATGGTATCATATAATAATAGGCGACCCATATTATCTGCATATTGTATTGACCTAATACAGTTTTATTATCTTTGAACATAATATCGATAAATTCATAGACTCAATAAATGCTAGCCCTGGAGGTAGGTTACCTTGTTACCAAAGTAAATTCAAATAAGTTGAATGACAGCAATATTTTTTTAATTTCGTGTAATTCAATATTTCAACTGTTACAATCTCAATTTTGTTTATCTCTGTTCCTTTAGGAACATTCTTTATCCAAGTTTGAAGTACATGACCCTCCAAACGTATTTTATATTGAAAGAAATAAGGCTATTGAACACTTTTCAGTGTATTTTGGTTTCATGGTTATACATAGAGGACTGCATAACTGATACTTTTACTTGTCCGTGCGTTTACTTTTACAATATAAGCTTAAAATGTCTTTGTCACGGGGCTTGTGTTACCATGGTAACGCATTTCTCGCTTAACATCTATGTATGAAAACGGGATTTTCGACGGATTCAGTGCCAATCTGTTAATAACCAATGGGGAATTTTAGAGTAATATTATCTTATCAAAATACCAAGCACTTTACATGGTACCCTATATTTCTTAACGTTTAAAGTAACCATGGCAACAGAGATATTTAAAATAACTTATATATTGCTTTTTATTGTAATTTCTTATAACAATATTAAATGAAATTATCTTTCTTGCTAATGTAGCTTTAAATCCTTTAATTTCTAACGTCAGTATTTCCGTATTACTTGCATTGATTTAAACACATTTCAAAGCTTAAAATGTTTACAGCAGTACCTTCGTCTGACATTTTTATGGAAAAATCATTGAGGGTGCTACTATTATTCTCAAGGATATTGTTGAAAAGCAAATAAAAAGCCGAAGATGTGTTCCTTAAATAGACCAGTGTCAATCTTTTTAATTTTACATTTAGACATATAGGTCATTGGCTTCATTTTCATTGTAATATTAATTTAATTCAAGAAACCACAATTTTATACTGAAATTTGAACAGTTTTAGAGCTTAGTGTTAGTATATATAAGTACCAAATCATTAACAAAAACTAAAAAACAGGTATTACAAATCAAACTGCTCATTTTTCATTTGAAAATGGCCGCAATAAGTAACCTTTCACCCAACTATATTTCCAATAACATCAGTTACCACCATCAATGGTTCTACATTCCGCATAACATTTCAATATAACTACAAAAAAGAAGCAAAACATTGATAACTATTTAGGGCGAAAGACTAAAAATATTACAGCAAATGTTTTTTATATAGTTCAGATAAAGAAAATACACGGAATTACGTACTTTCAAAATAAAAGATATAGATTTTGCGCGGTAACTGACACGTGACGTCAGGACGTCAATGATGTCATTTATAGACAACAATGTTATGAAGCGTTTCTGCGGTAATTATTTATTTATTATTTCTGCATTATTTAACCATTAAGCATCAGAGCGAAGACAGGTTTATGGATATTTTACAGAAGAATGGATATACAAATACATTTAGTTTGTCGAAAACGTCATCGTCAATCGTCACGTAAGCTTCCGGCTGGGCATGCGCACATACAAATATTAAGGTAACCTACGTCCTTAAATGAAGGATTCTTATTAAAGTTATATCCAGGTCAAGGAGATATTTATTATGAATATCATGCTGTATCGTTTCCACCAAAGGGGTCCGGCACATGAGTGGATTAAGTTTAATGGCTTATTTTTGAGTCCTAGAGCCATAATTATGTAAAAAATCATACTAATATAACTACTCCTTAGACAAGGGTTTTACCCCGCAGAAGCTATGTTTTCAACAACTTTCTTTACATGGCCAGGAAAAAAAATATTATCAGCTTTTTTCCCATTCAAACATTGCATTCAGTTATTCAAATGAATCAACTTTTAAAATTACCTCAACATATTTTCATATATTTATCTGTTTTTCGACAATTCGTCATCATATAAAGGTCGTTTGTACAGGCCCTACAAGGATTAGATTCTCATAAAACAAGAATAACGATACTAACATTTGTACTAACCCAATTTCTATTGTTATGAAGTTGTCATAAGGAAGTCATTAATTGTCCCGAAAAAAAAATATACAGTTCTATTTATAAAATGAATTTAAGGGATTTAAATCATACATATATAAATAGCAATACTATGGGGCAAAGAAAAAAACATTAAAAGGGGCCCTCTCTGCTGGAACTGGATGCTGGAACATTTTGTCTGACACTCCGGGTTGTAAGATGATTCGCTTACAGTAATTCATGAATGAATGCGTGAATTCATATGCTACTATAATCAAAAAGTGCTAAAAAAATAAGCTTTCGTTTCACTTAATTTCATCTATTAATTGAAGAATTTGACAGGCAAGAAAACGAATCTATCACTAGTTTTAAGTGCTCACGGAAATATGCGGCTCTCGAGAAACTGTTAACGGTAACTTTGCGGAGCCTCGTTACCGGCTTACATTTATTCTCTAGGCTTTTTTTCTATCCGCACCTTCAAACAGTGAAAGATACACTGAATACAATAACACTGTGACTCGGACATAATGCGTTTTGTTGGACCAATAACCGGTTAATACAGTTTTGCCACTGACCATTCCATGATGGTTTTCACCATGTTCTTTTTTTTTTGGGGGGGGGGGGGGATCTATTGTTTCACAATCGATCCAATGTTAAATGTATCCAATGTAGAAATATGAAATATCCTTACTGCAGAACGAACAAAAGTAGCGCCGTAGGTACAAACAATAGTTCCGTGCTATACATTCATTTAACCATAAAAATATAATTATTTTGCCACGACGATATTTTCAGCTGTCGAACTTCAATTTTAACGCATTTTTTAAAGCCAGTATAATATACGTATATGTTGATTTTTATTCTGACTGCAGTATCATATTGCCCGCCCGCTTAGCTCAGTAGGTAAGAGCGTTGGTCTACGGATCGCGGGGTCGCGAGTTAGATTCCTCGGGCGGGGCGTATGTTCTCCGTGACTATTTGATAAACGACATTGTCTCTGAAATCATTAGTCTTCCACCTCTGATTCATGTGGGAAAGTTGGCAGTTACTTGCGGAGAACAGGTTTGTACTGGTACAGAATCCAGGAACACTGGTAAGGTTAACTGTCCGCCGTTACATGACTAAAATACTGTCGAAAAACGGCGTTAAACCCAAAACAAACAAACAAACAAAGCAGTATCATATTAATTTGCAAATCTAGGTCACTGGATCAACGCCGAAGGTATAAAGAGATTTACTGGCTTATATATTTACGAATATTAGCGGACAGGGGAAAGTTGTGAGTTGTAAATATTTTGAATGAAAAATATTTGTTCGATTTCGTAGATGATTTTAATTTTTTAATTATTCATTCCGTCAGTAGCGTTTAAATACAAATGTACATGTATTCAATCAAAATGTTGATACAGTAATGTAATGACGGCGCTAGGCTAGGAACATAACACATTATTTTTAAATCAAAGGTCTACTTTGAACAGCATGTTACACTTTACTATTGATTATTCTCCTCGCCTAATTCATAGATGTGTTACTCAGTTTGCATGTCTATATCGGATTGACACCAGTCGGACCGATATAAAATATGACCCAAACTATTTATTTTCCTAACGATAAGGCATAGTGTTATGTGTGTAAGATATGATTAAACATCCCCTCAGTCAGTACCTAACCGTTCATATATGTTAAACACATAAAAAAATAACAAAGGTCAAGTATTGGCCAGATGTCGTAAAATGCAACTTAAATGTAATAAATATAAGCTGTTTGGCATGCCGATTTCAATGTTGATGATTTGTTTTGTCAATAACAGGGAACTGCGTGGAAGACAAAGTATACCCATTGACGGATAGAAAGTTTAATACCTGATCGATACTGGACCTTGACATGATATTGTTCCGATTTAAAACCAGTGAGCAAAAAAAAATGGTCTGACATCATTTTACGATATTTGTTCCATATAAAAGAGCCATTGGTTCAATGATGGTAATAAGATATGGACGTGCTGAATCGTTTTCAAAACGGAACAGAAATTATTTCAAGGACTACATCTTCAGCTGTCTTTACAGACGTTCATTTTTGAAATTTGAAGAGAAATGTTGTTTTATTTTTTGAAAAAAATATATTACGTACTAGTAAATCTAACAATTTGTTTATAAATGCTTAAAAGCAACAGGTTCAGTTAAACGGTCACAAGTATTCATTAATGCAATTACGGGCTAATACTGATGGCGGGTTATGATTTTATCGGTCACGCAAAATATTGCAAAGGGCTCTGTCTGAACTTACTTGCAGTATTTTAACTCGTATGTAGACAGAGTATAGCTTACAGATAACAGATCAGAGGCTAATAAGTTATATGTTTCGAGAAATAATTGACGAGGAGTATGTAAACATTCATATTTTACATGCGGAGAAGGCAGTGGCTAGGTAGCCGGTTCCGTCAATATCAAATCGCTAATGTTAATTGATAAATGATAAATGCTAATCGTCAAAATCTTGTACAATCTGTGTTGTTCAAAGACAATCTATCCTCCAGTACTTTCAGTCCTTTGATTGCTATTAAGTCTTAATTGTCTGCATGTTATACTTTGTGAACTGTTGTATATATTTTCATAATGAACACATCCAAACATACACCGTTGAAAAGTGTAAGTTAGCTGTCTTCTTTTAACGTGTCTGTTCCTGCTCAATCTTTGTCCTTGTAACTGTTATAGCAGCTACTCTTTTAATGTGAACACGTGATGTGATATCATATTGTTCAATGTGCCATGTACCTTGTCAGTACAAATTAAAATGATTGTCAACGTCCTAGTAGAGGAAATATAGCAACCTTTTTAAATTGACAATAGGTTTTTGCGAGTTTATTAGACTGATAAAAAGACGGTCGGAGATTAGAAGCGAATACGAACTCTCACGTTCAAAATGATCCTTATGTACATAGTCAAACAAATTAATCCGGAAAAGGAGCTTGGCAACCAAACTGGATAACAAATACAAGTAACAATACGATTGTCACAGTACAATATATCCACAAGGTCAACAAGATCATTAGCTTGTTCCAGTAATAACAATGAAATGAACATGAATAAGATAAACACTATAAGTAAGAACAGTTGTAGTGGGGATTTCAGTGCCAATGGAAATAATACATAATACAATTATATGAATACCCAAATACAAGCCACGCCCCTCTAATGCAATATAATAGGATTTTGATAAAATATGATCAGTCTGTATCCACAACTGAAATCAGCAAAAGAAAGTGGAAAAAATGCAATACTCGTCAGGGACAAATTGTTTAATGATTACCTCCCAGAGAGATAAAATTGATAAAACACTGCCTTTTTAACACAGGAAAAAAGTAGAAAATCATGACATAACCAGAAGGAAGTGTACAAAAACAGCATCACAAGATAGACTATTTGATATAGTAGAAACATACAAAATACAGATTTCCAGTAAACAAATAAAGCAAATCAAAATAGGTTCGATGCATTGGCAAAATGTGACAGTGAATAAAGAAGGTCTTGCAAAAGAGAATCTAGAATTGCTTTAACCACAAAAATTCATGTCTAACTACTATTTAACCCTACGTGAAAAGATATTTTTATAATGTATATTCAAACTCTGGAAAGACCTTTGAAGTCATTAAACAATCTGGTGAAATCCTATAAAAAAAAAAAACTGCATGCTTTCTTCTGTCAGTACATAAGATTCCTTTCTAGTCTATATACCTCTTTTTCCACATTATGCTATAAATGTCAAACTAGCGGCTTTGATTAATGGCACTTTCAAATGGGAGAATATAACATTTCATACAGTTTAATTCAATACAGTTTTTTTTACTTGCAACATTGTTAAACGTACCATGTGAACCTTTGACGTCATTTATAAATGTCCGAATAGGGCATACAGTTTCCCGACAGGTAATTTATATTTTGGCGGGAACTACTTGTGCCTAACTTGTAGTTTTGTTTTTATCTTTATGGTTAAGAAAGGCTTTTACATTTTACAGTCAGACGTGGTAACTATATATAAATTAATTCAAAATGCATTGAAATAACACATCTCCATATTTAAGATTGATTAAAGTAAACAGATTTACTTTAGTGTTATAATCAACTCCAGGAATATCCTGCTTAAATGTTCCTAACGTTATTCATATTAAACAATTTATAGTCACATTTGTGACAAGAAATATCAAAACACGGCCATTATGAGTAATTATTTAACAGCTTCCGCGGCAATTATCGCCGTTGTTGCATTTGGTAAAATAATAAAATGTTTTATTACAAGAGGATATGACACGGTTATTTGGGGTTACTGTGTATGTTTGGTGTTCAGTCCTTTCTTAACTGGAATCTACACTTTACTCTTTGATTGGGTCTAACGAAAGAGGTGGAGGATGTCATGATAGGCAGTTCTTCAAGCCCACTGGAAATTAGCTGCTATGATAATTGTCTGTTGTCCTGATTCGTCGGGTCCTTAATCATGTTCTACTGTTGCTCTGCTTTCTGCACCGACATGGAGTACACGCACTTATGATTCGTTAGTAAAGGCTTTATGAAGATCCTATAGATGCATATCAAAATGTATTAGCGAAATGTAAATTGCATTGTCAATTAGATTGTTAGGGTTACAAATAAAACTGGTAAAAAGGACTCAATACATGTTTTTCTATAAGTGTAAACATATGAATATTTAAAATGCCAAATCAGCTTGTTTCGTGGCATTATACCTGATATTATTATTCAACTTTACAATATTACACACTGTATTATATCAATTGCAAACATCATATGAAACAGACAGAGCTAATACAAAACATAACTGAGCCAATATGAGAAAAACAGGGCCAATACGAGAAAAACAGGGCCAATACGGAATTCAAGCATTTTGATTGGTTCAAAAGAGAGGGCCAATACGGAGAAGCCACTTCCGTTAGATTTTTAAATGACGCCATTTTGTTTTACATCAGAGTTATAGATTACATTTTTTTCACATTTTGACAAAAAAAATCATCCAACATGTTCATTTAATAACCAAGTATGACTGAGCGGGATGTACGTCTTCAGTAAGAGTGAGGTTGGGTGCGCACCATAAACCGGTTTAAGCTCCCCAGTGGTGTTTTTGACACTGACCGTTCCAAGGCGGTGCCCCACTGTGTTCCTTTGTTTGTTCGTTTTGTCCTGGTGTGTTGGCTTTGTGTGTGTGTGTGTGTGTGTGTGTGTGTGTGTGTGTGTGTGTGTGTTCCTTTGTTTGTTCGTTTTGTCCTAGTGTGTTGGCTGTGTGTGTGTGTGTGTGTGTGTGTGTGTGTGGTGCACGCGTCTGCGTGCTGTGGGTTTCGTTTTGGGGAGGCTGCGTTTTTGGTGCGTGGCATTCCCTGTTTGATATTTGTCTTTGTTTTTTTTTTCAGAGATTACAACGGTACTTTCGCTTATTCGGTTTTGTGTAGAATGCAAGTGTTTCCTGTCAGAAATTCTGGCAGTTGTCAAGGAAAATAATAAGAAAATATGGAAACTCAGATTAATTAAAAGGATGAGACTTATCTTTAACAGATATTTTGATAGTGTGGACTATTTGTGCAATGATAAATAGCGATTCAAGTGCTGGATAGTGGATGAATAAATTGGCGAACAAGAGTGTCACTGTCAGTTGTGAACTGCAAACAATTTCGGATAAGAATTAAACGAGGCATGGGACTATATAATATGTGCTTGGTTGGTTGTATTATCTTGATCAACACATATGTGTATAATTTTGTGTCTCGTTGCTTGCAGCCTAAAAGGAAATGACTTTTAAAGCAGTTTTTATCACAGTTCAAATGATATGATACTCGCTAAAGTTAGTAAAGAAAATAAATAGGAATTCCAAAAAATAAGGTAAGTTCTAGTTACTCTTGATTTTGACGCATTAAAAGTATCTCTCAAAATAATTTTCAAGTACCTACATACAACTCATTCTGTTTTACTAGCGAAAATGATCATGATTTCTAAAATACGTCTAAACTGTAAACAACTTGTCAAGATTTTTTACCTGAACGTGCATAGCTGTCATAAGGTAACTCACAGAGTTCTTATACTGTTACCGCCAACAGTTGAAAGTTGAATAATAATATTATCATTAATCAAGCGATTTCATATTGGCCTAGTTATTTGTCCTCGGGCAGTCGTATACGACAACCCTTGGACTAATAACAAGGCCAATATGAAATTGCTTGATTAATAACATTATATTATAAGCCGTTTTATTGATTTATTCAGACATTGTTTAGCAGTATTATTTTCATAATCGGTCGCTATATTGATGACGCCATTGATCCAGTTGCGGTCTCCAGAAGAAACATGTACAATGTATAATGATTTTGTCTTAGACCAATAGATAATTTGGTATCTGTAGCTGGATTTTTCATTTTCATTTTTGAAAAGCAGGAAAATGACGTACTGATTTCTGAAAACAATTACACTTTTAACAAATTACAAGAGGATCATTTACTATTAATAATGAAAACAATTGTCCAAATGTTAACGAATACTGAAAATTTTAATTGATTTTAATAACCCGAAAATAGCATGTAGTCTCAAAGGCAATGTTGATAATTTTATAAGTGTATCAGATACTTTTGAAGTAGCGAAAGACAGTTTTGGACTTACCTAGTCTATTATTGGACTTACATAGCACAGTTAAACTTTGTCTTAAGTTGTGCAGAAAATCTCTGCAGAAGACTATACTTACGGAAGATTTTTATAAGGCTATTGTCGGGTGATGACGATAAGCCAAAGAACTTTTATGAAAATATTAACTTGGTGGCAATAAAAATATTTTAGATGAAGGTGAACGCAGTGAAGGAAAAATCTTTCCCAAAAATATTCAAAGTAAGGTCTTAAAAAATAAATGGCATTTTTCAAATTCTTGTGAGCTAGCATTTGGCCAAAAAGTTAAATAAATATGATAAAACCAAACAGCCTAAAATATTCAAAACTTGGTTTAGAAAGGAATGTAACAGAGCTCGAAATAGATATCATATTGCACGCAAAGTGTATAACTCAAACAAACCTGAGCTGAATAAAAATGTTCAAAAAACTGTCCGCAAAAAATGTAAAAATACATTATCACTAATTTTTAGAAAGATATAAATTAGAAAACCTATCTTGGTATCTACCTTTCCTTGCAATTTTCTGTCTTTCTAAATGATTTCAAGACATTTTTGAAATGAATGTTTCAGACGCTGTTGGAATAAAAGGTAATATTACCTATAAAGAGAATGTATTCCAACTTTTCATTATTTCGTAATGCGGATGACACTGTTTTGGGTAAGCAGTAATAGTACTGTCTTGAAAGAAAACGCTACGTTTTTAAGGAATATTGTGACAAATGGAAGTCAACGGTTAATTGTTATAAAACTAAAATACTTATATTTGGGTCTTAATGTAAAATCTTCAACTTTTGAAGGAGCTAACCTAGATATTATGAATGAGTACAAGTATCTTGGTATCTACCTTTCCAAACCCAAAATTTACTTAAAAGCGAAAAAACATATAGCTAAACAAGCGAACAAAACAATGTGTTTACTACTTAAAAATAGGGTTTTAAATCTTCCAACAATATACAGATTACGTTATCTAATAAAATTATAAATGCCATATGTATACCAATTACATTTTAGAAAGAGTGCAGTTTAAATATCTAAACCAACATTTCAACTAAAAAGATCTACACCAACTCACATAATATATGGAAAACTGAGCATAAAACCGCTAAAACCTGATATTAATGAAAGAATAATTAAATTTTGAGGTAAACTAAATGAGTTTAGAAATCATAAGTTATCAACTCACATGTATAGCTGATTTGGACTGCAACAGCAAGGCCTTTTGAGACTTACAAATATTATCAAATTTCTGTGTTGAAACTTTATAGTATACACGAAAAATTCATGAAAGCTTTGGCAGATGCTGCAACTGAGGTATAAGGCACCGAAAGTGCATGGCTCCTTACGGAATGGTAATGCAGAATAACATATAAACAATGAAATATCAGAAAGGTCAAAAAGAAAACATAACATAAGGAGTAAATATACACCAAGCTTTTATTCTTGATTGAAAAGTCTATGTCATTTGCCCATTGCTTTCACCAATACAGCAACGCTTAGAGAGTGTAAAAGCTGTTTGGAAATATCAAATTGATAGCAACTGAGCAATAAAACATGATTTTTAGAGTTAGGTACAGTACAATTCATTAAGCATGGGTTACATTTACACATAAATGAATTGAAATTTTGAAATACGAAAATTTAGCATTTTCTGCATTTTCCTCATGTCTTTTTCTGCAATCAAAGGCAAATAAGTCACTTCGCAGGCAAAGCACAGAAAAATCCTTATAACTCAGCGATGTCTTGTCATTTGGCAATATTCTCAAAAAATGGGATTTGTCTCTCTTCTTGTATCAAGAAATGTTGTGGTTTTCCGCAAAGATGGTAGATGCAAAATGTATAAGATTCTTCAAAGTGCATATGAAGAGGTATATTTTTGTAAAAGTATGCTACAGAATCAAATGTCTTACATCATGTCAGTATATGTTTATAGTGTACACATTATACCCTTTACTTTTAGTTCAGTTGATATAAAAACATTGAAATCCGCCTATTTGTTCTGTAATTGGCTAACTATTTCGGGGATGTAAGACCCATTTATAAGGCTAACTGTTAGCAAAAATATATCAAAATCTGTTTGTACTAGGAAAACAAACTTAT
Source organism: Mercenaria mercenaria (assembly GCF_021730395.1). Lineage (NCBI taxonomy): Eukaryota > Metazoa > Mollusca > Bivalvia > Venerida > Veneridae > Mercenaria > Mercenaria mercenaria. The sequence goes on from NC_069375.1 coordinate 67,608,735, forward strand.
GGAGACCGCCACTTTAATACAGATTTTCTGCTTGCAACATTGTTGCACATTTTAACATGTCAACCTTTGACACAGTTTTTAGAGCCATTTCTTTTCGTTTGGACATCATTTATGTCAAAATATGGCGTGCATTTCCTAACAGGTAGTTTGTATTTCGGTTGGAACTATTTGTACCAAACTTGTTGCAGAGATTTTTTTATGGTTAGAAAAGGCTAGGTTTTATACAGTCAGATGGGGTTACTGAATCTAGATTGATTCATGCTTTCTCAGTAATCAATTGTTGCTCGAGTATTTGGTTATTTTTATGCTGGGATGTGCTTTGAAATAAAACTTAAAATTCGGACGCTTCTACATCGCTTTTGAATCACATATCTCCATATTTAGGATTGATTAGAGTAAACAGATTTCATTCAGTGTTGTAAACTTTCAGTATTTAGAATGCAATCTAATGAAATACATAATCATGCTTTAGCAGGACTACCGTTATAATCAATAGCGGGAATATTCAACCAAATGTTTCTATCGTTATTCATATTTAGCAATTTAAAGCCACATCTGTGACAAGGTATAGCAAAACATGGCCATTATGAGTAGTTACTTAACAGCTTCCATGGCAATTTTCCCTGTTAATGTATTTGGTAAAATAATAAAAATAATAAAACAGTCGTAAATGATTTGTTAATAAAGGCTTTTAGAGGATATTTTGGGTGAGAAGAACTTAACTTAGGAAAATAATAGGAAGTATTTACACCAACAGTTTTGTTTGACATACCATGCATTAAGTTACCAATGTCTGTATGAGGCATTAAAGCAGCTGTAGGGGCCCATGATGCCCTTCTGCAATGAGCTAAATGTAATCAGGAAACTCCATGTTAAACTCAGTATATTGTACATGCGGGGTAATAAATGATTTTTTGTGTAAATAGCTGTTTGGCTATGTTGGGGACGAATTAAGGAAAACACCCTTAGTGTTAGGATCAAATATGAATTAATATATTTATAAACACTCTCGTGTGTATAGTGGACGCAACTTGACCCCGATGGTTTAACTTTGTATTATAATACATAATGAGGCACAACCTATTATTGAAATGGAGTGTACGTAAAACGCGAGCAGCACGAAAAAAAAGGAAATATAAATTTGTGTCATTATAAGTTAGTGTATTGGAAAGTTTTAACCGATCAAATATAAGTATTTATTCTATACCTATTTTATCTATCCAATCGCGAACGTTCATTTGCAACACGTGACCGTATAATATATTACGGTATTTGGATGCACGTGCGTACAAAAATCCTGTATTTTCTGTATTTGGACGCACGCGCGTACAAAAAAAAATCCTGTATTTTCTGTATTTGGACGGTTCAACAGTCCCATGTTAAACATACGATAAAGCCCGAAACGCATGAAAATGTTCCGAATGTAAATCGGATGAAGTAGGCGCTCTATGTACAGAGTTTGATTTTGCGTCTTGAAATCTGGATTTAATTTGAGTTTTTTTTTTTGTTTACAACACACAAAAACGATTCAAGGGATAACAGTGCTTTCTGATTTAGATATTAAAACGTTCGTTAATAATAAAAAAAACTTAAAAATACAGAAAAAAAGGATCATCAGATGTTGGAATATTTGAAAAGACGCTTAAAGAAGCCGTTCCGGACGAAACCTAGAAATTGGTATCAGCCTTGACTCTCTGAATAGCTACCTCAGCAGTTTTTATTTAACGGTTAAGAAACAAAATGGAGAAGATTATGAATGGCAACGGACGGGCTGTCAGCATCCAAAACATGTCTGCTCTATAATTCAGTTTTCGTCGGATCTTCACCAAACTTGCTGACAATGTTTGTGGGCATTACATCTCGGCCAATTCCGATAACAAGCCAAATTGTACCAGGCACTCTTTGATTATAGTCCTTGAATTACTCGAAAAACGGAGAATTTGGCCTTGTCCGCTCTTTTAAGTCGAACAGTTTTCATCCGATCTTCACCAAACTTGCTGACAGTGTTTGTGGCATAATATCTCAGCAAAGTATTATTACCACCCAAATCGCCAAGTAGCTGTTGTAGGGAGGTTGCACCGTATACTTTTTTTAATGATGATACGTGGACGGATAGCTCAGTGGTTTGCACACTGGCCTTCCAATCCTGAGGTCGGGGGTTCTATCCCCGGCAGCTACTCGGGAACTCAGAAATGCTTTTCAGTGTTTCCCACCCAACTAGAGGTGTACTGGTCAAGAACCCAGGCAATCCTTGCGTGTATCATTGCTATACACTGGGCACGTTAAAGAATTAGGCTGTCTATTCGCAACGAGTTAGGCTAAGTTAGCCGGACAAGCCTGTATTTGATTTCTGATCTCTCTGTCGTGGGGACTTTGTCTCACTCTGTCCCTCTGGTCAGATCGCTCTGTGTCTGTACTATTAGAGGATGAATTATGCGCCCTGTGTGGCTGCATTTGAAGTATGTAAAGCGCCTTTGAACGTGAAATTGATCATGAAAAGGGCGCTATATAAATCTGGTATAATAATAATAATAATAATACCCAGAAAAAACAACATTCAATGAATTACGTATATTACGTATGGAGTGAAATAAATATAGAATAAAAAGGTTATTTAAGGTCTAACATTGTTCTGTATAATATATATTTGCACTCATACCAAGCTGGGAAAAACTAGAAAAGGCAGGGATACAATTCAGTGAAACATTTTTAATTTAAACTATTATTATAGTAAGATAAAATAGATATAGAATAAAAAGGTTATTTAACATTGTACTGTACAATACGAGATATATTTGGACTCGTACCCAGCTGAGAAAACCATATTGAACTCGCCAAGCGGCTCGTCCAATATGGTTTTCTCAGCTGGGTACTCGTCCAAATATATCACCGTATTGTACAGAACAATGTTAAATAACCTAATAGTATTCTTTGATACTGAACTGTATATAAACTGATTCCATATAAATATACACGGCTACCTTAAGCACCCTTGATTTTTACAATGAAATAATCGATATCATCGGTCAACCATCGCGGTCAAGTTGCGACTTTGAATGACTGCTATTGTGTAAATAACAGTGTTATTATGGGGCTGAGGTAGGCTAAGTGTTGGAACTCAAGTTTGGATGAAAATAATTTATCTGTAATTTCGAGAAGTTTAAAAGACTATTATGAACAATTGCGTTTAATTGAATGTTTCTATAAAACGTCTCCATACATAATTGTTGATTATATTTACATCTGATTAAGTTATAATTATGGCTAAGCAATACCTGCAGATTACACATAATCTAATTATAATACATAAAATGTTTCTTGTGCCTACATTGATTTGTTCTGATTTTTCATGAATTTTCTTTCATTCCAAATCTGATTTAAGGATGTAGGATCTTTTTTATCTTTTTTTATCCTCATGTTAAGAATATTTTCATACTCTATGAGCTTGAGGAAATTAGTTCCTAAGACAAATAAGAGAATAATCAAAGGACTGAATGTACTGGATGATCGATTGCCTCTGAACATATAAAAATGTTACACTCCATCATAATCAGACAAAGACTCGGCACCCGATTAAATTTTCTCTTAATCTGATTCAACGATTTCCCTGGCTTTCTCGAACGGGTTTTTCATTGTTTTAATAAAAGCCGCTACAAAAACTTACAACTTCCTCTAGACTAGCTGTAATATTCAAAATAATCTATTGCAACTATTTCTTATATGTATTAATATGTACTATTTTTTATGCTTAATGATTTTTAGCTGTCTCATGTTTATTTTAAACCTTGTCATGCATGCTAGTATATATATAATATTATTAAAATATATCTTACAATTTTAACAGCAGTTATTAAATAGATTACATTACATTTTAAATCAAACGATTGCGACTGTAATAATATGGTAGCTAGATGACAGATGCGGGTGTGGTACATGCCACTTTCAGGCCCCCCCCCCCCCCCCCCCCCCCCCTCCCCATTCTACGCCTTTCTTTCGGTAGTTTTGGACACAAGAACTTTTACTCAGGGGACTAGGTATTGCCATACACTTGTCACAATACTCGACTGTCAACTACTATTTTTTTTTTTACTCCTATCTATCATTATATATGTTCATTCCCTTCTTATTTGCTAAGCGGGGGAATAACAATGTCAGTTATATATATCTACTGTAACAGTGTTACTTCCCTTACCTTAGTTAGGTTTGTCCGGTGACCTAATTTTCGCGCATTGTCAAAAAAATCAACAACAGAAATGTACACATACTGATTGAAAAAATAAGTTAAAATTTTGTATTTTTACGATCGACAGCTTAAAATAACGTCGTGCCAAAATAATTATATTTTGATCAGTGACTAAATGTATGGCATGGAACGATATTTGTTTATATATGACTACTTTTGTTCGATCCGCCATAAGGAATTTCTACACTGTTAACATTGGATAGACAATCGATCCAAAAAAAAGCACAGGTCACCGAACTCGTTTTAATTTTATTGGACATTTAGATCTACTTTACCTATTGTTTAAGCATTTCTGAAATTTTGTTAAAAAATGAAAAAATGGTGGTACTTTATAAAACAAATGATATCCCACTAAATGTTATAGGGATTTCAGGTTTTACCAGTTTCTCTGAATACAAGGTGATATCAGAATTATATAAGCATAACTGTCACTTTCAAATTTATTTCTTTTTAATATGCTGACATAATTGCCCCACCCACATTATTTTCAATGGAATAAACGTATTTATATCTAAGATCTAGAAAGAAACCTGACGTTGAGATTTAAAATATACTTTGCGGCTTAAATGACACACAATAATGTTTCAAAATGGAAAGAAAAAAGTTGTGGTCACCGTGCATCTAAGAGATTTATTTAGAAAAAAATATGTTTAAAAACTGGCTAATTTGTACATTTTTAGTTCTTTTGTAAGGATATTTTCGCTGGAAAGTATAAAGTGTGCTTTGCTGAAAACTTTTATTTTAGTTGTAGCTTATCATTATATGTATATATCAGTCAGAAAAATATCAGAGCCGAACCTGATCTACTTTCATAAACACTTGAAGCTACCGACCCCTACACCGTTGTACCTCTTACATCAATTTTAGGCAAATGCCAGCCATAACAAAGGGTGAAAAAATCGCAACAAGTTGAATCTGTTTGGTAAAATGATACTTTAGTAACCATATTTAATGATTTAGCATCAATTTTTGGAAAAACATTTGTTAGAAAGAAATATTCAAAGAAACATTTTTCAAAAATGTAGGTATCCTTACCCCCCCCCCCCCCCCCCCCCCCCCCCAAAAAAAAAAAAAAAAAAAAAAAACACACACACACACACAAAAACGCTCGTACATCCTTAAAGCAGATTTCAGTAATATACATGCTCTTATTTCATGTTATATAATCGTATTTCTAATGAACTCGGCAAGAATTTTTGAACATAATGAATACTATTATCAAGAGGTAATAGCGACATGTAAAAATGTATTGTAAATAAGGTGTGTGGGGTACAAAGAAAACCGGTAAAAGGGTTTTAGTACGTTTTTCCTTATAAGTGGAAATATGAGCCGCGCCATGGGAAAACCAACATAGTGGGTGTGCGACCAGCATGGATCCAGACCAGCCTGCGCATCCGCGCAGTCTGGTCAGGATCCATGCTGTTCGCTAACAGTTTCTCCAACTCCAATAGGCTTTAAAAGCGAACAGCATGGAGCCTGACCAGACTGCGCGGAAGCGCAGGCTGGTCTTGATCCATGCTGGTCGCACACCCACTATGTTGGTTTTCCCATGGCACGGCTCATATGAATATTTAGATTCCAGATTAGCTTGTTTCGTTGCATGATATCTGATATCATAAGCCTTTCTACTGATCTAATCAGACATTATTCAGCATTATTATTTTCATAATCGAACGTCATATTGATGACTTCATTTACGGATCCAGTCGCGGTCGCCAGAAGAGATACATGTACACGTATATTCATTTTGTCTTAGACTAAGTAATAATTTGGTATATGTGGCTATATTTCTCAATTATTTTCGAGCGGGATTACAAATGGCAGTGCAATATCATGAAATAGAATTACATGAAATAATATAAGAATAAAAGCAGTATCGATATCATTACAATAAAAAATGGTCCAATATGATTTCGAACCCGTGGTAACATACGTGGAAGTCGGACACATTACCTCTACGCCACGATGTCATCGGTTTACTTTGTAGGTTACGATATTTTCAGGATACAAATATTGCGTAAATTAACGTAAAATATTGGCGAAGATTAAGGTTTAGGGGTATATTACCAAAACACAGAAATATTTTATAAACGAACAACATCGTTACCAATATTTTACCTGACCATTACATGTTCTGCCGTACTGTCCCGTACTTAAAATATTCTGTAAAAGTTGTCCCCCTTTGAAAATGAATGCCATTTGCAAAGAAATAAAAATAAACAACTGCTGAAAACTGTGTTCCGCCTAATTCATGTGAAATGTCAACACTCGCACGATATTGCAAATGCATCAAAACGAACATGTGTAACAGTTCCTTGAAAATGGTGAGATTTTAAAGGCGTTTGCCTGTCCGGAAGTGGGCCCCTTTAGGCAGTCCTTTTCCGGAATTCAATGTTTATATCAGTATACTGACACTTGTTTTGTAGTTTTTTTAATGATAGCGTGTATATTACTCTACAAAACAAGTGTCAGTATACTGATATAAACATTGAAATCCGGAAAAGGACTGCCAGGGGCTCCACTTTCGGACAGGCAAACGCCTTTAAAAACTCACCATTTTCAAAGAACTGTTACACATGTTCGTTTTGATGCATTTGCAATAGCGTGCGAGTGTTGAGATTTCACGTAACTAGGTGGAACACAGTTTTCAGCAATTGTTTATTTTTATTTCTTTACAAATGGCATTCATTTTCAAAGGGGGACAACATTTTCAGAATATTTTAAGTACGGGACAGTACGGCAGGACATGTAATGGTCAGGTAAAGTATTGGTAACGATCATGTTGTTCGTTTTATTAAAAATTTCTGTGTTTTGGTGATATACTCCTAAACCTTAATGAGTGCTAGACCAATACTTTCGGACAATATTGACTTTATCTTATACGATTGTTTTTTTTTTTTGTTTACACTTCAAAACGCCATAATACTGCGCGAAACCTACGTACGTGTGCGCTCTATTGATTATCATTTGCGATGTTATTTTCCCTCAGTGTTACGTGATTTTTTATAAACCGAGAAACCCTTATCAGAAATAGAAAACGAATGGTTTCATTTTTAACTTAATTGGAAAACAACGATTTTCAACAGAATTCATTGAAAAAATTAATTATTAGAGCATCAAATATGCGACATAAATGTGAATATAGGAAACGTTTGAATTTTTAAAATCTCACACAACAATGTGTGGGTTAGTCGCTTTAAATGAGGCAAAGAGAATTCAGCATTTTCGTAACTTGTCAAAATCTAAATATTTTCAGTGTTGGTACCAATTGCCAATTAGCTTAGAGGTAGAGCGTAATGTTTTTGTGCGTCAGTTCGTTTGCAATGTGGGTTCGAAATACAACAAGGGCAGTGATTTTTTTTTATTTTATTGTTTAGAAATAGATTTCTTCATTTTTTCTATGACACAACAACGTAGAAATATCTGAAGCCGCTATGTCAGATGAGAAACGTTTAGTATCATATCAATGCATGTAATAAGCATATATATAGAAAGTGAATAAAGAATACTAGTATCTTATTAAGTTATATATGCAAATATAAACCAACAAGAAGAACACGTGAAAAGAAATGAAAACGGGAAGGAAAAAAAAAACAAAAAATAAAATGTATAAAAAGAAAGAAAAATATCTTTTAAAATGTTGTCATGAGGACTCGAACGATTTGACGATTTGCTACTGGTATCTGCATTTTACTTGACTAAGTAAGATGACATAAATACTAATATTTACTTGTATTGCTCAAGCATTTATATGATATAATGAAATGAACGCGTTTGAAATATGAAATCATTTGGGAAATAGATTTTAGTTCTGCATGCTTTGTTGGCAGATAAAAACACGGTTTGCGTTCAGATGCATAGTAATCTAATCACGAAAGCCGAAGGCCTGGGTGATCAATTACGACGCATCTGAACGAAAAACACGTTCGAATATACCAGGAAGGGATACTAATCTGGAATCCTGTTTAGGCGTAAATGGACGCATTACTTCCCTTGGTCAAACGTATGACATTTTACGAAACATGTTTTAATAGACAAGACAATGCAGGATAAAATCCTTTTTGTTTATATAAAAGAAAGGCTTAAAAGTGTTAGAATGGGGATTAGTACACTGCTGAATAGTATAAATGGAATAAATTCTTTGAACGTGGCTGTTTCTACTCAATCCTTGTAAGTGTTATATCACATACTTTTTTAATGTGAACACCTTCACGATGTGAGTGCTGCTACAACATTGCTCTATATGCCTTGCACTTGCAAGTAGACTATGAAATGATAAACAACGTCCTAGAGAGGAAAAAACAAAAACATTTTTACATTTACAATAGTTTTATCGGCTTAAAGACACAGATTCTGGTATGCAAGGTGTGGTCTATGGTCTGCGTATTGGCAGTAAGAGCCAATATACAAGACCGGACGATTGATAGACTTGTTTCTGTTTATCATGTTAAGGTACTGTATAGCTACTGTGCAGTGCTAAGATTCCATGCGATATTTTTCACCTTTCTCACTTTTATAACAAGTTTAGAAAGCCTGATTAAATTTGAACTGAACAAACGAAGTGATAAAATACAACAGCATATTTATTTTTCAATTAATCAAGCTTTATAATAAACAATTATATCTCATTATTGCTTGATTTTTATAAAAAAAAAAAGAAAGAAAGAAAATGCATTCAGGCACCTTTTTAAAAATAATGAATAATTCATCTATAAATAAATCATGTATATTTTGAACAATGATATCTGTTTATTGCTGGATTTTATCATGAAGGTCCATATTTTTTTTTCATTTATTGAAAATGCAACTGAGCGCTTCTTTAATTTCTAATAGAATCCCGCAATATTCAATTTTATCCGTTTTTATTTTGTTACTTAGATAAAAAGATCATAATTAATTAATAATTGAAAAAATGCTTGTCATTTCTCTTATTGAGTTTTAAACAGTTATTTACTTTTTCATTAAATAAAGGTGAGAGTTTTCTAAAATGGTGAAAATTGTCTTGATGTAAGAATTATAATCTAATTGGTCAGGACATTACTCAACAAGAATGAGCAATTACAATTATACTCAACAAAAGTTCTAACTCCACACCTACATTTTGGATATATCTTGCCAACCGTTGGACATATTTCAACAAAATTTGGACACAATATAGATCAAATATGTAACAAAAGTAATTCATGAAACAAATGCATAAAATGGCAAGTTCATTGAAGCGTGAACAATTTGAACAGTACAATCCCCAAAATGAAAAATCACACAATCCGAGTTCTTAGTATCTCGTGTTATCGGCGGCGCGGAGAACGTTTCCATGACGCTAACGTCATTGAGGAAGATCAGTTTCGGAGAGTGTCGATAATGATTTTGGTGGGTGTGTAACTGAACACAAAGACTGGACCAGAGCTGCTGTGGTGAATGATATGTTAAACGCCGCAGCCCGGTATCAAAACAAATTCTGACACCAGTCTCAATTCCCCATGTTTAGCAAAACAGGGGCATGAAAATGAGATGCAAGAAAGCGATACCTGTCATACGGCTGCTGCTACACGTAATATCCTACAGAGACACAACATTCGTGTGCTACAGTACTGTGGTGTGCAAAGTCTCCTGACTTGAACCCCGTTGAACACCGGGAGAAGTGTCAGGAGTCTGTGACTTGTTCTCCAGGAGCTACAAAATGTTGTTGTTAGAACATGCAATGATATTCCACAATGGCGTATCCGACCGTTCATTGAATCCATGCGTTCAAGGTGTACAGCCGTTATAAATGCTGTCGGAGGGCACACGAGATACTAATGACTCGGATTGTGTGATTTTACATTTTGTGGGTAATACTGTTTGAATTGTTCAAGCATCAATGAACTTGCCATTTTACGCAATTGTTTCATGAGTACTTTTATTTAATATTTGATCTATACAATGTCCAAATTTTGTTGAAATATGTCCAACGGTTAGTGAGATATATCAAAAAATGTAGGTGTGGAGTTAGAACTTTTGCTGAGTATAGTATAGTATCAATTAAAATAATTTTGTATATAATCTGAAAAAAGAAAGAAAATAGAACAAACACCTTGATAGATTAACGGACTTTAGAATAAACTCAATTATCTTAATTTCAAGTTTGTATAGTTAAGAGGCTTAATTATGCGGGCAAAAATTCATTTTGAAACTAGATATCAAAAATCTTTGATTCTGTATACATTGCTAAAAAACTTCTAACGCAATTATATAATTAGAATATATGTATATCAAGTTAATAAAAGAAGTTTTGCCCCTTCTTACATTCTTAGAACGGTATAACTTAATAACAGATCATTATTAAATTAAAAAAGTCGCTTAAGGTATTAGATCACTAATAGAGAAGCTCCTTTTTGAACAGTATTCAATTCCTACCATAAACCTACTTTTTCTGCAATTCTTGGGAGGGAGGGGACGTAGGTTCAAACCCTACTGGGACCAAATTTTGTTTCCTTGTTTTCCATTTTTTCTAGTAAGGTTTTACTTCTTTCAAGACTTATTATTGATTTCTTGTACAAAATGGAAAAAGATTAATCTTATAAGCGATTTCTTGGTGTTCAAAGTGAATTTACTACTTAAACAGGAGGGCTAGAGTTACACATCTTTAAAAATATTCAGTTACACGCGGTGAAAGTTCTCTATTTTGCTTTCACTCTTAGATTATTTATAATGGAAGAAATTTAGGTAGTTTTTACGTCTGCCCTAAGGTTATTTTTAAATGGAGTAAGCAAAATTCAAAACAGAAACACAACATGAAATATGAATTCTGTCTCATTAAATCCGTTTACTTGAGGCACCATAGAAAAAATGATATTGACATTTTTATTTTGTGTTTTATAATTGTTTACCAATAGTTTGATGATACTTTTATTAAAATTAATGGTAAAATGACTTCTCTGCAAACGTTTTGGATAGTGGCTATCACTTTGAAATTTGTCTCTACTTGAGCTTGAGGAGATACCATCAGTTATACAAAAACTATAAAAAACGGCACGGTAAAAGTTGTTTAAAAATTGCAAAATAGTGCAAAACACGGTTACCTTTCAGAATATACCAAGCAAAGGCCATTTTGTAAACATTACTATTAGTGATCTAATACCTTAATTCAGTGAATTCATGTTAATTATTAAATACCCTAGTCACGTTTGATTTTTTAAATTACAAAATATTCACAAAATACCATATATAAAAATAACAGAGGTGTCGACAATAATTATGAGCCTTGTGTGTGTGTGTGTGTGTGTATCAGCAATCTACTCGCATATTCTTAAGGCGTTACGAGTTGAGGTGAGCTGGGATGAAAAATCTTATACGAGTCCATTATCAATTTGTGCGTGTACTCATAAAATTGTGCGATAAACAGATCTGTGATAAACACAATATAGGCATAGGAAATAGAGATCAATATAATTGCACCTTTACTAATCCAACCAGGTATTCTGTATTACAAAAGTGCTTCTATTGTGACATTTTGATACAAGCAAAACTGAATCTGCACTATAAATACTTACTGGTATTTCATTTTATTATTGGCTGGTTAAAAGTTAATTTTTTACCATACTATTATGTAAGTTGACAAAATCATATAAAGCAGGTTTTGATGGATAAATCAAACACATAATGAATACATCCTAAATGTTTTTGTTGTGCCAAAAAGTATTATATTGTGTCTAAAACCGTTTTCCTTTTCCACAAAACAAAACTATCATACATTGCAAATTTCTGAAATCATTTTTGTTTAACAAGGACTTGGAAATCAATTTCTAGACTTTATTTAATGTATTTCTATAACAGAAAATGATACACAAAAGCTCTCCCCTATTACTTCGTGCTCAAGTAAGCTAAAATCTCAGGTTATATATTCAGAGTGCTTTTCACGACTTGACATTATCACACTGGTTATTCGGGTACCTACTCGTGTGGGCGATACCGCCCTCGTGTGATTGATGTACATGTTGGTGAACAGGAAATTCACACCTTTAACAGCTTATTATTCCGTATTTAACTGAAGATTTGAAAAGTTTTAGTATTGAATGTGTAACACCATACATTGACTATATCCATGTCAAATATCCATCTAATATAATCTGAATAACTGTGAAAAAAGACGTTTTTTGCTGCGAAAATGAAGATATTTTAAGGCGATGGTATATATTTTCACTATTGATAGTATTATTTCGGATTACATGAGAAAATTTTTGTTAGGAAAATGAAAAGCAGTCATTCCATGTGTTAAACGTTAACTTCATTTCACAAAAACTGGAATCACAGTAAAATTAAATCAATTTTTTCGAAGATAGTGTGTAGAAAAACAGATACCTCTGACGATGTACCATGGTACCATCCTCGTTGTTTCTGTCAATCGAGCGGATACCGTCCTCGTTATTGAAATGAGCATTACATTGAGGCAGACCCATTTTCTAATTTAGCGATAACATGCAATGACCAGCCAAGATAAAGATAAAACTTTGGTCTTTTATGCCCTCCAGCTACTGGAAGCAGCTTATCCGGAGAAAAACTCACATCGCTTCAAATTCGCTATCAACTTAGTATCAAGAACTATCTACATAGACACATTCCTATGTGTATTTTCAATTAAATATTGCTTCCGTACATTTTGTCTTGTTATTTAAGTTGTTACAGGGTATAAAATGTTCATAGCAAAAACAAAATTAAATTTGTTCAGAAATTCTATGATTTTTGTCAAATATTTTCGTTTTGAGGAATTAAGCCAGTAATTCGGTCGAAAATGTGCTCCGTCAAGAGTAGTCGAAAGAAGCCAGTAGTAAACAGATCCTTATATCTCCATGTTTTGTTTTTCGAAAATTCGTATGGAACAAGTGCTTTAATCACACATTTTACTGCAAGAATACATCATGCACAGGCAGAAATTTTTGACTGGGGGACGGGGCGTGGGTGGGGGGGGGGAGGGCAAGGTATTGGAGGGGGTGCCTTTGCCCATGTTAGACGTTAGGCAGGGGTTCCGGGGTCAGGGGAACTCCTGGAATTTTTTCAAATACAGGCAGAAAATGATGTCTCTGATGTATTTTAGGTCTACATTTCTAAGTATTGGAGGGGTACGATTATGATTATGAAGTAACTGACATTTGTTAAAAGAACTATCAGTTTTTAATTGGAAGTAGACATTCAATGTTTAGCTAGTAGTACACTTATTGTATACTATAATTTTTACCAAGTTCAGTACTGTTAATACATTCCAACACGTTTATTTGGACGCTATAAATTTGAAATTCAGGCATAAGAGATCATAAGCCATTAAATTACACGCAGTTTAAAAAATAATGTCTTACGAAATAAGGAACGATTAGTAGCTATAAACTAATTTGAGCAATACATTTATAAAGATAGATAAAGGTGTTGCGAGTACGCAAATACTGCAAATCTAAGTTCAACTGTTTCGATCATGTTCAGTTATATTTCATTTTTAGTATAAATAATAATAATGATAATACTAATAACAAGAATAATAACCAATGATAATTGTTATACTAGTAAAAATGTAAGCAATTACTAGTAGGTGTATTATGGTATCATTTTTATGTGCCTACTACTGATGAGTCTAATTGCATCTTAAATAGATCCATACTTAATTGACTATGTCGCGTATACAACACAATAGCTATTTCAGTGACAGTACTTTGATTAATTTGAATACCAGCAGTTATGATTGTATCTTTTTTACTTTATAGACTTTAGCATATTCAAAACACTGTGTTATACACTTAACATCATTTGCGAACTGTATCCATTGATAATTCATTTCACAGACGACGAAATGTATATCTGTTGAATCATCTTGAAAACCATCTGTCTGTCCGGCATAACCATAACTGTGTATGACGAATTAAATATTCACAATAAAAGCAAGATGTTGTCCATATTGCTCAGTGGGCGTGTTTAAACAATAGACAGAACACTATTGCTAAATAGAAGTTGTACCTTTGAATTACAATGCAGTTCACAGTCAAAGTATGAGATGATATGTGACGTTATATTAAGGATATGGAATTGTGAAAATGAAATTAGGAAAAAGAAAAGTTGTGTTTATCTACTTTTTGTAACATGTACTATTCTAATTGCTCGGAACTTTTATGATACTATTAAACAATCACAGAACGGTAATAACATTAACAATCAAATTCATCTAAGTGCTTTTTCGCGAAATGGAAACTTCCTAGCAGAGAGAACGTACTCCAATAACACAGAGCAACGTCCAATACCGTATGGAATACAAATGAGTGGCGAAGAAATCAACACAGAACAACGTCAACTAGCGTCTGAAATACAAATGAATGGCGATCAAATCAAAACAGAACAATGTCGACTAGCGTCGGAAATGCAAATGAGTTGCGAAGAAATCAACACAGATCAACGTGGACTAGCGTTGGGAAAACAAATGAATGGCGAACGAATCAACACTGAACAAAGTTGAATAGCGACTGGATTACAAATGAGTGGCGAACATATCAAAATCATTACCAAGACTCTACCAGAAAAGGGGAATTTATTGGTATGGGGTCTTGGAAACGATAGTCTGTATTGGCACAATAGTACAAAGGGAAAAGTTGTATTTATAGAAGATGATATTCCTTTGCGGGAAGCAGGGAAAATGTGGCCCGAAAAAAATGCAAAACAATACTCATTTCTGGATGTCTACCGTGTACATTATGCGACAAACACAGTCAAATCATTTAAGAAATATATAAACAGTCCTGAAATCTGGTCCCAGATAAACTTGAGTAATCAATTACCAGCTCCTGTAACACAAACACACTGGCACGTGATTATCATTGATGCTCCTCTTGGTTGCTGTCAAAAGGGTCCAGGACGATATCAGTCAATTTACACTTCGAGGGTACTCGGAAGCAAAGGTACTCATGTATTTGTTGATGACTTTGAACGAAAAGTAGAACATGAATTTTCCACAAAAGTCTTTGGAAAACCATCAGAGGTAATACAAAGAAGAACTACAAACGTTTCACGTGCGACTGAACAGGCACATTTCCTTCTCAGTTCATACAACCAGATAAGAAAAGGTCAAGGTAAAGAAACAAAGCCAGATATTTTTATTATGCCGGTATTGAACATAGCCGAAAGTGTGACCAATAACTGGACTATACTGCTTACAGTTAATAGCAGTTTCTTTGACTTTTTCGAAACCTGGCAGTGGTATTTTAAGAAACTTAATATTTCTGTGCCAGTATCAGTTGTTTCAGAGGATGATAACGTGTTTGAAAAACTAACCAATTTAAGTGACAGCTCAATTAACGTGTATAGAAGTGAACATATATCCATCAGTAAAGCCGTTAGCTATGGTAGTACTTTGTATAAGAAGATGGTTTCAGCACGACCAACATATATTCTGATGTATTTAAAAAATGGAACTAACGTTATCTACTCTGACCTAGACACTGTTTGGCTGCAAAATCCTTTGCCTTACCTAGAGGGCAATTTCGATATACGTGGTCAGTTGGATTCAAATATAAGTTTCTGCACAGGGTTTTTGGCCATCAGAAGTAATAAGGATACTTTGAAATTTATACAAAAGTGGGAGGACGCCTTAAGAGAAAAGCCTAATCTGAATCAAGAAATATTTAACAGGTTGGTGAGAAAATCATCTTTAAATATAAAAGCCTTAAACAGCAAAATGTTCCCGTCAGGAAAACAATATTTCAATCAGTTTTCAAAAGAAGAACGTTTAGAAGTTGTAGTTGTACATAACAACTTTATAATTGGGCATGATAAAAAATGAAGCGATTCCAAAACATGAACTTTGGGTAAACAGAACTTTTTCTTAGACAGATCTCGCTACAAAAGAATGGCTTTACAGTTTGTATATAATTAAGGGCAGTAAAGATGCATTATGTACCCTTTCTCTTTCATTTTCAATAAACTGGCGTACACTTGATTTTGCTGAAGAAAACAAAAATAAGCAATGAAAGGTATATTTTGATTCAGTTCGGGCAGGTCGAATACATTTTTCTATTATTTTTTTTCAGACTGAATATTTGCAACTTTTTTAACGTATCTGATGCAATTTAGTTCATTTTGTTGTTGAGTCTAAAGTCACACTGACACATTTATTAGTCATACGTCGAGGAAGATCCCAGGTACCCCTACGGGCATGATTTCAACAGGGGCGGGCACCTGGGTAGAAACTTTCCACAAGTGAGCTAAAATGCAAAATTCTACGCACTAAGGAAGGCTCGAACCAACATTGGTGATGGGCAAATAATGCGAGGTCAGAGAATTTAACCAGTTGGTCACGAAGGCAGTAAAATTCATTTCTTTTATATATGAAGGAATTGCGTTCAAATTGGCTGAAGTATAAGGCTTAATTTCAATAGGAATACTTCAAAACTTCAGAGAACAATCTCGTGTCCGCTCTATAACTCTTGAACCCTTTGAAAGATTTCAAGGACACTTTACACAAATGTTTACCACATCGGGCCGACATGCAGAGCACGTTTTTGGATGGCTCACTTTAAGGTCAAGGTCAAACTTAGGGGTCAAATGTCGTATGAATGTGTTTCGTGTCTGCTCCGTTACTCTTGACCCCTTGAAGGATTTCAAAGGAACTTGACACAAATATTCACCACATCAAGACGACGTGCAGAGTGCGTTTTCTGGATGGCTCGCTTCAAGGTCAATGTCACACTTAGGGGTCAATTTCCATTTGAGTTTGTTTCGTTTCAGCTCTGTAACTCTTGTACTGCTTGAAGGATTGTAATGAAACTTGGCACAAATGCTTAGCAACGAGACGACTTGCAGAGCATATGTTCTTTATGTCTCGCTTCAAGGTTAAGGTCTTTAACTCTGGAGTCCCTTGAAGGAATTCGAAGAAACTTGAAACAAATGTTAAGCGCATCGACACGATATCCAGAGCGCGTGTTCTGGATGGCTAGCTACAAGATCAAGGTCACACTTAGTTGTCAAAGGGCACTAATTCTGGCGAATATTGCTTCGCATTGCCGTGCTCTTATTATAAATTGTACATCGCAAACTACACAGTGTGTGCCACATTATATATTAAAACAAAATAGTTTTAATTTACAATTATAGAAAGTATCAAACCTGAACAGCTTCAGAAATATAGCAGCGTCCTTTGAATGTGGCATTTGCCACATGGCTCTTGCTCTGGTTTAATATTTTATTTTCATTGAACTTTTTAACGTACAGTATTTTGAAATAAGATTATAGTTATAATTTTATAATAAAGAAATTCGTATTAGTGGAAATGGTCTAAAATGATAGTTCGTATTAACATTTGAGGGACCATGTTAAAATAAGTTATCAATTATGAATTGAGCCGCGCCATGAGAAAACCAACATAGTGGCTTTTTGACCAGCATGAATCCAGATCAGCCTGCGCAGTCTGGTCAGGATCCATGCTGTTCGCTTTCAAAGCCGATTGTTTTTAGAGAAAACGTTGACGAACAGCATGGATCATGACCAGACTGTGCAGGCTGGTCTGGATCCATTCTGGTCGCAAAGCCACTATGTTGGTTTTCTCATGGCGCGGCTCAATTAAAGACATTATTCCTTTCTAAGAACTAAAATAATCTGAAAAAAATCGATTAGATTTTTATACGCCCGTTTTTTTGTAGATGTTACGTTTTGTATTTTGTCACAGTGTTATGTAGATTTTCATATTTGTATCTGTGAATTAAGTACTTTTTCCGGTAGAATAGGTTTGATTTGTGTGAAGTCGTTATTTTATGGCAAGCCGATTTTTAGATGACAAATCACAAAATTAATTCAATATAAATAAACAATTGAACACGGGGCTGTAGTGTTCTCATTTTTTTAACCGTGCGATATCAGTAGCATATCATTCCATAAAGATATTCCAGTTATCCACGAACCAGAACTGATTTAGCGATAAACACTACCGCAGGGGATTTTAATGGTATCATTGAATGACCCATACTTGTCAAACTTTTAACTTCTGTTTCACTCGAACTCTTTTTTTTGTGTTTTTTTAATTTCGATAATGGGGATTACGGGAACAAATTTGCAATGACACTTGAAACAATACTGAATATGTTATTCTTATACTTTTAAACACGATGTTAATACAAGAAACATATCAGAATTTCAAAACTATTGAATTACATAAAGAAAGTATTTTACAATTTGTATTGATTTTACTACCAATGCCGTGGCTAATTTTTGAAAAGTCACAAAAATAAAAAGATGATTTTAGAAAACGGAAGATTACGGTATACAGAGATGTAGATATTTTTTATGTTATCTTTATTTTGTGTGTGTGTTCCTAGAAAAAAAGGTTATAACTCATAAATATCATACAGATGTCAAGATACGTTTTATGATTAGGGCAACAAACAAGGTTTATTTTTGTAATTGTAAAATTTGCTGTCATTTGCTTCCTTTCTTACTCTTCGTTCTAGTCTGTAATTTCTATACATTTGAGTGCGGGCAGAAGTAGTAATATAAGTATATTTATATAATGTCACTGTTAGATATTGCTTTGTTTTACTTATTTAAGCAACACACTGCGATTTAAGCCGCTGTTAAATTTCAAGGAAAAAGTTTCAAATTTAGTAAATTATTGCAAAATAAGGAAGGGCAGGTTATCTTTGTTCAGCTTATTTTTTCTTTTAGTTTCTGAAGGAATTAAGGGTTCACAATTTTAAGCTATACGCGATTCACCGGCTCCAATTTTCCTTCGATTTCAACAAAAACTTTAATTTGGAGTTCAGTAACTGATGTGTCTGATTCTACAGATTACACAATATCAATAGCAGGGAGTTATGTTTCTTGCTATAATTATATGTTTAATAAAATTCTATAAAACATATAGCAAAAATGAAAGATAAAAGTCTAGGGATGCGTTAATGAAATATTAGAAAAAAAGTACATTTTGGCAACAACAGGTGATCGTGTATTTCTTAGGGAGTGTGTGTATTCATACTAGCGTATATGGAAATATATGCAAATACTGAGGTACATGGTAAAGCATAAATAATTATATTAACATTTGCAAAAAATACTGTTGTTTTCTTTGGAAGGAGGGTGTTGCGTTTGATGATGTTGTTTCCATGCTCCCTACGTCACGTAATCTACCATAACACCGGTCAGTCAGTGCTGAAGAAGGCAGTGTGACACTGCCAAAAATTACACTAGGTTAAAGTTTGCCCTGAGTATGGAATGTCTTCATCAAAAACGGTGTTGCATTTGTTGGGAGACAAGGACTGTTTAAATTATTTTATACGGTAGTAAATGTAAATAAGCGGATCGGAGAAATACTGTTTTATGTACTATACAGTATCTTAATTTGCATAAAAGCAACTTTTTGGATTTTGGTATCGCCTGACTTTTTAAACGAGATAAATGAATGTTTGGTCATAAAATTGAAAGTCTTCAAGATATTTTAAACAGGAGTAATACATTGAAAACCTTTAGGATGATGCATAGTATCTTTTGACCCAAAATAGTGAAAAGTCTTGTTAAAGATAAGTTTGATCAATGGAATATGGTTTAAATAAAACCACGTCTATTATACACGTTTTATTGTATGTGCAAACATTAAGAAATCACTGTTATGTAACTGAAAGACCATATTTACTCATTTCAAACAAAACAATAGCTTCAAGTCAAAATATTAAACAATGATATGGATTTTCACAAATGTATTTATAAGACATAACGTGGGTCAGGTTAAACATTGAGAAATCGACTGAAAGGTTATAATTTGAATACAGTCGAATTGATGAAATTCCATTTTACTTCTAGTGATGAGGATACCAATTATGTGTTATTTGTGAGCTACCGTAGGAATTTAAAAGCATGGCTTTTATAAGAGGTCAAGATTGTATAAATTATATTCTACATGATTTATCCTTTTTAAACAAATTGCTTTGAAAACAATATCTGTTGAACTTGTGGTTATGAATTTTTTATTAAGGTAATAGAAAGGTCTTGTGATCAAAACGATAAGCATTGATTAATCAATACCTGATGGTGTCATTACATTTTTTGTCTTGCTGAAGCATTGGACAATAATGTCTAATTAAAAAGTATCAGATTTTCCAACATTCTGACTTACGTTAAGAGATGTATGCTCACTATAATCCATATCGAGACTAAGTCTGCCAAGCAGAACCTTGATATATCGTCATACCAATAAACAAGAAATATCTTTAAAAATGATGGTCGGCGAATTGTAAAAAGGAAAGAAGTTTATGAATTTTTCATCTAACATTCATCTTTCATCTAACATTTTTCAAATTGCAAAACTAAACACCGCACTTTAACAATTTAAATGGTTCTCTTTTAATTTTTCGCAAAGGTTTCGTAAGGTTGCAATTTTGTTTCGTTTATCCTTAGACGAATAATTACAGCAGTTGTTTGATGAAGATTCATGAAGCGGTTCATGAGAAGAGGTCATTAAACGTGTTTATATTTTTAGCTAAATCGGTCCCTATCCCCATTTGTAAAAAAATAGCAGGAGACCTAACGATATTGTTACACACATCGAGTTTGATAAAAATCCATTACATTTTAGTGGTTAATGCGAAGAAAGGCATATCTACTTTTAGCTATAGTGGTCCCTAATAGGGCACAAGTTCCTATATAAATAAATTTGGAAGAGGACCTTATAATGATGCTCCAGACCAAGTATTACAAAGATCCACCAAGCTGTTCATGAGACGCTGTATAAAGGCATTTCTAGTTTTAGCTCTAGCAAATGTCCCAGCTGAACAAAGTTGGCTGCGGGCCTAATAAAGATGCTACAAATCAAGTTTGATTAGAATACATGAGAAAAAAGCAATTAAAGGATTTTTTTATTTATTATTTTTGTTTATTTCTAAAATAGGCCAACTGATCCCGCTTTAACAAATGCATATTCGCTATTAATGAATCTTTGGACAATGACGTCACACCTATAAAAAAGTGAAGGTCAAGCAAAACATACAATTGTAATTATTTCAATATTTCTGTTTCATAAGCAAAGTTTGATCGTAGTCATATGACATAGATAAACTGTATGCAGCGTACCTTCATTTCAGTGTAATGAGATTCAGTCATTATATAGCATATATATAATATCACAGATTTCAACTGAGTTCAATATTTGCATACCATACTAAAGAATAATATTCATATATAATAAATCAGTTAAATGATTTATAACAAATATATCAAAGCAAACAAGTACTCATTTTAATATGCAATCTGAATAAGTCACAAAAGCAAGAAACCTTTTCATATACAGACGACAATCGTAACAAGGAAAATCTTTTAAAAAGCACTTCTCTACATAAAAGACCCTTATTCATGTGATACGCAGACCGTATTCAGCTCTTTCTTTAATTTGATATATGTTGATATTTGAACAGGTTTTTAACATATTTATTAAACTTACTTATCATTTTGAGATATATCAATATTCTTGCTAAATATACTGAGCCAAAGTTAGCTTTAAAACTGTGAACAGCGTCGTCTAGGATAAACGCTTTGTCTACTTCACTCAGCGTAGCACAATCAACAGAGTGAAAGAAATTGACATTCTCGTCCAATCAGACAGAGTGTTGCATAAATCTTCCATTTTGATAAATTATCTATAATGCGTTATCAAGTAGTTTGATTTGCAATCTGAAGTCATGTGGCATAGGTAACGAAAACGAATTGAGACGGCGTTCGCCGAAAAAATAAAAAGGTGAAACAAATTATTCACTGGTTAATCTAATTGGATTGTCTAGAGGAAAACAGAGCAATATATTGCATACAAAAAACCGTTTTGGAAATATTAAATATTTATTTGCAACGCCGCAATAATGATTAATTTGATCCATAATATAAATAACGAAATAAACATTTACAAGTTATATGAGAAATAACTTACAAATGCGCGAAATCTATTGTAAATGATAAAACAGCTGCTGTTGTCCTTCACAAGGATGTTGTTAATCACCATAATATAATGTGCACACAGCTGCATGGCGCACTATTATTTATATCTTATCAGTACTCACATTACTAGACTGACATCAGTTGTTACAGTCCCATAAAATAATGCTCTGCTAATAAAATCTTCTCAAATAGCACTTTTGGAAGAAAGGAAAAACAATATCTCTTATCTCTGGCTCTGACAGCTGGACAAATGTGATATAAACTGAGCAAAATTGTATGTTTTTCATGACAATTAAAGACTTCAAGTTAAAGTGTGACATCATCCTAATGCCTTCATTATAACAATAGAAATGGAGAGTCTAGTATGTGTTTAGTAAATGTAGTATTCCCCTTTTATCATAAGGTAATCATTGAAGGGATTGAATACACTACTTTTGTATTGAAAGGGTGACACATTATAGACCGCCTCTCCCTCCAATCTTCATAGCTCCAGATGAATGGTATTTATAATGCACGTTTCTAAAGTTTATTGCTATATTACAGACACCACATATTACTGTATTCGATTACCCCAAGCCTGCCTGCAAGATAAACGAATTAACAGGAAACGGGACAAGGTCCAAAGTTTTAAGATATTTCTGACATCGTTTAATCTGATGACTTTTTGAAGGGATGGAACATTTTTTTCATAAGCAGTTCATAACCTGTATAAATTAGCTTCTGTGTTTTGTTTATCAAAAGAGGATACGATGCGAAAATCTTGAAGCACAGTACATGTTTAGAGATTGACCCCTCTACAGTTAATTGCTACGCTTTCCTATTGGATGGTGCGATGACAAATAAAGTAAAGGACTCAGTGATGCTTTTCTCCTAAATTCTACATACAACAGACAGAGGAAGTTGATTTTTGTCAAACAGTTTTCTTAGTCGTGCCCTTAAAAGTTAGGCACTTATTGCTCTGACTTCAGACACGTTGTTGAGTACATTTGTGTAATTGTACCTTAAATTTACCTTAATTTTATGTTTTGCTTTATTTATCCGTTACTTTTGCACTAATGTTAGAGCCTTTCTCAGCCGGGTATTTTATTTACATTGCGTTGTTTAACTGTTGATAATAGGGTAAGTGCGAGGTTGGCATGCCCTAAACGCGTTTAAACCCCCAGTTTCCTTTATTTAGGTTATTGACCGTTCCAAGGCGGTGCCCCTATTTTCAACTGGTTGTTTTGTCTGTCTTGTATTGTCTGTTGCGTATGTTTTCTTGTTTGTTGTAAGCGTTTCTCCTCCGCCCAACTCCCCCTATTGCCCTCTCTTTTCCCTTGAATTTACACTACTTTTTGCATCCCCTCCCCCTTTACCTTTAGTAAGTTTTCGTGGCTCCCCTTTGTTTTGGCAGCCGGATTCCAAGACGGTACTTGATTGTTTTTTCTACGTGTGTGGGTGCGTTTGTATGCTTGTGAGTCTATAACGGTGTCCTACTCTTTTCTCATGTGTTGCTTGTTCGTTTTTCTATGTTATTTAGTTGATCGTAGTTGTGTGTTTATCTTTGGTACATGTCTGCGCTATTGTGGTTTACGTTGTAGTGCGACTGTTTTTAAAGAACCTGGCATTCCCTTGTATATTCGTCTTTATACAACTTTCCCCTTTGGATTCCCCTCCCCCACCCACCCCCGACCCCATTTCGCCCCTTGCCGTTTCCTTCCCCAATATTTAGCATAATTTAATATGTACTTGTTGGATATTTGAAGCAACCCGTCTGAAATATTTTTCCATTACAGCTTCTTTTTGTTGTCGGCCTACTATGTAAATGCGTGGCTGTGTTTTTGGTGCTCTGTGCTTCCGAGAAATCTACCCTTACCTATTTTCTTTTGTGATTCTGAATCAGTCAAAATACAGTTCATTTGCATTTAATGGCTGCGGTCAATTAAATATAATCAAAACATGATGACCAGAGAAGATTGTAGGATTCCTCTTTGCACTGTAAATAGCTTTATAAATATAAAAATTATGTAAATTACAGCGATGATGCAAATGGTAGTCGGCAAGATGAAATCTTTACACTGCTTGTTGGTGACAGGATATGCGATATACGCTGTCTCGAAAATCCATATCAGGATATTAATTTCTTCAACAGCGTATATCCCATATCCAGTCACCAACAAGCAGTGAAACTAATAATATCTTACAAAATCTGAAGGTATTTTCTTTAGAAGTAGCATAAGCTTAGATTGATGTGTTGATGCTAAAACCATTAAAGGAAACAACATTATATCAATATACTTATATTACTACTTCAATCGACACTAAAATGTACAGAATCTAATTCTAGTACAAAGCGTAAGAGTGGAAAATAAAAGACAGCAAAAATAAATTTTGTTGATTGTCCTATTATAACAACCAACTTGATATTTATATGATAAATCTGTTATTTCTCCCCTTACATGATAAAAGTAGATAAAATTAACAAAAATCATAAACAGTCCAAATGTCAGGCCATTCAGGTAACATCAAAATATGTACCGGTCTTAATATTGCCCTTCCAAAAACAAGAAAGATTTATAATTGAAATATTGACGCCTCTATCTTTCATCGTTTTTCTTTGAGTTTGCCGTTTACAACTTATTGTTAACATCAAATATCAAATCCAGATAAGCAATAATCATGCAAAGTGTATATGTATTTCATTTACAGTGCTTGTTAAAATTTCCAAAGATATTTGTACAACATATCTAGTTCATCAATATTCTATAACTGATTCATCTTCTTTATGGTGTTATTTCTAACAGCGCCATATAGTTGCACGTTTGTTTTTGTACAAATGACTATTGACTATTGTTAACTATTCATTATTCTATTTACATGTTTATTCATCTACTATTTACTATGTGTTGTATGTTGTAATACTAGTACTTGATTTTCAGTTTGAAGAGAGACATATACATTTTTCCTATAAATTCCTTGGAAAAACTCTTTTTAAGTATACGTGTAGTATTTTACTCAGGGGTAAATGTCAAGTTACATAAGTGAAATAAAAACAAAACTAATGCATCGTCTAATAAAACAATAATTCACAAATGAGGAAAGTTAAAAACAAAAGTCGTATATTTCCTTCGCATGATCTTACTTTGCAGCGGTATATGACTTTTGTCATCGTTTGGCCTGTTAATGAAATGCATAATGAAAACATTATTAGTAAATTAATATATTTATTATATAATAACTGTTCATCACTTTACCTTGACGGTGATCTATTATTTTCTCGTTACAACACAATTATCGAATGTAGAAAATGCCATAAGCCATTTACAAATTCAATTTAGGTGATACTACTTTGTTTACATTTTGATCCCATTTCTTATTTTCTATGTATGCTTTTATTGATTAATTTTGAATTTCTAGACGGAGACAATATTCATTTTTAATGAAGTGATATATTCTATATTCAAACACGACCAGCGAATAACCTACATATATGTAGAGCAAAATCTATCTCTAGTTATTCTGCAATAAACCACTCGCGTGCAATGACGTCATCCAATCAAGGTGCGTAGTACGGTTGTTAAAAGTAGTTACACTTTTTTCTAACACTGTTGATAATAGTATGTCCTGTTAGAATCATATATAATTTTAAAAAATTAGCATGCTTCATTTCAAATTCATAAAAGTACTTTCAATGTTTCTTGAAATATTGGCAAAAAAATAAGTCTCGTATTCAGTGTAGAGCATCAGGAATCTACTGTCATATTCTTACGAGCGTTAAGAGTTGAGGTGAGCTGTGTTGGAAAATCTTACAAGTCCGTCATACATTTGTGCGAGTACTGGTAAAATTGTGCGATAAACAGACCTGTGATAAACACAATAGCTCGCCCCAAGCACTTTGTGCTCAAGTGAGCTAAGAATTCAGTATATGTATTTGCAGTTTTCACAATTTGACATTATGAAGTAACTGACATTTCATTTGTTGAAAGAACTAACAGTTGTTTAATTGGAATTACAAATTTAAAGTTTAGCTGGTAGTACACTAATTGTATACTACAATGTTTTACCAAGTTCAGTACTGTTTAACACTCCAACCCTTTATTTGGACGCTAGAAATGTAAAATTCAGGCATAAGAGACCGTAAGCAAAAGTATTGCATTAACCACGAAAGTATTGCATTAACCAACACACAGTGTTAAAGGAGATAAAGGAGTTACGAGTGCGCAGACACTGCGAAAAAGAGAGAAACTGTTTCATTCGTGTTAGTTAAATTTTATTTTTAGCATACAATAATGAAAATAATAATAATAATAATAAATATTATACAAGTATGCATGTTAACAATTACTAGTACGTGTATTATGGTATTTACTCTATGTGCCTACTACTCATGAATCTAACTGCATCTTAAATAGATCCATACTTGTCTGACTATGTTGCGTATCTAACACAATAGCTATTTCAGTGATAGTACTTTGATTATTCTGAATACCAGCAGTTATGATTGCATATTTTACTTTATAGACTTTAGCATATTCAAAACAGACTCTATGGTATAAATTTAACAGCCTTTGCGAACTGCATGACTGTATCCATTGATAATACAATTCACAGACGATGAAAAGTATTTCTACTGAATCTGCCTATCCGGTACTACTATAGCTGTGTATGATCAATTAAGTATTCACAATAAAAGCAAGGATGTTGTCCATATTGCTCAGTGGGCGTGTTTCAACCATCGACAGAACACTACTGCGCAACATTGGTGCCTTTGTTTTACAATGTAGTTCACAGTCATTGTACTGTAATTGCATGAGATAATATGTGACGTAATATTAAGGATATAGAACTGTGAAAATGAAATTAGGAAAAAGAAAAGTTGTGTTTTATCTATTTTTTGTAACATGTTCTATTCTTATTGCTCGGAACTTTTATGATACTATTAAAAAACCACAGAACGGTTATAACGTTAACAATCAAATTCATCTAAATGCTTTTTTGCAAAGTCGTAAAAATAATGGAATCATCTCATCAGAGAGAACGTACTCCAATAACACAGAACAACGTCGAATAGCGTATGGAATACAAATTAGTGGCGGACAAGCCAACACAGAGCAACGTCGACTAGCGTCTGGAATACAAATGAGTGGCGAAAAAATCAACACAGAGCAACGTCGACTAGCGTACGGAATACAAATGAGTGGCGAACAAATCAACACAGAACAACGTCGACTTTTGTCTGGAATACAAATGAGTGGCAAACAAATAAACACAGAACAACGTCAAATATCGTCTGGAATACAAATGAGTGGCGAACAAGTCAACACAGAACAACGTCGACTATTGTCTGGAATACAAATGAGTGGCGAACAAGTCAACAGAGAACAACGTCGGATATCGTCTGGAATACAAATGAGTGGCGAACAAATCAAAATCATTACCGAGACTCTACCAAAAAAGGGTAATTTATTGGTATGGGGTCTTGGAAACGACAGTCCGTATTGGCACAATAGTACAAAAGGAAAAGTTGTTTTTATAGAGGATGATATTCCTTTGCGAAAAGCCGGGATAATGTGGTACGATAACATTGTAAAACAATACTCATTTCTGGAAGTCTACCGTGTACATTATACGACAAACACAGTCGAATCATTTAAGAAATATATAAACAGTCCAGAAATATGGTCCCAGCTAGACTTGAGTAATCAATTACCAGCTTCTGTAACACGAACACACTGGCACGTGATAATCATTGATGCTCCTCTTGGCTGCTGTCAAAAGGGCCCAGGACGATATCAGTCAATGTACACTTCGAGGGTACTCGGAAGCAAAGGTACGCATGTATTTGTTGATGACTTTGAACGTAAAGTAGAACATGAATTTTCCATAAAAGTCTTTGGAAAACCAGTAGAGGTAATACAAAGACGAACTACGAACGCTTCACTTGCGAATGAACAAGCACATTTCATTCTCAGTTCATATAACCAGACAAGAATAGGTCAAGTTAAAGAAACGAAGCCAGATATTTCTATTACACCAGTATTGAACATAGCCGAGAATGTGACCAATAACTGGACTATACTGCTTACAGTTAATAGCGGTTTCTTTGACTTTTTCGAAAACTGGTGGTGGCATTTTAAGAAACTTTATATGTCCTTGCCAGTATCAGTTGTTGCAGAGGATGATATCGTGTTTGAAAAACTAACCAATTTAAATGACAGCTCAATTAAAGTGCATAGAAGTGAACATATATCCATAAGTAAAGCCGTTAACTATGGCAGTACTTTGTATAAGAAGATAGTCTCAGCACGACCAACATATATTCTGATGTTTTTAAAGAATGGAACTAACGTTATCTACTCTGACCTAGACACTGTTTGGTTACAAAATCCTTTGCCTTACCTAGAGGGCAATTTCGATATACGTGGTCAGTTGGATTCAAATATAAGTTTCTGCACAGGATTTTTGGCCATTAGAAGTAATGAAGATACTTTGAAATTTATACAAAAGTGGGAGGATGCCTTAAGAGATGAGCCTAATCTGAATCAAGAAATATTTAACAGGTTGGTGAGAAAATCATCTGTAAATATAAAAGCGTTAAACAGCAAGAAGTTCCCGTCTGGAAAACAATATTTCAATCAGTTTTCAAAAGAAGAACGTTTAGGAGTTGTAGTTGTACATAACAACTTTATAATTGGGCATGATAAAAAGGTGAAGCGATTCAAAAATATGAACTTGTGGGTAAACAGAACTTTTTCTTAAATGGGTCTCGCTCTACATTTTAATATAATTAAAGGCAGTTAAGTTGGATTGGTGAACTTCTTCTTTCCTTTTCAAACACCTTGCGAATACATGATATTGCTGAAGACAAAACGAAGCAATGAAAGGGATCTGAATCAAGTTCAGGTCCGAATACATTTTTCTATTATTTTTTTTTCTCAGACTGAAGATTTGCAATTTTGTAAAGTATCAGATGCAATTTAGTCATTTTTGTGTTTTGTTTTTGTTGAGTGTAACATCACACCGACAAAATTGATCATATGGCGATTTTCTACTTGGTGTTAACACAGACTTTCAACAAGCCAGCTGGATGGCTTCCTCAAATGAAAAATTCTACGCCCTAATGAAGGCTCGAACCAACATTGGTAAAGGGCAAGTGATGCGAAGCCAGAGAACTTTAATTAATCGGTCACGAAGGCCCTACAACTCATTTCTCTTATATGTGAAGGAACCTGTTCTTTAGTTAAAAGGCTATTAATTCATCAAGGAAAGAAATTGATAGAAGAATGATGTATTTGTCTGTTGTTTTTTCTGATATCTTAGAAAGAAAACGTTGAACCTATATGAAACAATTAAGCTGTTCTAAATCTTCAATGAAACATAATAAATGGATTATTATACAAGTAGTTTCCCGGAAATGCTTAATCTTTCTTCTTGATTGCGATAAGAATACTTCAAAGCTTCAGAGAAAACTCATTTCCTTGAGCAAAACGGATTTTTATCATGATAATGCTTTGATGAGTGGATTTATTCCCCTTTTTATAAATTGTACTGCGCAAATTATACAATGTCAGCCACATTAAAGATTACAACAGAATATTTTTAATTTAATTTATAAAAAAAAATCACCTTTTTCATCTTTATCAAGCCTTAACAGCTTCAGAAATATGGGTACAAATAAATGGGTACAAATAAAAACAAAATCTTGTTTCATATTCACTTTTGTGACTTTTTTTTCAATAAAAATACCCAAAGTGAAGAATATATTTTTAAATTTTGAAAAAACTGTTTCATAGAATATTTTCCTGTTTTTCTTGTGTATAAAACATTGTATTGTGTGCATAAAATGGCTAAAAATATATGGGTCACCAGGCTAAATTTTGTGTTAAGACCGCTTGAATACAACACTTATTTGGACGAAAAATGGCGCGAACCTGGCTAATTTGATTACATGTATATCTGCTAGAAGTTAAAAAAAATTAAATTCTTAATTCTTTCTATAATTGAATACTAAATAATCTGAAAGGTGATGTTGTCTTATCAGTACTAGGTCAATTGTCTTACATTATATGAACAAAACTGTCTTTGTACTAAAATGCGATGTGAAAACACAACCACAAAAATGGCAAAATACCTGTCAGGCATGACACTTGTCAATACAACATAAACCAGTATAAACATTTGATTACTGATTAAACTTATCAAAAAGTTATTTCATTCAAGATACCTCATATTTAAGATTGTCTGTCACATGTGTCAACAAATGTTGACTTCACTTCAGTTTTCATTAGAAAGTATCGCCTGTGCAGAAAGATGCGCATAAAAACTATAGGAATTCCCTATAAATAAACAATTGGACACAGGGCTGTATTTTTGTATTGCGATATCAATAGCATATCATTTCACAAAGAAATTCCAGTTATCCGCAAACCAGAACTCGATTGAAAACAAGCCTTCAACAAGTTACTACTTGCATCTGCTTTGGCGATAAACAATACCGCCGGAGATTTTAATGGTATCATTTAATGGTCCATATTACCTGCATATTTTATTGAAATCAAAGTACTGAAGAATATTTTCTAATATAATATTGATAAATTCATCGAAAATATGATTTTAAGTGAATGATTCTTATCTAGGACACGCGTTTTAATTATGAATAGTATGCTGTTTCGTTTCACCTTTGTCAAACTTTACTCTTTCTTTTAATTTCAACAATGGAGATTTCTTTTCCATTTACGGGAAAACATTGCAATGACACCTGAAACAAAACTGAATATGTTATTCTTATACTTTAGCTAAACATGATGTTAATACTAGAAACATATAGGAATTTCAAAACTATGGAATTATAAGATATCATTTTACATTTTGTATTCATTTTACTACCAATACCACATCTAATTTTTGAAAAGTCACAAAAATAAAAAGATGATTTGGAAAACGGAAGATTACGGTTTACAGAGATGTAGATTCTTATGATATCTTTGTTTTGTGTGTGTGTTCCTAGAAAAAAGGTTAAATGTCATAAATATCATACAGATATCAAGTTATTTTTTTATTTATTTTTTGTTGAATATAACGTTGCACCGACACATGATAGGTCATATGGCGACTTTCCAGCTTTAATAGTGGAGGAAGACCCCAGGTGCCCCTCTGTGCATTATTTCATCACGAGCGGGAACCTGGGTAGAACCACCGACCTTCCGTAAGCCAGCTGGATGGCTTCCTCACATGAAGAATTCAACGCCCCAAGTGCGGATCGAACCCAAATAGATGAGGGGCAAGTGATTAGAAGTTAGCGACCTTAACCACTCGGCCACAGAGACCCCCAGATATCAAGTTAC
Source organism: Mercenaria mercenaria (assembly GCF_021730395.1). NCBI lineage: Eukaryota > Metazoa > Mollusca > Bivalvia > Venerida > Veneridae > Mercenaria > Mercenaria mercenaria. Next base: position 67,640,220 of record NC_069375.1, read on the forward strand.
GTTTTATGATTAGGTCAACATACAAAGTTTAATTTTGCTGTCATTTTCTTCCTTTTTTTACTCTGTTCTAGTTTGTAATTTCTATACATTTAAGTGCGGGTTGAAGTAGTAATATAAGTAAATTTATATAATGTTAATGTTAGATATTGCTTTGTTTAACATATTTCAGCATCAACAATGCGATTAAAGCCTATGTTAAATATCAAGGAAAAGTAATTCAGATTAGGTAAGATTCTGCAAAATAACAAATGACAGGTTAGTTTTGTTCAACTTATTCCTTCTTTTACTTTCTGAAAGAATTAAGGGTTCACAATTATATTATACTACAAGCAACTAACCAGCTCCAATTTCCCTTCGATTTCAACAACTTTAATTGGGAGGTCAGTAACAGATGTTTCTACAGATTACACAATATCAATAAAGTAGAGAGTTATTTTTCTTGCTACATATGTTTAATAAAATTCTATAAAATGTACAGTTAAGGGAAAAAAAGAAAGATAAATAGATAAAAATCTAGGGATGCGTTAATGAAATAGTAGAAAAAGTACATTTTGGCAAACAACAGGGGTTTGTGTATTTGTTAGGGAGTGTGTCAGTATTCATACTTAGTCTAGCGTATATGGAAATAAAAGTGTACATTCAAATTCTGAGGTATATGGTAAAACATAAATATATTACCAATGCAAAAAGCACTGTTTCTTCCTTTGGAAGGAGGGTGTTGCGTTTGTTGGGGAGAAGGAATGTTTAATTTTTGTATACGGTAGTAAATGTATATAAGCGGATCAAAGAAATGCCGTTTCATGTACTAAACAGTGTCTTAATTTGCATAAAAGAAACTTTTTGAATTTTGGTATCGTCTGATTTTGAAACGAGATAAATGAATATTTGGTCATAAGATCGAAAGTCTTCAAGATATTTTAAAAACTCAAAAAAAACAAGAGTAATACATTGAAAACCTGTAGGATGAGGCATAGTATTTTTTTTTTACCCAAAATAGTGAAAACTCGTGTTATAGGTAAGTTTGATCAATGGAATATGGTTTTAAATAAAACCACGTATATTGTACACGGTTTCCTTGTACGTGCAAACATTAAGAAACCACTGTTATTATTTATATTATACCAGATTTATATAACGCCCTTTTCACGATAAACACGTTCAAAGGCGCTTTACATATAGCAACTGCAGCCACACAGGGCGCGAAATCGTCCTCTACTAGTACAGATACTGAGCGATCGGACCAGAGGGACAGAGTGACATAAAGCCCCTAGAACAGACAGAGAGAACTTTTCAGATACAGACGCGTCCGGTTAACTTAGCCTAGCTCTTTACGAATAGACAGTCTGTTTTTTTTATAGCACCGATACACGTGAAGCCGTCTTTCCTGGGAAGAATCAGTACAGGCCTCTAGTTAGGTGGGAGACACTCAAGAACATCTCAGAAATTTCCGTAGCCTGGTCCGGGATTCGAACCCCGGACCTCTGGATTGACAGTCAAGCGTGTTACCACCAGACCACTAGACCATCAGCCCACTGTTATGTAACTGAAAGACCATATTTACTCATTTCAAACTAAACAATAGCTCTCAGTGAAAATATTAAACATTAATATGGATTTACATATGACTTGTTCAAAGACGTTTCATAAAATTTTCCAAAATGTGTCTATAAGACATAACGTGGGTCAGGTTAAACATTGAGAAATCGATTGAAATGTTATAATTTGAATACAGTTGAATTGATGAAATGCCATTTTACATTTAGTGATGAGGATACAAATTATGTTTTATTTGTGAGCTACAGTAGGACTTTCAAAGCATATTGGTCTTTATAAAAGGTCGGGATATTATTGAATAGTTTATATTCAACATAATTTATCCTTTTCAAATAATTACCTTAAAAACAATATCTGTTAAACTTATGTTTATGAATTTTTCAATAAATCAATGAATTCCTCACGGTAACATTACAATCTTTCTATTGTTGAGGTATTGACAATAATGGTTTATAAAACATCATATTATTTACAACATTCTCAGTTAATGTATAAAGAAATATCTGTCGGCGATATATTACCATTTTTGTCGAATCGCTGTAAAACCCATCTCACTCACTGCTCACTATAATCCATATCGAGACTGAGCCTGCCATGCAGAACCATAATTTATCGTCATTTTTAATAAAAGTATTCGAAACAAATGATTTAGTTTTATAGGTTATATTTAGTTTGATATTGTAATGAATTTATCTAGAAAACAGAGCATACGTAACCATTTAGGAAATACCTAATATTTATTTGCAACGCCAAAATAATGATTAATTTGATCAATAATGTAAACAACGAAGCAAATATTTACAAGTTATATGACATATGATTTACAAATACATGCACAGAGAAACAGAAGTCATTATATCAACAATAAATACGCAAAGAATAAGTGATTTTGTGGCTGTTTAAATACGACAGCATCTTAATTGACATCAAAAATATTAACTGATTTTCAATTATTTTATCAAATGCAATTAATGTTTAAGTGGGACTTGTCTCCATTTATATTCCTCTTTTATACAAGGTTGAGAAATACCATGTACCCAACCTTATTGTTTCATATTGTCAATATAGGCATAGCAACCTTACACCCAAGTATATTTCTCGGCTATAAATATATTATCATTTATCCTACCCTGATACAAGATACAGCATAAAATCGGCCTGCCTAATAAACTTTGCTTTATTCAGTCAGTGTCAAAATATCACTTTTGCGGGAAATTTTGAAATCACATATTTATCAAAATTTTAAATTAAAACTGATACCATTGTATTGGAAATGTTTGAATTTAGATAATGAGTGGTCAAATAATGGGTTTTTATCCAGAAACAAAAAATTTATTGCTATTTTTCACTTTTACGGCACTTCAGCCGGAAATTTTGAAAACATATTTTTTTCCGAATTTTTCATTGAAACCGTTATCATTGTATTGGAAATGTTCTAACTAAGAAAATAAGTGGTAATGTCAAAAGTTTTTATCCAGAAGTTATTGCAATTTTTCAATTTTATCCGCAAATTTTATTGCACTTGCAAACGTTATATGACGTCAAGTCTGCACGCTGTTGCTCTTTCCAACGACTTTTTCCCCAATATTCTGAGCACGTAGGATAAATAGAATATTAGATTACTGTCTGAAAAATTTAAATTTATTAGGCTCGTCTACGAAAATATATAAGGCTCGGCAGCAGCCTCGCCTAATATATTTTCTTCAACTCGCCTAATAGATTTAAATTTATCCGACAGTAACCTAATATTCTCTATATACCCTAGTAGCAACGCTCCCGTTTCCCGTAATAAATACAATCCAATCCGTCTATTTGTAAAAAGTATTCAATAAAAGAAACAGTATTTCTTCGAACTTCATTTACATTTATTAACGTTTACCAACATTTAAACATTCCTTCTCCCCAAACTAACGCAACATCCTCCTTCCATAAGAAAAGTACTTTCTTTGTATTGTTTATATCTTTATATGCTTTACCATATACGTACCCCAGTATTTTCATGAATGTCCATATATCCTGGTATGAATATTGACACATAACATAAAAAATACACAGGCCTCTGTCGTTTTTCTTATATTTTAGTAACCCATCCCTAGATTATTATCTATTTATCTTTCCTTTTTGTACTCATTTGTACATTTTTATAATGTAAATTCAAAATCGAATTTTATTAAAGACATTACTCTCCTGATTTTTTTTGTTAATATATAATCTGAAGAATCAGGAACACGTTACATACCTCATACTTAAAGTTGTTGCTGAAATCAAAGGTAAAATGGCGCTGATGAAACACTTGTAGTTTCAATGCACTGAATAGAAAATTTGTGAACTGTTAATTCCTTCAGAAAGTAAAAGAAAGAATAAGCCGAACAAAACTGCTAACCTGCCATTTGTTATTTAGCAATATCTTACAAAATCTGAAAGTATCTCCTTAAAAAGTAGGGTAAGCTTAGATGGAAAGTTTGTTGCAAAAACCTGTAAAGAAAACAACATCATATAAATCTAGATATACAACTACTTCAATCGATACTAAAATGTACAGAATTCAATTCTAGCACAAAGCGTAACAAAGGAAGAAAATGACAGCAAAAATAAACTTTGTTGGTTGCCCTATCATAACAAGTAACTTGATATTTGTCTGAAAAATCTGTTATTTCTCCCCTTACGTTACATAAGCAGATACAATTAACGAGAATCATGAATATTCCAAACTCAGGCCATTCGGGCAACAGCAAAAACTTTATCGATCTTAATTTTTTCTTTGATTTTGCCATTTACAAGTTATTGTTAACATTACATATGTAGTCCAGATAAACAAGAATCATGCAAATTGTATATGTATTTACAGTGCTTGTTAAAATTTGCAATGATATTTGTACAACATATTTACTTCATCAATATTTTATAACTGATTCATTTTCTCTATGGTGTTATTTCTAACAACGCCATATACTTCCACGTATTTTTTTGTTTTTGTTTTATTTATTTATGTATTTATTTTTTATTTATTTTTTTTTTTGTACAAATGCCCATTGACAATTGTTAACTACTCATTACTCTATTTACATGTTTATTCATCTACTATTTACTATGTGTTGTATGTTCTAATACTAGTACTTGTTTTTTCAGTTTGAAGAGAGACATATACATTTTTCCTATCAATTCCTTGGGAAAAAAATCTTTTTTATTTATACATATAGTATTTTACTCAGGGGTAAATGTCATCAAGTGATAAAAGTGAAATAAAAACAAAACTTATGCATCGTCCAATACAAAAGAAACAATAATTTACAAGTGAGGAAAGTTAAAAACAAAAGTCGTATATTTCCTACTATAGCATGACCTATGGTATATGTCTTTTGTCATCGTTTGGTCTGTTAATGAAATGCATAATAAAAACATTGTTAGTACTACAAGTATGTATTTACCGTATAAGTACTTTTTTCTGCGGGAACTTTATTTCTGCGTTTTCTGCAGAAGACAACAAGACCGCAGATTTAAAATCCGCAGAAAATTTTGTCCTGACATGCCGCGATACGATGATACAAGCCGCCATTATAATCTGGTTAAGTATAAGACAATGTCCGATAGCGTTATCGGCTTTTGTCCCACATGTTGCCGGAGGCCGACGAAGCAAGTTCAAAAAATTAAGTAGTAACGGTAATGTAATAGAACTGTTTCATTATTGTTTTGCTGTTGAATAAACATAATAAAAACATCAAATTTGTTTCGATTTTCGTTCAATATTGAGCAGTCAGCTGCCAGTTTCAATTTTCTTAAATTACGTGACAAATACAATCCATTGTATCTGATCCGTCTGGTGATGGTCATATTTACCGTTATTTGTATGGGACTTGAAAAAGGCCCGATTGACAAAATTTATCATACCGTTACAATGCACAGATGAGAATGTTTGCGAAATAAAGAGTCAAGCATTTATCGTGTCTGTTTGGCACGACTGTATTTATAAAATGACTGTTTTTCTTGCGTTCTTATTTAACACTCAACATTATGTGGTGATGACGATGTCACATTAGTATTCGTAAACTTTTATTTTCAATCCGGAAGCCAACATAACTGTCAAAATAACAACAAAATACGTACCTGTCTATTTGAAATTAATGAAACAACCGGTGAATACAGAACCGCAGAAACAAATCCAATCAATGTGAGAAGGAAGACACCGCAGAAATAAGGTACGCAGAAATTTAATACCACCTCATTTTTGAAAAAAATCGCAGAATATTAAGCCCGCAGAAATAAGTACTTATACGGTATTTAACAAATAATCAAGGCCTTCGAGTAGTTTATCGTCTTATTTACCACGGTTTAGAGTTCAGAGGCGTAGGATTGAACCACGAGAGCGTTAGCTCGAGTGGTTAAATACTGAAGCATCTGAACGATGAACCGTGGTAAATTAGACGTTAAATCACAAGGCCTTGATTGTTTTCATTCTGACATGCTCATTCATATATTCTAATAAATAGTTTGCTGGACATTTACGCGAGGTGTAATGTATCGGACGTCATGCGGCAATTTTACATAATGATTTACGTCATAATGCTCTCTTAACGGTCCGCGCGTCAGCCGTTGTTTATCGCAGAATATACAGAGCTTGATTTTCTTCTTTGTTTAACTAGAAATCAAATCGAGCCATGTTAGAATATATAATAACGGTTCATCAATTTACGTTGACGGTAATTATTTTCTCGTTACAACACAATTATCGCATGTTGTCTGTAGAAAATGCTATAAGCCACTTAAAAATGCTTTCTAGCTGATACTACTTTGTTTACATTTTGATCCCATTTCTTCTTTTCTATGTATGCTTTTATTGATTAATTTTGAATGTGAAAAGGGAGACAAACATTTATATTCGTATTTTGTAATAAACGTTGACAATTAATATTGAAGTAATATATTCTATATTCTAACAGGACTAGCAAATAACCTACATAAATATATAGCAAAACCTATCTCTGGTTATTCTGCAATAAACCACTCGCGTGCAATGAATTTATCTGATCCAGGTGCGTAGCACGATTGTAAAATTTTATCATTTTTTCTAACACTTTTGATACTAGTATGTCCGGTTAGAATCGAAATAACAAGTCCCCAAGTGTGATTTATCGTACAATAACTCTAGTTTTTCGTTCTTATGCGACACAATATATCACTCAGGGCTACGGCATTCGTGTTATATTCTTACATATGAGAACTCAAAACACGGGTTATTCTACGATAAATCACACTAGGGAACTTATTATTTCTTAACTATAAGAACTTCATGTTATTTATAAACCATGTATATGATAGCAAGATTGGTAGGAACAAATTAATTATCTACAGTTCATTTAGAAAAAAAATGTGTTTGGTAAAATTTTGCCTGTCAGAGGTCAGCATTAAATCTCCCGCATTTAGTGTACTCACATTGAATATACACTATAAATCCTCTGTTAAAGGTAGCAGGGTACACTTCGAATTTTGGCCCTCGTCAATATTTGTTATAAATAGAACTTCATGATTTTGGATGTCTGTAAATTAAGGTGAGAGATAATGATTATTAATTCTTTAGAAAATTTATACAGCTGATACATGTAAAATTCTGATGCCAGTTGGAAAACTAACTGCTGGTAGCTTTGTATGATCAATGAGACACCTTTTCGCGGAAAAATTCAAATCACGGACGGGTTCTGTGCTTGTTGATTGATACTCAGGAACATTTTCGCTATTTTGTGAAAAAACGAGCTGGATGGCCCCCATTCATTTCTTCTTGTATGAGAATCCTTACCTTGCCATTAATTAAAAGCACAAAACATGCACGCAATTTATAAAATGGCCACCCGGATTCTGCTCATAAGGGAAGTGCAATATTGCGACTCGCTACATGTAAGACCATCCATGCCCAAAATTTTCGCATCTAAGTGTACCCTGCTTCCTAAACCTTTAGATAACCCTAACCTTTAGTCAGTATATAGTACACTCAATACGTTCGTACATCTAATAGGGGCGATTTAATGTTGGCGGTCAGAGCGAGGTGCAAACAAACTCGTTTCATTACTGTGCATCATCTCTGAGTTTTCCGATGTATTCAACGGCAGAGAAACGATATATTTACTACACCAACTGACTACTTAAAACAAAGTATGAATTCAAGCACAAACTTGTAGTAAATATTGATGAGAAAAGAGAACTTGGGGAAAATATGTGATCAATCGTTCAAACCAATTTAGAGCGACACACTATGATTATCATTTGAGGAATATTCCAATGAAATCATCATGAAGCATGGAAATCTATCAATACATATCAATGTCCGATTTTGTAAACATTTCTAGGACTCAGAGTTTTGTCAATATCTGGCTTAACTGAAATTTGGTATGATAATGTTTTTGTTACTTTTAAAACACAAACAGAAGAGATCAATATTGTTACAGATTGAAAGAAAAGAGGTTATACAATTTTTGTACGATACGAATTGAAATGTTTGAGACTGTTTCTTAACATGCACCCTGTTATTCAAATTTACTGTGTTGTTATTACTGACTTTGATTTTTATTACATATTCCTCTTTGTTGCGTATTTCTGACTGATCAGATAAATCGCACGGCGATTGTTCAATATGATACCTATAAAGATATACCGAGCCTGGCGATTGGACCATATGATACCTATATAGATGTACCGAGCATGGCGTTTGGTCCATATGAGACATATAAAGATATACCGAGCAAGGCGATATGTCCATATGATACCTATATAGATTTACCGAGCATGGGAAAATGGTGAGCTCATGGGCAATGGATTTATAAGATGCACATTTAAAACTGACATGCCAAACACAAATGTTTGATTTGGTTAAAAATAATTTTTCCAGCAAATAAACAGAATGTTGATGGTTCTGTTTGAAATCAAGTCTGTTGGCACACCGACTGAGATTAACAAAGATGTTCTTTGTGTCATATGCGACTTTAAACACAACACATTAAGCTAAAATGATAGATAATAGATTTACAGGCATGTTTATGGCAATAGATAATAGATTTACAAGCATGTTTATGGCAATAGATAATAGATTTTACAAGCATGTTTATGACAATAGATAATAGATTTACAAGCATGTTTATGGCAATAGATAATAGATTTTACAAGCATGTTTATGGCAATAGATAATAGATTTACAAGCATGTTTATGGCAATAAACGCGATAAATCTGTGTTAGACGTACGTTGAATATCCCAATGACTGGAAAAATACATGTGCATGCTTTCATGAGATTTCGCTGCTTGAAATACTGGAAACACTTTTAACCTTTAACCTGCTTAATTTCTAAAAGTTACTGCTTCATTATGCAATTTATGCAGTACAATTTATTCTTCGAAGGGATGTTCATTAAAAATTTACTATCTGAATAGCACACAGTGCAGCAGTGCAGACCATTATAATACAGGCCGGTTTTCGCTGTCTTTAAGTTATGTCGTTACGTATTGGTTATATGGTCACGAAACAAAAATATATAGTATAATATATAGCAAATGCAAACGAGTGACGGTCAGGTGGACACATGGGACACTACAACAAGACGAACGATATCAAAACACAGTTACTTCCTGCGTTTACCAAATTAAAATAAAACAATTATAAATAACTCAAAAATAACTCCAGGACTAGTGTCTTTCCATAAATAGAATTTAGGTTGTTTTTTTCTAATATCTTACTGAATATTGAGGCTTAGAATTGTGCTTTGAGAAACAAAAGTTAAACAACACCAAATCATAGAAAGAAAGAGTTATTTAACATGAAAATTGAACAGCATGTAAAACATGTACATGTATATTACTTTATGAGACAAGTGTCAGTATACTGATAAAAACTTTGAATTCCAGAAAAGGGGCCCCCACTTCCGGGCAGTCAAACGCCTTTAAAAACTCACCTTTTTCAAAGAACTGTTACACATGTTCGTTTTGATGCATTTGCAATAGCGTGCGAGTGGTGAAATTTCAAATAACAAGGTGAAAGACATTTTTCAGCAATTGTTTATCTTTATTTCTTTACAAATGACATTCATTTTCGAAGGAAGACCACTTTTTCTCGACGCATACTTAAAATATTTGGAAACATTGTCTCCCTTTGAAAATGAATGCCATTTATACTTAAAATGTTCGGAAAAGATGTCTATGATTTGGTGTTGTTTGATTTTTGTTTCTCAAAGCGTAATTCTAAGCCATCGAGTAATACTTAATTGTTGTGCAAAGACAAATTGTTTCGAGGACAGAAATAACAAAGTTGATTCTAATATTTCGTTCGAAATTAACAGAAAGAGATGAAGCAGAGATCAATTTGGTACAAGTATAAATGCTGATCATACAAAAATTCTATAAATGTATAAAAGAATATTTCCGTTGTTGAAGTTGCCGATGGAAATTTTCTGCGAAACAGTTACCCAAGAGCCAGATATTTACATCCGCATCTTCTCAACTAGGGATAAATTATTTTTCTTCCATAGTACCGTATTCTTCAATTAACAGAAGAAATAAAGTAAAACATACTTTTCTTTTGAGCACTACAGGTATTTTACCCTAGTAGCGTATGATTTTACACAAGCATTCATAAACATTGAGTTTTCCTTACACAGAAAAATCCTGTCTGGCATGCAAGAAAGATTAGTCGTATCCAAACGATGTAGACTGCTGATATAGTTATGCCCCCTGTATTGATAAAAATACTTTGAAATAAATACAATTTGATATAATACCTATCAAAGTATACATGCATATCATTCAGTCGTCTATATGAATTCATATGTAAACACAAAATATTTTCTAATGTGTTAAAAGAGTAATATCTGTTTTGAATTATATAATTCCTATGAAAGTGTACTGAGCATGAATTGATTCAATCGTCTATATATAGTTTATGTGTAACACAAAATCCCTAAAGACACCAGATTACGTTAAAAATATAAAGTAAACATGACAATTAAATTCTTCATTTTCCGTTGCATCAGCAATAATCATTTGTAAATTCTCGTCGGAAATAAAGTAAACGAGAGAAATGAGAAAAGTGTAAACTCATTCTATTATCGCAACATGAACTATGAGCTTCATTTAGATAACGAAAATATCTGGATTGAGATAAAGATAAATGTGGAATGAAAAGTTAATAAGGCATTTAACAACAATAAATATGCGTTTCTTATAATCGACAAGGAAGCGGCTTCTCTATTTTTATGACGGACGATTGCCGTCATATTTCCAGGAAGTCGAGCTTTTATTTTGCAGCTATCTATCCCAGGTTTTGCTATATAGAGACAAACAGGTTATTGTCTTTCGAGAAAGGGTTTCTCAGCCGAGTGAGAGAAATCCTTTTTTTTCAAGAGACAGTTACCTGTTATTCTATTTATCATGCCATTATTAACAATCTTTATCCAACCTTCTTGCGAAATAAAGGGCAAAACGGTAAAATAATTTTGCTGTTTTACCTGACTTCTTTTTTTAATTTCAAAACAACGCCATCTTGTTTTTGAGAATAACTGGTAAAAGACATATATATTTACGCAATTATATTCATAAACGCGCTATTATCAGATACGTGAGACCATGTCACTAATGTATAGCGTATGCCTACCATATTTGCAAGGCAGTGGCTAGAGAACCGGAATCGGTTCCCAAGACAGCGAACTTATTCGTCCGGAACCGGTTCTTTAGCCAAAGTACCGGGCTAGGGAACCGGAGTTTTACTTCTATGCATAAAGTTTCCGAAATTCACTTTGTTTCTTTATGTAAGTATAATTCATATTATTCTCTTAATTATTTTACCATTCTCTTCCATTAATCTGCGTTTATTGTGTCTCCAAAAGTGTACACGCCGCATTCTATCCGCCATATTGGAATGGTCTACACTAGTACAAATGAATGCATTAAAACTGCTTTGCCGTTTTTGGTGTTTTTTATTTTAAACAAGTACTATGTTTAAATTACTCAAATGTAAAATTGTTCTGTTTTGTATATGTGTCATAAGATGTTTACGGTTGTACAAAATAATTTAATTGCCATTTAAGCTTCCAGCAAATTCTTCGATCACTTAAAATACTTTTTGTGCGCATGCGCGGTCAGAAAAGAGCTCTGAAGATTATTTTGTCAATTTTTTTCTTCATCGGGGCTAGCTGATACGAACCTGTCTCCTTTGCGTGCAAGGGATAAGCTGTGCTTTTGCTACAGTTTGGCTGAATGGGCTGGATTTTTACAGTCCTGTTTTGTGTATTTTCGTCTTTTATCCTAGCCGAATCATAGGTTATTTCCCCTTATAATTATTATAATAGCGTGGCTGCTCAGCACTCTTGCACTGTGGGCTGTCTTGTGCCCAGAAGTAAACATGACATCACCACTGGCCTTCGTACCTGCGGAAATAATGCTTGCTGTTGCTGCGGTGCTCAACAAACCGTCTTTCTTATCTTAAACAAACCATTCTCATGATTATAAGAATGTGTCTTCCTCAAATGTCCTGTTAGCAAATTTAATTAAATTACCAACCCTTGCAATTAAATCTAAAAAAGCTTGTGATACGGAAGATGTAAGCTTTCGTAAGTATTTATATACAACGTTACATTGAACAGACGTAAATAGAGATCGAACTTTGGAAACGCTTATTTATTCTTTACACTATACGATCCCGACATTGGTGCCGGGACTAAAGAAATAGGAATTTACAGAAGCTACAAACGCAACAAAAGGCACAAAAGCGAGTTGTTCAAAGATACTTAGAAAAATTAGACAAAAGCGAATGATGACTTGATAGAGTTCGATACCGTTCTGAAGGTTCTTCAAACATACACAGACATTAGAGAGTTTGAGATTTTAACCTTCTCCTTCCCCTTCAACGTCTCTGGCGAAGTTAACGTATGAAGTTGAAGTTCGATTAAAATTCCTTGAGATTTCAAACATTAGAATGAGCCTTACTTCTTTTAATCCGCCCATTCAATTTATCCGTAATTATGATCGTTTTTGCGTGCATTTTGATACCAATTGTCCGAAAGGGCAGAAATTTTACAAGAGGTTTTAAAAATGAAAAGAATGGAAATTAAATGAAAAAAAAAACAAACATTTCAATTAATATAATCATCGCATGGATTACCTAAAAACACAACAACAAAAAAAAAATAAAAAAACACGATAAAACAATGTGAACAATGTAAAAACTCGTTGGTGTTGCTCCAAACATTTAGGTTTTATATAAAATTATGTCAGTATAGTCAGTATACAATGTACGATTGTAAATCATACACGAGAGGAAATAAAAATGATTATCACATACATAGAATTATTCTCCATTGGGTTTCAATGGACCGCGATCGTGCAATATTTTTCCATATCAGGACGTTGAAAGCTTTCGTGTCGGACTAGTCCCAATCCGTGACTCTAGTTACCTCCCCTGACGGTCCGTCCATTGCGAATCTCGTTTCTTTAGATTTTTGTTGCTATTGTGTATTTGTTTAATTTGTAATTTATGCAACATTTTGTTTACTTTTACACTTTGATTAATCTGACCTATTAGATACTGGCACGTAATAATTTATCAGACTGAAATGAAATGAAAGTTATAATTACGTCATGAGTTGGACTAATATAGGAAGTGGAATGTTTTCTTAACGTTGTAATGGAAAGAATCGCGGTAGGGTAGGGTCACACCGAGTTTCAAGACAGACTTTCTTTGTAAAATGTAAGAATCAAAGGGGGAATTAACCCACAATGTCTCTCTGCCAGGCTCTGGTTCCGTGCATTTAAAAAATGGAGTTATCCCATACGGCTAACAGGAAAAGTCTCTCATCATGATATCATATATCTGAAATTGTCTGATCTATCAAAAGAATTTTCCGTCTTACTAGTACCATTTTATGTTTATAATTAAAACACAATTGTCGTATTAAGTGTCCGACAGAAACAGATTGATTTTATTTCGATGTGAAAATAAAATGTTCCACCAAATGATAATCGCGCGTAATTATTTATTTTTCAAGTAAAATGACTGTCATGCCATGTGCCTCCATCCAGATTTCAGTCTTTGATGCCGAGTATGTGGACAGAGTAGATGTAAAAAGAATGAAGTTTCGACTTTCGTGATATCACATCTTCGGACGTTCAAAATTTCACTTCATACGACAAAAAGGCCCATCTGGTATAATCGATACCGCCTGGGGACACAAATATGCCGTAGAAGTTAAAGTTTGAACAAAATCTCAAAGTTTCTCAAAATCAGTTGATAACTTTATACTTCCAGGTTCAATTCAATGTATTTAGTTAAAATCATTAGCCATACAAAACTACATTATTCTTATACTTATTGATAGTGTTTCGCATCAAATTTAGTCTAATTATATATATGGATAATCAAATAACTTAATAAGCAGAAATCCTGAAACTAAGCTTTTTATTTCGCATAGTAATAAAGCGAAGTCTTAGGCATACGTGATATTACATGGAAAACTTTAGTAGCAACGTGTGATTTAAATAAAATACACGCATGTCGGTGACATTTTACCCAAAATATATATGAGAGACGTTGAAAGGGGAAGGCGAAGTTTGAAATCTCAAACTCTCTATTAAGTGAGAAGATACTACATCTAACAGATATTGACTATACTGACGACGAGATTATACACACTGAATAATTTTCAATGGACTTGGAAGTTAAAATTCAGAAGCTGTACGGTACAGAAATTCATGGGATACAAGTACATGGTCAAACTTGCAGGGACGTAGAGATGAGGAGACACGAGATGCGCATACTTAAGTTCATAGCTTGAGTATAGTTTCGTCGAATTTTTCCCAATATCATAAATTGCCGAAATCAACACTTCTAACGTTCTTTGAAACATCTTACTTTATTATACCTCACTTTTGTCTACAATGGTAAAATCCCATTACCCGAAAAGGAGATATTTTGACTATCAGAAACACTTTCAACCTTTTTGACACGTGACCAAGCGAAAGTGACTGTCAGGTCATGTGACCGCGCTGATATTTTGAATGTCATATAAGGGCAAATAACTGCTTCAGTTTTTTAGCCATATGATTGCCTCCCCTGTACACAATGTCATATTGTAATGACGACACTATTCAATGTGTACACAACTGATTACCGCGCTAAAGATGAAACTGTTGAATTAAATGAATCAAAAACATTTTAAAAACATTTTTATGTGTTTAGTTTTGTTCGGTATAATAAAATAAATACCATATGGCAGCGTGTGTGACATTGATATTGTCAACCCTCGGAACAGAATGTCACCACTCGGCTTTCGCCTCGGGTGACATTCTGCCCTCGGGTTGACAATATCAATGTCACACACGCTGCCATATGATATTTATATATTGGCAAACTTTTGGCAATGATAAAACAACTTACTCGATTCGTTAAAAACAGAGTAGAAGATATAAAGAAACTGACAACTACACATACATGGAGATACTGCCCTACGAAATGTAACCTAGCTGACCTTCTGACAAGAGGAATCGCCGCCAGTGAATTCAAGAGAAGTGACTATGGATTCCGGACCCTCATGGTTAAAAAAAAAGAAAAGGATTGGCCAGTTTAGAAGGGTAACATCCCCGCTATGTAACTTGAAACTACTTTCTTAATAAGCCGACACCTGTTACCAGTGAACAGTTCCGTGCAGATGATACGATTACAACATTAAGACTGAGAAACGGAATCAACATCCAACGCTACAGTAAATACCACAGATTGCTATGTGTGACAGCGTTGTTACTAAGATTTATCTTCAACTGTAGAACACTATCCGCTGAGAGACGTTACGTGCACGTTACTGCACGTGAAATTGACATTACAATTTTAAAATGGTTAAAAGATGTGCAAAAGGCTACATAATAAATTATCAAGATGTCACACAAGATTAAAAGTCCGGTAACAGAAAACAACCTATTACACGACAATTGCGACTTTTCCTTGATAGCGACAATTCATTACTTCACGAAACTGTTGATCCAGACGACACACAAGATAAAAGTCGGTAACAAACACCTATTACACACATTGCGACTTTTTCTTGATAGCGACAATTTCATTACTTCACGAAGCTGTTGATCCAGACGACACACAAGATTAAAAGTCCGGTAACAGAAAACAACCTATTACACGACAATTGCGACTTTTCCTTGATAACGACAATTTCATTACTTCACGAAGCTGTTGATCCAGACGACACACAAGAAACCACTTATTTTGAGCTCTGTCAGTTGTTACACATTTACGACAACAGTACTGGATACCAACAATCAAACGCTGCGTAAATTCAGTTTTGAAGAGATTTGTTCCATGCAAAAAAGTCACCGAAAAACCATTTGATCTTGAGGTCCAATTTTTTCAAATCAGTCTAGCAAAAGAATCAAATTCTACATTGTAGAAAGAAATTCGATCCGAACATGAAGAACTACCTTTTAGATATAGTTTATTCTTAAGTGTTTCTCAACTTTAGAACCTTACACACATTTCTTTTTCCTTGTTAACCAAAAAAATTAGTAAAATATTGCAAGTATCGGGTAGCAAAACCTTGCAAACCTGTACCATTTCTTCGTCCGGGTTCAGTTTGTATCATTGTTGTGTCGCTGGATAAAATCTTAATATAGAAACACTTGATATCAAAGTAACTGGAAAAGCAAAAATGTTTAAAGAGGAAGATACACCGATATTTTCTAACTAAACAAAGTGTATTTATTGTCAAACAAACAAGTCTTGATCGGTAGAAAGTTGTTTATTATAGAACATATAGAAACGAGTGATGATTTGCAGAAATGTTCAGTAAATACAAAGGACTACATGTCTATCCATTATGCACGTACTATTGAATGTACCACTTGTTGAAAGTGAAAACATTCCAATTAAATTATAATAATGCACCGAATAAAATTGCGATATAAAGAAATCCTCTTTAGATCAAATTTCACAAAATGCATGAAGAAATTAATCTCCTTTTACTAGGTATAAGAGGCTTGCAGATATATGAACTCCTCTGAACAGTGCTATGTGCTAAGGAAGCACTTCAAAAAATGATGTCTGACCTAAAATATAAAGAAAGGTATTTTATAATACGTAACAGCTTGGAAATTATTTAACAATGTAGACAGGGATAACGAATGTTTTTTCGTGTTATAACATCTGCAGAACCCCGAGGGATTCTGAAGATGTTATAACACGAATGAACATGTGCTAACGCTATTCTAGCATAAAACGTGTAAAAACCACGTAAATGAATATATTTCCCTCAACGTCATTAAATTTCCATGAAATCCGCGAAAAAGTCTACTTTTTTCACGTTGAACGTCATTTCCTTTTTTGAATTATCCGTTTTGGGGCCGTAATACATTAACACTTTGCCACTGAACGCACATATATAAGAAGGTGTTATAACAGCACGTGAGCGCGAAAATCTCTCTGTTAACACACGTTTTCTCTCCTGCTAAAACGCCCCGCAAAGTGACAATAACAGCAGCTTTTTGCTAGAATTGCCATACATATAATAACAGTTATGGCAGACGCGAATTATATTTTACTATAAATGTTCACCAGGCAAATGTAAATATCACCATAGTTTTTACGTAAATTGTAATTTACAATTAACGGATGTCAGGCCAAATTATTTGGTATCATTTTATGATTCAGACACGCAACTAAAGTTTTAGTTATCTTCAAAAGATTAACCAGATATAATCCCGAATCCAGTTTTGCAGACTAAAACCTTTACTCATTAAGTTATACTTGCATCGTAATCTAAACACTGCTAAATACAATACTGTGGGAAAATGATCTTAAAATGTATGGAGCACAATGAAATGTAAACGTTGCTGGGATCTCATTACTTGGTGATACGGGCATAAGGTGCACAATAGGATTTTTAACATAAAATGGGAATGGAAAAAGCACTTGATAACTCCGTTTGAATAATAGAAACATACAGCAACCTGATACTGTAAATGTAATGAAGGATGTTTTATCTTTTTTAGATGTGAAATTCAAAAGATTGCGGTATTTGAAATAATTGTAATAGGAATGTATAAACGTTGTACCGGAAATCATCTTTAAATATGAAAACAATCATTGAAAACAGATGTATAAAAATAAAAAAGAATGGTAAGAAATGTGAAGGGTTCGTTAGAAATGGAAATATAAATGGGTCATTACAAGAGCTGGATGGCTGGTATGACAAGGAAACTACAAAAGTTTTCTACATGGGTACCTCCTTATGTTGGTGTAGGGGATGGCGGTGGGCAAAAACGAGTATGTCCCTTTGTCTTACAAATTTGTACATTTATCATACTAGAAAAGGTATATGTATGTATTGCATTTTAAGTTTGCGTAGCTTTAAATATGTCTATAATATTCATGTCAAACAAATTAAGTAATCCATTGTTATGGTGACTGATTCGTGCCATTTCAGTATCTCGTTCTGCTAACAAGGTTTTTGTCCCTGATTTAATCTAGTGACCTATTATATCACTCCAAATGACACATAATGTCAAACCTGTTCAAGATTTTATTGAGGTGAATTTTCTGAACAAGTTTGATTAACCCTTACTATGACTTACAGAGTGATCAACGCTCGACTATTCAACAGCCTTGTCTGAATGAATATAAAAGTCAAAAAGGGGAGACTTTTGTAATAAGAAATGTAATTACTCAATGCCCAAACCAAAAACTTTAGTCTTTATTGTTAAAACATTTCAAATATTTTATGTTATTTGGGGCTGTATACGTGCAAAATATTATAAAACATGTCTTCTATTTTACTGTTTTATAATGTTTTAGTATGTAAAAGTCAAAACCTAAGCAGTTTTCAAAAGTCTATCACGTTTGACGATTTAGAATATGGTCAAAATCTTTCCAATCCTACTCTAACACCAAATACTTTTCTTCCAACATGTCTGTTATACTGACTCTACAGTATAAAGTCTCTATAATGCATAAATGGCATGTTTGACCGTAAACTGAGATATATAGCTTATACTGTTTAAATTACAAATACATGTACCTTTATAAAGAACCATTTACCATGTTCATATAGATCTGATTCTTCCATTACAAATCTAAAATAGTTGGGCCCCGTGTTTGACAAAAAATATATCAGTCTGAGTGTTATATATATACTTGAGAACAACTTTCCAAGAGGCATGTCCCTGGACCCTGCTTTTTAAGTTTAAACAATACCCAGGGTCAACCTGAATAGACCCACAATAACAATAGGCATGCTAAGTATTTCCCGTTTGCAGTTTCCGTTTCAGTAAATCACTGTCTTGCACTGACTGTTTTATATACTAAATTGCCATTTAAGCATAGTTATTAATAGAATCTTTTATCAATTTCGTGTTTTCGCGGGATTGAAGACTTATGCTTGTCTTCCGTATTTTAGAATTAGATTGTGCTCATAAATCTTTTGAATTTCTTTAACAGTTAATGACAGAAATCGACGACTAAATTTCATATTCAATATGTCTCCAATACAAGTGAGAGATCATCAAAAACATTTACAAGAAAAACAACTTTATAACTACAACTTTATACCGACTGTATAATTTTTCCAAGGCAATCAACACAGTACCCTTCAAGTATATTGATTACCGGATTTGTATAGACACCGTGTCTAGAGGTCCGGTCACCTGACCTTTAGAATCCGGATCTAGATGTCCTGTCACCGGACCTTAATACTCAAGATCTAGAGGTCCATTCACACGACTTTAATCACTTCCTAATAATTATCATTTCTGAATCGAAAGTACTCAACAGTATTTAAAGGTAGATAGGTAAGTGGTGATAAACAACTGACCAACATGTCATAGAGATACAATATTTTATTTAAAAAAGTGCAAAAGTCAGAATTCTACTTACTTGCGGTTAATTTCGCACATTGTTATTTACACATCGCGGCCATGTTTTTCGCATCATTTGTAGAGCATGAACAGTAAGAGAAACAATATTTAACACCTTTAGCAAGTTTTGTAACATTAAAATTCATGGAAAAGACAAGTTACCATTTTCTGCAAGTCTTTCCAGAAGCACCATAGAAACAGGTAAAATACGTCACAACTGGCATAGTCAAATCAATTTAATATCTAACTTTCTAGAGCACAAAATCAAAATAGAATTATATAAGTTTTAAAGGTCATCACGCTACACAGAGGCCTGTCTTAGAAAAAGTTCTGTTTACCCACAAGTTCATGTTTTGGAATCGCTTCATCTTTTTATCGTGCCCAATTATCCAGTTGTTATGTACAACTACAACTCCTAAACGTTCTTCTTTTGAAAACTGATTAAAATATTGTTTTCCTGATGGGAACATTTTGCTGTTTAAGGCTTTTATGTTTACGGATGATTTTCTCACAAACCGGTTGAATATTGGTTGATTCCGATTAGGCTTATCTCTTAAGGCGTCCTCCCACTTTTGTATAAATTTTAAAGTATCTTTATTACTTTTGATGGCCAAAAACCCTGTGCAGAAATTATTCTTGAAATCTAACTGACTCTTTATATCAAAATTGCCCTCTAGGTATGGCAAAGGATTTTGCAACCAAATAGTGTCTAGGTCAGAGTAGATAACGTTAGTTCCATTCTTAAAATACATCAGAATATATGTTGGGCGTGCTGAGACCATCTTCATATTCAAAGTACTACGATAGTTAACGGTTTTATTGATGGATATATGTTCACTTCTGTGCACATTAAATGAGCTGTCACTTAAATTGGTCAGTTTCAAACAAGATATCATCCTCTGCAACAACTGATACTGGCAAGGAAATATCAAGCTTCTTAAAATGCCACCGCCAATTTTCGAAAAAGTCAAAGAAACCGTTATTAACTGTAAGCAGTATGGTCCAGTCACTGGTCACATTCCTGGCTATGTTCAAAACTGGTGTAATCACATTATCTGGCTTTATTTCTTTACCCTGTTCCATTCTTTTTTGTTTATATGAATTGATAATGAAATGTGCTTGGTCATTCGCACGTGAAGCGTTCGTAGAATGTCTTTGTATTACCTCCACTGGTTTTCCAAAGACTTTTATGGAAAATTCATGTTCTACTTTTCGTTCAAAGTCATCAACAAATACATGTGTACCTTTGCTTCCGAGTACCCTCGAAGTGTAGATTGACTGATATCATCATGAACCCTTTTGACAGCAACCAAGAGAAGCATCAATGATAACCACGTGCCAGTGTGTTTGTGTTATTGAAGCTGGTAATTGACCACTCAAGTCTAGCTCGGACCATATTTCTGGACTTTTTATATATTTCTTGAATGATTTGACTGTGTTTGTCGTATAATGTACACGGTAGACTTCCAGGAATGAGTATTGTTTTACCATTTTATTGTACCACATTATACCTGCTTTCCGCTTAGGAATATCATCTTCTATAAAAACGACTTTTCCTTTTGTACTGTTGTGCCAATATGGACTGTCGTTTCCAAGTCCCCATACCAATAAATTACCCTTTTCTGGTAGAGTCTCGGTTATGATTCTGATTTGTTCGCCGCTCATTTGTATTCCATACGCTATTCGACGTTGTTCTGTGTTATTGGAGTAAGTTCTCTCTTGTGAGACGTTACCATTATTTTCATGATTTTGCGAAGAAGCCTTTAAATGAATTTGATTGTTAATGTTTAAATCGTTCTGTGGTCGTCTAATAGTATCATTAAAGTTCCGAGCAATGAGAAAAGTACATGGTACAAAAAATAGATAACACAAAACTTTTCGTTTCCTTAATTTCATTTTCACAATTCTATATCCTAAAACACACCCACTGAGCAGTATGGACACCTTTTTTGCTTTTGTTGTGAATATTTAATTAATCATAAACAGCTATGGTAGTGCCGGGCAGGCGAATAGTTTTTATGATGATTCAATGGAATTACTTTTCATCGTCTGTTAATTGTATTATTAGATGATACAGTCATACAGTTTGCAAAGTGATGTTAAGTTTATACCACAGAGCCTGTTTAAAACTAATAAATTAAAAAAAACTTATAACTCATAACTGCTGGTATTCACATGTGTACTATTTATTATTTCATTATTGTTATTATCATTTTTATTATTATTATTATTATTGTTATTATTGTTGTTGTTGTTGTTGTTGTATATTAAAGATAGAAAAACAGAACATGAATGAAAAAGTTGCTCTCATTTTTGCAGTATCTACGTACTCATTGTTGTAATAGACATTTGCGAATTAGACATTTACGACTTAAGTCTACGTGGACTTTGAACACCTAAGACGATCAATTTTTCAAGGGGACCGTCTCAACATGATAATTTTAATTTATGTATGGTAGCACGGCGGGGAATCACGTGATGTGAACAGTTGGGTGACACGGACAAAATTGGCGTCTAGAAGAGCCGATTTTTATATAAAAACAAGATAATCTAGTACTTAATAATTCTTGTTTTTGTTGGCATGTACCCTTTCATATGCGGCTTTACTTCCGATTTATTTTGATACCTGTTTTAAGGCTGAAATCCTTATACTTTCCGAGAACATTCATTGAATTTGACGAAAAGAACCCCAAACAAGAATGATGGACTCCACGTACAGCTTGTATATTATAAATATGACCGTAAAATGGTGTGCTTTGTAAATAAATTGAACAATGTTTTCTCTAAATGATATCCTTCAAATTTCGATAAAAAATGTCAAGCTACGTGGCACCTATAACGATTTTTTCTCCAATGATGGCCGTCACGTACATTTGGCGGTTTTCACGTACACCCGAAGTTTGGATGGTTTTCACGTACATAGTTTCCACTTTCCAAAACTTCTGTTTGAAAACATAATTTTGCGTACCCTATGTTTACAAGAGTTTCTCATTTTATTACAGCAAAAAAGAGCATCTTTGCCAAACATGTAGGAAAAAATTTAAGAGCCGATCCGGCCTAAGTGATCACGTGAGAAGGCACGAGAAAAAGGGTTCCATACAGGTGCTGCGGGAAAGAATTCTACAACAGAGCAAATATGACGCGATAAAGGTAATTTTAAGATTTTTATATTTAAAGTCACACGTATCTAATTATGTTTGAAAAAATATCTTAATACATGGACTATACAAACTTTCACTAGCTAAATGGCCATTTTTTAAAAACATCTGATTACTTTTTATATACCTGGCGATTTGTTGACGCAATGGTCAAACAAGAAATTCACAGGTTCTTCACAAAAGTTATTACAACTGAAAATTCCATAAATTACAGGTGTGGTGATCACGAAGAAAAGAAAGAACATAAGTGTTCTGTTTGCGGGGCTGCATTTCCAACAAACTCTATATGAAAAGATATGTAAGCATACACAGAAAGCCAGAGTATGAATACCTGTCTCGAATGGTGAATGGAAATTAGGAGCTAACAACGGTTTATCGATCACATAGCTGGACACACAGGAGAAAGGTATATAAGTACCGCACAAACTTTTACAGACGTAAGAAAACTTGTAACAAGTGAATACAAATAAAAGAAAAGATGTGCACTGAACAGTATTTAATACCCGCGTGTTTATTTGGAATTATGTTTTGATGTTTAAATCTGTTGGTATATTTAATTCATTTCAATTGTTTTAATGATTTACTGATTTACTTATATTGTGCTTCATTAAACGTAAAAGAAACGCTGTCGCGTGGCTAAATTCGTTGACACCTTTGTGGGTGTCATAGGTCTGAAACAACATTTGAAAATGGGTCAATGAAAAAGGTTCTTTTCAACATGGCAGTTTAGTATTTTTTTATTAATACCTGATAACTCTGTAATTTTAAAGTGAGGGAAATAGTTTTAATTACCTATGGTTTTTAATATCCATTTGTCAGTGTCTGCCGCTGCGGGAAGTAAAAAAACCGCAAAATCGTGTAAATTGCTTCTTACATTTTTACTCTTAATTTCCATGTGATGGTTTTGTCGATATTACTGTATCGTCTGTCAGTAATTATTATAACGTAAAGAAAAGCTGTCGAGTGGCTAAATTCGTTGATACCTTTGTGGGTGTCATGGCTTTACACTCAATTTCCATGTGATGGTTTTGTCGATATTGCTGTATTGTTTGTGAGTAATATTTTCGTATTTTGAAAGAAAGTAATTGGTTACCCAAGAAATTGTTCTTGATTTAACAAATCAATGTAATTTTTTCTTATTGAAAAATTGTTTAAAATGTTGACATGAATCTTCAAGAAAGTCAGGTACTTACTTTTTACGTTTATGAACTTTTTCTTTTAATATCTGTATCTGTATGACAAGCATTCATACAGCAATATCAAACCAAACATTGTTTTGCCAGGTGCATTTTTGTATCTTTTTATTTTCGTGTTATTTTTACTTATTTTTTTTTTGTGATTTCTATTGTTGAGATCAATAAATCATTCTGTATTATTCTAACAAAACAGTGGTGGTGTGTAGGTTACAGCAACCGTTAACGACACAACAACTGATATAAGAGCTGTCACTCGTAACGGAACGAAAGGCACAGAATTGTAAGTTTAAAAGTATATTATTGTTTTGACCTCGTGTTTGGAAGCATAAACTTTTAAATTATCGAATTTTCACTTTATTTCATACAGAGTTGGATAGATATCAAAAGGTCTATATAAAACCTTGGAGATCATACAATGTATTTGACACTGAAAATTTCTAAATACATACAGAAGTTAAAAAACTAGAGCTGCTGCTGCTTTTGAGAAAAGCGCATTTCTTTTACAACTGCCTAATCATCTTGATTGGTATTTCATCTCAATTATGTATCCGAGTCAACAATGCACCAAGACCTGTATCACTAGCATCAGTATCTTCGGCAATTCAATGGTCATAATTCTTAAGTGCCCGGGTCGAGGACTTTTGTCTCCCACCACAAACATAACTAAGACTGAGGCAGAAATATGTAACGCTTCTCTGTGGTCACCCCTGTCAGTACACAGGTAATTTGTTTAAAACCTCAGATAAATACAAATAGGATGAAAATATAAAAAGACACAAAAATGCACCTTGTAAAACAATGTTTGGTTTGATATGCTGTATGCAGGTTTGCCATACAGATACTGATACTAAAAGAAAAAGTTCATAAACGTAAAAAGTAAGTATCTGAAATTCTTATAGATTCATGTCAAAATTCTTAACAACTTTTCAATAAGAAGAAATTACATTAATTTGTCAAATCAAGAACATTTTCTTGGGTCATCAATTACTTTCTTTCAAAAATACGAAAATATTACTCACAAACAATACAGCAATATCGACAAAACCATCACATGGAAATTGAGTGTAAAAGCCATGACACCCACAAAGGTATCAACGAATTTAGCCACTCGACAGCTTTTCTTTACGTTATAATAAAACACAATATAAGTAAATACTAAAAGCAATTTAATGATTTAAATATACAAACAGATTTAAACATTAAAACATAATTCCAAATAAACACACGGGTAGTGTATACTGTTCACCATCTTTATCAAATAGAAGTGTGTATTCACTTGTTACAAGTTTTCTTATGTCTGTAAAGGTTTGTGCGGTACCTATATATATTTCCGCACGAACACGTCTGGTTCTATTCTCCAGTGTGTGCGGCTATGTGATCGATATACCGTTGCTATCTCCTAGTTTCCATTCACCATTCGAGACAAGCATACTCTGGCTTTCTGTGTACGCTTGCGTGTCTTTTCACATCCGAGTCTGCTGGGAATGCAGCCCCGCAAACAGAACACTCAAGTTCTTTCTTTTCTTCGTGAGCACTACACCTGCCATTTATGGAATTTCCAGTTGTAATATTTTTTGTGGCGAATCTGTTATTAGCCTAGATTTGAATTTTTTGATTGACCATTGTGTCAACGAATCGCCAGGTATATAAAAGGCCATCAGTAAGTTCTGTTGTCTCAAAAATGGTTATTTAGACAGTTTGTATACCTCTTGTATTAAAATATCCAAACATAATTAGATATGGGTAACTTTAAATATAAAAGTCTTAAGATTACCTATGTCGCGTCATATTTGCTTTGCTGTGGAATCTTTTCCCGCAGCACATGTATGGAGCCCTTTTTTCGTGCCTTCTCACGTGATCACCGGATCAACTCTTGAACTTTTTCCCACATGTTTGGCAAAGATGCTCTTTTTTGCTGTAATAAATTGAGAAACTCTTGTAAACTTAGAGTACGCAAAATTATGTTTTCAAACAGAAGTTTTGGAAAGTGGAAACTATGTACGTGAAAACCATCCAAACTTCGGGTGTACGTGAAAACCGCCAAACGTACGTGACGGCCATCATTGGAGAAAAAATCGTTATAGGTGCCACGTAGCTTGACATTTTTTCTCGAAATTTGAAGGATATCATTTCGGGAGAAAACATTGTTCAATTTATTTACAAAGCACGCCCTTTTACGGTCATATCTGTAAGATACAAGCTGTACGTGGAGTCCATCATTCTTGTTTTTGGGTACTTTTCGTCAAATTCAATGAATGTTCTCGGAAAGTATAAGGATTTCAACCTTAAAACAGGTATCAAAATAAATCGGAAGTAAAACCGCATATGATAGGGTACATGCCAACACAAACAAGAATTATTAAGTGCCAGATTACCTTGTTTTTATATAAAAATCGGCTCTTCTAGACGTCATTTTGTCCGTGTCACCCAACTGTTTACATCACGTGATTCCCCGCCGTGAAACATGAGCGATATTAAAATCATTTTGTCTGTGTAAAATTGACGAAATTAACTAGTGTAAATAGGTAAAACTGATTCGACAAACTATTTTGATACCACTTCCTAATATAAATGAAAAATTATTTTTCAAAGTTTTAAAATTTGAGACTACATATGATGTTAAAATAAGCTCACACTAGTTCAAGTGGCTTAAAAGCAGGGTTTTTTTAGATATTACTTAAACTCTGAGGGAACGAATTGTAATGATTTTTGCTGCCTTATATGTGATTATTACTTGGCCTTATATATAAAATTTAAATCAAGTTATATAGAATTAGAAAAATTCTCTTAAAATTAGTCATAAAACTGAAAACATAAAGCTCTGATTTATCAGTATAAAGTCTTTTATCATTGAAACAGGATAATAAATATATGCATAAAAGAACTTCCTGATTTATAATTGAGTTACTGTGTCAAATAAAAATACACTTAAAGTCACTGACCTCCAGATTTGGCTAAAAATAATCTTTCTTTCAAATTGAAGTTTGGTCATATTATGAACACTAGAATATGAGCTATTTTTTCTAAAATATTTAAAAATTTTATTTCCTGTCTCTCCGGTACAAGAGGCATTTGGCATTTTCTTTTTTTTTCGGACGCCAGTGATGTTGCATGTGCAACATATTCTCCTAGTTTTGTTGGCTGCATTTCGCACAAAACATGGTCAGATGTTGAAAATTAAAAAGTTCTACCCGGAGAGAATTAAAATGCATAGAATGGGGTATCCGGGCTTTGTCACATGTTTTAATAAACAAGAGTGTTCATTGGTTTACAGACAATAAAACTGTGAAGTTATCGTTCAAGCCGTAAGTTCCAAACAAGATTTACATTCCTTAGCCTTAAACATTTTCAATTTTTGCTCTCAGAACAGAATAAATTTGTCTGTGTTATGGATTCCCCGGACAGAGAATGATCTCGCGGACTTTTATTCTCGTCTTATTGACGAAGACGGTTGGTGCGTTTCAGATGATTTCTTTGATTTCATAAATTCGTTATGGGGACCGTTTACAATAGACAGATTCGTAAATAGTAACAACAGAAAAACTGTTAGGTTTAATTCTAAGTTTTGGAACCCAGGAAGTGATTCTATTGACGCCTTGTCTCAAAATTGGTTCGGGGAAAACAACTGGCTGGTTCCCCCCGTATGCTTAGCATGCAAATGCATCTTACATTTAATTCATTGTCAAGAAGTCGGCACGTTGTAATGCCGAAATGGCCTTCAGCCGCTTTCTGGCCTCTGACTTTGAAGACGAGACGTACACGTTGAGGGGTTATGTGTTAGATGCGTTAGAATTCAAGAATTCAGAAATAATCGTCCCGGGAAATAATAAAAGATGTCTTTTCGGATCCGGCCGTTTCAATGGATCCATTTTAGCTGTCAGATTAGACGCACGTGTTTAGTCAATATAAATAACATTTACGACCATAACGCATAAATATACCGCTTGGGTTATTTTTGTTCTATTTTTAACATACTATTTTCAAAAAAAAATTAATACAGATAACGCATGATTTTTCACACAGTGAGTTATTTATCTCCAATAGGTGGTTTCCACTTTGTTTGACTTCAATAAGTTAATTGTTATTAGAGCCACAGTGTGCACAATGAATCATGCATATGGTGTTAGATTATTAAACTTACTTACCTGAATCCAAGGACCTGCTTAAAAAAAAGATAGAAAAGATATAGAAAAGATGAGATATATAAAGATGATGATTAAAGAGATAAAGAAAAGATGAGATATAGAAAAGATGAGATAGAGAAAAGATGATGATTATAGAGATATAGAAAATATGAGAAATAGAAAGGATGAGAAATAGAAAAGATGAGATATAGAAAAGGTGAGATTATAGAGATATAGAAAATATTATAGGCATAGATATTATGCCAGTTGATGTAAAAAAGCACGCAGATAGGTCATTGGAGTCAGTTTTATCATTATTTTCCAGAAACTCTTATTTTTACAAACTTCGTAAGATCTTGGGTCATGGTAATTTTCCAAATGTATTTGGTAAAATTATAAAACGTTTTATTAAAAGAGGTTACGACCCAACTGTTTTGAGACATACTGCATGTTTAGTGTTCAACCCGTTTACAGTTGGACACTACGCTTCCCTCTTTGATTGTGTCTGACGGAAGACGGGGTGGGGGGACTCTATGATAAGCAGTTTTTAAATCCTACCAGGACTGAACTGTTTTGATATCTGTCTTGCCTGTTTCGTCGGGCCCTTAAGGGTGTTTCTCTTGTTGCTCTGTCTTCTGAAAAGGCATTGAGTACAGACGTTTTTGGTTCTAAAGGTTTGTTTTTTATATTTTTATACACGAGCATTTTTGTGTTTTACATGCCATGCCTTTTTGTTTCCATTACGTGTGTTAGAGATTCACCTGGAGGCCATTACTTTTATTTACACTGTCCCGTTTCTTTGGAACATGGTGGGGGTAAGAGTGAGGTTGGGTGCGCACCATAAACCGGTTTAAGCTCCCCAGTGGTGTTTTTGCCACTGACCGTTCCAAGGCGGTGCCCCACTGTGTTCCTTTGTTTGTTCGTTTTGTCCTCTTGTGTAGGCTTTGTGTATGTGTGTGTGTTCCTTTGTTTGTTCCTTTTGTCCTCGTGTGTTGGCTTTGTGTGTGTGCACGTGTATGTGTGTGTGTGTTTGTTGTGTGCACGTCTGCATGCTGTAGGTTTCGTTTTGGTGAGGCTGCGATTTTGGTACGTGGCATTCCCTGTTTGATATTTGTCTTTGTTTTTATCAGTTATTTTACTTTTTTCAGATGTTTTCAAATTTAGTATTTGGAAAGATCTTCAACATTTAACCGAAGAAAATCCGAATCTTAAACACCTGACGGATATCTTACCTGATACAGTGTTACTAAGCAAATCTGATAATACCAGAATACAATATGCATGTTATTTTAAAAAATGGATTTCATGGTGCAGTCAAATGAACATTACTAAAGTACTTCCAGCATTAGAATTTCATATTGCTTTGTATTTTGTCTCATTAATTCAGAAAGAGACCTCTATTTCGGTCATAGAACATAGTTTCTACGCGTTGAAGTAGGCACACGACTTTACTGGATTAAAAAATCCATGCGAATCCAAAACAGTCATTTCAGTTTTAAATGCTGCTAGAAAGCTATGTGGAGCACCTACAGAAAAGGAAAAACCTCTAACCTCTGACGTCATTTTGAAAATGTTCACTTTAGTATGAACTTAGGTTAAGGTGTATGTTTGGAGATAATAAATGATTTATGCTCGTTTGAGAGAATCGAATTAGAGCATAAATGTATTTATTTGCGGTGCATACACCGTGTCTTTCCTTATATGGTGATTACAAATGATAACACGGATTAGTAGTTTTGGCGCTTATTATGCACGAAGTAGTGTGTAAAAGTAATATAGTCATTCGAGGCTTTACGTTCAAGCCGTCCACTAGTGAAATTTCCGTAAATATTAGAATATTTTCGATTACTTTTGAATCTTTACAACGTTTTCCTAATTGGCACTGAATGTTATAATTGTTTTGGCATTTCTAAATCTTTTACCTATGTATTAAACTGAATTTTGATATATCGTTTTGTATATTTCAGATTCCTCGTACAGTATGAGTATATTACACGGACGTTACAAACATAATAGATACTTTGGTGAATGAAATTTATTGTAATGATTACCTTATTTTCAGCAGTATGTGGATTCTGTTTAAAATTTAAAATGCTCACTTTTTGTTAACTTAAAAAGATACGAGATTTAGAATCAAAATTAGGGTAACTGTCAGGTAGGCGATTGAAACAGCCGCTGATCTAGAGCCTTGGGGTTTCCTACCTCCCTCTCCCACGTAGGAGTTAGGGTTGGGTAGCCCGCTCGCAGCATATCTGACTTTAGCTTTTCCAAAACTGTCTCAAACTTACTAAAATCTCTTTTTTCTAATTATCTATGTATATTATGAAATTGAATATAATAAGTTAAAAGTATAAACATATTGGCAAAAAAAAATGCATTTCGGTGATTTTGTATTTCTGGGGTGTAAAAATGAGGGAAAGTAAAAAAGCGTTGATTGTATGATTATTGACAGATATTTTAGATTTGAGTCGATTAAAATGGTTTGTAAAGGGGAAACTTAATAAACGGGACGGCTTAACGGCATGCCCCTAACCTTAGACTTTTTGTTGTGTTGTTTGTTTTAAGGTGTATGAACTTAGGTTAAGATGTATGTTTTGAGATAATAAATGATTTATGCCCGTTTGAGAGAATCGAATTAGAGCATAACCCTCCCTATAATACCCGGTTAGTTTTGTATATGCATGTGTCACTACAGTATAACAATAGATGTTAAGAAAACAGACAATAGGCTATGTTATCATGGGCGCTCAGGTGAAAAGAACTGAAATAGAGATGTACGCTAGAAGTTTAAGTTTTCGCTTTTCGATTATTTCGAAAAATGCTAATTGAACGGATAATCCGCATTGTAAACGTTTATTTATTAATTAAAACATTTACTTATAAACGTATCTGAATTTCATGGGCTTATTTCACTACAAATACACATTTTACATTTTTCAAAAAGTATGACCCTTAGTCATAAACTGTTCGAATTGCAAGAAAACGAATATAAAATAAAATTATTTTTGTGACAGTTTGATAGGAATACAACTTATTTATGAGAATTTGAAGCCATTATATAAAATTACAAGCTATTTAATTCATGAGATGGCATTGAAATTAGCATAGTGTCCGATGCCCTTCGTTGAGAATCCCTCTGCTACATTATAAATCAATATGAGTATTATTAAACAAAAATGAAACTAGATGAACTGAAGCTGATATTTTATAAACCTTACGGTATGATTTAAAGGACAAACACTGTGTACTAAATGTTACAAAAGAATACCGTATAGCGGGTTATTTCTGCGGGGGCAATATTTCTGCGTTTCTGCGGTCTCTCGGTAGAATCGCAAAAAATATTTCCAGCAGAATATTCATCCAGCAAAAATTTAAAATGCAAAAAATCTGCATTTTTTTTTAATTTCACCAACGTTGTTTCACGCTATGTTATCCGAGGTAATCCGAAGTTCACAATTGCCTGGTCTAATTATTGAAAATTACCGTCGCCATCTAACAATTACCGATAGTGGTATAATCATGATAATTAGGTGTGATGGTTAGTCAAAGTCCTTACTGTTAATCCTTCAGAAAACGTTTTTCTTTTGTGAATGAAATAAACTGAGTGAATTTCACTTGTGTTGTTCTTATTAATCCCTTGTGGCGATCATCTAAACAATTGATACTTTAGTAACCTTTATATAAGTGTAACCGTATATATATATATATATATACCGTATTTTGTAGTTGCTGTTTGTGCAATTGTTGTTGGACTTATATTTTTTTATTTCGCAAATTATTATATCCTACAATGTATTCATTAAATACAAAGATACTTTACTGCAGTTAACAGTAATTTAGCTTATTGTTTTCATACGCTATCATTCTCACAACGTCCGATCATGCGAGGAATTACCTCCTCCTTGGCATCGAAAACGCAGAAATTTCTCTTCCATTTTAAGTGAAACGCAGAAATTAAACACGCAGAAATTTGTTTCACATTTTTTGGGGCCAAAACGCAGAATATTTTGACCGCAGAAATAACTCGCTATACGGTATTCGCCTACATAGACAGTGTTAATGCCAGATACATATTATTTTGGGTGTTTCTTGTGATTTTCTTAAAACGGTACTGCTTAAGCCCGTTCAATGAGCATGAGTGGTTTTGTAATTGTAATTACATTTCATAAACTGACCGTTCTATGCTTACAAAGGATCATTTATGCACAATCACAACTGCAGTTTTAATAGATTTTATTTAATGTGATACATTGTTTAAAATATCGTTATTTATGTATGCATACATATGATCCGAGAGGCCTTTAACATTGCATTAAAATGTGCATACGAGATAATTTACGTAAACATTTTATAGGTTTTTGTCCTCTTTGTAATAAAGACAACTTATGGTGATGACACACCATAAATAATTGTTACTAAAATGAGTATCAGTTGTGTAAACCAAATAAATCCTCACAAACATACCTGTTTTACCATCCTGTTTACTTTTTTATAAAACATTGTTTGCGTCTGCCATTCAACAACTATGAATTAATTTGAACAAAAAAAAATTATATTTTGATACGTTTTCAGTGATAAACACATTTTACGTTTTAAGATTAAAATACATAATTTTATCAATGCTCTTCATGTACTTATTCCGCGCTTGTGATTAAATCAAATTTCAATTACTATAAATACGCCTGATTTCCTTGTTACGCAGTTTGGACCTACATGTTCCAAGAGTTAGGTGTTTATTGTGAGACAAAAGAACACACTTATCAACTTTGTAATGTAGTGTTATGTAAGAAAACCAAATCAAATGTTTACTTCCTATTTGATTCTATAGCGTCATAGAGTCCATTCAATATGTTTTAAAGGCGACCGATTAAGAGGTCATGACGGGAGTTGCATATTAGAATTCCCCCCATGCACAATAAACTGAGACTGCTATTTAATTTAGCAGCTTCAATTAATGTGGTTAATCATTATAAATCAAGCATATCTATTATGTTTATTTCAGCTTTATGGTAGTCTTTGACACCCCAGTCTCTATCATGTTGTTAAGATTGCAGTGAACATATACACAAATACTTTATGTATCCATTATCAGCTATGTGTAAAGCGTTAATCGTTCATTAGTCCAAAGAAAGTGATAAATAGAGAATAACAGGTTACTGTCTTTTGATAAAGGGTTTCTCAGATATGGTCCTAGAAAGAGCGAGGCTTGCCGAGCTCCTTCCGGATCATATCTAGCCAAGTCTGAGAAATCCTTTCTCAAAAGACAGTAAGCTGTTATTCTATTTATCATGCCATTATTACCAACTTCTGATTTTTATTAAATATGAGCGCAAATTACTGAATACATATGTATATATATTTTTTGCAATGTTACAGCAGTGTTATCATAAAGTAGGCGGCGCTCTTGGTCAAATGTTGTTATTGTTTGCCGGCTTCGGATTGGTTGAAAAAAGCCGTAGCATTCAATGAGACATCAGCTGAATGGTTAAACATGTGTTGCCTTGAATCATGAAAATATCCTTATAATCTTGAAATGTAATGTTTTCTGTGCATTTTGAAGTATTTTATAGCTGCTTGGCTATATATTTAATTTTGAAATTAGCAATATAATGAAGTAAGTACTAGTTGGAAATTCACCACTAAATTCCATGCACAGTTGAGGGTGGCTGTCTTTGAATGGAAATAGAAAAAAAAATGGATCGGGCATGCCCATATAAAAATGGTACTTTTTGGTGTCTGGAAGGCTATTTGATAGGGTAAATGGCACCTCATGTGTCAACAAAAGTTTTGAGTGGGTTCTACAGAGTCATTTCTTACAATGTAAGCCTATGGAAAAATTAATAGCAGAGTCTGACCTAAAAAAGGTTTCATTTCAATTGTGACTTAACTGAAATAACAGATACAGAAAACAGATTTTGCTATTTAACATGCTTCTGTTGGAGTTTTTAGCAGAATCAATGCTTCCAAGGTTGTTCAGTACTATAATTGCAGGAATTTAAACAAGTAGGTGGATACTTTTAACCAACATCAAAACCAGAGGTGCTCAAACTTTGCATTATTAATATTTCAAATGTATGTGTTTTTATTTGATCCAAATGATATTTCCAGTTTTTGGTGTCTGCTTGGAGTAAGAATATTCTCATTGAGCAGGATATTAAGATGGGGCAGATTGTTGGATGAATGCATTTTTATTTTCTTGTAAATCTTTTATTTAGGTCTCAGAACATACTTGACCGGTTATGGTTCCATGAAGATTTTTGAACAAGATTGTAGGAAAACCATGTACTGACTGTGCCAGAGTGCTTATTGATAAATAAATGTAGAGGTATGACACTAAAAATACATAGTTATAGGCAGGCTTAACTTAAGTTTTGCCCCTACAACCTTCAGTATTTTATAAATATTTCTTTTCTCTTTTCCTTGAACCAATGAAAGTCTCCGGGCGCCATTTTTGTCATTTTTATTTCTTTTGTGTGACCAAATAATTATAATGTTTCACTTATTTCAGATCTTTTTACTGATTCAGTAACTGTTGCTCAAAAGCTCAGTTGGAAGCAGGAATAATATTGAAAGTAGAATATTGAAATATCTGTAAGCTTGCTGCTCACAATATTTTGTCAAAACAGTACATGAAAGGATACATAAATTTTGTGTAAAGACTCAGCTAGACAAATATTGCTCTAGAATCACTTATTCGGTAAAATGTGTTGTTTGTGTGGTTCAGTTGGAAGTTATATTACAAAAATTAGTTATTTTACATGTATTGTTCATGTGGCCAGTCTTCAGTTACATTATGTAGGCATTCTAAGGATCAAACAGTAGTCTATTGTGTACTGTCTTGTTGGATAGAGCAGGAGAGGTATTTGTCATTTGAACACATTTCTTTGGGGTTAAGATGATACATATTTTATTTGCTTTCCAGCATGATGTACAGCTTTTATAACTTATATTCAGTGTTGTTGTTAGTCAGGTTGTCAGAAAAATGGCAAAACAGAGCTAAGGAGTTATCAGAATTTAAATAGTAATACTATGGCACAGTGGCCAAAAGCTGGTGAAAAGAAATTGCACCAGAGGTCTGTATGAAAGACATGTAAGGTCCAAAATACTCTAATGACCTGTCAATAGCGTGTAATCTCTACGTTAATATCAGCTAGTGTTTATTTATTGTCTATTAAATGCTTAAAGCACTTTCAATAATCTCCTAGGATGAGAAAATGTGTTGACAATGCAGAAAACACTGTTTTTGTGATGGTTGGGGTATGAAATCAGCTCTTTTCTGTAGCATTTATGCTTGAAAGTATATGTAAATAGTATTTGTTTGAAGGGGACTATATTCAGTCAATACAGGAGGAGTTTCATACATGTTGCCTCAACATTGACTCCACGGTGATCATTTAAATAAAACAAATGCAGTTTATTCCATATTTTAGTACATTAATGCATAATACATTAGTTTTACATAACAATCTATCTTTAAATTTGTTCTAAAAGCGCTTTTGTGGTAAAAATTTTTAACAATTAGATTAATTTATATGACATGTCCTGGGATTTATCTGTTAAAACGGGTCTTTTTATTAAAACTGTCGTGAGGTATCTTCCAATGCTTTATGAAACAGCATCATTTACTGAACAAAAATGATAATGACAAATGATAAAATCGCAAAAGTACAAGCACCACACTTTTCCAATAATGAAAATTTCAATAATTTTTCGAACTATTTAGGAAGATTTTTAGTAGAGAGATGGGTGGGATATTTCAGAAAATACATCCCTTAAGTCAGTTTCCTAGATTCTTTACTAGAATTTCCGGGGTAACCTTAACTCCACAAGTGACTGACAACTTCTCTTTACAACCCGATCACCTTTTAAAGAGACATTTTCCAGGATAAACTTTCATACACCAATAAATGTAAACATTAAGAAAAAGTCAGGCAGTACTGAATATAATAAAACACTCATTAAGGGTCAAATTTATAAAAAGGCTGTTAACTGCGTAAGTTGCACAGGAAAATGTTGAAGTAAAAAGAAATAATTTAGCTTAGTCAAGTATGTACACAATTCACTTTCCCTCTTCTTTTTCTTTTTTGTTTTTGTTTTGGTGTACATCCATTTTTAAGCATACCTCTTTAAAACAATGCAAAATGACCTATACATGCCGAATATGTAAGCCATTGTATTGTGTTCTGCAGATTCCTGGGTTTCAGTTCAGTGACATGGTACTTGCAGACTTCGAACTTTATCGAGTTGATTTATTCTAATATGGAGATATGTCCAGATTTTCAGTAATTTTTTTCCTAGGCATAGCTATCTTATGTGAAACTTTTAATAATTGGAGCCCTTTTTAAACTACTGCCTGTTACACAATAATATAATTTAGCATATGGTTTATTAATTATATTAATAAAACGCGTCATCATAGCGAGCCTGAAAATAGACCTAAACTTTTCAAAAAGATGCTGATCTTTTCTAATATTATTGTTATTGTTATTGTTATAATCCGAGCAAGTTAAAATAACCCAATCCAGCTGAATTTACATGGTTCAGAGAATTGACTACTTAAATACAGACACATCTCCCGATTACGGTATATTACACCAATCTAATAATTTTACTCCTATCAGGGTAATACATTGTGTATGAACAACAGAAAAATAAAAGTTTCAGTATCTCTAGAAAAGTGCTACCATTTACACTTTATTTAGTTAATATTTTCGATTTATCTTAGCTGATATATCATCAATACAAACATTAATATGTTAATCATGTCACCCGATCAGTGTTTACGTCAATTTATATTTAAGTAGCGTAGGAAAAAACTTAACTTACTGTTTCGTCAAAGATTTCCAAAAACTGATAAAATGCCGTTCGTGTCAAATCCTGACAGATCCATTTCATGAAAGGATGTGTTTAACAATTTACTAGACACATGGCTGACCTCAGAAAGAGACTAAAATTTCTCATGAATTACAAATGTGCACGGGTTTTTCATTTTCATATAATACTAATGTCATGCCTTAATTGCTGTCAAACATATTTACAGGTGCGTAGCAATTTGGGTATTTTGTTATGTTAATAGTACCCGACATTTTTGAGCCCATGGTTTTGTTCTTTCTTTTTTTTCATTTGTTTTTAATGATTACACATATCGTTTTACAAACCCAAAACCAACCTGGACTGTTTAAAACAGATGAGCATATAGGTAAGTCAGTTATCATTCCCTGAATAGGTATGCATGGTATTTATAGACCTGTGAGGATATTAATCATAAAGATGTACGGAATATATGTTTTTGTAAGGAAATTTTGTGTCTTTACAATCGAATATTTGAAAGTCCTATCTCATAGAAAACACTGAAAGTTACATTATATTGAAGTCGTTATGGGCCCTCTGAAGTTGATAGATTTCCCCTCTGTGATGTATAACCTCTAATCTATTGTATAACAGTACATATGTGGAGTTTAAAGAATTACATGGCCGTGCATATAATGTATCAAAGAATTGTCGTCTTACATCGTTAAAGAAAACTCTATTAATGTAAATGAATCAAGTATTTTCCGGCATTATATCACTAATAAAGAGCACACCAGGTGTTTTACAAAAGTTATATGCGCCTGAGTGTAGGTATCTGCAATAAACATCAATAAAAATCTTTATCTGTATACTTAGTTTCCATAATAACAACAACCAACACGGATCGTCGATGGCTTAGAAATATCATGTTTCCAGAATATTTCATAAAGTTTGACGTAGGCAGATAATATGACGTCATTGTATGTTTATGATGTGTATACGCACTGTATATATACGATTGCAAATGCTTTTAATTTTAAATCTTTAAATCTCTTAATTGTGCCATTTTACAATTATATATAATACTAAATAAAAACAAACCGCATCAGATTTAATTATTTTGGTCAGGATCATGTCAATATTCATGAAAATCTCCATGCCGAAAGCTTGTTCATGTGAATGACGTAAGTCGAAATAAAATGGACTGTAGAAAACTAATACCTACAGTACCGACAGCATGCTGACTCTTCACTCTTTTATCATTCAGCACCAACTATAAGGTCTGAAGTGAACATTTGATTATTAAGAACTGTCCACATCCATCAGAGTGTTTTCATATCTTTATGAATTTCTCTACGTGATATTCTTTTTAATGAAAGTCCTTCTCCGGCTTCACTATTAGTCCAAGCAGACAACCTTACAAGTCACATTAAATCTTTACAACTGACGCACACGATATAAATTAAAAATACTTTAATAAGAATGATGGATGAAACTAATAAATTAGCCTGCAGTGCTCCAAATTCAAAGTAATGAAGTGTGCTAGGCTAAGGTCACTTCGAAGTACCCTTGCATCCTTTTACATATTATTTCTAAATGATAAGCAAAATGGAGCGATGCAAAAAGAAACAACATCACAAATATATTACTAGTTACCCTTTACATTTCAGAAACGCTATTTCTTATTATTGGATTGTTCCTGATAAAAGTTCAAAATAACTAAAGAATAGTGATTATTTTGCAAAACTCTTTTTTTTTAACAGATTCTTTCACAAGCTGGTACAAAGAGGCGTACACATTATGCGCTGCTCCTCATACACAGACGTTGACGAAATTTGAATTGGTCAACACTCAAGACTTTTCATAGGAAATATTGAAATCACAATTAATTGATCGTCTAATGCCAAGTTACACGTCTTAATTGTTTCGAATTTCATAATCTTGCTAACAATATGTACCTCGAATATGCTAGATTTAAAGTCTAATTTCAAATGTGTTTTGCATTACTTAAAATCAACTTTTTCCATGCTAAGGTACTTTACATTTATGATTATTTACAGCCCTAATTTGCGACTTTACTGATCCGATTTAAACACTCTAAAATTACTATAATCTTACCTTTTAATCTGTCTATTCGTTTTAATATTACATTGAAGATGCCCGGATATATTGAATATTTTTGCTATCGGTAGTTAAAGTTAAGTTTATTAAGATGCTATATTCACAGCTCATATTACTATTTTATTCTACTTGTGAGAAACCTTGGCAAAAGTTTCCTGTAATTGATATTGGGTAACTTAAAGTTAGATTAAAGGGTGCCCTAGAAGTACTCCGTTCTTACCGATCACGACAGCTCTCTTAAAATTGCAATATTTTACATACGCTCTATATTCATAAAGGTCTGTACCAAAAACTATCAAAAATCGTCTTACTGTTTAAATTGAAAACATTTATTTGCCTTGTGATCCATTAAATAAATCCAATTCGATACCACTGCATCAGTTTGATATTATGGTGGCTGATTTCTGCCATTGCGTTTCAAGACCCGCGAGTCGAAAACACGATAATAACAAGTTAAATTGCGGGCGGCGAAAACTCGCTATTTACGGGCACGAAAACACGATAATTGCGGGTCGCGGGCGAATTTAGTAGCGAGTCCGAGTGCGCGGAGCGAAACACGATACTTAGAGACGTATTTAAGTCATTCCACGCGCCCCGACATCAGTACTTATAATTCGCACGCGAACCCGCTAGATCGTTTTCGCTCGCGTATCCGCTTAATACGATTTTTCTTGCGACGTCGCATTTAACTTTCTTAATTCTTTTTTTGCTCGCGGTCTGGGCGAAAGCTCGCTATTTCGCGGAAGTGCTCAAAGGTGAGCTTTTGTGATCGCCCTGTGTTCGTCGTCTGTCGTCTTCCGTCGTTCGTACGTCGTGTCGCAACAATTTCACTGTAACATCAGTCACATTTTGGCCCAACGAATGAAACTTGGTTCAAATGTTACTTTATAAATCTTGAAGAGTTCGATGTACACTGGTTCAAAACTAGTCACAGTCATCAAGGGAACGCTTGTTAACAACTCTAGAGTCACAATTTTGCCAATTAATGAAACCTGTCAGATTACCCTTAAAAATCTTGGAACAAGTTTTGAGTACTGGTCATCTGGGTCAAAATCTAGGTCTCAGTTAATCAGGAAGCTGTTAACACTGTAGAGTCAAATTGGCCCCTCTAATGAAGATGTCAAAATGTCCTCAAAAATCTGGAAGAGTTGTATTGGTCTATTGAGTCAAATACAGTCACCAGTCAATCAAGGAAAAGCTGTTAACACCTAGGGTCACAATTGGGCCAATCTTCAAAACTTGTCAGAATGTTACCTTATAAATCTTGATAAGTTGATATTGGATCATCCGGCTCAAAACTAGGTCATCAGATCATCAAATGGAAAAGCTTGTTAACACTGTTAGAGCCCATTAAAGACTGCAGCTTATGAAACTTTGTCAGAACTTACTTGATGTCACAGATCATTGAACGGCTGTAGTATGGTCACCATGTCAAATTAAATGAAACTTGTTAACACCGGCCACATTTATGAGTGTACTTATGAAACTTAGTCAGATGTTATCAGTGTTTTAGGTAAAGTTAAGCTGGGCAATGTGGGTCAAAACTAGTCACAGTCAAATCAAAGAAAAAGCTAGTAAACATCAGTAGGCACATTTAGCCATATCTAAAATGAAACTTGGTCAAATGTTAATCTGATATCGTAGATCCGATTCATAATCTGTCCAGGTGGTGAAAAACTAGTCACAGTATTAAATCAAAGGAAATTTGTAACACTCTATGCCTACCATTAGACTGTATCTCATGAAACTTATCAGATGTTAAATCTTGATGATCTTAATGTCCAATTAAAATGGTCAATTGGGTCAAATAATAGCACGGGTCAAACAAAGGAAAAGCATTACACTTAGAGCCACATTTATGACCATAATCAATGAAACTTGTCCGAATGTAATCTTTATGACTTAGGGCCAAAGGTGAGTAAGCGATACAGAGCCTTCATGCCCTCATTTTTAATTTTTAAAACATTGCATGAATATTTATCAACATCGAAACTTGACCCTCCCCCACCTGTCCTCCACAAGTCAGACGCCATTGCCGATCATGCAGCATCTTCCTCCGTCTCCACCTACAACAAGTTTTTTTTCATTTTTATTTCCTTCAATATTATATCAACATGTGAACTTTTGTACTCCCCTCACCGGTCACTACCAACATCCCCCCCCCCCCCCAAAAAAGTCTTTTTTTTGCAATCCTTTTTCAAAAAACATTCAAACCTTCATGAATGTATCAACATGTGAAGTGTAAACAGAATATCCCGTCCATACGATCCCACGTGTGGTTTTACGTAGAATAGTCCTTTTAAGTACTTATGTCTTTAAGTCAATGTATTTAATCACGACACTGGTGCCAAACACCGAATACAATATTCGGTTTATCTACATTCAAATCACATTAATAACTTTATATTCGATTCTAAAACTAGACATATTAAGTAAACAATCCAGTTTAAAATATTATAGGACAACTACATAATTTTAGTACTGTAGAATGCCATTTCGGAGATCTAGACAGGCTGGACAAAAGTGCCAAAATTGTACAACGTAGCTTAGGACATATAAAATTGACTGTAAGGCCACGTCACGCCTTTGCATCTAACTTTTAGAACATTCAAATGGCTGCCATTAAACAATAGCTGTTTTAGTAAAAGTATTTACTTATTCTTGATACATATTATGTAACTGATTATATTACTTGGTCAGATGTTTTGCATAATTAAGGTATTTACGTAACGGTCTATCTTACATTCTCCGTCTGCGTTAAAATTCTTCTATTTAAACCATCGCTTATACGTACAACATCATAAGCCCGTAATTGTGATCTGATCTCGATTGATTAGATGATAGATATGTATAAAGACTAAAAATAATGTTAGAAAATTGTTGCCATTTTGTTTCGTTTACCTCTGTATGTCTGTCTGTGAATTTCACCTCAAAATCTGTCCGCTTAGTATTTTAGTCCTATTGACAACGTGGACAATACAGACTTATGATGTAAGGAGGCAAGGTCACACGTAGCTTTGGACAATATAGACTTTTTGGTTATAGGGCAAGCGCACTCTTTGGATTCTATTTTAGACATTAAAAATGCCCATTAAAAATACTATTTTAGTAAAATTTAGTTTTATCTTATTCTTGATATATATCTATGTATAAAGATTGATACTTACTCTTAGGGTCTCAAGTGATACATTTGCATAAAGTCGGTCAGCAAAACGATCTGTCTGCATTCGACCGTACGTACGTTCAAATGTCTCCTTATGTACATACACATAAGCCCTGTAATGTGCTGCTTGATCACGATTGATCTAGAGGTGATAAATGTGTAACAACTACATTTTTGTAGAAAATATTTTCCATTTTGTTTTGTTTGTCAGTCCGTCCGTCTGTCTGTTTGTCTATCACAAATCGTGTCGCCTGGTTTTTTTTTTTTGGAAGAGACCACAAAACGCACATCAATTAATACTGTGGAGTTATCAAATGATGTAAGGAGC
The DNA here is from genome assembly GCF_021730395.1 of Mercenaria mercenaria. Taxonomy (NCBI): domain Eukaryota; kingdom Metazoa; phylum Mollusca; class Bivalvia; order Venerida; family Veneridae; genus Mercenaria; species Mercenaria mercenaria. Next base: position 67,682,533 of record NC_069375.1, read on the forward strand.
ATTTCATATCCGCCACTAACTTGGTACAAGTGCCCTCAAATGAGTTGCATATAGCATCCATTCTCACTTCTATAAAAAAAGTATACTGGAAGACAGGGTCATCTTTCATTATGGTTCTTGTAACATCATTACATGTCATAATAAGCTATGGTTCTTGTTTTTTATAAATTTAGTATCACATTAATCAAACTAATAAAGCGACAAATAGTTAACTCAAAAAGTTTACATAACTTGCAAAGAAAGCATTGACCACACAGACATTTTTCCTGTTCAAATCACCAAACCAAAGTCTTCTGGTGAGATACTTTTAAAGTGTTTCCTGGCCACATTCATGTCAGAGCCTCTTTACTGAAATTGTGTTAGTAAGTCACTTGTCTACAACTATAGTAAGGAAGCGTTGTCTAGGTTAAGATGTCGGTCCTGCTCAACCCAGAGTTTGATTACCACTTGATATAACCAAACCTTCTTAAATGAACATATGATTTCAGGAAATGGATTCGAGTGTGGTCAGATAAACTTCTAGTTCAAAACAATTCGAGCTGAAAATTAATAGTATAACTAACGTTATAGTTTCATAAAACAAGGATGAATAATTATATTATTGCTATCACTAAAAACTCCCATTTATGCTATTATGACAACTCGTAACTCTGTACTAATTTGTATGCATAAACTTTATATAATTCGTAGCATTACAAACGTTATACTTTATTTATGTATAAAGGATTCTTGCGCTCGAAGTGAAATAACAAAGATAAGTCTGTACACTTTTTAATGGTCTAATGATCTTTATACTCAGCCCATTCTAGAAAGAAAATTAAGTGAATACTGTAACTGCAAAGCCACATTTCTACGTACGCTAAATTTCAAGTCAAAATGACAACAATATATGCCTTCATATCACAAAATGTATCATCAGACATATGCTCTTTATGTATTTACTAGAATAGTATATGGAATCTATGCACAGAATGCAACATAATGAACATCAAACTTTTTTGCAGCATACATATTGCCTTTAAATACTTCGAAATTCCCTTATCATGACTCATTCCTTCTTAAACAACCAACATTTTTAATAGATTGAAAACAGCATCACTATTTACACTGCATAAAAGATGACAAACTATTTTCTATCTTTAATTTAATTTATATGTTTCATCACACTGCTTAAAATGCATGTTCGGCAATAGTTAATTTATTCAGATATACTTACTTATGAGAGCTAATCATTTAGCATGCATTCAATCTCAACATGTAAACTACATAAGCTGTTATACAATCATCATCATTACATTGAGTAATAAATCAATTTTCAGTTAGTTACCTTACACCTAACTCTCTAACCTTGAAATAACCCCTAGAATATAGCAGCCCCGTTGACGATAAAAGATAAATGCAATCTCCTTAAAACTTGCATAAATAACATTTGTTATATATGACATGTACAATGTGCTTTCTATACAGACATAAGAATAGAACATGTATCAAAATGTTTTGACAGAATAGGAAATTTCCCACATCTTAAATGTTCAAGCCTTATTTTTAATGTTGCAATAGTATCTTGTCACGTTGTTTAAGTGAACTTTACTTTGTTAAAATTCCAAAATGTAAAAACCCGATACAGCAACTCTCAAAACAAAAGAGAATATACAAAATTACATGACTGGAAAAGCACTTCATTCATTACTGCACGTGTATTTATCCTTTTACATAAAGGGGAGGTAATAAAAAAGAACGGACTAAGCAATGCGTTTTACTTTGTGAGTCATACTTAAAATACCTTTGAAAAATATGTTATTAATAAATTATCAAAAATAAGACTTAACTAGTTATTAATATATTTTATGTTCACAACAGTTCATGCGGCAGTCACATAATAAACAAAGACATTATGGCCCTTTAAGAAGTTAAAACAAATCGTTTTTATACATTATTTTTGCATGTAAATAGGTATTTCAGGAACAGTCGCTTGAATATTACAAATAACAATAGGCATTTAACAATTTATAGAATAAATAATGTCGAAAATCTTAAAAATCCCTCGGATTTAGCCAAAACAGCGGTTCTGAGATATATGATTTTTGCGACGGACGGACAGACAGACGAAACAAATAATAATATGCTTCATCCAAAAGTTGGTCAAACATATTGTTTTCCACTGCACCAATATATAATTAAAGTCAAGCTTCAAATTATGGGGCTAATCTAATAATTATAACCACAAGTATACTGTTCATAAACGGCATTTTTGACGTACAGACAGACGGATTTACAGACAGACGAACGTGAAAATTGACATTACTTCATGCAAATGCATCACTTGACTCTAATAAATCAGTTTACACATAAATATGTAATAAGAATAAGATAAAAACTAACTTCTACTAAAATAGATATTTGTTCTAATGGCGGCCATTTTGAATGTTCCAAAAATAGAATTCCAAAGAGCTGTGACCTTGGCCCTTACAGCCAAAAGTCTTGTATTGGTCCAAACTACCTTTGTTGAAAATTTGGTACTTTTGTCCGGTCTGTATAGATTTTTTCAAATTTTATGAAGAATTAGAACTAAGCTATACACCTAAAACATTCGTTTACTGTTAAATTGATCCTGACTAATGAAATTATTTGCTTCTTAGTAACATCCTTAACTTTTTGCCGGATATATTTCTTTGCCATTCTATGTGGAAACAGATAAATATGATGAACAATTGACTGTCATGTCAATCAGATACAATATTTTGTTTCAAAAAATGCATAAGTCAGAAATCTACTTACTTTCGGTTAATTTCGCAAGACATGGCCTCTGCCATCTTGTCTCTTCTCGGAGGCGAATGATGACTTTACAACGTGAGAATCTCGCTTTTTTTCCAAAATGTAATTACATCAATAACTGATAGGCCTATTTGCTTAAGGGTATGTCAAGCAAGTTATTATGGTCTTAAATTGACAAGAAGTTTTACTGGAAAATGATAGGACAGTTTTGAAATAAGCACCTCGTTATTTACACATCGAGGCCATGTTTTTCGCAGAGTTTAAGACGAAAAGGTCATTTTCAGAGCGTGAAAATCTTATCATTTTGAGTAGGTGTTGACGAACAACAGTCCCAGACACAATATTTAACACCTTTAGCAAGTTTTAAAACAATTTAATTCATGGACAAGACAGGTTACTGTGTTCTGCAAGTCATTTCAGCATAAAAGCCGGTAAAATACGTCATATCGGGCATATTCAAATCAATTTATTTAAACTTCTAGAGCACAAAATCAAAATAGAATTATTTAAGTTTTAAAAGCCATCATGCTACACCGAGACCTGTCTAAGAAAAAGTTCTGTTTACCCACAAGTTCATGTTTTGGAATCGCTTCATCTTTTTATCGTGCCCAATTATCCAATTGTTATGTACAACTACAACTCCTAAACGTTCTTCTTTTGAAAACTGACTGAAATATTGTTTTCCTGATGGGAACATTTTGCTGTTTAAGGCTTTTATGTTTACGGATGATTTTCTCACCAACCTGTTAAATATTGGTTGATTCCGATTAAGCTTATCTCTTAAGGCGTTCTCCCAGTTTTGTATAAGTTTCAAAGTTTCTTTATTACTTTTGATGGCCAAAAACCCTGTGCAGAAACTATTATTTAAATCCAACTGACTCTTTATATCAAAATTGCCTTCTAGGTATGGCAAAGGATTTTGTAACCAAACAGTGTCTAGGTCAGAGTAGATAATGTTAGTTCCATTCTTTAAATACATCAGAATATATCTTGGTCGTGCTGAGACCATCTTCTTATACAAAGTACTACCATAGTTGACGGATTTAGTGATTGATATATGTTCACTTCTATGCACTTTAAATGTGCTGTCACTTAAATTGGTTAGTTTTTCAAAGACGACATCATCTTCCGCAATAACTGATACTGGCAAGGAAATACCAAGCTTCTTAAAATGCCAACGCCAATTTTCGAAAAAGTCAAAGAAACCGTTGTTAACTGTAAGCAGTATGGTCCAGTTATTGGTCACATTACTGGCTATGTTCAGTCCTGGTGTAATCGCAATATCTGTCTTTGTTTCTTTACCTTGTTCCATTCTTGTTTGTTTATATAAATTGATAATGAAATGTGCTTGTTCATTCGCACGTGAAGCATTTGTAGTCCGTCTTTGTATTACCTCTACTGGTTTTCCAAAGACTTTTATGGAAAATTCATGTTCTACTTTACGTTCAAAGTCATCAACAAATACATGTGTACCTTTGCTTCCGAGTACCCTCGAAGTGTAGATTGACTGATATCGTCCTGGTCCCTTTTGACAGCAACCAAGAGGAGCATCAATGATTATCACGTGCCAGTGTGTTTGTGTTACAGAAGCTGGCAATTGATTACTCAAGTCCAGCTCGGACCATATTTCTGGACTGTTTATATATTTCATAAATGATTCGACTGTGTTTGTCGTATAATGTACACGATAGACTTCCAGAAATGAGTATTGTTTTACAATTTTATCGTACCACATTATACCTGCTTTCCGCTTAGGAATGTCATCTTCTATAAAAACGACTTTTCCTTTTGTACTGTTGTGCCAATATGGACTGTCGTTTCCAAGTCCCCAAACCAATAAATTCCCCTTTTCTGGTAGAGTCTCGGTTATGATTCTGATTTGTTCGCCACTCATTTGTATTCCATACGCTATTCGACGTTGTTCTGTGTCATTGGAGTAAGTTCTCTCTTGTGAGACGTTACCATTATATTCACGATTTTGCGAAGAAGCCTTTAAATGAATTTGATTATTAATGTTATAACCGTTCTGTGGTCGTTTAATAGTATCATTAAAGTTCCGAGCAATGAGAACAATACATGGCACAAAAAATAGATAAAACAAAACGTTTCGTTTTCCTAATTTCATTTTCACAGTTTTATATCCTAAACATCACTTGTTATCTGATGCAGGTACACAAGTAGGACTGTAAACTGATTTGTGAAACCAAAGCCCCACTTTAAAATGTCTGGCTTAAGATAGTTCATGTATTTATTTTATTGCGCAGTGGGCGTGTTCTATCAATGATACATGACTGAAATACTGCTAAAACGACGTTAAACCCAAAACAAACAAATATCAATGGTTAAAACACACCAACTGAGCAGTATGGACACTTTTCTTGCATTTATTGTGAATATTTGATTAATCATATACATCTAGAATAGCGCTTGTCAGGCAAATTTTTCTATGATGATTCAACGTAATTTCTTTTCATCGTCTGTTATTGTATTATCAAATGATACAGTCATGCAGTTTGCTAAGTGCTATTAAGTTTTAACCACCGCAGAGCCAGCTTAATATTAATAAAGTAACAAAACAATTATAACTGCTGGTATTCCAATTAATCCTTGAATAATCACTGAAATACCAAGTGTGTTATATACGCGACATAGTCAGACAAATATTGATCTATTTATGGAGTTATTAGATTTATGAGTAGTAGGCACCTGGAAAAAAGTACCATAAAACACGTAATTGTTCAGATGGATACATGTATACTATTTATTATTTTACTATTGTTATTATCATCGTTATTATTGTTATTATTGTTGTTGTTGTTGTTGCTGCTGCTGCTGCTGCTTAATATTAAAGATAGAAAAACTGAACATGAATGAAAAAGTTGCTTTCATTTTTGCAGTATCTACGTACTCGTTATTGTATAATGTACTTAAATAATGCTAGTAATGAAATACTTAAGCAAGACTGTTGCAGTTACCTCCCTTGACTTACATTAAATAGCTATGTTTTAATAAATTTTATTCGGTTTTAGTTAGTTTGTATTAAAGTAAAGATCTATAAATATTACACTTGATTACGTCTTGATTCATTATTTCAGTTCGAATGATAGCACATATATAATAGCACAAAACATGGTGTCAGAAACACCTAAATTTATTTTTTGGATAATTTTTAGCATCATTTAGTTGGACTAATTAGTGACAGTAGAACTTGTGTTGGATATACATAAAAGACATAACTTCCGAAAACAGATTTAAGCGTAGTACCCGTATCCACAATGGATTTGGATTGGAGCAACCCAGATAAAACTTGAACATTGCAGTTTGATATTTTGAGATCCCTTGAAAAAAGAGACTTGTGCTCATATAACCTATTTACTTCTCTAGATTTGAGTCAAAGGGCATGTCATCTATAGAACATTTACAGTAACAAAAGCTGAAAGTAAGGACATTAAGGAAATCTGTAATAAGATATAAGAACATTTACAGCCCCAAAACTATCATGCTTTTGCAAGATACAAATTCAAAAATGAAATTCAGGGAGAAAAAAACAATAGAGCAGTTTATTACCAAATTGAACAAAATCTTGCAAAAGACTGCAGTTTCGCACACAATGAGAGAACAGAAGAAATGATAAGAGATAGAATTATGTTTGGCGTCTCTTCAGACAAAACCCGAGAAAAGCTAAATAGTGCGTGAGAATAATGGTCGAAGCAATCAGAATATACCAGAACTATGAATATGCCGAAGAATAATCATATTCAATGAACATACTATTAGCAAGAAATGTAAAAAAGCAAAAAAGCAAAAAACCGAAATATCAACCACAGCGAAAAGAGGCAAGCCGAAAAAAAAAACAAATCGTGAAGGGGTGAGTCACAGTCATTCAAAGTGACAACGTGGGACAAATAACATAGAAGAACAAAAATGAGGGAACTATGGTAGAAAACATCCTGCAAAAAATGTCCAGCTTCTGGAAAACAATGTAACTATTGCAAAAAGTGAAGTCATTTTGCTAACATTTGCCGTGCTGTCAATGTGAATGACATAGAAAGTGCTGTTCTTGATATGGATGCATATGAGACAGATTTATTCATTAATAGTGTACAATGTGGGCCGGTGGTCTAGTGGTAACACGATTGACTGTCAATCTAGAAGTCCGGGGTTTGAATCCCGGTCCAGGCACTGGAAATTTCCGAGATACTCTTGAGTGTGTCCCACCTAACTTAGAGGCCTGTACTGGTTCTTCCCAGGAAAGACGGTTCCGCGTGTATTGGTGCTATTCACCGGGCACGTTCAAGAACCAGACTGTCTATTCGCAAAAAGCTAGGCTAAGTTAGCCTGACAGGTCTGAATCTAAAAAGTTCTCTGTGTCTGTTCTGGGGGCCCTATCTCACTCTGTCCCTCTGGTCAGATCGATCTGTGTCTGTGCTAGTAGAGGATAAATTTCGCGCCCTGTGTGGGTGCGTTTGCTATTTGTAAAGCGCCTTTGAACGTGTTTATCATGAAAAGGGCGCTATATAAATCTGGTATAATAATAATGATAATAACAGTAATATAATGTCATGTCATCTTAAACATGAAGAGCTTTATGCAGAGTACTGTATCAGAACAGCTAGAAGAAATAAATTTTAAAGCTGACACATGTTCTCAGGAGATCAAAGCTCCTTTAGAGAGTAGTGCATCTAGGCTAACTGCATACAATTGCCATAAGCTACATGTAAAAGGGTGCATTTTATTTCAGTGCAGACAAATTGGCCTTGGCTTAGCACAAAATGTAACATTTCATGTCGTAGATACCAGATCACCACCACTACTCGGTTGTCAGTCAAGTTTATATTTCAATAAGCCTGGCATGCTCAGTTGAAGAAGGGGTTTCAAATAAGACCACCCTTACTAAAAAATCTGTGCTTACAGATTATTCTCATGTATTTAAGTATATAGGATAACTGCCTATGAACTGTTCAATTAATTGATCCAAATGCTGCCCGGATGTGCATCCACCCCGTTAGTTAACCACAGCATTGCATGACAAAGCTAAGGCTGAGTTGCAGCGCATGGAAAAAACAGGGGTCATAGCTAAGGTCATTGAGCCTACTTCCCGGGTCAACTCCATGGTTGTTATGGAAATATCAGAATATTTTTAGACCATCAAGACCTTAATAAGCACATTATTAGGCCTCATTATCCCATGAAAACTTTAAATGATAGTTTACCAAAACTTGCCAATGCAAAAGTGTCACAAAACTAGATGTAAGGTCAAGAGTTTGGTCTGTCTGATTAACTGAGGAATCCTCATACTTCAAATTCAACACTATGAAAGGCAGGTTTAGAAATTTGCGCGTCCCATGTGGTCTTAAAAACTCCGGAGATGAGTTCATGAGGAAAATTGACCAATGCTTTGAAGGTCTAGAAGGCGTAGTCACAAATGTAAAAGATATACTGTGTTATGGTCGCTCTAGAGAAGAGCATGGCTGTTTTACAGCGAGCAGCTGAAAATAGCATACGCTTTAATGGGGAAAAATTGCAAGTTAGTGTGCCTGTGGTTACTTACTTTGGAAACGTGTTAAGTTCACAAGGTTTGAAATCGTGTCCAGGGGCCGTATTCATAAAGCATCTTAAGTATAAGTATAAGAAATTGATTATTTACTTAAGTATTATTTAGGTTAGAAATTTATTTTACTTAAGTATATTTGTTATTCATAAAACAATTTAATACGTAATTTTTGTTTTTTATTGTGGACGAAAACATTAAAAAAACAACATTAATTTCAGACAGATACAACATGCACAATTATGTTTAAAGTGCTTTTATCTGAAAACAACACTTTATCGTACTCACCACGCTTTTTTATTTTCTGACTTAAGTCATTTCTTACGTATCTTAAGTTTTAGATGTTTTATGACTAGAACTTAAGATTTTACTTAGACTTAAGTTGAAATCACCACAAACTTAAGTAAAATCTTAAACTTAAGTCAAAACTTATACTTAAGATGCTTTATGAATACGGACCCAGATAAGGTCAAGTGCATATTTTATTTATTAAGTGAATTACCACTGCATGTACAAAGCAGTATCCGGGATTTCGGTTGTAATAAAAGGCCTATATCCCCCTAGCATATGAAATGAATGTGGCAAATAACAATGCCTACAATATAATAAATCAATATTTAAATTAAAATAGAAAATAGAAATATTACACACGAAAAAGGCAACCTTCTTACCTTCTTCTGGCGCATTTATCAAACTAAAAACAAAAGGAATTTTCCACGCGATGTCCGAAACAAATTGCCTTATTTTCTGTTCTTTGAATTCTTTCCTGTTTGTTTTATTTTCTATTTTTCTAGTGAAACATAATTTTGCTTGTTTGTGTTTTTAAATTTGATGCCATTATTATGCGCCAGATCAGATATTAAAAATAAAAATTTGATATTTTGCAAATCAGAAGTTAAAAATCGTCATTTACGATACACACTGCACTCACAAGCGTGAGGGGGCAAGCCAGTGAGGACCGCTGAGGCATTGACCCCTACAATGGTGACGAATGTTGAAATTTTGTCAACAAAGATCACAGTATTACACAGTAAGTGCCTAATCAGTTAAGGATCGGTAAAACATTGGTACATCTGATTTTACACGCAAAATTACGTATGAGCAAAGTAAGTGCTAGGTAGGTGCCAAAACAGCTAATAGAAGACCAAAAAGGCGTCCCGGGTGACCATAGCAAAAGAACATTTGGGGCGATTTAACCGCGATGAAAACCGTTTTTGCATTGACACTGGGGATGAAGTGTGGGTTTCATTACCCTGAACCTAAAACAAAAGCTCAGTCAAAGCAAAGGAAACGAGCTGGTTCCCCACCTTCCAAGAAGTTTAAGCTGTCTCCCTCTGGTGGCAAGGTTTTCTTTTTGGGACTCATGTGGAATAAAACTTGCTCATATTATGCCACCAGGTCAAACTGTTACTTCTTTATACAATTCATAAGTATTTTTGAAACAACCAAAGAAAAACTGAAAAAGGTTGTGTCCCAGATAAAGCCCAGAAAATGTCTTTCTTTTTCATGACAATGACCCCTTACCCTTCCCCCCCCCCCCCCCCCCCCCCCCCACCACTCCGCCGCACTCATACTGTCTGATCTTTATTAACTTTCCAGCTCGCTAAAGTGGTGATTGTTTTCCCATTCTCCGTACAGTCCAGTCTTTCACCGTGTGACTTTTGTTTGTTTTCAGAACTGAAAAAGGCTCACTGGAAACGAAAATGAGACCAGGGCTTTTTTGATTTCAACTGTAAATCGGTACCTCAGCCGTACGTCTACTTCATGGTTTGTATATGAAATCAAAAGCTTCCACGAAAACGTGAAAGGTATAGACGTAGGTGGTTAATACTTTGAAAAAGAATAAAAGGGTTTTTTTGAAAAATATTGAACGGTTTTTGAGAAAGAGCAAAAGGTCCGGGTAATTTCCGAACGCCCCTCATAAAACCGAACAAAAGAGAAAGACATAAAAAATAATGAGTCATTTGCTTGCCGTCCTATACCCTACATTACCTTATAGGTAAATTTCCCCATCCTCAAGTTACAATAACAGAGATGGTACTGACGGTTATCAATCGATAACTGTTGACGTTATGAGGAAAAGACCGGACACCTGAACATACACAGTTACACTTTGATCATCACATAAACAGTTATAAAACATCATGAAAAAAAACAAAAACAAAAAAAAAACAAACAGAAACTACAAAAAATAAAATGAAAATGTTGCTGATTCGTTTTAATAGAGCCTTTCATGGATGGTATTGAAGATACAAGATCTGATGTTTTGGATCTTGGAGGATATGAGGTTTAGTCCGAATTACGGTTACTACATTTGTTTCGTATTCTTGCTTTAGGAACCTGAGAAGAAAGGTAAAAGGAAGGAATTCCAGGCGCTTGAAGTTCTGTTTAAAAATATATCTAATGGCTAATATATTGTGTCTACATTGCTGATGATTCAAAGGTTTGATATATGACGGTATTACCGATTTAGCCAGCGTACCATAAGTAATCTGCATTGTTTTTTCAAATTATAATTATTTGGTCCCTTATACAGTATTTGGATATTGCTCACCGAGAGAACTGTGTAATTCTCTGTGGCTTTATTTATCAATCAAAATTAAATATTGTGTATTAAATTAGACAGTCAAACCAGGTTTCCCGTTTCAATTTAACCTTGAATATCTTCACTGTGCCGAAACCTCTAACTGCTGATATATATTTTTTGGGGGTTTTGGGTTTAACGCCAGTTTTCAAACAGTATCTCAGTCATGTAACGGCGGGCAGTTAACCTAACCAGTGTTCCTGGATTCTGTACCAGTACAAACCTGTTCTTCGCAAGTAACTGCCAACTTCCCCACACATATGGGAAAATTAGACCCATCGTGAAAATCACCACAAAAGCCGATAATAAGTTCGGCCAGGTAAATCTGCTGTCGAGACTGTTCGGTAGTTTTCGGCCTATTCCGTATTTTAGGCCGATGTCTAACCCTTCTTCGCCAATGTACCGTTACATTAATACTTTTGATCATATGGATTTAAGGTAATTCACAGTGATTCCTAAGATGAATTAGAAAATAGAAACCTAAATGGTATTTGGTGGATTAATCAGAATACCATTTATAACGGTTTTCTCAACAAACACATTATTATAAAACCGAACAATCACTTTGCAAAAATAATTTCTACTATCTTACAATCAAACGGAAGCTCGCTTTTATAATACTTTGTCTGATGATCATGATAAGGTTTTAAATAGATTTTTGTGTAATCAAATAACTGCACATTTATTATTATGTCGTGAGCGGTGTCCAACTAGCTTAGAATCTTATGCCAGCTCGAAGATCGAAATTCAATTTCTTAACTTATTGAATTTTGATCCTAAGCTACACCTGAAGATCGAATAACGTCAAATTTTAAAATCGCTTTTAATTTCGGGCCAGCTCAATGATCAAAATTCATAATATTCCAAAAGCCAAATTTCGATCTTGTATTGAATGAACAGCCTGTTCAAAGATTGATGTTGAATTGACAAAAGCCAAATATCGAGCAAGCAATTAGTGTTGAGCCATCTCGAAAATCGTACTTCAAACTTTGAAAAGCTGAATTTCAGTATTATTCTGAAACAGCGATCTGCTCAAGATCATAATTCAAAGATTAAAAATCGTGCAAGATCGGATACATCGACATTCAAGTTTTTAAAATTCTAAATAGATTATTCCCGGTATTATATTTCAAGCCTTCTCGAATTTTCAAAGCAATCGAATTTAAAACTGGGATTGAATGTGAAACTAACTTTTGAAACAGCTGGATTTCGATCTTGCATTAATTTTATTTGCGAGCGGGCTCGACGTTTCGAAAATCTAGCACTGCATGTCGAACAAGTGAAATTTATAATCCGAATATCGAGCAGGTATTGAATTTAGAGCCAGTTTAAAGATCGCAATTATTTTTTTTAAAAGCCGATTGACTAGAAATTCATGCTAGCTCAAAATATTTAGTTTATTTTATACTAATTTGTTTTAGCTCGATTGTGATGAAAGCTTCAAGCTTATTGTAACCACTCTCGAGTTCGCTTCCTGGAAAATCCAGTACTGGTGTCATATGAGATGTCATGGTCGTGACCCCAGTGGGACTCGAGCCAACGACCTCTGGGTTGAGCAGCCGACACATTATTCACTAGAATACCGCTCCACTCAAAATATTTGAATTTCGATCTTCCTGCTGGCTCTTATTTCAATTCTGCCTCGAAATTCGACAATTTCTGTTGATTTTAATTTCGATTTCCGAGTTTGTGCGAAATTCAATGTAAGCGAAATTCAACGTCATCCTTTCGAAAATTTGAATTTTGATCTTATACTTCTAACTTGCCCAAAATATGCCGCCTCAAATATCAACGTTTTGAAACTTTTAAGTCTTTTTCCTCCTTACACGCTCGAAATTTAATTCAAGCTCGAAATCAGTTCAATTTTCGACAGACCCGATGTTCAATGACAGACATAAAGTATACTAAAAAAAGACCATTTTCTTTTAAATTCATTTTAAAAATAAAATATTCATAAGAAAGAAAATGCATTGAATATTTTCACATCGTTTGCAAAGCTAAAATACCTATAAGACTTTTCCCATAAATTTAAATAAAGTAAAGGGCTCCTTCTTTGCGCTATATTAAATATTTTCACTCGTGCGAAAAACCGATGGGTCTAATTTTCCCATATGGGAATCAGAGGTGGAGGACGAATGATTCCAGACACAATGTCTAACTGCTGATGAAGCTATATTAGAATTAATTTCGTGCAATGAGCCATCGTTGCTTAATGCAACGCCTAAGTATTTATAAACATAAGCTAAACGGGAGTTCTCAAAATAAAGTGCTGGCAAATACAGGTTTTGTTTCGCGTTGACTTTAACAAGCCATTGTTGCCTAATGTGATACGATATCTAGGTCTTCATTGACGTTTTCGTTATATGATTGATATTAAAAGAACTGATGATTTGAGACAAGATTACAAAGATTTAAGCTTATATGCAAAATGTTGTACCAGTACGAATGTGTGGTATTATTCAAAGCAGCATTGAAACTAATCTTATTGGGTTAGTGGACTTGCTGTGAAATATGCATGCTCAATTGTTCTGCTAGTCTCTTTTGCCGTTGCTGATCTGGTATATTGTGATGGTGAATAGTTCTATAAATTCTCTCTATTTATATAATGATTTATAATGCTATGCCAATTTGTTTTCTCGCAAATACCACGTATGGGAACATCAACTGTTCTGAATCTAATTGTTTCACTAAATGCAAACTATCTCTATAGATTCAGTGGATCCTCGAGATCCAGTTAATTTTCAGAGAGAGAAAATATAGCTTCTCTGGTCCCAATCGGTAAAAACGATTAAAATGTCATGCTGACATGTGAGGCATGATAACAGAGGTTTGAGTACATATACAAATGTTGAACCAGTGCGAATGTGCAGTATAATTCAGGTATGTATATAAAGCAGCATCGGAGGTAATCTTACTGGGTTGGTGAACTTGCTGTGAAGTAAACGCTCGTTTGTTCTGCTAGGCGCTTTGTCATAATTTGTCTGGTATACTGTGGTGGTGATTAGTTCGTATTAATTCTCTCTACTTGTATAATAATTTATAATGCGAACTTCCTCGCGGATCTCAAGTACGAGAAAGTCAACTGTCCTGAATCTAATTATATCCCTAAATGCAAACTAGCTCTATAGATTCAAAGGATCCTCGAGATCCAGTCAGCTTTCAGAGCTTCTCTGGTCCCAATCAGTAAAAACGACTGAAATGTCACTGCTAATTTGAAATAATTATACCGGAAATCAAAAAAGCAAGTTAATGAATGATAATTTTATAATGTATACAAGTTATATACCTTATCTCCTAATACCTTATCTCTTAAAGTTACCATTTGTAATATAATACAATGCTTATTATATGTTTACTAAACATATTAGCCTAGTTTGAGATTGGGATTTGATTGCTTATTTTACTAGAACTTCAAGATTAAACTTCAGTTGAGACTGACCATTAACAGTGACAATCAGTTGAAAATAGTCGTTAACTTGACATTTGATTTTAAACATGCACTTTGAGTATAAATGACAAATAAAGTTTCATATTTAAATTCAGCTAAGACGGAAAACATTGATGAATATGAGACCTGATGTGGTGTTAATTTTAGTTTGTACATCAAACTTGTTTATGTTTTTGTTCCTGAAAGGATTTCGAAGAAAAGCAGACTGTAGAAAATGTCTTTAAAAATCAGTAGCAGAATGTTTTGGAGGGACAGACATACAACGTAGATGTAAGTGAAATTAAACTCTTAATGAAATTTTGTTCGCAGAAAACTCTTAACCTATACGACCAAGGTGATGTAGAATGTAGATACTACATGTATTCTGTATACAGGAAACGCTGTAATACTGAGTTATTTTTCAGTATGTTTTTTAAGTCAAATCGTTTCTAGGGAAAAAAAAAATTTCGAAGAAAAAACACTTTTACAATATTGTAGCTTGTATTTTGTTCAAAATAAACAGAAAAAGCCGAAGCAAAGATCATTCTGGTCCAAGTATAAGTTTGGTCAGACAAACATTCTACAAAAGAAAGATTAATCTTATCCAAATGAAGTAGACGGCTGATAGAGTTATGTCCCCTGTATTGATTAAGATACTTTACAATAAATACAATATAGTATGTATATAATTGTGTTACATGCGTGAAACCATATATAAACTGGAAGTCGCATTATGAATACCGAAAGAGAATGACGTACGTTATACAAACTGAGTTTTTGTCAAACGTCAATTATTGCTGATTTTGGACATGATCTTATTGTATTGGTTTGTGTATGTGTCAATATTATGATTACTTTCAACTGATTATTATGACAATGTGAATTGAACTACATATAATTTATGTACATTTGTATCATTATGATAGGTTGAAAGAACTCACATTTGTTTTATTAGTAGTACAAATTCAAAGTTTAGCTAGCAGTACATTTATTGTATACTACAATGTTGTACCAAATTCAATACTGTTTATACACTCCAACCCGTTTATCTGTACGCTGTGAATGTGAAATTCAGGCATAATATCCCGTAAGCAAAAGTATTACACTAACTTACACTCAGTTTAACAAAAATCATGTCTAATGAAATAAAGATAAATTAGCAGTTATAAACTCATTTCTACAATACATTTATAAAAATAGATAAAAGAGTTACGAGTATTTAGAGAGTGTGTAGATCCTGCAAAAAAGGGTTATTTGCGATCTCTGGTATACAATAATAATAATAATAATAATAACAATAAATAATTACGTGTTTTATGGTATTTTCTCCACGTGCTTACTACTCATGAATTTTTATTGCCTCTTAAATAGATCCATAATTGTCTTATTAGGTCACTGATATAATATATATTTCAGTGAGTATACATGGAATAATTTGCGTACCAGCAGATATACTTGTTACGAGCGTTATTGGGATGTGTTGTAAAACCTTACGAGTTCGTATACAAATGATTAATTAAATATTCACGCTTGTCAATACTCTACTGCTCAGTGGGCGTGTTTTAAGCATTGATAAAACACACCTACTGCACAATATAAAAAATATGGAATTAAGAAAGAGAAAATAGAATACAGATGAGTGCCGAACAAATCAGAACCATTAGCGAGACTTTACCAGAAAAGGGAAATTTATTGGTTTGGGGACTTGGAAATGATAGTCCATATTGGCACAATAGTACCAAAGGAAAAGTCGTTTTTATAGAAGATAATATAATGTGGTACGATAAAATGGTAAAACAATACTCATTCCTGGAAGCCTACCGTGTACGTTATACGACAAACACAGTAAGATCATTCGGAAAATATAAAAACAGTCCAGAAATATGGTCCGAGCTAGACTTAAGAAGTCAATTACCAGCTTCTGTAACACAAACACACTGGCACGTGATTATCATTGATGCTCCTCTTGGTTGCTGTCAAAAGGGTCCAGGACGATATCAGTCAATCTACACTTCGAGGGTACTCGGAAGCAAAGGTACACATGTATTTGTTGATGACTTTGAACGAAAAGTAGAACATGAATTTTCCACAAAAGTCTTTGGAAAACCAGTAGAGGTAATACAAAGACGGACTACAAAAGCTTCACGTGCGAATGAACAAGCACATTTCATTATCAGTTAAAATAAACAAACAAGAATCCGACAAGGTAAAGAAACAAAGCCAGATATTGTGATCACACTGATATTGAACATAGCTTAGAATATGACCAATAACTACACCGTTTACAGTTAATAAAGGTTTCTTTGAGTTTTTCGAAAACTGGCGTTGGCATTGTAAGAAACTTGATATTTCGGTGCCAGTATCAGTTGTTGCAGAGGATAATATCGTGTTTGAAAAACTGACCATTTTAAGTGACAGCACATTAAATGTACATAGACGTGAACATATTTCCATCAATAAAGCCGCCAACTATGGCAGTTTGTAGTCTGAATTAGATGTATTTATAGAATGGAACTAACGTTATTTGGACGTAGACTATGTTTACTTACAAAATCCTTTCTCTTATCTAGTTGGCAATTTTGATATACGAAGTCAGCTGGATTCAAAGAATAACTTTTGCACAGGATTTTGGGCGTCACAAGTAAAAAAGACACTTTTAAATCTATACAAAAACGGGAGGACGCCTTAAGAGATACTCCTTTGCTGAATAAACCAATAGATGACTGGTCCCGTGAGGATAACAATATTTTCAAAAGAAGAACGTTTAGTAGTAACTGTTGTGGTTGTACACAACAATTGTATAATTGGGCACGATAAAGATTTATAGTGATTTCAAAACTTGTGGGTTAACGGAACTTTTTCTTGGACAGGTTTCAGTACAAAGAAATGTCTTCTATAATTATAATATTATTACAGGCAGTAAAATTGCATTTATACAATATATAATGTGTATAATTATAAATGTGTATCTTGAGCTATGTAGATATGGAGGGTTTCCGGGGGAGTGACGGTCTAGTAAATAAATGTGTAACCTTTTCAATATAAAGGTCGAGTGTCCAAGCTCTACAAGGAATAACTTCTCACAAAGTAAGAATAACAATACTACATTTAGTACACACCCCATTTTCATTGTTATAAAGGAGGCATTAGAAAGTCATTAATTGTCAGGAAAAAAATATTTCTACACTTAATGTGTATAAAAATGATTTATTACATCACCAGGAAAAAGATACCCCCATTACCAAATTGTAACGCCCGGAGTGAGGCTCGAACCCACAAGGCTGAGAGGCAAGTGACTCAAAGTCAGCAACCTTCACCACTCTACCACGGAGACCCCAAATTTGTAAGAATTACTCATATACTATTTTGACTGTAATGACAGAGACATTAAAACTTGGTTTTAAAACTACACATTAAGGTAAGAAATAGCAATTCTTGTGTTTTGAAACTTAAATGTTTGAATGCAGGAAGTAAACCTTAATAATTCTTTTTTTCTTTCAATGTATAAATATATATTATGTGTAAATACTGGACACTTTGCAATTCTAATCCATACACCATTTGAATGCAAATTGGCATGTATGATTATGTACAAGTATATGACTAAACGATGGAACTTTATGTCATTTACTACACCTAGTTAAATTTTATGAATACATGAAATGGGCCGTGGCATGAGAAAATCAACAAAGTGGCTTTGCGACCAGTATCCGCGCAGTCTGATCAGGATCCATGCTGTTCGCTTTCAAAGCCTTTGCAATTAGAGAAACCGTTAGCGAACAGCATGGATCATGACCAGACTGCGCGGATGCGCAGGCTGGTCTGGATCCATGCTGGTTGCAAAGCCAGTATGTTGGTTTTCTCATGGCACGGCTCAAATAGATTATTATGTTTACAAATTAGAATATACGTGTTTCTACAATATAATTTTACAGATTATATAGTCACAACTTAAAAGATAGTCATATAACTTTAATAATAAAAACATTTTGAAATCATAGCATAATATATAAAATGATTTTATTTTTATCTTTTCTGATAATTTTGATTTTATCTGGAAATAAATAACAAAGTTTAAATACCTTAATGTCTTTAACGTAACATATTGACACAGAAACAATACATCCAGTCTATTTGAGCCGTGCCATGAGAAAACCGACATAGTGGGTTTGCGACCAGCATGGATCCAGACCAGTCAGGATCCATGCTGTTCGCTTTCAAAGCCTACTGGAATTGGAGAAACTGTTAGCGAACAGCATGAATCCAGACCAGACTGCGCGGATGCGCAGGCTGGTCTGGATCCATGCTGGTCGCAAACCCACTATGTTGGTTTCTCATGGCACGGTTCATTTATGTATATTTGTGCTTATGTTCCTTCATTTTTTTCGTTTCGCAGAAGGAGCACCATTTCAGACTATAAAATAATACTCATTACATTTATATTGTATTATATAATGATGACCATCTATTTATTACATACAACTAATATTGAATAACTCTTTTTCGACACTAAGAATTACATTCTTCAACAATTCTTACACGCAGTATGCGTAGCACAGACATATTTAATGTACATCTATGGGGCGCCGTTTTACTATCTTCTAGGCATTTTTGATATCAAGAAATGATTTGATCTCTCAAAAATTCGATTTCTTGATATCAAGAATTATTCTTTTGATATCAAGAAATGATTCTTGATTTCAAGAAATCGAATTTTTGATATCAGGAAATCATTTTTTGATATCAAGAAATGAATTTTTGATATCAAATAATCGATTTCTTGATATCAGGAATTCGATTTCTTGATATCAAAAAAGTTACATTTTTGATATCAGGAAATCGAATTCTTGATATCAAGAGATCATTTCTTGATAATTAGAAATACGGGCTATTTTCTGATATCAACAATTCGATTTCTGGATATCAAGAAATCATTTTTAATTCGATTTCTTCATATCAAAACTTCGAATTCTTTATATCAAAAATGGTCAGTATTTCTTGATATCAAAAATTCCCGCCTTTCTAACAATAGACATGCAATTAGGGATAATCCCTAATTAATTTATTCAGTGCGGGGTATGGAACGCCTAGACTGTCTTGACATAATGATTATCAGTTTGTCATGTGCTTTTTCCAATATATTCGGTACAAATCATAATCTTTTTTGTGGATAAGGCAGTTTGTTATGTACATTTACTACTTTGTCCGGTACATTTCTTAGTTTATGCTGTGCATTCACTAGTTTGTGCTGTACAATTAATAGTTCGTCGTGTGCATTTTCCAATATATTTGGTAGAAATTATAATTTGTCTTGTAGACAAAACTGTTTGTTATGTACAGTTACTAGTTTGTCCGGTACATTTATTAGTTTGTGATGTCCATACATTAGTTTGTGCTGTCCAATTAATAGTACGTTATGTGCTTTTCCCAATATGTTTGGTACAAATCATAATTTGTTATGTAGATAAAACAGTTTTGTTAGGTACATTTACTAGTTTGTCCAGTACATTACTTAATTTGTGTTGTGCATTCGCCAGTTTGTGCTGTCCAGTTGATTGCTTAAAAATATCCGATTTCATATGAAATTAAACAACGTTTACCCTTACAATTTTTGCTTTTACAAGTGAATTCCATGCGCGGATTCAGACAGTCTAGGCGTTCCATAGTAGGGATTATACAATTCTATATGATCCTGTTCAATCCATCTATATTTAGATAGGGAAGTGCCGAATTTTTGATTTCAAAAAATAGGCTTGATTTTGATATCAAAAAATTGAATTCCTGATATCAAAAAATCGAATTTTTTGATATCAGAAAATCCATTTCTTGATATTAAAAAATCGAATTTTTGATATCAGAAAATCCATTTCTTGATATCAGAAAATGAATTCTTGATATCAAGAAATCGATTTTCTGATATGTAAAAATGTGACTATTTTTTGATATCAAGAAATGACTTTCTGATATCAAGAAATGGAATTCTTGATATCAAGAAATCGAATTTTTGATATCAAGACATGATTTTTCGATATCAAAAAAATGCCTATAAAATAGTAAAACGGCTCCCCATATACATCTCTATGTTTATAAATGTTTATCTAATCTCGCTATTTTTTACAGACGTAATCCTGTTTCATTCCGATTCTCTCTATATAAATAGTGCATTCTAACAAGCCATAATGATGAAATTCACAGAAATAATAGGTGCATTTTTTTCTTCCAATTTTCATCTTTTTAATACACAAAAATATTAGGGTCAAAAGGTACCTTTTCTGCGACTTAAACTATGGCGATACGTAAATGAAAATAAATGAGAAGAAATATTCATCAGAGATTGGTCAACATAGTCTAAGTCCAAAATCTGGTTCATCATTACATCCACGAATAACAATAATTCCATCACCACTACGTACTTATATTAAATGAATGCTGTACGCTTAAAGCCCTGCTCTGTGGCTATTCATATTTTATTGTGTGTATGTAGCCCATGATTACAATAGGTAACAGTTAACGGCCACGCGCCACACTTTATTTCATAGTTCATAGTCAGGATTATCATGCTTTTTCAGTGACCATTTAAGGTTAAAAGGTAGGACTGGAGCAGGTCTTTAAAATGTGCAATTGTGAGGCTGTATGGTCAGTAACGAATCAAAGATACAACAATATTGCTTTACAGTAATGGACCCGTAATAGTGTACCTCAGTTTGAAGAGTATTCAATTCCAATACCAGAAACCTATTTTGACTAATTTTTCAGGAGGGCGTAGGTTCAAGCCGCACTAGGACCAAACATTTTTTTTCTTTATATTTCTTTTTTTCTAGTAAAACGTTTTTCAAGACTTATTATAAATTTATTGTACAAAAGTGGAGATTTTTCATTTGATAAGCCTTTTCTGGCTGTTTAAAATGGAGTTTACCTCTGATACAGAAGGGTGCAAGGTTAGACGTCTTTGAAAATACTGAGTTACATGGGGTAAAAGTTCTTTATTTCACCTTTACTCTTTAGTTTACATATTGTGGAAGAAATGTACATGTAGGTAGGGTTTACTTCTGCCCCATGGTTAATTTTGAAAGTAGAGAGCAAAATTTAAAACAGTCTCACATGATTCGGCCATAATTTTTTTGTGCTGGAGTTAAATTTCTGTCCGATTAATACCTTTAACTTGAGGCTCCCTAGTAAAAATGTTCTCGACGGTTTCATTTTTGTGTTTTATATAATTGTTTACCAATACTTTGAGTTTTCTTTTATCAAAATTGTTGGTATAATGAACTCGCTGCGAATATTTTGTACAGTGGTTATTACTTTGAAATTTGTCTCTTTTTGAGCTAGAAATATCATAAATTATACAAACTTTAAAAAACGACACGTTAAAGTTGTTTAAAAGATGCAACACAGTGCGAAACAATGTTAACTTTAAGACTGTATCAAGTTAATGCAATGTTTTAAACATTACTATTACGGGTTCACTACTTTAAATACTGAATGACAAAATCTTCCAAACGATGAAACTTGAAAGCACTCGACAGAACATTAAACCAATCAGCGACCTTTAAAAACAGATCAATTGCAGTAAACTCACCAAAACTTGCTCTGGCGCTTGTCGGTCAAACCTGATTCATTTACATATCAATGACGCATTAAAATTTGAAGTTTCAATGTAAATAGTAAAGGTAATGCGTAGATGTTACAGTACTTCCTTTAAATCACGATTTCGCCACAATCTTTACAACAACGTTTTTAGATTTTGTTTATAATTCATTAACTGCTTCTATATTTTTAGAATATGGACGCTTCATTGAGGGTGTATAGTGTTCTACAATGCGTCTGTGCTACAGCATTGGGGCTCACACATAGAACAAAGCCTCTACCATTGTTATGAGAATGTTTTGCAGCAAAGCAAATTTAATACGCCATAAGTCATTTTTTTATTTTCTAACTTATAGTTACAAAATAATATATGGCATTGACTGAGATCCATATGCAAGTTAACGGACCGGACAGACGGACTAAAATATGGACCAAATGGAGCTAATAAGCTGTAAACTTTACATGGACCGTAATTGAATTTAGAGTGTTTATAATTTTACCATATAAAAGTAAAGTTGAAGAAATGATATCAAAACGGTGACTACCGAAATACTCACGCCCGGGACATACACAAAGCCTGATTTTATGGAATTTTGTTGATCGATATTATCAATTAGCATTTTATATCGAACTATACAGGCGGTTTTGATTACTGTTTTGATTTATGCTACCCTTGAAAACGGCTTTTTTTTTTAAAAAAAAAAAAGCCGAAAGCGCTCGGATTTATAATCAAACTTTTGACACTGTTTGAACTTATATTTTTTCATTATCTCTGTATATATATATCTACGACTGACGGATAGAGAATTAGATGCATTTGTAATCAGATAGCTCAATATGGTTCACGGCTGATCATACATATATGTATCAGATAGTATAAAATAACAATGCATTTTAATTATTGTGTTTTACATGTATACAGAAGCTTGTACATACATAAACACTCATATAGTAAATATCAAGAGTTTCTAAAAGAAATCCCGATGTTTTAGAAGTCACGGAAGAGGTAAGCGTGGATTGTGGTTGTCACATTTCTCCGGCGTAACCGCACTGTTTACCTTTGGGTAATAAAACATGAGCGATATTAAAATCATTTTGTCTGTGTAAAATTGACGAAATTAACAAGTGTAAATAGGTAAAACTGATTCGACAAATTATTATGATACCACTTCCTAGTATAAATGAAAAATTATCTTTCAAAGTTTTAAAAATTGGAGACTACATATGATGTTAAAATAAGCTCATACTAGTTCAAGTGGCTTAAAAGCAGGTTTTTGTTTTTTTAGATATCACTTAAACACAGAGGGAACGAATTGTAATGATTTTTGCTGCATTATATGTGATTATTACTTGGCCTTATATATACAATTTTAATTAAGTAATATAGAATTAGAAAGGTTCTCTTAAAATTAGTCACAAAACTGAAAACATAAAGCTTTGATTTATCAGTATAAAGTTGTTTTTTATAATTGATATGGAGTAATAAATATATGCATCAAAAAACTTCCTGATTCATAATGTGTCCAGATTTGGCTAAAAATAACCTTTCTTTCAAACTGAAGTTTGGTCATATTATAAATACTAAAATATGAGCTATTTGTTTCTAAAATATTTTTAAAATTCCAAATCAAGAAAAAAAGATGAACGCGTCGGGTATCGAACCCTTGGCTGCCGCGGCAATAAAGACATTTTCCAGTCATCGTAACCAATAGCGCTAAAGCGGAATTAGTGAATTATGACTTCAAAATATAAATACCTACAACCGAGACAGTTTACCTGGAGTAAAGCGTTACAAACGCTTTTTGATTTTCATCGTAAAAAGTAGTAAAAACAGCAAATTCTCATGTGTTTACGTAACATATAGTTTATCAGTAATTAAGTTTTAAAGCCTTCTAAAGAAATATAGCATTTATTTCCAAATATCTAAAAAAAAATTTTTTATTGTCGAACGATCTGGAGGTCAGTCCCTTTAAGTGGGATAACAATTATATGTTTTATGGCACAAATAATTTTACGTTTATTATTTCTTTCGGTCAAAAATTATAGACTTGAAACTGGTTCCTAAATAGGTTCCTAAAACAAAATGATCTATATATTAGATTATAATGTTACATTTACCACGCTGGTTCGTACAGGGGAAATAGCAATAAGTTGAAAGTCACACCTGTCACTGTTAAGGCAGGTTACTTCATGATTATTTACAGATGTTCTGAACCACGTTATGCGGTGTTTCCAATAGCTATTAACTTAAAATTTAGATCTAACGACATATTCTTAGTTATCTAAAAATATACTGAATAGAAACCACTATTATAATAATTCTGAGCTAGTTAAATGAATGGTTACCGACTTCTATCCGCCTGGCGCCTGGCATAGTGGTAGGAGTTGGGAGGTAATTGGTACGCGCAATAAAGGTGTCTCATAAGCCAAATTGGCTGGCCCTTTCAATAGGGGTGACACTATAATAAACAAGACCTTTACCTTTACGTTTACCTTATATATTGTTTGAATTTCTTGAAATGGACCGAAAATAAGTGACATAACGGGCTTTATAATCTTTGAAGCAGTTTTCTCAAAAAGTGAAAAAGGACAAAAATCACAATAACAATCAAGCGACAGTTTCTTGCATTTTATAAATTTTATATAGGGTGGTCCTTTTCGTATAAAGTGTTTTACAAACGTGTCTATTAGCCAATAAAATTGATTTCTCGTATCGATTAAATAACAGTATAATGGAAAACTGTGGCTACACAGTTTAATGCAAGTAGCAAATTGTGAAAATGATTTTAATAAAGAGAAAATATTCATTTAATTTTGTATTTTTAGCATTTACTATTTCAACAATTTGGTATCTTGCTGATACTACTTATCGGAAAAAAACAGACAGGTGATTTTGTTAATAGCAGTAGCTGTTTGCTAAAGCAAACTGTCGGTGGCACCATTTCTGATATTTACATGATAAAGAAAGTCCCGGACACCCGACGAAAGCCAACTTATAACGGGACTATTCTTACTGTCAACAATGGATTCTTTGACTTTTTTCAAAACTGGCGGTGGCATTTTAGGAAACTTGATATGTCTGTGCCAGTATCAGTTGTTGCAGAGGATGACATCGTGTTTAAAAAACTAACCAGTTTAAGTGACAGCTCAATTAAAGTGCATAGAAGTGAACATATATCCATTAATCAAACTGTAAGCTATGATAGTACGTTGTATAAGAAAATGGTTTCAGCACGACCAACATATAATATGATGTAATTGAAGAATGGAACTAACGTTATCTACTCTGATCTAGACACTGTTTGGTTACAAAATCCTATGCCTTACTTAAAGGGCAACTTTGATATATGGAGTCAGTTGGATGCAGAGAATTATTTGTGTACAGGTTTCTTGGCCATTAAAAGTAATAACGTTACTTTAAAATTTATGCAAAAGTGGGAAGACACCCTACAAGACACACCTATGCTAAATCAACCAGTATTTAACAGGTTGATGAAACAATCATCTAGTATAAAAATGAAAGCTTTATACAGTAAAAGGTTTCCGTCAGGAAAACAATATTTTGATCAGTTTTCAAATGAAGAACGTTCAGAAGTTGTGGTTGTACATAACAACTGGATAATTGGGCACGATGAAAAAGTCAAGAGATTTCAGAACGTGAACTTGTGGGTTAACGAAACTATTTCATAGTTTTTGATATGAAGATTTTTGTAATTTTGCTGCAGTCGGTTACATTCCGTTAAGTTAAACATAGATTAATCAGATTCTTGTTTTCCGTACGAAATTTTTTGTAATATTCTAGTGGTCAAACTGTAAGCTACGATAGCACGTTAAATGAGCCGTGTCATGAGAAACCAACATAGTGGCTTTGCGACCAGCGCAGGCTGGTCTGGATCCATGCTGGTCGCAAAGCCACTATGTTGGTTTTCTCATGGCACGGCTCAAATAAATGGTGGTTAATCAGGTTCTGATGAAATAACGAATTTGTTTTAAACTTAAAGATCTGCCTATATACTTCTTTGTGAGCACTTAGCGCTAAAAACATTTCTGGTGATGTTTTCATTTTTTTTTCTTTTCCTAAGTATCCTGGTTGCCCAACCAAGTCAGAGTTACTTTAGCACAAAAATGAATTTGATGAACATACTTTGCCATAGTACATTATTCAATACACATACGCCGAATATTGTATTTAAATTGTATTTTAAATACTTGATAAGATATTTTTCGACAATAAAACATATTCTAATATAATATATTTCAGATCGGTGTACTTAGCTTGGATCATTGACCGGAGGAATATTCTTCGGCATGAGTGATTAAATTTTAAGAAGGACATGTATATATCTAGCTGAAATTCAGAATCCGTGCAGACTGTACTTGGTCTGCATTGGTCGCAAAGGCAAAGTCACAAGCTGCGGCAAGTTAATGTGAACATAGTTAGAACATTTGAAATGGCATTGCATTAAGTTCGGCATTAACTGCCTTTTCAATGGATAATAACTCAACATTATTTTTCACCAAACTCCACCAGTCACCACCTGCTACCAAACCGTTGCAACAACACTGTTGATTCTTCTTGTTTATGAGTTGTTTTATGTTATTTGTCTTCACATTTCTTTCAGTTGTATTCAATGTTACTGTCTTGTAATGTTGAAATGTTCTTTTCTTCGGACGGTTTTGATTATTTTATTTTTGGTACTTGGTGTAAATTATCTTCACCTGTTTCCGCTTTTAAAATTACATCTTATAACTATATGATATTGTTTTCTTTATGTCATTTTCCCCATTTTCAGTTCGATGTTAAAGTTTCTTTGATCTATTTTTGAGGTAACGTAATATTTGTAATAACAAAATATATATGAGCCGTGCCATGGGAAAACCAACATAGTGGGTGTGCGACCAGCATGGATCCAGACCAGCCTGCGCATCCGCGCAGTCTGGTCAGGCTCCATGCTGTTCGCTTTTAAAGCCTATTGGAGTTGGAGAAACTGTTAGCGAACAGCATGGATCCTGACCAGACTGCGCGGATGCGCAGGCTGGTCTGGATCCATGCTGGTCGCACACCCACTATGTTGGTTTTCCCATGGCACTGTTCGCTAACAGTTTCTCCAACTCCAATAGGCTTTAAAAGCGAACAGCATGGAGCCTGACCAGACTGCGCGGATGCGCAGGCTGGTCTGGATCCATGCTGGTCGCACACCCACTATGTTGGTTTTCCCATGGCACGGCTCAATTATGTATTTCATATCATGTTGACAAGAATTCAGAAAGGTCCATCGCTTTTCAGTTGTTGTCATTTTAGCTACTTGTAAATACTTGTAACTTCTTTTTTTGGTTAGACAATAAATTAGTTTCAAAACACGTCAGTGTTTACAATAAATGTTATTTTCATGTCGGTAGGAATAAGTTTGATCAAATTAACGTTATTGCAATTCTTTTCTTTCATTTTGAAGTAGTATTACATATTCCTGGTTGCATTTAACTTTATTTCTGTCTATTTTAAATTTTATACATCACACTTTAGACAAATCTATAGCAAAAAAAAATAATATTAGTTTTAATGTTACCTAGGATCCCATTGGAAATAAGCCTTCTGGGTTTTATGGCTAACCAAGGTTATAGCACATTATTATTCAAGTTTCATGATGCTTTTGGATTTTCTCTTATCATCTTAAAAGGTATCACAGTTTTACAGATTTCGACAGATTTAGGCTATACCGGTTTTCCTAGATCCCTTACCAGTATTAATTGTTTTATGTTAGAACTACGAAACTAACAGACAACTTCCAAAGAGGAATCAGCGGGGGAATGTTCTCTGTCATTCGTCACAGAGAAAATACTCACCAACCAGTATTCGAACATTCGACCTGTAATTGAAAATATTTTGCTGAGCTGACTGAAGGGACAACTTTGGGATTGAACATCAACAGTTCAATGTTTTCTGCTTAAGTCGGTGCTAGTAGTCTCAAGGTGTGATGCAAGTTTCATTACCTCTCCTGAATACTCAAAAACGAACAGTCTTAGTCTGCAAATACTTTGTTTGGCTGCGTCGTACACTTTAACATGATGATATTCTTATATACTTTTTATACATCAGAGCACCAATATTTAAGTCCATGGCAGCAGCAAAAGCGTTTTCGTACTTGGACACAGTCTTATCATTATTTCCGCTCCTTTAAGAGCATGGAGTCTATTCGAATTTTCTATATAACAATGTGCCGCTTTAGTCGACGCAACGGGTCGATGGGGAGGGGGAGTGCTTGAGCGGTGTTTGTGCATTTCATTACCTCTTATAAATAGGCTCATTCAAACAGGGTCTGTTTTTATTTTGCTTGGTTGTCTTTTATTAAGATCTTGTTATGAATTTGGATACTACTTTGAAAATAGAATATAATTATAAAATTGTAGCTATGTTGCATGATTTACTCAGCGGTAAAAAAAAACAGAGACAAATATCAAACAGGGAATGCCACGTACCAAAAACGCAGCCTCCACAAAACGAAACCCACAGCACGCAGACGCGCACACCACAAACACACGCACACATACACATACACGAGCGCACACACAAAGCCAACACACCAGGACAAAACGAACGAACAAACAAAGGAACACAGTGGGGCACCGCCTTGGAACGGTCAGTGGCCAAAACACCACTGGGGAGCTTAAACCGGTTTATGGTGCGCACCCAACCTCACTCTTACCCCCACCATGTTCCAAAGACACGGGACAGTGTAAATAAAAGTAATCCCCTCCAGGTGAATCTCTAACACACGTAATGGAAACAAAAAGACATGGCATGTAAAACACAAAAATGCTCGTGTATAAATATATAAAAAGCAAACCTATAGAACCAAAAACGCATGTACTCAATGCCTTTTCATAAGACAGAGCAACAAGAGAAACACCCTTAAGGGCCCGACGAAACAGGCCAGAAGACAGATATCAAAAGTTCAGTCCTGGTAGAATTTAAAAACTGCTTATCATAGTGTCCTCCCCCCTCTTCCGTCAGACACAATCAAAGAGGGAAGCGTAGTGTACAACTGTAAACGGGTTGAACATTAAACATGCGGTATGTCTCAAAACAGTTGGGTCGTAACCACTTTTAATAAAACGTTTTATAATTTTACCAAATACATTTGGAAAATTACCATGACTCAAGATCATACGAAGTTTGTAAACAACATCCCCATAAAAAACGGGTTTAGAAATACCTTCTCGCAGAAGTGTCTTTAAATTACTATTGAATTTTAAAATTAAATAAGACTTTTATATGCTATATTTCTACATTCTACAAAATAGCGAACTGAGAGACTTTATTCCTACCTTATATTTTGCTATGTCGTGCTCTACCTTTAGATAATTGATTGAGCATATTAGTATACTGTTGCCCATTTATATTTCGGTAGCTTTGTTTCACGAAATATGTGGAAATGACGAGTCACAAAAGTGTTTAAATCCCCTGCACTTTTCCTATTCAGAGAATAGTACACGTAGTCTGCGTTCAATTTCAAAGCGGTGTCCCTATTTCAACTTGCTTTAAGTCCGTACATTTTACATGATAATTTTTATTTTTCTTTGCCTTTCTTGCTATTACCAACACCATCCCCGTGCTATATTGTTTATTCAATATAACAAGTTTATTTGTTATAAATGTAACTTGTAGACTGGTTTTCTGTTACAGACGTTACTTCATTTATGAAGTTTCTTCAATTACATAGAGTGAGTCTATTTGCATTAGAAGTGCTCAACTGTATTATATGCATACGGATATTTTCCTTACTTGTACGTAGACATAGCAACCACTGCAATATATTGTCTCCCACTAAAAGTGCCAATAGCACAAGAAGTTATTAAACATTAGTTAGCATGCGTATAAGATTACAAACCGTTTAAACGTGAAAGTTCAAACTTATTCATCATTAAAAACATTTCATGATATATTTACTACCAGTTTTAAATATCAATAAATCCATAAGGATCTTACATGCCTATCTGTTTAAGACTGGGTTATCCCTAACCGAGGGACAGTGCGGAATGGAAAACCGAGCGTTAGCGAGGTTTTTAATCCACACAGGCAGACATGTTAGATCATTTTTCTTGCCTATCACGTTCAAAATAGATCGTGAAGACAAATAAATCTGGATATTTCCTGACATTATTTATAAAGTTTATGATGTCACAATAGTACCAGTAGGCTACTATGTGACGTCACCTTAGTGCACGCTATTTTAGACAAGGTTTTTCTCTAATGAAAGACAGGAATATCTATCCCCGGCGCGTGCTCGGACAAATGTATACTTTCCCCGCTAGGTAGGCAAGAAAACCCCTGACCAGTAAAATATGTAATAGTTATAGTATGTGTGAGAGTGTGTTACCAGGATATATCAGAGCTAGGGGTACATCGAGGGTATTTTTCTTTGCACATATCGTCGAGGCCGGTAGGCCGAGACAGATATGTGCAGAGAAAAATACCGAGATGTACCCCTAGCTCTGATATATCCTCGTAACACACGAGCATTACATATTATAACTGTTTTATCGCATAGTTTTATCATTAAAATTTATATATTATTTTCATTTAAATTTGTTTATTATTATTTTTACTCTTTTGATTCCCTTTCTGCGCCTCGCTGACTGAAACACTAAAGCTTCTGTTTTAGAAAATGTGTTCCCCAGATAAAAGTATCCAACAGATTTCTGCATTGGTTTTAAATCTTTGCATTTCATCGGCCAAACATATTGTAAAACTTGTTGTTTTGTTTGTAAAAAAAAAATCAAAGAAAAAGAAACATTTGAAAAATCTCAGAATTTCATATATTTCATATGATTGTATTTCTGAATTTGGCGATAACTATCGAGTTTTTGAAATATTCTAGTTTATTTATTCTTTTACTTTATAAATGTAGGTGTTTGTGATAATTCTTTCTCTGTGAACTGTAAATTCGAGCTAAAGTCATCTTTTCCTTGAAAGGAAAAAATTAATATACTCCCTCGATAGGACCTCAATAGAGAAAAAGTGTTGCGATATATATCGGAACAGTTTTACTGTGCTGATATTTATCACAACAGTTTTTTTCTAATGCAACTCTATAGGGATTTCTGTGTTGATATATATCGTAACAGTTTTGTAAAATATCAGCACAGATTTTGTAGTATTAATGCGTGTTACCATGTTTAACATACTGCAAAGATCAATGGAAAACTGCCGCACTATGCGATAATTCTGAAATACAACTGGAAAACAATGTTTGGTTAAAACCTCCTTTAGTTATAAATTTCAACTTTATTATGGTATCGTCTGGTACAAACACACTTATTTGGGGAGGTTCCGTAGTTAAAATGGCGTATATTCACGAATTGGAATGCGTTTATAAATCAGAAATAAAATTTCTAATTGCTTTTTTAATTATGCTTGGATATTAGTAATAGTATTATAATTATATCTAGATCTATAAGGATCTGATTAAAATCATTACTTATTGCGGATACAGTCGATTGGTTTTTGATGGGTCGTGAACTGTTGAATTTTAAATCCTGTTTTTGAGATTCATGGAAGTTTTAACTAAGTGTTTAGTCTATGGAATTATACAGGATTTGTAGAGTTGTTATGGGGTTAGAATTAACCTGGAATTAAAGGAATTAATGACAAGTGAAAGTAACATAAATACGGAATAGAAAAGAAAAGCAAGTGACAGAACGGTAAATAATGATGCGGAAAGTAAATCTGGACGTTTTGCCCGAACACCTGAAGGAATTGCTGAAAGTAATATTTTACAAAAAACAAATTCTGTTCTGTTTGACGAAATTGATGAAAATACAGTCTTGAACTTGAACAATCCCTTTAACCTGGCTCCGGATGACTCTGGCGATTACTAGTGTATATTCGAGTCGTGATCTAATGTTACTGAAAATATGAGTAAATCATCAGAAAAAGATGTAGACTTAATGGAAGTTTTAAAGAAAATAGATAACTGTTTGGGTGCAGCTGACGAAAAGATCGGAGCATTAAAATCCCTTGAAATAAAATTAGATAACTGTGAGAAGGAATGTCAAAACTTTAGACACTAAGGCATGATGAAAAAAATCAAACCATAGACTTATTGAAGTGTAAGAAAGGATCGAAATTATAATATCAAAAATACAAAAATTAAAAAGCAATAGTAAGCAACTGAATGATGACCTAGTTTACGTCCAATCTCAATCTATGAGATAGAACAAAGTGTTTGGAAACGACGATGAGGACAATACGGGTGATACAGAAAATGCTGAATCAGTTGTCCGTAACTTTTAGTTACCTAAACGGAAATTGCTAGTGACTTAATAGCGGATATGAAATTTGTGACTGTACAAAGAATTATTGGCGAGAAGCGATCTGGAACACGCCAATTGTAGCCAAGTTTAATCTGTTTAAGGAACGCGAACTTGTAATGAAGGCAGGGAATTCTCTGAATGGAACGCATTACTTTATTCATAAACAGTTCACTAAGGAGGTGTCTGATATTAGAAAAAAGAGTCTTGTGCCAACGATGAAAGAGGCGCGGAGCAAGGGGTCGAGGGCTTGGGTCTCTTATGGCATCTTGTTCTTTGACGGGAAGCCATGCAAGGACTATTGGAAATAGCGGTAGACGGAGGCTAATCTGAGTGTGATGTCATGGAATGTGAATTGACTGACTAGTAATAAGAAGAATTACGCAGACTTTCTTAATGTTATAAAGAAATATAGTATTTTCATATGAAACATAAGCAAATCAAAATACAACAATGTAGTAACATTAATATAAATGGCTATGAATCTTTCAATTTCTATAGAAAGTTTCCGCATCGTAATGCTAAAAGTTCTAGTGGTGGCGTTGCTGTTTTTATAAAGAATCTCTAAAAGGAGGCATAAAGATTATGAGCACTCAATGTGATACTGTATTGTTGTTAAAACTAGATAAAAAATACAATGAATATTATTTTGAATCCGATGTTTATATTTGTGGCGTATATTTATGTTATGATAGCTGGTAAAGTCTTTTGTTACAGTTTATATGTTTGACAAATAGAAATGGCCTGACTTTTTGATAGCTTCTGATACTTCTTTTGTCAGCTGTATTCAATTTCCATAAATAGCAAGTTAGAACTCAACGCATTATTCATAGCAGCTAGAAAAAATGAGAATGTATATGCTACAATAAGTTACATTAGAATGAAAATATGTAATAGTGCTGCCTCAAGTTGAGTGCAGTTCCTATTTTTTTGATATTTCGTTTTGTTTGTAGATTAGAATTTTAAAAATCTTAATCATCATGTCTTTTAAAAAATGTTTTGAGCATGTCCCTGTATCATTCAGTATGCACTCAGTATCTTCCTGAAAGGTTTGAGCTCTCTCCTTTACTTTGCCTTAGTTTTCGTGGTACGCCTTTTCTACCCCTTATCACTTCCACCCCTCCATCTATATTTGGCATAAATTTATATGTACTCGATAGGTTTTTGAAGCAACCCGTCTGTAATATATTTCCATTACAGATTCATTTTATTGTGAGCCTACTTTGCAAATGTGTGGCTCTGAGGCTGTGTTTTGGTACTTTATGCTTCTACCCTTACCTATTATCTTTTGAGAGGTGTTGCACACTTTAATACTTCTCATGACCAGACTCAATCAAACCGACTTTGTTATTTTTCTTCTTGGTTTGCATTCTATGCTTCCAAAGGATCTTTTTACAGTTTTTATTAAACAGTATTTAGTATTTGCTTATTAATATTTCAGTTAATTCATATCATTGTAAAATATTTAATATGAATTAGAATATAATATTATTATCTCGAATATTCAAAATTAAGTATACTGACACATTTTTTTCTATCTCTTATAGACTTAGTACAGTGTAGCGATTAAATTTGATTCATCTGAATTAATTTGTTCTCACAACTTCATCTCAGTGTTGTTATATTTTCTGGTCCTTCGGGATCATTGATTTCAACTCATTTAGATTCGAAGACTGAATACTGCTTAAGCCGGTGCTAAGGGGCGTGGGCATTGTTGCATTTTCCATTACTGCTCATGAACAGACTCAGCCATACCGATTATTTGCAATTTTCACTATTTGCCTTGTTCTCGGTGATTCCGAGGGATCTACTTTTCCAAAACTCAGTACATTAAAACATACTGCAGTAATACTGAAACGATTTATTCCTCTGCTGTTGTGACGTGCACCTACTAGAATGTAAACAATGAATTATTTGACAGTATTTTGAGTTCAGTCAAAGAATTTGACAAGTCACATAAATATAGATACATTTGAATACTTTTATTATATTCTTAAAAGTTGTGACATAAATGTCAATTCGCGTGTAGGTTATGGCAAGCATTTGATTTACCAAGCGTTGCCAAGCGTGCCGCCATTTTATGATCACATGGTTTTTACCCATTGTCACGTATTTCGCTTGAAGGTGCATTAAGGTTGAAACAACCTATAAAGTCAGTTGTTAACGGTATTTTTAATCTCTAAAGCATAATACAGTCCAACTTTTTTCATTCAAACTTGAATAATTCGGACACAACCGATCACTCGAATTTATCGACAGGTCCCGGCATAATCACTACGCAATGCATACTTTTCAATGACTTGAACTACCGATAACTCGAACACATTTTGCCTGCCCCGACGAGTCCTAGTGAACGGACTTCGACTGTAACAAAATTGATCAAAGTGTTCATGGCTACATGAAAATATAGGATAAAGCTCAATAGAAGTATAGAACTGCCTTCGTCGTGACGTCGTCAATTTTTGAATAAAGCTTACAGCCTTGGGATGATCACTGTACTCACAAATTTGGTTGCATGTTATACAGCATTCAACCGTGTCACATAATACTGACACTTGTCTTAATTAATTTTACATCCTTATACATGTATGTGCAGTGATAGAATGTAATGCAACCTTAGCCATAGAAAATGTAATAGAATGAAAAAAGACATCCTTTCATTAAAAATTCTATTGACTTTGTTCCGTAAGGGAATAGTGTATAAGGTGCAAGACATCGGTCGTCTGACTGTCGGAAAGGGCCAAGACGGCGCTTGCTGAAATCGTCTCAGCAGTGACCTGTGAGTTGAGAAGCCAAGTCGTATTGCTCCTTCGGCTGGCTATACTTGATACATTTTTGGCTGTAATCGTTTTTTCCAATGATAACAAGTTACTAAGAACCTCGCAAATCTTAACATTCAGTATGTTTTAACATATCATAGTTGCATTTTGATATATATTTAATATATGCCTTTAGTGCATTAATTTGTAACAAAAAGATCTTCCTGTATACGAACTGCAACTTTCTCATATAAAGGACACGGCAAATTTTCAATTATATGTGCTCATATATTAGTGTATTCAAAACGAGGCGGGTTTATAATCCCATAAAAATTATAAATAGCAGTATTTCAAATAATGAAGAAAGCCACGAGCAATTCATTTATGAGAACATTATGAAAATGAAACTTCTAATGACCAAACCTATAGATTGTCTATACATTACATGTGCATTTTTAATTATTTGGTACGTGATTTAATTTCAAATTCATAACAGTGATTATGTAAAAGATGAAATTCGTTTAAATCATTCGTTGCGAAATATTTGAGAAGTAATGTATTGTCTTCATTTTGCTATCAGAAATATCTAAATTGCCTAGTATGTGGTAAGGCTATCTTGTTAAATATATATATGAAGGCCTCACACTTGTATGTACGCTGTTTTGTTAGGGCCAGAGTCTGTCCCTGTGAACGCAAAGCGCGAAGGTACAACGGTACGATTGCGAAGCTCGACAATACAATGGCAAAGCGCGACAGTACGATGGCGATAACATTTTTCCACAAAAAAAAAATCATAACTTATTCCTTACTTATCTCATTTTCATATGCCAGCCTAATGTAGGCATTTTTTATGAATGGGAAATTTTTTCCTAAAAACAAACTGTTGGTTTTTTTTCTTATTATCCAAATTCAACGATTTCTATCAATACGAATTTACTATAAAATTTTTACTGTTTTAACGTTTTATGTTCAATTTAGAAAATGTATTAGTTTCATGATATACCTATCAAACCTTAATAAAGAAGTTCTTTCGTTTTTAAGTTGAAAAAATATTTTTACCCAAAATATCTATATTTTTAGGCCACGTTTATTATTACTAACAAAATAAACTTATAACATCGCCGGAGTTTCCCAATTGGATTATTCTTCCTGATAAAAGTAATTTTCTATTATTGATTCAATTACGATTTTATCTATGCTGGTATATTAAGGTGTTTGTTACATCATTCTAAACAATATTCCATTTAATATTAGATGATTGTCACATGGCGGGAAAGTATACCTATTTTCTGATATGTAAAAAAGAAAGATAAGAATATCAATAAAACAATGAGACATAAAACAGGCAAGCAACGCCGTTTTATATTTATTGTTCTTTAACCCTTACCCCGATAAATTTATAAAATGAACTTGTCCATCTTTCAATTTGGACATTACCATTATCTGTCAATAGTACCGTCGATTTATATGACTGAAAGATTTTTGGCAAAGACGTTAAACCCGAACACACACGCACGCACACACGCACGCACGCACGCACGCACACACACACACACACACACACACTTATCTGTTAATAAAGGTGCTAACCAAAAGTATACTGACTGAATGGCGAACATTGCAGATCGTGATTAGACTGCACGGATGCGCAGGCTGATCATGATCTACACTGGTCGCAAAGGCAGATTCAATCGTGGCCAGCTTGATAAGAGTTAATTACCGTACTGCCAACAATATTAGTACTTTTCCTTGTTGTTAAAGCTTTAGTGAAATTGGACAATATGGACTGGGCCGTTTCTTTCTGTATGTCATAGATCGGAGAGGATGTACGGGGCATATATACGTCCCCCCGCCC
This sequence comes from Mercenaria mercenaria, assembly GCF_021730395.1. Classification (NCBI taxonomy): domain Eukaryota; kingdom Metazoa; phylum Mollusca; class Bivalvia; order Venerida; family Veneridae; genus Mercenaria; species Mercenaria mercenaria. Next base: position 67,719,382 of record NC_069375.1, read on the forward strand.
CCCCAACACCCCCCGCCCCCCAAGAACTAGCTACATCACACAAAAAATGTCTTCTAAAAGTAATACTCTGTATTTTATCTTCAAAACGTACCTTACAATCAATATATTTAAAACCACTTAGTAAAAATAACTAAATGTCCCAAATTTAAACATAAACTTATACTTGACAAATCCGTTGCCAAGGTTTAAAAAAGTATAGATTTTCTCCAGATCATATCAACTAACTGGATATACTCATGATACTTGGCAATCCATTGTCAAGCTTTACTTGTTAAGTATTAAGTTTACACTAAGTATCAAATACTTTTTGTCAACTTGAAGTATGAAATGTTAAGTATTGAATTCATACTAATTCAGCTTTCCCTTAGATACAGATATTTTTATTTAATCTTATGTCAAAAAGATGGCGCATTTGTGGGCAGCTTTGGATGGTAAAATACTTTAATTTGTATATTTAGATTGTACTAGTCAATCTACAATCTAAAACATTTTTCCAAAGCATTGAATACAGATGCGCGATTAGTTTTTGGTGGATCAAGAATATTTCTAAGGCTGAAATCTAGGCCGGAATTATTTAAGATATCAATGAATGACTCAGTACTTCTCTACTATTAATGAACTGATAACAATCAACTATTTTTAAATGTGTTCTTGACTTTCTGGTAATAGTGCGTTTAAAGATATATAAAGAGGGAAGTGGTCATAGCCCACATGTCATTGACATGTCAAGTCAATTTAATGTTGTTTAATTTTATTTGAAATTGAAATAACATGCCAATCATCCTGGTGACAAATACCCGGAGGCAATGAATACCGACATCACAATACGGTCACCAGCTGTTTTCACCCCGGTCAATTCTTCCTCATGAAAGTAATGATTTCATTGTGAGTAGTGAACATTATGAAAATGAAAAGTCTAATCACCAAACCTTTATGTTATTTATGCGTTACATGCGTATTTTTTATCATTTCGTACGTTTTTTATACTATTTCTTTTCAAACGCATTATAGTGGTTATGTAGCTGATGAAATTCGTTTCAACCGTTTGTTGCAAAACCGTTCCTTTTCGCGGGAGAAAAATGTCGGTGACTACATGTATAAAAATTATTCCGTAATGGAAAGACTACAAATGCAGGGAAACAAAATACATAACTGGACTATTCTTCTAACTGTCAACAACGGATTCTACGATTTCTTCCTAAATTGGCGGTGGCATTTTAAGCAACTAAATATTTATTTGCCCATATCAGTAATTGCAGAAGATGATATTGTATTTGGTAGACTTACCAGCTTAAAGGACAGCTCAATGGAAGTGCAAAGAAGTGAGCGTGTATCCATTAACGAAACTGTCGCCTACAACAGTCCTTTGTATAGAAGCATGGTCTCTGAACGGCCTACATATATTTTGAAGTATTTAAAGAAAGGAACAGACATTATTTATTCAGACATGGACACTGTATGGTTACAAAATCCTTTGCCTTACTTAGAGGGCGACTATGACATATGGAGTCAGATGGATGGAAAAACAGTTTTCTGCACAGGATTTTTGGCTATTAAAAGTAACAATAATACAAAAAAATTTGTACAGAAATGGGAGGATTCATTTAGAGAGAAACCTACGCTGAACCAACCAATATTTAACAAGTTGGTGAAAAACTCAACTATAAATATAAAAGCATTAGACAGAGAAAGGTTTCCATCTGGAATACAATATTTTGAAAAGTTTTCAAAAGAAGAACGTTCTGGAGTTGTGGTTGTACACAATAATTGGATAGTTGGTCACAATAATAAGATTAAGCGATTCCAAGACATGAAATTATGGGCAAACTAGATTTTTGTTACATGTATAACATCGTTTTATGGTTTCGCCAAACATATTTTTCTGGTTAACTTTAATAAATCTTAAATGTCAATTTGAGTAACCTTTATTTATTTTACATTTTTATTGATAAAAAATGCGAATAATTGATTTTGTGGGGGGGAAAACGCCATCATTTTTTAGTTAATATTTTGCTTTTCATTAATAAAGAAATATTGTTAACATATACTTCCAATGAAATATTGATAAAATATTATGCATATTTTCATTACTGCAACGAATGATAATGTCTTTTAGCTTTATTTCACGGCTGCTAGACCCTAGATCCACCACCAAAATGGTAATTAGTGAAGAAGCGGTCGCAATTTCCATGGTGCATATGTAATATCTCTAGTAATAAATATTTATTTTTATGGGATGTTTTTATCCATAGATCTTACTTCGAAAACCAACCCCCTCCGCCGCTCCAATGCTCAAATCGACACTACGCCCCTGCTTCCCCTTCAGAACAGTAAACATGAATATTACCACTCTCGTATGAACTTTATCATTTTATATGTGTATGTATATGTTCGCATGTATTTACAGTATGTAAACTGTGACTCCGAATAAAAGTATTGACACTTGTAAGTACCATGATATCAAAGAACCACTGATACATTAATTTTACTTGAAAATGTTATTTTATCATTAAGATATTAAACACGCTTGGGGCCTAGACAGAAAATTACAGTTTGAAACGTACTGAAAGCTGAAACTCCCCGAGGGTGTAAACATCGATAACTCAAGCTCAATATCAGTAGCTTGCCTTGACTTTTAAAAGTGCATCACAAAACTGCACACTGGGGGTCATTTTTCTTTTGGTAAGATCATTTTTCAAAGAAATGTTTAAAGTGTGTTAGAACTCTATGTGCTGATGAATTCAAGCCCTCAGAAAAGCTGCTATATAAGTGTACTTGTATTGAGATAAAAACAACAACATTTGAAACTGAAACTGATTAATTTGATTAAACACCTATTTCTATACAATGACATATTCAATGGCGTTGTACATAATAACAATAATAATAGTAATTACAATAATAAAAAAAATAATAATAATAATGTGTTTTTGAAATGTCATGTTTTATTATACCGTTATAATTTGATTGGTAACCATATAATACATAATCCCTAATTTTGCGGTAGAAATTAATATAATCTGTCATAGTACACCTGTAATGGTCTGTGAATTCAATTATACATTATTGGTAGTATTAAACCCATGTATCATTAAATTTAAATATCATTTATATTTGTAAATATACGCTCTGATCTTTGCACATACCCGTATAGGCCACATATTGGTCCGCTGGCCCAGGTACCCAAGTTTATTTGGGTTTCTTTGAATATATTTTTATATATTGTTGATGCACATGCACCGTAATAAACTATTTACTAACTTACTTATACGAGACCAAACAAATACATAAAATATATAATATCTACTTGAAATACTATTTCTGTCCCGCAAACGACGCCGTAGTGCATGTATTTTTGTCTCGCAAACGACGCCGTAGTGCATGTATTTTTGTATCGCAAACGGCGCCGTAGTGCATGCATTTTTGTCTCACAAACGGCGCCGTAGTGCATGTATTTTTGTCAAGCAAACGACGCCGTAGTGCATGCATTTTTGTCTCGCAAACGGCGCCGTAGTGCATGCTTTTTTGTCTCGCAAACGGCGCCGTAGTGCATGTATTTTTGTCTCGCAAACGAAACAGTACATCCATGATGTTATAATGGAAGCCTATAGGAAACTAATTTGTTGTAGCTGAAAGATTGGCGGAGATGCTGGCTGATCACTAACAAATCAAATATGAGCAGCGCCATGAGAAAACCAACATAGTGCATTTGCGACCAGTCTGGTCAGGATCCATTCTGTTCGCTTTCAAAGCCTATTGCAATTAGAGAGAAACCGTTAGCGAACAGCATAGATCCTGAATCCATGCTGGTCGCAAATGCACTATGTTGGTTTTCTCATGGTGTGACTCAAGCTTACATGAGTCACATGCAGTCCAAACAGGACAACAGATAAGTTCCCGGAGTGACTGGGTATAACCTCATCACTTTCGTTTAAACCGGGCATCAGCTAAACTGCATAGAGTATTCCAAAACCCGTTACCGCATGATTTTTCACATAAATTGGATATTCATGTATTTCGGTGGGTGCTTATTAATTTTTCATGCTTTCATCACAGACGAAAATGTAGAACAAAGAAATAAACTAAACAGAGGATATTCGACTATTATGTGTATTTAGCTGAACTGTTTAACTACGTGTTGTACAAAAGACTTTAAGCGACCAAATTTAAATCAGCATGCCTCCAGATCGTTCGACAACAAAAAAATATAAAAAAATTCAGATATCTTGAAATAAATCCTATATTTCTTAAGAAGGCTTTTAAACTTAATTACTGACAAACTTTATGTTACGGAAACACATGAGAATTTGCTGTTTTTACTACTTTTTGTGATGAAAATCGAAAAGCGTTTGTCACGCTTTTACTCCAGGTAAACTGTCTCCATTATAAATATCTATATTTAAAAGACATTATTCACTACTTCAGCTATAGCGCTATTGGTTACGACGACGGGAGAATGTCTTTATTGCCGCGGCGGTCCGGGGTTCGATTCCCGACACGGTCATCTTTTTTTCTTGATTTGGAACTTTTAAAATATGTTAGAAACAAAAATTCATATTCTAATGTTCATAATATGAACAAACTTCAATTTGAAAGAAAGATTTTTAGGCAAATCTGGAGGTATGCTTACTTGTCCATTCACATAACCTTTATCCTGCTAGCGGCAAGTAATTTTGCCTTTGCGCCCAGTGCAGACCAAGATCAGCCTGCACTGATCATGGTCTGCACTGTTCGCTGTTCAGTCAGTAAATTTTCAGTGAACACCCCTTTGAATGATAAGTGGTACTGCCCAAATCGAACGACTGACCTGCCCGTTTTCGAAATGTAGCATCGTTGGACTGTGCAAATATCGTCTACATTCTTACTGCAGATTATACATTTTAGAATTCGTTATGTGATTCAAAATATATTTCACATCCTGTTCCCAAACCATGGCTAATTTTAACTATAAAGAAGTTAATAATATTAACAGAAGTTTGCTTTAAAACGTCGTGAATCCTCTTTCATCCCCATTTCGATGCTCCGTAGTGATTACAGATGCTTTATTTTAACCTTTAGCCTGCTGGCGGAAAGTGATTTTTCCTTTGCGACCAGTGCCAGTGCCTGCACTTCCTGCAGTCTGATCATAGTCTGCACTGTTTGCTTTTCAGCCAGAAAATTTTCAGTAAACACCCCTTTGAATAGTAAGTGGTACTTTCCAGATTGTCTGGTGTACCAGTCTAATTTAGAAATATAGCAGGGTAAAGGTTAAGGGCATTTTTAATATATATGAATAAATTTGGATATTTTTGGACTGTTACGAGCGAAAACCATTAAAGTCTACAAGCTATCAACCATCATACGCATGCATGGGGATGAGTACACGCGAGTTGTGATATCCACTATTAAAAAGACAATTTTGTTATTTAATTGGGTATTTACGCAAATACGCAACTTATCTGTTGCTCTGCTTGAAACTCCAAATATAAAAGAGTACAAAATTTTCTCCCTTTCCACGTGCATCATGTCTTCTTGTTCGCTGCTACATTTCGATATGTATTTATAGCATTCTGTCGGAATCTGCATGCCCATAACACATGCTAGATAAAAATAGTAGTAGCAGAATTTTGAAAATGGCAATGAAGGATTGTATGGCTCGAAATGAGACATTGAAAAAGGACGAAAAAGTATAAACTAACAGGGTTGTATTTAATGAAGCGTAACTTCGTTGGATAGTAATTCGCCGGATATGCCTCCGTGCTTCGCTCGAATTAATGTAGTCCATAACATTATATGAGCCGCGCCATGAGAAAACCAACATAGTGGGTGTGCGACCAGCATGGATCTGGACCAGCCTGCGCATCCGCGCAGTCTGGTCAGGCTCCATGCTGTTCGCTAACAGTTTCTCCAATTCCAATAGATTATAAAAGCGAACAGCATGGAGCCTGACCAGTCTGCGCGGATGCGCAGGCTGGTCTGGATATATGCTTGTCGCACATCCACTATGTTGGTTTTCTCATGGCACGGCTCATATAGTGCCATTTCCCGCCTAAGAAAAGCTAATTTTATGTCAGATATTACGTTATTGATGCTTGTTTTCAGGTCCTTTGAGATCGTGAAGTAAATTCAACATGTGTAATAGAGTTCCGCTTAAGCTAGTGCTAGGGGGCGTGAGAGGTATTGCATATTTCATTACCTCTCGTGAACAGACTCAATTAATCAAATCGAGTCTGCTATTATTCTTCTTGGTTGCATGGATCTTTTTACAGATTTTATTGTTCAAGTTGTAAAGAGGAATGTCTACGGATGATTTTAAGCTACGTTATATGCTTCCAAGTTTGTTCTGAGGCTGCTGGGTTCAATGAATTTCCTTATGTCTACGTACGCAATATTTTCATCACGTGTACCCATCAGGTGACCATGGTTGAGGTAAAGGACATTCTATTTAGCGTCGCTTTGTGAAACGATGAGCATAAGCTATGTAGTTCTTTTGACCGACCCTATTTTTAAGAACAGTTAAAAACAATTATACCAGCAAGTTCCTTGTACCCGTTGATAGCTGTGTCGGCTGAGGTAATCATGATCGATAAAGTGCCTTGCCCAAGAACACACCGTGCATGGGAGTAGCCAGGAATCGAACCCGAGACCATCCATCACCTTGATCTTGATCTTGATGGTTATACGGTGTTACATCTCATCGACATTTCTACAACGCGTTTGCGTCAAGTGTTGAGGACTATTATTCCAGTTTTATCATGTTAGTAATGAATGTATTCACTGGGTCTTCAGAATTTCTGTAGCACTGAATTAGTGCACGTGGTAATGAGTTCCAGTCGTGAAGCGTGTTGGGTATAAAACTATACTTAGAAACATCTGTCCGAGCATATATAAGGTTAAAATGTTCGACATGTTTGTTCTTGGTAGCACGTGTGGGTCTAACTCGATGATCGACAGGTACTGCATGGCGCGGTATAATTAAAATCTTTTATTTTATGCTCTTCTGTGAAATACTGAAATTTATCAGTGAATCTTTGCTGAACTTTTTTTTGTACAGCTTCATTTTTTCTAATAGATATAATTGATGGGGGTAAGGCATATTGATTTCTTTTTAATAATCCTAAGATTCTTGTTACACGTTTCCTCGATATGTTTATTCCAACTGAGATCGTTAGTTATATTAGCTCCCAAATATATAACTTACTTTAGAAATTCCAGTGATGTATTTATAAGAACGTATTGATATTATATGGTTGACATTTTATTATTGACGGGGACATCATATTACATTTTACTGGCAGGAATCTCATCCTCATATGACGTTGCCCATTTACTAGTTAATAAATGTATTTTTTGTAGTTCTATGCAGTCTTTATCCGTTAATTAATATGTCCCAACAGCATACAAAAAAATTACACTGACTTTACGTCAGTTCCGCAATTTATGTATTACTCTGATGAAGCCTTTCGGCGAAACGTCGGAATATTAAAATTGTAATAGTTTTTATCGTGTTTGGTGTTATTCTAACAGCGCACACAATCGTCTGCAGATAACTTAATATTTGATTTCATTAATATTTTCCGAGATGTCATAATTATATGTATTAAAAATAAAATAGGTCCTAGTGATGTTCGTTGTGAAACTCCTGATAGTTAGAAATACGGATAGAGAGAAATCCTTTTTAGATACCGACTTGTCCGGCTAACTTAATCTAGCTCTTTGCGAATAGACAGTATGGTTCTTTAACGTGTCCGGTGTATAGCACCGAAAAACGCGAAGTCGTCTTTCCTGAGAAGAACAAGTACAGACCTCTGAGTTAGGTGGGAGACACTCAAGAGCCTGGACCGGGATTTGAACCCCGGACCTCTGGATTGACAGTCAAGCGTGTTACCAGTAGACCACCGGTCTGATGATGCGTTATATGCTTCACCGTTGACTACTACTGTCACATTGACGACGATTTACTAAAAAGGAGTCAATCCAATTTGAAATGCTTGACCTTACACCGTATAGATGCATTTTGGATTTCAGAAGTTCATGTGACAGTATCAAAAGCCTTTTCAAAGTCAAGAAGGAAAATATCTACTTCTTTGTTCCGATCTATTGAATATGTCCATGCAGTTACTGATCACTGTTATTAGAACTTTGTGTTTCGCAGCTATGATGCTTCCTTAATGCATGTTGTCTATCATTAAGTATATCATGAACTTCAAAATGTTTTATCAAGTTTGAACAAATAATGTGCTCAAGCACTTTACAACATATAAGTCAACGATACCGGACGATATAGCTACTACGAAGGGATTTATCCTTCTGCTTATAAATGATAGGCAGATATTTGCATTCTTCCAGTCTTTGGGTATTTTGTCTACGTTAAAATTAAGCACTTTCAAAACATTCAGATGTAACGAATCAGGTCCCATTATTTTTTTGAGTTGCATTTAAACCTGTTAAAAGTTTTTCTACCCCTTCCAGTGTTTCGATTATGCTGTCCTTTTTAACAATACTATCTCTAAGCGAAACTGGTACAGGTGAATATTCAGTTTCTGTAAAGACACTTGTGAATTGTTTATTCAATACATTTGCTTTATCAATACCAAATTCTAATGTCCTACCGTGATCAGTTTTAAAGGGAGGAATTCTGGATTTTTCCGATGATTGACCATTAATATATTTTCAAAAAGGCTTAATTAGTGTCACTTTTGATATCCCCGATTAGGTTAATCATTTATATGTGTATCATGAGTGATTTTAACTTCCTTTTTCACTGTTTATCTATTTTTTTGTCATTTGTTTTAAAGTTTGACGGTACAAGTTTTCTTAAAGTTTGAATGCGCGTGGTTAAAGTGTTTTGATCTTACTGATGATCACTGCTGTAGGAAAGCGTCTTAGTCCACTCGGCCATTGCGTCCACGGTTTCATTGCATCATATGGTGAACCCCATATTTTTTGTACTTTTTTGATTGCTTAAAGGCAGACCTTCAAGAAAAGTGTTGTCTTGACGCAGATAGAAACAAGATACGCAGGGTTATTTTTACACAGAAATCGAAGCGGAGACATTTACTACCTTGTAACCTAAACAGCCTGATTTAGTGGAGTTCAACCTGGATTTTTGAAGCCAGAATAATACATAGAACTTTTGAGGTTGTAGGCAAAGTAATCACAATAGCATGGAATCGTATATTTTTATTAATAAGAGAAAAATCATAACGGCTGTCATGCCAATATAGACACTTCTTAATTTTAACATTCCGTTTTTTTTGTTCATTTACTGCGGCATGGTAACATGTCCGCGCCCTTGAAAAACAATTTTCCGCAGACATCAAGTTGTACATTTGTATACACAGCTTTCACATGTTTTGATATATATACAGAGAAAACAAATGCCGAGAAAGAAACCATTTAGCTCAAAACAGAAAAAGAAACAGTTACAAGAAAAGAGGCAAAGGAAACAAGGTAAACATTCTTTGATTGATAAGTTCAATTCGGATGGTATAATTTCGGATAGGAAAGGTAAAGGTATAGGTAAATTTTATGTACCGTCGCTTTGTGAAACAATTAACATAAGCTCAAAAGAGCTTTTGAGAGACCCTATTTTAAGAACGTATTGAAGAAACGTGTAATAAGGCATACAGAACATTGGGATTATTAAGACGGAATCTACAGGCTTGTCCTCAGGATGTCAAACTTCAAGCGTATAAAGGTTTAGTAAGACCAGTTTTAGAATATTCAAGTACTATTTGGGACCCACATCAACAATATTTACAAGAAAAAAATCGAAGCGGTACAAAAACGATCAGCAAGATTCATCACATCAAACTACAACTTCGAGCCAGGAAGCATGACCAGAATTTTAAATGACTTAAAGCTAAAACCTCTAAAGGAAAGAAGAAAACAGAGTCGTCTTATCTTATTTTGTAAAGGTTTAAATAACACTGCTTCAGTACCAGTGGACCATCTAGTTAAACCTATACGTGTCACTAAAAACAAACACGAGGAACATTTTAACCTTATATATGCCAGGACAGACGTTTATAAGTACAGTTTCATACCTAATACACTACGCGATTGGAATTCTCTACCACGCAAACTCATTCAGAGCTACAGAACCTCAGAAAAACCAGTGGATTTATTTATCAGTTGTATCAAAAAGTTGGACTAATTATAAGTTCCCAACACTTGGCGCAGGCGCGGTGAGAAAATGTCGATGAGATGTGTCACCGTAAAATATCAAGATCAAGATCAAGAAGAACAGTTAAAACCAATTATAACTTAGGAAGTGTCTAGGGGTAGGGATCCGTACCTCTAGAATCTGATTCTAGAGGTCCGGATCTGTACCTCTAGACAAGCCTGTTAGGGGTTTTCTAGGGGTACGGGCCTCCTTTTTGTAGAGATTTAGTGTTATTTATATCTTGAATTTTGTTGAAAATGAAATAACAAATAAGTCTTAACCAGTCTTCACTTAAATCTTGGACATTTAATTGGTTTACAGATACCAGCATTCACCCAATTGTTTACCTTCTCTTTCAAAAGCTAAATAAATTCTAGTCATAATCGCTAATGATTGTTGGAGGTATCATGTAGATGTAGATAACCGAGGAACTCCAAATGAATACACTGTTCTGTTCCGATTAGTTTGTTGTCAAATAAACTGTTGATAACAGCCAGATTAATGAATGAATTTATCCCTTAAATGAATTCTTTTTGAAATTCAGCCAAAAAAACCCCAAAAAACAGAAAATAAATAAATTAGGCATGATAATATGCACCAGTCTATTTTGTTATTTAACAAGGTATAATGATAATCGGCACGGAACTGATTGCTTAATAATCAATTAAGCGACATTAATTAAGTAAAAGAAACTGTGAAAACGTCCCATGTATCTAGTAAGGGCTACCAAATGTGTGAAAAACATAAATACACAAAGGGTTAATTATCAATTAAAAATAGTTTTTTTCCCAACAAATTTAACATTATTTTGTTTAATCTTTATATTTTTTTCTGCCAGTTCGAATCCTCGTGATTTATTTGGTGTTCCTCTGTTATTTACGTTCCGAAAGAAAATGTAATAAATCGGATGTACGTTGTTATCTGTAAACCATTTAGATTCAAGTTTAAGGTGAATTCTGATGAAATGTTCTTTGTTATTTCATTTTCAACAAAATTTGAAATGTAAATGACACTTAATCTCTAGAAAAACGGAGGTCATTACCCCTAGAAAACCCCTAACAGACTTGTCTAGAGGTACGGATCCGTACCTCTAGAATCAGATTCTAGAGGTATGGATCCGTACCCCTAGACACTTCCTATACCTTACCCCTAGCAATTTGCTGGTACCCATTTACAGCTGGGTCGACTGAGGCAATCATGATAAAGTGCCTTGCCCAAGGACACTACGCAATGGGAGTAGCCAGGATTCGAACCAGGGGCCTTCATCTCCGTAGGAAAGCGTCTTAGCCCTCTCGACCAATGCGTCCACTAGAAGTGTCTAGCCGTCCGGTAGTCAAAATAATTCGAAGTTCAGATTGTTTTATATTTGTGACAGGGCAATCTAAACGTCAAAACTTTGAAGGACCAAAGTAATGGAAGATAAATCACAGTACATGGTCGTGTAAAGTTATTGGTTTTATCGCTTGCACATATTGGCATACTGTACACTGTAAATGTTAATCGTGTACATTACATTAATATGTATAAATCACTAGAAAATTCGTGATATTATTTGATAATTTTTACCTAAATCAATGAGGAATTGAATCCCGGGCCCTTTCGATACATGTAAATTTTATTTGAATTTATGGCCAATTCGTGAAATAATCAGCATTTAAACCTATATCATGTAAAGCGTCGGCAGCGATGAAATCAGATGTAGCTTCAACTATTTTGGTCTTTCAAGTGTTTGAGTAGGGATATTGCCCATATGAACAAATTATCTCAAGGGAACAGAACAGAATAAACTTGATTTACCTTTTCCAGTTTTATCTGACATCTGCTCCGCTTCTTTTTTTGACTTTGGGAAGGAGGAAAAAGAAACAACATCAACCAATGGAAACTGTTCTTTGAAATAATATTGCCAGACATTTAAGTATCAAGTGCTTCTGCTTCAGTTTTTTCCAGAGGATGGAGGTTCTGAAGATTTTTTTAAAAAAATGATCACTATCCTTGGTATGCAAACTTAGAGAAAGGTTTGTAAACATGCTCAGTCAGATGTAGAGTATTGCTCAGAATAATTCAAGATTATAGTGTAAATTTTATGCTGTTTTGATGACACCAGTGTAAGGACCTTTTAGATTTGTCAAATTATTTTTTATACAAATGCAGCAAGTGGACCAAGCTATTTACATGATAGTGACAGTGATGAGGCAGAAGAGGGATTGAAGGTGGTATCTGCAGCTGGGAAGGACTCGAAACATGATTCAGAGGCTGGAAAGACGGAGGATGGGGCAGTAAGGGAGAAGCTAAATCTTGATAAACATGTAGAGAAGATAAATTCACAGCCAAATGTTCTGCCACAACATGGCAGATATGACCCAAACAGGTAGATATGGCATTTTTTGACCAATTAAAACCTTATCAATAACACAGTAAGCTCATTGCTATTTCATTCCCCAGCATGCAGTTGCTGTTAGCATGTAAATGTCTGGATAATTTTCTTAGATAACAGTGTGTTACCATTTTCTGTTATTTGGGTAAGCTTGTTATTTTATTCAACAGCATGAAGCTGTTACACTTGAGACAGTTTTCTCTAATAACATTATGTCACCACAATTTCTGTAGTTCCAATGGTAAGTCAATAGCTATTTTATTCAGCAGCACTTTAGACAATTTTACATAGTAAGACTGTGTCACCATATTCAATAGGTTTGTGAAATTTATAGCCTTTCCATTAAACAGCTTATAGATGTTACACTCTTGACAGTTTTCTCTGATAACATTGTGTCACCAGGTTTCTGTAATTTGGTAAAACTATAGGTAATTATTTCAACAGTATGCAACTGTTACATGCTAGACAGCGTTTTTTATCATGTCGCCTTTCTGTAGCTACTGAAAATAGTATAAAGTAGTGTCAGTTTTATATGATACATTGTGCTGCCACTGTAACTCGGAATTATCAAATACCAGCTAACATAGGTTTAGAGTATGGTCTCCAGGAAAGGCCTACACTTCAGAATTGTGCAAAATTAATTCATACCATATATTCTCTGCATTGCTTTTTAACCATGACCCTGCTAAATTTCTTTAATGAACTTGTCCATCTTTCAGTTTGGACAGTACCATTAACTGTGGAAAGAGGTGCTTACCAAAAAGATAATGACTCAATGGCAAACAGAGCAGATCTTAATCAGACGGATGTGCAGGCTGATCATGATCTACACTGGGCGTATAGGGAGACTGACTTGTGTCCAGCATGATAATGGTTCACAAGATGTATATGATATCTTGACCCTGTAAAACTTGGATTATTGCAAGAAATTTTGATTGCTATGAGGTCTGTTTATTGATCTTGTTTAGATATACAGTCAAACCTGTTTCAGGTGGCCAGCCAGTAGTGACACAAGCTGGCTGTTTAAGATGCTAAAGATTAAATTAAAATGAAAAATTGATTTGGGAAGTTAACTGACTGGCTGCTTTAAAGGAAGTGGCTGCTTACAGCAAGTTATTCTGCCTGTGCGATCAGTGCAGACCAAGATCAGCCTGCACATCCATGCAGTCTGATCATGGTCTGGCACTGTTTGCCATTCAGTCAGTGTCGTTTTATTAAGCACCCCTTTTAACAGTTGATGGTACTATCCATATTAAAAGATGGACAAGTTCATTATAGAAATTTAGCAGGGTTAGGGTTAAGGTAAGTGGCTGCTTGATACAGGTGGCAGCTAAAACAGGTTCATCTGTATTTCACATTGTTTACAGATATCGCCTGCACTTTTTCAAGGAAAGTAGAGATGATATGGCCAAAAGGAAGGAGAGAACAAGACAGCCATACACACCTTTACCAGAGGTTGGTTTTTCACTTTATTTTACAGGGATTAAAGCTTGATCAGGCGTTAAATTTTTATCCCCCCACCCCCCGGGCATCTACTGATGCGGGAGGCATATAGTGATTGTCCTGTTCGTCCGTCTGTCCGTACGAGGTTAACCAAATGGGACCGTTAGAATGACTTGATACTAGTGCAGATCTAACCTGTGATCATTCCTCATCTTCAGACATCACCTGACCTCAGTTTGACTTTGACCTTGAACTTGACCTCGTTTTGGACTTAGGTTGCTTTGTATCGACAAGGATGCCACCAGGGGCATCAAGGGTTTATTGAACGCAGCTACTTGTTTAATTTATGTTAAAAACAGATGAAACAGCTTTCCAATTAGATGTTATGCATAGTTATATGGTTAGAAAAGTGCAACTTATAATACTGCACATGAACTCATAAAAGGAGGTAATCAGATTATTTATTAATTCATCAATTTTCAAACCTTTGACAAATATGAGAGAACACAATATGGGAAATAGGATTTAACACAAAATTAATATATTCTATGTACATAATGGAAGATGTGGTAGCAGGCATTATGAGCCTTGAAAGTAAAGTAAAACACAAGGTAACAAGAGGATGACCAAAATGCTAGAATTTTCCAGGTTTTGAGTGATCCAGTCATAGAAATTTCAGGCTGTTTGATTCGAAACTGCTTCTTTCCTTTCCTTTGGTCTCGAAGCTTAACTGCAGTATTTTCCATATATCTTAAACCCTTATCTTTGGTCTCAATGCTGCTTGTTTGCTAGTGCTTTCTGTGTACATGATCAGTGAGCAGGTAAATCATGACTGAGAAAACAAAAAGTTATATGACTAATAAAACATTACCTTCTGTCAGTTCTTCTTCGTATCTTTTTTCCTGATTGATCTATAGTTTGTATACAAAGTCAGTTTGAATTTTCTAGGAATGCCTTGAAATGGACATGGATATTGGCGGTGGAAATTTTATCGACATACCAAAACGTCCACCATGGGATTATAAACACTCAAAGAAACAGTTAGAAAATAATGAAGAGAGATATTTTAAGGTATGTAAAATCATCATGATCATGTTCTGTTGGTAGGGCATCAAAATTTTATTAAAAGGTCCAAGGGCCAGGGGTCTAGTGCTGATTTGGTTGCACCAGTGACATCAGGTATACGTGATCTATTAAATATAAGTTAAAGGGAGAGGCAGTGTTGTTCTTATGCTAATTCAGTCTGCTAAGATTTCTTAAATCATTACAGAAGTGAAAGAATTTTCAAAACTGCCTTAAAAATGAGAAAGGTATGAGTATTTAGATATTTGATAAAAATGGTGGCCATTTTGTTTCCATGGCAACAAAAGACAAAATGGCGGATTTATTAAATTTCTAGATACATACTTGAAGGCCTGTACTGGTTCTTCCCAGGAAAGACGGCTTCTCGTGTATCGGTGCTATACACAAGGCACATTAAAGAACCAGACTGTCTATTCACAAAGAGCTAGGCTAAGTTAGCCGTACAGGCCTGTATCTGTGTCTGTACTAGTTAAGGATGAATTTTGCGCCATGTGTGGCTGCGATTGCTATATGTAAGGTGCCTTTGAACGTGTTTGTCATGAAAAGGGCGCTATATAAATCTGGTATAATAATAATATAAGTTAAAGGGAGAGGCAGTGTTGTTCTTATGTTAATTCTGTCTGCTAAGATTTCTGAAATCATTTATAGAAGCCCCTTATGGACTTAGAAAATAACAGATTTCTTGGTTAAGTTTTGCGTTTAGGTCAACTTTCCTCCTTAACAGTCAATGCTATTGCTTTAAAACTTGGAGTAGTTATATGTATTTGCCATTAAAAGCTGACCCTGCACAGCAAGTACTGTAACTCTACATTACTTTTTTGCAAGAGTTATGGCCCCTTTTGGACTTATAAAATCATGGGTATGACAGTATTTCTACAATATGTATTATACAGAGACAAAAGTCAGATGTGCATCTGCACCCCCAAGGCAGTGCTCTTGTTTGAAAATCCCTTTCTGTTACAGTAATTTCCAGGAGCATCACCTTGTCTTCTTTTATTAAAACATGTTAATCTTTGAATGTTGCATACAATTTTCATTGAAATTGTTTAGTATATTACATGTAAGAGGTGTTGTAAGAAAACAGTTGTGTTGTGTTATTGTTGAGTTCTATTTCTTTCAACTGAAATATGATTATTTTCCTTTTTCAGAGTTATTTAGATACCTTATTCAGTGAACATAACCCGGAGAAGCTGAGCTACATGGAGTTGAATCTAGAAACATGGCGACAACTGTGGAGGGTTCTTGAAATGTCGGATGTTTTCTTGATAATTACTGATATCAGGCATCCTGTGAGTATACACTTCTTCCAAAAGTACTTCGGCTTAATATCTGTTCTTAATGGCTGAAGAGGCCTTCATGGCCAAGTAGTTAAGTTTGCTGACATTGAATCACTTGCCCCTCACTGATGTTGGTTCGAGCCTGGCTAGGGATGTTTAATTCTTCATGTCAGGAAGCCATCCACCTGGCTTATGGAAGGTTGATGGTTCTACCCAGGTGCCTGCCTGTGATGAAAGTGCCCAAAGGAGCACTTGGTGTTTTCCTCCACTGTAAAAAGCTGGAAAGTTGTCAAATGACCAATAATTGTGTCGATGTGACGTTTAACACAACAAATAGAACAAACTCATTGACTAAATGATCTCTGAATTTAAATGATCAATTTCTCAGTCATTGCTGTTTAATGACAAAGGTGTCAAGCTGGCCTGAAGAAAGTTGGTCATTTTACGAAGATACCTTTCTCTACTTAAAATTATGCACAGAATGGCACCTACGTTCCCACCGCACAACTGAAAATAACAAATTACCTTGTCACTTCAGACTTGTGTCAGTGTGAATTTAGACCTTATAATCTACTAAGCATTAGTAAAAGAAAAAATATAAATGGGAATGACCATAGATGCACACCTTAGTTAAACATGAAATTAATCATTGATATGGAAAAATTTTGATGTTTAAGGTTCCTGTTGCATTTTGTTGAAAATGAGTATGAATTATTTAACCCTTACCCTGCCAAATTTCTATAATGAACTTGTCCATCTTTCAATCTGGACAGTACCATTAACTGTTAAAAGGGGTGTTTACCAAAACGATACTGACTGAATGGCGAACAGTGCAGACCATGATCAGACTGCACGGATGTGCAGGCTGATCTTGGTCTGCACTGGTCGCAAAGGCAGAATCACTTTCCGCCAGCAGGCTAAGGGTTAACAATATTACTGCTTCTTAATCGGTAGGTTTGA
Organism: Mercenaria mercenaria; assembly: GCF_021730395.1. NCBI lineage: Eukaryota > Metazoa > Mollusca > Bivalvia > Venerida > Veneridae > Mercenaria > Mercenaria mercenaria. The sequence goes on from NC_069375.1 coordinate 67,736,666, forward strand.
TTTATAGATCCAGACATGGTGAATTCAATCCTCATGTAAACAATCATTCCAGAATGGTTATCAGACTGATTTCCCCAAACAAGTAATTTCCTTTATCATTGGTCATTTGGTGGTGGTGTTAATTTTAGAGAAGTTGTCATTTGAATATCTATTAAATATCTTTTATAGATTAATTTCAAATTGATTAAAAGTCCTATAGTGTGATGATCATTATTGGACTTTGAATATGCTTTTCATCTTTCCAGGCTATGCATTTCCCACCTGCACTGTATACATATATTACAGAGGAACTGAAGAAGTCGGTTATCATTGTACTGAATAAAGTTGACTTAGCTCCACCACCATTGGTTGTTGCCTGGCAACATTATTTCAAAGAACAATTTCCATTGGTTGATGTTGTTTGTTTTTCCTCCTTCCCAAAGTCAAAAGAAGAGGTGGAGCAGATGTCGGATAAAATTGGAAAAGGTAAATCAAGTTTATTAAGTTCTTTTCCAGTGGTTGTTGCCTAACATGATTATTGAAGAGATTGATTTACATTGGTAGCTGAAGTGGAGTAGATGTCTGTTTAGATTGGACATTATAACTCAATCAATTTGATTTAGCTCCACCTCCTTTTACAGTGTTTTGTTGCCAAGCCATATATCAAATTTTAGACAGAAAGTGGTTAATATATCAAACAAAAATATTGTTATGTATATGGTGTGACTGAAAACGTTAACATATTAATTTATACCTGTATCACATATTAAAGCAGTTTGCAATGTAGAAAAACAACTCATTCATTTTATAATTGAAGATATTTGTCAATTTGTTAATCATTTAAATATCTCAGTACTTACTGATATTTGGTAGTCCTTACAGATAGTTGAATTTCTGAAAATATAAATAAAATTTGTCGGATTTCGAATTTCACGGTTGGTAGTTAGCTAAATTACAACTGAGCACAACCTACATGTGCAAATGTAACAAAGGTCACACATTTAGAAGCAGTAAAAAAATGGATGTTGCTTTTTACTTTTATTGAGAGTCGATCATGTTTTGTGAACATTTGGTTAGATGTAATGTCTGAAGGAATTTACTGTAGGTATATTTCATATCCCCAAAAATAGTTGCTTTAGTAAAAATTAACAGCACTTTCAAAAGTTTTCAAAGCTCAAAATCAAAAATGATTTTCTTACAAATATATGTAGTTAAAGCACTTTCTTGTTGAGTCAGCATTTCAATTTGATTAGGGGCAAGGCATCTGTTACTTGTTGCCAAAAACTTTTCAGTTTGATTATGATTTATGAAATAACATTTTCTCGTTGCAACAAAGTTTCAGATTACTTACTGTCAAGGTAACAGTTTCATTTTGCTGCAAATTTTTAAAAAAATTATGGTCATTGTAACATTTTCTGTTTTATTGGATATCAGTACAATTTGAAGAACATTTTATTGTTTTTTGATACAAGTTTTTGATATTGATTTGTTTTATTCGCAGTTGTCTTCAAGAAAAGAAAACGTGGTACCTATAGAGCACTAGGACCTAAAGAATTACATAATGTGTGTAAAAACATAGTGCAGTCAGAAGGTAAGTTTAAGTCTTTGCACAAAAGTGCACAAGGTGAGTTTTTGTGATACTTCTAGGTCCATTGTCATGAACAATTTACTGTTGACACTAAAAAGCTCACAGATTATTGAAATTGAATGTTTTTATGCCCCCGAAGGGAGGCATATAGTTTTTGAACCGTATGTCTGTCAGTCTGTCGGTCTGTCCGCAATTTTCGTGTCCGGTCCATATCTTTGTCATCGATGGATGGATTTTCAAATAACTTGGCATGAATGTGTACCACAGTAAGACAACGTGTCGCACGCAAGACCCAGGTCCGTAGCTCAAAGGTCAAGGTCACACTTAGACATTAAAGGATAGTGCATTGATGGACGTGTCCGATCCATATCTTTGTCATCGATGAATGGATTTTCAAATAACTTGGCATGAATGTGTACCACAGTAAGACGACGTGTCGTGCGCAAGACCCAGGTCCGTAGCTCAAAGGTCAAGGTCACACTTAGACGTTAAAGGATAGTGCATTGATGGGCATGTCCGGCCCATATCTTTGTCATTGATGGATGGATTTTCAAATAACTTGGCATGAATGTGTACCACAGTAAGACGACGTGTCCCGCGCAAGACCAAGGTTCGTAGCTCAAAGGTCAAGGTCACACTTAGGCGTTAAAGGATAGTGCATTGATGGGCGTGTCCAGTCCATATCTTTGTCAACGATGGATGGATTTTCAAATAACTTGGCATGAATGTGTACCACAGTAAGACGACGTGTCACACGCAAGACCCAGGTCCATAGCTCAAAGGTCAAGGTCACACTTAGACGTTAAAGGTCATTTTTCATGATAGTGCATTGATGGGCATGTCCAGTCCATATCTTTGTCATTCATGCATGGATTTTAAAATAACTATACATGAATGTGTGACACAGTAAGATGACGTGTCGCGCGCAAGACCCAGCTCTGTAGGTCAAAGGTCCTAAACTCTAACATCGGCCATAACTATTCATTCAAAGTGCCATCGGGGGCATGTGTCATCCTATGGAGACAGCTCTTGTTCTCAATGAAATGTCAGGCGGTTCTACTACTGAGTCACCTGGCCACTAGGTCAGAATATCTAAAGCAACAGATTAGATGCAATATTTTCTACCTGATCTTCATGAAACTTTGTTAGAATTTTTAGCTCACCAGAGCATGAAGTGCTCAAGTGAGCTATTGTGGCCGGTCTTTGCCTGTCATACGTAGTCCATCAACATTTGCCTTGTCAACACTCTAGAGGCCATTTTTGTGACAATCTTTATGAAACTTGGTCAGAATGATAGTCTTGATGATCTCTAGGTCAAGTTTGAAACTGGGTCATGTGGAGTCAAAAACTAGGTCAGTAGGCCAGATCAAAGGAAAAGCTTCTGAACACTCTAGAGGCCACAGTTGTGACCCAATATTTATTAAACTTGGTCAGAATGTTTGTCTTGATGATTTCTAGGCCAAGTTCGAATCTGGGTCATTAGGAGACGAGTCAAAAACTAGGTCACCTTGTCAGATCAAAGGAAAAGCTTGTGAAAGCTTTAGAGGCCACAGTTGTGACTCAATCTTTATGAAACTTGGTCAGAATGTTTGTCTTGATGATTTCTAGGTTAGGTTTGAAACTGGGTCATGTGGGGTCAAAAACTAGGTCACTAGGCCAGATCAAAGGAAAATGTTGTCAACACTCTAGAGACCATAATTAAAGTTTGAAACTCATGAGACTTAGTCAGAATGTTTGTCTTGAAAATCTATAGGTCAAGTTCAAATCTGGGCCATGTGGGGTCAAAAACTAGGTCACCCATACAAATCAAAGGAAAATTGTCAATACTCATTTGTGACCCAATCTTTATGAAACTTGGTCAGAATGATAGTCTTGATGATTTCTAGGTCAATTTTGAAACTGGGTTATGTGGGGTCAAAAACTAGGTCACTAGGCCAGATCAAAGGAAAAGCTTCTGAACAGATTGGATAGGACACCTGACAGCCTTTACATGTTGGCTAAAGTGTTGTTGAAAGTTTTGTTTTCCTCCATTTTTCTACCTGTCAACAATTGCCTTGTGGATTTGATCATTTTTTTATTTGTCCTGGTGCCGATGCTATGAATCTTGATCAGTCTTTGAATACAACTTTGCCATTGGTTACTTTTAAATTTATGCTTGGAACCAGCCAATCAGAGGCTGTGTTTTAGTGGAGTTTAGAGTATGCTTTCTGACATCAGTTTTATAAGCTTGAACTCTCCAGTATTAATGAAACATCATCTTTTACAGGTTAGCATAAAGTTTTAAGAACACTGTAAGCATTGTAACAGTTGTTCATAAAAATTATCAAAGCAGATATTTTGGCACTCATAGTCAAAAGTACAACCATGATACTCTCCAGTGTTACACTGTGCCTATTTGATATTCTGTGCCTACTTGATACTCTACCCTATTGCATTGCACCTTGCATGACACTCCCCCCTATTGCAATGTACCTTTATGATGTTTTGCCCTGTTGGACTGTACCTGCATGATATTCTGTCTTGTTGCACTATACCTACATGATAATCCTTCATGTTGCACTGTACCTTGCACTGTACCTACATGATACTGTCCTGTTGCACTGTACCTGTATGATACTCTCCCTTATTGCACTGTACCTACATCATACTCTCCCCTGTTGCACTGTACCTGCATGATTCTCTGCCCTGTTGCACTGAACCTACATGATTCTCTCCCCTGTTGCACTGAACCTGCATGATTCTCTCCCCTGTTGCACTGAACCTGCATGATACTCTCCCCTGTTGCACTGTACCTGCATGATTCTCTGCCCTGTTGCACTGTACCTGCATGATTCTCTCCCCTGTTGCACTGAACCTACATGATTCACTCCCCATTTGCACTGTATCTACATTTGCTCTCTCCTGTTACACTGTACCTACATGATTCTCTCCCCTGTTACACTGTACCTACATGATTCTCTCCCCTGTTGCACTGTACCTACATGATTCTCTCCCCTGTTTCACTGTACTTACATAATATTCTCCCCTGTTTTCAGTGGATCTTTCAAGTTGGGAACATAAGATAGAAGTAGACCAGGGTGTTGAGGCAGATGACAGCAGTAGTGATGATTATTCTGATGACAATGATGAAGATGATGAAGACATTGATGAACATCTCAAGCACAAAAACAAAGACACTAGTCATGCAGATCATTCATTCGAAGAACATGATAGATACAGAGATGGAATTTTAACCATTGGATGTGTCGGTATGGATTATGATGATAAAAGTGTACATGTTACCTGTTGAACTACTCTTTCATCTTTTCACTAGTATGGCTATAAAAGACTTTCTTTACTTTGTAAGCTTAATTGTAGTTGCGCTGGTAACCCTTGTAGGATAGGCGACACCTCCAGAAGATTATTAGTAACTTTTGTACGAGGATAATGCAAGATACAGAAGCTGTCCTGGTTCTTCAGTTTACCAAGTGTTGAGCACCGTACACATTACTCTTAAATCGATGTTAGTTTTTCAGTTGGAGGAGTGATGGATTGAACTCGTTTTCCCTGGTTTCATAGCGAGACAATGTAACCACTGTACCACTGCACCTGCTCTTTAACCTTTAGCCTGCTAAATTTCTAAAATGGACTAGTCCATCATTCAATTTTGGCAATACCATTTATTAATCGAAGGGGTGTTCACTGAAAATTTACTGACTGAACAGGGAGCAGTGCAGTCTGTGCAGCCTGATCATGGTCTGCACTGGTTGCAAAGGCAGAATCTTTGACCGCCAGCAGACTGAAGGTTAAAAAAATTTTGCAATACATGTTATCTCATAATTTATACAATATCATAGCACTGTCAGATTACTGACAACAAAATATTAACTAAGTGCACCTGCTATTAAAGTAGGTCTGTAAGTTCAGCTGTTCTGATAAGATGTTTTTGACAAGTAGAATTTTGTATAAATCGGATAAAACAAAGTTTATCCCATACTATGCCGGACACGATTGATTTTGCCATTGCAACCGGTGTGGGTCATGATCAGCCTGCTCCTCATCCCTGCAGTCTGATCATGATCTACACTGTTCACTATTCAGCCTGTATCTTTTTGGTAAGCACCCTACTGGTACTGTCCAAACTTGAAGATGGACAAGTTCGTTATAGAAATTTAGCAGGGTAAGCAAGGAAAATAATGTTTTACTTACATTTTCAGGTTACCCGAATGTTGGTAAATCTTCAGTTATAAATGGACTGATGGGAAAAAAGGTACAAATACTGCTTTAGGTTGAAAAAATTGTTTCCGGTATCCTAAATTTTTGGCCCGACCATAAATGTTTTTATGGCCTTCAACTTTTATTTACAAAAAAAAAAAATGAATTACCAACCTACCTACCCTAATTTTTTGGGCATGTTACTGGAAACAATTTGTTATGCTTATGTAAAGTTTGAAATGTGTAAATGGCAGATATTATCTTAACAGTGACCTCCATGGGAGAACGTTTAAGGTTGGAAGAGTCAAATCACTTGCTCTCTGTTGTGGGTCTGAAACCTTGCTTGTGATGTAGAATTATTCATGTGATCATTAATGTTTGTATTTAAGGTTGTGTAAAGTTGCTTGCCTTACCCATATGTGACTCCTCCAGAAGCTTGTTGGTAAAATTAGTGAGAAGATACTGCATTACATGTCTGAAATGCTCCTATTCGAGAAGTGTGCCAGGTGTTAAGCTATATACTATATGCAGCACTTTTATCCTAAAGTTTGTGGTTTTTATAGGGCAAAGAGATGTTGAACTCATGACCCCTGTTGTTGTAGTCCAGCCTCTAACCATTTGACTATTTCATCCATTCTGTACTTGGTTTTAAATGCAGTTATTTCTTCTTATTCAGGTTGTTAGTGTATCTCGTACACCCGGTCATACCAAACATTTTCAAACAATTTACCTCACACCAACTGTCAAACTGTGTGACTGTCCAGGCCTAGTGTTCCCATCAAAGATAGATAGAAATTTACAGGTGAGTTTTAATTAACAGTAGATACACTTTGCCTTACTCATAATTTTAAAATGACACCAATAATACTAACTGACCAATCGGGGAACTGCATTTTCAACTACTTGACGACCTTTTCCACTTTGTAAATGGAAGCATTTTTACAATGAACATGTAAATTTTGAAAAAAAAGTAACACACTAATTCAGAAGTCATACTGAACATTTTTTTACCACTCGTGCCCTAGAGGATGCTACCAACAACAAAACAGTAAAGTTCCATTTTAGATTGAGAGGAAGTGCAAAGCGCAAATACAATAACTCACGAATCATAAATAACTTTCAAAACATCTTCCTTTTGTAATCCATTTCCTTGACCTTGGCATAAATCCTAAAGTATTGAAGTTCGGACCATAGATAGATAACAGTCAGAGAAAGTGCAGGTCACACGAAATGTAACCTTACTACAGTCAAACTTGTGCTAGCGACCACCTGTAGACAACGACCAGTCTCTGGCCCCACCCCCCGTTCATAAAAAGGCCGTGAATAGCGACTACCTGGCGACCACGACCAGCAACAGGCCTAATTCATTCCCAAGGGTCATATTTGCCCCCCAATAATGACCAAGCTGGACCGTTCCGGCATGAAAATATTTGAAATCCGCTGAATTTTCACAACTTTCGCATTACAGCAAACATAATAATTGCTGCTTGATTGAAAATTTGCAAGTTTGCACCGGCTGAATTAATACATAGAACATAAAGAAAGCAAGAAGCTATAAAAATACTTTTTATCAGCATGATAATGGCTAACTGAGAATGACCTCCCACCCCCCGAATAACGAATAAAGACCACCTGTGAACAAAGACCACTTTTGCTTGTTCTGAAGAGTGGTCTTTGTTCACAGGTATGACTGTACTTGTTTTTCAGTGATTTATTAAATATTAGAGTGAAATGTAGCTGGTATTTCTAAGTAGTTAGAAACTATAAAATCAGTAAATTAAGTCAAAACATGAAATAGAAAGAAGATTTATTTGTTTTACATGTAAGATCAAAAAAATGTTACACGCATGAACACCAGATCTTACATTTTCACTCCTGGCTAAGACACTTGTGATAATATTGCATCTAGTGTTCACTTTTGAAAGATATTTGAGCCGTGCCATGAGAAAACCAACATAGTGGGTTTGCGACCAGCATGGATCCAGACCAGCCTGCGCATCCGCGCAGTCTGGTCAGGATCCATGCTGTTCGCTTTCAAAGCCTATTGGAATTAGAGAAACTGTTAGCGAACAGCATGGATCCTGACCAGACGGCGCGGATGCGCAGGCTGGTCTGGATCCATGCTGGTCGCAAACCCACTATGTTGGTTTTCTCATGGCACGGCTCATTTCAGTTTTACACTGAAATAAGCAAAAATTTTAATCCTCTCTGTATTTTGAACTTTTGAAATATCTCGCTTTCATTTTTATTACTTGGAAAAAAAATTGTTGAAGGGAACTTAAAAGAATAGATAGATGGCAATGAGAGACGGTATATAATTTCAACCATTTCAAAAGTTATGAGAAAACACAATTCCATAACTAGGAAGGAATACAATGCTTCCTGATGAAAATTCTGTTGTTTTGAATTAGTACAACATTTAATCCTTTGTAGATTCTTGGTGGGATGTATCCAATTTCCCAAGTACAAGAGCCGTATTCCACCATTAATTATTTGGCTGAGAGACTAGACTTGCCAAAACTCCTCCGGATAAAACATCTGGATGAAGATGTTGATGAGAAAAGTTGCAAGTGGTCGGCAATTGACATCTGCGAAGGTTCATTAGTTATTGTTCTATTTAGCTCACCTGTCACATAGTGACAAGGTGAGCTTTTGTGATCACCCTTCGTCCGTCGTCAGTCCGTTCGTGCGTGCGTCCGTGCGTCAACAATTCCTTGTCTGCACGATAGTGGTTTCATTTATAATTTTATTTTAACCAAACTTGCACACAACTTGTATCACCATAAGGTCACGGTTCCTTTCTTGAACTGGCCAGATCCCATTATGGGTTCCAGAGTTATGGCCTCTGAAAGGGCCAAAATTAGCTATTTTGACCTTGTCTGCACAATAGCAGCTTTATTTATGATTTGATTTTTACCAAACTGGCACACAACTTGTATCACCACGAGATCTTGGTTCCTTTCTTGAACTGGCTAGATTCCATTATGGGTTCCAGAGTTATGGCCCCTTAAAGGGCCAGAATTAGCTATTTTGACCTTGTCTGCACAATAGCAGCTTCATTTATGATTTGAATTTAACCAAACTTGCACACAACTTGTATCACCATAAAATCTTGATTCCTTTCTTGAACTGGCGAGATTCCATTATTGGTTCCAGAGTAATGGCCCCTGAAAGGGCCAAAATTAGCTATTTTGACCTTGTCTGCACAATAGCAGCTTCATTTATGATTTGAATTTAATCAAACTTGCACAAAACTTGTGTCACCATAAGATCTCGATTCATTTCTTGTTCCGGCCAGATCCCAAAATGGGTTCCAGAGTTATGGCCCCTGAAAGGGCCAAAATCAGCTATTTTGACCTTGTCTGCACAATAGCAGCTTCATTTATGATTTTGATTTTAACCAAAGTTGCACACAACTTTATCACCACGAGATCTTTCTTCCTTTCTTCAACTGGCCAGATTCCATCATGGGTTCCAGAGTTATGGCCCCTTAAAGGTCCAAAATTGGCTATTTTGGCTTTTGCAGTCATATAGAGACTTCATTTATGGTTTTATTTGATACAAACGTCCAAAATATCTTCAACAACAATAAATCTTGGATTCCATGACAAATCAGATCCAATCGTAGGTTCCAGAGTTATTTTATATCTGATTACCTCCCCTGATTGTAATCGAAATGGATTTATATCAGTAAGTACTTATAGGACTTATTTGAAATTTCATTATTGTTATTAGTTGGACAGAGACAATTAGAGTAGATAACTATGGACTGGTTTTATGTCAAATTACCTCCCTTTATTTCAAATTAAAATGGGTATATCTCCATAACTAATGAAGATACTGATCTGAAATTTCATTTATGTCAACATATTTATTTGGCAGATCCTTCTTTTGTTCACTTACAATATTTATTTTTTTAATTACTTCCCTTTTACGTTACTATAAATAGCTTATTTTTAGTAACTTTTTTATTATTGGCTGTAGGGAAAAACTGAGACCACTTTTCTGTGGTACAACATGGATGGTACCTCCAATGTTTAGGTGTATTTTGACATATCTATACCTTGTAAGAATTTCTTTTTTCTTTTTGGTTAAATTTCTTCCCTTTGTTGTTCCTGTCCTTTGGACTTTGATATTTTGCTGAGGACCTTCTTGTCCTCAAGTGCAATGATAACAGGTGAGCGATATAGGGCCATCATGGCCCTCTTGTTTTTTTTAATGTTTTTCATGTTTAGACTTGAATATACTGCAGCCTCATTTACAAGTCTGTCTCGGTCACTAGGTAGATCACAAGAGCCCACCCGCTTAGCTCAAAAGGGAGAGCATTGATCTGCAGATCGCTGGGTCAGGAGTTTGATCCCCAGGCGAGCACATACAGAATCCAGGAACACTGTTTTAGGTTAACTGCCGTCGTTAGACGACTGAAATACTGTTGAGATAATGTTGTTAAACCCAAAACAAACAAAAACAAGATTTTGCTCTTAGAAGTGGTGAGTTTGTTAAATATCACCATGACAATTTGACAAGAGACATTTTATGTCTGAAGTCAGTCATCTACAGTGTGGTTACAGTTGTTGGCTTGGGATGTAGCATTATCCTCCACTATAAAAAGTTGGAAATATTTCACAGATGAACAAACTTGATGTGCAGATGACCATAAATAATGGACATTTTTCTGTGGCAGTTTTTTTTAGAATTATGGCCCTTTCTTAATTTCACAATTGGCCATAGTGAAGAAAAAAATCAACGCCGCATACACTTTTTGAAGGAATACATTTACACAACCTTATCTGAATACAATTATCTTCAAACATTTAGTGTAACATCATTTGAAAATGATCTATACTAAAACTTTGCTATTTAGAGGTAGGCGAAGTATTTGAGGGCATCCTTATGCTATGAACACATTTCTAGTTTTAGATCAGAAATTGTTTCAGGACTTGTTGTGTATTTAGGCTTTATTGACAAGTCATAAATCTGTTGAAAATAAAAACGGGATTCTGATTGGTTGTTTCCGAGCACAAATTTGAAATTGACTAATGGGAGGGCTGGTCTCCAAACTCACTTTTTTGGCCTTAAAACTAAAATGATTAACTTTAAAACTAATATTGCTCTCTTAATTTCTAGCATGGGCCGACAAGAGAGGGTTTCTGACAGCCAAAGCAGCTCGACTGGATACATATAGATCTGCAAACAATTTGTTACGAATGGCTCTTGAGGGAAGACTGTGTCTATGTCTGTACCCAAAAGGATTTGTGAAAAATAAAGGTAAATTTTGTTTAAGCAGTTTTAGTGTTGGGATTCATATACTAGGTTATGTAGAGAATTGTTAACATCTAGAAATTTATCGAAGATGAAATGATTTGTCAAAGATTACGTCATGTTTAATTCATTCTTGATTTATGAACACTGTATTTACATATCTTTTAAGGAAGATTGTTTCAAGTAATAAACATTAAATAATTGGCCTTCCATATTCTACAAATTTCTTAGGACTGCAATTTACACCTCAGACCATTTGGAAAAGTTATCAATTCCAAACCTACGTAATAACCAAAAGAAGTGCTGAAAAATCAGCAGCGAGACCCCAGATTGCTTGATAAAAGTTTCTCTGATGAATTCTAATGTGCAGTTTTAATGAATTAATGCTACCACATGATGTCAGCAAAAAAATGTATTGAAATTACTAGAAAAAAATAATGTTTAACTTATTCATGAATCAGTCATTTTTATATGTCGAAGGGACGTATTATGTTATACCCCTTATGTCCGTCCGTCCGTCCTTCCATACGTTAGCAATTTTATGTCCGCTGTGTAACTCTTGAAAGATTTCAAAGAAACTTGACACAAATGTTCACACCGAGACTACGTGCAGAGCGCATGTTTTGGATGTCGCTTCAAGGTCAAGGTCACACTTAGGGGGTCAAAGGTCATATATGACTTTGTTTTGTGTATATTGCTCTACATTGCAGTGCAGCTCTTGTTCTTATTTGGCAGATCTGTTTTTCGTTCACTTACAATAAATATTTTTTGAATTACTTCCCTTTTATTTTACTATAAATAGCTTATTTTGAAACTTTTTTTATTATTGGCCTTAGTGAAAAACCAAGACCACTTTTCTGTGGTACAACATGGATAGTACCTCCCATTTTTTAGGTGTTTTTTTGACATACCTGTACCTGGTAAGGATGTTTTGTGGACTTAGAATTTTTTTGTGGGGAATATCTTCCCTTTGTTCTTCCTGTCCTTTGGGCTTCAACAATCAAGTTCTTTAAATTTTGCTCCCATCCTCTGATGTAACCCTTCGGGCATATATTGCCCCGCTTGGTGGCGCTCATGTTAAGGATATAATTTATTCAATGTTTGAATACCACAGATGGCGGCATTTGTTTGTACTTTTATAAAGTGCGTGCAAAGCTTGTCAAAGCTAGTTGGATCTTTATGAAGAGCTCCTGTGTGAATATACTAGTTAGTCATGTGATCAGTTTCAAAGATAGGACTGCTTAAGATGATATAAATTTCCATTCAACTCTGTTTGGTTAGATGTACTGACCGCCATTATAATAATATTACTTAAATTAATAATGCCATTAAAACAAACAATAAGTATAATATGAAGTAGCACATATTTACTGTTTTGCTAGTTATTTTACTGATAAATGCATGAGTCATTAGCATGTTGCATTTTTTAGTGTACTATATGATTGCAGACTTCTGGGAGAATCATAGTGATACAGCAGCTTTCATTGACTTACAGAACATGTATAGACAGAAAGTACAAGCTTCTGCTAACTCTAATCAGGAATCAACTGACTCTTCAACCTCAGAGACAGAATTAGACCAAAAGAATGTTGAAGAATCATCACAAGGGAGACAGTCTGAGACATTTACATCTTCAAATCCATTTGCTTTGTTGGGGGAAGAGGGTTAGCGAATGCTTTCAGAAATGAGAATTTTGTGTTCAGAACATTGTGATATTGTTAAAGAGCCTTTTCTGCATAACAAGAAATAGATAAGGGAGCATGTGATATTCATGAAGAAGAAGTTTGAAATTTGAGGTAGTTCTGCTTGTGTGATAAACCGGAAGTTTCTGGCGTAATTTCATTTATCTGAATAATGTAGAACAAAGTCTGGTATAACCCACATAATTGAAAATCTGTTACTGAAATAAATGACAGTCCATGAGAGAATTTATTAAAATAACAATGTTAACTTCCCTTTCAAAGATAAAATATGATATTAAAACTTTTGACATGAAATAAGTTGAAAAAATATCTTCAAATCAGCTTGCAATGAGCAGACCTCTTTAATAATAGGCGAAGGTGTTAGAAGCTTGCAATGATGGATACAATTTGTTTCACTATATTATAGCTAGCATATGTCAATTATATCTGTCAGAAATTTCATTAACTTTAGCTTGCATAAATGTTGTCAAAATAATGATTTCCTCATAGACTTTCACTTAATTATTGTGTGAGGTTCAAATTTTTCAAATTGGTCTAGCACACAATCTGATGTTTTTTATGCCCCCGAAGGGAGGCATATAGTTCTCAACTGTCCGTCTGTTCTTTAGTTTGTTTGTTCGTCACAACGTAAACTTTTTGCATGAAGGCACTTTACTCGCAAACCACTGCACCCAGGACCTTCAAACTTCACATGCTGATAGTACTTATTGAGTACATGACCCCAACTGACCTTGGGGTCACTAGGTCAAAGGTCAAGGTAACCAGTCAAAGGTCAAGGCGCTGCGGGGGAATTTGTCACCATTAGTGACAGCTCTTGTTTATTTGCCGAGTTTTCTAAGTACTGGTTGAAAAACCAAGGTTTAATGAAAACCTACATTGTTGAAAAAAATTGATCCAAACATGCATAACTACCTTAATATGAGATGCAAACTAGGCAGATTTCTTCATGCTTTTAAAGATTTGAATATCAGAAATCATATTGTTTCAAAATAAAAAATATATATGCTTGTTTTTTTTTTTCGTTTCTTTGCCAATGCATGATTAATCCATGTCACAATTTTAGTTTTTATTTACAAAATTGACAATTTCCTAAGTCAAAATAAGGACCCCCTAAATGGCAAATAATACCCCCAAACAGGGATTTTCTGTCAAATCCCTTTTTATAATATCATCAGTTTAATGAAATAGGCATGCTACACTGCTATACTACATTCGGTGCTGAATTAAAACTGACTCGTTAGTATGACACGTAGGTTCTTTGATTCTTTTCCTTTCAACTTTATTCATTTGCCTAATCACTTCATTTGCTGAACTCTTGACTGGTACAATAATTTTAGGTTAATTTTACTACAAGATTTCCGTTTTTGGGGTCACTCCATCAAAGGTCAAGGACACAGGGGCCATCCATCCGTCACACTTCATTTTCGAGCAATAACAGAACAATTCGACCTAGAATCATCAAACTTCATAGGATGATAGGGCTTACATAGTAGATGACCTCTATTACTTTTGGGGCTACTAGATCAAAGGTCAAGGTCACAGGAGCCTGAACATGGAAAATCGCTTCTGATCAATAACCTGAGAACCACTTGACCAAGAATGTTGATAGGATGATTTGACATGCAGAGAATATGACCCCCTTTGATTTTTGGGTACTTTGATCAAAGGCCATGGTCGCAGGCACCAGAACATTCAGTAATCTTTAATCATTACTTCTTTTTAGCTCACCTGTCACAAAGTGACAAGGTGAGCCATTGTGACCCCTTGATGTCCGTCGTGCGTCATGCATCAACAATTTGTAAAAAAATCTTCTTGAAAACCAATGGGCAGAATTACACCAAACTTCACAGGAATGATCCTTGGATGCCCCCCTTTCAAAATTGTTCAAAGAATTGAATTCCATGCAGAACTCTGGTTGCCATGGCAACCAAAAGGAAAAACTTTAAAAATCTTCTTCTCAAAAACCAGAAGCCCTAGAGCTTAGATATTTGGTGTGAAGCATTGTCTAGTTGACCTCTACCAAGTTTGTTCAAATCATGACCCCGGGGTCAAAATTGACCCCACCCCAGGGGTCACTTGATTTTACATAGGAAAATCTTAAAAAATCTTCTTCTCAAAAACCAGAAGCCCTAGAGCTTAGATAATTGGTGTGAAGCATTGCCAAGTGGACCTCTACCGGGTTTGTTCAAATCATGACCCCGGGGCCAAAATTGATCCCGCCCCAGGGGTCACTTGATTTTACATAGGAAAATCTTCTAAAAATAAACCCCTAGAACTTAGATATTTCTCATGTAGCATTGCCTAGTGGACCTCTACAAAATTTGTACAAATCATGACCCCCGGGGTCAAAATCGACACCGCCCCAGGGGTCACTTGATTTTACATAGGAAAATTTTAAAAAATCTTCTTCTCAAAAACACGAAGCCCTAGAGCTTAGATATTTGACATGTAGCATTGCCTAGTGGACCTCTACTAAAGTTGTTCAAATCATGACTCCGGGGTCAAAATTGACCCCGCCCCAGGGGTCACTTGATTTTATTTAGGAAAATCTTCAAAAAAATTCTAAAAATAAACCAGAAAGCCTAGAGCTTAGATATTTCACATGTAGCATTGCCTAGTGGACCTCTACAACATTTGTTCAAATCATGACCCCCAGGGTCAAAATTGACCCCTTCCCAGGGGTCACTTGATTTTACATAGGAAAATCTTAAAAAAAAATTCTAAAAATAAACCAGATGGCCTAGAGTTTGGATATTTCACTTGCAGCATTGCCTAGTGGACCTCTACAAAATTTGTTCAAATCATGTCCCCCGGGGTCAAAATTGACCCCGCCCCAGGGGTCACTTGATTTTACATAGGAAAATCTTTAAAAAAATTCTAAAAATAAACCAGAAGGCCTAGATCTTAGATATTTGACATGTAGCATTGCCTAGTAGACTTCTACAAAATTTGTTCAAATCATGACCCCACCCCATGCGGTTACTTGATTGTACATAGAAAAATCTTAAAAATTTGTTAAAAATAAACCAGAAGGCCTAGAGCTTAGATATTTGACATGTTCCATTGCCTAGTGGACCTCTACAAAATTTGTTCAAATCTTGACCCCCCCCCCCCCCCACCAGGGTCAAATTGACCCAGCCCAGGGGTTACTTGGTTGTACATAGAGAAATCTTCATAAATTTGCTTAAAATAAACCAGAAGGCCTAGATCTTAGATATTTGATATGTAATATTGCCTAGTAGACTTCTACAAACTTGTTCAAATCATGACCCCCGGGGTAAAACTGACCCCGCCCCAGGGGTTACTTGATTGTACATCGGAAAATCTTCCCAAAAAAAATCTAAAAATCATCAGTTTGACATTTGAAACATGTAGCTCATATTACTCAGGTGAGCGATTCAGGGCCATCATGACCCTCTTGTTTAATATTATTAGGTCTACAGATTTCATAAAGGTAAATGGAACAATTATCAATGGTGACAGTAGTCCACCAGACCCCTCAATAACAGGGAAAACAGCATGTCTAGTCCTTAAAACCAGTTAATTTTATATTTCTTTATTATAATAGATTACATAAAAGGAGTAAAACATCACACAATTCACCAAATTTTGCATTTTCATCTAGTATGTTTACCTATTTATATACAAACATGACCTTCCACTACAGTTGTGACGTGGAGATTTTCTACTGATTGAGCAGAGGAAGCTATGTTTTAAAACTGTTATATAGCGGCTATAGCCCAATTTGTTTTAGTTTTTTGCAAGCTTTAAATGTACAGATTATATGAGTTGTTGAGGGTTTCTCTTGAAAGACGGAATGCAGCATTCTTGCATGAAAACTTTTTTTCCTGGATTCCAGCATGTGTTGACGGGAGAAAAATAGTGCATATGCAGTGTTATTAATTTGTACTGTTTGTTTGTATATACGTTTATTTATAGTCGTCATCGGTAACCGATATGGGCGACTCCTCAAGAAGACTGTTAGTAATGTCAGTAGGAGGATAGTGCAAGATACGCTCTTATCCCGATGTTAGTAATTTTTAGTTGGAGGAGCGGGGACTTGAACCCATGACCCCTGGTTTCCTAGTCAGACAGTGTTACCACTGCACCACTGCGTCCGCTCTGTTGATTTGTGCGCACCTGTTATGAATATTTAAAACATGTTGACCGTTTCCATTAGCAACAGAACGGTAATTAAAATTTGTACCAGAATCGTAAAGTCATCACGTATGAAAACAATACAATTAGTCGTCATGTGTTTATGGAAGCGACATAACACCTTTGATTGTGTATTAAAGTCTGCAGAAACCCTTGAGATAATGTTGGAGACCCAGGCAAAAACCAACAGTACTGCGGGTTTCTGCAGACGTTCACACACAAGAAAAGCCTGTATTATCCCTATATACCGGTAAAAAGAATAGCTTAGGTATAGGTAGACTCGATTCTTGACATAAGGTAATATGTCGTATCAAGGTAATAAACATTAACAATTATATAACACTTTCATAGACAATTAGGGCCTATGGTTCTACAGTATGTAAGATGCTGTAAAGGATGATACAGTGTTTCCCATACCTCGAAAGTCGAACTCGTGAAACTACGATGTTGAAAGTCGAAACCACGATGACGAAAGTCGAAATCACGATGGCGAAAACACGAAACTACTATGGTTACATTAGATTTCTTTATTCCCTCCAATAATCATCCGGGAGATAATACGATATTTCATCATCGTGGCTTCAACTTTCACCTTTTGACTTTCATCATCGTAATTTGGACTTTTCACCATAGTGGTTTCGATGAAGAAAACACGAAACCACGATAGTGAAAACGCGAAATGATATAGTGTTTTCATCATCATGGTTTTCGTGGTTTTGACTTTCACAGTCGTAGTTTCGAGTTTTCACAATCGTGATTTCGACTTTCACCATCGTGTTTTCAACTTTCAATCTTCGTAGTTTCGTGATTTCGACTCGCATAAGTTCGAGATATGGAGTTCAGAAGTAAAAAACGATCAAAACGGAACACTGTAAGATAAGCATTATCGATTCGCACATTTTCAAGAAAATTGTATCACTTTATTCGGCTGATCGACATAAAGATTTTGTTTCTTTAAAACGGCTAACATAATTTTGAGTTTTCAGCAACGATTATCTTTATAATTTTTTACCTGATTTGATTCCTTACGCAGCGCATGCAATATGAAGCACGTAATTGTAATATAGCTGTTCATATTAACATCGCAAATATTCTATTTCAAATCCAAATTGAATTTCTTTAAAATAAAAGAAATTTTCTCTGTATAATGATTCAAGGAAAATTGTTTTTATGACAACATTTCGTATTACTCATGCACAATTATGTTTTTTTATTTTTCCTTTCAGTGATTACAAAACAGTTGTTCAATGCATCGCCACAGTCACAACTCAATATCAGTTCATATTTTCAGGCCGAGTGTTTTTTCGCTTGAAAATTGCATTAAAGCCTTAACAGTTGGTCAGATTATCATCAACATAGAAGCATTTGATGATTTATAGTACTTACGCCGCTTGTAAAATGTTTGAGTCTCGTTTAGACCGAAAGTTTACCCCAAAATATTGAAATCTTACGCGCAGTCAAACTCCATTATATCACATATTACAAAGACAAAATTTAGTTCTTTTTGAAGTACAATATATATACTACAAACTCTTACGGAATTTTGTCGAAATTGTTCCTGGTTATTGCATTAGACATAAAAAAGACAACCCCATGTAAATTTAATTTAAAATGTTGTTTGTACATGCATTACTGACCACTGCTAGCTAGGTAAACCAGTACACATCGATGGTTCTACGCTAACTACCTTGAGCAAGCTATCGTACTAACTAGAAGTTAAATAGTGTGATTTCTTGGCTTTTTTAATCACTGCTTGAACAACTTGACAGCTGCACTTGAGCGTATTTTCATGAGCCTTGTGAATTCAGATTCAATATTCAATTAACATAGAAAGGGGAAATGCGGGACGACGAGTTGTCTTTCTTTCAGGCCAGAGCCCAAAGAAAATAATTTTTTAGAAAAGAATTTATCGAAAGAAAAAGAACAATTGCTCGTGCGCGGAATTTTTTTTATCGAAACGGAAGAAGAACAATTGCTCGTGCGCGGATCTGAGTGCGTAACGGGGCGTTGTTACACCTCAAAATGGTAGCAACGCATTTTGGTAGTCACTACCAAATTCGGCGAATTTTGGTAGCGACAAAATGCGTTGCAAGGGTACATAATTATGATGTGTTAAGGATCATGGAATGGAACGTATTTTGGTAGTTTTTTCTACACCAAAGGCTTTTTTTCCATTTTACATTACGCACAAGAGAGAGAGAGATAAATAAGGGAATGTCTCCTATAAAAATGGCGGGGGAGGGGGTTCGGTGTTCCCCTCCCGAGATACTGTTTTCGTATAAAAAAAACAACCAAAATGTATATTCCTGGGCGTGTGAAAGGGGCCTCAAAATATTGTATTGTTTTGTTGTTTAAATGTGCTGGTGTTGTTGGAGGAATAGTCCAACGAGATTTTTAAAGCACGAAAATGTTGAATTCTGTAAAACGGAGTATTTTGAGGATGGCACGTGGGTCCTCCGCCTAGATATTTTTAAAACGTCCCACATAAAATGGTGAATTCTGTGCATGTTTTAGGGGTCTTAGATAAATATTTCCGGCAAAAAATTCTCTTTAAAGGTGAGGGGTTTCGAGAGTCCACCACAGATATCTTTGAAACACAACGTAAAAGACGAGAAAGTTATGTCCGGAGTGCCTGATATTTTACTTGACCAACCACGGTAACTATCGGTGAATAAATTAACCCGGAATTAAATTCACTACCGGATTGGATTATTTATATTAAACAACATTGAAATATTTTTTTAAAAAATTGGTGGATAAAGGTTGCATGTCTACCTTCCATGTACTTCTAAAGGTATTATACAACCCGTCTTATGTGACCTTTTCTCATGAATCTCCTGAACTTTAATTTCAAACAGTTTATACTTACTTATGGACGTTTGTGAAACCTGTCCCAGGGTCATGCGACGGTTTCTTGAAATGTGCCATTTGAAACATATTTAGAGAGCTGCGTAGCATAACTTAAAACCAATGTATATAATTATAACAATGTATAATGAATTTATATTTTGCAAGCATCGACAGCTAACTTTAGTTATGAAGTTGTTGAAACGAAACTATTGACTAAGTTGTGTCCCCCTAACCGAAAAAAATACAAAAAGAAGTCCAGGATTTTATATAGTATATTTTTTTTAGATATTGGTTCCTATCATTTTGCTTTTAAAGCGCAATGATGTTGAAAATGTTCTTTTTTAAAACATGTTGAAATTATAATAAACGTTTTAGGATCGTCACATAGGCCTACGCTCAGTACGTGTTACAATACATTGGCTAGCACAAGTGTCTGTGCAAAACATTATTTTAAAATCGGAAGAGTGGTTTCAACGGAGAAGTGTATTATAGTGCTGCCACTGTGCAGCTGTGAAAGGACATCTGGAAAATTTGACTTTTGACTTCCTTAATGCACATATCTATGAAATATGTCTTATTATAAATAAGAGTAATGAGACTTTTTTGTCCTAAATGAAGCGTGACTACCGCTACCGGAAAGATCTTTTATGACTAGAAAAAATACAAGCACTTCACGTGTAAAAGATATTCAAACAAGATAATATATGCACACTTCTCAAGAGATACACCATAAGTTATTGTAATATAACAAGAGCATTCGAGCCGTGCCATGAGAAAACCAATATAGTGCGTTTGCAATCAGCATGGATCCAGACCAGACTGCGCGGATGCGCAGGCTGGTCTGGATCCAAGCTGGTCGCTTTCAAAGCCTATTGCAATTAGAGAAACCGTTAGCGAACAGCATGGATCCTAACCAGACTGCGCGGATGCGCAGGCTAGTCTGGATTCATGCTGGTTGCAAACACACTATGTTTGAATTTATCATGGCGTGGCTCATTTACTTTGAGGCAACAAAAGCAAATTTTAGAATTCTTGTCGTTGTTTTCGTTTATGATTAAATGAACGTACTTTCGGAAATTCGAGAAAAAATATAATTACATAACGAAACATCCTCCCTTGAAATAAATATAATTTGACTGCAAAACACACACACACACACACAACTATAATTACATGACTGTGCACTTTATATAAATTCATTATGAACTTTTATATCTATAGACAAGTGGGCGTTCGATCTTATTTCTATTCTAAAAAAAAAGCTTATGAAAAATTATAAATTCCGAATACAACTTATCTTTAACACCTGACCCTGCAATGTCATTAAATTAAAAAGTATTGGAATTACTTCATTACGACAAAAACTGTCTCGTTTACCTTGACACTCCCCTCGCCATCTAGCTGTAAGACCTATCATTTTTGACAGTTTCTGGCTACCCGGAAGTGACTGAAACAGGATGTCGTCGTAACAAACTTGGTATATATTCGCCGATTTTCATTTCAATGTCACTTCTGAATTGGAAAGTCAACTAAACCAGTAAGTACAGTTTACTTAAATATTCAGAAAATTAAATGATTTATCAGATAGATCTAGTCTTTTTTAAATAAACAACTTGCATTTCAAAAGTAATTGGTTAAAACTGTTCTTAATTAGAGATGAAGCCGGCAAATTTTAAGAAAATTGGCAGATCTAAAGTCATGATAAATAGCGTTTATTTCATTTAAAAAAATAACATCATTTTTTAGCTTTGCTATATACATAGAAGTATAAAATTTCTTTTTATATCTCTTTGCTATATATAACCATGGCTTTTTTTTAAACAAAAATCACTTTAAATATTTTTCATAAATGTTAAGAATCTAAAGATAATAAATAAGTAAACATTGTTAAATAAAAATATCTGTCAATTATTCATTTCTTTACTAGTACCAGAATTTCTTTACGACCGTTAATTTTTGTACCGGTGTCATAATATTTACACGATCGTTATTTACAGAAAACCACCACCAGCAGCCATGAAATCCGTCGCAATTGTCGCCCTTGCTCTCGCATGTGTGCTCGGTCTTGCCACAGCCCAGTTCGGGTATTACCCCGCTCAACAAAGCACAGGCGGATTCGGAAACGGTGGCTGTAAGTTTATTATCTTAACTCAACTTTACGGGAGCTTAAAGGGAACATCTAAGTTTTTATATGATGCACTAAAAAACTTACTTTAAAACCAACCAATATATCAATTAGGCTTATTTGTTGATTGGTACAAACACACTAATAAAACTGTAGTTTTCTCTGAAACGTTACAAAAGGATAAAACCTTTTAAAAATGTTATTATGTAACATCAGAGGCTCAGGCTAGATTTTCAATGATGTTAAGTTGTTTTGTTTTTCTTACTTTGTCTAGGAGAACGTTGAACTTGGGAGATTTTACCCGCTTGTTTATTCATTTTCCAATTTGTTGCAATGATGATTTTAAAACAAACATCTACCTATCGAAATTTTCAGCTTTAATATTCTTGAAATGTTTTATTTCTTTTTTAAATATGTATATGACAGTAATTGAGCATAAAATGGTCTGCCCGCTAGTTAATCCGAGCATAATAGAATCCTGTGCATTCCATATTTTGATATTATTTTTTCATTGTAAAACCAACACATAAGCAAGCATTTAAGTTAATATCTAAAGATTAGTTTTTTTTCTTTGCTTTTTTTATTGTTTTTTTTTTTTTTTTTTTTTTCACGGAAGACCTTTCCATTGTATCGGGACAACAAAATGGATACAATTCCGTTCAAATCATTCGGGAAAAAAGAAAGTTTTGTTTGTATTACAAGAATTAATTATCAAAATATATTTCATTCATAAACGACAGATATTAGAATTTCAATCGTGACAATGGCGCTTATGCGTGTATTGAATCTTACGTTTACTCAGGAGAAGATATTCTTCCAATGAGACATACGAATCCTCTTTTTCTCATTTTTCGCGTTTTCTGTTCCGTCACAATTGTTAGTTTTCGTATTTTTCACATTTTCAAAACTTTCACATTTTTCACATTGCAGTTTTGGCCCTCATTGGTATGCTAGTTCTCTTGTTCACCCTCTTTGGATTTAACAATTCCGACAACGGAGACACCACTATCATCTACGGAAATTTCTCTGGACCGTAAGTTGTCTCCCTTTATTACTCAGTTTCTATTTTTAACTTTGCAGTTTTGTACTTGATCGGACTTCTGGTACTACTTTTAGCACTTTTTGGCTCTGGCACATTTGGCTCAACAAATACTTTCATCTACGGAAACTTCTCAGGACCGTAAGTCAAAGCTTTTTTAAGCTTGAACCTATTTTGATTAGTATTCCGAACTGATAATTATTTCAAATCTTTAAAACCGACAGAAAAAAATGCACATACATTTTTTCTTTCTGATGCTTACATTTTTCTAAGGACAATCGGTATTTTCCGTGCAATTCTGGCATTCGTCGTCAGATACTGTTGCTACGAGCAAATTTCCGGAAACTGCCGAATCTACTACCATAAATTAAATTGACATATGCGTGAGTCAAGCATATTAGTTGTAACATCTATAATATAACACGACTGGCATTTTATTTTATAAGTTCATGAAATATCCTTGTCACTGTAATATGTAACACTATTTCTTCTCCATTCAGTTGTAATATAAACACTGTAGAAAGGTCTGACGTCTCATATTTGGCAGATATTTTGCAATTCAAACATATTTCTTTTTCTCCAATTTCAGAACTGGTGGCAAGTAAGCGCTAAACTCCAATACCAAGACATTTCTGAATACCGGACAAAGAAACACACGCCGATTGCGATATCAGAATTACCGTTATGTGATCATTATTTCATTTGTACTGCTGTGGTGGCATTATTTCATGGATATAGAAAAATAAAAACATCTGTCTAACCCCAAAAATGTGTCTGTTTTCATGTATACTAGTATTTGGTTACAGCCGATATAATATGGACTGTAGGCCCTACTCGCGCATAGCTTTTCTCTGATAGCAATGTTAAAATCTTGCTATAGCTAAGTGCCACAATCATAGCTGATTTCCTTTTTTCTATTCAAGTTGGTTTTTATTATCCGTAATTTAATTGCTCGATATTAACCTTTAACCTGCTGTCGGCAAGTGGATCAACCTTTGCGACAAGTGCAGTCAAAGATCAGCCTGCACATCCGCTATTCAGTCAGTAAATTTTCAATGAACACCCCTTTGAATAATAAGTGGTATTGCCCAAACTGAATGATGGACCAGTCCATTTAAGAAATTTAGCAGTGTAAGGGTTAAGGACTGTGCGTTTTTTTATGCATCGTTCAGGTTAAATATCAAAATTTACTATCGAAATTGCGGGTATGTTATGATCAAACGAAGTTGGAAAACTGACGTTGTACTGATATTAATCATATATAAACAGTATAAAACTTGATGAACTTTCAAGCAATGTCGAAATTCCCAAAGTTCTGTTATTTAATGGCATGTTTTGCATTATCGTGTTATGATTTTGACAATTTCATATTTCAATACTTTGAGAAAGATCTATTACTGCTTTACAATAGGAAGGAAGGTACGTAAGTCTATAGGAAAATGTGTATTATAAACTTTAAGCTCCTGTACTCTTGTATCAATCGGTGGTTATAAAGTGACCACGAAGTGACCAACAGCACGAGTATCTGACACTTCTGTTCTTGATCCACTATTATTGAACATTGGCTCAAAGATGTCTACGCCTCCTCGATCAGTATATAAACAAACCGCTGCCCGTCTCTTACCGTGCAATGATTTCTTCCCTTCCTATCGTACCTTTTAAATATTTATATCTTCAGCAAATTCAGATGTTCGCTTCAACAATGAAATTATGCCGATTTTCTTAAGAAAAAAAATAATTTGAATTCAGTAATTCAAAACCTTAAAAGAAAGCGAAGTATACCAACTATTCCAATATCTCTACGAGCAACATAAAAACATCTGCTCGATTATAAGAATGATTTGATACTGTAACAGTAATACATTTTTAAATATCTTTACAAACATATTCATCAATATAAGATTGCTTTAATAAAGGAATACAGTCTAGCATACATTAAGCAACCAGCCAACGAGAGCGATATCATCTGGCCATTGAGGTGGCCGCTCCGCAAGACAAGCTGAAATTAAACAGAAAGGTCAACTGGGAAAACTTGGTTAATGGCTGCTTAAGTCACGTGGTTTGTTAATACAACTGGTCGTGAAGACAGGTTCAAATGTAAAATAAAACAAAGAAATTCAATTGTTTTATTCTATACCTATTTTATCTATCCAATCGCAAACGTTCATTTGCAACACGTGACCGTACAATATATTACGGTATTTGGATGCACGTGCGTACAAAAATCCTGTATTTTCTGTATTTGGACGCACGCGCGTACAAAAAAATGCTGTATTTTCTGTATTTGGACGGTTCAACAGTCCTATGTTAAACATACGATAAAGCCCGAAACGCGTGAAAATGTTCCGAATGTAAATCGGATTAAGTAGGCGCTCTATGTACAGAGTTTGATTATGCGTCTTGAAATCTGGATTTAATTTGAGTTTGTTTTGTTTACAACACAAAAAAACGATTCAAGGGATAACAATGCCATCTGATTTAGATATTAAAACGTTCGTTAATAATCAAAAACTTCAAAATACAGTAAAAAGGATCATCAGATGTTGGAATATTTGAAAAGTCGCTTAAAGAAGCCGTTCCGGACGAAACCTAGAAATTGGTATCAGCCCTGTCTGTCTGAATAGCCTCAGCAGTTTTTATTTAACGGTTAAGAAACAAAATGGAGAAGATTATGAATGGCAACGGACGGGCGGTCAGCATCCAAAACATATCTGCTGTATAATTCAGTTTTCGTCGGATCTTCACTAACTTGCTGACAATGTTTGTGAGCATTACATCTCGGCCAGTTTCGATAACCAGCTAAATTGTACCAGGCACTCTTTGATTATAGTCCTTGAATTACTCGAAAAACGGGGAATTTAGCCTTGTCCGCTCTTTTAAGTCGAACAGTTTTCATCCGATCTTCACCAAACTCGCTGACATTGTTTGTGGGTATAATATCTCAGCCAAGTATTATTACCACCCAAATCGCCAAATGGCTGTTGTAGGGAGGTTGCACCATATACTTTTTTTAATGATGATACGCAGAAAAAACAACATTCAATGAATTACGTATATTACTTATGAGGTGAAATAAATATAGAATAAAAAGGTTATTTAAGGTCTAACATTGTTCTGTATAATATATATTTGCACTCATACCAAGCTGGGAAAAAAACTAGAAATGGCAGGAATACAATATTCAGTGAAACATTTTTAATTTAAACTATTATTATAGTAAGATAAAATAGATATAGAATAAAAGGGTTATTTAACATTGCACTGTACAATACGAGATATATTTGGACTCGTACCAAGCTGAGAAAACCATATTGAACTCGCCTAGCGGCTCGTCCAATATGGTTTTCTCAGCTGGGTACTCGTCCAAATATATCTCCGTATTGTACAGAACAATGTTAAATAACCTAATAATATTATATACCGATACAAATTCTGCCAAAAATACAGCTTATATGTCACGAGTAAATATGAACGGGTAGAAAAAAATCCGTATTGTACCTTTTGTATTGTATGTTGCCGGACTACAATCATTAATATGCATGACCTTACAATGTTATATATAAAAAGAAAAACTTCACTTATTTCTATTTTAACATCGACAAACTATTAAGATTTCGTTCGATAACAAAACAACAAACAAAAAGGCGGAGGTATATAATAAAAGAGTCATTACAACAATAGTTAGGTTTTGTATTAGGTTCTCGTGAATTTTGCAAGGAGCGGATCACACTCGGCGCTTGCGCGCCTCGTGAGATCCGATCTAGCAAAAGCCACTCGTCCCGATCAAGCTACTATTATAATAACCCTATATATCATCTGAAATAAAGATATTTGATTTTTCATAGATATTGGTGTCTAACAAATATGTTCAGCAGGCACATAACCTTTTGAGAAAAAGAGCAAGATAGAAAATAAGCAAACAGCTCAAAAATGATGAATGGTGTTTTGATGTAATTTTACATAAAAATCTGATTTCATCCGTATTGTTCATACAACGAAAAACATGTCAAGACTTGTGCATTGTGTGGTTAAAATGTATATATTCGAACACATATATATGCTAACAAAAACAAAATAACCATAATTTTGAAAGTTTACTTAATTTGATATGCCAATGCATAGGAAATTCCTTGGTATCCAATAAAAATGTCATTACGGCAAATTATGTTTCAACTTTCAATGTACTTGAAGCAGACTGAAAATACTTCTTTTCTGGCCGGAAATCGAACCCGGTACCTCTCACACCTAAGGCGGACACTCTACCACGTCGCTATGAAATCTAGCTCAATAGCAAGGAAGAATATAATTCACCGTTATACCCTACTACATACTCAAAAATCAACAACAAAAATATGAAATCCCAAACTTTTATTACAAGGAAAATTATAGCAAATTATTGATTAAAACTTATCAATGTATAAAAAAAGTATACGGGATCGAAAATTATCAAAGACTGAAATGTGTACGCGAACTTGAATGAATATCCGTGGATAAAAACAACGCGGATCTTATCTTTTTCAGTAATATTTAATGCAGACATGATGATAATCCAAAATTATTCCTACTTGTTAATGTAGACATAACCAGAAGTCTAAATAGTAAAGTCGAAACAAAGAAGTTACGAGTTTGGTTGTCGGATATTTCACAATGACAGAAAACATACATTTTTAAAACAGAAATTAATATAAATGATTTAGAGCATAAAATGATTAAAATATGCATATAACGATCAAAACCACTCCCATCAATTTTTGCCGGTGTAAAATAAAATCCTGAAGAAAGGAAGGTGATATTATCCAAACACAAATACACTAGACTGGCCCATTTTAACACAAAGGCCATTAATGAAACGTGCGAAAAAGTAGATTTATATGTAAATCCATAAATGTCGGTTAGATCTTTTGACGTCCGATTCACTGTCTGTTATCGCTGTTCCGCAGTCGCTGATATTCTCGCAACCTACAATTTATGACATTATATTATTTTCGTACAACTTCAAAAGGAAATGGATAAATTGAATAATTAAAAGACCCCCGTCCATAGTAAGTGCTATATGACTGGTCTATAATCAATACATATTTACTGAGCTTATATGTCAAAAATTCACTATCGACCGGCAAACAATCCAGTAAGTGTGTTATTTTCTCTTTGAAGTTTTTGTATTACACGACTCCTTATTATTTAAGGCAGCGGTCCATAGTTTGTGCTGTATTACCGATCTATATTCAGCTTGAAAAAAAAATCCGTGAAATGCTTTTTTCCGATCAGGCAAATAAGTCTGACCGTTCACTGGCAATTATTATGAAGTCAGATAAACAACGAAATATTAACAGTAGATAAAAGCACAAATTCATTCGAAGTGAGACAGTTGTCACTTAGAATTTCCCTTACACTTCCAAAAGTATGAATACAATTCATTTTAACGTTGAAATATATAAATAGACTACCTGAGAGCGTTTATTTTGATGAAACCTCCAGCGTCCATTGGTTCATAGTCGCCTTGTACGTTCATACTGGAATAGAATTGAACAATGTTTTACATTGAATAATATTTACACTAATATTATGACGTTTATGAAAGATCTGCTCGGTATCAGTTTTACGCAACCACTCGACAAAGATTTGGCCTAAAACTAACCGCTCGGCAGCGGTCTAGCCGTAATATATACCAGTCGGCAACCATGTCAACGGTTTAGCCGTAATCTATACCACCGGCAGCTATTTGTCCTTATTGTGAAAATGAATGTTGTTAAGCCAATTGTAGTGTTGAAAAATGGTTGTTTTCCAATGCTATTTTGTAAGTGAATACATTAAGACTTGAAGATAACTGTCAGTGAACAAAAAATGCTAAGAATATAGGTTATGCAGATGTCAAAACGCAATTAAGTGTGCCTCATGTGCTTTTGTAGTATGTAAACTTATGTCAACTCATAAACCCACGGGCCAAAGAAAAATTAAATCTGTTTTCAACTTACCTGACCAATTCCTCGTTATACAGGGAGTATGGGGATTTCCTGCCGATAATGTAAACGCCCCCTTTGTAGATTTTCAATGTCACAGAACCCTCTACAAAGGTCTGACTGCCAGATATACAACTGCGTGTAAACTCACACTCAGGACTGAACCAAAATCCTAAAAACCAATATTTCCTTAAATCATATAATATAAAAATGAAATTTATTTTTTATTATTTACTGTCTTTCCTGAGTTGAACAGTTTAAAAATCTGATATTCCTGTCAAAAAGTAGGACAATCATTTTCGTTACAGTGGGAACAAAAACTTACAAATGCTACGCCCCTCCCCTACAGAATTAAGTTCTTTATTTATTTTCTTGGGTTTAACGTCGCACCGACACAATTATAGGTCATACTGCGACTTTCCAGCTTTGATGGCCGAAGAGGACCACAGGTGCCAATCCGTACATTATTTCGTCATGAGCGGGAACCTGGATAGAACCACCGACCTTCCGTAAGCCAGCTGAATGGCTTCCTTTCATGAAGAATTCAACGCCCCGAGTGAGGCTCGAACCCACATCGATGAGGGGCAAGTGATTTGAAACTAGCGACCTTAACCACTCGGCCACTGAGGTCCCTTCCAGAATGAAAAATAAAATTAGTGGAAGCATAAACACACGTTCGCGCTCTTAATATATTTAGTTCACCTTAATTCTGAAATACTTAAATAATTAACGATCGATGATAGACATTTTAGAGGGAATGCTTGCTGCGAAAATAAACCACCGCAGTGACTTAAGTCGTGCTATTCCATGAAAAATAAAAACGCGTGATTTCGTTTAATTAAAACAGCATTAGTTTTTTTTTTATATCTAATAAAGTCTGCAGGAAACTAACAATAAAAGTACGTTGTTCAATTTCATTAAAGCCTTGTTATATTGCTCGTCAGTGCAATTGGCTAAACACGTTGTTCTGTTCTTACCCCTGTAAACCTGCTCAGCAAATCTTGTGTCCAGGTCGCGTTTGACTTTCCTCACTTCCTATTAATTAGATAAAAGAAAGTAAAATCAAAGGGTGAAAGAGGAAGAAATCCAAGTTGCTTATAAATCACATGGATCTACTTCGCATTAGTTTTTCAGAATGCATACTGCCAGAACGTAAACCGATAATTCCTCGTTTATACCGATGTTTTCCCGGAGTTGTCAGGCTTATTTTTCAAAATTATATACCTTTATTCTTGAAATATTCGTAAGACAGATTCTACAGTTTAGCAAACAGAACACTGTTTACTAAATAATTTCCAGTGAATTATTCAGAAATATTGATAGAATGTAATGCATACATATATCTTTCACTGTATTTATTTTTCACTGCAGTGTAACATTTTTTTACTATATTTATACTGCAGTGAAACCTATTTTCTGTATTCTCACTGGTTTTCTGGAACTCTAAGATTTTCTTTATGCAGTTACGTCAGTATTATTTGAAGAGAAAAATCGATATGAATTGTAATATTATGTAAAAGTCAAATAAGATCATTAAAAATGACTGCAGCCAACAACATCGATGGTACTGATATGGTACAGTTTTGCGTTCATTTCGAAAACAAGAGACTGAATATCGGCTGTGCAGTTAAGATATTATTGTTATGGTCGCCATTTCGAAATGTAAACAAGTAACTTTTCAACCAAATGAATACACAATAAACAACAAATTATTTTTTTGCATGGTATAAACAATAATATTTCATACTATCCGATGAAAATAATAATCTAGATGCCCACGGGCAACATGTCGAGCCCGCCAGCTGTCAAAAGGACTGGGAGTTGCACATGACACTCCTTGTCTCATTGAGGCAAACATTTATGCCAAATAAAAAGAGATTGCAAAAAGTTACAATATAAGTTATTCAAAGTAACAACAAAGGGACGTAAATCTTTAAAAAATGCTATGTCCACAAAAAAGTCCTCACCAGTAGAGATAGGTCAAAATACACCTGAAAATTGGATGTAACATGCGTGTTGTACTACAGAAAAGTGGTCTTGATTTTTCCCTACCACCAGTATTAAAAAAGTTACGAAAATAAGCTATTTATAGTAACAACAAAGGGAAGTAATTCTAGGATCTTGCGCATGACACTCCGTCTCATGATGATGAACAATTGTGCCAAGTTACATCAAAATCCCTCTATGCATCAAAAAAAAATGCTCCAGACAAAGTTATTCTTGTATCTGACATTTTACCTCTAAGTGTGACCTTGACCTTAGACTTAGGGACCTGGTTCTTGCGCATGACACTCCGTCTCATGGTGGTGAACATTTGTGCCAAGTTACATCAAAATCCCTCCATGCATGAAGAAGAAATTCTCTGGACAAAGTTGTCATTCTTGTATCCTTTGACCTCTAAGTGTGATCTTGACCTTAGACCTAGGGACCTGGTTCATGCGCATGACACTCCGTCTCGTGAAAGTGAACAATTGTGCCAAGTTATGTCAAAATCCCTATATGCATGAAGAAGAAATGCTCCGGACAGTCATTTTTGAATTTGACCTTTGACCTGTAAGTGTGACCTTGACCTTTGAGATAGGAACCTGGGGTTTGCGCATGACACTCCGTCTCACTGAGGTTAACATTCATGCCAAATATAAACAAGATTGCTTCATGCATGTCAAAGTTATGGTCCGGACAAATAAATCCGGACGGACGCACGCACGGACGCACGCATATACACCGAACAGCCATTTGGACAACTATGTCTTCGCTTCCGCAAGCAGGCTCGACAAAAAACCATATTCAGGAGAAAAAAACTTGAAAATCCTCCATATACATTTACCCTGTCCAAAGTGAAAACTTCAAGGTCCATATGTGCCGCTAGTAGAATATTTCCACCTGGTGTCTCATATATGCCTACAATTTATTACAACATCATAACACAAGACAGCTCAGTGTTCATCAACCACCAGGAATATTTATGTCAAAGCAAAAATTGCGTTCAAATCTTTTCAGCTTACTTCTCGCACATGTTGTCACACATAGCCAGACCAATACAAAAAATGTATTTAGATACATTATCAAATGAAAAAAAAAATAGTTAAGTAAACGTAGCCTTTTGTTTCACATACATGTATAAATAAATCAACATTTCTCTATTGTGATCTGGTATTACAAATACATTATCAAATACAACATCAGCCGAAACTGTCGGAAACATCTAAATTGTTTGTATAGAAATGTCTCATTCGGATACGTCTAATGCCATCGCAAGTGAACCACTATTTATTTCAACAGGTCCGCCACGTAATGGCCCCCGCCAGTTTCCTTTAGTAAAAACATAAGCATCATACAATCGATTGTTTGTTAGGAAAGTGGCATCTGTCGTAAAGAAAACTTGCAATTTCCATAAAAATTACGCAAAGTCGTATGCTAAACAATTGCTTTTCCATAACAGCTGTAGAATGCCGAAGTCGCATACGGAGAATTACGTAATCTTACGGAAATTGCCGATTGTCATAACGAGTTTACTACCTTCAAACAACGAGACCCGCTTTATTCTAATACATTAATATACTTACTGAATACATTATTCAGTCATTTACGGTCACCGACAGGCGACAAGTAATACAGAGTGAAAGGTATTGCTATGCTGTTGAATCAATTTACCTCTTGATTTCATTCCGATAAATCTGTTTTCCACAATGTCAATTCTTCCTACGCCATTCTGTCCTCTGTGGAAGCAATGATTAAGTTAACTATATACCAGGACACCAAGTGTATTTTTTAAGCAAACTGGTGAAAATAAAATCAATACAATTGTGATTTAATTAACACAGCCAAATATTGCAAAACAATTCAAATTTACGCGAACTATATTCCGCGAATTTAATCCGATTTATTCTATTTTAAGTATTCGCGAAATGCATCATTTTTTACGTTATATGAAACATGAAATGCATTGGAATATTACTGGCAAAATCTCTCACTAAAGTTCCTTCGCAAAAGAAAAAAAAACAACAAAAAAAAAGAAAAAAACACCCGGCCAAAATTGCCATTTTATACAGAATATAGAAAAGTTGCTGCTCCGTGACAATTTTGACTTTGGGAACTTTCTAAGAGATTATAATGAAGTCATCAAAATTAGTTTTCAAATTCTTACCCAATCCTATTGCAGTATAAAAATAGCTCCAGCGGCTCTGATTTTACTGTGCCATCACCCTCATTCCGTACTGAAACCGGTAGCCCTAAAAGATGTGTTTGTCAACACGTTAAATTAAAGTTTAGTTTGTTTCAATACGTTTACTCCCAATTAAATATGCTTTTCGGGAAAGGCAAATTACTAATGTTACATATACGAGTACAAAAGCGCTCTTGGTTTTAACTGATTTTTATTTAAACAGAACCTGATGTCTCTTTAAAACTTGACGACTCACTCCACACAAAAATAAGATAGATTTATGATACAAATCGAGGAGATTGTATGGTTGGTGAAGCCCGGGAGGCCCTGGACTTGAGACCCAGTCAAGCTTTACATTAATCTCAGTCTTTGATCGGCATTTTTACTCTCTTTTTAGCTCGCTCGACTATTCGAAGAATAGTCTAGCTTTTCTACTCACTTCACATGTGTCTTCGGGGTTACAAAACTAGTTGATAGCATCCAGTCCCATAACTCTGACTAGCATTTGGGCCAAATTATGCCCCCTTTGGACTTAGAAAATCATGGTTAAGGTTTTGCGTGCAAGTACATGCAGCTATTACTTGAAAGCATATAGATTTTAAACTTATTTTCTCATTTTCTAGATCAATTACCAAGGTCACTGGATCAAGTCCCATAACTCTGACATGTATTTTGGACAAATTATGCCCCCTTTTGGACTTAAATCTCTTATGATATTTTAACATTTAGGGTAATAGTTTCCTGCCTTTGGGACAATATTTCGAATAGTCGAGCATTGGCTGTCTTACGGACAGCTCTTGTTTTTTTAATAATTATGGTAATTCAAAGAGTGTTTCAATCTAACATTTAGAATCCACACCATTGTTTAATTTTTGCTAAAAGAGACAAATTATATTAAGACCCTACATTCTATAGGCAGTAGGGAACGGATGCTTGTTCAACAAAGTCAGACAGATTGCACACAATTTTATTGAAAAAATAAATTACAAAACGAACAAACAAGTACATTTCATCGCAAACAATATTTCACCAATTTATTATATTGCACGGACTACGCAAAAGGGATTTTTGGTTGCCAAAATGTCGTCAAACATTTACTGATATCAGTTTGACATCAGCAAGCGTTCGTCGGCCAAATTCTGACTGACGTCAGTTCCGATGTTTCAAAAAGCGGACCCGTAATGAATGTCAATCAATGCAGAGCTGGAGCGCCTGTATAAATTACAGACTCCGGTATATACCGGATTCAATCAATTTAATGAAAATCATCTTAGATGTATATATTTTGTTACCATGGTAATACTAACCCTAACCTTTAGTCAGTATATTATACAAATTATACACTAAATGCGTGCGGACATGCAATTATTTGCGTATTTTTTGCCGCGCGCTGCAATTGATAATCACTTCCGGTCTTGCACAGAAGACCTCTCTAGGTCTGCAATGAGCAACATCGCAATTTTATTGAAAAACTAGAGATGCTTTTGAGAAAAGCGCATGTCTCCCACAACCGCTCTTATAAATCCATCAGTAATTCAAGGGCCATAAATCAAAAGTGCCTGGGCGGATTTGACTAGTTATCAAACTTGGCTAAGGTCTTATGCCCAAACACATTTTGTTCAAGTTTGGTGAAGATCGGGTGAGAAATGTGCGACTTAGAGAGCGGACAAGAGTAAAATGGCGGATTTTTTGGTACTTCAAGGGCCGTAACTCCAAAATGCCTGGACCGATTTGGCTAGTTATCGAAGATGGCCGAGGTCTCATGGTCAAACACATTTTGTTCAAGTTTAGTGATCGGATGAGAAATGTGCGACTTAGAGTGCGGACAAGGGTAAAAAGGCGGATTTTTCGGTAATTCAAGGGCCGTAACTCCAAAATGCCTGGACCGATTTGGCTAGTTATCGAAGTTGGCCGAGGTCGCATGGTCAAACACATTTTGTTCAAGTTTAGTGCAGATCGGATGAGAAATGTGCGACTTAGAGAGCAGACAAGAGTAAAAAGGCGAATTTTTTGGTAATTCAAGGGCCATAACTCCAAAATGCCTGGACCGATTTGGCTAGTTATCGCACTTGGCCGAGGTCTTGTGGTCAAACACATTTTGTTCAAGTTTAGTGCAGATCGGATGAGAAATGTACGACTTAGAGTGCGGACAAGAGTAAAAAGGCGGATTTTTCAGTAATTCAAGGGTCGTAACTCCAAAATGCCTGGACCGATTTGGCTAGTTATCAAAGTTGGCCAAGGTCTTAATGTCAAACACATTTTGTTCAAGTTTGGTTAAGATCGGATGAGAAATGTTCGACTTAGAGTGCGGACAAGAGTAAAAAAAGGCCGATTTTTGGTAATTCAAGGGTCATAACTCCAATACGCCTGGACCGATTTGGCTAGTTATCGAACTTGGCCGAGGTCTTATGGTCAAACACATTTTGTTTAGGTTTGGTGAAAATCGGATGAGAAATGTTCGACTTTAGAGTGCGGATAAACTTTGTGACACACAGACAGACACATAGACAGACTGGAGTAAATCAATATGTCTCCCACACTACTGTGTGGTGGGAGACATAATAAATTACAAAACATAGCTGTATCAGCTGACTTGATAATAATATGAACATAATAAGCAAACAACTACACTTTATCGCGAACAATATTTCACCAATTTAACATTTTACACGGACTACGTATAAAGGATTTTTGGTTGCCCAAAATGTCGTCAAACATTTACTGATATCAGTTTGACGTCAGCAAGCGTTCGCCGGCTAAATTCTGACTGACGTCACTTCCGGTGTTTAAAAAAGTGGAACCGTAATGACATTCGGTAATTTCCGTTACAGATTACGTTTTTTTCGTATTTGATTTTGGCATTCTTCGGTTGTCACTGAATCCACTGCCTATGAATGCCGAATACGAAATCACACGGAAAATGGCGAACGCTATTACAGGTCTACTGCTGCTCGTAAGGGACATTTAAACAAGTCTCATGCTTTGCAGTCAATTATTGAAATATTACAGTGAAATATATGTAGCTATACGGAACATCAACTTATATTTAATGTCATTGTGAAAAACATCATCTAACAATTTCTTAAATTTTATCATTATTTAGATGAAAATGGATTAAACAATCATGCAAAAGTTATAGATCTACCAATGTGATGTCATACACAAGTGAAGTTTATAACACCGAGTCAGTTAACAAAATCGCAAGTTTTTGTTGTCGCTGTCTTTTCTTCTTTTTTTTTATTCACAAATTACAATTACACTACAAGTTGTCAGATGACTACTTAAAAATAATCCCCGTAACACTAGGTTTTCCAACGGGGATGATGATTCGTCCTATGGACCGTATGCGAAAGTTACCACAGAACTGTTGTGTGGTTAGCATCGAAATAATGAACTGTTCCTATATTTTTATCAGTGAATAAAATACATGTACAGGCAATCACGAATAATTAAATCTCTCGTATTCTGAAATAACGTTTTATTCACTGGTAAAATATAGGCGCGCGGTTATAATTTCTTATGTTTATAATTGAGCCGTGCCATGAGAAAACCAACATAGTGGCTTTGCGACCAGCATGAATCCAGACTAGCCTGCGCATCCGCGCAGTCTGGTCAGGATCCATGCTGTTCGCTAACAGATTCTCTAACTGTAATAGGGTTTGAAAGCGAACAGCATGGATCCTGACCAGACTGCGCGGATGCGCAGGCTGGTCTCGATCCATGCTGGTCGCAAACCCACTATGTTGGTTTTCTCGCGGCACGGCTCGAATATATTACACATGTTCTTTCTTTATGTTTCACCTGGTCAACTTCAATTCGTTTTTGTTGGTAACCAGACGATTTCACTGACATTCACAGAGAGGAAAAAAGTCGTTAAGCGGGTCTACTGGCGTGCAGATGTAATCATCCAGACAGTTTAAACCAGAATGTGGAATGATAAAGACACAGTATGTTTGTGGAAATGTTCCATCATTTGCCAATACCGAAGGCTCGTATGGGCACCAAAGCGGAGGACCAGTCGGTAGTTCAGTGTTATCGTCTGACCACAAAAAATTTACAGCGGTAAGCGAATATTTTGCTGCTACCCAGAATCCAATATTAAGCAGATTATGTCCTTTACGACTAGTCAGGACTGACAGAATGTCCCCAACAGCTTTGAGAGTGAGTTCGTCTTTCGGAAGTGCAAGACGTCCTCCAATATTTCTACACTGACGTTCAGCATCATCCAAACTTGTCGTATCACGCGCAATGTAGGTATATGATTTGTTTACAGCGGAGGAAAATTCGAATCCACTGCACGTCATATCAGGTGTCGCCGATGACAAATGTGGCGTTGACGAAACATGCGAAGCCACAGGTGACGTCAACGTGTTTACTGTTGTTGTCTGCTGTTTAAATGGATTTTTGTTGGTATTGTAATAAACTCTGGTTCCAGGACTGTCATGAAGCTGAGACATAACGTCTATGGGATTGACGTTCATAAATTCATTTGAAGTGAATTGGCACGATTTCGAGAAATTCGTGTAGAAGAACATCAAACAATCACTCCGCCGGTCACAAAGTGTAGCGCAGCGTATCATGCTTATATTTTCTATCTTTTCCAAAACGTGCATATCAACAATTAAGCCTTTCCACGAGTCGTCACTTTGCCATACGTTCGTATGCCGTATCGCGCAACAAATCATGACGGATGCCGTAACAATAGCCGCTAAAATATATCTCATCTTTAACTGTTCACTGTTGTTTTAGTGCGTTCAAGTCGAAATTTCTAATATCTCTATATTTCTAATATAAAATCTTCATCTCGTCGACATGATTGTTTAATTTTAAAATACGTCTTTTTGCACGAAAGGTATCATATCTAATGAGTTTGAAACAGATTGACATTTTCATAAATACGAAGGCGTTATTTGGTTTAGAATTTATCAAGCAGGAAATTATAACTTCATTAGAAATATAAATAAAACACAACCCAAACATTTTAGTCCGACAAAGCAATAAAATTTATGCAATATCCTGCAGCTGCCGCCTGACAGATTCAATATGTTGCCAAGTCAAAACTGGCAAAGATAAACAATTCATAAAAATCCGCGCTTTCCTCTCAGGAATCAAGCCCCAATCCCAGCACCAAACACACATTAAGCCATAACATATTGTCAGTTTTAAATACGTTGTTTCGAGATACATATGTACAAATGCCCATTTCAATAAAAATTAACATTTTATGTGTTTTTTAACTCATTTTTCTTCTTTTGGAGTGAGAGAAAATTATCTTTAGAAAGTTCAAATCGTTTTTAGGAAAAAAATAAATTAAGGAGATGACCCTCTTGTCGCAAAATAGTGTCGTGTTTAATTAATGCAGATCGATGATTATACATATTTGGAATCACTTGCATGTACATTTATTAATCATTTAGGACAATGTGAGGTACGTGCAGACTATACATCCTATTTGTTTTTTGTATTTGAAATTGTGAGACAGCTATTTCTCCTACAATTTTTGTTAGTTTTGAATATAAATTGTAGCCGCTAATATAATTATTTTTATATTTTTCTTTACAAGAAAATAAATGGTTCATCCGTATCAAATAATAAACTTGTTTTTATCGACATCTTCAACTGATATGTCATCGTAAATGGTTAGTACATATTTACCCTTTTTGAACTCAATGACAAGTATAGTCGGTACATCTGGAGCCTTCTGTGGGTCGACTGTCATCTGGTACAAATCCTCTGGTGCCTGTGTCATTGGGTCTTCTAATATACCAGACTCGTAACTTAAAAGACGAAATTATACAATTACTTATATTACACACATGTGTAGCTCGAAAAAA
Organism: Mercenaria mercenaria; assembly: GCF_021730395.1. NCBI lineage: Eukaryota > Metazoa > Mollusca > Bivalvia > Venerida > Veneridae > Mercenaria > Mercenaria mercenaria. Next base: position 67,775,523 of record NC_069375.1, read on the forward strand.
GTATGTGCAAGAACTTTGATAAATCTTAAGTATTTTTCACTGCAGAGGAAAATTTAAGTGAGACAAATTACCCTGGAAATAACGTTCCACGTTCACATTTTTCAAAAAATTATAGAAGTGAAAAAAAAAAACAACAACAAAAAAACAGAACCTTATGTGCATCAAGTTTGCGTCCATACTCCAGGGACTTTTTGGTGTCACCGGAAGTGGAATACCCTTTTCCTGAAAACGAATACACACTTTCGTATATAAAATTAAATACAGTAAAATTAATGAATTTCCACGACATCAGTTTTCTTGGAAATGCCGACCGATCAGTACCTCGCGGCGACTGTTGATAATCTATTTACTTGAAAGAGCCGATTATCGACTCTATTTCTTGTTATCGTGCACTCATGGTTGACTGATTTTTAAAAGCACTCGTATTTAAAAGGCCGCTTGCACTTATATTTCTGTCCTCTAGCAGACGTTCCACTGGTAACACTGTCTGACTACGAAACCAGGGGTCGTGAGTTCGAACCCTCGCTCCTCAAAAACTAAAAATCACTAAAACCTGGGATAAGAGTCCTGTGTACACCTGGCACGCTAAAGAAGCAGAGAAGCTTCTGGAGTTGGGGCGGCTTCTGGATATTGCACTATCCACACACTTACATTACAAACAGCCTATTGAGGATATGGGTTACCGGTGGCGACTAAAGTAACTCTACATACAAGCATACATTTCTGTCCTCCTAGGTAGCTATTATGTTGGTGGTTTTTCCTCAAGTGCCCACTCGTGCCTAAATAATGGCAGAATGGGCGCCTGAAATCTTCTTCAACCATTTACAGCTGGAAAGTGCTTATATGATCTAACCGTTTTGTCGGCGGAGCTTTAGTCCAGAAAGCATTTTTGACAGCACTAGAGTGACAACTCGACTCTTGATCTTAATTAACTTCAAGCTTAGTGTTGTAAATATTTGCGCTACTTTTAGATACTAAATTATATTTTACACTGCGGGATAAATATTGACAAATGATTACAATATTTATTATAACCACAACCAAGTGCTCTGCAAATTGACAGAAAATAATAAACTTATTTTTGATACCCTGGCGTACTGAAAAAGATCGTTTCTTCCTGGAAATCGATTGTAAAACTCGGGTAGCCGCCACGGCGCAATGACCTGCAAGATAACAGGGTGTGCATATTGTATTGTTTGCTCAACGTAACAAATCTACAGTTCATACACCCTGAACTGTCCTAACGAGATTAAGTGCAAATAGTGGAGAATAAAATTTTTGTTATATACTATATGATTAAATACATTTCATTGAATATTGTAGGTCTTATTTTAGCACGTATTTTTAAGCTGGTAACTTCTGGATGCAGGATGGGATATTTTAAAAGTCCTTGTTCATCGCCGTTTATTCCCGACATGAAAGTTACCAGTAACTTGCAGAGAAAAAATAGTGCAAAGGGAATAGTAGATTTACTTAAGCATCGTGTATGAATATCAAAAAAAAAGAGAAGAAAAAAGGGTAGAAAATGGCATTAAATCGGTTGAAAAGCGTTAGACATATCAGAATAGAAATTTGATCATGTCACTCACTTCTATTGAAGCATGTAAGGCGTACGCCGATAGTTCGAACCTAATTTGGTCATTGCCCTTTCCTGTTGCACCATGGGAAACATATCTTGCCCCTTCATCCTTGGATACTTTAATCATAGCTCTAAAATATAATTTAATGATATAAAGGCACTGTTATATCAAAAATATACTGGTTTATTCTCTACATTGACATTCTTTCAAATTTCGATGAGATAAGCTCTTTATCGAAACAGTTTCTTCTTCTCAACCTAACCAACTGTATTTAGACACTTGACATTCTTTCGATAAACAAACTCCTTAGAAACAGTTCTTTCTCTCGATGAAACCAATTGTATTTATATCCTACAAACAGAACAGAACAGAACGGGTCTTTTATTTGGAAAACATGGATTACAAAACATACAAAACAAATTTTGTAATAACATGTGAACAAATATACAAATATGTATACACAAAGGTGGACATGGATCAATGTGAATTTGGGGTTGTGGGGATGGTTATCACACATTTGAAATCAGTAGAAATGAAAATATCTATGTTAAGTCAATTTAGAAGTTCTCTAGGAATGCCTTTACATTCTTTTCTAATGATATCAGTGGGTCAGTGCACTTACTTTTTGAGTTGCTATATTATTATTATTATTATTATTATTATTATTATTATTATGATTATAGACAGGAGAAAAGAGAACTTTCGTTGATACAGGTCAGAACAAAACGAACTTAATTTTTTTACTCCTCGTCACCAATAATCAACTCAAAATATATTTGTTTTTTCAAGACTACTTTAAATGAGATAAGATCAGGGCCAAGCTGTATGAATCAGATCAATAACAGAAATGATTAAAAAAACAAATTTCTGGTCAGTAGCCAGACTTTGGCGTTAACTTTGCTTCAAAGCTTTAAGCTAATCAGACGGCAGATTTGCAGTCCGGACCTTAATTTACGGGTCTGTCTCATTTGTAATTTTTACTCGGAATTTCAGAATACTGAATACCAAGGTAGGCAATTAGTGCGGCAAAATATAACTAGACTAGTAACATACTTTGCAAGAGCAGCGGAAGGCACATCTGTCTGGACTTAGTCTACAATCTCATCTGGCTATATACATGGGCGGGAAAGAGCCTTTCCTACGTGGGAGCTATACACGGGCGGGCGAAAGCAGATCCAGTCTGGTCTGCAGACTCACCGAGCTATAAATGGGTATGCGAGGACCGTTTATATTTTGACTACAGACTCACTGAGCAACAAATTGGCAGGTGAGTGTTAGCTCTATCAGAAGTACAGACTCGATGTACTATGCATTGGCAAGCGTGCTATTCATATCCAAGTTAAATACTCATCTAGCTATACATGGACGGGCGAGAGTCTTTCCTATCTGGACTACAGACTAACCGAGCTATGGTTGGACGAGGTCTGCCTATCTGAACTACAGAGTAACCGAGCTATATATAGACGGGCAAGGGTCTTTCCTATCTGAACTACAGACTAACCGAGCTATACATGGGCGGGTGAGGGTCTTTCCTATCTGAACTATAGACTGACCGAACTATACATGGACGGGCGAGGATCTTTCCTATCTGAACTACAGACTAATCGAGCTATACATGGGCGGGCGAGGGTCTTTTCTATCTGAACTATAGACTAACCGAACTATATAGGACGGGTGAGGGTCTTTCCTATCCGGACTACAGACTAACCGAGCTATACATGGACGGGCGAGGTCTACCTACCTGAACTACCGACTGACCGAACTATACATGGGCGGACGAGGTCTGTCTACCTTAACTACAGACTGACTGAACTATACATGGGCGGGCGAGGTCTGCCTATCTTATCTACAGACTGACCGAACTATACGTGGGCGGGCGAGGTCTGCCTATCTGAACTAGCGACTGACCGAACTGTACATGGGCGGGCTACAGACTGACCGAACTATACATGGGCGGGCGAGGTCTGCCTGTCTGAACTACCGACTGACCGAGCTATACATGGACGGGCGAGGTATGCCTATCTCAACTAGCGACTGACCGAACTATACATGGGCGGGCGAGAGCCGTTCCTACCAGGACTACAGATCGTCCTTATCTGTGCCACATACCCACCTGGCTATACAGGGGCGGGCGAGGGCGGTTCCCATCGGGTATCTATCCTCATAAAGACCATTGGCTTGGATTGAAGGCCATATAAACTCCTCAACGAACTCTCTACGTACGTCTGGTATAACCATCTGTAACAAGATAATTTGTGAATTTAGTTCTTTGAGACAGTTTATATAACTAAAATATGTATATATGGTAAAAAAGGTTACAAGTATACGTCTTCCAAATAGTCTTAATCATCGTCATCGTCACCATTGACATCATCGTCGTTGTCGTCGGCATCATCTTTATCAACCGAAGCCGCAGCATTATAATCATCACATTTATTATTAGCAGCAACAGCTTCAAATTAATCATCATCTTCATTATTACTATATTATGTCATAGTGATGATGTTGTTTCTATTTTTATTTCTTTAAATATCAGAAAAATATATTTAAGCTGTAATTTTATATTTCTCCAATAATTTTCAATTTTCCTTGTAAACATTATTTCAGTCGTACCTTGACCGCCCCGAGTTTTAAAGCTTTTTTCCTGGCTTCCTCGAAATTCTCATCTTGACCCACGTCAGCCTTAATAGAAAATAGATAAAAGACTTTTAGGCTTAATAATTCAAATAGAGTCGATCTCAAATATTAATAAGAGTGACAAATAAAATGGTTAAGAATGATTATCAATTTTTTTATTGTTTTAATTCCAAATTTACGAACAGTGATGGCATTTTCAAGTTTTGTTAACCTTTAGTCTGCTGGCGGAAAGTGATTCTATGCGACCAGTGGAGACCAAGATCAGCCTGCACATCCTTAAAAAAATTGCAGGCTAATCATGGTCTCCACTTTTCGTTATTCTGACAGTAAATTTTCAGTTAACACCCCTTCCAAAAATAAAAGGTATTGCCTAAATTTAATAATGGACCACTCCATTTTAGTAATTTAGCAGGCTTAAGGTTAGGCAACAGGTTTTGGTAACTAACCACCTAGCAACTAACGTGACACAAAAGGACATAACCATCATTTAACCACAACCAACGCAAGGGTCCTGATCAGTGAATCAGGACACAGTTATCATGAAAATTATTTTTGGTTAGAATTGCGATAATTTTCTCTTTACCTCAGCAGCAAAATAAATATTGAAAACTCTCAGTTATTTCACTTGTGAGACATTCTTTAAAATCAAACAGTGTTTACAGCAGTTAGAGGTTTATAATTGTAAGAAAATACTTACCAGAAAAGCTACCACTTCAAAGCCCTGCTCTATAAGCCACACTAAGATACATGACGTATCCAGACCGCCACTATAAGCCAGCACAACTCTTTTCTTTTCACCGGAAGTACTCATTGTGATTTTACCGGAAGTACACTTTCTGCTGCTCATTTACGTAAAACCAAACAATACACACTTTCCTTCGGTCAGAACTTCCGGTTTTTGCTTTCGTAAGAACTAATATATTCGCTTTCCTAGCCTCGAAATTTCACCTTTCCTTGAAGCGTAACTACTTGTTGCCTGACTTTGAAGCGACTTCGCAGCACAGATTGTTTTCCTATTGTTAGAACTACTTGTCTCTCTTACACTGGAACTACATAGAATTCTTCGTTTTTCTTCCGCAAAATTTAGATATTTTATATCCAGTCGGATTTTCGTTTCATATTTATCTTTCTGCACAATTTGTGATAAGTTTGCGATTTCAACTGTTTAAATAGCACTTAGATTAACGCACTGTTTATTAGTGTCATATAAATGAGAAAACGGCAGATTGTAAAACAGGTGAACGCCACGACGAAACTATGCCTATTTTAGAACATCTTGATAAATATGGCACAATAATGAATGAACGATTATCAAGAACCCGAATAATCGCCGTAAGATAAGTAAACAGATCCAAATTACCACTGTAAGGTAATTTTTATTTTTACTGCTTTTAAATCAAACGTGTGTTTTTTTGTTGTTGTTGTTTTTTTATTTTTGTTTTTTTTTTTTTTTTGACTGACAAAAAGCATTTCTGTCCCCCAAACTCAACATGATACATATGTGCTTCTCATGTTGGACAAACACATTCGTAACACATTTTACCTGTTACGAATGCGATCGCATACGCACGAAATCAATATATATTAATTATAAATTCAAAATCCGGTGACCATCCAACATAATTGATGAAATCGGCATCCTGTTTTATTTTATTTTATGTTTTTAAATGAACAAACATAGCCAAACGGTTAATCATAAATTCAAAATCCGGTAACCATCCAACACAATGGATATATTCAGCAACTTTTTTTTTTTTTTTTTTGTAATCAAACATAGCCAAAATGGGCGAAACACAGTTCATCAATATACATTAATCATAAATTCAAAATCCGGTTACCATCTAACACAATGATATAATCGACATCATATTTTTATTTTTTTTATTTTTTTTTATTTTTTATTTTATTATTTTTTTTTTTTTTGAAATGATCGAACATAGCCAAATGGGCGAAACTTGGTTCATCAATATACATTAATCATAAATTCAAAATCAGGTTACTATCCAGCACAATGGATATAATCGGTAACCTATTAATTTTCTTTTCTTCTTTTTTATTTTTATTTATTTATTTTTTTTTTTTTTTTTTAAATGATCGAACATAGCCAAATGGGTTAAACACAGTTCATCAATGTACAATAATCATAAATTCAAAATCTAGTTACCATCCAACACAATGGATATAATGGGCATCCAAATATTTTTTTTTAATGATCGAACATAGCCAAATTGGCTAAACACAATTCATCAATATACATTAATTATAAATTCAAATTCCGGTTACCATCCAACACAATGGATATAATCAGCAACCTATTATTTTGTTTTTGAAATGATTAAACATAGCCAAATTGGGCGAAACACAGTCCATCAATGTACAATAATCATAAATTCAAAATCTGCTGGTTACCATCCAACACAATGGATATAATCGGCAACCTATTTCCTTTTTTTTTTTTTTTTTTTTTTTTTGAAATATCGAACATAGCCAAATGGGCTGACGCAGTTCATGAATGTACAATAATAATAAATTCAAAATCTGGTTACCATCCAACACAATGGATATGTGGGCAACCTGTTGTTTTTAGCTCATCTGATTTTTTGAAAAAAAATGATGAGTTATTGTCATCACTTGAGCGGTTGTCGGCGTCGGCGTCGGCGTCGGCGTTGCCTGGTTAAGTTTTATGTTTAGGTCAGCTTTTCTCCTAAACTATCAAAGCTATTGCTTTGAAACTTGGAATACTTGTTCACCATCATAAGCTGACCCTGTATAGCAAGAAACATAACTCCATCTTGCTTTTTGCAAGATTTATGGCCCCTTTTGTACTTAGAAAATATCAGATTTCTTGGTTAAGTTTTATGTTTAGGTCAACTTTTCTCCTAAACTATCAAAGCTTTTGCTTTTAAACTTGGAATACTTGTTCACCATCATTAGCAGACCCTGTACATCAAGAAACATAACTCCATCTTGCTTTTTGCAAGAATTATTGCCCCTTTTGGACTTAGAAAATCAGTTTTCTTGGTTAAGTTTTATGTTTAGGTCAGCTTTTATCCTAAACTATCAAAGCTATTCCTTTAAAACTTGCAACTCTTGTTCACCATCATAAGCTGACCCTGTACAGCAAGAAACATAACTCCATCCTGCTTTTTGCAAGATTTATGGCCCCTTTTGGACTTAGAAAATATCAGATTTCTTGGTTAAGTTTTATGTTTAGGTCAACTTTTTCTCTTAAACTATCAAAGCTAATGCTTTAAAACTTGCAACTCTTGTTCACCATCATAAGCTGACCCTGTACAGCAAGTAACATAACTCCATCCTGCTTTTTGCAATAATTATTGCCCCTTTTGGACTTAGAAAAATCATTTTCTTGATTGAATATTATGTTTAAGTCAACTTTTCTCATAAACTATCAAAGCTATTGCTTTAAAACTTGCAACAGTTTTTCACCATCATAAGTGGACACTGTACATCAAGAAACATAACTCTATTCTGCTTTTTGCAAGAGTGATGGCCCTTTTTAGACTTAGAAAATCATGGGTAGGACAATATTTCTATTATACAAAAAAAATCAGATGAGCGTCAGCACCCGCAAGGCGGTGCTCTTGTTTTGTTTTTGTTTTTTGTTGTTGTTTTTTAATGACCAAACATAGCCAGTTCATCAATGTACAGTAATCATAAATTCAAAATCTGGTTACCATCCAACACAATGGATACAATCGGCAACCTATCTTTTTTTCTTTTTTCTTTTTGAAAGATCGAACATAGCCAAATGGGCTGACACAGTTCATCAATGTACAGCAATCATAAATTCAAAATCTGGTTACAACAATCATAAATTCAAAATCTGGTTACTATCCAACACAATGGAGATAATTGGCAACCTATTTTTTTTTTTTTTTTTTTTTTTTTTTTTTTTTTTTTTTTGGAAATGATCGAACATAGCAAAATGGGTCTAAACACAGATCATCAATGTACAATAATCATAATTTCAAAATCTGGTTACCATCCAACACAATGGATATAATTGGCAACCTATTATTTATTTATGATCGAACATAGCCAAATGGGCTAAACACAGTTCATCAATATACATTAAGCATAAATTCAAAATCAGGTTTCCATCCAACACAAGGGATATAATCGGCAACCATTTTTTTTTTTTTTTTTTTAAATGATCGAACATAGTCAAATGGGCGAAACACAGTCAATATACATTAATGTTAATTCAAAAATCAAGTTACCATTCAACACAATGAATATAATAGTAACTTTCTTAACTTTCTTTTTCATTTATTAGAAACGACCGAACATAGCCAAATGGACTAAAAAAAAACAGTTCAGCATTAAGCAGTAATCATAAATTCAAAATCCAGTTACCATCCACTACAATGGATAATGATGGCACCCTTTTTTCTAAGCCAATACGGGCTGATACAATCAGACATTACCAATTGGGCTAACAACAGATTATGAACTGAAAACAATCATCCTTCTACAAATGACAACTTGCTTTATATTTATTCAAACATTCGATTGTTTTATTAGCAATATTATTCCATATTTACAAACCATATACATAAGCCAACAGGACTGAAAACAAACATACTGCAAGAACGGCGGTATATTGAAAAGCGAACCTACTTAGTTAACTCCCACATGCGCACTTAATTACATGATCCGTGCTCATGAAAATTTAACTTTGCCGACTTGTTAAATATATGTGAAATGGAAATATAATTACTTCATTTTATAAGAAAATGCTTTTCAGCGAGATAAAGTCTGATAAAGTTGCTTAAACCCTCTGTTTGTAAGCAGGTATCATCACACCCTATAAACGACTGTAGCCCCCCTCTTCCTCTTGCGAGTGATCAAAACAATAAACAAACACGCAAAAGGTAAGAATCGTCTTCAAATTCATTATTTTGCTTTACACTGTATGTGTATTAAAGTTTAACGATAAGTCTAACATAAATATGTGTATATGGTGATATAATAGATGAAACTGACAGGTAATGTTTACAAAATGTTGACTGATCACACTCATTGCATGAAAATTCACTCGACCAAGTCACGAAACTGATGAATATCACGCCAAATTGATTTGTAATCCAATTATCCATGATGCTTTCTGTAATATGTATGCATACTCCATAAATATATGTAAATAAAATTTTTCGTATTTATTGCGTTTTTGAATGAAATTGATTTTTATCTAGTCTGTGTAAAAACATTAACTGTATGCGATTGCCAATTTTGATATTTGATCTGAACGCGTATTTGCGAGTGGATACTGTATCCCATCTTGCGAGTACAGTAGGCGGATTTAGGTCCTTTAAAGGCGTAAATGAAATTTTAAAAAATGCATACAAATTGTCTCTTTTATCAGTCGACAGTTTATAATGTCATGTATTGTCGAACCCCTCGTGCGATGCTTGTACTAATCATTGGAGGCGGAGGATGGTGTGTCTGTGACTCGCTATCCTACTTAATTAAATAATTAATTGAATGCTTCGCGTCGTTTACATGCAAGTACTCAAGTGTTGGTTTTACACACATTATGTCACATAATTGACCAGACGGGCCTTCAATGTATCAGTAGTGTAAATACAGGTATTGCATCATCTTCGGCAAATTTTTTGAGATTATTGAGGGTAAATTGTCTGATTTTACGCATAAAATACCTCTCATGTTTTTCTGTATTTCATTAAGTTATAAAATCGGTCGTAACAAGAAAGGGTGGTATTTTATAAACTTTAATCTAATTCATGTTTTTAATCCCCAAAACCACTATAAGGGCTTAAATTGTAAATTTAATCCGCCGCAATGTAGTCAGATTTCCGGCTATATCGTGATTCCCGTGAAATGCTCAAAATGTCAAGAGTACACGCATAAGCGTAAGTCCCATGGAAATTTAGTATTTGCGGGACAATTACCCTACAAATAGCTGGATAGATAATGCTAGTGCACACACTTTCGACATTAGACGAGTTTACGTCAAATGGATATTATATTCATGCTAACTTTTGTATAACGTTTATTTCGCATTGCATCGTATTAATTTGTGATTGTATATAATAGCTGCAGTTTATCATTTCCTTTCTATAATTTTTCCATCATAACTTTCATATCTTTTCAATACTTTAACTTTAGACTTGTTAGTAATTTTAGAAATGTGGAAGTAAGAAGTGACGTTTTTAAATAGCGTGACGTATGAACTTAGTAGCCACATATTTTTGTATACGTAGCACGTATCTTTTATGGGAGCCAATGGAGTTATGGGTACCCAAAGGAGCAGTTTTATGCCGTTACTTATTTGTTTTGCTATGGAATGCGTTCCATATGTTATTATATACATGTAGTTTAGCTTCTTCCACCAGACAGACTTTTCCTGATGATGCTGTCACGACCGGAGTACAATACCCGAGGTTCATTGGTCTTCACTCGCTGGATGTGATTTTCACAGCGCAGAGCTTTTTTCCATGGTGTGCCAAAAACCGTGTTGTCAGTTTTTCAGGATGCAAAGCACCTACCATCACTAGGGGAGGCCAAAACGGAGTCAACGTATTCACGGTTTAAAGGGACTTTGCTGAAGATATGTTGTATTTTTTTTTGTGCTACTTAAAGTTCAAAATTAACGGAAAATCTGTGTCACGAACAGTCAGTGTTTGAACTTTATACTTTTAAAAGAGTTACTGAGCTCAGATTTTTTTTCTTTCTTTCTTATAATAAGATTTTTTTCACTTTATTTATCTTTGTACATAATCCATTTTCTGTAAATAAATTTTTATAATTATTGTAATGGGTGTGGATTTATTCTGTTAGTGATTGTCTCCGGTACGCCATCCTGTCACAACCTATATTTAACATAAAATTAGAATTAGAAACGGAAAGTATCAAACAGGTCCCTACTATTTTCATGCCAGAAATTAACGTCGAATTCCTACGGAAATCACGGTTACTGACGATTTTAAAATAAATTGAGATGAAAACAGAAGGGGACTATAGGTTGACCCCGTCTGTCTGTTCCTAGTCCATCTGCAACAAAATGATCCTTGACATTCAAAAGAAATAACTATTTCACCACAAGTATCTGCGTATGAAGTATAATAGAAAAGGATAAAAACGAAACATTACCGGAAAAGTCGATTAGTCCTTATTAGTAATTCAGAAGTTTACTTCATGGTAAACCAGTCATAATGATTCAGAGTAGTACAAACTATTTTGTCCGAATGGCCTAATGGCTGAATCTACCTGATTCCCCCTTCCTCAATAATAACATAAACATGTTATCGTTACAATACCGTGCAGAGTAGTACAGCCGTCATGATTACTACCTGCCAAGATTTACTGCTATTTCTCAGGTTAGAAAAATAATTTACATTTGGAAGTGATAAACACGTTTCAGGAATCTGTCCTTGCGGATTTACCTTGTGACTGTTTTTGAAGCCCAGATGACCAATATCAAACTCGTCCAAGGTTCTTTGATGGTACATTATGAACCAAGTTTCATTAAGATTGGACCAAAATGTGCCTCTGTGTGTTAACAGTCAAATTGTTGAAGACGGACAAGGACGACGGGACGTCGGACACAGGTGATCACAAAGCCTCACATTGGGGAGCCACTTCTGCTGGGGGAGGGAATAAACCCTCAATTTTTTCCTCTAAATGGCATTCTGCCTTGTAAATGGGTAACTTAATTCATTCGCTGAATGTATTCACAGTAAATTAAGACAAGTTTCATGTTAAAGTTCGTGTTGTTTATGGGCAAAATACAATGACAAACTAATAATAAATGTGTTTACTCTGCGCGCTGTCAAGAGACGATCCACTAAGATTAGTGGATTCAGTCTGCGCCGTTTCACTCCAAATCACCCCATTCACTGTTCATATTTTCACAACGTTATTAATTTAGTTGCAATTATATACTTATATACTATAATGGTTTGAAATTACTAGAAAGTATAGAATGGTATGCGATCATCGTCTAATTATGGTCTCTTGATGGCGAAGTTAATGCAAGATATTTCAAAATCCCTTAATGCATAAATAAGTTGCGGCACTGACAACAAACAAAGAGACATGTTTCTCCTTTAAGTGTTTCTTTAAAAGAAAAAGGAAAATAATATGCATGGACATGAAGTATTTATTGGCCGATGTTTCGTCGTAATCTTGAGTGAGGTAGGTGTAAAAGCATTGAAGTAATTGCAACAATCAATTATATGAGGATCACATATATAAACAGACAGAACAGACAAAACGCATGTTGCCGATATATTTCACGCCCTCCTTCAACTTTGTTTGCGGGTTATAATTTGAAGAACTACTACATGGAGATAGGAAACGACGATATTTTATAAAGAAATCACTCACAAACAGGCATACAGTCTTTTTACGAACTCGCAGGACTTGTATTGTATTCAAGCAAGCATGCATACAGTCAGGAAATAAACACCAAATCTTCTTTCATTGGTCGGTTATAAACAAATTGGAGAATTTATCAATGATTTTAAATATACATACCTTCAAAGCAAATTAGTCACTTTAAAATGTTATTTTTTAACTTTTAGCTGACAGTTTATTTGTTTTGATCACTCGCAAGAGGAAGCAGGGGCTACAGTCGTTTATAGTGGTGGGATCATGAGTAATAGCCACTTCCACGTGTTTTTACTACATATTATGTGTATATAGTGTAACAGGGACTGCATCAACATTCGCCGCTTTGATGCAGAATCGTCTGCTACACTGCTTATCATGGCATGTTTACACATGTCTATTTTAACCCTGCATTACAAAGGGGATGCATGGTTATCCAAAACTCGCTGGAAACCAATAATCCTGCAGGAATTTGCAAGACATATTACCAATTTAATAATTTCATATTACTTCGAATATCGACTTGCCTCTTTTACCTATACCTTCTAGACATTCCAGTTAATACACAAATAAGCACCTCAATACTCCAGGATTAATTGTAGCAGATCACACAAACAAATTAGTCATTATGATAACTGCAAAGTATAACAGAAAAGCTATTAATCAATTTAATGATTAAGTCATTCGGTAATTTATCAGATATATTCGTACAATAAAATACAAACTATATCAAAAGTAAGCAAATTTATATCAGCTACCTCCCTGCTATATAAATAAACTGCATAATGATAATTCAATTAACAAAAATCTAAAAATACTGTATAAGTATTCCATCAAATTTCTACATTGCGCATAGATTTATTACGTCCATCTATCAGGTTATATTAAAACATCAGCAAGTATAACAACGAGGATTCCTTCGGATTAGAAGCAAAAACAACCCTGGCATTTATTTGAAACGACGTCTTCTTCCATGTGCAGAAACTGAAATGACCCAAAGGAGATTAAATCGCAACGAGGTATATTAATTATACAACAAGACATGAGCTAAAAAGGCCTTACAAACAGGGTCGGAGGCTCCTTCAATAAACCGGTTTTGAATGGTAATCATTAAAAAACATTACAAATGCGATCTGTTATGAATGTGGTCCTACACACCCATATCAAAAAAATAATAAGCATCTACCAAAAACAATAAAAAACGATAAATAAACCAACTCAGTATTCGAGGGTTTTACGCGGTACCGTCTTACGTCCATCTTTATCTAAATATTAGTTATGATATTAATGTTTTCTACACATGACATTTTAATTTCCGGATTTTTAACTGATAATCTATATCACCGTGAAATGAAGCATATGTTTAACAAGAAATATCTTTAAAAATGATGGTCGGCGAATTGTAATAAGGAAAGAAGTTTATGAATTTTTATCTAACATTCATCATTCATTCAACATTTTGCAAAACCTAAAACACCGCACTTTATCATTTAATGGTTCTCTTTTAATTTTTCGCAAAGGTTTGTTGGGTTGAATTTTGTTTCGTGTATCCTTAGACGAAGAATTACAGCCTAGTAGTTTGATGAAGATCCATGGAAGCGGTTCTTTGAGAGAAGGTCATTAACTTGTTTATATTTTAGCTAAATTGGCCCCTATCCCCATTTTGTAACAAAATAGCAGGAGACCTTACGATCTAGTTATCGATTTTGATAAAATCCTTACATTTTAGCGTTTAATGCGAAGAAAGGCATATCTACTTGTAGACATAGTGGTCCCTAATAGGGCCCAAGTCTATATAAATAATTTGGAAGAGGGACTTATAATGTTGCTTCAGACTATGTATGCCAAAGATCCGCCAAGCTGTTCGTGAGACGCTGTATAAAAGGCGTTTCTAGTTGTAGCTCTAGAGCCCCTAAAGGCTCAAACGTCCCAGCTGAACAAAGTTGGCTGCGGGCCTAATAAAGATGCTACAAATCAAGTTTGATTTGATACATAGAGAAAAAATCAATTAAAGGTATTTATTTATTATTTTTATTTATTTCTAAAATAGGCAACTGATCTCGCTTTAACAAATAGCATATTCGCTATTCATGTATCTTTGGCCAATGATAGTCACACCTATAAAAAAGTGAAGGTCAAGCAAAACATACATAGTACCTATTTCAATATTTCTTTTTATAAGCAAAGTTTGACCGTAGTCAGATCACATAGATAAACTGTATGCAGCGTACCTTCGTTTCAATGTAAGAGATTCAGTCATTATTAGCTTATATATAATAAAACAGATTTCAGCCTGTGTTCAATATTTGCAGACCATACTTAGAATAATATTCATATATAATAAATCAGTTAAATAATTATTAACAAAATATATTAAAGCAAACAAGTATCATTTTAATATTGCAATCTGAGTAAGTCACAAAAGCAAGAAACCTTTTCAAATACAGACGACAACTGAAACAAGGAAAATCTTTTAAAAAAGCACTTCTCTACCATAAAAGACTCTTATCACACCTTATTCATGTGATACGCAGACGTATTCAGTCTTTCTTTAATCTGATATTTGTTGGTATTTGAACGGTTTTTATATATTTATTAACTTACTTATCATTTTGATATATATCAATATTCTTGCTAATATACTGAACCAAATTTGGCTTTAAAACTGTTGAACAAGCAGGTCGTTTAGGATAAACGCTTTGTCTACATTTCACCAGCGTAGCACAATCAACAGAGTGAAAGAAACTGACACTCTCGTTCCAATCAGGCTGTGTGTTGCATAAATCTTCCATTTTGATTAATTATCGATAATGCGTTATCAAGTAGTTTGATTTGCAAAACTGAGGTCACGTGGCATAGGTAACGAAAACGAATTTAGACGGCGTCGCCGAAAAATTGAGTGTAAATACTACTGACTCACTTTTATCTTACATTATCAGTTAAGTGCTGTACACAAGTGCTCAGTCTGGCGGATCCAAGTGTCACTTAATATTGTTAACTGAAAACGAAATGGGGAAAAACTAATTATTATGAAATAAATAAAAAGTGAGACCGTGAGGAATTTTATAAAAAAAAAATCCCAGGAATATACACACATTAAAAAGGTTGAGCGTCGGAATATAAACATAGGCTTCCAGTATGATCGTAAATGCTTATGTGTCATATATGATTTTAGGCAAAATTATTAAGTTTGAAATTGGTCCTTAACAATTGCCGCAACTTTTTCGTTCAATTATGTATAGCGTACAGATATTTCCCACCAGTTCACATTCAAGTACATGTAGATCTTTTGTGTTGTAATAATTATTATTGTATATATCGTAACAGTAACTTAATCTGTGAATTTGTATCCGGTTGCAGTGGGTTTTGGCAGGCCTTGATCAAACGAGGCGCGCAAGCCTTTATTTTTATTAAGAAAGTCAGCACTATGCAAGCACATGCACATATACATGCCGATTTACATATAAATGATTAGGAGACATGTATGTAAAATTTAACGATTTGAAACAGCTGACGTCGTGGATTAGTATTGGTGTTAAAGTTAATTAAAACAGTGAATGAAAGTATTGCCCTGCAATACAAAGCCTACTGGAAGGCACACTTATTGTTTCTACTGCCAGTATTAATAATGATTTGATATACATTGTATGTTAGTGATGTATAAACAATTTACAATATGTTATAACAAAACACTTGGGATTAAAAGTTTGTATACATGAAAAACTATAGTTTCTATGTATTTTATTTTGGCCAATTATGAAAATATTAAATAGTTATCATATTAGTTATCTATAGTAACAAACATCAAAAAAGTAATAAAAAAGAAATTAAAAAAAATCTATTTTCAGAAAAAAAATATATTACAAATCCCACGAAAACTCTTTACCAGGTAGAGATAGGTCATAATACATCTAAAAATTCAATGTAACATGCATGTCGTACCACAGAAAAGTGGTCTCGATTTTTCCCTACGGCCAGTAATAAAAAAAGTAAAAAATATACTATTTATAGTAACAACAGAGGGAGGTTAATTCTTAAAAAAGGGTGCCTCATGGCAATGAAATTTGTGCAAGTTACATCAAAATCTGTCCATGCGTGGAGAAGAAACTGCTCTGGGACAAGTCATCATGAATATAACCTTGACCTCTAAGTATGGACTGGACCTTAAACCCCCTAGAGACCTTGTCCTTGCGCACGGACAATCGTCTCATGTGGGGAACATTTGTGCCAAGTTTCATCAAAATCCCTTCATGCATGAAGAAGAAATGCTCCTGACATAGTCATTTTTGTATCTGACCTTTGGCCTCTAAGTGTGACCTTGATCTTAGACTTAGGACCCGGATTTTGCGCACGACATGTTGTCTCATCCAGAGAAATATTTGTGTCAATGATATTTAAAGCATGCCTTGCATGACAAAAGTTATAGAACGGACCCACCCCCCCCCCCGGAATAAAAATTTCTATTGACCTCTTGATCTCAAAGATGTCATCACTTGACCTTTTAAGCCAGGGTGCTGGGTGTTGCGCAGGACCTCGGCAGCTCTTCTAGGATCATTTGTGCCAGTAATATTAAAATCCCTTTCACTGGATGGCAGAGTTTTGAAATGGACAGAAAAAGCCCTGTTGACATTTGACCTCCAATTGTGACCTTGACCTTTGAGCTAGGGGTCTGGGTCTTACACATGGACACGTCGACTCCTATGGGGAACTTTTGTGCCAAGTGATATTAAATCCTTTAAATGAATGACAGATTATGGACGGACACGAAGCAGACCCCTGTTATTGCCTTGGTTACATTGGACCTTCTAATGTGACCTTGGATCTTTGAGCTAGGGGCTGAAAGTTGGGCATGGGATATTGTCTTATGATGAGGTGCATTTGTGCCAAGTAATATTAAAATCCCTTCATGATTAGGAGGTTATTGACCAGAAGGAGAAAAGCCCTGTTGACATTTGACCTCCAATTGTGACATCTTGACCTTTTGAGCAGGGACCGGTCTTGGCGCATGACACGTCGTCTCCTCATGGGAACATTTGTGCCAAGTGATATTAATATCCCTTACTGAATGACTGAGTTATGGACCGGCACGAAGCAGACCATGTTCATGCCATGCTAACTTTGACGGCTAAGTGTGACCTTGTACTTTGGCTAGGGGTCTGAAAATTTGGGCATGACACATCGTCTTATTATTGAGGTGCATTTGTGCCAAGAAATATTATAATTCCCTTCATGGATGGGAGAGTTATGGACCGGACAGGGAGAAAGCCTGTTGACCTATTACCTCCAAGGGTGCCTTGACCTTTGAGGTAGGTGGTCGGGTCTTTGCGCATGACACGTCGTCTCATCTGGGGAACATTTGTGACACGCTAATATTAAAATCCTTCATGGATGACGAGTTTATGGATCGGACAAGAATTGCGGACGGACGGACGGACGGGATGGAAGGATGGAAGGGACGGAAAAAGCGCATTCCGAATAGTCCCCGAAAAACGTTTTCAACCAGTAGGGGACTAATATGTAGACAATGCATGCTAAATAATTCATTTTCTGAACGTATTTATAGTATCATAATGTTGCTGGAAATTTACACAATATTATCCTCTACTTCGCTAGAATAGTTACCATGTGATAAAAAGCTAATGCTGACTCGTCAATGGCTTGTTAAATGAAAAATATTGGTTTATATCCCGCTATATAGGTACCTGCTGCCAATCAATGCCCCCTCCCCCACAAAAGATTAAAAGATTGATTATTTGTAAAGGAAAGCTCTATGATAAGGTCACCCTCTTTTAAAAAGAATCATACGTGTTCACATTCTCGTGATATACTATAAACATGTTCAAATGTCTACACTTTTTGTGTATGTGTCAGCCATACGCACAAAGATCATTATTGTATATTACCATCATGTTAAATTAAAAAAATATATATCATTATTTGGTCGAGTCCTTGGAAAAGATTACAAGAATTTGTGATTTATGACTTCCGTCGGGCTTGAACCTAACATCACATGGTTAAGCGTTGATTAATTTACTGTTGAAGATTCAATTTTAATTACATTAAATAAAGATTAAAAGGGGTGAACGACAAATGAATTGTTGTATACTTAATTCTGAATAGGCTGTTCGACAATCAGCGATAGAGGCAGATGGTTTTAGACATTTATAGATGGCGCCATCTTGTGGCATTTAAAGTTGGTGCCATAATGGCACGATAACAAATTAACAATTACCAAGAACCCGAAATAGCATCTCTGGGCTTACTGCTTCCAAATTAAAAGCGTTTAGTTTTTCTTGACTGTTTGTCTAAAAATATTCATTCCCCCACGTTTTTTTTCTGCAAATTGGGAAAATATATCACATACCCTATTGTCCGGCCTATATCCAAAAATATATTCATATATCCAGAATAATAAAGTATCCTCACTATACAGTATTTCGAGGACTGACTGCAATACTTTCGCAAATCATTCTTTGTTTAATATGAATACTATGTAATCCTCGATTTGTTCATTTCTAAGAATTACCTAGTATGTTCTATATTGCCGTGGAAATTAAGCATATGGTGAAAATTGAGTGTAAATAACATGGTTGACTCTCTTTAATCAAACGTTATCAGTTAAGGGCTTTACACAGTATTTGCAAGAGCATCGGCGGATCCAAGTGGAATTTCTTGTGTGTCACCCAATACTGTTTACAATTCAAAAAGAGATCTATTGAGAATACAATGAAACGAAAAGTGCGGCCGTAAGCAAAAAAATGTGTTTTTCTTTCCCAGGCAACGTTACGCAAAGACAACTCGTGCTGACATGTTTGGGGTTAATGTATCCGTCGTTATAGCTGATAGTCACAGGTTCAAAACCAGCTGAAGTTCTGAGCGATAAATAGTGATATTTTCAGGAATGCTTAAACTCAGCCTCTTTTCTCCTTTCTTCTTGATAGAGCTAAAATTAGTATTAAATTCAGCTAAAATAAGTATTAACTTAAGCTGAAATAAGTATCAACTTAAACTAAAATAAGTTTTAACTTAAGCTGAAATAACTATTCACCTAATGTCTCAAGTATTAATTTCAGCTAAATAGACAGAAATAAGTATGAACTTTAGCTAAGATAAGTATCAAGTTAAGCTAAAACAAGTGTTAATTTAAGCAGTGAAAACTTTCACTATGTCCTCTGTGTGATTACCGTACTGAATCTAATAAAAAAAAACACCTCAAATGAATGCACTAAGATTGTGTACAAATGGATATTAAGCTAAAATTTGTGAACACTTTTATCTGATTTTGCAATTCACCGATAAAGTGCTATTTTTCCAATTGGTTATACTTTCTGCCAGTTTTTGAAGTGAGGACTCTAAGAAACATAGATTATTATACACTTGAAGCAGCTCTCCTAAGTTCAAGTATTTCTATTTAAAGCAAGTCACGATAACAATAATATGGAGAAAATATTCAATAAGATTTAATCTGATTTATATTGAAATGAACATGTATATAGTAATACATGTATAGCAGAAAAGAGGTTCAGATGTATCTAACTTATTATCAAAAGTAAAATATTACAGCAGTTACTGTCTTTATGTTTTAGACATCTGTGCACAGTTATTGTTTTTTAAGTAGTTTGTATTCAAACTTCTTAAAGTATTTATCAGAAATAAAATTGCACTGATACCTTCACCACATGTTAACACACTATAATGGTACGCCCGTGTACTTTGTATAATTTTACTAGTTAGCTTAAGAACCGCTCCGTGTATTTGCATAACACTTCGTGTATTTGCATATATTAATAAAATTGTATTCAACATATGGTCATTCTGTATTTGTACGTTATCAAACTCTTTACCCTTTTCATGCTGGACATGATTGATTATGCCTTTGCGACCAGTGTAGATCATGATCAGCCTGCACAGTCGTGCAGTCTGATCAAGGTCTCCACTGTTCGCAATTCAGCCTGTATCTTTTTGGTAAGCTCTCTCTTTTAACAATCAATGGTACTGTCCAAATTGAAAGATGGACAAGTTCATAAGAGAAATTTAGCAGGGTAATGGATAAGAACGCTAGAGCTTGGTTATCAAAATCTCACGATAAAGAATGAGTGTCGGGTGCGTGTTGTTTATTTGCTCGGGACACTAACTCAAATTTCAACTTACTTTTTTGAAATGTTAGCCATTCTGTTTCACCATTCAAAGGACAACCTTTTTCTTACAAATATTAAAGTTCCAGTCTACTCTTTCAGCGGCCGGTGGTATTTAACAACCAGATACATTAACACACTGGGCAACGTTTTAAATGTCCGCAACATACGCCGCTTAAATGTCGCAAACACGTTTAAAGGTCGCAAGGTTGACGTTAATGTCCGCAACCTCCGCTAAATGTCGGCCAAATTGGTTCTGCGCTAAATGTCGCACCTTTAACGATAAATGTCGCAAAAATTACACACCGTTATATGTCGCAACACCAACGTAAATGTCGCACTGCAAAATAGGTAAGTTAAACAGTTCTTTACAACTTAGGAGATAAGATGGTGTAAGGCATGTTTGATTTGGGAAGGTCCTGATTGACCTTTCACTCTAATCGGCCACGTTGGCTATTAGTGGTTTCGCACCCATACATACGTTATATATTTTTCATCTCTAAGGGTTTGAGCACTAACGTGGGTACCGCCACAGCACTAGTTAATTTCAGGTCTGAACTATGTAATTTATGGAGTCCTAGTTTAGCTCATGAGGACATTAAGTTCGCGCGCCGTTTTGTCGTGTGTTGTATCGACATGCCTTTAGTCGACCCGGAAGTTCGTTACACAAAGGCGGGGCAGGAATTGTTTTTTGGAGGATGGGCTGGGTGGGGAGGGGGGGGGGGGGGGGCGGCACCATTTTAAAACAAAAGCATTACGGCGAACGTGCGGTAGGTACGGGGTTCCGCTGTCGTATTTCGTGGGAAAGTTTTTTTCATATACAAGCGTATGAAATGTTGGCCTCTGTGGTGCATTTTTGTCTATTTTTAGGTTACGTTATTAGAGGAGGCCACTCCCCTTATTTTAGGTTGGTTAGGGTCTTTCCCCATTGACATTTGAAAATACAGTATGCAATGCTGGACCTTCTATGCACGTGTTTTGTTCAACTTTCGTGTTATAGGAGGGTTTCCCTATCATTTTCGAGGGCTCAGAGCCTCTCCCCCGGGAAAGTTTGTGAAAAAGATGTAAAATGGTTGCCTTGGTGCATTTTCTTTTTTCTCTTAATTTTAAGTACGCGAGGGTACCCCCCCCCCCCATTTTAAGGGGTCAAGGGTTCTTCCCCTGGGGATTTGAATATAAGTATAAAATGTTCGCCCTGGGGCGTTTTGGGTCTACATTTTGAGAAAATATTATTTCTTGATGAGTTTACAGTCACTAGTAAACCAACAGGGTGGGGTTTGGAGTGGGGGAATCGGCTCGGGGGCACGATCCAGGCCTGTTACACAACAGGATGTTTCAAACTACGCGGACACGAAGACTGTGTTTTGTACCAGCTGTAGAAAACGAAGTTTTTCTATTAATCAGCTAGGGTTCTATTTTCTTTGTTGGAGGTTTACATTTAAAAGTCATAAGGTAACTATCAGTTCAATGGCGGATAAAGATCCTATGTGGCCTTCTGTACACATTCTTTCAGCGTAAAGTGGGAATTTGATATTTTTTTTACTTTTAGTCCTCTTAAAAGTGTTTGTTTAGTCTCATTTCCCTCATTTTCCGACTTTCCCGCCTACCCAACATAACCCCACCCCCCCTCTCTCTCTCTCTCTCTCTCTCTCTCTCTCTCTCTCTCTCTCTCTCTCTCTCTCTCTTCCCACCCCCACCCCCTCCCCCTTCAAAAATGTAAATATTTATATTTTCTATTAAATGTCTTGGTGTGCTGTGTGTTTGTGTCTTAGATTTCTGTGTGGCGTTATTCACCCGTTTCCCACCCTTTCCATACCCCAACAAATACAACACTATTACCAAATCGTTATTTAAAATAATAGGTAGAAGAAACTCGAATATTTCAGTCTTAAACATGGCCCTAATTACAAATAATTTCACAAAATTTTCTTGCGTGACTGTTCAAGCAAGGTGTGGAACCTCAGGTGAGCGATCTAGGGCCAACAAAGCCTTTGTTGCTATACGTAACAGCACCTTATCATTAAGAATATTATTTTTTATTACATAAACCTGTAATTTTGCTTCCCTCAAAAAAGTAATTACACACAAGAAATTGTAAGTCTAGTGTCAATAGAAGTGTGACCATTTAGCGTTGGTGTTGCGACATATAACGGTGGGCAACTTTTTGCGACATTTAACGTTAAAGGTGCATCACCTCTTTGGTCAAGCGGACTAGCACTTTTTGTTTGCAATGTGTATAAAATTATTATGACAAAATACGCAAATTTCGTAAAATGAAGTCTCGTTTCTCTATTTGTCATCATCCTTTTCATCATTTTTATTGTCATCACCATCGTCATTATCATTACCATCATCTTCATCATCATCATCATCATCGTCATTCGCGTTCTTGTCGTCATCCCCAACATCATCGTCATCATCATTATTGGAAACATCAGCACCAACACCTTCGTCGCATCTGCGACATATTACTCTTTCGAAACCATTTTTTTTTTACTTCACAGTTTTGCTATGGAAAAAATGCTCCTGACATGAAATCCCCCACCCACTTTATCATATTAAATCTGACGAATTGAATTTGCTAATTTATCAATATAACTTAATTCTGAGCAAACACTGAAATGCTAAAATCGAGATGTCTATATCATGTACGGTTTTTTTTTTTCTACTGAATTGTGGCTTTATGTGTTACTTGACAAAAGAATGAAATAAAAAATGACAAGTTATGAAAAATTTCGCTGTCATTGTTGCTGCCTATATTGTATCAGAATTACTATATCAAAATAAATAAAGGATTAATTTCACAGAAAAGAACACCAGTAGGATTTGAATAAAATTTGATCCTTTATCAATATGCGGGAATGGGAAGATTTTTATAACGCTCTTTGCAATCATCTGGCAAAATGTTTTATAAAGGATTAAAGGCATGCATTCAAGAAATTAAACTAAGAAAAAAATGGATGTTTTTTTTTGGGGAGTTCGAGCGAAATGAATGACAGAAGTATGGTATGCAAAGTCAATTGCTGATCATATCCTGGCGTTCATTTCGCCATGAATTCGAAATAATATATTTCTTAATTTACATTAATTATTTTTCCATTTGGTTTTTTCCCGTAAGTTGTACATATTTTGTCGTTTTATACATTAGAATCAGATTCCCGCTCTTTCAGATCACCGACAACGTCATCTAAGGAACGTTCTTTCAATAGATATAAAAACGACTGTGTGACGTTACTACAAAACTAAACTCGGCCAGATAATATTATAATTTTCGGGTTTGGAGTTTTAAAAATAAATCTTAGTTTCTACTGTTTGATATTTTCCGTTTAAGGAAATATATTTTTTCATATGTACTCTCACGTTATTTCAACTGAAAATGGCATATTAAAATAGAGTTATGAATGACATTTCTCATTAAGTTAGTCAAAATTTCGTTTAACTTTTCAATACACAATATGTCAGCTTAAGGCGTTACAATATAGTTTTAGCAGACGATACCTCACGCCTTTCCCATCACAGTGACAGATAATTAAATAACACAGAAAAAAAAACTGTCTTGTTGTTCCGCATTGCCTGCAGCGCCGTCTACCCGGAAATGAAAAGAGAACTATGGTAGGGTATAAATACTTCCCAAATATTATTATCGTCACTTCTAGCATTTGAAAGTCAACACAAAGTAAGTACATAGAAATCTTAAATGAATTTTCAATTCAAAGTAATTATTAATCAGTTGAAAAGAAAACATTTACTAGTATACATTTTACATACATTTTTTTCATATTTAGTCAGGAAGTATCTGATCTAAACAATACTTTTTAAATAATTACTCAGAAAAGAAAAGATAAAAAAAAAAAACGTTCATCTTGAAAATTCATTTAATTTTTCTCTTGATGTTGATAATACAGTACGCATGTATCAATTCAAGTATTAATAAGCGTGGGATATTTTCGTAAAATTTGAACATTATTTAGAGTTACTAGGGGGCGAAGGGATTTACCATTTATATATTGTTCAATGTGTTTCAGTATTGGCTCATATTTTTCAGAAATCTACAAAAATGAAGGTCACCATTGTTGCAGTTCTCGCCCTTGCTTGTGTGCTCGGTGTAGCCACAGCTCAGTTATACGGACAGAGTTATCTCTCCCAGGGACAATCTGGCGGCCTCTTCTCTTCCAGTAAGTAGCAAAACGTTTATATTTGTGAATCGTTCTGTGAAACAGGGCTCTTCTCTTCCAGTAAGTGGCAAAACGTTTATATTTTTGAATGAAGCATATTCTAAAATACGACAATTTTTCTGTTTACAAAATATATATATTTATGTAAATGTGTCGTTTAATTTTGACATGAAAATGTCAAAAAGACATCAAGGAAGGTTACAGGGCGTATTATCTAAAAATAGATCTAAATACAGTGTAATACGTAAAACAGAAAACTTACAACGCACATTTGGGAAAAATTGATACTTATAATTCTTCCATATATTCTAAAACCACCCGACACTGTATTCAAGAAACGATGGAAATGACAATTCGCAAAAAATACTTATCGCGAAGTCTGCGCATGCGTATAACAGTACGCATGCATTAATCTTAAATATATCCTACTAGATGGTCTTTTTTCACAATTTTAAATCTTTGTATATCAAAGTAGCATGTTTTTTTTTTTGTAAATTACGTTATACGCAACAGTTTGCCTTTTTATTGTTACTAAAACTATTAAATCTAGCGTGTTGAAGGGAGAATAGCTAAAAAATTTAAAAAAGGAAAAAAAGAAATTACCAAATAGTTTTGCGTTTCACCATTTCCTATTCAGACATGAAGTAAATAGCGTAAATAATATAATGAAGAAATGAAGTAAATTTTCTGATCGGATTTAAAAATATTTCACAATGTTCTGTATAAAAACGGAATAAATAATTTCACAAAATTCGGATTAAAGTTTTGCAAAATTTGCATTCATATAGCTAGCAGTTATTCTGATGCTTGCATATCTTTCTGCAAAAGTACTCGATATTCTGTTTGGCGCAGTTTCCTCAAAACTAACTGACTTCTTTTTCATGGAAGCTGAACTATACGGAGAAAGAACATTTACGTGAAATTGATTAGGCGTAAAAAATTGTTTGGTTCCGGTATCCCGACCTACCCTAAGTTTTTGGCCCGACCCTTAATGTTTTTATGGCCTTAGAGTGTTCTTTTTGTCAACTTTTAAACAAAAAGTTGCAAAACTGCACTTTTTATACTTTAAACATGGTCAGAGATGTTCGACATCAACTTACTGCTGCTCTAAAGGCATTGCCCCTTTATTTGTATTCATTTTTTGACACAAAAATAATTTCCTAAAAGTCCAGCTTAATAAGAAAAAATTCCAAAAATAAAAATGTACCGACCTACTTACCCTATTTTTTAGCATGTTACCGGAAATAAACATTTTTTACGCCTTACATAATTACTGGCTTGTTAGCTCTTTTGATCAATCTTAGTATGTTCGTTCTTTTCATTCATTTCATATTTATAGTATTTTTTGTTTGTTTTATTTTCAGTATTACCACTGTTGTTGTTGTTGCTCGTGTTCCCATTCTTGTTCAGCGGTTCAAACAGCTTGTTCGGTTCAAGCGGCAGCGGTGACACCACCATCATCTACGGAAACTTTTCTGGCCCGTAAGTATACTTTATCATGCTGTACTGTTCAATAAAATCTTTCAGTATAATTCAACAGCTAATCAGATTTCGTTTTACAAATAAAGGTCATTAGGATAACTTTTAAACTTTGACATACAGTATTAAAACCCATAGAATTTAATTCAAATGTTATTCACTCAGTGACCATTGGATTGTTTTGGGTTTGTTTTTTTTTTAATTTTTTTTGGGGAATTTTATTGACGCTCATGCTCCACCAGAACCGTCTTTTTTTGAACATTTTCTGAATTTCTTTTTATTCTATTTAATTTTATTATAAAATCTTTTTGCACAGACTTATTAAAATATTCTTTACACATTTCTAAAGATAATGAACACGTTTACTAAAGCCCTGGGATGAAAACTTATCTAATAGGATTTTTAAAAAATCTAGACGGCCAGTCTTTATGATTTTCAACCAAAATGTTTAAAAAAACGATAGAAAAACATTTTATGATACTTATCCTTAATGCTATTCTTTATTCAATGAAATATCGCAAAGTGTTCGTATTCTAAAATCTAAATATAGCAACAACACATCATTTTTCTTTTTCTTTTTTTTTTGAAATTAATTCCGAAAACTTGGCTTAATTGTTGATCTCATTTAAAACCGACGACAACACTGAACTCTTGATTTGATAATCCGCGTAGTTCAAATAGCAAATAATCCTACCTTTTTATGTACTTGATAGTGTGCGTTTATTCGACCTGGTGGGGCGGAGTTAATCTCTGACTTATGAACTAATGTAATCTCTAAACGAGCCAATATATAGTTAGAGCAATATAATTGTTTAATCCGTAATCTTTCGGTAAACAACGACTAACATTCAACGCTACATGGGTTACAATGTAAGGTAGCGTGGTCCACTGAATTAAGAAGATCAGGTTGCCGGAATATACTACAGAACCCGCCCAATATTTGCAGTGGACCGTTCGGCGAAACCCCGCCACGCCAGGTCGATTAAAAGCACAATAAAAGCGGGGAAGGTACATAATCTTATAGTATGTTTTTGACCGCTTTGAATCGGGTTTAAATACAAACATGATGCGATTACATTTGATCTCTAATACAATGCCTTCTAAATTAATCCTTGATCAGTATATTTTTGTAAACATATCAACATCTTCATATGTTGTCTACTACCGATAACAAAAGCTTAATACTTTGTAATCTTTTAATTTCAGAACCGGCGGCAAGTAATATGTAGCCTTTATCATCGACGGGGAACATGTCTCGTGCAGTATGGAACGAAAATCTCGAATTTCCTCGCACATTACGTCAACAAGCCACGTGACAATTATTACGCGTGTTCACATATTCAAATTGCACTCAGTTTGTTCGAGAATGTTTCTCATCCGTTATTTATTGAAAATAAATTATTAAGTTTGACTGAAATATGTTTTTATCATTATCTTTATATTATAATATTGTAAACTCAGCTTCTACATGTGTTTTAAAGGACTTCTTTAAATACTGTATATATCGAGAGGTGAATGGGAAAACAAAACCAAATCTGTGCTTCTTCATTTATATGCACTAAGGGACACATCATCCTCGATATTATTATACATTTCTCATTAATGGCAGATCTTTGGCCATATTCATCACCGATCTAACCCCTTGGGTCCTATTTGGTTCTATATTGAAACTGTTCATCTTTCAATTTAGACAGTCCATTAACTGATAAAAAGGAGGTGCATAAAAAGATATATTGACGAATGAAAATTGCTTTAGATATCTATGATGAAAACGCGAGGAATAGAAACGGTATTTATTTTGATATTTACCAATTAATGCTTTCTGGTGTGAGATGGTAAGTGTGGATTTATCGACACGATGAAAGCGATATCGACCGAGGGCACAGCCCGAAGATTGATAACGCTATTATCAGGTCTATAAATTCCCATATCGACGAACCTAAAAGGCAAACATTGTTTTTGTTGTTAGTCCAGTTCTACCTATAGAGTAAAAATTAAATAAAAAATATCTGCCAGTCTTTGATCTTTTTTCGTACTATATAGTGTAAGCCGTCGGATTGTTTTGACGTCAAACCGTGTGACGTCACAGCTAGAGGTCAATGCATGTTTGGCTCCACCTTTGAGTCAGTTCGGCTTTTTATCATTGTTCATGTGAATACGTCTTAGACCAAAGGAAAGGACTTTTAAATATAGATTGTTATAATATTAATGATAATAAATCTAATGGAATATGGCTGATCATTTTCCCAGTAGTTGATTTTCTCAAAGACTACCTATATATACTCGTTTTCGCGGAGTAGAATTTTCGCTTCAATGTTTGTTGTTGTTTGTTTTGGGGTTCACGCCGTTTTACAGTTATTTCAGTCATGTAACGGCGGGCAGTTAACTAACCAGTGTTCCTGGTATTAATGTACCAGTAACTGTCTACGCAAATAACTGCCAACTTCCCCACCATGGAATTATCAGGAGGTGGAGGGACTATTGATTTCAGAACAATGTCGTTTATCAGATAGTCACGGAGAACAGAGCCCGCCCGAGGATCGAATCAACGACCCTGCGATCCGTAGACCGACGCTTCTAACCTACTGAGAGAAGGCGGGGGGCTTTTCGCTACAATGTTGATTAATGAAACTTCGCACAGTTGTAAATTAACATGTTGCCTTTAACATGGTGAAATAAAATGTGTAGGTCCGGGTGTGCTTATTTGTAAGATATTTGGACATGAGTAGTGAACCGCCAATTTTTCCCGCCTGATTTTAAGACATTATTTGAATTATCTAAACGTCGTCAGGTGTCTAAAATATCATATTTCAAACTTTAGAAAAGATCGTAACAGTGCATTGTAATAAATTTAACCTTTACATGTTTGCCATGTTGTAATAAAATGATTTTCATTTCCGTACGCCGAAGCGTGGCTTTTTTCTCGTTTTCCTTATAATAGACGTTACGCCTCACTCCTGATTATCAAACGTGCAGAACTACCTTACAGTCGAAGTGGTAAAATGCTTCAAAGAAAGCTGGACCATTGAGCAAATATTCAATAGTAGGACACGGTATTATCATATGTTATTTCAATCATTTTAAATTCTTCAGACGCAATATTACTATATTAATTTTAATCATATAAATATTTGATGTGATGTGGTGGAAATATAAATTTCACTTAAGGGTTGAAAAATGTATCACCTCTTAATCAGAAAAGTTAGACATATCAAAAGTGAAGTCGCGGAATGAGAAAAATGATCTCTCTAAGTGCGCGACAGGACACTCTTTATGGTTATTAATGTACTTCAACGTCAGTGAGCTCGAAAAATCGAAATTTACGTCCTGAACACATTTTTGTGCATAAAACATATTAAACACTGGGATGGACGTAGCTGCTTTGGATCGTTTATATGAGCCGTGCCATGAGAAAACCAACATATGGGTTTGTGACCAGCGTGATCCAGACAGCCTGCCCATCCGCGCAGGTCTGGTCAGGATCCATGCTGTTCGCTAACAGTTTCTCCAATTCAATAGGCTTTTAAAGCGAACAGCATGGAAGCCCTGACCAGGATCTGCGCGGATGCGCAGGCTGGTCTGGATCCATGCTGGTCGCAAACCCACTATGTTGGTTTTTCCTGCACGGCTCCATATTTGTTTATCAGTGACACAAAGTCCAACAAGGATGGAATGTACATGGTATATATGCATATCGGACCCATCTCTGTGGAAAATGAGAAAAACGTAGATCCTCTCTGTTCCGGCACAGGACACTCTTTGTGGTAAAAATGAACTTTAACGTTTCAGTGAGCTCGGAAATCGATATGTTCGTCCTGAAACAATTTGGTTTGTGCATGAAAAAGCATCGTGAACTCACGGACTGACGTAGCTATATTAACCTTTTTACAGAGAGTATTTTTCCTTAGCCAACGGGCAGACAATTTGTCGCGCATGCGCACTCTATGTAGGGCAAAAAGACTGGCCGCACATATAATTACGTTAGATTTATATTGCATTTCAATCTATGGATCAATAATTAGTTTGTTTTATAATAAAAATATCCACGCAAGACAAAGGAAAAATATTATGTAGATCTTTGCAAATGCACAGCTTGATTACTTTAAACTATGCGCATTATCATTGGTAAAACTATTTTTCAGGCAATTTTGATCTCGACAAATTTAGGTTATGAAAAATGAAAAAAAAAATTTCATGAATAATTAAATAAATAATTAAAGTTTTTGTTTTTTTTCCTAACATGATCTCCTCTCTCCCCACAGAACTTACCACTGTCGCAATTAGCCTTACATCAAACTTCTAATTAAATAAAGTCCCTTATGGTAGCCGGAAAGAGTAATGTTCTAATGGTAGCCGGAAGAGATTCCATAACTTCGGCGCAGTGATGAAAAACTACGATCACCGTTACCTCACAGTTTTGCTTTTTGAACAATAGTTGTTTTGAGTTTTCTTGGATCTCAAAGTTCTTGCTGGCTGATAGAGTTCTAGCAAGGCTTTACATAGATCGGTGCACTTGGTCAGGCAATGCTTTGTATGTGTGAACTAGAATCTTAATGTCCACTTTGTGAGTAACTGGTATTCCTATGCAATTTCTTTAAGACCGGTTGTAATGTGATCATAACGCGATATTCTCTTATGATTCGATGAGTGTTGTGAAGATTTTGAAAGTTTATCAGCAAGGACTTCGGAACACCATAAAGGGCGCTTGCTATAAGAAAGGCGCTGAAGTGACGAGTGAATTTTACTTGCGTTTTTGTTGCATCTTTATTAGACATTTCCTGATTGGTCTATTTGACGTAGCTATCAGTATCTGATCTAACAAAACTGAGTTTGTGTTTTTTCCATGCTCATTTTGGAGTCTGAGAAAAAGCTCCAAGATCTCTTACACATTTAGATGGTTTAATGTTCTCAGTTTCACAGGAAACCAATTCATATGTTTTCGTTTCTTTGAGGGTAAATACAATGACTTCAGTTTTTTCTCGGCATTGATTTTCAACAGGTTGCTGTTATCCAAGATAATCTTTTACCAGACAATATTTCAACACACGTAAAGCCTCATTCTGATAGACCGGGTTTGTTGGTTTGAAAGACAAATAAAGTTGCCCACGTCGGCGTAAAAATTGTGATTTTGGTCCATTGTTTCTTTGCATTATTGTACCAAATGGTTTTAAGTGTACATTGTGAAAATTTTGGTCGAGAACGGACTATTGTGGGACACTGTATGTATTTGCACTGGTATTGACAATTCACTATCTATGGTCTCAGTTTGGTAGCGGTCGCTCAGATATGAAGTTATCCATTCGAGTGGTTTCCCTGCGTTACCAAAGTGGGGCCGTGGAGCGGTGCTGCAATAGTGTTTGTGGTCTGCTGGTTAACGAAAGCAGTTGATAGGTCAAGGACATACTAACTTGTTAATCATTTTGGTCAAGGGGTAGTTGAGAATGTCATTTTTGAACCATCAGTAATTGAGTCTCAGTGGTGGGAAAATTTTCTGTATGCAGACTGGTGTTCGTGACGCGGAGATGTTCAAGTGGCTTTCCAAACGAGCATCGATACCTTTTCAAGTATATTAGACACGTACTGTAATTTAGAGTCAGGTCTATAGTTCTTCAAGAACGCATTTGCATATAGATCTGGACTTTTTGATAAGTGGTCTTATCAAAGAACGTTTGAAGGATTTCGGGTTCATATGTCTTTCTCCAAAGAATAAATTGATTATTGTAGTGAGAGATGGTAGCAGTTCTTCAAGCATTCTTTCAAAAGCCATATCGGAAGTGGATTTTAGCCACACGATTTACTTGCAGATTTTTGAATAACCTTTTTCTCATCCTGTGAGACTGGAGTAAATTCAAAAAGTTTATCTATTTGCATGTTCGAAATTTCCTCGGTGGTAACGGACACTTGTTTGGTATTAGTTTCTGGCCAATTTTATTTCTTATTACTATCAATTTAATCGATAGATAAGAAAATCGCTGGAATTTTGCGCTAGTTCTTTAGAAGAGGGCAGAGGATGTTGGCAGGGCGGCCTTTCGGCTGTGTACCAGAAGATTCTTTGTCACTTTGAAATAATGTTTTCTGATCGCGTCCCGCAGGACTCTATCTTTTCAGAGTAGAATTTAACACGTGTTTGTTTCAAAAAATTTATACACGAAGCATATTGATTTCTGTATATCCCAATGATCTAGTGTCAGATTTGTTTTTCTCCATGTGCGTTCAAGTTTTCGTTTCATTGTTTGGCTTCATGTAATTTTCATTATACCATGGGACATGTCGGGTCTCTAAGCACTATTGTTTTTGTAAGCCAAGGGGCGTTGCTGGGTTCAACGAGTGATACCCAAACTTTTGTTTAATGTTTCCACGTGCTCGCCAACATCAGAAAATTAACGTGTTCGTGTCGAGAATATCCAAAGCTTTTTATTTCGTTTTTAAACAACGGATCTCAACTCGAAAGGTCACGGTTTTATTGGAGCAGGTTTTTCTGCGAGAATATGAAATGTTCACAGCGAAATGGTTACGAGATATCTTCCCATCGAATAGATATCCTGGGTCAGTAACTTCTATACTTGATACAATATTTTTCAGTGTCTTTGTGATTAAGAACATCCAAAGTATGTCCTTCAACATGTGTTTTTTATGTTTATTTTTTGATTCACGAAACAAGCTCCGCCATGTGATTATTAATCGGAATGCGTATCTTATTATGGCATTGATGACCCGAATTCATTAAAAGCATATACAATCAAAGCCATTCTTATATGCTTCAGTTACTTTCATGATTACACGCTCTAATTAGGACACACCTCGAAATTAAGTTAGGGTCTTATTACCTAGGTATACCTATGTTTTATCTCATGGGGTTTCATTTGCCATTATAGTCTGGAATAATTTCCGGTGTATTACTTAAAAACTGCAACTTCATGTGAAATGAGTTGCGACCCCTAAAGTATGTAGATGTCATTCCAAATCGGAGAAAAATATATAAACAATTATTTGAAGTTGAGGGAGAAAAAAGATAAAATGAAAGAAATATGACATTTTTAAATGTAAAGAACAGTTTTATATTGTTATGATGTGTGGGAATAGACTTGAAATGCTGTTCTTTTTTGACGCAATTAAGAAGAAAGAAAAGCAGGCTTTTCAGTAAGATATGATTAAACATACATAATTGAGCGTGCATGAGAAAACCAACCCCATTTTTTTAGTGGGTATGCGACCAGCATGGATCCAGACCAGCCTGCGCATCCGCGCAGTCTGGTCAGGCTCCATGCTGTTCGCTTTTAAAGCCTATTGGAATTGGAGAAACTATTAGCGAACAGCATGGATCCTGACCAGACTGCGCGGATTAGCAGGCTGGTCTGGATCCATGCTGGTCGCATACCCACTATGTTGGTTTTCCCATGGCACGGCTCATATCTTTAATCAAATCATACTGTATAATAAATTACTTGACTGAAATAATTTTTATAGCGGCAAAACAATTCGTCATTTAATGATAATTTTATATAGGTTTTCCCATCGTTGAGTGTTATTTTGCCACACGTAAAGAGCGCATGCGTGTTAAAATCAAAACATCAGTGAAATAGAATAGCAACCGATAGCTTTTGTAAAACGGTCTATACAGAAAGACGGTGAAAATAAAAGATTCACATTACACACAATGTTTAATAAGGCAAATGTCAGCCACAGTTAAGGTTATAACACACTAAATAGCCACCACTATATAGGCCTAACTAAACTAAAGGAACCAGCGTGGGAGCCATCTGGTCTAGTCGCGTAATGGCTGCCAGGTATTTGAACACTAATTTTTCACTTGGCATGGCAACAGAGATCTAAATTGAGGCTAGTTTTGTTTAAATTTCATTGTGGATGTATTGTTGACATTTTGGTAGGAAAATGGAGGCAGGCTGTATTGGTGAAGTCAGCTCCATTTTAGTATGAGTATACTTCCAGGTCACAGCAGTGTGATTTGATGTCAGTTTACAGTAATAAATGTGACAGAGAAATCTTTCTTAGAAGATACATGACCCCTACTTTCTTCATTTATATCAGTTTTACATAACTCTTTAAAATGAGTAAGGATTTGTTCTCTGAAATGGGTCTAGCTATGTTTGGTAGCTCTTTGAAAAAGGTCAGTTTTATATAGAATATATAGGGAAACTATTTAGGCTATTGTGACCTATAGAAATGTGGCAAAAATGAGATTTGTCCATATTGATATAAATGAACTAGTTTGGTCAGATTTTGGTAAAAAATGAGCATTTCATTGAAATTTTGCTGCAAAAATTGGTAAAACCCAAAAAATCACATTTCACTGTCTTGGGGGTATTTTTTTTTTTAAATGCAAATTGCTCTCTAAATTATGCCATCTATACCTTTCAGAGGGACATTTGGTATATTTCAAAGTGTTAATGTTAATTTGCTTGCAATTATGGTGAAAATTTATGAAATAGGGCAAAAACCAGCTCTGGCTACAAGAACTGGTTAAAAATTATGTCGCGACACAGTTGAAGGAAAATTGGCGCAGGGACACGCGTTACTGAAAATGCCATAAAACCTGGAAAACTGATTTAATCAAGCTGAAACTTGGTATTTTTCATGCAGATGTGTTACTGGTACTATTACAAAATGAAATTGAGACTATTACAGAAAAACGTTTTTCTTATAGGCCTAACTAAACTAAAGGAACCAGCGTGGAGCCATCTGGTCAGTCGCGTAATGGCTGCCAGGTATTTGAACACTAATTTTTCACTTGGCATGGCAACAGAGATCTAAATTGAGGCTAGTTTTTGTTTAAATTTCATTGTGGATGTATTGTTGACATTTTGGTAGGAAAAATGGGAGAGCAGGCTGTATTTGGTGAAGTCAAGCTCCATTTTAGTATGAGTAGTACTTCCAGGTCACAGCAGTGTGATTTTGATGTCAGTTTACAGTAAGTAAATGTGACCAGAGAAATCTTTCTTAGAAGATACATGACCCCTACTTTTCTCTTCATTTTATATCAGTTTTATCATAACTCTTTAAAATGAGGTAAGGATTTGTTCTCTGAAATGGGTCTAGCTATGTTTGGTAGCTCTTTGAAAAAGGTCAGTTTTATATAGAATATATAGGGGAAACTATTTAGGCTATTGTGACCTATTAAAAAAATTTGGGCAAAACAATGAGAATTTTCAATATTTTAAACTTACTTTTGTAGGCACATTTTGGTAAAAACAATGAGCATTTCATGAATTTGTGCAGAAAAAATTGGTAAAAACACCAACAAATAAATCACATTTTCACTGTGTTGGGGTTTTTTTGATAATTTAAATGCAAATTTGCTCTCTATATTACATGCAATGCTAATACTTTCAAGTGGGACATTTGATTCAATATTTCAAGTGTTAATGTGATAATCTTGCTTGCAAAATATGTGAAAAATTAATGAAATAGGCAACAAACCAGCTCTGGCTACATTAGTACTGTGTTAAAAATTATGTCGCGACTAATTTTGAAGAAATTGGCGCAGAGGGAACGACAATACTGAAGCAATTAATCCCTCAAAACTGGAAAACTGATTTGAATAAAGCTAAAACTTGTCCATCAATTTCATGCATCTTTCGTCATTTGGTACTGATACAAATGAAATTGGACTATTCAGAACAACATTTTCTTAAGGATAAACTAAAGAACCACGTGAATCATATGTCTTATCCGCGAATAAGTGCCAGTATTCTGAAACACACAAATTTTATATCACTTCACGGCAACAGAATCTAAATTGAGTGTAATGGTTTTTTGTTTAAATTATCATTTGGATTATGTTGAACTTTTGGTAGATATAAATGAGAGAAGGCAGCTGCTTTTGTGAGTCAAGCTCCTTATTTTTAGTATGAGTATACCTTCCCGGTCACGCAGTTGTGATTTTGTTGTCAGTTTACAGTAAGTAAATGTGACCAGAAATCTTTCTTAGAAGATACTGACCCCTACTTTTCTCTTCATTTTATATCAGTTTTATCATAACTCTTTAAAGAGTAAGGATTTTGTTCTCTGAAATGGTCTAGCTATGTTTGGTAGCTCTTTGAAAAAGGTCAGTTTATATATAGAATATATAGGGAAACTATTTAGGCTATTGTGACCTATATTCTATATAAAATGGAACACGTGTTTTCACAATGCTGCAATAACACACCTAACCCATTTTAAATTTCTTTAAACTTTTTAAATATTTTCTTGCTAGAGCAACATTTCATACTGTAAAAATATTCAAAGAAAAGTAGGGGTCATGTTTGATGCAAGAAAAATATTTCTGGTCAAACGGAACACCGTAAATTTTTACACTGAAATACAATCACAATTAGGGTAGGGTGTTGAATAATTTCACATGTTAAATCAGTTTGGATGTCTTTTTTTCAAAAGCAAATGTACCAGTATGTCAAAAGTATAAATATGCAAATTGATTTCAACCAATATATAGCAATGATTTCAAGGAAAAATCCTTCTTACAGCAAAAAAAAAAAAAAAAAACAAACTGAGAACTATTTGAATCCGCCATTTTTTCAGGCTATTTAGTGTCTGTATGCCTTAAACTGATGAGCGCTACGCTACGCTAAATTTCTAACTGGCCAGAAGGTGTAACGATACAATATCTGAAGCAATTTAATCCCCTTCCTCAATACGAAAATATTGATTTGATAAAAGCTTTAAAAATGCGTTGTCCAAAATCAAATGTTCATAGCTTCTTTCGTCATTTTTGGTTGATAAAAATTTGATATTCGAGACACACATTTAAAAGATTAAATCATATAATTTCTTATGTTATTTCCGCGAATTATGCCAATATAATCTGAAACACACAAAATATTTATGAAAATACTTACGGAACTTTTAGAAATATAAATACTGAAAAAAAAGTGATAATGTGACATAATTATGCATATATAAGTTATGATATAATAAGTCATTTGGAATAATACGATTCCCGAGACTGCCTCTTTAACAATATAACATTATGATAGACCGAAGGCATAAACTCGCTTTCGACTCCAAGCTGCTTTAATGACTTTTTAACGCTGAGATGAGCATCAATACCATTATCGCTCGTGCACTATTTGAATCTATTGTTTGTTTTTGCGACTTGCAAATTCTTCAAAGATGTTTCTCTGTTACGCCTCGGCTATTATTCTCGGCTATTATTTTCTTTTGTTGCGTACTGTGTTTCAAAGGATATTCTAAAGATTTCGTGTAAAGTATGGGAGTGTCATGAAATACGCTTAGCATATACGTATAAGTTAGATAATACATAAAAGTGTGTTACCGGCTGGTATCATCATGCGCGGGGGAATCTCAGGGAACGTAATTTGGGTAGCAAACGAGCCTCGTAGAGGCGAGTTTGCTATCAAATTACGTTCCCTGAGATTCTCCCAAGCATGATGATACTCGCCGGTAACACACGCGTATGTATTGTCTAACTGATTTATTGCATGATTAAAAACAGTAAACTGAACACATTTTTTAAATATCTTAAATTTAAAATATTTAAAAATATTTCCCCTCTTGAGCCTCCCTTAGAAACATTCCATGGTAAACCCCCAACTACCATATAAAAGCCAGAAGATGGCGCTGGGCAGGTTTTTTTACATAAATTATGCATGCTTCACATCAGAGATCCCTTTTTCAAAATTTTAAATAAACTACTAAAAAAAAAGGTATAAAAAGTGTATAAATACGCATTGAAACATTCTTTATCAATTGGTGTAATTGTTTTTCAAAACAAAAAGTTGTGAAATAGAGTTTCAAAAATAATTTAAACTTAAACTGCTAAAAATTTGAATTTGCTGGGAGGTGGGCGGGGGTGGGGGGGGGGGGGGGGGGGGGAAAGCGCTACGGAGGTCATGAACCCTGGAGAAATAGGGAATGTAAACAAACCCCACGTGGCTAATTTTATCAACAAACGTTTCATGTATCTATGAAATTAACACCTAGAGCATATTGTAAAACTTTGCCAGAAACGTAATTTGAATTTTTAAACTGAATAGAATGTCATAGGTCATAAAATAAGAATTGTCAAAGGTCTATAGTATCAATACAATTTATATATTATATTCTAATATTTTATGATGCATTCTCCTCTACGACCTATACATCCCAATACAATAATCTAATGACGGATGCCGTACCATACTAATCCTATAACGTCAGTAGATTATTGTATTGGGATGTTCTATTTCCTTCAACTTCAATTTCGTTTTCATTACAAGATCCTACTATTCTTTCATACAATTCATTCCTAGGGCTTTGTTCATGGGAGTCTCTGGTCTGCCCTGCGACAGAGACATCTACCCGTTTAAAGGTTTGTCCTTCTTGTCGGTCTCTTTGTCTTTCTTATCAGACTTTTCAGATTTCTGTTCAGACTTCTCTTTCGGGGTTCTTTCATTTTCTGATTGAAGTTTGTTTCTATTTCTATTTTGATGCGATGGACTTCGATATCCTCTACCTCTGTACCGTGCACTATAACCAGCATTTCCTCTGAATCTGGCTCTACCTCTTGACTGCGAGAAACCACTATTGTATCTTTTCTCCTCTGAATTCTGGCGTCTTTTCAACTCCTTTACCTCCTCTTCCAATGCTTTCATTTTCTCCAGTATCATGTCTAATTTCGAGTCTGTTTCTGAAGTCCTTATCGGTTGGTGTATTTTCGGCTGTGTTGTTTTATCTTCTGTTATTTCACCTGGACTTGCTTCTTTCCTATTTTCTTTTCCTGTATCTATTTCAACTTCCTCCAATCTTGCCTTTTTCCTTAACTTCTCGAAAGAATCGCTAGACTCATAAGTCACTCTTGTCGCATTCTTCAATCTTTCTGAAAATAATCCTCTCCAAAATCTCTCTTTTAGTTTGCCATCTTTTCTAGATTCATCAACTTCTCCTTTATCAACGGCTTGATAGAAAAGTGTTTCAATTCTGATTCCCCAATCTGTACAAGATTCATTTGATGACTGTTTTGCTGAATAGAAATCATAAATAAGAGAATCTCCACTTTTTACATTTCCATATACGGATTCTATTTTTCTTAGAATTTCTCTTGCAGAAGCACCAGGCTGTAAGGTAAGTAAAACTCTTCTAGTCTTTCCTTTGAGAGAATTCCGAACTAACTGGGCTATCAGGTAATCTGGGTATAATCCTGATTTCAATAAACAAGATACTTCTAACTTCCATTCCTCGAACTGATTGCCTTCAAACGATGGTAAGTATGGCTTTCCGAGGATAGTCTTCTCAAGCTTTGCGAACACATCTGTTTCACTTGGAATCTTGTTTTCTTTCTCAACACTGGGGGTTTTATCTTTCTCTTCTTTTTCGTGTATTCTCTTTTGTATCTCCTCTTCTTCTTTGTTCAGTTCTCTCAATCTTTCCTTCATCCGCTGATCTTCTAATTCTTCACAACTCTTTATCTATTATCAAGCCATTATCTAATAGATAGATTGATAGGCATTGTACTGTAATAAATATATTATATATATATTCCAGGTACGTTCCATATAATATTTAATACACACTATATATGTAATGTCTTAGTTAAGTCATACATTGTTTTATACTGCGATTGTAATATGCTTTTAATGAGAAATCGTATGTAATGTTTTACGTGGACCCTTTTGTTATTGTTGTCCGCCATTATCTAATAGATAGATTGATAGGCATTGTACTGTAATAAATATATTATATATATATTCCAGACTTCCTCATACAGAACCCATTGCACATAAAAGTCCCCCGTGACAAGAATATCATAATCATTTTTGCAGTTATATTTTTATGTTACTTAAAAAATCAAGTTTTAAATCAAGATGTAGAGAACTAAACTACAGAAATACAGTAATAAATTATTTCAAATAGCTGATCATTTTCAACACATTATCACAGCAACACTTGCTAATTTCTGTGTATTGTTCTACACCCCAGACAGAGAAAACTGTGAGCGATACCTGTGTGCAACGGAATTTAGAGCACGGCTAACCGTGGCGATACCAGAATTTAGAAAACACAAAATTTCAAAGGAAATTGCCGCAGTCATGCAATAAATTTAGATAGAGAATAATAGGTTAGTGCCGTAGATGAGAAAGTTTATCTGGCGAGGTGGAGGAGGTTATCGGGTGAGCCGAAGGCAAACCTGATAACGTTCGGAACCGAGTCAGATAAACTTTCTCCATCTTAGGCACTAACCTATTATTCTATTTATCTTGTCATTACTTCATTTTCCGATGTCTCGCAATTTATTTTACAAAAATAAGTGTGCGACAACCGCTTTAATGACATCATATTGTAATGACGTCACTTATATAATGACGTGATTACCGGCAAAATCGCAATAACTTCTTCGTTTTTGAATAAAAACTCATTATTTGACCACTCATTTTCTTAGTTCGGACATTTCCAACACAATGATGATGGTTTCGTTGCAAACTTTCTTATGACAACAATATCGATCATAAGGTCACATGATCAACTGACCGTATATCACTGGTCACATGATCAACTGACGGTATATCAAGAAAGATATACGGCACCCTGATATCGGGTCGAAAATACATCAAGTGACAGGATAAATATGAAACTTATCAAACGTTCGTATATTGAAGACACACAAATGAACTTGACACATATGAGTCGCGCCATGAGAAAACCAAACTTTGTATTTTTTATTTGCTGGTTCTTTTTTCCTGGTAGTCTTTATTAATATCAGTAAGAAAGATGTCCATTTCAATATTTGCAACTAAAGTGCGTTAAACATTTGAGCCGTACCATAGGAAAACCAACATAGTGCATTTGCGACCAGCATGGATCCAAACCATCCTGCGCATCCACGCGGTCTGGTCAGGATCCATGCTGTTCGCTAACGGTTTTTTAATTACAGTAGGAGTTAAAAGCGAACAGCATGGATCCTGACATGACCGCGCGGATGCGCAAGCTGGTCTTGATCCATGCTGATCGCAAGTGAACTATGTTGGTTTTCTCATGGCGCGGCTCATAGTCTGTTTTATATAAATCATTGGAGACCTTTTGCTTCAGCTTGAATGTTTCATATGGCATCGTCTCTCGCTAATCAGTTTTGTTTTAAAACATTTTAAATAGTTTATCGAAACATGTGCATAAATAAGTCATTTAATATTTTGTTGTATTTATACCCAATATTTCGAGTTCGTATCGGAAAAAATTAAGATATGGTCGTCTCTGATAATATTTCCTTGGAGAACTACATTAATGTTTGAGCTTAGCAAGTTACAAGAATTTTCGATGTACTTTGTGAATCAACATTTGATCGAATACTTTCATCATTCGATTCATTTTGTTTCGATGGAAAGTTTTCCTCTGACAAATAAATTTTTCTAAAGCTACAACATTTGTACACGACTGAACCAAACAAACAGTTTTAATAGTCCGTCAAAAGATATACATAATCAACCTACGCGTGTCATGTATATATGACAAGATACCCGATTTATTGAATTTAATCAAACGTTTCACTATTCTGTAAACTAATACGGTATTTCGAGTTTAACTTTCCATTTGAATCAACTCAGTTTTGAAAAACAAAACAAAACACAATAACAACGTTCACCGCTAAGTAAGTATTTATTTCTTGTGATATTTTTTATGCAAAGTAGACCAACTCCAATGAGTCCAATTACTATTTATGAAGTTTGTCTATGGATTAATATCCTTATACAATATACTAACGGTCAGAGGTAAAAGATTTATATTTCAAACGCAGATTAACTTAGTCTTTAACAAAATTTATGCTCATTTTAGCAAATGATGATATGTAATAGTTATAGTATGTGTGAGAGTGTGTTACCAGGATATATCAGAGCTAGGGGTACATCGAGGGTATTTTTCTCTGCACATATCGTCGAGGCCGGTAGGCCGAGTCAGATATGTGAAGAGAAAAATAACGAAATGTACCCCTAGCTCTGATATATCCTGGTAACACACGAGCATTACATATTATAACTGTTTTATCGCATAGTTTATCATTAAAATTTATATATTATTTTCATTTAAATTTGTTTATTATTATTTTTACTATTTTGATTCCCTTTCTGCGCCTCGCTGACTGAAACACTAAAACTTCTGTTTTAGAAAATGTGTTCCCCAGATAAAAGTACCCAACAAATTTCTGCATTGGTTTTAAATCTTTGCATTTCATTGGCCAGACATATTGTAAAACTTGTTGTTGTTTTTTTGTAAAAAAAATCAAAGAAAAAGAAACATTTGAGAAATCTCAGAATTTCTTATATTTCATGTATTTCTGAATTTGGCAATAACTATCAAGTTTTTGAAATACTCTAGTTTATTTATTCTTTTACTTTATAAATGTAGGTGTTTGTGACAATTCTTTCTCTGTGAACTGTAAATTGGAGCTAAAATCATCTTTTCTTTGAAAGGAAAAAATTATACTCCCTTGATAGGACCTAAATAGAGAAAAAGTGTTCCGATATATATCGGATCAGTTTTACTGTGCTGATATATATCGGAACACTTTTTTTCTTATGAAACTCCATAGAGATTTCCGTGTTGATATATATCGCAACAGTTTTGTAAGATATCAGCACAGTTTTGTAGTAATAATGTGTGTTACTATGTATAACATGCTGCAAAGATCAAAGGAAAATTGCCGCACTATGCGATAAAGAGAATAATAGGTTAGTGCCGTAGATGAGAAAGTTTATCTGGCGAGGTGGAGGAGGTTATCGGGTGAGCCGAAGGCGAACCTGATAACGTTCGGAACCGAGCCAGATAAACTTTCTCCATCTTAGGCACTAACCTATTATTCTATTTATCTTGTCATTACTTCATTTTCCGATATCTGGCAATTTATTTTACAAAAATAAGTGTGCGACAACCGCTTTAATGACGTCATATTCGTAATGACGTCACTTATATAATGACGTGATTACCGACAAAATCGCAATAACTTCTTCGTTTTTGAATAAAAACTCATTATTTGACCACTCATTTTCTTAGTTCGGACATTTCCAACACAATGATCACTGGTCACATGATCAACTGACGGTATATCAAGAAAGATATACGGCACCCTGATATCGGGTCGAAAATACTGCAAGTGACAGGATAAATGTGTTTATATAACTAATTGTACTAGACAGAACAAATCAGAAAGGACGAAACCCATAATTTCATGTTGACGAGATGGTATCTCGAACCTTCGCTATGTCGTCCATTCTACAGGTAGAGAAGCAACTTGGACAGTAAAAATGTGCCCACATCTGATGTTCCCAAATGTAATCAGATTTGTATTCATTTAGTAGTTTCATGCCATTGGAGTACACCAATTAAATATTTTAGTTAACTATCGACGACTTTTCGTTATTTCGTTGATTTTGCAAAGATAGCTGTAAATCAATGACAAATACGTTACGCTGCGAATTTTCCTTCAAAAATATTTAGATATAACTCGTAGCAATATTTGTGTCCGTTATTTACGAACTAGAAGAAGAAGACGACGATTCGAGCGTGTTATTGAATTATATCGATTTAAAGTTAAGTCTATAAATGGCATCTGGTGACAATTAAATTTTAACATTCTTCCTGTAGAGATGCTTTATTTATTGTACATATCTGGTGCTGCATATTTCCGTTCTGAGATACCGACCAAAGGCTGCATCCGCTTTGTAACCTATACAGTCACGGATGATAATTTTATCCTTGCATAAAACTTTATGTAAATTTAATCAGTTTAAACAGTTTTAAAGGTCCTAGACATTGATCGCGGTGAGACGGGGTGCAAAGCACGTTAAGTTGCAAAATGAATCATAGGGCTTAACATTTCATTTGTATAAAGAGTATCGGGTATCGATTTTTTTACATGATAATGTTTGCAATTTTAGAAAAAGGCGTAAGGGACTGAGTGAACCAGGCAGAATTGTGTTCTGTCGGCACCTCACTACATTTTCACGTTGTGAATGACAGGGTGCCGTGTAAGGCTTAAGTTTTCATTGTACATATATATATCGATTATATTGAAGAAAGGGTGAGTTACGCTTATTTCACATATATTCAATATTAAAGAAATTACCACATGTCGAGAAATGCAACAATTGTAAATGTATAAAATATTCACCGTTACTGTAGGCACTGGAAATATATAAATAAAACATGTGTAACAGCCGACCTCGGTTAAAATCAGCTGAACAGTCTTGCTTCTTCCTATATTTCCAGCATTTTAATGGTGTTTTATGTAAGAATAGCGATAGCACACGCTTGTTTCGCGAAACAGCATCTGAAGAATCTC
Organism: Mercenaria mercenaria; assembly: GCF_021730395.1. Lineage (NCBI taxonomy): Eukaryota > Metazoa > Mollusca > Bivalvia > Venerida > Veneridae > Mercenaria > Mercenaria mercenaria. The sequence continues at coordinate 67,820,188 of NC_069375.1, forward strand.
TCTGGCCATGTTGGTGCACAAACCATTCACTCGGGATTCTGCAGATGTTGTTACACGAAAAAGCCATACATTCAGTACGTAATTACTCAAGACAGGTTTAAAACGAACGTGTTCGCCCAGATTCATTATTCTTAGAGTTTTTTCTTTGGTATAAATTGCAATACTGCGCACTACGTCATGTCGCCACTACCTAAATGCTGACTCAGCGAATGAAGGAGTGAGAGCACTTTTCGGGTAGTCATTGAACACCCCTCGCATTGATCTTGTTGATAGTTACTACATCCATGTCTTTATTAAAGTATTATTGTTGCCGTCTTATTTATAAAAGAATATTGAGCGAATTGAAAATTGTTCATAAAGGTCCTAAAATAAACTTGAGGATTAACTTTAACCCTTTACCTTGCTAAATTTCTATAATGAACTTGTCCATCTTTTAATTTGGACAGTACCATTAACTGTTAAAAGGTGTGCATACCATAAAGATACTGACCGAATGGCTATGAGTGCAGATAATGATCAGCACGGATGAGCAGGCTGATCTTGATCTGCACTAGTCGCAAAGGCAGAATCATTCGTGTCCAGCACGATAAGGGTTAACTTCTCTGCCACAGGAAAGTTTTTATATACATCTACTTGTATTCTAAGTGTGTCAAGAAATGCAATATATAAAAACAACAGCAAGAACAGATCAGATATCAGTACATTTATCTATTGTCGTGTTTTATCTCACAACAGAAAGAAAATTAAGAAAAAACAAATAAACGTACCAACAAAACGCATAAACAATCTTTAGAATGTATTTTGGTGTTACAACGTGATTTAATCGTTATCTTTTCATTTATCGCTTAAAGTTGATAAAGTGAGAGAGGAATAACATTATTTAGTTTGTCTATGAAAACGTATCATACAATAATAAATCGATATATAGGGTTTCAATTTTAAGACTTTGGAATACGATTTCCTTAACGAATGTTACTTTTTCTGTCTTCTTAAGTTTTGTATTGTATCAATAAGGCATGATAATTTAATTTCAAAGGTCTTCTCTTATCCTTCATTTAATACTTGCTGAATAAGGCGATGAAGAGGAGAAATTGGTAATTTCTTTGACATTTTCATGTAGCATGTAAACAAAACCTGACATGCAGGAAAAGTCACTGCGCAGAGGTAACCTCGAAACTTGTGCGTATTGCAGGACAAACAGAGACATTTCTTGAAACATTTCTCTAGTGTATGTACTGAGAGATGGGCTGTTTCAAAGAAGATGGTAAAAATAACTCAATAAACGACCAACTAGAGTTCGTAGCGGTATAAAATCGATGAAAACATGATCCACACAGCAGGTGCGCGTGACGTATATACCTATCATTGGTTAGTTAAGCAAACTTTAGTTTCAGAATTACAATATTCAAACTAATAAATAACAAGCTGAAGTGGAAGAAGTGACAGTGTTGCATTAAAGAAGGCATGGGAAAGGGCGCGGAATGTAAAAATTAAATATATTCGATCAGAATGCAGTACTTATTTGTGGGTTTAGTTTGCCGAAACTATAGGACTTTAATTTTTAAAGTAGGTGATTTTTATGTGTTAAAGGAGAAAAGTTATTCATGCAAGTATTTGTTATTTTGATTCCGGTACATTTTTAATTACCATTCTATTGTTCTTGGAAACGGTAAACATGTATTAAATATCCATAACCAGGGCCCAGAAATCAACAATATTACTAAAAGCACATACTGAAGATTTTTAAACGATTTTTTATCTCTCGTTGTTACAACCATGAAATTACCAAAAATGTTCATATAACTTTAACATTTGGAAAACAGGAGCACAGTTTCAAGAATAATAACTTTACGTTCGGGTTATTTTGAGTACAGGTCCACACATTTGGAGTACGGATGAGTACGAACGTAGTGTCAAGATTTCAAGCTGTTTATATATATTCGTCCAGAAATTAGATAAGTTTTAAAACATAGCGGCTGATGCTTACCAAAATCATAAATATGATTCCTAAAAGCAAACAATTGCACAAGTTACACGCGATTCTTGAACATTCACGGCTGTCTACAAAACCTGAAACGACGCTGAGTTCTAAAGTGGAGTATACAAGGGAAGAAGCGACGTTAGTAACTGATACAGAAAAACATTCTATGATTTAGATTGCATCTTTTATCTATGCTACAAGAAGAGGTTTTTATGAACAAGACGCACAAACCAGATGTCAGTCTGCGCAGAAATACATATACGTCCCTATGAAAGCATTTAAAAAAAAACGGGTATTAACAGCACGTAAATTGCCCTGTTTGCACACTATACTTCTCCCGTTAATACATGGGCGGATCCAGTGAAAAAAGTAGTTTTTATGCAAGAATGTTTTTAAATACGTTTTGCCATGACATGCACCACACAATATCCATATCCTTAATGACGAAATCGGGACTAATGTTCGAGGAATCGTCAGTCTGTTCGGCGTTATATGACATACATGTATTTATTTTTTAATGTCTAGATGCCCTTGACTGAAAATAATACTTCCAAAATTGTATTTTGTTGAATCAGTGCTATATATTTTATCAACAATAACCACATTCCGCTTGTTAATATTAGAGATTTTCAGCTTACTTCGACGCGTACTGCGGACCACAGACTGCGAACTTACTATAGGGGTTTTCTCAAATTGTATGTAAGTGTTTGTTGCAAAACTGAACAGTGGCATATTTAGCATCCGGTTCTAATGCCGTAATACTGTTTCCATTTAAAGTATCCGAGAAAAGACAGTTATGAGATTTATTAATATCCGTTGTATTGTATATATGAATTACCGATATACATATATTTTGTCTTACAAGCATTCGTAACAGCGTGGGCGCATTAAAAAAAACACTTTTACCTTTTATACCTTTTTTATTAACGTATCTATTATATTCAAATCTTTTGACTACCGTATTTATAAACAGGACATCGCAAGCTTATTCTTTTTTATCTGAAGTGTAGCAACTTATTTAAACGCTTGTAGTCAATTTCGTGAGGTTCTATACGGAATTCCGTTAGGGCCATCGCCTTTGTATGTGTTGATCGTTGAAACGCGATACTCGATAGTACGATGATGAAAACGCGAAATCACGAAACTACGATAACGAAAACGCGACAACACGATGATGATAACGCGATACTACGATAACGAAAACGCGATAATACGATAGTACGATGATGATAATGCGATACACTATCGCGTTTTCATCATCGTACTGTCGCGTTTTCACCATCGTACTGTCGTATTATCGCGTTTTCGTTATCGTAGTATCGTGATTTCGCAATATCATTATCGTACTATCGCGTTATCACCATCGTACTGTCGCGTTATCACCATCGTACTGTCGCGTTATCACCATCGTACTGTCGCATTATCATCATCGTACTGTCGCGTTATCACCATCGTACTATCGCGTTATCACCATCGTACTGTCGCGTTATCATTATCGCACCATCGCCTTCCGGTGCGCATGTGCATGCTAAAAATGAGAAGATTAGAAGTTACACTTTTAGAACTACAGCTCCTGCTCTAGCGATAGGGCGATATGCAGATTCGAACGCGGATGCTAGTGTGTGAAAATCTTGATTTGTATTGATGATCCTCATATAGCTACAGCTGCTAGTAAGTCAAAAGCCAAAAAATAATTAACATTTTTCCATGCTTTTTTAGCTTTCGTCAATTTAAGAGTCATTTACAGAAAACGAATTTAGGGAGACAAAGCGTGTTGGATGTTGAACAGGTTCAGAATGCTGTGCAGATATAATTTCACTGCATTTCTCATTCCTGTAAAAACATAAATAAAATGTCTGAGTAAGGGGGCGTTAACTCACTTTTGGTTGTAAACTGCTTTACTTTTTATTTTATTTTTGCAGAAAATTGCCAGACTTTGATGCATTAAAAGAAACTATGTGCCATGAAAACTGCAAACAATATTCTTCGAATATTTGCGATGCTCTGATTTCAGTGTTGTTATGCGTCTTACGGAATTCAACGACCTGAGCTTTACAAGACATGCATTTGCTTTTCAGTGTTGAAATATAAACCATCATATTTGTGAAAATATTCATCATCATATTTGTGAAAATATTCATGTCAGACCAAAATAAAAACAAACAAAAAACGCCCTGATCATGGTACAATATAACATTCTTTTTTTTCTTGTTATCATATACTATATTGAAAACTCAAACCGATTGACCTGCAGAGTTTTTGCCTAAGTACATATTTGGTTTTAGCTGAAAAACTTTTTACAACCCATTAGCAAGCAATAGAAATCATTTTTAATTTCAACAGAGCTTAAATAACAAGATAATTAGAAACCAGAACACTGGAGAGGAAATTCTTCTGTGCGCATGGGCACCGGAAGGCGATAGTACGATGATGATAACGCGACAGTACGATGGTGATAACGCGACAGTACGATGACGATAATGCGACAGTACGATGATGATAACGCGACAGTACGATGGTGATAACGCGATAGTACGATAATGATATTGCGAAATCACGATACTACAATAACGAAAATGCGATAATACGATAGTACGATGGTGAAAACGCGACAGTACGATGATGAAAACGCGATAGAGTATCGCATTATCATCATCGTACTATCGTATTATCGCGTTTTCGTTATCGTAGTATCGCGTTATCATCTTTTCGTTATCGTGGTTTCGTGATTTCGCGTTTTCATCATCGTACTATCGAGTATCGCGTTTCAGATCAATACATTCAAAGGCGATGGCCCTAACGGAATTCCGTAATTCTAACCAGTATTTGCTAGCAGTGAAAACGGCTGTTCATTCAACATACCTTTTAATCAATGGTTTGAACTAATGACCACCTAGTAAGGAGACAGACACTCTTCCCCTGGGCCGCAAGAGGTTCGCCTATTTAAGATCAGGGAATCAAAACAACATTATGTTACAAGTTAGTTGAATATTTGGTATCAAAGAATGTGTATAGTGATTTTGGAAACATAGTTTCGTACTAATGCACTCGGGTTGCTGAAATGCTATTGTACGACGCACAATTTTGAAAATGCACGATACGATGCGTGCCAGTTTAATGCACCGCGGTAAAAATGTCTTACTTGATATTATACATGTATATTCTGAACTATTTCAAACCCTACAAATTCATTTTTATACGGTACTGAATTTATTTAGTTTTCCCGATCACGTTATCTTATCAGGATATAAAAGATGGCTACATTATATATTTTTAAACCAATATATACCGTGAGTTTTCATGAGCTTAAATCTTTGTCCAAGTTCCCAAAAGCCGAGTATCTACACATACCATGTGTATGCATGTGTTCGAAAAGGTACCGGACTAAAAAGGCTGTGTCAATAATAAAGGCTAGTCTCGACTACTAAGCTGATTGTATCAAATGACCACACAGAATTGCTCAATAATTGATAATAACTGATAATTCATATTGAGTAGTCACTTCAAGATAATAAATTTAAAACAACTTTTAACATGCAATTCTGTTATCAGATTATGAAAATACGAAGTGGCTATTTCCTTTTTTATCTCCAAACATGCTGATACAGAACTAATTCAGGATGTTTTAGCTAAAATATGGTAATGTATCGGATCTTGTTTCGACGGGGTTGAAAGATACATGTATTTAGTTTTAGTTTAATCATATTTTATTTGCTCTATACATATTTAAAATAACAGAACATATACACAGCATAAAGAAGTAAAGCAAAAAGGGTTGGGCAACAAGTTCTTGCAACATGAATGCCCTCCCATAACAAAAAAGCATTGTATTGTATACTATTTGACCGTCAATAGTATACTCTCTCATAAACAATGATGGGTATACCATTAGTATACTATTATATGTTGTACCCTGCTTGTGTACATCATTAGTATACCATTATACTTTGTAAAATATTGAGTATACCATTAGTATACCATTATACTTTACCCTGCAAGACTTTAGAAGAATCTGATCTTTTTCATACATATTCCTGGTAGATTATGTCACGGGAACAATTGTGTAGGAATAAACAATTATTTTTGGTCATCTCTGCTTTGTTTTATTACAGACAGAAACTATTTACAGCCTTCTGTAACTAAAGGGTTGATAGGATATTTATTATTAATGTGGGGTCTGAGTGCATTCTCTGAAGTTTTATAAAGATTAAGATGTTAAACTGTGGTGATTCAAATGGATTTTAAAGAAAACTCAGGCAGGTTTGATTTGTTATCTTTTTTAAATTGTTATTATTAATCTTCTAATTATCTGATTTATCACATTTATGCAACATTTTTGTTGTTGTTGTTGTTGTTGTTGTTTTTAATATTAACCATGTTTAAATGTACAAGCAGCAGATCTCGAAATCTGACACCAGCTGGCGTCGAGGTAAACACCCCGGGATACCTGTAGGCTGTAGCCTATGTAAAATCATCAAATTACACTAAAATCAAAACAAAATATTCATGTTTGAAAAGCTAATACAAATATTTACAATATGTATTTTATTTGTTATTTTATTGCCATATTACCGGATTTATAATCTTGTTATCCAACAGCAAATTGCGAGTACATTCCTGCAGAATGACTGGTAATAAAGTATAAACAATCGAGCTATAAATGTTAATGACTTCTTGTCCAATCAGAAAAGGGGAATTTGAATGCCTTATAACTTGTGGCAATACGATACTTCTACGCAAAGAAGTAGTCCCCCTAAGTGCCACCTTTTTTCTCAAAAAATACGAAATTTTCAGACATGCCTCACATATCAATACAAAATATACTTTCTTAACTTTAATTTGGTTCAAAACCTTTGTTTTGGAAACACTATTTACCGGGTCGCGTCTGTTTCTGAAAATAGCAACTTTCGGAAAAACCCAAAGGTCACGCACGTTTTCAGGTCGGCCGCCATTTTGAAATTTGTGAAAACAATAGGATACACAATATCGTCAAAAATCAATATAACTGTTGATTCAAAAGCATGGAAACTATTAAAAATGAAATGATTGTTTAATCACAACATGTGGTGAGTGTTTTAAGTTATTTATTATCATTCAGAATTAAAAACCTTAGCGAGAAGTTTACAAATCTTTTGTAGCTTAACAGAGGTTGTCAGACTATTCCCCCCCAAGATGATTCCCCCTCAAGACAATTCCCCCCCAAGACAATTCACTCCCGGACAATTCCCCCCACAATGTTATGTAAGGGTGACAGTTCCCCCTCTCCATATTATAATATGTTTAAAGGGTTGTAAAGTTTATTTAATATGGAAAAATCCTATACTCCAATACTGTATATTTAAAAATAAATAGAAAAACTTATATTTGATACATTAATTTGGTACCCAAAATAAGGAATTTTTTTATGTGAAGTAGTAGCATTTTGGATAAGTAGCCATGGCTGAGAACTTAATTATTTTTAAAGCAATTTATTTATTTGTTAACGGTATCTATAATGGAACCTCTATGCAAAGATGTATGTAAAAAAATAGAAAATATTTACATTTAATAAGGTAATCTGATCGTCAAAATAGCATATTTTTCTATGTGAAAATGTGGCATTTTCGGGAACGTGGAAATCATAAAAGTGCTTAGAACTTAAATACACTTAAAGCAATTAAGCATGTTGAACAATTCTCCTCTTTGGCGATCTTATCAGTACATCTACGGCACATATTCTGATAAGCCATCAGACAGCGCAACTGATAAATCCTATTCCTATACTTACATTGATTTATATAGGAAGATGATACAATTACCATAGAAAATGTCAAAAATTACACATTCCTATTTAATCTTTATACCATCCCGGATATTTCCTTAAAAAACAATTCAATACCTTGACGATGGTATATTTTCCTTCAAAATAAGTCAATATTTGGTTGCTTCAAAATTCATTTGAAAAACGTCTCTTAAATTTATTATACTCTATACATATTTGGCAGAATTACACGATACCCCTGTTTTTACTAAGTATTTTCGAAGGAAAAGTTAAAGTTAAAATACCATCCCGGATATATTTGGAAAGTCCACGTCGTGCACATTCTAGATATATATTTTATTATAAAATAAGTTATTTCTTTCTTGCTTCAAAATTCCTTTAAAAACAGAGTTTCAACGCTTTCTGTATATTGACAAAAACGTGCTAAGTTTTACGATAAGATAGAGCTGTATCGGAATAGGAATACTTGTATAATTATATAACAGAGCTTAGCATGATTTTTGGGTGCGTTCCGTCTGATAAATTTTCTTTTATTTTTTTAATTTTTTTTTCATGGCATTTACCTTTGAAAATACTGAGATATGTTTTTAAAAAATCGAAAATAAAAGTGTAAGCAGTTCTGTTGTTGCATTGTAGTAATAACCAAAATAATAATACAAAATATCACTTATTTTGACATAATGATTGGGTGTTTCAGTAAATTAGTTGAATTTGAATTTAAAATTCTTAAAAGTGTCATTTTGGTCAAGTAGCATCCTGTTTTTTGTATACATGTATATCTTCGTGGCACGGGACAGCGTATTGTATTGACAAGATATTAACATTATAAATTTTATGGTCATGTGCCTTAAATCAGTGTACGCAGAATTTAAATTGTGTTAATTAAATTTTAAAGTGACACGTATGTTGCCGTCCTAATCATGGCATGTATGAAAAAAAGGTATAACATCGAAACACGTGCCGATGTTTTAATATAAGCTTTTCAATTTAAACGCGTGATTTACGTCAAAGTAGCGGATTGTATCAGTGAATTAGAATTAAAATAACATTAAGAAAATTTACAAGATATTTGCTATGATTTTGTTGCTCTGTGAAATCAGCAGCAAAATCATTATTTCGAAATTGCTTGAAATGTTCTTACATTTTCCGAAATCTAAATGGCGTTAATTATATTATTATTTAGTACTAAACTTAAATGCCATTTAAAGAAAATATTTGATAACAGTTTTCTAGTGCGTGCCGTTTTACGCCAAAAAGATGTTTATCTCTTAATTAGATCAGTAATTAACCGTGAACAGATGCACATGTGTTTTCATAATGAAGAAGGAATCGACACCTAATAATTACCACCTGTGTTCATTTGGGCCAACATTTTAGGTTTTATTACTTTTTTCATGTTTTACCCTTTTATTAAAAATAACAAGTAACAAGGAAAGAAAATAATTCTCAAATATGTTAAACTGCAAATATTATGTTAAACTGCAAATATAATTACGTATATAGGTTTTATTGTTTATTAAAGGCTCATCAAAGTACACAAATCAATATTAAAGACATGACAAAATTCTATATATGCAGCGAAGTAGATCATCAAGCAAAAAAACGAAGAACTGAGTTTTACATTGAGAGTGCACATAAGAAATTTGAAAAAGAAAATGAAAAACCCGCCAGTGAAATGACCACGGAAGAACTAAAAACAAAACTGAAATCGCTAGAAATCGTCACAAAAATTAAGCTGATACAGTTTTATTACGCAAAGCTACACTGATGCGTATTGATAAGGATGTGCTGATAAAATAAGGGGAATGGTGTTGGAGATGATATATCATAAACAGATGTGTTGATATTGTATATAATGTACCTGTTTTAATATTATCAAGTTTCATAAGAACTCTATGTTTTATCATAGCTGCATACATTTACAACAGAATATGGCCATTCATCCATACATCATATACATGTATGCTTTGATTTGTTTGAATAGCAATACTTGATATTATTAAAAGATGTGCAATGAAATTATTGAATTTTGGTAAACTTGATAGATCTATCCTTGTTATTCAGTCTGAAGAATACATCAATTATTCAAGTTAATCTGATTTCTGATAATAAATACTATCACAAAACATAAAATATAACACTATATCGTATTGAAATGTTTTCCTCTGGTACAGTTTAGATACTTTCGTTGGATTAAAATTTCAGATCAGAAATCAATACAATGTATAACGAATAAATTTCTAATGAAACACTTGTGTATTAGGTGCGAAAAAGTATCCATTGTCCCGTGCAAAGAACAGAAAATTGTTAAAAGATTTTGTTTAAAAAAAATGTCAGTCATAACATTCACATTCTGAATAAAAATGCTATTGATTTATATTCATTGATTGTACAGACAACCAAGCCTGTAAGAGGTGATGTCTGGTTACTTGGTAGCTGTTTGAGATAAGAGGTATCAAAGCGCTATCGCTTTTGCTCACAAGGGGAGAAAACGCTAATAGCAAAATTGACTTAATCGTAGTATTTGCACACTTCCTTCCCCTGATAAGTGAGGAAAATTTCTCAGTATGTTAATTTTTGTATTTATCTATAGAGAATTAACCTTTATGCTACCACATATATAAAAAGAAGTAAGAAATATTTACATTTGATAAGGTTGTCTGATCGTCAAAATAATGCTTATTTCTATTTGAAGTTGTACTACTTTGGATAATAGCTAGCTAGTGCTATAAAGCATTAAAGTATCATTTTTAGCATTTTCATTAGTGTTTTATATACATAATTATTTTACATTCTTTCTATTTTTATGTAAGTAGTTTATATATTATTATACTAGAATAAAAATCGAATCAAATATCTAATTACATGAGAGATAATCTAACCATAATGTTCTTTCAGGTTTTCCGAGTTTCCCGATGTTGGACAATAAAACTATCTTAATCATATTAATTGGGGAAAACTAAAAAGATTACAGTTATGTTAATAAAAGCCAATAATACCACTTTAAACATTAATATGAAAAACTTGATCAAAAACGATGCTGCAAACATGAATTAAAAAAACGATGAAATATCAATACAATTTTACAAGTTGAAACGTCCTTGGAATTCACCATGAAATTTATTAAGGATGTTACATGTGTTGGTTTGCTTTCATTCCAGAAAGCATAGAGTAATAGTATTTTCTCTGGATAAAAAGTACTATATCCTTACAATACAGGTTTTGATAAATTTCTTACAAGAAGAAGTTGATTGGCATTATCTAATTTTGGTTTATCACAATTTCCAACAAGTGCTTCATCAAAAGTATCACACAAAGTTAGTAATACTGAATACTGATAATTGTCATTATACATGGACAAATTGTTATATTGTTTATAATTATCATAATCCTAACACATAGAACACAATTAAAATGTAACAACAACAATATCATAATTGATTGATAAATGTCAGCTTTGATTACTGTTTTACAGCTGGTAATTCAATCAAGAGGTGTGAAAGATTGTCTGGTTACCATTTTGATTAAATTTGTTTATTGCAATAATGTCATTACGCGATTCTGGTAATCAGCACCTTTCAATCGAATTGAGAAGTCAAAGGAACAATGATTTGTTTGTATGTATCCCTTAATTATTATACATTTTAGGTTTTTTTTCTGGAATAAAATATCCCAGAAAGGTTTGAGATTTATTTAATACAAGTACTATTTCCTGTTTCATGTGTAAATAATCCTTCTGTAAGATGGAAGTATTTATCATATTCTACATATATATAAAATCAAATAAAGCAGATGCAGTGGTCCTGTGAGTTATAATTGTCCGTAAGTACTGACCTGGCACTCTTTTTTTATTTATTTATAAAACAATATTTTCTGGCGTTCTCATATTTTATGCGATATTTGTGTCCTGAAAATATCTACATTAGTTAAAATAATGGATACAGTTAACCAATGGCACAGTTAACATAATTATTTAAAAATCTCTTTTTGAGTCTTTTGGCTGAATTTTGTTCTTTAATAAGTCTAAAGTGCATCAGTTATCGATATTATACTCTATGATTATAATTATTTTCAAGACACCTCTTTCCATTCACATTCATTAGATGTAGATAATTATAGATATTGAAAAATCCGCAGAGGATTTTGTCCTACACTCAATATACAGATATTAGAAAGAAGAACCTTGGTAATAGACAATGGCCCACTATTCAGAAAAATAATAATAATTCAATGTCTTCGAAAAATGCTAAGCTGCTTCTTAAGATAGCTAAGTTTATTAAAGAAGCCTCACAATATAGAGTCAATACACTTAAAAATGATACCACATAATATACACTGCCGCTAAGATCTAAGGAATTAATGAAAAAAAATAAGAAAAATAATTGTCATGTTTTTTTTTTTATGGAAGAGGTAATTAAGTATTAAGATTTATCACACCGCTAATATGTAAGGAATTAATTGCATAAATTGTTTTTACTCAAAAATTGATATTTCAAACAAAATAAGAAGTGAAGTTTAACTTACGTCATATCTTTTATAATACTCATAATGGATACTCCTAACCAACCACTAAATTTCAAATTTCCAAAACGCACTTTTGGAATAAAAAATCCTGAACAGTGCTCATTCAATGTTCAGTGCTTGGCTTCACTATGATGAGGTACGTATTCTCTGATTTCACATGTTTTCATCATGAAAAACTTTTTAAATCATTTCTTAAATTTGTAACATTATGTAAATAGTAAGAAAATACTGGAGTCAATACCCCTAAAATGTACCAGAACAAAAATTTTCCGGGGAGCCTCCCCGTACCCCCATTATGGGAGGAGGTATCTCCCTCCAGTACCTACCCCACCTTTCGCAGCCCCAATATCAAACACCTTCCAACGCCCGTCCTAAGAATATTTTCACAATGTCTAACTAAAAAATGTAGATAATAGAATAAAGGATATAAATATAATTATCCAATGAACTGTTAGTTACCAGGTCAAAGAATAATAATTTCTTCAAGTAGAATAATAAAAAGCTCACCTTAGGACAAAATTAGTAAAAAAAAAGATATTTTTACATCAGTATAAAGAAAAAATAATATAAATAAAATAAGGTGACAATTCCACCCCCCCCCCCCCCCCCCCCCCCCACACACACACACAACTATTTGACTTTAATTCAAAATATTAGTACATATTATATGTAACAATATATCATTTCTTCCGTCTGTATGCGAAATAATTAGCTACACTGCCCAATATTAGTCCGAAACATTTGGGCGGTTCGTCCCCCACGGATTCGTACCTGGAGGACTGCTTTTAGATTTAAATTTACAAAGGTAAATGATTGTTCAATAGTAGTTTTTGTATGTAGTTTTGATTGATATTTTTAACTTGTTCTTTGTTTAATGTGTTACAACTTACAGAAAGTAAAATCAGGAAAGTAGATCCCTCGGCACCGTGAACAATGCAAACTGAAAATTGCAGACTCGGTTGTATTATCTTCAGCAGTACTGGAAAATGCAACACTGCCCTCGTCCCCTAGCACCGACTGGACTGAGAAGTCAAATTCACTTCATGTTAATAACGTGACAGGTGCCAGAACTATTTTAGCTCATTTAAAATATCATTTTACTCGGTGAGGGATGGCCCCATGTTTATTTGTAAATAACAGCTGCATCAATTGTCTTATCTATTTGACTTTTGCAGATGAGACTGATCATCAATAAGTGACCTGATGGTCGACCGGACAGTAAATTATCAAGTGCTGTTTTCACATTGGAGGAGATGATTGCACGTAAGGGCTTTGGGCTGGGTAAATCAAACCCTGGCGATTAAACATTGACTACCCTAAAACCCGATGAAAGTGGAAGACCTGAAAGGTAAAAATTAATATTTAATATTACTTTTGATAAATTCAGGAATTCTTTTGTTGGTTTCACAATTTTCGAACATTGACTATGGTGAATATTTACATTTAGTGCAATCCACTGAACTTCATGTGGAAGTAACGGCTAATTGTCTTAAAGACCGATGACATAATGAGTATTTTGGTTATGTTGATTACAGTTACAGTGTAATTTTCTACAACCAAATTAAACATTTTACATTAAATTAAGACATATTAAGATATTGTAAATGTGGCTGTTAGTTTGCTCTTTCAATTTTTCAGACTATGTGACAATGTGGTGTAAAAAGAAGTGTGGTGCAGCCAACTGATGCTAGGCGGAATCTGGCAGTAACAGAAAGAATTGGATGTATGCAAATAAGTTTTCCAAAAAAAAGGAACAAACATTCCGTGAAAATGACTTCTGTTTATACTTCTCTAGTGTTAAATGGCAGTTGCATTTAATGGAATAATTCTTATTGTGAATTTTATATATATTTAGCAGATTAGAAAGCTCCAAAGGTTAGGTATTTCTTTCATTCGTTTCTAATTTGTCATGTATAAATAATTTTCATGTTATTATTTTGAATTCTGTGAATTAAATAATTTACAAAGAATTCTCTGCTATGTTTCATCTTTTTATATTTTGAGTTGAATACTTAAAATGGCTCATATAATTGTGGAATTTAAATTTCACTTTTTTACTACTGCGAAATAGCCTATTAACAGTATACGATTAGTATAGTATTAAGAGTATACAATTGGTATAGTATTTGCAATATACAATTAGTATACTATTAACAGTATATTATTAGTATACTATTAACGGTATATATTCAGTATACTATTGACCATCTGTGGCAATCAATTTGCATATCATTACACTGTTTGATGAGTAATAGTATCTTGATAGTAGTTTGTTATAGTATACTATTAGCTCATTTGCATGTGAAATTTTTACTAATTCTATACTAATGGTATACTGTATACGATTAGTTGTTTGTTATAGTAGTTTGTTACCCTGTTTTTTTCGTTTGGGTAGTTCTTCATTTTCCTCTGGTAACAGCACATGTTTTCCCAATAATAAACAGTCCAAGTTCAAAGGATGAAAATGTCGTGTCAACCTAAATAGATTTATGCGTTGTTCGTTAAAAGTTGGACATTGAAAAAAGTAATGCACAGCATCTTCGCATATGGCTCCACAGTGACATGTTGAATTTTCACGAAGGTGATTTAAGTAAAGGTCATTGTTTAAGTTACTGCAATTGTTTCTTATTCTTGCATGATATACTGAATAACGTCTTTCACCCACAAGATAATAAGAAGGAACCGGCGGTGGTTGAAACTTTTTCTTTAATCTACTTTTGAAAATACTTAGTGATGGTGAATTCCGAATTTCAAGTTCAAGATTGTTCCATAAGGAAATTGAAGATGGGATAAATGAATTTGAGTATATCTGGGTTCTCCTAGCAATGGTAATATAATCTTCACTATTACGTAGATTGTACGGTACATTTTCTGTAACAATGTTTGGAAAAATTCTATTTAAGTAATCTGGTAATAGATCATTGTGTCCTTTAAAAATTGTAATTAGTTTTTGAATTTTTCTCCTATCAGAAAGTGACACCCATCCTATTTCAACAAGAAGTTTATTGATAGAAACTGATTTGGGTAAACCTGTAACTATTCTTGCAGCTTCATACTGAAGTCTTTCTAGTGAAAGTTTTTCATATTCAGTGTAGCCATCCCAAACGACAGATATTCTAAAATAGGTCTCATGTAAGATAAATAGATTTGGTTTAATGAAATTCTTTTTAACCTAAATTTAAGTGCCCTCATTGAACCAAGTACCTTAGAAGCTGATGCAGAAATATTATTTATGTGTTCGTGCCATTTGCAATCCTGACTTAATGTTAACCCAAGGTGTTTATGATGTTGGACGTAATCTAATTTTATGTCATTAAAATATAATTCTAGTTTTCTAAAGGACCCTAAGGAAAAGAACATAACTTCAGTTTTTTGGGGATTGAACTGAACTAACCACTGTTTTGCCCACTCATTTATCTGCCTTAGATCGTTATTTAACGTAGTTTCAATATATTCAATGTTGCTTGAGGTAACAGCAAGTGAGCTATCGTCAGCAAAAAGTCGCGTAACACTTAAAAGATTTTCTGCGATATCATTGCCATAGATTAAGAAAAGTAAAGGGCCTAACACTGAGCCTTGCGGAACTCCAGCATTTATAGACTTTGATTGTGAGAAACTAGAATTGATAAAAACTTTTTGATTTCTTAATGTTAGATAATTAGATAACCAAGACCGTAAGTTTCCTTCAATGCCATATTGTTGAATTTTAAATAAAAGACCTTTGTGCCACACCCTATCGAACGCTTTTGATATATCACAGAAGATCATGCAAGTTGGGATTTTATTATCTAGACCATATGTTACTTGGTTGTACATGTCTATAAGCTGATAAACTGTTGATCTCCTCGCTAAGAATCCTGACTGATTATTATAAATTAGGTTGTTAAAGTGTAAGTAATTATATATATGTTTATATACAACACGTTCCATCACTTTACCCACGCAACCTATCAGAGAAATAGGTCTGTAATTCGAGGGTAAGTTTCTATCCCCTTTTTTAAAAAGTGGCATTACATTAGCAGATTTCCATATGTCTGGATATATACCTTCATTTAGGGATCTGCTAAATAATAAACATAAAGGTTTACACACTGATTTTGCTGTTTCCTTTAACATTTTATGACTTATTTCATCTGGCCCGTTGGCTTTATTTGTGTTTCGAGACTGTAGAATATTCGATATTTCTACTTCGGTTATAATAATATTTTCTATCAAATTATCGGTTTTCCTTACATTAGGAGGAAGGGTTGATTCTGAATCATCAATATTTGATATAGAAACAAACTAATCATTTAAACAATTTGCTATTTCTAAATCTGAAAAGGCATAATTATCATTTTCACATTTTAACGGCGGTATGCTTTCACATTTATCACTATTATTTTTTATCAACATTTTTACCATTTTCCAATATTGCCTCGGATTATTTGTATTGAGATCACAAATATTTGTTTCTAAATTGTTGAAAAATAATTCCTTTGCATGTTTCTTTAGGTTATTTACTTTGTTGCGAAGTTTTTTAAAAATGTTCCAATCAGATTCCTTTTTAATACGAATAGATTTTGATTTTTGGCGGTCTCTCTTTCGCGAATAACGACGAATTTCACTGTCATACCAGGGCTGATCTTTTGGTCGAATTGTTACAAAAGTTGTAGGTATACATTGTTTAGCAAGCTCTAAAAAGTCGAAGTAAACATTGAACTGGCATTGTGTAAGGAACCAAATGATAGAAAGGACCAGTCAGTATTGGATATAAGTTCATTTAGTTTATTGAAATCAGCACGCTTATAGTTCCAAACCCTACGTTTATTATGGTATTGAACATTTTAGTGACATTTCAATATGGACGTATGTTCCAAAATAATCACTAATATCATTAATAGTTGGATATACACCTGAATTGCAACTTATAATTTCACCCGAGAGTGCTATTGGATCAATAAGTGTAAACGAAGAGTTTGAGACGCGAGTAGGTTCTTTTATGATGTTGTACATATTATAAATCATCAATACATCCTTAAATTTATGATTACTATCGTTTAATTGATCTTCATTGATGTCTCCTAATAATATAATTTTTGTCGATATTTCAAATGCCTTTTCTAAACATAATTCTAATTTGTTCCAAAATTCTGCAGAACTATTTGGGGCACGATAAACTATCCCTATTAAGTATTGACTACTCCTGTCCTTAACAGCCATCCATAGTGACTCGGGTAGATAGTTTTCAAGTAAATTTAACCTAACAGATATTAATTTTGATGAAACATAAGCAATATAACCACCTGAATGTGCAGTATTATCTTTTCTGTAAATTTCATATCCTTGAATAGTTAACGATTCGTCTGTAATAATATTGCTTAATGAGTCTCAGTGAAACATAAGACATCAAAATCTAGTAAAAAGTCTTTAACAAAGTCTAATTTATGCCTAATACTTCTTATATTTTGATGAAAAATAGATAGACATTGATTTTGGTTGTTAACAGGCCCTGGGTTTAATTCAACATCTCCTGAAAGTAGAAGGAGATAGATAACAATCAACAGATATAGTTTGTTAACAAAGATAGCTTTGGAAATTAATACATGACATACGAAACAATAACTTTTATGTTCAGACATATCTAGACTTGGGATGAAGCTGCAATTAGTTCTTGAGACTATAAGAAAAAGTAAGCAATATTCTAATAAACCAACAACAAGTTAATAAATACTTTCAATACTTTAATAAATGTATGTATTGGTAGACTCATATATAGACGTTTATGTTTTTGTTCCCTCTGAATACAGTTATAAAAGGACCCTATTGCTGCTCTGTACGCATTTACATCATTACACATGTAAAAATAAATGGACGATAATGCAAACACAGAACAGCAACAGAAGAATATCTAGACTTGTTCCGTCCAAGTGTAAACCGGCATCATAATAGACAGATAGAAAAAGAAAACAGTGAAATCTAAAAGAAAACAGAAAAGGGAAGAATAGATCTAAGTCTAATGCTGCTAACATGTTGGGCTTTAACAGCAACAGTTGGAAAATAATCGTCGTGTTACATCAGATTTCTCATATCAATTTCTACGATCTGCATTTCTTTAGAGAGAAAATATAAGGGAAAAAAAAAACAAAAACAAAACAAACAATCGAAAAACACAATAAGCACCACCAGTTTAAGCTAATCAAAAAGGGAAATTAATCATTCAACAACTAATCAAATAATAGTTAGGTTATTTCCCCTTGACCGAACTATTGTAAACAATATGAAGTACACTTTTGCATGGATATCACGAGATTACCTTGCTATAATTGGTTATATGTACTAGGATTGTGTATATTGTATGGGATATTCCGGTCGTGAAGTATGAATAGCGGATTAACGTTACCAATTTACATACAATTCTAAAGGTAAGAGTTTTATCAATATCAATTATTTGTCGACAGTTTTTTCAAAGTGTAAGAAAAACTAGATAACCAAAATAGGGATCTAAACTAAAGTCTCAACAAAAGGAAAGAATAAATAAAAACAGTGATACATTAAAAACAATGAAGCTTATCATATACAATCATCAGCTACGATATACATTATATTAACATTTAGTACGTGTAATACCAACACGTACACGTACACGTTAAGAAATATAAATATCACTCTCGCTCAGTTTCATTCAATTGCAACTGCATCAAGACTAGTAACATTTAAAAAACCACAAACAAAGTTAATACTAATTTGAATGCTGTAACAGGTTATCGAATAGAACGAGATTTAAATACAAAATGTATCTATATTGTAATAATTATAGATATACATAATTATTTGGAACGGAATTACGTAATGACTCTTTTGATTCTTCAAAAGTAAATGCTTTAGTATAGTTTCTTTTTAATCCGATGAAAAGTAAAGAATATCTGTTACATCTCAAAAATAAGAAAAATATTTTTTGTTAACTTTCAAACAATAAAGCTGAACTCAGTTACCTGAAAATGATAATACAGTGATACACTTAAATACAGGCGGGGGCTGTGTGTGTTTGAATGAATATTGACATAGTGTTAGACTAAAACAAATCAAAATATATTAGTGTGAGCGTACGTGATTGAGCGCGCACATATGTGCATGTGCGGGCGCTCACACGTGTTTACTTAAACTAGCGTGTTTGGGTGTGGGCTCATGCACACGTGCTTGTGAGCCGGTTGTTTACACATATGGTCGGCGCACGTGCAAGTGTGTGTGCATGCGCACACAGGTGCGCTTGTATGTGTGCGTGCCTGAGTGCATGTGTACTAATGTATGAAATAGATACAAAAATCTAAAAGTTTAATTGTAGTATATCTTTTCATATTCTTTAACAGTGATTTAATGACTAGAAGTATTCTTATGCTAACAAATACAAAGAAAATAAATCTTTTATTATATATTTTTAATATAAACAGATTATATACACATGCATATACACATAACACCCACACTCACACATACATATACACACACATACACAATTATACACATATGTACAAATACATATATACACATATGTACACATACATATATACATAAAGTAATATTATATTACTTAAAATGGTATTAAAACATGTTTTGTTTATATGTTTATATGATGAAATTATACTTTGTCAACAAACAAGTGCTCTTTGGTTCTATTAGTTACACTTTGTGCAATAATATTACAATTCAGCTTTGTATTAATACACTACCTTATTGATTACAGATTTATCTATTTAGATATTTTTCTAACTTATGTCACTAGTAGTATTATCATTCATTAACTATCACAGATCACTGTCTGGTCTTCTGATATATGGCCTTATAGACCATTACTTTCTGGTAACCAAGGATTCTGGCTCATTTCATCAGTTGGGTCCTGTAACAAATGATCTAGTTCTTCAATGGAACTTATTAAGCTTACAGAACCCTTCTCAGTCACTTTGTAAAAAATCCTGCCATCCATGGTCCAGTAGGAATTTACTTTTTTTTCATTTCTCAGCTCACCCAGTCTTTGAACAATGTGCTGCCTTTTCCTGGTGAGATCTTCAGTGATGAAGACAGAAAAGGTATTAGACTTGCACTTTTTGAGATTTGATTTGTTTCTATACACAAGATCTTTTTGCTTCCAGCTTTTGAATTTACATATTATTTGGAAGTTGCCTTTATTATTTTTCTTGCCAATTGTATGGCTTCTCTCTATATCAGTTTCAGAAATGGCAGGATTTACATTCATTTGATTACAAATGTCAACTATTATTTCATCAGTGGTAGGTGTTGAGCCATCAGGTTTAGAGTTTATTGGCACATCTGATGGTAGATCTTATTCCATATTGCTCTAGATCATCATTCTTAATGTATAGGTCCTCTATATCATCTTTTACAGAGTTCAAATTTTGCCTGAGCTTTCTATTTTCAGTTTCTAGAGACTTTATTTTGGATTTTTGTTGTTCAATTGTTTCACTTTGGTTAATATTTGCTAGTTGAAGGGAATTTATTCGTGAATTCAGCGAATCCGTGACTGGTTGAATTATCCTTTCAACTATACTTGAAAGAGCAGACACCATGTTATCACCAATGCGAGAACAATATGGCGGAATGACAAGGTACAACTTCAATGTCAAAGAAACATCGTAGAGAAATAAACATACGATAAAATTATGACCAAATAAAATATCACTTGAATGAAGAAATGACACTACTTTTGTAGAACCGTTGGTTTACCCCCGTCGATAATGTAAATAAGCGCCGTAAACAAGGCTGTAAAACTCCACTTCCGGTTCCCGGTGTTTAGTTTAATAATATTTTATTGCTTATCACTATTTACATTTATAATAACAAATACATGTATCAGAAAAATGTACATGTACAGCCAAGAAAATAAGCAAATGGGTCGGGCCACAATTTCTTACAAAATTAGTTAAAGGCCCTTCCCAATAGAAATAACATAAAGTAACTAGGCGGGGAAAACAAAATAAATATGAGAAGTTGTGTTATTAATTATTATTACTATTATTATTAAATCACACACAGTTCTAATTTTTATTGGCCAACACACTTGTCGTTGTAAGAGTAAACGACAGCTGGTGACAGTGACGTATATAATGCGGCGATATATTATGTATATTTTTTTTGAAGTTCTTCAGTGCGTCAAACGGGAACGGGTAGTAAAATATTTTTTTCTCGTGAAAAAAAAACACAAAAAGTAATGGCGTTATTAGGGTTGGATGAAAAGAAACATTGACTGAAACATTTTATCGCTAAAGTACATGGAATAAGACGGAGGTCCTTTTATTTGATTCTATAGTTGAAAAGGCAATATGGAGAATATGCAGAATATGCTGGCAGTTTTGTTGCTATAGCAAAAATAACTACTCCAGCAGGGTTGTATGCGGCTCTAAAAGCCCGACAATGGTTTGGTTCAATGATTATATTCGGTGCTTATGTGCATTTATGGTGCAATTTAACAAATAGGTAGTCTAAATGATTCGCTGATTCTTGGTACATTTACACACTTATTTCATTCTTCAAAAATGAATTAAACATTATTCTATTTTGTCTTTTCAGGAAAATGTGGCCTTCGGTATTGTTCAAGGACAGTTTCTAGAGGATGAAATAAAGGACTCGTGGTAATACTATACAGACCACCATTAAGATGAATGCCAAGACAGCAGTAACATCGGTCAAATAAATAAAACGTTGAGGAATTCCATAGGTGCTGTTTAACATGTCATTCTAATGATGTAACAATTTTCATGGATCATGGGAAATGAATATTCTGTTCAGAAGGACAGTGCAAGTTGTTGTAATGCTAAAAAAATGCTTGTTGGATTGTCATCGTTGGACTTCATTACTAACGTCAATCTTTTCACGCATTTGAGACTGAACACTTAATGTTTTCCAGTGAGAAATGTTTCGGCACGGAATTACGTACACTAATAATATGGAGAAAAAAAGGATGAAAAACGTTTTTCACATGATCTATAATTTCAGTGTTGCATTAATTATTTCCGACTTGGAAACATTCAAGAAGTAACATTGCAGACTTGATATTTATACGCGGTTCTTTTTATTCTCGTGCCACTTTACATATTCGAAGTTTATAAAGGTCCATTTGATTTCAATATAATGTTTGTGATTGAATTGTGTATTAAACTTCAAATAAACTTCATAGTTGCATGTTTTGATTTAAGTTTATTCACAGAAAAATATCAATTATGCAAGTGTTTTATAAAACTGAGTATTCCAGCTTTAGGATGCGATGGAAACAGGAAATTTTAAAGAAAAATACTCAAAAAGAGTTGCAGTATATCATATATGTATTTACTTGGAAAATTTCTTTCAATAAGAACCCGCTTCCTAGTCTGATAAATAGAATAATGTATGTAATACATAAGTTTGATAATACACTAGTGTAGTAAAGCATTGACATTGACGTTGACGTCATTTATTTCTTGGACACGTTGGGTGAATTTACTTGGTCTATAATAGGTAAAGATAGAAGAAACTTTGATGTTTCATCTAGAAAAAATTTAAAAGGATAAAAAGAATACTAGTATTACATTAGTGTCTTTCCACATTGCATTTATTAAACTCTTTGAATAGAATTGATAAAATGCTCGGCAGAGCCTCGCATTTTATTATTTTATTCAACTCGTTTAATAAATTCAATATGAAAAGACAACCGTGTAATATCCTCTATGTATTATTTTAATTTTATTTTGAGACTTAATTGAAAATTAAATATGCACACGCCACACTGCACAATTAAATTTAACGTAATGGTACATGCATTTTAGCGTGAGAGATAATCATGAAACTCCCTTTAAAGACAGAACTACTGATTGAGATTTAGACCAACTTGACTCATTTTAGCTGTCAAAGTGAGAAGTCAGTATTGGATGTTCTACATTTGCGCCAAAATTTGAAGGATTTTCTATAAGATCATAAAATTGGTGTAAAATTACAAACTTTTTCATACAATATATTCTAAACTAAATACACATAAATCTACAGGTCTCGATGGAATAGGGCCTAAAATTTTGAAACACTGTGGGGCTGTTATTATTCCGTGCATTACATCAATTATAAATAGCAGTATATACTCTGGGATTTTCCCTGATAAACTTAAAGAGGCTCGTGTCTTACCTATTTTTAAATCAGGAAGTAAAGAACTTGCAGCAAATTATCGCCCAATCTCAATTCTACCTACCATTTCCAAAATATATGAGCGCCACATAGCCACACATCTTCAATTATTTTTTCAAAATACAAGTATAATACACGACAAACAGTCTGGATTCAGGAAAAATCATTCTTGCAATACAGCATTAATTAGATTAATTGATGCTTGGATTAAAGATATTGATAGTGGAAAAATAATTGGAACAATTTTTCTTGATTTAAGAAAGGCGTTTGATCTTGTCGACCATGAAATATTACTTTACAAATTGAAATTATACCATTTTTCTGGAAATACACTAAGTCTTTTTAAGTCTTATCTATCAAATAGGAAACAGTTAGTCCAGGTGGGTAACTTACAATCAGACATACTTACCGTCAAATCGGGCGTTCCTCAAGGATCTATTCTAGGACCTTTATTGTTTTTGATATATATCAATGACATACTGATACATCATGAACTTAATATAGACTTATATGCTGATGACTCTACACTGCATAACTCCGGTTATCAGTTAGATGAAATTCAAAACACTTTACAACAAAACCTCGACTACCTCAATGAATGGTGTATTCTAAATAACATGTCTTTACACCCAAAGAAAACAAAATGTATGATAATCGGTTCTTCGATGAAAGTAAAGAAATGTAATGCTCTAAAATTAAAAGTAAATGACACAGAGCTAGAAAATGTTACAGTGCAAAAAAATGTTAGGTATTTATCTAGATAATACACTAAATTGGCATGCTCAGATAGACAATGTATGTAAAAAATTGAATGCAAAAATTGCACTTCTGAAAAATATCATCTTTTATCTTAGCGAAGAAGCAAAATTGATGTACTATAATGCATATATCCTTCCCATTCTCGATTATTGTTGTACTATTTGGGGAAAAGATACAAAATGTTACATAAATAAAGTGCAAGTAATACAAAAAAGAGCGGCCAAGATTATACTTAACAGACCGATAAGGTCACCTACATTAGAACTTTTTAATGATCTAAAATGGCTTAAATTTAGTAACAGAGTAAAATATCACACAGCTGTGGTGGTTTACAAATCTATGCATAACATGGTACCGATCTACATGACTGAAATATTAAGTGTCTCAAATAATAAATTGCATAATCTACGATCAACAGCTCACAAAGATCTTGTTTTGCGTATAACACCTCGTACAAATTATCTTAAAGATTCATTCTCGTACTTCAGCGTTAATATTTGGAATAAATTACCTGCTGAAATTAAGGAATCAAATACATTACAAACATTCAAAAATAATATCAAACGACATTTGTTCATGTTACAGTCCAGTGCTTAAAATAATTATATTATTACAGTTTTTACATATCATGATGTCAGTTATTTTATTATTATTTTGTTTTGCTGTTGTTCGTTTTTTCTCTTTAATAGTCTTATAATTATGTGAGTGTCTGTCGGATGGATGAATGGGAAGCTTCTAATCGTATTTAATACATTGTTCATTGGTATATATATATATATATATATATATATATATATATATATATTTTTTTTTTTTTTTTTTTTTTTTTAATTATGATTTTGTGAAATTTATCGTAAATGTTTGTATACATGTGTATTGTTGTTGTTGTTAACTGAAGGCCATACTGAAAATAAGTTTACGTTTCATTTTCATGTTATTTTATTATTATTATTATCATTATTATTAATAAGGAGGGATCAATTGGTGGTGTTTGAAAGTTTCAAATATCATAAAGCTGAGATAAGTCACCATTCAACAAAGGGATACAGGCTTTTGTCGCGTAGATTGAGTTTTCTGTGAATGTCGACCTCGGAAATGAGTCATCCGTGGATGGCTCAGCTACATATCGTTGGATCTTGAAGTGGCATCCGTGGATGACTCAGTTAAATTACGATGAACTGAGGTGAGCCATCCATGGATGGATCAACTATGAAAGTGAGTCATCCATGGATGTCTCATCAACATAGTAGTCGTTTGAAATGAGTCATTCGTGGATGTCTCAGTATGTCTCTGAAAGTGAGTCATGCAGGCATGGCTCATCTCTAAAAGTGAGTAATGCAGGCATGGCACATCTATGAACGTGAGTCATGCAGGCATGGCTCATCATGTACCTTGTTGATGGAAAACAAATGAGAACATACTGTGTGAGAATGTCTCGCAGGAAAACGGAAACAAATACAGTGGTAGGTATATTTTTCCTTTTTATGACAAGCGTAGATAAAATATATACATGACGTCACGGAAAAAGGCATATATGAAAACGCCCGTTTTCTTATTTAAAAACCATATTCTGACTTCAGATAATTCCCTGTTTAGAGGTCTCGTGCTTGGCACATATGGGATTTTCAATATTGATAATTGCATCCTATGTAATGAACAAACAGTTCTCGGTTGAGTTTTGACAATTTAGCGAACGTTATGTGTGCTGTGGTTTTTAAGGGATAGAACGATGTATTTTATTTAGATTTCAATGAAAAATCCTTAGAGCTCAAGCAGCTTAGGTTTTAAACATTTATCCAGCTCTACTTCTTAAAAAAGTAAGATGTGGTTTTACAAATAAGGCAGTTGGTTGTTTCGGAAAAGGGCAAGATTTCAGAAACTTCAGAGTGTCTGGGCAGTTGAAATCACGAAAGAGGAAACTTATGTTTTCAGTTTGATGTTTCTTATTTAGCATTCAACGTCATACCTTCAACTTAATTAATACATTGTTAAAAGTTTCAGGCGGCTTAAAAATACTAATGATTGGGCAATCAATTTGACTGTCTACAAGACTCTATTTGACTTGGTCTTGTTTCCCAGTAATGTCTAGTTCATCAATGTAATACATATAACATATTTTACTGAAATGTTTTAAAGAAAAAACTCCCACCAAACAGTTTCATATCTGAACGTGTTACAATACACTCTTCCTGACCAACTTCCACTATGAGGTTTCAAGTTCTACAGATACGCATACACACTCGTACAGATTGTATATATATCTTAAGTAGTGCATCAAGATATACAAATGTGATTTTGTTTGCCAAGTACTTTACAAAACAATTGATCTCATCAATTCAAGTTTAGAACCTACTTACCTGAAGTTTTAATCAATTTTTTTTTTAGTTTGAAGAGATTACTATGTTTCGTATGATGTAATATTCATTGGCATGTAAATATAAATGACAATTCATCCAAGTTTCCAACGCAGTGTTCCGCTTATCGTATAAAACTGTTTAAAAAAGCAACAATTAAAACTCTGGACTTCTTTTAAAAAAAAGCCATCCGTCATAAAACTTCTTTTGCTACTTCCGACAGAAAAAAAATAAAATGCGATGATACGTAAACATAATTTTAGGTATTTTAACAGAAAATGTAAAAAAAAAAACATCTATATTCCTGTCGTCATTCGGAAACGATTTATATAACAGTAACTAAAATTTTCAATATTCATCTAATCTGTTTTATTATGATTACAAATCAATGTAATAAAAGCAAGGTTTTACGTGTTATTAGCTTTTTTAGACTTCCGAAGAACATGAGCAAATTTCTTAATCTTACGAATCTCTTTTTCATCTTTGACATTAAGTACCAACTATACATCAGATAGGCATATTTTAGTCGACCTGGGGGCCTTTTTAGTCATTTTTAGGTATTGCAAGTGTTTAGGCATACAGACACTAAAAAGAAAATGGCGCGAAAAAAAATGGTAGTCGCATAATGGCGGATACAAATAATCCTCAGTTTCTTTGCTCTGGAGAGCTATTTTCCTTATTTTCATTGCAATTTTCTGTTTTAAATCACATGCCAGATCTATGCTTGACATGTAGGTAGCATTTTCATAATGAAATAACATTACAAACTTTTTCTTGGAAACTTAGAACATACACCACCAGTATTATTAGGGGTCTCATTTTTAGCTGATTTTGCAGTTTGTGTGTTTGACTGAAATTATTTTTCTTGCATCAAACATGACCCCCACTTTTCTTTTGATTTTTAGTTAGTACTGACAATATTCTTCAAGAAAATGTAGGCTAAAGACATTAAAAATGGATCCTAATGTGTTCTGCCATTGGAATTAGGCCAATTTTATAAAGAATAAAGAACAACAACTATTCAGTGTGTTATAACCTATAAGATGACATTGGTAAAAATTGAAATCTGGCCAGATGATGGTGGAAATGGGCTACGTTGATTAGAATTTGATAGAAAATGACAAAGGACGGGATATGATAAGGACCAAAAATGGCCCCCACTAAATATGCATGTAAAACAACACCATTCCATTGGTAATTAACTATATTTTTCAAAATCCACCAAGATATAATGACCTGACGTCGGTAATGACCCAAAAATAATTGATTATTACATCTATCTAAGACTTACGCTGAAAAGATATTTGATCATTTAGAATGGGGGTATAGAAAACTATTTTGCAATATATCTTAGTTTATATTGCTGAACCCCATAAATTGTATGTCGTCACAATAATCAGTGATCCAACTTCTTGAAACGAATTTTTATTTTGTATTCGAAGACAGAATGATCGTGCAAAAACAGGAAAACAAGGGAGATAAATCTTTCATGTAAGGACGACCGAAAACTCTTTTAAGAAATAAGATTTTTTTTTTATATATACACCTACATAGGCTTATTCTCTAACTATTATGTCTGTTTCGTTTTATTTCGTATCAAGAAAATTTCTAAAACTAAAATTCAAATCTTTCGTTTCATATGCGTTACCATAGCAACATAGAAATAGTTTTGCATTTTTTGGATTTGTAGTGATTTAGCGAGTTATTTCACATACTTGATGAAATATTAACTTTTAAAAAACATTTTTTGCTTCTGTATCTCCTTACATATTTAGTGTTGTTGTTTTCTTTCTATTTTTTTTGTTTCGTATACGGAATTTTCTTCTTGTGTGACGTTCGTATAAAACAAAATCTCCGTCGAATAAATCAGGAGGCAGGACTTTGTCTTACAAGTTTCCATTTTTCATATTTGCGGTGACTTTTTATTTAAATATGTAATGAAGTATTTTCATCAAGCAAGTTGAAAAAAACGACAGTGTTCATTTTACTTGAATAAATAATATACGAATTGCATAATATTATTAAATCCTTACCACATAATTATTTAAAACACGTACCCGCAGGTAAGTCGCCGGAACCGAGTTAGATCGGTATTACACATATGGAAGCATATGTATGTAGTTTATTCAATTTAATTTCTTGGATTAAATCAAAAACGTTTCCTTTGACACGAAACTATAATATCGACATGAGAAGCACAAAATATACATTAGCGTATGTAAGATCATTACGGAAGGATTGACATGAAAGGCACGTGCAGTTTCCCGCCAAAATGCCCTTATATATGTAACGTAAAATGCTTCCGATTTCCTGCAAAAGATTTTGGATTATAGATCAAAGAAAACTATTTGATTTTACTCGATTATGTTATATTCCAATTACAATTGTTGCATTTATATTATATATTGCGTTTATATTAAAATCAGTTTACAAGACGACCTGGGATAACCCAAGTAGTAACATTTGTATGCACGCATGAAGACATTTGATATTATTCTAATGGTACTGAACACTGAATTCGTTAGAGCAGTAGGTTAAATTTGTTTTAAAACAAAATAACAATAGGTCATGGCTGCACAGTGAGAAGCAGATGGCCCTGTGTAATGAAGTATTTCGACCCCCATAGAATAACGACCCCCCGGTCATTATTCTACAGAAAATGTGACTCCTTATAAAAAACTGACTCCCTTTGAAAACTCTATAGAATAACGACCCCTGGTCATTATTCTATAGAAAAACTGACCCCTCCAAGTAAAATACTGACTCCCTAAAGATGACTCCCTTCGAATCTCATAGAATAACGACCCCGGTTATTATTCCATAGAAAAAGTGACTCCTTCCATGTAAAATACTCACTGCCGAAATTACTACATTCGAACTCTCATACAATATCGATTCCCGGACATTATTCTATTTAAAAAAGTTACCCTTTCCGTGTAAAACACCGGCTCCTAAAAAGACTTTCGACGATAATATCTATTAAAAAGTGATCCCCACCAAACCTTACGGACAATTTTACTAGATCTACAACTCTAATACCCTTCATTGCCAATAGTTAACATTTTGATTGTACTACTACTACTGGTGCCGCTACTTCTATTGCTATTACTACATGTACTTCTTCTTCTTCTACTACTACTGCTACTACTTCTACTACTACTACTACAACTGCTACTACTGATACTACTGTACCTGCTTCCACTAATACGTCTTGTACATCTACCTCTTCTTCTCCTGCTGCTGTTGTTCCTGTCACTTATTCCGCTGCTGCTGCTGCTGCTACTGCCACTACCACTGCCACTACTACTACTACTACTACTACTACTACTGCTTATACTTTCTATTGTTGCCGCTACCGTACTTTACTGCCACTGCTAAGTATTGCAACTTCTATTAATACTAAGTTCTATGCTAACAGTTTCTTGTGCAGTTTTCTTCTGACGAATTACTTCATACCGAAGTTTGCAGGGATTATTGACACTGGTGTGTTTTGTGAAAGTATTGTGAATTGTTATTTTTCTGAAAAAAATGTATACACCAAGATACAGCGTCTAGAAATAGAATCCCTTTTCCCGTTGCGGAATGCTCTGATTTCTGTGTCAAGTGATTGTATCCGGGGCTAATGGTCAAACGGAAGGACGGACGGACGAACGGACAAGGGCAAATCTATATGCCCCCCCCCCCCCCTCCCCCCACGAGTGGGGGCATAAAATGCAGCAGTTAGGTTTTACAGGAGTTATCACTAAATTTGACCAATTGACCGGGGGTCGTTTTTTATGGGAGTCAATATTCTTCGTGAGGTTCAGTTTACTTCACGTGGGGGAGTCATAGTACTATGATCTGGAGGTCATAATACTATGACCGGGGGTCACTTTTTCTATAGAATAATGACCGGGGGTCATTATTCTATGGGGGTCGAAATACTTCATTACACCGGCGTAAAAATCTTAAGATGCGAATCAGTTACATATCTATATATACACCGCTGAACGGTTTTGTTTCCTGAAAAAAGTGGTCACGAAACGGACTCAAGTTCCTCTTTTATTATTGTCCCTAATTGCACTGTTTGCCAGAGTTTGCAGTCCTTTAGGCTGACACAATTTCGGGACCGTTGGAAACGAATTTCGTCGAAAAACAAAAATATCAAATTAAAGTTGAAAACTGTGAGAACTGTCTGTGAATATGAATTTGCTACTGTAAACACTCGGGTTGCTGTTTCTCAATTAAAATTATTAGCATAGTTCTGATGAAATCTGTTTCAATCTTAGAAGTGAGCGTAACATTCTCAAAAACTACGACTATGAATTAGGATCAGTTTACCTTTCAATATTTGAGCCGTGCCATGAGAAAACCAACATAGTGGGTTTGCGACCAGCATGGATCCAGACCAGCCTGCGCATCCGCGCAGTCTGGTCAGGATCCATGCTGTTCGCTTTCAAAGCCTATTGTAATTAGAGAAACTGTTAGCGAACAGCATGGATCCTGACCAGACTGCGCGGATGCGCAGGCTGGTCTGGATCCATGCTGGTCGCAAAGCCACTATGTTGGTTTTCTCATGGCACGGCTCATTTTTTCCACCCAATTTTGATGCGGGCTGACCCTTGTTGATTTCTTGTAATTACCCTCACATACATCTTCCTCTGATGACGAAAATCCTGCCAAAACCCCTTCATCTTTTATATTCCCAAAGATCGGACGTCCAGCTTTGATCTAAAATCGATTGCATTTGTCTTATTATAATGAGAGGAACGCGTGTTATGCAAATAAGATACAGTCGAATCTGTGATAGGTACCGCCCCTAAACAAAGGCTTCTATTGAATTTCCTGCTTAAAGACGAGACCAGTATGTTCTCTCCCAGTTTAATCACATGTAATACTATTTTGCCAGTGTACAGAGATTGGTAATCAACAAAAACAACTTTTATCATTTCCTTACGATGGTTTTCATTCAGACAAGTTTGAAACTATTTTATAACCAAGATAAGTCAATGCTTTTGTTTTCGTGTTTTGCATGAAGTCTTTTCAGTTATTTCCGTATTTCATAAGTCAAAAACAAGAAAACAACGGCAGCTGCCATAATAACGAATGAACGAATGAAACACAATGTTAAATATGAATGCAAAATGAAATTTTAGCAGACACAAGTATAGAACAGGCCTTGGAGTTACAACTGAGAAGGCGTCGGTGTCACAAGAAGCTACATCACCGATGTTGTGGCACATTGATCTAGCACCCTTAAAGTTAAACGTTTCACCCTTCAAATGGTGACCTGGATCCTCAAAACGTTTGCTATTCTTGAGGAATAAAACTCTTAATCTTGATAAGGGGGTTAAGCTGTCACAAGTGATCCTGCAACGGGAAAGTTGATTATTACTGATTCTTATCGCACATCGCTACGTGTCTTGACGTTACATGCCGTGACGATAATAATTGTGTCTGTACGTACCACATATTGTCATCTAACCTTGGTTTAAATAAACAATTCCTAATTTTAGACCCTTCATCTAGTATTTTTCGTATTATTGTCACGATAAACGATCTGACGAAGCCCGTCCGTTAAGCTTATAAGCGACTGTGCAGTTTACCGAATCTTTGATCTTCGGTTGAGACTTGTGCATGAAACACTTTTGAGAAACGGCGCTAAGCTCTAAACAAATACATACTAACCAAGCACACGGCCGATGAACCTGGATCAGCAGTGTAGCAATTGTGTTTGTTCTCTTTGTACCCTCCATCAATGCCTTGTTTAATACATTTCTTCTCAGGAACAAGTGTGATACCAACTGTGGCCTTTTTACCTGAAATATACTATATGTCTTATAAACAGGAAATGGTAAGCGAACTAACTGATACGGCGATTAAAATCATTTTCATCCATCAAAGGTTCGTCAAAATCCCGAGACGTTCAACTGAGGAATCATGGTATACCTCTGTAATGCGAGAATGAATCTTATATCAATTCAGATATCAATTTAGATATGAATTCAACTGTCAATTCAGCTATCAATTCGGATATCAAATTCAGCCATTTTTTCAGCTATCAATTCAGTTTGCAATTCAGCCATCAATTCAACCTGTCAATTGCAATTCAATTTATATTTGCCCCAGAAAAAGAATCTCATCGTGTTATATTGCAACATGGAAACGGACATCTTACTTCAAATGTACATATAGAGTTTATTTATAACGGTATCAAAAGGACATGTTAACAGATTAACGAATGTTGTTAAGCAGCTGTCTCTATTTGAAAATCAGAATTTATATCTTTAAGTTTATTCGGAGTGAGATTTATCTTAATTGGCATATTGGCATATTTGAAAAAAACTTTATATTTTTAGGTTTACACGAAATAACATTTATGCCTATAGGTTTAGTAAGTAAGGCATATTTCTATACGTATATTAAAAGTAAGTTTATCTCTATGGCTTTATCTAAGATAGGCTTAATTTTTCTGTAGGTTATAGCTGAAACAGGGTTTATCTCTGTAGGTACATTTGAAATAAACTTTATCTCCAAAGGTTATTTGAAGTAAGGTTCCTCTCTATAGGACTATATGAAATAAATTCTATCTCTTAAGTTATGTTTGAGGTGAAAAATATATCTGTAAGTTAAATTAAAGTAAGATTTCTGTATCTTTATATGAAATAAAGTTTATGGCTATAGGTTTATTTTCTTGCACACCGGACTGGCGTTTCTTGCACACCGGACTGGCGTTTCCGGTGATTTTTCCCATGACGGCAAAACCCCTCTGCCATCCTCCATGCCAGATGACTCTTGATAGTTTCTCTCCGTCCGCTATAGTATATTTCTCGATTCAAAATACCTTAGTTTACCGTAAGAACATAACGTTACACTACAAATGATAAAACTAAACTAGAACTTTGTTACGCGTTTACGAATCGAAAAGAGATATCCGTCCCTCGGCCACCTGCGCATTGGGCGGTAATGAGGCTTGGGACGGATCTTTTTATCCGATTCGTAAACACATGACAGATATTATAAATCTCTCAGAAAAGTTTGATGAAAGTCAGCTGATAGATTTATTTCTATTTTCTATTGAGAGACGATTGAAATAGGCTTCTATTAAAGAAAATAGTATGTTTTTACTGTTATCTTTACTCACTAGATGCGCCCGGATCATACATTCTAAGCGAATCGACATAAAGTTGAAGTTCACCATTAGGCTTAACAATTTCAGGATAGTTTTGTTCATCGGCAGTTTCGATATTCGTTTTAAGCAGTACAAGTACTTTTCCTCCAGTACTCTGAAAAAAAAAATGCTGAACTATAATAATCAGTTAATCTTAGCATAGTTGCAAACATTCTTGCTAAATAGTACATCATGGCTTATTATTGTATATAAATAGCTACACGCATGTCATGTATATATGGTTCAAACATATTTCAAATACTGAAGGAAGCATATGTTGCTAAGTGGTACACTGGCAAATATAGTGGTTATTCGGATCCAAACAGTCATAGTTTGCCAAATGACACAACAGCAAATTTAGTGGTTATACGGATACAAATATATCTCGCACCCTATGTGAAACATATTTTGCCAAATGGTAAACCAGCAAATATAGTGGTTATACGGATACAAACATATCTCGCACACTATGTGTAACATATTTTACCAAATGGTACACCAGCAAATATAGTGGTTAAACGGACACAAATATATCTCGAACACTATGATTGTGTAACATATTTTGCCAAATGGTACACCAGCAAATATAGTGGTTAAACGGACACAAATATATCTCGAACACTATGTGTAACATATTTTGCCAAATGGCACAACAGCAAATTTAGTGGTTATACGGATACAAATATTTCTCAAACACTATGTGAAACATAATTTGCTAAATGGCACAACAGCAAATTTAGTGGTTATACGGATACAAACATATCTCGAACACTATGTGAAACATATTTTGCCAAATGGTAAACCAGCAAATATAGTGGTTATACGGATACAAACATATCTCGAACACTATGTGAAACATATTTTGCCAAATGGAACACCATCATATACAATTTATATGGATTATACAAGTACATAACTTTTTTATTTCGTATCTCAAACACTAAGTGAAACATGTTCTGCCTAACGATACACCAGCAGATATATGGTACACGCATATCTCGAACACTAAGTGAATCTTTATTACATTGATATATCACTTTATGGAAACAAAAAAAAAAAAAAAGATTTTTGACTTTTAAGTAAGTCAACGATATCTCTTGAGTAATTTCCTACCATGATAGTAATTACTTACTCTCGTCTCGCTTTGAATATCTCTTACTTCGCCATCGTACATAACGATTTTGTATGTGTTCAATTTCCTGAAACAGATTTCATCAGCACTCATATCATGTTGATACTCAGATGCACATACTAATCGTTTAGGACAATGAGTAAGATGCACTTAATCGTTTAAGATAATGTGTCAGATGCACTTAATCGTTTGGGACAACGTGTCAGATGAGCAGTTTGATATAAACACTGCTATAATTTGATATTTGATTCGGGTCGACACGCCTACGAGTTCTGACACTGATTTGTCAGTAAATTAAATGTAAATATCTATGTAATTGGAAAACCTATATCGAATCACAATCTTTTTTATACCAAAATGACATGATATCCTATAGAGTAAGTACTAGGCCAACGGTTCCTATATTAGTATTGCAATTTTTAACATACATAATACCAAACTGAATAAAGGTGTGTTGTTTACATCAGTATAGATCAGTGATCAGTAGTTAAAAAGCATCCATGACATCAAAAAGTGATATGTGAATATCGTTTTTACGAAATAGTATTTTGTTTTTATGAAATATGCTTTCGTTTTTACGAAATAAGATTTCGTTTTTACCAAATAATAATTTGTTCTTTTGAAATATTATTTCGTAAAAACGAAATCAAAATAGTTTCACGCGTCACTTTACGGGCACCGTAAAATAGTGGTTTCCAAACTGCTTGAAATATGTGCAAAAAATTACTAGATATCTGTGGCGTAAAATTGGTTCCTAACTTAGCAATATACAGTCAATATTGTGGATGCGACCACGTGTCCTCAGCGACCATTTGTCTTTAACGACCACTTTGAATTCCCCCAGAACAATTTTACTATTAAAAATTGTGCTAACGACTTTTGTCTAACGCGACCAGCGACCGCTGAATTTCGCAAAATGACTGATCTTTTTTGTAAGCGACCGCTAAAATTTAACATGTCCATATTAATCATCTTTACATCAAACATGCCGTCGATATTATGAGAACGTGTTGACACTTAATTCTCGATTGCAAAAGGTGAAAATGTAAGTAACATTGATGGGAACCCGCAATCACAGCTAATTATTAGCGAGAGACCGATATGACCAATCAATTCGTCGTTGTTTTTAAGATCCGCCCATTTTTTAAAAATATTTTGACCTGATAAATATGGAAACTCGCAATCGTGTTATACAAGTTTGACCTCAATAATGAAAGCTATCCTATGTGTAATTGATTGATCTTGAATATGTCTAAACGAAAGTGTTAACGTTGGATGATAGAGCTCGTGTGTTGGAATTAAGTAAGAACAAAAGTGCTCGTAAAATAGCTGAAGAAATGGGCGTAGGAAAAACCCAGATCCAAAATATTCTGAAACGGAAAGCGCAAAGGGCCAATAACATGGTAATTAGATGAGGCGAAGAAATCAAAATCAAAGCCCGAATAGACTGGTGAGGGCGGGACTTTGAACAGTTTTTCCTGTTGTTGTTTCATTATTTATTTATTTATTAATTTTTTTTAATCTAAATCTGAGCATTACAAAAAGAAAATGAAACTAAAAAATAAAGAAAAACAGTGTCAAAATAGCTTGTGATTGCCGCTATTTTGTTATTATAGAACTTTGAACATTTACAAAATTAACTCTTATCTTTTTGTGCGTTTACCAACTCGGAAGTTCCATAAGATAGGTGAAACATGGACCATTGTTCTATTTCGGTCTATAGGCAGTTTATCGACTTGGCAGAGCAACAAAAAACGCAACATGGACTTTAGCAACTGTTCCATATATATACGGTTTTCAACATGACTGATAAGTCCATAAAAGTTTTTTTCCTGCACGAGCTAAACCCGCCAAAATGATAATGTTTTCAATAATACAATTTCAGAAATTCAACGTTTATTATAAATTATGTAAGAGAAATGACTATCAGCTGACAGAATGTGTTTGACAAATTTCGGCGTGACCGCTCTTTTTTCAATATAGAGTTGTAGTTTTGTTCTATATCTTAACTATATATGTGCCTGCCTCTTTTACAGAAACATCAATTCTGACATTTGAATAAAACACATCTTTATATTAGTTTCAAAATAAAGTATTGAAATATTTCAGTACTTACAGAGCAGCCAAAGTGCAACGGCGAGCCGACGAAACATCATGGTCCTGCACGTCCAGAGGTATAATGTGGCGGTTATTCAAAAAGTTTTTCATTTTTTTATACTGTTAAAGTTACGCATTGCGGTATGGATTTGCCAGCAGCGGGGTCCTGACCTCTAATAGTTGTAGGAGTCATAACATTGAAATTATTATCTGACACGTTGGTGATAGTATCTATGCAATATACTTACAGCTATATCTTTCATTTAATCTATAAACATAACTATATAACGAAAAAAAATTTTTTTTTTAAAAAATCGGCATTTATACGGCTGAAATGAATTTGTACATTCTTCGGGGTATGGCATGAAATTCTATTTCAACAAATGTCTAGATAACCAGAGAAATATATTGAGTTGGCCTCTGCGCACAATTTCCTACAGTTACTGAAGAACAACTATGATCAAAGATACATTTCGGAAAGTCTACGGATTACATGTGGATTACGAATGTTCTTTTGTCTGTATGTCTGTATCTAATTTGGCCTGGAACAGAGCGATTATACTGTATCATCTGATGATGTACAACTTACCTTATTCTATTACAAGCCCGCCCATTTCGTTCAAATAGGGAAAGCGCAGATCTACGGAGCCCAGGATCTTGAGTTCGATCCCCAGGCAAGGCGTATGTTCTCCGTGACGATTTGATGATGGACAATGTGTCTGAAATCATTTTTCTCTTCCTCTTATCCATGTGAGTAAGTTGGCAGTTACTTGTGGAGAAGAGGTTATTTCTGGTACAAAATCCAGAAATACTGATTAGGATAACTTCCCATCGTTATATGACTGAAAAATTGTTAAAAAATATTATTATAGAAAATAAGTTATAACAGATTTTTTGTGCAATTATTTTTCTTAAAGACCTCAATCAATCCACAAACAAAGGGAATGAGTATGTTCTTGTAGACTGGAAACCTATCTTTTGATTTTAATATGTACTTGTTACCTTGTATGTCTTTAATTGAACTGGATGATAGTCAAATTTCTGTGACCTTGAAAAGTATTTCAGCAAACTGCGTGATATAAACGAGCACCAGCGTAGGCCGCGAACAGAAAATTTCAAGCTAAAAATTTTTCTTAAGTTAAAAAATATATTTAACGTAAATATAAAATTAACTGAAACGTTCAAACCAAGTTCAGAGCAGATCTTATCGCTTTGTCATGACTTCTTACTTATAATATTACTCAACATCAAGAAATCTACAGGGTAAAATTTCATCAACGTTAACCGTTCAGCACTTGCAAAGATAGCTAAAGTATTCTTTTATATAATCTAAACTAAAATCTTTGACAAAAATTAGTTTGAATTAATTTTTATGCCCTCCAACTATTACTGTCTGTTACTATTGAAAGATAAATATCATTAATCACTTTAACGTGTTCTTTGATCATTTCCAATAGTAAGGACCTTTCATTTTTGGTATTAAAGTCCATCTGCCATACTTTGCCTACTCGCACGCAATTAAAATGTTATTTTGCAAGAAGTTCTCATCTTCTGGGCTTTCATAAACTGAGTATGTTATTTATACAGACCAGAAATTGTTATGGATGTGTGTGTGACCACTTTGCCTAAAACGTAACTTATGTGTGATCGAATAACGTGCTTCTTTTTATCATACCATTACGCTTTAATGTAGGAAATATTACTCCATTCTAAATGATTTAAGGACGTATGCTAGAATTTGGTGCGAAAATTTTCCCAATAACAGAATTTCTTCAAACTTTGGATATTGAAGGACAATCATCTAAGAAACAAAAAAATGCAATAAAAATCATAGGTCACCGGATTCGAAAAAGAGTTATCTGCCCTTGAAAACGGCATTTCCACCAAAAATGACGTTTTCAAGGGCAGATAACTCTTTTTTGAATCCGGTGACCTATGATTTTTATTGCATTTTTTTGTTTCTTAGATGATTGTCCGTCAATATCCAAAGTTTGAAGAAATTCTGTTATTGGGAAAATTTTCGCCCATCTCATATACAGGGAATTCTAGCGTACGCCTTTAAAGTACATGTAGATCTAAGAAATATGTATTTCTTAATTCTGAAAGTTATTGTTTTGAGTATAAATAACTATATTTCTCTTTCACGTATAACATAACTTTTTAGCTCAAATGGTCACATGCATTGACTACTGAAATACTTTAATAGAAATATTACAAATGTGATTCATGCCTTCATCTGGACTTCGATGTCATATAGAGCAATACACATACTGAGAAATTTTCCTCACTTATCAGGGGAAGGAAGTGTGCAAATTCTACGATTAAGTCAATTTCGCTATAAGCGTTTTCTCCCCTTGTGGGCAAAAGCGATAGCGCTTTGAGATCTCTTATCTCAAACAGTGACCAAGACACCATATCTTACAGGCTTGGTTGTCTGTACAATCAATGAATATACATAAACAGCATTTTTATTCAGAACGTGAATGTTGTGACTGATGTTTTCTTTCTTAAACAAAAAAGTTTAGTAATTTTCTGTTCTTTGCACGAGACATGCAACACAGGACCATAATCCAGGAAATCAAAGAGCAATTAAGAAAAATATGCACAACTAGGTATCAATATTGATCATTGCTGAAAGTTTGAATACATTACTGCAGTAAATGAAATAATGAATGAGGAATTCATGTCACAAACATTTCTAAGTGCCTGCTATATTGCAAAAACGGCGTTCCATAAATGCGAAAAGCCAATCACTGTCGGCAAAAAGTCACGTAAAATAATCCAGTCCCCATGTGCTACACAATTAGTTGCTCGCAAAAGGTCAAATAGTTGGCCGCAATTCATTGATATTTTGCGGTTAAAATTCTAAGCAGGACGGCCTAGACTGTATCACGGTTGGCAGAGTCGAAAGTTGATGCTTTTTGGTTGTCAGTACCGGTATGGGGGTTAATTTCCGGTGAAGGTTGTGGACAAAATGGGGTTATGGCAGGCATTGCAATAGAAAGATTAGACCTTTCTGAATCTATCAACACCTGAATTATACGTGTGTTTTTCATATTGGGATCATAAACCAGGTAAGATTTTCTGATTTACATGTAAACAATGGCGAATGGTTTGTTATCTTGTATTAAATGCTTTGATGGTATTTGCTGGCATTTTTAAGCGCCTTCAAATACTATTTTAATTGTTTTAATAGTTGTTTGCAGTACTTATGGTATGGTAATTTGCAAAAAAAAAAAAAATGAAATTGGAAAAGCAAGAGATTTTTGCGGGCCAGAGCCGCTCACCTGATCCCAAGTGTCTTTGAGTCAATCAGTGTCAATCGTCAATGTTTCCAATGACAATAAAATTTCACAATCATTAATTGCACGCTCACGTGAATTTCGTGCAAAACGGATAGTGTGGGACTACTGACTTCACGGTTGATCGAATTTTTAATCTACCACGTGAAGTTCTACAAGTGTAATGCAAGTCACATTTTTAAATTTACGTGATTTTTTTTAATATATACACCAGTTATACATCTGGATAATTTCTTTTGCTGTTCATAATAGCAATAATACATGATACTATTTTTCCTACGTTATGCATTGTATCTCTAAGGCCAAAAATGTTAAAAGGCACGAGACTTTCATTAAGTTGGAGTCACGCAATGTTAAAGATGCACTATACTAACGTTTCACTATCTTTGATACTGATAGGAAGTCAGTATGGCTGCCGCATGTTTTGTTATGAACATAACATATATAATTTATTTATTATCCCCTATTCTGATTAATGTTACCTCATATACTTTTCATAGCTTTGAATATTTGATTAACATAAAAAACCTATCAATGAATCCCGTCTAACTGATATCTCCAGTTTTGCCTTTGAAAATATCGTTTTAACAGTAGTGCTTTTTAACCATGTAATTATGCATGCCCTCCACTTGGATATTATCTCAGTTTATGGCTCCGACAATATCATTGACAGTATTGTGTTTTTTCTAATCATTTTGCCAAACATGTTATTACATTGTTTACTTTGATACTACCTCTCTTTATGACTCCGATAATATCACTGTAGTGTGTTTTCTAACCATGTTATTACGCATGGTCTCTATTTGGATATTACCTCTCTTTATGACTCCGACAATATTATTGTAAGTAGCGTGTTTTCTAACCATGTTATTACGCATGTTCTCTATTTGGATATTACCTCTCTTTATGACTCCGACAATATTATTGTAAGTAGCGTGTTTTCTAACCATGTTATTACGCATGGTCTCTATTTGGATATTACCTCTCTTTATGACTCCGACAATATTATTGTAAGTAGCGTGTTTTCTAACCATGTTATTACGCATGGTCTCTATTTGGATATTACCTCTCTTTATGACTCCGACAATATTATTGTAAGTAGCGTGTTTTCTTACCATGTTATTACGCATGTTCTCTATTTGGATATTACCTCTCTTTATGACTCAGATAATACCATTGACAGTAGTGTGTTTTCAAACCGTGTAAATATGCATGTTCCCCATTTGGATGTTAACTCCCTAATGGCACCGATAATATCAATGACGGTAGTGTGACTTCTTACCATGTTATTATGCATGTTCTCTATTTGGAAATTTCCTCCATTTATGGCTCCGACAATATCATTGACAATAGTGTGTTTTGTAAGTGTTATCATGCATATTCTCTATTTAGAACATGTATGATAACATGACCAGAAAAAACACTACTACCAAAGCTACTGTTAGAGCAAAATAGGGAGGTAACATCCGAACAAAGAACATGATTTAAAGAACATGATTAGAATAAACAATATCAGTGATATCACTACTGTCAATGATACTGTTAAACCCATAAAGAGGGGTAATATCTAAATTTATCTTGATAACTGCATTATATTTTTAGCACAAGTTATGAGTATTAAAACACTGTTTTGAAAAATCTAGTTACCGCTCGACCAACGAGGAATTAGACTTTGCATGAAAAACATAATGTATGGACATAATTTTTAATGTTGTAATTTTGCTTATTTACATTTTAAACGCCATAATACTGTGCTTTTAGAAACTTTCAGCGGAAGTGCATATTTATACTGTACTTAGCTATACATATATCACATGTGTACCATTTAAGCCTAACAAATAATACTGTTTATACACACATACATATGTAATATCTATCTTTACTTAGATACTAGGAGTGATTTTTCATATTTACAAATATGTATAAGGATCTTACAGATTTTTGAAATTATACTGTTCTTTTTTACGCAATCATTTTCTGATATCAGGAACTATGCCGAAGTATTCAAAGCAAAACAACCCGGGTGAGGCTATAGACCACGTTGGCAAGGCGCAAAAGATTCAAAATCAGCGACCTTACCATTTGGCCAAGGTCCTTCGCTATATAAGATATTATGGTAAAATGAAAGTTCAGATTTTAAAACGTTGACGAATACGGGACCATGATCTGTTTTTACGAGAAATGTATAACCAAATGGTTAGCATGGGCATTGTTTCACCATGTTTACCCATCACATCTTGTCCAAAGATATAATCAAAGTGTTGTGATAATATCGAGGTGTGAATGCGAAAGTGGATATGAATAAAGAAGCATTTTGTTTTCTGTCGCATTCATTCCTCGGTATAAACAGCGTCTGAAGAAGCTTAGTTTTCAAGAATATATAAAGATAAAAACATATTTCAGTCAAACTTAATAATTTATTTTCAATAAATAACAGACAAGAAATACTCTTGAACAAACTGAGCGTAATTTTAATATGTGAACACACGTTATAAATGTTGCGTGGCTTGTTGACGTAATGTGCGAGGAAATACGAGATTTTCGTTCCATAATGCACGAGATATGCTCCCCATCGATGATAAAGGCTACATATTACTTGCCGCCGGTTCTGAAATTAAAAGATTACAAAGTATTAAGCTTTTGTTCTCTGTAGAAGGTAGGATTATTTAATGTGTGAACTACGCGGATTATCATTTAATAGTTTTCTATCGTTTCTTAAACATTTCGATTGAAAACCATGAAGACTGGAAATCACGATCTTTTAAAAATCTTATCAGACAAGTTTCCATCTAGGGTCTTTAGTAAACGTACTCATTATCTTGAATGACGTGTAAAGAATATTTGAAAAGTTTGTGCAAAAAGCTTTATAATAAAATTTAATAGAATAAACAACAATACAAAAGGTATAAAACGGTTCTGAATGTGTTTGCGCCAAAAGAAGGAAAATCAATAAAATTCCAATGTTCGCTGAGTCTATAAAGTTTGAATTAAATTCATACGGCATGTCATAATGATAAATGAAGTTATCTGAAACACGAAATTTGATTGGCTGTTGAGTTGTGAAGGATCTTATTCAACGGCTCAGCATGGTAAAGTATACTTACGGGCCAGAATAGTTTCCGTAGATGATGGTGGTGTCACCGCTGCTTGACTGGCCGAACAACAATGGGAAAATGAATAGCAAAAACAACAGTGGCAATACTGAAAATAAAGTTTAGAGCTTTTGTATTCCACATGTTTTTGGCGAAAAACATCATTTATTACACTTGTCATTGTATCTTGAATAAGCTATCAAAGTACACAAAACAAAATTATATGAATATAATGATGTAGCTTCTATTCACCGGTAACGTTAAACTTTTTCGGAAAAAAAAAGTTTTATTAAGTATACATGCAAACAGACAATATTGTCTATAGTCTATAAGTAGTCTATAAGCCGGAGACAGTAGTCGAACTGACTAGGTTCCTGATAGGTAAAGAAAGAAGAAATTCTAGCAGGAAAAGCTTATATTTGATAAAAAGTATATTACATTCGTGTCTTTCCATATTGAATTTATTAAACTCGTTGAATAAAGTGATCATATGTTCGGCAGAGCCTCGCATTTTTATTATTTAAATAAACTCAATTAACGAATTCAGTATAAAATAGTAAAAGTCAGTCATGTAATATCCTAAACGTATTGAATGTGAATAATTAACCGACATTTCTTCTTGTTTTTGTCTAAATTGAATACATGTATTCGTTATCTTTGTGCATTTCAGTATTTCATTTCTATGCTATAAAATGTTACATGCTTAGATGGCATCGAAATTTAATCAAAAGAATTTTCTAACCCTGCCATATATTGATAAAATGATATTGTTTGAATTGCACGTTAAACGAAAAATAAAAAGAACAACTATAATTACGTCATAGTTCAAATAAAAATACGTAAAAAATATTCAGCAGGATTTGAAAATAATATGCCTCTACAGATACGATATTTTAAAGTCTGGATTGTAGTTCCTCAAATACGTACTTTTCAGAAATAATACGC
The DNA here is from genome assembly GCF_021730395.1 of Mercenaria mercenaria. NCBI lineage: Eukaryota > Metazoa > Mollusca > Bivalvia > Venerida > Veneridae > Mercenaria > Mercenaria mercenaria. The sequence continues at coordinate 67,864,430 of NC_069375.1, forward strand.
TCTAGATTTTTAAAATGTATACCGCGCTTGCATTTCTTTAAAGAGAGTTTACATGAGGATTAAATAAGGCAGAAAATATCCTTAATCTCCGAATCATGTGGGAAAGAGGGGAAGTTGTTGGTTACTAGCGGAGAAAAAAGGATACTTCTGGCATTGAAGACAGTTGACAAGCACTGAATGCCGTTATAAACACAAAATGATGACACATTGTTTGAAGCGTCGTAGCAGTCAAATAGAAGAGCCATGTATTACAGAACGAATCACAAATAAAAACGTTTAACTACTTACTGGAAGAGAAGAGACCGCCAGATTGTTCCTGGGGGAGATAACTCTGTCCGTAGAACTGAGCTGTGGCTACACCGAGCACACAAGCAAGAGCGAGAACTGCAACAATGGTGACCTTCATTTTTGTAGATTTCTGAAAAATCGTTGGAAAATTAAGATTTAAAAAAATGTTGGAAAATTAACAGTACTTTACAATGTTTTTCATTTTTTAATAAATGTGACCCGCCATCTTGTAGATTTTTTCGGTTGCTGTAAGATATTTTATATTCTAAAATTTTAATGAAGAAAAAAATCCTGATGGTCGGTTTTAACACGACAGGTCACATAAATACGACACTTTTCTTTTTTAATATTTTATTTTTGCACTTTGTGTTGAAAATAAATAGCTTATAATAAAAAATAGTAATATAGCACTAGTGTTTTCAAGACGTTTAATACATTAAATTCAACATAGAAATAATAGTGATTTAATTAATGAAAATCGATGATTTAATTAAAATCCAAACACTTACTTTGTTTGTTGACTTTCCAAAACTAGAAGTGACGATAACTGTACCTGGCAAGTATTTATACCCAACCGGATGTCACTTTCAGTTTCCAGGTAGACGGCGCTGCGGGCAATCCGGAACAACATGTCGTCTGTCGTTTGTAAAGTGTTACGTTTGTAAATTAGACTGGCTTTAAATTTTATATCAGTTGTATTTGCCGCTTTCACCGATAAAAAAGTTTAGGTCCCTGACCAAATAAGTTTTTTTTTCTAATCGATTTGCTTTTTTTATTAAAGAAAATGCATATTTTGATACGGGTACCTGTTTTAAAATCGGTTGGAATTTTTGCACAAAATTTACTGAACCGTGCGCAATGTAACAAACTAAAAGACTATGCTTATATATGCGAATAAAGAGATATACTAGTATATCTTTTTGACTGTATGAAACATAAATGATAATTGTACGGGTACTTTATGTGTGTCGTTATAAAACTGCATTCTTTAGAATATAATAGAGGAAATAGTTAAATGACTGACATTTTAAAACGCCTTTTGTAGGGAAGCAATATTGTAAAGTTGCTCGATAAGTGTTAAAATCTTGATAATTTTCGGGACATATGACTTTTAAATGCCTGTAGCCAGTCTAAGTTTCAAAAAATTAAAATTTTAGAAAGGTTATTCAATAACCTGTCATCAGAAATGGTTGTTGACAGCTAGCGTGTTAAATTGTCGTCTGCCGTAAGTTGTGTAGTAACGCCTTACGTGAAGAAATTAATGTTTCTTCATTTTCATATGTATGAAAAAAAAAAAGCTCGGCCTCTACTTTTTCTGAGTAAAATACACAAATATCAGTACTAGGTGCCTAAATTTTTGTTTGTAATTATTACAGTGTCAATTTAAATCAAATAAACACAAAACTAAAAAGCGAAAGTAGCCTATTCAGGATCATGCATATTTTTTTATACATAAATTGTTTCAAGTTATCAACCAAATGCGAATAATTCTAATAAAACGTTGCTCACATAAAATTGTGTAACATGAGGAATATTACGATTACTGCTGACCACAAATCAAACAAGTAACTATTTTCAAAATTAGAGCAGAACATGAAGTGATGCTGTCAGCCATTGATAAGAAATATGTGTGCAGCCTAACGCATAAGATTTAACATGAAATTAAACTAAACAGATCGATACCAACATGACAGTACAATAATTTAACAGTTTATTTTTCCTTTTAAGGTAAAAGGGATTTAAATTCGCTTTAAATGATATTAATAAAATATCATTCATATGTGATATCTATGCTAGTCCGTTGGTCTGTGTACAGGGCGGATATTCTAACATTTTGATTAGTTATACCCAGTTTTCATTTCGGGTGGGATAGATTGTATGTACAATGAACCCTTTGATAATACTACACTTTATCCGCTTAATTTTATTGTATTCGGGTCGACTTTTGCTGTTGTTTTTTTTTTTTCTCAACTTTTCACCATTTATGTTTTAGTAAATTTCTAATGGGTAAATGCGGGCAGGGGATAAATACGGTCAGCTAGGGTTGCTTGGTCTTTAATGAATTTGCAAACAATGAAATTTCATCATACAGGTCATTTAAGGTAGTTCTGCACGTTTGATAAACCGGAAGTGATAGCGTAACCTCATTTATCCGGAAAACGTAGAATAAAGCCTGGGTTCGGCGTACGGAAATGAAAATAATTTTATGATTTAATCGAAACCTGTGAGTAAATTTATTACAATGGCACTGCTGCTATATTACTAAAGTCAAAATATGACATTAAAATATATGACACGTTAAAAAATTAAAAAAATGTCTTAAAATTAGCGTGAAATGTCCAGTTTACTTTAATCTTGGTCAAATATCTCAAAAATAAGTGCACGGACCTATACATTTTATTTCACCAAATTATAGCCCATATATTTATTTACAACTGTGAGAAGTTTCATCAAAATCTACATTGTAGAAAAATTTCTGTTCGCGAAAATGTTATGAAATTTATGATTTTCCCATAGACTCCCATTATGAAATATTGCGTGAGGTCCAAATTTTTCAAATTAGTCTAGCAAAAAATCAAGCATACGACCCTATCTTTTTTATTTGCTGAATTTTCTAGGTATATTCTGAAGTTTTGAAAAATCAGAGTTTAATCAAATTCTACATTGTAGAAAAAATTTCGATCCAAACGTGCAGAACTACCTTAAACATATTTTAATCATGTTTTACTTTCATGAGAAAACCGCGCACCTGCGACCATAACAAAAAACACAAGCAGGGAACCCCGTCATTAACAACTTACATTATCCCACTTCGTGATCAAACATAAATATCCCAGCAAACACAAGATCGACAAAAGTGTATTTTTGCCGGTGCGCATTAGCAAAAAGGGAAAGAAATAGTCCCAACGATGCGGCAACTTTCTACACAATAGAAGTGTAACCTTATTTAGTCAATTTTCATGCACATGTGTTTCCAAAGGCATGATAAACTCACCTATACTTTCAATCTGTATGGTGTTGAGCTTCATATATAGTAACAAATGTAGATCAAATCGCGGAGGAATTAATCATGGAGGATCGAATCGCAGAGGAATTGAGCCCTGGAGGAAAGAATCACATAAGAATTGAACCCTAGATTCTGTATGATCGCGGAGGAATTAAACGCTGAAGGATCAAATCGTGGACTTAAACTCTGGGGGATTAAATCACAGAGGAACTGAACCCCGGATGATCTATGATCACGGAGGAATAAAACACAAATCCACATTCCATGTTATTGAGGTGAAAATACGATAAACTTATGACGTTCACTGCTTTTCATTATGATGTAGTTTGTGACAGCATTCCAAGTAGCAGTGCCGGAAGACAAATGGTTTTCTGAATAAAAACTAATTCAAAATTAGATTTATGGGTAATTTTAAGTGTAAATCTCAACTTTCTGCTTTGAATGACTGGAACTGAAAGTCAAGTGTTTCCGAGCTGGAGCTAGATTATTTAAAACTGGACATATTTGGCGCCCGGCATCTTTATGCGAAGGCAAGTTGATGATGGTAATTACTCAAAGCTAATGTTATCTTAACAAAGAGGGTCATTTCTGGCTTATGAAAATATTGGCTCAGAATATTTATCCATTAGCCCACATTACATTATGGAACTCCAATAGCCACTGTCCAATAATATTCTATCCCGGTGTTACCATCGATTCAATATTCTAAATGGCCGATATTTTAATTGTGATTACGCATTTATTTTTATATCATCAAAGTACTGTAAAATAAATATTTACGTTATATTGTGGTAAAATAAGATACAGCCAAATAAACTGAATTTATGTCAGTTTCGATCACGTAAATGCCCATTTCGAATGCGACTCTATTTTCGATTCAAGTAGTATTTATGTGTACGCTTATATGTGGTAGTTTTTTCACTGGTAAAATATATGTGACATACTGTAAAAAAACAGTGCTAAAGATGAAATCTGGATCGGCAATTTTTGTGCGCATTGCATTTTTATTGCACGTGCATGCGTGGCTTTCTATGGCCTCCTCACAAAATGGTTTACACTATGGTATATGGAAAAATACGGTAACAGACGGAGCAGCTACACAATCAAGTACGACAGCCCGTAATGCGGTATCGTGTGCCATAGCCTGCTCCACAGAGTCAAAAGAAGGGCGTTGCACTATCGCACAGTACAACAAAACGTCGAAGACCTGCACACTCACCACGTCCTCGGCGGCTTCTTTGATATATTCTGATGCAGAAGACACGGTCATTTTATTTCCCCAGACAGGTATTTTTTTTTATTTTTTTTTTTTGTTGAAAAAAAAAGTTGATTTTTTTCTTTTTTACACTCAGAAATTACTACTGTTTTTTTCTCGGTAAGGTAAATTATTTAATTTCCCCACTCATGTATTTTTTTTTTTTTTTTTTTTTGAAAAACAAAAGTAGATTCTTTCTTATTTTACACTCAGAAATTACTACTGTTTTTTTTTTCTCAGTAAGGAAATTTATTTGAGTATATTATAAGGTTAATCGTCAGGCTTTATTAACCCTTAGCCTGCTAAATTTCTAAAATGGACTGGTCCACCATACAATTTGGGCAATACCATTTATTATACAAAGGTGTTCACTGAAAATTTACTGTGAATAGCGAACAGTGCAGACCAAGATTAGCCTGCACATCCGAACAGTGCAGACCATGATTAGCCTGCACGGAAGTGCAGGCTATTCTTGGTCTGCCGCCAGCGGGCTAAAGGTTAAGTGGGATTACTACTTAGGTTTCCAGCCGTTGTCCTTATTTTCAATTTGCTTTTTATTCGTAGAGTTTTGTTTACTGATTCTAACTTCCGTTTTATTACGTATTCTATGTAATATACGATTTCAACATTTCCTAGCAAGTACGGAAAGCCGTGTGTTTGAGTTATTTTATTAACGACCGAAGAGTGCCGAAGTAGGAAACGGAGATTGCGTAATCGCACGGAATTTGCCGAGCATCATTACGGATGCACTACCTTAAGGATGTAGGATCAATTTTTTTTTCTTGCGTTCTTCATATTCTGTGAGCTTGAAGAATATTAGTTTCTAAGACAAAATGAAATAAGGGCAGAAAAAGCACAGGTCACCACACTCGTTTTTATTTTATAGGGCATTTTCTTCACCCACTGTTTAAGCATTCCTGAAATTAAGTAACATTGAAAAAATGTGGGTATTTTATAAAACATATAATATCCCATTTAATGTTATAGGGATTTCAGGTCTTACAGGTTACCATGAATACAAGGTGATATCAGTATTATACAAGCATAAATGTCACTAACAAACCTCATTCATTTATACATGTTGGCATACCCCACCCACTTTTTCCAATGAAAAAAAAAAAACAAAAAAAAAACGTATTTAATTAAATCTACCAAAAAAAGTCTGAAGTTGAGATTTTAAAAACATTTTGCTGTTTTAATGACACAAAAAATGCTTCAAAATGGAAAGAAAATATGTTGGGGTCACCTCGCATATAAGAGATATATTTAGAAAAAAATCCTATAAAAACTTTTTGTGAATTTTTATATTTTTAGTTCTTTTTGTTTTAGTTTATACTTCCTAGATAATACAAAGTGCTATGTTGAAAACTTTTGTTTCAGTTGGAGCTTATCATTTTATATTTTATTATCAGTCAGAAAAATATCAGAACCAAACCTGATCTTCTTTAATAGATATTTGAAATTAAACGCCCCAATCCCTTTGTTCATTAATTATATGCAAAATCCAAGGTTTTTTTTTCGTAACAAGTAGAATCTGTTTGGTCAAATCGTACACTACTAGCCATATTTTAATCATTTAGCATTAAGTTTTGGCATAAATTTTGTTAGAAAGAAATATTCATGAGGAAGAACTGACCTCATGACCGAGATTGCAGAAAATCGATATCAGGGGCGAAGAAACATTTTTAAAAATGGCGGATATCCTGAAAAATACGCGCTTACATGCTTAAGGGCTCTTGACTACGAAAAAAGATATATGCGACTTGAAGGAACAAAATGTCTTAATCCTCATATTTTTTGGCACTACGGGTAACTCCCTGTATCCAAAACTTTACTGCGTCTCACACAGTATTCCCTGCTTGAGGGAGCCATGGCATATAATTTTGATATTTATTCTCAGACCGATTCCCTGTCTATACTTTACAATACAGAAAATGTCATATAATAGAAAACCATTTTGTTTTTCAAAAGTCTGTGACTTTGTTCCCTCAAACGTAGAATTGTGAAACAAATGCATTAAAATGTTTGGTTATTTGGGGTTAGTCCTAGTTGTCAGCCTTGTTCAAAACTGATTAAGGGTACTAATAAGCCATCTTACATCCTTTAGTCGCGTATTATTGTAGTTATAAGCTATGTACTCTATTCTGTTCTTCGAAAATCTTGTCCAGTGACTTAAAATTCCTTTTCAAAAATATATAAGTTTATAAACTTCCTTATTAAAATCATTGACAATTTTAGCGAATACAATTCAGTTACACAATTTACGTAGTAATGAAGTAAATATTTAAAAACAAAATGTCACATTACAACGATTAACTTCGCTCCCCCAAGTCCACAACAAATGATTAATATTACGAAATTCTACTTCAAACTGACATATCCCTTGTTTTAGAAGAAAATACTGTTTGCTCATGGTGCCGGTCGTTACGTGCATAGAGTTACGATTAATCGGTTACGGTAGCTTTTGTCTACATTCTAGCGAGATCGAACTGAAAATGTTTAAAATAATCTATAATAAAAATTAAGGCTAGAGGTAAAGATATCGTGTTTTGTTTGTAGACTGTGAAACAGAGCTCCCAGCCCTTGCCAATGGACAGTACATAGAGAGCCCGTCTAGACCGGGAATTTTCTCCGTCATGTGTGATGACGATTTTGAAATTTCACTGACCAATGAACTTAACGCTTTCGCCTGTGACGTCAACGCTCAGTGGCTGTCAAGCAATATCACGTGCGTTCCCCGGGGTAAGATAGATGTTTGAAGAAAAAGTCCCTTGCTGGCCATGTTTGTCTCAGAACGTTCAAATAAAGACTTTTTTAAACCTCGATAATGTTTTAGTTACATACGTTCGTTTGACCATATTTTTCACAAATTGCATTTTTCACACTTGTGAAGAACACGATCATATTCTATTCAAGTGTGAACGACCTAATGCATTCTTCACATTTTATGAGAAACTGGTGACCAATCGCACTTTTTGGGATAATATAAAATCAGTTTCCCGTTCAGATTTTTATCTAAATTTCTTGTGTTTAAAGGACATTTCTACGGCGTTCCGTTTGGACCATCGACAGTTTTATTTCTGAACTCCTTATCTCGAAAGTCGACATCACGAAACTACGATGATGAAAGTAGAAAACACGATGGTGAAAAGTCCAAATTACGATGGACCAAACTGAAAAATATTATCATATTCTTCATACGGGTGGGAAGAAAGTGATTCGTGAAAAATATGGCCAAAGATACGCACACAAATATTTTATGATTTAGTAGGAGATAAACAGGAGATGCAACGAAAATTTGAAATATTAAAATCCTTTTATTAATAAACAATTAAACACTAGAAAAACTTATAGTGTGTGTGTATGTGTGTCGTGGGAAAGGGGGGGGGGGGGGGCGGAAGAAGTGGAGGGAGGGTAGTAAGCAAATCTATTGGTCAATACTGTTACTGTTTTATGTGAGAAACTTTTGCGATGTGTTTGAGTCGCGCATAAGAGGGATTGTAATGACAGTATTAAAAAGCATTTATAAGAACACGGTACGATTTAATAGTACTTTAAAATCATTTCGAGGGCTTAGAGCGAAACTGGTCTATCTATATATAGAAATAGAAGCAGATAGACCAGTTTCGCTCTAAGCCCTCGATTTGGTCAATTGTGCTTGTGCATTGATTATCGAAAATCAATTATGACAGCATAATAATTATCAACATTTTATATTCTAAACAAGATCACGTACAAAATAAAACATTGAAGAGAATTTACAATAAATAAAAGAACTTATCTGAGAGAGACTAAGAAAAACAACGGACTATTCAGTACGTGCCTACCGCCTATAAATAGAAAAAAAACTTCATTATCATATCTTTTAGAGCTACATAATTTCATTCCTTCATTCATATCAAGAAATGAGTTGAAGCCCTTCTTTAGTCTATGTTATATTTTTTTTACAGTCTACACGAAATATGTGGAAGGGCGGGAGTTCATCGCCGCTTTTATGTCAAATTATGAAATACCGGACGTCGTTTTACGTTTGTACGCCGTCACTTCCGAAGACAAAGCAACGTTTCAATATTCAACGTTAACAGTAAGTGCACCCCATTTATCCTACAATAAAACATATACAATGGTCAGTTATCTCGAGATAGAGATCTCATCTAACATTAATATCTCGGACGCAATATACATTACGTCAGATAGACCGGTGACAGTTTTTGCAATGAACGTAAACCAGTACTCAACGGGTGGTATGCTTGTTTTACCCAAACAATCTCTTGCGAGCAATTACCTTGTTGCGACAACCCCGTACGACGATGACCTTTCCGGTTTGCTGATAATTCCTACAGAAAGTGGAACGGAAGTGACGCTTTATTTTCCGGATAAAACAAGTCAGTCTGTAAAATTAGACTACGGGAAAACCTACCAGCTTGAAAGAAGTGGGTTGTCTGGTACGTACATAGAGGCAGACAAACCCATTGCCGTGTTTGCGGGCGAAAAGTGTGCAAACTTACCCGATCCGGGAAACTATTCTTGTGATCACATTATTGAACAGATGCCGCCAATTGAAGCGCTTGACACGGTGTATGTTACCGCCCGTACCGAACCCCGTTCCAACTTCGGACTTCTCATTGTTGCCGCTAATGACAGTACATATGTAACTATAAATGAAATCCACTCTATGTCTCTGTATTCATTCCAAATGAATCGACATGACACCATATACAAAACATTCGGGAATGACATACCGTACGTCAGTGTGACGGCAGATAAACCCGTATTTGTCACTCAGTATGGCGTCAGCACTACCGTCGACAATCTGGGGCAAGGTGACGCGTCAATGTTCGTTGTTCCCGGAGTTAAACATTTTCTGAATAACTACAGGTTTGTAGTACCAGACGGATATGACACAAATAAAGTTATGATAGTTTACAACATAACAGATGGTAACGATCCGAGGACCGGACTAAATCACAACAGAGTAACGGAATATATAGCGGAAATGACGTCAGTACAGGTATGGCAGGACATCTTTGGCGTCTGCTACTTAGAAGTGGAGGCCGGTGTACATCAGTTAGAGAATTCTGAAGCTATGTTTGGTGCCGTTTTGTATGGACAAGCGAGAAATAAGGAGTACGCTTGGAACCTCGGCATGTACATGTGGACAGTATAAGATTAAACTTGAAAAGGTTGACAACTGATTTATCAAGAACATTGTTCCTTTGAAGTTTCATTTATTAACTTTATAAAGTAGACCTATGTAGTCTATACGCATATCATTTCTTTAATTTTTCTCGAGTATTAATCATGTTGTATCAAAACCTAATTTGAGCGTTATGTGGCCTCTAGTGCATATATTTAATTGGTTTATTTAATATCTATTTCAAGCATAAACGGCCCTGTCCTCGACTTTTCCTGCTTACTCCAAAAATTAAGGCAGGCTTAATCTACAATTTTCTACCGGGAACCCGTCTCACTCTAGTAGATTGATCTAGCCCTGTGTTCACAAAACATGTTTAGTCTGATAATGAAACTTTATTCGTCGTTTATATCTAAATAGCATGTATAAAACTAAAATTCAAGTTAACAACTATTTTCAAGTGGCTATCCCGTACAGTTGCTGATGGTCAGTCTCAGTTGGAACTTAACCTTGAAGTTTTAGTAAAATTGAGATTAAAATTTCAAACTCAGCTGAGACCAAACAATGTTTTGTGAACACGGGGCCAGCTGTTAGCACTGAGCCTAGAGCTCACTGTGACTTTCATGGGAAACCCTGTTCAAAGTTCAGACCCGAGTATGTTTACAGTCATTTCCGTCAGTGAAAATCAAATGTATAGTAGTCGCAACTTGACCGCGATGGTCGACCTTTGGCAGATTATTCATATCGATTATTTCATTGTAGAAATAAGGGGTGCTTAGGGTAACCGTGTGTATTTATATGGAATTAGTTTTTATACAGTGCAGTATCAAAGTATGTATACTTACATTTGACCAGTTAAAACTTTCCAATACACTAATTTATATTTACACAAATCTATATTTCCATTTTCTCGTGCAGTTCGTGTTTTCACGTACACTCCTTTTCAATATTAGGTTGTGCCTCATTATGTATTTTAATACAAAGGTCAACCATCGGGGTCAAGTTGCGTCCACTTTTTTTTTTTTATACGATCCGAAGGCAATATTCACGTGAATTTTGGGGATGGGAGACCTAACCTACTACTCTCCCACGGTATATGTAACAATAACGTGGTAAATGTTACTACTGAGAAAAGGGGAATCGGGTAGTGAAACCATTATCCGTGACCAAATAGTTGTACTACTTTTGAATCGTATTGACTATATAAAGAAAACTACTTAGAGCCAGATCAAATCTTTTAAAGACCCACCACCACCTAGTGACCTACTTTTTTTAACTCACAAAACCTTCATCATTCTTGAAATAAGGTAATAAACAGTTATAATACAAGTTTTCAGGTGGACAATTTAGGTCATTCCTGAATAAATGTGTTTGACAACTTCATCTGCAAACTTATTCAGTCAATCTCTTTTCAGCAGAGTTTCTAAAACACAGATGAATAACTATCTTACACTGTAGAAAAAATTGTGAAATTTCACTAAATACACTGATTTCTGTACATATTGCTAGTTATTCAATACCAGAGGACCATGATGGTCCTGAATCGCTCACCTCTTCCCACATGACCCAGTTTTGAGTATTACGTTGTTTTTTCTATTATTTGACATAGTGACCTAGTTTTTGAGCTCATGTGACACAGTTTTGAACTTGACCTAGATATTATCAAGATAAAAATTCTGACCAATTTTCATGAAGATCCATTGAAAAATCTGGTCTCTAGAGAGGTCACAATGTTTTTCTATTATTTGACCTATTGACCTAGTTTTCAAAGGTACGTGACCCTGTTTTGAACTTTACCTAGATATCATCAAGGTGAACATTCTCACTAATTTTCATGAAGATCTCATGAAAAATATGGCCTCTAGAGAGGTCAAAAGGTTTTTCTATTTTTATACCTACTGGCCTAGTTTTGACCGCACGTGACCCAGCTTCGAAACTGACCTAGATATCATCAAAGTGAACATTCAGATCGATATTCATGAAGATCCATTGAAAAATATGGCCTCTAGAGAGGTCAAAAGATTTTTCTAATTTTAGACCTACTGACCTAGTTTTTGACCGCAGTTGACCCAGTTTCAAACTTGACCTAGATATCATCAAGATGAACATTCAGACCAACTTTCATACAGATCCCATGAAAAGTATGGCCTCTAGAGAGGTCACAAGGTATTTTTATTATTTGACCTACTGACCTAGTTTTTTAAGGCATGGACCTAGTTTCAAACTTGACCTAGATATCCTCAAGGTGAACATTCTGACCAATTTTCATGAAGATCCATTCAAGGGTATGGCCTCTAGAGAGGTCACAAGGTTTTTCTATTTCAAGCCCTACTGACCTAGTTTTTGATCGCAGTTGACCCAGTTTCAAACTTGACCTATATATCATCAAGATAAACATTCAGACCAACTTTCATACAGATCCAATGAAAAATATGGCCTCTAGAGTGGTCACAACGCTTTTTCATTATTTGACCTACTGACCTACTTTTTGACGGCACGTGACCCACTTTCGAACTTGACCCAGATATCATCAAGATGAACATTCTGACCAATTTTTATGGAGATCCATTCACAAGTATGGCCTCTAGAGAGGTCACAAGGTTTTTCTATTTTTAGACCTACTGACCTAGTTTTTGGCCGCACATGACCCTGTTTCGAACTTGACCTAGATATCATCAAGATGAACATTCAGACCAACTTTCATACAGATCCCATGAAAAATATGGCCTCTAGAGAGGTCACAAGGTTTTTCTATTTGACATACTGACCTAGTTTTTGACGGCATGTGACCCACTTTCGAACTTGAACTAGATATCATCAAGATGAACATTCAGACCAACCTTCATACAGATCCCATGAAAAATATGGCCTCTTGAGAGGTCACAAGGTTTTTCTATTATTTGACCTACTGACCTAGTTTTTGAAGGCACGTGACCCACTTTCGAACTTGACCTATATATCATCAAGATGAACATTCTGACCAACTTTCATGAAGATCTCATGAAATATATAGCCTCTAGAGAGGTCACAAGGTTTTTCTATTTTTAGATCTACTGACCTAGTTTTTGACCGCACGTGACCCAGTTTCGAACCTGACCTATATATCATCAAGGTGAACATTCAGACCAGCTTTCATACAGATCCCATGAAAAATATGGCCTTTAAAAGAGGTCACAAGGTTTTTCTATTATTTGACCTACTGACCTAGTTTTTGATGGCATGTGACCCAGCTTCGAACTTGACCTAGATATCATCAAGGTGAACGTTCTGACCAATTTTCATGAAGATCTTGTGAAATATATGGCCTCTAGAGAGGTCACAAGGTTTTTTCTATTTTTAGACCTACTGACCTAGTTTTTGAAGGCACGTGACCCAGTTTCGAACTTGACTTAGATATCATCAAGGTGAACATTCTGACCAATTTTCATAAAGATCTTGTGAAATATATGGTCTCTAGAGAGGTCACAAGGTTTTTTCTATTTTTAGACCTACTGACCTAGTTTTTATCGGCACGTGACCCGGTTTCGAACTTGACCTAGATAACATCAAGATGAACATTCTGACCAACTTTCATAAAGATCCCATGAAAAGTGTGACATCTAGAGTGGTCACAAGCAAAAGTTTACGGACTGACGCACGGACGACGGACACCGCGCGATCACAAAAGCTCACCTTGTCACTTTGTGACAGGTGAGCTAAAAATGTTAGGACATTGCACACATTGTCTTGGTCTAATATATGTCACTGTCAATTTGTAACTAGATAATTGTTATTTCTCATTTTCTTCATGCAAAGCATGTATAATTACCATCATGGAAAACACAAAAGAATACAGCTATTTTATGGTGCCTCTTTAAATAATATGGGTGTAAAAAATATGCTTAACATACATGGTCGGAGCTAAATGAGTTTGCATTTTTCAGAAAATTAATTGGTAGTAAGCCATAACGGTGACGATGGCCTTTAAATCAACCTGACTGCCAGATACTTACCCTGATAAAAATGCCATGAAGTAGACTGAAGCACAGGGGTCCGGCACATGAGTGGACTGAGTTTAATGATTTATTTTTGAGTCGTAGAGCCATGAGGTAGTTATATTAGTATGTGTTTTTACATAATTATTGCTCTAGGACTCAAAAATAAATCATTAAACTCAGTCAACTCATGTGCCGGACCCTGTGGGCCGAAGCGTTTTCCAGCTATTGATCAAAAACCTTGTTCAGTCTCAGCCACTGTAACCTTGGCCTTCAACTTGCTGACTCCTTTAAACAATAAAGGTCATCTAAGATAATCATCCTTTGAAGTTTGACCTCTTCTCCAGCTACCGAGGATAAAATTCTAATGAGTAGTATGATCATCCAATGAAATCAGATAGAGTCGTGAGAAATCATGAGATCATCTAACAGGCAATCATCCGATTCAGCTTAACAACTGCCGCTCGAACCATTCTCCAGATATTTACCAGAAACCTTTCTTTGAAAGTCTCCATAACCGTGACCTTTGGAGCCTACTGACCAAAACACAAGAGGTCATCTTATGACCACATGCCAAGAGTTTTTAACTGGAGAGCGACCTCTGTCAGCCTGAGGTAATATCCTTGCAAGTGCGCATGCTGATAGGAAATTTTCTGTGCAATTGTCACGTGATTTTTATGGACATGGTGATATTTGTAATGGCAGTATTCAATTTCAGTGCCAGGGGAGGTAATCACTGCAGAGTTAGTTATGGCAGAGACAATTGCTGTGGTGAGTTTTGAGCCAGGTATCAGTAAGTCCCAACTCCAGTAAGTTAAACTGGTTTAATTCAACAATTTTGAATGCCGATGAAGATGCTGCCTTTAACTTAAGGAAATCAGAAAAGCATAAAATCATTAATAAAATATAAAACAGGTTAAATAATACAAACAATCTAAAAGCTGAGCAATTAACATCAACAGGTATATACATTCCAAATATACAGTCACACATTAACCTTTAGCCTGCTGGCAGCAAGTGATTTCGCCTTTGCAGTGCAGTCTGATCATGGTCTGCACTGTTCGTTTTTCGGTCAGTAAATTTTCAGTAAACACCCCTTTGAATAGCAAGTGGTACTGCCAAAATTGACAGATGGGCCAGTCCAATTTAAAATATAGCAGGGTAAAGGGTAATACAATCAATAGTTCCTAGTACCTGCAAAGACAGTGGGTCTGGTAAAAATTCAGAAATATTTTCTTACAGCCTGGTTAACATGTAAAATGTATAGAATTGTTACAGTAACAATATACCTTAAGTTTTAAATTACAATGATTTTACATGAAAACTTGTACATGTAATTTACATTTCACAGTCGGCCATGATTCCAACTGGCTAAGTCAAATTAGAAATGTAAAATAAAGTCCATTTGTAAAATAACGAAAATGCGTTAATTTTCTTCAGGTATTTTCACTTTTTGTAATAGCTTACACACAGTCAAGCATAGAGCTTCTAACAAGCCTTCTTCTGATAACATATTTCAAAAACAAAGGTTGTTAAATGATTGTAAACCTGTCATATTGTTTTCCATATATTCATAACTACTAATAAATCTATATTTTGAATGAAATCTGTGAAATTTTAAACTGGAATTAAACAATTTTCTCATGTATCTTAAGAACAGTTAAATGTTTCCTTTCTTAACCCATACCTTACTAAATTTCTATAATGACTGTTAAACGGGGTGCTTACCATGCAGTCTGATCAAGATCTACATTGGTCACAAATGCAGAATCAGTCATGTCCAGGATGATTAGGGTTAATGACTGAAGTAATATTTTTTTGTTGTAGTTAAAATATCGACAACTCCAAGCATTTTACATTTTAGCTGAAAAGTTACAGACAAAATTCAATGAAGATAATATCAAAGTATGGCTAAAAAGAAACTACAATGTTTATAAATTAATTTATTTATTTTGTTGGGTTTAACTTCGCACTGACACAATTACAGGTCATATTGCGACTTTCCTGAGCTTAAATGGTGAAGGAAGACCCCAGGTGCCCCTCCATGCATTATTTCATCACCAGCGGGCATCTAGGTAGAACCATAATCTTCCTTAAGTCACTTAGATGGCTTCCTCACGTATGAAGAATTCAACATCCCCAGTGAGGCTGGAACCCACATCGATGAGAGGCAAGTAATTTAACCTTTAGCATGCTAGATAAATTGTCGTCTGCTGGAAATGTCGTCTGCTAAAATTGTAAAGTTCATTCAATTTGCTCCAAAATTGGAAGAAATATTGTCAGAGTAGCAAACAGCTTGGAACCTGATCAGACGCCGATTTAATCGGCGTCTGATCTGGTTCCAAGCTGTTTGCAAAGGCTGTTAAATTCACCTGCAGCAGGCTAAGGGTTAAAGTCAACGACCTTAAACACTCAGCCACGGAGGCCCCTAAATGTTAAAGGCCAGACAACAGATTATAGACTCTGCTATACTTACTGCACACCTTGCAGTTTTAGCTTAATCGTATCCTAAAAAGAAAATAAAGAATTTATCATGACAGTACAAACCTTAATTACAGCCTTTAGGAAAAAGAAAAAGTAGTCTATGCTGACATATGGTCTCCGTACACAGGTTAAACTATATTATTTAATATGTTAAAACAAGAAGAGTGGCCTTTATAAGCAGGCTTTATAGTACTGGCCTATATTTCAATGTGCTCTGTAAGACAGGTTTGACAGTAGTAAAAATAAAACAAAAATAATTATTTCAGATAAATGGAATTGCTTTTCCAGACACAAAATTTTAAAGTATTGACACAGAAAAAAAACAGTGTAAAACAAGCCATGCAAAAAGTGTATTTGTAAATACTGACAATTTAATATGTGTATTTAGCAGCTTTTTCACCGAGATCTTGAATAATGCCCATTGGCAAAATACACTCAAGAAATTTAAATTTAAAATGAAAGAACGATTTATGGCAAATATTTCATTCTTGCAACTTGAATACAAATATTTTGATATCCATGGTGTCCATTTACGCTATTCAAATCAATATCGACTTGTGGCATTCCTGTCAAAAGTAGGTGAATCTAGAAAATCTTTTCTTGAAATGTCATTAGATTATTACACCACAGAAGATGTCACTGTTCAGTTATTTCAGTACTGGGAGAGTCATCAACGAGGCAGACTGTGATATAGGAAACCTCCAATGACATCAACATGAAGTTTAAATTATGACATGAGCTGCAACATGAGAAAACCAACATAGTGCATTTGCGACCAGCATGGATCCAGACCAGCACGCGCATCCATGCAGTCTGGTCAGGATCCATGCTGTTCACTTTCAAAGCCTATTGCAATTACAGAAACCATTAGCGAACAGCATGGATCCTGACCACACTGCATGGATGCGCAGGCTGGTCTGGATCCATGCTGGTTGCAAAGGCTCTATGCTGGTTTTCTCATCGTGCGGCTAAAGTCAACATTACCTAGGAAAGCATTATGCAATGTTACAACTAACTTTCATAATTTGAAATTCTGGTCAATCTATTGATGATATCAGACACAGCATCTTTTATCAAATCGTCACGGAGAAAATAAAGATAATATGACTTGCCCCAGGATTGAACTCTAGACCCTGTGATCCGTAGATCTGCCCTCTCCCTAGTCAGCTAAGCAAGCATTACAAAAACAACTAATCCCACACCGATTTCACAACTGGCAGTCAAGCTCAAGGAGCACAGAAAAGTTACCATTTAATGTGAAAATCTGATAAAAAAATACATATTACAAAAAAAGTTCCTGGACAAAATTCTTGAAACTGAATAAACTTAATGTAGCATTTTTAAATTTCTTGAGGGAATAACATATAGAAATATATGAGCTGCACCATGAGAAAACCAACGTAGTGCGTTTGCAACCAGCATGGATCCAGACCAGCCTGCACATCCACGCAGTCTGGTCAGGATCATGCTGTTCGCTAACGCTTTCTCTAGTTGCAATTGATCCTGATCAAACTGCGCGGATGCCCAGGCTGGTATCAATCAATGCTGGTTGCAAACGCACTATGTTGGTTTTCTCGTGGCGCAGCTCACATATACATATCAAACTGCGCGGATGCCCAGGCTGGTCTCGATCAATGCTGGTTGCAAACGCACTATGTTGGTTTTCTCATGGCGCAGCTCACATATACATATCAAACTACTAAATTTACCATAACACTTCCATATTATAAAATGTATCAGCATACAAGGATTAAATACTCACAGAAAATGTCATTATGGATACCTTATCTTAAATATCCTTCTTGAATTCAAATTAAAATAAACATAAAATCACACAAAAATATTGATTAACAAATAATGAAATGACTAGAAATTACACATAATAATAAACATTCAATATAAAACAAGAGCTGTCACTAATGGTGACAAATGCCCCCGTAGCGCCTTGACCTTTGACCTGGTGACCTTGACCTGGTGACCCCAAAGTCAGTAGGGGTCGTGTACTCAATAAGTACTATCAGCAGGTGAAGTCTGAAGGTCCTGGGTGCAGTGGTTCACGAGTAAAGTGCCTTCATGCAAAAAGGTAACGTTGTGACGAACTAACGAACGGACAGACAGTTGAAAACTAATATGCCTTCCTTCAGGGGCATAAAAACACTCTCTGCAATGGATTTGAATTTCTATGTCCCCATTTCCTCTCCATACATTTAACAACAAAATTTCAAAAGTTTGGCATAAACACTCTTAAAATTACCCCTTAATTAAAACTGTACACTTTCAACTTCTTAAAATATTTAAAATTGATCAAATCTTAGAAGACAAAATGTAGAAAACTCTCAAAGCTTGAATCTAGTGGAGGGCAAGAACAGTCCAAAAATAACTTCCCCAGACAGGAAGTAAATTGCCTCAGTCAGGGATCAATCCTGCCACTCTAGTAATTTGATGCACTTCAATCTTCCTACTGATAAAACTTGCATAAAATTCCTTTTAAATTTACATCTAAAATGAGCTTTACATATTCTAATAAAAAAAATAATGATAATAATAAAGAGTAGGGTTACTACCATAGTTCTAGAGGTAAGCTTCATTTTGGCACATGTACAAACTTGATATATGTAAAAACACCACTATTTTTCAGCACCTACTCATAATCTTCAAAGTTATGAAGGAGTGTAGTTATTTGATGAAGAAAAATACCAGTCTAAACATTCTGGCATCTGATTGGTTGTTTCTGAGTACAGTTTTGTAACTGACCAATCACAACGCTGCATTCCGAGACTGGTCTCCAAACTTTTCAATTCAATTTTGGTGCTTGTAATTTCTTAAAACACAAGCTTTAATCAACATGCACAAGAACAGTAAATCTGCTACTAACACTCTAGGAAATAAATTTTCATTCAAATATTTACAACATAATTACTATGAATTAAACAAATCTCAATTAAATGGAAAATAGAAATAAACCTTGTATATGTATTGTACTTCTTGTGCTTCATTATCAACATTCATCCTGATTGCAACAGAATTTATGAAGTATTAGCTCTTGAGGGGTTCCATGTATCGCAAATTTTCATAGTGATCTGAGGTATTTTGTAGTTATTGCTGGCATAATTGAAACATGACATTTCATCATGATCAGCTTCTATCTAGCTGCAACTCATACATAAGTTGTTGTTTCTCTGTCAAAAATTTCTGTAGTTCATCAGAGTAATTCATCTCCTCCTCGAATGCTATCAATTGTCTCAGATCCTGGAATACATAGAAACCACATGTAAAACACGCTGTTTCAGATAACCAGGTAATAAAACTTGAATTTGGACACCAGTCTTAAAATAAAACATTGCTATTGGTCAATCTTAAATTTGTGATCAGAATCGACCAATCAGGAAGTGCTTCAGTTTCAGACTGGTCTTCAGTTTTCATGATTTTTTTTTTCAAATTGAGAAGAAACATCCATATGCTAGTTACCAATGTATTTGTCACAGTTGAAGCAACATCCTTAATACTTACACAATCAGTTAAACAAGAGGACCATGATGGTCCTGAATCGCTCACCTATCCCCACATGACCCAGTGTTGAACTGAGTATGACGTCGTTATTTCTATTATTTGACTTAGTGACCTAGTTTTTGAGCACATGTGACCTAGATATAATCAAGATAAAAAATTCTGACCAATTTTCATGAAGATCCATTGAAAAATATGACCTCTAGAGAGGTCACAACGTTTTTCTATTATTTGACCTAATGACCTAGTTTTTAAAGGCACGTGACCCACTTTTGAACTTGACGTAGATATCATCAAGATGAACACTCTCACCAATTTTCATGAAGATCTCATGAAAAATATGGCCTCTAGAGAGGTTACAAGGTTTTTCTATTTTTAGACCTACTGACCTAGTTTTTGACCGCACATGACCCAGTTTCAAATTTGACCTATATATCATCAAGCTGAACACTCTCACCAATTTTCATGAAGATCCATTGAGAAATATGGCCTCTAGAGAGGTCACAAGGTTTTTCTATTTTTAGACCTACTGACCTAGTTTTTGACAGCATGTGACCCAGTTTCGAACTTGAACTAGATATCATCAAGGTGAACATTCTGACTAATTTCCATGAAGATCTCTTGAAAAATATGGCCGCTAGAGAGGTCACAATGTTTCTCTATTTTTAGACCTACTGACCTAGTTATTGACCGCACGTGAACCAGTTTCGAACTTGACCTAGATATCATCAAGGTGAACATTTAATTTTCATAAAGATCCTATGAAAAATATGGCCTCTGGGGTCAATATGGGTCATCTGGGGTCAAAAAGTAGGTCATTAGGTCAAATCAAAGAAAAACATTGTGTATGCGATAGAGGCTATATTTTTCAATTGATCTTCATGAAATTAAGTCAGAATGATTACCTTGATGAAATCTAGGTCAAGTTTGAATATGGGTCATCTTGGGTCAAAAAGTAGGTCACTAGGTCAAATCAAAGAAAAACCTTGTGTATACAATAGAGGCTGTATTTTTCAATTGATCTTCATGAAATTTGGTCAGAATGATTGCCTTGATGAAATCTAGGTCAAGTTCGAATATGGGTCCTCTGGGGTCAAAAAGTAGGTTACTAGGTCAAATCAAAGGAAAACCTTGTGTATGCGATAGAGGCTGTTTTTTGTCAATTGATCTTCCTGAAAGTGTCAGAATGATTGCCTTGATGAAATCTAGGTAGAATTTGAATATGGGTCATCTGTAGTCAAAAAGTAGGTCACTAGGTTAAATCAAAGAAAAACCTCGTGTATGTGATAGAGGCTGTATTTTTCAACTGATCTTCATGAAATTTTGTCAGAATGATAGCCTTGATAAAATCTAGGTCAAGTTCGAATATGGGTCATCTGGGTTCAAAAACTAGGTCACTAGGTCAAATCAAAGAAAAACCTTGTGTATGCGATAGAGGCTGTATTTTTCAATTGATCTTCATGAAATTTGGTCAAAATGATAGCCTTGATGAAATCTAGGTCAAGTTCGTATATGGGTCATCTGGGGTCAAAAAACTAGGTCACTAGGTCAAATCAAAGAAAACACTTGTTTTTGCTCCAATTTTAATGATAATTGGTCAGAATATTTTTTTCCATGAAATCACTAGGTCAAACATGTTTACACTGTTATGGTGTATTGTGGTGTGTTTCTCAGGTGAGCGACCTAGGGCCATCTTGGCCCTTTTGTTAGACCTACTGACCTAGTTTTTGACCGCACAGGACCCAGTTTCAAAACTGACCTAGATATCATCAAGCTGAACATTCTCACCAATTTTCATGAAGATCCATTGAGAAATATGGCCTCTAGAGAGGTCACAAGGTTTTTCTATTTTTAGACCTACTGACCTAGTTTTTGAACGCACGTGACCCAGTTTCGAACTTGACCTAGAAGTCATCAAGGTGAACATTCTGACCAATTTTCATGAAGATCTCATGAAAAATATGGCCTCTATGGTCACAATGTTTTTCTATTTTTAGATTTACTGACCTAGTTTTTGACCGCACGTGACCCAGTTTCCAATTTGACCTAGTTATCATCAAGGTGAACATTCTGACCAATTTTCATGAAGATCCATTGAGAAATATGGCCTCTAGAGAGGTCACAAGGTTTTTCTATTTTTCAACCTACTGACCTAGTTTTTGATCCCACATGACCCAGTTTCAAAATTAAACTAGAAATCATCAAGATGAACATTCAGACCAACTTTCATACAGATCCCATGAAAAATATGGCCTCTAGAGAGGTCACAAGTTTTTTCTATTTTTAGACCTACTGACCTAGTTTTTGAAGGCACGTGACCCAGTTTCTAACTTGACCTAGATATCATCAAGATGAACATTCTGACCAATTTTCATGAAGATCTCATGAAAAATATGGCCTCTAGAGAGGTCACAAGGTTTTTCTAATTTTAGACCTACTGACCTAGTTTTTGACCGCACTTGACCATGTTTCGAACCTGACCTAGATATCATCAAGATGAACATTCTGACCAAATTTCATAAAGATCCCATGAAAAATGTGACCTCTAGAGTGGTCACAAGCAAACGTTTACGCACGCACAGACGCACGGACGACGGACGCCACGCGATCACAAAAGCTCACCTTGTCACTTTGTGACAGGTGAGCTAAAAAACAAGAGGACCATGATGGTCCTGAATCGCTCACCTGTCCCCACATGACAAAGTTTTGAACTGAGTATGGCGTCGTTTTTTCTATTATATGACATAGTGACCTAGTTTTTGAGCTCATGTGACCCAGTTTCAAACTTGACCTAGATATCATCAAGATGAATATTCAGACCAACTTACATACAGATCCCATGAAAAATATGGCCTCTAGAGAGGTCACAAGGTTTTTCTATTATTTGACCTACTGACCTAGTTTTTGAGGACACGTGACCCAGTTTCGAAACTGACCTAGATATCATCAAGGTGAACATTCTGACTAACTTTCATGAAGATCCATTGAAAAGTATGGCCTCTAAGAGAGGTCACAAGGTTTTTCTATTTTTAGACCTACTGACCTAGTTTTGGATCGCACGTGACCCAGTTTCGAACTTGATCTAGACATCATCAAGATGAATATTCAGACCAACTTTCATAAAGATCCCATGAAAAATATGGCCTCTAGAGAGGTCACAAGGTTTTTTTATTATTTGACTTAATGACCTAGTTTTTGATGGCACGTGACCCAGTTTCAATCTTGATCTAGATATCATCATGGTAAACATTCTGATAAACTTTCATGAAGATCCATTGAAAAGTGTGGCCTCTAGAGAGGTCACAAGGTTTTTCTATTTTTAGACCTACTGACCTAGTTTTTGAACGCACTTGACCCAGTTAAGAAACTAACCTAGACATCATCAAGATGGACAATCAGACCAACTTACATACAGATCCCATGAAAAATATGGCCTCTAGAGAGGTCACAAGTTTTTTTTATTATTTGACCTACTGACCTAGTTTTTGAAGGCACGTGACCCAGTTTCGAACTTGACCTAGATATCATCAAGGTCAACATTCTGACTAACTTTCATGAAGATCCATTGAAAAGTATGGCCTTTAGAGGTGTCACAAGGTTTTTCTATTTTTGGACCTACTGACCTAGTTTTGGACCGCATGTGACCCAGTTTCGAACCTGATCTAGACATCATCAAGGTAAACATTCAGACCAACTTTCATACAGATCCCATATAAAATATGGCCTCTAGAGAGGTCACAAGGTTTTTTTATTATTTGCCTACTGACCTAGTTTTTGAAGACACGTGACCCAGTTTCGAACTTGATCTAGATATCATCAAGGTGAACATTCTGACTAACTTTCGTGAAGATCCATTGAAAAGTATGGCCTCTAGAGTGGTCACAAGGTTTTTCTATTTTTAGACCTACTGACCTAGTTTTTGACGCACGTGACCCAGTTTCAAACTTGACCTAGATATCATCAAGGTGGACATTCTGACCAACATTCATAAAGATCCCATGAAAAAAGTGACCTCTAGAGTGGTCACAAGATAAAGTTTACGCACGCACGCATGGACGATATCATTCAGATGAACATTCTGACCCATTTTCATGAAGATCCATTGAAAAATATGGCCTCTAGATATATACCTGTCTAGATACTGCACAAGTATCTGATCTAGAAGTAGCATGTATTACCTGTCTAGATACTGCACTAGTATCTGATCTAGAAAAAGCATGTATTACCTGTCTAGATACTGCACTAGTATCTGACCTAAAAGTAGCATGTATTACCTGTCTAGATACTGCACTAGTATCTGATCTAAAAGTAGCATGTATTACCTATCTAGATACTGCACTAGTATCTGACCTAAAAGTAGCATGTATTACCTGTCTAGATACTGCACTAGTATCAGATCTAAAAGCATGTATTACCTGTCTAGATACTGCACTAGTATCTGACCTAAAAGTAGCATATATTACCTGTCTAGATACTGCACTAGTATCTGATCTAAAAGTAGCATGTATTACCTGTCTAGATACTGCACTAGTATCTGATCTAAAAGCATGTATTACCTGTCTAGATACTGCACTAGTATCTGATCCAAAAGCATGTATTACCTGTCTAGATACTGCACTAGTATCTGCTCTAAAAGCAGCATGTATTACCTGTCTAGATACTGCACTAGTATCTGATCTAAAAGTAGCATGTATTACCTGTCTAGATACTGCACTAGTATCTGATCTGAAAGCATGTATTACCTGTCTAGATATTTTTTTTTTTTTTGGGGGGGGTCTAACGCCGTTTTTTCAACAGTATTTCAGTCATATAACGGCGGGCAGTTACCCTAACCAGTGTTCCTGGATTCTGTACCAGTACAAACCTGTTCTCCGCAAGTAACTGCCAACTTCCCCACATGAATTATCAGAGGTGGAGGACTAATGATTTCAGACAAAATGTCGTTTATCAAATAGTCACGGAGAACATACGCCCCGCCCGGGGATCGAACTCGCGACCCCGAGATCCGTAGACCAACGCTCTTACCTGTCTAGATACTGCACTAGTATCTGACATAAAAGTAGCATGTATTGCCTGTCTAGATACTGCATTAGTATCTGATCTAAAAGTAGCATGTATTACCTGTCTAGATACTGCACTAGTATCTGACCTAAAAGTAGCATGTATTACCTGTCTAGATACTGCACAAGTATCTGATCTAAAAGCATGTATTACCTGTCTAGATACTGCACTAGTATCTGATCTAAAAGAATGTATTACCTGTCTAGATACTGCACTAGTATCTGATCTAGAAGTAGCATGTATTACCTGTCTAGATACTGCACTAGTATCTGACCTAAAAGTAGCATGTATTACCTGTCTAGATACTGCACTAGTATCTGACCTAAAAGTAGCTGGATTACCTGTCTAGAACTGCACTAGTATCTGACCTAAAAGTAGCATGTATTACCTGTCTAGATACTGCACTAGTATCTGATCTAAAAGCATGTATTACCTGTCTAGATATTGCACTAGTATCTGATCTAGAAGTAGCATGTATTACCTGTCTAGATACTGCACTAGTATCTGACCTAAAAGTAGCATATATTACCTGTCTAGATACTGCACTAGTATCTGATCTAAAAGTAGCATGTATTACCTGTCTTGATACTGCACTAGTATCTGATCTAAAAGCATGTATTACCTGTCTAGATACTGCACTAGTATCTGATCTAAAAGCATGTATTACCTATCTAGATACTGCACTAGTATCTGATCCAAAAGCATGTATTACCTGTCTAGATACTGCACTAGTATCTGCTCTAAAAGCAGCATGTATTACCTGTCTAGATACTGCACTAGTATCTGATCTAAAAGTAGCATGTATTACCTGTCTAGATACTGCACTAGTATCTGATCTGAAAGCATGTATTACCTGTCTAGATATTTTTTTTTTGGGGGGGAGGGGTTTAACGCCGTTTTTTCAACAGTATTTCAGTCATATAACGGCGGGCAGTTAACCTAACCAGTGTTCCTGGATTCTGTACCAGTACAAACCTGTTCTCCGCAAGTAAGTGCCAACTTCCCCACATGAATTATCAGAGGTGGAGGACTAATGATTTCAGACAAAATGTCGTTTATCAAATAGTCACGGAGAACATACGCCCCGCCCAGGGATCGAACTCGCGACCCCGAGATCTGTAGACCAACGCTCTTACCTGTCTAGATACTGCACTAGTATCTGACATAAAAGTAGCATGTATTGCCTGTCTAGATACTGCATTAGTATCTGATCTAAAAGTAGCATGTATTACCTGTCTAGATACTGCACTAGTATCTGACCTAAAAGTAGCATGTATTACCTGTCTAGATACTGCACAAGTATCTGATCTAAAAGCATGTATTACCTGTCTAGATACTGCACTAGTATCTGATCTTAAAGCATGTATTACCTGTCTAGATACTGCACTAGTATCTGATCTAGAAGTAGCATGTATTACCTGTCTAGATACTGCACTAGTATCTGACCTAAAAGTAGCATGTATTACCTGTCTAGATACTGCACTAGTATCTGACCTAAAAGTAGCTGGATTACCTGTCTAGAACTGCACTAGTATCTGACCTAAAAGTAGCATGTATTACCTGTCTAGATACTGCACTAGTATCTGATCTAAAAGCATGTATTACCTGTCTAGATATTGCACTAGTATCTGATCTAGAAGTAGCATGTATTACCTGTCTAGATACTGCACTAGTATCTGACCTAAAAGTAGCATGTATTACCTGTCTAGATACTGCACTAGTATCTGACCTAAAAGTAGCATGTATTACCTGTCTAGATACTGCACTAGTATCTGACCTAAAAATAGCCCACCTGTCTAGATACTGTACTATTTAGTATCTGACCTAAAAATAGCATGTATTACCTGTCTAGATACTGTATGTATCTGATCTATAAATAGTCTACCTGTCTAGATACTGCGCTAGTATCTGATCTAAGACTAGCATACTTGTCTAGATATTGAACAAGTATCTGATCAAAAAATAGCCTACCTGTCTAGATATCGCACTAGTTTTAGATCCAAATCTGTAATAGCATGCTCCATCCACCATGGTGTAAATAGACCCTTTACTGCCTCTGATATTTATCTCTAAAACAAAAAATATCAATGAAATCTGCAAAAACAAACTCTGTTAATGAAATGGCCTTACAACTGGGAGAAAACTGGCCAACCATTGACCTTAACAAAAATTATTTGATTGATTATGTGTATACAATTTTGCAACTGGAATGTAAACATGGATCCTGATATATTATGAATAAATTATTGTAAAAATTTAAATGTTTCTGACAATAGGCAGAGAAAGCAATTATCACAAGATTTACAATTCAAAGCTACATGTATTGATAACTACGGTACCCAAGATACTGCAAAGACTTCTGAATATCAAGAAATTTTGTAACACAGCAAAAATCTACAGAATCCCAAGATTTTGTAGACATTACATTTTTTTAAGGGAAAAACCTATTTTTAAATTAGAGGTACACAAGTTTGTAGATTTTAGAATTAAGAGTAATTAAAAAATAAACTGATATTCAAACATCAACTAAGCTGCTTTTGAGAAAAGCACCTGTCCCCACAACTGCCTAATCATTTCTTCTCCATTATGTATCTGAGTCAACTATGCACCAAGACCTGTATCACTGGCATCAGTATTTTTGGTAATGCAAGGGGTACAATGCTGAAGTGCCTGGGCCGATTTGGCTAGTTATCTATCTTAGCCAAGGACTTATTGGCAAACACATTTTATTCAAGTTTGGTGAAGATCGGATGAGAAATGTTCAACTTAGAGTGCTGACAAGATTTGTGACAAACAGACAGACAGACAGATACACACACAGACAGACAGGAGTAAATCAATATGTCCCCCACCACAGTGGTGTGGGAGACATAATTATCTAAGTTTTTGTTCCTGATGATGATGAACGCAACAAAATCTAACAAGAACTCACCTATAACAAAATGATCTGGAATAATTTGATTAGTTCTCGGATCTATAACTGGAATGTCTTTAATACTGAACTGTGAGTGCAGGAGGACTGGAGAAATTTTGCTGAACATGTGCTGGTCCACTCCGAGGCGGAATCTATCTTTCTCATCCCTTGACAACTCAAGTCCAAAAACCTGACTGTTCTCGTCAATACCAAAGTAAATGGTTCCTCCATGACCTAGATAAAACGAAAGTGCAATGAGGGCTCTAGAGTGCTCACCCAACTGTCACAGCCAGCTTGTACATTTCACATTTAGGGTAGAGAGTCATACAAGGGAAATATCATTCTGTGAAATCATTTTTGAAACAAGGCCATCAGTTTCCAACAAGACCTTTCCTGTGAAATTAGCTCAGGACTTAAATGTCTGTAAACAGGAAGTTAGATATGGAGTTACAAAGACAAAAGGGACAAATTAGTTCTAGTTTTGTTTTATTACCTTTAATACATTTTCTTAAAAAAATAATGTTTTTGAATCAAGGAAAATATCAAAAGGAACAAAGAGGAACTATCAAGGTATTAGATGTTTATCTGGTAATACACAAAAATTAAAAATTATTGCAGGAAACTATTACACAGATGAAGTTTCTTGTATGTCCTATATTGCATGAGAGTCATCTTACACACAGGGGTCTATGACAGAGTTTTCAAGAATTGATAAAATCCCCAGAAAACCCAGTCTAGTATGCAAGAAGAAAACCCAGTCTAATATGCAAGCAAACCCAGTCTAGTATGCAAGAAGAAAACCCAGTCTAGTATGCAAGAAGAAAACCCAGTCTAGTATGCAAGAAGAAAACCCAGTCTAGTATGCAAGAAGAAACCCAGTCTAGTATGCAAGAAGGAAACCCAGTCTAATATGCAAGAAAACCCAGTCTAGTATGCAAAAAGAAAACCCAGTCTAGTATGCAAGAAGAAAACCCAGTCTAATGTGCAAGAAGAAAACCCAGTCTAGTATGCAAGAAGAAAACCCAGTCTATTATATAAGAAGGAAAGTTCTAAATTTTCTGTGGGATTTAGAACCATCAGAACTATGGCGCAAGTGATTCAATTTCAGGGATATAAACCAACGGGCCATGAGAAATAGCTGAATCATTATGTTGTCTACTAACCTGTGTTCAACATCCCACATACATGCTTGGCAAATGATAATACATGTATACTGTTTATGTGTTTCTGTGGACACAACTCGTGTTGTTCGTCATCATACACATTAACCCTCTCACCATGATAATAACCTTGTGATCTATCCATACTGTCCATGATAGGTGACACAGAGCATTCTTTTTCTGGAAGATTTTACAAAGTCAACAGAAATACTACTTAACTCACTTCTCTACTCACTGTTAAAATGTTTTGGAATTGTAAATTTTGATAAACTACACATGGGAATTGTAATTTCTGATATATTAAAGATCTGTTTGCTTTTGGGCTGAGAGTCTTTTTCCATAATTTTTCAATCACATAAACAATGGTGTTTACATGAAGCAGTAAGCACAATGCCCGACTTCATACAAGTACTTCTGCCTATGAAATATCATGTCACAGACATGTGACATAGTACCACGCTGAATCACATTTACTGACTCCAAGAACTATCCACTTTATGCTGAGCACTAAGCAAAGAAGCTGCCAGTACCATTTTTCGCATTTCTGGTATGTGGCCAATGGAGTAGACCTATGACCTCTAGCGCTCAAAGCCCGGCTTCTACCATTAGGCTATCAAGGCAGCTAACAGCAAGTTTCAATTTCGCTGTGGCAAGAAGCAAGTAATCTGAAGCAAGCAACCTTAACTTTTCACCCAAAGAAACTCCTATACATTGGGAAAAATCTTTACAGAAATCCTGCGGTAAAAATAACAACAAGGAATAAAGTCCAAAAGGAAAAGCAATATTGGAACTGCATAGTTACCCATACAGCTGAAAAAACCTTTTTAATATGAACAACTCAGAAGAGATTCTTTTAAGGTAGTGCACCCATAATGATAATTTCCATATGTAATTTCTACATCTATTTGGTCATAACAGAAAATTATTTTTCGTAACAACTGGAGAATACAGAATAATGCATAAATATACAGAATATGTAAATGAATGCAAATTGCTGACTGTCATTTCTGGTCCAATATCTTTAAAGAACAATGCTAGGTATGGACTACACTAAATTTACCTTTACTAATAAAATGCTGGCTGTCATGGTCGGGGTCACTGTCATCTTCATCCTTAAATAGTCAGAGATTTCTTTTTTACATTTGCCCTTAGCCTGCTGGAGGCAAGTGATTCTGCCTCTGCGACCAGTGCAGACCAAAATTAGCCAGCACATTCGTGCAGTCTGATCATGGTCTGCACTGTTCGCCATTCAGTCAGTGTCATTTTGGTAAGCACATCTTTTAACAGTTAATGGTACTGTCCAAATTGAAAGAGGTACAAGTTCATTATAGAAATTTAGAAGGGTATGGGTTAAAGATTTCCAATGTCCATCTTTTACTTAAATATTCTATATTTAGATATTTACTTCATATGTACAAAATTCTCATCCAATATATTTAACTTTACTAAATATAGAAGTTTTGTTCTTATTACTATTTATATAATACTGTGATATCATTTTTATTCGCGTAGGACGAATTTTTGCATATTTCGTGCTAGGAACAATGCGCGAATTTAAGACCGCGCTAATTTTATTTTTTATTTAATTACTTCATTTCTAAAATTGAAAATGCGCGAATTAAAGCCCGCGCGAAACAGTCCTTTTTCACGTTTGTGCGAAATTTCATGCCAGCGAATTTAAATGATTTCACAGTAAAATGTCATAAACTTTAAACAGTGGTTCGTGACAAGAACTTCCAGGGTTTTTTAAAAGGTAGTACACATTTATACTATGTTTAGCAATACAGATGTTGTGTAATAAATGCAATATACTATTTATACACATAAACTTTTTTTAACTTAATGTTATATTTACATAAACTACAATGTAGTTATTGATCACATTTTCAAATCAGAAAATTTAGGTCAAGTATATCTTTAATACAGGATATTATTTGAGTGTCTTTTCATACTGAATTTATTAAATGAGTTGAATAAAATGATAAATTTTAGATTTTATTAATTTTATTCAACAAGTTTAATAAATTCAATGTGGAAAGTCACAAATGCAATATTCTATTTATTACACACTAGTTTTTCTTGTCGAGACATCATGATAAAAAATTCTACTTTCTTTTACTTTATAAACAAGTCAATTTGACCAACATCTCCTATACTATAAACAACGTCGACGTCAAAGCTTTGTTACACTAGTGTATTATAATTTTTATGTAATGGCATTCAGGGCTCCAGATAAGATGCGTATTAGAGTAAATTACGCTTTGAAATAATGCATATACGCATGTCTGATAATTTTTAAGCGTATAACAAGAGGACCATGATGGTCCTGAATCGCTCACCTCTTCCCACATGACCCAGTTTTGAATATGACGTCGTTTTTTCTATTATTTGACATAGTGACCTAGTTTTTGAGCTCATGTGACCCAGTTTTGAACTTGACCTAGATATTATCAAGATAAAAATTCTGACCAATTTTCATGAAGATCCATTGAAAAATATGGTCTCTAGAGAGGTCACAAGGTTTTTCTATTATTTGACCTATTGACCTAGTTTTCGAAGGTACGTGACCCTGTTTTGAACTTTACCTAGATATCATCAAGGTGAACATTCTCACTAATTTTCATGAAGATCTCATGAAAAATATGGCCTCTAGAGAGGTCACAAGGTTTTTCTATTTTTATACCTACTGGCCTAGTTTTTGACTGCATGTGACCCAGTTTCGAAACTGACCTAGATATCATCAAGGTGAACATTCAGATCAATTTATTTTCATGAAGATCCATTGAAAAATATGGCCTCTAGAGAGGTCAAAAGATTTTAATAATTTTAGACCTACTGACCTAGTTTTTGACCGCAGCTGACCCAGTTTCAAACTTGAACTAGATATCATCATGATGAACATTCAGACCAACTTTCATACAGATCCCATGAAAAGTATGGCCTCTAGAGAGGTCACAAGGTTTTTCTATTATTTGACCTACCGACCTAGTTTTTTAAGGCACGTGACCCAGTTTCAAACTTGACCTAGATATCATCAAGGTGAACATTCTGACCAATTTTTATGGAGATCCATTCACAAGTATGGCCTCTAGAGAGGTCACAAGGTTTTTCTATTTTTAGACCTACTGACCTAGTTTTTGACCGCACATGACCCTGTTTCAAACTTGATCTAGATATCATCAAGATGAACATTCAGACCAATTTTCATACAGATCCCATGAAAAATATGGCCTTCAGAGAGGTCACAATGTTTTTCTATTATCTGACCTACTGACCTAGTTTTTCATGGCACATGACCCAGTTTCGAACTTGACCTAGATATCATCAAGATGAACATTCAGACCAACTTTCATACAGATCCATGAAAAATATGGCCTCTAGAGAGGTCACAAGGTTTTTCTATTATTTGACCTACTGACCTAGTTTTTGATGGCACGTGACCCACTTTCAAACTTGACCTAGACATCATCAAGGTGAACATTCTGACCAATTTTCATGAAGATCTCATGAAATATATGGTCTCTAGAGAGGTCACAATTTTTTTCTATTTTTAGACCTACTGACCTAGTTTTTGACCGCACGTGACCCAGTTTCGGAACTAACCTAGATATCATCAAGATGAATATTCAGACCAACTTTCATACAGATCCCATGAAAAATATGGCCTTTAGAGAGGTCACAAGGTTTTTCTACTATTTGACCTACTGACCTAGTTTTTGAAGGCACGTGACCCAGTTTCGAAATTGACCTAGATATCATCAAGGTGAACGTTCTGACCAATTTTCATGAAGATCTTGTGAAATATATGGCCTCTAGAGAGGTCACAAGGTTTTTCTATTTTTAGACCTACTGACCTAGTTTTTGAAGGCACGTAACCCAGTTTCGAACTTGACCTAGATATCATCAAGGTGAACATTCTGATGAATTTCCATGAATATCTTGTGAAATATATGGCCTCTAGAGAGGTCACAAGGTTTTTCTATTTTTAGACCTACTGACCTAGTTTTTGATGGCACGTGACCCAGTTTCGAACTTGACCTAGATATCATCAAGGTTAACATTCTGACCAATCTTCATGAAGATCTTGTGAAATATATGGCCTCTAGAGAGGTCACAAGGTTTTTCTATTTTTAGACCTACTGACCTAGTTTTTGAAGGCACGTGACCCAGTTTCGAACTTGACCTAGATATCATCAAGATGAACATTCTGACCAACTTTCATAAAGATCCCATGAAAAATGTGACCTCTAGAGTGGTCACAAGCAAAAGTTTACGGACACACGGACGGACAGACGGACGACGGACACCGCACGATCACAAAAGCTCACCTTGTCACTTTGTGACAGGTGAGCTAAAAAACGTATATGAAATAACAGAAATGCACGCAATGACTTTTTACTGGCATAAACAAAATCTGAATCGTGCGGATGCTTGATGTAACGGAGCACAGTCGGCATTAATTCTCCCACATTGAACGTACACACGCATTGAATGGTACTCTATAAACCTAGGTTAAACTACTTTTTACACTCAATGTCTGCTTATATCAATTATTTAAGGACCAGAATTATGAATCATAAGAATAATAATAAACACAAATTCTGAAATACACTTCCTTTTAATTTCTCAAACACTGACAAATATTTCATTTACAAATTGGTGATTCAATATCACTTAAAGTTATGCAAATTATTCATTGACAATTTAATAAGTTTGGATAATTTGTGGCCGAATCTTTCTGTCTAAATGTAAGCCTGAATTTTGTCACATAAAATGACCCAGGAAAGACAATGTAATGAAAATTCTAACAACCGAGGACCAATCATGCCTGCACACTTGAATAAACTTTTTGCAAAATTTCTGCGGCGCTATATATATATCTATCCGGACAATAGCTATATTTCTGCCGTGTACACTGCACTTTGTCATGTACAATATACGTACCATAATTTCACACCCATTTCAGCCATACAATATGGACTAGCAATATAACAAAAGTACACTGCTTTAGCAACATTTCTACCTTGCAAAATATGGACTAGCAATATGTCTGCCGTGTACAATACATGTATAATAAATTAGCAATACTTCAGCCGTGCACAATACGGACTAGCAATATTTCTGCCGTGTACAATACACGTATAATAAATTAGCATATTTCTGCCGTGCACAATACACGTATAATAAATTAGCAATACTTCTGCCGTGCACACTACGGACTAGTAATATATCTGCCGTGTACAATACACGTAAATAATTTAGCAATATTTCAGCTGTGCACCATACGGACTAGCAATATTTTTGCCGTGTACAATACACGTAAATAATTTAGCAATATTTCAGCTGTGTACAATACGGACTAGCAATATGTTTGCCGTGTACAATACAAGTAAATAATTTAGCAATATTTCAGCCGTGTACAATACACGTACAATAATTTACCAATATTTCTGCCATACAATACGACACAGACACTAGCATTTTTCTGCGAACACTCTATCAATATTTGTGTCTGTTTCATCTGCCATGTTTGCAATTGATAATGTGACGTCAGAGATATTGCTGTTGAAACCGAAGCATTCCAAATGGCATACATATGTAAAGACAAGTTGTCTAAAAATAGCATTTATCTAAAAATAACAACGGGAAAAAACCAGATAATTCCTGGCCTAAATAACTTCGAATTTATTTTCATTCGAAAATAATCACTAATTGTTGGGAATTAATATTGATGCCATTATGGTGCGGTAGTGTATTTTAAAGCGGTGTCGATTTAAAATATCAACTTCCAGTGCGGAATAAACAAAATTGTCTCTTTTCTAAGAATGTATAAGTGAACAAACACTCTACGCATTCTTTAAACCAACAAGACTGATCCCCAAAACATAGCTAAAGGTATATTGAATATTCCATTTTATTCGGTAGCGAGTGTGAAGCCAAAGCAAGCCAAGGGAAAAAAAGAAGCAAAAACTTAAATGATAAATTGAAACTAAACTGCAAACAAATGCATGGGTGTTACACCCAATAAATATGTTATAAAACTGATTTCTGTTTTTTTTCCACATTAATAAATTTTCAGGAGTAAAGTTACTTCTAGTCAATTTCAGATTTTACCATTTTACTCATTCACAAAAAATATGTTGAGTAAATACTCATTGGCCAAAAAAATTATCTGGAGCCCTGGGCATTATTACACTCCCGCAATGTCAAACATGTGATAAATAGTTATTTTTTTCCACAAGAGATTTTCAAATTAACTCACTTACCTGTAGATTACCAACCAGTAATCATACAATATCTGATTTATGTATTATGTGCTACAAGCCCGAATGGCCAAAGTGACACATCTAAAGAGAGAATAGAGAATAGCTCAAAGAATGTTTTTTAAAGTTTTCTTTCTGTCTGTGACCCATTTGACAGCCTAAATTTGGCTGATGAGCATATACGTTGAAGAAACTCCACTTGGCAAGTTCTGAATAATTATGTATTTCTATGCAAAACTTTTGTCAGCAGTATTTTTAACCACATGGACTAAACATAACAACTTGGTATAGGCCCACTGTTCATTCCTCATGTCAAAAATGTCAAAAACTTTTAGAAAGACAGATTTTTTGTTTAAAAGAAGAGCGATGCACAAAAGCAAACGAAAAAACACAACTACCTAATAAGGCCTTTGGGTGGGGCCAAAACTTTCCCCAGGGTCATAATATTTATAGGTTATTAAATTTGTATCGAGAAATACACACTTCTGCAGCAGCAATTTTGCGTGACTTTAGGATTGCTATATTATTCATGGAAGAATGAGTGCAATTCTAATAATTGTTTAATATTAACATACAGATATTACACTTATTATTATTATTATATACATGTAGATGATGTAAATTTGTTCTTTTTCCTGATCAAAAATCTAAGAACTTTTAAACCTGACA
The DNA here is from genome assembly GCF_021730395.1 of Mercenaria mercenaria. NCBI lineage: Eukaryota > Metazoa > Mollusca > Bivalvia > Venerida > Veneridae > Mercenaria > Mercenaria mercenaria. The sequence goes on from NC_069375.1 coordinate 67,900,146, forward strand.
ACATGTACAAAACTATGTGCAAAAATATTGACATTTCAACCTCCATTGTAACTATACGGAATGTTTAATTGAGTATGTAATAAGAACAAATATAAAACCTTGGAACCATGTGAGTTTAGTCAGGAGAAAAACTGTCTCTTAAATGCTAATTTTCACAGCTTACCTCAAACAAATGTTCTCCTGATTTTTGATCATTGGGATAAATCCTCCTCTGAGTAACATTTCCCTTTCTGCAACATAAAAGCATAATTTCATAATAACAGCTGTTAGTTGTAAAAACATTCTGAATACAAAAAAAAAATCATAACATATGAGCCATGCCATGAGAAAACCAACATAGTGGCTTTGCGACCAGCATGGATCCAGACCAGTCTGCACATCCGTGCAGTCTTGTCAGGATCCATGCTGTTCGCTAACAGTTTCTCCAATTCCATTAGGCTTTAAAAGCAAACAGCATGGATCCTGACCAGACTGCGCGGATGCGCAGGCTGGTCTGGATCCATGCTGGTCGCAAAGCCATTATGTTGGTTTTCTCATGGCGCAGCTCATATGCTCTGTCAACAATACTCTGTTTCTATCTACACATATATTCCTTATCTTCCTGCATTTGCAACAGTATCAAAGATGTCAATATTTCTTGAAGGGGAGCGGTGATCTAGTGGATAAGGTGTTGGCCGCTCAACCAAATGGTTGTGGGTTCAAGCCCCGCTGGGTTCACGACCATGACTTCTCATATGACACCAGTACTGGTTTTTCCAGAGAGTGGTTACAATAAGCTTGTAGCTATGATCACAATCAAGCTAAAACAAGTTAGTATAAACTAAAATTTCTCCAAAGAGACAAGCAAATTTCTTACTGGGTATGCAAACATTATAATGTTCTAGTATTTTTAATATTTGTTCTCCTAAAAAAATCATTCACCAAAATTTCTTCAATTTTACTTAGGCTAAAGTATGTATGGTATCTGTGACAGCGGTGATAATTTAATGCTCCGGGGAGATAATCACTGAGGGGTAAGGAGGTATGCAAAAATGTAAATGAAGTCATATATCAGTTGTGAAATAGTAACTTTTATAATTCGTCAAAATAACATTTCAACATAAGTTGCAAAATAAAATTTGATGCAACTTTAACAGGAACATAGTTTTACCTACTCAATCAATGTTGTACTAAAAGTCAAATTAAATGTTTGTAATATTTTACAGATATTGCAGTCTGTAATATTTTTTAATGATGTATTATACATCTGGAGAAATGTCACTTTAAAATGGTGTTTTGACTGTAACAAGTTGGTATATCATTCATTAATTTGGTTACATTTTTATAACAGCTAATCAGAAACCTGTTTAAAATGCTTAATATGTTAACAACCTTTCTAACCATCGTCCAGTTATGCAAAAAAACAACAAAAACTTTCATTTAGAAAGAGTCACTTTGGGTTTATATATTTCAAGCTGGTTCTCAGCTTGACAATGCATTTGCATTTGCTCGCACTGCAAGCTGGGTAAAAAATGCTTCAATGGAATTTGAAAGCTTTGGTTCTCTTCATTTCTTTTAAACAAAAAACCTATCGTTACACTAAACCCACGGAGACTGGCCGGAATTATACATACGCAGCGTACTGTTTCAGCTGATCCATCTGTGCCACTCCATTAGCGTCAGCCACAGGTTTAGTTACCAATGTTCCAAGGAATATTCTCAATAGCTTCACAGAAATATAATATAATGCGTCATCATCGGGTACGAGAAACATCAGTCTGAGAATATTATCAATTCCTGAAAAACAAGAATGCATTTGTGAATCATGTCAGATTTCTCCCCCTTCCAAACCGCATGAAGGATATAACATTATACAATTATCGATTTTTTCATAGGTTGATATCAGGATTTATCAACCCGAAAAGAGTTATATTCCGCCTTCGGCTCGGTGAATATAACTCTTTTCGGGTTGATAAATAGAGGATATTTGTTTGTTTGCAGTGAGATATCGAAATATATCATCACCGATAAGGGAGACAATTAAATAATTTTACGAAGGCGGAGCCTGAGTGAAAATATCAGAATTGTCTCCCTTATCGGTGATGATATATTTCGATATCTCACTGCAAACAAACAAATTTTCTTTTTATTTTATGCTAGTTTCTAAAGATCAGCGAATTTTCTGTTTATTACGTGCATAAATGTTCATATAAATCCAATATTTCATGACGAAATTCGGATTTATTTAAGCTACCGTGTTACATATGATACATCCGCTAAATTACCATGGACACTTAGGCACATTTATATCGAATATTGGTGATTAGGTTCATTAAATCAACACGACGCCATTTTGTTTTTAAAAACAAAAACTACATTTAAATATTTTGTGTAAAAATACACAGTCCGCGGCTAACAGAGACATTGACAAATACCGGTAGTTAAGTAGAAGCATATTTAAAACTTTTCGGGTCAATCCGTCAGTTCGTTGAATAACCGGAAGCTTGCCTTGTTTACCAAAACACACGCCGAAGGTCAGATTAAAAAAAACAACACTAAAAATCTAAACAACTGTGGAATATGCGTAAGTCCTTGGAAAATCAAGCAGCAGAATTAAATATCATCATGGATTCAATAGAAATAGCTAGGAAATATTGATCTAGGAGCTGCATAGCATAACAAAATGGATGGAAGTTAGAACACAACTGGCTGGCCTAAGTTAGAGTGGGAAAGTACTTCGACGAAAATGCTGGCATATTACGTAAGGTTGAGTTGATGTCTTGAGATAATTAACTAAGACAACAACCAACTAAATGTGCTGTCGCCAGTTAAATCTACCACACGATAGTGAACCAATGGAAAAAAGTAGAGGAAACACACATATACCTGTAGCTACATGAATGGCAAGACCTAGCAATCAAGCTGACAAAGGTAACATTATTTCTTTTGCAAGTTTAATTATAGCTAGCCTGTTCTATGTAGGATTGTCTAGCAGTTCATGACTCGTGTATGGCTTGAGTATTAGTATAATCCAGCAATTTTAAAGGCAGCAAAGGGAGGTAATTAAAGAATATATTTCAAGGGAGATAATTTATCTGATAAAAAAAGATGTTCGGCACTGTGAGTGATATCGATTTATATCTCACTGCTATTTTCCAGTATTTCACCAATAAGCATAAAATAAATCCTGATATCAACCTATGAAAAAGTCAATAATTGTTTTATTACATGAATAAATGTATAGTCAGTCTTGCTATTACAATTGTATTTTTAATAAAGAAATAAGGAATAAATTTAGACCAAATCAGGTTGATATTGGTTTTCCAAGCACCTACTTCGATCTATTTTTATTTTCGTACTATTTATAACCCAAGATAAGATGATATGACATGTACTCATTACTTTTCAAACCGTTTTCAGCCAATCAGAGAAACAATAGAATACAGTCATGTAATATGGTTTAACAGACTTCCGGAAAGTCGTCCGTCCAACAGACATGACCGTAAGATTTTGAAGCAGTCAGCCATTTTTAACACGGATGTGTCCCGCATTTATCATATCCCAAGAAAACAATGGTGCAGAATCCAAAAATTAATGAAAAGACACACCTGCCTTATGGTTTCTCTAATTGCAATAGGCTTTGAAAGCGAACAGCATGGGTCCTGACCAGACTGCGCAGATTGGTCTGGATCCATGCTGGTCGCAAAGCCACTATGTTGGTTTTCTCATGGCATTGCTCATATTATATATTAGACCCAAAGTAATATTTGAAAGTATAAATAATTACATCATAGTATCTATGTAAAAATATAATTAACATATTTGTATCTATAAACAGTATCATGTGACTGATAGGTTTAAAAGGGTACAAATATCATAGTATATGTATCACTAAGCACAGTATCAATGTTTACTATCACTTAAATGCTGGAAGTTTATTTTTATCAAATGACTCTTATACACAAGCTTTACCAGACTAAAGTGTTGGGTAATTCAGATATTTTTTTCATCGAAGCTATACAACCACTAACCCACCTTGCTGTTTGTAGAACTGTGACCTAGTTTCAACATTCCTGTACAGTATATTGGTGAGGCACAGGACACACCGTGCCAACAACAACTTCTCATCATTGGTGGCATGTAGATTGTATACATGAGTATTATCTGAATCTTTCTCTGTGTAACTTTTTACTATGTCTGTAAATATAATAAGATCACTACACAGATAAATATGCCTTTATTGAGCAGTCATTAAGATTTAAGGTGTACCCAAATTATATATTTGAAAACACGGACAAATACTACATATAGTTTATGTAATAAAACATAAAATTAACAAGTTTATGTGTATTAACAGTACTTTTGTAAACATATATGGCTGAACACAGTATAAATATGAACAACCACTAAAACAAAAGGGCCAAGATGGCCATAAGTCGCTCACCTGAGAAACTTACCATAACAGTGTAAACATGTTTGACCTTGTGATTTCATGGAAACAAATATTTTAGCAAATTTTCATTAAGATTGGACCAAAAATGAGGTCTCTTTAGGTTAAACAAGTATTTTCGTAGATATGACCTGCTGACCTAGTTTTTCACCCAAGATGACCCATATTCAATCTTGACCTAGATTTCATCAAGGCAATCATTCTGATCAAATTTCATGAAGATCAATTGAAAAATACAGTCTCTATGGCATACACAAGATTTTTCTTTGATTTGACCTAGTGACCTACTTTTTGAACCAAGATGACCCATATTTGAACTAGACCTAGATTTCATCAAGGAAATCATTCTGACATAATTTCATGAAGATCAACTGAAAACTACAGCCTCTATCCAATACACAAGGATTTTCTTTGATTTGACCTAGTGACCTACTTTATGACTCTAGATAACCCATATTCAAGTTCGATTTAGATTTCATCAAGGTTACCATTCTGACAAAATTTCATGAAGATCAGTTGCAAAATACAGCTTCTTTCGCATACACAAAGTTTTTCTTTGATTTGACCTAGTTTTTGACCTAAGATGACCCATTTTTAGAACTTGGCCTAGGTTTCATCAAGGTAATTATTCTGACCAAAATTCATGGACTGAGATTTGGTGTAAAATGCAGTCCCTATTGCATACACAAGCTTTTTCTTTGATATGACCTAGTTTCTGACCCAAGATGACCAATATTTAAACTTGACCTAGATTTCATCAAGGCAATCATTCTGACCAAAATTCACGAAGACCATTTGACAAATACAGCTTCTATCACATACACAAGATTTTCCTTGATTTGACCTAGTGGCCTAGTTTTTCATCCCCGATGACCCATTTTTGAATTTGGCCTAGATTATTCCAAGATTATCATTCTGACCAAATTGTATGAAGATCAGTAAAAAAATACAGCTTCTATTGCATACACAAGGTTTTTCTTTGATTTGACCTAGTGACCTAGTTTTTGACCCCAGATGACCCATTTTGGAACTTTGCCTAGATTTCATCAATGTTTAGGCATTTAGGCCTCGCAGACAATTTTTGATGATCTGTATCCCACCAAGTTTCTCCAGTATCTCTCCTGGAAAAATGACATTATTATGAAATGATTGAAAATTGAGCATATAAAAATTCATTCTGACCAAAATTCATAAAGATCGATCGAAAAATAAAGTCTCTATCACATACACAAGGTTTCTTGTTGATTTGACCCAGTGACCTAGTTTTTGACCTCAGATGACCCATTTTCAAATTTATCCTAGATTTCATCAAGGTAATAATTCTGACAAAATTTCATGAAGATCAGTTGAAAAATACAGCCTCTATCGCATACAAAAGCCAAATGTTGACAGACAGCGATCACAAAAACTCACCTGAGCATTGTTGGAAGTTTTTTGCAGAGTCCACTATTGCTGCATAACAGCTAATTATGAATGTAGCTAAACATACACAGTTAATTTATATATTTAATAAAATTAATCATTTTTGTTGAGGGTTTTCTACATTTGAAGAAAATACCAAAATATAAAATATTTTAACAAAAGATAGCAATTGGATACCTTTAAAATACTAGAATTCCTGGTCAGCTGTCACCAATATAATAATCAGATCACTGTAGGTAAAACATGCTATTGGACAAGAGTATTTCTAAAACAAACATGTAAAATCATACATTACCAAGGAGTATTTTGACAAATCCACCATTAGTGATGTTTGGTGACACCTTGTAGTTACAGGAGAGGTTGTTTAGTATGGTCATTACTTGGGCTTTCAATTTAGGCCTCGGACAGTCCAGTAGACAATTTTTGATGATCTGTATCCCACAAAGTTTCTCCAGTATCTCTCCTGGAAGAAGGAAAGAAAAAATATATCATAAAATCACTGAAAAAAAGTATATACAAAATTTTGGGATTTTCTTACCTTCAGAAAGACATGACTAAGTTGATTTAAAATTTCAATGACAAAAATTAGTTGGAATTTTAAATGTTTTGTTAGTTGTGATGAATCTTTGTGAATTGGCAAGGCGATGAAATATAAGTAAATATAAAAGTCTGCCTTGAATACTGATGGTTTACAACTATCCAGGTTTATACTACCTAATTTCTAATAGATAAAGGTAAAAGTAAGTTTCATGTAATGTCATAAATGATCAACAGACAACATGAGCTACAAAGCTCTTGTGCAACCAACATGGTATAAAGTCAAAGATACTTAACTTGACTTACTTTATCTCCTGGTACAAACCTTAAAATGAGCCATGCCATGAGAAAACCAACATAGTGGGTATGCGACTAGCATTGATCCAGACCAGCCTGCGCATCTGCGCAGTCTGGTCAGGATCCATGCTGTTCGCTTTCAAAGCCTTTTGCAATTAGAGAAACCATTAGCGAACAGCATGGATCCTGACCAGACTGGACCAGGATGCGCAGGCTGGTCTGGATCCATGCTGGTCGCAAACCCACTATGTTGGTTTTTCCATTGCGTGGTTCAAATATTGTGTGCAAAGCAAAGGAGCTATCAGTAGTCTGGTATGATGCAGCCTGTAATCAAACTTCTGATTTCCCTTACACTGAACATTGAACTTGTGGGAAAGTATTAGGAGAATCAAGCATACAGACAATACAAAATTAATGTACCAAGTAGCAAGTCAAGCGCAAGGAAGAAAAGTTTAATATTACAACACACACACACACTTTTAATAGATAACCTATTAAAAGTAACCAGAACTTTTTATTATTTACCTGCTGACCAGCTCTGTTTGCAAAGGTTTACCAATATGGCAGCAGCATTGTGGGCCAGACCTTCATCATACGGCGGAGGGGATACACCTACAAGATATATGAGCCGTGCCATGGGAAAATCAACATAGTGGCTTTGCGACCAGCATGGATCCAGACCAGCCTGCGCATCCGCGCAGTCTGGTCAGGATCCATGCTGTTCGCTTTTAAAGTCTACTGTAATTAGAGAAACCGTTAGCGAACAACATGGATCCTGACCAGACTGCGCGGATGCGCAGGCTGGTCTGGATCCATGCTGGTCGCAAACCCACTATGTTGGTTTTCACATGGCACGGCTCAATTATAATATTTACTTCAGTGAATTTATTTTGTTGACATTAAATTGCCTAGCACTTGTACACTCTTTACAATTTTCTTAAGTAATCCACTCCTTGACTGATCTTAAATGTAGATATTGTAAATTGATATTAATCTGCTATACCATGTAAATAATAAATAAAGTACACTTACTTTATATTACCATATATTCTGTAATTAATGTCCTTCCCCTTTCCAATATTTAAAAGGAAGAACAACTTTCAAGTTTATTCATTCACAAATGAAAACCAGCATACTGGTAGTGTTATACATGTTAAAATTAGAAGTTGGACTTACAGTCTGTTTTCACTAAAAAATTCAAAACAGAAAAAGACAAAAAATCTTAGGGCCATAATGAACACCTTTTTGCAAAATGTAATGCCCTTGAGTGGCATTAATAAGGACATATAATGTTAATTTATTTTAGGTCAGCTGTGGAACAAGTTCTACAACTTGTAACAATAATTTAAATTTCTGGTGGGATCCATGGACAAGAAGGTATGAGCTATCTGCAAAATTCTAGCAGGAGGAATTCGGAAAACCAATGCTTGGTTTGGACTTTTGCTCATACTTGCATCTTTTGCCAAATATAAGCCAGCATCTGTCCCCATGTATAAATAGTTGTTTGTTTGAATTTATATAATGCCAGTATTCTTGGACTCTGTAGCAGTATTAACCTGTTCCATACAAGAAACTGACAACTTCACTACATGGATCAAAGGTGGATGCTGAATGACTTCAGACACACTGTCTACTCTCAAATCATCTTAGATAACATACACCGGGTCAAGACACTGAGACTGGACCTGGACTCATGACCTCTAGATCAATAGTCCTGAGTTAACTGGACATTCTAAATGGCTACATCAAAATAATTTTTTGCAATGCAAAACAAGGAGCTGCGTTCAATAAACGCTTGATGTCCCCGGTGGCATCCTTGTCGATACAAAGCAACCTAAGTCCAAAACAAGGTCAAGTTCAAGGTCAACGTCAAACTGAGGTTAGGTGATGTCTGAAGATGAGGAATGGTCACAGTTACATCTGCATTAGTATCAAGTCATTCTAGTTAGGGCCACTAATGCTAGATGAAATGGTCCCATTTGGTTAACCTCGTACGGAGGGACGAACGAACGGAGGAAGAAAGGATGAACAGGACAATCACTATATGCCTCCCGCTGGGGGCATAAAAAAAACTCACCATCAACTGAGCAGAGAGATATTTTTCTTTTCACTTTGTTTGTACTTAAGTTTTCTGGCAAGACAAAGATGTTCTTGTCTAAAACTCGCAATGTGTAACCATAGTCAATGGCAAAAACATCCACATGGCCTCCATCAAATGACAATATCTAAAATTCACAGCAAATAATACCAAATGAAAGAACTTAACACTAGAACTACAATAAGATCATTAATTTTGAAATACAACAGCATTCAAAACATAAACATAATATGACAGAAAACTGGCAATAATTTTGTATGTATGAGAAATATTCTTCAAATGTTTTCTCTTAAAAACAATCAAATGCTCAGTAACTTCCCCCATCTTGACCTCAAGACAAAAGTTTGAGATGAAATAGTGAAAAACACGTACAGTGCAACCTCTGTAGAACAACACCCTTTGGGAGATACAAATATTCACTGTTATGTAGAGGTTGTTGTTCTGGAGAGGTAAATTTGACAGTATTTTTCAGCTTAGGGAAATTTTGATGATGTTGGGTTTTGCTTAAGAGAGGGCTGCTATGGAGAGGTTGTACGGTATATAATTGGCACCCTAGTTAATATCCAAGAAGGTTTTCAACACACAAGACTTAGTGCTTAGCACTTACTAAGGTTTCTTTGTAAATACCTTACACAGTTTACCTAGTGAACAAAGTACCTCTGATCCTATTTGAACATTATATACAAGGTGAGGTATTCACAGGGCATAATATCCTATACAGGGGAGGTAATCAGTGTAAAACAATCTACTTTCTTGGAAGAAGTTGGATAGTTTCTTTACATTTATATAAAGCCTGAACTTACAATAGTGCAACCTGCAAGCATAAAATAAGGCCACTCCACAAATTTCCAAAAAATTATGTACAAAATTGAGCCCCGCCATGAGAAAACCAACATAGTGGCTTTGTGACCAGCATGAATCCAGACCAGCCTGCACATCCGCACAGTCTGGTCAGAATCCATGCTGTTTGCTAACGGTTTCTCTAATTGCAATAGGGTTAGAAGGCAAACAGGTGGATCCTGACCAGACTGCGCGAATGCGCATGCTGGTCTGGATCCATGCTGGTCGCAATTGCACTATGTTGGTTTTCTCATGGGGCGGCTCATATATTTTATGGTTTTGGATTTACAACAATCCCCAGAGAATTCTGGTGATAAAAATGAATATTTCACCCCTAAACAAAATATTGACCATTACAATTTACAATGCTTGATTGAAATGAGGTACGCTAAACACAATTTACATATCTACCTGAGCTCTGAGGTAACAATGGTTCCCCATGATTTCTCCATAAACCACAACAGTATCTCCGATGAGAGCACTAGATCTTCTGACATGATCTTCATACTCAGTTAATTGCCGCTGGATGTCAAACACACTCTGAAAACACATACAAATCTCTATCTGAGCCGTGTCATGAGAAAACCAACATAGTGGCTTTGCGACCTGCATGGATCCAGACCAGTCTGCGCATCTGCACAGTCTGGTCAGGGTCCATGCTGTTTGCTAAGGCTGTGTGAATGTGCATGCCGGTCTGGATCCATGCTGGTTGCAAAGCCACTATGTTTGTTTTCCCATGGCACGGCTCATTTAGACACTTTTCCCCTAAAAATCCTGGTATAAAGAATGTTGACTACTTTTTTTCAGTTCCAAAGCAGTAAATTTGATAGAGACATACAATCAAATATGTGTGCAAATGTATCTGCTTCTTTTCCTATCCACTGGTCTAAAGCCAAATCACATGATTTACATACATAATCCATGTGCTCACCAAAAACTGAAAAAGACCCAAAATGGTTGCATGAAGTTGAGTAAATCTATGGAAACCCTTTCAGCTTTCGCCAAGCAGCCATTCTTATAACATTCTATAAAGCTAAAGGATGGGTCTAAACATAAAGCGTGAAAGTTTTTATGATGAAATTTATCAGAAACTTAAATACAAGATCAGCCAATTCAGCATTTTAATGTTACTCACCTTTATTGCGTTTTCTCCCACTTGCGCCCAAAACATACACCCATCAAGCACCTGGGTGACAATGATGTTCTCCCATTCATCTGCCTCATTTACAACTTCTCCTGGGAAACTACCTGCAAAACAAATTAAAATACATATGTAATACATATAAATAGTGTTAGGATTCAACAAATCAACACTTGGGGTGGAAAATCTGTACACACCTAATTTACAAAGAGTGGAAGGAGGAGGAGAGGGGGGGGTTGCTAGATGATCTTCACCCACTCTCCAATTACCATTTTAAACACCCAAATCTCAGTCCTTGCATAACCCCCGATAGTTCACTTATCTTTTAACAATTCCCAATTTAGATGTTTTACAACCCGTTTCTCCAAACTGTAAAGGCCAAGGCCCAAACTTGACCTGCAATGATGCAGTCCACTCTAGTGGAATCTTCCAGACCAGATCTGCAACACTCTGCAAAAGGGCCTTGTGGGACCCAGGCCTGGTAAAATCCATTCAAGCCAAATACAACATTGCAGATTAAGATATTATAATAACCCTACATTATAGGAAGGACTTTGCTTCTTCAAGGTGACTTTCATTACTTATCAAGATTATACTGAAAAAAAAAAAAGTTACACCTTTACCTGGCCAAGTGCCTTGCTTGTTGATAAGGTATTGGCAGACATCTAAATCCTCCTCATATTCTGTGTCAATTAACTTACACACCTTTATCTTGTCTGGAACTCTGTGGGGAAATAACAATCTTATTGAATTACTTTATTGGAAATAAAACCTTTCACAGAATTGCACCCTTTTAACACCTTGCTAAGTTTGTATTACTCAATTTAGGCAGTTTTATTTATTATTCGGTGGGATGTTCGCAGAAAAATTACTAACAGAACAGCGGACAACGCAGACCATGATCAGCCTGCATGGAAACAAATCATCCTTTTCTATCAATCTGAAACTTAATTCTGTATTTTGCAACAGATCCTTCCTTGTAAAAGATCCTGAATGGATTTCTGAATGAAGTTCTGTGAAAAAAAAAAAAAAACTTTAAAAAAATCTGCTTTGCATATTTTTGCAGAATTAACATTTCTTAATCTTATTAGAAAAATGCATAAAAAAATGATATATAAATACCTTTTCAGTTTGTGCTTTGTATGTCTGTGTATATATTCAAGTGGTTCTGTTGCCATAGCAACCACCTTGACTTTTCCCATAAGTTGTTTACCCTCGCAGGCCTCTGAAAGTATTGTCTTTGAATTGTCCAGAAACTGGTAAAACTTGCTACTACTGTTTATATAATCCAGCAACATCCGTATCACATTTTCCGATATTAAGCTCTGGATTGAACAAATCGGCAGTTTCGAGAACTGACTTAGAATCTCCATAGCAACCGAAATACACACAGCATCTGAAGGGTCATTTAGTTCATTCAAGCCAGAATCCAGCATTGTAATTAAAGAAGTTGTGAGTTCTGAATTTAAACATTTCAACTGTAGGCTGGTTCCCTTCTCCTTGAGGAAAAGTTTGTTAAGGACAGACAATGACGCAAGCTTCCCCATATTGTTGATCTCCTTTGTTTCAACAATGTCTATCAAATAGTTAATTATACTAGCACTTTCCATTGTTTTCTGTTTTATCCTTGGAACATATCTGTGTAAATAAATAAATAATATCATTAAATACACATTAAAAATGTTAAAGATATACTTTCAACTAAAAAATAATTGATATTAACCCTTACCCTACTAAACTTCTATAATGAACTTGTCCATCTTTCATTTGGACAGAATCATTAACTGTTAAAAGGGGTGCTTACCAAAAAGATATTAATGAACTAGAGATGCTTTTGAGAAAAGAGCATGTCTCCCACAAATCATCTAAATAGTAAGTCAGTCTTTATATACTGTTTACTTAGAGCAAATGTGCATACAGACAGTTGGCTAACTGGGAAAAGAGGCCTGGTTAACAAATCCGTAGGCATTTTTTAGTACAATATGGTATCATACCTTAAAATGTTTGTTATTCTTTCTTCTATTCAACCAGGGTGGATACCAGGCTCAAAAATCCATTTTTATTTTTTTGTGAGGCCCCAAAAGGGGACAATTTGTTTTTTCTCAATTTTAGGGGAAATAAAAGAAAAATTTCATTTTTAACATTATTTGATGAAATGTGTATCTGTTTTAGATTAAATATATTGTAATATGAATAAATATGTTCATCACACTAATTATTTTAGAATTTGAAGTGATTTGAGGCCCATTACAGGGTTTAAAAAAAAAAAAAATGAAAATTTTGATAGGTAACGCATAATTTAGAAGTATATTGATTTTACTCTATTTGTGAAATCTCTACAATAGTACGGTTGAGTATTTAAGGTTCAGGTGTGTAACAGGCATTCTAATACAAAACATGATAAAAAAAGGCACCACTATGAGGTCATGTTATTGTAAAATAATTGATAAGCAAATTTTAAATTTTTGTTGAAAAAGTTTGTTAAATTGCACTCTTCTTTCATAATGAATGTTGTAAACCATAAAATGTACCAGAATATTTTCTTCACAGCAATTTAATATTTGTTCTTACGATGGATGCTTTGAAAAAAGACGAAATCAAGTTGCAGAAGGTAAAACAAAAAGAAGAGCTGCGTCAAAAAAGTTAAACATAAAAGAAAAGAGGTCAACGTATTAAAAGGCTTGGACTTGTCTATATTCCGACATGCAGAGTGGAGGTGTTGAACCATAATATTATGTTCGATAAGGTACAGAGCCGGTTGTTTTTTATTAATATGAAGTGATTCTTGTGATGCAGTTTTCTCAAGCACATGTTCAATTTTCAATTGTGTACTGTTTACAACAGGCTTTTGGTCAGACAGGACCTTGGCTTTTCAGACCGAATGGCAGGCAAGTCTTGAAACTCATTCACCATGGCTGTTACCTGATCTAAATAATAAGACCTTGGGTAGATTGACTTTACATTCTGATATTTTACATTGTCTACCATCAACCAGTCAAAAAAAAATATATAACGATACTTGTAGCAATGATATTTCTATCTTCTTCCCAGATGGTATTCAACTCTTGAGTACAATTATTTGGACTAGACTGTTACCATACATGTGTTCTGTAAATATGGTCATGCAATTAAGGTGAATGGCATAATTATCCGATGTGCAGAACAATGTCTGTATAATGGACCCTGTATATCCTGTTCTTGCCACATTTAGTCACAATTAATCAGGTCAGAGAGATGGCCTGTTTGCACCAGGCTGGTCATATTGACACATACACATAGGCCTAATGAACCATAACTGTCATAAATATCAAATTGTGTTGACAAACTTGTAAAAATATGCGCTTAGAAACACATTCGCAGTCTTGTTTTGGCATGCACGCTTACTTCTGAGCATACACTTCGTGCTCAGATAAGCTGCTTTGACTAGAATTTTGAGCAGAACTCAGAGAATATGGAACAGATTTAGAACTTTCCGTAAAGCAGGAGTTATTTGCATCAAATTTATGGTAATTTTCAACTTTTATCCATTATTTTGCTGCGATTCACTAGTTCATCGCCATTTTGCACTTTTCCCAGTTGTTTTATGATCATGTGACTGACAGTAGCCATCTGATGCTGGCGAAAGCAGGGAGACAACTGAAATAGTATAATGGGAGATAAATGTTGCCATATCTTAGTCACTGATACAAGGGAATCATAGGTGCTGTTGCATCTCAAATCAGCAGAAGTCAATATGTTTTCTTCCTCCTTTATCTCTCGGATTTTACAAATGGCCGAAATAAAGATTTTCCAACAGTTTTATTTTAGGAAGCGGCTATTCTTACGGTCCCATAGGAATAGACTCGCAGGCTATTCTTACGGCTCTACCGTAAGAATAGTGAAAAGCCCGCAGTTGGTTATTCCTACTGCAGTGTTATAGTACAATACATTGTACTGAAGTCATTCAACTGATATATTTTCAACAAATGAAATGTCAGGTCTGAATTGATGCAAACATGTGAAGCTGAAGTGCGACAAATGTCAAGTATAAAACTAAACATGTTAAGAATGGTAAGAGATGTGTACTGTTGTGAAAAATTTGCATATATATACACGAAACATAGATCAATAATTCTCTAACTGGTTTAGTTGAAAACACATGGTCAATAGTTGCTCATGTTTCAATATTAATAACGTATGTATTACAACTACATCTGTACACTGCAACCAACAATCGTTAAAAATTCTGATTTATTTAGAAGACAAATTTCAGTTAAATAAGTATTTTACACTTACGATTAATTTGTTGTATTAAAATTGTTTGTTTATGTAACAAATGGAAGTAATAAAATGTGTTATACTAGGGGAAATCATTTCCCTTTTTTGTCTTCTCTGGATTTCCTTACCGGAAAAGTAGAGAAGTTGGGTGAAATTACATCAGTCAAATGTGTAACACAAAACTGCCGTAGGAATAAGCACCTTTGGGCTTTTCATAATTCATAAGGGAGAGCCGTAGCAATAGACACATTCCGGCTTTTCACTATTCTTACAGGAGAGCCGTAAGAAAAGCCTGCGAGACTATTCCTACAGGACCGTAAGAATAGCCACTTCCTTTATTTTAAGAATTTTGTAAAATCTATGGTGACCTATGTGTACATAAAAATGTACCTGTTTACAAAGTGATTTGCAGGTTGTTGTTTAGTGACAAATTCATTGAAATATAGTTGCATTGTATATATGTTTTAAATTCAGTATAAAATCATAAAATGTCCTTACCATAACAGGTCAGAGAGATGGCCTTTTTGAACCAGGCTGGTTCATTTGAACCAGGCTGGTTCATTTGAACCAGGATAGTTCAATTGACCTAAGACATGTATACATAGGCCTAATGAACAATAAATCATGCGACGCATGTTTTTCTTGTTTTAGAAGAGGACTAACAATCATTGTGTGGACATTCGCATCATTGTATGGACATTTTATGATTTATTGGACTTTTACTTATGCAATGCAACTAAATTTCAATGCATTTGACACTTACAACAATCTGTGAATTACTTTGCAAACAGGTATGTTATTTTGTACACTTAAGCCACCACAGATTTTACAAAATTCTTAAAATAAAATAATGTAGCTGTTGGAATATCTTTATTTCGGCCAGTTGTAAAATCTGCGGGATAAAGGAGGAAGAAAACACACTGACTT
Source organism: Mercenaria mercenaria (assembly GCF_021730395.1). NCBI lineage: Eukaryota > Metazoa > Mollusca > Bivalvia > Venerida > Veneridae > Mercenaria > Mercenaria mercenaria. Next base: position 67,916,094 of record NC_069375.1, read on the forward strand.
CCACTGATTTGAGATGCAACCGTATATTCGTATCCTCCTGCATCTGTAACTAGAATATGGTAACATTTATCTCCCTTTATACTATTTTCAGTTTCGCCAGCATCAAATGGTTACTTTCAGTCACATGATCATAATACAGCTGGGAAAATTGCAAAATGGCGGCGAACTGATGAAACACAGCAAAATAATGTATAAAAGTTGAAGAATACCATAAATTCGATGCAAATAACTCCTGCTTTACTGACAGTTCTAAATCTGTTCCATATTATCTTCGTTCTGCTGCAAAAATCTAGTCAAGGCAGCTTATATAGCTTGTCTGAGCTATGCATGCTCAGAAGTAAGCGTACACGTCAAAACAAGATTGCGAATTCATGTGTTTCTAAGCACATATTTTTACAAGTTTTTCATCACAATTTGATATTTATGATAATCATTAGGCCCATGTGAACATGTCTTGTTATGGGTCAGTTGGACTAGCCTGGTTCAAATGAACCAGCTGGTGCAAACCACAGGGGTTTGGCTAATGCATAGGTCAAGGCCCAAGGTAGGTCATGAGCTAATTCGCAATAATATTTGATCACTATTTATCCCTCTATCTCTTACATGAAAGCTCCGGGGAAGATGCAATTCTGTATTGTTTTTTGATCACTCGTGTTTTCATTCACATGCATCCATATTGTTGAAATCAAATCGAGACTGACACACCTCCAGCATCGAGTTGTATTATTGGCTGATCCGTATATATGACATCCTCGTTTTGATTTCAACAATAAGGACGCGTATAAATGAAAACTCAGTGATAAAAAAACAAACAAAGCAGAACTGCATCTTCATCAGAGCTTAAGAGGTAAAGAGATAAATAGTTATCAAGCATTGTTTTGCATTAGCTTGTGACCTACCTGTGTTCGTATCTATTGCTGTAAATTTGTTTAGTAGAGTACCATTGTTGCTAGAGTTTGGACACGGTCTCCTACGACTACATTTCGGAACATTGTTGAAAGTTTGGATGCAGTTTTCTCGTGTTTGCTAGCACGCATGTGAGAGAGTTTGGTACCATCATGCGCGGAATTTAATAAACAATAACTGGCATATATAGTTTTAGAAAATATTTATTTAGAAAAAATACAGCAAGCTAAAAACTGAAGGGACATAGAACTTTGTTCTAGGTGAAGTGATTTCCCTTGTGTTTTTCTTATTGGGTAGGGCCTGGACCTAGGCATTAGCCAAACCCCTGTGGTGCAAACAGGCCATCTGTATCTGTATCTTCCATCCTTCCCGCCAACAATGGCGAACCCCAGTTGCAAACCGGGTAATGATTGAGTTATCGACGATAAGAAAGTATCCAACACCACAAACGAGTTTATATACACTTATAAACACTGTCTATTCACTGAAATTTTCTAGGAACCACACATTACATAACAGGTGGTCAGCCAAGAGGGCCATTAGTGCAAGTTACTATACAGTCTATATCTCATGGTATGCAAGTGAAAGATAAGACTTCTAATATGAAACTCCAATCTTGTGACAAACCCGTCACTCCATACCTTCTCTGGCAATACACAAGAATAGTCTAGCAATAACTGGATTTGTTGGTCGTAAGTCTGGAACAGATGAGTATAACTTGTCTCCTCTAGGATGCTGATTATTTCATTCATGCCAGGCAACCTAACACTCTCTAAAGACGGACACAATAACAAAAAGTGTTCAACAGTTTCTGCACCGGATACACAAAGACGACACACTGGTGAAACCTCATTCTGATTGAATTTATGGCGATTAGACTGCAGCATGTAATTACCAGTAAGAAGTCGTAGTCTTGCTGGAATGCGTGTAGCCTCTAGTACGGATGAACAGCCAACACGTAACACTGGATGGAACTTGCCAGGAGTATACACTGGGTTCATAAACTTTAAAGATGAGTTTGTAACGGTTCGTGACTCAATATTTTTCTTCCACCACTGAACGACCTTGACATTAACAGTACTTTTCCATTGATTCTTAGTCATTGGTGAATTCAAATAAGTTTCGACCTCAGACAGTTCGTACTTGCTAAGAATTGGTTTAATTATACATGCCCATGAATTTGACTTGTTAGATTTCACCATGATCTGCCTTTCAAAGATTTCCCGTAATTTCTGTACTGTCAGATTTCTGACTGCATATATTATTGAACAAATTCAACACTTTCAGATGATATAAAGCTTCCATTGGCAATAAACCAGATAAAATATAAACACTTGGGTCAGCGGTATTCATGGGAAGAGATAGAATCTGTTTTAACGACTTTTTGTGGAAACGTTCCAATACTTCAATCTGTTTTTGGCTAGGAGTAAAAAGTTCAATGCCATAAGTTAACACGGGTAGAACATATACCCTATACAAAGTAATTGACGTTTCATGATCCAGCCCATTGTGTCCATGCAGACCCGCACCCATAAGGCTATACATGGCGCGTCTTGCTTTAACAATAATACCCATCGTATTATTTTCTCTCTGACCTGCATGCATAATGCGAATAACACAAAAAAATGCCGACTGTTAAGTCCCTTTCTAAAATAACAAAAAAACATGCCTCGCATGATTTATGGTTCATTACACCTATGTATACATGTCTTCTTATGGGTCACTTCAAACGAACCAGCCTCCCAGTGGGCACAACAACGTTGAAACAACGTTGAAATATAGTTGGATTTGAAAGGTGAAATGACGTTGAAATTTCAATGTTGAAACAACATCAGGATTTCAACCATATTTCAACGTTGAAATATGGTTGAAATCCTGACGGTTGGTGGTTGAAATATGGTTGAAATCCCGACGGTTTTTCAAATTTGAAATATGACGTATCTTAAAAGACATTTTTGTGATGCATTATAATGATGTCTTTATGACAAGAAAAAATAAGGCATTAATGTGAATTCCAACCATAATCCAACGAACATAAAATAACTGGTATTTTATGTATTGTTTTTTTATTTTTCTAGCACTTGTAATCAGCATGTATATTTTCTGATCTCTATTTCATATATCTGTGATCGTCTTTTAACTAAATAACATAGTAAGTCCATTAATAGCTTAGTTCTCAAAATCTTCATCACAGCAAAACAACTGGACCTGGTATCACCTGAAATGTATTAAAGGATTTGAGTGTTTTACAATTATCATTTAAAATTTTCATGTAAATTAAATAAAAATGCAAAAACAGTGATGATGAATAAAGTGCTAATAAAACAATTAATGGATGCATTTAAAATATTATCAACATTTTCTGATTAAGCTATATACCCTCCAAGTTTTTAAGTATAAGTCGATTTTAAAGAAAAATGCAGATTAAAAAAAACTATTGACATTATAGTACATACACGTCAGTCTTTTAAATATAAAATTATTGATGAATATAATTACTAAGTTATAATAATGTTTTATTAAAGTATTGTACTCACTTCCTCTGCACCATCCTTCTGTACATGATGTATAAACAGCTAGCTTAAACCTCTATCAGACTAACTGAATTAATGTGTAAACTAATACCAGGATACAGGCGTGACTAATAGATAACATGTGTAGAGAGAGATGGACCTTTGGTTACCATGGTTACAAACGTGTTATAAATTTTCCCAACAAATCCCAGTATAATCATCCCGAATATTTTAAAATGTATGAATATTATTATTAAAAGTAATTAAACCATTTCGAAAAGAGCTAGATAACACCCAAATTACAATAACAATGAGGAACATGTTTCGGGAAGTGCAAAAATATCATCTACAAGTTTTAGTCCATTTTCATGAATTTTGAAACGCTAATAAATAGAGCAAAGGAGGCAATTATCGACCCCTTAAGACCATAATCTACCGTACATATTCTTACTTTCACTTTCGGAGACAAAGTGACACATATATTTGAAACAAACTATCATTGGTCGGTTTCAACCAATGAAAACACTTGTTACATTACAGAATAAGGTATGGTCTAATATTCTGTCTCGTGACATGTGTCTGCCATTATCGACCCACTTCTGCTATTATCGACCCCCTAGTTTGTTTTTTTTTTTAACTTTGAAAACACTGAAAATCAAGCATAATATTATTATTAACTTAATATTAAGTTAATTTTTATTTGTCCTTTATTGTCATAATTGCAATTTGAAATTATGCAACTGAGCAACTGAGCATATAAACAACATAACTTTACTACGATTTCATGGAAAATATTATTTCATGTGTGTTTTTTTTTTATTTATAAATTTGGTCTTTCATACTATCACAGTTTCATATTTGGTCTTTTGACTGACAAATTGTAAATATTAGATAATAGTTATTTGTAATATAACATTAGCCACACACAAGAGATATATAGTTCAAACATTCAAACAAAGTTGATTATCCATTATTATCTACAGCCTTAACAACATATTTTAGCATTCAATTTTTATACATTTAAAATTAACTTTTTGTAAGTCTTCTGGAGTCAACAAGTGAAGTTCTGGTTGCTTAGTACATTTAATGTGCCACCATCCAGCGCATTCACAGCCTTTTCACTCATTTGGCTTCCCATTAGACTGACCACACCCCTGACATTGGTCTAAGCTGTCTGCACTGTCCATCATCATTCTGTCCATTAGAGGAATCGTCAAAATCGTCATAACTGTCATTATCATCATAAATGATAGAAACATCAGACTATGACGAACTTTCAGAGACTGCGCATTTTTTCTTTTTATTTTAGGAGCTTTTTAATCCTTGTGATCAACTAAAAATGTGCATTCATAACTTTATCATGAGTCATCACAGAACATTAGGGTTTCTAACTGACCAATCAGAGAGCTGCATTTTAGAGTACCTGCCAGTTTCCACTTGGGTATAACAAAGTATATTTACAATGAACATAATAGTGACTTTAGAAATAAATATCACACTATTTTAGAAATAAAATCAAGATTTTTGACTGCACATGCTTCAGATGATGCTACAAACAACAAAACTTTGAAGTTTCATTGAAATGTTATATTGATTTAATACCTTTATTTTAGTTAAAAGTTTGAGATTTTACACAGACAGTCTATGATTTAAGTCCGAGTAAAATGTAACCAATACCCAAGTGAAATAAGTATCATTCCACAATGTTTTGGACATGTTAAAGTTATGAATTAAGTGCTTTTCTCAAAGCAACGAGAAATTATATAAATTTAATTAGTTGGGGTCGATAATAGCAGAAGGTCATATTTTCAATCTGCTATTATCGACCCCCACATAATCTTTCCAGAAGTTGCAAGAGACTACAAAAATGGCTGATAGAAATGGGTTCTATATGTGTATAGTAGGATTAAACACAAAATTAAACTGATTTCGATCCATAAAAACGGTAAATTTGATTTAACAGAAAGATACCTACCTTAACGGACGATGTAGTGGTTGGCACTGAAATTTATCTCATGCAGTCACACTGTATGTAAACATTCAAAATGGTGCATGAAGAAAATTTGTGACGTAAAAATGACAGTGAATGACATGATCACGATTTCTAGTAATAAATGTGATTAAGTATCAATTAAGGGTGGGGGGTCGATAATAGAAGAGGGTCGATATTAGACTCCTTTGCTCTACATTGTATTTTGAAAATACAATAAAAAAAATTTACCTGTTCTATAATGAATTAAGGAAATTATCAAACTTTTGAACCAACATATCTATCTAATTTCATATTTTTTCTCCAACAGTTTAGATACATGTTCATTTTTTCGTGGAAAAATTAAGGTAGATTTCTTATACTACATAGGTATTTGTAGATGCTATTTGAATTATGTTTTGTTTCCAACAAAACGAATTGGCAAGACAATGCATATATATATATAGTTTATATCTCTGACATTGGTCAGATATCAACGATTTTTCAACGTTGAAACAACGTCGTAATTTCGACCATATTTCGACGTTGAAAGATCAACCTTATTTCAACGTTGATTTTTGACAACATCTCTTCGTTGAGAGTTCGACGTTGAATCAACGTTGTTTTATGACCTGACCATATTTCAACCATATTTCAACGTTGAAATGACGTTGTGTGCCCGCTGGGCTGGTACAAAAAGGCCATCTGACCTTAGTGCACGCAAGTCGCATTACCACGTGTCTCACAGAATGATCACACACCATTTAGTCTGTTGGATGTAGACCCGCAATTATTCTTGGTTAAAAATATTCAAATAAAACAATTGACAACAATTACTTACAGAGCGGACACTCAAATGGTTTGGTGGAAAAAAAAGAACTCTTCGGCAAATGGCGGGCATAAAACAAAGGGAAACAACTTCAGTAAAGCCGCCCAGTGATAGTCGGAAATCGACGGTTGGGTGAAAGATGTAGAAGAAAATTTTAGAGAACGGATTGAACACCACTAAATCTATGATAACGGTAACAGTATTTCAACATTTTATGTAGCCTAAGAGCTATAAAAATAATATATATACTTCTTTGATGTAGCGTATCAAATTTTCAGAGACTTTATTCAAATAATGAACTGTATCTCTATTACACTGTATATCGAAGAGAAATAATAATTTTCTTGCGGAAAGAAAAATCCCACTAGATTAGAAACATGCAAATGTGTTCCCTGCTTTTTAAAAGTGAGATAGACATGATGTGATTACTTGTAAAGTTAAACACCAATTTCTTTAACCGTTGGATGTGTCAGATATAAAATACTTGAACATGTTATCTCTGGTATGTAATGTCTTTTTAAAGCAAGACCACTCTGTATTATATAGTATACAAGATGATTATGAAAGAATAGGAACGAAATGCTTGTAATCTGGTTCCCTGTAATATTATGGTTCCCATTGAATTGTCTTGTAGTAGACCCCTAATTCAAGTTCGGAGTGGAATGATTTTCTTCTCCTCCGCAAACAAATAAACTTTTGAAAATGTTTGATCCGTATTGGAACAATAATACAAACATAAAGAATTAGATGCAGTACCAATGTACTTGCTCGAGAGGTCTTAGACCTCTATGGAGTGTAGGCCCAATGTGTGACTCTTGGCTACTCCCATGTAGGCCTACTCATCTTTGCAGAGTATTCTTACTCCTTAGGAAAGTTGCATTGTCCCAACAGCCTCGACACAGCTGTTTAAGTGTGTACCACTGGGAGTAAGGTATAATAAATGAAATTATTTGTACGAAGAATTACCGCCCGGGTGTATTAATAGTGTTAAAACACGGTTTTGGTATAAATTATTTCGATTCTAACATGCCGTTAATCTAAAACAGTAGATAAAATATAGAAGCGCTCTTTCTTGGTCGCAACAAAAACATTGATCACGTCACCGCACGTTCACACATATTAGAGTTAGTTTTCATTGTTCTTTAAAATAGGGTTGCTCTAACACTGAATATAATGAACAAGGCTTAATCCATCTGATTACCAGACTGTTACAAAAGTCCTAATTTCGTTCATTTTCCAATTTAAACTAGACTAATTTAGTTCGAATAAATGTGGCCTATAAATCTACATTCTTGTTCATGGGAAATAACTCTCGGGCTATTCAAATTTTGTATTACTAAGCTCCTTTTTGTTGAAATTTGCTTAGACAGTAAATGCGGAAGACAATTCAATTAAAAGTAAATAGCCCGTGACCAGATTAGGGCAATATATATAAGTTTTACTGTAACTTAAACGAGAACAACACCTTATTTTTTTTGTGAACATTTTCTTCCGGGTATGATAGTTTTATGAGACACGCTAAGGAAGTTAAAATTCAAATTTTAGTTATTATATATCTATTGATTTGTTTTCAATAAGGAAAATAACTTTTTTTTTCACAAAATAATGTCTATTGTTCATTTGACATGACCATCTTTTCGGGAGTTTTATGTCTGATTATTTAAGAAATAATTTATAGCAAAAGAGTGCTCTAACACTATTTATGCACGATGGGTGGTTATACGTCGGGCGTAATAATTTCACGAGGGCGCAGCCCGAGTGCTATAGATTATTTCGATTCTAATATGCCCTAAATCTAAAACAGTAGATCTAGATAAAATACAGAAGCGTTCTTTCTTGGTCGCAACAAAAACTTTGACGTCACCGCACGTTACCGTGACGTCACTCTAGCGTAAGAGTGCTTTAAATAACAGAGACAAGCATATTAGAATGTTTTTTGAGTAATGTTCTCTTTTTGGAACTTAAATATTAATGATCATTATTCTATTTCAAACTTTCTCCAAAACTCAACTCCTTTACAATTTCCATTCCTTAAAATGGAACTTGGCATACAATATCAAAACTCCTACGCAGTGACCTCACTTGCCGCCTCGCTCTCACTAATGAGAGCGTCGTGGCAAGAGGGATCACTACGTAGGAGTTTGACAACATCAATATCGGTCGGACATGCATAAAATACGCGTTTCAAGTCCGATTATTTGCCTCGGTTATGCCCCTTTTTAATTTTATGAGGTATAAAACCCGTAATGACGCTCGGAAATTTCCGTACGATTTCGTATCTACGTCTGTTACTTCGGCACTTTTCGGCCCTAAGCGTAGCTCATACGATAATAACCGGAGAACACCGAAATCGCGTACGGAGAAAAACGCAATCCGACGGAAGGTACCTATAGCATGTACAGATCCACCGTCTTGAGTATAAAATTGAAAAAAAAAAGTTTCTATTATCGAACCTTTTTATTGTTTTATTGAATGTAGAACTTCTAATTACATAAATGATCATTAATCATCACATTTAGAAAAAAGTTGTTACCGAGTAAAGCAACCAAACAGTAGTAGCTTTGTAGTTGAATATATCTAAATGTTGTAAACATTGTGACTTTAGTATTGAACAACAGTAGGCAGCATTATATCATAAAGATGTTGTTTTTAAGAATAAGTCTACTGGTTCTTTTACATCAATTGCACCTTTCGCAAAGTTACAAACCAGTTGTATTTATGCACGGGGTATTTAGTAGTGGAGAAAAAGCGAAACACATTTTTCAGTGGATAAATGAGGTGAGCTGTATTTATTGTTGATGTTGTATTTCATCTTTCTTCTTCTTCTTCTTCTCCTTCTTCTTCTTTTACGGTCACGATCGAACTTTAATATAGTGCACGTGTGACTAGAATGTATTTCCACTAAAGTAAATTTAAGGGTAATTTTCAACTGAAATTATACAATACCATTATGTATTTTTAACTATGACGTATCATTATCTCGCAGAAAGACATTTTGTCAAGGAACAATTATTGTTGTTAAGGTCCGTTTCATATTTTTTTAGAATCAGGTGGATTTTTCAACCAATGCTTTACTTTAGCAAAGACAAAATGTGCATACTTTTGAAAAAAAAAGACCTATTTCATGTTTTTGCTGTTTTGTTTTTTTTGGGTCCTATTAGAATTATCGTTACGTTTTTTTATTTTGTTTAACTTTTTCAGTGTGTACGAAATTGTACATTTGTCATATTGCATTCTATTTTCTTTTGTTTCGGTGTATATATGAAATGACCTTAAATTGTAAAAAAATATTTTAGATAGTTTTCTATTTTCGCTCTGTAACGAATACAGATCATCATTCAATAAATCTAGTATAATATTTTTCTTTTACTTTATGTCACTGATTAGTATTTAAGCCTCCAAATATGTTCTTTATTCAATGAAAAAGAGAGATAATTTGACAATATTGTAAACTTGATAGAGACAGTAAATTTCTTTGTACTTTTTTGTATTTGTTCTTACACAGTCGACATAGTTTATAAAGAAATGGGTGTATTTTTCACTTATGTCATCCAGTTCACATACAATCGAGGTTATCTGAAAATAGAAAAATGTTGCACTTTCAGTATACATACAATGTATTTTGATTTAATTTTAAGTAATAAATATCCATAGTGATTGTTTTTCATAGCATGTGACTTTATAAAGGCATTGGGCCGAAACGTTGTCACAAAGAGAGATAATAAAAGCTATTTTGATTGGAGTCAACGATACTGCTGTGTTTGGTCTGAATATGTTTTATTCATAATAATAAACCGCGCCATGGGAAAATCAACATAGTGTGTTTGCGACCAGCATGGATCCAGACCGGCCTGCGCATCCGCGCAGTTTGGTCAGGATCCATGCTGTTCGCTTTCAAAGCCTATTAGAATTAGAGAAACTGTTAGCGAACAGCATGGATCCTGGCCCGACTGCACGGATACTCATGCTGATCTGGATCCATGCTGGTCGCAAACGCAATATGTTGGTTTTCTCATGGCGCGACTCAATTATGACATCAGTTTTTTATTTTCTTTTAAATATTGTCCTCAGCATATAAGCAAACCTGCGTTCAACTACAGCACAAACTATATGTTGGCGTCATTCAAACTATTGTAAACATGAAACGTGATACATATTTTACAATACAGTCACACCCCGGTACAGACACATTCACAGTGAACATGTACGAAAATAAGAAAAGTATAACGAATCTAAACAAGCAAGTAACGAAAATAGGTGCCTGGATGATAGAACTAATGAAGAAATACAAAGATGGGATAAACCTCATATGCTTTTCTCAAGGTGAGTAATTATACTACATGTAGTTATAATTTTACAGGGAAGTTATGTTTATCTATTAAAACGTCGACGGAAATTTAGGTTATTCATCTCCGTCCTGTGACAAAAGCTAGATGACTTATAAGTTGATTTTTCTATTTGGGCAGATAGAGAATTTAAATAATGCACGTGTTTAATCGCAAAACATCGGGTATTTTCTTATCTTCCGAATGATACACTGTTGAGGTGATCGGATTGACACGTGTTTCATGTATAGCGATAGCTCTGTGAATGCTACTCGCCGACAGAGTGGGTGTTCATTTCCACCAAGTTTGGTATAGAAATCATATATGACACTGAAAACTGAAAATGTTGGTGAAAATGAAAGTTAGATATTGGTAAAAATGCAAGAAAAATGTAAACTTTCTGTATTATTTCAAAAGCGTTGCCTTCTGTACCCTATTTCTGATTATTTAGAAGAATATCTTGCAAATATCACATGTCAATAAGTTTGTACCACTAATCAGTTTCAGAGTACTCATTTCTTAAGGGTTTTTGAAAGAGACTTTTTTTTGCCTTAAATGTAAGGGAGACAACTACAAATGCCCGTTATCATAACGGCGGAATTTTAGTACCACGCTTCCGGACGTGAAAACAATATAACTGCGACTAATGTTAAAATTTTCAGGTGGTCAAGTTTGCCGTGGAATCATCGAGCGCATGGATCACAATGTACACACATTTATCTCCCTTAGCGCACCACAAGGTGGACAGTTTGGACGTACGTTACAAATCTCCTCCTGCATCTTTGATTGTTCTTCATTCAGCATTTTAAAAAAAAGTTTTCATCATCATGTCAGTTTTTTTTTGTCAATTTCTATCGTTTAGGTTTTACCTGAGACGAGATTAACGCAAACTTTTTATTTAAGAAATAATTTTTATAGCAAAAGTGTGCTTTAACATTATTTATGCACGATGGGCGGTTTTTCGTCGGGCATAATAATTTAAATTCTAACACGATCCGATTCATTTCCTATTAAACAAAGAAGTCAGAAAACGGTGAATTATTATACAAAAAATCCCTGTTCTGACGTCACAATTATTACCTCATGGCGTCAAACGTAATAGCGGCGCACTTGAAAAGAAACCGATTGAAAACGCGCAAATATTTCATGAATGTCTTCAAGGATATACTTAAAATCCTTGGTAATGTGTTAGAATCGGAATAATATATCTCATTTAGCGGTTTGCTCTTGAATAAATAATTGTTTGTCGTTCAGATGTGTATTATTATATCACTTGGGCTGCGCCCTCGTGATATAATTCCTTCGCATCTGAACTCCAAACAATGATTTATTCAACGACAAATCACTGGATGAGATATATTATTTCTTAATTATTTGAATGACGTATTACCGACCAAGTGTATAAATAGTCACGGTTAAAACACGGTTTTGCTATAAATAATTTCAATTCTAATATGCCTTTTATCTAAAACAGTAGATAAATATAGCAGTGCTCTTTTTTGGCCGCAACAAAAAGTTTGACGCCACCGCACGTTAACGTGACGTCATTCTAGCGAAAGCGTGTTTTAACAAAGACAGGCATATTATGGCTAACAATGCTTTAATCATCACAACTGCAGTATATTAATGTGCTGACATCACACCGACGTGATATTTAGCGCCATGTACGCATCGCGAAATAGCGCTTTCAAATTTGATCAAATATTTCACTTCATAACGTGTTTAAAACAAAATGTCACATAGCATAACTGTCTTAATTAATTTACACACACATGAAGTTGCGCAGAATAATTCGCCATCACTTGTGCCCTATTGAAACTATTCAGTAAGACGTATTACCATTTCTGGCGTGTATAAACAAGGAGCCTGACGACCTATCACTTGGCGCCATACATGCATATCAAGAATCGAACTTATTTATAGCAAAACCGTGTTTAACACTATTTATACACTCGGGTGGTTATACGTCCTCGTGAAATTATTACGCCCGACGTATAACCGCCCGTCGTGTATAAATAGTGTTAAAGCACGCTTTTGCTATAAATTATTCCTTAACTAAACCTCATATTTGTGTCTCTGACGTCACTTTAACGTAAATATCGACTTCAACGTTAAAATGATCACCAGTTCGAAGACATTTTTAAATGAAAATATGATGAGAAACAAGCAAATCGATACTTGTTGACTGAACAGAACAATTTGCAAAAAAAAAAAACAGTCAACAGACGTGAAATCATGGTTCATCAAAAATGGACGTCAATGGTCGTGTTCCAAGGTTTGCAGAGAAAAAAGTTACAGAAATATCAAAAAAGTAAAAAACGCATCATATGAGGATCAAATAGGCTGAATTTTATATTAAACAAAATATAGAAACGGAACCAAACAACTTCAGATTAGGCGCATTTCACCTTAAGCGGAAATTCAATGATTTCTCTTCAAAATAGTCCGGAAAGCGATTCAGTATCTTTGATCTGCTGCATATTAATGTTAGGTACTAGTACTTGACGTAAGGCATATTCAAGTCCAGTTTTACAAATCTTAAAGCATTGCTGTGTGAAGAACGTGAATTTAACGGTTAAACATTCAGATATGAGCTTGAATATAACACAAAGATAAAGACGCACAGTTTACTAATTTAAACTATTTTTGAAAGTTATGTTTCCAGTATTTATTTACCGAATATTATCATATGTATACGCCAAGCCGTACTGCTTTATGAATTGTTATTTCTTATTTTTTTTCACATAGCATAACTGTCTTAATTAATTTACACACACATTTCCAGCGGACATTCGTACCCCTTGTTTCTATGTCCTGCCAAAAATTCATAAAAGTCCAGACATTAATTTACCTATACAGTACCCTGGTAGACCTATCGTCTCAGCGTGTAATTCGCCAACTGAGAACATTTCTAAGTATATGGACTTTGTACTTAAACCGCATATGATTAACTTGCCGTCATACGTGAAAGACACTACTGACTTTATTAATAAAGTGAAAGATATGAAAATTAAAAGTAAAAACACATATTTGGTAACACTAGATGTATCATCTCTTTATACTAACATTCCACATAATGACGGAATTGACGCCTGCAAGTATTTTCTACAACAGGACAACCATAACAGCAAATTATCGACAGAAGAAATTTCCCATTTGCTGAAACTTGTACTCGAAAATAACTACTTTAAATTTGGCGACAATTATTACCTCCAAAGGATGGGCACGGCCATGGGTAGTTCTATGGCACCAACCTATGCTTCCCTGTTCATGGGCAAGTTTGAACATGACTTCTTCCAAACTCGGGACATCAAACCAACACTGTGGTTAAGGTTTCTTGATGATGTGTTTATGATATGGGATCATTCGCTTGACGAGCTGCATTCATTCATCAATGAAATAAATAGTTTCCATCCGAATATTAAGTTTACTCACACCATATCTAATAAATCCGTTTCCTTCTTGGATGTTCAAGTATCGAAAAGCGATTCGCTTCAAATTGAAACAGATATTTATGTGAAAGAAACAAGCAACCATCAGTATCTCGACTACACTTCGTGTCATCCGAAAATGTGCAAGGACGGAATTCCTTACAGCCAGGCCAAACGTTATAGGAGAATTATATCGGACGACGATTCATTTGATTCATCACTTCATGAATTACGTGACTTCTTTTTAGACAGAAATTATCCTAAATCTGTGATAGATGCAGCTTTTGAAAAAGTATCACATATGACACAAAGTGACGCACTAAATTCCTCAACCAGAGACAAGAAAAATGTACTCCCATTCACAGTGGTATATAATCCGTCGTTACCAAATATTGGCCGTTCAATTAATAAATACTGGGATCTTTTGAAGTTATCAAATAACAAAGGTGTTAATTTTGTGCATAATACGTACAAACCTACTGTAGCGTATAATCGGCCTAAGAATCTGCAAGACTTTTTGATAAGCTCAGAGTTTACGACTAACAGTACGAACATTTGCGCATCTGAAAGTTGTAAAAGAAACCGTTGTTCACATTACCCGCGTATTAATACTGGGACATCATTTACGAGTCACGTTACAAAGGAGACATTCAATTTACGTCACAACATGAACTGTCAAACTAAAAACGTAGTGTACTTAATAACATGCAAATAGTGCAACATGCAGTATGTTGGACAAACTATGCAACCTGTTTCCAAACGTATGAACAGCCACAAATTTGATATATGTAATTTCATTGACTCTGCATTCTCTTCCAATGTTGCTACACACTTTAATGCAAATAATCATTGTATGAATGACTTCTCATTTATGCCGATTGATATTGTGAAAAATAATATTGACCGTCTCTGTAAAGAAACTTTCTGGATCCATAAACTAAAAACAAAAAGTCCGGAAGGATTAAATTCAAAACTGCTATTTACAATACATTAAATTCATGAATATTATGCATGTGCAGTTGTGCATTTACACATATACTCTGGGTACTATTCCGTTTTTTCCTATCGCCGCTTTTTTATGTAATCTTCCTATAGGAAATTTTTGGTATTTTCATATCCGGGATAGTACCTTGTACTAATTATATGTATATAATTATATGTATTTGCATTTTGATATTTTGATTAACGTTTTCCCGCCATTTGACGTTACGTTATCAGTTTTACGTCACGTCCGTTGTTTATATTTGTATGTGTATTATCCTGATGAAGGCGTTAGCCGAAACGTTGATGAGATAAAAAAAACTATACATAATACGTGTTGATGTTGAAATACCTATCGCATTATTTTTTTTCAGTGACTTTGGCATTAACGAAGTTGTTTCCAAAGTGGGTACGGGATAACATTTACGAGTAAGCTTTTATGAGACATAAACTTCTCTTTTACTTTCTTTTCGTAATATGAGGGAGGATTCGTAATATGTTTCTGCTTGAATTATTATAGGCACTAAAATGTGTGCGACTGGCCGAATAGTTCTAGCACATGACTAAGTGTTACTGAGGTTCGAGCGAAAAGCGGCGATGATCAAATGATTCGGGGATTGCAACTTGAACCATTCTACCACCCAGACGGCATAATAAGATTCATTTGTAGGCCTATATGACCAATGTAAATTCTGTTGAAATTGAATAAGCAACGGATAAATGATGGTCAAACAAGCAAATGCTAAAGAAAACATTTTAATGATAAAAATATGACAGTTTCATTATGATTTTCAAGTTACTAAAAATAAACGCATTATTTGGAGATAAGAGAGGTGTTGTGAAGGTAATGACCCGTGCCTCTGTAAGTTTACACAACATAGATTTATAGGTATGGAAAATGGCACGAAAAAATGATATAGCATAATGGCGGATTCAAATAGTCCTCATCTTCCTTTTGCTCTGTTGAGCTATTTTCCTTATTTTCTTGCAATTGTTGCTTAAATCACAAGAAAGATCTACGCTTGACATGTAGGTAGCATTTTCATAATGAAATAATAGCATGACAGAATTTGTCATGGAAACTTATACACCACCACTACAATTTGGGGTCTCTTTTTCAGCTGCTTTTGCAGTTTGTGTTTGACTGACAATATTTTCTATCAGATATGACCCCAACTTTTCTTTTGATTCTTATTCAGCGCTGACAATATTCTTGTTACAGACATTTTAAGTGGGTCCCGAGGTGTGCTGCAGCCATTGGAAATTTGTCAATTTTATATTAAATAGAGAAGGACAACTATTTAGTGTGTTGATGCCTATATATATACGTGTCCATGACATCACGTTTTTATAGATGTATCTTGCACACGATTCCGATCTGTATCATAACTATATAAAATTATTCACGTTTTTCATCGTCTGCTAACTACTTTGTCTCCAGTTCCCGGTAGTTATTTTACCGCGTTTTCTGCTTGCAATTCACGATTTTCTCATGTTTTCCGTGCACTATATAAGTGATTGTTAATTGATATTCTTCACTCGAGGTTGAATATTTGACAGCATAACAAGTATTTTGATTATTTGTTTATTCCCTCCCACCCACCCTAACAAACATTTCAAGTTTCTTAATAGTTATTGCTGATGGCTTGTAGCTGTATTCGAATATCAAAGACAGATTTGACTTTTTGATTGTGATTTAAACAAGAGTAATCATTTAGTTCTAGAGAGATTCCTTAGGCCAGACATTACGTCTCCTTTATGTTCTGATAGAAAATAAGGTTCACAGCTACGTACCTTATATTTCAAGGGTCTTTAGACATTAACAGTTCCTTGTTAATTATTACTGTTGAGTGTTCATGTTTTACTAGATATACATTTAACATTATATAAGAACATTTGAATTCTTCATGCCAGACTCGGTATCTACATTTAGAAAAGTAACATTCACAAGTACGCATTTAATTCTATATCAATATATTTTATGCTGTTTTTTCCCATGCAATGTTATTCTTTCGTTATCAAATGGAAATTGCCGTTATCCTCTTTGAGCTAGTTTTCATTGTATTTTTGATTTTACCTTGAAAGAATGTTATGTTTTACACACTGCACATTTTTTCTTATTTTGTGGTTATTCAACGAAGCTGAGAGAGACCAGAATTGCCATCTTATATGCTGTTTAACTATTCTAGATAAGATGAGTTCAAGTTATTACATTTGGTTCATTCGGGACCTAATAGAAAGCACATTTTTACAGTTTAGATTTTCATGTACATCTGATTGTATGTTTGCCTTAAATTTTGATAGTATGTTTTCAGGCTGAGTGGTGTACAAAGATAAAGAAAACCACATTTACCCCACTTCTACTGGTCGATCATCAACACATCGCACAACATCGTACCGTCTGATATTTGCAAGACAAATATATTCGTATTTTTTGTACATTGGAATGCTGTCAAATACTAGGACCTGTATCCTATATTTTTGTTTGTTGTTTTTGTAGTTAGGAACATGAAATTAGTGAATAATTGATTTACTCACGACATAGTGAGTAATACTCTTTATCTAAGTATTACTAATCAAGCACATCTGTTTTCTTTCTAGGGTGTTATACACAAAAGGAGGTCAAAAATTCTCTGTGGGAAATATCTGGAATGGTATGTTAGTTAACAAAAACATACAACAGAAGCATGTTTTAATATATCTAAAAACGACGGTTGCGAAATGGAATGTTTGTACGTATTGTCAACGGTTTCTAGCCGTAATCAAATTTTTAAAAGGTTACTTTTCGGACAGGAACGTTATATACAGGATATAATGTTGCTATATAAGACATATACATGCTATTCACATGTTGGAATGACAAATGCAAATTAGTTTAACGCTTTTACGTACTTGATATGTACATGTATAGGTCAGCTGCTGCTTGTATTTATACAGTGGCGTTGCGAATGGAGATAGGGTCTAATATTTGGGAAAGCAATGTTACAACCACATTTGTAATAAATATTACATTTCTCGTTTTTATTACAAAAGTGGTTGCAAAGGTTCAACCATATTTGTAATAACCAGATTTGTAATAAAAATCGTTAACATTTTTTTTTTTTGGAAGATGTGTTTTCCCACGTGATATTCAAGCTTATGCATGGGTTATTAAGCACGTGCAGGTCGAATTAAACTGTCCTGGGTCATTTAAGACTCCAAATGTTTTACCTGAAAATCCTTGTTCATGGACATATTTTACTTTAAAAAATTATTACATTTCTCGTTTTTATTACAAAAGTGGTTGCAAAGGTTCAACCACATTTGTAATAACCAGATTTGTAATAAAAATCGCAAACTTTTTTTTTCGGGAGATGTGTTTTCCCACGTGATATTCAAGCTTATGCATGGATTATTAAGCACGTGCAGGTCGAATTAAACTGTCCTGGGTCATCTAAGACTCCAAACTTTTACCTGAAATCCTTGTTCATGGACATATTTTTACTTTAAAAAATTATTAAGCTTATGCATGCGTTATTAAGCACGTGCAGGTCGAATTAAACTGTCCTGGGTCATTTAAGACTCCAAATGTTTTACCTGAAAATCCTTGTTCATGGACATATTTTACTTTAAAAAATTATTACATTTCTCGTTTTTATTACAAAAGTGGTTGCAAAGGTTCAACCATATTTGTAATAACCAGATTTGTAATAAAAATCGTTAACATTTTTTTTTTCGGGAGATGTGTTTTCCCACGTGATATTCAAGCTTATGCATGCGTTATTAAGCACGTGCAGATCGAATTGAATTCTACTGAGTCATTTTATAACTCCAAATGTTTTACCTGAAATCCTTGTTCATGGACATATTTTACTTTAAAAAAAATATTACATTTCTCGTTTTTATTACAAAAGTGGTTGCAAAGGTTCAACCACATTTGTAATAACCAGATTTGTAATAAAAATCGCAAACTTTTTTTTTCGGGAGATGTGTTTTCCCACGTGATATTCAAGCTTATGCATGCGTCATTAAGCACGTGCAGGTCGAATTAAACTGTCGTGGGTCATTTAAGACTCCAAATGTTTTACCTGAAATCCTTGTTCATGGACATATTTTTACTTTAAAAAATATTACATTTCTCGTTTTTATTACAAAAGTGGTTGCAAAGGTTCAACCACATTTGTAATAACCAGATTTGTAATAAAAATCGCAAACTTTTTTTTTCGTGAGGTGTGTTTTCCCACGTGATGTTCAAGCTTATGCATGCGTTATTAAGCACGTGCAGATCGATTTGAATTCTACTGGGTCATTTTATAACTCCAAATGTTTTACCTGAAATCCTTGTTCATGGACATATGTTACTTTAGAAATTAATTACATTTCTCGTTTTTATTACAAAAGTGGTTGCAAAGGTTCAACCACATTTGTAATAACCAGATTTGTAATAAAAATCGCAAACTTTTTTTTTCGGGAGATGTGTTTTCCCACGTGAAATTCAAGCTTATGCATGCGTCATTAAGCACGTGCAGGTCGAATTAAACTGTCCTGGGTCATTTAAGACTCCAAATGTTTTGCCTGAAATCCTTGTTCATGGACATATTTTTACTTTAAAAAATATTACATTTCTCGTTTTTATTACAAAAGTGGTTGTAAAGGTTCAACCACATGTGTAATAACCAGATTTGTAATAAAAATCGCAAACTTTTTTTTTCGTGAGGTGTGTTTCCCCACGTGATATTCAAGCTTATGCCTGCGTTATTAAGCACGTGCAGGTCGAATTAAACTGTCCTGGGTCATTTAAGAACTCCGAATGTTTTACCTGAAATCCTTGTTCATGGACCTATTTTACTTTAAAAATTTATTACATTTCTCGTTTTTATTACAAAAGTGGTTGCAAAGGTTCAACCACATTTGTAATAACCAGATTTGTAATAAAAATCGCAAACTTTTTTTTCGGGAGATGTGTTTTCCCACGTGATATTCAAGCTTATGCATGCATTATTAAGCACGTGCAGATCGAATTGAATTCTACTGGGTCATTTTAGAACTCCAAATGTTTTACCTGAAATCCTTGTTCATGGACATATGTTACTTTAGAAATTTATTACATTTCTCGTTTTTATTACAAAAGTGGTTGCAAAGGTTCAACCACATTTGTAATAACCAGATTTGTAATAAAAATCGCAAACTTTTCTTTTCCGGAGATGTGTTTTCCCACGTGATATTCAAGCTTATGCATGCGTTATTAAGCACGTGCTGGTTGAATTGAACTCTCTTGGGTCATTTAAGAACTCCAAATGTATTACTTGAAATCTCTGTATAAATATTTGTCCTAAGACATTGAACTGGCATTTTTAAAGGTTCTAGCTTGATAGAAGATGTCGGAAAATAGTTATGAATCTATTCCAGAAATTCTTACGCATAAATATCTTTTCAAACAAATTTTACTTGCCAAAAGGCCTGTAAACAAAAGCCATTTCATATCAGCAGATTTTAGTAGATTCTTTATGTAAGCTAATTCGTAGCTATATATCACACATGCGCAAAATAATTTCTGTAGGGATTAATTCCTCAAAATTTCATAAATACCATTTACTTTTAATTCTAAATTACCCTAATCCCGTTGTAAACAGTTGTCGTCTTGGGGTATTCAAGATCATCTTTAGTGAAAGGTCGTTTTTGCATTAAGCCTATACTCTTACAGCTTACCTACACATGGACATAGACACGAACAGTTTGCGATTTTTATTACAAATCTGGTTATTACAAATGTGGTTGAACCTTTGCAACCACTTTTGTAATAAAAACGAGACATGTAATAAATTTCTAAAGTAACATATGTCCATGAACAAGGATTTCAGGTAAAACATTTGGAGTTCTAAAATGACCCAGTAGAATTCAATTCGACCTGCACGTGCTTAATAACGCACGCATAAGCTTGAATATCACGTGGGAAAACACATCTCCCGAAAAAAAGTTTGCGATTTTTATTACAAATCTGGTTGAACCTTTGCAACCACTTTTGTAATAAAAACGAGAAATGTAATAATTTTTTTTAAAGTAAAATAGGTCCATGAACAAGGATTTCAGGTAAAACATTCGGAGTTCTTAAATGACACAGGACAGTTTAATTCGACCTGCACGTGCTTAATAACGCAGGCATAAGCTTGAATATCACGTGAGAAAACACATCTCCCGAAAAAAAAAAAAACGTTTGCGATTTTTATTACAAATCTGATTATTACAAATGTGGTTGAACCTTTGCAACCACTTTTGTAATAAAAACGAGAAATGTAATAATTTTTTAAAGTAAAATATGTCCATGAACAAGGATTTCAGGTAAAACATTTGGAGTCTTAAATGACCCAGGACAGTTGTATTCGACCTGCACGTGCTTAATAACTCATGCATAAGCTTGAATATCACGTGGGAAAACACATCTCCCAAAAAAAAAAAAGTTTGCGATTTTTATTACAAATCTGGTTATTACAAATATGGTTGAACCTTTGCAACCACTTTTGTAATAAAAACGAGAAATGTTATAATTATTACAAATCTGGTTTTTATTACAAATGTGGTTGTAAGCAACGGTGAGGCTCAATCAATAAATAGTAAAGTATTTTAAAGTTCAGTAGCTTGTAATATTTCTCTTGCCGAAATGTTGTATGCAAATCGGAGCGTCGGCATATTTTTCTCTCGATATTTTTGTCAGATAAACAAGGGAGTCAAGCGTTGTACATCATGTGATAAGAACACCATGACGTCAATTATGACGTCAATTAGCTACATGACATCCGGTTCATGACTACCTGGATGAATAAAAGTCAACATAGATCTATCTTTTTAGTATCATATTTTAATTAGTATGACTGAAGGCAACCAAGGCCTTTTTGTGATTTGACATCTGATTCACCAACGTTGTTAATCAGACGATAGATGATGCCTTCAAAGTTGATTATATGATAAAAAATTTCTTTGATACGGAAGTGAACACTCAAGCGGACGAATGTGTATTATTAGTAATCGTATTAACATAAACATTATTCATCCTTTCGTATAGAAATGTGAAATAGTTACATGAAATTAATGAAACTTTCTTTCTATATTAAACATTATGACGTCATCAGTTTATTTCTGTGAAATTGCAAATTCTTAAAAAACAAAAATCAAAATCAAAAACACATCGGTGGTATGTTTAGGACATGCAATCATTTTTTTACGATTAAATTATATTGAGCGATCAATATCTTATCTCGTGCGCACGACATCTTATCTTGAGCGATCAACATATTATCTTGAGCGATCAACATCTTATTTCGTGCGCACAACATTTTATCTTGAGCTACCAACATCTGTTCTCGAGAGATCAACATATGATCTTGAGCGATCAACATATTATCTTGAGCGATCAACATCTTATCTCGAGCGATCAACATATTATCTTGAGCGATCAACATCTTATCTCGTGCGCACGACATCTTATCTCAAGCGATCAACATATTATCTTGAGCGATCAACAACTCATCTCGTGCGCACGACATCTTATCTTGAGCGATCAACATATTATCTTGAGCGATCAACAACTTATTTCGTGCGCACGACATCTTATCTTGAGCGATCAACATCTTATCTCGAGCGATCAACATATTATCTTGAGCGATCAACATATTATCTTGAGCGATCAACATCTTATCTTGAGCGATCAACATATTATAAGATGTTGATCGCTCAAGATAATATGTTGATCGCTCAAGACAATATGTTGATCGCTCAAGATAGTATGTTGATCGCTCAAGATAAGATGTTGATCGCTCAAGATAATATGTTGATCGCTCAATATAATATGTTGATCGCTCGAGATAAGATGTTGATCGCTCATAATAAGATGCCGTGCGCACGAAATAAGATGTTGATCGCTCGAGATAAGATGTTGATCGCTCAAGATAATATGTTGATCGCTCGAGATAAGATGTTGATCGCTCAAGATAAGATGTTGATCGCTCGAGATAAGATGTCGTGCGCACAAGATAAGATGTTGATCGCTCAAGATAATAGGTCGTGCGCACGAGATAATTTAATCTTAAAAAAATAATAACATATGTCCTAAACATACCACCATTTGCATGTATAATCTAACTATCTTTTATTTTTGAACACAATTTTCAACAAAGTTATAAGTAGGCGCAGCTGGTGAATAATCTAAGAAGGAACTTACATTGAGAGATGTTTGTTTAGTTCCTTTAGTTTCCGGTTTATGATAAAGACGTGCATATTTTCAGATCCCCGTCACCAAGATAGATACAAGGAATTTTCCGAGTATCTAGCAGTGATCAACAATGATAGAACACATAACAGAAGCCAAGGTAAGAACAAATAACAAACCTTCTATTAAAAGTGTGGGGTTGGCGTCTCATAAACTGCTGATTCCGGTATTTGGATTATAATAACATTCGCCATACGATTAGGTATAGCCTACTCATTTAACCCTTACCTTGCTAAATTTCTGTAATGAACTCGCAAAATCTTCCAGTTTGGACAGTATCATTAACTGTTAAAAGGGGTGCTTACCAAAAAGATACTGAGTGATTTGCGAATAGTGCAGATCATGATCAGACTGCACGGTTGCACAGGCTGATCATGATCTACACTGGTCACAAAGGCGGAAACAATCGTGCCCAGGAGGTTCTTTTGGTTCAAACTAATATAAGTTGATCTGCGGTCTTAAGAGAGACGAAATTCTTTCGGAACTAAATGAATAATGTCAGCATTATTATAATTTCAGAATATAAGTCAAATTTCGCGAAATTAAAGAAGCTGGTTTTGATTGGAGGCCCAGATGATGGAGTTATTGCACCTTGGCAGTCGAGGTAATATGATTTACATTTTTCCTCTCTCATCCCTGTAGTGCTTTTAGCACACTTCATGAGAAAAGCGTTAGCGACACATTTAAAAGCTTCTGTCACGTCTGTTACATAAAATAAGTATAGACTGTAAGATATTGTATACTTCTTTCATTTTATTACAATGGTCCGAATATTTAAGGCTGCTAAATTCAAATTAGTTGCTCATTATCGTTGTGGGTGCGAAAACCCACATCGAAGACATCCTCATCCAACAGATGTTCGTCAACCTCATGAGACGATCAACCAGGCAACCATGGTAGATCTCTGGTGGGCGAGAATACATGGAAGGTAGAAGTTGTTCGCGAGAATTATATATCTAGCTGAACTGCAGTCAGTGATGCTATGTTTTTATGGCCCGTATATGAAATGGTCTTCGGATGGGAATCGAGACCTTCGTTACAAATCGACACACTTTGTGTATGACCTTAAACATAACACACCAGAATAAAGCACGATGCGCCTTTAAAATTTGGGAACAATCGAATGATAATCAATATTGCAGTTACGGGAAATTTAATAGCTGCCTTTTGTTTCCCTATACAATCCTTTTTATCTGTTTTAGCCAGTTTGGAGTCTTTGATGAAAAATTGAATGTACACAACATGTCGGAAACTTCGGTAAGTAAAAATTTTAGTCAAGGAAAGTAAACGAAATGTTTGAGTACAAACATCAGTAAGGAAACGTTTGAACCAATAACAGCCAAGTAAAAAAAAATTAGGTGATAACAACAATAAGGAAACATTTTTAGTTTTTAATAAAGTGATATTAATTACAAGGTAAATAAATGGAAACATTCGACTAAATATCTTAGTGAAAACAACGTTGAGGATTCATTGAACCAACATAAGTCAATATTTGAGTGGAAACTAAGGCGGAGATATATTTGAGCCGCGCCATGAGAAAACCAACATAGTGGGTATGCGACCAGCAAGGATCCAGACCAGCCTGCGCATCCGCGCAGTCTGGTCAGGATCCATGCTGTTCGCTAACGGTTTCTCTAATTGTAATAGGCTTTGAAAGCGAACAGCATGGATCCTGACCAGACTGCGCGGATGCGCAGGCTGGTCTGGATCCATGCTGGTCGCAAAGCCACTATGTTGGTTTTCCCATGGCATGGCTCATATTTAACCAATTTATTTTTCGAGGCATGGTCCAAATGAAAACTATTTTGAATTTCATTTGGCATACCAACTTCGTTCTGAGAATATAAATAACGAATTATTACATTTTTATCTTAACACATTGCCAGGAACATTGAATATTATAGAACTCTACAAATGAATAAGATGAAATAATTTCTTGTTACATGTATCGTCATGATTATATGTTATGTAATGCCTTGTATAAACCCGTTCTATTTCAGTGGTTCAAAGACGACTTGTTTGGGTTGAGAACGTTGTACAGTAGGGGAAATGTTGTTACATGTACGTTTCCAGGGGTGCACCATACATTTTGGCATTCTACAAAACCTGTGTTCGACAAATGCATCTTGCCATACCTTACATAATACCTCAAAATTTAATATTTAAGATACAGTGACTGTTAAATGATTGATAAGACAACATAAAGGAAACCTAGGTCACGTATAGCATTTTCAGTTTTACATTATTCATTACTTTTGTGACACTTATCATTACTTCTTTGACATTTATCTCTTGTTACTGTTTTGGCATTTAGCATTACTTATTTGACATATAGCACGGTGCAAACGACTTTTTCATACTTACATATATCAAACGACTGTAGCAAGACTGAACACGTGCATGCATTGTAAATCATTTCAAATTTTGTATATAGTTTTCAAAATCGTCCATACGAGACAAAGATGCATTTAAGCCGCTCTCATAATTTCTAAGAGTGATTAGATCCTAGATTACTGTACAATAAGAAATTGTCGGCAAATCTATTATCGTATTGATAATATTAACAGTCGTATTTTTAACATGAAAATGCCATCCGTCTTCTTTCACAAGTTTGAAATCTTTCAAAGTATTCCAAATATGAATTGCAATAAATAATATGACAACAACGTGGTCTAAGAAGTTTCTCTTTATGGCGGCGCCACTACCATTTGAACTTCCGGTGAATGGCGAGCAGTTGTTTCCAAAAACTATAACGTAATGATTCAACCTCATGTGTTTCGTTACCCTTCAGAAAGGCATCATTTTAATGACATAGGGTCGAGTTTAGGTACCCTTCTTACTAACAGTAAACTAAAACCGTAGAAATGCTTACATGACTTTAGTCAGTTTTTCAAATAATTTCAAGCACAACTATTTATATTAAATTTATTTGATATTATATACTACAGTGTAAAGAAATTTTTACAAAACAATGCATACAATGCATAAGAATAGAGAAGAGAAAGAAATGGAGGACCGTGAAAACATGCTAATGACAAAATGTGACTGATGGAGATGATTCATGAATTAATCAAAAATTTGCTGTTGTTTATTCCTTCCAGTTTGATACTCATCAAAAAGCTCTTCTAAATTGTAGCTTAAAGCTTAGAAATAAAAACAGTATTAAAGAACCGTTGTTAACTTACTGTCATTTATTTTCTATCCAACTCGCCCAGGAATCACTAATGTTTCAATCACTTGACACCATTCAAATTCACATAGCATTCCCTTATTTTCACACACATATATATACTAAGAATAAGTCTAAATAAAAGATACACTTATAATTAAATTTTAATACCTGTTGTGTATCAAAGTCATTCTAAAATATTCCACCTGTGGCGTGTCCTTATGATACAATCATTGAATAAACAGTATCTTCAAATCTTCTCATAACGTACGTCGTCTGCCATTGTGTGATATTATCGACATGACCTATTATCTACCAAACAGTCCGGTAAAATATCGAAAATTTGATATGGAGATCAGCATATGATATTCGATACTAATATTCAGCCCATATTCAAATCTGACAAACATAGCCCAAGTTATAATTGTTAACGTTACTTGCAATCGTCATACAAGAAAAAATTACAGATTATGACTATCTAGACGATATATTTCCCCATTGAATACGTAAGCGTCTTATCTTTTTCTGATATTTGACTTGTATCGCGCATTTGATACCACGACAACTACTATCCTTGCTATTCGGAACACTCCTTCCTTCTGTTCCCTTGACTATTTCACCACAACGTAAGCTGTCTTGTTTTGAAATATCATTTTATTATGTTGTGTTTTGTTGTCTTGCTATGATGGCCCCATTTCAATTTTTGAAAGAAAATCAATCCTGAAAACGTTTAATTTATGAAGAAATCATTATAGTCTTTTTTTTTGAGAAAGGCTTTGCAAACAATTAAGAATAGTAATACAAAGTACAGTTTACTCAAGGAAATCCAGTTAAAAAGTTGTGCAGCTGGAGCGAATATAACATGGAGATCGATATATTTCAGAATTTATAAAAGAAGGCACTCCGATTCAAAGTATTTTTGTCGTTCCTCTTTGACTGCTCCATGAATATGTGCATCTGGGGATTTCTTTTCCTGTAGGTCGTATTTTCTGATCAGTGAATTAAGAATGCAGATATAACACCTTGCCTTGTACGTACCCCGTAGTACAAAAGGTTTTAGTAAGATGCCCATACTGATATTTGCTTCTAGCAAATGTGCAAACGCTTCAACAATTGTAGGTAACAAACTTATTTCCAGTTTTCTCGTATATGTCCTACGAGTCATACCACTGTAAAAGTTATTAAAATAGTCCAAAACTGATGTCTGGGGGCAAACTCTTAGAATATGCCTTGCTGTTGCACTCGATGGTTCTACGATGAAAGACATCCAGTAGAATGCACTTGCAAATTCCTTTTGATTCTCGTATTCGAAAGAATATCCAATTAGAAGCAAAGCCATGTCCATGTGCTGAACGACAGAACATTTGTGTAAAGCGTAACAAATACATAGGCGTATGCTTCCCCAAGGATCGACCGTCAAATTATCGTAAAGCCCTGGAATAATAACCTCATGGTAGCTTTCAAGGTATTTGTCTTGACACGTAAACACACGGTCTGTATACATCTGAATAATGTCTTCCTCCTCCCTGGTTGCGATGTCAAAAAAATATCGTAACCATCTGCAAGAATTGCCCATGACACATTGCATCAAATTTTTCAGTGCTTTTGTTTTCAGTTGACTTGAAAGTCTAGCGTATGTTAAAAACTGCAGGTAATACAAAATTGTTTTTGAGTCGACTTCCTTTCCAAACTGAACACCAAACGAAGCGATATCCTCTCTCGACTTTTCTTTTGTAATAAGAGATCTACGTAATCCTAGCGGACAACACCAAACATCATTTCTCATAAATTCAACACATAACGAAAATGCGTGACTGCAGCTGATGACATCAGAGTTTTCTGAAGCCATTTTGTAGAAATTCTCCCACTGAAATGCAAATGTAAAGACAAACACAAAACAAGTCGGTAAAACACTCAATGATAATTTGTTTTCTACTTCGTTTAGAATTGTGTTTGTCTGACTAATTTCACCGTTGGAAAATAACACTGAAGCTAGTTTTAATCTGCTTGAGGTAGCGTCGGTCTGGAAACCTATTTTGAATAAATCTATAATGTTCTCCGATACTGGTTGCTTCTTTTTCATTCTGTACGCCGACATTAGTGAGGCATGTTTAGCTGCAAAATGCGGCACAAATAGCCGAGAAACAGCACGTTCCGTGTCATTGCCATACTTCATAATGTGCATCAACTCCTTAAACAATTTGAAGCCAGCATATATCTGCTTCTTCAACGTGGGGTGTGAGTTATACATATGTATATATGGATGTCTAGAGTATTCAATTAAGAAACGAAGTCTGTCGTATACAATATCAATAAGCATCTGATTTTCAACCAATTCACGACATTGAAAGCAGGTTCTTCCTAAAACTGTTGTCTTGTTAAGAATTCTGGCTCCTAAGTCGTCAGTTTGCACTTGTTGTAAACTTCGAAGATTATCATTTCGAAAATGTTCGATAACGACACTAAGTTTCTTACAACAATTAGGAGTCAGTTTTCCAATGAACAGATTTACTTTTTGATCGAAGAAATGTGGACAGAAATGATGTGATAGAAATTGTTGTAATGTGGAGAAACAGCACATTAAACAGTCAAATAGCCTATCCTCTCTCCAAAGCGATGAACGTGTTCTTGCTATTGTGTGGAACAAAGTGGTCTTGCAGTGGTAGCTGGTAAACTCATCTCCTACGATAGGCTGCAGAAATGTTTTCTTTATCATTTTCAGCAAAACCAGACATCTCAGCTGTGTAATATTAAAGTCAAAAATAAGAAGTCTCTCCGCAAATGAGTATGAAATTCGCCATTCAATGTGGGCATTTTCACTTTGTGAATGACCAATGGGAACGAGCAAGCCTCCTGCTTTTCTTAATTTGTCAGTTAGTGCTTTGGCAGGCCAGTTAAAACAGTTCACATTCTTTGTTGTCATGGACAGCGCGGGGGGTAAATTGATGGCCATTATATTGTCTGTATTCATGTAATATGAAGAAGGGCCATGTCTTAGTCTCGGCATTAATTTGGATGTAAAATCTTCTGAGCCGTCTTCAAGATATGTGTTAGGCAGGAAATTACTTCCATTAGAATCATAATAATACATGTCCTTACTTTGGAAACGTTTGCCATCAATATTAACAATACGGAGCCTGCAGTGACCGTATGGTGTTGCATCATTTTTCACTATCAAAACGTCCTTGATACTTCCACTTTTTTCTGATATTGATTCTATGACGGTAATTAATTTTGGAGTGCAGTATACCAGGTCCACATCCGACTTCAAACCAAGCGTAGTTGATCCTTCAATCTTACTTCCAAAATGATAGATTTTGGTATCACTGAATGTAGGAATGTTACATATCTTACTAGTCAAATGAAATCCCATCTCTCTAATCACTTCAGCCTGATGATACAACTCCCGTCTTTTGTTAACGGTCCTTTCATTCACACCTAAAGCTTCTAATACTTCTGATAAACAAAGTGACACTGGCTCACAAAAGGTTGGAAAATCCATGTTTCTGCAACAAAAATATAATCACTTTTATATGAAAAATTGTGTATGAAATGTCATTTTCTTTCTAATTTTATAGAAGTTTTTTCCCTAAAATATCTGTCAACAGCTGAATGTTAATCTTAACAAGTTTCTGAACTATTCATGCGAACATAAAGAGAATAACTGACAAATATCTGATTAATTCTTTGTCATTTTGTTAAAATAGTAAAACTACCCGCCAACAGTTTGGGTGGAATTTTTCAACATGTTCATTCATGGAATGTATATATGACACTGCAAAAATATAAAGTATGCGAAAATAAAAGTTATATTTGCAAAAATGCAAGAAAAATGTGAATTTTCTGCATTATTTCAAATGCTTTGCAACGGTTTACTACATTCTACTCAATATTTTTGGTTATTTATAAGAATATCTTTCAAAATTCTTATGTCAAAGTGTTTGTACCACTAGTCACGTTCAGAGTATTATCTTTTATGGAATTTTGAGAGAAATTACTTTTCGCCTGAATGTGTTGGTTAGTGCCTTTAAAACTGTTCTGTTTCATTTCAAGTAAAATCAAATAGAATTAAATACATTGGATCACACGAATTTTCGTTCATCTAATGTGAACACTATCTACATGTTTGGTGACAAGTAGTATATAAATAGAAAAAGGGCGACATTTCCATTAAAACGTTCCGATAACACACTGAGACGAATTAAAACCAAAAACAAATAAATAAACAGATATAATATTCTTGCATACCAGACGGGGATTTCCGGTATTTTTACCGGTGCTGGAAAAACTCGTCTTACATCCCGGGGTGTAAGATGACTCTCGTGCTTCAAATGACGTATTACGAACTACATATATGTAGAAGATTTATGTAGTTATTTATATTTTATTTCGAAAAACGGAATAAAAATCCAATACCTTGACAGTTCCTCTTTGTTCCTGATAGTATATTTCTCGATTCAAAACAGGTTATTTTATCAAAAATTCAGAACGTTACGCTGGAACTGATAAAACAAAACCGGAACTAAACATTGTTATTTGTCTTTGGAACGTCATGCCGTCTTTCCTGTTTACGGACGTTGATTTCCCGCGCTTTGTTTAAATACGCTGCTATAAGAAATAGTTCTAAAAAGAAAGCCGTTCGGCTGATTTTATTTTTATTATTATATCTTGATATCGTTATGCAAGAAAAAGATTCTGTCACTGGTTATAGGTGCAGAAGGGAATATCCGGCTCTCGGGTAACTGTTTAGGCGGTAACTCGGTAGGAACCTCGTTACCGCCTAAACAGTTACCCTCGAGGCCGGAAATTCCCATCTGCACCTATAATCAGTGAAAGAATCTTATATTGTTCGATTAACAAAATAACAGAAGTTTTGATGCAACGAGAAATCTTATATATATTAGCCCGATACAAAATAACTATTAAAAAAGTGATGCCAAAGAATTATCGTTATAGGTGTATTATCTATATTTATCTTTGTCTAATGATAATAATTGTTATATTTACTTCGAATTAAAAACAGGGACAAAAATGTAACAGGAAGAGCCATGATATTCAAAGAACGCTGCTGCTAGTGCAGCACTAAGCCTGAATGTAAAATGCAAATGTACAATCAGGCACAGATGATATTGAACACTTCGCTTCATGCTTTACTTGATAGGGAACTCTCAAATCTACCATGAGATTTATATACAGATAATCTCTTAAGATTAACATATTGTTCGGAGCCCGATATCATGCAGTATAGAGTTGTTCTTTTACAAAGAGCACACCAATTCGAAGACTGTCCTAGTGGGAGACTAATAACGCGCAGGGGCTCAGAAAAAAGCCCTACCTATGAGAAACTTGCCAATGAGTATTATTTGTTAGACGCATTCATTAAGGGTGAAAACAAAAAACAACTCGGAACTTGAATCCATATTTAGCAAATCAAAACCACCACATGCGTCTCAACAAGGCGCTGAAAATACACATGAGGATCAGGGTGTAAACAAAGCTATTTCACCCGAATATACTATGGAACTAAGTAAGATACTGAGTAATGTCATAGACCTAAACAAGAAATATACAGAAATCATGATGGAAAACAAACAAAAAAATAAGCAAAAGATAGAAGCCCTTGAATCAGAGATCCACTCACTTAGTTCAGAAAATGGAAAAATGAAAAGAGAATTTTCCGCGTTCAAACAAGAAGTCCAAGAAGCACTTGTAAAAAGCGAAGCAAAACTGAATGACGTCATGCAAAAAGCGATATATGAAATCAACATGCAAAGCGCAAAAGTGAACAACTTATCGAAATCTTTGGAAAATCTAGAAAAAAAAACGGCGAATAATAGGTATCCTTAAATTGAAAACAGCAATTCCGAAAATCTCAAATCTGCATGTGTTGATAAACAAATACCACCTCCCACAAACAAAACCGAACATTTAAACCAACTTCAGCATTGCACAAACAATGATCAGTTAAAGGAGACTCAAACATATGCCGACGCTGTAAAGTCTACGAGGAAAGTAACGACGTTAACCCTCGATAAAGGCTGAAACGAAACAAATACAAATATGAACACTCATACTGAAGAAAAACCTTTAATGAGGCAAGACAAAGTATCTAATATGTGGTTACGCAGAAAAGCACGAGAAAAAATTGAAGAAGTAAAAAATCACCATTTATATAAAACTCAACCCGAAATCGAGTATCCAAACATGAAAATAGAGACCATAGTAAACAACAGAGATAGAAAATCTGCACGTGCAACAAACAATTTCTTCAAAGGAAAATATCGAGGCCGAGTAAAGAGATACTATATAGGCGGAATTCATCCGGAATCGACAGACGCTGGTCTCGAAGAATACTTATCAGATCGCGGTGTAAATCCATTGGAACTGTTACTACTCTGGAGTAAATCAGACGATCTAGCAGCCAAAATTGCAATCCCACATTTCGAGGACTACTTAGTCGAGGACTCAAATTTTTGGCCTCTCTATATGCGCTGCAGGAAATGGTACCCGAGAACAGAATGGAACCAATACATAAATGGATATTATGAAAATGAACAAGACAATATTGACAATTACGGTGACTACAATTCATAAATATTTAAAAACATAAACACCACAAAACGATTAATTGCTCGCAGAGTAGTATCCGCTTTGTAACTTGGAATGTTAGAGGTATAATCTCCTCAGCAACCTCACTGAGTAATCTGTTACATAATGAAAATATTGACTTTGCATTTATAACCGAGCATAAACTATTTGAACATTCAAAGTACTGTGCCCAAGTGAACTTATAAGGTATTACTTAATTAGTAGAAAGTCACTGGACTCCAGCTTGCATTCAGCGGTACGGGTTCTAAGAACTACAACAACTGATCTGTACTGTGGTTGAGATGTATTCAAATAAGAAGCCCTGTAACAATACATACATTCATAACCAAAGAGCTTCAAATACATGTATACCTATAGTTATAAACACAGCATATATACTAGTCAAATATTCTTACGGATAATACAATCACAAAAATGTCACTCCTACATGTATACTGTGATCAGCGGCCTAGTCTTTTAAATAAAAGGTAAATAAAACACTTTGTTATCAAGACTATTCAACAGTTACAACATACATGTACATAAAAATATAAAACAATGATACAATGTAATTTCACCTACCAATTGTGGATCAGGCTAACTGGTTGTACCAAGACCAATACACACAGCGCACTGACACTGCTCAAAGTCACCTCTCTATCACGCACATCCAACGTGCTGGCTGTGAACCTGGTTACTGTAAATTAGCAAATCTAGTGTGAACATAGAGATGAACATGTGACTGCACCAATCACCAATATATCATTCAATCAACAAGGCAGCCATCTTGAATTCAACATGTACATGACAGAGTACATATAAGTTACGTAATAATTATCATTTTAACAAATAAAGCATAGCTCATTTGTGAACATTATTTACAAGAAATATATTAAAGACAAATAGAAGCGAACCTGAAGTATCGGAGAACACTGCCACAAAGATATATGTAGCCACGACCAACAAACTGACTGACCAAATCATCTGACAAGCTCCGTGGTCAGCAAAGACTGTGTAGAAACTACCCAGGTGACAACAACTCAGGTAAAAACGCGGAAGTGAGATATACCTGAATGAGCTCAAGAACGATAACTCACCATACACAGGTAAACAAACAGAACAGGTATAAAACCACTAAAAGCAACAAATAGGAAATTGGAACAGACGGAAAACTTGACCCGGTTACAGTACTTTTTAAGATCTCTGAATAATCAGTATGATGAAATAACGGTTTGTAATCAAGATGTTAACTGCTTTGGTACACTCCGATGCGGTAAGGGAGGCGTAGCTATTCTGTATAAAAAATCACTTGAGTTTTCAATAAGAAAAATGGATGAAGTGGCCGACGAAAGAATTGTGGGCGTAGAAATTTACTGTGAAAATGATATAAAAATCTATGCATTTTGTGTATATATGCCATCAGGTAATTATCCAAATGAGTATTATTCCGAATGTCTTGACACCATTCAATCGATTTGTGATTCCTACTCTGAAAATGGCACAGTAGTTTTGTTAGGAGATGTAAATGCTGTACCACTTACTGATATTAATAACTTCAGTTCATATTCTTTCAGGGATAAAAAGATTACACGATTTTTATCTCAAAATCAGATGACATCAATTCTTAACTTGCCATGTTGTAAGGGACCAAGATATACTTTTAAGCCAATGGAAAAGATCCTAGATCACATTATCATGTACCAATGGGACATAGAGCTTGTAGCAAAAGTAGAAATATTATGTGATGACATGTTTGATGTCTCAGACCATTCGCCAGTTTTAGCTGTTATAAATGTTCCTCTTACATCTGTTAATATTAAATCCAACCGGGGGGTCGCATGGCATAAGATAACAGATACTCACATTTCTGATTACCAAAACAATTTGTTTACTATGTTAAATTCTGTGAGCAAAGCCGATGTCGATTCGATGTACAATGACATTGTTAATGCCATTATAACCTCTGCCAATTCTTCCCTTCCAAAAGCAAAATTTAATAAACACGCAAAACCTTACTGGTCAAAGGAATTGAAACAAGCGCATGATAAACAAAGGTTAGCACGCCGTGCCTGGCTTGCTGAAGGTCGACCGAGGGGCCGCTCTCATGCATCTTTCATAAATTATAAGTTGTCAAAGAGAATGTTTATAAATATTCAAAAGAAAGCCATAGTAAATGCAGAAAAGCAATTTGTTGATGAACTTACCGAAGCCGCTGAGTGTGACAATAGGTTATTTTGGGGAATGGCTAAAAATCGTAAAGGTAAGAAGTCGTCGACATGTTCGCAGTTAGAAACAGATAATAGCATGTCTCGAGACCTAGAAGTCATAACAAATCAGTTTTGCAAGTTCTACGAACAATTATATTCACCACTGTATAATGAAGCATTTGATGATGACTTTAAAAATTTGGTTGAGAATGAGCTGAAAAATACTCGATCAACAAACAGTGAATGTCCTAGTCGTCCACAAATAATTCCTAACCTTTCACCAGATGATATCGAAAAGTATGTCAAGACTCTCAAAATGAAAAAAGCCCCATCCGAACAATTACCGCCCGATAACCCTCCTCCCAGTTATATATAAATTATTCGAAAGTATAGTTCATGATCGGTTATCTTCTTGGATATCAGACAGCAATATCCCCTTTTCAAACCATCAACAGAACGCGTACCAAAATCATTCTGGCGCAATAACAGCTTCCTTTAACCTTCAAGAGTCTATACACCATAATATCGAACTAAACTCAAAAATGTATGTAGCTTTTCATGGCACTGAAAAGGCTTTTGACACTGTCTGGTTAAATGGAGTCTTTTACAAGTTGTACAAGCTTTGTGTACAGGGAAAAATTTGGACCCTACTCGTTGATGCCCATACAAATATGTTCAGCTGTGTGGCGGCAAACGGTTTACAGTCAAATTTCTTCCAAGTTCGACAAGGAATTCGACAGGGAGGAGTAATTTCCACCTGGATATATAACTTGTATATTGATGGCCTTATCGGAGAACTAGAGAAAAGTGGTCTCGGCACATTTATTCTAGATACTATAGTAGGAAACACCACATTAGCAGACGATATTGCCCTGTCAGCAATAAACCCTGTAAACTTGCAGGGTATGCTTGACATTACATATAAATATACATGTATGTATAGATACATAATTAACCCATCAAAAAGTTATGTGGTTACCTTTGGAGACCGTTCAAGAATTAGAACTCCAATGACCTTCAAGTTTGGTTCTGATAAAATTGAGATTGCTCAGAATGTCAAACATGTCGGTATTTACCTGAATAGCAAAATGACCGACAGAGATATTGTTAACAATGCTTGTCAAAAAGCCAAATCGTCACTTTTCATCTTATTGTCCCTTAAAATTGACCCGTCGTATTTAAATCCAATCATATCGGCTGAGCTTATCCAAAAGATTTGTATACCACGCTTATTGTTTGGTTGTGAGTTGCGGAACAGCCTTAAAAACTGTGATTATGAACTCCTAGACAAATTTCTGAAATTAGCAGCAAAAAAGATTCAGAGTTTTAACATGAGAACACGTATTGATATCTGCCTAAGCAAGCTAGGCTGGAAAAACGCTCTTTCTCAGATAGAAGCTAGAAAGCTGGGCTTTTGGCTAGATTATGTAACATGCCGACTATTATGTTATCCAGGCGAATTTTTAACGCTCGCCTTTCTTTGTATCTATGTAGAAACTATGAGCAACAAAAAGGTTTTGTTCCAGATATAATCAATATTCTTGTTAAGTACAAATTATTCGAATACATAATAAATTATATACAATTAGGTACATTCCCTTCTAAAGAAAGGTGGAAATTAATATGTAATTCTAAATATGTTATCCATAATTCGGAAGTTTATAAATGGAAAGAAAGAATGAATACGGACAATGACTTTGTTAGATTTCGTCTCTTGCATACGAACATTGAAAGAGCCATTTTATGGGACTGTGCACTGAATTCTGAGTCATTATTAAACGCATTTCAAATAAGTAAATTATGGTGTGACACAAGCCACGAAGAAATATTTCTCTGTGATTCTTGTGGAATTTTATGTAATAACAAGCTAGTGCATATAGCAATTGACTGTGATAAAATGAAACCTAAACGAGATGAATTCTTTTGCAAAATAGACTTTAGTTTTGGCGATAATGTATTGCATGAATTATTGAACGAAGACAACAATTTCAGAAGCTTATTGGTAGACGTTTGATATCAATTACTTATAAAAACGTGCATAAGCTTTTTCTAAGAATTGCCATTCGATATGTTGTTTCATGCATGCATTTTACTTGCAAAGATGATTAATTTATAAGATAATTTAATTAGTAAATGGCCAAATGCAATTATTGCACCATGCATATGTATGCTGTAATGAATCGTGACCATGTTTGATATAAGTTTTACACCTTTTTCTCTCCCATATATATATATATATATATATATATATATATAAACAAGATAATTTTGATTAACCTTAATACTTCTATTACAATTCATATTGTTTGTGTACATTTGTTTGCTACATTGTTATATTCCTTATCATCTGTATTTATGTTGTATTTGAAATGTATATCACTGTAAAGTGGAAATAAAGAGTATATATACTAGTATGCGAACAAATGAGGTATTACAGTTAAAAAAGACAATTTACCTGGATGCTTATATCTCCGTTTTGTTTGTTTCACTGCGATAATTGTTAGCCTGATTTGTTTAATCATGTTCTATATTGATTATATCCTTACGTGCGACCGCGTGTGGAGGTTTAAACAATAAGATTTCTACCTTACCTTATTATGGAACACAGTAGGATCAGTTTAACCTGATCGCATGTTGTAATGTAATTAGGGTATCACACATCTAATGAATAAGTAAATATTATACTAGTAATGGATACAAAAAAAATATTTGACTCTTTTGAAAAATTACATATTATTTGAAGATTTCTTAGATTACCTCAATTCGCGCCGTTATATTCGTATTCAATGAATTAAAACAAATATTTAAAACCTTATACGATGATCTGCAAAGTACAAACACCACAGCCAAAATATACATACATAAACATTTTATTAACTTGATAGTATACAGCTATTGAAGAGCAAACGCTATTTCGTGTGCTGTTTAGAGGAAACAATGTCCGGAACAAAAATGAAGAGATGCGAATTCTCTATTAAATGGCCAAAGACCACAGTTATTTTTACTATATGTTCTATATAGACACTGTACAATATTGCAATTTTGTCTGCATTCCAATCAAAAAAAAATTACCTGCCCTGAATAGAACTATCCAAGAGAAAAAATTCCAGCCACAAGAAATTATGGGTTGACCGGCTCCTTTTTTCAGTATGTTTACCCAAATCATACGCCTATGGTAAATAGTCTTTTGACGGCTGCAAACAGGCAAAATCTGTCCTCTTCAAGTGACCGGTTTTGCATATTCAGACAATTTATTCCTATCAAAATTCACATCTAACTATTATTTCACATCTCCTCTCTTAAATTATGCCTTTTAGTGCATGTCTTTCATTCAATTTTTCACCAATATTCACCATCAAACAGAGGAACTATTTTCCGAGTAAGCACTTCCTTATTGTGGTCAACCAAGGGCAAGTAACTGTGGTCTTGTGCCTAGTTAGTACAGATTTGTCGGTGAATTCAAATAATATTCTAGCAAAATAAAATATAGGGTATTTCGAACAAATCCTGATGTTTTCAGGTCATTCTATCATTTAATTTGAAACTTACAGCCTTTTTCCTATGACAGGTGTATACAGAACTCTGACCAAACTGCAGCCATAGAATTGTGTGAAATTCCAAAACTAGAATTGCTATATTTTTTTCATTTCTTGCAATTTTTTCATCAAATAAAGAATTTTTTGTTCAGTTTATAAATGTCTATCTGAAAATGTATTCAAATTGCACCAGAAGTCAGTAGTTTAAAAAAAAAAAATTTTTAATTTTTTAAGGTTTTTTTTATTTTTTTTAAATATCTTAAATTAAAAAAAAAAATTAACAAAAATTCTGAACCTGTCAAATTTTTACTTTTCTAAAAGGCTATAATTTAACAAACAAAATGATAGGTAATTTACAATTTTATGACCTGTGGTTCCAAAGATATCTCATGCTGAAATGTGCCACTGTCTGGTCCAGCCTCTGGCAGGCTTGTATATTGTCCAATACACAACATTCCAGTAGAGACAAGCTTGACTTCTGTGTCACTTCTGTGGAATCCAGGAATTCTGGGGTTGTTGACAGGCATTTTCCGCATTCTTTGAATGCCAAGTTTAATATAAATAGGAATCAAATTTTTGGTATTCCTCAGAAAAACACTTACTTTTATACAATTCACTTCAACTGCACAACTATGAAAGGAGACCGCAATAGAAAGTCTTCTAGATTTTCTCCTGGCAGCATCCCATGGAACAAAGGTCTACAGCTGAGTAGCATGAACTGTGGAGACACTGAACAGAAGCCCTCTACCTCAAGGATGACTGCAGAAGAATTCTCTCTGGTGGCTAGACCTACTGCTGATGGAGGGGAAACCTCTGGAAATGTCCGGGTGCTACGACCAAAAGTGACTGAGACGTCAGCCCTGAAAAAAGAAGATACAACATCATGTTCAGGCATGCGACTTGTAGACTGTGAAAAGATGTCTGAAGCCTTCAATGAGGCCTTCCAGATTCACCAACAAGAGGAGTTAGACTGCGAACAGGCCAATATCATAGTGGCCGAGGAGAGAAAAGTTGGCGTTTGTTGGAAGTTCTCCCTGAAATGTACAAACTGTAATTATGTTACACCACTGAAGAAGCTATATCAAGAGGCACCATCTCCGAGGTGAGGACCGAACCCAGCTGCACCAAATCTTGGATTGGCAGCTGGCCTGCAAGACA
The DNA here is from genome assembly GCF_021730395.1 of Mercenaria mercenaria. Lineage (NCBI taxonomy): Eukaryota > Metazoa > Mollusca > Bivalvia > Venerida > Veneridae > Mercenaria > Mercenaria mercenaria. The sequence goes on from NC_069375.1 coordinate 67,955,951, forward strand.
CTCCACTTGGGAACACCAGATGTAGATACCTACTGGCAAACCTCGACATCCCTCCACCCTCAAAAAGTGGCATGCAGAAGACAGCCAACAAGGTGGGCTCTGCTATTAAAGAACTGAATGACAGTGATATGTCTGAAAAAGTAGAGATGTTAAAGGAGGTGAACAGAAGACGTGGTGATCCAGAAAATTCAATCAACATAGCAATGGATGGCCGGTATAATTCAACCACAATATCCAGTCGAAAGAAAGCCGGACAGAATGCTTCCCAGTCTATTGGTATTGCCTGTGAAACAATGACCGAGAAGCAGTATATCATTGCTGCAGCAGTTCAGAACAAGCTCTGCTGGACAGGTGCCTGGCTTAGAAACAAAGGCTATGATGTCAGATGCCCAGATGGCCATGCAGACTGTACAGCATCTCTTCATCGTAATGCACCACTGTCTGAGTACCAACTTGGGAAATCAATTGGGGAACAGTTAGGGGTACAAGAAGCATATATTAAGTATGTTACCACTGATGGGGATGCGCGATCAGCCGCTGGAGTAGGAGAAGCTATGCGCTTACTGGACCCGATGTGGAAGGTTGAACGTCAGGCGGACCCTACTCACCTCGGACAAGCTCAGTTTCGACACTGTTACCAGGCGAATTTCAGTGCCGGAATGTTCACAGCTAAAACCAGGGAGAAAAGACAAGAACAGCAGAAAGTGTTCAGTCAAGACATCAAGGCTAGGTGTAGCCTAGTTTTCAAAGAACTTATGAGAATACATGCTGGGGACATTACACAAATCAAGAAAGAGTTACCTAGTGTCCTAACTGCCACTGTAAACTGCTATGCCGGGGACTGTTCAAGCTGTAGGCGTCACTCATACGTCTGTGGTGGAGGTGTTACCAACTCTTGGTGGAACCGTTCTATGTATCTCGCCAGTCATAAAATCACCAACCTGTTTATGGAAGAAAATGACAGACATTTAGTACAGGAGATAATTAAAATGAAACTAAGTGACTCTGCTGTAGAACAAATGAAACTAGGGACCAGTACACAAAAATGTGAGGCTGTTAACCGCTCTATCAGTGTGTCTCTCCCAAAGAATGTCAACTTCTCAAGGAATGTACATGGCCGGTTAGCATCAACAATTCACCGACTTAACAATGGAATTGCGGATAGTGCTGAAAAGAAACTGGAACACTTGGGAGTACACCTGTCAAGCGGTACTCGGTATTCTCTACGGCAAATGCAGGTGGAAGAGGAATACCAGAAGAAGTACGCAAAGCAACCTGAAAAAGTGAAAAGGAGGTTACTATCCAAGGGGCGGCAGCTAGAAGATCACCTAAAATACCAGGCAGCAAAACCTTCAAGGTCAGACTACCGCAAGGGACAGCTAGACCCAGTGCCTTCAACATCAATGGTAGGAAACTCTGCTGACCATAGCTATTCACAGTGACACCTCTAGTTATCTCCCTTGTGTTGAAGAAAAATAGACTATAGCAAGAAAAAAAAATCTTATGTGGGATATGGACAAATAAATAAATAAATAAATAAATAAATAAATATCTTCAGCAATCACTGTGTTGTACAGACATCTTTACCTGAAACTTACAAAATATGTTGTTTAGTATATAATTATGACTGTTGTTGTTATTGTTATTGTTGTTGTTGTTGTTCTTGTTGTTGTAACTGTATATTCTGTAATAAAATGCTATTTCGTAAATATTAAAAAGTATGAACTGCAACCAAATGAGTTTGTTTTTAAATTATAACAATTGCAGTCTCTTTTTATTGAAATTAAACAAGTTTTCACGGCAGATGTCAATGAAAAAAATAAAAGTATCTTGTGATGACTACCGTGCAAACTGACATATTTCAATGGAAAGACACTGCCATTGTATTAGTAATACCGTAAAAAAAAATATCACCAAAAGTAGCTACCGTAAAACCCATAATAAATGCCCATCTTCAAACAAATGCCAACACTATGTCCTTTAAAACATTGAAAAAGAACATCATGAAATGCCGGTACTATTTCAATAAAAATAGTAAGAAAAATAACCATTGACACGACAAATACTGACCGATAAACTATATCAGCTATTTAAATCTGGCTCTGCTTTAATTCCTATACATTTAGAGTAAAAAATAATAGCCGATCCATGTCTGGTGCTAAATAAAAAAAAATCACCAGGGCATTTATTTGGAAATTTACGGTAATTACTTATGTGGTTATTTTATTAGGAATTTTACGGTACACAAAAAAATTACAATATGTAAACAGAGAAAATTTGGAGAAATACCCAGTCTTTACATCTGAAATACATGAATTTAGTCTATCAAAATAAGTACAAAATAGCTCGGCAGATCTCGACAGCACGGCAGCAGGCATTACAACAAGACCTCGGAAGGCTAGAAGGAAATATATACTAACACTATAGTAACCGACAAGTTGCATAAGGCCCATGCTTCGAACAGAAGCCCCGGTTAACACACCTCTGCCTCTCAGTATTTACGCTATGAGGTTCAAGGCTCAAGTGTTCCAGGTTCAGGCAGAGTGGTTCGTGACATAGGTGAGATACATCTAAACCCGGCTCCAGAGACAGAATGCGTCTACTGATCATGTACCGCAACCTGTGGGCATGCATAGTATGCCAGTCACCATCCGGAAACTTGGCCTTTATGACCCCATAGCCTATGGCTCCTTTTTTAACACAGCCCTGCCAAATATGACAGCCATGCACATTTTGCTGTATTTTTCTGTCTATTATTTCAGTGTATTTTTCAAAAAATGCCTCCATTTTTAACTCCAGAAATGGAAATGAGGCTGTAGACTGTGTATCAAAAAATATCTGGGCTATAATTAGCCAAACATTCAAAGTGAAAGTAGAATCTGTCACATTTTCTGGAAAAATTGCATATTAAAATATATAATGATTATATAATATTAAATAATACAAATAAAAATTAGAATTTCTTGAAATCAATGAAACGTCAGGTTTCCACATCATATAACTGTCACCTGTGAAAGTTTCATCCAAATACAAGCAAAACTGAAAAAGATATTAAATTTTAAAGTGGGTCACCCTCTTTCCATTTCACGCTATATCAGGCCAAAGACCACAGTTATTTTTACTATATGTTCTATATAGACACTGTACAATATTGCAATTTTGTCTGCATTCCAATCAAAAAAAATTACCTGCCCTGAATAGAACTATCCAAGAGAAAAAATTCCAGCCACAAGAAATTATGGGTTGACCGGCTCCTTTTTTCAGTATGTTTACCCAAATCATACGCCTATGGTAAATAGTCTTTTGACGGCTGCAAACAGGCAAAATCTGTCCTCTTCAAGTGACCGGTTTTGCATATTCAGACAATTTAATCCTATCAAAATTCACATCTAACTATTATTTCACATCTCCTCTCTTAAATTATGCCTTTTAGTGCATGTCTTTCATTCAATTTTTCACCAATATTCACCATCAAACAGAGGAACTATTTTCCGAGTAAGCACTTCCTTATTGTGGTCAACCAAGGGCAAGTAACTGTGGTCTTGTGCCAAATGTGTTTAGGTAGCAGGGTACACTTAGATTCGAAAATTGTTGGCACGGCAGGGTTTACATGTAGCGAGTCGCAATATTGCACTTCCCTGCAGAAGCAGAATCAGAGTGGCCACTTTATAAATTGCGTGCATGTTTTGTGCTTTTAATTAATGGCAAGATCAGGACTCTCATACAAGAAAGTTATCAAAGCGAAAGTTTTACACCATCCATTTAAAATATCATGCCAAATTTATCAATTTTGCACTTTTTGAACAACCTGCAATGACCCCGTTGCAGAAACAATGCCCAATTTTATTGCATTTCTCAATTTAACAGTCCCTACTGGACTACAGAGTATAAACGGAATTGGGGCCTATCCAGCTCGTTTTTTCCCCACAAAATAGCAAAAATGTTCCTGAGTATCAATCAACAAGCACGGAACCCTTCCGTGATTTGAATTTCCCGCGCCAAGTTGACTCATCGATTCATACAAAGCTAGCAGCAGTTAGGTTTACAACTGACATCTGAAGTTTACAGGTATCGGCTGTTTAAATTTTCTAAAAAATTAACAATCATTATCTCTCACCTTAATTTACAGACATCCAATATCAAGAAGTTCTAATTATTACAAATATTGACGGGGCCAAAATTCGAAGTGTACTCTGCTACCTTACATGTATTAATACGCTCATCTTAGTATACTCACACCCTGTTTAAATTCATGTATATCGTATGAAAGGTGATGAGAGTTGTTTTTTTTTTAAATAGCTAAAGTAAAGATCTGCTGTATTTATAAGTTTACACAAACACGATATTAACAATTGATTTATAGTTTGGCTTACTGACATTTCAGTGCAATGCCTTTTTCCTGATAAACTTGTGAAACGGAACTGTCATAACATCAAAAAGAAGTAACAATGAATGGCTGATTCATAACTGTGATACATACATAATAGTGCATAGTCAACAAAGCATCGAAATAAATATGAGCCGTGCCATGAGAAAACCAACATAGTGGGTTTGCATCCGCGCAGGCTGATCTGGATCCATGCTGGTCGCAAACCCACTATGTTTGTTGTCTCATGGCGTGGCTCATATAAACAAACTCCGTAATATCGGATGCAAGAACTATTACAACATCAAGAACAAAGAAATTAATATATTACTGATGCTTATCAAACTTCGTATAACATTGTGGAATTCGAACAGTTACGTTCTAATGTTTAATTATCTAACTTTTCTTTTCACATTTGTAATTAAGACAACCAGTTGTCTTAATCGAAAAGTCAGTTATTTAACGATCTAGTTCGTTGTAATGCTGCACATACTGAAACACTGTCATCAAAGGTTATAACTTTTCCAGTACCAGAACAATCTTTTGATGTACATTTTGACGGTAATTTCGCTTATAAAGAAAAAGGTACATCTGCAAGTTATTCCAAAATATGTAGATTGTATTATTGCAATTACATAAACGTTTTTTTTTTATGCAAAAAAAAAAATCTTACCGGGGATATTAAAAAAGTTTAAGGAAAATTTTCTCGAAGAAGCTTACATTACTATTGTATGTGAATTACTTTTTCAATACAAATTAAGGATTCTTTAGAACTTTTCAAGGAACGGTTTAAACGTGCCTCGTATATATCTCATTGTAAATTTCTATGTTATTACAAAACATACATGGATTTTGAATAGGTGTCTGTATTCCCTAACACGCTCGTTTTTATTTCGCTAATATATTAATCATCTTTAATAGTGAGATCAAAGAAATATTAGATTTTTCCACGATCTAACAAATTAATCAGTGCTATTGTTTTCATTTCATTTGACTGTCCAGCTTGTGTCAGATACTTTAGACAGTAGTACATAATTAGATTTGTTTTGATTTAATTTCCATTCAAAATTTAATGTTTGATGAACCGACGTGATCTTAAAATTTCCACGTAATAAAGAGACCTTCTTAAAACCAAACCTCTTTTCCCATGTATTTAACATATGACGAGATTGCGTCTCTGTGGCGGTTTTCATAGAACTTCTCCAAATGAAAGGAAGAAGTAAAGACAAGCTGAAAAGTTGTCGGTAATGCTAGCTTTAACCTTTTTGAAATTGCAAGTGTGAAAATTGATCATCGGTTGTTCAATCGAGTAAAGTAAGAAAACGCATAATTCCCCTTACTGCTGGCATGCTGATAATTTCTACCCAAAATGCATCAGTCTGAATTTGTTAAAGACTTCGTAGATTGTCATTAAAGAGACATATGATCCTGAGAAGTGCCTACGCCTTTGCATATCTTGAACAATGAAATTCTTCCTTTCACTAAGGTGACCATGTCTTTGACTAGCTGACAAACTATAAAGAATATACTTTGCTAAACGCAGAGCTGGTGACACCCACCTATCTCATATACATTTTCCTCTGCTTCCTATCCTTAATGTTTCGTGTAAATGAATTTGTGAACGCAATACTGTCAGGGGTCAGATATATCACTCAATATCTAAACACAGAAATAATTATTGATATTTATCTTAATATCCTTTAATCTGGAACTACTATATGACCTATAATAAATTCCGCTTTAACCGGTGCTAGGGAGCATGAGGGGCATTGTATATTTTATTACCTCTCATTAACTGACTCAGTCAAGTCTGTAAATATATGTTACTTGGTTGCGTTCCTTGATTCTAACGATATTCAATATTCATTTCTGTCAGACGATATCTTTACACCAAAAACATGCGACTCTTATCGTAGGGATGTTCAGGCGACGTCTGCTCAATGGAGGCTGAAACATATACATATGCCCTGAATCCTTGAAGCTCATATTTTAATATATCACTTTCAATTGCCATAAAGGTATATCTGCAATGCCTTGGCAACTATAAGCCTATGTTTATGATAGATCTATCCATATATCTGTATAGTTGAAACTTCTTATTCTTTTCCCAGCTTCTCGATGTTTAGCTTACATGTGATATCGTACAGCATTTGACTACCATAAAAGTATAACCAATATATATGGTCTATACAACGCTTCTTCATTAACGATCGATTTATCACTCAAAATCATTGGATAATGATGCTCTGTGGTACTGGTTGTCGGCATAAGTGAGGCATGTTTAGCTGCGAAATACGGCACGAATTACTCCACAACAGCACGTTACCTATCATTTCGGATACTTTTTTAACTTCACTAAGTTTCTTACATCAATATAGGGTCAGCTTTCCGGTGAAAAGATATACGATTTGATTGATGAAATGTGGACAAAAATGTTTCATAAGAGCTTGTTGTAATATGGAGAAACAACACATTAAGCAGTCAAATTGCCTATCCTCTCTCCAAAGCAATGGTCGTGTTCTTGCTATTGTGTTACTTGTAATGTTAGCTGGTAAACTCGCTAGAGGAATGTTTTCTTTATCAACTCTAGCGAAACCAATCTAAGTTGTGTAATATAGAAGTCAAATATAAGAAGTATTTTGGCAAATGAGACTGAAATTCACCGTTCAATAAGAACTTATTCTCTTTTTAAAATTTATAAGTAAGTGTCTTGGATCCATTTCACTTTCAAAACAGTCATGATATTTCCGCTTTTTTCTGACTTGATTCAATAGCAAAAAAGTTTATCTTGGGCTGCAGTTTACAAAATACACAACTTCAAGTGAAGCGTAGCTGAATATTCAATTGTAATTCTAAAATGGTAGGTAGTTTACATATTTTACTTTTCAAATGAAATTCAGTCTCTTTTATCATTTCAGCTTGATGATACAACTCATTTGTTTTCCTTATAGTTCATTTATTCACGTCAATAGTGTACAATATTCGTGATGAACAACGAGACACTGGTATACAAAATGTAGCGAAGATCATATTTAGGAACAACTTGTTCATTCATTTTATAAGGGATATACGCAACAAAAAACCGTTACAATGCTCGTCTGCCTTTATACGTTGGGACACTGGGCAAAGTTTTGCAAACAATTAAACTATCAAAACCAGCAGAAAGAGAATCAATAACTGAATCTATGACAAATTTAATAACGGTCTACAACAAGCAAAGAAATAATTGTGCTATAATCAAGCTGTACAAATGTATTGTGGAGGATCATGAGGCCAAATAATAGTGTTACTTTATTTGAGAAATTTATGGTTAATAACAAAAATCCGGGACTTCAGTATATCAGTGTCAATTTGTTACTGTAATAAACAACATGATCATAGGAAAAAAAAACCAGAAGAATACACTCGTCAGTAATTTTCGTTTTCCCTCTTTAAAGTAGTAAAAGCGATATAATAGTAGGTTAAATTATCTAGATAGGATGTAAGGAGAAAGTATTACACTACAACTGTTTTGTATTGTTTTTAAATTACTACTAAAATCTTCAGCGCAGTCTCAGATGAAATGTGAAGCTAAAAACTTATTACACAGAATCTGTTCCAAAAGTAGCTTAGCAACAAGTACACGTTTTATATAAGAATGATGGAATCCATTTTTTTATAATTTATGATATCAGAAAAATAAGGCGCAATTTCTGTTCCTATAAAAATGTAAGAATCTTGTTTTAAATGAAAAGTTTAAAAGGTCCGTAGCCTTCTCACAATGTTTAGAAATCAAACATAATCAGTTTGTCATATACTAAATAATGCTCGCTCATGTCAAATGGATTGTTAAGTACGTCGTTAAAATGTAAACAATATCTGTTTACGCATTACGTATTTAGGCCTATTCATAGATACTGGGTTTTCCCATTTTACAACAGAAGCAAGTGTTGTTGTCAGTCTGGTAAGTTTTCTTTATTATTTTCTACTTTAAATGAATATATAGCATTACCATCAATGTTTTAAAGTTGTCAGCAAGAGTATTAGCTTAGCTCTACCACTACAAAGTTACAGTTTCTGTAAGAGTTCGAAATACTAGGACATTATAGAAATAAAAAATTAAATAAACGTAAAAGTGTCAAAATGTACAGACTTACCTAAGCCATATTTATACAAGGAAAACAATCTGTGCATAGAGTGAAATTGTCGAGTGAACACCATTTGTCAATCCTTAACTGTCCATGTTTTATTGATTCAATGGAAAAGTAAGCTATCTATGTTAAATGCTATGCTGGATTACACGGTCATGCATCTAACAGTCATGAAATTGGTTTCTTTGATTTTCTCATATTTCTTGGTATCTTTAACATATTTTGACGAACATATATTGGTAGCAGAGATTGTTCTCTTTTCAGCAGTAGCCTTTTCAACATATTTTACCTTGTGAATTTTTCAAACATATCGTCTGTTTGTTGACAAATTTCAACACAAACAAAATGTTACAATTTCCCCAGAGGAGTAATTGACTTGATCTTTACATAGATTTTTTAGACTGTAGTAATTATATATGCTTTTGTCATGCCTCGAGGTAAAAAGTGCATGGTTTGCATGAGGTTCTAGGTCAGTAGTCTGCTAAGCCTTCAATAAAGTCTTACCGGAGTTGTCTCCATTTTTCCAAATATTTTACCCAGTATCATTTTTTTTCAGTTCACTTAACTCTTTTTCAGAAAATGATATGTTAATTCCTTTTAAGACTGTGTACTTAGATGCAGTTAACTACAGATATATCTAAAAGATGTAGTGCATACTTGAAGTTTATATTTCTAGTTTCGCTGCCTACAAATTGCATAATTATGTATATTTCAGTAGTCTTGGCTATAGTTATTGTATTACAAATTATTTTTATTTGTGTTGATGCATGGATTATCAACATTCATAACAAAGCATCATTTGCTGCGGGATTAGCATATCTGTATTGAAAATAGTATAATTAGCATGGCACCAGTAGAGTAGGTCAACTAACGATTATATTTTGCAATGTTGAATTGTGATTTTTCAACTAAGTTTGTTATTTGTTTATTCTTCAACTTACTTTATATTGTAAGTGTTTATTAAAATGTAATTCTATCATTTAAACGTTACATTCCATTGTCTTTGTAGAGGCCCGGATCCAGAAAAAAGATTTTCTTGATGGTAGTGGCGTGCGGGGGGGGGGGGGGGGGAGGGGGTGGATGGGTGGCACCACTTCAGAACAAAAGCTCTTTTTGGCTGTGGGTAGGTGTGGGAGGGGGCACCTCCTTGTGTTATTCCTTTAGGGGATTCTCCCCTTTGATTTCTTCTTTGAAATGTAGGTACGAATTTTGGCCTCTGGTGCATTTTATGATCTTAATTTTGATGTAGAAGTAGTATAGGGGTCGGTTTGGCATCAAGACTGCGCATGCGTGAGAATGACGTCATGCGCAGCGGCCATTTTGAATTTTATTTTTAGAATGACATCATCTTCCTATTTTAAGAATGACTCTATTATTTATATCTCCCGGTAGTATATAGAGCTGACTTATATACCTATCTAGGGCGTGTTCGCGCACATTGAGGGTCAGGTGCTCAGCCCTAGACGGGGAGATTATACACGAAAACAAAAACTATATATCAATAATGTTTAATTAATAATATACATTGTATGGTAATCAAAGAACTTATTAATGACACGCAAAATATTTATTATATTTTAATTAAAACATTAAGCTTTAGTTAAGATAGCTACGTTAGAAATACATTAACTGAAAATAAAGTATTACATTTTTGTCGACGTTTTTCCCTCCTTGGCGTCCACTGACCAAATGACTCCAATCATAAGCGTATTATTCCTAAATGGCTGCTCGGACCTATTTTTCATAATGACTTCATAAGCTATATTTAAATAAGGTCATGGGTGCTCAAACGTGATCATGGTCAGACTGTCTAGCGTGTGTTGATTTAAGGCCGGATAGACGGACAATAAAAGTAAAATGTCAAAGTTAATCCTTTAAAGTCGCCACAATGTCTGGCGTGTATTTATTTAAGAGCGGATACATTAACAAAAGCGTATTCAACTGTAAAATTTTTAATCCTTTAAGTCGTCTAATGTTAGCGTCTGTTGCTTATGGACGGATGCATTAACAATAGCTATTGATCTGTCCAATTTTAACCCTGTATTGAGTAGGGGGAAGGGAGGCGGACATCAGGCCTGGGTTTACTTTATGGACCGAAGTGCCTCTTTCATACCATCAATGATATGATTTTAAAAAGATATTTTTCTTAAACAATTGCCAACATTTTTAGGGACCGTCCGAGTTTTAGAACCAGTAAAGGATTTTTTAAGAAAGTTGCTTAAAATCATCAAAATAAGACGTTTTAGGGTCCATTTTTACATTTTGGGTATCTGACTTTTTTGAAAAGCCCAAGAGTGCACTTTACCATAAATAGGTGCCAACCGGAAATAAAAGTCATTAAAATTTAAAAGTCATCGTAAGGGATCGGGACCGGTCCCGTTAAAAAGATCTTTTCGAGTGGGTTCAGAAAATATGTACAATTACGTGTTATTTCTACCCGTTTTCCAGATATTGCGGTTTTAAACCAGAATCATTCATCCGGAAACACCCGGCTTCATGCCTTTATTATTAAAGATAACTAGGCATGTTGGGTTTTAAACCCGAAGGTCTCGACTAGTACTATAAGTTGGTACACTAAAACCCGGATGTGAAATCAATCACGCGTTAAAATTACATTTTCTGCACGTCCTTAGACTCGAACCTACACAAGCACAAGCACACACACACGCGTAAAACACGAGAACGCACACGCACATCCCACACACGGGACCACACCGCACACAAAAGACACACGCACAACACACCCGCACACACACACACACACACACACACGCACACGCACAATCACCCCACACAAGCACACCCACACGTGCATAATGATGCAAAATTATGTAACATCATCAAAATATTCAAAATTTCAAAATCTTTCGTGCCTATTTCTCTAGTACACAGATTGTGTCTGCAACTTCATTAACAGGTATTACAATAAATATTCCTTTTGTATTTTTACATTTGTCATCTTTAGTTATTTAAAAACAACATCTAGTCCCCGAAATTGACATGCCGTTCCACTACGGTGTAGTACCCCAACAATCACACAATATTTCATATATATAATTGAACATCCAAAATTTGAATTAACAGAGTATACACTTCAATATAATCGTACAAGTATTGCATGAATTCAACTTCAGCGGATTTTAAAGTATTAATATTTTTGACTTGAGATCGGCTTAAGATAATGTATGAAAGAGAACTGGCCAATGTTGCCCCTAATACTTTGAAAACTGTAAAAGGGATTAAATTTCGGTCAATTTTATGACTTTTAGGAGAAACTTATAGAAAAGAGTATTAAATGTGTTATAAACTTTTATAGTCCTTTGGGGTTACTGTCTTAAGTACAGATGGTTCTGGGAAAGCTATTTCGACCATTCTGGGAAAATCGTAAAGATTTTCAATGAACAGAAATTACAGTTAACAATCAGTTTTCCCATTTCGTGACAAAATTTATTCATCAATTCTGAGATGTTTATTTCATGTGATGAATTCAAAAAAATTTTTCTTTTAAACATCCCCATTCTCGATTCGATTTCAACCGTTATCGAGTTATGAGTAACAGCGATTTTAAACCTTCTTTCTTAAACTTTGCAATAAACTCTTGAAACCCGATAGGAAATGGAAGATCTCGTCGCATGGTTCAGTAATTTGTATAGATATTTACCTCTTTAGATTCCGTTCTCAAGATATTGGCGTTTAAAGATTGAAGTGGACGTACCTTTTGAGCGGTAAATTAAAAATTTCGCAACCAAAAGTTTCAAAATGTAATTTCTCCTCTATTTGTGGACCGATTTTGATGATTTTGGTGTAAACCCCCCAAAACGCTTGGCGAGACCTAAGTGTTGGTAGAAATACAACCGGAAATGAAATCACTCGTGCGAAAAAATATCGATTTTCGCCTTTATTACTCACGACTTTTCCCCGTTTTTGGTATCTACGAAAGGTTTTGACTAGTACTATTGATTGTTTGCACAAAAGAATATGGGGTCACTCACGCGTAAAATGCGCAAAGTAAGCTAACCTGACCCTTACACTTTGGATCAAAAATGAAAATAAAACGAATTCACAGTGTCATTTAGAATGCTAGAACGTTTTTGCGAAGCATGATATCAATTTTTTGAAGCGATTGTTGGAGAAATAAAATACAATAAACGAATATGTTGTTTTATTTGTGTACACCACAACACCTACTGACGTTCTTCTTTTCTTTCAAATCATTCGAACGTATAGGTTATAAAAAACCAAATGCATATTGTTCTTTCAATTTTTATTGCCAAAGTTGTATCACTAATACAGGTAACATGTATCAACTAAAATAAGACAAAATAAAGTCATCATTCAACTTTTGCAATACACATCAAACGGTTTTAAAGTCCTCATTTTTCCCCCAGAACATCGGTTCATAATGTAATATAGCAATCAGCCGCCATATGTTTAAATCTGTATCCTGTATTTGACTGAAATTCATCCAATAACGCTTCTTTCACACTTGCTCAAAATGAACTTTGTAGTGCTCTGGTCTATTACCTAGTGAATCGAAAATTCTTTAGTGTCCCTTTTTGGAAAATAAAAGGCCCCCAATGTTTTCCTGATCCCTGGCTGTGTTGTATTTGAGATGACGTATTGCCCTCTACGTATTGAGTTGATCGCAGCTCATATTATCACAGGGTACTCTTTTAACATTTCCTCGAGTTCATAGTTATTCATTTTAAAATGTATAGGTGTTCAATCCATAGTTTTTGGGTCATATTTTGGCGATTTTTCTTTTGTCGTGGGCTGTCTAAATCACGACTCATAGGTGTGTCGAATGTATTCCTTTTGTCGCTTTGATCACTATGCTTTCGTGATCGTCTTTATTTCGACTAGCAATATCACGCTTGGGCTACGGGTTGTCACAAGTTTTACTACGGGGAGATCTTCCCTTTTTTTTCTTGTGCTTCTCTTCTTGTTTCTCTTTTAGTTCAGCCCTTTTTCTAAGATGAGCACCCTACCACGATGTAAGGCCCATATGATCAGGATACCATATCCCTCCTCAAGGGCTTTGAAGTGTTGTATCCATCTTTCCGGGTCCGGTTTATCCGGTACCCATTTTTCTTGTTTATAATGGTTATACCTCTATGGTGCCCATTTTGCATGATGAAAAGTTTAAAGCACGCCAATCCTTCTTACAACGTTCATTCATCATCATCGATTCTTCATGTCATCACTTTCTTTTATCATCCATTAAATATTTTCTTTGCTTTTATGATCGGGCCACAACTCATCAAATAGGTCTTTTCTAAGGGCAATGGCTTGCCAACCCGATTCTTTGACAGCCATACGTGCTGACTTCTTAGTTTTTAGGACTGTAGAATCTGCTGCTGAGTAGGGTCGTTTTGTAGCTCATAAAAGTCAATAAGAAATCGGGCATAAATTTTTTCTCAGTCTCTTTCTTAATTGAGGCAATTCTCATTAGCAGTGCGACGGTACGCTTCTTTAAAAGAGAGCCCCTTTTTCTGTATAGTTGTTAACTTTAGCTTTAAATTGTTCTTTGATAGATTGTCTGAGAGGATCCTGGAAACGCTTATCCCATATCTCACGGCGGATCGCTGTTTATAATCTCAATTTTCTACGTTTACCTGGAGGTCCCTTGATCAAAGATCGTTTCTTTAACCCCAAAAATATCATTATTTCTATTTTTTTGTTTCATCACATACTCATTTATCATGGTCATCAGAATTTCCCTTTTCATCTTCAAACCCTTTTCTTTATTTTTTACGATAAGTATCCTTCACCATTGAAATAGTCTTCTTGTTTATTCATCATCTGTTCGTTTTCTCTTTTCTGGAGTGTTTGCCCCGAAAATGTTTTCACGTAAACGGTGTTGTTCTTGGGTGTGGATTTTAAGTCTATTACCCAAAAACCGTGAGGTCTTGATGTTGCTCGTTCAAACCGTTTCATAAAGTGTTACTAGACGAAGGATATATTCTTCTTGCCAATGTAGCCCTTGCTGTCTATCAATAGGATTATTAAATAGCACCAGATATGCGTATTCAAAGCGATATCTCTGCAGGCTTTACTTGAGGAAACAATTTTGGGTGAGATAAAAAGACAGATATGTTCCTGTGGTGACTGCCTTCGTAAAGAGATCAGCAATTCTTTGGTCGATTTAGCTTCAGTCATCAGGTCGTTTAAAGACCAGCAGGTTCCTTTGACTAACATTTATATATTGGGAATCATCAAGTAGTCAGGAATACCCTGTACAAATTCGACACCGGGGATTTCACGCTGAAGTTATTACAATGGTTGCCATTGACCAAAACACCATATGATAGCTGAGGCTGAGGTCTTACAAGATTTGATGATAGCAGTTTTCTTGTCCATTTTGTTTTTCCACTACACTTGGTCCTGAAACGACCATAAAAAAATGGATGTTGAAACGCCGTTTTCTTGGATGTCCCATGTTTGTAATGGCGGTGAAAAACTGTCAGTTGCTTCGTCATTTCCGTGGGGCCCTAACGTTGATGTCTCGCATGTTGTCAATCCGGGAGAAAGACTGATGGCAAACAGGACATGCTGCATTTGTGAAACGATGTAAGTATCTTTTATCAAAAGACATGCTTTATTCTGTTTGCCATTCTTACGCTTTCTTGGGGCAGAGGAGAAAGAAAGAGAGGAGGAGGAGGAGGAGGGGGGAGGAGGAGGTGGTGGGGTAGGAGGAGGGGTGGAGGAGTGGAGGAGGAGGGGAGTGGAGGAGGTGGAGGAGGAGGAGGAGGAGGAGGAGAGGAGGAGGAGGAGGAGGAGGAGGAGGAGGAGGAGGAGGAGGAGGAGGAGGAGGAGGAGGAGGAGTGGAGGAGGAGGAGGAGGAGGAGGAGGAGGAGGAGGAGGAGGAGAGGAGGAGGAGGAGGAGGAGGAGGAGGGAGGAGGGAGGAGGAGTGGAGGAGGAGGAGGAGGAGAAGGAGGAGGTGGAGGAGGTGGAGGAGGAGGAGGAGGAGTGGAGGAGGAGGTGGAGGAGGAGGAGGAGGAGTGGCGGAGGAGGAGTAGGAGGAGTGGAGGAGGAGGAGGTGGAGGAGGAGGAGGAGGAGGAGGAGGAGGAGGAGGAGGGGGAGGAGGAGGAGGAGGAGGAGGGGGGGGAGGAGGAGGAGGAGGAGAAAGGGGAGGTGGAGGAGGTGGGGAAGGAGGAGGAGGAGTGGAGGAGGAGGTGGAGGAGGAGGAGGGAGGAGTGGGGGGAGGAGGAGTAGGAGGAGTGGAGGAGGAGGAGGTGGAGGAGGAGGAGGAGGAGGAGGAGGAGAAGGAGGAGGTGGAGGAGGAGGTGGAGGAGGAGGAGGAGTGGAGGAGGAGGAGGAGGAGAAGGAGGAGGTGGAGGAGGAGTTGTTGGTATATACAGTAACTCGTAACACCTTCAATCATGGTTTTTAAAATTTTCTTTAGGCTTATATATGACGTGTGATCCCTGAGTGATCAATCAGAATGCGTCATATCATCAGCAATCAGAGCATTGCTATAAGTTATACTGATAATCAGAACGTTGCTTTGGCTCTATTTATTTTACTTTATCCCGTGAATTCGTTCATTGTCATTTTTTTTATCTCAAAGTGTAAGGATAGGTAAACTTACTTTGACGCATTTTTCGCGTGGTGACCCCCTATTCTTTTAGTGCAAACAATGCAATAGTACTAGTCAAAACCTTTCGTAGGGGTACCCAAAAACGGGTATAGTCGGTTGATTTAAAAAAGGAGAAAATCGATATTTTACGCATGAGTGATTTCATTTCCGGTTGTATGCTATCAACAATTAGTTTTTGTCAAGCGTTTTGGTTTGACACCAAGATCATTAAAATCGGTCCACAAATAGGGGGAGAAATTACATTTTGAAAATTTTGGTTGCGAAATTTGAATTTACCCCTCAAAAGGTGACGTCACTTCAATCTTTAAACGCCAATATCTTGAGAAGGATCTAGATAGAGGTAAATATCTATACATTTTCTGAACCTATGCGACGAGATCTTTTCCCGTGCTATCTGTTTCAAGGTTTATTGCAAAATTTAAGGAAAGGTTTAAAATCGCTGTTACGTCATAACGCGTAAAAAGGTTGAAAATCGAATCGAGAATGGGGGGGTGTAAATGAAAGATTTTTATGAATTCTATCACATGAAATTAACATCTCAGAATTGATGAAAAGAAAGTGTGTCACGAAATGGGGGGAAAACTGATTGTTCAATGATTTCTGTTCATTGAAATCTTGACGATTTCCTAGAATGGTCGAAATAGGCTTTCTAGACTATCTGTACTTAAGACGTATCCTAAGGAATATAAAAGTTTTATAACAAAATACTCGTTTTTATAAGTTTCTCCTAAAATTCTAAAATTGACCGAAATTTAATCCGCTTTTACAGTTTTCAAAGTATTTGTGTCATTGGCCAGTTCTCTTTCATACATTATTTAGCCCATCTCAAGTCAAAAAATATTAATACTTTAAAATCCGCTGAAGGTTGAATTTCATGATAGACTTGTACGATTACATTGAAGTGTATACTCTGTTAATTCAAAATTCTGGATGTTCTAAATTATATATATGAAATATTGTGTGATGTGTTGGGTATCTACACCCTAGTGGAACTGGCATGTTCAATTTTCGGAGACTATGATGTTGTTGTAAAAAATGAAGATGACAAATGTAAAGTTACAAAGGAAGATATTATTGTGATACCTGTTAATGAAGTTGCAGACACAATCTGTGTACTAGGGTAATAGGCACGAAAGATTTTGAGGTGGGTGTGCTTGTGTGTGTGTGTGATTGCGCGCGCGTTGTGTGTGTGTGTGTTGTGTGTATATGTGCGTGTGCGTGTATGTGGGGTGTGTGTTTGTGTTACGCGTGTGCTTGTGCTTGTGCTTGTGTAAAGGGTTCGAGTCTAGGGACGTGCAGAAAATTTGATTTTTATGCGTGATTGATGTCACTTCCGGTTTGAGTGTACCAACTTATAGTACTAGTCGAGACCCTTTGGTTAGATTTCCCAACATGCTTAGGTTATCTTTAATAATAAAGGATGAAGCCGAGTTTTCCGGATGAATGATTCTGGTTTTAAAACCTCAAAAATCTGGAAAACGGATAGAGATAGACACGTAATTGTACATATTTTCTGAACCTACTTGAAAAGATCTTTCTAACGGTACCCGGGCCCCAAGTCTGTCCGATGACTTTGAAATTTTAATGACTTCATTTCCTGTTGGCACCTAGTTTATGGTAAAGTGCACTTTTGGGCTTTTCAAATGTCAGAAACCAAATGTTAAAATGGACCCTAAAACGTCTTATTTTGATGATTTTAGCAACTTTCTTTAAAAAGTCCTTAATGGTTCTAAAACTCTGGATGGTCATAAAAAATGTTGGGAATTGTTTAAGAAAAATATTCTTTAACATCATATCATTGATGGTATGGAAGAGGCACTTCGGTCCATATGTAACACAGGCCCGATGTCGCCTCCCTTCCCGTACTCAATACACGGATTAACTTTGACGATCAATGGCTATTGATATGCATCCGTCCCTAAGTCAACAGACGCTTGACATTATGACGACTTTAAAGGGATTAAATTTGATAGTTGAATACGCTTTTGTTAATGTATCGCTCTTAAATAATAACGCCAGTCATTGTGGCGACTTTAAAGGGATTAACTTTGACTGTTTACTTTTATTGTCCCTCTATCGGCCTTAAATCAACACACGCTAGACATTCTGACCTGATCACGTTTGATGCACTCATGACCTTATCTAAATATGCTTATGAAGTCATTATGAAAAATAAGTCCGAGCATGCGCATTTAGGGAAAATACGCTTATGATTGGAATCATTTTGTCAGTGGACGCCAAGGAGACATCGTCGACAAAAAGGTAATACTTTATTTTTTAGTTATATGTATTTATTTTTAAAAAAATGTTTTTTTGTTTTAGTTTAATGGGAAAAAATATTTCGTTTTAAATAATTATTTATTTGTGCATCAATATTGTTCTTTTTTTTTTATATAAAATGTATAAATACAATTAGTTGATGGATAAATCTATATGATATTTAAATAGTACTCATATATAGTTCTTTTTAATTTCTCTGTAATTTATTTAGACATGTTACAATTATTTTGTTTTAAAGTTTTTTTTTTATTTTTTTACTTATATTGTTTTAAATATTATTTATTCGTTCGTTTTTTACTAATACTGTTCGTTTTTTTATCAAATAAATTTATTCATTAAGGTTTTGGATATATCTATATATTTTTTCATGGTATCTCTCCGTCTAGGGCTGAGCACCTGACCCTCAATGTGCGCGAACACGCCCTAGATAGGTATATAAGTCAGCTCTATATACTTCTGGGAGATATAAATAGCAGAGTGAGGTCATTCTTAAAATAGAAAGATGATGTCATTCTAAAAATAAAATTCAAAATGGCCGCTGCGCATAACGTCATTCTCACGCATGCGCAGTCGTGGCCCCAAACCGGCCCCTATACTACTTGTAGAGAAGGGTATAACTCCCTCTATTTAGGAGGGGGGCGGGGCGGATTTCCCCCTAGAAATGTTTTAAATATAGGTATGAAATGGTGGCCTCTGTTCATTAATGGAACTTAATTTTGAAGTACACGAGGGGATACCTCCCTCTAGATACGGGATGAGGTGGCTCTCCCTCATGGAATTTAAATAAAGATATAAAATGGTGGCTTCTGCTGCATTTTTATCTAATTTTTGAGGGCACAAGAGCGGATACCTCCCTTTAGTTAGTGGGGTCATGGGGCTCTTCCTCTGGAAAAATTTTAAATACAGGTATGACATTGTGGCCTCTGGTGCATCTTTTATCTAAATTTTTGAGGTACAAGTGGGAACACTTCCCTATATATCACATCAGGCTTATATAATTTAATAAAACTTTTATCTACATATATGTATATTAAACTTCATTCTGTAGTAATCTACTTTTATGAAAAGTTAATAACATAACAAATACAGTCAAACCTTTTCATCCCCATGGGCTACAGACCTGGCATACCAGAATCAGTGTCTTTTATAGACTTAACGAATGCTAGACAAAGTGGACACATGTCTGCCAAAGACTAAGGCAGCCTGTAAAGAAAATAACTCAGTACAAAATTTTCACTTATAAATGTACATTTGCATTATGATTTATTTGAATAAATTCATTTTGTAAATACAGTGCAACCTCTGTAGAGCAACACCTTTTGGAAGACGCAGATATCTCTGTTGAGAGGTTGTTGCTCTACAGAGGTTAAATTGATAGTAAATTTCAGCTATGGGAATTTTGATGATGTTGTTGTGGAGAGGTTTTTGCTGTAGAGAGGGCCGCTCTGTAGAGGTTGCACTGTACATGCATTCTAAAAATAGTTATATAAATAAAATCCGATTTACTTAATATCTGAGTGAATGTCCGGCTTGCAACATGCTGATTGCGTGACCCTGCTTTTGGATATTCAGCCTTACTATTATGATTTTAATAGCTAATTTATGTTGTTAGAATTCTAGAATAAACAAAAGAAAATAAAAATAGATTTTTTTGCATACCAACTCTCTTGCAACGTGTTTAAATCGTGCACGTACAAGGCGTAAAACCTCTGGATGATTTTATAATTTCTGTACAGCTAATGTAGCCGAACAACTTTATGTATAATTTCAAACTAATACAATGAACCATATTCGAGAAAACGGAATTTAAAAAGTGTCTGGTTAGAAATGGTCATAAATGTAGTTGTTTCTTATCACTCTTTTTCTCAAACATCATGTTATTATGTTAACATAATGCCAAAAGTTGTGCACCTTCTCAATTTTAAAAGTTGCAGTCTCAGTTACGTTTACCCCTTTTTTCTACCCGTTACAAATATTTTCAGCACGTCAAAATTTAAAAGTTCAAATTTTTTATGGTTAAATTTATATCACTTTACAATGGACCCGATTTCCATTGTTGTTCGGTTTCACAAGTTGATAGTAGTTTTTTAGACCTCCTGTCACGAATGTCAATATCGTCGGTCAAATCTCCCAGATAATCACCATCTTTCGGTTTCCATTCACCATCTTTCGTCCAAAAGGTAACATAGTCGACATCTGCTAACAAATCTCTCCAACCTAGATTTACTTGATAGGAATACAGTAAATGGCGTGCCTGAGCAGTAGTGTATGCTGCAACAATAAACAATGGTTTTCAAGTTGGTATCAGTTAAGTCTTTTTTGAGTTTCCAACGCATTTCCACCATTTCCTCTGAAACCAAATTTACGGAGTTACCTGCAGATATCAGCTAATTGAAGTACACAGCAGGGTCGTCAACATAATCTATTTGTGACATGCTGGATCTCTGTCCAAACTTTCTTCTCAAGAAGGAGTTTAACATAAGCTTTGCCAGAGCTTTCATACTAGGATTTTTGCAAATGTATTTTATTCCAGATGACTACCCTTCTGTTCGTAGTACATATACATATATTTATACTTGCCACTTTCCGTTGTACATCACTTTGGCCATACGCTAGCCTCTTGTTTTGATTTTAGAAATGTAGCTACATACTATTCAAAAATACCTCTGAATTTAGTTGCAGGTACAATGTGATATTTTTTTTTTAAAAAATACAAACCTCATAAATTCTTAAAATCTTATATCCTTTTTTTTAGAGCTGCTTTTACCTCATCCGTGAGAAAAGTGCTAATGAGAGCATGTTTTTTACCAGAGTGCTGACATTTGTCTAGTTGTATAGTTTTAGCACATATCATCATCTCATATAGAGATGAAATATCAGTTTCCATTTTTTTCTTAAAGGCAATACAGAGTGAAACATGCAATGCAGACGCTGCACCTTACATTTCATGAGAAATTCTTATCAGGTTTTCTGTTATTAGGAACTGATGTTTTTTCTATCATAACCTTCTTTTATAAAGTAAATGCTTTAGTGCGGCCCCGTAAAATGCGTCACGGGGTCGAAGGAATGTAAACAGTAACTGTGTGTTCAATAAACATTATCATATCTGGTTTATCTTTCACTTCTTGATCACATTCTGATTCCTAAATACACTTGAATGTGTAACCAAATATTCTTTTTTTCTCCATCATAAAATTAACCCATTGTCATAGGATTCGCAGGATTGGTAGTAGACCGAGCATACTTGTTTATATTGACATTAAAAACAAACAAAATCTCTCACTTTCGTTTCATAATGTCCGCCTACCTTATATGGTCCTCGAACAGTTGGTTTACGCTTGTCAAAATTTATTTTTATGGATAAATCTTAACTTGCGCTGCAATAGTCAACATCCCTATGTAATACTATTGATTGAAGGAGAAAAGATCACTTAATCATACTCCCTTGTTTATCTGACCTCAACTGAAACGAGTTAGTCATCACATCGTAAACTTGTAAGTAAACGTGACAATGTACGCGCGTCGTCCTTGAATGCGTTCACATTTATGTGTCCTTATCAGTTTCAATTTACTTAATACTATTAAAGACCCACCACGACCTACTGACCCACGTTTTTTTACCCGCAAAAGCTTCATGAAAATCATTCTTATAATACAAGTAATATACAGCTACACTACAAGTTTTCATGCAGACAGTTTAGGCCCTTCCTGAATAAATGTGTTTTAATATATATAATAGAGTTCCGCTTAAGCCGGTGCTAGGGGACGTGAGAGGTGTTGCACATTTCATTACCTCTCATGAACAGACTCAGTCAAACCGATTGTGCTATTATTCTTCTTGATTGCATTCTTTGCTCCAAAAGGATCTTTTTACAGATTTTATTCACAACTACATCTGCAAACTTATTCAGTCAATCTCTTTTCAGCATAGTTTCAAACATATAGGTGGATAAATATCCTACACTGTAGAAACAAATTGTGATTGAAATTTAACTTAATACGCTGATTTATATACATATACTACATTAATTCTGGAACAACTGATACGTATTAGACCTTCCTGATTAATTCAATAGTATGTTAAGACATTAAACACATTGTCTTTGCCTTATATATGTAACTGTCCATTTGAAACTAAATTCTTGTATATCTCTTTTTCTTTTCATGCAAACCATGTATAATTACCATCATGGAAATACAAAAGCATACAGTTATTCTGTGGCGCCTCTTTAACCGATAAATGAAGATTACACGGTTATTTGTTGACTTCCTGATGAAGACTTTAAAAATAGTCGAAACGTTGAATGAAAATGGAGTTAGCCTTGTAATTCTCCTGTTCTCTGAACGGTTAATTTTACAAATCTTTCGAATATAAAGGCACTGACCTCCAGATTTTGGCTGAAAATGATCTTTCTTTGAAATTGAAGTTTAGTCATCTCATGAACATTGGACTATGAATTTTGTTAAAAATGCCTAATCAAAAGAAAAAAGATTATGCCCACGTCGTAAATCGAAACCTGACCGCCGCGGCAATAAATACTTCCCACGCCGTTTTTACCAAAACATCGGGGTGGAATATAGTCTATAATTAGCTGTCATTATATATAGAGATTTATAATTTAGACATTTTACCCTGAGTAAAGGGTTACAAACGCTTTTAATTTTCAGTGTACATACTAGTAAAAACAATTAATTCTCATGTGTTTCCATAACAGAAAGGTTTGTCAGTAATTAATTATCAAAACGTTCTTAATGCGGTAGGTAATTCAACAACAACACGTATAAAAGTTTTTATGTATAATAGTTTTTTTTTATCTCATCAACGTTTCGGCTAACGGCTTCATCAGCCTGAGGATAAATCACATAAAGATATAAACAAACGTCGTGACGTAAAACTGATAACGTAACGTCAAATGCCGGGAAAACGTTTAGCAAAATATCAAAATGCAAATACAAAAAATGTACATATATATCTATAAGGTATTATCCCGGATAGAAAATACCAAAAATTTCCTATAGTAAGATTTTGTAAAAAAACAGCGACAGGAAAATAAAACAAAATAATAACCAGAGTATATGTGTAAATGCACAACTGTACATGCATGATATTCATGAAATTAGTCTATTGTAAACAGAAGTTTTGAATTTAATCCTTCCGGACTTTTTGTTTTTAGTTTATGGATCCAGAAAGTTTCTTTACAGAGACGGTCAATATTATTCTTCAAAATATCAATCGGCATATTTAAATGAGAAGTCATTCATACTATGATTATTAAAATTGAAGTGTCTAGCAACATTGGAAGAGAATGCAGAGTCAATGAAATAACATAATATCAAATTTGTAGCTGTTGGAAACAGGTTGCATAGTTTGTCCAACATACTGCATGCTGCCCTTTTTGCATGTTATTAAGTACACGACGTTTTAAGTTCGACAATTAATGTTGTGACGTAAATTGAATATCTCCTTTTTAGCATGACTGGTAAATGATGTTGCCAGTATTAATACGTGGGCAATGTGAGCAACGGTTTCTTTTACAGCTTTCAGATGCGTAAATGATTGTACTGTTCGTGAGCTTATGCAAAAGTCTTGCAAATTCTTAGGCCGATTATTATCTAAAGTAGGTTTGAATATGGTTGTTCGTTCTTTCCAAGTTCTCCAAACAGTCGGAAATATTACACTGTATTGCATCTGTAGGATCAGCCGTGCATTTCTCGTAATTTGTGTCGTTATTTATATTTATAATTGTCTCAACACCTCATTTCGGTAGTCTTCTGTGTTCATAATTACAATAGTATTTGATTTATCTGCCTTTTTGTATAATAATATCTTTATCTTGTGACAGATTTCGCAGGGAATCCAATTCAGCATTTCGTATGTTACTTTATTATACCTCACTTTTGCCTACAATGGTAATATCCCATTACCCGAAAAAGAGATATTTTGACTATCAGAGACATTTTCAACCTTTCTGACACGTGACCAAGCGAAAGTGAATTTTTGAATGTCATATAAGGGCAAATAACTGTTTTAATGTTCTAGCCAAATCTTTGTCTCCCTTGTAAACAATGTCATATTGTAATGACGTCAATATTCAATGTGTACACAGGTGATTACCGCGCTAAAGATGAAACTGTTGAATTAAATCAATAAAAAACGTTTTAAAAACTTTTTATGCGCTAAATTTTGTTCGGTATAATAAAATAAATATCATATGACAGCTTGTGTGACATTGATATTGTCAACCCTCGAAACAAAATGTCACCACTCGGTTTTCGCCTCGGGTGACATTCTGCCTCGGGTTGACAATATCAATGTCACACACGCTGCCATACGATATTTATATAATAGCGTTTGGTATTTTTCTGAATCTGTAATATTTCTTCAGTTATAGCAGTTATGTAAAAATCTAAATATGTATCCCGCCCGGCGGTTGAGGTAAATGTTGATTCAGTTTTATTGAAAAAGAAGGAAAATCACGGTGGTTGTCACCATTATTTTCCCCAATATCATTGATATTTTCATCATTGTCATACTTGTTACTAAAATACTCCCTAAGTCTAAGTCTACGATTAGATTTTTTTTAAAATATCCTCTGCAAGTTTAAAAGTGTCATGTGACTTAGTTTTGGACAAAATTTAAGTCCCTTACCAAGAAGTATGTAATCATCATCGCTTAGCTGTTTTGAAAATAAGTTCAATAATGTGGTTTTTCATTTTCTGTATGTTCCGAAGCCTCCTTTTTGTTTTCCGCCAGGTTTTCTTGTCGGGAACCCGGATGAAACGTTGCTGCCGCTTTTTTCTACAGTTGAAAGGGTCTTTGAATTTGTTGCTAGCGTTTGTAATGTTTGTTGGAGATCTTGGGTGTTCACTGGTATCTGTGCCCCGCTTTTTACAGCCTCTGCATAAGATTTCCTGGTGCCCGGGGCTTTCTCGTTTTTTGGTTTGTCTAAGGGCGATGAATTTAACGATATATGTCTTTCACCGGAATTATTCGTCTTGGGAGGATTTTGAACAATTCTGTCAATCTTAGGCTGAGTTTTAAACGGCGTGGATCGGTTTTGCATTTTTAGCTCACGTGAGCTATTGTGATCACTCATCGTCCGTCGTCCGGCGTCCGTCGTACGTCCGGCGTCCGACGTCCGTCCACACTTTCCTTTAAACAAAATCTCCTGGGGTACCAAGTTTTACATAGACTTATATAGGAAAAAAACTTTAAAATCTTCTTGTCTGAAACTGCAA
The DNA here is from genome assembly GCF_021730395.1 of Mercenaria mercenaria. Classification (NCBI taxonomy): domain Eukaryota; kingdom Metazoa; phylum Mollusca; class Bivalvia; order Venerida; family Veneridae; genus Mercenaria; species Mercenaria mercenaria. The sequence continues at coordinate 67,981,568 of NC_069375.1, forward strand.
GGCCTAGGCTTTTGATATTTAGTATGTTGCATTGGCTAGTGGTCCTCTACTGAAAGTTTTCAAATTATGTCCCTGGGATGAAAAGAGGGCCTGCCCTTTGGGTCCCAAGTTTTACATAGACTTATATAGGAAAAATCTTTAAATATCTTCTTGTCTGAAAGTTCAAGACCTAGGCCTTTGATATTTAGTTATGTAGCATTGCCTTGTGGTTCTCTAACAAAATTTTCAAATTATGCCCCTGGGGTGAAAAGAGGCCCCGCCCCGGGGGTCACTTTTATATGAGTTATATAGGAAAAAATACTTCAAAAATTATCTGATTATATTTTCTAGACTGTTTAATTATAATTACCTGATGACCTCAAGTAACCAGGGGGTCACTTGACTGTGACCTTGACCTACTGACCTACTTTCTTGTTTTTTAAAGATACAGCCTTGAAATTTGGATGACATATACAGTTTTGCACACCGATCTTAAAAGCAAAGAAATTTGGACCACGTTTATAACTTTCGATAAAGATTTTATTAATTTCCTGATACCTAAATTTTTCACTTATTTTTTGTCGTACAATCTTGAGACCAGTGTCTTTAAACAGTGTAACACTATTTTAGTGTTTGCGTTGACTTTATACTATTTTTTTTCCGCTCGATACATTCAACAGCCAACTGAATAGAATGAAAACCTTGTAATTAATGTGAAAGGTGTGCCTTTATGTTCTTGTGGTATAGATATAAAACGATGTTTTCTCGTCGCTGGTCCCTCCGAAAAATTATTACGGATATCATATATCGCTTTGTATATTGATTTAAATCCTGTTTCAAATGTATTAATTAAAACGTGTTCAAAAATGTCTAATAAAACGGTATCTGGTCTATTTGTTTCTATTGTTTGATTATCAAAAAGGAACGAATATATTCCAAGTTATGTAGTTAAAAAAATATTGATAAGATATAAGAAGTAAGGTATTGGCGTTATGTTATGCCTAACAATTGAGCTGAGATGTATTCTTGTTCCGGCCTTCACCTGGAAATTTCAAGGCTTGATCTTATGCTGAGACATTATTCGAGCAAACAAAAGAATTACAAAAAGTACAGAGGATCAAATTGAAACCAGCCTTCAGCAGAATCCACAATAGAGAGAATATTTAGGAACTAGGAGACCCAAACATTTCTACCCACACCATCAACAGCACTACCACCTACCCCTCTTCAAGTCAGTGAAGTTTTATCATTACTAGGACCACTTCCTCCTCTTCGTGTCAATGAAGCGTTACCAGTGCCAGGACCATCTCCTCATCCACAAGCAGCGCATGTCAGTGAAGCTTATCACAAACCATCACCACAGGAAACAGTTGTCTTTGGAACGCTTACACTGCCTTGACATGATATTTTTTTATTTCATTACGTAGTCATTCCAGACTGTGTTGTGCTTTTGCTAGTTTGTGCTGTACAATTAATACTTCGTCGTGTGCATTTTCCAATATATCCGGTACAAATAATAATTTGTTATGTAGATAAAACAGTTTGTCCTGTACATTTCTTAGTTTGTTTTGTGCATTTAGCAGTTTTGTTCTGAATTGAAAGTTCGTTCTAATTATGCATTTTACAATTATATCCGGTACAGATAATAATTTGTCATGTAGATAAAACAGTTAGTTATGTACATTTACTAGTCTGTCCTGTACATTTCTTAGTTTGTGTCGTGCATGTAGCAGTTTGTTCTGTACAGTTGGAAAAAGCACATAACGAACTATTAATTGTACAGAACAAACTGCTAAATGCACAACACAAACTAAGAAATGTACAGGACAAACTAATCAATGTACATAACAAACTGTTTTATCTACATAACAAATTAAATTTTTACCGTATATATTGGTAAATGCACATGACGAACTATTAATTGTACAGAACAAACTGCTAAATGCACAACACAAACTAAGAAATGTACCGGACAAGTTAGTAAATGTATACAACAAACTGCTTTATCTACATAACAAATTATAATTTGTACCGAATTTGCTGGAAAATGCACATGACGAACTATCAGTTGTACAGTAAAACTAGTGAATCACAGCACAAACTAAGAAATGTACCGGACAAACTAATAAATGTACACAACAAACTGCTTTATCTACATAACAAATTATGATTTGTACAAAATATACCTGAAAAAGCACATGACGCACTAATAATTATCATGCCAAGGCAGTTTATAGGCGTTCCATAGTTGTCTTCTATCATCCATTTGCTATGATGATATCTAGGCTCGCTGCTTGTGGAAAGATTGCGTTTGCTAGTGATTTGTTACTAAACCATACGTAAAGAATTGAAGAGACACTAGACAGAATAGTATGGATTTACAAAAGATGGCAACCACTCCACGATATCATTAGATGAACTGTCTCCATGGGTATTTCCTACGGTCAACATGGAAACACTCCAGTCTTTTTGAAGCGTGACAAGATATTCATATGAGTCATTGACTTAAGATAAACAGTGCAGGAAATCTGGCACATGCCGTAACAGTTTGTGTAATAAAAACACTTAAACTTTTTTTGTTATTTATTTTTTCGGAAGCCTGGTTCCTATTTTGCATATCGGTATTTTGGAATTCAAACTGAATTGCTTTTTGCTTTAGTCTAGACACGTATTATTCTACTGTTTCCATTGGCTCTGAATTGATAACTTTCGTATGGTATGTTAATTTTTGTGATCAAGTACTTGTTTAATGTGTTCACCACCTTTAAGTATGTGTTAGCTATTGTGGCATATTTCTGCCACGAGACAGCTAGGTAGCTATCGCGATACTTCAAAAAGTTATCTTGATAAGAGTTGTTTTCTGTAAAGATTATCACAATAGTTGAAGGTTTCCTGGCAATATTATTGCGATAATTTACATAGTTTTTTCGATACTTTTTGTGTAAGTGCCCTTAACTGCGATTTATTAGCTAGATTATCTTTCTCGATAATTTCAGAAATTATCTCGATATTTCGAACTTTTCTGAAACGTTTATTGTAATAGTCTAAAGTTTCCAGGAAATAAAAGGCATATCGAGAAAAAATAATTTATTGCGATAATGTTTTCAGAAAAATGTACAACATTGCTGGAAAGTTTAAAATATTATCGTGATACTTACCGAGGATCTCGTGGCAGTTCCAAGCATTAACGCCAAATTCTGCGCTTAAACATTGTTAGGAAATGAATGAAAATGTCTATAAAATATTATTTATTGCTGAAATGTTTTCAGAAAAAAATGCACATATTTCCTGACAAGTTTTCAAGTTATCGTGGTAGCTACCTAGCTACTTCGTGGCAGAAATATGCCACCATAGTTAGCGCCTTCTTCTGCCTGTAACGTAAAGTAATTGTCTTGTACGACAGTACCTGTGCAGTCAACAATAGTGAACGGCTTTGATTAAAGTTTGTAATCCCGCGTCCCTCCGCAAACAGTTCGAACTATCTGAGCCAACGCTTCCATAACGTTCCTTGAACAACATTCTGACTGCTCACAATGAATATTGAAAGTCTCAATGCTCGTCTTAATTTTTGCCATCATAAGTTATCAAATTTAATCTGACTGAATTAATCACAAAACAATGTTCTCTAATTTAATCAACATTAAATCTTCTAAATTTAATCCTTCGAATTTATTTAAAAAACAGCCCATTTTTGTTGCCAAATTGTAGTGTTATATAGACAACACTGTGTTACTTAAATACTTTTAATATAAAACTATACTGTGTTCTAGATGACAAATATACAGCTAACATCAGCATCAAGCATGCTTACCTATTAATACATGATATTCCCACCAGTACATAACTACGTGATGTGCCGTATAAACTCTACACCACAGTTTCGATATTCCTATAAATTTGAAAGCTTGAAGCAAACAAAAATATTTTGCTCGCCCCGGAGGCAAACCATAATTACATTACACATTGAACATAATCATTACTTAATTTGGATAAGTCCATGCAATTCAAAATTGAAAGCATGGAATTTTCAGCCCATTTCGATTACATGACTTTATTTAGTGTTACGTATACAACATGTAATAAACAGAGCAAAACAGTCACGTTTAATGTATTCTTATAGATCACGTAAAATGAACAATGTTCGCGCCCCCTCTGACCCAACATCCTGGTTACGTCTATGTAAGATGTAAAACATGGTAATTTATTTCATTATAGCTGGAAAAAATAGAAAATATATTTTACAGAAATAAGTAAATACAATTCAAACAAGTGTCTAGAATTTTAATAAATACGCCATTATTTTGTGGCCATGGAAACAAAATGGCCGTCATTTTCATCAAATATTTAAATGCTCATAACTTTCTCATTTTTAAGTCGATTTTGAAAATTATTTCACTTTTTAAATGATTAAAGAATACGCAGCAGATGGAGTTATCTTCAAAACAACATTGCCTTTCACTTTAAATTTGCTCATGGACAACAATAAAATGTTACCAATTATTATCATTATTATTGTTAATGAGGTGCTCTTATCGGTATATCAATATGCTTCGTAAATTGTCTTAAAGTACGAGTCATTTTAATAAAAATGAATATACAATTGCTAATGACTAAAAAAATACATATATATTCTTATCAACATGTTATATGTATATTTATAAAATATTATATTCTTTGATCAACGTGTTATAATATGTACATATACGTGCATATTATATTTTATATTAATTTCAACTCTTTTTGTATATGCATATAGTCAGAATAATAATAAGAGCTAAGCTAAAATATTTATTTTTTTATTTTCCAGAATGTGACAATATTTCGTTATCTGGATTACAAGAGACAAAAATGGGGACGGCAGTCTCAGGACAAATCCAAACAGTATGTTTATCACGATAATACAAAAAAAGAAGGGATATTTCGTCAGCTAAGTTGATGTAAATTAGACATGTTGCAAGACATAATTTTATTGTGTTTTATGACATACATGTATATTATGAAAATAAATATTTCGGCAAATAATGATCGGGTAAACATAAAATTCCAGTCAATTATTTACGACTGTGAGCCCAGACTGTAGTTTAAACGTGAACAAAGATTTATTTCAATGTATTTTTGTTTTACATCAAATGAGTGTTGTCCTAAAAGAATGTGGAAGTGTTGAAATTATATGTACAGAATCAAAGATTTCATCGACTTTGCTCAGTACAATAGTATCAAAATTTTAATTTATAAAGACATTTACAACTACGGTGTAAATTCGTTACACACTCAAGAAAGTCATATCACATATCTGTACAATTTTCACTTGAAACTGCTTTTGGAAGAAAGGCATTCAGTTGTTTGTCATGACCAGCAAGAATTATTCTGACTAAACTGCATCATAAATATTGTTTAGAAAGATCTGAATTAAACTTTGACATTTGTCATTTTGATACTTGCTTAAGGTTCATTCTATTGGAAAAAGAGTGGGTCTGAATAATTTAGATTTGCGAGTTTGTTACTGAACAAAACATATAAAAAGTATATACGAATGTATTTGCTTTGGAACGAAGGTTACGACCAGATAGTCAAAGTACGACTACGACTCTTATAAGTCGTACGATGACAAATTTGATAACAAAATTGGTCATGTTCTTATTTTTTCAAAATCAAGGGCTGCTTCAGTGTACATGCGGAGTCCATTTAACATGTATTAGTACACACAGTCAGACAAAACATATATCTAGTTACTGTCACACTTAAAAATTACCCCACTTCTTTTTAAAAGGCTGACAATTTTCGCTTAAAAATATACTTTAGAATGCTTCAAACGATTGTTTTCATCGTCGTTTGTTGACATGACCGACTACTTTCCAGTTGCTATAAATACGAATATTTCACGGAGAAATCGTGTCCAATTCCCACCAGATATATAAAGGATAGTTCTTCCCGCCGTTTACTTTAAAGGAGAGTTCTTTATCCCGATGATCATTCTCGACAGTGGATCCAGTAACACTATTCCAATGGTACAGTTAATATGTATTTCAAGAATAATTAACAGGGTTATTTTGCAAAATATCCTACAACCTCAAATGAAATCCAAATCATGTGCTTCATTGAAATATCTTTTTTTTTCAAACGGTCTAATTAATTTAATAAAAGCTTTATCGTTCCAAATTTTGTAATAATTCTTACTTCTAAGAGCATTACCTCTTTTGAACAATATTACTACCAGACTAGTCATTGTCAACCTTCAGTCTGCACGCAGTAGTGATCATTACTCTTCAAAATACATATCGCAGCCATTTAAACAACCAAACCTGATTGAGCTCAGATACATCAAATAAATGCTATCGTGCCAATAACGGCCTTCATTTAGAGGTTTTAGCATGCCTGCAACTTAAGCCTGACAACAGAGCAACTTTATGATCTCCGCCGAAGTCGTCTGAGTTATTTGATGGAGTGCCTTTGTGAACATTTTGCGCACAGTTTAGCACACCTTACGATTTCCACAAATCAATTTCAGTCAACTGGATAGCTTTTTCACAGGAAATGTATTCTACATCTTAAATAACGCTCCAGTTACATGATATTAGGTGAAGCAATTCGGGCACTCCACATTGACCTAAAAGGCCCTAAAAACATAACTAAGGGCAGACCCATATCCAGAAATATTTGATGGGGAGCACCATTTTACAACGTAGGCGTCACCGGCGAGACGCATAGCTCCGAGCGGGAGTAGATGTAGGAGGAGTCCCCTCCGCTCGTGTTTAAAATTTAAAGGCACGGGAAGGGGTACTTCCATCATTTAAGAGGGCCACCCCCATCCCACTCCCACTGGAAAACGTTGAAATATCGGTATGAAATGATGACTTCTGGCTTCTGGTGCATTTTTGTTTTAAATTGTGAGAATATTATTGCCAACTTTGTTTAGTATAGGTCACTTCTCAGCCAGCGCCAACTTGGGCAGGTGAGAGGGGGAGCACGGCCATGTTAAGGGCAAGCTTAACTTTGAAACCCGCTGGTCAAACATATTCATTACTTTGGACGACGTTTTAAGGCCTCCGGGTTTATCTCAGAAAATTTTGAACAACATATCAGAGTAAGTTTGTGAAATACTTATACTTTTTCAACAAACCAGATTATTAAGTTACATTTTTATGTAGAAATGTGCTCAGAATTGAAAATAAAATATTGTGCCAGTAGATGATAAATCAAAATGCACGTTACTTCCATATACATAAAAGCATTAACAATTGTGAGGTTTCAAAGTATTTTGCAAATTAATAGAAAGCAGATTCTTCATGCATGACAAATATTTCTTTTCGCCTAATTCTTGGTATTTCTTCTCTTATTCCCCCAATTTGTGTCTGAAAATATGATTGCACATTTTGTATTATCCATGTAGCCATGTTACAATTTTTATGTATAATCATTATACATAAAAATTGTAACATAATTATTATGCTTAGACAGGTTCTTTTGACTTGATGCATTTTTTTTGTTTCTACCTAATCATTGATGTTTCTTTTTCTCTGATTCTATAAATTTATACGATATTTTGTTGATATGTTGATATTTTCGTGCATGACCATGCTTCATTCTGACCCTTGTCAGCTATGCAGAAGTATCCTCTCTTTGGCTTACTTACATACATCGTTTCTTTTTCATACAGATATACTGTATATACTGTATATATAAACTATTGACATTTACCTTTCCGAACTGTTGGTCGCCATCATGCATTCCTTGCCGAATAAGAAATGTGCGCGCCGAGCACAGGTTCCCACAGTTTACAAATCTAAGTCATAAGTTTAATTGCTGTCTGGTAATTCTTTATTACAAGCTGTTCGCATCCACCTAAAACAAGGCGAGTTGTTACTGATTTACATCCATTAACATTATCTACATTACACCTTGTTAAATATTTTTCTTTATTCATTCTTACTAGTAATTTCATTAACGGCCACATTGTCTTCCTAAAACATATTGCACAAGAAACCCAGTCAGAATGTTAGAACTCCTGAAATTGATGTCAGATTGCTTAGCTGGAATCAGAACTTAGCTAGGTATCCAGTCCAAGACATTGTGAAACCTTCATTACACTATACAATGTCGCATTTTCAGATCAAAATGAAACCTGGTATAAACGTCCCAGATCAGTACAAATCATTGAAAAATATGAATAATGCATTAGTCTGTTCCTACTCGAACTTCATGGAACCTGAACAAAAAATGTTTGTCCTCTTATGAAAGCATTTTAATTTAAATACTGAATCACCGGCGTTTTAAAATCAATGGTAGATGATTTCAAAGGAAAACCTTGTTAACAGTCAAGAATTAACATTTTTGGACTAAGTTATAATATGTAGGTCAAAAAGTTTGTATTTCTAAAGTCTAGGTAAGTTTAAAACTGGCTCACCTGTATCTTGAACTTGGTAAGTATGTCAAATAACAAACAGGAAGCTCTGTTAACACTATAGAGGCCACAAATTAAACTGAAACTTCAGAATTTGTGTAACAAATATCAAGTCATAGATTTAAAATGTGTCATTTTCATTGAATATTAGGTCATTAGGAGAAATAATGTAGGAAATTTTGTAAACACTTTTATAGGGCCTCATTGTTTCACTAGACTAACTGTATGTAAAATTCAGTGTCTTACATCAAATAATTTAGAATGCAAGTTTTATGTTACTACGGTGAGGTATAAAGTTTTCATTTTGTACCACCATTGTTTTTGCTCGAAAGAAGAACGCCGCAGCTTTTCTGGGTTTTATGAGACCTTCAAATGCAAATTGGTTTGATGTTCGTGCCAGCTTATATACATTTATATCATAATTATATCATTAACGTTGACAAATTTCGCATTAAAACTTGGCCAGTAAATGATAATTAGAATTGCTGGCGACTTCAAATCACTTGCCCCTCATCGATGTGGGTTCGAGCCCAGCTCAGGGCGTTGAATTCTTCATGTAAGGAAGCCAGCCATCTGGCTCACGGAAGGCCGGTGGCTCTTCCCAGGTGCACGCTCGTGATGAAATAATGCACGGAGGGGCACCTGGCGTCTTCCTCCACCATCAATGATGGAAAGTCGCCATATAACCTATAATTGTGTCAGTGTGACGTTAAACCCAACAAAATGGTTTAATAAATTTATGTAATCTCAAATTTTCTAGCGATGGCAAGCTTAAGTATGCAAATGCTGAAAAATAATTTACCTCTATCAATCAGAATTAAATTAATGTGTTGTCTAATTACTTATGTAAACACATAATTTTGACACCGATCATTACAGGATTACAGAGAATATTCAACATCGCTACCAAGTAATTCAACATTTTATACACAGGATACGGATTCTGTAAGTATATATATATTTCAGTCTATTCAAAAGAATGTGTCAAATGAATTTTATTTCTTTTTCGAGGCAATTTCATCCAATGATCTTTTTCTTTAATTAAAAGATCATGCACTCTCTCATAGGCAGCCACAATATGAACAAAAAAAATCCGGGAAGTAGATCCCTCGGAAGCACCGAGAACAAGGCAAACAGTGAAAATTGCAGACTCGGCTTGATTGAGTCTGTTCATGAGCAGTTGACTTAAGAAATAATTGAAACTGAAAAATACTTTTGAAATCTTAACAGCGGATTTTTTGGTAGATTTAAATAAGTTTTCTTCCATTTAAAATAAATAATGTTGGTGGGGTAATTATGTCAACTTGTAAAAATGAAAGAGATCTGTTTGTGACATTTATGCTTATATAATACTGATATCACCTTGTATTCATAGTAACCTGTAACAGTTGAAAATCCCTTTGAAATTAAGTTGGATATTATATGTACCACCATTTTTTCAATACTGACTGTTTTCAAAAAATGCCCTATAAAATTAAAACGAGTTCGATGCCCTGTATTCTTTCTTCTCTTGTTTGTCTAATTTTCTTCAAGCTCATGGAGTATGAAACAAATTGTAACGGTAGAATACAACGTTCCTCCATCCTTAAGCGAAATCTGTCTTTGATTTTCTTACACACCAAGTGTATAGAGCGTTCACACATTTCAGGCGAACTTTTTTCCCTCTCAAAAATTAATAAAATGTTGGTACTGCAAAATGAAAAGTGGTACAAACTTATTGGCATGTGATTTTGGCAAGAAATGCTAATAAATAACTAATAATATTCTGCAAAAGAGTGTTAACCGTTGCATCTGTCCGTCTGTCATATTTCGTGTCCGGATCACAGCTTAATAACCATTCAAGGTATTGCTTTTAAACTTAGCTTATTGGTAAATTGCAATGAAACGATGTGCAGAGGCCATGAAGCTGATCAGTAGGATCAATGTCAAGGTCAAGGTCAAATTTGATCATTTTATTTCTTGTCCGGGGCATAACGTAGTAACTGTCCAAGGTTTTGACTTAAAAAAAAACTCAGCATACAGATAAGTTATGAGGAGATGATGTACAGGGCAAATTAACCAGGGACCGCTATCTCGAAAACTTATTCGTATCGAAAGTTAAGGTATGGTTTACGATAAACCTATGGTAAGACTAAGGTAGAATTATATCTCCAAACATCTCTTAACGCCTTCGTAAAGCGTTCGTAACTTTAGATATTGTCAGCTAGTTACGATGTCGTAAGTCATAGATATTCCATTTAATTACGTCATTTTCGGCCATTTGCACGTGTACCTGATAGCCCACAAGCTGTCTATTGCTAAAGAACATGGAAAATATGTCCACATTAAGTGAATATTATCCCATGTCTACTACAAAGTATTTACATTTCAGAATAAAATGAAAACAATTGTTTGATACTTATTCAGCGATGACTTCTATAATTTTAGACATGCCTATTAGCTTTGCGCTCGACTTAAACTCTAAGCTTTTGGTCACATATACCAAGTTTTATAACCAGTGTACAGTATTTTTCTAAGGTATTAAATGAGGGGATTGTATATATAACATTACTATTCAAAAAACCTTTCTAAACTGTAGGAACAATAGTACTAAATAGGTAATCAAGAAGCACTTCCGGGCTAGTCGTGTTTTATTAAGCCCTGTTTCTGTTTTTATTTCATTATGGATCTATATTGACATTTTTTTGATATTTCTAATGTGTTCATACCTACATTTTAGCTGTCAGTTTGGAAGATATTCCATAGTCTTGACCCGCCAGACAAAACATTCTCTCTTAGAAGATACATGGTTCCTACCTTTTGGTGTTTTGTTGTTGTTGTTGTTTGTAGGTCGTTTAAGAACGTAAGGCTACTAATTCGTTTTTTAAATGGTCCTGGCTATGGACTACGGCTCTTGAAAGTCCGTTAAGTTGATATAGAACATATAGCAAAATAATTTACTATTGTATACCCGCAGGAGTATTTTCAAAACAATCTACTGTACTGTACCGATAAGGGAAAGAACACTGCTGGAGTTTCCAAGATAGCAGGTCAAACTTGAAAACAAAATTGAGTTCCACGCCGTTTTTCTATGGAACAATTAGTCAGTTAACTGCATTAGTATTCCTGTGTTAAGCTGTTCTCCACTAATGGAGAATGAATGAACTTAGATGTATTGTCTTTAGCCGATCGTCACAGAGAACATGAACGCCTCACCCGTATTCGAACTTACTTTGAGGTCTTGTTTATTCTACCTCTTAAATGCAAAGAAAATCTCCTATATAAGTGACCCCTCCCCTTAAAAGCCAGACATTTTAATCCCCAATAAACAGGATCCTGTCTGGTCCAGTCTGATAAGGGTCCATAAAACGCCTGTAGATTGACATGTGGTCCATGTCAGAGGATCATAAATTTTATTGATATGTACAGATAATTGGTTATTTCCAGTGTTATACACTTCACTAGTTGAAATGCAGCTTTTTTCAGATTATACACAAAATTATTTTAATTGATAATATACTAATTTTAATTGCTCACTCTTGTTGAGTAATGTCCTGACCAATTAAATTATAATTCTTACACCAAGACAGTTCTCACCATTTTAGAAAACTCTCACCTTTTTTTTAATGAAAAATGAAATAAATATTTTAAAACTCAGTAACAGAAACGATGAACATTTTTTTTTTCAATTATTGATTAATTATGTTTTTTTTTATCTAAGTAACAAAATAAAAACAGAAAAATTGAATATTTCTAGATTTTATTAGAAATTAAAGAAGCACTCAGTTGCATTTTAAATAAATGATAAAAATACGGACCTTCATAATAAAATCCAGCAATAAACAGATATCAGTGTTCAAAATACACATGATTTATTTATACATAAATTATTCATTATTTTTAAAAAGGTGCCTGAATGCATTTTCTTTTATCTATTTATTTTATTTTTAAATTAAGCAATAATGGGATATAATTGTTTTAAAGCTTGATTAATTTAAAAATAGATATGCTGTTGTACTTTATCAGTTTGTTTGTTTAGTCCCAATTTAATCAGGCTTTCTAATCTCTTTATAAAAGTGAGAACTGGTTTGCTATAAATGTGAAAATATCACATGCAATCTATGTACTGCAGAGTAGCTATACAGTAGCTTAATATGATAACAGAAGCAAGTCTATCAATCGTCCAGTCTTGTATATTGGCTCTTACCGCCAATACGCAGACCATAGGCCATATACCTTGCATACCAGAATCAGTGTCTTTAAGCTAGCTGTGCGGGGATATGCGTACTGAGTTGAATATAATCAAAGCGCTCAAAGCGCTGATGGTGGCTGCTAATCAATGTTTAAAATATTACAAAGAAAGTGACAACTGAGGAGTTGTTAATATAAACTATAAGAACTTTTTTTTTGCATTTTTTTAATATTCGGCTTTGGTTTCAAAATTAATCCTTTTTCACTGCCAGTCATTTTTACTTACACACTGATTCAGTCTTTAACGAATAGTTTTGATTATTTGTGAGGAAAACGACAACATAAATTACATCGAAAATGTTTTACTATGAATAAATAATATAAGCTTTTCCTCCAAAACATTCAGCTTTTAAGATTTCTTTTTAAAGCTTTTGGGCAGTGTCTGTCATGAATTATTATACACACTGATTTAGTCCGTATCAGATAGCTGTGGTTTTCATGAGACTTTTGTGAAAGAAAACAACACAAACATGCACCACAGATGCACCTCAGAATGTCAGTTCTGCAGCTAGTGTATTTTACAGGTGCGTTAATTATCACTCCTTGACACTCCTTGGCAAAAATGCTGGACATTAAGTCAGACAAACTTACAACTTTAGTCAGACCGAGAAAAAAGTCGAAAATATGTAACTGGCGAAACGAAACCGTTTTACTTTTTATACATATATTTGTATCCAGATATATTGAGACGCACCATGAGAAAACCAGCATAGTGCGTTAGCAAACAGCAAGGATTCTGACCAGAGTGGTGTATGGATCCGCAGTTTGATTTGGGCCCATGCTGGTCACAAATGCACTATGTTGTTTTTCTCATGGTGCGACTCGAATGAATTTAGCTGAAGTGAGCAGAATCTGTCTTAAAACAATTCAATTTTTAAGTTGGTCAAAACTGTTATCCGACGACTTGCTACAGTCTGACACATTGCCTTTTCAAAAAGGCGAGTATTAGTATCATCGCTGCGCCCACTTTCATGGGCTTACAAGTTGATGAAATCGTGATACAGTAGCACTAAATAAATTTGCATATTTGTATTCATACACGTTGTTGTTTTAATTAAAACGTTTACCTCAGTTTGTATTGATTTTAGTCGCCGAATTTACATTATAAATGGTATTAAGGCATATATTGTAGCTTTTCAAATTATGCACGTTGTGTAGATAATTGTTTACCTAGAAAGCTTGGAACTATTTTTGGTTGTGTTGCTAGGATGGTCTTAAGAACTGACAAGATTTTTCAAACGGAGTATTCTTTTTGACACTGGTGGCAGCTAGCAGCCACCAAAAATCAATATTTCTTCAATCTGCACAGACGTTTCAGTCTGTTTGTAAGCATGATACTTTCTCAGAAGGCGACTCTAATTATGAAATTTACCGAAGATGTGGTTCTTTGTTACTATTCTTATATTGTCTTGCACAATGCACTTCCTTTCGTTGTTAGGAATTCTAGTTTTGGTCAGTTCAGAAAACGGCAACAGAAACACAATTCACTCTCACCAGTTATTACAGTACACGGGCTAAATGTCTAAGATTCCGGTAATTCCGTGAGAAGAAACTAAAGCCATATTTGCGATATACGTACCTGAAAGGATATGAAATATGTATTTCCATAAAGACAACGTGTATCATACTGCGATAGAGTTCCAATGTGATTTTTAGTGAATTGGCTGTAATGTTTGCGTTTGTTCCAACACCATTTTGATGAATATTATCCGTCGGTAAATATTACAACAGTAACTGTGGTAAAAGCTAACCTTTAGTAGTAATTTGTAAATTCTTATCATATTAAAATACCGTCAGTGCCAATAACCAACACTTACTACTACAGTTTGATTCGGACGCATTGTCCTAACCATTTCAAATGCCATGCAAAACTGACAAACCGTTAAACTGGTAGCTCGCATGAACAAACGGACAGGGGTTAATGCATTCTAAAGAGGATTTCCATCGCTGTGAAAAAGAAACAACAACAAAATAAACTATACGTTTTTATCTATAAAAACAGACTAAAAGCACTAAATTAAACCATCCATATGAAATAAATTCATGTTCGTTAACACGAACGAACGGAATGACAACTTTAATAAATATATTCACGCCAGTTTCAGCTTGGTACAAACAGATTCACCTTAAGATAGGTAGAAATACTTAAGCAACTAGACGCTACGAGAACGCTAAGGGGTGGATTTCTTACCCTTAATTTACGAGGACATTTACGAAGTGTCGTAATAACGAGGCTTTTGAGACAGAGGAAATTTCCGATACGAATAACTTGCGTACCGAATAACACAAAATTTTAGGTACATTAGGGATAGTGGCCCCTGGTCAGTAAGTCAGAGGTAAAGGTTACAAATCGAGCTCAAAATTGCACTATTCTAGAAATAGTCTTTGGCCGTTTTTAGCAGTTTGCATACTCGTGAAACTAGCAAAAACAAATGTTCAATTTAGCTGTTCATTACATTAAGTATCATTGTGAATTTATACAATATCTTTCAATTAATTACGTGTATTTTATGATCAATGGAGATATGAAAAATATTATTTTTTAATGTCATCAGATTAAGTCTTTCTTATCATAGCAAATACAAGTATGAAAGGATATTAATTAAACGCTACTTTGGAGCAAAAACCTAATAAGGGTTTGAACTGAGATTTCGCACTAAACAAATATTATGTGAGGTTAAACCATTTTATGCAATTTTATCAGTCATCATTTTTGGGACCTAATATTCAATATATTTTTCAGCTGATGTACATAACTATTTTTAAGCCAAAGATGTAAAAAGAGTACTTTTTTTGTAAAATTTGAAGTAACCGTAACTGCGCTAAGGTGACGATATATGCAAATGTCGAGCCAATATGAATGTGTAGTATAAAACTAACCTTATGGGATAATCGACTTGCCATAGAATATGCAGGCTAATTTGTATTGGTATGCGCTTTACCGTAAAACTGGTCCCAATCAGTTAAAAAGACTAAAATGTCTCTGCTAATTTTTGAGACACTTGATCTTAGTAAACATGCAAATGTTGAACCAGTACGAATGTGTAGTACAATTAGAATCAGTTGTAAAGCATCATCGAAACTAATCTTATGAGTTAGTAGGTGTGCTGTGGAATATGTAAGCTGGTTTGTACTGCTAGGCGCTTTGAAGTAATTGGTCTGGTATATTGTGGTGGTGATTTATTCGTATCAATACTCACCATCATATGTACAGTAGTAGTGAGTATTTATACGAACCAGTCAGAATTGAAAATGCATGAATACTTTTTCTGACTTTTGTCAATTTCTGTCCTGTTTACTTTAGTAATTTTGTAAGTTAGTTCAGACTTATTTCTTTGTGTATATAATAAAGAAGGAAACCATGGAATAAAGGACACGTGACACACCAGGTGTAGTTTTGCATTATTGCTAAAAACAGTTTTCTGTTTACTTTCAGGTAGACAATGGAGGAAACGACTATTTTGGTAAAAGTCTTTTGTTGATACGTTATTTATAGGAGTTTCATTCTTTTAATATTACTTATCCCGATTCCATGAAAGACATATTGCTTTTTGGGTTTATTTTGACTGCTTTCTCTATGTTTGTCCGTCTGTCTTCAGATTGCACGTCTGCGCTTCAAATCTAGATGAATTTCGGTTTAACTTCACAGGAGTGATTTGTGAAAAGACTTATTGTCCGTCTGGACTTATTCTCATATATTAGTAAATGACTTTGAATTTTTTCTCATAAGAATGATCAGTAGCAAGTCTAGTTACGCATATTCTAAGGCCTTTATCGTTGAATGATATTTCACCGAGTTATGTTCTTTCGATTTTTTTATATATAGTCTATGTAGAGGATATTGTGTGCTCTTCATATCTAAATCCTGTCCTTGAAATTCAGTATGTATCACAGAAGCTTTTGGTATGTAGCCGTATTGTCCATATCGCTGACATATCCCTCTCGGCATTGAGTTACGGACCCTTTATGGCTATTTCTGGATTATATTTGTCCAGCTTTATACTGTACTGTTTGTAGAATGTCAGTAAACCTCATAGGAGTGATCAGATGTAAGCCGAGTTGCACATGTACTGTGAATTATGACCATCTGATTTTATACATTCTTTGAGAGATTCAAAATCTCTAGTTTGATGCCAATGAAAGAACTACAGAAATACATGGTCTTGAAACTGGTTGTACAGGTATTGAAACTGGTTGTACATTTTTGTACGTTGTTCCGCTCAGTAGTATTTTATTGAGTAATAGCACCTTAAATGCTATTTTTGAACACAATTTTTTTCCCGCACTACTTATATAAGCAGGACTTGAAACTTCAAATCGATGTAGAGTAGCTTGCCTTTTGTGTAAATATTACGGGTTTTGTTAAAATAATTCTCGAACTGTTATTCTTAGATTTCTGTTCATAAATTCTAACTAGAGATGGATGTATATATTTCTTGTCCAAAACGCTTTTCCGTATGTCAAAATAACTTCGCGTATTTGATATTTGTTAACGTTGCTTATTTCGTCATTGTGGAGTTATACCCTTTAAACGTCAATTTTAATACATACTGCACAAACACTGTTGAATGGCCATAATTGAACTACATATGAATGATAAATAAGCCTAATTATGCAAAAATGATAGGGTTTACGCTTGAATTAATTTAATATTTTTAATTATTTTACTTCTACATTCTATTTCATGTACTACTTTATTTAACACTATTTGCTCAAATCTCTGTAGCACTCGAACCTTAATGTTCGCACCAAGCATCGTAGCTCCGTGTACTAATGGGGTAATAAGACTTCATTTTAAAACAATATTTTTGATGTCTATCTGGCGTCCTTCTAACAAGAACCAATATAGCTACCATACATTCACAATTGTGGCTCGAAAACCCAAATACAGCTACGATTAACTAGTTACATAATCATATACCTTAACTAAAGTATAAACAAATAGGCATAGGACAGAATCATTTAATCCAGACTAAATAACAAGAAGCGGACAATATAACCGGAAGCGTACACAATAACCAGTAATTTGATATTTTGTTAGTTTTGGACTTAACGCCGTTTTTCAACAGTATTCGATCATGTAACGACGGGCAGTTAACCTAACCAGTGTTCCTGGATTCTTTACTAGTACAAACCTGTTCTCCTCAAGTAACTGCCAACTTCCCCACATGAATATCAGAGGTGGAGGACGAATGATTTCAAACACAATGTCTGTTATCAAATCGTCACGGAAAGCATACGCCCCGCCCGAGGATCGAACTCGCGACCCCGCGATCCTAGACCAACACTCTCCCTACTGAACTAAGCGGGCGGGCTGGTAACTTGACAGACGAGGATAATTGACGTCATTATTACGTCATTTTACCCTGTATCGTTGCGTTAAAATTAGTTTACGTTGATACTTTGCTTGATTAGCTGTGTGAAGTTGGCTAAACAAACGACATACGACATACGACATTCGAAAATTTTGAATGTCGTCCAGTGCGCGACATACGACATACGACATTCGAAAATTTTGAATGTCGTCCATTGCGCGACATACGACATATGACATTCGAACTTTGACCAAAAAATTTGAATGTCGTTCAGTGAACGACATACGACATTCGAAAATTTTGAATGTCGTCCATTGCGCGACATACGACATACGACATTCGAACTTTGACAAAAAAAAATTGAATGTCGTTCAGTGCGCGACATACGACATTCGAACTTTGACCAAAAAATTTGAATGTCGTTCAGTGCACGACTTACGACATGCGACATTCGAAAAAAGTTGAATGTCGTGCAAAAAACGACATTGGACATACGACATTCGAACATTTGAATGTCGTACAGTGCGCGACATACGACATTCGAAAAAGAAAGATTTTGTCATTTTTGTCACAAACTTTCTGATTTTGTCATTCTCTATCAAAACAGGTTTTTATTTGCAGTTATTTATCCAAAATTACTATTTTATAAGCACTTTTGTCTTATTTTACGAGTAATAGTTAAAGCCAAAAATGGCAAAGTTAAGCAAATGCTCCCGGCGGCGTGCCCGTCGGTGAAGCAAATTGTTTTTATATTCGATTAGACAATATTTGTAACTACTTATTGAAAAACATTTTAGTTTCATATCTTTCTTTTAACGCTTGTTATGGCCATCAAGTGGTTCTTAGGGAAGGTTCGAGAGTTTGCGTAGCTTGTAAGACAAAATTAAAAACAAGAGATACATGTATGTAAGTTGTAAATGGGCTTTTATTTAAGCCGGTATCAAAAACATGAAATATAAAATATCAAAATACATTTAATTTGTTGACTAGAATTGTTAAAACATTGATCATATAAATTTTATTTTATCTGGGAAATAAAATTCCGCCGAATACCAAGTATAAAACACATCCAATTCGTTGACTAGAATTATTTAAACTGAGATCATATAAATTTAGGAAATTAATGTTCTGTTCAGCTAACTTAAACAATGAATAAAATATTGATGACAATCAAGTATGAGTGAGAATAAACATAATACTGACAGTAAAACAAATCAGGAATTGTAAAACAAAATGAATATGGAATCTTACAATTGATCACTTTGGCATATAAACAGCAGCAAACCGTGGTGGAGGAATTGGAGGTGGAGGTTAAACGAATTCTAACAAGTAAAGTATGTAAATATTCTGCGAAAGAAATAAGAAAGCTTTCTTCTTTGTTTAACGTGAAAGTAGTTTGTGCGCATGCGCATCTAGTTTTAGATTATCACGTATGAAACAGTTAACTGCTACTTAAGTATACGGCCAACGGCCAACGGCCGTATAAAATAAAATGGAACCATCTCGTCCATAAAACATTTTATACTAATAAAATACATTTACAATAAAATGAAATCAATTAATTTTTCAAAAAAATGCGACCAGGATAAGCGTTATATGGTCTCTTTAGAAAGTTCTCAGATCGGACAGAC
Organism: Mercenaria mercenaria; assembly: GCF_021730395.1. Taxonomy (NCBI): domain Eukaryota; kingdom Metazoa; phylum Mollusca; class Bivalvia; order Venerida; family Veneridae; genus Mercenaria; species Mercenaria mercenaria. The sequence goes on from NC_069375.1 coordinate 68,001,124, forward strand.
GGACAAGACTTACCTTTAGTTATTTATTTCCATAGAGATGATTGATATTCACCAAAGCGTGGTACGTAAAAGTCTTAGTTGATGTGAAATACTTGTTGTTAGAAAATAAGGTTTATTTTCGTGCATGTTTTTGCTTTTTGACATCATGGCACCCATGTTTGAGCCCGGTGCTTTACCTTTATGAAACAGTTCTTGAAAAGTTCTACAAATAAACGTTACTTTTATTAAGATATCTTAAAACACTTTTGTCCTATTATTTCATTGAAAATGACCAATCTTTGAAACAAAAATATTAACAACATTTGACCTAACTTACCTCGACATGCGAAAATTCCGCGATATTTGTGCGATAGACTGTCGTATGTCATTGTTCGTTGTCGTGTGTCGCGTTAAATGTCGTGAGTCGTGGTTAAGCATTTAAGTCAGCAGTGGACAATTCCACGACAATTGCACGATATGATGTCGAGTGTTGTTATACATTGTCGTGTGTCGCATTGAATGTCGTGTGTCGCGTTTTTAGGGCGACAAACGACAATCAACCCGACACACGACACGACACACGACATTCAACGCGGCACACGGAACGACGATCGACAATGAACAACTACACTCAGATTTTGCTGCAACATTTTTTTGCCAAAATCTAGAGTGACAATAAAACATTCAATTTTTTTTGTCAAAGTTCGAATGTCGTATGTCCAATGTCGTTTTCTGCACGACATTCAACTTTTTTCGAATGTCGTATTTCGCACACTGAACAACATTCATTTTTTTTTGCCAAAGTTCGAATGTTGTATGTCCAATGTCGTTTTCTGCACGACATTCAACTTTTTTTGAATGTCGTATGTCGTGCACTGAACGACATTCACATTTTTTGGTCGAAGTTCGAATGTCGTATGTCCAGTGTCGTTTTTTGCACGACATTCAACTTTTGTCGAATGTCGTATGTCGCACACTGAACGACATTCAACTTTTTTTGTCAAAGTTTGAATGTCGTATGTCCAATGTCGTTTTTTGCACGACATTCAACATTTTTCTAATGTGGTATGTCGTGCATTGAACGACATTCAATTTTTTTGGTCAAAGTTCGAATGTCGTATGTCGCGCAATGGACGACATTCAAAATTTTCGAATGTCGTATGTCGCGCACTGAGCGACATTCAAATTTTTTTAGTCAAAGTTCGAATGTCGTATGTCCAATGTCGTATTTTGCACAACATTCAACTTTTCTCGAATGTCGTATGTCGTATGTCATGCAATGAACGACATTCATTCTTTTTTGTCAAAGATCGAATGTCGTATGTCGTATGTCGCGGAATGGACGACATTCAAAATTTTCGAATGTCGTATGTCGTATCTCGTGGACTGAACGACATTCAATATTTGTTGTCAAAGTTCGAATGTCGTATGTCCAATGTCGTTTATTGCACGACATTCAACTTTTCTCGAATGTCGTAGGTCGTATGTCGTGCACTGAACGACATTCAAATTTTTTGGTCAAAGTTCGAATGTCGTATGTCGTATGTCGCGCAATGAACGACATTCAAAACTTTCGAATGTCGTATGTCGCGCAATGAACGACATTCAAAATTTTCGAATCCCGTATGTCGTATGACGCGCACTGAACGACATTCAATTTTTTTTGTCAAAGTTCGAATGTCGTATGTCGCGCAATGGACGACATTCAAATTTTTCGAATGTCGTATATCGCACACTGAACGACATTCAATTTCTTTTGGTCAAAGTTCGAATGTCGTATGTCCAATATCGTTTTTTGCACGACATTCAACTTTTTTCGAATGTCGTATGTCGTATATCGTGCACTGAACAACATTCAAATTTTTTTGGTCAAAGTTCGAATGTCGTATGTCGTATGTCGCACAATGGACGACATTCAAAATTTTCGAATGTCCTATGTCGTATGTCGCGCACTGAACGACATTCAAATTTTAGTGTCAAAGTTCGAATGTCGTATGTCGTATGTCGCGCAATGGACGACATTCAAAATTTTCGAATGTCGTATGTCGTATGTCGCGCAATGGACGACATTCAAAATTTTCGAATGTCGTATGTTGTATGTCGCACAATGGACGACATTCAAAATTTTCGAATGTCGTATGTCGCGCACTGAACGACATTCAATCTTTTTTGTCAAAGTTCGAATGTCGTATGTCGTATGTCGCGCAATGGACGACATTCAACTTTTTTCGAATGTCGTATGTCGTGTGTCGTGCACTGAACAACATTCAAATTTTTTGGTCAAAGTTCGAATTTCGTATGTCGTATGTCGAGCAATGAACGACATTCAATGTTTTCGAATTTCGTATGTCGTATGTCACGCAATGAACGACATTCAAAATTTTCGAATGTCGTATGTCGCGCAATGAACGACATTCAAAATTTTCAAATGTCGTATGTCGCGCAATGAACGACATTCAAAATTTTCGAATGTCGTATGTCGTTTGTTTAGACAACTTCACACCGCTGATAGATGCCATATTTGTCACCTGAACCTTGTCAATATGTTAAAATAGCCTTGCCTTGTTAACACTTTTGCGGCCACATTTCCTACCTAATCTAAATACAAATTTGTCAGAAGTATTGTCTGCATAAAAGTAAATTAAATATCAAATAAGGTCATCTCAGGGTCAAAAAGTTGGTAACTAGAATCATAGAACAAAACTTGCTAATACTTGCCTAATTTGTTTAATGAATTTTATCAAAGAAACGATCAGAGTAATTGCCTTTTTATAAAATCTAGGTTTCCATGGTCAGAATAATTTGCTTTATTAAATCTAGCATTACTTTTAGTGTGGGTCGTCTAAGTTCACAAACTAGGTTCCTATGTCAAAACATTTTAACATTGTTCAGATTATATATATCAGAATGTATGTCGTTTTAAAATGCAGGTCTAGTTTGAGACTTTGTCATCTCGGGTCAAAAAATGTTTCACTAAGACGAATCACTGGCTAACCTTGGTGACAATTTTGAGGCTTTGTATTCCATCTGAGATATATGAACTTCACTACAAATTTTCATCTTTATTAATCGAGTTCAAATTTGAGACTGTGACAGCGGGGATAAAAAAGGTTACTAAGCCAAATAATAGGAAACAAACTTGTCAACACTCTAGGTATCATATTTCTATTTCATCTTCATCTTCATCAAAAATTGTCAGAATATTTGTCTTTGATCAAATTCTTGGTCACTAAGTCAAAACGTAGAAAAGATTTGTTTACACGCAAGTGGCAGCATTTTCAACTTGATTTAGGTGAAAATTGATCAGAATGTATGTTTTTAAAATATCTTGGTCAAATGTGAAACTGGCTTGTCTGTGTTCATAAATTGGTCGTTATGTTAAATAGTTGACAAAAAGACTTATTATCACATATTTTCTACGTTATCTATATGAGTGCCAGAATGTTTGCCGCAATGAAATCAATGCCAGTTGTAAAACTGGTTTACGTTGGTATAAATGTTATGTCACTAGTTAAGGTAATAGAAAAAAAACATTTACATTAAAATAATATCTTTGAATGTTTTCTTGTCAATATAGGTTCATACTAAAACAATTGTCATATTCTATGATATAGTTTGTCATGAGATATACAAGTATTCAATGACTAAAACTGTCCATGTCAGTCAAGGTGAACGACTACGGGTTATCATTTTCCTCTTCTTATTTGTAGAACGAAGTCATGAGGACATTACATGTAAGAATTTCGATACACAGTATGTCCCGAATGAATTTGAAAACGATCCTTATTTATTAGACCTTTACCGTAAAGCAATATGTCAAGGTGAAGAAACAGACTCTACCGTCAGAGTAAATGTTGTTGGTAACTTCGCTCAAGGGAAAACATCATTGACGAAACGACTTTGTATGCAAAACACTGAGGGTGTCGAAAGCACAAATAGTGTTGAAATAAATCACTGCAAATATGAACACATTGATGACAATGTTGTTTTCTATACAAAAGATACAGAGGAGGATGGAAATGAAGTTATAAACCGTATTGTCTCAGTCGCACAATCAGAAAAAGAGAAACAGGTTTATATGCAGGCAGATCAACCACAGACCAGTTATGGTCAGGGTTATGTTTTCCAAGAACCTTTACCAGAAGCGTTACCATCTGCAAGTAATGCCAACTATGTAAACATATTTTTCACAGACGAGACATTGGAAACACACAACAGAGATCTTGAGCGTTCAATGCCAATGCTTGACACAAGTCCAGAGTTACCAAGGAATTTGGATAAAGGATATGTCAATTCTATACAGAAAAAAGGAAAGAAGGATATCGGAATACCCACTCTAACACGAGATGAACAAAAGGCATTTTCAAGGCTTCTTGAATTAAATCCAAATAAAAACAACATAAGCAGAGATCTTGAAATCTGGGATTTCGGGGGCCAGTATATTTTCTACGCGACACATACTTTATTTCATAGTAGGCGTGCAGTATATCTGTTGGTATTTGATTTAACAACTCCATTAGACAAAATCGTAAGGGACATGGAGTATCCTGATGAAAACAGAGACAAAAACATGGAACAGTACGCAAGATTTTGGATGAATTCAATACATACGTATGTTGGATCTGAAGATGCTTCAGAACCTCCAGTAATTCTGGTGGGAACACATAAAGACAAATTAAAAGGAGATGAACGCACAAAGCAACGATTTAAAGAGGAATATTTTGAGAAAGTTAGGGAATTGTTTGAAGACTCAGTAATGATTAATCACATTCAGCCGGCAGATTTTGCAGTTGATAACACTCGTCCTGAAGATACTGATATTTTGGAATTACGCAATGAGATCATACGTGTTGGAGCAAAGTATGCAAAAGCCAAAACCATTCCAGCCAGGTGGATACCATTAGAAAGAGCATTAAACAGAATCAGAAATGAGAAGATAATATCATTTGCCAAAGTGATGGAAATTGATACAGAAAATGAATTTCCACTGAAGGAAGAGGAACAGGTTAAGTTGTTTTTACATTATCACCATGCGAAAGGAACACTCTTTTACTTTGATGAAGAACCAATCTCTGCCTACGTGGTGCTGGACGCACAATACCTTATTGACGCATTTAAGTGTATCGTTACATCAAGAAGATTTTGCAGAAAGGACCCATCATGTCGACATCTTTGGAATATTTTTACAAGACAGGCGAGGCTAGAAACTGAGCTTATTGAGAAACTTTGGGGTATGGATACGGACAACGATTTTCTCAAACACAAAAGCGAACTTCTAATGTTTTTGCAAAAGCATCTGATCATATCGGAAGCCTCGGTCTATGACGAGGATTCCAAGAAGTCGGAGGGATTAGGCTGGTACGTAGTTCCAAGTTTGCTAAGAGACCACAGTTCTGAAGATACACTGAAGGAATTTCTCACCGGAAGGCATCAATCATCTGTTAGGTTCGTTATGTCATTTTGCGAGTCTCCCCTTGTACAAGTTGTATATCATCGGCTCCTTGCAGCGTTGATAGGAAAATGGCCTGTTGTTCACATGGCGTCATCACGAAAGAAGACATTACTGTATGAAAATCTAGGAGTATTCAGATTGGATGACTCACATGCTGGAATCGTAGAATTCAAACACAGTGACATTGATTTGCGGGTTCTCAGTCTCTGTCCTTCCTCATATGTTGACCACGAAATCGCTGACAAGTTCCGGCGCTTTTCAGAATCAATAGTAAAAAACGAATTTATGAAATTGCGCAGTTCAGCTATAAAGCCGGAAAACCCTTACACATCATGCTTCAGATGTAACAACAAAAAGCATGGCTTAAGTGGAGGCACAAATAAAATGCCTTTGGAACACATTCGAGGCAAGAAATTGGAACCTTGTCCAGACATGAAGAGCCATGAAATATATCCCAAACAAGCACTATCTGAATGGTTTCGAGACGACAGAGTGAACAAGTTGAAGCCTGATTGTCAGCTAAATGAGAAACAGCTTAGTAAGATCTCTCAAACAGTGGGAAACAATTGGGAATTGCTAGGTTCGGAACTAGGACTAAGCGATGTACAACTCCAGCGAATAGCAATGGACTATCAAACTTCCGATATGAAAATCTATAAGATGCTCTTAAAATGGAGAGAAACTAAAGAAGAAGGGGCAACCCTAAATACACTCCTTCATGCTATGAAAGCTGTAAAAAAAGTTTATATCGAGTGGGATGAGATTCAAAATATCGTTGATGAAATTGAATGTGAGCGACTCTAGACATAATACAGTCCAGAAACAAAAAGGAAAGGAAAAGAAAATAGCAGTACTGGTTGGTGGGATAACTGATTATCCATTTTAGTTCCTAAAATTAAGAGTCACTCTTGGCTAGAAACACTGAAAATATTGTCGAAATCTATCAATAAGTATTTGTTGCATTTACGTTACACTTGATTCTTTTTAAAACATCGCCATGGAAACGTCCGAGAACTTCATATCCAGGCAGGGAACACAAATAATTGATATCGTTTTATAAACAAGTGGAAACCAAATGTGACTTCAGCTATAACTAAATCAAATGATCGGTCATGTAGATATTACCCTGCATTCAGCGGTATCATAAGAGATATACAACATTGATAGACATTGAACGATTGACGGAGAAGAGTATATGTAGATTGCTGATATCACTTAACTGATCAGTTCCTGGTCTATCAAGTGAATGATATACAGGGAAATATTTTTTTTTCATAGAATTGTATTATTTGATTTTATGTTTTATAAAAAAGGTTATACCAAATGAATCTGCATTGGTCAGTTTATAGTACTTATAACATTTATCACGTGTATTGATATTGACATATTATCATATTTTGATTAGCCATATCTTGTTTGCTAAAGTTCCGTAAACACCTGATGAAAAGAAAATTATAATGGAAATTAAAAATGTGTTGACAATTAACTTTTACAACCATTTTTCTCAGAGTTTGAGAAATATATGCGCAAATGTAACATATTTAAATGTTACTAATAGAAGAGTAGACGCGTATCAAATAAATTTAATATCTGCCAAATATCAGATGAAAAATTAATTGTTTAACATTCTTTTCAAAATTCACTGTTTTTGAAAAACACATACCATCTTTTCACTGTTTAAAAGTATACTATTTTTGATTGAAATATATACTCTCACAGTTTCACTCTATTTCACGTTTAAGTGTGCTTGTTCAACAGCACAGTGAATCTAAAGAAATGTACACCAATAGCTCAGAGGCAAACTATTGTTTAATTGAAAACTCACAAGTTGGTTATTTCCTCCTCATTTAAACTAAATTCGCCGTATAAGCCGTGTTAATCAGAAAAAAATAAATAATGTTTGTCGTACAAATTATTTGCTATTTCGCGAATTGTATGAGGATAACACATGAGTATTACGCGCATGGCTGATTTTCACGACTAAATATTCATTCTTACACAATTAAACTCATTTATCTCAGTCATATAAAAGAAAGCTAGTCATCAAAAATAGGCAAACTAAGGAAAATACAGGCTTATATAAAGGGCTTTTAAAGAAGGCAGATCTCCAAATCATTATTCAATAGTTAGACTCGGTGCTTCATATGGGGTTATCCTATACCATGTACAGTTAGGTAACCCAGTAGCATACGTTCAAGCTAATGTCTCAGATTAATCATGGGGTATTCCCAGGAAATCACGGTAAATGATTATGGTGGAAAAGAGAAATGTTAATGATAAGATACATCTCAGATTCCGTACAATTACTTTTAGCTTTAAAAAGAATTTCTATCATTTTCTGTCAGGCTTAACATTTTCCAAGGACATATCAGTATTATCAAAGACAGGATTGTTTACATTTAACTTTTGAACAACAACCAAGTTCAAGTTTCCTTTGCCTTTTTTTATTTCTACTCCTTTACTATTTGGCAGCGAACTGGACGCTTGCCCGTATCAAATATGACTGTCTAAGGCCAAATGATAAAGCCAATATGAAATCATTTAATTAATCACTAGTTTATTAATGAACTTTATAATAATTATAAAAAGAAGCTCTGTCGAGTTTCATAATTAGTGATTAACCATAAGAAGTCACCAGATAGACTATTTCATTTTTTAGGATTCCTGAATGTAAATGTCGACTTAATGTACAGTCAAACTACACTCGGAAAATACTCGATGAGATGTGATAAAAACAAAAACATCAAGTTGCAGTCGAGCGCAAGTCCAAAATTAATTAAACGCAATACCTGGCTAAATTTTACAAGACGGAACGCCACTTGATAGTATACTGAATAATTCGTTTATTAAATCCAACGGCCAAGGAAGTTTGCATTCATCGAAATATCTTCCTAAATTCAGTTATTCCAATAAACAATCTGACTAAAGTACATCTCCGATTTACGCTACGCTTTTGATCTGAAGACGTGCTATTGATAGACTCGTTCTGACGTCCCTTTCGCTGGCCAATCGGAGCCTTGCTTTCAACATTTTGAAAGTGAAAGTAGAAGTTTAAAAATCTATATTTAGCCTGGCTTTTTCATGTTTATAAATCTTATGACGACCACATCATGACTGCGCCCTCGTGTTTTGAGAGGTATCGTATTCATCATAATATTATCATGATATTAATGAGTTTCTTATCTAGTCACCGTTCAGTTCGCATGCGCGGGGAGACATTTCTAGCGTTTTATCTACACCTCAGTAATATTAATATCTGTTAAAACTGTGATACATTAAAAACCCGGTGATAGGCATTAAACACCCGGGGGTAGTAATAAGAACCCTAATGTTAGACAACAGGTCCTAGAAGATTTATATTAGAACACCGTTGATAGGCATTACAACCACGCTGATAGGCATAAGAACCACGGTGATAGATATTAGAACCCCGGTGATAGGCATTAGAACCCCGGTGATAGTAGTAAGAACCACGGTGATAGTCATTCGAACCCCTTTAATAGTAGTAAGAACCCAGGTAATAAACATAAGAACCCCGTTGATAGTCATTAGAACCTCGTTGGTATTTGAAAAGGCTCTGGTAATAGCAGTAAGAACCCCGGTAATAGTAGTAAGAACCCCGGAGATAGCAGTAAGAACACCGGTAATTAGAAGACATTAGAACCCCGGTAACAACCCTAGTGATATTTTAGGAAACCATGCATTGACTATCACCAGTGTTCCTTCAGCTATCACTGGGGTTATAATGCCTATCACCAGGGTTTCTTACTACGATCACTAAGCCCAAATTTCATGAAAATACTTAAGCTTTTTAAATGACCTAAGTACGTTAATTTGCTTACGTTTTCACTTTTCGTAAGCAAATTAACGTGCTTAAGGTTGTACGAGCGGTTTTTTTTTTCAGGATATCCGCCATTTTGAAAAATGTTTCTTCGAATATTGCTTTCTAACAAAAGTTATGACAAAAATTAATGCTAAATAGTTAAAATATGTCTAATAATGTACCATTTAACCAAATAGATTCTACTTTTTGATGTAAGATTTACAATGGGGTAGGGGTAGTTGATTTCAAATATCTATTAAAGTAGTTCAGGTTTGGTTTTAATATTTACCTATGATAAGCTATAATTGAAATAAACGTTTTCAAGATAGATTTTTATATTACCTAGAAAATATAAATTTTAAAAAAGAACAAAAAATACCAAAATTCACCAGTTTTTAACAGTTTTTTCTTAATAAATCCCTTAGATGCACGGTGACCCCAACTTTTTTTCATTTCGTTTTGAAGCATTTGAGTGTTTCATTGAAGCTGCAAATATTTTGAAAATCTTAACGTCAGATTTTTTTTAGATCTAAATACGTTTTTTTCCGTTGAAAATAAAGTGAGTGGGGTAATTATGTCAACATGTAAAACTGAAAGAGATTTGTTAGTGACAATTATGCTTATACAATACTAACATCATCTTACATTCATAGTAACCTGAAGGACTTAAAATCCCTATAACATTAAGTGGGATATTATATGTTTTATAAAGTACCACCATTTTTAAAATTTCACAAAATTCCAGAAATGCTTAAACAATGGGTGAAGAAAATGCCCTATAAAATTAAAACGAGTTGGATGACCAATGTTTTTTCTTCTCTTGTTTGTCTTAGAAACTAATGTTCTTCAAGCTCACGGAGTATGAAAATATTCTTGACGTTAGAAAAAATTCGTTCCTACATCCTTAAGTCAATTAACAAACTTAAGAATCTTCGTAAAATCCGGGCCAGGGCTCTAATATCTGTTGTTGTTGTGTCTATCACCGGGGTTGTAAGCACATCACTTCGATTCTTACTGCTATCACCGGGGTTGTAATGCCTATCACCGGGGTTTTAATATCTATCACTGGGGTTCTAATGTCTATCGAAAGGGTTCTTATGTCTATCGCAAAAGCTCTAATGTCTATCACCAGGGTTGTAATGCCTATCACCAGTGTTGTAATGCCTATCACCGGGGTCCTTTTTTGGTATCACTGGGGTTCTAATGGCTATCACCGTGGTTCTTACTGCTATCTTAGGGGCTCTGTTGCTTGCCACCGGGGTTGAAATATCTATCATCGGGCTTCTTAAAAGTTCTTTCCACTATCACCACGGTTCGAATGTCTATCAAAGGGGATTCTCTCCGCTATTACATGGGTCGTACTATCCATCACTGGGGGTGTAATGACTATCACCGGGTTTCTTATGCCTATCACATGGGTTCATACTGATATCACCGGAGTTCTAATGCCTATCACCGAGGTTCTTACGACAATCAGCAGGGTTCTAATGTCTATCAAGGTGGGTTCTTTCTGCTATTACAGGGATTTAATGTCAATCACTGGGAGTCCAATGAAAATCATCATGGTTTCTAATGCCTATCACCGGTGTTCTTTCTGATATCACCGGGGTTCTTCCTACTATCACCGGGGTTATTACTGCTTTCACTGGGCTTCTAATATCTATCACCAGGATTCTTACTGCTATCACCAGGGTTCTAATGCCTATAACCGGGATTTTACTGCTTTCACTCAGCTTCTAATGCCTATCACTAGGGTTCTTACTGCTATCACCCGGGTCCTTACTGCTATCACCATGGTTGATTCTAATGCCTATCACCGGGGTTCTTACTGCTATCAACGGGGTTCTCATTCCTATCACCGGGGTTCTTAGTGCTATCACCGGTTTTCTAATACCTAGCAATCATCAGGGTTCTTACTGCTACCACCTTGGTTCTAACAGCAGGGTTATAATCACTATAAGTATCAAGGGGGTACTGTTGTCTATCATGATCGCTTTTACGGCTATGACAGTTTTCTTTTTTACTTCTCTAAAGCTCTTCTGTCTCTCACCAGGTTTTTAGGTATAGAGCTATATCGAATTGAAATTAATAAATTAATATCACAGAAGTTTAGATAAAACGCTAGACCTGTCTCCCTGTGCATGCCTACTGAACGGTGCTTATCCCGGTGACAAGATAGGAAACGGATCACTATAATACCTCATTGACGCCATTTTGATGGCTCAGCCAAATGCTTGTTGAAACGAGTCGTCTGATTGGTTCAAATAAAAATAGATTTGCGAAAATAAAAATAGCAATATCGGAAATCCAAATATACAGAAAAGATTAATGTGAATGGGTCATCCTCAGATCTTTGTTTAGAAGATCAAGTACTTTAGTCAGATTGTTAATTAAACTAGCGCTTATATAAATTCAGTCTTCTATTGATTAAATTTATTGTAGGTAATTGGTGCACTAAATGACTTATCATCTGTATCCGTAATCAAATACTATCAGTAAGTTTATTTAGATGTTAACGAAACTTTTAAAAACGTTCAATAAAGAGTCTGTTTGTTCCAAAGAAAAATCCTGATATTGGTTTTCAGCCGAGTTGATGAACCTTTTAAATTTAAGGAATGTGATGCTTGCCCGGGAAATCCTGCAGCAAAATATTGCTGATTATTCTCGTAAAACTTCGACAGTAAGTGCAGTATTACAGTTAACTGATAGAAGTATTTTCGTATGGAGATGATTTGATGTATAAGTCATTTTGTTCGAAGATGAGACTAGTTGTTAATCCGAGAGAGATAAATGCATATTATATTAGTGTATGATTCTATATAGTAAAATAATTGAAAACAATGCAAAGAAACAAACAAAAAATAAATAAATAAGGAACGGGATTTAAATGCATGTAAAGCTATGAACAAAATAAGCATTGTTAGAGTGAGTATTTGTTCAGGTCTTTAGTATAAGTGTGATTTCTTGAGTCTGGTTATATTTTAACATTCAGTCAACAATTCATAAAAGTCCTATATCTACAGAAATATAGCTTTATAAGGTCATCGTATAGCTGACTGATTTATGTGTTTTTCATCTCCAATTATTGATACTCAGACTGTGTAATATATAATCGTCATATTGGTACAATTTTGTTTTTCTCATCATCCACATTGTTAGATGTTCACAACAAGGCATACCTTGTATTTATTTGTTTGTTATATTTTCGATTTTGTTTCGTTTTGGTTTTTTAGAGCTCTGCTTATGTTATACATATTTATTCATGCCACATGTGTAATGTTACGTTTATCAATTTAATTCTGTGCGTTACGAATGGATGAAATAAGAAACTTGCTAGTTGTAATGTTGTAATAGGAAATCTTTTTTTAGGGATGGCATCGTCCTATTATGCAAACAACTTTCAGTTTTCCCATTGCTTTTAGTTCGTGACAGAGTTTTTGTATTGTATGATATAAATGTTGCATATGCCTTCTTGGTATTCGTAAAAAGTTTAAACTGTTTTTGTCCTCAATCTGTCTTGCGTAATGAGCTTAATTAAGAAAACTATTTCGTAAAGTATCTTAGTATGGCATTGATGTGCTTCTCTTGTACAATATTTTTTCTTATTATAAAAGCTATACTTTTTCATAGTTTATGTCCTTATCATGCGGTATAATTATACAGATGTACGAGAAAGTAAATGAAAGAGATATTTCTGTTTCAGTATTAGATGATGGTATTTACACCAAAGCTTATATATTTGTGTTTTTTTTTATTCACAACGAAGGAAAAATCATGTTATTATAATACTATATTTTATTATATACCTATATATATCCTTCAAAAGTACGGCTTGTATTTCACAAGCAAATATGAACAGGCAGAAAAAAGTTCCGTATTTTACATTTTGCCGGAATACTATCATTTCATACGCATGATCTACACAGTTCTTTCAAAATAGCGCACATACAAAATTCACTTAGTTATATAACATCGATAAACATTGAAGGTGTCGTTTGATAACAAAGAAACAAACAAAAAGGTGGAGGTACATAATAAAAGGGTCATTATAACAGTACCTAGGTCTGGAATTTAGTATTCGTCTCTCGTGGATTTTGCAAGGTCGAATAATACACAGCGCTCACGCGCCTCGTGAGGTCCGATCTGGCAAAATCCATCCGAGCAGAATAAAGCATCCAAAATCGAGCTGATGCTATAATACCCTATTATATTATATATCATTGTTTATCAATCTGGCTTTTAGGCTGTCACGTTTCGTTTCTTATTGGATCTTTGCCCTGTTTAGTTCCATTTTTTTTTGCCATTTGTTTGTCATTTTTCAATAAATTTATATATACCTGAATATTTTTTAAGAAGATAGACATTTTAGAAGTTGTTGACGTCACCTGAGAATATTAGTTTTGTAGAGCTTTTTGAATTCATAACAATACAGTGTAATTTTTAATCGAAATTTCCTCAATGCATGTATTTAATAAGCCCTCTTTTGTTATGTATGCTTTCCCTTTCATTACATACAAATATCGGGAATTTCCGTCTGTTTACGTATTCCACGTATACAATTTCGGCATTCTCCGGTGGCATTGAAGAATATTTCTATTAGTGCCAAGGATGCCGAAATTGAATGTGGAGGATATTTTATCGCACGGATATTGCCCACGGTTATTATGGTTTCATTACCTTAACATTCAGTCATCAATTCGTACAATTGCTGTGTTTACAGAACTTCCGCTTGATAGGGTCATCACAAAGCTTATTGAGTTATGTATCTTTCATTTCGGATCATTGATACTGTGTAATTACATATTTCGATTTTTGATACAATTTTTTGTTTTCTCATCATCCACATTGTTGAAGGCATATCTTGTATGTAATTGTTTGTTATATTTCGATTTTTGATACAATTTTTTGTTTTCTCATCATCCACATTGTTGAAGGCATATTTTGTATGTAATTGTTTGTTATATTTTCCGTTTTGTTGCGTATATATTTCGAATTGAATCTGGATGTTTGAGTCAGTTTTTTTTTAAATAAATAAGAGAGAGAGCTCTAAATATGTTATACATATTTATTTATGTCAGCGTTTATGATTTAATTCAAACAGTAACTGATCATGACGTTTAGTTATGAATGGGTGAAATAGGTAACTTGTTGATATAAATATTGATGTAATGCTGTGATAGGAAATCTTTTTTAGGGATGGAAGATATTTTCCTCATAACAAACTGGATTCCTGATAAATTAAGCAACATGGTTTTGTTTAGCAAACAATTTTCAGTTTTCTCGTTGTTATTAGTTTGCAATAGTGGTTTATACTGTACTTTCTTCCTCAAATCTGTTTTACGAAGACATCTTAATTAAGAAAAATAGTTCGTATGGCATTGGTGTATTTAGCATGTACGATATGTTGGTAATGCAAACAAAAGATTTAAAGCTATGATGTTTCGTAAGTTGTTTAATAGGATTATTATAATAGTAGCTCGATCTTTGATGCTGTATTCGGCTGGAGTGGATTATACCAGATTGGATCTCACGAGGCGTGCAAGCGCGGAGTGTGATCCGTCCTTGCAAAATATACAAAATTCCAGGTGTGGCTACTGTTGTAATGACCCTTTTATTGTATATCCCATCTTTTTGTTTGTTGTTTTGTTATCTAGCGCAATCTTAAAAATGTCGGTGTTGAAATAGATAGGAGTGAAGTTTTATATGCGCAATTTATAGAACTGTGCCAGGCCATGCAACATACACTACAAAAAGGAACAATAAGGATTTTGTCTGCCTGTTCATATTTACTTGTGAAATTCAAGCTGTATTTTATGAAGGAATTTACATAAATATATTTTGTATACTGATGATCGAAAAAGGAAATGGAAGCAATATGTCTGTTTCAGAATTAGATGATAGTATTTAACACAAACCTAATATGTTTGTGTTATTTCATAACGAAAAGTAAAATCATGTTATAGTAATACTATAATTTATTGTATGTATCATTGTTTCTTAATCTGACTTGTTGGCTGTCGAGTTTCGTTTCTTATTGGATCTTTGTGCTGTTTAATTCCATTTTCAGCCACTTGTTTGTCATTGTTCAATATTTTTACATTTACTTGAGAATTTGTTTTAAGAAGATAGACATTTTAGAAGTTATTGACGTCACCTAAGAATATTAGTTCCGTAGAGTTTTTTAACTACATAACAATACAGTGTAAATTTTTATCGAAATTTTCTCAATACGTGTAGTTAATAAGTCATCTTTTGTTTGTGTGTGCTTTATCTTTAATCACATACGAAAATGACTCAGGTATTAAACAGGTTTAGTAGATTTACAGTTATCGTTTTTTTTTTTTCAAATTAAAACAAGTCTTTACCAGGTAATTTTATGCATTGATTAAAATATCTCTATACTTACTTTTCAATTTGCCTCTATTAGAGGATGGACTTTGTCGAATTACATTTTATGTAAAACAAACAAATACTGTTTCGGTTAAACAAAAATATGTTGTTTTACATTTTCATGGTGACATATTACAAGTCTCTTCTTTATGATCCTGCAAAAGAATAAAACTTATTATTATGCATTAACCATTCTTTCCTTTTTCAGGAAAAGCATAAGATATTAATTAATATAATATCATACAACGTATATTGTCTTTGACTTTAACTTACACGTTATCGTTTAAGTTGATTTATCATATATGCAGTAGAAAAGCAATCATTTTCATAAACGTCTATATGTAAGCCTTATCTTTGGAATTGGATTTGAAATGAACTAAAAGTTTTTTTACTATGTTTGTCGAAACTATATATGAGTCGTCACACCATTTGGTAAAGCTTGTTAAATTACAAATCATTTTAATTAAACAAAAATATATTATAAATATTCTTAAAATTGTGAGGAAATGTATTGTTGCTTCTTTTTTAATGTTTATTTGGAAGTAAATGATACAAAAAAATGTCTATAACGTTTAAAGTAATTTAGGACCAAACAATAGCAGAGGGCGCCAATCTGTCATTCATTTTTGTCAAGATGGGTTTTGTAATGGACAATTAGCTTTTATATGTCAGTAATGAATTTGATGTCAGTTATGTCCCTACAGTATTATACATACTGATGTATGATCAGGAGATGTCGTATAAGAAAAGAAATAATAATGAAAAAATTTAAATCAGACGAGAGAAATGACTACATCGGTGAAATCGTAATGTTGAATCATGAAATAATCATTTTATATCGTAGAATATGTGTGAGCTATGTATTAATCTAAAATAGAATGTCAGAATACCGTGCTATATTGAAAGTATCTTTATACAATTGATTATTCATGAGTCTAGAATAACAAGTCATGTGATTTTTTTTTAAATAAAACATTATATCGAAATAGTATATAGCTGAAAAGTGTTTCAATCAAATTTAAACATTCCAAAATGGTTATATGTTACACGGCATAATTCACCCGTGCTTTTCCCGCATGAAAGTATTCCAAGGGACGTATAAACTGAAAAACTGATTGAAACAGGCTTATGGTATATATTATTTCTTAATTATTCTATATCAAATTGTATTTATGTTATTAATTATAATTCATGTTTATCTTGTACAATGTGAATCTACCACGTGAGTATTATATATGAAAATCCTAACCGAGGTTGATGATTTTATCCAACGAGATTCTACCGAATTTTTGGACTTAACTTAAACCTAGATTTTAACACCTTGTTTGGCTTGATTCATTAATTTTCTCATCTTTCCTATCATTACAATATTCATTACTCTGATGGACTCATCATTGAAAACATTTACCAGATCGTATAGTAACAGTGACGACATATAGCAAATTACATCTTTTAACAATGACGTCATCAAGTGTACAGATAAATACTGATTTTCAAAACCCCACTTCTATCGGGCACTGTATATGATAGGCGTAGCGTTGATAATATGAACACTTATGATATAAAATTGTCTCACCTTTTACACAAACTATTTCGAGTAAAATACCGTTGTGAGTATATCGCTTGCCTTACACGGGTCACGAACTACTTTATATTACTACTTCTCTTATTATGCTACACAGTAGCAAACAGCCGTAGCTTTTAATCAATCAAATTTACGTTCACACTTCCAAACATCGTTAGTTCTATGATATCACGCAACAGTGTGTTCGGTATTTATCTCCAGATTTGATATTAAATTGTCGGAACTGTTCGACAGTAAATCTACCACATTGGTTCATTTAAATGTGGTATTACGTCCACCCTATGACTAAGTCAAAGCGATACTATTATTATTTTGTTTGGTTGGGTTGCATTCTATGCCTTGAAGTAATCCTCTTATAGATTCTTTTAGGGATATTCCTAAATCACGGAAAAATCTCGTTCTTAGACAAAATCTCATCCTCGGCTGGGATTGTCTTTATCCACAACCCACGGGCATGGTAGATTTGTGTAATATGACATGTTTGAGATATGTGAATACAGTTTGACTAAGTATTTTGAAATGAGAGCAATGTTAGAACTTTGTTATTCCTTATGGATTTGTGTCTTTCTTTGAGAATGTTGTAGAGAATGTGATAATAAATATACATTCATTAGTTCTTGCTTATTTTTCTTATTTTGCTATTATTATGTTGGGCACGACTGACTATGCTTTTGCCGCCAGTGATGATCATGATCAGCATCTTTTTTGTAAGCACCCTTTTTAACAGTCAATGGTACTGTCCATATAGAAAGAACAGAAATTTAGCAGGGTACCATATTTACGTCTGTAAAGAAAAGTTTGTCTGCCATCTAAAACCCCGCGATAATCATAAGTATGAAACAGTAAGCATATGGTGGTTCATATACATATTTATATAAAGGTATTGCTAAATTCTTGTCAATTTCATATCCATGTTTAATCAGTTGAAAAAATGTTGTTTTAACGTGCTTTACGTGCAAGTGCAATTCTTTTACGATCCGATATCAAAATTTCACTGAAATGTATGCCTAGTATTAGCACCCATTTTTACATTCGCGCTGGTTTCAAAACATGAGTCGCTCCAGTTACTGCAAGCATTTTTATATAAAAGTACAGACTGATTAGGTGTATATTGGACAAGTCTTTCGTAAACCTTTTACGACGCATGTCTTTAACTTCACATCAAAAATTAGAAGTTAAACGGCAAAGCTTTCTATATAAGATACCTAACTTTGATGAAATGCTTGATGCACTAGTTCTAAATATAGTTTGTAGAAAAGTTGTTAAAAGATATAGCAATTTAAGGAATTTAATAGAAATTCCGATTCTTTTAAAGAGAAAGTTACGAAATCAAATTTATTGATATCGTTTTGTTATAAATTCCCCTCCTTCTATTTGAGTGGTTTTGACTAGTACATTGGACAGTTTTGTTTTAACATTTATTCAGATTTAAGCGTTCCTTAAACGGTTTCCTTTATTGGTGGGAAGTTTTGACTATAACTATATACTTGTCTGAAATACAAATAAGGAAGATGGATGTCTTTCGTCCGTCTAAATCGATTTCTTAAGACTATTTATTCATAACCTCCAATGAGCGGCAGTTGAATCTAAACTCCCTTTTACGTGACATTAATTTGATAAAATACATTTTAACTTCACATCTATCATTTTTGTCTGCTTTTGTTTTTCTATACGTTGATGGATATCACGATTGCTGTTGTGTTTAAGAGGCACCGCAGATGCAACACTTTGCTGTAAATACACAAAGTCTATTTGGAATCAGGTCCTCAGTACAAAGCTAGTTCTCCAATAGAGAGGTAGATAGACTGAAGGTTCCTATGTCAAATAGAGGCTTTACATGCAATACATATATAGGTTTTGTAAAAAGTGAAACAGTGACTTGTTCAAATTATTGTGTCAAGTTATTCTTTGCCCTGCTAGATTTCTGAAATTTCTAAAATGGACTGCTACGTCAGTTAGTTTTGAAAATTCAACGACCAAATCTCGATCGCTAACAGGCTTACATTTGATATACACATATAACGGCACGTAGAAAAATGTTATTACAACTAGACTAATATGCCGATGCAAAGTCAATCCAACGTAAGCCAGATCATATACTTTTTTCGGACACATTCGAGGAAACATAAACCAATAATGCAATTGTTTCCTGGCTGTATCTTATGCAACCAAATGGTTCTTAATTAACATTTTAACAACGGGAAGTTCAACTTAAAACTGAGTTATATTTATAATATAGTGAAATAAATTTATTTCATTATTTATATGTATGTCACACAGTTAGCTAAATGCTTATAGGTTTTAAAAGCTTCGGCTGCATTTTCTAAGATAACAATTTGTAGTTTAAAGATAGGAATTGCTTTGTAATAATGTCAGAAAACTAAGGTAGGTCGTATAGTTGTAATCACTGACCTTCTGGTTAATTTAAAAGGTTAAACACAAGAAGGTTTATAAAGAAGAAAACAATACTCAAAATTTCAGGCAACACGTATGTTCTTCGCAATGGTACACTATTGATGAGATCCGAATTTGGCGTGACCTTTATGATAAGATATCCACTTTAGATAAGAACAATACCTGGCGTGTCCGTTTTATACAGTGTTGATTGTAGATGAGATCAATACCTGACGTGGCCTTTATAAATGTACAAACTTGACAGTAGATTAGACTTACACATTGAGTGGCAATTACACAAAAGCTTGACTCTAGATGAGATTAATACCTTGTTTAGCTATTTCAGACTTGATTGACGGCACCACTAGTAGCTGGTGATGCCGTTGGTTAAATGTTGATGAGACCAGTAACTGGTGTGGTCTGTTTTGAGGTTCAATTGTCCAGCGTATGGCGTTCCCTTTGGTAAAATGAAGATGTAACAAATATCTGGCCTGGTCTAAATATGCAGGTTTGACAGTAAATAAGAACAACATCTGGCGTAGCTTTTATAGACATGTTCTACTGTAGATAAAACCAGTGCACGGCTTGGCTTTTATATACAGTTTCTACTTGAGATAAAACCAGTGCCTGGCGTGGCCTTTATATACAGTTTCTGCTTTAGATAAAACATGTGCCTGGCGTGGTCTTAATATACAGTTTCTAAATCCAGTGTCTAGCGTAGCCTTTATATGCAGATTTTAATGTAGATAAACCAGTATCTGGCGTGGCTTTTATATGCAGGTTCTACTTTAGATAAAACCAGTAATGGCGTGGCATTTACCAGGGTTGTTCCAGAAATGGCAGACTTTTTCATTATTTTGAAAAGAAAAAGAGACGCATCGAATAATTATTTCAACTTGTGTTATTTCAATGTATACTGAATTATTTATATCCAGGTATGTGTAAGCACAGAACCATTTTATAGCGATCTATTATAAGCTGAAGCCAGAATCTTTCGCGTTTTTGTTAGAACAGAGTTTTTCGCGGCTATTTAATTTCACTGAAATATACTACCCGCGAAAGGCGCTAATTTAAAAAGCGCGAAAACAATTCTAGGTTTACAGTACTTGACAGGACTATAGAAATTAGAATTAAACATTTGTAATATAATTTGAGTTTTTTATATATAATGGCCGGTAGTATGTGCTAGTCTTTGCACGCTTAGTTTTCCTCCTATAAAAAGAAGTGGCTTCCTTTAAAATTCATGTAACCTTCTCGATATACATCTCACAGGACTAAAATTTATATCGCATATAATTGCAACGTGTGGCGCGTAATTACTTTGCGTTTTAATTCTTTGACGTCACTTACGTTAAAATACTGTGAAATCATTAATATTCGTGGGGGACTAATTTTCATGAATTTTGTGGTAGTGTCAATCTTCGAAATTTAATCCCAAAGAACAAGTAAACTTCCCATTCATTTTATGTTCAAAAGTTGAAATCCACAAATTCATATCCCCACGAAATTGCCGTTTTGACCTAAACCACGAAATTTTGTATGACGAAAACTGTGCGTGCGCCGACAATCACCGATTGCTGTTCATTATTCGGAGAATTCTCAAATAATGTGATATGTATCTTACTTTTAAATTCTATAGTCCTGTCGTGTATACATTGAAATACCATAAGTTAAAATAATTATTTTATGGTCTTAATATGCGGACTCTACTTTAGATAAAACCAGTACCTTGAGTGCCCTTTATATACAGGCTCTACTTTAGATATAACCAGTGCCTAGCGTGGCCTTTATACAGAGGTTCTAATTTACATAAAACCAGTGCATTGCGTGAACTTCATGCACAGGTTCAACTCTCGATAAAACCTGTGACTGGCGTAACCTTTATATACAGGTACTACTTTAAATAAAAACCAATGCCTGGCTTGTTCTTTTTTTCTGGTTTAATCTTAAGTGTATCATAAGTCTCTACTTTAGATTAAAACAGTGCCTGGCGTGGCCTTTATATATAGGTTCTACTTTAGATTAAAACAGTGCCTGGCGTGGCCTTTATATGCAGGCTCTACTTTAGACAAAACCACTGCCTGGCGTGGCCTTTATATGCAGGTTTTACTTTAGATTAGTTTATACAGAATTTATTTTAGGTCGATTGTGAAGGAAGTTCTACAACTTATATTAATCACTCTCGACACCTCATTCCTGATGGAATCCATCGCCACGAGGGTATGAGAGAAGAGGCCAGTTTCCCTTTTTAATGCTGAGCGCCAAGCAAGGGAGGTACTGGTACCATTTTTCTCGTCTTTGATATGACGCAGCCGGGGATCGAACCCACGACCTCCCGCACTCGAAGCGGACGCTCTACCACTAGGCTATCGAGGCGGTTATACTTTAGATTAAACCAGTGCCCGATGCGGCCTTTATATGAAGGCTCTACTTTAGATCAAAAAAGTGCGTGGCGTGGCCTTTATATGCAGGCTCTTCTTTAGATAAAACCAGTGCCTGGCGTGGCTTAAATATACAGGCTCTAGTTTAGATAAAACCAGTGCCTGACATGGCCTTTATAATGCTGGTTCTACTTTAGATAAACCAGTGCCTGGCACGGCCTTTATAAGCAGACTCTACTTTAGATAAAACCTGTGTCTGGTGTGTCCTTTATATGAAGTTTTTACTTAAGAGAAAACCAGTGCCTGATGTGGCCTTAATATGCAGGGTCTACAGCAGATAAAACCGTTGCATGGCATGGCCTTAATGTAAACGTTCTTCTTTAGATAAACCAGTTGTTGGGTTTTCTGTTGGGTTTAACGTCGGACTGACACAATTTTACGACATATGGCGACTTTCCAGTTTTGATTATGGAGAAAGAATCAAGATGCCCCTCCGGGCATTATTTCATAACGAGCGGTCACCTATGTAGAACAATCGACCTTTCGTAAGCCAGCTGGATGGCTTTCTCACATGAAGAATTCAACGCCCCGAGTGAGTCTCGAATCCACATCGGTGAGGGGCTAGTGATTAGAAGTCAACGACCGTAACCACTCGGACACTGAGGCCCCCTTAGATAAAACCAGTGCCTGATAAGGCCTTTATATACAGGCTCTACTTTAGATAAAATCGGTGCGTGGCGTGGCCTTTATATACAGGTTCTACTTGTAGATAAAACCAGTGCCTGACGTGGCCTTTATATACAGGTTCTACGGTAGATAAAACCAGTGCCTGGCGTGGCCTTTATATGCAGTCTCTACTTTAGATAAAACCAGTGCCTTACGTAGCCTTTATATACAGACTCTACTATAGATAAAACCAGTGCCTGACACGGCCTTTATATACAGGCTCTACTTTGGATAAAAGAAGTGCCTTGCGTGGCCTTAATATACAGGTTCTACTTAAGATAAAACCAGTGCCTGACGTGGCCTTTATATATAGGCTCTACTTTAGATAAAACCAGTGCCTTACGTGGCCTTTATATACAGACTCTACTATAGATTAAAACCAGTGCCTGACACGGCCTTTATACAGGCTCTACTTTAGATAAAAGACGTGCCTGACGTGGCCTTTATATATAGGCTCTACTTTAGATAAAACCAGTGCCTTACGTGGCCTTTATATACAGACTCTACTTTAGATAAAACCAGTGCCTTACGTGGCCTTTATATACAGACTCTACTATAGATAAAACCAGTGCCTGACGTGGCCTTTATATATAGGCTCTACTTTAGATAAAACCAGTGCCTTACGTGGCCTTTATATACAGACTCTACTTTAGATAAAACCAGTGCCTTACGTGGCCTTTATATACAGACTCTACTATAGATAAAACCAGTGCCTGACACGGCCTTTATACAGGCTCTACTTTAGATAAAACCAGTGCCTGACGTTGCCTTTATATACAGGTTCTTCTGTAGATAAAACCAGTGCCTAACGTGGCCTTTATATACAGACTCTACTTTAGATAAAACCAGTGCCTTACGTGGCCTTTATATACAGACTCTACTTTAGATAAAACCAGTGCCTTACGTGGCCTTTATATACAGGCTCTACTTTAGATAAAACCAGTGCCTTACGTGGCCTTTATATATAGTCTCTACTTTAGATAAAACCAGTGCCTTACGTGGCCTTTATATATAGTCTCTACTTTAGATAAAACCAGTGCCTTACGTGGCCTTTATATACAGACTCTACTATAGATAAAACCAGTGCCTGACACGGCCTTTATACAGGCTCTACTTTAGGTAAAAAAAGTGCCTTGCTCGGCCTTTATATACAGACTCTACTTTAGATAAAACCAGTGTGTGGCGTGACATTTAAATACAGGCCCTACTTTCGATAAAACCGGTGCCTGGCGTGGCCTCTATTAACAGGCTCTACTTTAGATAAATCTAGTGCCTGACATGACCTTTATATGCCGGGTCTACTTTAGATAAATCCAGTGCGTGGCGTGGCCTTTATATACAGGCTCTACTTTAGATTAATCCAGTCACTGACTTGGCCTCTATATACAGGCTCTACTTTAGATAAAACCAGTGCCTGACGTGGCCTTTATGTACAGGCTCTACTTAAGATAAAACCAGTGCCTTGCGTAGCCTTTTTTACAGGTTCTACTTTAGATAAAACCAGTGCCTGACGTGGTATTTATATACAGGTTCTACTGTACACGAAACTAATACCTCGCATGGTCTCCAAATGCAGGTTTTCCTGTTGTTAACAACAACATATGATGTGGTCTTTATAAACAATTTCTGCCATAGATGAAACCAGCACTTGGCGTAGCCTGTATGTACAGGTTCTTGTGTAGATGAAACCCATACCTCAAATACCTTGCTTGGTTTCATCTACTGGTTTGAGAGTTATTAATAGCAATATCAGGTGTAGATTAAACCAAGATATAATATTGTCTTCAAAAACAGATTAGAACAATTTTTGACGTGGCCTTTATATACAGTATCTACAATAGAAGAAACTAATATCTGGCATGGTCTTTATGTACAGGATCTAATGTAGATTAGAATAATACATGGCGTAGCCTTTATATACAGCATATAAAGTAGATGAAACCACTACTTGACATGGGCTCTATATACAAGTTATCGAGGTAAAAGCTGATTATTTAGTTGCAAACTGATTTAATATATAAAACAAAACTTCAACTTCCTTTTTCATTGACGTTTTAATAAAACTGAGTTATTTGTAACATAATTAGCACTTTGATGACAATAAATACGATTTTTGTGGAAACTACTATAAGCTGTACAAACAAACATAACCAAAATACATAGACATAACAATAGTCTGTTTTCAATATAAGTATGATATTACATTTTTATTTACTTTTAATTTGTATATACTGGTAGAAAGGTATATGAAGTCATTTTATTTATTTAATTTATATATATTGATACATATAGTTGATACATAGTTGAGCCAACAGTTGTAAATTGCAAGAGTGCTGCGCTCTGTTTCGAGAGATTTTAGTAACTTAGAAAATTTGTCTAAGTGTTGTGACGTGATTGCACGGTGATTGCACGGTGGTCTTCCATTTTTCTTTTCTTTTTAATGTCTGGGTAATATTGTGTAAGAATATAACATACATTTCAAATAAATAGTCAAAAACAGTTGCAGAAGATAAACAATGTCATTAAATAAACGTTTTTGGAGCATAGAAACGCCATTCTTCTTTTATCCTACTGAAAAGTTACCGCGAGAGAAAAATAACATGGCACAAGAACGAAATCTGTTTTATTTTGATAAAAATAATAATCAAATTCAAATAAAAAATGTTTTAGTACATACCAACAAATTTATCCGAAGAAAAACTGGGTTTATCTATGTGGCCTATCCACACAATTCGCTATCTGCGCATATATAAACTATATCTTAAATAAGCCACTTGTGTATATAGTTCGATGGCATTGAATAAGGTCAATTCGCAAGGTTATCAGCATATGGCAATATCTACCAATATTCAAGTAACATCCTAATCTGAAATACTTAAAGTCAATATTATAATAAGATCATTGAAAACATAAAACGCAACAAAGCAAATAATACGAGATTCGGTTTGAGTTTGTGCAGTATAACGTATAACACACCTCACGCACCAACGTGCTGGTCAAAAAAGGATTTTTTCTTCTTGTCCTGTATTGACCTTTATCGTCTTTTCGACACGATTAAAACAACACTCTTTGTCACTCAAAACGCTCAATGTTTTAGTGTTCTCGATTACCTTAACAAATATAAAAGCCAGTTCTATTTTATATGCATTTTATATCGTCTGTCTTCTCATCTTTTGGCTATATAGAGACATTTAAATTTCTAAAAGAATCTGTTATATGGCAGCAACTCTGGATTGTTGTAAATATAAGAACTTAATTTGCAAAACAAAACACAAACAAGCACTTATACATGTACATAACAGCTATAGCCGCTATAAAGACATAATAAAGTTAAACCATTTGCAAATTTTAATATTTTGTGTGCAACTTGTGCAAACATAGAATCGACTTAGATATATCCTGCTGTCCTTACAAAAGAGGGCATTGCGACTTGATCCTTACAGCTTTCCTGAATGTCTTGCTGACGATGCGCATATGAGGATTCATCTTTCTACACATCGTATTTTCTAACCAATGCATTAAGAATGCAGACATGGAACCTGGATCTAAATGTACTTAAATGAAGACAACCCTTCCTTGAGCTGTTCATTCTAGAAATTGCTTCCAGTATATTGACAAAAGCTTCAACAAGTTCAGGTAATAAACCTATTTCGCAATTTTTCATACATTCTGTCATAAATGGATGTTTTTGGACAAACTCTTCGGATATGATAAACAATTTCCTGCGATGGTTCTACAATGTTAGACATCCAATAAGATGCCCTTGCAACGTCTTGATTATTTCCAAGTTCGAAGCAATATCCAATGAGAAATAAAGCCCTATCCATATGCTGAACAACAGAACATTTGTGAAATGCGTAGATCACGCACAAATGTATGCTTCCCCAGGGATTGATTTTCAATTTATCAGAAAATGTAGGAGTAAGTACTTCGTGGTAGCTTTGAATGTCAGGATCTGGATAAGCATAAACACGATTTCTATATGTATATACAATGTCCTTCTCTTCTTTATTTGCGATGTCAAAAAAATATTCATTCCACTTGTAAGGATTGTCCACTACGCACTGCATCAATTTATTCAGTGCCATTGTTTTCAATGCACTCGACAATCCAACATATGTCATGTATTTCAGGTAGTACAACATAGTTATAGAGTCAACTTCCATTCCGCCTTCGAAATGTAAAGAACTGCCCCGTTTTGCATTTGCAGCAAATATGAGAGGCCTTCGTAATCCTTTTGGACAACACCAGACATCATTTTTTATATATTCAACACATGACGAGAATGAATTTCTGCAGCTGTTAACTTCAAAGGTCTCTAAAGCAGTTTTGCAGATTTTCTCCCAATTTAATGAAAATGTGAAAACATATCGTAAGCATGTTGGTAAAACGTGAGATAAATACTTATCTTCTATTTCAATAAGGTATTTGATTACTTTGCTTAATTCGCCGTTGCAATATAAGGCAGAAGCTAGTTTTAATCTGTTTGAAGTTGCATCAGCTTGAAAACCGATTTTAAACATATCAATGATGTCATCAGTTATCGGTTGTTTCTTCTTAAGTCTATAAGCGGCCATAAGTGAAGCGTGTTTAGCTATGAAATGGGGTAAGTATAATCGAGCAACATCATGTTTAATGTGATTTCCGTTATTCATTATGTCTAGTACCTCTCGGACCAATTTGAAACCAGCATGTATTTGTTTCTTAAACGTCAGCAGCGAATCCAACATGTAAGTATATGGAAGTCTCGAGTATTCCATCAGGAAACGATGTCTGTGGTGAAATGTTTCAGCAAGCATTTGTTTTTCAATCGAGTCACGTGATGGAAACCGAAACATTCCTAAAACTGCTGGAAGTGGTTGCATTCTGGCGCCTACCTCATCAGTTTGCATTTGTAACAAGCATCGAAGAATATCTGACTGGAGACTTCTCACCACACAACTGAGCTTTTTATAACACCAAGGGGATAGTTTTCCAACGAACAGATTAACATGTAAATCAAAGAAATGTGGGCAGAAATGATTTGAAATAAATTGTTCTAAAGTAGATAAACAAGACATTAAGCAGCAAAGCAATCTGTCTGGTCTCCAAAAAGATGGTGGTGTTCTTGATATTGTGTGGAACAAAGTTGTCTTGCAGTGATAGCTTGTAAACCCGTCTCCTACGACGGGCTGAAGGTATTCTTTCTTGATCATTTTAAGCAAAACCAGACATCTAACTTGTGTAATATTGAAGTCAAATATAAGAAGTCTCTCTGCAAATGAGTATGAAATTCGCCATTCAATGCGAGCATTTTCACTCTCCGAATGGCCAGTCGGCACCACAAAACATTGTGTTTTTCTAAGTTTAATATTAAGTGTTTTGGAAGGCCAGTAATATTTGCGAAAACTGCGAATTCTCTTTTTAGTCATAGTAAACGCTGGTGGCACGAGAATGGCAGTAACATTATCTGTATTGAGGTAATATGATGATGGTCCATGTCTGAAGGTCGGCATTAAATTGTTTGACAAACGATCTTCTAAGTCTCTAACGTATAAACTTGGAAAGAACTCTGTTCCCTCTGAATCATAGTAAAACTGTTTTGTATCCTGGTAGTTGAATCTGCCATTTTTGATAACGCATAGTCTGCAATAACCATGTGGTGTTGCATCCTTTGTTTTTATCATAAGATGCATGAAAAGACCTGTTCTGTCTGATCTGGAATTAATAATGCTATACCTGTTTGGATATATGTGTACAAGGTCAACATCTGAATGTAGGCCAATCGTTGTAGAACCTTCAATCTTACTTCCAAAATGGTAGATTTTAGCACCGTCTACTATGGAATTGTTACCTATCTTACTCGCCAAATGAAACCCTATCTCCGTCACTTCTTCCACTTGATGATATAACTGTCGTCTTTTCGTAACTGTCACTTCATTTACACCAACTGCTTCAAGAATTCTTGACAACAAGACAGAGACTGGTTCGCAAAAAGTTGGTAAGCTCATTTTTCTGCAATAATATACATGATATAGCATATATGTATATAATTGCACTTAAATACCTTTCAGAGTTTTTTCTTTATTACAACCATATTTCAATTTGTTAATCACGATATTATCAACATTAAAATGACAGAAACCACAATTGTGGTTTTGTATTTAAGTAGAGATTTACATAATATTATCACAACGCATAACTGCTGTCTTTAAGTTTTAACTCTTTGATTAACTTGTTTTAAGCATTTTCGATGTGAAAAAGAACGAGTAGTTCAAACTGACTTTACGACATAAATTTTAAAAATTACAATACCCTATCTAAACAAATGTAAGTAAACTTAAGAAATCAGTTAAATCTTTATGCAAACAATAAAACATGCACACGATTTGTAGAAATTTATACTAAGCACCTAATTTTGTGTTTTAGAGACTTCTGTCGCTTTAGATAAAACATTCTAACATGAATCGTTTTGATTTTTTATTTTGCAAATAAGACTGAAATTAAGACGTGACTATGCGATAAATTCATTTTCTGTACGTCGCATTTTTAACTTCACTTTATAGCATCAAACGTCATTTAGCGGCGCATAAATCTGAGCTTAAAACAAATATTTCATTAGATGATAGAATCACTGTTCGGAATATGTCATACGATATTTGAGTTTCTAACAGAACTAACTATTTGGTCAGTACAGATTACATTTAAAAGGAGATACTGACAAACTATTAAGATTTATTTCAGATAATGGTTTATCAATAAAATCTGGAAATTAGATCCCTCGGAAGCATAGAGAACAAGGCAAACAGTGAAAATTGCTGACTCGGTTTGATTGAGTCTGTTCATGGGCAGTAATGGAAAATGCAACACTGTCCGCGCCCCCTAGCACCGGCTTAAGCAGTATTCAATCTTCAAATCTAAATGAGTTGAAATCAATGATCCCGAAGGACCAGAAAATATAACAACACTGAGATGAAGTCGGGGCGACTTCTTACGGCCGCCACGCAACACTTAACACCCGCTGTTGTGAAGTAAATAAAATCTGGAAATTAGATCCCTCGGAAGCATCGAGAACAAGGCAAACAGTGAAAATTGCAGACTCGGTTTGATTGAGCTTTTCATGTAAAAGCTAATACATTGTTCCGGTATGTTTTTTGCTTATCACTAAAAATGAGTTTCTGATATGTCTTAATATTTAGAATAATGGTTTATATGTTTTCTGTTATGTGCTTAAAATAAAATTAAAACAAAATACCTTGATATTATGTCCGTTTTCCCTTGTTATTGATATTACTCTTTATTCACCGCGTACGCATGCCCATTGTTTGTTTTTGTGCCTGATAAGGTTGGTATGGGCGGTATTGATTTATCTTTTTAAAATTTATAACCACTTTAATAAGGATTAAGGCTTTTACGTATTTGATAATATGCATGGATACTGAAAGATGAAAATACAAAACAGGCACACTAAACTGACTGATAAAATCTTCTAGTATATGTAAAAGTATGCACAGATCATGTCGTCACTATAGTAAATTGGAGAACTTTATGTCCAGTGGTAAGTTTCTCATCGGCCAGTTTCAGGATTCAGTTCAAAATTTAACAAACAATAGCTGGATCTGTGATTATCTTTTGTTAGTGTAGAGGATACGAGTGATAGAATCGTCGGATGTTTTGTTGCTAGTCAAAGTTTTCCAAATCCTAGCTCACATACACAGAGCAGACACTAAACAGAGTACTTCATGATTTTTGTAAATAGCTTAAATCAAAGTGAAGATACAGAATTTGTCATGGTATTTTTCGAAGCAATTTTATTTTACATGACGTAAACTACAGAGGTTTCATATCAGTTTACTTGCATTTATTTTTTTTTTATTTTTTATCCTCAATGCGCGTTAGCAAGTAGTTTTGCCATACTATTAAATACAAAATTTATATTGTCATTTCTGCACTCGAATCTGGACTAGTTCTCAAAATATATTACATGCTAATCTTTATAGTTCTCTAGATAAGAGGCCTATAAAACATTTTATATCTCTATTGATCGCAAAATGTGAAATAACCCTAAACAAATATAAAATGAAAAATATCGCCTAAGTTTAACAATATTTCCTTCTTTATATATTTTTCATGTATACTTGATATCACTAAATCAGAAGTTTTGAATTCTTAAAAAATAGGAAAGAAAATAAAAAAACGCAACATTTCTACACTTTTAGATTTCATCAAAAGTGTCGCATTTAGGGTAATCTAAATTTGCGTTGGAAATCTTGAAATAAACGATCACCCGCCAAATTGACAAGAATGAATTAGCTAATTATGTTTCATTCATGGAAGCCGATTAAATTGAAAGAAAGTTGACTGAAGCAAATTAAATATTATTAAGTTTTCTTTAGAAGCAGTAATCAAGCAAACAGATATGATGCGTACACAGACACGTGTTTGTTACAAAATTATGTTTGTTAATATGCTAAATAAAAATTTAACTTTGGTAGGGAAAATCTACTCACATGTATAATTCCTTACGTAAACTGACAAGCTAGTGTATTATTATTAATGGAGAAATTTTTCATCACTTTTAATGTCCAGATGACGTCTCCGTATAGTGGCGTTCCTTATAAATATATCTGTGCTGTTCTTGCAAACTAGCATACATATATTGGCGTTCCTTATAAATATATCTGTGCTGTTCTTGCAAACTAGCATACATGTATTGGCGTTCCTTATAAATATATCTGTGCTGTTCTTGCAAACTAGCATACATATATTGGCGTTCCTTATAAATATATCTGTGCTGTTCTTGCAAACTAGCATACATGTATTGTCGTTCCTTATAAATATATCTGTGCTTTTCTTGCAAACTAGCATACATGTATTGGCGTTAGCTGTAGTTATATCTCTATGTTATGTTTAAGTCTCATTTTAATACAAAAGAATGAATTTATGGAATGCACAATCTAGGGAGACCTCCAACATAGTTACGAACATTAACAAACAAAAAAATATGTAATCATCATCGGTCTGATATTTGCTCGAATCATTAGGAAGTTGTAATAAGGAAAACTGTAGTTTAAAATATCAAAGCAATCACACATTTCCATAATCATGAGTGAATGATGCAAAATTCTTTTAAATGAGTCAGTGATAAAGCTGATATTAAAACTATTCTTTTAAAGATAGCCATGGAAGTTGAAAATTAAAACAAGTGAGAACATAGCCAAGCTCATTTAGCATAATATCAAATCTTGTCCTGAATGTGTCGTTGGGTCTATTTGAAAAACGAAAATGTGCATTTATTCGCGTTCATCTTAAGGGGTCGGTGTTATGATAGGATTTTGTTTAAAAAACAAAGAAAATGACCAAGGCCTTCGAATACCATGGAGACGTTTATGCTTTCTTTAGAGCAATCGCGAATGCAATGGCAAGCTCAAACCAGCCATTGCAATATCTTGACCCAAAGATTCCATCTAAACGAAAGTTGTTTTCTCTTTGCGTAACTTTTCTGGCACTTGCCAGATATTTCAGTTGCGGTGATATTGAACATTATCATGATAAACAGGCCGCTGACTAGATTTTACACAAA
Organism: Mercenaria mercenaria; assembly: GCF_021730395.1. Classification (NCBI taxonomy): domain Eukaryota; kingdom Metazoa; phylum Mollusca; class Bivalvia; order Venerida; family Veneridae; genus Mercenaria; species Mercenaria mercenaria. Next base: position 68,033,416 of record NC_069375.1, read on the forward strand.
ACTAACCTTGTCTTTACTATATTGGTTTACATTGAAATTAACTTCTGATAACAAATCAAACTGCCCTTTCTTCTGTGTGTTACTAGTATGCCGCGTTCTAGTTTAGCCTAGCAGCTAGAAGATTTTGTTGTTGTTGGGTTTAACGTCGCACCGACACAATTATAGAATAGAGAAAAGTGGAAACTTCACAGGTCGACCAACACGACAAAAACGAAAATGTTGCAGGCTCGGTTTGATTGAGCCTGTTCATGGACGGTAGTGGAAAAGCATGCTACCGTCCACGCCCTCTAGCCCCGGGTTGAGCAGAACTCAACATTTACACATGTTAAAAGTACAAAAAGCAATTTAGAGACATCCACAGATGTATTCAAACGGCGCTGAAGGTCATTTTGTGACTTTCCAGGTAAGGTGGTGGAGGAAGACCCCAAGTGCCCCTACGTCGATTATTTTATCACGGGCGGACAACAGGGTAAAATCACCGACCTTTCGTAAACCAGCTGGATAGCTTTTGTAAGCCAGCTCGATCGTTTCAACACAAGATGACAACGTCGCAGGTAAGTCTCGAACCTACATCGGCACGGGTCAAGTAATTTGATTTCAGATAATTTGACCACCCGTCCTCTGAGGCCCCTAGTAGAAATAAATGAACCTTCTTGTATTATAGTCCATATAATATCTCATTAAAATACCAATATATTGGAGTCTGTTCTTGTTATTTTGGAATTGATAAAAGTATCCAGTCATCCAGAGGTCGACGACAATTGAAATAGAATTTAATCTACTTTTCTGCAGACGATGATAAACTTAGTGACATGTAAACAAGTTTGGGTCATTCAAAGGTCAGAAGTTATAGATTGTTTCCGCTTATATTATATCGTGTATCATGTAACAGAATAATCGTTTTTTATACTCCTTTAAACAATTCAGGATCTACATATTTAAAACAGAAACATCAAAACCTAAAATTCATTAACATGTGAAAGGTCAATACAAGAATGTAGTAAAAGGATCAATTGTATATATATACCGAATTCCCATGATATACATAACCGTTAACATGTGAGGATTTTTAAAACTCCGTCCTTAAGTTATATTGAATTTGCAGGTTTCTTTGCTGTAGTTGTTTATTAATTAATAGTTGAAAAATCAAATCACGCACACTATATAAATGAAAGCAATGAAGGTTCGGTTTGTCTGAACCTTTTCATTGACTGTAGTAAAAGCTTCAAGCTGCCGTCTACGTCATCTTGTCTCATGTTAAGCAGGACTTAACATTTGTACACCTTACAAATACTTTTTAACCAAAGAGGTGAATGATTGAATAATTTCAACAGCAAAAAATTCCTATTTAGTCCAGCCGTTTAAAATAAAGTACTTAATCATCAGTGTACGTGTGTATACTTGGTACAAGGCATACTTGACCAGTATAATAATTACTCCGAAAACGCACCATCTCGTTCTCGTTAAGCACTTGTTTTATAATAACAATTACTATCGTTTGCTTTAATAGCTGTTTTAGATTACACATATGTATGGACTGTGACTACAAATACAATGCACCATACCATTATATGGAGTACATTACACTTTAAAATACGGAAGAATTTAGCCCAGTTGGAACAGATTAATACCAGGTTAAATAAAGTAACTAAGAAGAATTTGGCGGTAAATCAACGTATGGCTAAACAATTTGGCAATCAATAACTGCTAATATCTAAGATATTAACAAATACATTGGGAATATAAAAGATAAGACTTGGACTCAAAGCCATCTTACCTGTGCTTTCGTAATTCACAAATATTGTTGATACTTATCACAAAATGGCATAATAAAAAGAAAGCAGATATCAAGCAATTAAATGCTAGTTGTTTTTTACTCAAAATGCAATGTTAAACGTGGAAATAGAATACAAAAGGGGAGCCTTTCTACACAAGCGAATGAAGACGTTTAGATAAAACTCAGCCCTTACGATCTTAAAGGAATGAAATTGATAATATTAAAATCCGCGTAAATATTTTATTTTATATATTTGCAACTTGATTACTATTAAGCTGAGACGTTTTAGAAATGTAAACAACAAGCTTTTGTATCTAGGTGTGATGTAAATGAAAATAAAGACCTAAAACCTCTGTTATCATACTGCATGCGGCCACTGGTCAGCAGATACGTAGTTGGGGTCAAGGCAATAACTAAACATCTGAACAAAAATGGATAAACTCGCTGTAATTATGTTTTTTTCATCTTACTTTTACATGCTTAAATTCGTTGTTGATTGTTGCTTTAGATGACTTTACATCTCTTTTAAAGGCATTTTCCTTATTATCGACAATATCCTTTTTACACGCAATTTATATATAAATATAATTAAAACATAATTTCATGTCAAAGAATGAATACTAATTGAATAAGTAACAATTTACTTACTTAAAACGATAACTTTTTCTTAAAAAATTAATGCATTATATGTGAAATTATCTGAGATTCGTATAGAACAACGCAATTTACCATTATAATTAAGCAATTTGATTATATACTTCTTGTATTTGTTTGCAACATATGGATATATCCTATCAAAGGTAACAATATTAACAGAATTTCATATAGAACACCGCAATTTATCGATATGATTATACTGAATTAAGCAAATTGATTACATATCTCTTGTATTTGTTTGCAACATGTGGATATATCCAAGCAAACGAAATTATTTAAGATATCGCTCAAGCAAATATCTAAATTACAAATATCTAATAAGTTCATATAATAACGAAGTAATAATATACTTATAGCAAATGTTAGATGTTGATAGATACGCGTTCTTTTTACCAGGCCGTTTTTGCTATAAATCAGCAAAATGTTTAAGTTTGTTCTATTAAAGGAAAGTAATTTCAATAACTAACATTAATTTTCAAAACGCTCCGGTGAAACGTAAAGTTCTTTCCAATACAATAACCGATTTTCTTTTTATTTCAACGAAGACTGTAATTATATTACACAAAGGCCATGTGGTTTGACTTTCAGTACCATTGTCGATAAGTCTTGCTTATAAATGATAATAGTTTGAAAATGCATATTTGGCAACGCCCATCACAAAACAAAAGCGCTACTCATGATAAATATTTATGAAGCATGCATTCTCTGGAATCAATATTTTCGAGTTTAAACTGGCTTTCATAATTTTAAAAACTAACATGTAATTAAAAGGGCAAAGAATGCCTGTAATAAGTTAATTTTATTTGAAAGTCATTCTCACGTCTTTCAAAACGCTGAAAGAATTTTTAAAATCGGACCACTATTAATAAAAATATGGCAGTTTGAAATTTATGGAAATGGCTGATCATGGAGGCAGCCATTTTAGTGTGTTTATGACGTCATTTACACACTGCTGAATTCTTTATTTAGCAAACAACACTTTAAATAGATTCATTCTATATGTTTCTTGAGTGTAAAATGTAAAACATTGTAATTTCTTTCATTATAGCTGTAAAGAGTAGATAAATTATTTTACAGAATAAATACATAAATACAGTTCCAATATATGTCTGGAAATTTAATAAATCCGCCAACTATGTTTATTGAATGTATACTTATGCTTAACTCTATCTTGGTTGGGCAACTTTGATACTATGGAAATCAAATTTGTAAGATACCACATTGAAATCTAGCATAAACTGATCCACTTTAAATAGACTATGACTTTGCTGTAATAATAATATTGCCTAGTTTGTTGAAAACAGGGTTAGTGAGAGGTTGGCATGCCCTAACAGGTTTTAACCCAAATTTTCCCCCAATTTTCCTTTATATAGGTTACTGAACGTTCTAAGGTGGTGCCCCTATTTTCAACTTGTTTTTTTTTTCTTTTGTGTTCCGTATGTTGTTTTGTGTGTTGTCTGCGTTTCTTTCTTCTCTCCCCATCACCCCCCCCCCACCCCCTCCCCCGTCGCTTCCCTACTCCTGCATTTGCGCGCCATTGCATTTGTCACCCCTCTCCTTTTACTATGAGTGACTAATCGTGCCCACCATTGTTTTTACCAAAGGCCGTCCCTGAGTGGTGCCCCGTTGTATTGTTTTTCCTGTTTTACTTCGTCGCTGCCCCACACTGTTGTTTTGTTTTGCTTATCTGTTTGTTTGTCTGTGTCTGTCAGTTGTGTGTGTTCGTGCGTGTGTGCGTGCGTGCATGTTTGCGCTGCTGTGGTTTGCGTTGTAGGCGTGTTGGGAGCGTGGCTTTCCATGTTGAATATTCATCCTTGCTTTTCCCCACTTTCCCCCAACACATCAACCCTTTTATCTATCCCATACACCCCACCCCACTTTCGTATTTTACATATACATGTAATTAAATATACTCTTGTTGTTGGACTTTTGAAGCAAACAGTATATCGTGGGCTTAGCGCAAAACGGCTGTAGCTCTTTCTTTATTTCATATAAGTTACAACCGTTTTGCGCTAAGCCCGCGATATCTATTTCCGTTACTGTTTCTTTTTGTTTCGGGCCTACTTTACGATGCATAGCTCTATGGCTGTGTCTGGGCTGCTATGTGCTTACGGGAAATCTACCCATATTTTCTATCTTTTAAGGCCGTTGAAAATATATTTTGACATCAGACAATAAAGCCATACATGTACTTATACAGAAAGTGCCAATAGTTCTTACTTTTTAGCTCACCTGAGCCAAAGGCTTATGGTGAGCTATTGTGACCATTCAATGTCCGGCGTCCGTCGTGCGTCGTCCGTCGTCCGTCAACATTTCTTAAAAAAATCTTCTTCTTGAAAACCACTGGGCAGAATTACACCAAACTTCAAAGAAATGATCCTTGGGTGGCCCCTTTTCAAAATTATTCAAAGAATTGAATTCCATGCAGAACTCTGGTTGCCATGCCAACCAAAAGGAAAAACTTTAAAAATCTTCTTGTCCAAAACCACAGGGCCTAGGGCTTTGATAGCTGGTGTGTAGCATCATCTAGTGGTCCTCTACCAAAATTGTTCAAATTATCCCTCTAGGGTCAAATATGGCCCCGCCCCGGGGGTCACATGGTTTATATAGACTTATATAGGGAAAACTTTGAAAATCTTCTTGTACAAAACCACATGGCCAAGGGCTTTGATATTTAGTATGTAGCATCATCTAGTGGTCCTCTACCAAGATTGTTCAAATTATCCCCCCTAAGGTCAAATATGGCCCCGCCCCGGGGGTCACATGTTTTATATAGAGTTATATAGGGAAAACTTAAAAAATCTTCTTGTACAAAACCACATGGCCTAGGGCTTTGATATTTGGCATGTAGCATCATCTAGTGGTCCTCTACCAAGATTGTTCAAATTATCCCCCTAGAGTCAAATGTGGCCCCGCCACGGGGGTCACAAGTTTTACATAGACTTATATAGGAAATAGGAAAAAAAGTTTAAAAATCTTCTTGTCTGAAACCACAACTCTTAGACCTTTGATATTTGATTTGTAGCATTGTCTTATGGTCCTCAACCAAAATTGTTCAAATTGTACCCCTGGGGTGAAAAGAGGCCCTGCCCTGGGGGTTCCAAATTTTATATAGACTTATATAGGAAAAAGCTTTAAAAATGTTCTTGTCAGAAACCATACGACCTAGGCTTTTGATATTTGGTATGATGCATTGTCTAGGAGTCCTCTACCAAAATTGTTCAAATTATGTCCCTGTGGTTAAAAGAGGCCCCGCCCTAGGGTCACTTAGTTATTATGTGAGTTATATAGGAAAAATACTTAAAAAATCATCTGATTCTATTTCCAAGACTATTTAATTATAATTACCTGATGACCCCAGTAATATGACGTCACTTGATTGTGACCTTGACCTACTGACCTGCTTTCTTGTTTTTTAAGATACAGCGTTGAAATATTGATGACTTACACAGTTTTGCACACACATCGTAAAACTGAATTTCATTGACCATGAATATGACCTACTGACTTTCTTAATATTTTATCATCAGTTTGACATTTGAATCATGTAGCTCATATTACTCAGGTGAGCGATCCAGGGTCATCATGACCCTCTTGTTAGAATTATTCAAAGGCTTAAACGATAACAAACATACACATCGTGTAGATTTCTAAATACCAGTAACCTGTGATCAAATGTCAGGTACATTATTTAAATGACTACACAATACAAGTGAGACAAATGCTAACATCTTTTTTGAAAAAAAAATCTTATAAAATACATATCAAAAGGTATTGTAAAACCTCAAACAGAAACCCTATTATTCAAAGGAACAAAAAATTGTGACAGTCGTTAAAAGTTTTTACATAAGAAAATGATCAAACGAAATGTTAATCAAAACGTACACACTGACTTTCTACATCTATGAAAAAGTCCATGTAAAACTAATTTATCTTCGTTCATGTACTTTAAATTTTACATTTAGTAAAGTACTGAAAATGTTGACAATTTTCTCAGAGACACTTTTAAAAATGGGCTATTTCCAGACCATTTTCCCACACTAAATTTCGTTCCAAATAAGCTGTTTGTCCATAAATCTCACTGACATTAAGATTTTGCCAAAATCTATTTTCCCTTAAATAACACTCGCATAAGTCCCTCCACACCAAGCCATCCCTACTCTTTCCCCCGGTTAGGGAAACCAGTCAAATTTTGATATCTGAATAGTTGTGTTGGTCCGAAATAGGAATATTAAATATTGAATGGTTATCAAACTGCAAATACTTTATTCCAAATTTAGTCAAGTTCTTAAAAAGTCTCACATTTTAGATCATGAATATTCCCGGGGAACTAATATTAAATGCCATTTCACATATACACATATTAAAGTGCACATCAATTCAATTCAATTCAATAGTTTATTGTACATTAAGGCCACCGGCCCATACACATATAATATATAATAATTTGACAAAATTACACAGAGTGCAATTACATATAGGTCAGTAAATAAGCAATTAGATCATGTACTTTATATACAATTCCATAGTAATATATATAACTGCATAAACATGTAATGCGAATACATCAACTTACTTAAATACTGTCAAAAACTGTTCCCTTTGTTCTAAAGTATAGTATATATACATGGCCACATTGCGTACAACATGCTCTTTATCTGATGACATTAAACTGTAAAATTTGTATACAGATGTATTTTCAACATATAATTTTGTAATATGAGAAGAGCGAATATCTTTATATAACGGACACAAGAGGACAAAGTGATATTCATCTTCAATATAACATTCACAGTAAGGACAATTCCGAAGCTCTCATGCAATACCAAAGTGTCTACCTCTTTCAATCATAAGAGAATGGCTAGAACTTCTTAATGCTGAAAGACATTTTCTAAATTTATCAATATCCAGCGCATTTACATATTTTTCAACGACATATGCTGTTTTATACCTTGTATAATAACTCAGTTTTGCATTGTGGTCACACCTATCTTTCCATTCCTGGATATATTGGTCTTTCAGACGTTCTACATACTGCAGTATGAACAAATTAGGGTTGTCAACCATTTGAACTTCCCACACATACCCGTAACCATTTTCATACAAATGCGTTCGTATATCAGTAACCCAATTACTGTAACCAATATTGTCATAATACATAAGCATATCATAACACATTCTGATGTATCTGTCTTTTGGCAAGTTTAACAAACGTATCCAGTATTTGACAGTACGCTTAGCAGCATATATATACAAAGGGTATCTACCCAAATCGCCTAATATTGCATCATTACAAGCACTTTGACTCACTTTCATAAACTTTTTACAAGCAAATATCTGAACATTTTCCAGACACTGTGGTTTTTTAAGACCCCATATTTCAGAGCCGTACAGAGCAATAGATGCAACTTTTGAATAAAATATTCTAAAAAATGTTTTGTATGGTATACACGAAAAGTTATGCAACGTATTTAGTGAATATAGAAGCCTCTGCCATTTTGTACACAGAGAACCTATTAGAAAAGTATATTCCAACATAAGTGAAACCATTAACAACGTCTATGAACATATCCCCATATTTCCATCGCTCTCATGTACCCAGTCTACCACCTCGTTTAAATACAAGAACATTTGTTTTTAGCTATATTAACAACAAGTTTACTGTCAGTACAAAATTGTTTCAATATACTGAGTTGCTTTTGCAGACCTGCAACTGTGTTTGAAATAAGGACAATGTCATTTGCAAACATAAGCTAAAATACCTCTACAATATGAGGAAATTACTCTATACTTCTAACTCCATTTCTACGTAACAATGTGTATAGTTCATCTATAAACAATGCAAATAGGATAGGGCTCAAATTAGAGCCCTAACGTAATCCAATTGGACATTCAAAACTGTTTGTTATACCTTTGTTTGTTCTGACACGCGTTTTTACAGAAGCATATATAGACTGTATTGTTTTATATAAGTTACCCTTTATATCCCCTTCTCTTAAAACATTATACAATATATTATGATTCACCGAATCAAACGCTTTTTGAAAATCAATAAACGCTACATACACCGTTCTCCTTTTCATACATAGATATTTGGTTACAATTGCTTGAAGAATAAATGCATTGTCAACTGTACAGTATCCCGATCTAAATCCTGCATGTGATTCACAAATTTTACAATATGCATTCACATAAAATGTTAATCGTTTTGTGATAATTGATATATAAACTTTGTTCGGAACATCTAATAATGCGATGCCATGGTAATTGTTAGGGTTACTTAAACTACCCTTTTTAAAAAGGGGTATTACAACTGACTTTGTCCATTGATTTGGAAATTCACCTTTAGAAAATATTCTATTAATCAGTTTTCGAACGCACATTTACACCTTATACTAAATGTTGTGGAATAATTACTCCACCAGTAGCCTGATTTAACTTTAGTGACTTTACACCAGCCGTTATTTCCTCATCTGTAATACTGGCATTGAATACCAATTGCTCGATTTTATCAAGTTCAATGTTTTCACTTTCTACATCTGGCCTATCTCCTCCTTAGTCAGTACGTCAGCACAAAAAAGTAGAAATTTAGCGCTCTTTCTGGAATTTTCAAGGTCTGATATCTGGAAAAAAAGTACTTTTTAAAATGTGAATGCCTTCTGCTAATACAGAGAAAGAAGGCCTGTGAGTTTTCCGATTTTTTTACCAAGACTTTACCTTTCCGGAATATGAAATCAACATTTATAACACGGTTTAACCTATTAGGCTTGTCAAATATACCTTTTTTGCTCGACTATTCGAAGAATAGGTAGAGCTATTGGACTCAATCGTGTGTCGGCGTCCCGATTTGGTTACGTTTTTAATGTAAGCTGGTATCTCAGTAAACACTAGTGGGAATGAATTGAAACTTCCCACTCTTATTACTGTGAAAAACTGACTTACAATGCACAGGTTTAATAGCATTATGTTGCTTGTACAAAACACAATTAGGTAACTACTGAAGTCAAACAGATTCAGGTCATGTTATAAAAGAATAACTCTCAATTCCTAACATATCAAGGATCGAACGAAAAAAAGGAAAACCATCAAAGAATAAACGATTTACTTTTTGTAGTTCAGAAAATAGATGAAAGGGCCTTTAATTTATCAGAGCGATAGAGATGTTATGACAGACTTCACCATGTTTGTAAAACTGTACGAAATTATTGAAGAAACCGAGTGTGTCTTAACAAGGTCTATCTACTTTTACACTACGTTTTAACAACATTTACAAGCAGTAGCGATGCAAAGGTTAACACCATTGACTGTTACCTCGTGATCATAGAACTCATTTATGTGATGATTATAAATTTGTAGAATGTGTACTAACATTAGATGGAGCACATATTGTTGTGCCTATAAGAATCCCACTAGCAGAAAATTCACAACCGTTTGACATATTTCGAGCTTATTCTCTTTCTGTGTCATTTCTCGACAGACCAAAAACTAGGAAAAATATCAAAAGCAACATTAGCCTTATACAGACTAGAATCAAAATATCTGGCAGTAAATTCAAATAGATTTCAATATATTTTGTTCGGCCAATCCATAGCCAAGTCCTGCATTGAGTCTGGCCTTATAATATGCAACAACAAAAATCCAATTAGATATAGCAACGTAGGTCAAAAATGCTTTAGGTTAGAGACCACCATGTATATCTAATTACAAGTTTTTCAAGACCTGTCTTAGTTCTACCAAAATATCGGACGAAAAACATATGAATAGTGATACTTATTTAATAAGTAATTTTCGTGTGAATGAGATGAGCCCCTGTTTACACCATTGACATGGTGGGTGAAATTCGTTTGATAAAACTTTTTTTCAAATACACATAAAATGTAGCAAATTTTGTCAAAATGTATAATAAAATACTGTAAATGCAGTGAAAACATATCAATTATAAAAGAAATGATCACTTCCTGGGTTTGTTTACATGACTGACCAATCAGAACGCACAGACGTTACCTTATTCCCAGGTAAACGCTTACCTCATTCCCAGTAAGTTCCCTGTACTTTTTTGAATTGGTGGTCTCTGACCTATAAGAGAAAGAAAATGTCAAAAAGCTCTGCGATATTTGAGTGCATCAGACTGTACTTCCAACGGCAATCTACATGTCAAATGACATGTATTTAGTAATTTAAGAACGTCCAATATGTATTTCATTTAGCTCGTAAATAAGCCCATCTGTTTTTTCCTTGACATAGATTGTACGAGGGTCATCCAATAAGTTCTGACAATGGTCTTATAGTGAACAAATTATAGCAAATAGTGTCATACCTGTACTATATTCCTTCAAAGTATTAGCCCCTGCTTCGGATTACCGCATTCCATGTCTTCGAAAGATCCGTGATTCCCGTTGCTAGGCAACCATCTGAGATGCTTTGCAGTTCCTTGGCCACAGCAACTTTCAAGTCTGTCTTCTAGATCATTGAAACGAACTCCCCGTAGCGGCATTTTTAATTTGGGGAACAGGTCATAGTCACATGGACTAAAGTCTGGAGAATACGGCGGATGCGAAAATATTTCCCATTTATATTCCCTAATTAGTGACGTCACCGGGTCTGATTTATGCGGCGTCACGTTGTCATGAAACAACACTACTCCCGCATTTAAGAGTGCGGGTCGCTTCAGATTTCCCTGTTTTCGTCGGAATTTTGCAGGCCTTGGTGACCCAGGGGTGTGCCATTCGGAAGACTGCGATTTCAATTCAGGTTCATAGCTTCGTAACCACGTCTCATCTACTGCAACAATACGATTTAGGAACCTATCACCTTCATTTTCATACCGCTTAAAGTGTTTTTCTGCAACTACTACCCTGTTCGTCGTTTGGTCCCGATTCAAGTGATGATTTTCAAATGCCTCGTTGATATCGTATGAACTGATCCATGAGCAATTCCAACACTCTCAGCTAACTCCTCACATGTATAACGTCTGTCTTCATCCAAAAGTTTCTTTTTCAACATGAAATTTGTCTGTAGCCTCGATCGGTCGTCCGCTGCGGGGGTCATCGGAAATGTCACAATTTCCTTCGGCAAAACGTCTTATCCTCCTATAAACTGTATTAAATGACACTGCAGATCCACCACAAACTTCTGATACATTTTCATGGATTTACTTTCCTGTTTTCCCTCTCAAAAACTCAATTTTTATGTACGCACGCTGTTCAGCTTGACTTACCGCGGCCATGACGCTAAAGCGACGTATAAATGACGTCACAGCGTGATGACGTTATATGACGCACATGCACGTATTCGGCGTCCATAAATAGCGTGATATTTAATGGCCATGCGTGCCATGTTTTATTACTTTGCGATATAAGATAAAAAAAAAAAATATGGGATCATTATCAGAACTTATTGGATGACCCTCGTAATTTCAGATCAATTCTTTTTGAAAGACTATTATGAAAATAGGAGTAATAAGACATTAGAAAATCCAACAAGTCCTACAGTACACACGATATGGAGAAAGCTCCATCTCGTCATACCTTTCGGTAAACGAAGTTTCAAACTACTAGAACATCTGGTAAATATAGAATATTTTCCACAATAATCTTGAAGAAGTACGGTACAATCTCTCCAGAGAGGCCCTCTCTTAAGCAAAAACCTCTCTATAACAACAACATCAAAATTTCCCTAAGCTGAAATATACCATCAAATTTACCTTTCCAGAATAACAACCTCTACATAACAGTCAATATTTGTATCTACCAAATGATGTTGCTCTACAGAGGTTGCACTGTATTATTTAAGATCTCAAACAAATTGAAGCAAAACATTTTTCAATTTGAGGATATTAGTTCATTATTAAAGGGCCAGTCATAGCTTTGCAGATCATCATTTTCTGTCTTCTTATATTATAAAGAACAAAATTTTTCTCTGTTGTACTGCTTGCTAGGAAAAGTTCATTAGCAATAGACAAGGAAACTCTCGATTAATGAAATACCACGTATCAGTTCGCAAGGGAGAAGAGTTTGAATATATTCAACCAACAAAAGACAAATTAATAACGAATAATAAAATAAAGAATATATTTTCAGTGCTGGACAATACAAAACGCTGAGAAGTAGCGGTATTGGAAATCCTCAAGAATTATGAGAAATTGAAGCTCTTAATAAATTGTATAAAAGTATGTAATAAGAAACACCAACAGAATGACAGACATTAAAGCAAGTAGCTATAGAGCAAATCAGATATCAGAGAAAATTTCAATATATACAGTATACAAAAGAGAGATTATCTTGAAAAAAATGACATTAATTTCTTACCTTCCATTCAACGCTAACAAAGATTACCAGTACTTTACTTTGTAAAATATCAGAACACGCCGGCTTCATTGGTTAACTAATTCCAGATAGGATTAAGAAAACAATAATGATTCTTGTAACTTATATTTGCCCAAGTATTAAGGTTTTCGGAAACAAACATTAATTGTTATAAGTCAGTGAGAAAGGACTTAGAGTTAAAGGACTTAAATAAACAAGTGAATGAAGTATTGCCATACAATACAAAGTCCCCTACTGGAAGGCAACTAATTTTCTCTACTGCAGTATAACATAATGAACTGATATCTGTCAATAATGTATAAACAATATTGTACTATATATACACTATGTTATAACAAAACACTTGGATTAAAATTTGTATGTATAAAACCTATAGTTGTTTTCATATAGCATTTTTGGCCAATTATCAAAAAAGTATCATATAAGTCATTTATAGTAAAAAAACAAGAGTGCCAGAATGTCACAATATACGCCCGTCATAGCAAATTTCTTTACACTAGCACCTGTATTTGCAAATGGAATTTTAATTCTGTGGTTGTGTAGTAATTATTGTAATTCTTTTGTTTTTCTGAATCCACAAAAAACTCCTTACCAGGCAGAGATACGTTAAAATACACCTAAAAATTGAAAGTAACATCTATGTTATACCACAGAAAAGTGGTCTTGGTTTTTCCCTATGGTCAATTATAAAAAAAGTTATTTATAGTAACAACTAAGGGAAGTCAATCTTTAAAAATTGGATGTAACCTGCATGTTGTACCAAAGAAAAGTGGTCTCAATTCTTCCCTATGACTAGTGATGAAAATGTTACAATATAAGCTATTTATAGTAACAACAAAGGGAAGTAATTCTAAAGAAGGGACCTGCGCATGACACTTCGTCTCATGATGATGTACATTTATGCCAAGTTACATCAAAATCCCTCTATGAATTAAGAAGAAATGTTCCAGACAAGGTCATTCTTGTATCTGGCCTTTGGCCTCTATGTGTGACCTTGACCTTCGACATAGGGACCAGGTTCTTGCGCATGACACTCCGTCTCATATTGGTGAACATTTGTGCCAAGTAATATTCAAATCCTGTTTTGCATGACAAAGTTATACACCGGACAGGAAAAAATGTCCCATTGACATTTGATCTCCAATTGTGACCTTGACCTTTAAGCTAGGGTTCTGAGTGTTGTGCATGACACGTCTTCTCATCATGGGGAACATTTATGCCAAGAAATATTAAAATCCCTTGATGAATGGTAGAGTTATGGTCCGGACAGGAAAAAAGCCTTGTTGACATTTGACCTCCAATTGTGACCTTGACCTTTGAGCCAGGGGTCCGGGATTTCCACATGACTCGTCGTCTCATCATGGGAAATATTTGTGCCAAGTGATATTAAAATCCCTTAATTAATGACAGAGTTATGGATCGGACACGAAACAGACCCTGTTCATGCCATGTTAACATCTGACAGCCAAGTGTGACCTTGACCTTTGACCAAGGGTTCTGAAAGTCATGCATGACACATTGTCTTATTATGAGGTACATTTGTGCCAAATAATATTAAAATCCCTTCATGGATGGCAGAGTTATGGACTGGACAGGAAAAAGACCCTGTTGACCTTTGACCTCCAATTGTGACTTGAGCTTTTAGCTAAGGGTCCGGGGTTTGCGCTTAACACGTCGTCTCATCATGGGGAACATTTATGCCAAGTAATATTAAAATCTCTTCATGGATGACAGAGTTATTGACCGGACACGAAATTGTGGACGGAAGGACGGAATGACGGTTGGACGGAATGACGGACGGAAAAGCACATTCCTATGGTCCCCGAAACTGGCTTTCAACCACTAGGAGACTAATAAAGTTAAAATTGAAAAGATGTTGCTGTTTTACTTACATAGAGTAACAACGTCTATTGGTAAATCACAATTTTGAGAACATTTTTGCGAATACAAAATTTTCTACATTTATGCACATGCTTGAAGAGATCTGCACATTTCAAGATTTTAAGACATTATTACGTGTTATAAATTTTAGTAATAGTTATCTTTAGGAGGATAATAGCATTGCCGTTTTAATAAAACTACTCACGGGTTGCCTTTGTTACATAAAACGATTTTCGTTTCCATATACCGAGCCCTGGCTTTATTGTACGTTTTCCGGGTAATAGACGTTACGCGCTTACTTCCGTTTCATCAAACGTGCAGAGCTACCTTAAAGAATTTCTGCCAATGAATAAGACACTAGCGTTCATTGAAATATTTTAAAACCTGCTTGATTTTCCGATATATTGTGTACCGTTCACTACAACTTAAAACATTGCAATTTCAGATTAACGTGCAGTTCAGAAATACTTACAGTTGTTAAGGATTAAAGGCATTATGTGTGAAAATTCATTTGACGATGCATTTGACCTCGTCTCATTGATTATGGTATGTCTTGCAAAACGTTGTTGTGATACATGTGTTAATCCTATTGGTGTATGGAAATTTCGGTACTTTTTCAGTATAATAGTAACTATGCTAGAAATAATTATAATGGCTGAAACTTTTGAACCAAGTGAATTCGAACAATTCACTGAAAACTTGTCAAGGAAAAATAAACATTTATTTGAAGCTTCTAAAGCAATCTTTGTCATGACAATAGTTTTTGGAATATTCTTTGGCTGTTGGTTTTGTTGCGCGTGTTGTGATCGCGGATGCAGGCTGGTTATGTTTAATATAAATGAACTATTGATAATGGTTATGGAAATATTCACGTTTGCATTTGCAGTAGTGTTAGGACAAGATCAAGGTGAAAGAGTTTTCAACGAGCAATCTTTTTCGGTTGTCTTTAGAAGCGTGATTGTTGTAATTAGCGGATTCTTGATTTTTGTAGACATCGGTTCTTTTGTCTACAACTTAGTCTGTTATAAAGATGTCCTAAGAAAATTAGAAAAAGCGGAATGCTTTTGTAAGAATAAGACTCGGCCATACTTAGAAACATAGAAAATAAATACAAATATTTGCTGTAATAAATTAGTAGCTAGTCTTGAACGATTTTACCGATTTTGAAACTTTTATACAAACTGTGTGACACTTTTGCACATACATAAAGAAATAGACAGTAACGAAAATGTGCAACAATATATCATATCGCAAATATATTTGAAAACACACAGCTTGCGAAAAACATTTTTGAATATGACTGCGAACATTCTAATATAGATTGTAACTGGTGTTCAGAAATTTGTCAAGTTTTTGAGTATATATATATTTATTTGCCTGATGTTTTTGTTAAAAAATCACAAGTAAATATTGCCGAGGTAAAACAGAGACTATTTCGTTATTATGCAGATACTTAGCCAGACAAATTGAACAATTCGCCAAAATTTAAAACTTATAAACTCTTCAAAAGTAGCTATGAAGTAGAAATGTATGTGAAGCTTAAATTATCAAGAAGTGAACGCTCTATTATAGCACAATTCCGATGTGGTGTGCTCCCGTTAAGGGTTGAAACTGGTCGCTTCACTGGTGAAGAGCTAGAAAACAGGTTGTGCAGACAGTATGTACGAAATGAGGTAGAACATGAAATACATTTCTTACTTAAATGTACAGCGATCTGAGACAGAGACGTATGATGACACTGTGTTACATTTGAATTTACATTCAGAAGAAGAATTTATGAAAACTCTATTGTTGGACATTCCGACGAGAACAGCTAAATATCTATTCAGTGTGTTTGCTGCGCGAAGGTCATTAACCCATCGTTAATTCAAATCAACTTTCAAATATTATGTAACTAGATTATATTTGTTTTCTGTAATTATTTAAATTGTCCATACATTGCTTTTCAGATCAGCAACTTGCTTTTGTTTTGTAAAAAAGTGACTTATAGGCCCTTCGGGGCGGTTGTATTATATTTCATTTGTATGATATTGTTCTATTTGCTATGATGTACAAGTGCCACTGTAATAAATGATTAATCTATATTTACTGAACAGCTGATATTTTGTAGAATTGTATTGAGTGTACTTTAATGTTAAATATGCCTAGTATGAATATCATCTTTAAAGACATATGAGCCGCGCCATGAGAAAACCAAAATAGTGCGTTTGCGACCAGTATGGATCCAGACCAGCCTGCGCATCCGCGCAGTCTGGATCCATGCTGTTCGCTTTCAAAGCCTAATGTAATTAGAGAAACCGTTAGCGAACAGCATGGATCCTGACCAGACTGCGCAAATGCGCAGGCTAGTCTGGATCAATTCTGGTCGCAAATGCATTATTTTGGTTTTCTCATGGCGCGGCTCATATGCTATTGTTTGTTGTACAATCCACCTAACCATTTGATCGGACAATGATAAATAACTATACAAATCAAAACTACTATGAGAGATAATTTAATCAGCATAATTTGATATCAAGATGACTGCCATTATCAACCTTGACTGCAATCAAAGTTATCAATTAATCAGTTGTTAAACCTATCGTCTACACTTGAATGGCTATTGTTTAAAAACGCTGAAGTCATCAATTCGAATCACATTAACATTTGAAAAAATCTGCCACAGAATTTGTACGTATAATTAACTTAAGGGTTGTTTTGCGTGTTCGGATTGATTATGTATTCAAGAAAAGTATTTAAATTCTCAGATACACTTAGAAGGCAATCTGTTGATAGAAAACATAGGAAAGTGTTATTTGTCTTAGTTGTCCTTATATTTGAATCGCAAGTTTCCATTAGGATTGAGAACACATACTAATTTTAAACGCCCTTTATTTTAAATCACTGTAACAACAGTTTTGATGACATCCTAGAAAATAAAAAAAATGCTGCATTGTTTATTTAATTGAATCTTTTCATACTTCTTACCGTGTGAAGTCCATGATAAGTCAAATAAAGTCTTTTCTTACGATAGCTTGCCAATACGAAATCCTTTTACACGAAATTATTCTAATCTTTATAAGAACATGGCGCAACGGTTGATGAGATATCATTAATTCGATGAATTGTTCTTATCGTTCAGACGCTAGTAAACGTACCCACACTGGTTAACGTCCTTGTGGATCAGTCCCACTAGTTAAATACCCAAGTTTCTGAAAGATGAACTACCTGTTATGGCAAATCGGACGATAAACCTCAGTAATGTCTTGTTTATTTTCATTCTAACATGTCCTTCAAAAATGCGGGTAATGTTGTTGGATTTTGATGAAATTTATGGGCAAATTTTCGCCACCTATGTAAGATGGCGAAAAATACACACGCCAAAATAAAAACACTACATTTTGGGTTAAAAGGGCGAAAATTTGCCGACACGAAAATATCCCAAAGTACGGTATGGCAAATCGGACGATAAACCTCAGTAATGTCTTGTTTATTTTCATTCTAACATGCCCTTTGAAATAGCATTAAAAATTATTCTGAATTATATTTCATCTGGGTAGAAGTTTATATGTCAAAATAGGAAACTGAAAAGACAGTTGTACCAAACAAATTTAGTCGCGTATTGGAACAAAGGTTTGAGTACACTGCTCTCTTACTCTAGAACCAACTCACTTTCAATTAAGATTATAAGATTCTTCCATTGGTTGTACGTGTAGATGGTAGGGGTACATCTGGCTAGAGCATAACTGTTAAGTCGGTAACGAGCCTCTTTCGAGTTACCATGTAAATTAACAATAACCCTAGAGCCCAATCTGTACCTTCGTCAGCGATTAAATCTTTCCGTCCGTATTCAACGAATGATAGAAGAAATAAAACTTTCTTTATAACACTGGCGTATTTGTACAAAGCGCGGTATATCAACTTAGAACAATTCTGGATAAACAACGTTAAAGTGTGTCCAATGCGTTTCATACAAATCATGAAAACACCAAAATTCATTTTTTGACAGACATGTTGATGTTTTGTTAGACATTATCTCCTTTTGATACATAGCAATCAACATTCGTACTATACCTCAGCGTCTAAAGTTCAATTATCAAATAACCTTCGCGCTGTATAAAGTCTAACTACCATGGTTCAGAATTCAGATGCATGTGAAATGAACTACGAAGGAGGTACCCTGAGTGGTTAAATATCCATAGTTTAGGCGAGTGCCATTAACCGCTTTAAGAAGGAAGAGTCTCGCTGTATTCCTTTATTTCTTTCCCCGTTTTGTTCTCGTGTACTTGCTTTGTATTTGTCTTTGAATGTGTATGATTGTGTATGTATGCTAATACTGTACATGCCCTCGTGCTGTTGGTTGCGCTTTGGTGAGCTGCAGATTCAGAGCATTGCTTTTTGTGTTGAATTTTCGTTCTTGCTTTTTATTTTAATCTTCCTCACTGTTATTGTATTATGAAAGTCTTGGGGTGTATATTTCATTTAGTTAGTTGTTTAATTAACACAAGAAAATTGATTTTGTAATAAAAGGAACCAAATCTGTATTTAGACTGAGTTATTATCTACATATTTCTTTTACCGCTTCGGTACCGTAGTGGTAGAGCGCACCCCCCCCCCCCCCCCCCCCCCCTCCTGCCTTCGTCATACCGAAAACGTAAAAATGGTAGTAGTAGCTTCCTCGCTTGGCGCTCAGCATTAAGAGGAGAGTGCTAGGACTGGTCGGCCCGGTGTCAGTATAATGTCACTTGGTGGGGGTATCATGCCACATGTCTACGGCGTGATATTCCAGTGAGGCAGCACCATAAAGTTGGGCATTGTGCTCACTGCTACAAGTAAAATAGTCGTTTATATGACTGAAAAAATGAAAAAATGTTGAAAAAGACGTTGTTGAAATGAAAACAATGTTGAGTTGAGGTATTTCTTTTGAAATAAAGTTCACAATAAAAAAAATAAACAAATGTAAGAACACCTTGAATGCGTAGACTACACAGTCGTGTTTGACTTGGCATTTTTCGTTAAATAAGTAGTGTGTAGTGGTTCCCCGCCTTGCATTATACTCAACGATTTCCCAGTCGAATTAACCGTTTCTTAACGAATTAAGATCGTTAAGTAACTTATTCAACGTAAAATAAAATTCGATATGTTCGTTGAGTAACGGCAGACAAACATAATCCATCAACTTAATTCTGATTGGCTGAACTTTAGCAGGTGGGAGAGTACCTAATTGAAAGAATAGCCAGCATTTCCCTGTCGAATACATCTATTGATTAGGAGTGATATATAAATGACGCAGACTAGATACTACGTAATAATTTCATTTAATACGTCATTTGATTTTGCCCGTGCCAAAATGGAGCATATAGATGTGAAAAAATAGCTAAACCTTTTATTTCACCCTATACACGAAAGAAAGTTAAAAATATAAATGCATGCTAAATGCATTCAACTTCTGACATAAGTAAAAATGTATATTACCCCTTTTACGTACCAATAGTATAATTGTTTTCTTGCCCATATTCAATTCAAAAAGGGCAAGGAAGGTATAACATTAATTATTTGATGCCGTTTTGACAATTGTATTATTTGAATGAAATCAACAATATTTACTTCATTTTATCAGGGTAGGCGAGATAAACGTTATCATAGTGACCCATAACTTTCATCAATTTATAAATATATTGATAACTGACAATACTGTTCACATTTAATGTTTATCAGTTAATTATCATTGTGTTATACTTCAACAATAATTACCGGCTACATAAAGAGCAGGATGCATCGTGTAATACAAAACTCACTTTTTTGTTTGTTTGTTACACTGCACGTGACAAATGCTTACAAACCTGTCATTTTCATGCACGGGATTTTAAGTGACCCTTATGAGGCTGACACGCTATTTCAATGGATAAAACAGGTATGTATGCTATAATTATATTTATCTAATTCACTTTTTCCTTTTTAATACAGATTTTTATATCTCCGTACATCCACTTATTTGCACCATAATAATATGGATACATTCATAAAAGAGATAAGTTATTCGTACATATTTACACTCTAGATTAGTATGGTTATAGATATATGTAGGATTATATGAGGCAAAAACCAACGACAATAACTATACCGCTATATTTCTATTGGATATGTGCAGCAAACGCGACTGTCTGTTTAAACGTAAACGATTATATATCTATATTTCTTTGAAGGCGGACATAAACAGAACAGATATTCCGTTAGTATGATGCAAATGTTAATGATTTAAATATTATTTTATAGGATCATCCCGGGACAGTAACATTTACTATAGACATGTACAACAAACTAGACAGTCTGGTAAATATGATGGAGCAAGTTGATCAGGTCGGGAAGGTTATGATGAAGTTTATGCAACAACATCCGGATGGAGTTAATCTAATTTGTTTCTCACAAGGTATGACATATCGGCTTTATTTAAGGAATAGTACATCACAAACAGTGATTGGTCGTTAAATAAAATCATTTGTTTGAAGTTCAGATGCGAAAATGTATATTACGATGGCGCACACCGAGTGATATAAAAAAAATTCTCATCTGAATGACAATGATTTTATTCAAAACAAAATCACTATTTGAAATATATCATTTCGATGCACATTCATGAAGACATCCACCAAATATTTGTCTGTTTTATGTGGTTTACTCACCTAGCGCGCAGCTGCATGGTGTGTGGCGCAATGTCGTAATAAGTGTAACGTACAAATTGTGATTTTGTTGCATGATTTACCCTCAGTTTCAGTCTTCTTTGTTTAATAGAAAAAATGCGGCGTTGTGTTAGAATATCCTATAAAAACCATAGGTGGTCTCCCTTTCTCTTTGCTTTACAAAAGTTTTGATAAAACATGCCCTCATACTGGTATATATCTGATATTTTATGATATTAGCGAGAAATGACGGTGTCACCATGTGTTATTTTATTCGTTTGTTTTATGTTATTTGTCTATGTGATTTACTTTATCTGTGTATTCATGCAATATTTTCATGAGTTTTCTATTCATGCATATTTTCATGATTTTCACATACATGCATATTTTCATAATTTTCATATTCATGCATTTTTTCATAATTTTCATATTCATGTATATTTTCATGATTAACATATATTCATGCATCGTTTTTAATATTACGAAGGCTGCGTTCTTTGAACATGGCAGTTCACCTTGGATCTTCGTCCGTGTGTTCAAGTTGTATCTATGCCAACTGCTCATATATGATTAGACAGTTTGTCAATTAATCTTAAAGTTTTTAAAACCTAAGCAAAACCTAACTAACAAGGTGACTAATATATCATGTTTTCTATAACACAGGTGGTCTTGTATGTCGAGGTGTTTTAGAACAGTTCTCCCACAACGTGGATACTTTCATCTCTCTAAGTTCACCACAATCAGGACAATTTGGTGGTATGAATTACATGTATATATTGTTCAAAGTCTTCACAAATATGTTAGCAATAAGGTTGTTAACACGCAACACACTTTAATAATATAAATATAACATACGGACACACAGAAAGCTATAGGAAAGCCTACCTGCTTAGCTTTGTACGGATAGCGAAAACCTACGGATCATTGGGTCACGAGTTCGATTCCCTGGCGAGGGGTATGTTCTCCGTCACGATATGATAAAATGCATTGCGCCTGAAGTGCTTACGCCCTCCATTACTGATTCCTGTGAAGCAGTTGGCACTTGCGGAAAACAGGCTGACACAGAAACACAAATTAGCTACCTGTTGTAACGCTATTATATTACATACCTGAGTGGATTTTGTTTTGTACTGCTTAAAAACAATTTATGAAATATGCAAATTAGAAAACAATGACGTAGGAGTTATAATGAGGCTTTATTCTTTTCAGATACCGATTACGTGAAATATGTCTTTCCCAATCTGTTAAGAGACAATGTTTACAAGTAAGTGATTGTTGTTACTGACAACGTAAATGACTATATATCTACAATACTTACGTGCGGCTTTATCATTAAAATCGGGAGCCTCCGTGACCGAGTGGTTAAGGTCGCATACTTAGAATCACTTGCCCCTCATCGATGTTGGTTTCGAGCCTCACACGAGGCGTTGAATTTTTCATATGTGGAAGCCATCTAGCTGGCTTACGGAAGGTCGGTAGTTCTACCTAGTTGCCTGCTCGTGAGGAAATAATGCGGGGAAGGGCACCTGGGGTTTTCCTTTACCATCAAAGCTGGAAAGTCGTCATATGACCTATACTTGTGTCGGTGCGACGTTAAACCCAACAAAATATCATTTAAATCAGTAGCTTAAAAAACTAAGTTGCGTCTTAAGCAAGAAATGGGTTATTCCGATTAGATTTTAAATTAATTACATGTAACTTCCTGCATGTAATGCCCATCGCATCATAAGTTAGCTCTGTCTTTCCAACTTTTGTTTTTCATTTTAGGATTGCTTATTCGAAAGAAGGCCAAAACATATCTGTTGGAAATTACTGGAACGGTAAACACTATCTATACATTTGAATAAGGATTTAACAAAAATAGAAAGGGACGTAACTAAACTAGAAGTTTATTATGTGAATGTAATTTACTGCTGCCTAAAAGCGTGTATGCTTCTGCTATCAAGAATAAGAAAATGCATTTAGCCGAACACAATTCTGCAATAACTTTTAAGAGGAATATATTTAATGGAAAGAACTCTATAAGAAAAATTATTCAACAATGTTTATCCAATCATATGCATGTATTCTATTTTAAGATCACAGACAAGGAAATTACAGTTAATGTCTTTAACCATTCTATTAGACTAAGTGAAAATATGATGAAAGGATTTTAAGTATTGGAAATAACTATATAGGAAAGATTATTTAACGATGTTTATAACTTCATACATGCTATTCTGTAATAACAATAAAATGAAATTTCAGTTCATGTTATTATTCATCATTTCAGATCCTCACCATCAAGACCTTTACAAAGAACACTCAGAATTCCTTGCTGTCCTTAATAATGACACGTTCAATCAGAATAGCAAAGGTGTTTTTCCTTTTACAAAATTCAGATGATTTGTTTGATAAAACAGAAGCATTTGATTAATTACATACGTATTTTCAATAGGATGTGAGAAGTCAATATTTTTCGTATTGGCGTTAAAATACATATCAGGTGATAGACGTCATATGTGATGTCTTTCTTTGTGTGTCGTCGTGTTAAAATGTTCATTTACCACGATGTTATCAATTTTACTTATTAATTGAATTTATATTATTTATGCAATATTGATAAGTGTAGAACGTATAAAGTAGAGATGTTAATATTAGATTTGTATCGAGAAATCTGCACTCTTTCACTCGCGGAATAATATTGCGCTCCTGAATTATCGCAAGCACAATAATTTTTTTAAGTGAACAGTCTAATGAACCCGAATTATAGCACGACAGAAAAAAGTTTAAGCTTAACTAATATAGCGCATGTTCAAATAGTTTCGAGGCCGAAGTATTTGACTAGATGCGTGACATTTATTCTGTACGATCAGTCTAATTTACAGCATCATATGACTTCAGTTACACACTGTTGTTTTCTTTCCTTGATTTGGTTGCTTCAGAATACAAGGCAAACTTCCTGCGTCTGAGAAGACTTGTTATGATTGGTGGAAAAGATGATGGCGTCATCACACCTTGGCAGTCAAGGTAACTTTTTCCAAATAATATTTTTAACAAAACCTGCCGGAAAAGACAGCGTGTTTGGCTATTTATTTGATAGCGGAAGGGAAACTTGATGAATTATTTTAGCGTTTTTAGAACAGAAGCAATTTCATATTTGTAGTCTAAAAATCAACAGTGTATGGGGTTTGTTGAGGGCCTGAAACAGTGTGAAAATTGTACAAAATATAGCCTTTTATTAGAACTACAAGTGACATAATTCACGAGATAATAGCTCCTGAGTGATGGACCTTGCCATATGTGATGTTGATAATTACGAGGAACAACCATATGTATGTTTGAATTAAAAATCCTTCTTTTTGATGTAAATAACTAAATACGAAAATAAGAAAAAAAATCATAAATAAAAATGTCTGAAATGTTGCCAAATGTATTAAGTGTGAAATATGTTAACTTAAAATTTCAAAGTTTCAGTACAAAGTTTAAATGTATTATTTTATCTGTTTGTTAAAGATAAAACAAATGGGAATACAATTCTTTTGCTAAGATTTGATTTCTTAGAATAACGCTAGATACGTTTCTTCAAACGCTACTCTCACACGTACATATAAACAATAAACTTACAGTGTAACTATTCAAAGTTTTTCTGACTTTTGCATAATTATACAGTAAATATTATTTCAGTCATTTCCATATATATAAATTAAAAAAATGCCCGAAACTTGTGAATTCTATGAACATAACGCTTTTCTTGTTTCAGTCATTTTGCGTTCTATGATGAAAAGCTGAACATTGTAGAAATAAAAGATCAAAAAGTAAGTACAAATATATGAATTTTATCTATGGTACATGTGCGTAATCTGCATATAAAAAGTATAGCAAAGTGTATCAGGAAAAAGAGGAGGTACAGTTAAAATATACAATGTTAAAATGTTTCATTCGTACACAGTTATGAGAGAATGCACTCGAATAAGTTCTGTAACCTATGACATTACAGGCAATATTCGGATACCTCAGCGGTACACATGTGAAATATGATATACATATTTAAGTGATTCACAAATGACATTTGCTAAAACATATTCGAATATTTCAGTGGTGCACAAATGACATGTGCTTAAACATATTCGAATATTTCAGTGGTACACAAGTGACATGTGTTAAACATATTCGAATATTTCAGTGGTGCACAAATGACATGTGCTTAAACATATTTGAATATTTCAGTGGTACACAAATGACATGTGCTATAAAACATATTCGAATATTTCAGTGGTACACAAATGACATGTGATTTAAAACATATTCGAATATTTCAGTGGTACATAGATTATAATTTAAATAAAACATATTCGAATATTTCAGTGGTACACAAATGACATGTTCGGCTTACAGAGCCTGGACAAGAGAGGTGGACTATTTATACGAGAGATTCCAGGAGTACAGCATACACATTGGCATTCAACATACAGTGTTTACAAAGACCATATTCTTCCTTTCCTGTCATGATGATGTCTAGAGTAGGAGAGGGAGGTTGCGAGAAGAAACTACGTTCGTTGCTTTGTGAAATGTTCGTGACGAGAGCATTATTGTCTTCCTCTAAATGAATTATATGATATTAATGTAAAGAATTAAAAACATAAATGAAATTTGAGTTTTGTTTAATGAGTTTAAAACAAAATGCAGTTGAATTATTTGTATTTAGTATTACATTTTTGCGTGAGTAGCATAGCAAACAGTCGGCTTTTGCTATTTTACAGACTTCATAGGCATCTTTCAGTTTATATTTTCTATGATTTTCTTATTACTTAATGAGATGGCTACAATTATTGTGTTGTTTGTCTATTTCGACATTATTAATATGTAAACGAACATAAAGGCGAAGACAAAGATCAAAGTGGAGCAGTCAAGTTCAAAGAACGCAGTTTTCCTACAATAGTGAATATATAAATAGTAGGTTACAGAGCTATTTTTTCTGGATCAATGCACATCATTTAGATACAAATGAATTTCAGATATTTATGTTGTTTCATATATGTACACAGACCTTTTCGGCGTAAATGTGTATTAGTTCGACTACGTACATGTATTATATACTTCGGACAAAAGTGTGTGTGTGGGGGGGGGGGGGGGGGGGGGGGGGGGGGGTTTCAAGACAACAACGAAAAACTTATCATCGGTTAATATTAATACCAAGTCTCATAGTCATGGCATAGTTGAGTTTGACCACCCTAAAATGGTTTGGTATATTGCCACTTTGAATATTGAAACATTCTAAATAAATAGAATATTTTCACAATGACATGATACATTTGCCTGCTCCTTTTAGTTTATACTAATTTGCCGCCCAGTGTGAACGTTTTACACAAATGTGGAATCACAACCATATTTAATAGGAAACATGGAGTTATCAAATTATTTATCATTCATTTATATTCGCGAAAAAGTCATGAAAGTAACGATTTCCCATAGACTCCATAATGAAAGTTTGCATGAGGTCCTTAATTTTCAAATCAGTCAAGCAAAAACTCGAGTACACGACCCTATCTTCTTAATTTGGTAAATTTTCTGAGTATATTCTGAGGTTTCGAAATATCAGGTTTCTGTACACACCTTTTCTCCGCAGGTAACTGCCAACTTCCTCACATGAATGAAAGGTAGAGGTCGAATGATTTCAAACGCAATGTCCTTTATCAGATTTTACTGAGAATATATGCCTAACCCGAGGAGCGAACTCTCGACCCCACGATCTGTAGGTCTGTTCTTTTCCTACTGAGCTAAGTTGGCAAGTGGTCTATGTAATAAACAAACCATATGTTCGCTTTGCTCGTAACAACTACAAGTATTTTATTCTGTTCCAGTCCAACGGTTTGAAAGACAATATTGTTACAATTTGGCTTTTATTCAAGCAAGGATATCCACATACATGTATATATTACTTCTCGTGCAGTTATTATGTTGCCAATTAAGTTAAATTGAATTTAAAAATTTACCTTGTATTTAATCGGCTATACCGTAATAAGTTCTTACTGCGCATAACCTGGTGCTTTTATCCATTTATACATGTTTATTTATATATGATCAAGGTTTGCAAAGACGCATAAAAAATGTTTCTCGCATTTTTTTTTCTTTTGTAAAATTTATGCAAATAGATGTTTCGCATCAAGTTTTATTTACGTAAATAAAGTGGAAACGAGTGAGAGCAAAATCTGACAGGCAACGGTCCTCTTATTTTCTTTTGGCCGTCCCCTAATTATAAGAACCTTCAGAGTTTCTATTCATCAGATGTTGAACGCGTGAGGCACACGGTATACCTCGTCCTTTAGTCCTTCATCGTGAAAAGCTGTCGTTTCCAGCTCATTTTGCAATTCTCATTAAAATGAAATAAAACTGGATGCTAATATAAATCATCAACATCAAGTGTAGACAACAAGGAATAACGTTCCATTTGTTCATAATTATACCAAGCATCATAGTCATGGCACACTTGAGTTAGACAACCCGAGCTTATCGCACGGTTCGATTGTATCAGACTTTTTATTACCTTACGTTTCTGTTTGGCTTTGTTTGTAGACTGGCTGAATTATTCGCTAAAATATTGCTATTCAAAATGTGTCCAATGTTTTGAGAAAACCCCTCGAAATTGACCATTGTACGTATACATATGAGTAGTCGTGTACATTTCCATTTACGCCGAAAAGGTCAATTCTAACACGATCCGATTCATTTTCCTATTAAACAAAGAAGGTAGAAAACAGTGAATTATTATACAACAAATCACTGTTCTGACGTCACAATTATTACGTCATGGCGTCAAACGGCTTAGCGGCGCGCTGGAAAAGAAACCGATTGAAAACGGGCAAATTTTTAATGAATGTCGTCAAGGATGTACTTAAAAAATCCTCCTTGGTAACGTGTTAGAATCGAAATAATATATCTCATTTAGTGATTTGCTCTTGAATAAATCATTGTTTGTCGTTCAGATGCGTATTATTATATCA
The DNA here is from genome assembly GCF_021730395.1 of Mercenaria mercenaria. Classification (NCBI taxonomy): domain Eukaryota; kingdom Metazoa; phylum Mollusca; class Bivalvia; order Venerida; family Veneridae; genus Mercenaria; species Mercenaria mercenaria. Next base: position 68,061,698 of record NC_069375.1, read on the forward strand.
CTCGGGCTGCGCCCTCGTGATATAATTCCTTCGCATCTGAACTCCAAACAATGATTTATTCAACGACAAATCACTGGATGAGATATATTATTTCTTAAATAAAAATACGGCGTCAAATATGGCGGCGCGTTAGTTCTTTCAGTAACTTCTCAGCTGCTTGAGTTATTTCTTTGTACAAAACAGATCTCTTTCCTTATAGCGATCCTGGAGGGTATACAGAAAATCTGACTGTCCTTTTTTGTCTGTCCTTTCGTCTGTCTGTCTTTAAATATTCTAATAAGCTTACTTTCGCTTTGTTCCTTGTTATCATAAACGTACTTAAAACAGTCATTCTGATTGTTATGAAAGACCCGAGTGCCTCTCCACGAATTATTTAAGATACGCGCAGGCACCGAACCTCAAGTTTGTACATTTCAAAAGGGTCAAAACAAGTAACGGGGATGGCAAATATTTAGAAGTCAGCGACATTAAACACTTAACCTATATTGGCATAGAAACGATTTCAAAGTTAAGGGACACGGTGGAGGGGCAATCTTCAAACCTATTGATTTCAGTTTTCCTGAATCTGTTCAAACAATCTGAAACAATCCGTTCCAATCGGATTATATATATATATCAAACATTCTTTTAATTATATCTAAATATGTTTAAATACCTTCCTATATTTACCTCTGTGAAAACTGATATTGATCATAACACCCCTGCAAAGCAAAGCAAGTTTTAGGAGAAGTGATGCTTGTTTGATTTGGGTTTAACGCCGTTTTTCAACAGTATTTAAGATATTTAACGGCGGGCAGGTTCCTGGATTTGTACCAGTACAAATATTTTCTCCCCAAGTAACTGCCAACTTCCCCACATGAATAAGAGAGAAAAAAAGACGATTGATTTCAGACACAATGCTTTTTTTCAAATTGTCACGGAGAACCTTCATCTCGTCTGGAGATCAAGCTCGTGACCCCGAGGTCCGTACATCTGCGCTATCCATATTGTGCTAAGCGGGCGGACAGGAGTAGCGAAATCTGTACAGTTTCTCACAAAATGTATGGATCTAGTGCAACTTAATATTCGCATCTGTTGTTCTGTTATTTATAGCTTTATGTTAATAGATACTGATTTCTTAGGTAAATGATTCACTTCTCAGTGTGATCTCTTGCAATAAAACAAACACGTTGGAAGTCATATTCCTCGTTTAAATGGATCAACAGTCTTGTTGTACTTATAAAATATACTGGCCCGATTTATAGGTTGGTCAGGGCTACGGATATGGGATATATATTGTATTTTGTTATTATTTTTTAGCATCCACCGTCCATGTTTACAAACACATATGTTTGTTTTATGAGGAGTACTTGCGATTATACTCATAATGTTATAAAAGCAAGTACATTTTGCAATAATGGCCCATTACATCATGTCTATAGGCTATTCCCTGCAACACCAGAAAAAGGTCGTACATCTGCGTCGCAATAAGGTGGCAGGGGAGCAGTTTCGAATCATGGTCCCGGTCAATTTTTTAAATATTTAGGGTAGCTTTGTTCAAAGTGTATTAATAGTGATGTTTTAATTAGTGAAAGTTTATTATAAAAGAAATCAACGTGCACATGCATGTAGCAGATGCGAATATTTGGCTACACCTAGATCCATAAATTTTGTGAGTCATTATTTGTGGAGGCAGATTTGAACGGATCAGGTGTTTTCCCGCGAAATGAACAGTAAGTGTCTTTGACCTGCTTTTTCTCATGAAACGTTTTGGTTGACAGACACTTTGCTTAATAATAACAGGGCTTTGCAACCTAAGAATTTATTTATATGAAAATTAAAACCTGTCGTGTAATTGTATGAAAACGAGTGTATTGCATGTATTGGAAGTAAGGAAAAATGCCCAACTTTTCTTGATTTGAAGAGGGGTTAGTTAGGGGATCTTTTAAAGGTGACCACATGGGTCGAAATTAATGCTTTCATTTTGAGGCTTACCTTAGTGTCATATCACAGTGTGAAGCGGAAGTACTGCTTTTTGTACTTACAACCTATAAAGAAAAACAGTTGCGAATCATGTACTTGCTTAAAATCTAGCAAAAAAAAACTGCTCCCCTGCCACCTTAGTACCGATTTCTGTGTTAATAGTAACGTAGGTATTTTTTTAATAATACAGCAGGTGGTTTTTTTACAGTGACATAATGCGATATAATCGTTATTTTAAACGTATAGATTTACCCGTAAAATAACCGAAACGGTAAGACATTAAGTTTAAACATGTTCGCCATATCGCTACTTTGCAGTTTATTTGTATCGTTTGAGCCGTAAAGTAAACTTAAGATAATAGATTAGTCATCATTCAAGTGGGAAAACCCCACGGAATTCCAATCAATTAATAAACATATCAAGTAGGTATACAAGCCAATTTTATCTGGTTTCATATTATTGCTAAATAATATCGGTTAATTGTACATTTCTGTAAAAAGGAATTTAGTCGATTAAGTAAAACTTATAAAGGAATATCTAGATATATAAACAAAACTGTTTTATTGTTTCGATTTAACATGTTTAAAAACGAAAGTAGATAACAAAATTTGAAAGGTGGGTAACGTTACTTATTTTAATTTTTCTGCTCTGGTGAATGTTTTAAAGAAAGTATATGCATTCATCTACATGTACAATGATTTGTTTACCCCAGTATTAGTTCATAATGCGGTACAGAAGATTAAAGAAATGCAGAAACAGAAATAATTAATATAAGCGTACCACTTTTTATTAGTATACTTTATCTAAAGATATTTTTGATTATTCCAGCGCGATTGGCCATGACCTCTACCCAGCTTCATAAAGTGTGTCACGTCATTATTTCTACATACAAATATTATTTGCATAAAAAGTACAATGCCATTCATTATAATAAATAATAAGACACTGTTAAGTAAATCATCAAAATAATATTGCGCAAGAAATATATCCAATCACTCCTCCCTAAATTTCAGTATCACATCTGAACATTAGACATGTAGTGTAGAAAATGATGCTAAACTTGTCTATATAACGTGTTAGCTATTAGACTATGAACTGTTTCTGTAGGTAACAGTGTGCCCTATCAAGTGATCGCGCTACGTCATTTTGAGCTCGAAAGTGAAAGTAGAAAGGTAAACAAAAATTAAAAACCAGGGCGTAAGTTTTTTAATCTATATATTGTGTATAAATACTCTTGAGGTTTCGGTAAGTAAAACAATGTTTTATTTATTATAAAGAATAATCTTGCAGTTGTCTTGATTTTTTTGTACCTTTATTTAGTAATTTACTAATTATACACAATTTCTGCATTGTTCCTTTCTGTTAAAATATTGCTTTGCTTTTCATTTTTTTATGTTGTTTGTTTCTATCTTTTAGGAGGATTGTACTTTATGTTAAATAGTGAAGCTAGCTCTACAGTGAATATGCCAGATTTCTTTTTTATAACTTTGAATTGTATGCTTATTTTAGAAAAAAGAAGCTCTTTCCTTAGATGTGGGTGTGAACTGTTTGGAGAACTCACTCCAGCCAAGCCATTCTTTGATATCTAACAAAGCTATTGACTTGCCAATTCATTATTTTCTGACATTACGAGAAGAATGGGAACTTCGTGCAGTAAAATATGCAAAAAGAAGACTAAACGCTATGAGAAAAAGGACGTGAAAAAACACAAAAGGGACCAGGGAGATAAAAACCATCATAACAAACGAAATGGACACAGAAATCCGAAGCAACAAGCGGAAGGTGGAGCTGAGAAACGGAAAGGACCTGAAAAGCCATGTCAGCCGGTGGAAGAAGAGTCCAGTATTAATTATGCCACCAATGAAAGTGGAACAAAAGAGAACAACAAAGGCAATGATGAAAATATGAAAGAAAACAACTATATAAGACCAAATATTAATGACAAAGAGAAGGTCAGTAGCAAAAAGCATCTAACTATATCTTACTTGAATGCAAAAAAAAATAATAATCTAATATTATAGACAATGATATACATAGAGCCAGAAGGCAAATCTTAAGCGCATATCCATTGTTGGTTCAAATTTTTCAACAATTCAATTATGTAACCAAGTCATTTTCTTGTTCTTCTACATCTTTCATATGTTAAGTCTTTGCTATGTGCACTACACTTATCAGGCAGATAAGAGTTAATCATACTGATAGTAGGCTGGTAAGATAACGTTAGTGTTGTAAAACTTAAAAGTTTAATATTAAGAAATAACCCAAATGCACAAAAACGGTCCATACAACGTAATATTATTTATACAACATTTCTGAATGACAAATATTTAAGGTTGATGATAACAGAGACAAAAAAGATTATAAGAAAGCGAGAGGAAAAAGAAGAAAACAGAAACATAAAAGAAAATCATACAGTAGTGACAGCAGCTGGTCATCGAGCTCTTCAAGTTCATCTAGCTCGTCTGAGGAAGGTAAAATATATGCGGTGTTTCTAGGTTAAGCTGTAATTATACTCAAAATAATAAGTGAAATTATACTGCAATCCGTATAGAAAGTAATGCTTTCTTTATTAAAATATCATAAATTGTCTAATAAAAAAATCAAAGTGCACTTTTCTCTGGGAGTGATAACAATTACTTGATATATGAAACAATTTTTTTCACCAAATGAACACCATACCTGTTGCAGCTATTATGTTTAAATAGATACCTAGGAGACAACACTATATTTCTTATCATTCCACTCTCTTTAAAGAATTTTGTCTAGCAAAACTATAAGATCTGATTGAATGTCAGGAATGTACCGTTCACGAATAATTTCTAATAATTGCAAAGTATCATTGTAGTATAACTGTACCGATATCTTTATGATAGAAGTGTCTAACACTTGTGAGCATGTTATTATAACTCACGTGACATCATGCATCACTATCGATAATTCAATTTTGAAATCCAGAGGGTCTAATAACCAACGTATAACTTTAAGAAGGCGGACTCGTAATTACAGTCGGCAATTCACGTATTCTCTGCATTCTCCTGCTTTTTATGGAACGCCGTGTGAGTGTTGAGCTGTATTTAGGTACGAACAATCGGGAATACGTAATCACGGAAATTGCCGAGTGTCACTACTGATCCACTGCCATACAATCTAGTGATCAGTCTTTACGTGATGATAACACAAAAGCGGTTTCCGCCATAAATATAACTTAGTGATGAATATCTAAGTTTTGCCTTTTCAGATAATGGAAAAACTACGAAAACTCGACAAAAGAAGAGAAATAATGATGGCAGTGTCACGTACATCAAAAATAAAACAACTATTGGTAGCAGCAAGATATCGTTCAAGGCTGCAAAGAATATCAACATTTACAAGAATAACTACATGACACAGCCGAAGCCAGGTGTTTTTTTCTTTATTCATTTCATTTGCGGTCCGAACACTTTCAGGGAGGGGGACATATAGTTGCCACCTTATTCGCTCGTATACCTGTCTGTCATCCAGCCATCCGTCTGTCCGTGCTGAAATTTTTGTTCTGCTACACTTTTCAAGGCATTTTGACCAACATGTAATATATTAAATGTACATTATGCTCCGGTATTAACTCCCCATCCGCTAATAAATGCATTCACTCGTTCTATATGTGATAAAAAAAAACTTGGACAGTATCATTCTTTTATGTATAGGTATAGCACAGTAATATGGAATTTTGAGATCAGAAATAGTTAGATTATTAAAAATTTCCATTCATTGAAAAATCTCATTAATAACAGAAAATAAACGTTCGTAATTATGTTTAAATACACATCACCTTAAATATAGCGAAATGTTTTTGAATCTCTCCAATGATATTTTAAAGCACAACAGGTCAGTTTTATAAATCATGAACAGACTCAATCAAACTGAGTCTGCAATTATTTTGCTTGGTTGCATTGCGTGCTTCCAAAGGATCTTCTTGTAGATTTTTTTTTAAATTTTCTGCCGAATCGAAAAAACAATCATTATAACAATTAATTACTAACTTACACCAAGTGTGTTTAACAAAATATTTTTGGACGGATGCAAGATTCCAACCGTTAAAGTATTTTATAAAAAAGATCACATATCCTTCTGTTCATCCCTAGCACGAACAAACGATGGTTTATGTAACTTCGTATATATTTTGTTTTAGAGAGAATGCAACTGATTTTTTATTAACATATTGCTAACAAACAGAAACGCAGTGATACTGTGAGGTATTTATAGGCTATATGATACGTATGAAAACATATTTAAATATTGATTGTCCGAAAGCTAAAGTCACTAAACGATAGGTATGGCGACTGATTGAAAAAACGTAAATGCTGAATTACCTCCCATGTACCGTCTGAGATAGTTTTTAAAGCGGTAGAACGCGGTTAATCTCTTTATATTAAAAGTTGACTTTTCCCAGTAGTTTCCGGACCCACGTAGTTTTCCGGACCTTTTACATATCGTGCTGTCGTAAAGCCGTGATCTATGTAACAATATCATATCATCTAGATCTTTGTTGCCTTTACCTAGCAGCGAAGACCTAGCATTACCGAAATTAGTTATTATATTTGAATATCCCGGTTGTTTTAACTTACTTCGATGTAATTTTTGCTCAAGAGATTGTCAACTGCAGTGGAATTCCAGATACAGTGCGCATGCGCAGAAATTGAGGCCCTTGAAAGTAAACATCAGACAATTGATGCTCATTTACAGACGATACAGTAATAACATTCCGATAGAATCAGATAAAACAATGAAAGTCAGAAAAAATCAACCTATTCACACTACTACGGCATTAAATCATCGATTAAAAATAGGAACCAAAATAGACAGAGATATACCTACTATACCGTGAATGCCCGAGTGGTCAGGGCGTTAGACTACCGATTTTGAGACCAGTCTTGTACTTTATTTTTTTTTTTAAAGTTGCTTATTATATTAAAAATTCTTAATATATTTTTAATATTGCCAGTCCGCCAGATACGTTATTATTTGCGTAACGTTGCAAACTTCATTCAAACATAATCAGACGTAACTGTAATGATTCTTACATTCTTGAAATATACTTTTCAGATCACCATCACGCCTTAGAATTATGTTTTAATTTTGAATGTATAATCGGAAATGTTTGCTTTTAGAGAAAGATTATAACTGTTACAATGAAAGGTCCGGAAAACTACTCGGACTTACTGAGATATTAATGGAATAAACTACCCCTTTTAAGGCCTCATTTACATTTGTGTTATAAACGCAAGTGTAATACGAATTCTGCATGGCATTAGCTGAGAATTTTAGCATTATTGGCATAATTTAAAGTTAGAGACGTTTGTCATTGTTGCTTCTAAGATTAAAAATTATTTATATATTCTTTATCTTTTTGCAGAAAAGTTGCGTAAGCTATTCATATATGAGTACACCGAAAAAACTGCCAAGGTTGAGGAACGCAATCTGTTTTCTTTGTTTCGAGGCCAGAAACCTACTCAGGGGCAATTTGTTGATCTAAGGGGTCAAGAAAATGTCCAGTCAGTATTTACAAGTAGTGTACTCTGTGACTGTTCCAAATGGATAGGACAAATTGTTTTTCCACGCGGAAGTTGCACGTGCTTCAGAGTGGGCACTAACTATATCATGACTGCACTGCATTCTGTGAAGAAGATCATTGACAACTCTGTTGGTATGTGTTTTAAAACATATTGTTACATGACACCTTATGTTATTGGCTGATCCATATTTTATGCTTTATTCATATTCAACACATTTTACTGGGCTAATAAGTAAAAAAAAAATGAAAATAAAACGATGAACTTTATTCTCTGATGTCATGTCGTAAAACACTTTTTAGATGGCTTGTCAGCCAATATATGTGTTTACTAGTACACAGCTGTAGGTTTTCGTTTAGAGCGAATGCGTACTTGGATACGGTTATCCCAATCAAATTTATGTTCATGTTTAGTGCCATTTTATCTATTCTTTCTTGCGCTTGATGTTGTTACTTTTTTCAAATTCATACTTGGCGAAAATGTATATTGTGTTCAAAAATTTTCAAAGCTTACTTTTATATTGAAATTCATTCTCAGAAATCTTTTGATATGCTTATGTTTGAAACTGTTCTTTATACTTAATATATCTTTGTTATGTACTCGGAAAATGAGTTTTCAGCGTATTTCATTTCTTAACTGAAAATATATTCAGTTCAGAATTTCTTTTTAAATATTTAAGGAAAATAAGATTAGTGATTAGTTAAATATTAATACCCTTTTCGTTCAAATATGTATTAATTAAATTGTTTAAGATTTTTGATATGTTGGTATTTTGAGAAAATGAACGGTAAGTCATCCGAGTTATTTGGAAACAATACATATTACTTAGAACACGTCCTGTTATGTCATAACATCGTCTCTCATTTTACTCTAAGTATTTGACATTAGATTTTTGATAAAAATACAAATCATGACACTTAATGTTTCATATTTCAGAATATCTACCTGTTCAAGAGGACTCCAGCCAAAGTAAGTCTTTTACATGATAAATTTATTTTTATCACAAATATGTATTGATTATTTCATTTTCTTTGCTCCATGCTTCATCTCCAGAATCTTTAAGCCAGATTTAAGTGAAACTTAACGTGAATGATTTGTATAAATGCTTGTTGTGCATGTCTTTTGGATTATTTTTGCGGGGTAATAGCCTCTTAAATGTAATTTTTAATACAAATTACACCGGCATAACTTACCCCACACTGTTGGTGGGATTTGAATGGATTCCCATGGGAAGCATATATTACACGTTTTAAGTAGTAATGGCTTCTTGATTTTATACTTAAAATCTACACTGCGTCATTTAAAATCATCAGAACATATTAATATAATATTATTTACTCACATCTTATTTCTAGGGCATTTTGCTTAATCAGGATTAATTACATTTGTTGTATGTCCTTTTCTTCAAAAGTCATATAATTAGTTTTATAGTTTTGTAAAATTCTAGAATAAAGCATGTTAAAACTTATTTGTTTTACTTTTACCTCGTCCTGATTTATAATTAACATTTCCTATATATTTTGCAGATGGTGATGGTCACCTTTGTCATTTAAGTGATCATAATATATTCGTGGATTTCAATTTCTTAACCGAAAACCAGCCACGACCTGAGAGAAACAAATTCCACTTCAAGCATATTCGAAGAGTAGAAGATATTCCATTTGAAGACGAGGAGACTGACACTATTGTGTTGGAACTTGAAAACGAACCAAACAAAAGATTGCCCATGCAGTTCACCAACTTTGGAATCCCAGTGTTGGACAAGACTTTCCACTTGATAACGCATTCAAATGGAAGGCCCAAAGAATTTGATAAGGTGTACAAAATGGTGGACATAAATGCTCCGCAGACTTTTGATGATATCAATTTTCTGAACCAGGAGAGTAGAAGATTTCTAGCGGAGAAAGGCAAATGCGCAGACAGACATCCATGTGAGATCCGACCTTATGATATTTTAGCTAACCACAACAGAATGTTATTTCATTGTGCTTCAAATAAAGGTGCTTCTGGTAGTCCTGGAGTACAGGTTACCTCTTCTGGTCGAGTTGTTGTTGTAACAATGTTACTGCATGGCTATCCTGACTGGTACTATGATCGCGAATGTGAAGATATAAAGGCCGGCTGGCCAGAGCAATACACAATTGAACAAGGAGTGAACTTTGCATCTGTTTATGTGAAAATGAGAAATAAAAATGCTTCTTTGTGTGCTGATGTATTCCCTGTTGCTAACCAACCAACGGATTCAACATTTCACACTGTTAGTGCAGTTCCACCGACAGATGAAAATTAGAATAGAAACGGACAGGGTACACGTGTTAAGCACTCAGTCCAAAGTAGCTGGTCTCTCCCTCATTGGTTTCGTTTCGGGCATAAACATGGTCAGGAATCAAATGTAGAGGACCTCAATATTTATTTTAAGAAAAGATTTAACCCTATTACTCGTGTTGGATATTTTCTGTTGCTGCAGTGAAAACAAGATAAAAAGCGAATTCGACGAAAGATGTGTACTATGAACTGACATAATTTAACTTAAACAATACCACAGGGGAAAAATATCATCAAAGCTAGACTTTCACACTTCATTAAACAACATTATAATAAATGTTAGTGAAAAAATATTTTGTAAAGTTTTGCAGTAGCATTTCCTATATTCATTGTATTGTACCTCAGAGTTGTGAAATTATATATCACATACGAGCCATTTTAGAATGCCATTCTTTTTTGTTTCATTTCTTAATGTTCAAGCTTTATTACTTTTTTATTGCCATACCTATATCCAAGTGTGTAGTAAACTAAGCAAAATGATCGCAAATAAGAATAATAAGCGTATAGCTTTTATGTGCCCTTACACACACTCATACAAACTGATAACGGCCACCGTGGCAACCTTGTGAAAACTATTGTCTATCATTTCAAATAACAAAGGATACAATGATGGTCGAACATATTCTGCCATATCTGTAAGTCATACATGTTATGAAGAGGTTGTTATATGTAAGAAATATGAACAAAAATGACGTACGATATTTTTTCAGCATTCAAATATGCGGTCATTCCCAACAAAAGCAGGAATAGCAGAAACTAAGTGTTAAGACATTACACCATCTATTGAATTTACGCACATATTAAGTGTACAATTTACTGTCTAAACTTTAGGAGTAGGCTTAACGAAGGTTTAATAGTGTACATTCAATGCGTGAGTACACAAAATGCGTGATAATTAATTCCTACCTGAGGTCTTTTAGTAAGATTTTAAACCAAGTCCTTTTATTGTTTTTGCACCTTGTGTTAAGATGGTACCGCTAGAATGTTGGAAGATTAAAATTTCAAAATTTCAACGGAGGAGAAGCAGTTAAAGGTATTTAAACGAGTCAAACGGAACAAAAGTATGTACATTGTCGCATACATCTAGGCACGTTGTCTTCCAGATAAAGAACACATTAAAATGCTTCGATATTAACTCTTTATGTCAACTTTATGGATTAAGATGGAAATAATAATTTTGAAAAGAGTTTGATTACTCAACATCAACCGGGAATCAAATCTCAAACAACTGTTAGTGACAGGTTAAGTGACTTACTGAACAGCATCGTATTTCTCGAAATAGTAAAGAAAACTTCTTTGAAAGTTAGACATAAACTTGTCCCGATTGCGTCCTAGTGTGTCAAAGTGTTAAAATATCATCAACATTTAATTACTATATTACTACACAAAACAAGTATGTGTATAAAATTGAAGACAGAAATAGTCAATTAAAAAAAAAAAATGTGAATATAATTTCAATTTTGAAAAACAAATAACATTTTTCATTGTAATGTCAATTTACCCCCACCAACTTTAGAAAGCTAATCATTTCTTAAAATATTGACTGCTTAGTGAAAGCATTTTGGTTTGATAAGTATTTATTTTGATTAAATGTTTCTAAAATCAAAATAAAAAAAAAATCTAAAAGAATAAAATTGAAATGTACGTCCGAACCGTAACTATTTAAAGTTTATCAATTTGTCTTGGGTTATTATCATTTTCTCTGTATCTTCTTTGAAATGATATTTACAACATTATTTAAATCATGTCTATAATGTGTAAGTATACATCTATTGTTAATACTAGTATCACATTTTGCAAAAAATACATACAAAATTGTGTTATTATTATACAACTAAACTGGATATCGTTTTATTTATTTTTTATATTATTATTTAACTTTTATTTTGGCAACTTTTGGCGACCATCGCACAATGTTGCTTGCAACAGCATTTCCATCCATTTTGTTGAACCTAATATGTTCCGTTAATCGATAGCGTAACTCGATTAAAATAGCTCATAAACAGTTGTGAAGGAATATATATGTATATTATTTCAAACTGAAAGTATTTTTTTAAATGTTATTTTTGTAAGAAGATATGTGTTTAAGATAGTTATTAATGACAAAATCAAAAGTTTATCATTCATGGTACTAGAAGGAGCCCCATTGAATAGCTTTAATTTGTTGACGGCCATTTTTGCAGCCATCTTGGATTTTCTCAAACCGCACCGTTATGCGACACCATCAATTTTTCTCGCACCAAATATGTTCCACTTACCATTTCTAGAGAACTTATTCTGGACCGCTCGTCCAGACAGATATTCTCTCAGGGACTGGACTGTACTTATAAACAGGGATTTCGTGAAATGAGCGGCGACAAGAGAACAAATTAGCACCAAACAATAACAATGGCTTTGTTATAAATTCGCTCACTTCGGAGAACACGTTAACTTGTTTCCTTTTAATGAATATGAAATCTCTATTATATACCCGTGCTTTCACATGGTAAAATAATATATTGTTTAGATACCGACACGTTATATGTGCATTAACAATAACACCTTCCGCCACAAAAAAAAGAAGATAAAAATCTTGAACCATTTGATGATTTGATACAGAATAGTTTGAGGAAGTTTAGTTTGTGAAAAAGGGTGTTAACGAATAAAAGACATATACAAAGTCGTAAAATTGAACTGCAATCTATTTTTATAGTTGGATTTAATGATTGTTTTTTAGTTGTCTTGCTGTATTAATAACGAAAACCGTAACCTTGTTATGTGAGGGGAATGCTATTTTAAACCGAACCTTGATAGCTAAACAAACGTGTTAGTAAAGAAAGCACACTGTTAGCTGAAATACTAAGGGTACTGATCAAAATATCAATTTTGTCTTCTTGTTTTCAATCAAGTGAAGTTTTAAACAATCTAGCGCTGAGGAATGGCGAATGAACAGAGATTAACGTCTGAAGAAGTGGATCAAATGAACGCCGAAGAATATACACCTGTGATTGTTGTTATGACATTGATAGTCGTTTTTGGATTAACCGGAAATATATTTGCCGCCATTTTCTACATTCGCAAAGCGCAACAATCTGTCTTGCATATTTTCATTTCCTGTCTCTCAGTCAACGACGCGGTAACTAATTTAGTTCTTGTGCAGGAAATAGTTCAACTCTTCTTTTACCTATCTGGGAAGGATATAATAACTTGCAAACTGTTTCTTGTTTTAAAGCACTGGTTGGTGGGAAATTCTTTACTATTTCTCGTGGCCATTACAGCAGACAGATATCATCGGGTGTGCTTTCCGTTTTCAAAACAAGTTACATACCCAGTGGCAAGATTAATCATTTTAGGACTTACATTTTTCTCTTTCCTCATTGCATCAAGTAATATTGCAACCGGTGACATATTTAAATTCAACATAACAGCTGACATAAATTTTACAATAACTGGTTACTACTGCACACAGTCTAAAGAGAAAGGTTTTGCACAGGCTAAAACTATTTTTCATATAGTCGACATCTGCATTCATGGAATTATCATGTGTTCCTTCATCACGTTAAATATTCTACTGATGCGAAAAATCGTTCTGACTCAGAAGAAATTGCAAACACACGGGCCATTGGTTTCTTTTCAAGTGAAAGACTTGCGCGACGAAACAAGTGTCGAAAGATCAAGTACAGACATAGTTCATATAGACTTTGACAAGAGCGGTGAGAACACAGATTTTGAGGCAGTGAATACAACGGAAAAGAAAAATGACGACAAAACAAAACTTGAACACAAATCTGATTTGCGTATAAAGTCACGTACGTATTTCATGGCTAATAAAACAGTTGTTGTACATTTTATATACAATTATTTCAAAATGCTTATACTTGCTAGGATGCATTAAATGAAACGTTACGTTTTCCTCTTGCAATGTATGGTAAGTGATGTTTAAGATCTTGGGAAATACAGTCTAAACATACAGACTATTGCAAATTGTATAGATTTGCTTCTAGGTCCACCTTGTTTCGTCAGCAATAGTACATCACAAACGCATTACTGTACAGCATTTATTGAGTGAAAATAGAAAAAAAGTCCAAATACTAAGCACTTTTCTACTTAACCTATATTTGGGATATAAACGTTCTCAATTTATTGTTTTAACTGCATCTTTTACATGTTTACAGGCACATTGGAAAGCAACCGTGGAACGTTCCGCCGGACATTGAGTCATATTCATTCCACCCAGATGGAAATCAAAATAACTGTAATGGTTGTTGTGATAACTGTTATATCTGCGTTGTGTTTTGTTCCTTACTATGTGGCTATGCTCACCGTAAAACAAGATTTCAGCGGAAGTAGTCGCATTATGAGCGTAGCGGAAATTCTTGCGCGCAGATCTTACATATTAAATAGTGCCGTTAACCCTTTCATAATGGTGGTCTTCAACCTTCCATTTAGACGGTTTGTGCGACAAATAGTTTGCTTTAAATGTCTAAAATGTAAAAATTTGGCAAATTGATGATAACTTCCATTCAAATTGAACAGTTGGTATCCAAATTGCTGTGAATAACAATTCACAACATTCTGCGTAAAGAGCTTATAACGATTTGCTTTTGGATTATTCGTTTTTAAGTTTTTATTGAAAATTCATTATAGATATTATCATTTACTTGTCTGTATGCCATTACAATTCTCTTTGGACGTCATGAGAACAGTATTCAGTGTGAAACTTATATTGATTTATTGTGTTTGAATACTTCAGAATATTTGCTATTATGGTGATTGCATCTTTATCAAATTTTGATAATTTATTTTACATTGTATATTTAAGACATATGCATTTGCGATGATATCAAAACTGCATTTGATTAAATATCTTAAGCTTTGTTAATTCCAGTATTCATTTAATCTCTGTATGAGACAAAACATTGTAAAATAAAGCTTAGGCGGGTCCAAAACTTGGCGGACTCCGCGTGTATTCCCTCTAAAATTTGTCAATCATGCATTTTGAATGACCTTTTCTTACTCCGCACGCAAACTTGTTTATGCTTCAAAATAACCTTGAGTCAGAATAATACAAAAAATTGTAAAATAAAGCTTAGGCGGGTAAAGAACTTGGCGGACTCCGCGTGTACTCCCTCTAAAATTTGTCAATCATGCATTTTGAATGACCTTTTCTTACTCCGCACACAAACTTGTTTATGCATCAAAATAACCTTGAGTCAGAATAATCATAAGAATAACCGCATATCCATCTTGTGAAAACTTCACTTAGAGCATACTCCTGTACCTCTTTAGCAAACACATCAGCCCCCCAAAAAAGTCTTGGACAACAGGATACAATATTAAGCAACTAGCAACGGGAAGTACTTAATATGAGTGCTTATGGTCGGTAGCTTGTTAATAAAATCTGAAAATGATCCTTTTGAAACATAGAACGCAATCCAATCAATTACACGCACACTTTTCATTACAGGTAATGAAATTTGCAACACATGTCATGCCCGATAGTACTGGCTTAAGCGTATGTTCTCCATGACACTAAAGGACTAACAAATATAACAACACCGAGTCCACGTACGGGGAAATTAGCCGCACCATCAGAAAACCAACATAGTGCATTTGCGACCAACATGGATACAGACCAGCCTGCGGATCCGCGCAGTCTGGTCAGGATCCATGCTGTTCTCTTCCAAAGCCTATTGTAATTAGAGAAACTGTTAGCGGACAGCATGGATCCTGACCAGTCTGCGCGAAGTTAATTGGCTTCCCATAGACTTAGAATAAAAATGATGCTCTTAACTTGTGACCTCCAAAGTCATTGACCTTGGAGCTAGGGGTCTGGGTCTTGTGCATGGCACATTGTCTTAATAAAGTAAGGATTTTAAGAAAAATAAATCTTGATGAATGGCATAGTTATTGACCGGAAACCAGAAAGAACCTGTTTTCTACCTTTGACCTTGAAGCTAGGGATCTGGATCTTGCGCATGACACGTCTCATTATGGGGAACATGTGTGCCAAGTAATTTCAAAATCTTTTGATGAATGGCAGAGTTATGAACCGGGCACGAAACATACCTGTTAACGTTTGACCTCTAAGTGTGACTTTGACCTTGGAGGTATGGGTCTGAGTTTTGTGTGTGACACGTTGTGTCGTGCTGGGGAACATTTGTGCCAGGCTATTTCAAAATCGCTGCATGGATGGTGGAATTATGGACAGGACATGAAGTGTGACAGACGAACGTCAGGACGAAGGGACGGAGCCTTTTCCATGACCCTCTTTTTTCTTCGAAAAAGGCGGGGGCAATAACTTAATCCCGTCTAGAGGAACCCTTACGTACGTATTGGTAACTAAAGATATAACATTTCTCGTGTAAAAGTATACTAAAAATCTAAATTCTTTTGAGCTAGGATAAAAGGTAAACCTTTCTCAACAGATATCAAAACCGTGATAAAATATCATGCCGGATGTTTATTAGGGTAATAGACATAATAAAACCTTGTAAAAATGAAATTTTTACCTGTACATTGAGTCATATATACAATTGTTTAGGAAACCGTCATATTTTGGTGACCAAGGAGATATAATTTCCTTAAAAATCTGATGTTTTAAGATTTTGTGTCTTAGACAAAGACGATATGGAAAATCTAACGTTGGAGAAAGTAGATCAAATGAACGCAGAGGAATACTCGCCTGCAATTGTTGTTATGATATTGATAGTGATTTTTGGACTTACTGGGAATATTTTTGCCGCCACTTTCTATATCCGAAAAGCGAAAGAATCTATTTTACATATTTTTATTTCCTGTTTATCAATAAATGACGCAGTAACTAACATAGTTCTTGTGCAAGAAATTGTTCATCTTTTCTTTTATCTATCAAATGAAGATATAATAACTTGCAAACTATTCCTTGTATTAAAGCACTGGTTGATTGGAAACTCTTTACTTTTCATGGTTGCAATGGCAGCAGACAGGTATCGCCGAATCTGTTTTCCATTTTCTAAACAAATTACATATAGGGTGGCAAGTTTTATTATTTTAGGAATAACTTCTTTCTCATTTCTAATTGCATCGAGGAATATTGCAACAATTCACATATTTAAATTCAATATAACTACTGAAAGTAACTCTACAATAACGGGGTACTACTGTACACAGTCAAAAGAAAAAGAATTTGCACAAGTCGGAACTATTTTCCAAGTGGTAGATATCTGTATTCATGGAATCATTATGTGCTCTTTTGTCACTTTAAATATCCTTTTGGTGCGAAAGATAGTATATACAAAACAAAAGTTGAAAACATACGGACTTTCCGATTCTTTGAAAATGAATGAATTGTGCAGTGAAAGTAGTGTTGGTGGATCTACGGATATCGATCGTAACACGTTTGACAACAATGGAGATAACATTGAACCCACAGCAGAAGGAAAGGAAAAAGAGCGAGAAAATGCCAAAGTGGAAAACAATTCAACAGTCAAGACTGGTATGCATTTCATTTCCATTTTCTTATCTTATATATGAATATCGGCAATGATTATAATGTTAATAAAGTATGCTTCTCGGATCGTTCAGCACGACTTTTATGTCGTGTTATTGGTACTGTTTAGTTTCTTTGCATGACCATTTCAGCCTGGGTGGTTCCAATACTCCTGCTTTCATAGCCTTGGGTTTTGTATAATTATCCCTTAGATATGGTGCCTGCTTTTTATTTTTGTCTTTTGACAGTTCCTGTGATATGCAGGCTCCATAACCTCTGATCCCCTTTCTAAATTCCAGTTGCTTAGTTCTGCCCTTTGTTTTCTCGTTTGGGGCAAACCCATTACTTTATCTGGGGACCAAACGCCGCTTTTCATGGAATTTTACGCCACAACCCATGTATCATTGAAGGTTCAATGTTCACCGCCGTTTGGATGTCTCTAAATTGCTTTTTGTATTTTCAGCATGTGTAAATGTTGAGTTCTGCTCAACCCGGGGCTAGAGGGTTGTAGCATGTAGCATGTATTTCCACTACCGTCCATGAATAGGCTCAATTAAACCGAGCCTGCAACATTTTCGTTTTTGTCGTGTTGTGCGACCTGTGAAGTTTCCACTTTTTCTATATTTTTGTTTATCAGATATAATAATTTAAACAGATTGACCGTTTTATTACGCATCCTCAAGATACAAACATTTAAAAGAAAAATTTTATTTCAACCAATGTTATCGAAGAAAACACTTTAATATACTGTATTTAAAACGATATGCTTCTTTTTCAATTGACAGGTACATTGGAAAGCAAAAATGGAACTTTCCGCAGGACAATAACCCTTATATATGCATCACGGACGGAAATAAAAATCACCATCATGATCGTAGTAATAACTGTGATTTCTGCGCTATGTTTTGTACCGTATTACGTGGCTATGCTGACTGTGAAACAAGACTTTAGCGGAAGTATCCATATAATGACCTTGGCGGAAATACTTGCGCGCAGGTCTTACATACTAAATAGTGCGATAAACCCATTTATAATGGTGGTTTTCAACCTTCCATTTAGACAGTTTGTACAAAGTGTAGTTTGTTTTAAATGTTTCAGATGTAGTAAACATCAGTAGTAAGAGATATTCTTTGGTTACTGCTGTAAGTCCCATTTAAGACGATCTTTAGCGTACATTTAGTCGTTAAAATAAGGAAGTAAAAGGCCTATCACATGAAACAATCTTGTAATCAAATATCTATGTATTATTGCCTTTTATAAAAAGTTGCAATAATTTCTTTTTGGTGAAAACATGTAAAGAGTACTGTATTTATTTTGATTTCAATATAATTTCCTTTAATTTTCTCATTTCCAACCGACAGCTTTATAAAATGTGTCACTTCGACTTCTAATGTCTAAATCTGGTATATTTTTCTTAATTAATTTATTATCCAACCGAAATTGGCCAAAACAAGATGATCATAATTTATTATAATTCTATTTGTTTGTTTTGCCAATGACCCTTCCAATGCGATGCTCGACTGTGTTCCTCTATTTGTTTGTTTTGTTCTAGTTGTCTTTATGGTATACTTTGTCTGTGTGTTGTATGTTTGTGTTTGTTTGTTGGTTATGTGTACTATCATGTATGCACTGATGTAAGCTGCATTTAAATAAATCTTGTCTAATAAAAAGGGGAGGACCATGTAAAAAGTTTCCTGAAATTATTTAAAAACCAATCTACATTGCAATAGACTTATAAACGAACACTTGCTTGACTGTAGATCTGTTAGATTGGTTTATATTAAGTTCTGAGTCCACTTTGCCATTCCCCACCGCCAACCTCCCCCCCCCCCCCCCCCCCCCCAAACACACACACCTCCCTCACCATTCCATCCACACTCTCATCATCAACCATGCTCCTATCCCTTATTGCTATATTTTGGCTATACCGTATATTAAATATATCTAGAATATATCTTACAACATTTCATATGCATATAAAACAATTAGAAAATAAATAAAAACTTAGCACACAGTTATAAAACCTTTGAAACAGTAAAGTAGGAGTAAAAATGATGCAACTTTAAAATATCAGACACTCGCACAATGGCAAAACTGACAGGATATAAAATCTTTGGACCATACACAAAGGAGAACATTATCTCAAAAGATGACAATACTGATAATGTATAAACCGAATGTATTTCAAAATATTATCAAAAGTAACTCTATACAACACCAGAAACGAATATTGCGTACACATTTAAGATAAAAATTTGGACGACTTTGGAGTTATATTTTTTCTATTATAATTGTACATTTTTTACGTTTTTTCCTGCCTGTTAAAACATCTGAAGTTTTAAAGACTGGAATATATCTAGGAGATGGAAGACGTGGAAACATTAACTCTTGAAAAAGTAGATCATATCAACATTGTGGAATACACACCAGCAATAGTTGTTATGACATTGATAGTGGTTTGTGGACTTACCGGAAATATTTTTGCCGCCATTTTCTATATCAGAAAAGCGCAACAATCAGTTTTACACATTTTCATTTCCTGTCTGTCAGTAAATGACGCGGTAACTAACTTTGTTCTTGTACATGACATATTTCAACTTTTCTTTTATCTATCAAGTAAAGATGTTATAACTTGCAAGCTGTTTCTTGTTTTAAAGCACTGGTTGATTGGAAACTCCTTACTTTTCATGGTTGCTATGGCAGCGGACAGATATCGCCGGATCTGTTATCCATTTTCGAAACAAATTACGTATCAGGTGGCAAGGTTTATCATTTTGGGATTAACTTCTTTCTCTTTTCTCATTGCATCAAGGAATATTGCAACCGCTGATATATTTAAATTCAACATAACTGCTGAAAGTAACTCTGCAATAACGGGCTACTACTGTACACGGTCTAAAGAAAAGGAATTTGCGCTCGCGATAACTATCTTCCACGTGATAGATATTTGTATTCATGGAATAACCATGGTGTTATTCGTCACTTTAAATGTATTCCTCATACGGAAGATCTTTCATACAAAACAAAAGCTGAAAATACACGGACCTTCAGTTTCGTTTAAAGTAAACGGATTGCAGAGCGAAAGTAGTGTTTGTGTATCTAGTACGGACAAAGTTCATATCGATTTTGACAACAATGGAGATAACATTGGGGACACGGTAAAGAAAAAGCAGGAAAATAAATACGATATCGTCGAACTTGAAAAGAAGTCAACAGTCAAGACAGGCATGTATTGTATAACTATATTTTGAAACAAAGAAGCGGGCGTGTTCTTTTTTAACATACATGTATCTAATACAGAATTAAAAACTAAACCAACATGCAATTTACTATTATCTATCCTCAAGATATTAATATGTGTTTATCTGATACTACAATATGAACTGAATAACTATTATTTTTATTTTACTTACATCATTATGCATATCAGTAGAAAACACTTTACTAGTCATATTTTCTAGTCCCCGATTCAGAAGTCGGACACAGTCAAACGAAGTCGTCTGCTGTTATTTTGCTTTTTGCGTTCTATGCTTACAATGGGATCTTCTGATGATTTTTTGAAACCTATGTCATTAAAATAAATGATTTATTTTTCTTTCTTTGGTCTTGACTGGTATTTCAATATATAGATTTCAATATTCCATACTTACTGAAAAATTGTTTTATTTTCTAATTGATAGGTACACTGAAGAACAACCATGGAACTTTACGAAGGACCTTAAGCCGTGTACACGCCTCTCGTATGGAAATCAAAATAACTGTAATGGTTGTTGTGATAACTGTTATATCTGCGCTGTGTTTTGTTCCTTACTATGTGGCTATGCTCACCGTGAAACAAGATTTCAGCGGAAGTAGCCGCATTATGAGCGTAGCGGAAATTCTTGCGCGCAGATCTTACATATTAAATAGTGCCGTTAACCCTTTCGTAATGTTATTGTTCAATCTACCATTTAGACATTTCGTTCAAAATGTGGTTTGTTTTAAATGTCTACAATATAGAAATATGGGAAATATGTGATATCTACATTCACCGCTGACATGCCATCTTTGACTATTGTGAATTGGACGTAAGAGTTCTCTTAATCTCATGTATCTCTTCATTATATATTTGTGTGTAAATTTGCATTTTTTCTGTTGTCGTAATTCATTTCAAAATACCATGCTGATATTAATTACCGAATTTAATATCTAATGTTAAAGAAGAACGCATGCATGTCCAAATTCACAAAGACAATAAAACAAAAACGTCGATCATAGCATATGATTTAAAAATATCAGATTTGATAAAGCACCCATTAACTTGCTCCAAATTTATACACTGACCCCGTGTTCTTGACCGTTTAACGTCTGAAACATGCTAATGTGACATTGGATTACATCTGCATTTAAAATTGCTTTACTTTCAACATCAAGCTATTCTATCATAAGATCATTATGTCCTTGTAAATTGGGATTATCGCATTCCTAAGTGTTAAGGATTATCTTTAGTGATCATTATTTATGTTTACAACGTCTGTCATTATCATTTTGTTGTAATTATAATATATATTAACAAGATACATGTGTTACTATGTATCAATTTATTTTAGAAGTTCTTTTCAACGAGATACAAATATCTTACATAGTATTGGTATCAAAATAAGATTTTATCATTACCGTTTAGAGAACGTCATGTTTTGATATATATTATCTCAAAAGCAGTCTTCGGGCGTCATGTGGCGGCTGTAAAATGTTTCCCCGTACTTTTACCCAGTGCTTTGATATTTTCAGGGTATTTGGTATAATGGTTTTTATTTAATGTATCTATAATAAAATCCCGCTTTTAAAAGCATGTGCTAGCGGGTGTGGGTGGTGTTGCTCATTTCATTATCTCCCTTCAATAAACAGCAAATCAAACCGAGTCTGCTATTATGTTGTGTTTGCTTTTATATAATTTATTAAGTAAATCTAATAGACCTATCAATAATATTTCTAACACTTCTAATACAATAATACGGATACAAAAACAGGGGGTAAATGAAGAAGAAATTGAAAGAGATCCTCCTCGATAAAATCGTCGGTATATGTATATATTGCTTTATTATGGATATTGGAAACAAAACAACTTAAATCAACATTCAGCCTTCAAATAATAAATCGTCCGTGAAAACAAAAATCCCTTGACTAGGTTTTACAATGTAGAGATGAAAATACTGTTGTGCTAGATGTAAAACATAGCCAATGCCCATTTGTAAAAAGTAAATACTACTTTATGTATATGTGTTAAAAAAAGGTTCAGGTAGATGCGTATTAAATATATCCTGATATAGAACTCGATTTTTATTATACATTGTTCTTGCAACAGATGCCATGTCTGCACCCTGTTCTATACAGTACTCTTTTGGCCAACGCGATCGGAGGTTTCTATCAACGCTACCGTCATAGTACCAATTTGGATAACCACATAACAACATTGTAACTACTATAACATGGTCATTTTCCAGAATTACGATACCAGGCGACCCTGATGCACCCTTGCTAAATTTACAATGAAACAGTACTCTCTGTTTATTTGTCAGCATATTGTAAGGAGGAAATTCAAAATTTTCATTGGTCTGTTCTAAACTGTGATTCTTTACCCATCGAATATCATCCAAAGTCTTTGTAGCGTCTCTATCAATTACAAGGCCAACCTCATTATATTTCATTGCACCTCCATTGTGGCCAATGAGTGTAAATTGGCTTGTTACATTTAGATCACGACAGATTTCGAATGGTAGAGGCATAGATTGGCCATCTCCATTATCTGCGAGCTCTAACACAGCTACATCAGTGTGTTCGTCTTTGAAGTGAATAACATTTTTGAAGAAATATTTCCGTTTATGTTCAAAGATGTCCTCTTTAAAGTATTCAAACAAGCCAAACACATTGCGATGTGCCAGGCCTATAACATGTATTTGTCCATGGCGGCCCTTAAACTCTCTCGAAGGCACTGAAAATACAAGAAAATAAAAACACACCTGTTCAGTAAAATTGCTTTAAGTGACATTCAATAAACTATTACATCAATGTAATATCATAAGATTTAGAAAATGATAGGTTTCTATATATACATTTAATACGGTAATGAGAAGCGTATGTCTAGATGTATTTTATTATCAATTCCACATAAATATGTAGAAATACTAGTAGTTACTTACTTATTTTTATAAAAAAAATAGCTATGAAATATGTGACAGTGTCTATACTGTTCTCAAAAAGAAACTAAAACAGTCACTTTTCTCAGCAGGCTCAATAAAGTCAGATCCCCTCTTTAAATTCCAGTTTATAAAGACCTGTCGTATTGTGCGACTGTGCCTTCACTTTTTTCCTTATTTTTTGTTGAACATTTAACGTTCTCTCGTAATGGAGAGTACTAGGTTCCGTGTTTTGTAAAACACATAATATGTTTGTGAACTTAACAACGATGTGCAAAAACTTGTGGGAGCAATACGCGATCTTAGTCTAACACATAACTTATGTTTTTTCATTATTTTAAAAGAGTAAAAACACCTCGGTTGCAAAAACTTCCATTTTTTATAAACAAAAAAAAAGGCATTATTGGGCGCCAAAGGGCCCGGCACATGAGCGGATTAACTTTAATGACTTACTTTGAGTCCTTGAGCCATAATTATGAAAAATTTCATACTAATATAACTACTCCCTAGACAAGGGATATTACCCCGCAGAAGCTATGTTTTCAACTACTTTCTTTACATGGCCGGGAAAAAAATATTATCAGCTATTTTCCCATTCTGCGGGGTAAAAACTCTAGTTATATTAGTATGATTTTTTTCATAATTATGACTCTAGGACTCAAAAATAAATCATTAAACTTAATCCACTCATGTGCCGGACCCCTTTAATTGGGCGAAGTACAAGATAAACGTGTTCTGTTTTACATTCAAAATTTAGTCAGACTTTCAAACAACTAATGTAATGTTTTTCTTGAGTTAAAGTCGCATTTACATAGGCTACCTCAAGCTTTTCACGCCGGAGGAAGACACAAAATGTTCATTCAGTCATCAGATTTCAAGGGCTGTGCCAATAGTTTCTGTATATTATTTTCCATTTATTGTCCCGATAAGTCACTTTAATGTCATTTAATAGTCGTATTTTAAAAATGTTCAAAATATGTTCTTTATTTGTTGTATCAGTAATCATTCCAACTATGAATCATATTCAAATAAAAAGGGAGATAAGTAAGCATTGCACTTCAGTCTATAAAAAGTAATTTTCGTACATTCCCTTAGTAGTTGTACAGTTATGCCCTGGACAAGGGCTTACAATAAACGGTGATAACTAAGCAAGGAAGCAGGGTAAAGTTATGGTTCCCGCACATGACACATCATCATGTTATGTTGACCATTAGAGCCAAATGGCTTGAAATCTATTCGTGAATGACACAGATACTGACCTCGCAGGAAATCTGGACTAATATTCAGAAAACCTAGAGCTAAAGGGTTGATTTAAGGTTATTGCACATGATATACTGTCATGTCATGATACAAAGATTGTTTTCGAAATCCATTCATAACAACAAAGTTACAGACCTGACACGAAATCCAGATGCACATTCATTAAAAGAGATAATTCAGAATGCAAGATTGGCAAATTGACGGTAATTGCATGTGACACATTATCAGTTCGTACTGATTATTTTTGCCAAGCCTTTTTGAAACCCATCCATGCTTGACAAAGTTACAGACCAGGCACAAACTCGAGACGCACAAATGCACGAGGGTATGAACGCCGCAATAACTAAAGGGAATGGGGTAGAAAACAAAATCTTATTTAAATGTTGTTACCATAACCTTTTTTCTCCCTTTAAAGCTTGTTATGTATATCGTGAATTCCTCGACTCATTATCAAATCATTTTTGTCGTATTGCGAAGTGAATTGAAAGTTAAAAAGTCTTATGATGACAGTAATCATGTTTCCAGATGATTTTTGAGTGTACCCATGTGTTTTCAAAGAAAGAAAAGAATTGGCACATAGCACAGTAATGTTCGTGCTATTTTCAAGACACTTAAATTAGTTTTATCAAAGCCTAACCCAACACAAAGCTTATTAACTTGTATTTTACTTTAGCTAAAAGCAAAGGTAACTTTAAGATCACAAATATTAATCCTCGGTGGTTCGCACCATTACTAGAAATATTTACCTACTTCGGCGATAATTTTCACCACATGATATGCAGTCATGATATATTTTGAACCAACTCTGAAACCTGTCGCAGTGCCATATGGAAATCTTATCTGACAAACTATGAGACCATTTTGCTTTTTCTTGAATAACATGTATGTAATTTGTAACTGGACTATCTCTACAGTCGACAAAGTTTCCTGCAGGAATCGAATGATGCCTTGTTCGTACATGGTTTCCGTAAGTATATCTGCATTTAAAGATTGATTTCCTCCTTTCTGTATCTTAAAGTAAATAATACATACTTAGACGATTCAATGATACTTATTAAACTTGCATATATTAAAAATTATTCTAATTTGCTTTATATAATGTAATTGTTCAAAACAAAAGAAAATGTCTTAGCTTCTTTAATATTATTTCGAATTTAGGCAGATAGGCAGATAATGATTATATGACATTTTGTCGTAATCTGTTCTTGTTAGTCATAACGAAAAGCAATTATAGCTATTGTCATTGGGTGACCTCTCATGAACAGACTCAATCAAACCGAGTCTACTATTATTCTTCTTCTTGGTTGCATTCTTTGCTTCCAAATGATCTTTTTACAGATTTTATTTTCTAGTTTAAGTGATGGAGCTGAACAATTCTTTAAGAAGACCCTTTTGAAGTACATGACACAAACAAGCAAAGTGATAGCAGCCTCGGTTTACCTAAAGCTGTTAATGAGAGGAAATGAGATCGCTTCACACTTCACACCATATAAGGGCCATTTTGAAAATTTTGAAATTACACATGCGCAAATTAATCCATGCTGTAAATCAAGTTAAAAATATCAGTTATCAGTAGCAACAAGGCATAATAATTTATTCATTCAGAACAATATAATAGAAAATAAACCGTACGTACTATCGTCATATGTATGTAGTAAACATATATATCTAAATCTTACCATTTATTCAATTTTATCCAGGTATTGTTATATTTACAGAGGTCATCTAAGCATAAACACACTTATGTATTGTTTGGACTTTGTCAAGAAAAATCTTCTGTTTTGATCAATAGACCAATGACCCATTTCTATTATAGTACAATTGTTTTCAAACTGGATAAGCGGATGAAAACAATATGAGCAACGCCATGGGAAAACCAACATAGTGGGTTTGCGGCCAACACGGATCCAGACCAGCCTGTGCATCCGCGCTGTCTGGTCAGGATCCATGCTGTTCGCTAACAGTTTCTCCATTTCCAATTTAAATGCGAACAGCATGGATCCTGACCAGATGCGCAGGCTGGTCTGGATCCATGCTGGTCGCAAACCCACTATTTTGTTTTCTCATGGCGCGCCTCATATGTATTGTGGACTTACTATGACACTTTTTACCTCAGAATGTTAGTCAGCATTTATTTAATCTGGATGTACTTTTAGCGTATTGCTCTATGTTATAACTGATATTAAAAACATAACTTTTGTTACTTGACACATTAAGAAAAAACATATAAACTGATCTTATATTGGAAGTAAGAAACACAGCTGTAATATTTGACAGACACAGCCAGGAGTGAAAATACACCAACAAGGGCAATATCCCTTTATGTGGAACTCTATTACACAGTATCAGTAAATGAATTAATGATCCCTACGGATAAGCAATAATAATAGATTCTTACTGGGACCTGAACATCCAAAAATAACTCAGATATTAAGATTGATGGCTCTATAATGAAATTTATGAAATAAACTTGTACTACGTGTGCAAATATTATGTTTACATCAGACTCACTGGACTTTTGAAAGTCATGGAAATTGAAATACTACAAACATTACACTCCAAATTTCCCGCCAAAATTGTAAAATCAATATTTTATTATTCATACCTCTGATTTGTACTGGAATTGGTACCGGTACTCTTGTACTTGATTCATAACAGGTGATGACCAAACCTGTAGCTGAAATGCTTGTTGAATATTTGAATTCACCGCACGCCTCTTGCCTACAACTGCATGCCGTCTCACATATATTATTTGATGAAGATCTTTCGTTTTTACTTCCTGCAAAATAAGTTTTGACAACAGGTGGCAATAACGTAAACTGGATACAAGCTAATTTTAAATAATAGACAAAACATGACCCTTTTGAATAACAAATGATATCTAGAATATATCTTAGAGAAAACATGTGTTATTGTCATTTGAAACAAAAATCAGTTTGTAAATAATCAGATAAGAATGTCCTTTCGAATCAAAGAACACAACCAATCAAATAAGTAATAGGCTCTGTTTGATCGAGTCTAATCCTTTGAGGCGATTATTATGTGCAACAACTCTCGCGCCCAGCCGCCATACCCCAACCCAAACTCCAACACTAGTCGAAGCTGAATTCTAGCATACAGGTGCATTGAATGGACTGTATAATAATAACATAAAAAAATGAACAATATGACAGTACTGAGTTTAAACTTTTCATAAAGGCTAAATGACACGTTTAGGGGATGTTAATTACTGAGTTTGTATGTTGCTGTTTTGTCTAACTATACGGCACTTTGTTGTTGTTTTTGTAATTAGCTTTCATTGAGATATTTTGTTTTATCATATAACGTCCAATCCACACGTGATAAGATTAAATTTTGAAAACAACTTGTAAGCGATATAGAATTAGTAATGAGTTATACATTAGCTGTTTATTTCACAGTCGTAATTATGAATATGACTTCTATACCGACTAAGGAATGTTTGAAAATTCGTACCCCTGTTTGGTATTCTGCCACTTTCATAATCTCCATCTGGATCAGATTCTTGATAACTAACAGACTTCTTGCATTTATCGCATACGTTACCCATCTGAAAATTGGATAATTACATAATAATCGAACTGGTCTTATACTGGTAATAAATGTACATATCAAGGGCTTAGAGAAGAGAAACAGAAGTAGATAGACCAGTTCCGCTCTAAACCCTCGATATCTTATGTCGTTATAAACGTGAAAACAGACTATATTTATAATGACAAATATTTCACAAGCTAAATCAACTTGCGAAAGTAATAATGATAGCAACTCTATAAGACTAAATGTGACAATTTAGGACCAGGTGCATATTTATTCTTCTACAGTATAACAAAATATGGGGACTCTATTGTTAATCGGGACTAGTCCATCAAGTATTCCGGAGATGTTATCAAATAGTTATTAAACAGAGACTACATGTCTTCGAGACTACATGTCTTCTACACTTGCGATTTTTTTCAATTTGTACTAATTTACCAGTTAGTATCAAAAAGAAAAACTGGTAACTTTAATCGAGAAACTATTTGCAAGACATAATGCTAATTATCTGGCATCAGTTAATTTAACAAAAAGGCCTTGTAGTACGCCTGTGCTCATTTATGTGTATTGTTGCGGTTTCTGCTTAATAACATATTTTTCACATTTGGCAAAGAAATATGGCATCCTAATGGGAAGTAACTGCGCATCACAAAATTTATTTTTATACTGTTAGTAACGAGATGGGCCTACGTGGCCGAGTAGTTAAGGTCGCTGACTTCAAATCACTCGCTCCTCATCGATGTGAGTTCGAATCTCACTCGGGGCGTTGAATTCTTCATGTAAGGAAGCCATCCAGCAGGCTTACGGAAGGTCAGTGGTTCTTCCCAGGTGCCCGCTCATCATATGCACGGAGTGGCACCTGTGTTCTTCCTCAACCATCAAAACTGGAAAGTCGCCATATGACTTATAATTATTTTGGTGCGACGTTAAACCCAACAAAAACTAGATAACTGATATCAGCGAGATTCCATCCTAAGTTTGTCTACTGATACCCAGTCTGACATTGTCGAAGTTTTTAATGGTACATTTGTACCTCAGAGTAAATTTTACAACAGGTCATCTAACAAACTTTTCTTAAACACTTAATGTATAGAGGTGTAGTTTAGAAACCTATGCTTCGATGACCGGTAGGAGTGTTTTATTGTCTTGCACATTGCATAATCGTGCTCGAAATAGTTAGGCTATTGTGTAATGCAACCTATATTAGAGTTTATCTCAGCGGAAAGTTTTTCCCTTTCCATAGGTCACTGACCGTTCCAAGGCGGTTCCCCTATTTTCAACTTGATTTGAGCCGCACCTTGAGAAAACCAACATAGTGCGTTTGCGACCAGCATTGATCCAGACCAGCCTGCGCGGATGGTCTGGATCCATGCTAGTCGCAAATGAACTATTAGTATGTTGGTTTTCTTATGGTGCGGCTCTTTATGTCTTTACCATTTTATATGTTAAGTATTGTATATTTGCAGTGTTACTTCCTTCCCTCCTCCCAGCCCCTGCACCCACCAAAACCTCTACACACACATTTTAACATACCTAATCTTTTCCCCACTGCTAACTTCTTATTTTTCTGAAATATACACCTGGAAAAAAGTTAAGCACTCCCTATTATTTTGGTATATTGTACATGAGAAATAAACGCGCCTAAAATTTTCTGTTTTTAGTTGGCTCGAATAATACTCTGTAGATGCCAAGAAATATCAAGCCAACGGATGTTCTGTAATGGTGTGGGGATGCACGACGACAAGATGGAATTGGTGACCATACAGGACAGATTGACAGGTGAACGTTACATTGAAGACGTCCTCGAGCCGGTAGTTGTGACTCATTTTGAGAACCATCCACTTGCTACTAAGCTTTGTACATGGACGACAACGCTAGACCCCACCGTTTGAGGGCAGTAACGGCCTATCTCGAACTTAATGCAATTGAGACTTTGCCCTGGCCAGCTAGAAGCCCCGATTTGAATCCGCTGGAGCATATCTTGGATATTCTAGGGCATCGGATACAGAAAATTGACCCTCCTGCACAGAATGTTGACGAACTGAAAGCAACTTTGCATCGCGAGTGGCGACAGCGGACCATTCATCAAATCTGACGTTTGACCGAAGGGGTGAGACGGAGGGTTGCATCCGTGCATGTAGCGGGTTCACCCGGTATTGAACATGTAAGGTGAAAACATCATCTAGACACTTCATTTGATATTTTACCAAGAAACTAACAAACAATGAACTGATGCAATCAGCAGCTCCATACTTAAACCGACTTCAGTTTTAGGGGGAAACGATACGTCTTGAATACTTAACATTTTCGGTATTAAAGACTGTATTTTTTGGCCAGTTATTGCTTTGTTATGTTAGCTACAGTGTTGATGTTATATAGTATACCATTTTTTTTAGTAATTTTAATATCAAAATTTTCATAAGAAAGTTTGACACTGAAACCTCTGTAACAAATCTAGGGATGCTTAACTATTTTCCAGGTGTATAATTGAAATGTATCCCGTTGTTGGATATTTGAAGCACTCCGTCCGCTATATATTTCACTATAAGTTCTAACGTTATTTGTCAGTGGACTGAACTAAGTAGCTCTAATCGTGTTTACTGTGCTTATTGTTTCCATGTCGTCTGCTCTCACATTTCATTTGAAGAAAATTAAAGCAGTAACATGAAACTCTTTATTAATGTAAAGTAACGCATGAGATAAAATTTCCTTTTCATGCAGTTTAGAAAAGGTATCCTTCCTTCGAGTAGTTTTGTAATCATTGTCCTACTAATTATGGGAATACCCAAAATATTTGACTTAAGCTTTATTGTTATCTACCGTAGTTCATACAATCAAGATAGTAACAAAGTATTGATTACTACTGATCCTTATTTAAAATGCGTAGTAAGGCTTAGCTGCTTATACTGAAATATAATATTGTAAAATGAAATACAATCAGTCATGCAGATTCGGTAATTAACCTATATTTTTTAAGATTTACAATATACATCTTTCACTAAATATTTTAACTTCAAATTTAGATAAATATCAAACCTATAATTTAACTTTAATACTAAATATGTAAGATATGGATGTAAAGCTGTATTCATAATACAGTCAATTGAAGTGGTATTATGTGTGAAGCTACAAATATCTTTAAAGGCAAATTTGTGTTTGGTTTAACGTCAAATCGACCCATTTATAGGTCATATGGCGACTTTCAAGTTCTTCCCTAGTACTATTTCAGGCACAGATGGGCACCTGGTAAGAACGACATATGGGCGATTTCTAGGTTTTGAACCCACAGCTGTGAAGGGCAAATGATTTGAAGCCAACGACCTTAACCACTCAAGCTACAGCAGCCCCAAAATACGATCTAATACTATAGTATGCAGATAAGTTATTAAAACAAATAAAGCTAAAACGTAACAAGTTTTACGTCCGGGAAGTGAGCTGCTAGCTGACTGCTCACTTTCCATTCATGATTAGGTAACGGTCTCAACTTATATACTTGTGTGCGGATGCATATTGTACTAAATTGCTTTTCTACTTTTACAGATCTGTTGTTTTTTTTTTCAAATAATTTTAATAATTAAATTGAAGTAACTATGCATTTTAGGAGTGCATGTTTTTTCCGGTTGAATAGTTCAGCTTTAGAGATAATTTTGTGAAACTAAAAGTGAAAGTAATAAAAATCAATAATCACTTAAATCTATAGGCAATGGGGGTTCTCGTAAACAAATAATGATTTTTTGCAGATTTCAAATGTTTCGTATAGAGGAATATAATAGACACTTAAAATTCAAAATAATTCAAAATCGCACTTACCTCTATAACTTATCATCATGTTATACTATATTCATGTACTCTATCTGTAAAAAGTAGTAATTAATCACCGCCCACTAGTAAACAGTTATGACGTGCCCCATCAAAATGACTATATTGTTGGAATCATGACTATTAACTTCCTTGTTCTGGTTCGCCTTATTGATTAAAGAAACTTTAATAGAGCGGAGTTTTAAATTGTAAAGCAAACAAAAAAACGGAACACATCATCATGACTAAAAGAAATAAAATAGAATCTTTTCAAAATACATGAACATGGACGAAGAGGAAAATACCTTCCTACTAAAGTGACGTTTATTAATGGTCAGTCTAACTCTGGTCGGATGACACTTTGTAGATAATACTTGTCGAAAATACACTCTGCGGATTGCTATAACACAGTTATGGCTGACCGTCGTCTCCATGTGCGCGATCCCAGCATACAACACCTCCCGTGCTCTACTGTGTCCCATATTCATGTCTATTTATAGAACAGTCGGGTTCGACGTCGGCTACACTACAAAGTACTGGACAATTTCTTAAACTAACAAAACTAACGGCTGTCAAGTTATGCGAAAACCCGAGTTTAGACTAATTCATTCAGCGTATTGGGATGGCTTGAATGTGTTATGATCTTATAGATACAATTCGAAGAAAATGATATCATCTAGTGGTATATGTGTTTAATCAATAGATGACCCAAAAAGGAAAAATATGTGTGTTATCATGATCGTCAAGTCAAGGATTTTTAAGTGGCGACAAGCATTCTATACGTACATCCGGCGTATTACAATTCACTTACTCTTAGCATAGACACTTCATGATATCATCCATGAGCCTGGCAAAAAGCACTACCCTTAATAAAAACTCACATGATCTACTTCATAAAACTGTTTGTAAAAACAACATGTTTATAGCGCGCTTAATGATTTGACAAGAGATCCAGTTCAGACAGAATGCAGCTTGTTGACAACTCAGTAATTATAATAATGCACAACTTCCTATAATGATTACAATAACTGCAATTAATATTGATATACAAAGTACCAGTGCAAAATCTATATGTAATACTGGTTACACTACTGTGCGCCTTGGTAGAACCACCAACCTTCGGTAAGCCAGGCTTTCTAACAGGAAATAATATAACGCCCCATTTGGAGTTTCGAATTCACAGCGGAGCGGGGCAAGTGATCTGCGGCCAAGAACTTTATCCACTCGTCCACAGAGTTCAGGTATTCTTACTCTTATAAACAGGGCTTCATCTTGTAAACGTACAAATGTTCATGCATAGAAATTCAATGTGTATGACTGATCTGGACTCCTTCCTGGTCATTTAGGATCATTGAGTCTATTCAAATTATATAAAACAGAGTTCCACTGAAGTCGCAGCTAAAGGTCGAGGGAGGCGTGTACCATATCTCATTACCGCTCGTGAACAGTATCAAACCAAGTCTGCTGCTAATTTGCTTTGCTGCATTCTATGTTTCAAAGATTAAATTCCATACGTTTTCCGTCCTAATTCCCAATAAAAGTAAACCTACTATTCAGTTTTATTACACTGAAAACCGTCAATGAATCTGATTTTGAAAAGTCAAAAATAACTTCCAAACCTTGGGTACCTCTTGTAATCCTAACCCAATGATGGCCAGCTTATTTGGATATAATAAATATCTTGCTTTTCATCAGTACATTTGTATTTTGAAACAATTAGTTTGTAAGTCATCTAGTAAATTTGTCAAATATTCTATGTACACACTTTAAGACATAATATTTTAAATTTAAACATATTTCATCATATAAATCATCATACTCAACTAGGAAAATCGACATCGATGTGCGTGTCGAAATGAACAAAAAGCCGAATTGTGCTAAATAATTTATTCTATTTTTACATACACGATTAAGAAACTTAAAAGAAAGAAAACTGTTAAAAATGTGATCGGCATGGAATTACAAGAATAAATACATGTTTCCACTGTTATGTTTTAAACGTCTGACGTCGTGCTATGCTAGGTACATTCAGAGGTAACAGATATTAAGACACGTTTCTGACAATGTTTTACAACCATTTTGTTATTTAAAGTCTTATTTAATTTAAAATGTAAACTCCACAGGACATGTCCATTTCGTTAAATTGGGAGCACGCCAAATGGTTCAACTGTGAAATTGCGTTTAAATGCAAGTTACAGGTGTGAACACTGGCGCCAGATCAGAAAGAAAATGCCTCTGTATATGTTATACCCTACCCCTAGGTTTTCTATAAGAACCAAAAAGGGGAAATTTATTTACCCATTTCAATCGCGCATTTCATACTTAAAACACACAGTTCGGTAAATACGTACTATGGATATCAAACATGTGGTGATTTATCTTCCATTGTGTCCCCGTAACATTTCTTCAGTATTTCTTATCTTACAAAAACAAAGCGTAGTTTATTGTTATTTCAACGTTACACAAAAAACTTGCTTGACCTTCCCTGGTAAAGTTCCGTTCTGATTGGCTTTATGAAAACGTATGTCAATCGTCATTTTACTACACGTGTTCGCTTAAATTTGAAAATGCAGCACAAACGTGCAAACTAAATAAAATATACAGATGCGGACCAATGTACGATTTCAAATTAATGATCATATTCAGGATGAATTCCATTCATCATTTCCAGTTTTAGTGTAAAATTGTATTGTATTTTAAATTCTGTTTTCGTTTGTTTATATTTCGCCAAACATGTGCACACTGCCGGATGTTTATTAGGGAAGGTCAAGCAAGTTCTTTCTGTTTGACGAAAGCATAAAATATGTTGATAATCTATGCAAAATGGAATATTGCGACAAGGTGACTGGTGCACGACTGAAGATAAATTATCGCTTGTTCAATTTACTGGGTACCCATTCACCGAACTGCGCGTTTAAGTAGAGAATTTTACGATTGAAACGGGATAGTATATTTTCCCGTTCATGACCATGGTTCTTATAGAATACCTAGGGGTAGGGTATAACATGTACAGAGACATTTTCTTTCTGATCTGGCGCAAGTGGGTGTGCACTTTAAACATCGGACCAGCGCACTGCTTGATCTACCTTTTTCGTAACAAAACTTCCACTGAATTGTCTATTTTTAGTAACGAGATTCAATGCGCATCTTTCACTAAACTAGTTTATTTCAGATACTTACGACATCCATTGCGCATCTTTCACTCACATAAACAAGATAATGTGCATTTTGCACAAACATAAACAAGATACAAATGACGTTCCATGTGCATTTTCCGCTAAAATATTTCATAATCCTCACAAAATAGATTAATTTGACTCAATACATATAGTGCATGTGTAACTGTGTTTGCAGAGCTACATTCACAATTAAATGTCATGTACAGTCATTTGTTCTAGTGGTATTATACATTTATACTGTGCTAAGCTCGAACATGTATTAGGTTTGTACTATTTGAACCTAACTCACAGTACGGTTTAAACACACAATTTGATACATGTTTATTTTATGATACTATGAAGTAATTGTTCGTATTTTCAAATTTCAACAAAACGTTTAAACATGTGACTTCATTTCTGATGCATAGATCTATAAATTTCAAACTTCGTGAAAAAAGTAAGAGACTAAAGATGTCCAAGAGTCTGAATGTATAGGGTAAACACATCTTTTTCAAAGATATGGCAAAAGGTGCCACTACCACTTTTCTAGTGCTTTAAAATGATTACAATTTATATCTATATATTGGATACAAATGCTGCAATTTATAAAAAAAACACTGTTACGGATCTGGCGGATAACTTCTCAGTACACATTTAATTAATATATAACAGTACAGTCTTTTAAATATATGATAATGTCATAGCCACACGAAGCGCCTACAACAACATAAAAATTTGGTGTATGTAGTGTGACCCCCTACTCGATTCTGAATTGTTTCTAAATAGACCTTGATGACAGATTTGTAAAATTTACGGTGAATGTCACTTGTGGTCAATATTGTATCAGGGGTCTTTGTAGCGGAGTTTTAAGGTCACTGACTTTGAACCACTTGTCCCTTACTGCTGTTTGTTCGACGTCGCTGGGTTGTTGAATTCTTGCAAGTAAGGAAACAATCCAGCTTGCTTACGTAAGGTCGTTGGTTCTTCCCAGGTGCGTGCTTCTGTTGGAAATAATGCCTGGAGGGGCATGTGGGGTTTTCCTGCCGTTAAACAAACCAAACGACCTTTATCACTTCTAGTAGTAACATTTATATCTGAAATTTAGTAAACGTACGTTTTATAAATTTTAAGAAAAAAAGCATTAGATGTTTTATTAACGATGTCGTTCCAAATAGCGCATTTATGAATTTGCCATGCCAGAAACTGTTGGTAACTCCGAAAACCGTATATTTCTTGGTGGCTGTGAACTTGATTTTGGCTCAAGCCGTGTTGTGTGCTGCATGTCATTTGATTGCAAGGCCATGCCATACGAATTACGATGTGAATATTGTCTTTGCTAAATGTTTACTGCTTTTTTTATTTTATTAAGTCTTTTAAATTATTATGTCACTTAAGATACTTGGTTTAGGTATCGAATCTATATGGACATTGAATATTTCACGATAAAGGGTTGGGCTGTTCGTTGACATGATATCGTAGACAGACTTCAGATTAACACCTTGCTCCACACAATATTCTTTAAGCCAATTGTTTTTATAATATCTTGAATGGATATGTCGTAATACAAGTCTGGTAGTCCTCAGAGCAGCATTGTTACAACTACGACACGCCCATCTTCTAGCATGACCACGCCTGGTGAGCCCAAAGCTCCTTTTGTAAACTTACCCCGAAAAAGATTTTTAATATCCACGAGGGCTGGGTAATGTGTTGTGGGGTGCGAATGTTGTACACTCAGTTGCTTTACTTGGACTATGTCTCTTAGAGTTTCTGTACTGTTCATATCAATTATACTATCGACATGATTGAATTTCATACGTTTTCCCTCCGAATGTCCAATGAAGGTAAACCTACTATTCAGCCTTTGTAAACAGAAAATGTGAATGAAAGCAACATTATCATCTAGTTCAAGTGTAGCAGTATCTGTTGTATTGTCAAGGAAATGAACAACTGCTTTGAATCGAAATTTATGTCTATGTTATTTGTCCTTCCGTCATGTAGTTGCATACGGCATAGACGCTGCTATCCTGTAATCTTGAAAATACTTTTTGCGTTTGTCCAATTTGCTGATAACCTGATGTCGTGAAACATATTTTAGATGCTTGTAAACATTCTATTCATACTGCTGTCGTATTGCCATAGTCGATTTAAAGTGACCTTTCCGTTACTGGGCATCACAGGAATGCTCAAATAGTTTGTTTGTTTGTTGTTGTTTTTTTTTTTTTTTTTGTTTTTTTGTTTTTTTAGGGGTTTAGAGGGGAGCGGTTTAACGCCGTTTTTCAACAGCATTTCAGTCATGTAACGGCGGGCAGTTAACCTAACCAGTGTTCCTGGATTCTGTACCAGTACAATCCTGTTCTCCGCAAGTAACTGCCAACTTCCCCACATGAACCAGAGGTGGATGACTAATGATTTCAGACACAATGTCGTTTATCAAATAGTCACGGAGAACATACGCCCCGCCCGAGGATCGAACTCACGACCCCGCGATCCGTAGACCAACGCTCTTACCTACTGAGCTAAGCGGGCGGGCTGCTCAAATATTGTATACTGTAACAATAGGCAGTATATATTATTTATACAAATGTAGATAGACTGTGCATTACCCAATTAAACCATTTCTAAAAATATTATCGCTCTTAATTGCAAAAATATGGTGTTGCTTTTATCGGAATTTAATGTTTCAATCTTCCGGGATATAGACAAAGCAGGACATAATCTTACAATACTGTCATTGTTTACTATTTTGATACATGATTTTACTGGATCGAATTGAGAATATCTGTGAGACTAATGCTTTGATTGTGATTGTCAGTTCTAAAAGTGAATATGTAATAACATCAGTGTCTAATAGATAAGCCTTTGTTCAGTCTGTCTGATTACGATCATATGTGAAATAAACGAGCACACATTTAAAAATTGCTTTAAGTAGGACATTTTTAGTTCAACTGACGCTTCTCTTCTCTGGCTTTCGACTCTGAGCAATAACTTTCAAATGGCTTCCCTTTTACTTTTTCTATTAATAACGTATTAAAAGAAGTTGTTTTATAATCCCTGCATACAATAGAAATTATATAGCAAATACTACAATCCCTATTTATATCGACTATGAATGTGTAATGAATGTAATATAAATTTATACGGTACATATAGTTCAGATTCGCCAAATGTCAGCTCACTATTTCCTTAAAAATGAAACATCAATAATAAGATACCTATCCAAAGAATTTAGGTTTTCTTCGTCTTAAAAGCTTCTGACAAACCTGACTCTTGTCCTAAATATAAAAGTGAGAATCTTTTTAATTAGATTAACAATCCCATTCTCGTATTTGCATATATTAATAACTGTATATTTGATATATTTCTTTTTCCTTGTGACATCTTATTTGCCTGCATCGTAGCTAGTTATATTATTGGAAATTAATTATTAATATTCAAGACAGTTCTCAATTCTCAAGTTTTCAAGTATATAATATTTTGTGGTCATTTACGATCGATAAGTCCATTCAATATCCATGAAATAGAATTTGCTTAAATCGGTGCTCAGCGGGGATAATCTTGAAAGGTGTTGCATTAAATGTTTTATTTACCTCTCATGATCATGTCAACCCGAGTCTGTTTTTATTTTAATTGGCCAATGTACAATTTCATATTCATTGTATACCTTTAGGTGGACTGCTATGGTTGACAGTTGGTGAACTCCTGTTTTAGCCGATATTGATAGTAAGGTTCTTTGCATTTTTTTCCCTATGGACATCTTGTGTCCTCCAATAAGAAGGCTTTTTCGATATGATCGTTGTTCCCCCACGCAGAACGATGGAGGAAAACGCTGGTCCATCCACCTATACTAAAAGCTCGGCCCGATTTGTGTGCAGGTTGGCTAGCACAATGGGGAGAAAAGTTGTTTAGAGCAGTAAATATTCTCTAAAGCATTCACTTTAAATGCTTGACAAGAAATTACCCATGTTAAATGTACTGGGTTTCCATAATCTCTATAATGATCAGAGTCTCTGTTGTTGGCAGACGTTTTATATTTATCACAGAAAGTATCCATCTAAAATATAACATTTTATGATTGAGTATTGAATAAAGGATATTTCTTTATGAATAAACTACTTCGTATTGGTCAAAACAGCTACCACTGCCTAAAAATAAATGTTATAATCAATTTATTTTATTGGTTTGGTTGTCAATGTAGGATATATTATACATCGACTTAGTGGCCCTCTACTTGCTAATTTAGCAGAGAACAAAAACAATAAACCGGCTCTGTCAACTTTATTGACATATCCATAGATGATACTTTTGGTGTTATCTACATGTGTCGAAGCAAACACAGCTTTTTCGTTTAGGGTTGATTATAAACAGGTATCAGTAGCACATATTTCCCACCAAGGATCGACAAAACCTTTGAACACAATAGTACTGGAAAACCCAAAGTGTACTCCAGTAACAGTTGAATAACGAAGATAATATCAGTCACCATGCTAAATATACATCTTTCTCCAATTATTTATTCTCTTGCATATACATACGACTGTTACATGTCGTTTGCTGTCACTGCGAATGCTACATATTGAATAGTCCATGATTATCAGTCATCCGGAAGAGAATAGAAATTCAAACCACTAAAATTTGTGGGAAAAAAAAAACAATTTAAAGAGTTTTCATGATAAAATATTTAGAAATGTGTTTCAAACGAATGCCATGATTTACTTATGCAAAAAGAATAACTTGAAAACTTTCCTTTGTGCAAATTCAAAACAACTAATATTTAAATGAATAAAGGTTAAAATCAGACGTAAAAGCTTTTAAAAAAAATTGTAATACATGTTATAATCAGTGTACGTATATGGGGAATACCAACAACGTTTGACATAGGATCTATTTTTATCGACCTCAATATGAACGATTCGAAACTAGGTAGTCCAGATAAAGTCTATTTTCACATAATACTATTCCAAATTAACTGTTTTAGGGCATTAAGAAAATTCACAACATTTGTCTTGCATAAAATCATCACTTGCTCTATCCTCTATACCTGCGACTGCGAACGTGCGTATGTTTCACATATCTACTTAACGGAAAAAATCATTTAAAAAGTGATCGTCGATATTATTTACAATGCACGTAAAATCGCACTTTTATTCAGTAAAGAAAGAGCTATATTCGTATTGTTTCAGTTGGGGTTAATACATAATGGCGGTTCCTTTGTATCAAATATGATAACTGACAATCAGGAGTCCTAACGTAGTCACATCCTTGACTTTAATCTCACTGATTTAGGTGTTAAAAACACGCACTTGCCTTAATTGATAATTCGTCCGTTATCACAGCACTTTATGTATCAATTAGATCATTAATCTATTATTACTAGCAGCTATATAACGCCTACTAGGAAAATATTACGACAGGATACGTACACAGTCAACTTCCTGGTTTCTGAAACGGGAAGACGAGTTTTTTGTGTTTTAAACAATGACAATCTAGATATATGTCCATTTTGGGAACTAATTAAGAGTTAGAATGATTGATGATTCAATGTACAGATGTATAAAATACTTTCATGTGGACTTAAAGTAGGCAGGAAGTTTCAGTTTTGTTAATACAAACTATCTATCATATAAAATACTAGTAAATGAAATATATACATGTACCTATATTTTTATTATTCACATATCAATTTTATCATTTAAACATTGTGGCGATTGCATCTGCTACAAGTCTTAAAAGGGCTGCTAGTACGCAAGTACCATAGCAATCGTGAATCCAGAGTATTCCCAGTTTACCTTAGGGATTTAAGAAAGCTTGAGTAGAAGTTTTAGTGGTGACGTTATGAACCGTCTAAAAGACACTTTGTTTGCTAAATGAACAAGCACGATAGGGCAAATGAGCAAGCAGGGTGGTCCCACTAAATGTGTCAAACTCGCATTAAATTTTATCGTAGAAACAGACAATTGTGATAACTATGTTTTGGAGAAAAGGTTCAAATCAAATATAGGCATCACTTAGGCAATGCCGATCCAGGCTTATAAACGTTATGATGAGATGATCCACAAAAAAGTATTTTACATGTTTGACCACAGTTTTTATACTTGTAACGCTCTTGTATGTATTTGTTTATCCTATAATTATTTTTCTCTTCCAATCAATGATTTGCATTGTGTTTGGGGCCTTGCGCATGTGCGCGTTGTCTTGTGTGCGTCCTTGCTTACACTGATGTGGCTTGTGATCTAGAGAGGCTGCGATCTTGTTGCCTGGCTTTCCCTGTTGAATATATCACTTCTCCAACACCCCAAGCCCTTTTTTCTTACCTATCCTCATGTCAGTATTATGTATAAAATTCGGCCTACTTTGCGATGTTTGATTGTTTTCGAAAACAGTTGATAAAAGGAGGTGATCCTCAGGCTACTTTTTAATGCATTCTAATTCCTTTACAAAGCAGGGTTTGGAAGTTGCTTTCTACAAAATATGTCTTGGTATAATTGTAGATTCTCTATACGCATGATATTACCGACCTTCACCATATCTGCACCCTGCTCAATACAATATTCTTCTGGCCAATCTGATCTTAATTGTCGATCAATTCTCTCATTATAGTACCAATTTGGATAACCACAAAGCAACATTGTTACAACTACAACACTTCCATTTTCAAAAACTAGCATACCAGGGCTTCCGGATGCACCCTTACTAAATTTGCAATGAAACAAGATTCTATTTTCATTTGTTAGCGTATTATAAGGTGGAAATTCATATGACTCGTTCGTTTTTGTATTGTTATACTCCTTTACCAACTGAATGTCTTCTAATGTGATATGATGATCTCTGTTAATAATCTGGTCCACCGTATTATATTTCATTATACTTCCCTCGTGTCCCATCAGTGTAAATCTGCCGGTGAGGTCCGGAAATCCAAACAGTTCGAACGGCGGTGGCATGGGTGTACCATCTAAATTATCCACCAACTCTATAATAGCTGTATCAGTTTCTTCATTCTTGAAAGGTATCGTTGGCTTGAAACGATATTTTCTTTCTTTCTCAGGTTCATTGTTTTTAAAATATTCAAATGCACAATATACGCTGCTGTTTTGCAGTGAATCAATGATATCGTGGTCATTTGATCCAAGTCTTTGATAAGCTGCAAAATATGAGACAGTACTTTAGTTTTTGAATTATTATAAAAGCATTTATCAGTCGATGTTGTGGCTGAAATTCATGTGAATAAGTACATACATAAAGAACGGCTGGAATGTTGAAATCATTGTTCCGGTTCATATCCACGAAATAAACTGTCAAATTATGTGTTGATATGGTTAATATTTACTTTAGATAAGTGGGCATAATTTGGTTCTGGATAAGTTACATGCTGCATCAATTGTATATGGTTAATCATTTTCAGAGCATACAAAACGGTAAATTTATTGAAAAACGATGGCTTCGTCAGATTTATTAACATAATCTGTTAACATGTTATTCCTCTACTAAGCCGTTACTAGTATATAAAGGGACGTGGATTCTGATCGATGCCATATCTTCCTAAATTTAGCCTAGGTAATGTGAATATATATAATTCATATCTAGCATGTAATGCCTATGAACTAGCCAGTCAGACGATTCAAGTTGTGTTGAAGCAGAAAAGTTTAGATGTACTTTAAATCACACAACACAAATATAGATTTTAGTAATACAGATATTTTTTTGGAGTTTTCTGTTTCATATTTTAATATTGGAGACAATCGAACTGGTACAATCATTCACTGAAAGCATCTATTCGATATTATATGACATCTATTATACGCACATGCTGCAAGAATTCCTTTCACGACATGGTATGCAGTCATTATATATTTTGAACCAACTCTGAACCCTGTCCCTGTTCCTCCCGGGAATCGTATTTGGCACACACTGTGAGAAAACGTTTCTAGTTCTTGAATAAAATATATGTAGTCCATAATATGAACATTCCTGTTGTCTATGAAATTGCCAGCTGATACAGAATCAAATGTTCTGTTTTCCAGGTTTGCAGCAGATGTTTTCGTGTATCTACTGGTGAATATGTCTTTTCTTTCTTGGTGTCCATCTGTAAATGACTCATATGTTGTCAATTCATACAAACGTCTATGGCACTTTAAGAAAGTATTACTAAAATTGATATATTGTGTTAAAACTACATTGTTATTATGTTTAATCAACTATACGTTGTTCATAGTTTCATGTCAATGAATATTTCTACTTACATTAATCTTTATAGGGAAATGGTTGACTTATATATATATATTTCAAAACTAGTTTATATTGTCTGCTTACATTAACTTTTATAGGGAATCTGTTCATTTTTATATATTTCTCAGGATTAGTTTACATTGCGTGTTATAGAGAATACCATTAAAGATATATGACGAAATGTCAAATGTATATAATTATTATACGAAATTGGTCCAAAAATTTCAATTAAGACCTGATCTTGGGTTAGGTTTATATCTTTAAGAGATAATGAGTAGTCTAAAGGCATGGAATACTTTCAAACCGCCCAATATAAGGAAATTCTAAGATCAATAATTACTTCCAAAACTTACCCTTTGCAATAGACTTTGTTGTTGTTTTAGATTTGTTTTCTCCAAGGTGATTGATAGTAACATTCCTAGCGTTTTGACCGATAGAAAGTTTGCATGTTCCTATTTCCACTTTATTTGAAATTATAGTCGTTCCTTCGTTTTTGTTTCGTGAATATCTCCTACTCTCAGACCCTGTAGTGTAATGTATAATCTAATATATAAACTAATGTCAAGTGAATGAATTTGGCATGTAAACAGATTTACACTGTTCTTTTAGTTAACACGTGTACATAACTCTTGTGTTATAATTAATGTTACATAGAATTTCATCTTGTTTTGTCTTAAAAGAATATGGACCATTACTAACAATGTTCAGTCTTTCATCAAATAGCTGTTTTGTATCGATATCCTACATAAGATTCCTTACCCATAAACCACGGGCTCTAACCCCAACTGTAGCTTAATATTATCCGCTTCAGTATCTTACAAGGCCACCATAAAAAGCCAGTAGCTCAGTAAGTTATCAGCGTGAGTGCATTGATAACTTCAGTTCATTTTGATATCAGTCCAGATTCGGCGTAATCAATTAAACTAAGCTTGTTGTTAGTTTTCAGTTCATGTACAGATATTCACTTACGTCCAGCCCGTTCATTTATCTTGCGGTCCCTGGCATCTCCGTTTGTTTTTCTCTCATCTACCTTTTTGTTCACACAACATCTGCTAAATGGGTTTCCCATCTAAGATGATATAAGTGTGGTTGTATGCAACTGTTGTTATTATAGAGGTGCATGTTGAAGTCTGTTTAATAATCTAGCGGTCGGAAGCTTGACTTTAAGATAACACTGTTATGATCAGGAAATATACTGTTACACCGGCATTCATGAACTTTATTAATGCTAAGTACTTCTAAATCAAGTCATCCTAACAAAACGTTTCACTTTTTACATGAATGGCTGAACGTAAATGTATTCCTTACCTTTC
This sequence comes from Mercenaria mercenaria, assembly GCF_021730395.1. Lineage (NCBI taxonomy): Eukaryota > Metazoa > Mollusca > Bivalvia > Venerida > Veneridae > Mercenaria > Mercenaria mercenaria. The sequence goes on from NC_069375.1 coordinate 68,106,464, forward strand.
GTTTTTATGATAAATTGCGATGTTCTGAAACAACAGAAAACTTTCAACGATATAAAAGTTATATTATATCATTAAAACATTTCTGCCGTTTTGACAAACGTTAGGGATGACATCTAGAACACATATCAGTAATTGAACCGTAAATAACCATCAGATGGAAACAAATGCGTATACTGTATATATCACGCGGCTGGAAATTACCTGAAAAGAAAAAAAGTAAATAGACTTAAACCAACGTTAATTAATGTTTATTCACATTGCGAAACGTATGCACCCTGTCTTGTAACTTTAAAATATGGCGGGAAAGCGCAATAAACCGGGTTTTGCCACCTGCCGTTCCAAGATGGTGTTCCATGTGTTCCCTACAGTGTTTGTTTTGTGGCACTGTCTGTTAGTTTCTCTTCAGTCTGGCATTACATTTTATAGCCAAATATAGTTTTATTTCTCATACAGCTTCCAAAAAAAATTTTATATCCTAGTGTTTCTCCAAAGGTTTCTGTAATATCACTCTGTATAGAAAACTCAACAACAGATACTGAATAAAATAAGGGTATTTATTATTAAAATACCATAAAAGTAAAAGAAACTTAAAAATCAGTGAGAGTTTTCTATATCCGGGCGACCAGAAACCGTCGACCCGTAGAACCTTATGCTTTAATTTAAAAGAAACAAATCATGAGTCGTATATTGGTAATTTGATAGTAAGTGGTTGTTAGGCATATAACAGGAAATAAAAGGGCACGTGTCGCATGCAGCACTTCAGGGAGCACCATGATGTGTAAACAAAGGGGCATGGCGACGTGCCACTGTGAAAAGGCCTAGAAAAAAATATTTGTATTTCATAAATTCTTATCACTGAGGCTGGAGAACTATCTCAAAGTTTAATCTTCCAATTTGCGCTTGAAAAGTGAATCAAATGCAGGAATTCAAAGAATGGCCTCCTAATTCAATGTTTATAATCGTCGGTCCTAATATCATACGATCAAAGTTCGATAAAGTTTGTAAAGATTTCAAAACTATACTTCATTCGTGTCATTTAATTCTTTTCAGAAATCAGATATGCGGACTTAAAACAATTAACAGCACACTTACAAACAAAGCAAATTGTAGCAGATCATTTATCTAAAACGTCAAATATAAAGCAAACTTAAGAGGTCAGGTATCGAGTTCATAGAGAACTTAAAAGATAACAGACATGAAGTAGTACAAATGAACAAACGCCGAATTTATTTGAAACAGTAAAACTAGAAGTATTTGATTACAAATATCAAAATGTCGGTTATCTCCGTATAAACGAATATAATTCATGGCACCGAAAAAGATAAATAGTTTCATATTTAAAGTATATATAATCGGCTATATTAAAATGGTCACCATTACTAAACTCGATTGTTGCCAACTGGTAATATCAATCTAGAACGTAATATTAATTTTACGAACATTGCTACATCATTTATGTCTTTAATTGATAACTGCTAATTGATAAAAAAATATCTTACCGGATATCTGTTTTATCCGAAAGTGCGAATTTGGAAAAATTGGAAATTCCGCTACAAGTTGAATCTAAAATTAGAAAATGACTACGATACTAGATCTATTTTCAGAAATGGGATTCCATTTAACAATATGCTACAAGGACTGATAGGGATGGTTAGGTTTTGGGTTATATTAGTTTTAACTACGGCTTTTGAAACTAACATATGTAAACTAATTTTTACCACACTTTTATATTCAATAAAGGCTAAATTTGTTTTAAGATAATATAGCTGAATTTATATTCTGTATTTTGTCATCAGCAAGGAGGAAAGTCCAACAGGAAAAGTCACATTCACAGAACACAGCCACCCATACAGCACTCCCCATGAAAATAGAGTGTATATGTAAATGTACATACGTACAAACCAATTCAGTACATGTATGTACAAGTCAAATGGTTTATCGCGGCCAAAAATTTGTACAAACCGGACAGAAGTTGCGAAATTGTCATTTGTGCATGAAAGAAGCGTTTACCATAATGTCCAGTACTGGACAGGTATAGTGACCATGCACGGACACAGCCAATTTTCTCAGAGGGGGTCCGATCCCCTGCCCCCTGCTTTGAAATTTAGCACTTCATTTTTTGCATTCTGGCAGTTTTATGGACTAACCTGTTAAATTTGGGAAAATGATAAAATCAAGCTTTCTTGAAGGTAAAATTCTTAGTTTCTTTTAGATAAATAATATGAATTATGTCGGGGTCGTATGTAGCAGCAGCAGCATATACTTTACATGCAGTCCTAATGTTGCCTTTTTCGAAAAACATTTTCTTTTCTTCTTGTCTTCTTTCCTTTTTTAAAGATTTTCCAGAGGGGGTCCGGACCCCCGTCCCCCTCCCCCCCCCCTCTGGATCCGCGCATGGTGACATATCATGCTTTCTGTTTATGCAGGTAAACTTGTGTTTGGTTAAATTTCAACAGAGCACAATTGTCTGAACAGTGTACAAACTCATTACTGTTTTTTTTTCAGGCAAGGGTGGAAAAAAAAGTGATAGACAATGAAAGCAGTAATTAAAAAAAAATAAACAATGAGACAAACATTTCCAACATCTTTGGAAGGTTCAAAAATTCCATGTTAAACAGACGATAAAGCCCGAAACGCGTGAAAATGTTCCGAATGTAAATCGGGTGAAGTAGGCGCTCTATGTATAGAGTTAGATTATGCGTCTAGATACTGTACCAGAGGGGTCGGTCAGTTGTGGGTTATTGATTAAACTAGGCGAGTCTACTTACTTATTACTTGAGGATGAAAAAAAAACTTGTTTTTTAAATGTTCCTCTTAAACAAGGGTGGCGGTTGAACTACTAAAAGTACAACAACAGTTAATTCACGACAAATTGTACGGTATGTTTTATAATCAGTAGAAGCTAGTCGTATTTACGCTTATGAGACCTGTTTCACCCATAAGTAAAGAATTCACCTGTCCATCATGTAATATTTTCCCCAGCGCGCATATACTTTACCTATTCAATATGATCGCGGCCTCGGCCGCGATCAATAAACAGAAATATTTACCTGGCGCCCGCCCGCTTAGGTCAATAGGTAAGAGCGTTGGTCTACGGATCTCGGGGTCGCGAGTTCGATCCTCGGGCGGGGCGTATGTTCTCCGTGACTATTTGGTGAACGACATTGTGTCTGATATCATTAGTCCTCCACCTCTGATTCATGTGGGGAAGTTGGCAGTTACTTGCGGAGAACAGGTTTGTACTGGTACAAAATCCAGGAACATTGGTTAGGTTAACTGCCCGCCGTTACATGCACGTTACCATGGGTTCGAAGATCATGTTTTTAATGTAATGCAATGTTATTGGCTCTGATTTAATTCTTTCATCATTTCATGTATCTTATTTTGATAATTTTAAATGTTTTCTTTTATAATATTTATTTTCTAGATACGCTGGTGACAAGTAATTTGCCTTTTATCTTATGCTTTTAAAACAATTTTTACTCCACTTTTTTCTAAAACGGTTAAATATGACATCTTTTAATAAATGAATACGTTTGATTAGATAATTGGTAAGTTTGCATGTAGAATTAGGAAAAAAAAGAAAAAAGATATGGTCAGACGTAACACTCGAACCTACAAACCTGAGTGTGGCAGCCACCTGTACATGCGACATTACATTCATTATGAAACATAAATGCAATAGTTTTATCGCTATAAAATTAATTTACGGAAATATACGGTATATTCATGGGTGCCATGCAGGTCAATACTTACGGACAATACAATCATTAAAGCAAGGCACCTCCTTAGAGCGGCCTGTGTCAAAATAAATTTAACGTGACTACTGTGTTTGTAGAGTTATACTTAAAATTAAATTAATGTATGATATATTTATATTGTGTATAGTTATACATGTACATGTATTAGGATTTAGGTTTGTACTATTTTAAACCTAACACAAACACAAACATGCTAATTTCATGTTTACACAGATGACATAGATTTACATATATGAAACAAGCTTAGAACATAATTATAGTACTTTTAAGACTGAATTTATTGTTGAGAAATATTGTGAGCTTATTCTCCCCTCTTCTCATAGGGCAGCATTAAGTAAATTTCGTTGTGGCGTTGCTCCTATCAGAATAGAGACAGGCAGGTACGAAAATCTACAAGTCCGTGATCGTACATGCCCATTTTGTAATGCAGTAAAAATCGAGAGTCATGTTTTGTTGGACTATGTTATGTACTCCGATTTACGAATAATGCTGATGCAGAGAGCTGTTTCTGTTGAGCAGAACTTTTTTCACTTGCCAGATCTAAATAAACTGAATGTACTTTTCACTAACCTTTCCTTGATCAGACTGTGCCAAAACCTGTCATAATATTTTAAACAGGAGAATGTTTTATTTGTGTAAATAATTTTTAGTGATTATTTTAATCATGTGCTTAGAATCTTTTTTACACCACCCCAAGATGTAGCTGCTAATCAGTTCATCTACGGTCTGACCGGGGTGATATTTGATATTGTAAAACATTTTTTAATCGTGCATTAGCGCCCTTTTTCTTGTTTCAGTTTTTTAACCATATATTTTCAGTCTTAATTAATTTTAAAACAACTGCTTCTCCTTGGTTTTATTTTATAGATAACTGTGTAAACTTCTAAATGAATTGTATTTGTTTTGCATTGTGCATAGTCTTTTATAATTCATTAATTGAATGGCAATGTATTTCTTGTTAATGATGTCTTCTGTATGTGTACATATGATATGTGATCTACATTGAAGAGACTTAAATAAAGATTAAAATCTTTAGATGCTGTTAAGTAAACGAATTTTGGTCTAATATATCTTTAATGTCTCATTGAATATAAGACAATATTACTTAGATTATACATCATTTCAAAGGACTCCGGCCGATTTTCAAACTGTTTTGGTTAGTTTTAAATTCATCGTCGGGACGATTTTGATAGACTTTTTTTATTACAAATTTCAGTAATTTCGGATACCAAGAAGTTTTGACATTTCAATTGTGACTTTATGAATACATCTGCGGATGTCTCTAAATTGTTGAGTTCCGCTCAACCCGGTGCTAGAGGGCGCGAACGGAAGCATGCATTTCCACTACCGTTCATGAACAGGCTCCATCAAACCGGGTCTGCAACATTTTTATTTTTGTATAGATGGGCAACATGCGTATATTGCTCTTTGGTGGATAGTTTAAAAAAAAGTCATGATTCATGTAAAAATGTTGGGGGTGGCGGGGGGGGGGGGGGAGAATAAACAAACACATATTTCACATATTTTAAGAAATCTTCAAAAGCCTGAATTTTACAGGAGAAATATAGATGATATATCAAAATGTTCCTACTTCTAACTTTAGAGACCTTTAAAATTATTACAACTAGTAACTAAATATCGGATAACAATGCCGCAATTCATGAAAACCCCTGTTTGGGTAGATAACGTCTATCTACGTCTGGGATACCATTCGTACATATGTAATTACTAGTAAGTTATAGTATGTACATAAACAATGAACAAAATGTAATAGTACAGTCTTTTAAATAATATAATAGTGACAAACGTTAATAGCAAGTATCACTTTCAATTGTACAGAAGAGCAACTAAAGTCAACTACTCTTATACGCAAATAACAAGAATGCAAATAATAAAGTAGACGTATGAAGTGTGACCTCCTATGACAATTCTACATATTTTTATTGTTTCTAAATAATTCTTTATGAGAGATCTGTGAATTATACGCAGAATGTTACTTATGGTCAGTATTATATTAGGAGCTTCCGTAGCCGAGTGGTTAAGGTCCCCGGCTTTAAGTCACTTGCCTCTCACTGCTCTCGCTTCTAAACCTCTCTTAGAGAGTAGAATTCTTTCATGTGAGGCACCTATCTATCTTGCTTATGGAAGGTCCTTGTTTCTACTCAAGTACTCACTCGTGCCTGACACAATGCACGGAAGATCTTCCTGACTTTAATCCAAGCAAACTAAACAAAATAATATGATATCGTTAAGCCAAATTTGCTTTCAAATCGTAAAGGTAATTGCACTGTTTTTGAATATCACTTCCGGGTTTCCGGGTACGAAAATAAGACGCAGATTATTGGAAAGGACTGTTTTCTTTTTGGTATTCGTGTAGTTTGTAGTTTTTCTTTTTTATTTGACTTTAAGTTTTGGCTTTCTGTATACTTTGTGGTGGGGTGAGAGTTCACATATGGTTTGATTAATAGAAAACATTATCGTCCTAACGAATTCAAACAAACTTTTACAGAAGTTTAAACACTGTCAATATTCCAGGCATAGATGCATAGATGTAGCCCGTACAGCATCGTATGATACTATTCTGGTCAACATTTCAAATATTTTACATTAGCCAAGTTTGGATGACTTTAATGCTTGAAGCTGTCTCTGTTATGCAAAACAAGTTTCTGGTATATCGGAGACAGTATTAACTTTTTTAGTTGTAACACAGATCTTTAACAATTCGTTTAAGTACTACACAATTTCTATTTGAAATTCGTTAATCATACTACTGATCAACTTAAAATAAAACGCTAATCTCGTGTCCAAAGCTCAGAATTTAGCGCAAGTATGAAGTTGCCAGTTCATAAATCGCTGTAAAGTCCCAAAGCGAATATTTTTAGCGGGTGGTGATCGTACTTTGATGGATTTCATCTTTGCAAAATATTTTCGACATAAAGTCGGCCAACTTGGAGCAAAGTTATGTGCAATTAGAATTACGATAAGGATGTACATTACATGATGTCTTTACTGAATCATTTTAGGTTTTCTTCTTATTTTTGTTAGTACTCTTTAAAAATATAATATTTTGAATTAATGTCAACAACACTCGATAACTTCAGATTTTTGGATTAGGTATCGAATCTGTATGATCACTGAATATGTCACGACAAAGGGTTGGATTTTTCGTTGACATGAGATCGTAGACAGATTTCAGATTAACACCTTGCTCCACACAATATTCTTTAGGCCAATTGTTTTTAATGTTGTCTTGAACGGACATGTCGTAATACCAGTCTGGTAGTCCACAGAGCAGCATTGTTACAACAACGACACGCCCATCTTCTAGAATGACCACGCCTGGTGAGCCCGAAGCTCCTTTTGTAAACTTGCAATGAAAAAGATATCTATCAGGGTTAGTTAACGTGTTGTAGGGTGCGGCCTCGTAATCTTTGCGAGAATGTTGTAGACTCATTTGCTTTACTTTAACTATGTCTCTTTGGGTTTCTGTACTGTTCATATCAATTATTCTATCAACGTGATTGAATTCCATACGATTTCCCTCTGAATGTCCAATGAAGGTAAACCTATTATTCAGTCTTGGAAAACTGAAAAACGTGAATGAAAGCGGCATAGACGTGCCAACAGAATTGTCTTCGAGTTCAAGTATAGCAGTATCTGTTGCATCGTCAAAGAAATGAACAATAGCTCTGAATCGAAATTTATGTCTCTCTGTTATTTGTCCTTCCGTCATGTAGTTAAATACGGCATAGACGCTACTATCCTGTAATCTTGAAAATGCGTTTTGCGTTTGTCCAATTTGCTGATAACCTGAAATGAAGGCAGAAATTATGGATTTCAGTCGTGAAAATGCCCTACTAAAAGCAATTTAAAAATGTGTGCTCGCTTTATTTCACATATGATCATAATCAGATAGGATTGAGCGACCTGTGGAGTTTCCACTTTTTCTATTTTAACAAAGGTTTATCTGATAGACACTGATGTTATAACATAACCACTTGTTAAACTGACAATCACAATCAAAGCATTCGTCTCGCAGGTATTCTCAATTCGATCCAGTACAATTATGTATTAAAAAGAGTAAACAATGCCAATATACTCAGATTGATATATGTCCCGGAAGATTGAAACATTATATTCGAGAAACATGACCTTTCCGATAAAAGCAACACCATATTTATGCACGTAAACGCGATAAATTGCTTTAGAAATGGTGTAATTGTATAGTGAACAGTCTACCTATAATAAATATATAACGCCTATTGTTACAGTATGCAATATTTGGGCATCCTTGTGATTTGTATATATAATCACTTTACTGCGCGTTAACGGAAAGGTTACTTTAAATCGACTATGACAATACAACAGAAAAATAAATAGACTGTTTACCTGCATCTAAAATATGTTTCACGACATGATTTGCAGTCATAATATATTTTGTCCCAACCCTAAATCCAGTGCCACTTCCTCCAGGAAAGCAAATCATGCAAACCCAGCGGGATGCATCTACTCGAACAGAGGATTCGAACACGTACTCCTTGACATGGATATCTCGTGTATCAATAAAGTTACCACCAGGCAATGCTGTATTGTGTTCCCATAGTGAGGTAAACTGGCGCTGCTCCTCTTCTCTGGCTGTCGCCTCCGAGTAATAACTTTCAAATGGCTTCCCTTTTTCTTTTTCTATCAATAAAGAAATAAAAGAAGTTTTTCATAATCCCTGCCTACCACAGGAAGTATATGGCAAATACTACAATCCCTGTATATATCGTCTTTAAATATGCAATGAAAGTAATATCAACTTATGGAGTATTATATATATAATTCAGATTCGCTAAAAGCCAGCTCAATACATCCTTAAAAATGAAACATTAATAATAAGATACCCATCCATAGAATTTAGGTTTTCTTCGTCTTAAAACTTTCTGACAAAACTGACTCTTGTCCTAAATATAAAAGTGAGAATATTGTTAATTAGATTAACAATCCTCTTCTCGTCTTTGCATATATTAATAACTGTATATTTGATATTTTTTCCTTCTGCCATCTTATTTGCCTGCATTGTAGTTAGTTAAGTTATCGGATATATATGTTTACGACTGTTTTCAATTCTCAAGTTTTCAAGTCTGTACCATGAAAAAGAATTCTGCATAAACCGGTGTTCGGAGGCGGGGGATAATCTTGAACCAGTCAATCCGAGTATGTTATTATCTTAATTGGCCAATGTACAATTTTATATTTATTGTATACCTTTAGGTGGACTGCTTTGGTTGACGGTTGGTGAACTCTTGTTTGAGCCGATATTAATAGTAAGGTTCTTTGCATTTTTCCCTATGGACATCTTGTGTCCTCCTATCACAGTCTTCTTCGATATGATTGTTGTTCCCCCACCTTTATTTTTGTAAACTTTTCTGCTGCTTTTGGTGTGTCCAGCGTCAGAATCTGAAAGTATGATACAACAACTTGACGAAACTTTTGTATCTTTCCTAGGTATTCTACAAACTATTCGACTGTTCTTATAAAAATGTAAACACTACCCAGAACTTACCACACCATATAAATACTAGTATTTACTACCACTGAAAGTACTTTTTACGTTTCAAAAACCTTGATATAAATTTGGATGACATCTTTGAGTCCATTTTGACAAATTCAGTATTTATAAAACATACACAGGCTGCTATTTTAAAAATGATATACAAAATCTGGAAAGTAGATCCCTCGGAAGCACCGAGAACAAGGCAGACAGTGAAAATTTAAGTTTAACATGTTGCACAATTCAAAGACTTTGTATAAAATATTTTCGAGAAGTGAACGATTTATTCTTATCAAATGGAATAAATTTGAATGATTAAATCTTTGTATTTCACAGCAGAACACATGTAGTGTTTATCACAAAATGATAAATTTCAAAATAATTTTAATTTAGTAAAATAGAAAAAGTGAAAACTTCAAAGGCCGCCAAAATTGACTAAAATGAAAATGTTGCTGGGTTCTGTCCATAGGCGGTAGTGCAGAATGCGTACTACTGTCCACGCCTTCTTGCAACTCAAAATCTACACATATTATAACTTTTTTCTAAGTACCATAAACAATTTATGTACATCTGCACATATATGTTTATTCGGCGATTTCAAAGTTTAGTTCATATGCTCTCAGCTTGTATATTTATAAAACCATGAGATAAATACATTCATAAATGATATAATCATATAATTCCGCACTCATATGAGGGCAACAATATGAGTATATTATTGTCATATTAACATTTATAAATAATCTCTGTTTATGTCTCATAAGTCAGCAGTGTATTAGAGAAACTTTACACGAAGCGTGAATTTACGAAGCACTCTAAGTTAAGTGTCCACTTACGGAAAGGCGCCTAGCTATACAGTCGGACCGGGAAGTGGCCGTTCTGACTGTACAGTTAGGGGCGTTGTCGTATTTGGACACTAACCTTACAGTGCAATATCACATACAGTATTGTTGTGGAAACTATTTTTTCAAAACCATTGTTACAGATAAAAAATCTAAAATGGAATGTATATAGAAGCTTCGATGATACACAGGAAAGACTGAAGATCGCCTAAAGGTATTTTTACATGTCTTAATTTTAAATTAAGTTGATTTTCAAACAGATTATACATGTACCCGAGTCCGAGGATTCTGAACTTGATGATGTCCAAAAATCACTACTGTCGTCACTGCTCTCAGAGTATTTCTTTCGTTTGTGTTTTCTGTGAGGTTTCTTTTCATCTTTCTTTTCCTTATCTTTCTTATCTGTGGCAGCTCTATCAACCTGAAGCAAAAAAAAAACAATACAGACACTGTTGACTTCATATTACGCTCCCTGTACATTTCAAATATTCGTATATGTATACATTTATAGCCCTGCTATTTCTATTATTAACAGAGGAAATGATCGAGTCAACAATATCTAGTGAGTGTTAAAAGTTTATACCATAATTTACGGGTAAGTACATAGAGTATTAATTACAATTACAATGATATAGGCCTACCTCTTTTGTATCAGGTGTTACCGCTGTGTCACTTGCACTAGGAACGTCCTTTGTGGTTCCAGTATTTGTAGCTACTTTCGCATTCGGATCGTCTTGTTCTGGCTGTATGGCTTTAACCGTTTCTTTCTTTTTCTTGTATTTCCTGCCATCTCGTCCGCAGCATTTACTCACATAATTTCCCATTGTAAAATATTTTAAGAAGTTAAATGCTAGCGAAAAGGAAAGTAGGTCATCAGTAATAGGTTGTTAAAGAATTCGTTTTATCATTAAAATTTAACAAATGTACATTACATTAATGTTACACATGACATTATTTATCGAAACATTTCCTATTATAGAAATGATAACACTATCTATAGTACAGGTATGATTTAACAACAATTTATAACATTGGAAATCCCCTAACGCTACCCAGTTCTTTATTTATCTAATACAAGTATAGTCTATTTCACTGATCTGTCTTATCGAATACAGAAATAATTTTACGTATAAATAGAGAACGATAACGAAAACATTATCTGAAAAGTCGATTATGTCTTTATTGGTATTCATGTTTACTTCATGGTAAATCAGGGTTTTCTTTATAGTCAGTACGATTCAAAATTAGTACAACTATTTTGTCTCGGATAATGGTTTCACTACCCGATTCCCCTTTTCTTAATAGTAACATTTAACATGTTATTGTTACAAATACCGTGTGAGAGTAGTAGTATCTAACGCGTGGAAGAGTCTAATACAAGTAAACACGATTTATGTAGTATCTAACGCGTGGAAGAGTCTAATACATGTAAACACGATTTATTCCCCTTGTTTTCGTACCTGGATGCACACATGTATACATAATAAAAACTATTGAGTTCATGTAAAGTGTTTAGAGACTGTCCCTCTGGTGAATTTTTGTTTCATGTTTTAGGCCTCACAGGCATTTGTTTTGCATAAAATATATATCAAACGGTTCGGCAAAAGTAGAAGTTTCTTTCAAGAGAGGTTGATCTGTTCGTAATTATAAATTGTCTCTTGTCCACATTCTGTTTTGTAGAAAATATCAAACTTCTTTTTCAAAAATATTTGGATATTATGTCTATACTTATTGTGTGCCTAAAATATTTCTCCAGTGTTGAAAATGTTACAAATCATCTACGTTTCAAAACATGAAAGTGAAAGTAGAGGTGTCAAAAATAACAAAATACAGCTTTGTTCATGAATATATAAAAGGTATTCATATTTCATTACGTGGGTACCTAATTAAATATGTTACACACACAATCAAAACAAATGTAAAGAAAAATACTTTTAAAAAAGAAGTTTGATAATTTCTACAAAATAGAATTTTGACAGTCGAAGTACATGTTATATTAAACAAAATACACATTCCTATAGAATTTTACCTTTGTATAGAATATTTCCTGTTTTCTCTTAACAATTTAGTACATTTGTTATAAATAGTAATGGTCTATGGCGTATGAATTTATAATAATTCATTGATGTTATTTGCATATACTTCTCCGCAATAAGTAGTTATGTAAATATAGAAGTGGATATAGTATGGTTTATGACAGAGTTAGGAAAAACGTCAGATAGCCAGAGTTGGACTCTGTCTCCCTTGGGATGCAGTGTAATTAAAAGAAAACAAAACTGTAATTTTACACTTGGCGAAACTTTGCATTTTCCATTACTGCTCATGAACAGACTCAATCAAACCGAGTCTGCAATTTTCACTGTTTGCCTTGTTCTCGGTGCTTCCGAGGGATCTACATTCCAGATTTTATTTTTTTAACGTCCCCTTGCGATTTTTGCAATCTATTAAATTAAAGGTAGTCTAAGAGTATAATTATGAAATTATCACATGTTTAAATGTTTTAAATACCGTATTCAAAATTCAGCTTGGTGCTTTTTAAATTCATTTTAAAACCTCCACTTAACTTAAAAGTCACAAAATACGCATAAATGTTTATAAAAACAAACAGTCAAATGAGTGCGTTTAAGAAGGGCATTATATAACAATTATAGACTTCTGTTTCGGTCAATATGTGTTTTACGGACCTGTAAAAACACATATTGACCTGAACAGAAGTCAATAACTGTATATTAAATGATATCATTGCAATTTTATTGAAATAAGAGAATGATATTTACGTTATATTATTTTTATTTCCCAGACATTGTCTCATATAGTATATTTAAAATGCAACACAAAAATGCACACTTTTTTCACTGCACAACTTGTTTTTCTTGTTTTATTACTTTTTTATTACTTTTTTGAGTGGCTTACATCATACACAATAGAACAGAAATATAGAAAGAACTGGTATCCATGATTTTCCATGTGTTTATTTAGATAGAATACTAAGATTTATTGTGATTTTTGTCAATAACTAACTTCTAGTTATATTCTTTTAAGGAATAGATTTGCTTTTGCTTATTTCTGATAGCCTGTATTGTTAAATATGATTTAATACATATAAATATTAACAATACGAGTATAAACTATTACTATAACATGCAAACATTTTACAACATTTTCTTCTTACCCTGATTTTGATTGCATTTGCCTCTCCATGTGATACAAGGTTTAATCTGTTGAAACATTTTCATTTGATTTACTCTTATTGTCTGATACCGCCTGCAACCAGTAACCAAAAAGAACACTCAGTAACTAACAAATCGACTTCATTTTGTACTTGGTCGCGCACTGTCGAAATTCTGTTGCATGCATTTAATTTTATGAAAATCTTTCCTTCATGGGAAATTGTAAGTCATTTTGTTGATAGCTTTATTTGAGTGATTAAACTTATATTCATATTGATACTTTTATTCATTTAGAAAAATGTATAACAGTTTGCATGTTATTGTTTTCATGTAAGGATTCTTTATTTCCTGTCTTATGAAGGGCCGTATCAAGACGCCTTAAACGAACCTTAAATAGGACAAGTTCAATATACTGGTATTAACTTACTTCTTTACAGGTGGCTACGCACCTAACACTGAAACAAACATATATGCTCTGTGTAGTTTACGTCATTAGAAATCAATTAGAGTTAGTTCAGTTACTGGAAATATAATAAATAAATGACTGTGTAAATATTAAAACAATTAATTAATAACTCAGATATGTCTTTATTATCCTGGCGGCACCAGTTGCCTTAAAATGATAGTATTTGGCGGTTGAGCCAGTATTATAAGAATAATTATATGTATTTTCATTTATCTAATCAGGTGTTCAGTCACATTTGTTTTATAAAATTTACTTCAAACGAGGTAATCAAATACATGTACCTTTAATGAAAGTCAGCAGCAGAACCACATTCTATTTTCAACATGTTAGAACACAGTTATAATTATTATTATAAATTAAAGTATGGTCACTGAATTAAATTTTTGTGATGTGATAGTTATAACTAAGTAAACACGTTAAGAGTTCTATGATTAGCGTACTATGCATATTATAACTTTCATATACACATTGACAGTGCATTATGAAACGTTTCTAAACTTTCAACTGATTAAAATCCCCTTTAAAGCATTAGATAGATGAAATAAATAAATAATCAGCATCTCACGTGTCTGAAATTTATAAACATGTTCGATTTTAAATATGAAAACGGAAAGCAAATTAGTGCTATTTCTCTGCTTAAAGAAAATAGGACTTATATACAAATTCTCAGAAACCATTGTAATGTGTTCCACTAAACAAATGTTTTGGGGAAAAAAATTTTTTTTTCAATAATCAGCAGTAGAAGATGATATCTGAAATGCCAGATGATTGTTGTGTCTAGATTTCTTGTGTAAGGTGTAACATACTGCTTAGGATAAACATCTGCATGATAATAAACCATTTTGTGAAATAAAATAGATCTAATGTATTTGTTGTCTTCTAAGTTGCAATGAGTTCCACTTTAAGGCGATCATCTATAATATTTGAGACTGTATCTAGGCTTGCTATAATTGTTAGTTGCAAATCTTGCAGCCTGTCTTTGAATGTTTACTAGTTTGTCTATGTCCTATCGATAGTAAGGACCCCTTAACCAAGAACAGTATTATAAAGTTGATCTTATTAAAGTATTACAAAATGTATAAGCAAATGCCTTGAACATTTAGCAGAATGTATGTTACTTTTTAAGAAACATAGGCTCTGACCACAGGCACGAGTATCGGACCTGGGACAAAAAATATGAACAGACTGAGTCCAAAATGAAAAATATGTAGTGAAATATGATCCTCCTTCAAAAGAAACATATGTCTACAGTAGACATATGCATCTTTTGAAGGGGCCCATATTTCACTGCATATTTTTAATTTTCGACTCATTTAGGATGAAAACACGGTTTTTTTTTTATTAGTCTGGTCATATTTTTTGTCCCAGATCCGATACTCGTGCCTGTGGCTCTGACTAGCTTTACAAGAAATTTTGCTACATGTGGAACCCAATATATATTTGATGTTACTTCCATACCTAAATAGATAGCTTGACTGAAAACAGACAGAGGCTGATTATGCAAGGTCATGAAAGTGTAAACTGTATCATTTATAGGTTTTCTGAACTAGAGACAAGCATATTGTCAGCAGGCTAAAATATGGTATATATTTTGGAAATGGACCCATATTTTCGAGGACCTAGGTTTCACTAAAAGTAACAGAATCTAGCTGTGTATGGACTACAGAGTCTCATACATGTAAATGACAGATGTTGTTTGTGGATTTTAAGAAATCTTACAAATAAGGTAAAGAAGATTTTAGGGTATAGAGGATGGATTGAAAACTGTTGTATATAGATTTAAATTATTGTATGAATTTTCATATTCATTCTTTCACGGACCTGCAAACAGACAATCAGACATATTCTAAAATGTTTGCTTGTTGTGTTGTTTCTCATATGTCATCATATTCAATTCGACTTAATCAGCGTTTATATGTAGTAAACGTCAGAGGATAGAAATTTAAAAAGCTGAATTTTTTTTAAGAGTATACATTATTATAGAATAAAAATCCTGCGAGGTTTGTTTAGAAATGTATTTTAAACTAATAATTGAAGAAAAAAATGACCAAAGCTGTCCTGTACACACTAAATCAGCGCATATGTAAACAATGGCAAGTAGATGAATGAACACATGATTTTCAGTTAAAAGTTAAATGTTTCGCAAAAAAAAAATAGACATTTTATTTTTCTTTTGATATACAGCAAAAAAACTGTTACCATTAAATTCCGTTTCTTTACATTGGAATAATGCAGGTTAGCTACCCTCTATACCCTAAAGCACTGTACGTATATGCTTATATAATTTTTTTTTGTTTGTATGATTTCTGCTCAGTCTAAGGAAGACGATCTCTGGCCGGTATACGAAAAGTCCAAAAACTGGCATCTGCAGACTGTTACACTTTAAAGCATTAGATAGATAAAATAAATAAATAATCAGCATCTCATGTGTCTGAAATTTATAAATACGTTCGATTTTAAATATGAAAACGGAAAGCAAAATTAGCGCTATTTCTCTGCTTAAAGAAAATAGGACTTATATACAAATTCTCAGAAACCATTGTAATGTGTTCCACTTAACAAATGTTTTGGAGAAATATATATAATCAGCAGTAGAAGATGATATCTGAAATGCCAGATGATTTTTGTGTCTAGATTGTCTTGTGTAAGGTGTAACATACTGCTTAGGATAAACATCTGCATGATAATAAACCATTTTGTGAAATAAAGTGGATCTTATATATATGTACCACTTTGGACACCTTATGTACCACATATATGATATATATTGGATGATCATTTTTGTTTTGATTTGATGAAATGTTATATTTTATGTTACTTGAAATGTTTTTTTACTAAATTTAAATGTTAATTGTCATAATTAATAAGGTAAAATTATATGCACATAGAAATGTTTACAACATTCTATGGACTTCAGCTGATTAAATCAAAGTTGTTTTCACAGGTAATTATCACATATTGACAGTGCTACAAAATGAGATACAATTACTATATAATATATAGGTGGTACACTAAGTGTCAAAGTGGTACATAAAGTCTCTGGTACATAAAGTGACTGGTACATAAGGTGTCGCACCCTATCTGGGCTTGCTATAATTGAAGACGATCTCTGGCCGGTATACGAAAAGTCCAAAAACTGGCATCTGCAGACTGTTACACTCTGCTGTGCATGCCCGTTTTTCAAATAAAACGTTACATACTTTTATAGACTGCGGGAGAGGGAGCCTGAGGGAGTGTCGAATTAAATTGTACGGACCGGGACGGTACGGAGTTAAGTCCTTCCGTAAAAGATGGCGGCCTCCATGTTCGAAATTGTTAGTACCGTTAAAGCGGATGGAAATATCCCTGTATCTAAGTACAAATCCAAAAGTACAGGGTTGTCAGTATGTATTGCTGAAGTGGAGGGACCTCTGGTTAATGGGTATTTTTGTCTAGGTATGTAAATGAATACTGACTGTCGCCTGAACTATTTCGTACTCAAAATATCTCGAACTTTATTAAGAAATTTAAATCAAATTAGGTGTGAAGTAAGATAGTATATGGATAAATCATATACTTTAATATGTGACCAAGAAATTCATAAGACTGGTCTTGTCATGAAGCTGTCAGTAAGACTGCGGGTATAAGCTAGAACCCCTAACACCTTTGTCTTTGACGATTGGCAGTGCCTACAAAACGAATGCTACTGGCTAATGAGCTGTGACAGGTGCGGCAGATCCGAGGTCTGTGCTCCATCACTGATGCAGCAGACCTGAGGTCTAGTGCACTGTCATTTTTGTTATATATAAAATATAGCCTTTATTAGTCTAAATAATGAGACCTCGGGTAGACCGATTTTACATTTTGATATTTTACATAGAGGTCTCAACCAGAAACAATCAAAACTGTACATGTGGCGGAAATTGTGGTCGATTGAAATTACGATTTATCGGTAGTCACGATTTTTTTTAGCCCTAACAGCTTACCTGTTGTTTTAAATCATAAATAGTAAATAAAAAAAATTAGAACAGGTGAAGAATTTCTGTTGTAAAAAATTTAAACCTCTAACGGTTCAGTCGTCTTCATGTAATGGCGGTCGGAGGCGTGACCAATGAAAACGCTTCGTGTAGTAATGTGTTTACCTGTACCGGCCATTTTCCAATATGTAGTACACGCGATTTAAACCTCTGAATTTTTTTAACTGCCATAGTTTGAAAGTTTTTTAAGGAATCTAGATAATATATGCATCATTGGAAAGGAAAAATTAAACGCATTCTATGTATGTATTTCTTTATTTCATCCCTCGCTGTATGTTAACATAATTCCCGCCCAACAGATTGCGTTGGGTATTGCGTACGGAAAGAAGAAAACATTGCCAACACATATTTTACCTTTTCTGGTTTGTACTCGGAGGTGGTTATCGACAAGTCCAAAAAATATAACGATATTCAACTCTCGAGTACAATTATTTGGACTAAGCCTTTATGTGAAGTATAATTATAAGATAGATATTATCATCAGTAATATTAAATAATTAATAAACATTAATTAGTCCAACTAATTGTACTTGAGTCACGATATATTGTGATAATTTTTGCATAGGTCAATATCCTTCCTCCACATACAACAAAGCGTCTACCAGGGTTCGAATTTAAGCTCGCATACTTGCGAAATGCAAGTGCAAATTTCAAACTGCGAGGTGAGATTTCAGACACCAGCATTTTTTTGCGAGTGAAAATTTTTGGCCGAATAATGTGCATTTCTAACTGTCGTCTCGATCTTACACTGTTCTTTCTTTAACAACTCGCGGTCATTGCAGAGCATTGTCATTTGCAGAACGAATTTCGGAGCACTCTTTCATCTTTCGTCGTAAACGGAAGTTTACACTCGATACATGTCCCGTGCGCATGTCTTTTCAACTGCTGACAAATACCTGTGCCAATTTTGATGACGTTTACCGCATCCGGTGGGTTTTTTGGTAATCTGTAATAAGTTACTATTTATATAGCGCAAATACGATTGGCTGGACTCGTCACGTGGATGTTTGGTTTCCCAACCTTTATATCATGTTTTAAACAACGCACCCTAAAGTTTACACAAATTTTACATGGCTCCAATTAATGTCATGTGATCGATAATGACCAACTGCACTGTCAGGCTGTACTGAGTGTAATGGCGGATGTGTAAATACAGTGAGGTAGCCAAAATGAAACATATATAGTGTTTACGCTTTATAAACATGTTTTACTGTTATGTTTAAACCATAAAATGATTCAGTTTTATTTTGTTTTACGATTTCATCGTTTTAAGTTATATACTAAGTATATTGCCTGATTGTGTTTTTACCTAAATCTGTTTTCACCAAAGAAAAGGTCTTTACTGGTTTTGACATAAAGAGAGGGATTCTGCCCTATCACAAAAATATCTCAGAATCAGTTCTGACGTCAAATTATTTGGACTAGAACATTATTAAAAGAATGAAGTACGGTAAACCTTGACTTACCTACAGATAAATTTACCATTTTACCTCAACGGGCTAATCTTCGTTCTTCGGCAACAGTAGTATCCGCCATTTACTAAGATATTTCTGAATAATAACATTGTGTCGCTATCGGCAACGGTCGGTTAATAGATCGTTTAGTTATGACGAAATGATTTTAAAGAAGAGCATTCAGTTATGACAGAATGAATTTCATAATTGAAAAAATGATATTAATTTTGAATTTTCATAAATAGCATATATAATTATGTCAATATTCCATACAATAGGTCGGTAGCTCAAAGAGCGCCACAGAGACTATAATTACAAATTATTTACATCAGCTCGCGTTTCCATATTTTTTACGTTAAATGTTACTGTTGAGTTTTTTTACATAAACAAGTTGTCCACACTTACAGTCGCTACAGAACCAGTTTTGAGCTTTGGGTGAGTTACTGATGCATGCCCATTGTCTGTTTGATTTTTCCAACAGAGATAGTGTAGCCTGTACTTGTGTCCATGCGTTATCTTTAAAATGATTGTATGGTTTTATAAGGTCAGCTGGTACTTCTGTTGCAGCCATGAAAATTTTCTCTTTTTAAAAACTCTTTGTCAAATGTTAAGGTTCACTATGGGAAGATGTATAACTGCTGCTATTTATTTTACTTTGTATATCCCTTTGTTGTAATATGTTCACCTTGAGTGTAATAGAGATCATATATGTCCATCTGACTGTCTTAGGAAAGGCAAAAGGGCTTGTATTGGTCCAAATTTCTTGTCAATAAAATATTGTGTTTGCCTTGAATGTCATTATAACTGGATAGTTTTCTTTATAATCATTTACTGCATGGAATGCCTATTAATAAATTTTAAAAGGTAATTATTTCACACATTGAGGATTAAGGCTGTACTTCTCTTCATGGAACCTGAAATTATGAAATAATGACATCTTTCAAGCAAATGTTTTGTAATGTACATGTACGGTGAAAACTGTTTATAATTTCAATATTTGTTATTTAAATATTATTACCGTAATTGCAATAGTTACATCTCGCGAAATCCATGATAAAAAATAGTGAAAGCAGGGTTTTTTCTAGCTAATTTGGGAACATAGCCTATACACACAAAAGTGGGAATTTTGACACGTAAATGTTCCACATTGGGAAATATTTAGTCCCATAGGATATAGTAAGGATGTGTTTAAGCACTATCTCATACACTTGTTTCACATTGTAGAACATCTCTGACATAGCATAGATCTACTTCCATTACAAAATTGCTGATAACTTGGTCATTTTTTGTACAATTTTGATGGAATTTTGTTCAGAATGTAGACTGGGAATTTTTGCATTCATTTTTGGAAAAATACATACTTTTTGGCATTGGGAATATAACCGAATAACGGCTATAAAAATGGCCGGAAAAAAAACTTGGAAAGACTATAAAGTTTAGATTTAGACAATGAGTGAAGGACTACAAATGTAGGCGTTGTTGGATTGCTTGTTAAAGACCAATTAATGATTGGCTTGTGCGTGTTTGTCTTTGGTGTTGGCAGCCCTGATGTAACTCTGACATGAGATAATTCTGTGTCAAATTCAATGATTATTGTTTTTCACTGTTGTTCTCACAGCTTTATTATTGTCAAGATCATGTCGAATATAAAGCTGTTGTTTTCAAGTGTATATGGATCACTCAGAAATATGGTTTTTAGCTCAACTTTTCGAAGAAAAAGTAGAGCTATTGGACTCACCCCAGTGTTGGTGTCGGTGTCGCCGTTGGTTAAAGTTTTTGATAAAGTCAAATATCTCTGTTACTATCTAAGCTATTGACTTGAAACTTAAAATAAATATTTACTATCAGAGTCTACACCAGAAGAAATAATCCCCATAACTCTGATATGAATTTTGACAGAATTATAGCCCATTTTAACTTAGAATATTTGGTTAAAGTTTTTGATAAAGTCAGATATCTCTGTTACTATCAAAGCTATTGATTTGAAACTTAAAATGCTTATTTACCATCCAAGTCTACACCAGGAGAAACAATCCCTGTAACTCTGTTTGAATTTTGACAGAATTATGCTACTTGTTACAGGGCTTTTTCTGGCCATTTTGGGAAAAAGGCCCCTATGCTTTTTGGGAATTTTCGATTCGCGAATACTGCCATATTGGGAAATATATGTATCGGTTAAACATCCAAATTAGGAAAGTATTTCCATAAAAATCAGTCTTTATTTCTGTGACTTCTACTGCTAATATTCATAAAAGGAAACTGCTTTATATTCAAATTCAAGCTGCAAATTCAATATAATCTACAATACAATGGTTGCACCACTATAATTTGCAACAAAATAGGTCTTTAAAAAAAAAAAAAAAAAAAAAAAAAAATTTTTTTTTTTGCTTTGATTGGGAATTTTTGAACAGCTATTGGGAAAAAATATGCATATTTGCCATTGGGAACGGGGCCGAATTTCGGCCCCGTGGGACACACTGAAAAAGCCCTGTGTTAAGTTTGAATTTTTTGTTAGCTCACATGTCACAAAGTGACAGTGTGAGCTTTTGTGATCGTGCAGCGTCCGTCGTCCGTCCGTGCGTCCGTCCGTGCGTAAACTTTTGCTTGTGACCTCTCTAGAGGTCACATTTTTCATGGGATCTGTATGAAAGTTGGTCTGAATGTTCATCTTGATGATATCTAGGTCAGATTCAAAACTGGGTCACATGAGCTCAAAAACTAGGTCACTATGTTCGAAACTGGGTCACGTGCCTTCAAAAACTAGGTCAGTAGGTCAAATAATAGAAAAACCTTGTGACCTCTCTAGAGGCCATAATTTTCATGGGATCTGTATGAAAGTTGGTCTGAATATTCATCTTGATGATATCTAGGTCAAGTTCGAAACTGGGTCAGCTGCGGGCAAAAACTAGGTCATTAGGTCTAAAAATAGAAAAACCTTGTTACCTCTGTAGAGGTCATACTTTTGAATGGATCTTCATGAAAATTGGTCAGAATGTTCACCTTGATGATATCTAGATCAAGTTTGAAACTGGGTCACGTGCCATCAATAACTAGGTCAGTAGGTCAAATAATAAAAAAAACCTTGTGACCTCTCTAGAAGCCATATTTTTCATGGGATCTTTATGAAATTTGGTCAGAATGTTCATCTTGATGATATCTAGGTCAGATTCGAAACTGGGTCACGTGCGGTCAAAAACTAGGTCAGTAGGTCTAAAAATAGAAAAACCTTGTGACCTCTCTAGAGGCCATATTTTTCACATGATCTTCATGAAAATTGGTCAGAATGTTCATCTTGATGATATCTAGGTCAGGTTCGAAACTGGGTCACGTGCCTTCTAAAACTAGGTCAGTAGGTCAAATAATAGAAAAACCTTGTGACCTCTCTAGAGGCCATAATTTTCATGGGATCTGTATGAAAGTTGGTCTGAATATTCATCTTGATGATATCTAGGTCAAGTTCGAAACTGGGTCAGCTGCGGGCAAAAACTAGGTCATTAGGTCTAAAAATAGAAAAACCTTGTTACCGCTGTAGAGGTCATACTTTTGAATGGATCTTCATGAAAATTGGTCAGAATGTTCACCTTGATGATATCTAGGTCAAGTTTGAAACTGGGTCACGTGCCATCAATAACTAGGTCAGTAGGTCAAATAATAAAAAAACCTTGTGACCTCTCTAGAAGCCATATTTTTCATGGGATCTTTATGAAAGTTGGTCAGAATGTTCATCTTGATGATATCTAGGTCAGATTCGAAACTGGGTCACGTGCGGTCAAAAACTAGGTCAGTAGGTCTAAAAATAGAAAAACCTTGTGACCTCTCTAGAGGCCATATTTTTCACATGATCTTCATGAAAATTGGTCAGAATGTTCATCTTGATGATATCTAGGTCAAGTTCGAAACTGGGTCACGTGCCTTCAAAAACTAGGTCAGTAGGTCAAATAATAGAAAAACCTTGTGACCTCTCTAGAGGCCATACTTTTGAATGGATCTTCATGAAAATTGGTCAGAATGTTCATCTTGATGATGTCTAGGTCAGGTTCGAAACTGGGTCACGTGCCATCAATAACTAGGTCAGTAGGTCAAATAATGAAAAAACATTGTGACCTCTCTAGAGGCCATATTTTTCATGGGATCTGTTTGAAAGTTGGTCTGAATGTTCATCTTGATGATATCTAGATCAATTTCGAAACTGGGTCAGCTGCGGTCAAAAACTAGGTCATTAGGTCTTAAAATAGAAAAAGCTTGTGACCTCTCTAGAGGCCATACTTTTGAGTGGATCTTCATGAAAATTGGTCAGAATGTTCATCTTGATGATATCTAGGTCAAGTTTGAAACTGGGTCACGTGCCATCAATAACTAGGTCAGTAGGTCAAATAATGAAAAAACCTTGTGACCTCTCTAGAGGCCATATTTTTCATGGGATCTGTATGAAAGTTGGTCTGAATGTTCATCTTGATGATATCTAGGTCAGGTTCAAAACTGGGTCACATGAGCTCAAAAACTAGGTCACTATGTCAAATAATAGAAAAAAAACGACGTCATACTCAGTTCAAAACTGGGTCATGTTGGGACAGGTGAGCGATTCAGGACCATCATGGTCCTCTTGTTAAATTTTTTGATAAAGTCAAATATCTCTCTTACTATTAAAGCTTTGACTTGAAACTCAAAATAGTTATTTACTATCAAAGTCTACACCAGGAGACACAATTCCCTTAACTCTGATTTGAATTTTGACAGAATTATGCCCCTTTTTGACTTAGAATTTTTGGTTAAAGTTTTTGATAAAGTCAAATGTCTCTGTTACTATCAAAGCTTTTAACTTGAAACTCAAAATAATTATTTACCATGAAAGTCTACACCAGGGGAAGCAATGCCCATAACTCTGATTTGAATTTTGACAGAATTATGCCCCTTTTTAACTGTGAAATTTTTGTTAAAACTTTTGATAAAATCAAATATCTCTGTTACTATTAAAGCTTTTGACTTGAAACTCAAAATAGTTAGTAACTATCAAAGTCTACACCAGGAGACACAATTCCCATAACTTTGGTTTGAATTTTGACAGAGTTATGTCCCTTTTTAACTTGGAAGTTTTTTACTGGCAAAGCTCTAATTCAGAGTCAAGCACTGAGAAAAATGGAGCGCGCTGTCTTACAGACAGCTCTTGTTCAAGAGTCTTATTGCTGCAACAATGAGAACGGACCACACTATGGCAATTTTGGTCACAGTTTTGTCTGGTATCTTTGTGAACGATGGCAAGTTGGTACTCTATGGAATGACCTACCATGCCGTGGTGAAACACATGTGACAGGAGGACTAGGTGCTGTTAGGTTCCTGCAAAATTTAGAAGAATGAAGTCGGCTAAGTTCGACTTAGTGTTCATACAAATTGGCGAGAATGATATGGAGAAATAAAACAACCATCAACTTCTCACACGATGATGGACATTAAAATATGAATGCAACAGATGTGAATGTGATATAATGATTCTGTGATAAAACTTGAATACAAATTTTACACAACTATATGATAATATAGGAGCTGTGCCATGGGAAAACCAGCATAGTGGCTTTGCGACCAGCATGGATCCAGACCAGCCTGCGCATCCGCGCAGTCTGGTCAAGATCCATGCTGTTCACTTTCAAAGCCTATTGGAATTAGAGAAACTGTTAGCGAACAGTATGGATCCTGACCAGACTGTACGGATGCGCAGGCTGGTCTGGATCCATGCTGGTCGCAAAGCCATTATGTTGGTTTTCTCATTGCACAGCTCATATATACACATAAAAGACAATTTAAAGATTTTACAATCTCTCCTGTCATGGAATCCATTTAAGGTATTAGGCCCATAATAGAGTACCTCCTTTCTGAAGAGTATTCAATTCCTACCATAAACCTACTTTGACTGCAAGTTTCGGGGGCGTAGGTTCAAGCCCCACTGGGACCAATTTTTTTTTCTCCTTATTTTCTTTTTTTCTAGTAAGTTTTTACTTCTTTCAATACTTGTTATTGATTTATTATACAAAAGTGGAAAAAAATTCATTTGATAAGCGATTTCTTGCTGTTCAAAGTGAATTTACCTCTGAAACAGATGGGGGAAAAGATAGACATCTTTAAAAATACTGAGTTACATGTGGTAAAAGTGCTCTGTTTTGCCTTCATTCTTTAGATTACATATTGTGGAAGAAATGTAAGTAGGTTTACTTCCGCCCTACGTTATTTTTGAATGAAGTGATCAAAGTTCAAAACAGATCCACAGGATTCAACCTTAATTTTTCAATGTTGGAGTTAGAGTTCTGTCTCATTAAATATGTTTACTTGAGACACCCTAGTAAAAAATGATATTGACAGTTTTATTTTAAGTTTTATAATTGTTTACCAATAGTTTGATGTTTCTTTCATAAAAAATAATGGTATAATGAACTCTCTGCAAACGTTTTGGATAAAGACCACCTCTTTGAAATTTGTCTCTCCTTGACCTTGAGGAAATACCATAAATTAGAATCTACACAAAATTGATAAAAAAAAACGGCACGGTGAAAGTTTTTGAAAATTTGCAACAGTGTGAAACACGGTCAACAGTAAGAATATACCAAGCAAATGCCATTTTTAGCTCATCTGATTTTTTGAAAAAAAATGATGAGTTATTGTCATCACTTGAGCGGTTGTCGGCGTCGGCGTCGGCGTCGGTGTCGGCGTCTGCGTCGGCGTTGCCTGGTTAAGTTTTATGTTTAGGTCAGCTTTTCTCCTAAACTATCAAAGCTATTGCTTTGAAACTTGGAAGACTTGTTCACCATCATAAGCTAACCCTGTATAGCAAGAAACATAACTCCATCTTGCTTTTTGCAAGATTTATGGCCCCTTTTGTACTTAGAAAATATCAGATTTCTTGGTTAAGTTTTATGTTTAGGTCAACTTTTCTCCTAAACTATCAAAGCTATTGCTTTGAAACTTGGAATACTTGTTCACCATCATTAGCAGACCCTGTACATCAAGAAACATAACTCCATCTTGCTTTTTGCAAGAATTATTGCCCCTTTTGGACTTAGAAAATCAGTTTTCTTGGTTAAGTTTTATGTTTAGGTCAGCTTTTATCCTAAACTATCAAAGCTATTGCTATAAAACTTGCAACACTTGTTCACCATCATAAGCTGACCCTGTACAGCAAGAAACATAACTCCATCCTGCTTTTTGCAAGATTTATGGCCCCTTTTGGACTTAGAAAATATCAGATTTCTTGGTTAAGTTTTATGTTTAGGTCAACTTTTTCTCTTAAACTATCAAAGCTATTGCTTTGAAACTTGCAACACTTGTTCACCATTATAAGCTGACCCTGTACAGCAAGCAACATAACTCCATCCTGCTTTTTGCAATAATTATTGCCCCTTTTGGACTTAGAAAATCATTTTCTTGGTTGAGTATTATGTTTAAGGCAACTTTTCTCATAAACTATCAAAGCTATTGCTTTAAAACTTGCAACAGTTTTTCACAATCATAAGTGGACACTGTACATCAAGAAACGTAACTCTATCCTGCTTTTTGCAAGAATGATGGCCCTTTTTAGACTTAGAAAATCATGGGTAGGACAATATTTCTATTATACAAAAAAAATCAGATGAGCGTCAGCACCCGCAAGGCGGTGCTCTTGTTTGAACATCACTATTAGGGGCCTAATACCTTAATACATAAATCGACATAAATAAATGTTAATTTATAAACTAGAATTGAATATTGATATATTATCAGACAACTTCATTCTGTCATAACTAAATGCTCTATTAACTGACCATTGCCAATAGTGACACAATGTTATTATTCGGAAATATTTTAGTAAATGGCAGATAGTACTGTTGCTGAAGAACGAAGATATGCATGTATAGGTAAAACAGTAGATTAATAGGTAAATCAAGGTTTATCTTACTTCATTTTGTTTAATAATGGGCATATTACTGATGACAATATATTATAATTATACTTCACATAAAGGCTATATTTTATATATAACAAAAATGACGGTGTACTAGATCTCAGGTCTGCTGCACTAGAGAAGGTTCACTAGCCACTGCCTTGACGATTTCAGGAGACAATTGAATTTATTTTGCATGCCTGCCGTTGTGACAAAAAACTGATACTAATAATAGTGCTACATTAACTATTTTCATGGCATTGCCCTTTTCCATAAAAATCTCATTTGGCAGCAGTTTCGACAAAATATATTCCTTAAATAGGGCCAGTGTTTGTTTTAAGTTTTGGGGAAATGGTGGCGGGCCCGTAAGGAGGGGAAAATTGCGCCGTAACCACTAAAATAGAGCGGAAATTGGGTCGTGATAAAAGTAATACATGTATTTTTTATAGGTATGTCACACGTAAAAAAGAAAATGATTTAAATTAAAAGCACATTGTCTCCTGTTTTAAATAGTACAGTTTACATTATCATGTACATCTAAAAAGGATTTTGTTGGTTGGGATATGTAAAGATAGATTTTTTTTTTTTTTGTTTGGAAATTTTTTTTTCAGAAAGAGGGGAAAATAACATACCAAATGGCATAAAAAATCACTGAGGGCCCGGGTTTTTACCCCAAAAGACTGAGGAACTCTAGTTCAAACTAATTGTAGTTTTACTTGCAGCCACAGAAGCCCATGATGATGATGGATTGCCTCACACATTGGAACATCTTGTTTTTATGGGCAGTGAAGACTTTCCATACAAGGTATGTACCAGGATTATGATTTTTTGCTCCAAAATTTGGGAACTTCTTGTCTTTATTGGCAATGAATACAATGTGCTTTCCATTCAAGGTATATACCATGATTATGATTGTTTGCCACAAAAGTCTTGTGTTACTAAAAATGAGTATAAGGAAGAAACCTTCATATGGAAATGGTGGATCAGATGGTAGGTAGTACTTTGTAAACAGTGTTGTTCATGTCTTTAGTTATTAAAAGGGATCCTTCTTGTTCAGATAAATATGTCATATGAGTTAATACCAAAGGCCACTCTTACTAAATACAAGTTTTGACACTCATTTACTTTTTAGATGAATGACTTTTAACATAATTATAGTAATCATAAATTGTTATTATCTTTAACAATCTGTGAAGAGAATGGTCTGATGAGAACGCATCCAAACATACAGGTCTGACTGTACGTGCACACATGCAGGTCTGACTGTGTTTCCACAAATGCAGGTCTGACTTTACATCCACACATGCAGGTCTGACTGTGCATCCACACATACAGGTTAGACTGTACATGCACACATGCAGGTCTGACTGTACATCCACGCATGCAGGTCAGACTGTACATCCACACATACAGGTTAGACTGTACATCCACACATGCAGGTCTGACTGTACATCCACACATGCAGGTCAGACTGTACATGCACACATGCAGGTAAGATTGTACATCCACACATACAGGTTAGACTGTACATCCACACATGCAGGTCTGACTGTACATCCACACATGCAGGTCAGACTGTACATGCACACATGCAGGTCAGATTGTACATCCACACGTGCAGGTCGGACTGTACATCCACGCATGTCTGACTGTACATCAACACATATGCCGCCTGTCTCGCGGTGTAGTGGAAACTGGCAACGCTGATTGGCTATACACGGCTATCGGTGACAAGCGAGTAACTCCGCCCACATATTTTTCTCTCAAGTCAAACCTTGTGTATTTACAGATTTATATAATCAATTAATTTTCATTGCGTCTCACTGCAGAAACATGCGTTCGGGGACTCCCAAGCTGCAATAAACGCGTATTCTGGGACCAATTATGCGTACAGGGACGCCGATTTCGGCATTTCCGAGACTGTGTACATCCACACATTCCAGTCTGACTGTACATGCACACATGCACATGGACTGTACATGCACACATGCAGGTCAGACTGTACATGCACACATGCAGGTCAGACTGTACATGCACACATGCAGGTCGGACTGTACATGCACACATGCAGGTCGGACTGTACATGCACACATGCAGGTCGGACTGTACATGCACACATGCAGGTCGGACTGTACATGCACACATGCAGGTTAGATGGTACATGCACACATGCAGGTCAGATTGTACATGCACACATGCAGGTCAGATTGTACATCCACACATTCAAGTCTGACTGTACATGCACACATGCAGGTCAGACTGTACATGCACACATACAGGTCAGACTGTACATGCACACATGCAGGTCTGACTGTAGATCCACTCATGCAGGTCTGACTGTATGTCCACACATGCAGGTCAGACATACTAGTAACACATTTTCTGTGTACATTTAATGTATTTTTTTTATCTAATTTCTGAAATTTTGTTTAAATTTTCATTTACAAAGTTCCAGGTTTTTTTATGCTAATTTTGCTTATATTTCAGTACCAGTTATTTCTTTTCGATTTTTTCCAGGGTGTTTTGGATTTATTGGCCAATCGTTGTTTGGCTTCTGGCACGAATGCTTGGACTGACACTGACCACACCTGTTATACAATGACAAATGCCGGGAGCCAGGGATTTCTAAATCTGATGCCAATATATCTGGATCACATTCTGTATCCTACACTCACAGTAAGTCTAAACAGGTTTTGAAACAGGAAGGACTGGAGAGGGTTTAGGTAAAGAGATGCAGGAGGGTCAGTAATTTTTTTCCAACCAATTTGGGGCCAAATTTGGCCAAAATCCCAGTGGCAAATTGTATTTAGTAGTTTTCAGTGGTTTATGATTGCTAATAATAATTATTGTGTATTGTGGAATATGAACTTTGCTCAAGATCATTTAGCATGGTTAATTGAAAATGCATTGAGGATAAAGTGACCAATTATTTGCCCAGTTTGTGAGCAGTCTTACCTTACGTGCTTAAGGTACCTGTAATTTTGCTTGCGACTGTTACGTTCTTAAGCTGTTAAATTTTCATGTATTTCACGCCTGCTGTATTCCACGAAGCTTTGTAGCCTCTGAATTGCCCTACATCATAATAACGTGTTCATGTATGTTTCTAGGTTAACAGTATTTCACTTTGCCTTTCCATTTGATGATATGTCAGCTGAAGTAATTATGTACATGAGAATTGAAAAATATGAAGATGAGTTTCAACTGTTATCATCAAAGATAACACTCCAGCCACTAATCCATTTCCCCCTTTGCCGCTGTTGACATCTCCATTTTTTCTTGCAACGTGCCATCCAAATTTTCTGGCAAGAACTCTGGGACCATTAAGTCTTGATTTTACTGGATAACCAAATAAAATTTCATGTCATTTATCGACTTTTATTACAAAACATGTATTTTTTTGTCAGGAATCTGGATATATAACGGAAGTTCATCATATAAACGGGAATGGAGAGGACGCTGGTGTAGTTTATTGTGAAATGCAAGGCAGAGAGAATTCTGGAGAGAGTATTACTCACCTGGAACTCATTCGTGCCTTGTACCCTGGTCATTGTGGGTACAAGTCTGAGACGGGTGGAGTCATGAAAAACCTACGAGAGAGCACATCACATATCAAGGTTTTTATACTATTCTTAATAGGGATGTATTCATCATGCACATGTGTAAGATCAAAAATATCTAAGCATCAGTAGCTGATATGAGCCGTGCCATGAGAAAACCAACATAATGGGTTTGCGACCAGCATGGATCCAGACCAGCCTGCGCATCTGCGCAGTCTGGTCAGGATCCATGCTGTTCGCTAACAGTTTCTCCAATTCCAATAGACTTTAAAAGCGAACAGCATGGATCCTGACCAGACTGCGCGGATGCGCAGGCTGGTCTGGATCCATGCTGGTCGCAAACCCACTATGTTGGTTTTCTCGTGGCGCGGCTCATATGTAGATATATGTAGAACTATCTGAAAGGGAATTTTTCAATATTTCAAAAACATGTATTTGTACTCCCTGCACAACAAAGTTGTAAGAGGGGTATACTGGTTTCAGGTTGTCTTTCTATCTGTAGACACAATCTTGTGCACACCAAATCTCCTTATCCCCTTGATTCAATTTAATTAAGCTTCAGGCAAGTGATCAGTACTAAGTAACATAATTGTGCATGGTGCATGTTAGGGTGTTTCAGAAAAAAATGGCAGAGTTACAGGACTTTGTTTTGGAAATTGAGTTACTATACTAATTATAAGTAATACTATAAACATAAGAGTAGGCATATGCAGTCTTGTGCATGCCTATTCTCCTGAACCCTGGCGCATGTTATGTTCTTTCAGAAAATAAATTTCAGTGTTATTGACTTTGTTTTTAGCTCACCTGTCACATAGTGACAAGGTGAGCTTTTGTGATCACGCAGCGTCCGTCGTCCGTCCGTGCGTGCGTGCGTCCGTCCGTCCGTAAACTTTTGCTTGTGACCACTCTAGAGGTCACATTTTGTGTGGGATCTGTGTGGGTCAGAATGTTCATCTTGATGATATCTAGGTCAAGTTCGAAACTGGGTCACGTGTCTTCAAAAACTAGGTCAGTAGGTCTAAAAATAGAAAAACCTTTTGACCTCTCTAGAGGCCATATATTTCATAAGATCTTCATGAAAATTGGTCAGAATGTTCACCTTGATGATATCTAGACCAAGTTCGAAACTGGGTCACGTGCCGTCAAAAACTAGGTCAGTAGGTCTAAAAATAGAAAAACCTTGTGACCTCTCTAGAGGCCATATATTTCAAAAGATCTTCATGAAAATTGGTCAGAACGTTTACCTTGATGATATCTAGGTCAAGTTCGAAACTGGGTCACGTGCCTTCAAAAACTAGGTCAGTAGGTCAATTAATAGAAAAACCTTGTGACCTCTCTAGAGGCCATATTTTTCATGGGATCTGTATGAAAGTTGGTCTGAATGTTCATCTTGATGATATCTAGGTCAAGTTCGAAAGTGGGTCAAGTGCCGTCAAAAACTAGGTCAGTAGGTCAAATAATAGAAAAACCTTGTGACCTCTCTAGAGGCCATATTTTTCATGGGATCTGTATGAAAGTTTGTCTGAATGTTCATCTTGATGATATCTAGGTCAGGTTCGAAACAGGGTCTTGTGAGGTCAAAAACTAGGTCAGTAGGTCTAAAAATAGAAAAACCTTGTGACCTCTCTAGAGGCCATACTTTTGAATGGATCTCCATAAAAATTGGTCAGAATTTTCATCTTGATGATATCTAGGTCAAGTTTGAAAGTGGGTCACGTGCCTTCAAAAAGTAGGTCAGTAGGTCAAATAATGAAAAAACGTTTTGACCTCTCTAGAGGTCATATTTTTCATGGGATCTGTATGAAAGTTGGTCTGAATGTTTATCTTGATGATATATAGGTCAAGTTAGAAACTGGGTCAACTGCGGTCAAAAACTAGGTCAGTAGGTCTTGAAATAGAAAAACCTTGTGACCTCTCTAGAGGCCATACCCTTGAATGGATCTTCATGAAAATTGGTCAGAATGTTCACCTTGATGATATCTAGGTCAAGTTCGTAACTGGGTCACGTGCCTTAAAAAACTAGGTCAGTAGGTCAAATAATAAAAAAACCTTGTGACCTCTCTAGAGGCCATACTTTTCATGGGATCTGTATGAAAGTTGGTCTGAATGTCCATCTTGTTGATATCTAGGTCAGGTTTGGAACTGGGTCATCTGCGGTTAAAAACAAGGTCAGTAGGTCTAAAATTAGAAAAATCTTTTGACCTCTCTAGAGGCCATATTTTTCAATGGATCTTGATGAAATTTGATCTGAATGTTCACCTTGATGATATCTAGGTCAGTTTCGAAACTGGGTCACGTGCGGTCAAAAACTAGGCCAGTAGGTATAAAAATAGAAAAACCTTGTGACCTCTCTAGAGGCTATATTTTTCATGAGATCTTCATGAAAATTAATGAGAATGTTCACCTTGATGATATCTAGGTAAAGTTTAAAACAGGGTCATGTACCTTTGAAAACTAGGTCAATAGGTCAGATAATAGAAAAACCTTGTGACCTCTCTAGAGACCATATTTTTCAGTAGATCTTCATGAAAATTGGTCAGAATTTTTATCTTGATAATATCTAGGTCAAGTTCAAAACTTGGTCACATGAGCTCAAAAACTAGGTCACTATGTCAAATAATAGAAAAAACGATGTCATACTCAAAACTGGGTCGTGTGGGAACAGGTGAGCGATTCAGGATCATCATGGTCCTCTTGTTTGTTACTTTACATTGTGTGTTTCAAACTGCAATGTCAGTGTCTGTGAGGGGTACAGGGGTGCCTGCGAGGGGTACAGGGGTGCCTGTTGGGGGGTACAGGGGTGCCTTTGGGGGGTGCAGGGGTGCCTGGGGGGGGTACAGGGGTGCCTGCGGGGGGTACAGGGGTGCCTGTGGGGCCCGGGGTTCAGGGGTGCCTGTGGGGGGTACAGGGGTGCCTGTGAGGAGTACAGGGGTGGCAAACTAAATTTTCCGTATTGCCCAGATTGTCCCAAAGCTTGTATGGAAAAGTGAACTTTGACCAGAATTTGATATATAACTGTCATACGAACAAGCACAAAATAGCAATTACAAAAACAGAGAAGCAAGTCAAAATTAGATTTCACCCTGCCCAGGGGGTTACATTTATCACCTTCAGTGATACATATAGCTGTAGTATCAGACAAAATTGTCTTTAAGGTAACTGAATGAGATGAAAGGATTATGAAAATTGGACAATGAATTTATGTTTATGTTACTGTCCTCCATAAAAGCTCATATTGCCTTTGTTTTAAATGTGGCTGCCATATCTTTTGTTGCGAACATGAAATATTTCTTATTTCTAGTTTTATTTTATTTTTTTCATTGTTTTCCATGGTATTCCAGAGGTTTAAATATTGATAAACTTGGTAGGAAATAGTTTTGATTACTTCCCTTTGTTATTCTGGCATAGTTTTGATTACCTCCCTTTGTGATTCTGGCATAGTTTTGATTACCTCCCTTTGTGATTCTGGCATAAAATTGAAAGCCTTACGGAACTTTAAGCATTGGCAGTTGTGTACAATATTTGGGTAATCAAGTATTATAGTAATTGCAATCACTTGTAATTGATTACTCAAATACAAGTATTCAAATGTATTTGATTACTCACCTCAATCTTATTACATGTAATAATAATGTAATCAATGACTTTGAATTTTTTTTTTATCAATGTTCTATCAAAAATTCAAACCATATCTTACAAGATAAAAGATTCCATTATCACTTTTGTAGGTTTTAGAATGATTTAAAAAACAAATGGTATTGTCTGATATTTAAAACGTTATCAAGGAAACGTTACAGGAAAAGGTATTGCCAGGTCTTGTATATATTAAGACTTAGTGATTTTAGCGAGTGACTGATTGTCCGTTTCAACATTTGAGTGCTAAATAATTGGATTTAACAAAATTCTAATTGCTTTTAACTAATCAGTTGTAACTTACTCTTTCTACAACTCTTTCTTTCTATGATTTGGTGACGTTCAATTTTTTTTTTCCAAAACCTGGACCTAACTCTTAAGACTATAATAAGATGGCAAACTGCATTTATTATACCTCTTAATTGTTTAGGGATAATAATGAACTGAAATGTTTTTGACTACATTGAACTTATTAGGAATATTTTCCAGAAGAAGTGAAGCAAGCATATTAGAAAATCACTTACATTGTAAATTTAAATATTTCTACCCTGAAGTCATACTATAATTAAGGGGACGCATATTGCTACATTCACAGTTCATACAGCAATGCGGAAGGGGTGCATATTCAAGAAATCGATGGTGGGAAAATAAAAAACATATTCCTAAACTGATATAATACTGATGAACACCTGTAATATTCAGTATTTTGTGGATAAGGATGTGGTACTATGAATGTAATAGGAAAACAGAGGTGTTTGTGAAAGTACATTCAACACAAAATATTAAGCTTTTGTATAAGGAAAAAACAGGTTTTTTACAATAACAGTGTTCCAAATAATGTTGAAGGGATGAGATTTTCTTTCTTACACACCAGGTTTGCTTAAACATGTAAAAATTTAACGCCACGTCAGTTTATCTCGGGATGGACGCCATATTTCTCATTGATAAAAAATGTAAACAAAAAAATCAGAGTGGGATTAGCATTGCAAGGGCATAACATGACATTCTACACAATGAATACCTTAGAACAGATATCTAAGATGCTACACAGGTCAGGCGGGTTAAATGGATAATGTCGATCACTTGAAATTCATCTTGAAAAGGTGGTTAATTTTAGTTTGTTTACATGGTTTTTAATTTTCCCACAACTTCTCGGCGATTCACTGCAAATGTATTACTGCGCCGGACGAAAGGTAACTCTAATAAACAACGGGAGACAACTTAGGTGTCAGCACGTGTACGATTTTTAAAAAAAAAATGTCGATGATTATAATTTCTTATCAAATAATTAATCCTATACAGATATTCGTCTTTAATTAGAAAATTATTAATTTCTGTGGACATTTGTCAAAAAATATTACCTACAGTGGACTACTTTGTGCATCAAACTGGTTTCCGCTTCAGTTGTGAGGCACTTCCGTTATACTTTTGACAACAATAACAAAACACAAAATTAATCAATAAAGTCACTTACAAACCGACTGCTACTTAAATCAGTGTAAGTAAAGTTGTTGTTACAACATCATACATGTTCGTTACGTTATGAGATAAAGTTTATCTTGAACTGCATAATCCATTAACTACGTTTACATGATATTGCATTTACAACTTATTTGACCCCATTTTTTTACGTGAATGACAGCATTCTCGTGCAACTCGTGCAAACAGAGTTATGAAAAGTATGGTGGAGAATTCAAGGACAAATTATAAATGACATTAAAATGAGGATAACTATATATTCGTCCAGTTTTGATCATTGACATTCCTGCTGTGTATTAGTAACTTTTGTGAACAAGATTAGAATGTTGCTTTTGCACATATACACATTGATTGGACCTCTCAACCAAATTTCATACCTTATTTTAGGGATTTTTAAGACAGTACATTTTCAAAAGTTTGTTGAATGTGTTTTGATATTCAAGTGCATTGCAATTCATGAATACCAAGTTAAAAATTAATAATGGCAACATTTCTAGGCCTTTATTGTAAGCCACTAGACTTCTGTAATGATAAATGTTTAATGTATTAAGGGGAATATACTCTTTTAGTTTTGTAATGTGGCATTCCTTGACCACCGTATCTTTTCTTATGCACTACTTTGTAAACAAACTAAATAATGTGTTTTAGCTCACATATGCCAAATGAAAAGCAAGGCAGTGAACTTATTTCACATTCTTTCTTTAAATTAGAATCTGTAGGACATTGATAAATGTTTGGACAAAGTGAAGCACTATTATTTTCGCACCAAAAAGTCTTAATTGTTGACTTTGAATGTACACAAGAAGTCTTATGTAATTCAACAATAGCTTTCTTGTTTCAGTTTTTCTCATTTTTATTTTAGTGAGCAATCCTTTGTGTACTTATAACAGTTGAAACAGTATTCATTTCATTTACCAAAACCTTGTACTTTTTTGCAGGTAAATTTTATAATACCCCACCCACTTTTTTCTAATTTCAAAGTATGCGTCCCCTTAAAGTGTTTAAAAAGTGGTCTGTTTCTTTTGATATGAATGGCATTTCTTGTTTTACATTGGCATTTAATAAATTTTGGAATATTTCAACTACCTGAAACAAAAAACAAGTTTTAAAACAATGTAAAGCTTTGTAATTCATCTATTTCCAAATTATCTTGGTTGCGCAACTGAGATAGACAAAGGGAGGTAATAACAATTTTTAGTTAAATTTGGCAAAATGTTTTCTTTTCAATGCAAATCTTTGACACTTTTGATAAAGTTTTGCTTATATTCATATTATTCCTTACGCAAGTATGTTTATTTAATTTATACTTAATTATTTATGTTAAAATAATGCTATTATGTTCTGGCAACCAAGATAGGAAAGTCAAATTTGAAAAATACTTCCTGTGAAAACTGCGTGTGTATTAAGAATACTGTGAACACAAGTTGGTGAAAATGATCATCTGATTAAATTTTGAACAAATCCATTACTTGACCAAAATCTGATTAACCACTTCAGTGATTTCTTTTGCCCTTTTGGGAAAAGGTCCGGTACCGGATAAATTGGGAAAAATAGCGGGGTTTTTACTCAGATTGGGAATTTTTATAGTTAATTAATAACATCATTTAGAATGCTTCTTCCTTTAATTCCATGTAAATATCATCAAACAAACTGTTTGAATGGTTAAATCATGGTGAATGTCAATGTAACTACGTTTTTCTTCTGCAATCATCAAAATGCAAACTTAATTTGGTCATTTGGGGAATTTTTGGATGATGATTGGGAAAAAAGATTGCATTTTTCAACTGGGAAAAGTTTCTTTTAGGGGTATTTTATAAAGAAGGAAAAAAATCCCTGCCACTTTGTAATTCCACAATACTTTCATCTTTAAATCATTAAACTTTGTGGGGGTCTAATTTTCGTGGATTCTGTGGTTTAGTTAATCCACAAAATTTTATCCCAATGAAAAAGTAAAATTCATTTTATGATCAAAAGTTGAAATCCACATTCATATCCGTTTTGACCAAAACCACGAAATTTCATACTCAGGAAATTTAATGATTTTACAGTATCTTGTTAACTACCTCCCCTGAAATAATTAAAACTTGTAAATACAAGGATTTATCTTAGTAAGGGACAGAGTGTTAGTTTCATCTGAGGTGAAGTTCACAAGGGGCAGATTTTTTATGCCCCCGAAGGGAGGCATATTAGTTTTCAACTGTCCGTCTGTTCGTTAGTTAGTTAGTTTGTTTGTTCGTTCGTTCGTTTGTCACAACGTTAACATTTTGCATGAAGACACTTTACTAGCGAACCCAGGACGCTGATAGTACTTATTGAGTACACGACCCCTACTGACTTTGGGGTCACCAGGTCAAAGGTCAAGGTCACAGGGCCCAATGTTAACTTTTTGCATGAAGGCTCTTTACTCGCGAACCGCTGCACCCAGGACCTTCAAACTTCACATGCTGATAGTACTTATTTAGTACATGACCCCTATTGACTTTGGGGTCACCAGGTCAAAAGTCAAGGTCACCAGGTCAAAGATCAAGGTGCTGTGGGGGCATTTGTCACCATTAGTGACAGCTCTTGTTTTATTGTGTGTCTAATTTCTAAATTTAATTTACTAGATTTTCTGATCTGCCCATATGATGTAGCCTCATATTTTGTGTAGGTCATACTGTTTTTGTTTAACTAGTCATGTATCAGGTATGAGTTGTTTTGTTTTTTTGCCATTTAGGTGTGTTCATACCACAAGGAATTCTACCGTCCTGATAATTTGTGTTTAATTATCACTGGTCAGATAAAGGCTGAGGAAGTGTTCAAGGTGCTTCAACCATTTGAGGAAAAGATTCTGTCCAAGGTAATGCAGTAACTGTTTTTTGTCCCCCCCCCCCCCCCCACCCCCCCCACCCCATGAGTGGTGGGGGCATATAGATTTGGTCTTGACCGTGCGTCCGTCTGTCTGTCCGAAGTCCGAAGTTCGTGACACGCCTAGCTCAAAAAGTATTTGATATAGATTCATGAAACCTTGCATGAGTCTTTATCATGATATGAACTTGCGTTCCTCCTATTTTTCGTCTTGCTCCGCCTCCTATTTTCAGAGTTATGGCCCCTGAAATAGTCAAAAATGCACATTTTTACCTTGTGACACGCCTAGCTCAAAAAGTATTTGATATAGATTCTTGAAACCTTGCATGAGTCTTAATCATGATATGAACTTGTGCACCTCCTATTTTTCATCTGGCTTCGCCCCCTATTTTTAGAGTTATGGCCCTTGAAATAGTCAAAAATGTACATTTTCACCTTGTGAGGCACCTAGCCCAAAAAGTATTTATTATAAATGGTTGAAAACTTGCACAAGTCTTTATCATGATATTAACTTGCACACCTCTAATATTTTGGCTGGTTCCACCCCCTATTTTTAAAGTTATGGCCCCTGAAATAGTAAAAAAATGCACTTTTTCACCTAATTATGTGCCTAGCTCAAAAAGTATTAGATGTAAATTCAGGAAACCTTGCAGGAGTCTTTATCATGATGTGGCCTTGCACACTTGGCATTCTTCTTGAGAATCTTATTCTTATTACAGAGTTATGGCCCTTGAAATAGCCAAACTAGTAGATTTTTTGTTTGTGATGCTCATAGCTCAAAAAGTATAGGGCCTAGAATAATGAACCCCTTTCATAAAATGTTTGTTGAGGCTATACCCCATTAACTCTTCAAACATTTGAATTATTGCCCCTTATTTGTGACAAATGTACCAGTGGGGAGCACACCCTGTGTCCTACAGACACATTCTAGTTTTTGGCTCACCTGAGCCAAAGGCTTATGGTGAGCTGTTGTGACCGCTCAATGTCCGTCGTGCGTCGTCGGTCCGTCAACATTTCCTAAAAAAATCTTCTTCTTGAAAACCACTGGGTAGAGACCGTACCATAGCTCTTCGCATACTTTGATTTTTCAAACTAAAGTGATTTTTACAAGTGCACCGGTTACGATAAAAATGTAAACAACGGACTCTGTCTATGAAACTTTGAAATGAATGAATGACAGTCGATCTCAGTCATAATACTGATTGACAGTGAATGCTAATGACTCCATGTGTTGCAGAAAGGTATTTAGTTTGTAACTGTAATTTCCCGTCAATTGAAATCCTCTCAAAACTGGTAAAATAATTACTTATATTTGGACAAATCTCATCGTCTTTGCCGTTCGGCAGCTGGAAAAAGGGGAAATATAAAAGATTCAGTGTAAGTAATATTTTACTGGTACTGCCAGTTAGTAAGTTCATACTCTGAACAACACGTCAGAGAAATTTGGGCAGATTTGACCAATTATGACGTTGGCAGCATTAGATTATATTTTTTCTTTACACAAAAATTGCCGTTAGGTAACAAAGCGAATACGCCGATAATCCGGAGTTCACCGATTATTGTTCAAGTTCACGCAATGTAATCCAGCAATTAAACTGCATAGCTATTAGCTACTGCTGTTATAGGGAAGTGGTAGAGTGTCTGCCTTAGGGGTGAGAGGTCCTGGGTTCGAGTCCCAGTTAGAGCTTAACTCTATTTAGATTCTGCTAAAGCATAGTTTTGCTGTTAATAGACTGTTCCAGATGTTCTAAATTTTTAGCACACAGTATCATGGATCAGTTGAATGTTAAATCAAATGCACCCAATTAGAAAATATTGACTATATTATGTCCCTTTGATGTTTATGCTCTCCATGTTCAAGAAGAGTTACATTTCCTTGATCACAAAATTTTCGTTATCATGAAAATATTAAATGCTCATAACTCCGCACTTCTGGTTAAAATATTGTCTATATTTCTGTTTTTGAGAAATATATGGACATTTCTCTTCATTTCAAAGCTTTTTAACTTCAAACCTATGATTTGAAAAACTTAGGTACTATCTCTACACTGGGCAGAATTACACCAAACTTCACAGGAATGATCCTTGGGTGGCCCCCTTTCAAAATTGTTCGAAGAATTGAATTCCATGCAAAACTCTGGTTGCCATGGCAACCGAAAGGAAAAACTTTAAAAATCTTCTTGTCCAAAACCACAGGGCCTAGGGCTTTGATATCTGGTGTGTAGCATCATCTAATGGTCCTCTACTAAAATTGTTCAAAGCATCCCCCTAGGGTCAAATATGGCCCTGCCCCGGGGTCACATGGTTTATATAGACTTGTATAGGGAAAACTTTGAAAATCTTCTTGTACAAAACCACATGGCCTAGGGCTTTGTTATTTGGTATCTAGTGGTCTTCTACCAAGATTGTTCAAATTATCCCCCCAGGATCAAATATGGCCCCGCCCCGGGGGGTCACATGGTTTATATAGAGTTATATAGGGAAAACTTTGAAAATCTTCTTGTACAAAACCACATGGCCTAGGGCTTTGATATTTGGTATGTAGCATCATCTAGTGGTCCTCTACCAATATTGTTCAAATTTTCCCCCTAGGGTCAAATATGGCCCCGCCCTGGGGGTCGCAAGTTTTACATAGACTTACATAGGAAAAAAGTTTAAAAATCTTGTCTGAAACAAAAACTCTTAGACCTTTGATATTTGGTATGTAGCATTGTCTTATGGTCCTCAACCAAAATTATTCAAATTGTACCCCTGGGGTGAAAAGAGGCCCTGGCCTGGGGGTCCCATGTTTTATATAGACTTATATAGGAAAAAACTTTAAAAATCTTGTCAGAAACCATATGACCTAGGCTTTTGATATTTGGTATGATGCATTGTTTAGTAGTCCTCTGCCAAAATTGTTCAGATTATGCCCCTGGAGTTAAAAGAGGCCCCGCCCGGGGTCACTTAGTTATTATGTGAGTTATATAGGAAAAATACTTAAAAAATCATCTGATCCTATTTCCAAGACTGTTTAATTATAATTACCTGATGACCCCAAGTAATATGATGTCACTTGATTGTGACCTTGACCTACTGACCTACTTTCTTGTTTTTAAGATACAGCCTTGAAATATTGATGACTTACACAGTTTTGCACACAAATCGTAAAACTGAATTTCATTGACCATGAATGTGACCTACTGACTTTCTTAATATTTTATCATCAGTTTGACATTTGAAACATGTAGCTCATATTACTCAGGTGAGCGATCCAGGGTCATCATGACCCTCTTGTTTCCTATTTTTCTAGCCAAATAGTGGCTGTTTCCTCTAGCCCAAAAAAGCTGTATTTCCTCCTAAGATACACATAGCAAATACTTCACAAAAATCAGCTTTTATAAGCTGTTAGTAAAAGTCTGTGGTTCAGTGTTTGTCGTCTTCTGTCCGTTGTCAACATTCTTCCTTAAACATCTCTTTGAAACTACTCACTGGTCAGAAATACACCAGACTTGGCCTGTAGCATCCTGGAAAGGTCCCCTCAAGTGTATTCAAAATAGGTGCACTTGGCCCAGTTTTAGGGGTCATTTGAGCTAAAAATAGAAAAACCTGTAAACAACCTCTTTTCATGAGCCATTGGATGGAGCTTCATCAGACCTGGCCTGTAGCATCATTGTAAGGTTCTGACACTCAATTTATTCTGCTAGAGCTGAAAAAAGAAATACTTATAAATGACTTCCCATAAAAGGCTTGATGGATCTTCATCAAACTTGGTTTGTAGGATCAATGTAAGGTCTTCCACAGTTTGTTCAAATAGGGTAACTTGGTCCCTTTTAGTGGCAGCTAGGGCTAAAAATAGAAATATGTTTAAACATCTTCTCATTAATTGCTTGATGAATCTCCTTCAAACTTGGTCAGTAGAATCATTGTAAGGTACTCTCTTTCTGTAAATATGGGCACTTGGTCCCTTTAAGGGGTCACTACAGCTAAATAAAGAAAAAACCTTGAAACAACTTCTCATGAACCCCATGATGGATCTTCGTCAGAATTGGTCTATTGCTTCATTGTATGGTCCTCTCTCAATCTGGTTCAAATAGATGAGCCATGCCATGAGAAAACCAACATAGTGGCTTTGCGACCAGCATGGATCCAGACCAGCCTGCGCATCCTCGCAGTCTGGTCAGGATCCATGCTGTTTGCTAACAGTTTCTCTAATTCCAACAGGCTTTGAAAGCGAACAGCATGGATCCTGACCAGACTGCGGAGCCACTATGTTGGTTTTTGCATGGTGCGGCTCAGATGTAAACAAAGAATAACCTTTAAACAACGCTTGATTGATCACCATCAAATTTGGTCAGTTGCATCATTATTAGGTCCATTCGCATTTTTGTTTCAATGGGGGCACTTGGCCCCAATTAGGAGCAGCTAGAGGTAAACATAGAAAACCATTTAAACAACTTCCCATGAACCATCATTGTAATGCACCCTCACAGTTCTCAGAATTGCTGTTTGTCTCGTGTTGTCTTGTTTTCGTGAAAAATTTTGTGAAAGTTTTGCATGTTTCTAAAGTACTTTACAAAATGTTTTCAAATCACGTAAGTTGAGAGGGGTGGTGGTGGGCTATGGCCAATTGGTTAAGGCCGCAGGTATCAAATCATTTGCCCCTTACTGCTGTGGGTTTGAGACATCATTTT
This sequence comes from Mercenaria mercenaria, assembly GCF_021730395.1. NCBI lineage: Eukaryota > Metazoa > Mollusca > Bivalvia > Venerida > Veneridae > Mercenaria > Mercenaria mercenaria. Next base: position 68,149,804 of record NC_069375.1, read on the forward strand.
AGAACTTTTTCATGTTAGGAAACCATTAAGCTTGCTTATGAAAGGGCGATGGTTCTACAAGGGTAACTGCACTGTCATGTCTCAAATAATTCTTGATGGAACAATGGTTAAGTTAAAGGCACACCTTAACCCTTATCATGCTGGACAGGATTAATGCTGTCGTTGCGACCAGTGCAGATCTTGATCAGCCTGCACATCCATGCATTGTTATCAAGATCTGCAGTGTTCACCATTCAGTCAGTATCTTTTTGGTAAGCCCCCCTTTTAACAGTGAATGGTACTGTCCAATTTGAAAGATGAACAAGCTCATTACAGGGTAAGGGTTACTGTAAAATCATTTAATTTTGTGGACATGAAATTTCGTGGTTTTTGGTCAAAATGTCAATTTCGTGGGGATATGAATTCGTGGATTTCAACTCTTAAACATAAAATTATTGGGAATTTTACTTGTTCGTTGGGATTAGATTTCATGGATTGACTCAACCACGAAATCCACGTAAATTAGTCTGCCACGAATATTAATGATTTTACGGTATTGTAGTAATCTGAAATACTATTGAAAAATGGCTTTTCACCAAACCCATATCAATAAGTCTATGTTTCAGGGAAGCTTATCAAGTTTCTCCCGACCATGGCAGTCTCCGGTACCATCATTACCAGGAAGTGTAGAGAAGCTGGTGAAATATGCTGCTGACGATGAAACACATGGTATTGTTACTGTGGCATGGAGAGGACCTGCAGCAAAGGTACTTACAGCAGGCCTAATTTGCTTTTTAGCTCACATGTCACAAAGTGACAGTGTGAGCTTTTGTGATCGCGCAGCGTCCGTCGTCCGTGCGTAAACTTTTGCTTGTGACCTCTCTAGATATTGGTCAGAATGTTCACCTTGATGATATCTAGGTCAAGTTCGAAACTGGGTCATGTGCCTTCAAAAAACTAGGTCAGATCTAGAACTATTTTGAAACTGGGTCAGCTGTGGTCAAAAACTAGGTCATTAGGTCTAAAAATAGAAAAACCTTGTGACCTCTCTAGAGGCCATACTTTTGAATGGATCTTCAGGAAAATTGGTCAGAATGTTCACCTTGATGATATCTAGGTCAAGTTTGAAACTGGGTCATGTGCCATCAATAACTAGGTCAGTAGGTCAAATAATGAAAAAACCTTATGACCTCTCTAGAGGCCATATTTTTCATGGGATCTGTATGAAAGTTGGTCTGAATGTTCATCTTTATGATATCTAGATCAGGTTCAAAACTGGGTCACATGAGCTCAAAAACTAGGTCACTATGTCAAATAATAGAAAAAAACGACATCATACTCAGTTCAAAACTGGGTCATGTTGGGACAGGTGTGCTATTCAGGACCATCATGGTCCTCTTGTTTATCTTCTATGTTCTGGTTTTGCTCTTGAATAAAATTGCATTTGTTGGTCGAAGATTCTTGCTGTCATGATTCTAACCAATTTCGCAACATAGCCTCGGATTAATGCAAGCATGTCATGTCACATGTTTTTTTTAGCTCACCTGTACATGAAGTGTTCATGGTGAGCTTCTAGAATTGTTGGATGTTTGTCATCTGTTCATCATCCACATTTTCATAAAAAAAAAACATCTCCTCCTGAACCAGGTCAGTTTCAACCAAACTACATAGATATATATGTTTCTTGCATGGTGTCCTTTCACACTCCAAATTTATACCATCCATGCTGGATGCTGGTTGCCATGACTACCAAAAGGAAAAACTAAAATAAAAAAATTTGATAGTGTTTCAAGGACCACTAACAGTATTATTTCAAGGACCTAATTCTGCTTTGCTAATGCACTTAAGCTAGAATCTTTGCAGATTTTGAGCTTTTCAACAATTAGAAATGTTGACATGGGTCGAAGTGAGCTTTTGAGATCCTCCTGCATTTGTTGTAAGTCTCAAATATTTGAGTGATTACACTACGTCCAGTTGTTTTCCTCAATATAGTCATGGACAAGATTGATACTTGCTCACCTTGAGTAAAAAACTAGGTCACGAGGTCAGATCTCTAGAGGCCACATTTTCTATCTGATCTACGTGGAATATTTCTCAATATAAATTAGAGGTAAATTTTGAAATTCAGTCATCTTGGATGAAAAACTAGAGTACAAGGGTGAATTATAGAAGAATCATTGTTATCTCGCCAGAGGCAACATTTCCTACCTGCTCTTCATAAAACACTGTCAGAATGTGTAGCTTTATGTAATTTAGGTCAGATTCAAACTAGTCTTCAGGTAAATAGGTCAATTTATTGAAAGACCTTGTTAACACTCCAGTGTTCAAATTTTCTACCTTATCTACTTGAACTACATGAAGCTTGGTTACGAGGTTTGTCTCCTCAATAACTAGGCCACATTATAAGCTGGATTTACACGTAACCTGGTCAGAACATGTAAACTTTGTCTTAAAATTAAAATTATGATCAAAAGAAGGTCTTTTTCAGGAAAAAAAACAGGTCACTTGGTCAGATTATGTAATTGCACTTGTAAACACTCCAGAGGCCACTATTTTGATCTGATCTACATGAACCACAGTCAGAAGGATTGTCTTTATTTAAAACTGGATTATATGAGATAAAAAACTAGGCCATGGGGTCATACTTTTGAAAAATTTGAGAGAAAAAACCTTGTTAATGTTTTAGCGATCATAGTTTCTTCTTGATCAGTATGGAAGGTGGTCATGGTGTTTGGATTTTAAGAATCTTGATCATGATTGAAACTGGGTCATCTGAGATGGAAAACTAGGTTACCATGTGGAATCACAGGAAAACTAAGTCACTATGTGGAATCATAGGAAAGCTAGGTCACTATGTGGAATCATAGGAAAACTGCATCACTATGTGATATCATATGAAATCTAGGTCACTATGTGAAATCATAGGAAAACTGGGGCACTGTGTGGAATTATAAAAAGACTAGGTCACTATGTGGAATCCTAGAAAAACATGGTTAGCCATCCAGTGGTCATGTTTCTTGCTTGATCAGTATTTTCCTTGTATAATCTTGGCTGAGTTCAAATTTTCGTCATCTACTTTCAAAAACTGGTATCTTTATTTCTTCTCTGTCAATGCTGAAAAATCACTTCACAAGGTAAATCTTGGGAATAAATGCTAACACTCTAGTTACCAAGATTGTTTACATCGACTGTATGATTTGTAAAATGAAATGGCTTCCCATGTGCAGAGCTAGCTTACATACATGTACATGTTTTTACATTTGTTTGAGTTTGTTGGGACCATCATGACCCTGTTGTACATGTATACAGATATTTTTTAAACAAAAGGATAAGCATTTATGCTTTCTGTAATCTTACAAATAAACAACTATTCACAAAAGTTATCCTTTTATTGCAAATAAGCATTAATAAACATAATGATAGGTACAATGACAGCCTTACAATGCTCCAACAAAAGAAGGAAAAGTGAGTCATTATTATATAGTATAAAAAAATAATACTTCTTAATATAAAGAATTCTTTAACATAACGTTTACAAACAAAACTCCAGGTGTTTATAAAAAAAATACATCTTGCTTGTCTCAAGGAGTTCACTACAACAAAGTTTACTGTATGTAAAACATAATATAACAGTTTATTGATTATTTGTAAGACTTTCAGCAACAACAAAGTGCCACTGTGCGAAAAACAAAGTTAGAGTTTTGTGACCAGTATGGATCATGATCAGCCTATGTGCATGCAATCTGATCTTGATCCATACTGTTCACTTATTTTTGCATACAAATAACTAATAATATAGATTTGGGGATAAAGGAATAGTATTGATGTGCGGGCTGATCTGGATCTCATCTTTTCACACAACCCTTACATTGATTTTCTCACAGCAATACTCGAATGTTTCAGACAAAGGCAAAACCAGTTGTGTGCATTGTGAGTGAAGGATTAGCTCAGAGTGAAAAGGATTAATCTAAATCATAGCTACATTAACAAATTTTTTTTTATTAAACTTACATTAAGCATACATATAGGAGTTGCACCATGAGAAAACCAACATACACGTAGTGCATCTGTGCAGTCTGGTTAGAATGTGTGCTGTTCGCTAATGATTTCTCTAATTGTGAACAGCATGGATCCTGACCAGACTGCACAGATGCGCAGGCTGGTCTGAATCCATGCTGGTCGCATATGCATTATGTTGGTTTTCTCATGGCGCGGCTCATACTTTGATTATCATCTTAAAATTTCTCAAATTTGTTTTGCTCAGTACATTTGAATTCTCGGATAACATTTTTGTAAATTTCAAAATGATAGCAAAATTTAAGTTCTTTTTCAGGATGTTTGAAAATTGCCAGCCAACTGCCTAACACCTATTGTGATGCCTTTCTTACCATTGTCTCTTTGCTGCTTGATTTTCGCTTTTGATTGGGAGGGAGTGAGATATCGAAATGTGCCCTCTGCCCTCATTAACAAGTTTTTTCATGCCTTTTTGAAATTTCTCAAAGTTGTGCACGTAGACAGTTTTTTTGGGAGGTGGGGTTTCTTCTTTCTTTGTTTTTTTATTTTTTTTTTTTATCAAATCCATGATTTCACCAAATTACGTGGTGAAGATACATTTTTGAACATTAAATTAATATTAATGATTGATATTTTAAAAATTAAAAAAAAAAACTTACTACCTTGATGAGTTTTAGAATTACTCCAATAGTGTATAATCTAGATTTTTGCAAGATGAAGCCAGAATTCATTAAAAATCCTTAACAGATTAATAATTAATATATGGATGGAATTATTATGCCACAAAAATAATTCTTTAGTCGAGCTTTTGTAAAAAACTACAGTGCCTTAATCTGATGTGTAATTTTTTTTGGGGGCAGAATATGACTTAACATCTGCAGCATAGCAGTTCTTTACAGTCAGTTCTGAAATCTTTTGATGTGAATGAATACAGAAGGAAATTTAGACTGTTGTTTAAGTAAAAAGTAGTTACAGCTACACTGTCCAAAATATAATATTCTCTCCAAGATAAAGTGAGATCAATCCTCTTATAAATATAAAGACGTTGTATCATTGCTGGAATTACAGAGATACAGTGAAGGATCCCTGCACCTATACTTATGCGTGTGAATTTTGTCAGAATATTTTGTCTTCTACCACTGTGTACACCAGATGTTTTCCTCTTGCATAATTTTACTACAGAGATGTTGTTACATGTCGTTATAATTAGAAATGGTATAATACAAAGCAAATATTGTACTGAGATTTCTTGCATTATGTGGAAAATTTGCCATGAATATTCTGTACCCTTGTCTAACAGAAATTTCAGTGGTAGGTCTATTGCTATAAATATAAGAAAAATTTAAACAAATGCAATTTTTGCTCTCCTGCTGGAACCTTTTGTATGAAATTTGAGTGGGAAACATAAACTGAGCATTCGTTCACCACAAATACATACAATGATCCAAGTTGACAGCTGTGGAAAAAATAAACCTAAGGGAATAGAGATTGACCAGGGTAGTACATATACCTTAAAGTAGTAGTCACATTTACTATAAAGGGTGAAGGATAAACTGAAAATATCACTTGCTGATAAAAACTTGAAGTAGGTGGAGCATGCAAGTTTAGTACTATTTTTGCCTCTAACCCATATGATAAGCGATAAAATATTTCCTATTAGTCCGAAAATGTACTCAGAAACTGTAATAGAAAATTGTACTGTATTAAGAGTTTCATAAAATTCTAACCCATTATAAAAATGTTCATCAGTAGAAGAATTATCATCATAAAAATAATACACATCATAAGAAAACTGACTGCTTTCATTTGATTGAGTAAAGTTCATGATTTCATCCAGAATGATTTTTGTAAAAACTGTTCCTGTTTCAAGTTGAATTGATGTAAAGATGACTGATTCTGCTCAGATTCAACTTTTAAGCAAAATAATATCTCTGATTTTTTTCTGGTAAGTAAGATTTAGCGATTGCAAAAAATGTTTTTTTTCTGTAACACAATTTCTTAATGAACTCGACTTACAGGATTCAGTGAGTGAAAAATGTGCCCCTACCCCAGTTGAGCTGTGAATGGGAAAAAGCTCTCCCTGCAACACAGCCTCTCAGTGAATAAATATGACTAAATTATGAATGAAAAATCAGTACTTCTTTCTCTGCAGCACAGCCTCTCAGTGAGTTCATATGACTTAAGTTAAAGCATAAATCAGCACCTGTTTTTCTGCCAAACAGTATCTTGGTGTATTTATATCTTTATATTAATCCAAATAGTAGTACTCTTTTCTCTGCAACACAGTATCTTGTAAGTGGGTTCATATGACTTAACTGAACCAGAAATCCACACTTTTTTATATCTGCAACATGTATCTTAGTCAGTGTAAGTGACTGAATGAACCAGAAATCAGCTCTAAATCAGTATTTTTTTCTCTCTGCTGTGCAGTTTCTACTGAGTTTATATGACAAATTGGAACCAGAAATAAACACTTTTTTTTCATATTAAGGTGTCTTAGTGAGTTTATATGACTAAATAGAATATAATAATTAGGGTATCAGCACTTTCTATTTATAGTAGAATGTTTATGTTTGTATAATTACTTTCCCCGACAGACAAATGGTAGTAATTAAAGTAATGTTTTCTCTGCAACACTATCTTGAAGTTTTACTGTGATTACTTAGTAGCAATTAATTAGTAGTGTTGTTTTTTTTTTCAATAAGAAAACCTTTTCTGCAAGAGCACAACAAATTTGTTTACCCAACAGTGTTATTCAGTTATCAAATAAGATCCCTTTCTTTGAAAGTCAGCTAACAATTCAACATTACTTTTTTCTGTAAGCACAAACTTGGTAATGAAGATTCACCTGCAACATAATTTCTGTGACCACTTTTAAAAGATTTTTCTGCCTTGGAATTTCCAAGTCAAGCAAAAGGTTCTGCAACACAATCTCTGAGTCAATGAACAAAATTTTTCTGCAACACAATTCAATTTTTGAGTTGGTAAGCACAGATGTTCTGCAACACAATCTCTGAGTCAATGAACAAAATTTTTCTGCAACACAATTTAATTTTTGAGTTGGTAAGCACAGATGTTCTGCAACACAATCTCTAAGTCAATGAACAGGATTTTTGTGCAACGCAATTCAATTTTTGAGTCGGTAAGCACAAATGTTCAACAACACAATCTCTGAGTCAATGAACAAAATTTTTCTGCAACACAATTCAATTTTTGAGTCGGTAAGCACAAATGTTCTACAACACAATCTCTGAGTCAATTAACAAGATTTTTTCTGCAACACAATTCAATCTTTTGAGTCGGTAAGCACAAAATTAATGTTCTGCAACACAATCTCTGAGTCAATGAACAAAATTTTTCTGCAACACAATTCAATTTTTGAGTCGGTAAGCACAGATGTTCTACAACACAATCTCTGAGTCAATTAACAAGATTTTTTCTGCAACACAATTCAATCTTTTGAGTCAGTAAGCACAAAATTAATGTTCTGCAACACAGTCTCTGAGTCAATGAACAAAATTTTTCTGCAACACAATTCTTGAGTTATTGAGCAGCGTTTTTCTGCTGCAAAATAAATTTATTAAAGTCAAAAATTAGGTTTTTTTGAATACCATTTCTGAGTCATTAATGATCATAGAGTTATCAGTCTAGTGTAAGATTAATGTATCCTCTTTAGTTGTCTGATGTTCTTCGTGAACACACTTTGCGTCTGTACTGTTATTCATGTATTCAAACTTATTGTACTGTCCTTTAATCTGTTTCTTATTCTTTTTCTATGTTACTGTCATAGAGATGCAATTTTTTCTTAAAGAACAGCATGGCTCTCCAGGCTAGTTTATTTTCAGTTAAAAGCCAATATCCTTTGGAAGTTTTACCGTTAAAAAGACATTCAGTTGCCTGATAGGATAAGAAAAACAAATTTTACCAACTTGTTTATTTTCAGAGACAGTTCTCTGACAACAGATGTTGTCACTGCGCAGTGTTAAATTCTTTACGTATGAATTAATATCACAGTTTGTTTAATATGCTAAGTCCATGGTAATATATATCAAGTCTCACCACAGAGCTGTTCTGCGCACTTGCAGATATGAGAATAGCTTGGGCGGGGTATATGTTATATATACATCCCCAGTAATGAAATATTATTACGTAATGACATTTCATAAATATCACCATCAAATAACATTCTGATATTAAGTGTAGATTTTCTAATTTCTGAAAGTAGAGTTTATCGCCAAAAAACGTTTTTTCATTATGAAATGAAGTAATTAGCCCCTGTTTTACTGATTATATTGACAAAACGGCAAACCATACTCACATCTGTTAACCGGTTGCGAGCAAAACAGTTCGTGGCGGACAAAAGTAAGTATTTTGGGGTAAGTATTTTCAATCCAAGAATCGGTTGGTGCAAAATATGTTAAAGATCTTTATTTCTATAAGAAGTAGCATGAAAAAGAACATGCCAAGTGATTCCCGTTTAAAAGTAATGTTTATTGAGTAAGTTATGGCGAGTTAAAAGTGTGATTTTGTTGAAAAAATGCGAAAACGAATGTTTATCCTGATATATTTAATTCACTTTTCAACTTACGGCTATACTATTAATGTCAACCCTTAAAACAATGTTTACTCTGAAAATTGTCCACCTTTTAACCGACAAAACGCAATATTCAACAAGTTATAGACATTCAAACATGACATAGTTGAAAAAAATGTGTGGCGGCATTGCACAGTTCAAAATTATTTGTGTGGCGAGACAGAGCAGTTCTGCGTCTTTTGTGATTTTAGTTTAATAAATGGTATAAATAGTGATATCAAGCTCGTTACTCATTGTAAACTGACAAAAGCAATCGGTACTAGCTCAACAATGTCTCAGTGAGTGAAAATTTAGACAAACATAAGCCTTGGATTTAGTACCTTTATCTATAGACATTTTCGTAGTTTTAAGAGCCACGGTGCCGGTAAAGCAACGTGCATTGTGTCTGTTTAGGCTGATCACTACCAAATATAGTGTAAGCCTCCAAGGTCTAGTCACAAGTAGACCCAATTAAAATATAGTGCATTTTTTCCCCATTATTAATCCCCCGCCGTGGCGGAGGGATTATAAGAATGGTCCGTCCGTCTTTCCGTCCTTCCGTCCATAACAAAATCGTGTCCGGTCCATATCTCCTAAACCCCTTGAACGATTTTCATGAAACTTGGGTCAAATGATCACCTCATCAAGACAATGTGCAGAACCCGTGAGTCAGCCTTGTCGGTTCAAGGTCAAGGTCACAACTCAAGGTCAAATGTTTGAGCCTGTCATTTTGTGTCCGCTCTATATCTCATAAACCCCTTGAAGGAATTTTATAAAACTTGGGTCAAATGATCACCTCATCAAGACGATGTGCAGAACCCATGAGTCAGTCATGCCGGCTCAAGGTCAAGGTCACAACTGAAGGTCAAAGGTTTGAGTCTTCCATTTCGTGTCCGCTCTATATCTCCTAAACCCCTTGAAGGAATTTTATAAAACTTGGGTAAAATGATTACCTCATCAAAACGATGTGCAGAAATTATGAGTTAACCATGTCAGCTCAAGGTCAAGGACACAACTAAGGGTCGAAGGTTTAAGCCTTCCATTTTGTGTCCACTCTGTATCTCCTAAACCCGTTGAAGGATTTTCATCAAACTTGGGTCAAATGATCACCTCATCAAGAACTCATGAGTCAGCCATGTCAACTCAAGGTCAAGGTCACAACTGAAGGTGAAAGGTTTCAGCTCTGTATCTCCTAAACCCCTTGAAGGATTTTCATGAAACATGGGTCAAATGATCACCTCATCAAGACATTGTGCAGAATTCATGAGTCAGCCATGTCAGTTCAAGGTCAAGGTCACAGCTAAAATCAAAGGTTTACCCTTTCACTATCCATAGCAGTGGCGGGGGATTTAGCTGTCTTTCAGACTGCCTTGTTGTTTTTTTCATTGGACATTGCTTGATGCCGCTTATGTTGATTGTTAAAGTAATATAGGTTGACATTTAGATGACAGAAGTCACTTTGGGTTAGTGTAATAGGCAATTATGAAAACAGGAAGTGATGCAAAAATACCACTGTCAACCGGTGTAAAAGTTGCTGTATTTTGGATGCTGGTCACAGTTTTCTTATATTAAAGTTAACACCCTATTTTCTTTTGATTTTTTTAATTGCACTAACATTCAGCTTTTGAAAAATGGCAGGCTGCAAAATCTGATATATTAGAAAATAGATTTGCAGAACTGGTTTTGAAATGTGGTTTGTATAGACTTATAAGGGATATAAGGGATGCATTTAGTGGTGTTCAGCCTTTAAGGATTTATTATTTAGTACAGCGGAGATGACATTATGCATTTCTTATGCATACACTGATGTAAAATACGCGTATATTGATTATATACATCGCCAGTCCATAGTTGGTACTATTTTACAAGTTTATCTTGAAATAAAAAACTTGAAAAAAGAACATAGAGCCTAACTTGTGGTACTACCCTGTTCTCCGCAAAAAAAGCCCAACCTTTTGGAGGACGAATGGTTTTAGAAACATGGTCTTCTTTCAAATAGTCACAGAGGACGTAAGTTTCGGCCGGGGACTTAAACTCGAACTCACTGCCTCATTATGTATAGCTCTCTCTCTCTAATGATCTAAGTGAGTGGCCTTTGTTCGGGCTACGGACTGGCTATTTATATAAGGATTCTTATAGTTTAATTACCCTAAACATCCAATCAGCTGCCAGGTATTTCCATTTTTACTCACTTATTGGATTAATATGCAGAGTTCCTACCAGTGAGTCAGCAAAGACACTTATTGTCCATTACTACAAAACGTAAATTTATTAAATGTTCAATAAATGATCTGCTGTTGTCAGAATATAAACATTACTTTTTAAGTGTTACAAGCTCGTAGACACGGAACTGCTCTGTCTCGCCACACAAATAATTTTGAACTGTGCAATGCCGCCACACTTTTTTTCGACCATGTCATATTAGGATGTCTAAAACTCGTTGAATATTGCGTTTTTTCGGTTAAAAGTTGGACAATATTCAATGCAAACATTATTTTAAAGGTTGACGTTAATAGAATAGCCGTAAGTTGAAAAGTGAAATAAATATATTATGATAAACTTTCGTTTTCGCGTTTTTTCAACAAAATCACACTTTTAACTCGCCATAACTTACTTAATATACATTACTTTTAAACAAGAAACACATGGCATGTTCTTTGTTCATGCTACTTTTTATAGAAATAAAGATCTTTGACACATTAAGCGCCAACCGATTCTTGGATCGAAAATACTTACCCCAATATAGATGCCGACAAAAATATCGGAGAACTGTTTGTCCACCACGAACTGTTTTGCTCGCAACCGGTTAACGGGTGTGATACTGTCATAACTTAAATGTCAAAATTTTCATGGGAGTGTTTGACTATTACAAATAATTAGCAGTTAATGTTACATAAATTTTAGTTCATGTTAACGTTCAGACAGCTTGCTGTAGGCCCTGGGCTCTGTCAGGAGCTTGCATTTATGCGAAATAGGTAACCTGGATCTTGCAGGAAATTTGTCATACTATCTAAAATTTGTGGGTGTAACCTGAAAGCCAACAAGAAAAACATTGCATTCTATAAAATATAAAAAATTATTATTGTAATGGAGTAGTGTCAAAGATGTTAATAAATTTGTGTTTTCAAAATGACACTGTTATAAATCCAAGACCTGTTGTACTTGAATGATGCAAAAGGCGGCAGCCTGGGGCAAATACAAAGGTCAGTTCATCAGAAAGAGATTTTTTACTACCCACCCACTTTTAATATGGAGAGCACAGATCTGTGAATAGCTATAGAAAATGCTCTTGCATAATGTGAACTGATTTTCATATATAATATGCACCACTGGTTTGAGCCTAAATCTTGTGGGGAATCTGTTGGTGAGTCGAAATAAAATACAGAACAGAAAAACAAGTAGAAATGTAAACTTCTGATGATCAGGTTTAGCTCCGCAGCCTGATTTACCAGCCATAATGTGTTATGCTGTATATTAGTGACTTCACTACGCTACCCCTGATGGAACACACAGTCATTAATTATCAGCAGTTAGCGAGAAGGCCAACTGTACAAGTGCATAACCAGGGCGATAATATATGCATGGGAAAGGGGTGGGTGTTAAAGGGGGTGTGCCCCTCTCTCCTTACATTTTTGTTGTTCAGTTCTAGATCAGTCATTGATCCTGATGATTTCTAATGGTTTTGTATGCTTCCTGAACAAATTTTTTGGAAGGAGGGCATACAGTTAGTGCTTTGTCCGTCAATTCAGTCTTATCTATTGTCTATTTTTGCATAAATAGATATGTTACCAAACCTCAGGGAAGCCAGAGAACCACATATATGAATATAATATAGCACTCAGCCACCTATTGGCAGATCACAGAGGACCTTGTACTTGCATGAATTGAAACTTCCTAGCCGGTTGCTATATTATGTTCATACATTATGTGGTTCTCTGGCTTCCCCAAAGTTTTGTAACTTATCTATCTGGTGTTCGAGGGACAAACAGTTAACAGGTGCACTTCATGCAAAAACTTTCTAACCAGATAAAATGAGCCGCGCCATGAGAAAACCAACATAGTGGGTTTGCGACCAGCATGGATCCAGACCAGCCTGCGCATCTGCGCAGTCTGGTCAGGATCCATGCTGTTGGCTATCAGTTTCTATAATTCCAATAGGCTTTGAAAGCGAACAGCATGGATCCTGACCAGACTGCGTGGATGCGCAGGCTGGTCTGGATCCATGCTGGTCGCAAACCCACTATGTTGGTTTTCTCATGGCGAGGCTCAAATGCCTTTTGCTCTCAGTTTTTGAAACTGATATGTAAGAAAATTAATTGTTATACATAAGGGTAAAGTGACATTATATCAACACAAATGTAAGTGCCTATGTGGAGAACAAGGCAAAATCATAAGGGTAAAGTGACATTATATCAACACAAATGTAAGTGTCCGTGTGGAGAACAAGGCAAAATCGTCCATATTAAGCACATTAGGTAGATGTAATTTGCACAAAATTTAATGTGTCAAGCACATTATATTTTAATCTGATTCAACTCGCTGTACAATGGTTTGACATATGTAAAATAGTTCAACAAACTTTGTTACAGTTGTATTAGCAAATATATGAGCCATGCCATGGGAAAACCAACATAGTGGGTGTGCGACCAGCATGGATCCAGACCAGCCTGCGCATCCGCGTAGTCTGGTCAGGATCCATGCTGTTCACTTTTAAAGCCTATTGGAACTGGAGAAACTGTTAGCGAACAGCATGGATCCTGACCAGACTGTACGGATGCGCAGGCTGGTCTGGATCCATGCTGGTCGCACACCCACTATGTTGGTTTTCCCATGGCACGGCTCATATACATTGGACAGGATTTTCAGTTAGATTTGCATGTTTACTGGAGAATCAATGGTCTATGTATTAATAAGCTCCTCCTACAGTTTTTAAGAGTTACAGAAAAGTATAACTTACTATGAAGATGATGTGCTCATGTGGTCAGAATATACCTGCACAATTTGCCTGATTTATGAGTTATGGCCCTGTGAAATTTTTGCAAAGTGCAAAATTATACTGAAAGGCTTGTTCGACTATCTTCTCAGGATCTGATCCGAACTTAAAGAAAATTTAATGTATCAGTATGAAGTGAATTTGTGCAGATTGAATCATTCTGGCCTCTTAAAAATAACAGCAAACTCAGCTAAACCTTGAAGAAAATGATCTCCAAAACTAATGCGAATCTGTGTGAAATTTACAATTATGATTAAAACAGCTATATTTCTTATTTTATGCCCCTTAACAGGGCTCTTTTTTCTTTCCGGTGATAGAATTTGACGAATGTTTGGAATAGGCAGGTGAACCTTAACCTTGCTAAATTTCTAAAATGGATTGGTCCAACTTTCAATTTGGGCAGAATCAATCTTTAATTTATCAAAGGGATGTTCACTGAAATTTTACTAACTGAAACTGATCTTGGTCTGCACTGGTCGCAAAAGCAGAATCATTTGCCGCCAGCAGGCTAAAGGTTAATACACAGTCTTCTACACTTTGCCAACAACATTAGCTGTATGCAGGCTAAGTAATTAATTATGCGGCTGTTTATTGGAATAATCCATTTTCTGTCACCAGATTGAAATAGTCGGCATTTAGATAAAATAACTGGAGTGTCAACAGTGAAATTTTAGATGAAAATTTGGATGATATATTTTCCACAATTAGGAATTATAAATGGCATTAAACCTATTGTGACGAACTGCATTGCATGTAATATTCATTAATGTACATAAAATCTAGCTACAAAGTCCATAATTTTCTAGACATTTTGCCTCCTTTTAATTCACCGAAATTGCTGCCATGCCAATTTGACATTTTAAAGCACCATAGAAATTAAATGCCATATTTATTTAGATAACAATTATCACCACTAATTTTTATTATATTATATATTGATATGAAATGTCATATAGCCATTCAGAAATCAGTAACATGTCAGTAAATAACACGTACTATCCAGTGGATTATCTGCAGCAGGGGTGAGACAGAAATATTTCAGATGGAGATGAATCATGCATGCAGCTTGCAAAAATAAATCATAAATACTGTAAAATGGGAAACTTTCGTGAGGGATTTGTTTTCCCTACAGTTGCAAACTGTCTATACTTGCGAAATTTATGCTTCAAAATCATTTAAATTTGTAGACATGAAATTTAGTGTTTTGTGCCAAAATGGTTATTTCATAGGGATATGAATTCATGAACTTTTGAAGAGAAAATGGATGGGAATTTTTTGTTGTTGTGATTTAGTTTTGTGGGGCAGCCATGAAATTGATGGATATAATTCCCCTATGAAAATTTATGATTTTTCAGTTTTTGTGAAAGTTATTAGTAAACCTTTAGCCTCTGAAAATATCTATTAAAACTTTAGATTAAGCTGGAATCATGGAATTTTCACAGCATGTAGACTGGACAGAGTTCATTTTTTTAGCTCATCTAAGCAATGCTCAGGTGAGTTATTGTGATCGCTCGATGTCCGGCGTCTTTCTGTCTGTCTGTCGTCTGATAACATTTAGCTTGTGTATGCGATAGAGGCTGATCTTCATGAAATTTTATCAAAATGAATACCTTGATGAACTCTAGGCCAAGTTTGAAAATGGGTCATCTGGGATAAAAAACTAGGTCACTAGGTCAAATCAAAGAAAAACCTTGTGTATGCAATAGAGGCTGTATTTTTCAATTGATCTTCATGAATATTGGTCAGAATGATAACCTTGATGAAATCTAGGACAAGTTTGAAAATGGGTCATCTGGGGTCAAAAACTAGGTCACTAGGTCAAATCAAAGAAAAACCTTGTGTATATGATAGAGACTGTATTTTTCAACTGATCTTCATGAAATTTTGTCAGAATGATAACCTTAATGAAATCTAGGCCAAGTTCGAAAATGGGTCATCTGGGGTCAAAAAGTAGGTCACTAGGTTAAATCAAAGAAAAACCGTGTGTATGCAATAGAGGCTGTATTTTTCAATTGATCTTCATGAATTTTGGTCAGAATGATTGCCTTAATGAAATTTAGGTCAAGTTCGAATATGGGTCATCTGGGGTCAAAACTAGGTCAATAGGTCACCCAGTCAAATTAAAGAAAAACCTTGTGTACGCAAAAGGGGCTGCATTTTATGCTGGATATTCATAAAATTTAGTCAAAAACTAGGTCACTAGGCCAAATCAAAGAAAAACCTTGTGTATACGATAGAGGCTGTATTTTTCAACTGATCTTCATGAAATTTTGTCAGAATGATTGCCTTGTTGAAATCTAGGTCAAGTTCAAATATGGGTCATCTGTGGTCAAAAACTAGGTCACTAGGTCAAATCAGAGAAAAACCTTGTGTATGCAATAGAGACTGTATTTTTCAATTGATCTTCATGAAATTTGGTTTAAACAATATATATTTAACATAATTGCATTTTTTACAATGTTACATATATCAGCTTATAGGATTGTGTAGGAAGCTTACAGCTTTTTTAGAAACTCTCTATCATTCTGACCAAAGAAAAACTTTGTGTATGTGATAGAGACTGTATTTTTTAATTGATCTTCATGAAATTTGGTCAGAATGATAGCCTTGATGAAATTAAGGTCAAGTTTGAATATGGGTCATCTGGGGTCCAAAACTAGGTCGCTAGGACAAATCAAAGAAAAATGTTTTGTATGCGATAGAGGCTGTATTTTTCAATTGAGGTCATGAAATTTGGTCACAATGTTTCTCTTGATGACTTCTAGGTCAGGTTTGAATCTGGGTCAAAATAGGTCATCCAGTCAAATCAAAGGAAAAAGTTTGATAACACTAGAGGCCACGTTTATGACCATATCTTCATAAGATTTGGTCAGAATGTTTATATTGATGTTTAAAGTCTTGGATGTTGGGTTTAACGCCATTTTTCAACAGTATTTCAGTCATGTAATGACGGGCAGTTAACCTAACTAGTATTCCAGGATTTTGTACCAGTACAAACCTGTTCTCTGCAAGTAACTGCAAACTTCCTTACATGAATTATCAGAGGTGGAGGACGAAGATTTCAGACACAATGTCTTTTATCAAATCGTCATGGAGAACATACTCCCGCCCGGGGATCGAACTCGTGACCCTGCGATCCGTAGACCAACGCTCTCTCTACTGAGCTAAGCGGGCGGGCTAAAGACTTGGGTGATTTCGAATGTGGGTCATGTGGGGCCAAAAACTAGGTCACTAGGTCAAATCAAAGGTAAAGCTTGTATACACTCTAGAGCTCACTTTTGCTCAATTCTTCCTGAAACTTTGTCAGAATGTTTGTTTTTATGGAATCTTGGACAAGCACAAATCTGGGCCATTTAGGGTCAAAACAAGGTCACTCAGTCAAATCAAAGAAAATACTTGTTTACCCTCAAGATTTTTGGTCCAATCTTTATGAAAATTAGTCAGAATATTTGTGTCCATGAAATCATTAGGTCAAACATGTTTACACTGTTATGGTGTGTTTCTCAGGGCCCTCTTGTTTGTTTTTTGTGAAATACTAACAATATATTAATGAAGTTTTGTAATACATTATTCAGTTATATCAATAATAAAAGTTATGTAATTTCAGTTAATATATCAATAATAAAAAGTTTTGTAATTTCAGTAACAGAAATAATGTTTTATAATTTCAGGATCAGTATACATTCAACAGTGTAAGTTTGTTGTTGGATTATCTAACAGACTCGGCGATATCACCTTTGCAGAGGGATTTTGTGGAAATAGAGGAACCTTATTGTTCTGATGTAAGTGCTCCATGGAGGTGTAAAATTGTGTTCGCAGATCAGTTTCAAGATGCAGACTTGCTATTGGCCAGTTTTAATCCTTAGCTCACTAGATTTTTAAGATGGAATGGTCCATCATTCAATTTGAGCAATACCATTAATTATTCAAAGTGGAGTTCAATGAAAATTTACTGAATGAATTGCAAACAGTGCAGACCATGATCAGCCTGCACGAATGTGGTCGCAAAGGCAGATTATCACCACCAGCAGGTGAAGTGTCAAGTTTGTGATTACAAACAGCCAATCAGATGCTTACGTTTAAAGACTGTTTTCTAATTTCAGTTTTATAACCTCAGAGTAAGGTCAGATATGAAAATTGAATTTTGTCTGTTTTCCAAGAAACTTTATTATCAGTTCTTGACTGCTTTCTTTGTCTCTTCTTTTGATGCCCGAATCACTTGTCTGTAACCTCTAGAGTTCAAGCCCTACTCTAGGGTCTTCCTCCACCATTTTAAGCTGGTTCAATAGGTGGAGCCTGTCTCACTGTTCATCCATACTACTGTTTTCAATCTACATGTTTGATTTGAACCAAACTTAGCAGGAAGATTAGCAACCGTAACTCTGTCAAAATAACAATGGCAGAAATATGGCTTTTGTTTATAGGAATATGGTATTTAATTCACAAATGACAGCACATGTTCAAACAAATTTTATTTATAGTGCTTAGTTAAAAGGGATCAGCATTAAAAAGAATATTGTTCCTTCATTTAGATATCTTAGACATGAATTTTTTATTCCAGGTTCATGGCAACATGATAGAAAACTCTGAAAGCAGCATTTATATCAAGTTTGACAATGTATTCAAGGAGAAGTTGAATGCCATCTTTCCAAGGTATGTTATGTTGATTTTCCTGAGTAATCTTTGTCAGAAACTAGGTCAGTAAGTTATGAATTTACGAGACTTTTGAAACTTGGTTACCTGAACAAATTACCATATATCGGGTTAATTCTGTGGGTTTTTATTTCTGCTAAATCTGCAGGTCGAGGCTGTCACGCAGAAATAATTTTAACTCTGATATTTGATCATGCATGGTAATGAAAAGGAATCAGATTTAAACATAAATCAGCTGCGCCAACTTCACTGTCCTAGATTCCGACCTAGATAATGCCACTAAGACATAACTGACGAGAACAATATGCATTTCAGTCGTTAATTATGACATACATGTAGTAATGAGTAAGCTATTTCCCATGCTCAGAATTTACTTCCGGTTTATGCAAGCCGCAAAAATTAATTTAATAGGTCGCAGAAAAAAAAGCAACGCAAAAAAACCAAAAATAAAACCGCAAAATTTTTTGCCAGCAGAATTAACCAGCTATATGGTAGGTCAGCCCATATAAAAGTATGCTTGGCACTTGTAGAAGTCAAGTTAATTACTTAGTCTGAATCTTTATGAAACATTGTTTGTCCTTGTACTCAGGTGAGCGTAAAAGGACCATCATGACCTTCTTGTTTCCTTTTAGGCAAAAAAGTTGAAAAATGAAGGTTAAGATGCAGCTAACTGTATTAAAAGGGGAAGACAACTTTCAATATCCTTGCTTTCAATTTGAATGTTCCTTCTAAGGTAGTTTTGCATCTTGATATGAAGACAATTTTACTATGTAGAATTTTATTCAAAACTGTTCATTAAAACGAAGTCAGGATATATTTAGAAAACTGATCTAGAATAGATGGTAGACTGATTTGAAAGAGTTGGACCAAGGGCAAGTTTTCATAATTCAAGTGTATTGGATAATTACAGTTTCAATGAATTTTGACTTCTCTCACCACAGTTGAAAATCTAAGTAAATTCTATCATATGATCATATAAAATATGTCAGTCTATTTGTGTTTTATAAAATCTGAATACAAAGGGCACATGGTGAAGGTTTTGAAGCTGTAGGTCAGGTTTGAATTTGGGTCATCTTGCTTAGTAAGTAAGTAAGTAAGTAAGTTAAGTAGGTAAGTAAAAGCTTTATTTAACGAGGCTATACATTTGGTTTCCCAGTCTTCCATGTGGGACTCAACATACATGTATATACATATACACACAGCAGAGCATTACACAATGTTACAATACAAAACAAATAAGAATGGTACTTAATCAGAATCAGCTAAAAAACGAGTTATTAATGAGCAAACCCACGACCATTCACACTAGTGAGTGCTGTACCACTAGGCTACCAAGGTGGTTAGAGGTTTCATGTAGAAGTTATATTGTACATTTACAGGTTGAAGGACGTGTTACAGAAGATCGGCAATGGGTCAGAGAAGGTTGACATGACGAGGATGGGCAATCTCATTCAAAGAAAAGTCCTTGATGCTTTGGCTTCAGTAAGTTTAGCTAGCTCCATATGTACTAGCACCTGTGTCCTTTTTAATTGATACTCTGTGATTTGGCTCCAACATATACCCGTACCCATGCTGGTTATCTCGGGTGTCAAGGTTTATGAAGAAATTTTTTTCAGCATCGAGTGTAACAAGGTATTTACCTATCAGGTAATAATGAAAAACCAGAGTACAGTATAGATTAGATAATTTTTGCATAAGCTTTAATTGATGATTTCAGGGTAAGCTGCCTTATTCACAACAATAATAATTCGTGAAACGTGAGTGTTTATGTTTTAGGACATGATGTAGGTTAACCCTTAGCCTGCTGGCGGCAAGTGATTCTGCCTTTGCGACCAGTGCAGACCAAGATCAGCCTGCACATCCGTGCAGTCTGATCATGGTCTGCACTGTTCGCTATTCAGTCAGTACATTTTCAGTGAAAACCCCTTCAAATAATAAATGGTATCGCCCAAAATGAGTGATGGACTAGTCCATTTTAGAAATTTAGCAGGGTAAAGGTTAATAGTCACAAAAAATTTGAATTCTTTAGTGTCATTATTCTCTACTATTGGTGAAAATAAATCCATTGCAAAAAAAAAATGTTTGATCTACAGTATTAAGATCAGTTTGCAAGTGTTTGCCAGGCCGTTCTCTACAGGTAAAACAGGTATGTCACCATATGACCATAGTTATTGTCAGTGTGACTTTAAACCCATCAAAACATGCAGAAATAAATCATGCTTTGTCAGTTTATATAGCTGAGACCTAACAACCTTGGAATTTTATGCTGGGTTTCCAACTGTCAGGCTTTACATATTTGTTTATGTTAAAGAAGGTTTTGTTTTCAAATTCTCTTTGCAAACAATTGACTTTTGGACAAATCTGTCAGGTTAGAGGGCTCTAGTTAAGAGGTGTTACTTTCACTGGAAAGAATTTATTTAAGATCAAGACATTTTGTTTTGTTTTAAGAGGTGGTTGCTTTACTATTTTTAAGTGAAAAATGAAATGTCAGAAAGTTGGGGAAAAATCATGGAAAGATCATTTCATGGATAAAATTTGAAATGGCAAGGGAGAATCCCTATAAAAAGAATTTGCTCACTTTGCTCACAAACGGCCTATTGTTATACATTTTATAGTTTCTGTGACATTGTGTATTTGAAAATATTGCTAAAATTGAGTACAGCTTCCATTGCTAATGATTTTTATGCACCCGGCATCTACTGATGCAGGAGGCATATAGTGATTGTCCTGTCCGTCCGTCCATTCGTTCGTCCGTCCATCCGTATAAGGTTAACCAAATGGGACCTTTTCGTCTAGTATCAATACCCCTCACTAGAATTACTTGGTACTAATGCAAAAGTAACCTGTGACCATTCCTCATCTTCAAACATCACCTGACCTCAGTTTGACCTTGACCTTGACCTCATTTTGGACTTAGGTTGCTTTGCATGTACTATCTCTTGGTTAACCAAATGGGACCATTTCGTCTAGCATCAATACCCCTTACTAGAATGACTTGATACTAATGTAGATGTAACCTGTGACCATTCCTCATCTTCAAACATCACCTGACCTCAGTTTGACCTTGACCTCATTTTGGACTTAGGTTGCTTTGTATGGGCCATCTCATGGTTAACCAAATGGGTCCGTTTTGTCTAGCATCAATACCCCTTACTAGAATGTCTTGATACTAATGCAGATGTAACCTGTGACCATTCCTCATCTTCAAATATCAACTGACCTCAGTTTGACCTTGACCTCGTTTTGGACTTAGGTTGCTTTGTATCGACAAGGATGCCACCGGGGGCATCAAGCGTTTATTGAACGCAGCTTCTTGTTTTTATGATATTTGTTCTCTTTTAAGACTGTTTGTTAGGATCTGAAATGTTTATAGTTAATAAGAGTACATGAACAGACTGGTTTCTTTAGGGAAGAAGAGGTCGAGAATGGTGTGTTTGTCAGCAAAAAGCAGTTTTGGGTCTGTGAAAAGTCAGGGAATTTCATTTGTCCTGTTTGATGGCAATCCTGGTAAAGAATAATATTAAAGGTCACATTTCAGAAATATTTTAGCCACAGAGGAATGGTGTAATTGAATCTCAGATTGTGAGAACACAAAAATATTGTTGCTGCTAGCAATTATTTCATCAGGCAAATGCCAGCAAATGTCATGCACAGACATGGCATGTGAATTCAGAAACTTATTGGAAAAATTTTCCCAGGCAAAATAAAAAAAAGAATCAGCTATTAAGTGATCGCATTTTTAGCTTGCCTATACAAAGTTTTAGGAAAGTTGACCAACTCTCTTTGTAGTCTCATATGCAGTAGTCTCCCCTGACAGTAAAAATTTATTAGAATTCTGATAATCAGTTCTTTGTTCATTTGATATTAAACTTTAATTGAAATCGTTCTGTTTATTTCCCTAAAAATTTTACACTTGTGATAAAATGAAAAGATAAATTGAGAATAAGAATACATTTTTTGCAAGTCAGGTGATTATCATATCATGGTCATTTGGCATTGTTTATCATTCAGTTTGGGCAGCACCATTCATTATTCATGGGGGTGTTCACTCAAAATTTACTGACTGAATAGCAAACTGTGCAGACCATACTGATCTTGGTCTGCACTGGTTGCAAATGTACAATCACTTGCCACCAGCTGGATAAAGGTTAATCTACTGCCAGGGGAGGTAATCACTGCAGGGAGTTTGAATTGCATTTGTGTTGGCAATATTTTATGCATTCAGATCTTTTTGGTTCAATTCTGATGTATTTACTTTTTTCCACTCTGTCTTTGAAAATTACTCAACAGATTTGCTTTTTCACACAAACTCATTTTTATCTTAACCCTTAGTCTGCTAGCGGCAAGTGATTCTGCCTTTGCGACCAGTGTAGACCAAGATCAGCTTGCACATCTGTGCAGTCTGATCATGGTCTGCACTGTTCGCCATTCAGTCAGTATCTTTTTGGTAAGTACCCCTTTTAACAGTTAATGGTACTATCCAAATTGACAAACTCATTTTTATCTTAACCCTTAGCTTGCTAGTGGCAAGTGATTCTGCCAGTCCATTATTTTGCTGGGTAAGGGTTAAAAAGTGTAATGACAGTCACTTATTTCATTGTAGAGTATCGCTAAAGTCTATTCTATCGCCTTTCAGATTGAGGACAATCCCCATAACAAGATGGCATCATTTCTCATTGGAGACTTTCTCTTCGGAGATTCACAGGAAGATGTAAGTATTGAACTTGTTTGTTTGTTTGTTTGTTTTGGGTTTATCGCCGTTTTTCAACAGTATTTTAGTCATGTAACGGCGGGCAGTTAACCTAACCAGTGTTCCTGGATTCTCTACCAGTACAAACCTGTTCTCCGCAAGTAACTGCAAACTTCTCCATATGAATCAGAGGTGGAGATCGAATGAGTTCAGAAACAATGTCTTTTGTCAAATTGTCACAAAGTACATACGCCCCGCCTGGGGATCGAACTCGCAACCCCGCGATCCGTTGACCAACGCAGTTCGTACTGAGCTGTGCGGGCGGTTAGTATTGAATTTGATACAAAATCTTCCTGTTCAGTTTACCTTTTCCATAACAGGATATTTTGTCAATTGCTTTTAAGTGTAGAAATACTGACTTACATTTCATCTCCAAAAATAAATTTTTTTATTAAGGTGTATTTGTCCATTTTATAATTCAGCTGTTTTGGACACCATTTTTGACTTTTATTGGTATTTTTGTTCATTTCTTGCTCAGAGAAACAAGTTGGCATATCAGCATCATTTTTATACAAGAAGTAAGTAAACGAAAGAGAAAATTCATTGTATGATAAATTTTTACTCAGTCTAGGATTTTACTTTGGAGAAAAGTTTTTGCTTGTGGAATTGAAGTTATTAAAGATGTCTTCATAATTAAAAGGTTTCA
Organism: Mercenaria mercenaria; assembly: GCF_021730395.1. Classification (NCBI taxonomy): domain Eukaryota; kingdom Metazoa; phylum Mollusca; class Bivalvia; order Venerida; family Veneridae; genus Mercenaria; species Mercenaria mercenaria. The sequence continues at coordinate 68,173,412 of NC_069375.1, forward strand.
GTTGAGTTACCATTTCTTGAGCCTATGTAGCAGACTAGTTAAAGAAGCCAACTTTGAATCTCTGACCAATGTGGGCTCAAAATCTCACTGGAGATGTAGAATTCTTCATGACTGTGAAGAAGCCATCCAGTTTGCTTACACAAGGTCAGTGGTTCTACTCATATGCCCGCCCAGGCATGAAACACTGTTCAGAGGGGCACCTAGGGTTTTCCTGTACCATCAAAAAACCTGGAAAAGTCACTCTATGAGCAAAATTCAGTATTTCACTGAAAATCATGACATAAAAGTATGTATATTGTTGTATATGATGAGAATTCTCTATTGCAGCTGGAAGGCCGAGTTCAGACGGTAGAGTTATATACAAAGATGAAAACAGAGCTAGAGTCATACTGGGTTGGACTGATTAACAAATACATGATAGATAAAAATCATGTTCTGGTAATTGGTTTTGACTAACATAATCTATTGCAGTAACTAGTGTCTATTGAGAATCAGTCACATTTTCCGCATCAATTAATCAGTACAAAAAAAATGTGTGAATTTTGATCAGTCATAATGATAATTATAATTATCAATTCTGGCAGAAATTAAATGAAAAAGATAAAACTTTTCAATTTTGGGCAATAACATAGGTTAAGTGTTTTGAACACATTGCCCATTGACTGTCAACAACACTTCACATGCGCATTTATATTTAAGGGTGGCAGTTTTACTAGATTCAGCTTATTTAATAGGCTTTATTAGGAAGCAAAATTAGTCTCAATAATAAAAAATGTTTGTTGACAATCACAGTCATGGACTATTTATTCATGATTTGCCAATGCCATGATTATTCAGCACATCACTAGTAAGTACCTGAAACTGTTTTGTTTAAATAAGTAACAGATAAGAAAATTATTCTGGTATTTTTGTTTTGTCCATGGTAGATACACAACACATCCTGGTAATTTGTTTTCTTTGTGGTAAATATACATCATGTCTTGGTAACTGGTTGGTTCCTTGGTGGTAGATACACACCACTTCCTGGTAATTTGTTTTCTTGGAGTTAGATATACATTATGTCCTTGTAATTTGTTTTCTTAGTGGTAGATATACATCATGTTTTGTAATTTGTTTTCTTAGTGGTAGATATACATCATGTTCTGGTAATTTGTTTTCTTGGTTGTAGATATATGTCATGTCCTGGTAACTGCTTTCTTGGTGTTAGATATATGCCATGTCCTTGTAGCTGGTTTCTTGCAGGTAGATATACATCATGTTCTGGTAACTTGTTTTCTTGGTGGTAGATATACATCATGTTCTGGCAGTTTATTTTCTTGCTGGTAGATATTCATCATGTCCTGGTAATTGTTTTGGTTCTAGGTCCCGTGTGATTCTGTGACGATCTGTGTATGAAACCACTGTCTTACAATTGCATGATTATAAAAGGTGAATAATAAGGTCTGAACACTTAGTTTTGCTGTAATTCTGTGATTCCAGAAAGCCCGCCTACTTAGCTCAGTAGGGAGAGCCTTGGTCTACGGATTGTGGTGTCACAAGTTCGATCCCAAGGCGGGGCATATGTTCTCTGTGACGATTGGATAGAAGACATTGTGTCTTAAATCATTCATCCTCCACCTCTGATACATACATGCCATATTTTCAGATGGTCAATAAGGGAGTTTTGCCTCAACAGGGTTTTTTTTAAGGGAGATTTGGGTAAAAATAAGGGAGACTTTTATTCGCTCATTTTTACGCACTAAATAGCCGTTTTCATGAAAAAATCATCAAGTTTTCTATATTGAACTGATGAGTGGAGCCAACAGTTGTGTACAGAATGCATGATTATTACTTACAGCACTTTACTTAATCCAAGGAAATTCAGAATTCGATGAAAGATTGAACCAGGAACTTTGTTTTTGCTTTATGTGTTGATGCTTCTGCATCTGGAGAGAGTGATCTTTTTGACATGTTTAAGCATACAATACTCAAAAGATTGCGGAGATATCATGTCAAAACAATCTTTTAAGGGCAGTCATTTCTTTTCAGAAATGAAGTTGTTAAAACATAAATGAAAGTCGTTCTTTTGCTGGATTGTCCATATTTAGATTAAAACTACATGTATTTAAACTGGGAATTCTTCTCCCGTTAATTATTGCAACATGACTATATCAAAAAGGAATGGCAGTCAATTCTTTGGGCAGTATGAAATGCAATTTATTTCATAAAATTCCCTTATCCGAATTCATGTTTGTCCGAAATTCTGTGTAGTCTGACATTAACCCGCCAATATTTGTTAAATTTTGCATGCTGTGCAAGTATTTAAATTGAGAACCATAAACTCGGTGTTAGCACTAACCTGTCGCATCTTCTGATGGCTCGATAAATATTGAGGTCAGCGAAAATGAAAGTACACTTTGGCAGATGGCGGTAAAATGACGTAATTTTAAGACTGGTTTACATATTTTTTGAAAACTACAGATCAGCGACTTTGATGTTATTGAATCAGTCTAAAATCTCGCATGCACATGTTTACAATTGCCTAAGGGTAAGATTAAATGGTTTATTGTTTGCAGATGGTGACAGTAGATGGAAAGATAATTAATGCCTCAGGCGTGTATCTCTCGATAAACAAGCTAGGGATTATAGACAACTATCAAAATTTTGTTTTAAGAGTATTTCTGGGCTACTCGATATTGAATTTCAAGTATTTTCTAAAGGTCTACATTGGGTTCGAGATACGATTTTTCGACAGAGGACTTTTTTTCTGAATTTATTTTTTTTACGGGAGGTTTTCATGTCCCGGCGGGAGACCGGGAGATATACTGAAAATACGGGAGAAAAAGACTCCCGGCGGGAGATATGACATGTATGCTGATAATTCATGTTGCGAAGTTGGCACTTGCGGAGAACAGGTTAGTATTAATACAGAATCCAGGAACACTGGTTAGGTTAACTGCCCGCCGTTACATGACTGAAACACTGTTGAAAAATGGCATTAAACCCAAAACAAACAAAGTGATTCCAGAAACAGGCTTTCAAGTGGCCCTAAAATTCCTAAAAAATCCTAATTTTTTTAGGCCTCCCTAAAATTCCTAAAAAAACACTCAGAAAGGGCCAAATTCCTATTTGTTTAGATTATCCCTATTTTTTTGTAATTTCTACTAACTTAATTTTTTTTGGCACCAAGTTATGCATATATAATGATCCAGTTAATTTATTGAAGTTAATATTCTTTAAGATTCATTAAGATTCATTTACAGAGGATGCTTCTATCGGTTTCCATGAGTTCCTAGCTTCATGAAACATAGATATACTTCATTGAATGATCAGGCCCGCCCCCAAGCTGGCCCCCAAGTTGGCCCCCAAGAAGTGACCTATATTAATCAAAGTTGCACCAAACTATATTGGCAAAGAAATAATATTTCCTCAAAATTTATGTCCAAAAACGCACCAGAGGCCACTGTTTCATACCTTTATTTAAAAAATGTCCAGGGGGAGAACCCCCTGACCCCCCCCCCCCCATATTATAAGAAATTACCCCTCCAGTTCCTCAGAATTTAAGTAAAAAATGCACCAGAGGCCACCATTTCATATCTGTATTTCAAAATTTTCCAGAGGGAGAGTCCCCTCACCTCCCTAAAATTACAGGGATACCCCCTCCCACACATCAAAATTTAGACCAAAAAATGCACTACAATCCAGCATTTCATACCTGTATTTCAAGATTTTCCAGGGGGAGAACCCCCCTCCCCCCAAATTGAGAGGAGTACCCCTCCAGTACCTCAACATTTAGACAAAAAATTGCACCAGTGTCCACCATTTCATACCTGTATATCAAAAACTTTCATGGGGAAACCCCAATTTTGCCAACACGGAGAGAGGCCCCCCTCCCGTATCTACCCCCTCTCAGCGCTATGCACTGAACCGGCGATGCCTTTTTAGCTCACCTGTCACATAGTGACAAGGTGAGCTTTTGTGATCACCCTTCATCCGTCGTCAGTCCGTCCGTCCGTCCGTCCGTCAACAATTTCTTGTCTGCATGATAGTGGTTTCATTTATGATTTTATTTTAACCAAACTTGCACACAACTTGTATCACCATAAGATCTCGGTTCCTTTCTTGAACTGGCCAGATCCCCTTATGGGTTCCAGAGTTATGGCCCCTTAAAGGGCCAAAATTAGCTATTTTGAGCTTGTCTGCACAATAGCAGCTTTATTTATGATTTGATTTTTACCAAACTTGCACACAACTTGTATCACCATAAGATCTTGATTCCTTTCTGGAACTGGTAAGATTCCATTATGGGTTCCAGAGTTATGGCCCCTGAAGGGGTCAAAATTAGCTATTTTGACCTTGTCTGCACAATAGCAGCTTCATTTATGATTTGACTTTAATTAAACTTGCACAAAACTTGTGTCACCATAAGATCTTGGTTCCTTTCTTGAACCGGCCAGATCCCATAATGGGTTCCAGAGTTATGGCCCCTGATAGGGCCAGAATTAGCTATTTTGACCTTGTCTGCACAATAGCAGCTTCATTTATGATTTGAATTTAATCAAACTTGCACAAAACTTGTGTCACCATAAGATCTCGGTTCCTTTCTTGAACCGGCCAGATCCCATAATGGGTTCCAGAGTTATGGCCCCTGAAAGGGCCAAAATTGGCTATTTTGACCTTGTCTGCACAATAGCAGCTTCATTTATGATTTGATTTTAACCGAACTTGCACACAACTTGTATCACCACAAGATCTTGGTTCCTTTCTTGAACTGGCCAGATTCCATCATGGGTTCCAGAGTTATGGCCCCTTAAAGGTCCAAAATTGGCTATTTTGGCTTTTGCAGCCATATAGAGACTTCATTTATGGTTTTATTTGATATAAACTTCCAAAATATTTTCAACAACAATAAATCTTGGATTCCATGACAAATCAGATCCAATCGTAGGTTCCAGAGTTATTTTATTAGCTCACCTGTCACATAGTGACAAGGTGAGCTTTTGTGATCACCCTTCGTCCGTCGTCAGTCCGTGCGTCCGTCCGTGCGTCAACAATTTCTTGTCTGCAGGATAGTGGTTTCATTTATGATTTTATTTTAACCAAACTTGCACACAACTTGTATCACCATAAGATCTCGGTTCCTTTCTTGAACTGGCCAGATCCCATTAGGGGTTCCAGAGTTATGGCCCCTGAAAGGGCCAAAATTAGCTATTTTGACCTTGTCTGCACAATAGCAGCTTTATTTATGACTTGATTGGTACCAAATTGGCACACAACTTGTATCACCATAAGATCTTGGTTCCTTTCTTGAACTGGCCAGATTCCATTATAGGTTTCAGAGTTATGGCCCCTGAAAGGGCCAAAATTAGCTATTTTGACCTTGTCTGCACAATAGCAGCTTCATTTATGATTTTATATTAACCAAACTTGCATACAACTTGTATCACCATAAGATCTTGGTTCCTTTCTTGAACTGGCGAGATTCCTTTATGGGTTCCAGAGTGATGGCCCCTGAAAGGGCCAGAAGTAGCTATTTTGACATTGTCTGCACAATAGCAGCTTCATTTATGATTTGATTTTAACCGAACTTGCACAAAACTTGTGTCACCATAAGATCTTGGTTCTTTTATTGAACCGGCCAGATCCCATAATGGGTTCCAGAGTTATGGCCCCTGAAAGAGCCAAAATTAGCTATTTTGACCTTGTCTGCACAATAGCAGCTTCATTTATGACTTGATTTTAACCAAACTTGCACACAACTTGTATCACCACAAGATCTTGCTTCCTTTCTTGAACTGGCCAGATTCCGTCATGGGTTCCAGAGTTATGGCCCCTTAAAGGTCCAAAATTGGCTATTTTGGCTTTTGCAGCCATATAGAGACTTCATTTATGGTTTTATTTGATATTTTATATCTGATTACCTCCCCTGATTGTAATCAAAATGGATTTATATCAGTAAATACTTATAGGACTTATTTGAAATTTCATTATTGTCATTAGTTGGACTGAGCCAATCAGGGTAGATAACTATGGACTGTTTTTATGTCAAATTACCTCCCTTTATTTCAAATTAAAATGAGTATATCTCCGTAAGTAATGAAGATACTGATCTGAAATTTCATTTATGTCAACAGATTTATTTGGCAGATCCTTCTTTTGTTCACTTACAGTAAAAAAAATTTTTAATTACTTCCCTTTTACGTTACTATAAATAGCTTATTTTTAGTAACTTTTTTATTATTGGCCATAGGGGAAAACCGAGACCACTTTTCTGTGGTACAATATGGATGGTACTTCCAATATTTAGGTATATTTTGACTTATCTGTACCTTGTAAGAATTTGTTTTCTTTTTGGTTAACTTTCTTCCCTTTGTTGTTACTGTCCTTTGGACTTAGATATTTTTTCTGAGGACCTTCTTGTCCTCAAGTGCAATGATAACAGGTGAGCGATATAGGGCCATCATGGCCCTCTTGTATCTGATTACCTCCCCTGATTGTAATAAATACGGATTTATATCAGTAAATACTTACAGGACTTATTTGAAATTTCATTATTGTTATTAGTTGGACTGAGACAATCAAATAGATAACTATGTACTGATTTATGTCAAATTACCTCCCTTTATTTCAAATTAAAATGAGTATATCTCCGTAACTAATGAAGATACTGATCTGAAATTTCATTTATGTCAACAGATTTATTTGGCAGATCCTTCATTTGTTCACTTAAAAATTATTTTTTTTAATTACTTCACATTTACTTTACTATAAATAGCTTATTTTTAGTAACTTTTTTATTATTGGCCGTAGGGAAAAACCGAGACCACTTTCCTGTGGTACAACATGGATGGTACCTCCAATATTTAGGTATATTTTGACATATCTATACCTTGTAAGACTTTTTTTTTCTTTTTGGTTAAATTTCTTCCCTTTGTTGTTCCTGTCCTTTGGACTTAGATATTTTTTCTGAGGACCTTCTTGTCCTCAAGTGCAGTGATAACAGGTGAGCGATATAGGGCCATCATGGCCCTCTTGTTTCTGAACTGGTGCTCCCCCCATTCAAATATTTCTGTATCCAGGCGTGGTGATGATGAAAAGCAACAATATATATGGTCAAAAGGCAGGCTCGACATGTTGCCTGTGTGCATCTAGTCATAATTTAGCCCTTATTTTTGGCAAAAATAGCCCTAATTTTAGCCCTAATTTTTTGCCAAATAGTGCTTGAAAGCCTGCAGAAAGTATAAAAGTTTTGATTCCACACCTCCAGTTAATGAGATATGAAACCAAAGTTTTTAGTCCTGTATTGTGTTGTGCCCCTTTAAACCCCAATCCACAAATCTTGAGGGTAGATAAATTTTGTTTTCTTGTTCTTATGTTTGTTTGTGGTAGGGCTGTTTCGAAATGATTGATTGAAATTATGTTGTTGTAATTTGTTTTGTTTTTGGGTCATTTGGTCAAAAGTCAAGGTCAAAGTTGCCTTGAGGTTGAATAATCATTTCCTGCAGATAACTGGACCCAGTTCAAGGGATATTACCTTGTGGTCATAAGATGACTCAATTCTCTTTTGGTCATTAGGTCAAGGGTCCAGGTAGGGGCATCCGTGGCCGAGTGGTTAAGGTCGCTAACTTCAAATCGCCCCTCATCGTTGTGGGTTGGAGCCTCACTCGGGGCATTGAATTCTTCATGTGAGGAAGCCATCCAGCTGGCTTACGGAAGTTCGGTGGTTCCACCCAGGTGCCCGCTCGTGATGATTAGAGCTGTCATCGATAGAAACGATATCGATGTATCAACGATATTTTTTTGTCGATTGATTATCGATTCCCATTTTCAAAAATCGATATTTTACAGAGAGAAAAACAATCCAAATAAACACTAGCTCAGACCCTAAAAAACAACTTAATTTCACAAAGTTGTAAATTTGGATGAATGCAAAAAAGGAGTGAAGGCAAAATAAAAATGAAAGATGTTATTAATTTTTATTTATTTCTTTTATTTCATAAATACAAATACAACACAATCAAACAGAAATATGAAAAGTAGGCAGTAAAACTAAAAATAGCATTTACAGGAAGGTATATAGTATGCATATGAACAAACAGGTCGTTAATCTAACTTAATAATCGATATATCGATGTATCGTCGGTATTTGTCTTCTGATATATCGGTATCGTCGATATGCCTAAGACCCAATCAATGACAGCCCTAGTGATGATATAATGCATAGAGGGGCGCCTGGAGTCTTCTTCCACCATCAAAGCTGGAAAGTCGCCATATGACCTATAACTGTGTCGGTGCGACGTTAAACCCAACAAAGTAAATAAATAAATTGTTCTTAAGTTTGTTCATGGTGGGGCTGTTGTGAAATGATTGATTGAAATTGTGTTGTTGTAATTTGTTTTGTTTTTGGGTCATTTGGTCAAAAGTCAAGGTCAAAGTTGACTTGAGGTTGAATAATCATTTCCTGCAGATAACTGGACCCACAGCAGCCAAGTTCAAAGGATAATACCTTGTGGTCATAAGATGACTCAATTCTCTTTGGGTCATTAGGTCAAGGGTCGAGGGCATGCTGTTCCGGAGACAGAAAATTACATACCCATACCATCATAGGGGCGTATGTGATTTAGCAACAGCTCTTGTCTGGTAATTTGTTTTGCTAGATAAATGTCACGTCATATTTTAGCAATTCCATAATGGTAGATTAACATTTATTGCTACTGTTTTCAGATATGATTTATTAATTTCCTAAAGTGTTTAAATGTTAGAGGTAATTTGTTACGGTAATTTCCCCTTCGGTGTTAGATAATCACCATAATTTTGAATAATTGTTGTTTACTTGATATATTAACATTGCTACCTAATATATGATTACTGGCATTACTGGTATGCCTAATTGACCATTTTTTTGTACAAAATACTTTTAATGCACTCATTTTTCTGTAAAAGTCTGTCCAATATACAGCTTATTAACTCTGCAGTACCATATGTGTGAATTTATTTTTGTGGTATATATGGAAGTGGATCACCACCATGTTTTTCATTGTAAATGTTATGGTCATTGTGTGATCTACCATGGTGACCATGTTTTTCCATGTAAATCTCTTGTTTATAAAGAGGACCATCATGTTATGGTCATTGTATGATCTACCACCATGTTTTTATGCCCCCGGCATCTACTGATGTGGGAAGCATATAGTGATTGTCCTGTCCGTCCATCCGTTTGTTCGTCCGTCCGTCCATTCATTCATTAGTAGTCCGTATGAGGTTAACCAAATGGGACCATTTCGTCTAGCATCAATACCGCTTACAAGAATGAATTGATACTAATACAGATGTAACCTGTGACCATTCCTCATCTTCAAACATCACCTGACCTCAGTTTGACCTTGACCTCGTTTTGGACTAAGGTTGCTTTGTATCGTCAAGCGTTATTGAATGCAGCTCCTTGTTCATTGTAAATCTCTTGTGTTTGTAAAGTCGATCATCGTGTTATGGTCATTGTGTGATACACCACCATACTTCGTACTGTAAAATTCTTATGTATATGGTGATCATTTTATATACATACAAAGTATTTAACCTTTAGCCTGCTGGCGGCAACTTATTCTGCCTTTACGACCAGTGCAGACCAAGATCAGCCTGCAAATACGTGCAGTCTGATCATGGTCTGCACTGTTCGCTATTCAGTTTGTAAATTTTCAATGAACACCCCTTTGATTAAAAGTGGTACTGCCCAAATTGAATGATGGACCAGTCCATTTTAGAAATTTAGCAGGGTAAAGGTTAAAGAAACAAGAACAGAAATGTTGTTGAACAAACAATTTTAGATATAAATAAATCGGTAAGAAGATTTTTCAGAAGCAATGACCACTTCAGTAGCTTATTGTTAGAACACCTGCTTTGAGTGGGGAAGTCGTGGGTTCGCTCATTGACTGGGTGATACAAAAGATATGAAAAATGGTACTGGTAGCTTATTGCTTGTCACTTAGCATTAAGAGGATAGGTTTAGCCCAGTGTCAGTATAATGTGACTTGGTTGGGTATCATTTCATGTGTCTGCAGTGAGATATTCTAGTAAGGCAGCAAAATAAAGTTGCTCACTGCTACAAGTAGACACCTTTGTTTCTATGAATGAAAACTTGTCGAAAAATACACCAAACCTAAACAAACAAAGAGAACTTAGAATCAATGAAAACGTAACAAAGCAGGTTAGACTTAGTTTTATTGAGTAAGTTCATATAAGGTACTGAAAAAGGGAAGACTTGGCTTTATCGAGTATGTTCAGAAAAGGCACCAAAAAAGTGCAAAACATTTTTTATGTCCTCTAACATCAGCCATAAGCTGATTGCTTTTAAAATTTATAAAATTAAATTGAGCGGACTGTATGATCGCAAAGGACCATAAATAATAGCAAAACTGAGATGTACATGTAGCTTATTTAGCGGTATTGCTACAGTGTTTTCAAAGATGAGTGAGAATGAATATAAAGAAAAATGAAGAGGTTAACTATTCAGTAATCTTTAACCCTTACCCTGCTATATTTCTATAATGAACTTTTCCATCTTTCTAATGGACCGTACCATTAACTGTTAAAAGGGATGATTACCAAAAAAACAAGGAGCTGCGTTCAATAAACGCTTGATGCCCCCGGTGGCATCCTTGCCGATACAAAGCAACCTAAGTCCAAAACGAGGTCAAGGTCAAACTGAGGTCAGGTGATGTTTGAAGATGAGGAATGGTCACAGGTTTCATCTGTATTAGTATCAATTCGTTCTTGTAAGCGGTATTGATGCTAGATGAAACAGTCCCATTTGGTTAACCAAGAGATGGCCTATATAAAGCAACCTAAGTCCAAAATGAGGTCAAGGTCAAGGTCAAACTGAGATCAGGTGATGTCTGAAGATGAGGAATGTTCACAGGTTACATCTGCATTAGTATCAAGTCATTCTAGTAAGGGGTATTGACGCTAGACGAAACGGTCCCATTTGGTTAACCTCGGACGGACGGACAGACAGGACGATCACTATATGCCTCCCGCATCAGTAGATGCCGGGGGCATAAAAATACTTACTGAATAGCGAACAGTGCAGATCATGATCAGACTGCATGGATGTGCAGGCTGATCACGATCTGCAAAGGTCGCAAAGACAGAATAAATTGTGTCCAACATGATAAGGCGTAAAAATGTTTTGACTGACCAATGATATGCTACAAACCTGATAATATCATTCTCAGGTAACAGTTAGTACAGTAGGATGTCTGAATTTGTTGACAGTAAGAGTTTTCTTCAGTGATCATAACATGATCCATATATTCATGATTTGTTGGTGCAGTGGTTAATCAGCGCATGACGTTATCATGTTTTGGTCGTTATGTGAAATAGCCTACTTAGCCTAGTGGTTAAGTTAGTTGACTTCTTTCACTTGCCCCTCACTGATTTTGCATTAAAAACCTAGCTTTGGGTATAGAATTCTTTGAATGAGAAAGCCATCTAGCTGGCTTACGGAAAGTCCGTGGTTCTACAGAAATGTCCGCCCATGATGAAATAATGCCTGTTCATTCTCTATCATAATTATGGCCTTGCTTTTGTCAGTGTGCCTGTAAAGCCAATAAAAACAAAGAAACAGTTGACGTTTTTATATGTTTTGTCCATGAAATGAGGGATTATAAGCACCAGTTTTACTCAATAAAAACTAAGAAACAAATGATGTCATGAAGTGATGGTTAAGAACCATTTTATTTTGCACAGGATAAAACAACTATGTCTTAGAAACATAATAAATTCATCTTTCCTACTTATAAAGCCATTTTACCAATGTTGTTTTGGTGTGACCTTATACCCAGTAAAACATCTACAAACTGCCACATATATTTTGCAGATCATAGGAGAGCCCAGTAAAGCAGAGCAGGAACGGCTTGCTAGAGAAGAAAATGAAAGGGTGGAGAAACAGAGAGAAGCCCTTGGAAAAGATGGTCTCCAGCAGAAATCTGACCAGTTAGAGAAGGCGACAGAAGAAAATGAGGTAAAAGCGTAGTTGGTATTTGTTAGTGTATAGTCCTATCGGTCAGCTCAGTTAGTAGAGTGCAAGGTTACGAGCCTAGAGTTTGTGAGTTTGGTCCTGGGAACGGGTGAATGTTTCCACAGAAGACAGTGTTTCTTGAGGCATTTGTCTTTCACTATTGATTCTTAAATTGGAATTGATGGTTACTAGTGAAGTTGACTAATGGACATTTATACATTACTGAAATACTCCTGAAAAATGTGTGGAACCCAGTCGGAACAAAATGAAATATTTTTGTTTACACTTGCCACATTTTATTGTGTGGGCAGTTCTTCCAAAAGAGTGACATTTCAACTTTTTAATGCCCCCCGGCATCTCATTCTCATCACTAGTTCCAGTCATTGTTTTCTTGAACAATTAAAAAATATTTCATTTAGTATTACAGACTATATCAGTAACACATTTTGCAATGTATGCCTTGTTGACAATGTAATTCGAATATTTTCAGTGTAATTAAGAAATAACAAGTTCCCATGAGTGGTTTATTGTAGAATAACACATGTTTTGAGTTCTTATGCGTAAGAATATATCACGAAGTGTTAGATAAAAATGGTGTCTACTTTTTACGACTGTGCTATGCACTTGATTGGAAGACTTCACTGCATGGCATGGGTTATCGCAAAGTAACCGTTGACTGATGTTCTTCTGTGTGTATATACATGTAGGTTATTTGCTGGTCGTGTTAGAATGTTGTATAATCTATATTTAAATTGATAGCCACTTGATATTTGTGTTAAGCTTGATTGTTAATTTAAAATTAAATTTGAACAAGGCTATGGACCAAAAAAAACAAATTCAAAATAGGTAGGGCTGTTATTATCACAAAAGCCGGTAATATGGTGCAAATGACATTGCCATTGAAAAAACATTTAAAATAGGCTTTTGTGGCAAATTTACTGAATTAAAACACATTTAGGGAGGTTCAAAACAGCGAAGTACATGAACGGTCGGCCAAAGAAATTTTGTTCATTTTACACTAAGCACATCTTTAGACTTTGGAAGGACATCGATCATGTTTCATCTACAACAAAAACATGCATACCACTGTATTATACGGTGCAAATGGGTTTGGGTATATTTGAATTACTATAATTTGAATGTTGAATACTTTATAGGATCCATACTTTCAGGCAGAAATTTAAAATCTGATGAATAATCTTAATTCTGCAAATATTTTAAGCATGCGAACTAATAATAAGATGTTATTGTCATGTTGTTTTATTGTGTTATTTTAGACACCATGTTGCATTATTTTAGACTACTCTGTAATTTTTATCGTTTGAGATCACTCCTGTACTACTGATCCCAACAAGAATTACTAAAAACACTTAAAAATATACATATTGTACGTGCCAGTAGCTAAAAACTTGTTTAATATGACTTATTTTATACATTGCATATAGCTAAGTCCTTATAAGCACCATAATACAGGCAATGTAAACAGAGAGCGCGGAGAAGGGTTGTGTTGATGTAAACGTGAAAACAAGTAATGTTCAATATTATATTTGCTTGAAAATCAGTATGATAGATCAAGACTAGTGTTGTTTGTTTTTATAATGAATTTCCCATTTTGGGGGAGAAGTTGGCATTTTTAACATTTTTAGAAAATCGAAAAGTCTTAACTGTGCCATATTACTGGCCACAGGGTTCGAAGAATAGTCTAGCTATTTTACTCACCCTGGCGTTGGCGTCAGCGTCACACCTCGGTTAAGTTTTTGCATGCAAGTACATACAGCTATCATTTAAAGGCATATAGCTTTGAAACTTATCGTTTCTTTTTCTAGGTCAGTTACCAGCCTCACTGGTCCCATAACTCTGACCTTCATTTTGGCCAAATTATGCCCCCTTTTGGACTTAGAAAATTCTGGTTAAAGTTTTGCCTGCAAGTACAAACAGCTAATACTAAAAGACATATAGATTTGAAACTTATTTTTAGCTCGACTATTCGAAGAATAGGGGAGCTATCCTACTCGCTCCGACGTTGGCGTTAGCGTGAGCGTCACACAAATGTTAGAGTTTGCGTACCACCCCAAATATTTTCAAAGTCCATTGAGATATTGCTTTCATATTTTGCGTACTTGTTTACCATCATGACCCCAGTCTGTAAAAAAGAGGAGGCAACTCTACCAAGCATTTTGACTGAGTTATGGCCCCTTTTTGGACTTAGAATAAATGTTAAAGTTTGCGTACCACCCCAAATATTTGCAGTCCATTGAGATATTGCTTTCATATTTTTCATACTTGTTTACCATAATGACCCCAGTCTGTAAAAAGGAGGAGGCAACTCTATCAAGCATTTTGACTGAATTATGGCCCCTTTTCGACTTAGAATATGCTTATTGTAATGTTAAAGTTTTACTCATTGCTTATATTATACTATCAAGCACTGAGAATAGTCGAGCACGCTGTCCACTGACAGCTCTTGTTTTTTTTTTTCTAGGTCAATTAATTAACTGCACTGGGTCAAGTCCCATAACTCTGACATGTATTTTGAGCAAATTATGCCCCCTTTTGGACTTTGAAAATTCTGGTTAAAGTTTTGCATGCAAGTTACTATCTCCAAAACTAATGCAGATATTGAATTGAAATTTTACATGTGTCTTCGGGGTTATAAAACTAGTTGATAGCAGCAAGTCCCATAACTCTGACCTTCATTTTGGCTAAATTATGCCCCCTTTTGGACTTAGAAAATCCTTGTTAATGTTTTGCGTGCAAGTACATACAGCTATTACTAAAAGGCATATAGATTTGAAACTTATTTTTTCTTTTTCTAGATCAATTACCAACCTCACTGGGTCAAGTCCCATAACTCTGACATGTATTTTGGGCAAATTATGCCCACTTTTGGACTTGGAAAATTCTGGTTAAAGTTTTACATGCAAGTTACTATCTCCAAAACTAATGCAGATATTGAATTGAAACTTCACATGTACCTTCGAGCTTATAAAACTAGTTGATAGCAGCAAGTCCCATAACTGATAACTCTGATATGCATTTTGGTTAAATTATGTCCCCTTTTGAACTTAAAACTCTTTTGATATTTAACCTTTTTTATGCCCCTGAAGGGAGGCATATTAGTTTTCAACTGTCCGTCCGTTCGTTCGTTTGTTAGTTATTATGCCCCCGAAGGGAGGCATATTAGTTTTCAACTGTCCGTCCGTTCGTTCGTTAGTTAGTTCATTAGTCACAACGTTAACTTTTTGCATGAAGGCACTTTACTCGCGAACCACTGCACCCAGGACCTTCAAACTTCACATGCTGATAGTACTTATTGAATACACGACCCCTACTGACTTTTAGGTCACCAGGTCAAAGGTCAAGGTGCTGCGGGGGCATTTGTTACCATTAGTGACAGCTCTTTTTGGGTAATATTTTCCTGCTTCTGGGACAATATTTCGAATTGTCGAGCTTGGCTGTCTTACTGACAGCTCTTGTTAGAGATATTGTCAAATGTACAATTTCCTGAAACTGAAAAATGAGTTCAAATCTAGAAGGTATTGCTGAAAGTGTTTTTTGGCTTGGGGGCTTTGTCTGCTGTGGCTGTTTGTATCTGGTTGCTGGTTGCTTCAACAAAAGGTCATTTATAGGGAAGTACAGTGAAACACCGCTCGCTCAAGCATCGATGACTCGAGCACCCGGGCTCGCTCGAGCAATTCATGTGGTCCCAGCCGATTTCCTTCTATTTTCTATGTGAAATTACTAGGGCTGTGTCGAGCATCGATAACTCAATCGCTCAAGCATGGCACCTGGTCCCTGTTTATTACTTTATTCTTTGTTTCTGTTGGCAAATTCGAGCAGAGGTGTCAAAATTTTTCACACCTTCGTCAGTCAGAATGTATGTTTTCACACGCCGTAAGAATTGGGTGGTCTATTTCCCGACTACATGTACCTTAAATGTTTGTTTGTTGATATATTTGATATTATAATGAGATTTATTACTGATAAAAGGTTGAAGAAATGTTTGATCAAATATCGATCAATTACTGATTATTTAAAACATCTTACCTGTGGGATCGAGAAGATAGTTATGAGATCTTAGTATTTTAATCAGCAGTTGTTTGCATGCAAATAAAATGAATAATATAGCCTTTTCATAAAATTTAGACAATATTATGATATGCCCTTGTTGATAAATAAAAATAAAAAAGTCTTTGTTGTTTCATCTCAATGGCCATTTACAAATTACATATTGAAATGTCTGTCATTACCCTGCAAATTATCCCGATGACAATTGGTAAAACAAACTTTAATTTTCTTCGTATGTTGGTCAATGTTTAGGTCGCTCGAAACCATGGATAACTCGAGCATTTTGCTGATCCCCTTGTAACCTCGAGCGAACGGTGTTTTACTGTATCTATAAACTGAAGAGAAAATGTTGTGGAAGTATATAAAGCGCTCTCTTTGATAATCAAAAGTCACTAAATAAAGGTGGTTTGTATATGTATTATCAAACTGTAACTAAAATTATCAGGTTGCATCTGATACATTACGTTTTTAAGAAACAATTTGAAATTATGTTCTTTAAGGGTAAGAGAAATGTTAATCTTAGTCAGACATGTAAGATCATTTTTCTTGCTAACCGTTACTATCTTTGCATTATTTTCTGTTATGAACTGAAAGCATAATCATCAGGTCATTTGAGACACACCTCACACATTAAATGAGGAACTGAAGTTGTAATTATCAGGTCATTGGAGACACAATGCACCCGCTCAGTGATGAACTGAAGTTATAATCATTTGTTCATTGAAGAATCATCGCACGCACTCAATGATGAACTGGTAATGATTTTCTTTGACGTCAGTGGATGAACATCAGAATTAAGGTCTTCATTTAAAATAGGAGGTTCTAATTCCAGGAGCAGTATGTGAACATGTACATGTATTTGCTTAAAATTTCATTCAGAGTGATGAAAAATGTCAATGAATGCAAATAATTATTCATACAAGCGTACAAGGTTTCAGACTTCATTATATTTCTTCAGCATGTCCTCCAAACCAGTTAATATTGACTGTAGTAATACTCTGTAATAATCTGTTATATTTGTGAAGCAGTAGTAAAGGATTTTAATTATAAGCTGGTTCTCTTTCATAAAGTGTTGTGGTCGTTGTCACATTGTTCTGAATTATATTTGCCAGGCATCTGCAAATATGGATTTTGGCTGCATTGTTTTTTCGGCGCAAGTTGAGTGACTTTGCAAAATATTGCAAGGCATCAATAGGTCTGTTCTCCTCTTCCATACACTGACCAATAAGGTTCAGTGCAGTTTCTCGGTGACCTAGATTCGGTGTTGTTTCAGCTGTATTCACTAAATGAAGCAGTGCCGTCTGCTGGGCATCTCCCCTGTGTAGTTGTTTGTATATCTTGTACTGCAGAAAATAGAGGTAAGGGAGCGAATCTACAACAGCCCAGTCCATCCAAGATACTTCCCCATCCCCAGCCGTTTCTTGTCCAGTGGATCGGAACATCTCATACTGCAATTCTTTCGGCACACACTTCATTTCGCATGGTAGAAATACTACACAAAATGCTACATTGTTCTTTACAACCTCATTTTTCACCTCCTGAAATTTCAACATATTGATTGTTTCACTTCGTACCATTATATGTGTGCATCTGCATATTGGTTCAACTGTTCGCAGATCGTATTTAGCCTCTGTGATTTGAAGAATTGACTCTGTCCTTTCCATATCTCCAGAACAGTAAAATGTGGAGGCCAGTTTCAGTCTTCCAGATGAAACATCCGAATCCGAGCCTTCGTTGAGCAAGGCTAATGCCTCATTGGACCGGGTGTTGTCGGAGCAGATACCAAACCGAGATGCTAGTATTGATCCATAAAATGAGGAGACGAAAGGTGCAAAAATATTGTGTACTTCTTGCTGAAATTCATCACCACGGCTTGTTTGATGGTCAAGATTTTGTAGAGACGTTTGTAGGAAATTCTCTTTGTCCTTATAACTTTTGTGATGCATGCACATATGTTTGAGGTATGTTAGTTGATGGGATCTGATAGTCACAGCAGTATCGATGAGGAATTGTGCTTTGATGTGGCAGCATATTTCAAGTGGGGTGTCATCTACTTCTCCTTTGATTGGTAGTCCAAGTTTTTTCGAGAATCTTTGACTTAAATCGTCAATCTTTATCGCCTTTGCTAATACAAGCCGGGTGTAACCAGTAATATATTGCATCATTTCAAGTAAATTCTTTTTGACTTCTGCTGAAAATTTGCCTGCCATCAGATTGTTTTTTGGTATGATAAAGTGTGGGCATCTTTCTTCCCGTATACATGCCTTTAACCTCTCCAAGCATTTTATCAGACATTGAGACAAATTGCTTTTTTGCCATTCGTCGGGAAGTGAAGACTCTATGCAGTACAGCAGGACACTTTTGCACATAAAGCTGGAAATTTTGTTTTTCTGTGTTTCCTTCATAAAAGTTTTTATCAGCATTTTCATAAGGATGTAACACCTCAGCTGTGTGATATTCAAGCTGAACACGAGTTGTCGTTCGGCAATAGAGGTTGAAATTCTCCATTCCATTTCAATATCAGGGCTGCTGCCAGTTGGAACAACAAAACAGCCAGCATTCATACACTTTCTTTTCATTTCATCTGTTGGCCATCCTCCTAAACTTGACTGATTTAACCAGTCTCTGGCTTGGTATGGCCACGTTTTACAATGAAAAGCGGCCACTGTATCTTGATCGGTAAAACCAGTTTGACTAGTTCCTGCCCAGGATGGACCATGGCGTTCCCCATGTCCTGGTATAAAATCTTGCATAACTGTGTTCTTGTAGAATATTCGTCCGTCTCTAACCCTGATATAATGATCATTTTTAAGAGTTACATCTTCAGATGAATACTGCAGTTTCTCATTAAGTACTTCTAGATGGCAGTATCCAGGAGCAATGCTGTCATCTTGTACCATAAGAAGGTTCATTGTGTTAGAACTATCTTCGGGTTGGAGCTCCTTTCTATTCTGTACCACATTTATGTCTTTAACGCAGTAGAGACGATCTATATCAGACTGTAGTCCAACGGTGGTCGTACCTTCTGAACGACTGCCAAAGTGATACTCCGGCCGATCATAGCCCCTTAATTTGGTCACTATAGTCCCCAAAGTTTCAGAAAGTAGTTCGTTTCGCCTTCTTCTCTGAACCATTTCATCGTTTACTCCAATTTCGTCAAGAACCTCGCTCAGTTTGTTGTCAAAGTCAGGAATCTGACACAGCTGTGTTTGTAACACTTTATAATGCTCTGGAATTCCAGACATTCTGTAAAGACAATGTTATTTTTTGTTAACATTTTGTAGTAACTTGTTCACATTTGTTTTGATAAAAATAAAATCATCTTTAATGGACTTAGATTTATTGGGAAGTTTATAATTATGCACAGTCTATCAGTCATTCCTCTTAATTTTTTTAACATTTCTACTCCAATATACCACAAAGAACATCCAGTATTATCGCTACTGTTGACATTGTATTAAAAGACCTCAACAGGGACTGCCAGAAAATGGTCACTTTGGTATATTTCAAAGGACAAGACTTAGATATTATATAGCAAGTGCATCAGAGTTTGGAACTGTTGAAAATATTGTACTAGAGTTGTTTTAAGATGTAGAACACTTTTTTAATAGTCACTGACTGTGACATTTATTTGTTTGCTCGACAGTTTGAAAGACCAAGTGATGAAATTTCACATGAATAGGTTTAACATAATTTTCAGGAATCTTTTATTTCTGGCATTCATTTTAAAGGGGGACAACTTTTTGAGACTACTTAAATTATCTAGTTATACAGGACAGTGCAGCAGAAAATAAAATGCATGATAGATTATTGGTTGATCATTTATAAATTATTTCTGCATGTATGTTTTGAAGATACAGTCCTAAAATTAATCTGTGACATAAAAAAATGAAATAAAACACATGGTAGCATATATTATGGTACTGTAAAATCATTTCATTTTCTCGGGTTTGGACAAAATCGACTTTCGTGTGGACATGAATTCATGGATAATTCACCTTTTAAAAATAAAATGAGCCGCGCCATGAGAAAACCAACATAGTGGGTTTGCAACCAGCATGCATCCAGACCAGCCTGTGCATCCGCGTAGTCTGGTCAGGATCCATGCGGTTTGCCAACGGTTTCTCTAATTGCAGTAGGCTTTAAAAGCAAACAGCATGGGTCCTGACCAGATTGGGCAGATGCGCAGGCTGGTCTGGATCCATGCTGGTCGCAAACCCACTATGTTGATTTTCTCATGGTACGGCTCAAATGAGTGATGATTTTACTTGTTCCTTGTGATGTTGTTTATTAACTCAACTGCCGAATGAGTCGGTTTCAAGGGAACCATTGTGTGGTCTGAGTGGTTGAGGTATTTGATTTTGAATCACTTGCCCCTCAATGCTGCGGGTTCGGAACATTGCTTTTGATGTAGAATTTGTTATGTGTGGAGGGTCAGTGGTTAGACTACTTGTTGCCTGTTTGTGCTTGAAGTAATACACGGAGGGACAACTGGGGTCCACAGTCCACCATCCACCATCCACAATCAAAAGTTGAAAAGTCACGATTTATTATGTAGCTTTTGAGGTGACCTTGATATTAAAGGGATAACCTACAGTACAACCTCTTCAGAATTTCCCTAAGCTAAATAACTCTATGAAATTTACCTCTCCAGAACAACAACCTCTTCATAACAGTCAATATTTCTACCACCCAAAGGATGTTGCTGTACAGAGGTTGCACTGTACTCATTTTAGATGAAATAAAATTACCTCAGAATCCATAAAAAGTGAGTACTCTGAAAGTGAGTAGTGGTGCAGACCTACTGTTATTAGATTTTGAAAGATATTCTCATAAATATAGTCAAAAGTATTGTGCTTAAGGTAGTAAACTGTCAAAACATGTATAAAAATTTCACCCAAATTAAAACACAACCAAAAGAGAAACAAAAATATTATGACTAATCCAAATAAAAAGTGAATGATAAATATTTACCTTCACAAAAAGAATTATTCTGATATCTCTCCCTTCAGTTGAATTCACTTTCAACTAGTTTTCATTTGATATTGATTGAACAAGTCTTTGTAAAATAAATAAAAAATGCCAGTTTATTGTACGTTTATGAACATGCACAATGCATTACCTGTATTACAGATGAGATATAATCTAATGTTTGTTGCACATATTTTGTAACAAGATTTTTTCTAAAGAAAAAAATAGAGATTTTACATGAAACAGGATCATTTACCTGAAACAGGATTGTCCTTTTTTAGCTTATCTGTCACAAAGTGACAAGGTGAGCTTTTGTGATCATGCAGCGTCCGCCGTGCGTCCTTGCGTAAACTTTTGCTTGTGACCACTCTAGAGGTCACATTTTTCATGGGGTCTTTATGAAAATTGGTCAGAATGTTCACCTTGATGATATCTAGGTCAAGTTCGAAACTGGGTCATGTGCGTTCAAAAACTAGGTCAGTAGGTCTAAAAATAGAAAAACCTTGTGACCTCTCTAGAGGCCATATATTTCAAAAGATCTTCATGAAATTTGGTCGGAATGTTCACCTTGATGATATCTAGGTCAAGTTCGAAACTGGGTCACGTGCCTTCAAAAACTAGGTCAGTAGGTCAAATAATAGAAAAACCTTGTGACCTCTCTAAAGGCCATATTTTTCATGGGATCTGTATGAAAGTTGGTCTGAATGTTCATCTTGATGATATCTAGGTCAGATTCGAAACTGGGTCACGTGCGTTCAAAAACTAGGTCAGTAGGTCTAAAAATAGAAAAGCCTTATGACCTCTCTACAGGCCATATATTTCACAAGATCTTTATGAAAATTGGTCAGAATGTCCACCTTGATGATATCTAGGTCAGGTTCGAAACTGGGTCAAGTGCCTTCAAAAACTAGGTCAGTAGGTCAAATAATAGAAAAACCTTGTGACCTCTCTAAAGGCCATATTTTTGATGGGATCTGTATGAAAGTTGGTCTGAATGTTCATCTTGATGATATCTAGGTCAGGTTCGAAACTGGATCACGTGCAGTCAAAAACTAGGTCAGTAGGTCAGACAATAGAAAAACCTTGTGACTTCTGTAGAGGCCGTATTTTTCATGGGATCTGCACGAAAATTGGTCAGAATGTTCATCTTGATGATATCTAGGTCAAGTTCAAAACTGGGTCAACTCGGTAAAAAACTAGGTCAGTAGGTCTAAAAATAGAAAATCCTTGTGACCTCCCTAGAGGCCATATTTTTCAATGGATCTTCATGAAAATTGGTCAGAGTTTTCAACTTGATGATATCTAAGTCAAGTTCGAAACTGGGTCACGTGAGGTCCAAAATTAGGCCAGTTGGTCTAAAAATAGAAAAACCTTGTGACCTCTCTAGAGGTCATATGTTTGTATGGATCTTCATGAAAATTGGTCAGAGTGTTCATCTTGATGATATCTAGGTCAAGTTCGAAACTGGGTCACGTGCCATCAAAAACTAGGTCAGTAGGTCAAGTAATGAAAAAACCTTGTGACTTCTCTAGAGGCCATATTTTTCATGGGATCTGTATGAAACTTGGTCTGAATGTTCATCTTGATGATATCTAGGTCAGGTTCGAAACTGGGTCACATGGCTTAAAAAACTAGGTCAGTAGTTCAAATAATGAAAAAACCTTGTGACCTCGCTAGAGGCCATATTTTTCATGGGATCTGTATGAAAGTTGGTCTGAATGTTCATCTTGATGATATCTAGGTGAAGTTTGAAACTGGGTCAACTGCGGTCAAAAACTAGGTCAGTAGGTCTAAAAATAGAAAAACCTTGTGACCTTTCTAGAGGCCATACTGTTGAATGGATCTTCATGAAAATTGGTCAGAATGTCCACCTTGATGATATCTAGATCAAGTTCGAAACTGGGTCACGTGCCTTCAAAAACTAGGTTAGTAGGTCAAATAATAAAAAAAACTTGTGACCTCTCTTGAGGCCATATTTTTCATGAGATCTTCGTGAAAATTAGTGAGAATGTTCACCTTGATAATATCTAAGTCTTGTTCAAAACTGGGTCACATACCTTCAAAAACTAGGTCAATAGGTCAAATAATAGAAAAACCTTGTGACCTCTCTAAAAGCCATATTTTTCAATGGATCTTCATGAAAATCGGTCAGAATTTTTATCTTGATGATATCTGGATCAAGTTCAAAACTGGGTCACATGAGCTCAAAAACTAGGTCACTATGTCAAATAATAGAAAAAACGACGTCATACTCGAATCTGGGTCATGTGGGAACAGGTGAGTGATTCAGGACCATCATGGTCCTCTTGTTCCAGTTCTCTCTCCAGTTCTTTACATGAAACAGGATCATCGTGTCCAATATTCTACCAGCTTTAGTTAATCTTGTGGATTTATTAAAGATGTATCCTTAAAAATGCCCACTAATAGATGGTAAAGGGAGCTAATCCTTTGAAAGATGATTTCTTTGTTGCTTGTGAAATCAGACAGAAATTTTGAAAAGACTTTTCACAGAACTAACTTATCATGTTTGATATGATTGATTCTGACTTTGTGACCAATATAGATCATTATCAGCCTGCACATCCATGCAGTCTGATCATGATCTGCATTGTTCGCCATTCATTCAGTATCTTTTTTGGTTAGCACCCCTTTTAACTGTTAATTGAAAGATGGACAAGCTCATTATAGAAATTTAGCAGGGTAAGAGTTAAGAAACCAGTCAGTAGAAATATTATTCAGGTATACTTGTCAAACCATTGAAAATATTGATTTCTATCTGTTATACAGGCATATAAAATAGAGACAAAATAAATATTGTTTGTACCTTTACAAATCCTACCTGTCTTGTATTACATATTTTGATACAAGCAAAACTGTATTAAGTTCACTGTAAAATGCTTACATGTATTTCATTTTAGTATCAGCTTGTTAGAAGTTAATTTTTTACTGTATATATTATGTAAGTTGACAAAAATGTTAAAGCAGTTTTAAAGGGTAAATCATAACACATATGAATATATCCTAAATTAAAATGATGTTTCTGTCGTGCAAAAAGGTATGAAATTGCATGAACCACTGACCTTCTGTAAGCCAGCTGGATGGCTTCCTCACATGAAGAATTCAACACCCCGAGTGAGACTCGAACCCCCATCGATGAGGGGCAAGTGATTTGAAGTCAGGGACCTTAACCACTCAGCCACGGAGGCCCCTAGAGTAAACATAGTCTAATTGATATATCTCAGATAATTTAGCTTTTCTTCTTTTTTTATGCCCCTGTCCAGTCCATAACTCTGCCATCTATGAAGGGATTTTCAAATAACTTGGCATGAATGTTCCTCATAATGAGACGATGTGTCAAGCGCAAGATCCAGACCCATAGCTCTAAGGTCAAGGTCACGCTTAGAGGTTAAAGGTTAACAGGGTCTGATTCTTGTACAGTCCATAACACTGCCATTGATGAAGGGATTTTGAAATGACTTGGCATAATTATGTTCCCTATAACGAGATGAGGTGTCATGCACAAGACTCAGATCCCTAGCTCCAAGGTCAAGGTGACACTGAAAAGTCAGAGGTTTTTCATGTCTGGTTCATAAAACAAATGTTAACCGTATTGAGAATGTGTGTCACGCTTTAAATAATGACCCGGGCCTCTTAGGTCAAGGTCAAGCTAGTGAAATGATGTGTGATTTTATGACGCATACAACTGCATTCTTGGGTATGCTTCGGAGGCATTTGTCACCAGTAGTGACAGCTTTTGTTTTGAGACTAATAAATAATATATTGTTAGAATAAACTATCAATAGAAACATACTGGTTTTAAGCAATTACTAGGACCAAAAATTGATTATGATTCAGATATGATTGTGTTTTGCTGTCCAATATACAGTCCTAGTATATATTCATGTGAACCCTGGAATTACCAATACTAGAATAATTTGTGTTTCCTCATCTGATCACTGGAGGAAAGTTATCACTGAAGGAAAGTGATCACTGGAGGAAAGTGATCACTGGAGGAAAGTGATCACTAGCTTGTTAGGAATTTTTGGTTTGCAAAAGTGATGGGAGCACAGAAAATCAGAATGGAAGTAGATGACTGTAGTGTAGGATTAATTGACTAAAACAAGCAAAGTAAACAAGTGTGTATTAATTATCTATTTATTGCTTCTTCTCTTGAGAAGGAACACTAAAACTTGACTGAGCATGTAATTGATACAAGGGTACTGTCAAAAGAAACCCATTAACAATAGGGGGATGCCATCTTGGATTCATGCATATTCATGACAGATATTCTCTATGCCCATACGTGACCATGTGTCTTTAAGTCAACCTATTGTGAAGTACAAGTTTGAAACAGCAGGCAGACAAGATAGACTCCTGCCAGATAATCACATGTTAAAATAGTCATTGGTTATGTGATGTTTAAGATCTTTAGCAAAATTTGCAAATGCTGAAGTTCAGGTTTGCAGAATATCGTCATGTCAGCACAATAACTCAATAAGTGCTTATATAATATATATGCACTTATTGAGTTAATGCGCTGACATGACAACTGATGCTTCCTTTCATTTGTTTTTTACATGACTGTTTAGATTTTTGCTTGAGTTTCTTAAATGCATATGAGTAAGTTTTGTGTGTGTGTGTGTGTTTATCTATATTACACAGGTGCTCACATGTGTTAATCATGTGACAAAAATATCTAGGTAGGGCTTAGACTTCTGCACAGAATTCATAGGGGTCAAATGCACGTATCTTAACTGAACAGATTTCTTGTCACTGTCATATTAAGCATCTGTTACGTGATGCCAAAAACAGATTTTCTTAAAAGAAAGAATATTGCATATGCGATAGAAAGAAGGTTTTGCTCAGCTTAAAATCTGATTTTTTTCATATTTTCAGAAAGAGGCCTCAGATTCTGTACTAACTAGTGTAGATGTTCCAAATGTGGATTCCATTAATTTCCATCCCATAGTTCCCAGCTGTAACAGGAAACCTGAACAAAGTGCAAAGGACTCTGGGAAACAAAATGCTGCATTTCCATTGGACAATATTCCATTCAGGTTTCAGCTGGATGATGTGCACACAAACTTTGTGCAGGTGAGATGAGTAATTTAAAGACTAGTCTCCTGCATTTCTCTGTAAAAGAATATCAGCATTCATATTTATATTTTGTTTTCTACATTGTAATTAATTCTCGGAATCATGCGTATGGTTCTGCTGGGCAAGCATGTAAATATCTGCGTCAGTTTACGTCTTCGAACTGTGTACATGTTGTGATCATTTGTTTTAAAAAATAGTCACTCTTATTAATATGCATGCTCCATAAGAACCTTATATTAAGTTTATTATTATCATTGTTGTTACGTTCAAAAAGAGCAAAAAAACAGCAGTAATTTTATTTGCCACTTCCTAGACGTGAGATGTCAGCACCTATATACATCTGAATTCAGTTATGAATAATTAATGAACAGGCCGTTTAAATACTAAATTGATTAGGTATATATATTAAATTATTAATTGATTAATTAATTGATGGACACAAAATTTGGACTATCAACAATACAGTGTCATGTTCTTACATAAATCAGTAGATAATCTGTGATTTTGAAAATTACTATAATTAATTTCTTTAAAGGTCCATTACTAAGGGAAAGTGAGTTGGCAATTTTTTTCATAGCCAGTGCATAGACTTCTGCAAGACACTAAATAATGAAGATTGGCAGGTCAAAATTTACAGAAGGTCTTTGGAACTCAAAGAAATGTATGTGTATTATGTTGAAATTTCAATGAATCGACAGAATGACCCCCAGATTTTTAACTTTCTTCATACTTCATAGAAAAATAATTGTACATATAGTGCGATTTATTTCGAATTTCTACATATCAACTTTCATTTTCCAATAAAATGAAATAGTTTCAGTGCTTTTTAAAAGAAATTAAAATGTTCACTTTCCTTAGTATTGGACCTTTAAATGACAATCATGTTTAACCTTTAGCCAGCTGGTGCCAAGTGATTCTGCCTTTGCGAGCAGTGCAGACCAAGATTAGCCTGCACATCCGTGCAGGCTGATCATGGTCTACACTGTTCGCTATTCAGTCAGTAAATTTTCAGTGAATACCCCTTCGAATAATAAATGGTATTGCCCAAATTGAATGACGGACCGGTCCATATTAGAAATTTAGCATGCTAAGGGTTAAGAATCCTTAGAAACAGAGACTAAGGTGGATTTTCTGGAATGTTTCAGATGCATGTGATGTTAGATTCTACATGTTTACCACAAGATCTGAAATATTTCCTGCCTCTGTATTGTGAATTACTGTTTGAGAGTCCAGTTCTTAGAGATGGAGGTAAGTTTGAAATGGACTATAGTTTCAATACTGTAGAATGGTCTGAACTTGTAGTTTTAAATAATAGTTTGAAATGAAGCTTAAAACCTTTGAAACACTATAGTTTGAAAACTATGGAAGGACAATAGTATGAAAACTATAGAATAGATTATAGTTTGAAGGCTATGATATTGACTATAGTTTGAAAACTAGGGATGATGACTATTACAAAATGTAGAAAGAACTAAGGAATTGACTGTGATATGAAAAGAAGTGGCAACTTATAATCTAGCTTGGAAGGTGAAATAAAACATTTTGTGCCGCACAGGCAGGCACCTTGAAAAAACCCTAAAACTTTTGCAAGGAAGCCGTATGGCTTACTCACATGAAAGAATTCTGCAAGAAGACTTTTCAACCTTTTATGGAATAAATATTTAGAAATTAGCACTTTGTAGCAGATTATATGGCTGAGATAGTGCTTTTTAACTCTCACAAGACGTAGTGTTTTAAATTGGGTTGATATTTTTGATAATACATATATCACCTACCTACATATACATGTGAACTCGTAAGAAACCTCGGGGTGGCACAGAGGTATAATAGGGAATTAAAATAACGAAAGAAAATTTAATTTTGAATTTTTACCTCCTTTTCAGTTTTGGTATCACATGAGGAGATTATATCTCAGTTAGAGGCCGACACATTGAGTACAGAGTCGTGTATTGGGGTGGATGGGGGTAACTTTAGTTGTGGTAGTTTCCCTCAGGTTGTCAAGATGAAAATACAGGTAGGACACGCATTCATTTGTCTTTTTTCAAAGATCGTTTGGAGTTACAAACTGTTGACTGTCGATCATTTTGCTTTATTTTCTGAGCTGTTACAGTAATTTACTTCACAATATCTGAGTAGTTTTTGGAAAATTGCCAAAATATTAATATTTAAAATAAAAAAAATGAGTTGCCAGTTGTTCAAGAAAGATCATTTTGCTGAAATATAATTAAGCATAGCATTACTGTTGGGGAAAAAATTATTTAATGTATATTCTTATGTCAGGAAAAAGTTATTTTGAATGTGTATACTTGCGTCAGGAGAAGCTAGTTTTTAGCTCACAGTGACAAGGTGAGCTTTTGTGATTGCACAGCGTCCGTCGTCCGTCCAAGCGTCCGTCTGTGCATCCTTAAACTTTTGCTTGTGACCACTCTAGAGGTCACATTTTTCATGGGGTCTTTATGAAAATTGGTCAGAATGTTCACCTTGATGATATCTAGGTCAAGTTCGAAACTGGGTCACATTCGGTCAAAAACTAGGTCAGTAGGTCTAAAAATAGAAAAACCTTGTGACCTTTCTAGAGGCTATATATTTCACAAGATCTTCATGAAAATTGGTCAGAATGATCACCTTAATGATATCTAGGTCAAATTCGAAACTGGGTCACATGCCCTCAAAAACTAGGTCAGTAGGTCAAATAATAGAAAAACCTTGTGACCTCTCTAAAGGCCATATTTTTCATGGGATCTGTATGAAAATTGGTCTGAATGTTCATCTTGATGATATCTAGGTCAGATTCGAAACTGGGTCAGGTGCGGTCAAAAACTAGGTCAGTAGGTCAAATAATAGAAAAACCTTGTGACCTGTGTAGAGGCCGTATTTTTCATGGGATCTTCATGAAAATTGGTCAGAATGTTCATCTTGATGATATCTAGATCATATTTGAAACTGGGTCACGTCCGATCCAAAGCTAGGTCAGTAGGTCAAATAATAGAAAAACCTTGTGACCTCTGTAGAGGCCGTATTTTTCATGGGATCTTCATGAAAATTGGTCAGAATGTTCATCTTGATGATATCTAGGCCAAATTTGAAACTGGGTCACGTGCGGTCCAAAACTAGGTCAGTAGGTCAAATAATAGAAAAACCTTGTGACTTCTGTAGAGGCCATATTTTTCATGGGATCTGCATGAAAACTGGTCAGAATGTTCATCTTGATGATATCTAGGTAAAGTTCGAAACTGGGTCAACTGCGGTCAAAAACTAGGTCAGTAGGTCTAAAAATAGAAAATCCTTGTGACCTCTCTAGAGGCCATATTTTTCAATGGATCTTCATGAAAATTGGTCAGAAACTGGGTCACGTGCCATCAAAAACTAGGTCAGTAGGTCAAATAATAGAAAAACTTTGTGAACTCTCTAGAGGTCATATTTTTCATGGGATCTGCATGAAAATTGGTCAGAATGTTCATCTTGATGATATCTAGATTAAGTTCGAAACTGGGTCACGTGTGGTCAAAAACTAGGTCAGTTGGTCAAATAATAGAAAAACATTGTGACCTCTGTAGAGGCCATCTTTTTCATGGGATCTGCATGAAAATTGGTCAGAATGTTCATCTTGATAATATCTAGGTCAAGTTTGAAACTGGGTCACATGCAGTCAAAAACTAGGTCAGTAGGTCAAATAATAGAAAAACCTTGTGACCACTCTAGAGGTCATATTTTTCATGGGATCTGTATGAAAGTTGGTCTGAATGTTCATCTTGATGATATCTAGGTCAAGTTTGAAACCGGGTCAACTGTGGTCAAAAACTAGGTCACTAGGTCTAAACATAGAAAAACCTTTTGACCTCTCTAGAGGCCATATTTTTCAATGGATCTTCATGAAAATTGGTGAGAATGTTCACCTTGATGATATCTAGGTCAAGTTCAAAACTAAGTCACGTGCGGTCAAAAACTAGGTCAGTAGGTCTAAAAATAGAAAAACCTTGTGACCTCTCTGGAGGCCATATTTTTCTTGAGATCTTCATGAAAATTGGTGAGAATGTTCACCTTGATGATATCTAGGTCAAATTCGAAACTGGGTCACATGCCCTCAAAAACTAGGTCAGTAGGTCAAATAATAGAAAAACCTTGTGACCTCTCTAAAGGCCATATTTTTCATGGGATCTGTATGAAAATTGGTCTGAATGTTCATCTTGATGATATCTAGGTCAGATTCGAAACTGGGTCACGTGCGGTCAAAAACTAGGTCAGTAGGTCAAATAATAGAAAAACCTTGTGACCTGTGTAGAGGCCGTATTTTTCATGGGATCTTCATGAAAATTGGTCAGAATGTTCATCTTGATGATATCTAGATCAAATTTGAAACTGGGTCACGTCCGATCCAAAGCTAGGTCAGTAGGTCAAATAATAGAAAAACCTTGTGACCTCTGTAGAGGCCGTATTTTTCATGGGATCTTCATGAAAATTGGTCAGAATGTTCATCTTGATGATATCTAGGCCAAATTTGAAACTGGGTCACGTGCGGTCCAAAACTAGGTCAGTAGGTCAAATAATAGAAAAACCTTGTGACTTCTGTAGAGGCCATATTTTTCATGGGATCTGCATGAAAACTGGTCAGAATGTTCATCTTGATGATATCTAGGTAAAGTTCGAAACTGGGTCAACTGCGGTCAAAAACTAGGTCAGTAGGTCTAAAAATAGAAAATCCTTGTGACCTCTCTAGAGGCCATATTTTTCAATGGATTTTCATGAAAATTGGTCAGAAACTGGGTCACGTGCCATCAAAAACTAGGTCAGTAGGTCAAATAATAGAAAAACCTTGTGAACTCTCTAGAGGTCATATTTTTCATGGGATCTGCATGAAAATTGGTCAGAATGTTCATCTTGATGATATCTAGATTAAGTTCGAAACTGGGTCACGTGTGGTCAAAAACTAGGTCAGTTGGTCAAATAATAGAAAAACATTGTGACCTCTGTAGAGGCCATCTTTTTCATGGGATCTGCATGAAAATTGGTCAGAATGTTCATCTTGATAATATCTAGGTCAAGTTTGAAACTGGGTCACATGCAGTCAAAAACTAGGTCAGTAGGTCAAATAATA
Organism: Mercenaria mercenaria; assembly: GCF_021730395.1. Taxonomy (NCBI): domain Eukaryota; kingdom Metazoa; phylum Mollusca; class Bivalvia; order Venerida; family Veneridae; genus Mercenaria; species Mercenaria mercenaria. Next base: position 68,204,638 of record NC_069375.1, read on the forward strand.
GAAAAACCTTGTGACCACTCTAGAGGTCATATTTTTCATGGGATCTGTATGAAAGTTGGTCTGAATGTTCATCTTGATGATATCTAGGTCAAGTTTGAAACCGGGTCAACTGTGGTCAAAAACTAGGTCACTAGGTCTAAACATAGAAAAACCTTTTGACCTCTCTAGAGGCCATATTTTTCAATGGATCTTCATGAAAATTGGTGAGAATGTTCACCTTGATGATATCTAGGTCAAGTTCAAAACTAAGTCACGTGCGGTCAAAAACTAGATCAGTAGGTCTAAAAATAGAAAAACCTTGTGACCTCTCTGGAGGCCATATTTTTCTTGAGATCTTCATGAAAATTGGTGAGAATGTTCACCTTGATGATATCTAGGTCAGGGTTAAAAACTGGGTCACATGCCTTCAAAAACTAGGTCATTATGTCAAATAATAGAAATACCTTGTGACCTCTCTAGAGGCCATATTTTTCAATGGATCTTCATGAAAATTGGTCAGAATAAACGACGTCATACTCAGTTCATGTGGGGACAGGTGACCGATTCAGGACCATCATGGTCCTCTTGTTAATGTATATACTTGCGTCTGAAAAAGTTCATTTTCAATGTATACACTTGCATCAGGAAAAACTTATCTTCCATGTATATTTTTGCGTCAGGTTGAGAAAGAGAAGTATGAACTTGGTGTGAAATGGTTGCGTGAAATCCTCTACCAGACAAAGTTTCCTGCGGATAGACTTAAGGTCGTGGCGAAGCGAATGAACAATGACATCAGCAAATATAAACGAAAAGGGATCGCAGTTCTTAAAGCTCTCTTTCGGAGTATTGTGTTCTCGCCAGGTGAGTAACATACTTTTCATATTCAAACACAGTGGTCTCCCCTTACAGTAACTGACGTCTCAAAAATAAACAGAAGTTGATAAAATGATTATTTTATCATTTGCATTTAGATTGTTATTGACATTGTTTCGGGTATAGCAGAACTTCATTCACTCGAACTAAACTAGACAAGCAAAATTTATTTGAGTTATTGGTAGTTATTTTGTTGTAACCTGACAATGTGTTTGAGCAAAAGGTCACAGGTTTTTGAATTATCCGTGTTAGAGTGATCTAAGTTCGAATGTATTTCCAAGAGAAATAAGGCTTTTACACTTAATAACATGCAAAAATTAATTTACTATAAAGATATGGTCAGACTTACTCGAGAAACCATGTCTATTAAGAGACCACTTGCGTTAAGGATGAAGGATACATTGTTCCCAGGGTAGATATAATTTTATTAACTGTAGCAATTCATAATTAATGTAATTGAATGTTTTAGCTTCTAAAATGTCGTGTTTATTAGTTTATGTCCCTTCAGGTAAATATTTTTACAGGTTTGAAATGCAGGACCCTTTAAAGGTAAAAACAAAGAAAAATATCAAACAGGGAGTGCCACGCACCAAAAGTGCAGCCTCCTCAAAAAACCCCAGCACGCAAACGCGTGCACCACACACACACTCAAAGCTTACACATCAGGACAAAACGAACAACACACACACACACACTTAAAGCCAACACATAAGGACAAGACGAACAATAAGCATACACACACGCGCGCACACAAAGTCAACACACAAGGACAAAATGAACAAACAAAGGAACAATCATATTGAAAGAGGAAGGAAAATGTGGATGTTAAACTCTTTCCAGCTAATTTTAGTTTTGCTCTTAATTATCCATAGAAGTTTGAATTGCTGATAATATATGCATTAGCTTTCTCATGTAACCAGAAAATGTATGATTTATTGGGCTCATGTTTCCCTGGTAATGCAGTTTCTCTCATTTTTTAACAACTATATTTTACAAAGGGTTTTTCGATGGCTTCATTGTCATTTTTCTTATGACATAAATAAGACATTATTGTTAAGATATGAGCGGAATATTAAACGCTTTTAGATTGTATCTTATTGTATCTTGAAGTAGTATGTTACCATGGCAACAAGGATGTTTAAAATATCTTACAACTTGCTTTTTTTCTTGCTTTCTTTTAAAAAAAAGTATTAAATAAATTTATCTCTCCTGTTTTATGTAGCTTCAGAACATCTTATTTTTGAAGTAGGTAATGTATTTGTTTTATTTTCATATTAAAGCTTGAAATAATCACAGCAATACTACTGGACAGACTTCTTTATAGAAAAATCATGTGTGCTTACAGTTTAAACATTCTCACAAACCTTTTTAGCTCACCTGAGCCAAAGGTTCATGGTGAGCTTTTGTGACCGCTCAATGTTCGTTGTCTGTCAGGTGTCTGTCAACATTTTGTGAAAAAATCTTTTTGAAAACCACTGGGAAGAATTACACCAAACTTCTCAGGAATGATCCTTGGGTGGCCCCCTTTCAAAATTGTTCAAAGAATTAATATTCCTTGCAGAACTCTGAAAAACTTTCAAAAATATTCTTGTCCAAAACCGTAAGGCATAGAGCCTTGATATTTGGCATATGACATCATCTTATGATCCTGTTTGGAGATTGTTCAAATTTTGCCCCTAGGGTGATAAACATTTATTACCATATCTTAATGAAACTTGTTCAGAATGGTAATCTTGATGATTCTATAGGTCAAGTTCGAATTTTGGTCAGGTAGGGTTAAAAACTAGGTCACTAGGTCAGATCAAAGGAAAAGCTTGTTAACCATCCAGAGGTCACATTTTTGACTGTATCTTCATGAAACGTAGTCAGAATGTTAGTCTTTATGATCTTTAGGTCAAGTTCGAATCTGGGTCATGTGGAGTCAAAAACTAGGTCACTGGGTCAAATCAAAGGAAAAGCTAGTTTACACTTTTAGAGACCACATTTATGACCATATCTTAATGAAACTTGGTCAGAATGTTATTCTTGATGATCTTTAAGTCAATAGGTCAGGTAAGCGATACAGGGCCTTCATGGCCCTCTTGTTTGTTCTTTCAGACTGTAACCATCAAGTAAACAGCATGTTGAGACAGAATAGATTCTTGGAAAATTTGCTCAAAACTCTGGAATCTGACCCTAAACAGGTATTTCAGAATTTCTTAATTTAATTTAAAATGTTATATTGGAGTGTCTCCAGATTTGAGTCAATTTTTTATGCCCCCAAAGGGAGGCATATAGTTTTTGAACCGTCTGTCGGTCTGTCAGTCTGTCCGCAATTTTCGTTTCTGGTCCATATCTTTGTCATCCATGGATGGATTTTCAAATAACTTGGCATGAATGTGTACCACAGTAAGACGACATGTCGTGCGCAAGACCCAGGTCCGTAGCTCAAAGGTCAAGGTCACACTTAGACGTTAAAGGTCATTTTTCATGATAGTGCATTCGTGTCTGGTCCATATCTTTGTCATCCATGGATGGATTTTCAAATAACTTAGCATGAATGTGTACCACAGTAAGACGACGTGTCGCGCGCAAGACCCAGGTCCGTAGCTCAAACGTCAAGGTCACACTTAGACGTTAAAGGTCATTTTTCATGATAGTGCATTCGTGTCCGGTCCATATCTTTGTCATCCATGGACGGATTTTCAAATAACTTGGCATGAATGTGTACCACAGTAAGACGATGTGTCGCGCGCAAGACCCAGGTCCGTAGCTCAAAGGTCAAGGTCACACTTAGACGTTAAAGGTCATATTTCATGATAGTGCATTGATGGGCGTGTCCGGTCCATATCTTTGTCATTCATGCATGGATTTTAAAATTATTGGGCATGAATGTGTACCACAGTAAGACGACGTGTCGCACGCAAGACCCAGGTGCGTAGGTCAAAGGTCCTAAACTCTAACATCGGCCATAACTATTCATTCAAAGTGCCATCGGGGGCATGTGTCATCCTATGGAGACAGCTCTTGTTTGAAATCTGGGATTCTTTTTCATGTGTTAGTACAGTTACACCTATTGTTCAAGACCACGATGAGCTTATTATCATTATTCTCAGGTTATTGAGAGTTTCGAGATAATAAGGGCCTGAAAACAATTCTTGGGTTATCCAGAGTTTCAAAAATAGAAAATATAAGGATAACAGTCTGAGACCATGCGATTTTTAGGTGAGCTTTTGTGATCGCCAGCGTCCTTGCGTCCGTCCGTAAACTTTTGCTTGTGACAACTCTAGAGGTCACATTTTTCATGGGAACTTTATGAAATTTGGTCAGAATGTTCATCTTAATGATATCTAGGTCAAGTTCGAAACTGGGTCATGTGCGGTCCAAAACTAGGTCAGTATGTCTAAAAATAGAAAAACCTTGTGACCTCTCTAGAGGCCATACTTTTCAATGGATCTTCATGAAAGTTTGTCAGAATGTTAACCTTGATGATATCTAGGTCAGTTTGAAACTGGGTCACGTGCCTTCAAAAACTAGGTCAGTAGGTCAAATAATAAAAAAACCTTGTGACCTCTCTAGAGGCAGTATTTTTCATGGGATCTGTATGAAAATTGGTCTGTTTGTTCATCTTGATGATATCTAGGTCAAGTTCGAAACTAGGTCAACTGCGGTCAAAAACTAGGTCAGTAGGTCAAATAATTAAAAAAACCTTGTGACCTCTCTAGAGGCTATATTTTTCATGGGATCTGTATGAAAGTTGGTCTGAATGTTTATCTTGATGATATCTAGGTCAAGTTCGAAACTGGGTCAACTGAGATCAAAAACTAGTTCAGTATGTCTAAAAATAGAAAAACCTTGTGACCTCTCTAGAGGCCATACTTTTGAATGGATCTTCATGAAAATTGGTCTGAATGTTTACCTTAATGATATCTAGGTCAAGTTCGAAACTGGGTCACGTGTCATCAATAACTAGGTCAGGAGGTCAAATAATAAAAAAAACCTTGTGACCTCTCTAGAGGCCATCTGTATGAAAGTTGGTCTGAATGTTCATCTTGGTGATATCTAGGTCAAGTTCGAACTGGGTCAGCTGTAGTCAAAAACTAGGTCAGTATGTCTAAAAATAGAAAAACCTTGTGACCTCTCTAGAGGCCATACTTTCGAATGAATCTTCATGAAAATTGGTCAGAATGTTCACCTTGATGATATCTAGATCAAGTTTGAAACTGGGTCACATGCCGTCAATAACTAGGTCAGTAGGTCAAATAATAAAAAACCTTGTGACCTCTCTAGAGGCCATATTTTTCATGGGATCTGTATGAAAGTTGGTCTGAATGTTCATCTTGATGATATCTAGGTCAAGTTCGAAACTGGGTCAGCTGCGATTAAAAACTAGGTCAGTAGGTCTAAAAATTAAAAAACCTTGTGACCTCTCTAGAGGCCATACTTTTGAATGGATCTTCATGAAAATTGGTCAGAATGTTCACCTTGATATCTATGTCAGATTTGAAACTTGGTCTCGTGCCGTCAATAACTAGGTCAGTAGGTTAAATAATAAAAAACCTTGTGACCTCTCTTGAGGCCATATTTTCCAATGGATCTTCATGAAAATAGGTCAGAATTTTTATCTTGATGATATCTAGTTCAGGTTCAAAACAGGGTCACATGAGCTCAAAAACTAGGACACTATGTCAAATAATAGAAAAAACAACGTCATACTCAGTTCAAAACTGGGTCATGTGGGGACAGGTGAGCGATTCAGGACCATCATGGTCCTCTTGTTCACTGTTGTGAATATAATACTAAGTCCTTTTGGACAAATACATAGCAGATATAATCTATATTTGGATGAGATAAATGCTGAGTCTCGAAAACTGGTTGTTACTGGTGTGCACGAGTATACTGTCACCTACAAACAGATGCTGTATATACACGGGCAGAAATCCATATTACTCTTTAAGGCATTTTAAGAGCTGTCCTATGAAATATGAAAAATTATGGACTTCCTGTGTTGGAATACAGTACGAAAAAAATACTGCTTTTCGGGACTTTATGAACTGCATATAACCGGAAAACAATAAAAACTAGAGTGGTGGAACCTATGCTCGCGGTATTCCTGTGCTCGCGGTATTTCAATAAATACGCTCTCTGCAGAAGCACAGATAAAAATATTTCATCATACTAAGTTCAACACCGACCATTTGTGAAATGCCTTTACAACAAACATAGCGATAGCCGCGCGTGCCGCTCACGTGACGTATACAGCAACCGATACATTTTACGCAATCTGTTTTCGTCGCACAAATCTCAGACAAATACGTCAAAATCACCCAGCTAAAGTTAGTCTTTTAGAAATCATGTATTGAATTCAGATATAAGATACATTTAAGAGCAATATGTGATAAATGTGATGCCTGGCTACACTACGAGTGCCTGTCGAACCATGAAAAGATCGTTGTTGATCATAGTATTTTGACGAAGTCCAAATGGCTCTAGCTGAAATGTAGGGAGGAGTAATTATCCTACACACCAAAGAAGTGTAGGAAACATTAGTGAGTTAATCACTGTCGTTGTTTGAATCATTAATTCTTGAACATTCTGTTTTTATATTACATTATTATACGTTTTTAAGCTTTGTTCTAATAGTGATTCCATTTCTGTAAGAGAAATATACACATAGAGGCACATACTAAATTTTATCCTCATTTCTTTTGTTTTTCACATAATAATAATAAATGAGTAATATTCCAAATATTATACTCGCATATGCTTGATTGTTCATTTTTAGCCTGCTGAAATTTTGTTTCATTCTTAGTTTGATAGATATATCATACCGCCAGCACAGGTTCCCTTCAGGGCGACATTTCACATTTTCACGTATGCCGTGTCGATAGCTCACAAGACGACTATGTCATGTGATGACGCACATCAACAATATGTTTCGATAAAAGGAGGATAACTTTATGTTTTTGCATAGGCAAATCGAAATAATAATCTTTTCTTGCTTCTTAAAAGGATAATATATTTACAAAATACCGCGAGCATAGGTTCCACCACTCTACTGTTAATGTCATTTAGTAGGAAACAAAAAATATCCATTGGTTGCATTTTTCGGGTGTGAAATTGAAGGAACCAGGCTGTACTTCTTTGTCATACTCTTATAATATACAGTCTTCTGATATTGAATTAAGATTTATCATATTTTATAAAATTTATTGTTACAGTAGAGATGGTACCTGAAAATTCAAATTGCATCTGATATTACTTTCTGTTGAAAACTTAGTACAGGAGTACCTCAATTATGTATTGGTTTAACTTTCATACTTCATTTTTCATGCTGAAAGACAATATTTAATCCGAAAAATTCGGTCCTACTTGGAAAAGTGAAGCTAGTGACAGATAACTCTTCTAGGACTATTTAGTTATCTGAACAAAGTATGCATAGATTCGGCTGTGTTTCCCAAAAATATAGTTTACTTTAAGATCTATGAATAATCATTCAAACACAAAAGTTGAGCATTATCTTTCATTTTCAAACAAACTAATTCAAAGACATTTATTTATTACTGCTGATAATTTACAGGTATGGTGTGATCGTAGGAAAAATATAAATAGACTATATGAATTTAACGACATCAAATCCCACCACATTTTACAAGATTCGTTTGCCAAGAATAACCAAGGCCTCAAAATGTATGATTTAAAAACAGAGCGATAATAAAATGTTTATCGCATAGTGCGGCAGTTTTCCTTTGATCTTTGCAGTATGTTAAACATGGTAACACACATTAATACTACAAAATCTGTGCTGATATTTTACAAAACTGTTACGATATATATCAACACAGAAATCTCTATAGAGTTTCATTAGAAAAAAACTGTTGCGATATATATCAGCACAGTAAAACTGTTCCGATATATATCACAACACTTCTTCTCTATTGAGGTCCTATCAAGGGAGTATAATTTTTTCCTTTCAAAGAAAAGATGATTTTAGCTCCAATTTACAGTTCACAGAGAAAGAATTGTCACAAACACCTACATTTATAAAGTAAAAGAATAAATAAACTAGAATATTTCAAAAACTTGATAGTTATTGCCAAATTCAGAAATACATGAAATATATGAAATTCTGAGATTTCTCAAATGTTTCTTTTTCTTTGATTTTTTTACAAACAAAACAACAAGTTTTACAATATGTCTGGCCAATGACTGAAATGCAAAGATTTAAAACCAATGCAGAAATCTGTTGGGTACTTTTATCTGGGGAACAATTTTTCCTAAAACAGAAGTTTTGTGTTTCAGTCAGCGAGGCGCAGAAAGGGAATCAAAAGAGTAAAAATAGTAATAAACAAATTTAAATGAAAATAATATATAAATTTTAATGATAAACTATGCGATAAAACAGTTATAATATGTAATGCTTGTGTGTTACCAGGATATATCAGAGCTAGGGGTACATCTCGGTATTTTTCTCTTCACATATCTGTCTCGGCCTACCGGCCTTGACGATATGTGCAGAGAAAAAAACCCTCGATGTACCCCTAACTCTGATATATCCTGGTAACACACTCTCACACATACTATAACTATTACATATTCTTTCTGATGGTCACACCAAAACCATACCAAAATCTTTGCCGAAAGAAGTTATTTCACTTTTTGTGACACGCGCCTTGTGTTTACACATGTACCTAATTAGCATATTGGCCGAGGTGTGCAGAATCGTATTTACCTTGCAGAATCTGCCGTTACAGAAACTTCTGGTAATATAATGCAGGTGTTCTTTAGTATAAATAAAATAGTTGTGTTAGATAAAAAGAAAGGACAATCACCTTTCTTTAGCTATTCCATCAAAACACCTAAGCCGATGTCACTGTCAAAAGTTTCTGTATTTACTGCATGGTGCTATGTTAAAATACTGCTAGACTAAGTATGAGTTAAGCGGTATGCACTTCAGTTTAGCACTTGATTTGTTGTTGTTGTCATTGAATACGTAACCTTAGGTACCATCTCTATTTACTGTTTTCCATTTTAAAGATTGTGCTCATAAACAAGACATGCTAGATCCCATTTCAGAATGTGACACATTAGCATATTAGTAATTAATACTGTAAAAACATTTGGTATCATGGTGAAAAAATTTCATGGTTTTGGCAAAAATGTTTTTTTATTTTGAATATGGATTCACAGGTTTCAACTTTTGAACATAAAATTAGTGGAAATTTTACTTGTTTATTGAGATTTTATGTCACTGATTGACTCACGGTCTTCACCAAATATTAATCATTTCTTAGTAAACATTATTTTACAAAATGGTGTCATAATTATGTCTCCCACCACACAGTGGTGTGGGAGACATATTGATTTACTCCAGTCTGTGTGTGTTTGTCTGTCACAAAGCTTGTCCGCACTCTAAGTCGAACATTTCTCATCCAATTTTCACCAAACTTGAACAAAATGTGTTTGACCATAAGACCTCAGCCAAGTTCGATAACTAGCCAAATCGGTCAAGGCGTCTTGGAGTTATGGCCCTTGAATTACCAAAAATCGGTCTTTTTACTCTTGTCCGCACTCTAACTCGAATATTTCTCATCCAGTCTTCACCAAACTTAAACAAAATGTGTTTGACCATGAGACCTCGGCCATGTTTGATAACTAGCCAAATCGGTCCAGGCATTTTGGAGTTATGGCCCTTGAATTATCGAAAAATTGGCCTTTTTACTCGTGTCCGCACTCTTAATCAAACATTTCTCATGCGATCTTCACCAAACTTGAACAAAATATGTTTGACCATGAGACCTCGGCCAAGTTCAATAACTAGCCAAATCGGTCTAGGCATTTTGGAGTTACGGCCCATGAATTATCGAAAAATCAGCCTTTTTACTCTTGTCCGCGCTCTAAGTCAAACATTTCTCATCCGATCTTCACCAAACTTGAACAAAATGTGTTTGACCATGAGACCTCGGCCAAGTTCGATAACTAGCCAAATCGGTCCAGGCATTTTAGAGTTACGGCCCTTGAATTACCGAAAAAATCCGTCTGTTTACTCTTGTCCACTCTCTAAGTCGAACATTTCTCATCCGATCTTCACCAAACTTGAACAAAATGTGTTTGGCCATAAGACCTTACCCAAGTTTGATAACTAGCCAAATCCGCCCAGGCACTTTTGATTTATGGCCCTTGGATTACTGATTGGATCCACTCATCCAGACCATCTAATTGGATCCACTCGTCTAAAAACGTCTAGAGAAACTAACATTTTTCAGAGGGGCAGTTGTGGGAGACATGCGCTTTTCTCAAAAGCATCTCTAGTATTATTTATTATTTTTCTCAACATTTTTGAGAAAATATCTGAAATTATGAGAAAAGCTACTTTTATCTTCATTATTTTCTAAATTAGGTTGAAGAAAAAATGGAGGAAGTTCGTAGATTACTTACCAGTCCAGATAATTTAACCGTCCACATGTCCGTAGATGTTGAAAAGTTGTCAGCAGATGGCTACAAACCAGCCAGTGTTTGGTCCACTCTGGTGCCAGACAGAAATATCTCCCAGAAAAGGTGGGTGAAATGTATTAAGAATGAAAGTCCTGAATTTCTCACTTTTCTAATCAGTAATAATATTGTCAAGTGGTGCAGTTTAGGATTTAAGAGGGCAAATAACTCTTTTTCAATACTGGTGACTTTGATTGCATATCTTTTTAGCTAACCTGTCACATGGTGACAAGATGAGCTTTTGTGACCACCCTTTGTCCGTCGTCTGTGCGTCCGAGTCCATGAAGGTATAGGTAAATTCTATTCATTCCGTAGTGTTTATTGGGTACTTTTTGTCGCTTATTGGGTACTTTTTAACAAAAGAAATACCAAATAAAGGTCCATCTGTGGGAATGTCCGTAAACTTTTGCTTGTGACCACTCTAGAGGTCACATTTTTCATGGGATATTTATGAAAGTTGGTCAGAATGTTTATCTTGATGATATCTAGGTCAAGTTCGAAACTGGGTCACGTGCGGTCCAAAACTAGGTCAGTAGGTCTAAAAATAGAAAACTTTGTGACCTCCCTAGAGGCCATATTTTTCAATGGATCTTCATGAAAATTGGTCAGAATGTTCATCTTGATGATGATATCTAGGTCAAGTTTGAAACTGGGTCACGTGAGGTCTAAAACTAGGTCAATAGGTCTAAAAATAGAAAATCCTTGTGACCTCCCTAGAGGTCATATTTTTCAATGGATCTTCATGAAAATTGGTCAGATTGTTTACCTTGATGATATTCTAGGTCAAGTTCGAAACTGGGTCACGTGCCATCAAAAACTAGGTCAGTAGGACTAAAAATAGAAAAACCTTGTGACCTCTCTAGAGGCCATATATTTCACAAGATCATCATGAAAATTGGTCTGAATGTTCACCTTGATGATATCTAGGTCAGGTTCGAAAGTTGGTCACATGCGATCAAAAACTAGGTAATTAGGTCTAAAAATAGAAAAACCTTGTGACCTCTCTAGAGGCCATATTTTTCAATGGATCTTCATGAAAATTGGTCAGAATGTTTACCTTGATGATATCTAGGTCAAGTTCGAAAGTGGGTCACGTGCGCATGGCGTCCGTCTATCCGTGCGTGTGTGCGTCTGTCCGTAAACTTTTGTTTGTGACCACTCTAGAGGTCACATTTTTCTTTGGATCTTTATGAAAGTTAGTCAGATTGTTCACCTTGATGATATCTAGGTCAAGTTCGAAACGGGGTTACGTGCAGTCAAAAACTAGATCAGAAGGTGTAAAAATAGAAAAACGTTGTTACCTCCCTAGAGGCCATTTTTTTCAATGGATCTTCATGAAAATTGGTCACAATGTTCAACTTGATAATATCTAGGTCAAGTTCGAAACTGGGTCACATGCGGCCCAAAACTAGGTCAGTAGGTCTAAAAGTAGAAAATCCTTGTGACCTCCCTAGAGGTCATATTTTTCAATGGATCTTCATGAAAATTGGTCAGAATGTTCACCTTGATGATATCTATATCAAATTTGAAACTGGGTCACATGCGGTCCAAAACTAGGTCAGAAGGTCTAAAAATAGAAAAACCTTGTGACCTCTCTAGAGGCTATATTTTTCAATGGATCTTCATGAAAATTGGTCAGAATGTTCACCTTGATGATATCTAGGTGAATTTCGAAATTTGGTCATGTGCCTTCAAAAACTAGGTCATTAGGTCAAATAATAGAAAAACCTTGTGACCTCTCTAGAGGCCATAATTTTCATGAGGTCTTCATGAAAATTGGTGAGAATGTTCATCTTGATGATATCTAGATCAAGTTTGAAACTTGGTCACGTGCCTTCAAAAACTAGGTCATTAGGTCAGATAATAGAAAAACCTTGCGACCTCTCTAGAGGCCATATTTTTCAATGGATCTTCATGAAAATTGGTCAGAATTTTTATCTCGATGATATATAGGTCAAGTTCAGAACTGGGTCACATGAGCTCAAAAACTAGGTCACTATGTCAAACAATAGAAAAAACGACATCATACAGTTCAAAACTGGGTCATGTGGGGACAGGTGAGCGATTCAGGACCATGATGGTCCTCTTGTTTATCTAAATGAATACACCTTAGCAGCTTCTAATGAGATTGGTTTGAAACGTTATTTATGTCTTCCATTGTAAGAAATAGTCATATTAGATAACTCTTGATTAAACATTTATCGATATAAATACTTTACTAATATATTGTTATATAGGCTTGTATTTTGTATCTTCTACATGAATATACCAATGCATGATTGCCTCCCCTGATTTTAATAAAAATGGATATATCTAGATAAATATTTATAGAACTCATTTGAAATTTCATTATTGTCTTTAGTTGGACTGAGGCAATCAGCATAGATAGTATGGACTCATTTTATGTCAAATTACCTCACTTTGTTTCAAATTAAAATGGGTGTATCTCATTTGTGCCATCAGATGGACTTGGACAATCAGGGTAGATAACTTTTGACTGAATTTATGAAAAATTACCTCCCTTCTTTTTATGTAAACGAATATATCACAGCAGCTTCTAATGAGATTGGTTTTAAATGTTATTTAAGTCTTCCAGGGTAAGGAATAGTCATGATAGTACAAAAATGCAGCATTTGAGCCTAGGACCCTCAAACTTGGTATGTAAATTGGCTCTGACTAGGTCAAAATGGACTGTTACAAGAAAATGTTTATCCTGATTATATTAATGTGTATGCCTTTGTGCTCTGTGTCAAAACTTGATCATATCATTTTGAGGAATGATACTCAGGTTAGCGATACTGGGCCATCATGACCCTCTTATTTTTAGCTCAATGTCCGTCATGCGTCGTCCGTCGTGTGTCCATCAACATTTTCTAAAAATATCTTCTTCTTGAAAACCACTGGGCAGAATTACACCAAACTTTACAGAGATGATCCTTGGGTGGTCCCCTTTCAAAATTTGTTCAAAGAAATTAATTCCATGCAGAACTCTGGTTGCCATGGCAACCGAAAGTAAAAACTTTAAAAATCTTCTTATCCAAAACCGCAAGACATAGAGCTTTGATATTTGGCATATGAAATCATCTTATGGTCTTTTATCAAGATTGTTCAAATTGTGCCCAAGGGATGAAAAGAGGTGCCGCCCTGGGGGTCACAAGTTTTACATAGACTTATATAGGAAAAAACTTTAAAAAATCTTCTTGTCTAAAACCACAAGACCTACAACTTTGATATTTGGTATGTAGCATTGCCTTATGGTCCTCTACCAAAAATGTTCAAATTATTACCCTGGGGTGAAAAGAGGCCCCACCCGTTGGGCCTCAAGTTTTAGATAGACTTGTATAGGAAAAATCTTCTTGTCTGAAACTACAAGACCTAAGCCTATGATATTTTGTATGTAGCATTGCCTTGTGGTTCTCTTTGAAGATTGTTCAAATTGTGCCCCAGGGGTGAAAAGGGGCCCCGCATAGGGGGTCCCAAGTTTTACATAGACAAACTTTAAAAGTCTTCTTGTCTGAAACTGCAAGGCCTAGGCTTTTGATATTTGGTGTGTTGCATTGCCTTGAACTTTAAAAGTCTTCTTGTCTGAAACTGCAAGGCCTAGGCTTTTGATATTTGGTGTGTTGCATTGCCTTGAACTTTAAAAGTCTTCTTGTCTGAAACTGCAAGGCCTAGGCATTTGATATTTGGTGCGTTGCATTGCCTTGTGGTCCTCTACCAAAATTGTTCAAATTATTACCCTGGGTTGAAAAGAGGCCCTGTCCCAGGGGTCCCAAGTTTAACATAGACTTACATAGGGAAAAAAATCTTTTTATCTGAAAGTTCAAGGCCTATTTCTTTGATATTTGGTATATATCATCGCCTAGTGGACCTTTTACAGGATTGTTCAAATTATGCCCCTGGGGTTATAAGAGACCCCGCCATGGTGGTCACTTGTTATATGAGTTATATAGGAAAAAATACTTCAAATATTATCAGATCATATTTCCTAGACTGTTTAATTATATTTACCTGATGTACCCAAGTGATTACATGTCACCTTACTGTGACCTTGACCTACTGACCTACTTTCTTGTTTTTTGAGATACAGCCTTGAAATTTGGATGACATGTACAGTTTTGCATACCGATCTTAAAACTGACTTTCAGTTACCATGAATGACCTACCAACCTACTTTCTAATATTTTAGCATCACTTTGCCATTTAAAACATGTGGCTCATATTAATCAGGTGAGCTATTTAGGGTCAACATGACCCTCTTGTATTAGATGATTGTCCTTCAAATTCTGTTGTTATACAAGCCTAGCTCTTTGATGCACAAGCTTGTGTTTAAAAACAGATATATTGGAAGCTCTTTAGTGGCGCAGGCTTGTGTGAATAAATCAACAAAGATTCTTTAAGTGATGCAATTAAAAGCTCTATCAAAGCCTGTGTTTATCAATCAGCATTATGACTATAGTGATGCAAAACCTTTGTTTTTATACCAACTTAAGCTCTATAAATTGCAAACCTTTGTTTATTAATCAATATTAACTTTTTAAGGACACAGTTCTGTGTTTATAAATCAGTATATGCCCTTTAGTGACGCAAGCCCATGTTAACAAATCAGTATGTTAAGCTCTTTAATGACACAAACCTGCATTTTTTTCAGTATTAGATTGTTAACAACACAACTCTATGTTTAAATGAGATCAGCTCTTTAATGATATACATGTAAGCCTGTAAATGAAACTGTATTCTCTCCCTTGAATTTAAAATGTGTTTGTTATATTACAGTAACTGTGTAATGAAGAAGACATATGAGTATGTGATACCACTGTCAGAGTGTAAACACAAGTCTGTCATTGTTGGTGTGGGATCTGTGGAGTCCTCTTTCCTTATACAGGTGAACATGCTTTAAACTATACAAAGGCCTTTTTTCTAAAAAATTGCGAACAGGCCCTAGCCTTCTTGACTTGTGAAAAACAAGCAAGATTTCTTTTTCTTTCGTTTTGTTTTCACAAGAATTATAAAGTAAAATGAACAGTATTGACTTGATTTGTGAAGAACAATTTTACATTAAGGATTCAAATATTTTTTCATAAGAGTTATTTTGCATGGGAATTTCCTTTGGATTTGGATTCATGCAGATGCTGTGCAGCAGCGTTTTATGTTTTGAATCTCTTTATGAATTGTGTAATGAATTTGTCTTTTAAATGACTTTTTTTCTGTTGTATGAATGACTTAAATTTGATGGCAGGTAGTCTCCATGCCAGTGTTAGCTGCCAGAAAAAGCCTGCTATATTAGTGTGGCCATGTAATATTACTCCGTGAAAATTGACTTGAGAGGATAAAACCTGGTACACAGAATCGGAATGGAATATAAGAAGATGTAGATTTATGTAATATTTTTAAGCTCATCAGATTTTTTGAAGAAAAAAAATGATGAGTTTTTGTCATAACTTGATCGGCGGTGGCGTTGCCTGGTTAAGTTTTATGTTTAGGTCAGCTTTTCTCCTAAACTAGCAAAGCTATTGCTTTAAAACTTGCAACACTTGTTCACCATCATTAGCTGAGTCTCTGCAGCAAAAAGCATAACTCTATCCTGCAGCTTTTTGCAAGAACTATGACTATGATGTTTTGCATTTAGGTCAACTTTTCTCCTTAACAGTCAAAGCTATTGCTTTAAAACTAAAGCAGCTGTTCACCATTAAAAACTGACTCTGCACTTCAAATACCGTAACTCTTCATTGCTTTTTGCAAGAATTATGGTCCTTTTTGGACTTAGAAAATATGAGATTTCTTGTTTAAGTTTTGTGTTTAGGTCAGCTTTTCTACTAAATTGTCAAAGCTATTGCTTTAAAACTTTCAACACTTGTCCACCATCAAAAGCTGATTCTGTACTACAAGAAACACAACTCCATCCTGCTTTTAGCAAGAATTATAGCTCCTTTTGGACTTAGAAAATATCATAAAAACAAAATGAGTAGACAATATTTCTGTTATACAGAGACAAAAAATCAGATGAGCGTCTGCACCCACAAGGCTGTGCTCTTGTTAATTCTTATTAAATTGTAAAGTAGCAGTTTATCCAATTTCTGCCTCTGTTGTATAGTGCAAAAAAAAAACCTTTTGAGGTACCTACAACATTGTAGTATTTCAAAACATGTTCACAAAATAACCGAGGGGCCTCCATGACCGAGTGGTTAAGGTCGCTGACTTAAAATCACCTGCCCCTCATCGATGTAGGTTAGAGCCTCACTCGGGGCGTTGAATTCTTCATGTGAGGAAGCCATCCAGCTGGCTTACGTAAGGTTTGTGGTTATACCCAGGTGCCTGCTCGTGATGAAATAATGTACGGAGGAGCCCCTGGGGTCTTCCTCTACCATTAAAGCTGGAAAGTCGCCATATGACCTATCATGTGTCGGTGCACGTTAAATCCAACAAAATAAATAAATAAAATAACCGGTAAATAGCCATGATAGTAAATAACTTTTATAATGAAGCAGGTAGGCTTAAAAATTTTTATTAAATCAGTGATCTTTGTTTGGGAGTCAATAAATGACCCCTGCTGACTAATGGGTCAGGATCAAAGAAAGGTCACAGTGACCTTGAAACTGAAAATGATTGCCAATCAATATCTGAATCATTCTTGAAACTATAGCATTCAGACTTAGAATGTTTTCCTGTGGTCATTAGCTGGCTGATATTATTTTGGGAGTCGGTGTTCTAAAGTCAAAATCACAAGGACCCCCAAAGCTGAAACAATTACTGGTTTATAAGTGAAAATTATATACCCGGTTTTGTCCTAAAGGCCATAATGGCAGACATAAGTGTTTTACAAACATTTCTCATTGTTGACACCTTTAGGATCTTGATGAGACTTGTTTAACAGACACCAGAATTGTATTCTTTTTTAGAAGCAGCATATTAAAAATTGTGGTGAAATCACAGAATGTTCTATAGAAGAGGACACATAGGAATGTAAACTGAAATCTTAGTAGCTCCTGTTCCAAATGTATTAATTAGTGGGGAAAAAACTTGAAAATTTATCATACACTTTTTTCAGGCTGCAGAATGTGTAAAATCTAGCCTTGACCCGGATCTTGCAGCTGTTATGGTATTCATACAGTACCTTACTCAGCTGGAAGGGCCGATGTGGAGACAGATCCGAGGACTAGGTCTCTCTTATAATTACAGGTATATTGTGACATTGTAATGCACTAATAAATAGCACAGGGTTTTTGCCTTAACTTACTGGCATAACTAAATTTGTATTAGCAGAAGGTTAATCGCATAACTAAACTTACAGTGGCATAAGATAAATGGCCTAGCTACAACAGCAGCTACTATATTTTCTGAGGTTATAGGCATGACAAATCCTCTATTGGCACACAGTTATTGACTTGACTAAACATATATTGGCACAAAGTTATTGACTTGACAAAACTTATATTGGCACAAAACCTATATTGGCACAAGGTTATCTTGGCACATTATTGACTTGACAGAACCTATTTTGGCACAAAGTTATTGATGACAAAATCTATCTTGGTACAAAGTTATTGACTTGACAAAACCTATCTTGGCACAAAGTTATTGACTTGACAAAATCTATCTTGGCTCAAAGTTATTGACTTGTCAAAATCTGTCTTGGCACAAAGTTATTGACTTGACAAAACCTATCTTGGCACAATGTTATTGACTTGACAAAACCTATCTTGGCACAAAATTAATGAGTTGACAAAATCTATCTTGGCACAAAGTTATTGACTTGACAAAATCTATCTTGGCACAAAGTTATTGTCTTGACAAAATCTATATTGGCACAAAGTTATTGACTGAAGCTTTATTAACATGAAGTTATTTGAATAACCAAACCTGTATTGGAACAGAGCTACTGACATTGCATTTGGCATTCTGATGGACTCAGTAAGTAACTGTATAATAACTCAAGACTATTAATTCAGAGAGCGAAGGCATTTGTCCTAAACCTTTGGGTAATGCGGAGAATTCATTTGTTACTTGCAAAGGGTAAGTCATTTTACTTGTAGAGAGTAAGTCTGTTCTGGTACAGAACAAAAAAAATGTATCAGGTTAAATGATAACTGTTAAAAAACAGTGTTTTGAACCTCCAATTAAGAGAAACAAAATTCATTTCAGTTAAATAAAACTTGGGTTATGTAAGGTGGGACTGGGGTATGATCATGACTGTCATTGTTTTCTATATTTCAGTGCATTAACTGCACTGGGGAAATGCTGGGTCATATATGCAATATTGGGGTACAGTTGTCACTTGTTCTATATTTCACTAAATTAGTCATACTCTGATACTAGGGTTATGCACATGGTGCTGGGGTATGATTGTCACTTATTCTATGTTTAGGTACATAAGCCGTATTGGGACAATGGGATTTTGTATGTTGATCTTGGGTATTGATCTTTATTTCAATATGTATACTATAATGGGTTATGATAGTCAGATGTTCTATATGTCAGTAAATATACAGAACTGGGTTTACATTATCCATTGTTCTCTATTTCATTTTGTGTGTTATACCGGGCTATGATCACTGTGTATTCTGTATTTCCGTATGTATGTTGTTCCATGGTATGATCACCATGTATTCTGTATTTCCATATGTATGCTGTACTGGGGTATGATCACCATGTATTCTGTGTTTCCATATGATTGCTGTACTGGGGTATGATCACCATGTATTCTGTGTTTCCATTTGTATGCTGTACTGGAGTATGATCACCATGTATTCTGTATTTCCATGTATGCTGTACTGGGGTATGATAACCATGTATTCTGTATTTCCATGTATGCTGTACTGGAGTATGATCACCATGTATTCTGTATTTCCATATGTATGCTGTACTGGGGTATGATCACCATGTATTCTGTATTTCCATATGTATGCTGTACTGGAGTATGATCACCATGTATTCTGTATTTCCATATGTATGCTGTACTGGGGTATGATCACCATGTATTCTGTATTTCCATATGTATGCTGTACTGGGGTATGATCACCATGTATTCTGTATTTCCGTATGTATGATGTACCGGGTTACCATCACCATGTATTCTGTATTTTTGTATGTATGCTGTACCGGGGTACCATCACCATGTATTCTGTATGTATGCTGTTCTGGGGTACGATCACCATGTCTTCTGTATTTCCATATGTATGCTGTACCGTGGTATGATCACCATGTTTTCTGTATGTATGTTGTACTGGGGTACAGTCACCATGTATTCTGTATTTCCGTATGTATGCTGTGCTGGGGTATGATCACCGTGTATTCTGTATTTCCATATGTATGATGTACGATCACCATGTATTCTGTATTTCCGTATGTATGCTGTACTGGGGTATGATCACCATGTATTCTGTATTTCCGTATGTATGATGTACCGGGTTACCATCACCATGTATTCTGTATTTTTGTATGTATGCTGTACCGGGGTACCATCACCATGTATTCTGTATGTATGCTGTACTGGGGTACGATCACCATGTCTTCTGTATTTCCATATGTATGCTGTACCGTGGTATGATCACCATGTTTTCTGTATTTCAGAATGTATGCTGTACCAGAATCTGGTTTACTTTACTTTATATTGGCAAAGTCTACACACATTGTAAATGCATACAAGGAAGGTTACTCTATTGTGGTAAGTTAATTTACATTAACATAGTATGTTGCATGCATTGTTACAAGTTTTTTTTAATAAGGTGTGCTACACTAATAATGGAATGTGGTGGCCAACATGGCTGAGAGGTTAAGGGTGCTGAATTTGAATTGCCTCCCACTAATGTGGATTCATAACATCACTTACACTGTAGAATTTTTTTATGTGAGGAAGCCACAAGCTTACAGTTGGGTGGCGGTTCTCTACCCATGTGCCACCAATGCCTGAAACTGTACCACTAGGAGTACTGGGGGTCTTCCTTCTCTATCAAAAGCTGGAAAAATTTCCTTGTGATCTCAGTTTTGTCGGCCTGACAAAACCAAAAAAAAAAGCATTGAATATGACAGGTGATAGTATAAAAAAGTAAGAAGTGTCTGTAGAATTTTGAAACTATTTAACTCCTAAAATGAATGTTTATTTCAAAAAAAGGGTTTGTTTTTCTAAAATAATCTCCTGCGCATCCTCAGTCTAGTCAGAATCCATGCTGTTCACTAATGGTTTCTCTAATTGCAATAGGGTTTGAAAGCGAATAGCATGGATCCTGAACAGACTGCGCGGATGCGCAGGCTGGTCTGGATCCATGCTAGGTCACAAACGCACTATGTTGGTTTTCTCATGGTGCAGCTCATTTGCAAAACTGAGGTACCTCAGCTGAATTATTATTCTGTCTGACTACTCATTACTCTAAATACTAAAGGTGCGTAATGGTTACTAGTCACAATTTTTTAGTTTCTTCAGTTTTTTATGCCTATTTCAGATGAATTACATCAATGGTAAAACAGAGTTGAATGAAATAGAACTTGAATCAGCAAAGAGCAGTCTTACATTTGAAGTGATTGAGAAGGAAACTACGGTGTCTGATGTATCAACACAATCCATTTTGGCCTACTTCAATGATGTGCCCCATACATATAACAAGTAAGTGTTACTTGAAAGCTGGAAGAGTGCAGCTAAATTGAATAAGGGTAGTAGTATGGTAAGAGAGCTAAGGTGAAGAATGTCTGCATCGTATTATACTTAGGGTTGAATTGAAAGGGTTAAACAAAGCATTTTGGTAAGAAAGTCATTATAAAAGTTCGAAGTCTTGGTTTGGGGCAAAGAAATCATGGTTGCTGTATGCATCAGACAGGAAGTTGCTAGAAATAAGTCTATTTTAATATCACTGTAACTTATGCTAAGAGAGTTAGTTAGAATATGACACCATAGCATTATGTTTAATTAGTCAAACTGAGTTGGGATAGAATTATGCTAAGAAAAGGAAAAGTGAATGTACATACATTGTAGTATTATTTTAAGAGAGTGGATTTGAAAGACTTGTATTGTTTTTAGAGATCTGCTCAAACTGATATCAAAGGTGTCCCTAGACGACCTTAAAAGAGTTGGTGCAAAGTATATTGCTAAGTTGTTTGATGAGAAAGAAGTCCGAAGAGCTGTCTGTTGTAATCCGTCCAAAGTCAACGAGGTTGTTCAGACTTTCAAATCGTAAGTATTATTTGTGTACATTGTTTTCATCAATAAGGCATACATGCTTATAAGACACACCCACCAAAATAAGGCTGGCATTCTGGAGGTTTTTTGTGTTGTTGATTAGTTTGCAGAATAGTTTGGGGTAACTACCGAGTACAGACATTAAATGTTCACTGTTGTCTTAGTTTTTCTCATAGGTTTACGATTCCAATTACAATATAGCTTAACATTTAGCTTGCTAAATTTTTCAAATGGACTGGTCCATCATTCAATTTGGGCTATACAATTCGAAGGAGTGTTCACTGAAAATTTACTGACTGAATAGCGAACAGTGCAGACCATGATCAGTGCAGGCAGATCTTGATTGGCACTGGTCATAAAGGCAGAATCACTTGCCACCAACAGGCTAAGGGTTAAGAGAAAGTCTCAAACAGAGATGACACAGTAAATAACAAAACTGAAAATATAAAAATACCAGGCTTTTAAGTTATGGATCATTTACAAAATGTAGCCTTGCCATTGGTCAGTTTTTAAGACTGGGCTCAGAATGAATCAGTTAGATGCTAGAAGTTTGGTTACTCTCCAATCTCATTTGGACCATGTTTATCTATTGAAGTCGCTTTCTTGCACACATACTGACAAAAATGAGATATTGCAGTCTCTAGTGCACAGTCTTCCTCGGGATACCCTCTATGGCAAATATGCCCAAATGGTTCTGTTAAATTAAGGAAACAAAAGTGCTTAGTAATTTTTATAATATAATACACATTCCCATAAATTGCATGGGCCTAAACTTTTATAGCATACTTAGTTATATTGTGTGACATGTTTATAACAGGACTTTTTTCGGTCATTATTGAAGTTAAAAGGTTATATCATTATTCAATGAATACTGTGAAATCATTAATATTCGTGGGGGACTAATTTTTGTGGATTTCATAGTTGAGTCAACCCACGAAATTTAATCTCAACGAACAAGTAAAATTCCCGTTAATTTCATGTTCAAAAGTTGAAATCCACGAATTCATATTGCAACAACAATGACGCTGACCAAAACCACAAGATTTTATGCCCACAAATGATTTTATAGTAGGTAGGTTACCATATTATTACTATAATTCAGTAACTGTCCTTGATTATTGCAAGTATGGCCCAATATTTGATGGTCATTATTTTAATTTCAGAAGTTTAAGGTAGTTTTATCAAAGAGCTATGAAAAATTATTTTATACATCTTTGGTTTTATAGATCTTTTTCTCAAAAGCAGAATTTGACTTCACGGTTCTTTAAAGCTATGATATTGACTTAGGAAACTGAGTGAAATAAAAGAGGTGTAGGCGTGCATTTTTAGAAGACTGTTAAATTTTTTGAAATGTCAGTCAGTTTTCACAGTGGGAGCTTAATGCAGACTTTTCATTTCCTTGTATAAAAAAAATCTTTAGAAATGAAGGACCAGTATGTTGTCAGGCAGATTATCTCTGTACAGTTGCTCTTTCATTTGTTAAATTGATGAATCACTATACCTGGTTGACTTTTACCACTACATGGTCTGCAGCTATATATACATATATTGAGCTGTGCCATGAGAAAACCAACATAGTGCATTTACGACCATCCATACTGTTCGCTAACGGTTTCTCTAATTGCAATAGACTTTCAAAGCGAACAGCATGGATCTTGACCAGACCCCGCAGACTGCTTGGTCTGGATCTATGCTGGTCATAAACGCACTATGTTGGTTTTCTCATGGCGCAGCTCATATGGATAAAGTATGTTCAAGATTCAGGTTTTATCCTAGACTTTACCCAAGTTACAGTTTTTAGCCATGCCTTTTGAGTTTTACAGACATGCATTCTGGTGATTACCTTAAAGCTCCCGAGTAGCAGTTTTTACATTAAATTGTTCATACACTTTATACATTTCAGGATTGGTGTCGAGATGCAAGTTGTGCCTTCCTTGGATGAAGAATTTCTGTGTGCCTTGTAGGTCAAGTGTCTCAGTGCTTTATAAACATGCTTGGATTTGTCAACCGATGCAAGGATTTTATTCCCTGTTCATGCAGTGCAAAACATGCTATTAGGGCTTTATCACTAATACAACATACTTACATGTAGATGCTGAAAACTATATATGACTGAAATATTATTAAGAACATCTTTCATCATAGCATTTTCACTTTCCAACTTGTTCAGTGCCAGTTATTTACTACTACCTAGGCTGTGAAGTGGCCCCAGAATATAAACATTCTTACTGATATTCTATTGTGTGATTTTTTATCCGCATGGTATCCTAAATCACAAACGTATTGTGAATTTCTTAACACTAATTAAGGCTTACCCTGAAATCGCAAAATGAAGCCAATGTGAAAATTGTTCTGTTTACAGTAGATGAAATTTACATGCTTATAACTTTCGGCTGAGGTTGTACATGTACATTATATAAATTTGCTCAACCCTTACCATGCAAAATTTCTATTATGGACTAGTCCATCCTCCAATTTGGGCAGTACCATTTATCATTTGAAGGGGTGTTTACTAAAAATTTACTGACTGAATAGCGAACAGTGCAGACCATGATCAGACTGCACGGATGTGCAGGCTGATCTTGGTCGCAAAGGCAGAATCACTTGCCGCCAGCAGGCTAAGGGTTAACTGCAGTGGTCTGAATTTTGACACCTCTGACTCTATATTCAATCTCCCCAGTAGGTTGTCTGCCACTTTCAAAGTACATGTAATGTTTTTTTCTTGCATTAACAGGTAGAACCCCCAGTAACACATATCAATAGAAGAACAAGCAGAACAGTTAAATTTGAATAACAAACCAGATACTAGTAGATGTGATTTTTTTTTTTAAATATAATTTATAAAATTCCTTTTAACTGTGTCTAGGTTAGCAAGTTCAAGCACTGACAGAAATTTTTTAACATTTTGAGAGAATGTGTTCAAGATTTTTGATGCTATTTTTTCAGAAACATAAAAAAAAAAGAAAACGAAAGTTCAGTTTCATACAATTGTGAATCTTATATGCAAGACTTCCTTTTTGGTGCACATGCTTAATTATAGCATTATATAAGAAATTATCACCAGTGTTGTTATTATGTTTCCCTTTGAAGAGGTGGGGCTCAGGTCTGTCTGCCTGTTGGTAGTTTGGTTTCTTGTTACTTTAGCTTACAGTGGATGATCGCTTGAGGTTGGTAGAAGACTCCCTGTTTTGGTCATAGCTAGGTCAACTTAGGCCAAGGTCATTTTGATCTTCAGACTGGAAATTGTTTCCAGCCTCTAACTGCAATGACCAAACTTCCAGAGATAACTGCCTGTGGTAAAAAGATGGTCCCAAACGTTCAGTTGGTCAATGGTCAAGGTCACAATGATTTAAACTAGACTTGAAACTTTTTTTTCTGTAAATAACTAGAAAATGATTTTGCCAAAACCTTACAATTTCAAAGAAAGCCTGTAGTAAGTAGATGACCTTGTTTTTGAGGGGTCAGTAAGTCAAATGTCAAGGTCAAAGTGATCTTCATACTAGAAATTGTCTCTTATCAAAACATACAATGTTTGAGTATGTAACCATGAGTTTCATGGCATGATTCTCTATGGTAGGTATTATGCCTCCGTCTGATTTTCGGGACATTAGGTCAAGGTCACAGCATGCTTAAGACTAAACACTACAGGCAGTCACTGAGGACATATTTTACCAACAGCTTTTGTTTGTATTGGAGTTAAAGCTACAGTCACACATACCGATATATCCGTGTGTTGAGGTATGGTGCGGATGGGATGGATCTGAGGGGGGGACACAACCAAGGACTGAGCAGTACGTCTTAGTACAGGAAAAATGATGAGAAACGGGGAATAAAAATTACAGGACGCGATTAAGTACTACATTTTACTGCGCCTGACAACTGGCCCAGCACGTGAACGGGTCTGCGCTGAACTTCATTGAACTACGCTTAAGTACGTGCAGCCTTGGATAACTACATTCAGCTACGAATCAATACAGCAAGGTACGTTTCAGTACGGATAACTACGTTTTAGTACGTTTAACTATGGATGAACAAGTTTCAACCAACTTGGACTAAAGTCGTGCTCAAATGGCTATGGATCACTCAAACTTTTGTGCATGTTCAGAAGTTGGAGAAACTTGCAAGTTTGGGATAAGTTTTGAATACGGTTTGACCAAGTGTTGGTACAGATTACTACTTTCTGGTACGGAGCAATACGGATTACTATGTTTCTATCCGTGGCTAAACGTAGCTATCTGCACTGTGTGACTGGGATAACAAGTTGTAATTTTTCAGAACTTTTCTACAGTTACTAACAACAACTAATTCCCATTAACAAAGAGTTGAAGGACAAAAGATTTGGACATGTTACTGTTTTCGGCAAATCCTAACAAAGGATATCTGCACCACCATGGCAATCACATTTAAGTATGAAATTGTTTTTACATCTACCTAAAAGCTACTCGTTTATAAAGTAGCTAGTTGTTCTACAGCCATTTTTCTCCGATAAGCAGTTTGCTTTAAAATCACATTACAGGCCAATATATCACGTACTGGATACTTTCTATACATTATATTTCCTCCTGAATGATGTATTAAACCTCGTATGAATTTTCAAGTTTTGTAAATAAAAAAAATCTTGACTTAAAAATCACATAAATGTAAAGGTATTTACAAGATGTTTAACATCAGTAAACAACACAATGTTCCGGTATAACATTTTATTGATATTATCTTGCCCATCTCTATTGTATGGAGAAAAATAACCACAAAATAAAAAGATTAACAATGTCCCCTATGAACGAGATATATTCAGACATACATGTGTGTGTCTGAATTATTCATCATCCGCCATGGAAAGTTTTCCATCATTTGTTGGCTGTCAATCCAGAAAACACAATAGGAACAAAAGAAGTGACATTTCAGCTTCAACATAGAACAAGATTATTAAATCTCTCCCTCAAAATTATTCAACAAAGATCCAGCACAAAATAAATGTATCAGCTGTGACAGTGTTCTCCATTAAAGGGGCATGCCTCCATATGTACAACAAAATGTCATATTTTGTAAGACATGCTTCTGTAAAACATCAAGAAGACGCCACTTGGACACTGGGAAGGGGACTGGACCAAGTGATTTTGGCTTTCAATTCTGCATTGTATCCTCATAAGGTAATAACAGATGCAAGTTTTATCAAAATTCTTGTAACAGTCAAGTTAATATGGAGTACACTGTCGGACATTAAATAAAGCAATTAGACCTTGGGCATCTAAGTATAACATTGACCTAATGACCTGGATTATAAGCACTAACAAACCATTTTATAAGGTAAGTAATTGATGCTGATTATTCAAAAATTTATTCCAGCTGTTTAGAACATATGGTCCGACATGAAATAGACCTATCTGACAACCGGCCTCCAACTGGCCTCAACTGTAACCTTGACCTACTAATTTAAAAAATGAGCCGCGCCATGGGAAAACCAACATAGTGGCTTTGCGACCAGCATGGATCCAGACCAGCCTGCACATCCGCGCAGTCTGGTCAGGATCCATGCTGTTCGCTAACAGTTTCTCTGATTCCAATAGGCTTTGAAAGCGAACAGCATGGATCCTGACCAGACTGCGCGGATGTGCAGGCTGGTCTGGATCCATGCTGGTCGCAAAGCCACTATGTTGGTTTTCTCATGGCACGGCTCAAATGTGTTTGGCATGTTGCCTTCATGTGGTAAATACCTGATGCCAGTTTTATGAAATTCCTTTCAGCTGTCAAGAACATATGGGAACAGAAATGAAATGATGCTACTGGACTGCTAAGCGAGACATTTACTTTATACCTAAACTTTAATATTTAGGAACATTTGCGTGTAGTTGAAAATCTACTGAACAGTTTTTAAGGTTACGACTCCGGACAGACAAGCTGATGATGTCACCTATCAGTAGTGTGCAATAAAGCAAACACTGATCACATTTTACGGCTTCTGAAACAGAACATGTCTTATCTATATTCTAAACAGCCATATATATTTGGCCTATTACTGGTATAGTTTTATGTCCAGTTCAGCGTTTTCCAACACAACTGATTTCTACACAAAAATCATCTTGAGGTCACATTTCAGTGTCCTCTAACAGCATGTATGTAATTCCAATGGTATTCTTTGAAAGTATATGAATAATGTCACAAATCATTTAGTTCACATTTCAGTGTTGTGCAAAAGAAAGAAACTGATCACATTTATCTCTATACATAAAATCTTAACTGCTCTCAAAGCACTCCCAAATTAAGTCAGCATAAGATGCCACATATTTAAGTCACTTGTAAAACCATTGTGCCTTAAAATCATCTTTGTACATCACATTTCAGCATTATTAAACCTGTTTTCCATACAAAGTCTTAAAGAATAACAGTATAATGCCACAGTTCAGTTTTCTCCTGAAACCAATAGTGCCTTAAAATCGTCTTTTTGATATCACATTTCCAAGTTCTCAAAATAAAGCCTACAAGACTTTCAAAGCATCCTGTGTTGGTACACCACTGATGTCACACATATTGACGTAGGTTAGCACATTACATTCGTACAATCCACCTTGATCCGGACCCATGTAAGCAACATAGTCCTGTACATCTGCATAGGCATCCCAGAAACTGAAGTGTCCCTTAGCTTCCATACTGTACACTCCAGCTGAAATAAAATTTCAACATCATCATTTTAGAGAATGTTGCATTATGTTCTTTTTATCATATATATGAGGGTTGTTGAAATAACTTAAGACCTGCTGCCAAAAGTTGCTTATGGTGTATAGAGCAATGCAATATAATCATTATTACATACATAGAGGATATTAAATGAGTGTCTTTTAATACTGAATTTATTAAACGAGTTGAATAAAATAATAGCGAGGCTCTGTCGAGCATTTCATCAATTTTATTCAACGAGTTTAAAAAATTCAATGTGGAAAGACACTAATGTAATATTCTTTTTGTCACATGGACACTTTTTCAGATGAAACATCAAAATTTCTTCTTTAACTAATATAGACAAAGTAAATTCGCCCGACGTCTCCTATAAATAAACGAGTGTATTATCAAATTTATATAATTGCTTTATTTCACTCCTGCAACGTCAAACACGTGATAAACATTTATAAACTGTTACATTTCAATGGAGCCTTAAACATCAATGTTTTTCCATACATACATTCAAATTTCATATTGGGTGTGACGTCATTTGTGACTTCTGTTTCATGCATTTCTTCGTGTTTAAAAGTTCTTGGAAAGTGGTCTCTAACTTGGTTATGATTTTATTTTTTGTTTTATTTCCGTTAGGCTCAGAGACAAAGCAATACAATTAATGTCATATGGTGACTTCCTGTTTTATTTAAATTTAATGATGGAGGAAGAGCCGAGTTGTTTCAGGCATGGATTGGCACCTGGGTGGAACTGCAAATCTTCCGAAAAGGACAGCTTCCTCATATGAAGAATTCTACACTCTTAATTGAGATTTCAAACCCAAATGGGGAAGGGGGAAGTACTTCAAAGTCAGGGACCTTCATTTCTCTGCCATGGAGGCTCCTAACTTGGTTATGAATGTATGATAAATAAGGAGGATGTCTTATGTTTCAATTCAAGATACATAATTAGTTCTTTAGGCTTGGGATTCAGTCAAAATACAAAAGCCTGAAAATCTACCTTCTAAAGACTGAAATAAACTTTTTCAATAGTTATAGAACGAAATTCTGGCAGTCAAAAATCTGAAATCAGGACCAATCCTGAAAAATCACGGGACTGTTTAACTTAAACTTCAAATTCTTACTAAGATACAGCTTGACTGCTAGTGGCCTAAAGCCCTCTACAGACGGTAGGTTTTTGTTGTACAACACTAATTATCTCAAAGATGTACAATTTTGAAATTGTACATTTTTCACATACAGACAGTATTCCATTCTCATAAAAATCACAGAGATTTACCAAGTAAACATAGTGCATCAGGTACTGAAAAAAATGTAACTACTAATAATAAAAATAATATTCACCTTTTTATGTTCCATAAATTTGATTACGTATGACACAAATGAGTCACGCCATGAGAAAACCAACATAGTGGCTTTGCGACCAGCATGGATGAAGACCAGCCTGTGCATCCGTGCAGTCTGGTCATGATCAATGATGTTTGCTTTCAAGCTCTATTACAATTAGAGAAACCGTTAGGGAACAGCATGGACCAGACTCGGAAACGCACTATGTTGGTTTTCTCATGGCGCGGCTCAAATCATTTAACTTTTCAGTGTCATCCTTTTTCTATTATGCATTAGAAGCCATTTTATATTAAGATTTGTGTTTATTTTTTGGGCAAATGTTTCTGGAATTTCATTCACTTGCCTTTTATCAACTAATTATTTACCAATTTGTTGCTTGTCAACGTGGGTGGTACGTAAGGCAAAACTTACGAAATAGAACATGTCCTAATCTGTAAGTCAAGACTTAAGATTTACGAAATCAAGGAATAGCATCGTACACACAGTAATATTTGGCTGTACATCTTGAATTTAATTGGTGTTGTACAACAAAAACTTACCGTCTGTAGAGGGCTTAAGGATGTAACAGCAGACAGTTAACCTAACCAGTGTTCCTGGGCTCTGTACCGGTACTAACTTGTCCTTCACAAGTAACCACTCACTTCTCTAATGGAGTAGTTACGGCACTGCTCAGGTTAGAGAAAATCTTTCACTGTTAACTTTTGTTCTTCATTTATAACAGTCCAAATAAATATTTGAAACAAAATTACGCTTCATCCAGTCTGGATCTTTGATATTTTGTTCTTCCATATCGGGACACTGGCTGAGCACACCTATCCATGGAATATCTGCATACATCTTCCATTTAGAGCCATCACTGCTGTCGCCTAAAATAATATATGGTACATGTTTATACATTGCTAAAAAAAAATATTTGGTACATGTTTATGCACAATGACACCTATCTATGGATCACACACCCATTGCAATAACTGCTGTCACCTAAAATAACATATGATACATGTACACACGTGTACAATATTATTCTACCAGATTTATATAGCGCCCTTTTCATGACAAACACACTCAAAGGTGCTTTACATAACGTAAAGGCAGCCAATCCAGGTGCAAAATTCATCCTCTACTAGTACAGACACAGAGCGATCTGACCAGAGGTACAGATCGAGACAAATCCTCCAAGAACAGAGAGAGAAATCCTTTTTTAGATACAGGCCTGTCTGGCTAACTTAGCGAATAGACAGTCTGGTTCTTTAATGTGCCCAGTGTATAGTTAATTTTGAGAATAGCAAATTCAAAGATATCAAGATACAACTGTATCGGTCATTTCAATTCCGTTTTCTTATTTTTTCACAGTGATATATTTGGTCCTTTGTTACATACTTTACACAAACGTCTGAAACAAAATGTCAATTAAGCATACTTTAAAGTAATACATGTCTGAAACAATACTGTCAACCAACGGCTGCAAGTAGTCTAATGATATTATTCAAAGGACTGTGAAATGCTTTAAATTTATGGGTTTTCTTGGTATAACTTTTAATGCAGTTAGCACTAGAAGCTTGATTTTTTTTAATTTTGTTGTTATAAAATATATTAAATGAAGACAGGAGCTTATATAAAAACAGTTACAAGTATATCAAGTTCCTTTTTTTGTCCGACATGTCATCGCACTAAATCTCTCCACTTCTCCCTAATATCTCCCCACTTCTGCCTAATCTTAGCTGAGGGAGAAGTGATTTTTCCCTAAAATCTAAGCCTAGCTTAAGTCCCCAGAAACCATGTGTCAGGTGTAAAGTACTGATATAAGTTTGAGGAACCAGAGTTTGAACACAAAATACTTATTCCATAGTCAAGCATTTTATGTGTGCACTCTGACATAAACTACCTATTATGAACTTTTGTAGTTCCAGTGACTGAGGTGATATAAACAGTATACATTAGTTATGACACCAACCTTCTTCGACCACAAGACCTTTATTTGGATGCTCCATTTCATGGAATCTTTGCCAACCATGGTCCATCATCGTCATCCTGAAAAACAACAGCATGAAATTATTGTTGCCGTGATACAAAGTCCTCCCAGACAAAATTCCCCCTTCTCAATCTGACAAAGGCAGACAAAATCCCCCCTTCTCAATCTGACAAAGGCAGAAAAAACCCCCCCTTCTCAATCTGACAAACGCAGACAATATTCCCCCTTCCATTTTTTCCTATCTTACTCGAACTTTTTTTCATTCTGTTTACAAATGATAATTATTAATATCCAAAAAATTGTATTTGTCTCAATTCTGTTCATCTTCAATAGTTTCAAATCCGTTCAGTCTGATCATGGTCTGCTCTGTTCGCTATTCAGTCAGTAAATTTTCAGTAAATCCCCTTCAAATAATAAATTGTATTGTCCAAATTGAATGACGGACCAGTCCATTTTAGAAATTTAGCAGGGTAAGAGTTAAATCGCAGTATAACAACATTGTTGTCTTACGTTGTCATTCTTTCTAGCATACTGATCCATGATTTCATACGTAGTTTGTTATAGTTGGTCTCGCTGGGTTTGTCACTGTAGTCAAATGTCATCACAGTACCGAAGTTGTAGTGTTGGAAATCACCGAAGAACATCAGGTCATCATACAAACTCTCATCCACCTAGCAAAATAAAATAGCACTCATATTTGAAGACATAATGGTGCAAAATAATCACAACTTAAAAACTTAAAAACTGGCAAGTCACATCATTTTGGAATATTTATAGTAGTACACAATCTGTTTTCCAAATAAACAAAGAAAACTGAAAGTACAATGTTATTACGCAATAAAATCACAGTTAGTATGTCAAAATTATTATACAATAGCATCAAACATCATATTGTGCCCTGTAGATAAATACAACACAAAACTGGCAACTATTTGGTGAATATCGTCAAGGATGTATATCAGCAACCTTGAGGGGGCGGGAGGGGAAGAGAGAAATGGGAGTGTTAAACATGGTATCAACACAAATATAGGACACATATTTTGTGAATGAGGAAGACGGAAATCCTCATGCATCCCTTGGCTTCCTCATGTGAAAGCAATTTTCAAACAAAGTAAGGTTTCGAACCCACTGTGGTAAGGGACAAGTGATTTGAAACCAGTGACTTTAACAACATAGCCATGGATGCCCCCCGCCACCCACACTTCCTTCTTTCTCCCTAAATGATACTGTGAAGTCATCAGTATTTAAGGGGCATGATTTCTCATGGATTTCTTGTGTGCATAAGTCTACATAATTCAATCCCAACAAGTGAAATAAGATTCCCATTATTTTTTAATCATAAAGGTCAGAATCTATGAATAAACGTCCCAACAAAATAAACACTTACATAGTGAAGAGGGCGTAAGGACACAAACTTGCTCCTGTTTGGTGGCAGTCTGTATATTTCATCCAGCAGATTGGATTCATTCACTTTCCTACACTGAGACACATGAACATTTTCAAGGAAAGGAGCCTCTTTCAATTTTACATATTTAAGCACTCTGCATCTTGACACTGAAAGAGAAAGTAATGCCAGAATGATATTTTATAAATATGAATTAATTCCAAGTAAAATTTTACATGGATAAGATACCTCTTGACCTGCTGGTCTGACTTTACCCATGACCAACTAGACATTTCAAATTCTGTCTAAATATGATAACAATTTGTTGAGTGGAAACAATGCACTTCCAATAATCAACGGTCAAAAGTCTTGACTTAATGGTTCAATTTGACCCAATATCAAACTTGACTGAAAACTAATAGCCATACAATTATAACTGCCTAAGCTGCCACCTGTATTATGCAGTCACTTGCAATCAGCAGCCAGTCAGCTAACTTCCTAAATCAAATTTTAGTTGTATTAAATTTTCCCTTGTATTAAGAAGCCAATTTCCAGATGCAGCCAGACTGTGTTGCTCCTACGGACACACAGTCCATGTTTGATTAACCCTTACCCTGCTCAATCTCTATAATGAACTTGTCCATCTATTAATTTGGACAGTACCATTAGCTGTTAAAAGGGGTGCTTACCAAAAAGATGCTAACTGAATGGCGAACAGTGTAGATCATGATCAGACTGCACGGATGTGCAAAGGCAGAATCAATCGTGTCAATCGTGGTAAGTGTTAAAATTGTTTCAGAAATATATGTAGCAGCTAAGAATGAAACAACCCCACTGTGGTCGTATGACAGACATCTGACAAACAAAAAAGCATGCTAAGTTAACATTAACTTTAAAGATGTAGGGAAGTAATGTTTCAAATAACATCAATAAAATAACTTGTATCAAGTTCAAAGTCGTATTTCCAAAATGCCATTTTACCTGTTTGTTGGAATTTCATGTCATGGATTCACTCAACCATGAAATCCATTAAAATTAGTCCCTCTTGAATATCAATTATTGCATTTGTTAAGCCTAACCGACGGGACCCCATTTTTTGAAGTTACTGAACTTTTTGAACATACTGTACCCTGGAAGACACTTCTCCTAATATACTTTGATACATTCAAGTCTTCAAATGATACATTTAAGTGATCTGCAAGATTAGTAAATTTGTAAGGAATTTAATTTCATTTTTTAAATTTCAATGTCTGACCTTGATTTTTTGTTTGTTTGTTTTGGGTTGAACGCCGTTTTTCAACAGTATTTCAGTCATGTCACGGCGGGCAGTTAACCTAACCAGTGTTCCTGGATCCTGTACCAGTACAAACCTGTTCATCAAAAGTAACTGCCAACTTCCCCACATGAATCAGTTTGTTTGTTTGTATTGGGTTTAACGCTGTTTTTCAACAGTATTTCAGTCATGTAACGGTGGGCAGTTAACCTAACCAGTGTTCCTGGTTTCTGTACCAGTACAAACCTGTTCTCCGCAAGTAACTGCCAACTTCCCCACATGAATCAGAGGTGGAGGACTAATGATTTTAGACACTATGTCGTTTATCAAATAGTCACGGAGAACATGCGCCCCGGCCAAGGATCGAACTCGCAACCCCGCGATCCGTAGACCGACGCTCTTACCTACTGAGCTAAGCGGGAGGGCTCCACATGAATCAGAGGTGGAGGACAAATGATTTTAGACACTATGTCGTTTATCAAATGGTCACAGAGAACATACGCCCCGCCTGAGGATCAAACCCACAACCCAGCAATCCGTAGACCAATGCTCTACCTACTGAGCTAAGCGGGCGGGCTCTGACTCTGAAGACTTCAAAGCAAAGATTCATCATTCTTATTTGAAGTTGTTATCAAATATTGTATAAATATTATAATCTTACTTTAAATCATGCCTAACAAGAATTCATGGTAAAATAAGCTTGCCACCTTTAACCTTTACCCTGCTACATTTCTGAAATGGACTGGTCTATCATTCAATCTGGGCAGTACCATTTATCATTCAAAGGGGTGTGTAGATTGTGGATGACAAAGACCTACCTGATAATGTTTGTAGATTGTAGCAGACAACATTTAGTTCTGTAATTCCTACAGCATCAATTTTTAAGTACTCTAATCTTCTATGTAGGATAGTCAACACCTGTAGTAATACATAACTTTGAAATTCATCATTTGTAATAATAATAATTAATACTTTATTTAAAGAGGGTTAACTCCTATATGTAGCATACAAATCTTATTTTCAATATGGTCCAGTAACAAATACAAAACCATTTTTTTAAAGACATATGAAAATATCACACTCGTTCAATAGTGCAGACTGGTCAATCATTCAATTTGGGCAGTACCACTTATTATTCAAAGGAGAGTTCACTGAAATTTTACAGACTGAATAACGAACAGTGCAGACCATGATCAGACTGCATGAATGCATAATGGGTGTTAAATGTTTAAGTTTCTGGGCAGACAAAATACAGGACACAAAAATTCTAAAAAAAATGCCCATGTCCACTTCATGTTGATGATTTATACAAAGTTTTATTTGAATCTGATGAAAAACGAAGGAGTTGAGTACACAAGAAAATGTGATGGAAGGAGAGACAGTTCAAACACAGCATGACTCCCACAGGCAGCTGTAAGTTATGAGCTCACAAAACATCTCTTGCTTGATTTGTTTGTCTGTTTTGAGTTTAACGCCATTTTTCGACAGTATTTAAGCTATGTAACAGCGGGCATTTAACCTAACAGGTGTTGCTGGATTCTGTACCAGTACAAACCTGTTCTCCACAAGTAACTGCCAACTGCCCCACATGTATGAATCAGAGGTGGAGGACAAATGATTTCAGACACAATGTCTTTTATCAAATCATCACAGAATACATACACATCATCCAGGTATCAAACTCATGACCCTTCAATCCCTGGATACACACTCTCTATTGAGCTAAGCGTGCAGGCTTTTTGCATGAACAAACTTTTTTCTGCAAAACAGTTGCAAAAATACTTCCTGCCTCTTTAATGCATTTCCAACAGAACTTTATAAGGCAATATTGTATAGTAATCAAACTTTTGAAAAAAATTCTTTTGAAAGAATTAAATAACTACCATACTGTGGTCCTCTTCCCAGACCGGATCATTCGTACTGTCACATTTGTCCGCCACTGATGGTTTTGACCGCTTCCTACCATGGTGTAATGGGCAGGACGGGCTTGGCCTTGGTGTCTCATACACTGAACTAGGCTTGTATCTTCCTAGAAAATAAATGTAGTAAGTTCACCGCCACTGACAATATAAAACGCATTTTGACCTGATGAAGAATGTACGTAGGATTAGGCTGTGGTCTACAAATACAGTGTTTTGTTTAGTTAATACTAATTTGTTTTAGCTCAATTGTGATGAAAGCTTCAAGCTTATTGGAACCACTCTTGAGTCCACTTCCTGGAAAAGCCATATAAGAATGTGCAGTTGTGACCTCAGATGAGTGGCAGACACCTTATGTTTGTTTAGGCCCTAATCAAAAAATTGCATTTGGTAAAACAACCCAAAATGTTTTGTGCAAAAGCTGGGTCCCAGCGATTTTCACGGGTAGGTTGCATTACGGCAAACAGATGTTTTTTTAATGATAGCCTTACTGTACTGTAAATGATAGAACAAGAGGACCATGATGGTCCTGAATCGCTCACCTGTCCCCACATGACCCAGTTTTGAACTGAGTATGACGTCGTTTTTTCTATTATTTGACATAGTGACTTAGTTTTTGAGCTCATGTAACCCAGTTTTGAACCTGACCTAGATATTATCAAGATAAAAATTCTGACCAATTTCATGAAGATCCATTGAAAAATATGGCCTCTAGAGAGGTCACAAGGTTTTTTATTATTTGACCTACTGACCTAGTTATTGATGGCATGTGACCCAGTTTCGAACTTGACCTAGATATCATCAAGGTGAACATTCTGACCAATTTTCATGAAGATCCATTCAACAGTATGGCCTCTAGAGAGGTCACAAGGTTTTTCTACTTTTAGACCTACTGACCTAGTTTTTGAATGCAGTTGACCCAGTTTCGAACTTGACCTAGATATCATCAAGATGAACATTCAGACCAATTTTCATACAGATCCCATGAAAAATATGGCCTCTAGAGGGGTCACAAGTTTTTTTTATTATTTGACCTACTGACCTAATTATTGAAGGCATGTGACCCAGTTTCGAACTTGACCTAGATATCATCAAGGTGAACATTCCGACCAATTTTTAAGAAGATCCATTCAAAAGTATGGCCTCTAGAGAGGTCATAAGGTTTTTCTATTTTTAGACCTACTGACCTTGTTTTTGACCGCACTTAACCCAGTTTCAAAATTGATCTAGATATCATCAAAATGAACATTCAGACCAACTTTCATACAGATCCCATGAAAAATATGGCCTCTAGAGAGGTCACAAGGTTTTTTTATTATTTGACCTACTGACCTAGTTATTGAAGGCACGTGACCCAGTTTCAAACTTGACCTAGATATCATCAAGGTGAAATTCTGACCAATTTTCATGAAGATCGATTCATAAGTATGGCCTCTAGAGAGGTCAAAAGGTTTTTCTATTTTTAGACCTACTGACCTGGTTTTTGACTGCAGCTGACCCAGTTTCAAACTTGACCTAGATATAATCAAGATGAACATTCTGACCAACTTTCATAAAGATCCCATGAAAAATGTGACCTCTAGAGTGGTCACAAGCAAAAGTTTACACACGGACGCACTGACGCACGGATGCACAGACGACGGACGCTGCACGATCACAAAAGCTCACCTTGTCACTTTGTGACATGTGAGCTAAAAAATGCAAGATAAAAACAAACTCAAACGTGGGACAAGGTTGTTCAGGTAGGTACTCTTAGACAGCACATCATTGAGTTCATAGTTAAAGATTACTAACTAATTCATAATTTCTTTATTTAAACAGCCAACACAAACCTGCTTTAATTATTTTCTCCTTATCCTGAGGTTTCCGAGCAGCCCTCTTTTTTCTTGTGCTTTTCTGACTGCAAGCTTTCCTGATGTCATCATTTGAGGCCTGACAACCAATATCTACTGTCTCTTTCACACAGGTGCAACCTGTATAGTGATGAAATTATAACAAAACTATATGCCTGGTTAGCTCAGATTAAGAAGTTGAGAGTCTGATCCCAAAGCAAGTTGTATTTTCCTCTTGATGGTTTGAAAAATGACAATATACCCGACAGGCAGGTATATTTCCTATCAATCTAGGCCAGGAACCAATGTTGTAAACTTGAGACTGGAAACCAGTCAGAATGCAGCCTAGCCATTGGTCAATTTCTAGACTGAGCCTATGATCATTCAGATGCTTGACATTTGAGACTGTATTCAAATTCTCTTATTTTATAAGCTTGTATACAGTCCATAAGAAGCAGGAATCCTCAATCATTTCAGACTATCTATAAGTATTTTTGTCAATATTTTTAAGACCTTCATCACTATCCTACATCTATGACAAACTTTCTCTAAAATTAAGTTATCAGTCATAAATCATAGGTTTCACTTACTTTATTTACAATTGTGTCAAATATATACTGCTGGCTACCTTTGAAAACTGACCACAACTATGTACATACCTTACCTTGAATTCATGAATAACACATACCATTCTTAACTTTTGAATTCTCTTTTTCAGCATCTGTCTTCAAAGTGTCACTTTCTTTTCCCTTTCCTTTACTTGACTTCACCCTACTGACAAGCCCCTTCTTGGTTACAAGGGCCTTTCCTCTCTTAGAAACCACTCCATTTTTACTCCCTACTGGAACCCCACGCCCATCTGAACTTGATTCATTATTTAAACTTTTGTTTTTATCACAGGCTGCTTGATTAGTATTCTTTTGGGTAGTTTTAGAACTTCGAACATTATGAGATATTCTAGGCGACTTTCTGCTGGAATTTTCAGTCTTATTTTTACTCCTAGTTGTTCTTGATGAGCCTTGTTCAGAATCTGTTTGACAAGAGGCATTTCTTGACGTATGTCTGAAGTTATAACGTTCATTTTGATTTTCAAATTCAGCAGCTGCATTGTGATTGGCTACATTTCCCCTATCTCCATTCTGATTGGCTGCCTCATTTTCAATCCCATCATCCTCTCCCCTGTTATCACCTTGACCTTGTTCAGCTGGTGGATTATTGTCTATAGCACCATCATTTGCACCATTTACAGCTGCATTGTCAGCAGCATCATCATCGTCATTGTTGTTCAAGCCACCGGGATTATTCACTAAAGGCTGGGGGTTTATTAATGCTGCAGATATTCCCAAACCAGTGCCAGCGCTGAGTCCAACCCTGGAACAATTAGAATATAAAAGAAAAGATCACACCACGAGCCCCAAAGTTCCACCTTCATAATGCAGTTATCATGCACATCAGACACACTTTTCTTATTAAGTTAAAATTTATAATGGTTTGCATTTTGCTTTGTTTTGGATTAAGCATTGTTATACAGCAATATTTCAGTAATGTTTCTGTGGGCAGTTAGTATAACAAATGTTCTTGGATTCTGTACCAGAACTAACCTGTTCTCCACAAATAAATGAAAAGATAAAGACTACATTTACCCCAAATATTCTATTTTATTCTGCCTGAATCAACTTGTTAATGTGTAAAGTGGCGGGTTGGGTAACTAACCATAGCGCGAACAAAATATTGTTGAAAATTAGTATAAACAATGTATCTTGGAACAAAAAAAAAGGAATGGAAAGTCTGAAGTAATTGTAAAATTATACCTTGAGCAGCCAAGTGGAGGTTCCTTGAATATTTCTCGCAGTGTGAGGTACCGTAGCTCGGGTAGGAATGTTAGAAAGGCACAGAATTTCTCAACTCGCATACTGTGACAATTCTCCAAGGTCAAATCACGAATATGTCGTAAGTAATGCTGGCCTACAAAGAAGAAAAACATTTTAACTTATATCAAAAAGGAACAGAATTTCTCTACATTCAATCTTTGAAAATGCTCGAAATTCAACTCACAAATACCATAAATTCTGAAATTTTTATGAGAATAAAAATTAGCTTTATGTGAATTTGTAACTGGTTAGAACTGCAGATATAGTTAAGATATATGTCCAACTTTTGTCATATGGACGCTGTCTGTGTGAATACCAACAGTAAGTAAATATAGCAAAATAAATACCTCATGAAAATTTCTGATTTTACAGTATGATGCAAGTTATACTACCATGAAAAGAAACAAAAGACAGCTATATCCCCCGCTGCTGTTATGGATAGTGGTTCAAACCTTAGACCTTGAGTTGTGACCTTGACCTTGAGCCACCATGGCTGACTCATGGGTTCTGCACATCATCTTGATGAAGTGATCATTTGATCCAAGTTTCATGATTACCCTTCACGGGGTTTAGGAAATACAGAGCAGACATGAACTGGAAGGCTCAAATCCTTGACCTTGGGCTGACATGGCTGACTCATGAGTTCTGAATATTGTCTTGATGAGGTGATCATTTGACCCAAGTTTCATAATTATCCTTCAAAGGGTTTAGGAGATACAGAGTGGACATGAAATGGAAGGCTCTGAATTGGAGCTTTGCCAGTAAAAACAAGAGCTGTCACAGGAGACAGCGTGCTCGACTATTCCGATGCTAGATAGTGAAACTGGGCACATCTGAGGAAACTAGAGCTGTCACTGGAGTGTTTAATGACTCCAATTGTGGATGAATATATTGCTCAATAGCCTGAATCTATGTCAAAAATATCAACTTAAAGTAATAAGAGAGGTAAAGATAAAATGTATCAAAACACTATATAAGTATATGCTAAGCAAAAAGGGGCATAATTCATTAAATATTGGTGCCAGAGTTATGCAGCTTGTGTCATATAGTGTAGGTGATGATGTTGAACAACCATTTTAAGTTTGAATCAAATCCATTCAGTAATAACAGAGACAGAGTGAAAGTGCATCAAAACTTTAACCTAAAATTCTAAGTAAAAAGGGGGAATTTTGAATCAAATCCATTCAGTAATAACAGAAACAGAGTGAAAGTGCATTAAAACTTTAACCTAAAATTCTAAGTAAAAAGGGGAAATAATTTATGAAAAATTGGTCCCAGAGTTATGCACCTTGTGTCATATGATAAGGGTAATGATGTTGAACAACTATTTTAAGTCTGAATCAAATCCATTCAGTAATAACAGAGATAGAGTGAAAGCGCATCAAAACTTTAACCTGAAAATCTAAGTGAAAAGGGGGGATAATTCATGAAATATTGGTGCCAGAGTTATTGCCCTTATGTCAGATGATGTGGATGATGATGAGGAATAAGTATTTCAAGTTTGAATCAAATCCATCAAGTAATTACAGAGTTAAGTTGAAAAAAGAGAAAGTGCACCAAAACTTTAACCAAGGTGGGGACGCGGAAAGACGCCGACGCTGGGGCGAGTAGGATAGCTCTCCTTATACTTTGTATAGTCGAGCTAAAAATCCCAGTTAAAAAGGGGCATAACTCTGTCAAAATCCAAATCAGAGTTATGGGAATTGTGTCTCCTGGTGTAGACTTTGATAGTAAATAACTATTTTGAGTTTCAAGTCAAAAGCTTTAATAGAAACAGAGATATTTGAATTTATCAAAAAATTTAACAAAAAATTCTAAGTTAAAAAGGGACACAATTCTGTCAAAATTCAAATTAGAGTTATGGGGATTGTTTCTCCTGCTGTAGACTTTGACGGTAAACAAGTATTTTAAGTTTCAAGTCAAAAGCTTTGATAGTAACAAGAGATATTTGACTTTATTAAAACTCTAACCAAAACTTCTAAGTTAAAAAAAGGGGCTTAATTCTGTCAAAACTCAAATTAGAGTTATTGGAATTGTGTCTCCTGGTGTAGATTTTGATAGTAAATAACTATTTTGAGTTTCAAAGCTTTCATAGTAACAGAGATATTTGACTTTATCAAAAATTTTAACAAACAATTCTATGTTAAAAAGGGGCATAATTCTGTCAAAATTCAAACCAGAGTTATATGGATTGTTTTTCCTGGTGTAGACTTTGATGGTCAATAAGTATTTTAAGTTTCAAGTCAATAGCTTTGATAGTTACAGAGATATTTGACTTTATCAATAAACTTTAACCAAAAATTCTAAGTTAACAAGAGCTCGTCGAACACGAAATGCCCCCTTTGATGCATTCAGTAATTGCACAAGGAACAGAAATTATATGCTCACTGTAAACAGAAGTTCTACCATTCTGGTTTAATCTGACCTTGACCTTTAATCTATTAACCTAACAAGAGATTACAGAGAGATCTTGGCGCCATCCACTCAGCCATTTTTGAATGTTCCAAATTTCAAGACTGCCTCAAGGTCAAAATCAAGGTCAAATTTCATTTCGGTACAAAACAAAGTGTATGTGGTCCAAATTTGAAAGCTGTGGCTTGAGAAATGTGAAAGTAGGTCACTAGATCAATTTCAAGGTCAAAGTTTATTTCTGTAGACAGAACTATGCATGTGCTTCAAATTTGGAGGCTGTAGCTTGAGAAATGTGAAAGTAGGTAATAGGTCAAAATCAATGTCAAATTGCAATTCAGAACACAAAAATAAATATGCATGCAGTCCAAATTTAGAGCCTGTAGCTTCAGAAATGTGAAAGTAGGTCACTAAGTCAATCTCAAGATCAAAGTTCATTTCGGTACACAAAACTATGCATGTGGTTCAAATTTGAAGGCTTTAGCTTCAGAAATGTGAAAGTAGGTCACTAGGTCAAAATCAATGTAAAATTTACTTTCGGAAAACAAAACTATGCAAGTGGTCCAAATTTGAAGGCTGTAGCTTGAGAAATGTGAAAGTAGGTCATTAGGTCAGAATCAAGGTCAAATTTTATTTTGGAACAAAAAACTATGCATGTGGTCCAAATTTGAAGCGTGTACCTTCAAAAATGTGGAAGTAGGTCACTAGGTCAATAACAAGGTCAAAGTTTTTTTCGGTACAACAACCTATGCATGTGGTCCAAATTTGAAGACTGTAGCTACAGAAATGTGAAAGTAGGTCACTAGGTCAAGATCAAGGTCAACTCATGTCAAGGTTCATCTTGCCACTCAAAACTATACATGTGGTCCAAATTTGAATGATGTAAGTTATGGACATGAAGATTCTAAGTTTTTCCCTATATAAGTCTATATGAACCATGTGACCCCTGGGGCGGGGCCATATTTGACTCTAGAGGGATAATTTGAACAAACTTCATAGAGAACCACTAGATGATGCTACAAAATATCAAAGCCATAGTCCTTGTGGTTTCGGCAAGAAGATTTTCAAAGTTTCTCCCTATATAGGTCTATGTAAACCATGTGACCCCCAGGGCGGAGCCATATTTGACCCTAGGGGAATAATTTGAACAATCTTAGTAGAGGACCACTAGATGATTTCATAAACAAAATATCAAAGCCCCAGGCTCTGTGGTTTTGGACAAGAGGTTTTTCAAAGTTTTTTCCTATAAAAGTTTATATAAACCATGTGACCCCCAGGGTGGGGCCATATTTGACCCCAGGGAAATAATCTGAACAATCTTGCTAGAGGACCACTAGATTGTGCTTCATACCAAATATCAAAGCCCTAGACCCTATGGTTTTGAACAAGAAGATCAGAAACCTTAACTGTTCCTGGCCAATGTGACCTTGACCTTTGACCTAATGACCTCAAAATCAATAGGGGTCATCTGCTGGTCATGGCCAATCTAACTATTGATTTTCCTGACACTAGACCCAAGCATTCTTGAGTTATTGCCCGGAAACCATTTAACTGTTCCTGGTCACTGTGACCTTGAACTTTGACATACTGATCTCAAAATCAATAGGGGTCATCTGCTGGTCATGACCAACCTCCCTATCAACTTTCATGATCCTAGGCCCAAGGGTTCTTGAGTTATCATCTGGAAACCGTTTTACTATTCAGGGTAACTGTGACCTTGACCTTTGACATACAGATCTCAAAATCAA
Source organism: Mercenaria mercenaria (assembly GCF_021730395.1). Classification (NCBI taxonomy): domain Eukaryota; kingdom Metazoa; phylum Mollusca; class Bivalvia; order Venerida; family Veneridae; genus Mercenaria; species Mercenaria mercenaria. The sequence goes on from NC_069375.1 coordinate 68,248,554, forward strand.
TAGGGGTCATCTGCTGGTGATGACCAACCTCACTATCAACTTTCATGATCCTAGGCCCAAGAGTTCTTGAGTTATCATCCGGAAACGGACAGGTCTACATTCTGACCAACCGAGCGACAGACATCTGCAAAACAATATACCCCTCCTTCTTCGAAGGGGGGCATAAAAAGGGGCATAATTCTGTCAAAATTTAAATCAGAGTTATGGGGATTATTTCTCCTGGTGTAGACTTTGATAGTAAATAACTATTTTAAGTTTCAAGTCAATAGCTTTGATAGTAACAGAGATATTTGACTTTATCAAAAACTTCAACCAACAGCGACGCTGACGCCAAATCCAAGGCGAGTATAATAGCTCTACTTTTTCTTCGAAAAGTCCAGCTTAAAAGCAAAAGAAGTCAAATCCCCAGCTTAAATCACATTTTTCCTGTAGGAACATTCCTACAGACCTCCTCTCCTCCACACTGATGCACACTACCCCACCACAAATGGTCTGTCTGCACATTTCTGACAGAACATAAATTTTGGGCTGGCTTACAGCCTGATTAGATAAATAATTTTATATCAAGATTTTACACCTAATACAAATATATATATATAAGACTGTAATCACAAATACCACTTTTTTAAAAATTCAAACAACATTTTATCCTCAAGTCTAATGGCCCCTCACATTTCACAAAGCAACTGAAAGAACACAGCGATTATTAGGCCAATCAAATGCAGAAATCGTAAGTACTTACCAGGAGTCAACCACAGTAAAGGATTGATCAAATTTGGACAATTGTGTATCTCTAACTTCTTCAATGGCTGAAAACACTGTCCAACAAGCCGCATACCAGAGTCAGTAATGCGAGACTGCGACTCTGGAAGATCTGCTAGGCCCTCCGCTACCAGCTCCGCATTGGTCCAATTTTCTGTATAAACAGAAAACATAAAACTAAATCAATCCTTATAAACTACATTTACACTTGAATACTAATAATAATCTCAAAAACATCACTGGGCAGAATCAAATTAGCTACCGTAAATAACAACTGAACTGAATTTTGCTTGTAAAATATTCTACGGGTTTAACAGCTACATTCATACAAACCATTAAATGGGACGGCCTCCTTCCATCCTAGACAAAGCTCTTCAAATCCCGGGTTGATTGTGACATCAGCTATCGCCAGAGCTGAAAATACTGCATCTTTTGTGAGACTGGGCTGTATCCTCAATGCTTCAATACTGAAATACATAATGAGCCGCACCATGGGAAAACCCTAACCACCAGTGCATTTGCGACTAGCATGGATGCAGACCAACCTGTGCATTCATGCAGTCTCGTCAGGTTCCATGCCGTTTGCTAATGTTTTCTCTAATTGCAATAGGTTTTGAAAGCGAACAGCATGGATCCTGACCAGACTGCGCAGATATGCAGGCTGGTCTAGATCCATACTGGTCGCAAATGTACTATGTTGGTTTTTTCATGGTGCAGCCCATTATACCAATGCATATTTTTTGGACAAAATATAAGACTTACCAGTTATAAGCTCTGTATCAAGAAATATGCACTAGTTCTGCAGCAGGAATATTGTGTGACAGCTGCAATTTTCCCCGAGGCAAAGCTAATAATCTTATTATAACATAGGTTTTTTGTTGGTTTTTTTGGTTGGTTTTTTGTTGGGTTTAATGTCGCACCAACACAATTATAGGTCATATGGCGACTTTCCAGCTTTTATGTTGGAGGAAGACCCCAATTCCCATCCATGCATTATTTCATCACAAGTGGGCACCTGGGTAAAACCACTGACCTTCCTCACATGTAGAATTCAACGCCTAAAGTAAGACTCCAAACGCCATCGATGAGGGGCAAGTGATTTGAAGTCAGCAACCTTAACCACTCGGGCCACAGCGGCCCCCTTTATTACATAGCTACCTACACATATTAATATTATATAAATATCATGAATTTTTTCAATAACCTGAATAAAATGACAATTCTTACATAAAAAAAAAATACACAGCACACATTTAAATGATGTCACACGCGCAACATGAAATTATGACATCAAAATTAGAAATCTGAAATTATGCATTCATAGATTTCTCTACTGAACCAAGCTAAGAAATTCAAACCAAAGAAAAAATACATTTCCAGCTGACTTATAATTAAAACTGTACACAAGCTTATTTAAATCACACTCAGGAATCTGCAGAAACCAGTACAGGTGTGATATCATGGGAAGGTGCAGTCATGCTCCCAATTAGGGCTTGAATCAACATCCTCATGGTTGAGCCACTACACCTTATACACAAGACCACCAATCTCAATTAAACTCCATTTTACTTACTGTGCAGCTGCAGCTATAATCAGAAAGCCCAGATCAACATCAAGAGCATTCTTACACTCCCCCATTGTGATACTGTTCAGTCGCCTAAACCCTCCATCTTGCCAGTTATCTTCGCATAAATGTTGGATTACTCCCCCTGAAAATATATATGCTGAATTAATCCCCTTGAAAATGTATTCTAATCACTAGCCCTGAAAATATAACCTGAATTACTCTTCCTGAATAATACAGGTGCGTAGCTAGGGCATTTTTCATGGTCCACAGAGGTAATAGGGGTGGGGGTCTTGTTTATTAATGTAAGAACAGCAAAATGTGTGCATTTTAGCATGTATTTGAAGCAAAACCTTATTCTTTCTTATTTTTGTTTACCTTATTCTTTCTTATTTTTGTTTTATTTTACTAGATATTGCACGTGCATTATGTGGTTTAGCAATCCATGTTACATCTGAGCAAGTATCAATTCATAACAAATGGTGACAAACTTTCAAAATATCATTGTGATTGGATATATCATTCAAGAGATATGTCTGTAAGTATAAATACGATACTTAGTCTATTAGCTGCCAAGTCTAGAAACTGAATACTAGACGAGTCAACAAGGACTTACTAAGTTTCATGACACTGATACAAATGTACCAAATATGAAACTGATACCTTGCATAGGGAAAGCATCTACATTACATCAACTTTGTTAAAGGTATTTCCTTCATCTTTTTTACAACTATAAAACAGTATTCTGCAAAATGTTTTCACATCTTTTGAATTTCTTTCGTGGTTTCGCCACCCTGATATCGTGCTTCATGCAGCCTTTGTTAGCCATATGCAAAGCCCTAGATAACCATGGCGAAGCGCATGATCACAGTGGCGAAGTGACAAAGTATGAATTGCAGGCTTTAACATAAGCAGTGGGTAAACATTGTACCAACAATACTGAATCTTAAAAACAAGAGGGTCATGATGACCCTGAATCGCTCACCTGAGTAATATGAGCCATATGTTCAAATGGTAAGCTGATGCTAAAATATTAGACAGTTTTTTGTTTTTTGTTTGTTTTGGGTTTAACGTTGCACCGACACATTTTAGGTCATATGGCGACTTTCCAGCTTTGATGGTGACGAAAGACCCCAGGTGCCCCTCCGTGCATTATTTCATCACAAGCGGGCACCTGGGTAGAACCACCGACCTTCTGTAAGCCAGCTGGATGGCTTCCTCAAATGAAGAATTCAACATCCCGAGTGAGGCTCGAACCCACATCGATGAGGGGCAAGTGATTTGAAGTCAGCGACCTTAACCACTCGGCCACGGAGGCCCCTAAAATATTAGAAAGTAGGTCAGTAGGTCAAATTCATGGTCACTGAAAGTCAGTTTTAAGATCAGTATGCAAAACTGTACATGTCATCCAAATTTCAAGGCTGTATCTTAAAAAACAAGAAAGTAGGTTAGTAGTTCAAGGTCACAGTGAGGTGACTCGTAATCACTTGGGTACATCAGGTAAATATAATTAAACAGTCTAGGAAATATGATCTGATAATTTTTGAAGTATTTTTTCCTAATAACTCATATAACAAGTGACCCCCAAGGTTGGGCCTCTTTTTACCCATGGGGCATAATTTGAACAATTCTGTTAGAGGTCCACTAGGCAATGCTACATACCAAATATCAAAAGCCTAAGTCTTTCAGTTTCAAACAAGAAGATTTTTAAAGTTTTCTCCTATATAAGTCTTGGTAAAACTTGGGACCAACGGGGTGGGGCCTCTTTTCATCCCAGGGGCACAATTTGAACAATCTTCACACAGGACCATAAGGCACTGCTACATACAAAATATCAAAGGCCTAGGTCTTGTAGTTTCAGACAAGAAGATTTTTAAAGCTTTTTGCTACATAAGTCTGTGTAAAACTTGGGACCCCCAGGGTGGGGCCTCTTTTCATCCCAGGAGCACAATTTGAACAATCTTAATAGAGGATCATTAGATAACGTCACATGCCAAATATCAAGGCTCTATGCCTTGCAGTTTTGGACAAGAAGATTTCTAATGTTTTTCCTTTCGGTTGCCATGGCAACCAGAGTCCTGAATGGAATGGAATTCTTTGAACAATTTTGAAAGGGAACCACACAAGGATCATGCCTGTGAAGTTTGGTGTCATTCTGCCCAGTTGTTTACAAGAAGATCTTTTTAGAAAATGTTGACGGACACACAACGGACGCCTGATGACGGACGACTACACTGCATGATGCACGACAGACATTGACCAGTCACAAAAGCTCACCATGAGCCTTTGGCTCAGGTGAGCTAAAAAGTAAAAACATTGCGTGACAGTTGATATATTTCAACGACATCTAATTCCAAGTATTGCACTGAAATCTTGATTTGAAAATTTTTAGAATGTTGTTTAAGGTCATCTGAAATATAATACATAGTAGAGTTTAGTTACTTATTAGGCCATTAAAAAAATTGTTAGAAAGAACATATTTATCTCACTGTGAATTGGTTGTCAAATACTGTAATATCTTACAACTTGTACTGGTGTCAAACCTGGGCTTTACACATAGGATTTAACTAGGTAATTGTTTGTTTTCTATTATATTTTCTACAACACCGGAACCATGCCATAATTGATTATTTCATACATTTAAGTACAATAATAAGATATGTCTATGATATCTGATACCTATATAACGTAATTATTATTATGCGTGACAAATTACGTCTGCAGTTTTATACAAAATGTCCTATTCGAAAGCTTTTAGGCATGAAAATGTCTCTTTGCTGATTTCTCAACCAACATTTTATCAATTTTTGACACTGTATTATAATTTTAAAATAGAAATTTGCCTCTTTAAACCGTTAGCATTGACAGTGTATGATGGTAATATTTCACATGTTCAGGAGTTTTACAAAGTAAGCAATCAATTAGTAGGATAATGAACTAAATTGAAAAACTGTACCTAAATTGTCATAAACTACAAAGACAATTGGTGAATTTCAATGTACTTTAAATTAGGGCCGGGACGATTTCAAAATTTTGAAACTGGTTAATTATTTGTATGAAATCGAATCGAACCGGTTAATCAGCCCCATATTGAAAATGCTCTTTGCTTTCCTGATGACCGTATCAAGGTACTTCAAGCAGTCAACTTCATTAAGAACTTAATACTTTATCGTTTGCAAGCAGTTTAAAAATTAATAAATAATATTTTTGGTGAATTTCATTTTGAACATATCCTGTCAGGCAAATCCGAGACTATTGATTACGTTATGGGATGTGTTTTAGCAGAGATATACTGTGGGTCAATGTGCTGACCAGTCAAAACAAGAGCACCGCCTTGCGGGTGCTGACGCTCATCTGATTTTTTTTGTGTAATAGAAATATTGTCCTACCCATGATTTTCTAAGTCTAAAAAGGGCCATCATTCTTGCAAAAAGCAGGATAGAGTTATGTTTCTTGATGTACAGCGTCCACTTATGATGGTGAAAAACTGTTGCAAGTTTTAAAGCAATAGCTTTGATAGTTTATGAGAAAAGTTGACTTAAACATAATACTCAACCAAGAAAATGATTTTCTAAGTCCAAAAGGGGCAATAATTATTGCAAAAATCAGGATGGAGTTACGCTGCTTGCTGTACAGGGTCAGCTTATGATGGTGAACAAGTGTTGCAAGTTTCAAAGCAATAGCTTTGATAGTTTAAGAGAAAAAGTTGACCTAAACATAAAACTTAACCAAGAAATCTGATATTTTCTAAGTCCAAAAGGGGCCATAAATCTTGCAAAAAGCAGGATGGAGTTATGTTTCTTGCTGTACAGGGTCAACTTATGATGGTGAACAAGTGTTGCAAGTTTTTAAAGCAATAGCTTTGATAGTTTAGGATAAAAGCTGACCTAAACATAAAACTTAACCAAGAAAACTGACTTTCTAAGTCCAAAAGGGGCAATAAATCTTGCAAAAAGCAAGATGGAGTTATGTTTCTTGCTGTACAGGGTCAGCTTATGATGGTGAACAAGTATTCCAAGTTTCAAAGCAATAGCTTTGACAGTTTGGGAGAAAAGTTGACCTAAACATAAAACTTAACCAAGAAATCTGATATTTTCTAAGTACAAAAGGGGCCATAAATCTTGCAAAAAGCAAGATGGAGTTATGTTTCTTGCTATACAGGGTCAGCTTATGATGGTGAACAAGTATTCCAAGTTTCAAAGCAATAGCTTTGATAGTTTAGGAGAAAAGCTGACCTAAACATAAAACTTAACCAGGCAACGCCGACGCAGACGCCGACGCCGACACCGACGCCGACGCCGACGCCGACAACCGCTCAAGTGATGACAATAACTCATCATTTTTTTTCAAAAAATCAGATGAGCTAAAAATATATAAAGATAAAGCACGATTTGTGATGTGTATTGTTTAAGAGCAATAAGCGGTTTTGCAAAATTGAAACCGGTTTTACATAGTTATCGAATCGGATCCGATTAACCGAGTGAAAGGTTTGAATAAAAGAAAAAATTATGTTAAATTTTTTTAACCAAGACTGTCAATATGAATCCACAGAAATTTGAAATACATTATGGCAAATATACTAGCAACTTAATGCATTTATGACCAATTTTTTCTTAAATGTAATATCTGAATAAAAAATCAAATATCACTTTTTTAACAATTCACAATTTTGATGTTTTACGAAGCAATTTTCCCAATTGTAATGGAAAAGGTCCAATTACAAAAAAAAACAAACAAGAGCTGTTTCCATAGGATGACACATGCCCCCGATGGCACTTTGAATGAATAGTTATGGCCGATGTTAGAGTTCAGGACCTTTGACCTACGGAGCTGGGTCTTGCGTGCGACACGTCGTCTTAATGTGTCACACATTCATGCGTAGTTATTTTAAAATCCATGCATGAATGACAAAGATATGGACCGGACACGCCAATAAATGCACTATCATGAAAAATGACCTTTAACGTCTAAGTGTGACCTTGACCTTTGAGCTACAGACCTGGGTCTTGCGCGCGACACGTCGTCTTACCGTGGTACACATTCATGCCAAGTTATTTGAAAATCCATCCATGGATGACAAAGATATGGGCTGGACACGCCCATCAATGCACTATCCTTTAACGTCTAAGTGTGACCTTGATCTTTGAGCTACGGACCTGGGTCTTGCGCGTGACATGTCGTCTTACTGTGGTACACATTCATGCCAAGTTATTTGAAAATCCATCCATCGATGACAAAGATATGGACCGGACACGCCCATCAATGCACTATCCTTTAACGTCTAAGTGTGACCTTGACCTTTGAGCTACAGACCTGGGTCTTGCGCGCGACATGTCGTCTTACTGTGGTAAACATTCACGCCAAGTTATTTGAAAATCCATCCATCGATGACAAAGATACGGACCGGACACAAAAATTGCGGACAGACAGACTGACAGACCGACAGACGGTTCAAAAACTACATGCCTCCCTTCGGGGGCATAAAAATCAACAATTACCTAAGACTGGGACTCTCTGTAGCTCGAGACGTTTCAATCCTCTTGCTTCTGCGAGAGCACTCAGTAACGGAATGTACTTGAGTGCACTGCTTGGACCAATGCAATGTGACATCACAAATGTCTTTAACTTGCACGCTGAGAAATCCTTGAATGGATGATGATGGACGAATTTCACCATCCTAGAATAAGACAAAGGAATTCATGAGCTAGACATTTCAATAGAAAAATATGTTCCAGTTTTTCTCTGTAAGAACCAAAATCATATACTCTTTTAAGGGCTCTTGTACACTTTTAAGTTTCAAGCAAAATTAATACATATATGTTTAAGACATCAAAGTCCAAGGTTCCAAGCTTTTAAGTGAAATCTGGAGACAAATTAATCTGATTGGCTTCTTCAAGCATAACCTAGAACTTGACCAATGGCAAGGCTTCATTTAGACTGGTACCCTTATTCAGTTTCATACTCTTGGAACCAATGCATATCAAGATCTACAGTAACTGTTGTTGTAGCGCATAAAGATTACTCTACACTCGGCCTGGAGGCTGATAATTTGAATAATCTCTCTGGCTTTCATTGCCTTGGAGCCACACCCTGGGTGTAAAGATGTAAATTGAGTTTGGAGAGTAATGGAGACCAAATTCAAAATGGAGGCTTCCTATTGGTCAATTTCAAAATGAGATCAGGATCAACCAATCAGCTTCAGCAATTTTGAGGTAATAATCTCGAAAATGATTCAACTGAGCGTTCCATTTTCTACACGACTGAAGTAAAACTTTCTCGTTAGGCCATAAAAAAATCAGAGTTAAGGATTATCATTCTGATGGGGAAAAAAACAGTAAATATGCATTTTTTTCGTTCCTATTTTTTTTCCTTCAATTATTTAATTTATAGAGAAAGTTCCATAAAATAAATATAGCTATAATTCAAATTTCATATGACTGAATTTTAACAAATGTTACCAAATTCCCTAAAATTCCATTCTGACAGCACAACAGTCTCATTGTTCCATCAAAATGAAAAACACTCTGGTTGGGGCCTAATTTAAGGGTAAGTCAGGTAACCCTAACCAGCGTGGGTTTTTTTCCTGGCATTACATATCTTGCACACCTACCTCAAGTAAAGATGCTCCAGGTGACTGTCCATTTGTGGCATGTAGTACACAGAACAACCGACTAGATGAAGATTTGTAATTCTCGAATCATCTTTCAGCACCGTCGTACTGCCATTTAGCACCGGAAACTGTGGATTACGGTTCTGAAACTTCCCAATAATCTTCGGATGAGAGGTTTTTGACACAATATTTTCTAGTAGATCCATGTTTGATATTTCTATACCTTCTAATGATTTACACGCAACAAGAGTATCAACAACTGCTGCAACAGTTAAAACATCCGAACTCACATTTAGGTACGATGAAATGTTTGCTGGATGAAAGTTATAAATAAACCGTAACCTTGGCAACTTACTGAGAAGACTGGAAAACATTTTGTTTGTCATATTTGGTAGATTATTCTCAAAAAGTCTCTTATCACAGACATCCTCGTTGAAATCGATTTCCTCTCGTATTGATAAACTAGCCTGGACAGCTTTCTGAAGCTTTTTTGACAACGATTCAAACCGTAACATCTCTTTCAGAGTCAAATATTGAAATATATAGCATATCATCTCAACAGACAGTACATTAAAATAATCCACTGCATTTCTTGACTTCTTATCTTTGCCTGAAGCATCTCTATTAAGAAAGGTTTCAAACCCGCCTGTCAGTTTCATGAATTGTTCATATCTTTTACCGCAAGGACATCCTCTGATTAGACCCCCGTCGGTAAAAATGGAAAAATAAACATTCTCTGAACAGTTACAAACTTTATCAAAAATGAAACGAGTCACTCCAACCTTCTTTGCTCTCATTGACCTGGTTGTCACGGTAGCAGGTAACTGTGTCCTTGACCTTTTACAAGGTCGCTCATCACCAGAAATTCCTCCATCTAAATATGAAGCACTTTCCGTACTCTTCCTCTTCCTTTTTGTACCAACCTTTGACTTTGAACTGTCGTTTCTATCTTTAACAAGACCCGATTTCTTCCCCCTTTTCTTGGTCTTCTTTATGAAATTCGATGTTTTTCTATTTTTCTTCCTTTTTGCAGCAGATGGTACAACGGAAGCTGGGCTTGAAGCTGAGGTTGCTACAACACGGTTCCTCAAGTAACACCTTTCCTGAACCATGTTTCTCTTAGCAGCATTGATCACATTTTTCTCATGAATAACAGGAGCACCTGATTCTCGTGACCTTGATCTTTTCAACTCTGTTCTGGTTCCCAGTTTTCGTCCTCCCTCTCTTCTTCTTGAAATATTCTTCTTCAGCTTCTCTAAATTACTGGAAACATCCTTCCTGGTACTAGGCCTTCCTTTTACTTTACCTGTACCTGGCTTTCTTTCATCAATGAGTCCATGGGTTTTTCTCTGTCTGCTTGTGCCTGGCACCTGATTATCCGAAACTATATTATCTGTTTTACGTCTTCTACCCATACTTTATCAACTGATGATTAAGCTTTGTTCCTGAAAAGCCAATAAAAAGTTAAATATGAAACAAGAAACAAGTCAATGTCAAACAAGAGGGTCTTGATGACCCTGAATCACTCACCTGAGTAATATGAGCCAATGTTTCTGATGCTAAAACATTAGAGAGTAGGTCAGTAGGTCATATTCATGGTCACTTAAAGACAGTTTTAAGATTGCTGTGCAAAACTGTACATGTCATCCAAATTTCAAGGCTGCATCTTAAACAAGAGGGCCAAGATGGCCCTAGGTCGCTCACCTGAGAAACACACCATATCATAACACTGTAAACATGTTTGACCTAGTGATTTCATGGAAACAAATATTCTGGCCAATTTTCATTAAGATTGGACCAAAAATGTGGTCTTTTGAGTTTAAACAAGTATTTTCTTAGATATGACCTAGTGACCTAGTTTTTGACCCCAGATGACCCATATTCGAACTTGATCTAGATTTTATCAAGGCATTCATTCTGGCCAAATTTTACGAAGATCAATTGCAAAAAATACAATCTCTATCGCATACACAAAGTTTTTCTTTGATTTGACCTAGTGACCTACTTTTTTACCCCAGATGACCCATTTTCAAACTTGACCTAGATTTCATCAAGGCAATCATTTTGACCAAAATTCATGAAGACTAATTGAAAAATACAGCCTCTATTGCATACACAAGGTTTTTCTTTGATTTGACCTAGTGACCTAGTTTTTGACCGCAGCTGACCCATATTCAAACTTGACCTAGATTTCATCAAGGCAATCATCCTGACTAATTTTATGAAGATCAATTGAAAAATACAGCCTCTATCGCAAACACAAGGTTTTTTCTTTGATTTGATTTAGTAACCTAGTTTTTTATCCCAGATGACCCATATTTGAAATCTGCCTAGATTTCATCAAGGTAAACATTCTGACCAAAATTCATGAAGATCAATTGAAAAATACAGCCTCTATCGCATACACAAGGTTTTTCCTTGATTTGACCTAGTGACCTAGTTTTTGACCCCAGATGACCCATTTTCAAACTCAGCCTAGATTTCATCAAGGCAATCATTCTGACCAAATTTCATAAGGATCAATTGAAAAATACAGCCTCTATTGCATACACAAGTTTTTTTCTTTGATTTGACCTATTGACCTACTTCTTGACCCCAGATGACCCATATTTAAAATCAACCTAGATCGCATACACAAGGCTTTTCTTTTATTTGACCTAGTTTTTGCCCCCAGATGACCCATTTTCGAACTTGGCCTAGATTTCATCAAGGTAATCATTCTGACCAATACTCATGAAGATCAATCGAAAAATACTGCCTCTATCGCATACACAAGGTTTTTCCTTGATTTGACCTAGTGACCTAGTTTTTGACCCCAGATGAACCATTTTCATCAAGGTAATCATTCTGACTAAATTTCATGAAGATCAGTTGAAAAATACAGCCTATATCGCATACACAAGCTAAATGTTGACGGACGACAGACAGACGACTGACACCCGACATCGAGCGATCAGAATTGCTCAGGTAAGCTAAAAACAAGAAAGTAGGTCAGTAGGTCAAGGTCACAGTCAAGTGATCCCTAATTGCTTGGGTCATCAGGTAATAATAATTAAACAGTCTAGGAAATACGACCTGATAATTTCTTAAGAATTTTTTCCTATATAACTCATAATTATAACAAGTGACCCCCAGGATGGGGCCTCTTTTCACCCCAGGGGAATAAATTGAACAGACTTGTTAGAGATCCACCAGGCTATGTTACACACCAAATATCAAATGCCTAGGCCTTGAACATTCAGACAAGAAGATCTTTATTTTTTTTCATAGAGCGTCTATGTTAAACTTGGTACCCCAAGGGCAGGGCTTCTTTTCACCCTAGGGACGTAATTTGAACAATCTTGGTAGAGAAACACTAGGAAAGGCAACATACTTAATATCAAAACTGAGGCCTTGCAGTTTCAGGCAAGAAGATTTCTAAAGATTTTTTTCCTATGTAAGTCTATGTAAAACATGAGACCCCCCGGTTAGGGCCTCTTTTCACCCCAGGGGCATAGTATGAACACTTTTGGTAGAGAACCACAAGGCAATACTACATACAAAATATCAAAGGTCTAAGTCATGTGGTTTTAGACAAGATTCAAATGTTTTTACTATATAAGTCTATGTAAAGCTTTTGACCCCCGGAGCAGGGCCTCTTTTCAACCCAGGGGCACAATTTCAACAATCTTGATAGAGGACTATAAGATGATGTCACACGCCAAATATCAAAGCTCTATGCCTTACAGTTTTGAACAAGAAGATTTTTCAATTTTTTACTTTCGGTTGCCATGGCAACCAGAGTTCTGCACGCCATTAAATTCTTTGAACAATTTTGAAAGGGGACCACCCAAGGATCATTCCTGTGAAGTTTGGTGTAATTCTGCCCAGTGGTTTTCAAGAAGAAGATTTTTTAGAAAACGTTGACGGACGCACGACGCACAACTGACACTGAGCGGTCACAAAAGCTCACCATGAGCCTTTGGCTCAGGTGAGCTAAAAATCAGGTTTTCAACATATGGCCTTGACCCTAGTGGCCCTAAAACAATCTAAGCTAAGTTTTAAAATCAGCTTGATGAACACAAAGTCCATACTGTGACAATGTATGGCTATCAGCTGTTTTATCTTTTTTAGTAACATCAAACATCCAAACAGTCACGAATGTACTCTAAAGCTTGGTCTCCATCATGGGCAGATCCTGAGGGTTAGGGGTGGGAGGTCAGGGGGTCCAGACCCCAACCTAGAATTTTCAAAGTTAATGGTGAAAAATTTTAAAGCTGCGCTCTAACAGTTGAACAAACAATACCAAAATCATATTACAATTTCTGCGACTGCGGGCATCGTGAATCTAAACAATACTTGCTGTGTATAATACTCCATCTCCCTATCAAGTTTCATGATCCTAGACCCAAGCGTTTTCAAGTAATCGTCCGGAAATGGTTTAACTGTTCCCTGTCACTGTAACCTTGACCTTTGACCTACTGACCTCAAAATCAATAGGGTTCATCTGCTGGTCATGATTAACCTCTCTATCAACTTTCATGATCCTTGGCCCAAGCATTCTTGAGTTATCGTCTGGAAACCTTTTAATTGTTCCTGGCCAATGTGACCTTGAACTTTGACTTAATGACCTCAAATTCAAAAGGGGTCATCTGCTGGTCATGACCAACCTCCCTATCAATTTTCCTGATCCTAGGCCCAAATGTCCTTGAGTTATCATCCAGAAACCTTTTAATTAGACCCAAGCGTTCTCAAGTAATCGTCCGGAAATGGTTATACTGTTCCCTGTCACTGTAACCTTGACCTTTGACCTACTGACCTCAAAATCAATAGGGTTCATCTGCTGGTCATGATTAACCTCTCTATCAACTTTCATGATCCTTGGCCCAAGAATTCTTGAGTTATCGTCCGGAAATCTTTTAATTGTTCCTGGTCACTGTGACCTTGATCTTTGACCTACTGATCTCAAAATCTATAGGGTTCAACTGCTGGTAATCATGACCAACCTCCCAATCAACTTTCATGATCTTAAGCCCAAGCGTTCTTGAGTTATCATCCGGAAACGGATTGGTCTACATACCGGCAGACTGACCGAAGTGGGGCATAAAAAGTATTTCAAACAAACATGGCAATTTTTCTAGGATTTCTTCCAAGTTATCCTCAATACCTCACACTTACCTGGATCCTGGACTGAACTCCACTGACAAGTCATTTTGCCAGGCTTCTAGGGAGTGGAGATCATTTTGTAAAGGTTTGATTTAACACGGCACAGGGTAAAACGCAGACAAAAAAGGGAAAGAGGAGTGCAGACCAGTTGAGTTATATAGGGGATCTGCAAAATGCAGACCACAAAGAATATAATAGGTATTGGAAAACGCAGACCACATAGAATGCGTGAAAATTTGGAAATAGCTGTTATGACACTTGTGTTTTATAAGTGGACATGATATGATGACATTGGAATGTTAATTACAAATTATTGTGAATTTGTAGAACTTCATTGAATAAAGAGACTCATTTTTTTGTTGTTATTTTTTTACAAAATTTATCTGCATACATTATTAAAATTCAACATAGTCTAATAATCATTTGGGAGACTTTTATCATATCAAAAGTCGAATCTTTAGTTTATACAGAATTTATTTTAGGTCGATTGTGAAGGAAGTTCTACAACTTATATTAATCACTTTCGACACCTCATTCCTGATGGAAACCATCGCCATGAGGGTATGAGAGAAGAGGCCAGTTTCCCTTTTAATGCCGAGTGCCAAGCAAGGGAGCTACTGGTACCATTTTTCACGTCTTTGGTATGACGCGGCCGGGGATCGAACCCACGACCTCCCGCACTCGAAGCGGACGCTCTACCACTAGGCTATCGAGGCAGTTAAGTTAAGTTAAAAAGAAATACACTAGTATTTTGTGAAAGTTTTACCTTTGTAGCTATATAATACAACTATATTTATAAATTATAACATTTTGGGTACATTTTAACTTATTACTTGGGTATGTCTTAAAAGGCCTAGATGGGCTACTATATAAGTGCCCACCCACCTCCAATCCAATAAACAACTCCCGTCTTATCTGCTGCTTATCAGCGATTATGCAACAGTATAATTTCCTTGTACTAACAAACAGTATCTGCCAATATATCATTTGTCATTGAATTTCAAGTGAATGTGGCCATCAGTGGATGATGGATTTCCTGGTATTTTGTGAAACTGCATTGAAAGTTGACAGACACTATGATATATAGGTCATGAGTACCTTATGTACTGGCGAGGTGATTGCAGAATTTTCCATATATATATAATGATTTCTACATGAGAGAAACAGCTTACTTATTCTTATGTAGTGACATAGAATCTAAGGCAAAACCCTTTATGTGGCCAGGGTACTGGCTTGCCTAGGATAAAACTTAGCAAACACATTAGTTCTATACACTAGAAATACGGTCAAATTGCCAGATTTTCTTGTATCCACCTGTTGTCCCCCCAGTTTGTTTAAATGTCTAAATGTTTGTAATGTATTTTGGGAACAGTTTGTAATTAAACCTTCAACATTTAAAGATCTTTGGTTCTTTTATGTCTTTTCAAGCCATTTTGATATGTTTTTGCAGTGCTTGTTGACTTTTGTGACAAGGTTTTTTATTTTTTTCTTCAAATCACTCCTCACCCGCTCCAAAAGTAGGTGAAATCCAAAAACAAATATTTTCATTTTTATTTCGCTCGCTCGCTCCTTAATTTTTTGGAAAAAATCAGATGACCAAGAAATTAATTTGGTGTGGCCTAACAAAAAAAATGAGTTTCTTTATTCAATGAAGTTCTACAAATTCACAATAATTTGTAATTAACATTCCAATGTCATCATATCATGTCCACTTATAAAACACAAGTGTCATAACAGCTATTTCCAAATTTTCACGCATTCTATGTGGTCTGCGTTTTCCAATACCTATTATATTCTTTGTGGTCTGCATTTTGCAGATCCACTATATAACTCAACTGGTCTGCACTCCTCTTTCCCTTTGTGGTCTGCATTTTACACCTTCCCCTGTTAAATATTTAACAGTCAGATAAACAATAGTGCCATCTCTTTTCTGTAGTGATTCAAGGCTTCTTGTTAACCAGGAGTCTGGTTAGCTCAGTTGGTAGAGCACCTGACTTACAAGCAGGGGGTCATATGTTCAAGTCCTACACTGGGTAGACGACTTTCTCACCAAACTAAACATTGGCGGCAAGGTAAATCGGAAAGTGTGGGCTACAGCACTTGGCCAGTTTATGTAGAGCATGCAGTTTACAGGGGCTATACTCTGTTGGAAACTGAACAGTTGATGCCCCCCTCTACAATTCCACTTTAAAGGAAGGCTATGTGGCCAGTAAATAGAGCAAGCGGTATCTGAAGCTCGGCTATACTCGGTTGGAAGCTGCACAGCTGAAGCTTCCCTCAATGATTCAAAGATATGATTTAAGTGAGGAGGAGTGTACAGATTTGAGGCTTCTGGTTTACCTGTAGCATGTTTAGCTCAGTTGGTACAGCACCTGACTTGCAAGCACTGAAGCAGGGGGTTTTCACCAAAATACAACACATCTACAAATAGAGTCAGTGTACCCGGTTTCGCACTGTACGCGGTTTCGCACACCCAGTAAATTCATGTAATTTGTGAGAATAAAACAGAAAATTTAACAATTCTTTGTTATTGTTTCATGAAACTGAGTTATTCCCTACATAATTTGACACAAGGGGTCTTTCCCCACTGGAGCCTCGTTCTGGTAAGTGCAGACGAAAACAATAACAATATCAATGGATACCAGTAGGTCAGCTGAAAAATATTAAGTTTCATGAAAAAAATGACTATGCAAACAACAACAAGGTGCAAAATAAATTGAAAAATCACTATTCTATCATACAGGTAAGTATTTACCTACTACTTTACCTAAATGAAAAATATTTCAACAGTTATTGAAGTTCTCCCAACCTGCAAAATGCCTTCAACTTGATTGTTTGCTTTACGTTTTTATTAAAACAGAGAACATAATCGAATAATTAGACTTGTGGTGTTCTTTTGTGATTCAACAGCTTCTATTGTTTTATTTTTGTTTCATGTATTCAGTAGTTTTAGCCTTTTCTGCTTTTAGAAGTAAAAACAGGGTTAGGTACCTAGCTTTCACTTTCATAACTGCTTTTAAATTTCACTTTCAGATGTTTTATGGGAAAATACATGTTTAAATTGAATTATATAAATGGTTAAAAAGTTAATTAATATTTTTCTGTTGAGTAACTGCATTGTTATCACTGAGTTCTATAAATAGCAGGGTGTGCGAAACCGGGTACACTTAAATGCAACAACTGGTCAAAATATGTTATCCGAATCAAGTACACTAAGAGGTATGACGTCATTGTAGCGGGAAGTGAAAGTAGCGTGTTTCAAACCGAAATAAGTGTGTTTATTAAAACATATAGAGGTAAATTCAAATTTAATCATTTTTAGCTAGATAGGAAGGTATTCTTAGGAAATGTGTGCGAAACCGGGTACACTGACTCTAATTGCGATTTTAGTTTTTACTTTTTTTTTCAAACATGCAGCAACTAGTTTCAACCATTATGTGTTTAACAGTTTTCATGATTCGTGCTGAACATCTGAGACTAACTGATACAAGCTTAACCCCTTCGTGTCAAATTGTGATAAAAAATGTGAAAGTCAACGTCGCGAAAACTTATTATAAATGCTAACCTTTCAGATTCTGTATCGTTTTGAGTGTTTCCATTTGACAGGAAATAATACTTAAAAAGTTTATGACTAAAATGTGTCACAAGAAATGTTATTCCTATTGCAGCTAGAAAATAACGACGATTTTTTGGCATCAAAGTATTGTCCCCCATTTTTACGGTGTGTCATTAGATCTGATTTTTGTGAAATTCGCATTTAAGCACTATGGTATCCTACCGAGAAATTCATTGAGGTATGAAGGTATTAAATGCATCCGCTGCTATTTTCTATATAAAATTAACAACTTATAACATATTTTTATCAAGATTTCTAGCCTTTCACTTCCTGCGAGACTACCCTTGTCTTGAAGGTCTGTCTTTAGGCAATCAAAATATACCAAAAGAATATGGGGTTGACCATAATGCAGTGAAACCATGGTCACGTGACTGAGACACGTGATGAAAACGTTAATATTGCGTAGGTAGACATCAGGAAATACCTACTTTCACTTTCATTTTACAAGGCAGCTTCCAATCATCTTCTGAAGCATATAACGTAGCTTAAAATCATCTGCGGACATTCCTTTTTACAATCAAGCACAAATAAAGCTTATATCTGGCATGAAAATGGCCTTTACTAGGCGGGAAAATTGCACTATATATTGATATGGACTACATTCGAGTGGACCACGGAGGCATATCCGGCTAATTGCCCCCTTCATGCCTATAAGAAAAACCAAAGTTTTCAAAATCGTTCTGTTGCAGTCAATTATTGTACGTAAGTCAATTGTCAACAATTTTGCCAACTTTCAGTTTGAAAGAATGGCTACTGTTGGAATTATGCCCCATTCAGACAGACAGTCCACACCTGCAAAAAACGTGTCAGGGGCATAGATAATGCCAATTTTTCATTAAATATAGTATCATACGGCCTTACTTATCTTATTTCTATTATTTGTTTGCAAGAAACAGCTAGAAGTACACGAAAAATAATCGATTTCTGTCATTCTTACCTAAAATGGTGACGCTGATGCAAAACTGAGATGTGGGGAATCACCTTAAAAATCAGAATTTTGCCTACTTTCCGAAAAAATCTCAAATTTGCCCAAAATATGCAAATAATATGCCATGTTTGTCTTAAAATGGTGCTTATTGCTCAATTCTGATCAGAAAATACCAGTTTTACATCGGTTGAAGCAATTTTCACGAAGTGCGAATTTTTCATTTTATAAGAAATACCAAAGTTTTCAAAATCGTTCTGTTGCAGTCAATTATTGTACGTAAGTCAATTGTCAACAATTTTGCCAACTTTCAGTTTGAAAGAATGGCTACTGTTGGAATTATGCCCCATTCAGACAGACAGTCCACACCTGCAAAAAACGTGTCAGGGGCATAGATAATGCCAATTTTTCATTAAATATAGTATCATACGGCCTTACTTATCTTATTTCTATTATTTGTTTGCAAGAAACAGCTAGAAGTACACGAAAAATAATCGATTTCTGTCATTCTTACCTAAAATGGTGACGCTGATGCAAAACTGAGATGTGGGGAAGCACCTTAAAAATCAGAATTTTGCCTACTTTCCGAAAAAATCTCAAATTTGCCCAAAATATGCAAATAATATGCCATGTTTGTCTTAAAATGGTGCTTATTGCTCAATTCTGATCAGAAAATACCAGTTTTACATCGTTGAAGCAATTTTCACGAAGTGCGAATTTTCATTTTAAAAGAAAAACAAGTTTTCAAAATCGTTCTGTTGCAGTCATATTGTACGTAAGTCAATTGTCAACATTTTGCAACTTTCAGTTGAAAGAATGGCTACTGTGGAATACCCCATCAGACAGACAGTCCACACCTCAAAAAACGTTCAGGGCATAGATAATGCCATTTTTCATTAAAATAGTATCATACGGCCTTACTTATCTATTTCTATTATTTGTTGCAAGAAACAGCTAGAAGACACGAAAATAATCGATTTCTGTCATTCTTACCTAAAATGGACGCTGATGCAAACTGAGATGGGAACACTTAAAAATCAGAATTTTGCCTACTTCCGAAAAAATCTCAAATTTGCCCAAAATATGCAAATAATATGCCATGTTTGTCTTAAAATGGTGCTTATTGCTCAATTCTGATCAGAAAATACCAGTTTTACATCGGTTGAAGCAATTTTCACGAAGTGCGAATTTTTCATTTTAATAAGGCATGAAGGGGGCAATTAGCCGGATATGCCTCCGTGGTCCACTCGAATGTAGTCCATATCAATATATAGTGCAATTTTCCCGCCTAGTAAAGGCCATTTTCATGCCAGATATAAGCTTTATTTGTGCTTGATTGTAAAAAGGAATGTCCGCAGATGATTTTAAGCTACGTTATATGCTTCAGAAGATGATTGGAAGCTGCCTTGTAAAATGAAAGTGAAAGTAGGTATTTCCTGATGTCTACCTACGCAATATTAACGTTTTCATCACGTGTCTCAGTCACGTGACCATGGTTTCACTGCATTATGGTCAACCCCATATTCTTTTGGTATATTTTGATTGCCTAAAGACAGACCTTCAAGACAAGGGTAGTCTCGCAGGAAGTGAAAGGCTAGAAATCTTGATAAAAATATGTTATAAGTTGTTAATTTTATATAGAAAATAGCAGCGGATGCATTTAATACCTTCATACCTTGAGATATCCGATGCGTAAAAAAAATGTTTGTTTCCGGTATCCCGACCTACCCTATATTTTAGGCCCGATCCTAAATTTTTTTATGGCCTTGGAGATTTTTTTTTCAACTTTCTAACATAATGAAAAAAAAAAAGATATTTCCGACCTAGAGTCTACCTACCCTAATTTTTTTAGCATGTTACCGGAAACATAGAATTTGTTAGGCCTTAAGGACCGTGTCTTAAATTAGTGAACTTGCTTTTTTTTTTTTTTGGGATATTTATTGTTCATTTTTAATTTTCAGGGTAAACAGTAGGCTACAGTAGACATTTGACTTGTGTTTAGGACCACAACTCCTTCTAAATGCGATAAAGCAAATTTTGGACAAATGTAATGAAACGTTTATTACTGAATATCAGTCGTCATAATTTCATGAGCTTAGTAACTGCTTAAACAGAACAGCTTCTTATCCCGACATTAGAAAAACTCCAGTTTAAAAAAAAAACTACTGCCGGTAAAGAGCTAGCATGACTGTAACCAAGAGCTCAGAGAATCAGAGTAAATTTTCTGCTGCAAAACTTTCCGAATAATCTACGACAAGACCAAATGAGCCGTGCCATGGGAAAACCAACATAGTGGGTTTGCGACCAGCATGGATCCAGACCAGCCTGCGCATCCGCACAGTCTGGTCAGGATCCATGCTGTTCGCTAACAGTTTCTCCAATTCCAATAGGCTTTAAAAGCGAACAGCATGGATCCTGACCAGACTGCGCGGATGAGCAGGCTGGTCTGGATCCATGCTGGTCGCAAACCCACTATGTTGATTTTCCCATGGCACGGCTCATTAATAATTAAACATTTTTCAGGAAACGTATTATTTATGTAATGATAATGATTTTGTTTCTGACAAGTCACAACTTGAAAAATCAGTCATCGTTGGTTTTCTCATGGTGCGGCTCATATTTTATTAAACTCAGCTATATACCCTATTAATATAACATCTTTTAATACATTGTAGATTATCAAATCGTCAACAAAATCTTACAAGTGTAATTTAAACCTTTAAGATATATTCGACCCAAATTCATATTTGAAAATACGCACATTTATAATTGACGTGACAGTAGTGTGTGTTAGGATCAAAATAGCACGCACATGATTTGATACTTGTATATTCTGTACGAAAATTGTCTTAGCACAGCCTGAATGCACACGACTAATTAAACACTTGAAATTTTCCACCAAATGACCATTATACATGACATTAAATTGTGAATGCATATCATTTTAGTCAAGTCAAATTAATTTGATGTTGATTTTTTACATATAAGGTGAAATTATACAAGTGATAGATGTGCATCGGTATTTAAACTGAATACTGGACAGGTATAATCATAGTCTATAGCACTTTTCTCGTATTAAGTCCTGACCTGGAATAGGCTAGGTCAAGTACAATTACACAACGTACTTATAATTAATGGATTATTTACAGCGACTTGTTCACACATGAAAGATTCATTACAAGACTCGACTCGAACACTATATTATAAAACTATTGCAAATTTTATATTTCAGGAATATTTGGATTATTAGACAGTTTATAAACTTTATAATTCTATAAGATTAAGAATTTCCTCTTATAGATTGAAAACTGAAACAGGTTGGCGGTCAAGGTCATTTAGAACCCTAGAGAATGATAGAAAATGTGTATTTTTTCGCAACAAGTAGAATATGTTTGGTCAAATGGTATAATATAAGCCATATTTTAATTATTTAGCATTTATTTTTGGCTTATAGTTTGTTAGAAAGAAATATTCGATAAAACATTTTTCAAAATGACGGATATCCTGAAGAAAACGCTCGTACATCCTTAATACCTTGTGTGTCCTCCCATGGCTCTCACAACATGCACATACCTCTACCTCGTCGACAGCACGTAGTTCCGGATGACCCATTGGGGAATATTCCTCCATTCCTGCACAGGAGTTGAAGACTCGGACAACCTGTAAAACAAGAGCTGTCGGAGGACAGCAACGCTCGACTATTCAACAGCCTTGTCGATTGAATGAATACGAAAGTCGAAAAAGGGACATAATTTAAAAAAAGCAAAATAGGGTTATGGAACCTGCATAGTGCTTATCAGCTCATGACAGTGGACAAGTGTGTGAAGTTTCAATCCATTCCCATTAGAGGGTACTGAGATACCAGCTTACATATAAGAATTTAACCCAAAACTCCTAAGTTTAAAAAGGTGCATAATTTTGTAAAATGCAAAGTTGAGTTATTGACCCTTTGCACTGCATGTCATATCATGACAGTGAACAAGTGTGTGAAGTTTCAATCCTTTCCCGTTAGTGGATACTGAGATACCAGCTTAGATACAAAACCTTAACCAAAAAATTCTAAGTCGAAAAAAAGGGGCATAATTTTGTAAAAAAGCAAAATAGAGTTATGGAACCTGCTTTGTGTATGTCAGATCATGGCAGTGAACAAGTGTGTGAAGTTTCAATCCATTCCAATTAGTGAGTACTGAGATACCAGCTTACATACAAAACCTTAACCAAAAAATTCTAAGTCGAAAAAGGGGCATACTTTTGTAAAAAAGCAAAATAGAGTTATGGACCTGTGCAATGTAAGTCAGTTTATCACAGTGAATAAGTGTGTGAAGTTTGAATCCATTCCCGCAAGTGGTTACTGAGATACCAGCTTACATACAAAACCTTAACCAAAAATTTGTAAGTCAAACAAGGGGAATAATTTTGTAAAAAAGCAAAATAGAGTTATGGGACCTGTGCAGTGTAAGTCAGTTTATCACAGTGAATAAGTGTGTGAAGTTTCAATCCATTCCCACATGTGGTTGCTGAGATACCATCTTACATACAAAACTTAACCAAATCGGGACGCGGACGCCGACGCCGACGCCGACGCATGGGCGAGTCCAATAGCTCTACTATTCTATGAATAGTCGAGCTAAAAATTAACTCAATATTTCACTGATAAATGTACATATGTATTATAATTTATTGTGAATAGATTAATCTTTTAAATATTTGCAGTCGAAATATCGTTATAAAAATAAAATTCGATTTACAAAGCCTACGTGTCTGAGTGAATGTCCGACATACAACATGCCGATTGCGCGACCGTGCTCTTGGATATTCATCTTAACCATTACAATTTTAATAGCTAAATTATGGTGCGTTTATTTTTTTTTTCAGGGTGAGAAGAATTCTAGAACAACCAAATGAAAATAAAAATCGATATTTTTGCTTACCAACATTTCCCCATGCAAAGTGTTGAAAGCGTGCACATACCAGGCGCAAAACTGCTGAATCGTCATTATAATTTCTGTACAAGCTAATTTAGCCAAACAACGTTATGTATAGCTTCAAACTAATACATTGAACCATATTCGAGAAAACGGAATATAAAAAGTGTCGGGTTAGAAATGGCCGTAAATATATTGATGTTAAAATAGGCAGCATGTCTTATGTTTCGTCATTGTAAGATCGGTATTATAGCTAAACACTAGTTAGTTTTGTCTTGCTTTGTCTTTTTATGTTAATTTGTTACTGTTTGACTATATAAATGTAAGGCATTCTAATTTCTTCATCAAGAAATTCAGGATGTATAATACAAAAAATCTGTTAACTTTCTTTGCATAAAGAAATACATCTATAATATTCTATGTCGCATTTGGTGGAAATGAACATGTTGAAAAAAAAAAAAAAAAAAAAAAAAAAAACATTCCAACTGTGAGCGAGTAGCTTAAATGTCGGAATGGTTATCAATGAAAGGCTTTATTTTTTTTATCTGATATTTGACCTTAATCTGCCTAAAACGGGGACATGCTGTGTTAATGTGTATCATTCTTACTTTAGAAATTGACAACATTGAATTATAACTTGATTTCTTTAAAATACAATTACAACAAAAAAATGAGTGCCGCTATGCGAAAACCAACATCAAATCACGAGCTTTGCGATCAACAATGTACTTTCCAGATGAGTGAACATCCAAATTATTCGTGTATCAATTTCAGTGATAACACATCAGTGTGGATCTGTATCAGACTTCATGGATGTGCAGACTGAGTCTCGATCCACATACTGGTCGTCGAGCTCAGTCGTTGGTTTTCGCGCAGAGGCGTTCATTTGCAGAACGGTATAACCCTTAGCCTGCTAAATTTCTTAAATGGACTGGTCCATCATACAATCTGGGCAATACCATTTATTATTCGAAGGGGTGTTCACTGAAAATCTACTGACTGAATGGCGAACAGTGCAGACCATGATCAGACTGCACGGATGTGCAGGCTGATCTTGGTCTGCACTGGTCGCAAAGGCAGATACAATTGCCGACAGCAGGCTAAAGGTTAAAGGTATAAACTAATTTTATTAATGAACTTCTGTCTTCAAGTCAACTTTGATGAATACATATCTGTCCCGTTAAGTTTAAAAATGTTAAACGGTTAGCTGATTGTGACAATGTGTTATGACTACCCCGATTCAAATACCGTTCGTGTGTAAAAAAATATCGTATTTAACAACTACTTAAAATATGACAGCGGCCCTTCTAGATTAACCATTTAAACTTTCACAGTTTGATCAAAGACGCTACGCTTATTACATCACGTAGAATATATACTATTCCAAGTTTATACTTGCATTTAGTGTAGTTAATTATTGAAATATTTATAACAGAGTGCTGAAAAGACACAATTATTGACCGAAAATCTATATTTGATCTTTTAACAAAACTTTTGAATGCCTCCACTACAGACGTAGTGATTTTGCCTGGCAACCGATGTAAACAAATACACACGCTAATACATGTTTGTTACTTATACGGGTATATATTATTATACTCTAGTTAACGCGTTAAATGTTCTTACTGAATAAAATATTAGCGTGAAAGATCGAAGTGAGTCCAGCGCATTATTCGTGCTTTGTGGAGTTACATGCAATGCCACTAGTTTCCGATGCGGGAATAGTATAATTATACCGGTGTTTAACGGTTCAAAAATCAATTGCGAAATAGGACACACTAAATTTATCTTAAATATTTCAGCGTTTGAAATTGTTTGGAAAAAAAGAAAGTGTAAAGACCACGTGCTTTCTATATTGTTTCACGGAGACTTTCTGTTTTATAGGAAAACGGAAAATTAAAGTGTCGACTTAAAGTACTTCCGTTATTTATATAACTGTGGACATTATTTCAAAACGTGCATCGATTTCTACTTTCAATTTAACTTTGTGCTATAAAGTAAATGATAGCATAACTCATCGTCAGGCGTTAGATGTAGCAGTAAATATAAATAGATAACTAAGTTCACGTTATTTATTGATGAAAATGTCTTTGTTAAGCCGGAGTGTTATTTTATGTCTGTTTATATTGGCGGTTTCAGCTTCATTAACCGAGAAGATTTTGAAAATACCGCTTTTTGAAGTTGGAGAAATATGGGTAAATTCTGTGTACAAACTGAATGAACGGTTAATTAATTATTTATGGGACATTGTTGATATATATTCACCCGTATTTTACTTGACATTGTCTGTTTTCATATTTTCCGCTTATCAGATTTGGGGATTGGTTTTCCGGCCTATTAACAGAGTTCGAATTTTAGGAGATTTAGGTTACCTTCCCGACGGAAAATTCACTAAAAAGGAAATAGCAAATAGCGTGAAGAAACGACGAGCTTTTGGTGACATTCCGCCGATATATCCAAACGGGTGGTATGGAATTGTTGAAAGCTGGAGACTTAAAAACAGAGACTCGACAAACGTTGCCGTTTTAGGTAAGTGTCACTGGTTATCTGATCAAATGCCATGCACATATTTTCTTTTAGTATTGCTTTATCATTGAATGTTGCACGATGCTCTCGTGCGTTCTCTATGTTACTCGTACGTAAAAAGAGACGTTTGGACTTAGATTAAAAGACAGAAGCATTTCTTTTATGTCAATAGGAATAGACTTTAAAACTACACAATGACAAGGGATTTATACCTGTTCGCGTTATATTCCCAGCGCTTTAGGCCTTCCCCTGATATTTTGAAAATATTCTACACAATAGTTACGCACTATACACGAGCAGCGCCATTTTGTAATGGAAAGTACACGTGTTCCTAAAAATTTAAACGTATCTGTTACAGTTGTATATAATTCTATTTCATAAACAACTTATCCATATTATCCATATTTTGCAACGCGGAATTAAATTTCAGTGTATCAGATATGTGATATATATTTAGGACAATAAGGTATCAGATACTACATTATAAAATTGACAATTTGTTATTTAGCCTTTGTAATTTGATATATCTAACTGGATGCTTGAAATAACATCTTTATTGTCGGAATGGTTCAGTATGAAATACTATTTACAAAACTTCAGTGAATTTCGAAATACCATATTTCAACATACATGCGCAGAGCTCATTCTAGAATTTTCGTAGGCGGGTCTGGAGGGGTGTAGCGGGGCTCAGGACATCACTACAGTTTGACAGCCATACATTTAGCATATGCTTATAATAAAAATCTCAGTCATTATTAACGTCATTGACTTGCAGTAACACTCGGCAATTTCCGTGCGATTACATTTTCTCGTAAGGCAATGATTTGACATTTTTCGGACGTAAATAAAGATCAACATGCACGTAACTTTCCAAAAAAAAAAAGCCGGAGAATTCCGATTGTCGTTACGGAGAATAGTCAGTTCGCTTCGTGCTTACATATATTATCGAGAGTTTATTATTTGAACGCATGCAATCTATTTATCGTTTTATACAACATATTCCCTCATCTCTGTGGATTCCCCATCCCTTATGCCCAAACCATTAACGCCAAATTCATTATCCACTCTCAGTGAAAATCAAGTCTGTAAACATACTTGCCATCTTTCAGTATCTTTAAGAAGTTATAACCGACAAATCAAAATGCATAAATCGTTAAGATAAAACATAGCTCTTTGTTAACAAGTCACTTCAAAGATAAAGAAATGTGAACGGTATTAAAATTTTAAAGAAACTGGGTCATTTAAATGGATACTATGAATAGTACTTAACCTTTAAGGAAACTGGGCCATATTGCAAATGATTTTGACGAGAGTCATGTTGTAGTTGGCAATTGATTCAGAAAGATAACTGAAAGTTTTAACACTTGACCTGTGCTGTGGCGGCTGTTTTTACAACAGACGGGTAACACAATATATCTATTCTTTGACCCCATGCAATTAGTGGGAACGACTAAAATGTTATTGCTGATTTTAAAGACATGATGATAGAGATTTGCAAATGAGCCGCGCCATGAGAAAATTAACATAATGGCTTTGCGACCAGCATGGATCCAGACCAGCCTGCGCATCCGCGCACGTTATATATATCATTTCACTTCAGGATCATTAAACCGCCGATGAATGGGAGCGAAAAATGTCTTTATTTTTAAGTGTTGACACAGCTGTATGACAAGTCAATCCCAAATTGTACAAGCCGGTGAAAAATGGCGGGGATCAAGGATTAAAAAAAAAAAAAAAAAAAAAAAAAAAAAACCTAGTACAATTCTTTATCCTGAGATCAATCACTGAAAATGTTTGAATTAGCTATATTTTTCTTACGGTCCGCTGGGAGTTTGCAGCTCATTAATTTACCAGCTTGCGAAATACGCCACCTCTAATATTGTTCGTTAATATAGGATACACACATGCAATTCAGTAATTGGCAATGAATCAATAAATCTCCCGATATATTTAAGGCAGTCATTTGTTCAAGTTTCTTTCATCAATTTAATTGCCACCTATATATATCTCTAAAGAACTGTAAAAAGGGTATTTACATATAGAAAGAAATTTCAAAATGATCGTTGTGTTTTATCATGTACCACGTGCAGATTAATCAATCGTATGCGATAGTTTTTGACCGCCTTTTCAATATATGTCATACACCCATAAAAGTCATCTGACGGTGTTTAATAGACGAAAATATACCCGCATTGAGAGATACTTTTCACGCAAACATAATTCCCATGGTCATAGTAAGTATCTTTAATATGATATTAACTATGATATGAATCCTCTTAGCCTTTTTTTTCATTATGATGCTGTACATCTCTGTGTATGTTGGTCAAATACCAATATTAAATTTGAGTCATATAGATCTGATATATCCGAGGAATGATGCAGGAAAACTCATAAATGAGCCGCGCCATGAGAAAACCAGCATAGTGCGTTTGCGATCAGCATGGATCCAGATCAGCCTGCGCATCCGCGCAGTCTGGCCAGGATCCATGCTGTTCGCTAATGGTTTCTCTAATTGCAATAGGCTTTGAAAGCGAACACTGCGCGGTATGGATCCATGCCGGTCGCAAATGTACAATGTCGGTTTTCTCGTGGCGCGGCTCAAATATTATACCCGCTGATTATTTATGACGAAATACTAACGTTTAAGTTTTAGCTGTTAATACTATACATATATTGAATGGCTTGCCGGTCAATAATTTTGACTGTTCACCGGTAAGCCATTGAATGTGTGTTTAATTACATAAGTATTAAAAGTAGTCAAAACTACAAAAACTTTTTAAAACAAGTCACTTTATTTTTAACCAACGTTGTTTAATTATATAACATCAGAAATAAAATTTCACATTTTAATTTCTTCAAGTTTTGACTCTATCACAGCAAAATAGGGTATTTAACTGGTCAGTAGCACAAACTATGGACGGCGATTTATATAAGGAATAATGTAATATTGCAAATAAATAAACGCTCCCAAACTGTTGTATACAACTACGATTGTAATGTAACCGTTTTATTTTTTTTTTGACGATATATTATATGACATGGCGCCTAATCTACGTTTTCCCTGCGCGTAAACACATAGCTTTAAAAATATCAATATTAATGGATCAAGGTAAAATTTTTGACGCATGACAAACTTCAAATACAAAATGACGGAATGCACGTAATCTTAAAAATGCGTGTCAATAAATAGGACCATTGCCTGTTTGTTTGTACGTACGCTTATTTATAGCCGCCACCGGTAACCAATATGGGCGACTCCTCCAGAAGACTGTTAGTTATGTTAGCGTGAGGATAGTGCAAGATACAGAAGACGCTCCAATTCCAGAAGCTTCCCTGGTTCTTTAGCGTGCCTGGTGTAAAGCACCCATACACGGGACTCTTATCCCAATGTTAGTAATTTTTATTTGGATGAGTGGGGGCTCGACCTCGCGACCATTGAAGTGACAGGCCCCTCCCTCACATCTTTCTCCCGTCTTTGTTGAAAAGCTAACCAATGTGGATGTTGCATTCTGGGATTGGTATCCGAACTCAGTTTTATAACCTGGGGACCAGTGCCCCGCTAAAGGTAGTGATAATATAGGTAACGTGTGTGGTTCCTTGCTTTGCATATTTGTGCCTCTCTTTCCGGTATTTCAGCTTAGAAAAATTCTAATTCTACGGTAGGCCTTTACCGTCCTACAGGAGTCTCATTTCGATATACTGGTTCTAATTCTTAAATATCATCACGCTCATACAACGCTGGAGGTCATGGGTTCGATGTCCGAAAGCAACGGAACAGAATTCCGTTTTCACTAACTCGGTGATAAACTCCTGTTGAACAGCATGTAATATTTATTAAGTATAAAAACTTTACAACAGTTTGCAAGATTATAAAAAGATATTTATACAAATTACGAAAATGGTTTCAAGTTCTCTCAAGCACTTGTGTTTAAAAGCACTTCCGGCAGTCTTATCTCTGACGCAGGATATTATGGAAGGTGGGGGCTGGGTGGTCACGTAAGCCTAGTGTTGCATACGCTATATCAGTGGCGTCGCATTCCATAGCGCTGTGAATATCAATAGGTAAACACTATTTTAAATCAATTATTTACGGGGGGAAATTTCAATAAATCAATAACACAAACAGTTGACACTACTTAAAACAAATAAAAACTTTGTCAAGCATTATTTGCTTTATTTAGAGGTTTAGCTTTTTTTTTCTAATTGATTAAGAAACACTATATAAATAATGTCACTAATAAAATTGCATATAGGTAGGTCGAACTAATCTGCCGCACTGTTGTTTGTATGGTCGGTATATATTCACAATACAATTTAATAAATACACTTCCTGCTTTTGTTTGGGGATATTTGTCCGGTTCAAATACTCGGTAATAAACAGTAAAGACTAATTCCGTATTTTCCAGAAATGAAATACTTATTTACGGACGTAGATACGGAGACGCATAAACTGGAAAATTGTGTTTGCGCAAAATAAGCAATCCGGAATTTCGATAATTGGTAATATTGACTGACGACGTGACTGTCAATTGTTTATTGTTGTAGTAGGTATAAACTGCTAAAATTTGTACAAGTATTTTAAGAATAACTGAAAATGAAATTACGAAAATGAGTTCATTTTAAGGCTTAGCTATAGAGTGATTTGCATTGTTGGAAAATGGTCAGAAAACTTTAAAAACGGTATAATAAGATACATTCATGTATACATGTACACAAAAAGAAAACATATTGTTCAATGATATGTATTTTACGCCTGAAAATTAAACTTTCCTAACTAAATATAATCATCCTACAATACTTGAAACTTACAGATCCCATTGTATGAATGGCATGCATTGAGTATCATGTAACTTAAAGGGCTCCGCAGAAACCTGATTATCGCGTCCGTATGTTTATTCGCCTCTGTGAACATCACGATGGTGATAACGCGATAGTACGATGGTGATAACGCGACAGTACGATGATGATAACGCGACAATACGATGGCGATAACGCGACAGTACGATGATGATAACGCGATACTACGATAACGAAAACGCGATATCACTATATTACGATGGTGATAACGCGACAGTACGATGGTGAAAACGCGATAGTATATCGCATTATCATCATCGTACTATCGTATTATCGCGTTTTCGTTATCGTAGTATCGCGTTATCATCATCGTGTTGTCGCGTTTTCGTTATCGTAGTTTCGTGATTTCGCGTTTTCATCATCGTACTATCGAGTATCGCGTTTCAGATCAACACATACAAAGGCGATGGCCCTAACGGAATTCCGTAGTTAATAGCTAGTGTATAAAGAGCAGCTTGATTTAGTGGTGTTCGACCTCTAGTGAAGCAAATTACATAAGCAGTTATATACTTATCATGTATATATATACTATTTCAGGTGAACAGCTAGCTGTGTTTAGAGATGAAAAAGGAGACTCACACGTGCTGGACGCTTACTGTCCTCATATGGGAGCCAATTTAGCGGTCGGAGGCCGGGTTGTTGGCGACTGCATAGAATGTCCATTTCACGGATGGAAGTTCAGGGGTCACGACGGAAAATGCACGACAATTCCGTACGCGGAGAAAAGTAATCATAATCATATAATTTTTTTTGCAAAATGTCATGTTTAATAGATACCAGAATTTTAAAACATGTTATTGAAATGTAGCCCGTCTATGAAATACAAGTGCGACTCATATGTTGTCCTAAACATTTTTATTTTCATGAATTATTTACTTTCATGGAGTAAACAAAAGTTGTTTCTTCGATATTGAAGTGCCAGATATATGTTATTTATCAACTCGAAATTTCTAGTAACGTTTCTCGATCTATCGGATAAATATTTCGAAATTTTGACTTAGTTACTCGAAAATTTCGAGGTACCTACTATAGTGTATACTACCATAGTGTGCGTAGATATATAGGTCCTGGTCAATATTAGATATCTTGCGAATCCCTCGGGAAGCCCTAAAGGGTCATTAAAAATATGACGGGGCAGCGTTCAATCTTAAAATAACATTATTTTAACCATGTTTAAGTCGGGAATGCTTTCGACCCCCTTTCAGCTCATAGCAAGAAAATATAGACGTACGCTAAAGTCCCACCATGACAGGGTACCTGGGTAGGTCTAGATTTTGAAGAGTAGACATACAAGGTGAACAAAGTTCGAACAAAGAATATTTCACTATGATTACCATCCATGGAAGGTTTTCGAATTAGTTCAATCATAGGACATTAACTAAACTTGTAAATATAAAAGTATATATATCCTATTTGGAGTAGCTCTATAGAGGCTAGGATAGGCCGTATATCTTTGTATGGTAGTATATGGTCAAGTACTTATACATGCTTGGTAAATATATGAGTGTGTTGACAGATGTATCCATTTATTTTTTTATCATTTAAGAGTAAATAAATATATCCCACTATCATTTTTGTGCTTTGACAGACGGACAGACGTTCAAATTTGCAATTGAAAAGGCCAGATACTTAGTCGATATGTTGAATTAGTATATCAAAATTTCGAGTTATCAAATAACATACACCTAACACTAATACTCTTCCGTAAAAAATAACTCGTAGAAATGAAGAATGTTTTATGACGTAAATATACTTTAAACTTCCATTTTCAGTAAACACGAAGGTTAACATACAGCGATTGCAAATAAATTGACATTGCTGTTGACAATGTAATGCAGCGGTCACATATGTGACTCTATCTAATATCGTGGAATTAAAGAACACAATCCGCTTCTGAATGGAATAAATCGCCTTAAAGCTGCCGGGTGTCATTGGTATTAGGACACTAAATCTCTCAGGCACTGCAGTTCCGTAGACTTAAACGCTTAAAGGTTTTTAAAGCAATTCTTAAAAATGCTACAAAAGTAAAGTCAACTTTAATCATCTTTAAATCATACAACAACAACAACAAACAAACTTATTTTATGAATAAAAAGCTATTTAATCAAATGCAGTCATATGATACCTTTAAACGCTTACACAACTGTTGGGTTATTGTCATTATCTTAATTTGTAGAAGCTTCTGGTATAATACAAATGTATCTTCTATGCCCGGAATCCTGCTTTTGCCATTGACTTTCAGCCACTAAAATTTTCCAGTACATATCTAAGCACAAGAACTTTAAATTTCTTCTCAGAGTCAGCGAGAGGTTGATATTTGTGCGACAACTATTGTATCAAAAACTTTTTCGTATTTTCACTGTAAATTTACAACATTATAAGTTGAAAATTGGCGGAAACACGATTCCGTACAATCACATTACCACTGAAGTCGAGTTTTTCTTCACCAAACAAAACAGTGTCTCTCATTTTGTTTTATCACATTGTACATACGTTGTATGTATTGATCGCTATATCGCATCAAACTGACGTTATATGTAAGATCGCTACATCGCATGATACTGACGTTATATGTAAGAATGCTACATCGCATGATACTGACGTTATATGTAAGATCGCTACATCGCATCATACATAGGGTGCATGTAGTGATCGCTACATCGCATCATACTGACGTTATATGTAAGATCGCTACATCGCATGATACTGACGTGATCGCTACATCGCATGATACTGACGTTATATGTAAGATCGCAACATCGCATCATACTAACGTTATATGTAAGATCGCAACAGCGCATCATACATAGGTTGCATGTAGTGATCGCTACATCGCATCATACTAACGTTATATGTAAGATCGCTACATTGCATGATACTGACGTTATATGTAAGATAGCAACATCGCATCATACATAGGTTGCATGTAGTGATCGCTAAATCGCATTAAAAATATGTTGCACATCACATTATACTCACGGTTTATGTATCGATCACTATAAAGCATAATATATACATTGTATGCATTGATCCCTATACTTACGTTATGTCCGAGCGTATGAAGGCCTTTTTTCAAAATTGTGATGTTTGAAAATCAAATTACAGTATTTGTCTTTTCCTTCAGTCCCTGAAATTGCCAGGGTTAAAGCATGGACCAGTATTGAAATCAACGGCTGGATCTACCTGTGGTACCATGCTGAGGGTATCGAACCTAACTGGACACCGCAAGAGATAGAAGAGATCGCAAATGGCCAGTGGCAGTATAAGGGTCGTACTGAACATTTCATTAATTCACATATTGAGGTAAATGAAGTGTTTTATACATGAGCAAGATTTAGTATGACTTTCTACATTCACATTTCACTGTAATGGGTTTCGTTAAAACGCTTGTCTAATTCTCATTTTCAATTACTGGTGAAACATTAAATTTGATTTTAATTTTCGTTAACGTTACTGCGTGCGCATGCGCTTGTCTATTGATTTTTCAAAACCCTTCATTGTTTTCCCACTTAATCATTTATGATACTGGCTAAATGATCATTTAACTTAATTATCCGTGTTATCCGTGTCTGCGATTTCACTTCAGCGGGCACAAAAAAAACAACGTATTTTAATTCAAACACGACGACAGTAAACGAGCTGCATTTTTTTAACAATTTTGAATACCTTCTTGTTTTATATCATTCTTTCGAATCTTTTAACTTGTATGTGAAACAGAAGGTTATAATATATGATAGAACTATTGTCTGGTAGTGATCGGCATTTTCCGTTGGATTATGTATTTTCGGTATGTGTAATCGGCAATTTCCGGCAGGTATGTTGGAACTACAGTAACGACCGAAGAATAGCGAAATAGAATTTAGTGATCACGTGATCACGTGATCCACGGAAATTGCCGAGCGCCATTACTGGTTAAGTAGACATACGTGACGTCAGCGCTAGTGTGTTATTTTCAAAATATACACGATTTTTCATATTAGTTCAGAATTCTATATGATTTATCATTTCAATTTCCAGGAAATTCCAGAAAACGGGGCGGACGTCGCTCATCTCAAACAAGTTCATCAACCGTTTATCGCCGCTGGCATTGATTTGGTTGGCATGTGGAACAAGTATTTGAGCTGGGGTCAGCACAACTGGACAGCAGCTTGGACCCAGATGCCTAGCCCTGATGGACACATAGGTTCCCTTAAGCTCACACATGATCTGACTTTCTTCGGCATCAGTTTACCGTTTGTCTTCCTGAACGTCCATGCTTTGCAGGTAGAAACTTAAACTTCTACCCATAGTCCGTGTCATTTTATTTCAGTACCATGATTTTGTCACATCTGTTCACATCAACCATTATTTCTCTGACATTCAACTTAAAATTAAAGCTTGTTCCTATTCTGTCCGTACACGCGGGACAATATTGATATGAACCAGAAAAATAGTAGGCCGAAATAAACTGATATAATTTTTTTATGTCGTTCATTAAACGCTTTTGTTTTTTGATATCTAATGCGATTTCCCGCCTATGTAACAATGATATGACCGTGATATTCGTCCATACTGTGATTGAGTTTTACGTTATGATGATTGTTATATAATCAATGCATAATTCAGAAAAATGATAAATTAAGAATACTTAACAACTTGGAATGACATAAACATGGCATCTCACATTAGTTTTTTCTCTTACCTAGATCTACTTCGATTATATGAGAGTATCGAACGTTAAAATACTTTTCAATTATTTTCAGATTGGACCTGGCATCGTGTACCTTAAGTTTGACAGCTTCTTCGGTAAGGGCGTGTTTATCCAGTCTCTAGTCCCTGTGGAACCTATGGTCCAAAAACTGGTGCACAACATTTACATACACTGGGCGGTACCAAACTTCATAGCAAAGTTTTTCATGCTGGGAGAATCTATACAAGTAAGTTATGAAATCACCGAGGAGAAAAAGGAAGAATTTTAATTTAGATATAAACGTTTTAAGACAGAAAAATACGGTGACACAGGTGAGACATAGAAATGTTTTATGCTACTGGAAACATAATCAGTTACTTCCCCCTGATTATGTCCAAGAAGTAGATTGGTCCTTTCTCTGCTTTTATCGTTGACTTCTTTGTAATTTTCAAGAGCAATATCTGTACTAAATTTCATTGGATTGAACAAAGATAAAGGACAGGTTTTCTTTCAGTGGCTCTGTGCTAAATTTAGGTTTGATTCATCATTTCGATTTAAAAACCTAACTAATTCGTGCGTTTGCAACAGCTAAATTAAATGTGAAAATTGTGCGTTTCGCTGTTACAGTAACCAGTTTGTACATATTCACACACGGAACAATAAGTAACATATTGACTATTTTTGAGACATTTTGCGAGAACTACGAGCAGTTTTGTTTTGAAATGTAAATTACAACTTTTTTGGAAAAAAATATATATTTGTCTGGTTTTCTAAAGTAAATGTTTGGTTAAAAATATTATTGAAATTCTTAAACTTTCTGGATAATTTCATGGCCCTTATGTCTTTTACTGAATATCAGATTTCATTATTGCTGTTTTGTATCTTTTAGGTGGAACGGGATATAATGATCTGGAATAATAAGAAATACGAGGCAAAGCCGGTATTTGCCAAATCAACGGAGGACAGTTTGATAGCCCGTCACAGACGCTGGTACCAACAGTTTTATTCTGAACACAGTCCAAGACTGAAGTTCCAGAAAGACACGCTTGATTGGTGATGGACTATATATTCTGATTACAGTACAACAAGAATCGCTCGACTTTTGACGAACGTTTTTTTCATCCTGCTAGCCCGGGACCCTGATAATATATAACACATTTTCCTGTAATAGAATATTTTTATACATGGTAATGGACCTCATCATCATCATCATCATCATTATCAACAACAACAACAATAACATCACGGTAATTATCGCCACTGGCATTACTAGCAATCATCCTCAGTTATTCACATCATCACCATCATCATTTTATCATCATTGTCTCCGTTGGCACAATGTGTTTAGATTTTTTCACAGAATTCCAAACTTGACATGTATAAAGCGAGGTCAGACAGTTTATTTTGCTCAAGCCGAAATTCCGTAAAATCAATCTAGATGTTAAAAAAACGTACACACATTTTTGTGCTTACCATCGTTTTTACTGCATCCTTTCCAACAACGCTGTGATAGAGTCAGTATTATCGCGTCATGTACGCCGCGTCACATGTACGCCGCCTTATATGTACGCCGCGTCACATGTACGACGCGTCACATGTACGCCGCGTCATATGTACGACGCGTCACATGTACGACGCGTCACTTGTACGATGCGTCACATGTACGTCGCGTCATATGTACGCCGCGTCACATGTACGACGCGTCACATGTACGCCGCCTTATATGTACGCCGCGTCACATGTACGACGCGTCACATGTACGCCGCGTCATATGTACGACGCGTCACATGTACGACGCGTCACATGTACGCCGCGTCACATGTACGCCGTGTTATGTACGTGTCATCATCATTGTGTAAATCAATCTCCCTAAACGGCAATATATCCATGCTATTTGGTCTATGGTGCATAAATATGAAACAGTGTTCTGAAACCTTAAACAAGCTACACCAATTATAGTCATTTTCAGTTTTTGCTACGTTGGTTCTCGGAAATGAAATCTCACACTGTGGGGAGTGGGAATCCAAGCGGATTGACTTATGTTCTGTTAAGATGATTTAAAGTATTAAGAGGGAGTGTATGATCCGCTTATTAAACATAAAACAACTGGCTTGACCTTACTTTGACATTTGTACCGCCTTATATAAATATTATATATAAATATTATATATGTGCTATATTTATTTGTACTTTTGTGCCGTGAAACACTTTCATGAGTTGACTTTTATGTAGCAATATTGAAAAATCGTAAAATCGTAGAATTAAAAGAAAATTGCATAATAAGCACTGAAAACCTTTAAAGCGACTCTTGCACACATTTTAATTAGTTGAAGGCAATGAAATCCTGGTGCTGTTAAAGTGAAAAGTGATATAAACCGATTGATGTATGATTTTTGCAAGGTATCTGAATAAATAACCAAAACTATTCTGCAGAAGGGAGTAAACCTTTGAAATGTTTTTGAAATTATGGAAAACAGTCTTCTTGCTTTTCCCTTTATCTTTTTTTTTCAGTGTAGTATATAATTTTCTATGGCAAAATTGCTGGAAATGAGCGTGTTGGAAAATTTCACACACAGCTGTGGGCGAGTACCTTTAAAGTTAGAGGAAGGGGCCTCCGTGGCCGATTGATTTAGGTTGCTGACTTCGAATCGTTTGTCTCTCACCAATGTAGGTTTGATCCGCAATCAAGGCATTGAATTCTTCATGCGAGGAAGCTATCCAGCAGGCTTATTTGTAAACGGAAGAACGGTGGTTCTAACCAGGTGCCCGCCCATGATGAAATAATGCTCGGAGGGGCACCTGGGGTCTTCCTCTACCATCAAAGTTTGAAAGTCATCATATGAACTACAACTGCGTCGGTGCGACTTTAAACATAACAGCTAGAGCAAGTTTTATAAGTTCGCTATAATTTTACAGAAATTGTAGGTCTAGGGCAAAACCGTTATTTTGCGTTTAATGTATAAGTCCTGCTGAAACGCTAACTCGTTATTTTTATTTTCATTATTTTTTTTTGTAATTGCTCAATTTGGCAGACCTATTTTTTCGCTCGTTATTCTTTGTACGACCGATTATTACCTGTAAATCTTATCTAGACAATCTCTGAAGTGCCACGGACTGAAGTATATTTTCACCACGTGATTATTTTGGTATTTCACGTGTTTAACACGTTTTCACGTGACCATTTTGGTATTTCATGTATTTTACACGGTTTCACGCGACCATTTTTGTGTTTCATGTATTTTACACGTTTTTGCCTCAAATAGTTTTACCAGCAATCACAAATGAAGATGTTGCACTTTTTATTTATCAAACTTTATATGAATGTTGCTCACGCTTAGCTTTTTAGCGTTTAGAAACAATGCAAAGATTGTTTGTTTAAAAAGTATACATGTAGGTATTTTAGACGTTATGACATGTCAAAAGCACTCGATCGCAGATTATTTTTGGTAACTACATCTATTTCGCGGAAAAAAATACTTTGAAGCTGATTGAACAATACTAACTTGTTAAATTTATAATTGGTTTACAAATCATTCCGGATGTTAACTGTGTCTGGGTTTCCCTTTAGATATATTTATTACCAGTCAGTTTATTAAGAAAGTACACACTTGAACAATAGAGCGACACATGTTCTTATTTGATCGGCGTGAAGTTGGCAGTACAGCAGTAGCAGCAGTAGCAGCAGTAGCAGCAGTTAACTGCTGTAACTGCTGGCAGTAGCAGCAGTTAACTGCTCCTACTGCCAGCAGTTACATCAGTTAACTGCCGCTACTGCCAGCAGTAGGAGCAGTTAACTGCTGCTACTGCCAGCATTTACAACAGTTAAATTGCTTGTACTACCACAAGTGAAGTGCTGCTATTGCCATGAGTTAATGTTCGGTTTTAAAGTTAGCGATGCTTTATCCTTTTTATAAAGGAACGGTCTATAGTTTGGATAGTGTTTGCAAATACAATATAGTAGTAAAGATTTATTTTGTATAATAATTAATTTTAGCAACAAAAAGATGAACCGCCAAAATAGCTGTGATAGTATGGTAGGTATAAGCATTGCTTAAATATCAATCAGTATTTTAATCAATATAAATTTTCATCTTTAACACAGTGTTATGTAAAGCCACAACATCAAACGAAATTATATGGAAGTCTAATGCGTATTATAATATTTTTTTTACAAGTAAGTACAAAATATTTTATATAATGCACAATGGATGTGATGCATGCATGTGCAAATCAAATTATTTATAATTTTATGACATTCTTGGCTAGAAAAAATTATACTGTGGACTCTGACGAATTAGCTGGCGAAACTTACCAATAATGAAAATTGTGCATGGTACTTTTTGCGTTAAGATGAAAAGAAAAATAGAAAACATATAAGTGAAAGAATGAATTAATTTTATCGCACATAAAAAGGTTAATAAAAAATGAATTGACAGAGTCCCAACCGCTTACGTGAGAATACTCCACGCTTTATTTAGACAGGAAGTGAATATACATTTGTAATAAAACACGGCAGATTTACATAATCGAGAGACGAGCCTATAAATTGAACTCTCAAACATCAAATCAGTTTATACAAGAGTGTATTTAACTCTGAGTTTGGCCTTTACTATGATGCAATTACCTCCCCAGATTGTATGTTAAGAAACTGAAAGTAGAAAATCCCGCGATTTTCTAAATGGCAAGGGATGGTTTCGAATTTGGCCCGGGCACGTTTTCTGAATAAAATCAGTACATGTATTTTATAGGCATATATATTCAAATAGTTATTTTTAATGATAACTGAAGTAAAAATACAGACAACAGTTTGAAGGAAGTTGTTATGTGCTAAAATCGAATTTGCCAGCTCCCGACTAAAAATAGAACTGCGAGGAAGATCAGGCAAACCAAAAAAGGACAATTATCCATCAATGTATTCATCCATGTACATTGTATAGATTAACATCATGACTGTTAAATAAGACAAAAGTTTGGGGGTCCCCAGCTCCGCCCCAGACCTTGACTTTTGGATGGGACCGGGTGGCCGTTGTAGAGGGGGTCGTCCCCCACCCGGCACGGGTGGCCGCCATTCGGGGAAAACTCTTGTTTGGGAGGAACCCGGGGTGAGGTGTGAGGCGGGGGTGGCCTAAAATGCTTACAGCAGTTAATAGGAGGACCCTACGGGACCTTGACTTTGGGCCGGGACCGGGTGGCCGTTGTAGAGGGTGACGGTGTATGGGGGCCAGCATAGCGGCTACCCCGGGAAAACTCTTGTTTACTCGTGAGCGGGTCTCAAAGTTGGTCCGAGGCCGTTTCTGGAAATGTTCACTTTTTTTCAGTTTGGGCACCCCCAGCTCCGCCCCAGACCTTGACTTTTGGATGGGACCGGGTGGCCGTTGTAGAGGGGGTCGTCCCCCACCCGGCACGGGTGGCCGCCATTCGGGGAAAACTCTTGTTTGGGAGGAACCCGGGGTGAGGTGGGGCGGTGATTCCAAGGATAACTCTTGTTTTTAGGAACTCGGGGCTGAATGCGGCTTGAGTGGTTTTCTTTCAGCAGTAAATACACCAGAAATATATTCGAAACTGGTAAATTGCTCTCGTTGGCTTTAACAGGAGCCTTGTTTTTTGCTGTCATGAGCATTTTACTGCTAGCAGTAAGAGGAGCCTTGTAAACATTTAATCGCTGGTAGTTACATGTAAAAAAACTGGTATACTGGTCTCATAAACCGTTTGACTGCTGCCAGTAACACATAGAAAACTCAAAAAAATGTTTTCATTGGTGATTTCACTGCTGGAAGTGACATGCTCTCATTACGGTGTACCGTTTGGACATTCGTGACATTTTATTGAATCCTAAACCGCGATGCACGATGTTACGATGACGAAAACGCGATGGTGCGATGGCACGATGATGAAACAACGATGGTTCGATGGTGAAAACGCGATAACACGATGATGAAATCGCAATGATGCGATGACGCGATGGTGAAATGTCGATGTAATATCGCGTTTTCATCATCATACCATCGCGTTTTCACCATCGTACCATCGCGTTTTCACCATCGTATCATCGTACCATCGCGTTTTCATCATCGTACCATCGCGTTTTCACCATCGTGCCATCGCGTTTTCATCATCGTACCATCGCATTATTACCATCGAACCATCGCGTTTTCACCATCGTGTCATCGCGTTTTCACCATCGTACCATCGCATTTTCACCATCGTACCATTGCATTCCGGTGGTCATGCGCAGTGGTACAGTTTATATGTCAGTAAAATACAGGCTTGATACAATCTCATTTTCACATTGCACTATATACCTTCTACATCCTAACAAGAATAAGCTGAGTTTGAATAATATCATGTGACTATTACACCCAGCTTTTTATTTACTTTCATGCATACATAAAATACAAAGGACGTAGCCTTGAAGGTTTTACACAGTTTTAATGAACTGAGCATGAACATTTTGTAAAACAATATTGCAAAACAGCAGAATCTAAATGGTAAATTTCTTCTCACAAAATACATTAAGATACATTCATCTATTGTTGACAAAAAGTACAAGTGCACGGGACTAAGCATTTCCAGCCGGAAGGCGATGGTACGATGGTGAAAACGCGGTGGTACGATGGTGAAACCACGATGGTACGATGGTGAAACCACGATGGTACGATGATGATAACGCGATGGCACGATGGTGAAAATGCGATGGTACGACGGTGAAACCACGAAGGCACGATGATGACAACGCGATGGCACGATGGTGCGATGGTGAAAACGCGATGGTACGATGATGAAAACGCGATATTACATCGACATTTCACCATCGTACCATCGCGATTTCATCATCGTGTCATCGCGTTTTCACCATCGTACCATCGTTGTTTCATCATCGTGCCATCGCGCCATCGCGCCATCGCGCCATCGCGTTTTTGTCATCGTATCATCGTGCATCGCGCTTTAGAATTATATAAAAAGTCACGATTGTCCTAACGGAACACCGTATCTCATAGACCATTCTGCTGGCAGAAACATAAATGAGACGAGAGAGACTTGTAAACCATTTAACTGCAGGGTACATAGTTTATAGGAGAATTTAATGGTAAATGGGACAATTTCCTATAGGGCAAAAACTTTTCCTACGGGCAGTATTTCTTTAAACTTTGTATACTTACTGAGAATCAAGTTTAGAACGAAAATATGTATTAAAATCATAGGTACCCAGGCTTGATCCTGAATTTTTTGCCCTTGAAAGTCGGTTTCAAGGGCAGAAAATTCTTGATAGAAATAGATTAAGAACGCTTCAATGATCTTTAAACGATACGGACAAATGTATAAGCGGGAAGGGTAGGTTTTACGGCCCATTACACATCTGAAGGAAACTTGTAAAACTGATTTTAATAACACAATTTAACTGCTGGCAGTATTATATGTAGGACACTGACAAAATAAATACCTTATGTCATTCTCATCATCTGGAAGTACAGCTTTATTAACTGTTATAATTGCTGGCAGTAGTAGCAGTTAACTGGTGTTAGTAAACACGATCAATTGCTGTAACTAGTGGTAGTTAACTGCGACAGGCAATAAACTGCTGTAACTGTTGGCAGTAGCAGCAGTTAACTGTTGTAACTGCTGGCAGTAGGAGCAGTTAACTGCTGTAACTGCTGGCAGTAGGAGCAGTTAACTGCTGCTACTGCCAGCAGTTACAGCAGTTAACTGCTCCTACTGCTGCTACTGCTGTACTGCCAACTTCACGCCGATTCTTATTTGAACAATACAAGTGTTAGACACGACTGTCAAGGGAGGTAACTAGAGCAACGCAATGGGACTACTTTTTT
This sequence comes from Mercenaria mercenaria, assembly GCF_021730395.1. Lineage (NCBI taxonomy): Eukaryota > Metazoa > Mollusca > Bivalvia > Venerida > Veneridae > Mercenaria > Mercenaria mercenaria. Next base: position 68,291,979 of record NC_069375.1, read on the forward strand.
TTTAAAGAAAAAACTATTTTTAGATGCCACGTTGCCTTACTTATAAGACAAATATTTCATGTGAAAGTGTATTTATCGAAAATTAAATTTGAATTATTAATTGATAACATGACATCGATTACCGTACATTGTCTGTAAGTCATTTTTTTGTTCCAGGATCTGATGTCTGTTTCAATATTACTAGTAACGGCGTGTATGTTTTATTGTTAGACGCTTTATTCAGTTTGATTGTTAAATGTTGATTTTTTTACATATTATTCTATTTTCATGTATTTATTTTATTTAAAAAATGTTTGTAGATCTGTATATGTTTTCTATTAAAAAATCTTGGAAAAATAAATAAATTTCTTTATAAAACATACCTAATGTCCAGACTTTTTATTATCCAATATTAAGCAGCCGGAGCGAGACTTCAACCTTGGACGTGGGGGTCTCCATACCTATCGAAATTATTATTAAATTGAAACTAACAATATTCTCCTCAATCTTAGGCTACCGAAATACTTCTCAAGCTTAAAGTACTGAAGTTCTTCTCAACCTGGAACCATCAGAATTCTTCTCGATCTGAAACTATCGAAGTTCTAGATTGGAGCTACCGAAATTCTTCTCAAAATAATTCTGAATGAAGCAATTCAGTTCAACTGTATGTTAACCTGAATACCATTCGCTTTGCATTTCGAAAAGTATGTTATTATAATGTATTCAAAATATTCAAAGTTTAACTCCATGCCTGTCATTTAGTGGTTTTCAGCCGTTTCCCCTGCCTATTCTACACGAGCATTACAAGCCGAGAACCCCTCTGTGAGTTCTATCCCCGAGTTCATTATGGGGTTTAGTATTATAGGCTGCCACATTATTATTTATAACAAGTACGAAAGTTGCTGCAAGATGCAGCAAAAGGAAACTCCGCGGTAAACAAAACAGTGAATGTAGTAGTAGTATGTGTGTGTGTGTGTGTGTGTGTGTGTGTGTGTGCGTGTGTGTGCGTGCGTGCGTGCGTGCGTGCGTGCGTGTGCGTGCGTGCGTGTTCGGGTTTAACGTCTTTTTCAGTCGTATAAACGACGGTATCTACTTGTAGCAGTGAGCACAATGTCCAACTTTATAGTGCTGCCTCACTGAGATATCACGCCGTAGACACGTGACAAGATTTCCCACCAAGTCACATTATACTGACAGCGGGCTGACCAGTCCTTGCACTTCCCTCTTTATGCTGAGGAAGCGACTAGTACCATTTGTTACGTCTTTGGTATGACGCGACCGGGGATCGAACCCACGAACTCACGCACTCGAAGCGGACGCTGTACCACTAGGATATCGAGGCGGTTGTATGTAGTACTGATAGAACATGAGATGATATAACGATGTTGTAGACCCTAGGCAAACAGACAGTCTGATGGGGTTTTGTGAATGTTGGATATTATTGTTGTATTTAGCGACCAATATGCGAAATTTCGATTTATGAAATGAAATGTATTGTGTACACAAGGTTATGCTTAAATGCAGACTTACGTAGTGACTGAGCTATAAACTTAGCTCAGATGTTATCAACACCATTGTTCTGATAAATGTCTAATTAGGAATGTGGACTCTGTATGATACTTTCATGTTAAATGGTGATTACTTATAGGGTATTGTTGTTGTTCTTGTTTGGTTCACCTTCTCCTTAGGAGAACAACTTCTGAATAGGCAGCAATGAGTACTGACTAAACAGTTCACTACTATAAACAACTTTTAATACCTCTATATACAGTCACATACTGATCAATTGAAATTTTGGAAGGACAAACGGTCAATGTTGTGCGATCAGCCAACTCTCAAGAAAGACCATTGTTTTGATATTGCTAAAGGTCAGCCTGTAAGAAACCTACTTTGAGATAATAGAGCAAGGATACTTTAAACTGCAAGTCACCTTGGTTCAAAGCCCAGTTTTTTGCCTTATTGTTAGATGACTTTTGTAAAAGGTTTGACTATATTATGCATGTCAAACATTAAACACACAAATACTTAACTTAAAAAATAAATAAAGTATAAATGAGCCGCGCCATGAGAAAACCAACATAGTGGCTTTGCGACTAGCATGGATCCAGACCAGCCTGCGCATCCGCGCAGTCTGGTCAGGCTCCATGCTGTTCGCTGACGGTTTCTCTAATTCCAGTAGGCTTTAAAAGCGAACAGCATGGATCCTGACTGCGCGGATGCGCAGGCTGGTCTGGATCCATGCTGGTCGCATACCCACTATGTTGGTTTTCTCATGGCACGGCTCAAATGATGTTTGTTCCATACATATACGTACTGTGTTATAAGTTTAGTGTTGGTTACTAAATGAGAAATAGGCAAAGTCGTGCCTATATTAAGATGACAGGGCCTTGTAGCCTTGAGTTACAAACTTAATACAGACTAGACACAACGACATAGTAACAACTTGATAGTCAGCCTACAGCAATTCTCAACAAATGCGCAACAATCCTTTTTTAAAAGTACTCATTGTAGTGCAATAGGTCGCAAGTTTACAAGTTTACAAGTTCATTGAAAATTATTCAAGGCCCATGTGACATACAGACTTCCGGGAGAAAATTGAATATTGCTTAAATGATTTTTAACAGGTAAATGTCCAAATATTTGGCAGAGATTTTTCATCCCGGGTAGGTTGCTACACTTTTCCGACTAATTGATATGAATTTGAATGTTAGAGAAGATCCATAACCTCAACCATTACGATGTGAGCCCATTAAAAATGAGTTACTCCTCTTTGAGCTGATGTATTTTCGTCACGCTGCAAAATTTACATCTCCATTCATGTTTTTCATATTGATCTCATATTACAAATACTTTCGACACGTTTTCTTTATATTTGTGCATTGAGCAATGCATGGCTTGGTTAGTAGTACGCTGAGGTTATTAAAGGAGATGTTTATAGTACTTAAGATATAAATACAACATCATGAAAACTAAAATTTAATAATAAAACTAAGTAATAACGATAATAATTATAATACAAAAATGGATTTACACAATATATATAAAACTGGATAAAATAAATGGATTTTGTAACAGCATTTTGTAAAAACTAAAAATATATGAAATGTGGCTGGTCAGTAAATTAGCGATGTGTGTTTTAGTCGTTTTTGTTTCGGTGTTAGTGAACGAAGAAGTTTTTGAACTGACGATCTGGGCACAAACCATTTCACGAATAAACTCCAGTATACGGAACACGGATATTTTCTCGCCGTTCTTATATGTTGTTATTGCTCTTGTAAGTTTTCTAACGTATCATTTATACAACTTGTTGTTCCGTCCACTGGACAGAGTAAGAATTTTGGGCGACCTCGGTTATCAAAAAGATGGAATATTTTCGTTGAAAGAAATTGCAAATAGCGTGAAGAAACGACGAGATGTTGGAAAAATTCCACCGGTGTATCCAAATGGCTGGTTCGCAATCATTGAAGGCTGGAGACTAAAGACAGGGGAAACCAAAAGTATACTTGCTATAGGTAAGTTTTAGCTTGCCGTGTAATGTTCAATGTAAGTAATAAAATCAAAGGTGCATTGAACAGGCCAATGCCTCATGCTATATACATTCGAGTAGTGTTGAAAGAACCCAGTTTTACGACATATTGAATACTTTATGTTATAGATCCCCGATATCTAATCCATGGTAGATCAACTTATTATTTTAGATCTAAGGTCATTTAATCCATGGAAGAACAACTTAAGAATCATGGTCATTTACACCAACGACTTTATGCTACACACACTAAACCGTGAACCGCTTAATACTGGTAGACTGATAGCCAGGATGTAGATAAAACATACTGTCCGTATCTTTATCAAATCAGGTGGTTCCAACGCTGTTCGAGAGGTGAATTAAACCCGAAACTAGAAGAAAATTTTCGTTCTTGTAAGAATGATTTAAAGGAATTTAAAACTCTTATATTCCGAATCAAATGCAAACGATGGGTGCACCTGGAGCACAAATTTGTCAGTTTCTTAGCACATGCGTTCATTTAGTTGAGATTTGTGCCGTTTATGCACTTCTGTGTTATACAAACACTTCTGTATACAGTCCACAGGGGAAGGAAATTTTTGTCAGCTTTTGACAATACATGTATTGCATCCTATACAGTGCTTATCGGGAAACACTTCATCTTCTAACGGTTGCGTCTAAACTGCTGACTCGGTTTGATTGAGTCTGCTCATGAGAGTTAATTGGAAGTGCAACACCCCTCATGCCCCAATGCACCGGCTAAAATTATATTACAAAGCTCACGAATGGACTCCATCATCCGACCAGACCACAGTATATAACATTTAACACTGAAATCGCTAATTTAATTCAGTTTCCATTTTTAGGTCAAGAGCTAGTGGTATTTCGAGATGAAAACGGTGTGGCCCATGTTTTAGACGCTTATTGTCCACATATGGGAGCTAATTTAGCAGTCGGTGGCCTGGTCGTAGGCGATTGTATACAGTGTCCTTTTCACGGGTGGAAGTTCAGAGGTCTTGACGGGAAATGCACAGGAATACCGTATGCAGGCAAAAGTAAGTTGATTTTGTTTCTATATTCCGAAGTAACCGTTGTCAATACTGTATCAAACATAAAAGGGAAACAGCTGCCGATTATAGAAAAAGTGGTATTTTTCACCACGCGAAAACATATATCGATATATAAATTAGATCTATGTAAATTTAATCACTTACAATTTTAACATTTTGTCAATGTTGCTTTATGCATGCATGACTTACAATGTTTTAATGATGAATTTGATGTGACAGTTTATTGAATACTACTGGAACACTTAAAAGGTGGTAGCTTTGATGTATATTCGTTCCCATCCTAGTTTAATGTTATGTTTAAATTTTTCATATATACGCGGGAATCTCTGTGTTTGCGATACGCAAGCACCGACAGGGAAATTGGCCTATTTAGGCTTTATTAAAATTTACAAGGTATCTACCTTTTTTGCATAGGGAGGGGACTATATATAAAATTCTGAATGATAGATCATTCCGTCCACCCCCTGCGTCCCCTGAAAGGCTTTTGATACAGGCCCCTATGCATCAACACTTAGGTAAACATACTAATCAGTTGCATATGACTGGTGTTTACAGTTCCTGATATAGCCAGGGTAAAATCATGGAACACTGTTGAAACAAATGGATGGATAAATATATGGTACCATGCTGAGGGATCGGAGCCCTACTGAACATTGCCGGAAATTGAGGAGATCACGAACGGAACGTTTCGGTACAAAGGACGGACGGAACACCACGTTAATGCTCATATAGAGGTAAATCTTTAAAAAAATTAGATCTATTGATAACTATATGTAAGACAAAATACTTCATTCAATTTTAAAAAAAATCTCTTCAAAATGTTAAAATTTCTGGCAATATTAAAATGATTTCTTTCTTTATTTGTTTGTAGCATATACAATAGCCATGTTAGCGACGGCAGTTTTTCCTGATAAAAACATTGGCCAATAAAAACTTCATATTTATGTATCATGCTGTTCAGTGTAATGCAAAATAGCTTGATGTTTTTAGGATACATTGCTGTACAGGTTCATATACGACAACAGAAGTGTCAACAGAGAAAGGCTATATTTGATGTTAGTTTCTACAAAAACAAACAGCTATTTGATCACTTTAAGCATTTAATTTTCTTTCCAGGAAATCCCAGAAAACGCCGCCGACGCGGCACATCTTAATCAAGTCCACCGCCCATTTTATGTCGCCGGTTATGACCTGAATAAAATACGGAATAAATATATCAGATGGGCTCATCATCAGTGGGAAGCAACTTGGAGCCAGAGATCAAGTCCAGATGACCATATTGGCTGCACGGAAGTCACGCACGATCTGAAAGTGTTTGGCTACAGTCTGCTTCCGTTTTATCGTTTGAACGTGAAAGCCATGCAGGTAAGAGTGCCGTGCAACGGTGTTCCCTGGCGTTACGACCAGAGCGTACTTCCGTCATGCACGTACATGTACAATAGCGAAGCTATCTTATAGCATACCTTCGTCATCGTACTTCGCACTTTGCGTTGATATAGGGAGCACGCACTGACTCTATCAGTACAGCGTATTTTGAGATCTTGATGGTTGCATTTTAAACGGGATCGCCTGGTGGAACGCTTTTAAATATTCTAACTTGTTTTCTGATTTGAAAAATATTTGCATTCAGTTCTCTCAGGAATTTTTCTTCACTACCAGTAGACACAAGAAATTAATAAAGCGATATTCAACGATTCAAAGTTTTGTCATTAAGGCTATCGGAATGTATGTATTCTAACAGGAAATTTTGAATGAAATTAGTTTTACAAAATTTACTATATTTAAATTATTACATGCACAAATATAGTTAACTACCTTCTTTAAATATAAGAATTATTTAAAATGTGTTACAGATTGGTCCTGCAATTATGTACCTGAAGTTTGACAGTTTCTTTGGTAAAGGCATATATGTCCAGTCGATAGTTCCTGTGGAACCTATGGTCCAAAAGCTGATGCATAATATGTACATTCACTGGACCGTACCCAACTTTATAGCAAAGTTCTTCATGCTCGCACAAGCCATACAGGTAGACAAACCGAACAGAAAGGGATGTAGTGTTGAACTCCTGTTCCGGAGGTCACAGGTTCGAATCTCGGAAAAGAAAATAAGTGAAAGTTTGACCCAGGTAACTTCAATATCGCAACAAAGGCATGAGTATTGGTATGAAATCAAGGAAGCAGCTGTCGGTGGTTTTACCCAGAAACACCCGTGTTAAAAGCTAGGAAGTCGCCATGTGAACTATAATTGTGTCACTGTGATGTTAAACCCAAAAAAAACATACCGAGCATTTTTATAATTTATCAATAGTTTACGTTTTTTCTGCTGACAGAAACGGTTTTAAGCAATACATGTTCGGAACTTAAAGACGTTTTTCCGTAAAGGCATACATAATCCCATTTTTATCGAGATGAGTCATGATATCAGTTTTTTATATTGAATATGAGATTGATTGACATTTTTTAACAGAAAGAAAAGCAATAAATTTCTTTGTTGTTTCTTTAGTTGTGAATACTCTGCTCATACTGTACAGATTGGTAAATTGCTTATGGAACAGTATGGATTGTGCGTCTAAATTTATTTTTCAAAAAGGTTTTGAGAACGGTTTCAATTTACGTTGGGTATTGTGAATCATAGGTCTTTCGATCAAAGCGTGCTTAATCAATGCCAAAAAAAATTTGGTCGAAAAAAAAATGGGAATTTCAATCGCGGAGCCCGTGACAATATTCTGTCGTAGATGCGTAATCTAAAGTTTATGTTCATATTATTTCAGTTCATTTTTAGCCACCTCCACCGTCATTTCCCACTAATATTTTCTGTGGTTTCTGCCACTAGTTTAAGAGAACGGTTGTAATTTACGCTTTTTGATATAATTGACAGATTTTTCGATCAAAACCAGTACTCTGTGCCTAATGAAAATCTTATGTTCTTGTTATTTCTTGTACCCCTTGCACCTCCTACCAACCCCCACTTTCTTAAAACATGCTGACCTTTTTGAATTTCAGGCGGAACGGGATATAATGATATGGAATAACAAGAGATACGAGGCAAAGCCGGTATTTGCCATATCTGCAGAGGACAGTTTGATAGCCCGTCACAGACGCTGGTATTCCCAGTTTTATTCTGAGCACAGTCCAAGATTGAAGTTCCAGAAGGACACATTTGATTGGTGATAACATAACTATTCCGAACACAGTCCAAAATTGAAGCTGCAGAAAGACACGCTTGATTGCTGATAAAATGAATATTCTGAGCTTAGTTAAAGTTAGTCTGTGTTCAGACCTAATGTTTTGTTCATAGGAGAGAACTCTTGAGACTATTCAAATTCTGTATAATTATGTCCCTTTTCTTCTCAAAACATTAGAGCCAGGACTGATGAAGTCAGAATTATTTACAGATTTTTTTTCTAAAAAGAAAAAGATTATCTAGTCGGTAGCCAGACTAAGTTAAAGTTTGAAGTTGCAGAAAGACACACTTGATTGTTGATAACATAACTATTCCGAACACAGTCCAAAATTGAAGCTGCAGAAAGACACGCTTGATTGCTGATAAAATGAATATTCTGAGCATAGTTAAAGTTTGAAGTTGCAGAAAGACAAACTTGATTGTTGATAACATAACTATTCCGAACACAGTCCAAAATTAAAGTTGGAGGAAGACACGTTTGACTGATAACATAACTAACTATTTCGAAGACAGTCCATTATTGAAGTTGCAGACAGGCATGCTTGATTGGTGACAAAATGTATATCCAGGGCATAGTAAAAGGTTGAAGTTTGATTGGTGATAAAATGAATATTCTGAGCATAAATTGATGTTGCAGACAGATCCGTTCGACTGGCGATAAAATATATATTCTGATTACACTTCAAGAAAGAAGTTCCAGTTAGAATCGCTATCTCGATGCACATATTTTGGGCACAGCTCAGGAGCGAAGTGCCAGAAAGAATCGGTCGAATGGCCGTAATGTATCCAGATTAATTGAACGTTTGCCTTTACTTTAGAATAAGAAAAACGTTCACATTTTTATTACATGTAAAATGTTACAATAAGAAAATTGAATTTTAGACCTTTTGATAAGTGAAAACAAAATGAAAAAGTTAGTATAGTCCGAAAAGTAAGGAAGTACAGACAAAATCAAGGTTGTTGCTAAGGTTATTACGATTTTATGAACATCTTCATTGATTTTCTTTTTGAACCTACTTCCGTGGTAAGAATGAAATAAAAAATGCAGTAAGATTGTAAAACCAATGTTCATGTCTAGTATACACGTGATGCTCAGTGTGCTGAATAAGGCAATGTTGAAAAACTGATGATAGCGAAGATGACATATTTAATTGCTGAGGATATTGGCGACATTGATGATGATGATGATGATGATGAAATAGATAATAATTATAATGATGAGAATATTGATGATGGTGAGAGTGATTATGATGATGATGATGAGACTGTTAGTGATGATGCAGATGAGAAAATGACGATCATGATGTCATTGTTGATGATGAGAACGGTGATGGAAGTTCAGTGTCATATAGTTCTGTGTCATATTGACAGTTTTGTGCTAAAATTTTGTTGCAAGGAAACATATATTGATATATGAATAACGTCATGAGATTGTTACATGTAATCAATGCTCAAAGGCAAAACCATTTGCAATCGCTGCCCTCACCATATAAACCTTTAAGTTAAAGCTTTATCTCGCTAACCCCTTTATATATTGTCGATCAATCACAAAATCCTTCCTTTATTTAGAAAGTACTTACTTACGCCGGAAAAGGGTGGTATATTTTCAAAGTATTCTCCTCCATCAAAGTCCGGAGGCGAACGGCCAAGAAGGACCATGTTTCAAGTGATGCTTTAAACACTGGTGCATCCACTTGCTGTCACTGTGCGTTCATATGAATTTTTCTCGGAAAGAAATGCAACCAATCTTTGTATTTGCTTATCTTTTAGGTTACATAAAGAATTGGAACACAGATGTAAAGTATGACGTTTTAATTACATGTATATTCAGTCCAGATTTCACCGGAATCAAAATTAATAATAAATAACTTTGCGAAGTATGTGTAATTAGGGCACTGTCATGAGCAATATCAGTACTTTGTTTCGCCTACTGATTTGGCAGATATGCTTTGTTCTTGGTGGCAATAAAATGTATTTAAGAAATGAAATGATTTTTTTTCGGTGCGATTCATATTTAATTTGCTGATCCTATTCTGTCGTTCATTTCACATAAACACGGTAAAAATAGTGTCATTTTTTAATATTTATATTATATTTTCTTTTCATTTGTAAACAAGATAATATTATGAATTGCACATATTTTGTGGCAAAATTTGCTTCCCGGCCATTCTGTGCACCAGACGGAACAACTGCGGCGTCATCTAAGGAAGGTTCTCCCTGACTATACGCGGACGTCGTCAAAACAGCGGCCGGTTATCACTAAGCAGCGATAACGTAACTTTCGCGCCTTTCCTTTTGCTGTTCATATGAAATGAACGTCATAATTTTCAATGGAAAAGAATAGGGCGAATGTAAATATATAAATCTGAGTTTCATATTTTAACAACCAAAAGCGGAATTATATACTTGTAGTATGTGTTAATCTTTTAATTTTAGAATCGTCTATGTTTTCTTAAAGAAATAGCCCGGACAAAGTTGACATTGACTCCAAACTTAGATCGTTGCATAGAAAACCTGAGCGGAAGTTTTCGTATGTTTTATGTGAATAAAAAAAAACAGTTTGAAAAAACAAAACAAAAAAAACAGAACAATAAAAAAACTCAAATTTATTTCGAAAATTAAGGTTTACATACGAATATTGGCAATACTGAAAAACAAGAACTAATGTAATAAGCACCATAAAAACTAACAATTATTGATTAAAAATATTTTTGGACGAATCAATTTTGTCATTTTTCGGATGTCTATTGACTTTTATATATACCGAAAAAAGAAGGATCAAAACTGTCATTACTTATGTCAAGTAGTCGCTTTATATGGATTTTGGCGAAATATTATATTTCGCCTAAAAGGTGTGGGTGAGTCCCTTTAATACCCTCGAAAAAATAATTAACAGAAACGTTAAAACACAACACATGAACTCGCGATGGCATGTTAAATGTTTGTTAAATTTTGACATTACTTCTCTATATGCTTACATTATTTCGAGAGTGTACCTTTAATTGCATTGACGGCACGTAACTGGGTTAAGGTCATTAGATATGTGGAGTTTGCTGTTAATCGATAGCTAACTAATGACACCGGAAATCCAATATAAACACGACAAAAATACATCTGGATTTATATTGTGTTTAATGGTTATTGCAACCAAATGTGAAGTTCGTACTTTCGGTTTAAATATAGATGTAATCAGTTCATATTCAAGTTAGTCAAAATTCAATTAAAAAATATATTAAATTTAAAGGACGGCGATCCATTTAAAATGTCGGCGATAAGAATACTAGTGGTTTGCGCTTTTGTTATTTTGTTTTCTGTAATTGTTAACGACACCATACAACCGCTGCTCCGCTTGACCACTATACAGTTGGAAAAAAATGTTGCACGAATAAACTCCAGTATACGGAACACGGATATTCTCTCGCCGTTCTTATATGTTGCTATAGCTCTTGTAAGTTTTATAGCGTATCATTTCTACATCTTGTTGTTCCGTCCATTGAACAGAGTAAGAATTCTAGGCGACCTCGGTTATCAAAAAGATGGGAAATTTTCGATGAAAGAAATTGCAAACATTGTGAAGAAACGACGAGATGTAGGAGAAATTCCGCCAGTGTATCCAAATGGCTGGTTCGCAATCATTGAAGGCTGGAGACTAAAGACAGGAGAAACCAAAAGTATACATGCTATAGGTAATTGTGGGTATATTTCAGTTTGTACTTCAGTGCAGTGTAGCTTTTAATGGTAAATCTGCATTAAACAATCTAAACATACAACTTCGAAAGGTATGTTTCATTTGACTGGGTGACTAACTTGACGCTATAGACAGAAAGTCATTCATTCCATGGTGGAACAACTTAATTTCATAGATCTATACAATTCATTCAATATAATCAATGGTCGAACACTTTGCTGTCACAGATCGATGTAATTTATTTCATTGTGGAAAAAATGATTCAATAGATCCACATCATTTATTCCATGGTGGAACAACACAAAGTATTCATTTCATTGTGGAACAACTAGAATTTATGGATCTGTATCATTCTTTCAATTGATTTTGTATGTCCATATCAATTACATATGGTGGAACAACTTAATTTCATAGATATATATCATTTCATTGATTTTATAGATCCATAACATCATTTCCATGGCGGAAAACCTTGATTCTTTTATATGCATATTTTTCATTCTATGGTGGAACAACTTGATTTTACAGACCATGCCATTCCTACTACAGTGGAACAATTTTCTTATATATATCCCACTATTATCCACTCTATTTATTCCACGGTGGAGTAGCCTGAGCCCGATTTCATAGATGTATATCATCTATATATATCATCTATTCCGATGTAGTGGAACATCATTCACTTCTTGGTGGAAAAAAGTTATTTTTGAATTAATGACATTTATTCTGTGATTGAATAGACCTATATCTTTCAATTCTTTGCCTAAATCTTGATTTATGAATCCATGTCATTTATTCCATGCAGGTGGGACAATTCTATGATGGAACAACTTGATTTTATAGATCTATGTTATGCATTTTATGGTAGATCAACTTGATTTCATAGATTCATTTCATGATGGTAAGACAAGTCGATTTTATACATCCATGATAGCATTTATTCCATGGTCAAACAACTTGATATCATTCAGTCCATGCTAAACAATTTTATTTAACGTGAATCCATTTCCTTTTATATCAAAGTAAAACGACTTGATCTTATGAGCCGTCGACATAGCGGCAAAGTTCTACAATGATTGGATATGATCATGCAAAACACTCTTGCAAGTACTGAGATCATTTGTTTTGTAAGAGACATTTTTTTCTATTTTTTTTATCAAACTTTTCATGGTTAAGAAAAGCATAATGTGGAAGGGAGTATTGAAAAGGAGAATGACTTAAAGCACTTGATGGTCCAAATCATGCGATGTTTAGTTGCAAGGTCAGAATGTGTTGTTTATGATAACATTATTAAAACAAGATAACATTTGATAACTTTAGGACACATTTGAGGTGGCGTGATGTCAGTATGATATCTAGGCCTTAAGAGGTCGAAAACGAGTAAAAAAATCATTACCATACGATTATAAATACTTATGCGATGCATAGCTACCGTGTTGATAGGACAAAAAACCCTCCCCAACCAGCAAACCCATAAACCGCTGGGAAATAAAGAACATTTTCACTAAATTGAGTGGGTGTAAATTGATGGACTTCGTGTGTGGTCATGTTTGATGCGAATAACTATTTTCAATCAAACAGATCAAATCGACAAACATCTCAGACCCACAGAATTGAAATGGCGGTGCTCGAGCTGAGTTTCATGACACATTTAATACTGAAATTATTTATTAAGTAATTGCTAACAAAATGTCAAGCATATATGTATACATGCCATGTGAATTCTGCAGGTATACACAATGTGGTGTGAAAAAATAAAACTTAACTTTAATGCACCATCCTTTTCGAGGCATTCGGTCCAGTATTAATTTAGTGTGACTATCCGGCTTTAAACGACGAAAGTCAGTGTCGGGAATTATTTAAAAAATCAAATTTATAGGGAACAAAGGTTTTATTTCGACCGAGTGAAAGTTTTTTTTACACCGAGTTTTCATTTTTTTATTCATATTTTAGGCCAAGAGCTAGCGGTTTTCCGAGATGAAAAAGGCGTGGCTCATGTTTTAGACGCTTATTGTCCACATATGGGGGCGAATTTAGCAATCGGTGGCCTGGTCGTAGGCGATTGTATACAGTGTCCGTTTCATGGATGGAAATTCAGAGGTCATGACGGGAAATGCACAGGAATTCCATATGCCGAAAAAGGTAAGTTGACTTCATATATATGCTAAATATTATAAAGAGCCTTTTTGCACATAATAAAGTGATATAAAAGACATGATATGATAAAGAAAACCAAAATTCATGCATTTTTAAACTTTACGCGTCAGCGCGTATGCCGCATCACTTATTAGATGTTTCCTTGCGAGTATTAGACATTTACGAATTAAGTCTACGTGGACTGTGAACACCTAAGACGATCGATTTTTCAAGGGGACCGTCTCAGCATGATTATTTTAATTTATGTGTGGTAGGAAAACAATCCTATAATGATGTTAAGGTCTGGCTTATTATGTCACCGCACAGGATAAGATTTGGATGTGTCTGTCCGTCTGTCTGTTCGCAAGAGAGGTGTTTTGTTATGCATATCGCAAAAAGTATTTGATCTAGCTTCATAACACTTTCCTGAAATGTTCTTCAATATTATAAGTTGCACATCTGCGACAAAATTGAAAAGATGAGCTAATCTGTTCGCAGTGTATCCGTATTTCATCGTCGTCGTCGTCGGAAATGAAAATAATATTTAAACTTGGTAAGCTGGGATCATAATGTAGGTTAGCATGTAAAACACTGTGAAAACTGTAGAAAACGTAATATCTTGCGTCTCCATTCCTTTGTTGTTATTATACGCCCGAAGGAACGTATTTTGGTATACCCCAGGTGTTCATCTGGCCGTCTGTCTGTCAGTGTGTCTGTCTGTATGTCCGTCTGTCCGTTAGCAATTTCTTGCCGACTCCGCCCTATAACTCGAGAACCCCTTAAAGGATTTTAAACAAACTTGACAAATGTTCTCCACATCAAGACAACGTGCAAAGCGCCTGTATAAGGTTGCTGGCTTTAAGGTCAATGTCACACTTAGGTGCCAAGGTCATATGACTTTGTTTCGTGTCCGCTCTGTAACTCTTGGTCTCTTTGAGGGATTTTAAAGAAACATTGCAAAAATGTCCACCACATCGAGACAATGTCAATGTCAAACTTAGGGGTGGGGTCAAAGGTCATGTAACTTTGTTTCGAGTGCAATGTGTAACTCTTGAACTGCTTGAAGGATTTGAAAGAAACTTGGCACAAATGTTCACCATATTATGACGACGTGCAGAGCGCATGGCTCGCTTTAAAACTTTTGGCGATATGTGTACCATAACTTCTCTCTGATGGACAGAAACACGCAACAAGAGCATTCAGTAAGACAGCGCGCTCGACTTTTCTTGATACTTGACTCTGAATTAGAGCTTTGCCAGCTTTTCCATGTTAAAACGGGACATAACTCTGTCAAAATTCAAACCAGAGTAATGGGAAATATTTCTCCACGTGTAGACTTTGATCATAGTAAAAAGTATTTTAAGTTTCAAGTCAACGGCTTTAATAGTAACAGATATATTCGACTTTATCAAAAATTTTAACAAACACAAGTGAAAAGGGGGCATAATTCTGTCAAAATTCAAATCAGAGTTATGGGCATTGTTTACCCTGTTGTAGACTTCGAAAGTAAATAACTATTTTAAATTTCAAGTCAATAGCTATGATGGTAACAGAGATATTTGACTTCATCTAAAACTTAAACCAAAAATTCTAAGTTAAAAAGGGGCATAATTCTATCAAAATTCAAATCAGAGTTATGGGGATTGTTTCTCCTGGTGAAGCCTTTGATGGTAAATGAGTATTTTAAGTTTCAAGTCAATAGCTTTAATAGTAACATAGATATTTGACTTTATCAAACAATTTAACCAAAAATTCTATATTTAAAAGGGGCATAAATCTGTCAAAATTCAAATCAGAGTTATGAGGATTGTTTTTCCTGGTGTAAACTTCGAAAGTAAATAACTATTGTAAGTTTAAATTAAATAGCTTTGAAAGTAACAGAGATATTTGACTTTATCAAAAACTTTAACCAAAAATTCTAAGTTAAAAAGGAGCATAATTCTGTCAAAATGCAAATCAGAGTAATGAAGATTGTTTTTTTTCCTGGTGTAGATTCAATAGTAAATAACTATTTTAGGTTTCAAGTGAATAGCTTTCATAGTAACAGAGAAATTTGACTTTATCGAAAGCTTTAACCAGAAATTCTAAGTTAATAAGGGGCATAATTTTCTCAAAATTCAAACCAGAGTTATTGGGATTATTTCTCCTGGTGTAGACTTTGATAGTAAATACCTATTATAAGTTTCAAGTCAATAGATTTGATAGTAAAAGAGATATTTGACTTTATCAAAAACTTTTACCAACGGCGAAGAAAAGTCGAGCTAAAAACAGGCACATCCGAATTTATATCACCTACCGCATAGTGATGATAGTGATGATGACCGTATTGCCGTTATAAACTCAATATCCTACCGCGCATAATATGATCAAATTATGTTGAGACGGTCCCCTTGAAAAATCTATCGGCTTAGGTGTCCAGAGTCCACGTAGACTTAATTCGAAAATGTCTATTAGTCGGTGTAGTAACAGAATACAAATATAGTTACACTGCCTTTTCACTTAGTTTGAACTTGTTCGTGTTATATACGGCAAGTAACCTATAGAGCTTCGGAGTTTACGGCTTATTTCCGGCACAAATCCGGCGGTGTTCTTATATTTATCTGTTGATGGCGTAGTACCATCTTTGCAAGCTGTCAGGCAGAGTCAGGATTTTTCACTCGGGGTTCGAACTCCTGACATCTTATATTGGTAATTTGATACTGTACGTATTTGTAAAGTCGAGCAGATAGACTAACGGACTAGGGCGTACGACCGGTTAATCTGTTGTTAACCTTTAAGCTGCTGGCGGCAAGTGATTTTGCTTTTGCGACCAGTGCAGATCAAGATCAGCCTGCACATCATGGTCTGCACTGTTCGCTATTCAGGCAGTAAAATTTCAGGGAACATCCCTTCGAATGATAAATGGTATTGCCCAAAATGTATGATGGACCAGTCCGTTTTAAAAATTTACAGGGTCAAGGTTAATCTATTTCTAATGTTTACAGTTCCCGATGTAGCTAGAGCGAAATCTTGGAACACTGTTGAAATAAATGGCTGGATAAACGTGTGGTACCATGCCGAGGGATCGGAGCCGTACTGGACATTGCCGGAAATTGAGGAGATCACGAACGGAACGTTTCGGTACAAGGGACGTACGGAACATCACGTTAATGCGCATATAGAAGTAAAAATATATTGTCACTGAAAATAAGTTTCGCCTTTAAACCAACTGGAAATTAGTTAGATATTGAAACAACACAATTAAAAGTGTATAGCTCAGAATTTATTCTGAGCAGCTTGCAGTTATTTCTTGTAAATTCATCGAACATTAGGCCTAGTATTATTGATAAACTTTCGAGAACGTGTAATTTATCAGAACACGCCCATTGAGAAAGCGTGCGTTTTTGCAAATAATTCAGCATCGGTATTATTTTAGAAATATTTTGCTGGGTGTAACGTCGCAACGGTACATAGGTCATGACTGTAGTGACTTTGATAGTGGTCGAAGACCCCAGATCCCCCTCCATGCATTATTTTATCACGGGCGGGCACCTGGGTAGAACCACAGACCTTCCATAAGCCAGCTGGATGGCTTCCTAACATGAAGAATTCAACGCCCGAGGCTCGGACCCATATCGGTGAGGCGAAAGTGGTTCAAAGTCAGCGAATTTAACCTGTCGGCAACGGAGGTCCCCAATCTGACTAAAGTACATCTCCTATTACGCTACGCATAGGATCTGAAAACGACCTATTCATTGCCTCGTTCTGACGGCCCTTTCACTAGCCAATCAGAGCCTAGCTTACAACATCTTGCAAATCTACCTGTAGCATTGACTTTTGATATTTACAATTCTTATGTTGTAATGTATCAGATAGCCGGTTAGCTCAGTCGGTAGGCCACTTGCTTTGTAAGCGAGGGGTCCCGGGTTCGAGTCCTGGAATAACTGTATATTTTTCTTACTCTTTGACAATCGAACAAGTCGTCTGATTGGATAACATAAAAATAGCAATAATGGAAATCCAAAATATACAGAAGACGAATGTGAATGGGTCGTTCTCAGATCTTCGTTTAGAAGATCAAGCACTTTAGTCAGATTGCGGAGGTCCCCTGCTTTTACTCACATACTAGCTTAGAATAAGAAAATAAGACAATATAAAAAGGAAAGAGACTTATTATATTTGATGTTTAAAGAATGTGGCAGTGACTAAATTGATAGCACTACCTTTTAAGGTAATTAATCTATTCAAGGCAGGAATCAATAATGACAATCGGCAGTTTCCGTTCGATTACGTATGCGATTTCGGCATTCTCCGGTTCTTATGAAAAAAAATCTACTTTGTCGAAGGATGCCGAAATGGCATACGAGTATACGTAGTTGCGCGGAAATTGCCGATTGTTTTTGCGAACCTACTACATTAATTTCACTTTCAGGAAATCCCAGAAAACGCAGCCGATGCGGCTCATCTGAGGCAAGTCCATCGTCCATTTATTGCCGGGGGTTATGACCTTAATAAAATGTGGAACAGATACATCAGCTGGGCGCATCATAACTGGGAAGCAACATGGAGCCAGAGACCAAGTCCCGATGATCATATTGGCTGCATGGAAGTCACGCACGACTTGAAATTTTTTGACTGTAGCCTGTTTCGTTTGTTTAAGTTAAAAGTGAGAGCAATGCAGGTAAGAGGGCTTTGAGCAATCGTGGCATTTGTTGATTACGTAAAATTGAATTATCAGGTTGAAATTCAACCTTTTAGAATTTTTATAAACGTACAAAATATAGATTTGTATAAACTACACCTAAGGGAGACCACTTGAACAGCCCTAAATACACTTTCAGTCCACTGAGCTCATTGAGTTACTTCCCTGTGACCTGACCCAGTCGTTGATTACAACTGTATTAACACACTAACGCCTTATTAATTGTTTCTTGACAGGATCTTGTTGAAATTTGACCAGTAGTTAAGTAGTATTCTGTAAACTATCCAAAACTGTTCCCCGATCTCCATCCAAGAACTGTTTACACCAAAAACGCTGAATAAGAGGTGTTTCATGTGAAATAGTTCCATGCTGTTTATAAATTACCGTTAAGGTTTAGGAGTAAATTATCAAAACACAGAAATACTTAATAATATGAACTAAGGCAAAGCCTCAAAGCGAGCTCAAAGAAATCGGATTTATCTAAAAATATTATACATCATTTATTTGTCACAAAGAAACTATTCACTAGTCACAAGAATTCAGGAGAACCTGTTCACTATAATGAAAAAGTCTACATTTAGTGTCACCATGCCTATAACAGTGAATATCATACGTTGCAAAATTTATGGGAAGCCGGTGTCACGGTGACGTCATTACCGCGTTCCCGTTTCTTTCTGCTTATTAATGACATTTTTTCCATTTTCTGGCCGATGCTTGATCTTTTAAATGCAAATAATATTTTTTTCAAACAACTGGAAATCATTCTTTCATTATTGTTGAGTGATGAATAATTTTTAGCAATTGAATCAAGTTCTGTATTCACTCCGGAAAGAAGTACTTCCTGTGAGCACCAATCCGCTAGGGTGCGCTTTTTTAAAACTTCCGACGAAACTTTTCAAATCCATCACCAAGTGTGAAAGTATACTTGCGTTACCGTAAAGCTCGATTCTCGAGCAGGCCCTTCGGGCCTGCTCTTCGAGCTCGCTAATATGAAAAAGGCAAAGCCTCTGAGCGAGCGTAGGCTTAAACGGCAAAGAAACTATTCACTTCTTAAAACAATTCCGAGAACCTATTCACTTGAAAAGAAACAAAAATTTAGTGTCATTATACCTGAAACAGTGAATATCATGCATTGCAAAATTTATGGAAAGCCGGTGTCACGGTGACGTCATTACCTGTTTGTGGCGTTCTTATGGCTTTATGCTTATTTATGACATTTTGTTCCATTTTCTGGCCAATGCTTGATCTTTTAAAAGAAAATCATATTTTTTTCTACCAACTGGAAATCTTTCTTGCATTATTTTTGAGTGATGGATAATATTCAGCAATCAAATGAAGTTCTGTATTCACTGCCAACAAAGCATTTCCTGTGAGCACCTGCCCTCTAGGGACACGCACTTTGTAAAATAAAAGCAAAATTGAAATTATTTCCGTAACATAACGTTTTTAAAAAATAAAGACACCTAATGAACATAGAGATTGTAACTCAAATATAAAATTTAAAAAAAAAAACAAACAATTTTCCCGACTTTGACGGAAGTAGAACAAAATGGCGGCACCCAAAATGGCGGCGCCCAGACGAGAGGAAAATTTTTCAGCTACATCACTTTGCCCCATTCGGCACACCTTTGTTATATTCGCCTACACATTGCCGTAAGGCGAGCTACGCGCTCGCAATTGCGCTTCGCGCAATTGCTCGCGAGCTACGCTCGCTATTAAACTAACAACATATTTACCAACACTTTTGTATTATAATATATACATAATTGATTATTCATGTATGTAGTACCCAATGTGTTATGTCAATTAAATAGACTTTTTCAGTAACAGCAGATTCAAATAAGTTTAGGTAAAATTAATATCGAACAGTACAGAGCAAGATCAGACTGCACGAACGTGCAGGCTGATCTTTGTCTGCACTGGCCGCAAAGGCAGAATCACTTGCAAAGGTTAAAGATATAAACTCCATTTTCAGATTGGTCCAGCAATTGTACATATAACGATGGAAGGTATATTTTTCAAGTGTATTTTGCTTCACGTTGTTACGCCGATGGAACCTGTGGTTCAGAAGGTTGTGCAAAACATTTATGTGCACTGGGCCTTGCCAAATATCATCGCAAAAATCTTTTTAGCCGGCGATGCCATTCAGGTAAATACTATTGAGTTGTGTTTGTAAATTATCGATTTTTTTCCTTTAGCCAAGTACTATTGTTTTGACTATCTTTAATTCAGAGATGCTGTTAAATAAATGCAAAATCATTTCTATTTTACGGTCAAGTATTTTACCTTTTTAGGGGAAATAATTATGCAGTATTTCACTTAACATTAAAACGAATAAAATAGTCAGAAAAAATACAAAAAAGGTCATTAAGGTCATTTGAATTAAAAATTTACAATGAAATTATTTATATCTGTACAATGAAACGGAGGCATTTTAGTTTATTTTCTCTATGAATGATAATTATCATTATGAAATATGACATTTATGGCAAACTTGTGCTAAATACAAATAAATGTAGGATTTTAATTTAATGTTTATTTTGATATTTAAAAAATTAGACTGGCTTATTTGATATTTTTTCAGGATCTTTCTTGTTATTTATCAATTTACAATACACAGAGGTGCAAATATATTGTAGAACTGTGTTATCATTGTAGCCTAGAATTTGCTCGAATGGTCCGCCATTGTGTTGGAACAGATTCTTCAACATTTATTATACTTGCACTTTTCGTACTATTTTCAAGTATAATTTCTTATTGCTCGCGTGTTCGCGTTTTCAGCCAGAATCGCACGACAAATATGCAAGTCGTCTCGTTCGTTACGACAAAAGGAAAACACGACATGGCTTAAATAAGCAACACTATTTATGATCTTACTTTTGGTTTTTTTTTTGTGTTTGGAGAAAAAACAAGAAATTGCTGAAATGAACCACCAAAATATTTACACGTTTTATTTTCATAAGGCGGGGCAAACTCCAACGCAGTGATCTCCTTTGCCGCTTCGCTCACACAACATTCACGTGACCATTGTTCATCACGTGATGATCGGTTTTAAAATAAACTTATATGTTGATATAATATAGAAATCTACCAAACTTTTGACAATAACATATCTTGGCCAGCAGGAAAATATTGAAAAGCCTCTGTTTCGGCTTGGGATCAATGGCAGCATAATTATCTTGAACGGATAAGTTTCAGCATACTTAGCGGTCTTATAAATAATTACCCATTTTCAATCACAGTCGTTATTTTTTTTATTATTGGACATTTGCCTGTGCTAAAAGAAGTGTAAACTACGAAAACATTGGGGTAAAATTAACTAAACAATTATATAATTAAAAGAGGTCTACTTAGCTGAATTTTAGCTAAAAACATTGTGTTGGCAGAGCGGCAAGGGAGATCACTGCGTTTGGAGTAGACGCACGAAATGATAGGTATTAGTCACCGGCATATATGTGTTCATGAAAACAAGAATGGCAGAAATCAGCTACCATTTATTATCATATTTTATTATTATTTCATTATTATTACACCATATTAAATTATGTTTGGTTTTATGTTTGTCAGGTGGAGAGAGACGTATCTATTTGGAACAACAAGAAATTTCAGTCCAAACCAGTGCTAACAAAGACCAAAGAAGACAGTTTGATAGCACGCCATAGACGCTGGTATTCTCAGTTTTACTCAGAGCACAGTCCGCGGTTAAAGTTCCAAAAGGATACGCTGGACTGGTGATATTAAATTTCCAAATGGAAAAATGGATTGTTGATGTTTTTCAATGTTTTGACAGGGTATTACATGTGATAAATGTAAAACCGATGAACATTCCATTTCTATGTTAAAGTTTGTGATAAAAAGAAACTAAAAGTTTCAGACATTGACAGAAAGATAAGCTGATCTGGTCACGGATAAATTTGTTGTCAGTAAAAGACAAGAAAAAAAGTAATTTTATATGCCATACGTTTCTTCGTGTACATATACGGGCATGATCAATCGCCAATGAGTATTAATGTTGCATTAATTGTATACCTTTGATCTTATCGTTAATTGTACTTTATGTGGTTCTGGGACGTTCTATGTATGAAAAGAATTGGAACCACTGCCTTATCCTTGCTTGATCGTAAGAGGCGACTAATAGGGTCTTAACACTTGGTTTTGCTGTAACTCTGTGAATCCAGCAGGTATGCAAATTTTGATTCCATACCTCATGTTTTTATTTCGATGTAAATGAGATGTGAAACCAAAATTTGTAGTCCTGTTTGGCGCCATATAACCTATACTGTGTTGGTGCGCCGTAAAATCCAAATATAAAATAGATTGTACTTTATTTCATATTTAAATTTGAAATGATACAAAGTCTTTAAGAACACCTCATCAATATTATCTCATTTATTTCATTCTACCTTGTATTCAAATACAAATGTTACCACATTATTACCCTTTTACTGTTAGTATTTTATAAATAGATATGAGCCGCACCATGAGAAAACCAACATAGTGCATTTGCGACCAGCATTGATCTAGACCAGCCTGCGCATCCGTGCAGTCTGATCAGGATCCAAGCTGTTCGCTAACGGTTTCTCTAATTGCAATAGGGTTTGAATGCGAAAAGCTGTTGGTAATGTTGGTTTTCTCATGGTGCGACTCATATATGCATTACGAAATCTTCTCAACTTCATAGATAGGGCCAGTGTACACCGTTTGATACTTTTATCTAAGTTACAATATCAGGGTACATCGGATTTTTTGTTCTGTACACATTAAATATCACCATCCCTATATAAAAATATTAAATTATTATTATTATTATTATTATTATCCCTTTTATAGTTATATTTTTTCTGGTCCTTTGCGATCAGGTTATATATTCAATGAGTTCACCTAAAACGCCTGCTAAGGCCTAGACAAAAACATTGTTTGTTTCCGGTAACATGCTAAAAAATAGGGTAGGTAGGTCGGTATTTTTTAAAAAAATGTTGTTTTTTTTGCGGGGGGAGTGGGGATTTCTTTTATTAAGTGGGACTTTTCGGCAATAAATTTTGTGTCAAAAAATGAATACAAATAAGGGGGTTATGCATTTAGAGCATCAGTATGTTAATTTCTAACATCACTGACCATTTTTAAAGCACAAAAAGTGCATTTTTGTAACTTTTTGTTAAAAAGTTGAAAAAAATCTCCAAGGCCATGAACACATTTAGGGTCGGGCAAAAAAATGGGGTAGGTCGGGATACCGGAAACAAACATTCTGTAGGCCTAAGGGAGCGCAAGGGTCGTTGCACAATGGACATGACCAAACTTCAATATCAAAGACTGATCATTTTCGACAAAATCTGCAGTCCTGTCCCTTTAAGTTGATGACATGATTATACCCGGATAATTATCATTTTGATAATGTTATCATCCTATACTGTCATGAACATGTGTAATCTTGACCTGTCCTAGTGACCCGACACATTTAATCACAATATCATATTTTGTAAGGTTCTCACTCGCAGATGGAAGTTTGCTTGTTGTCAGTAACTTGCCTCCGCCCATTCTGGTATCTCATTCACATAATGGTACATGTAAATAGATTTGCGCCCGCCCGTGAGCGCAGTTCTACGGATCGCGAGGTCGTGAGTTAGATCCTCGGGCGAGGAGTATATTCTCATTTTCGTCCTCCACCTCTGAATCATGTGGCGACGTTGGCACTACTTACGGAGAACAGGTTATTTTTAAATCAGTTCCGGCAATGTATGCGGTGCAATAACATTATAAGCAAAATACATTATAAGGTCGGAATATTACGAAAGTTAACAAATACTGCCGAAAACATCCGACGTTGGCATTTTGCATTGTTAACTCCGCTTCACGCGCCATTCAGTCTCACAGTCCTTAATATTCAAAGTACTGCAATGGCATTCAGAGTCACAAATAATAACTGCGCTACCTTTTCGCTTTTAACCTTTACCCTAAATTTCTAAAATGGACTGTTCCATTATGCAGTTTGGGCAATACCATTTATTATTCAAAGGGGTGTTCACTGGAAATTTACTAACTGAATAGCGAACAGTGCAGACCATGATCAGCCTGCACGGATGTGCAGGCTGATCATGGTCTGCACTGGTCGCAAAGGCAAAACCAATCGCCGCCAGCAGGCTAAGGGTTAAAGACCATTATGCCAAATCGTTTTGATCCAAGATGATTTTTGATATTTATATGCGTAACCTTATGAAAATTACCCTTGCATCAAATCCCATATCAGATGTTTCATATTATCTTGTCTTGCATATAAGCACTGCACATATAAGTAGAGGCTTTCGTACTGACACTTGTATAAATACAGCATAAAGTGCTACATCAATATCAGAACAAAGCCATGGCGTTTCATAGATTAACATTTTGTCCTTAAAATGTTGGTGTCACGTTCACAGATTGCATGAAGATTTGACTCTTGGTTGTAACTTGCCTTCACAAATCTTGGCATATTCATAGTAAATCTTTAATGGAAACAAACTTACATTAGTAACAGAGAATATTAACTCTTGCCCTGTTAAATTTCTATAATAAACTTGTTCATCTTTCAACTCGGACAGTACCATTAAATGTTAAAAGGGGTGCTTAACAAAAAGATACCGACTGAATGGCGAACAGTGCAGACCATGATCAGACTGCACAGATGTGCAGGCTGATCTTGGTCTGCACTGGTCGCAAAGGCAGAATCACTTGCCGACAGCAGGCTAAAGGTTACAGTTAAATTAGTGATAATTTTATTAATTACATTTAATCCTAACATGTTTCAAAACACGTTATTGACAGGTCGCTTTAACATTGTTAAATGATGTACCATTTAGTATCATGTCGCCAAGGTTATAGCGAACAAGGATACCAAACTGGTGCGTATATTGTTTGCGTTTTGCAATACACCACGATGTGCACGTAATTTCTTCTGTATTTGATTTCAATGACAATTGTCATTGAATTACTTGATACAACTAAGCACATTTCAAATTGCTCATGCATATTGATTTAAAAAATGCCACTGAACTACTCCTAACGTAAAAAACCAAACACGGTATGGCATGGCATTTTTAGGAAATCTATAGTAACCCGAGCCTTTTTTTAACACGGGCGCGCATTTTTCTCCTCAAAACCCTTCAAGGTCGGTCGACGACAGAAGATCTGTAATGCAATTTAAAAAGATACCGGCTTGTGTATTAGGTCACAGTGATGATGTCATTGTGGTGTGATATTACTTTTAGTAGAAGAAAATCATATTCTCAGCTGAGCACTAAACATTTGAACTCCACGAACAATTTATTTTCAGTCTGATAAACTGGCTTAAACTTTGTTAGTGAATAGATAATTAAATGAAACAATTTTTTTTACTTTAATCAAATTTAATTGCATATATATATATTAAACATAAAAGCGATACGTTCAGCGAAATGAAATGAGTTATGCTTAAGTGATTATCAAATGCGTTGTGCTTAAGTTATTACAATACAGCACTGATGTTAATGTAACCGCTATTCTGTGATTTTATAAGCCTATTCTAATATGATTGTTTCTGTTAAGGAGGTAGGTTACCTTGTTACAAGGGTAAATTCAAATTAGTTGAACCGCAGCATCTTTTTGTATTTCGTGTAATATGAAGTTTTAACTGCTAAAATCTCAGTTTCGTTTGTCTCTGTCCCTTCAAGTTCAATTTTTACCCAGGTTTGAAGAACATGACCCTCCAAAGGTATTTCTTATTGAAAGAAGAAGGAAAATACGGATATTTAGCACTTTTCGGTGTATTTTAGTTTCATTGATATTCATAGAAGTCCGCATAATCTATAATTTTACTAGTATGCACGTTAGCTTTCTAATATAAGCTTTAAATGTATATGTCGCGGGGCTCGTGTTTCTATGGTAACGCATTTTCTCTCATTTTTAAACAATTATGTATAAAAATAGGGGTTTTCGACCGCTTCAGTGCCATTCTGTTAATGACCAACATGGAATATTTGGGTAATATTATTAGCAACATACCAAGCACTATACATGGTACCTTATTTTTCTTAAAGTTTAAAGTAACCATGGCAACAGAGACCTTTAAAATGGCTTATATCTTGCTTTTTGACGTAATTTCTTATAAAATAATATTGAATAAGATTATATTTCTAGTTGATGTAGCTTTAAAACATATTATTTCTAACGTAAGTTATATTTTCGTGTTATCTGCATTTATTCAAACAAATTTCTAAGCTTAGAATACTTACAGCAGTACCCCTCGTCTGGCATTTTTCATGGAAAAATCGTTCAGCATGCTACTATTATTCTCATGGATATTGTTGAAATGAAAATAAAAAGCCGAAGCTGTGTTTCTTAAATAGACTAGTGTCAACGCTTTTGAATTTTACATTTAGATACATAGGTCACGGGCTTCGTTTCCATGGTAACATCAATTCATTATAAGAAACCACAATTTTTTACTGAAATTTGAACAATTTTAGATCTTAGTTTTAGTATATAAGTAACAAATATCAACGGAACCTGAAAAATAGGTATTACAAATGAAACTGCTAGATTTTTTATTTGAAAATGGCCGTAACAAGTAACCTCTCACCCAACTATATTCCAAATAACAATGGTTACCATCATCCATTTTCTTACATTCCGCATAACATTTCAATATAACTACATAAAAGAAGCAAAATATTGATTATTATTCAGAGCAAAAGACTCCTAAAAAATATTTCAGCAAATAATGGTTATTTGAAAATAGTTTGAATAAAGAAAATGCACAGAATTACGTACTTTCAAGATAAAAGCTATTTATTTTGCGCGGTAACTGACACGTAACGTCATGACGTCAATGACGTCATTTTAAGGCAACATTGTTTTGAAGCGTTTCTGCGGCAATTTATTCATTATTTCTGCATTATTAAACCATAAAGCGTCAGATCGAAGACAGGTCTATGATTTGTTTTTAGAAGAATGAATATACAAACACATTTAGTTTGTCGTAAACGTCGTCGTAAATCGTCACGTTAGCTTCCGGTTGGACATGCGCACATACAGATATAAAGGTAACCTACCTCCTTAAAACACGCTTACGCTAAAATGACGTCACGTTAACGTGCGATGACGTCAATGTTTTTTGTTGGTAACAAGAAAGAGCACTACAATATTTTATCCAGTTTTAGATTAAGGGAATAATGTATAGCAAAATCGTGTTTTACCTAAATTAATACACTCAAAATCGATTTTACGTCGCCAGAATAATTCACGCGGGCTACGCCCTCATGAAATTATTCCGCAGACGTATAACCACTTTCAGTGCATTAATAACGTTAAAACACTGTTTTTCTATATATTATTTCTTAATTAGTCCCTATTCGTCAACTTGGTTTTAAGTTTTTTATCGTTCTCCTTTAACCCTACGAAAAGTACACAGCACGCGGAAATGACCCGATATACGTTATCATAAACACTTAATGCATCACTTCTGACGAATTATCTTCCGCTTATCAACATAAACTTGGCTACATTTGCTCAAAAATACGTACAATCATATTTCACTAAATGATTTCACCGTATAATTGTGTTTAATAATTAATCATAGCCACGTATGTGATGTGAATTCTGACAGGAATATTGATTGTCAATAAAATTGAAAGGTGGCAATCAAATTATAAATCAAAATGCCAAGTATACGTGCACGTTTTATTGTATTGACGGTAACCGTGTCAGTAGCTGCCGCTGCAAATGACACACTTTTTAAAATTCCACTTTTCGAAGTTGGTGAAATTTACATGAAGCGAGTAGTAAATTCAGGACTAATGGACGAAATGCCGAATTACATGAATTTGTATTCTCCCACATTCTATATTATTTTGACCGTGTTAAGTGTAGCGGGATATATTCTATACGGATTAATATTCCGGCCGATTGACCGGGTACGGTTTTTAAGTGATGTTGGGTACCGCCCGGATGGAAGATTTTCCAAAAAGGAAATAGCGAACAGCGTAATGAAGCGGAGAGTCGTCGGGAACATTCCACCGGTGTATCCTAACGGATGGTTTGGTGTTATGGAAAGTTGGAAGCTTAAGAACGAACCAGTTTATGTGTCTGTGTTAGGTATACAATTTGTCTGTTTGTCTTTTAGATACTCTATGATGTAATAGAACCCACGGTCATTCGATTGTAATTTAAAAATGACCGACCTACCTACATTATTAAACCGTCCAGCCGACATTTACTTGAAGGAGACATATTCTTCGGATGAAAAAAAAATCATATCTCTTGATACTGTGAAAATATGACGGAATATTTACGCAATTAAAAATATATTTCATTAATTTGCATTTACTACTGATATGGTTTTAACAGATACCGAGCCATATACTTCATGACAGGATCATTTTCCTAATATACTTGTATTTCTGATCCAGGGTAACTCAAAGATCTGGCAAAGCGGCGACTGAATTCTTATTATTTTGTTCACGTTGAGCTGTCTATATCATTTTCCTGTAAATTTTAAATGACTCCTTTTTATTATCTAGAAACACTGTAGGCCTAATTTGAATTGTTTTGTGAAAAAAAGAAAGACAGATAAAAAACCAAAACATGGATAGGAAATATTTTTGTTTTGAAAAAATTCATATCTTTAAGTTGCTAGACCATGAATCATTATGCAAATGACGAATGTGCTATTTTAACAAATTGATTTATTTCAACCTTTCACTTCGCGATTTTTCGACTGTCGTTTAAACTTGAGTGAATATATGTAAATAAAACTGCTATGTCGACAAATTAAGATATCAACATTCTATTTATTTACTATAACCACAACTAGAAATAACGATGATCTATATTTTTACCTGCTCTAATTATTAGACACGTGTTCTTTTAGGTTAAGTCAATTGTCAAAGCAAAATCTGTTGTCGCTGCATTGAAAAATAATCATATTGTCAGTTGATAAAGCATCCCAGTTTTTTTTCTATGAATGGGTGTATTTCAAAACGGTAAATCTAGTTACTTGTCGCGTATTGGTTCTAAGGTTGTATCAGTCTCAGAATGCCAACTTGCCCCTGGTCAATTTCAAAAATGAGCTGAGACTGGTCCTCAAATACAACATGATAACATTACACACTGACCTATCACATTCACGTGATAATGGGTCTGTGGCAATCCGTTAAAGATCCAAATGAGAATGGATAAGACACTGAATATAAAATGCAGACGTATGTGCGAATACACAAAAGAAATCATGACGGCACAGTTGAACAACTAAATGTACTTCAAACAAGCAACAGATTGTATGTCAGGTAAGCAACTTGTATGTTAGGCTAGCTACTGATTGTATTCCTTGCGAGCAAATAGTTATTTGCCTGGGAGCTTGATCAGACCGGCAACTGGATGGAATTCTGCTGAGCCACTTCTTATCTTTCATGCAGGCGAGAAATTGCTTATATTTAAGGCATTCAACTTGTCGTTTTCCATGGGAACTGCTAGTTGTATTTCAAACAAGCAACTTTTATAGCGTTTTTTTTGGGGTGTGGGGGGTGGGGGTCAGGCAACGAGCTGTCTCTCAACAGAGCAACTAATTTTTTTATACCGAGCAACTGATTGTGTTTAAAGCGAATCACTTAGTCTTGTATTTCAGGCGAGCAGCTGGTTGTATTTAGAGGCGATAAAGGGGAGGTCCACGTTCTTGACGCATATTGTCCTCACATGGGAGCAAATTTAGGCGTCGGGGGTCGAGTAGTAGGTGATTGCATAGAATGTCCTTTCCACGGATGGAAGTTTAGAGGTCACGATGGAAAATGTGTTCAAGTACCATACAGCGAAAAAGGCAAGTTTTGTAACTTGACTAATGTTTAGAAAAATGACCAGTACAGATTCTGGGAGTTGTAGTAACCTTCATTTAAGGTAACTGTAATGATAGTATTCTTTGTATGCGATTTCGGAATTCTTCGGTTTTTACGGAAAACCGTTTCCGCGTTGAGCTGCATTTATGTCCGAAGAATGCCGAATTGCCTTATGAGAATACGTAATCATACGGAAAATGCCGAGTGTCATGACAAGTCGATTACTTTATACAGAGATTCGTCATAGTTCAACCAGGGAACCATCTTATGCGAATATGTACTTATTATACGCCCGAAGGGACGTATTATGATATGACGCCGGTGTCCGTCTGTCCGTTAGCAATTTCGTGTCCACTCTGTAATTATTGAACCCCGTGAAGGATTTTCAAGAAACTTGACACAAATGTTCACCGTATCGAGATGACGTGCAGAGCGCATGTTTTGGATGGCTCGCTTCAAGGTCAAGGTCACACTTAGGAGTCAAAGGTCATATGACTTTGTTTCCTGTCCGCTCTGTAACTCTTGAACTGCTCAAAGTATTTTAAAGAAACGTGGCACAAATGTTCACCGCATCGAGATGACGTGCAGGGCGCATGTTTCGGATGGCTAACTTCAAGGTCAAGGTCACACGTAGGGGTCAAAGGTCATACCTTCAGGCGTATATTGCTCCGCATTGCGAGGCTGTTGTTCTAATAGCAAATGCACCCGCACATGTAATCCATGTGTTCATTACAACGCAAATTACTTGTGTCACAACTAGTATATGCAAATATCATGTTAAAGATACGTAATGCCAACTTTCTTTATTTCTGAAATGTAAACTGTTTATTTCTGAATTTTGACATTAGTGTCAATATTTGACTTAAAGTTACTTTGATTATCATTTGAACTAGACATAAATAATTTTTATTAGCTCCCTTTTATGTAATTGCTATCTGTGTACGAAGAGATAACTTCGAAAATTCTTCATTGATTTTAGTTGGCATGATAGGAGCAATGATACACGTAGAGTAAATATATTCAGTTTATTAAATTATTTCAGTGCCAGATTTTGCCAAAGTCAAGTCTTGGACAAGCGTAGAAATCAATGGTTGGGTGCACATTTGGTACCACGCGGAGGGAATTGAACCGACCTGGAAACTGCCAGAACTTGAAGAGATTTCAAACGGAAGGTGGCAATATAAGGGGCGGACTGAACATTACATAAATGCACATATAGAGGTAAGCAGGGCTTCAAATTTTAAAGGTATATTAGATCCAAGTTTCATATTTAATAACACGGACAATGACTTCATATAGTTTATTTAAACATAGTATTAACAAGTTTATGTCTATTAACAGTACTGTGCATTAATTTTCAGATAGTACACACTATATACATGTATAGATTATAAACACAGTATAAATGTGTACTACTACTAAAAACACTGTGTTTTAACTATCAACTGTTACTGCATGACATTCAGTTATGATTGTAGCCCTATATGCAAACATAATTCATATATGAGCCGTGCCATGAGAAAACCAACATAGTGGCTTTGCGACCAGCATGGATCCAGACCAGCCTGCGCATCCGCGCAATCTGTTCAGGATCCATGCTGTTCGCTAACGGTTTCCCTAATTCCAGTAGGTTTTGAAAGCGAACAGCATGGATCCTGACCAGACTGCGCGGATGCGCAGGCTGGTCTGGATCCATGCTGGTCGCAAAACCACTTTGTTGGTTTTCCCATGGCACGGCTCATATTAAGTAAAGCTTAATATAATTGTTGAGGAGTTTATACATTTGAAGTAATTACCTAAAGATAAAATATTTCAATAAAAGGTATGCCAAATTCGATATCTTTAAATAAATAAACGAAAACGTGCAGTTTGCCGCGTTGTTAGCAGTTCATGTATCAGTAATATCAGTAGATGAAACAAAATAAATAGAGGATGTTAATTTGTTTCAGTGTACTGAGACCGAAATATCTTTCACAAGTGAACACCAGATGAGAGATAGCCACGAGCGAAAATGTAACAAATCGTGTTCATGAGTGAAAGATATTTTGATCTTACATGTAAAATAATCAAATTTCCTTTTTATTTTCATGTTTCTTACCATTTAAACTATATTTTATTCTAATATTTCGGTAATTCATTGAAAAATATATAATAATTTAATTATATCCTATTTCGTTATATCTAAAATACAGTGATTGCATTTTTATAAAAAAAGCAATTTTTGTCGAGATCGCTTGCGGAAGCGAAAACATAGTTGTCCAAATGGCTGTTCGGTGTATGTGCGTGCGTCAGTGCGTGCGTTCGTCCGGATTTGTTTGTCCAGGCCATATTTTTGACATGCATGGTTCAATATTGTTTATATTTGGCATGAATGTTAACCTCAGTGAGACCGAGTGTCATTCACAAACTTCCGGTTCCTATCTCAAACGTCAAGGTCACAGTTATAGGTCAAAGCTCATGTCAGATCTTGTCCGGCTCATAACTTTGACATGCATTGAGGAATCGTGTTTATATTTGGCATGGATGTTAACCTTAATGAGACAGAGTGTTATGTGCAAACCCCAGGTTCCTATCTTAAAGGTCAAGGACACAGTTGGAGGTCAAAGGTCATGTAAGATCTTGTCCGGCCCATAACTTTGACATGAAATGAGATATATTGTTTATAGTTTGCGTAAGTGTTAACCTTAGTGAGACAGAATATGTCATGCGCAAACCTCAGGTTCCTATCCCATAGGTCAAGGACACAGTTGGAGGTCAAAGGTCATGTCAGATCTTTTCCGGCCCATAACTTTGACATGCATTAAGGAATCTTGTTTATATTTGGCGTGAATATTAACCTCATTGGGACGGAATGTCATGCGCAAGGGTTCCTATCTCAAAGGTCAAGGTCACAGTTGGAGGTCAAAGGTCATGTCAGATCTTGTCCGGCCCATAACTTTGACATGCATTGAGGAATCTTGTTTATATTTTACATGAATGTTTCACTCATTGAGACTTACTCTATCTCAAAGGTGAAGGTCACAGTTAGGTGTCAAAGGGTGGGCTCGACATGTTGCCCGATGGGCATCTAGCTTTAAGTATAGTATATATTGAATAAAGTGGAAGATTACTTTCACTGGTATACATTGGTTTTCACGCTCGAGAGTGTTCGCACAACGAAATCAGCACGATTTTCCTTACCTTATTTAGATTATAACTACTTGAAATGACGTAGTGGTTGAGTGATGGCCGCCTGTTCGAACCTCCGACAAAACACGTTTCGTAAAAAAATTGAGGTGTATATTCATTTCACGATTTTTATTGTATTTTATAATGATACTTTTTCGGCGACGCCGTCTAAATTCATTTTCGTTACCTATGCCACGTGACTTCAGTTTGCAAATCAAACTACTTGATAACGCATTATAGATAATTTATCAAAATGGAAGATTTATGCAACACTCTGCCTGATTGGACGAGAGTGTCAATTTCTTTCACTCTTTTGGTTGTGCTACGCTGACTGAAATGTAGACAAAGCGTTTATCCTAAACGACGCTGTTCACAGTTTTAAAGCTAACTTTGGCTCAGTATATTTAGCAAGAATATTGATATATCTCAATATGATAAGTAAGTTTAATAAATATGATAAAAACCTGTTCAAATACCAACATATATCAAATTAAAGAAAGAGCTGAATACGGTCTGCGTATCACATGAATAAGGGTGTGATAAGAGCCTTTTATGTAGAGAAGTGCTTTTTAAAAGATTTTCCTTGTTACAATTGTCGTCTGTATATGAAAAGGTTTCTTGCTTTTGTGACTTATTCAGATTGCATATTAAAATGAGTACTTGTTTGCTTTGATATATTTGTTATAGATTATTTAACTGATTTATTATATATGAATATTTTTCTTTAGTATGGTATGCATATATTGAACTCAGTTGAAATCTGTTTTATTATATATATGCTATATAATGACTGAATCTCATTACACTGAAAAGAAGGTACGCTGCGTACAGTTTATCTATGTGATAAGACTACGGTCAAACTTTGCTTATGAAACAGAAATATTAAAATAATTACACTTGTATGTTTTGCTTGACCTTCACTTTTTTATAGGTGTGACGTCATTGTCCAAAGATTCATGATTAGCGAATATGCATTTGTTAAAGCGGGATCAGTTGGCCTATTTTAGAGTGTAACAATATCGTAAGGTCTCCTGCTATTTTGTTACAAATGGGGATAGGGACCAATTTAGCTAAAAAAGTAAAAATATAAACACGTTTAATGACCTCTTCTTATGAACCGCTTCATGAATCTTCATCAAACTACTGCTGTAATTATTCGTCTAAGGATAAATGAAACAAAATTGCAACCCTACGAAACCTTTGCAAAAAATTAAAAGAGAACCATTTAAACTGTTAAAGTGCGGTGTTTAGTTTTGCAATTTGAAAAATGTTAGATGAAATATGAATGTAAGATGAAAAATTCATAAACCACTTCTTTCCTTATTACAATTCGCCGACCATCATTTTTAAAGATATTTCTTGTTTTCATTTTCCTTGAGAAATATTTATACCAAACATTTGATGGAATAAATCACGTTTGAAATTGACATATTTATTAACTTATTTGCGCTCGTTTAAGAAAATTTCAAGAAGGTACATCCTGTATATTTCTATTTCAGTACTTCTGCAAGGTTTCATCTGTCATAATCAATCCACATCTTCGAAATATTGCAGTTGCCAGACCGTCTATCTAAAATAAGGGTGACTTCATGGACACAGGCACTTTGGGTTAGCACCCCTACGCCCGCCCCCACCACCCGCCCCTGCCAACTTTCATCAAAATATATTTTTGCCTTCTACACAAACTGAGCACAGGTCACATGTTTAAAAAAAATCTTTCAAATACTATCAATGCCCAGAAAAAATCGTAGTATGATGGATGTTTTGGAAGTTGAAAAATGTAACGACATGTGCTCAGTTTGTTATAAAAGGCTGAAATATACTGGCTGAAAGTTTGCAGCGACAACGAGGAATGGGGTGATATTCCCCAAGTGTCAGTGTGCAGGGCCATATAATATCTTACGCTCTAGATGGAAATAACTCGTATTTACCACTTTAGTCGTTTTCATTTTTCATTCAGTTGATGCGTTTCGCCTTCCAATCCCATTCAGCAAGCCGTAACGTATGCAAATTCAATATCTAAAGCTAGATATCCTTCTACTTGATTTGGCATAAAAGCAGCACAGCGGTCGTTACATTGTTTACAGTGTGCGAAACGTTGCGGTTCGACAAGGTTTGTAGACGCTTGTTGTCACAACCGAAAAGCGTCTTCTCCAAAAAAATCTGAAAATAAACGCTTAGTGCACGTGCTGTGCTGGAAGGACATAATTCATAGCATAGTTTCAGTTGGTATCTCGCATGTTTCCGTACAAGGATTACCTAGATTGATCCCCTGTTATGATACTTGCAGACATTGTCAATAAAACCAAATTATAGAGTTTTCACTATATTGAAAAACATTTAAACCGTGACCGATCCTTAATTTCATTCTTTGGTTCCTCAGCAAGTTCCCCTCTTAGGTCCTCTTTGAACATGTGGAAGCGTCTGGTGCTAGCAGAGAGATTTAAATTTGTCCTACGTAGGACTTACTATCTCCTACGTAGGACTTAATATCTCGTACGTAGGACTTAAAGATACTATGTCCTACGTAGGAGATACTAAGCTCTACGTAGGAGATAGTAAGTCGTACGTAAGACAAATTTAAATCTCTCTGCTGGCACCAGGACGCTGCCATATGAACAACATACTAGTATAGGGCCTGAATACAGACTGCTAAAAACCCAGCAAACGAGGATGTGAAAAAGTAGGAAAATTATGCGAACTTCAAATTATTTCTGTAAATTTCAGGAAATTCCAGAAAACGGGGCGGATGTTGCACACTTGAAACAAGTTCATGAACCTTTCATGGCTGCTGGTACGGATCTTACCACAATGTGGAGCAAGTATTTTAGCTGGGGTCAGCACAAGTGGAAAGCTAGCTGGCACCAGATGTCCAGCCCAGATGAGCATGTTGGCTGCATGACAGTTTTCCATGATCTTAAATTTTTCGGAATCAGTTTGCCACTTGTTAAAGTAAAAGTAAATGCGATGCAGGTAAGGTCCCTTAGATACTGTCCATGGTTTGATTATTAAACATCATTTTCTGTACATGAAATGTGCGCACGTTTGTTAGTACAATGACTCATGATATATTTTTAAAAATTCGGAAGAATTTACAGTATATTATAACAGGCCTTGGTGAATAAAGCCCTGGTCCGGTCAATAGACTTGAATATTTACCAGTTTTCTCGTACAGTGTTTTAATTTATGACTACACTTAATAAAGATCATTATGGTTAATATCTAAGTTTTATTATATACATATTTAAATTCTGTAAAAAAGAAATCGGCTTGTATTTCAAAATTAAATATGAACAGGCAGAAAAAATCCGTATTGTACCTTTTTAATTCCGTATTGTGCCTCTTGTATTGTATGCTGCCGGACTACTTTCATTAACATGCATGACTTGACACAGTTCTATAAATAGCGCACATAAAAACTTCACTTAGTTCCATTTTAATATCGATAAACATTGAAGATTTCGTTCAATAACAAAGCAACAAACAAAAAGGTAGAGTTATATAATAAAACGGTCATTATAACAGTAGCTAGATCTGGGATTTTGTATTCGGCTCACGTGGATTTTGCACGGCGCTTGCGCGCCTCGTGAGATCCGATCTGCCAAAATCCACTCGAGCCGAATACAGCATCCCAGATCGAGCTACTGTTATAATAACCCTATTGTATGATTAATATCTCAGTTGGATTGATCTTAAGAAAAAAAACAGTCAATACATTTTTTTTTTCGAAATGTATCGAGGCTGCTGAATTTGATAACGTGTTTATGGAAACCAGATATGATTGGTTTGTGTTTGACAGATCTGTATTTAATATAGCGCGTGCGTTTATTTTGAGCAACAGTTGTTCGGTCAAAGTTTGTTTTCACGGTGAATATCACTGTCTGTGGACCTCCATGTATCGACCAATGAGATGAGCTAAATTAACGAGTCGTAAAATAAACTAGTATGCATGTCGAATTTTTATTGCTACTCAGTTTTAATTCCTGTTGGACACCAGTCTCAAAATGAGAGCTTGTCATTGGTTAGTTTTAAAATTGTATTCAGAGACAACAAATCAGATGTTCAAGTTTTGAGACTGGTGCTAGGTTTAAAACATTTAACTTGAAAGGAGGCAAACATCATAGATTATGTTTCTGTGTTAAATAAATAACCCTGAATTAGTAATAGAAAGAGTAGGGGTTCGCGAAAATAACCTTATTATTCGAGTGGCCCCTGCGCTTTCTGTTTTGCGCTTTCTGTTTTGTATCATGGTCCGCCAATATGAACAACGCATTCGGCTACTAATTTTGATTGACAAATTAACATTTCATTTTAAGCGTTGGTACTATCACGTGACAAGCGTACTCTAACTGAAATAGAGAACGGTTTCAGAAAGTTCAACATTTCCCTACAGTATTCTATATGTAGGCGGGACCTGAGACTTGTTCTCTAACTTAGTTAGAGTACGGCTTATAGCCACGCCTCTTCCTCTGTTGAAGAATATTACAGATAGAAGTTAACAGATATAATGACACTGCAGGTAAACCATGATACAAAAAGGAGTTATGTGATGACGTGGTATTTCAAATTTGTACAAAACGACGAAACAAACCGCGATAGAAATGTCATAGAAACTTAATTCAAATAAGAAAGTATGGTCCCTTGGAATTCGAGATACGGTGTTTCAGCTATATTTTATTTTTCAGATTGGACCTGGCGTTGTTTACCTAACAATTGATGGTTCGATTTTTAAAGGAGCGTGGCTTCATTACCTTACACCTGTCGAACCGTTGGTACAAAAATTGGTACACAACCTTTACATGCATTGGACTGTACCAAATATCGTCGCCAAATTTTTCATGTTAACGGAAGCTATACAGGTATTTTCAGTATAAAAGAAATCTACAAGTTTTCACAGGATAAACTTTGTAGGGATAACGCATGTTATTTCGTGTTATAACGTCTACAGAATCCCGAGGGATTCTGAAGATGTTATAACACGAAAATAACATGCGCTAACGCTATTCTAGCATAAAACGCGAAAAAAAAAAACTAATAAATGAATACATTATCCCTCAACGTCATTAAATTTCCATGAAATGCGCGGGAATATCTGAGTTTTTTTTTCACGTTGACGTCATTTCCATTTGAATTATCCGTTTTGGGTCCGTAATACGTTTACGCTTGCCACGGAACGCGCATATATAAAAAGGGTGTTATAACAGCACGTGACCGCGAGAATTTCTCTGTTAACAAACGTTTTCTCTCTTGTTAAATGACAAGAACAGCAGTTTTATGCCAGAATGTAGGGATAACACATGTTTTTTCGTGTTGTAATGTCTGCAGAATCCGGAGGGATTGGTTGGTGCCCGAGCCCGTAGGGCGAGGTTACCAACGTATCCAAAGGGATTCTGAAGATGATATAACACGAAATGAACATGCGCTAACGCTATTCTAGCATAAAACGCGGAAATAATTAATGCATTCTCCCTCAACGTCATTAGATTTCCGTGAAATGCGCGGGAACATCTTAGTTGTTTTTTGACGTTGACGTCATTTCCATTTGAATTATCCGCTTTGGGGCTGTAATAAGTTTACGCTTTGCCACGGAACGAGCATATACATGTATAAAAAGGTGTTATAACAGCACGTGAGCGCGAGAATCTCTCTGTTAACACACGTTTTCTCTCCTGTTAAAAAAAACCCTGAAAAGTGACAAGAACAGCAGTTTTATGCTAGAATAAGTGTTTAAAAAAATGTATGAAGGTACAAATAAAATTTACAGTCGTGGCTGAAAAAAAAACCACACAAAAAAGACATACAAATTAAAATTTGGAACTACTTTGTACTTCATTTCAACGCAACTTCCGGAGAAATTGTTCTCGAAAAGAAGTAAAGTATCACAGAGGACACGAATAAATAACTTTAAATATTGCGGCATGATATATCACAACCCCCACATAAAGTTGTCGTTCTTACATTCGCTTTGTTCAAATATGTGCAATGGTTAAGTTATAAAAACATACGTGTGTAGTAAAATTCAGTATGTTTTATTTATTTATTTATTTTTTTTTTTTTTGGTTGGGAGTGGAGATTAAATAAGTTATTTTCCAGCATGTATTAAATGAACAAAGGAGTTCTAAAGATAGGGATTTCGTATTACGCCCGTCACAGAACTGCCCGGATTCCTTTCATATCCGATCACTGTTCAGTTTTTAAATAAGCTATTCAATTAACACTTCTAACCAAAGATCAATTAAATAGCATATGTTTGTTGTTTTTGCCGACATATCGCTTGTATTGTCTTTCAGATTGAGAGAGATATAATGATCTGGAACAACAAGAAGTTTGAGGCAAAACCTGTATTTACTAGAACAATGGAGGACAGTTTGATAGCCCGTCACAGACGCTGGTACCAACAGTTTTATTCTGAACACAGTCCAAGATTGAAGTTCCAGAAAGACACGCTTGATTGGTGATAACATAACTATTCCGAACACAGTCCAAGATCGAAGTTCCAAGCAATCGCGCTTGATTGGTGATAACATAACTATTCCGAGCACAGTCCAAGATTGAAGTTCCAAGCAAACGCGCTTGATTGGTGGTGATTCCAGTTAGTCAAATCTTTGATTAAAACAGCATATAGGAACACTGTAAAATGGCGTTAAAAACCTAGAATAACTTCTTTTGATTTATATATATACATGTACTCATAAAAAAATATTTAATTTTATTGAGAAAAATATAATGTGCCACCAGTAACAGCTTCTTTTCAATATTCATTTTTCAATCGTCACCTGATTGGACCATTCTGCCATTATTATATATAACTTATTTATTTATTGCTATTTTTAACAAATGAATGCATTTCTGTTTCAGAGAATATATAATTTCACTACTTCGTTGAAGTTTGATTTCAACTTAGCTTGCGAATACATTCCTGAAAACAGAAACGTTAATTTCGCATTTTTTTCAATTTAATCGTCTCATGTAATCAAAACATTGCATTACACGATTCATATGTCATTGCATTTGAATTCTTGCTAATTTATTACATTTTTCAGACTTATTTATTACATTATTTAGACTTGTTCATAACTTTTTTCAGACTTTTCTATTACATTTGTTTCGGTGAGTTACGGGAATGTAAGAATGAAATAGTATACTAGTAAATCAAGAAATTGTTAAACAGGTAAAAAGTTATCTTAAACATGAAATAAAAAAGAAAACTTATTTCTTTTAAATGTAAGATCAAAATATATTCACCCGAGAGCGCCATATCTTGATTTTTTACTAGTTGCCAGGCCACTCTTGAGAACATGATCTGGTATTCACTT
This sequence comes from Mercenaria mercenaria, assembly GCF_021730395.1. Lineage (NCBI taxonomy): Eukaryota > Metazoa > Mollusca > Bivalvia > Venerida > Veneridae > Mercenaria > Mercenaria mercenaria. The sequence continues at coordinate 68,332,543 of NC_069375.1, forward strand.
ATATGGAAAGATATTTCAGTTATACATTGTAATTTTTAATGAAGAAAAATCAAAAGCTTTCATTCAGTTCTAATTTGTGTATAGAATTTCACCATTAAAGAAGCATGTCTCAAGATTTTTGTCAATTTTACGAAAATTAAAATTAGTTTAAGGTTGTTACTTTTAGTGAATAAAACGTCAAAACACATGATGCAATAGCAACTTGAATAAGAAAACTAACGTAGACTGTAATTGTATTGTGTTATTCACGCAGTAAAACATTGATGTGAAAATAGTAGGATTTTAACTACATTTATATTAAACTAATAAAGTATTTACTTAATAAATTTTGATTTCTGAATTATTTGATTTATTTTTTTATTTTTTTATACTTTTGAAAAATGTTTTTATATAGAAGTTTTTAACGTAATGTAAATCTGTACATAAGCTTGGAGCGTTTTGTGTTAAACCCAAACATCGAACTACAAGACTGTCAAATTTAACCTGTCCACATATCCTTTCCGCAGCCTTAACGTACTAAAACGTATTGGCGTCTGATGGCCCTTTCACTCTTCCGTAGAAAGAACATTTATTACACGAAACTTATTTTGAAAATATTTCTGAAATGTGTAGGTTCGCAGCTCTCAAATACGGTTATATCTTACATCTGAGGCATATACTGACACTCTCAGACAACATCAAAAATGACAATTTGAGCGATTTGATGAAGTTCCGAAATTATCAATGTACCCTTGGTCCGTTACGGAGCCCTGTGGGATTTGTGTTTATCCAGAGCTAAAATACTTTTTAATAGATTAAAAGCTGACATGCTGTACTAAAGCCCAGATAATTTCAATTCGTGATAAAGTGCTGAAAATTGGCTCCCCAATAGCAAAAAAAAGAAAGAAAAAAAAAAGAATGAAGTCCACGCGCATACTTTTAGACCTGGTGACCCCTGCGCGTGACCTCTTGACTATCTACGAATCAAAATGCGGCTTTCGTTTTCAAGTTTAGCATTTCTACTTCCATTTTATTTACTTCCGGAAATAGCTGAAGGTCGAGTGACGTCATTTTCTGTGTTGTCAAAAACATACGTATACCTGGCGAGATTGCATAAATATGTGCTGGCCGTCCTAAGGATATAGCATCAATTTTATTGGCAATGATATTGATCAAATATCACTTATGAATATTTATTTTCCGTCAAAAACGAATTTATGAACATAATAATATATATTATTTGCTTAACGGCACTAGCCGTGTCGCTATTGGTGGAATGTCTTTGTTGTTTCGGAGGTCAGTTGTCTTAAGGACCAAAGAAAACTCAGATTAAGGCAGTGGACCCATGCTTACAGTAGGAAAATTATCATATGTATTTTCCGTATGCTATTTGAATATTCTCCAGTTTTTGTTGAAAGTCGTTCGAGCTATAGGCCTAACTATAGTAAAGGAGCCAGCGTGGGAGCCATCTGGTCCAGTCGCATAATGGCTGCCAGGTATTTGAATACTAATGTTTCACTTGGCCGAGAGGTCTAAATTAAATTTCTATTTAAATTTCATTGTGGGTGTATTTTTGACATTTTGGTAGAAAAATTGGGAGAGGAGTTTGCATTTGCTGAAGTGAAACTCAGTTTTATTATGAGTAGTACTTCCAGGTCACAGCAGTATGATTTTGATGTGATTTTACAGTAATCAAATGTGACAAGAGAAATCTCACTTAGAAGATGTATGACGTCTACTTTTCTCTTCATTTTATGTCAGTTTTATCATAACTCTTTAAAATGAAATAAGGATTTGTTCTCTAAAATGGGTCTAGCTATGTTTGGAAGCTCATTAGAAAATGTCAGTCTTATATAGAATATATAGGGAATACTATTTATGCTATTGCGACCTATAGTTAGTCCGAAGAATGCCGGAGTGTCTATCGAGGATACGTAATCATACGGAAATTGCCGAGTTTCATTACGGGTCCACTCACATAACATAATTTTTTATTGTTTTGTTTCTGGATATTAAGCCAGGAAGTATAAAAGCAAGTGCTTTTGATTTTTGCATAATAGCCAAGTACCATTTGAGGAAGGTCCTTGCCTTTTGGGGTCAGTGATTTAAAGGTCAAGGTCACGGGGACTCAACTGTATTTGGCTACCATGCAACTATATTGGCTGATTTATTAATTGTTTAAAAGAACAGAGTCAACAAGGGTTGTACAATTCAATATTTTATTCAATAAAAACAATGCACATAAAAGTTTCTTTACATGTACATTCAAAATGAGTACATTTGGAAGACTCTGATTTGCTGTCAAGGAATCACCATCGTGCTCCTTTTTTCATGTTGCTAAAGAGACATAAGTGTTGTTAGATCATTCATTAGATTATTACAATTATCTCCCCTATCATATTGGAACGCGCAGCCGATCCCTTTCTACAGTCTGTTAAATTGATGAAATTGTGATGTTGGTGATCCTCCCAAAAGATATAGCACTTTCATTTGTTTAAAATTGGTCACGTGATGACATTCAGTTTTGCTGTGGAAGGTCAGAAAAGTATCATGTCCAAAGTAAAAATTAAGTGGTCGATAAAACAAATTAATTATAGGGTTTGTTAGTAACCCTCCACAGAAATATATGGGGTCGGTATGATAATTATTGGGACTCGGCTGGAGTTTCGCATCCCATTTATGATCCAACATATTTCTGTGTAGAGTCACTAACAAAAATCAAGGCTAACACGAGAACAAAGGGCCAAAAATTGGATTAAAAAAAATGAGAGGCTAAATTTGAGGTGAACAATACAACGGTCTATGTCATTAGGCGAGAACGACTATCCACGGACTAATGGCAAAATCAATATGAAATAATATACTTAATAAAGTTATAATATTGAAATTATGGAACTAAGGTGTAGCGCTCTTGAGCGATTTTAATGACTCTTACCCTTTCGTTTGGCTAAGCAGTGTGTATCAACATGTAAATATCTGACATTTGAACAACAATTCCCGATCCCTAAGCAAAAGTAATGTAATAGTTGCGCAAAACAATGTACAAATGTGTAATTAACAAATTGAAATGATAAATATTGAAATACACGTGCATGACTAGATTACATCTGGTTTTAATTAATGTTGTTTCAATGCATAATTAAATGTTAATGAGAAATATATACAGAATTGTTAGAACATGCTAACTGGTTGCCTACATCGATATAACATGTGTAAAAGTTGATCTAAAATACAATGAACACATATGTTATTGCTGGAAGACAAAATATTGCTGATTTGTCTTGATTTTCATGTTGAAATATTGCACAAAACCCCTAAATGATGAGTACATGGTCTTTGAAACTCTGATTATCTTGTAATGTCCATCTACGCGTTTGCAGTTCCCAGTTTTGACAATTTTCAAACGGTGCATAACTTTTATGCGATCCAGTAGCCAAAACACCTTGAGGCTTTAGTGGGTGTGTGGACATCACGGTGATTGCTCAACTTTGTCAAATGCGGACGATGAGCCACCTATACTTATAGGGGATGTCATAGTTGATGAAACAGGCGATAAATCTCGTGACGTCATACAAGGGGATATCCTCCCAGAATTCCTTCGCATGTCATCGATTTCCTGCGGAACCGGAAGTACTGGAAAACGTAACAACATTTGCCGCGAGGTTTGAAGGAAACTCATTCTTTGTTGACGACGCCATTTTGCTCGTCTGTTTGAGAACCATACCTTAAAAAACAAACATATATACTGAATTAGAAAGCCTTTCACTACCATCTCATTGTATAAAACGTGAATGTGTTCATCTGAAGTCAGAAAATGATGTAGGCGTTATTATACTATGAATGTAACGTAAACTTCCGGTTATTGGTACATTGTTTAAATAAGGTTGTGGACTCGTAATGATAGTCGGCGTTTTCCGTGAGATATTTTGATTTAACCTTATTTTATTGCTCATATATACATGCAAACAGAATTACAACAATACAAAAGCAAATGGGTTGGGCAACAAGCTCTAACAAAATTACACAAAGCCCTTCTCAGTGAGATAAAGTTGGCAACTGGACATTCTTCGGAAGTAAGAAACCTAACACGCACATGACCTCTGTAAAAACCGAATAAAGCCGAAATCGTATATGGAGAATATAACTTTCCAATTAATTTATCGCTTCCGGTCCGCTACATAATAATTTTAATATAATATATTTAAAACATTACCGTACAACTTTAATAAGAAAACTTCATATTACTTTACATATCAGACAAACTTTATCACCGAAACATTGTATATTTGATTTGATTTCATCACTATACCTGTACTCTTGCCTCTGAGAGGTTAGTTTTGCTTGCCAGATCTTCCCTCGTATTGACTCCTGGGTAGTGACTCCTTTCAAACTCTTGTTCGAGGACATCTAATTGATCCTGGGTGAAGGTCGTGCGATTTCTGCGAAGTTTTGGTAGTGACATATCATCAGACTTTTGAGGATCATATATTTCTTCATCAACTGAAAAATATTACATTTTCTTTCATTTTTTTTTCTGTCAAGAATCGTTTCGAAATACTTAAGACTGCTTATCAAAATTCAGCTTAAGAGTCATTGGATCAACGTGCCGTGTTTACAGTGAAAGTGCATGACTTCGAAAATTCAACCGGGGCGGGGGACTGTCCTTGAGATTCTTAGCCAAAGCGCGACTCATCAACGCCAATTTGCCTGAAAGTTGTGTATGTGTTTAATAGGATTCGGGATGATTATCTCGTTTTTACGTGCATCGAATTATTTCATTCAGACAGACGAATTATCTGCCATCTTGTTTAATTTTGCTGATCGAAACGATGAGCAATTTCCATCTTTACAAAAAACAACAACAACAAAAACAAAACCCATGGTGTTTTTTTTACAATCAGATCTAAAACATTTACTTCTTTTTTTCCATCATGCAGAGTTGAGATCACACTAAAGAACACGAAAGTACAGGTAAAACTGTCAGGTAAACGAAGCAAAATAATGGCAAACGCATTCCATGCAAAACTAATTTTAGAAACACAGTCAGAAATCTACATTTCAGATGTTGTTTATTTTTGCATAAACTATTTTGATGAATTCGTTCTAATGCATAATTTTTTCAACATGACGTCATTTATTAGTTTGAAAATTGAAGTTTTACCTGAAACATTAGTTTCATCATCCGATTTTGAAAGTTGTTCATCACTGCTGGCGGATGAATCTGGGACTCTCACTGCGCATGTGTAGTCACGTGGTGACGACATTGACCATAACTGAGGGTACAAGTGCATAAATGACCTGGAAGCTATTTTAGTGTATTCAACGGCCGCACGTTCTGCTGCTCTGTTACGTAATATACGATTGATGGAGCTCACACTTGGGACATTGCTTGAAGTGCAAATGCCTGTAGGACAAAAAAAACAGGAATGTTTACAAGAAAACAATTCAACCATAAAAAAAAGTGCTCAGGAAATAATTCTGGAAAAGATACACAGAAGAAGGATTTTTAAAGTTTTTTTGCTTCATTTTTTCCTCATATTTTTTTTTTCAACAAACTAGAGAATTGAACGAAAGGGATGAAGTTTGTAACTAAATGTTTATGATTTAAGGGTAATAACTATTACATATTATTTTCTCGACGATTCGTCTTCTTTTCTCAGAGAAAGATTTATTAGGAAAAGTAGTGCTCTTAAAGTTTAAGCCACAACGTATAAATTAATTACCATCTGTTAAAAGTTTGTCTCTTATTTCCCAGGCAAATATCGTCGGATTCTCGCGCTTGTAGAGTTCAATTTTCTCAACGACACCAGGTGTCGCCACCTTCGGTTTACTTCCGCCTATGGCGCTCCTGCGCAATTGCATGACGGGATCATAGTATCGACCTAAAATTGCACAAATGCATAAAATACATTAGAAATATCTCACTACTTTGACAGAAAAGCAAGGTCTAGGACAAATAAATGTGCATTTATTTATTTTCAAGTCTATCACGGCAAAAATACTTCAACTACAGTCGAATCGAAATGGAAATCTGCATGTTCAGGTACTGATGTAATCTACCGATTAGACTATTTTGTCGCAAAGGAGTTTTCAGTGTCTTAACCAGTCCAAACAAAGTTGAGTGTTGTGGTTTGAATAGGGAAGTCCACCACAAGAACTTTAATTAACAGGCTCCGGAAATGGAAGTAGATTTGAAATTGAGGCTTGTTCTTAACAACTTCAGACCAATTTAAGAAACTGTCAATAAATTAAGGTAGTAATTTATCTTTACCCATAAGTCTGTCCACATAGTTTCCGGTTCCGTTACTTAAAGAAGCGTACGGATTGGACAAATACGGACTAGGAACGAATGATGTCATCTGTGATGAGGGTAGAGGTAGATGTGGCACATCGCAGCAAAGTCCTGGTATCGGGCTTATGTCGGGAAAACGGTTCATCGCTCTCTTGCCTTCACCTGCACAAAAGTATGGATTAAAATAAAATAGGACTGATTTTTTTACAAAAATAGAATGCAAATAGAGATCTATTTCAATTCTATCATTTTTGGAAAATGCACGTGTTAAGTTTCAATATGTACGACTTTTATTTTCGCCTATTTATTAACTGGACCTGCAGTAGGTGTATTCTATGTTGAAGGTGCCATTACATTTGTTTGTGTTTTTTTAACCTTTAGCCCGCTGGCGACATGTGATTCTGCTTTAGAGACCAGTGCATCCATACAGTCTTATCATGGTCTACACTGTTCGCTATTCAATCAGTAGATTTTCAGTGAACGCCCCTTCAAATGATAAATGGTATTGCCCAAATTGAATGATGGACCAGTCCATTTTGAAAATTTAGCAGGCTAAGGGTTAATATCAGACTTCGGTGACTGTTTGTTTAAGTAGGCCTAACAGCCTTCTGAAAGCAGGGTATACTAAAGTATATGTTCTTCATGAACATGAAAGAAATCCATATGTAAATCAGGGTTTCAAATCCACAATGGTAAAGCCTTACACAAAAAATGTCTGTTTCCAGTAAAGAAATCAGGGTAGGTAGGTCGGTAATTTATTTATTTTATTTTTTTTTTTATTTTTCAATGATTGTGTGGGACTTTTCAGTAATTATTTTTGTGTCAAAAATAAATACAAGCAAGGGGATTATGCATTGAGAGCATCCGTAAGTTAATTTCTAACACCAATGACGATGTTTAAAGTGTAAGAAGTGCAGTTTTGCAACTTTTTTGTTAAAAAGTTGAAACAAAAAATTCGGGCCAAAAATAGGTCAGGATACAAGAAACAAACATTTGTCAGTCCTAAATCGGAAATGTTTTGAAGTCAAGGACCTAAACTACTCGACCGAGAAAACCCTTGTAATTATAGGCGCATAAAACAACTTGAGCCACACCATACGAAAACCAACATAATGCATTTGCGAGCAGCATGGATCCAGACCAGTCTATGCATCAGCGCAGTCTGGTCAGGATCCATGCTGCTCGCTAACTGTTTCTCTAACTGCAATAGGCTTTGAAAGCGAACAGCATGAATCCTGACCAGACTGCGCGGATGCGCAGGCTGGTCTGGATCCATGCTGGTCGCAAACGTACTATGTTGGTTTTCCCATGGCGCAGCTCAAATGTAATCATGATTATAAAATAATATTATAAAATGATGTGTAATCATGATTCATTTGACGTATTTTCTTTGTCCTTTGGAAATTTCATATGTTTGCGTTGATTTATAGCCTAAAGGTACAGGATTCATTTTTATCAAAACGTAAATATTAGGTTTTCTGACACATACAAACATATTAACAATTTCACCATTACAAAATAATTTATATATGTCACAGCTTCCTTATGAATTAGACTGGCTAAAATGTTTATGATTATTTGACAATTAGATAGATTTAAAGTATGTTAATTTCTACATTGATCATGTAACTAAACTCTGTTTAAGATACAAATGAACTGAATTTGAACTAAAATTTCAAAGGAAAGAAATGAGATACCGTATACATAAGAAGCAAATTTACAAGACAGACATCTGAGCCGCGCCATAAGAAAACCAACAAAGTGCATTGCGACCAGCATGGATTCAAACCAGCCTGCGCATCCGCGCAGTCAGGTCAGGATCCATGCTATTCGCTAACTGTTTCTCTAATTGCAATAGACTTTAAAAGCGAACAACATGGATCCTGACCAGACTGCATGGATGTGCATGCTGGTCTGGATCCATGCTGGTCGCAAACTATGTTGGATTTCTCATGGCGCGGCTCATTTAATGCCCATCTATGATTGATTACGTGTTTAAGGTTATTGCCCAATTGAAAAATTAAGGAGTTTTGCGTAGATTTTCTATGTTGATTATTTTATAGATATAAAGATACATAACAAAGTGTCTAATCTACATCTAGTAGCGTCATAACTGTATTTAACACTTTAATATGTTTGTTAATTTTTATAAATTCTGTTGATACAGGCGCTACACCGACCAAAAGCGTTTCTGAATAATAAAAGTACAACGCTTGAGATTAAAGAAACAAAGCTAGGAGAAAAGTCTGCAAATGCAAATTTCCAACTGGTTAGAATCAAATCTGAGCTCAGAACGCAACCTTGCTTTTGTTTGGAATCAAATCTGAGCTCAGAACGCAACCTTGCTTTTGTTTGGAATCAAATCTGAGCTCAGAACGCAACCTTGCTTTTGTTTGGAATCAAATCTGAGCTCAGAACGCAACCTTGCTTTTGTTTGGAATCAAATCTGAGCTGAGAACGCAATCTTGCTTTTGTTTGGAATCAAATCTGAGCTCAGAATGCAATCTTGCTTTTGTGACTAACAAGTGATATCCTAAAATAAATTTGTGGTATCCATAAATAAATCAATGATATTACAGATTTAAAATGAAATAGTGAATAAGTAATAAAACGGGGCCTAACTTTTTAAATATATTATGAGAATATCCACGTCTATTCCTCTACAAACACATACGAATTACATGTATCAGTGAAAGATTCAGGTATCGTGACATTATAACCATACCATTTTTTCGGATATTTTAATATTGAAGACTTTTAATTAAACAATAGGTAATGTGTGCATGTTTAAAAATATAAAAGTAGATGTATTAAATATCGTAAGAGAAAAGTAGACTTTAGAAAACTTTCAATAAAACACAAATTCTATGTTTCAAAAAATAAAAAATGAGACAATATGTTTATATCTTTATCTGAATAACATCGCAATGCCGTGCGGCGGACGTAAAACGTCGTCCGTAATTTCTGGTCCTTTGTATAGGTAGTGCGTCTGGAGGCGTGAGGGGTGTTGCATAGTTCATCATCTCTCATGATTAGAAAAAGTTAAATCGATTCTGTTGATAATAACTTATTATTTTTGCCTGACTGCGTTTTATATTCCCCGTTGATTTAATTGTTCCAGTATTTCTCGAGTTTATTAAGAATGTCGGCATACATTGCGTCAAAACACCATGTTAAAAAAGTAAAACGGACATTGCCTTGTCCTAAATAAAAACGATTTTTTCTTTCGGCCTTATCATGTTATCATAAAGAATCATTTTTTTTATTTTAATTTAATCACAAACACCTAATCGCCAGTTGTTTCCTTTACAACTGCGATTGGAACTTTAAAAAAAAAATCAAAAGCTAGACGCCGGCGTTTATAAAAAGAGGAATTAAAATCAGATAACCAGCCGCTGTGACAAATGCACCCTTTAATGAAGAGATATATCTTTAAGATTATATTATTATGAATTAAAATGAACATGATATTATGACATGTTGTTCATTTAATAAACATTTTGTAGAGATAACATTATTCGTCTGGTCGTGTGAAACTATTCGTAACTTTTAAGTGTGAAAAGTCTTATTAAATATTAATTTATTTTTCATCCACCCCTCATGCAACGCGTTTAGGTCTGATGATATTAAAACTAAATATGTTCGAGTGAATTAGTGACCAGCTGGTCATTAAATATTTCATGGTTTTATATCCATTCGTATCTCAACAATTTTTGGCCATCCAAGTCTAACTAACGGGCGAATTTGTTCATTAGACTGTTTTCTACAAATCTACAAAGTTATTTGCTTTATTTAAACGGTGATTTGTAACAGGATTATAACTTTAAGGAACAGATGAGCAACGTTTTTGAGGTTCTTCAATTATGTATTTGAAATAAGGTTTTAAGATGCATATTAAGGGGACGCATACTTTGAAATTAGAAAAAAGTGGGTGGGGTATTATAAAATTTACCTGCAAAAAAGTACAAGGTTTTGGTAAATGAAATGAATACTGTTTCAACTGTTATAAGTACACAAAGGATTGCTCACTAAAATAAAAATGAGAAAAACTGAAACAAGAAAGTTATTGTTGAATTACATAAGACTTCTTGTGTACATTCAAAGTCAACAATTAAGACTTTTTGGTGCGAAAATAATAGTGCTTCACTTTGTCCAAACATTTATCAATGTCCTACAGATTCTAATTTAAAGAAAGAATGTGAAATAAGTTCACTGTCTTGCTTTTCATTTGGCATATGTGAGCTAAAACACATTATTTAGTTTGTTTACAAAGTAGTGCATAAGAAAAGATACGGTGGTCAAGGAATGCCACATTACAAAACTAAAAGAGTATATTCCCCTTAATACATTAAACATTTATCATTACAGAAGTCTAGTGGCTTACAATAAAGGCCTAGAAATGTTGCCATTATTAATTTTTAACTTGGTATTCATGAATTGCAATGCACTTAAATATCAAAACACATTCAACAAACTTTTGAAAATGTACTGTCTTAAAAATCCCTAAAATAAGGTATGAAATTTTGTTGAGAGGTCCGATCAATGTGTATATGTGCAAAAGCAACATTCTAATCTTGTTCACAAAAGTTACTAATACACAGCAGGAATGTCAATGATCAAAACTGGACGAATATACAGTTATCCTCATTTTAATGTCATTTATAATTTGTCCTTGAATTCTCCACCATACTTTTCATAACTCTGTTTGCACGAGTTGCACGAGAATGCTGTCATTCACGTAAAAAAATGGGGTCAAATAAGTTGTAAATGCAATATCATTAATGGATTATGCAGTTCAAGATAAACTTTATCTCATAACGTAACGAACATGTATAATGTTGTAACAACAACTTTACTTACACTAATTTAAGTAGCAGTCGGTTTATAAGAGACTTTATCGATTCATTTTGTGTTTTGTTATTGTTGTCAAAAGTATAACGGAAGTGCCTCACAACTGAAGCGGAAACCAGTTTGATGCGCAAAGTAGTCCACTGTAGGTAATATTTTTTGACAAATGTCCACAGAAATTAATAATTTTCTAATATTAAAGACGAATATCTGAATAGGATTCATTATTTGATAAGAAATTATAATCATCGACATGTTTTTTTTTAAAAAGCGTACACGTGCTGACACCTAAGTTGTCTCCCGTTGTTTATTACAGTTACCTTTCGTCCGGCGCAGTAATACATTTGCAGTGAATCGCCGAGAAGTCGTGGGAAAATTAAAAACCATGTAAACAAACTAAAATTAACCACCTTTTCAAGATGAATTTCAAGTGATCGGCATTATGCATTTAACCCGCCTGACCTGTGTAGCATCTTAGATATCTGTTCTAAGGTATTCATTGTGTAGAATGTCATGCTATGCCCTTGCAATGCTAATCCCACTCTGATTTTTTTGTTTACATTTTTTATCAATGAGAAATATGGCGTCCATCCCGAGATGAACTGACGTGGCGTTAAATTTTTACATGTTTAAGCAAACCTGGTGTGTTAGAAAGAAAATCTCATCCCTTCAACATTATTTGGAACACTGTTATTGTAAAAAAGCTGTTTTTTCCTTATACAAAAGCTTAATATTTTGTGTTGAATGTACTTTCACAAACACCTCTGTTTTCCTATTACATTCATAGTACCACATCCTTATGCACAAAATACTGAATATTACAGGTGTCCATCAGTATTATATCAGTTTAGGAATATGTTTTTTATTTTCCCACCATCGATTTCTTGAATATGCACCCCTTCCGCATTGCTGTATGAACTGTGAATGTAGCAATATGCGTCCCCTTAATCAGATATTTCCAACATACAAAGTATATAGGCTAAACGATACAGAATACCAAGCTTTATAGTGCATTTTTAAATTTGTTGTCTTCCTTTACTTTTAGTTATTTTACTATTTTACTTACGCAATGGACACAATAGGAAAAGAGGTAGTTCCACTTGTCGCACAAAATGACAAAAAAAATGAAAATGTTGCAGACTAGGTTAGCTTGTCCGTGGACGGTAGCGAAAGTGCATGCTACCGTTCACGTCCTCTGGCCTCGGGGTGCACAAAACTCAACATTTGCACATGTTATAAGTACAAAATCGACGCAAGGCTGTGTAGAAAATATACTATAGATAATGCTTATACGTATTTATATATATGTAGAAAAAAAAACAACATTGTTCTGGCAAGTTGTGTTTAATAAATAAAGATTGCACTTTAAACTGCTTTCATATTAAAAGCCTATAAAACTTTTTAAATTCTTTTGCCACAAATTTTGCGTGCGTCCGGTTAAAACGCTCAGAAATACCTTCTCATTCGGGATCCGTGACTAATCAAAATTGGAACTGGAAATAGATATTAATTGATAATGACTAAAGACAACTAAAAATATTTCAAAGGAAAAGCATTGAAAGGACAACATGCTCAAGGTCCATAAGGTTTAGGCTTGAAATTATTTTTTACTGACAAATGTGGGTATAAATATATCAAAAAGAGGACTTACTTTATACAACGTAAGGGACCTTTTATCTGAATTCTTCCTTACACAGGAGAACAAGGTCAATACATTTTTTGCTGCTGTTAATTACAATCGGTACAGGCGAATTGTTATTTAAAAAAGAATAAAGAAATGAAAAAAAAATCCATAAATAAGATAAAAAAAGAAAAGTCATCGTTTTCTGTCGGTTTTAGCGCGCCCCCCCCCCCCCCCCCCACCTAAAAAAAATCCGTCGTGTTTGTACATATAGTCAAGTAATATATCAAAGAATTATCAGTTTCTTGTCGAAAGTAACATCAACTTAAATTTGATATACATCTAATGTAAGATTTTCTTGATTCAAACATTTAGTTCAATAAGCTATTCCACAAAACAGCAGTGCATGGCAAATGTTACATAGGTTAGCATTTTAAACCTGGTAATTGTTGTGTCAACTTAAAATGTACCTGATTTAAAAGTCAATGAATCTATTTATTTTTCCACAGTCTTTAAGATTTTTTCCTTTATTTAAATTTTGAATCTTAAATCTTGATGTTATCATCGCATAAGCATGGATATAAAACAGATCTATAATCTAAATTTCTATTAATTGTAATAAAAAAAAATAAGCACAAAGAAACACTTGCTTATTATAAAAACTAATGTTATAAGAAATTAATTTTGTCCATATAAGGTTTTGAAAATATTCTATAAAATATCCATTTTAACATTTAAACTGTCATGATGAAGTTTTATATTTGCTTTGGTTATTTTGAATTTAGAAATAAATGCAATATATCTCATCGCATTTGTGTGATACGTTATCGAATATTATTTTAATCATTTTCTAGAGATCACCATCGCATGTTATTATTTTTTCTTCTAAAATTTATATCTGTAGTAAAGTGTACTTTACAACATCCATTAAATAAATTAAATTTGAAACGCATGAATTTTACACAATATTATAAACTTTTATACATCAAATTTATATAAAATTAAAATTTCTACTTACTATTTCAATCCTTTATTCCGAACAAGGCAATTCTATGATGATTTTTGTAATAATTTTCTTGTTGTTGAAGTCGAATTTAACTGACCAGTGGCTGAAAATTAATCCAATTATACCTTTTTATATTACCCCTTAAATGTAACAGTTAATTGTTATTCGATAATCAAGTAAAAATAAAAGACGCCGCTTCGCCGGTACCGCCTTTGATGTTACGTACCAGCATCCGATAAAGTACCGTTAGCCAATGGGAAGAGACTATTATCAGTGACACCTGAAGTCGCAACCTATTATGTGTATTGATTTTAATTACGCGTTATCTAGATAACTCATCACTTTGCCTAGTACCGCCTCCATTTTACCAATATGCCAAGTATTTTCTTCTACGGGAAATCTGAAATTACGAATAAAAGCAAACAACATAATCTTGTAAGATAATTGTATTAAATGCTCTAATATTTTTCGTCGTATGTACGATTTTAGTTAAAATATCATTTTACAAATGCTATAAATTTTCTTTCAGAATTTCAAATTGCGCAGAAATGGAGCAATCTAAAGGAGCCAAAGACATTTTTTTCACTTTACTGTTATGTGTAATGGACATTGAAAATATACATGGAATGTCAAGATTTAGATGTAATGTAAAAACATGATGTCATCTAAATGAAAAAGTCCACTATCTCCAATTTTCAATGCAGTTATTCGAAGTAAAACTGAACGGCTAGAATTGTCACGGATACCAATAAAATTTCATTTAAATTTGACATTTTTAGTTGAAATGTAATTTTATTTTTCATGTTAGACAGACGTGAAAATTATTTTAAAACAGAATGAACAGAAAATGAATTTTAACAGTTTGAATTTATAAATTATTCTTTTCTGTTCAGTTGCTATGAAAGTTTTCGGTTTAAACACCGTTAACAATTTTTTTCTCAACATTAGAATTTTCAGATTTTTTATGACATATTAGATACTTTCGTGATGTGTAAATGTTTCGTAAAACACTTGCGTTTATTTAAAATGTTCTAGATTTGAATGGCTGAACAAAGTTATTAAGTCAATGATTTAAACGTGTTTTATTTCTTTGTAAGTTTTGTTATAAATATTATTCTTGACATCCTGTTTTGTATACTTTGGTTTTTTATAGGTTCCATTGAGAATTATTCATGATTAATTAATAACGGTGAACTGTGGAACACAACTTTCTTTTTTTTTAAAGCTTCAGTTTATGCACAGGTTGACGGCGGCGGGAAGGGGGTCATCCCCTCCCGATGGTACGGGTTTTGAGGTATGCGTCCTTCCCCATAAACATGTTTATGTCTGGAATATGTGTCTATTTATGGAAAATGTAAAAAAAAAAAGAAAAAAAAAAATACCTTCACAACAATTTCATCATCTGGGGGAATTAGCCCCGGGAGACAATGATCATATATAAGACAAAAAAAAACACAACAACAACAAAAACAAACAAACAAGGTAAGTTAAATTTGATATACCCAACGGAACACCTCTTTTCCTCGTTTTATATATTATAAAACTCCATTAATTTATATAACATCAACACATTTTTTTTCAGGTAAAACTGATAGCCATGAAAATATCAGATGGATCGTCAGTAAAAATTTTGCACATAAAAAAAGTTAAAAGTTTACGATACGACATAGTTAGCTTTTATATTTCTTTTTTCTTTCTTATGTTAGTACGACGGTGCCTTTAAGGCCGGAATGTTTGGCCCCCTCTCCTTTGCACATTCAAAACAGGGCTCAAGATGTAAATTATTTTGTCGATGTGAGGAAGCTGTCATCGTAGCTTGCAGAAAGTTGATGCTTCTACCAGAAGACCCGTTCATGTCGGAAATAATGTTTAAATTGTCACCGGGATCATCTGCAACCTGTAAAGGCTTTAACGTAATTTTAACAAGCGCTCGTACTTGTAAAATATTCCAATTTTGGTTTCTTTTTTCATCATTTTCTACTAAATTTTCCTATAATTCAGATTTTATCTGCACTATTTAAATGATACTGAATCGTAAGTTACATTCATTGTTGAAGACACTTAAATTACGTTTATTTACTAATTGGTAAAACATTTTCCACGAAAGAAAGCGGAAGATTTGTATATTTTTAGTTATGATCATATATGTCATCTTTGCATTCACAGGGATTTTTTTAATTATCGGTATGGTGTAATCGATACCGATGTGGTCGTATTTAAACATCTGAGATTCGGGTTTTTTTTAAATCTTTTTGCATACATCTGCATAATTATAATGTAAAAGGTACTCTCAAATACATATGTATAAGCTGCGTTGTACATACTTTCTGTAGGTACTATTTGTATCAATAGAACCACAATAATGCTTTATCAAACAAAAACGAACTTAATGAAACTAATATAGATAAAACTGGAAGTAATGAATTAACTAACCACCCTTGCTTGACGTTTATTTAATTTTTCCTGTGAAACGCAAATTTGCGGAATTCTCAATTTTACTCTGCCCTGCCCCACTTGGGTAGCAGTTAGTAGTTTCCAGCCTTAGATGCGAACAGGCCGGGCTCAAAATCTTAAAATAAAGGTAAGTGTCAAAACTGAAGGCCCTGTTTGCATTCAAAACGACATTCAATGTGGATGTTGTGTTTTGTTGATTGTAATGGGCATTTTAAAAACTTCTGGCGAGTAATCAGCAGACCTGAACGGAATTAGTGTCCAGAAGTTGGTCAGATGCGAAACTGTAAATATTGATCACTGGCTCTATCTGCAAATGTAAAAATTCAATAAGGAGTACTGAAAACAGTAATCGGTTGACAGATAGTTTTGATATGCAGAACAGGTACAGTAGAGGCTTGTGTTCAAGACACTGTGCATTGTTTGACGCCTGCTTTACCCCTAACATTTTGCCTAAAGGCCGAATATGGTAATATTTTGGAAAACCTATGTTTCACTTTCACTATTAGAGGGTCTTATAAATGGCAAATATTTCTATTGGATTTTCAGGAAGCATACAAATACATGAAAACTATATCCTTTATTTCTTTCAAATATCATTTTTAGTTGATTTCTGCTGAATGGAAGGAAGATAGTCTCCGGCCTGCTTGCGAAAAGTCCAAAAACTGGCATCTGCTACCTTAAGAACCAAACCGAAATCTTTTTTTAAGTGTTTTTCGCTGCTTAATTTTATTTCTAGAGTAGTGTTTAGCACATTGTATAAAGTTTTATGGACTAACTGATTTACTAAAAGAATGTGGTTTAAGGCGCCAAACTAAAGGGAAATAACTTGATTTTTATAGGAAAGTCACTTTGTGGTGTAAATAATTATAGGTTATTAGCTTTGTATCGGGAAATATGCACGAGTTCTTCAGCGGAAATATTGCGCGACTTTAGGAGCGCAATATTCTTCCGCTGAAGAACGAGTGCATATTTTCCGATGCAAAGATAATAACCTTTTTATTACATACGCATCTACACGTATAAATATAATGTAAATATCCTAAATTTGTTCAATAGCCTGAATAGGATTGACAATACTGAACAAAATAAAAAAATAGTGCAGCAACACACACACAGTTACGTCATGCACCCGATATGAAATTCAGGCGTCAGTGTATGGAAAAATATTGACGTTTCCGGTATCAGTATATCTTAACGGGGAATAGAAACGAGTATGTAATAAGCAATGATATTGTCTTATTTGGCCGCGTATAATCTTTTTAGATCAGATTGAAGTCTGTAAGAAGTTAACTGTAACGTAAACAGGCTTAGTTTAAGGAAATTTCATTGCCAGTATAACCATTTTAATGTAAGCAGTGTGAAAATGGACTGGGAGTTGTTTGGAAAATAATCGTCTGCGGCAATTTGTCCGGAAAAATAATTTTTTTGCTATAATTCAATTGGTTGTTAATATCCATATGTTGCTGAAATGATATAAATACATGTATTATAAGCAATAAAATATGTTTAAACAAAACATCGAAGACAAAAAGTCGTAAATTTACGGTATGGACACGTGTTACGGTATGGACATAGTGTTACGGTATGGCCACAGTATTGCGGTATGGACAAGAAAAAGCGTTTACACTGATTTCAGGGAAATATGGGCCTTTGTAAATGTAGCACTCTGTATAGTTCTGTGAATATTGACTTGAAAGCTAAATATAGGCCAAATTCATGCATTTTTTCGACATTTTCAACTGCAACTATTTTTATCAGACTAGGCTGGACATATGTTGTAAGATCTTTTTATGTTAAGAATAGATCAAATTTCACGATACAGAGTAAATATGGCGATATGGAAGCCTAGCCAAAGTTATTAAGTTGGTAGATTACATCCTTAGATGCGAATTGGCCAGGTCTCCGGCCGGCTTGCGAAAAGTTCAAAACCTGGCATCTGCTACCATGGACATTTAGCAAATCGAAACCAAACGTTTGGGTTTAATGTGCGAACAAGAGCAATTATGCGTCATTTGAAGGCTGGCAGCTGGCCACCAATCTATGATCATAAAAACTTTCACGAAAAGAAGACGAAGGAGAAATATTTTTTATTTATTGAAAGATATGTGATAAACCCTGAAGTTTTTCTTTTACATATGAAAGAAAGAAGTTTTGGAAGCAGTAACCTTGAACCTTATTGCAATCAGTCCACAGAATGTTATAACGCCGGAATTATCGGAGCGTAAAAAGTGGTCGGCAATGCTGTAGACACATGTTTCATCTTTTTTGTGGTGTAAGTTATTTTTAGCCGTATTCTGTCAACGAAAAAGGCAACGTTTTGAAAACACACACATTTATTTACTTTTGTCTTTCAAATATTCCAGACGCTTAAGAAAAAAAAGAACCTAGACCGGTTTAAATAAATGACAAACTTGCTAGTGCCCAAAAGAAATGATAATTTACCACTTGCAATCTGCACGGAAAATATCAGATATGATAACCTTAGCATTAACAGCATGATGTTGATTTTATATTAAGCGAACAAATTACAGACAGTATTAATTTGTTTTTAATGCACGAAACTTAAAACGACCTTGCGATGGTTTTTGGGGCTACTTGTTTCGAATATGATATTATAAAATTTAAAACTCTTCAATTAAAATTTTCAAAATTCATAATGATAAACCCTTATACATCATCCAGATAGCTGTTCTGAAATATTACAGACTGAAGCTTCCCGTCCCCTGAGATGATTGAGTTTTATATACTTGCCCACCCCCACCCCCACCCCCATCCCATGGACTGTCAGCTTACCTGTGGAAGGTCGATTGTTCGACCCACGTTCCCGCCTGTGCTTTTATTAATATTTAGCGGGGATCTGGGCACAGGGAGGGGCACAAGGTGAGCTGGGTAGGAGGAGGGGGGGGGCAAAGGGAACTGGGCATGGGGGAAGGCAAAGGGAGCTGGGCATAGGGAGGGGCATAAAGGAAGCTGGGCATAGCGAGGGGCACCAGGGGAGCTGAGCATAGAGAAGGAAAAAGGGGTAGCTCGGCATAGGGATGGGTACAAGGGGAGCTGAGCATAGAGAGGGACAAAGGGGTAGCTGGGCAAAGGGATGGGCACCAGGGGAGCTGAGCATAGAGAGGGGCACCAGGGTAGCTGGGCATAGGGACGGGCACAAGGGGAGCTGGACATAGGGAGGGGCACAATGGCAGCTAAGCATAGGGAGGGACACAAGGGGAGCTGGGAATAGGGAGGGGCACAAGGGAAGCTGGGCAAAGGGAGGAGCACAAGTGGAGCTGGGCATAGCGAGGGGCACAATGGGAGCTAATCATAGGGAGGGGCACAAGGGAAGCTGGGCATAGGGAGGGGCACAAGGGTAGCTGGGCAAAGGGACGGGCACAGGAGGGGCACAATGGGAGCTAATCATAGGGAGGGGCACAAGGGTACCTGGGTATAGGGAGGGGCAGGTAGCTTGGCAGAGGGAGAGGCACGATGGGAGGTCGGCATAGCGAGGGGCGCAAGGGGAGCTGGTTATGGCGAGGGGCACGTGGTTTCATCCTGCGCCATTAAAGCTGGATAACTTCACGTTTCACCCATTGCTGTACTTCAAACATTTCCTTACCCCCACCCACCCCCTCCTGATAGCTCATACACACGAACGCGCGAAGAAAGAGACACTGCGATAATACAACCCAAAACTTCAGTGAATGCAAGCGACAGCTGGACATCATTTAGAAAAAAGTGTGTCCCCTAATTCAGTTTAAATATCTAATTAAAAAAAGAAAACAAAAAAGAAAAGTTAAAATAAAATTAAATTATTTCCAGTGCTTACATTCATTTTACACTTGACAGATAAATAACTTTGTTCATTTCATAACTTGTTTTATTTTTTCTTTCTTTACAAATTCTCGTCGTCTTGTCATAATTTTATTCTCCCATACGTATTTTAAGTTAAGTATAAAGAAGGCAATAGCAGTGACACTTTTGATATTTTGATTAATTCACAAACAAGTGAGCTTAAAAACAGATTGCAGAAATTGGAGAAATTAGAAACAACGTTTATTTAAAATTACAAAACACGGAATAACTTATTAACATATCTTGCGCATTAATCTATGATCACGTACAGAATGTTGCAGCTCATTAAAAGGGATTTAATCAACTGAGTTGTAAAGACATTTTTAATTGGGCAAAATAACCGACTTTATCCCGGCTTCATAAAACAACCGGAACTGGCATAGTACATTTAAGGTATGACATATAACAGTGTACCTGACCAATATAATAGTAAACCTGACCCATATAATAGTGTACCTTCTCTTTCCCTCCGGAGCGTGCACGTCGCGGAGAAGGCACAGGGCATCGCCAGATGTGAAGCCAACACAACTGTCGGTGTCCTGACTAATCTGGAGGGAGTGGCCCTAAAAGGGACTGTTTGTGAAAAAGAGCTACGTACTTGGCTGACGGCTTGCTGTTCAGATAGCCTGCAGAATACAGACGGTCTGAGAATACAGACGGCCTGCAGAATACAGACGGCCTGCAGATTACAGGTATTCGGCCTGCAGAATACAGACGGCCTGCAGGATACAGACGGCATGCAGAATACAGACGGCCTGCAGGATACAGACGGCCTGCAGAATACAGACGGCATGCAGAGAAGACCCGAGCTGCTCAAACTAGACGCTCAACGTGGGGTGGGGGCGAGCGGGGAGGGGCACAACACCCGCAGTGGAGGAGCGGCGGCGGATTCCAGAGACGACAACAGCGGCTTGCAGCACTTACCGCCCTTTTAAGGGCGCCTTTTTGCAACCACGTCTCTTTACGGGTCTCTGTCGTTTAGGTCTCATTGGCCGTGCACATGACAGTGATTCACTTTTGGCTTCAAAATTTATCTTTGGCATACACTCTACGGAGATTGCGTAGAGGTAAATTTTCAACACTTTAGCTTCAAAAAGCACCTTTAAGATTTTAATGCCTGGTGACATGTCGGAGGTCTATTCTCTTACATAGCGAAAAGCTATACTATGCCTGAAAGGGCAGATGGACCCTTAAACTTAAATACTGACTGACTGAAAATAGCATACCTCCTTTTGAAGAGTATGCAGTTTCTACAATAAACCTACAGTCGAAACTCGGTATCTCAAACTCGCTTACCTCGAAATTCCGCTTAAGTCGAAGACATTTTTAAGTCCAGTCAAATTTCCTTCTTTATATATGTAATTCAACTTCGGTTACGTCAAAATTTGACTTACCGAGACTCCGGATGTGTCGAAAGGGATTTTCAGTCCCGTCAATAAAATTCAAGTGCATTGTGAACTCAGTAAGTCGAAGTGAGAAAAACATGCGATAAAATTTGTATTTTGACTTAAATTGTGAAGGTTAGCATAGGTTCAAGCCCCACCGGGATCAAATTTTTACCCTTATATATTCCTTTTTTTCTAGTAAGTGTTTATTTTTTTGAGGACTTATTATTGATTGATTGTACAAAAGCGGAAAATTTCATTTGATAAAAGATTTCTTGCTGTTCAAAGTGAATTTGCCTCTGAAACAGAAGGGGCCAGAGTTAGACATTTTTAAAAATACTGAGTTCTCTATTTCACCTTTACTCTTTAGAGTACATATTGTGGAAGAAATATGGGTAAGTTTTAGTTTTCCCCAAAGTTATTTTTGAATGGAGTGAGCAAAATTTAAAACGGTTCCACAGGACTCGACCTTATTTTTTTCAGTGTCTGAGTTAGAATTCTGTCTCATTAAAGCACCGTGGAAAAAAGAAAAACAAAAATGATATTGACAGTTTTATTTTTCATTTTATAAGTAGATATATACCAATAGTTTGTCGTTTCCTTTATCAAAATTAATGGTAAAATGAATTTTCCGCAAACGTTTTGGACAGTCGTCATCACTTCGAAGTTTGTCTCTATACTTGAGCTTGAGGAAATATCACAAATTATATCAAAAAAGAAAAGAAAACGGCACGGTAAAAGTTGTTTAAAATGCAAAACAATGCGAAACATATCAACTTTAAGATTATTCCAAGCGAATGTCATTTTTTAAACATTACTATATGGGGGTTAATACCTTAAGGCAAAAGACTCGTTGCGACACCCGGTAAATAACGTAATCTCCACGTGCGATTTCGGCATTCTTCGGTATTTTACGGCAAGGCACGCGCGCGTTGAGCGATATGTACGTCTGCCTAACACCTGCCGGACATTGTCAAGTGACGGTACGGTTCCACTTAGTGTCTGAAAAGGATTGTATTCAAACAACGAAGCCACGGTTTTGAAAAGCCGACGCAATATGTCGCGTACAACTACACGTACGAAAGTAATTATTTGTATAGGTAATCAAAGTCATTATTTTACTTTTCCTTTTTTCATTTTTTTTCTCTTTTTTTTTTTCCTTTTTTTTATCTAATACTGGTATTCGCATGTTTTGTTGCTTGTCATTTTCAGTTTACAAAAATACCAAGTTTTGTCTAAATGAAAGTTTTCACTCAAAATGCGAACTACTCTCTATCTTTGAAAGTTTTCACTCAAAATGCGAACTACTCTCTATCTTTGAATTAATTATATAAGATGACATTGGTAAAATTTGAAATCTGGCCTGATGATGGTGAAAATGGGCTACTTTGATTAGAATTTGATAGATAATGACAAATTTATTGCATTTTTGTTTAAAATGAGGATAAAACCCAAAAATATCACATTTTCAATGTTTTGAGTGTGCTTTTTTCAAAAACTGCATACTTATAGCCTGTTGATTGCTAATTTATGGCCATCAGAGGTAAAAGTGAACATACTTAGCAGTTTAAATGTGTAATTTGTATGCAGATCAGAGTAGAATATGTCAAAACGGGGCAAAAAAAGGCTGCATTTAGGGTAAGTGCTTCAAAGTTATGTCGCGACGCCTATTTTTGACAAAATCTGACGCTTTGTCTTAGGGTACTGAAAATGCCATAAAACCTTAGAAACTGTTGATTTTTTTTGTTAAAATCACATGACATATCTATGCTTGACATGTAGGTAGCATTTTCATAATGAAATAACAACGTGACAAAAATGTTCATGGAAACCTAGATAATACACCACCAGTATAATTTGGGGTCTCATTTTTTAGCTGATTTTGCAGTTTGTGTGTTTGACTGAAATTATTTTTCTTGCATCAAACATGACCCCCACTTTTCCTCTGA
The DNA here is from genome assembly GCF_021730395.1 of Mercenaria mercenaria. NCBI lineage: Eukaryota > Metazoa > Mollusca > Bivalvia > Venerida > Veneridae > Mercenaria > Mercenaria mercenaria. Next base: position 68,355,917 of record NC_069375.1, read on the forward strand.
TTTTTATTTAGCACTGACCATATTCTTCAAGAAAATGTAGGTTACAGACATTTAAAATGGGTCCTGATGTGTGCTGCGGCCATTGGAAATAGGTCAGTTTTTATATAGAATAAAGAACAACATCTATTTAGTGTGTTATAACCTATACAATGTACCGTAGTGGACCCCGAGATGACAATCGATATTTGTCGTTCTTCGTACGCGATTTGACATTATCCGGTTTGTTCCGTTTATGGCCGAGGAATGCCGAAGCAGCATTTTACGAGAATACGTATTCGCACGGAAATTGTCGAATGTCGTTACGGGTCAACTAAGAACTTTTATTTATCAAACTTCCCTGACCACAGAACTTAAAACGCATATAGTCGTTTGTTGATGACAGACAGACATATTTTATGCGTTATTTTAAAGAACTCCTGTGATCTTGAGATAAGCTGTACCTATAGAAATGAATTTAATGGATGTTTTTTTTGTTCTTTTTTTTTTCTTTTTTTAAGAGCAGAATAATATTAAATAAACAAAGTTTCAGCACAAAAACGCGGGTGAAATAAGTTATCATTTTAGAACTTTCTTGATATTTCAACTCAACTCAACTCGTAGTTGATTATAGTATAAAATGACGATTCTAAAATAATACAAAGCCATTCTAAAATTAGAATTACAAGAGATTGTGCAAGTTATCAAAATTTCATTTAAAAAACTATACAGTTTAAAAAAATGGAATGAAATTTATTTCACTTACTACAAAGTATCATCTCCGCTATACATAGACCTAAAATTAATGGTATTTCTAAACTCACTTAAATGTGATCAACTGAACTATCTTTGTAAAACTAGTTAAGCTATTAACAAAGCGGTATTCTGAAACTGATATTACATCTTTTAAAATCAAAAAATCTACATGAGTCTTAATGGTTTCTGCGTAACATCAGTACCAAGAAGGCCATGCGTTCATTTTCACGCAACAGAACCAATAGAACGAAAAGGCTCAACATTGACCCATGTCGTTAATGAATACTGTGTTCTCACACAAGTTAAAAAAATGAATTACATCCAATGCTTTTTCTTATTATAATTCTTTTTCATAAAGCTTTAATATCGGCTATTTTAATTTAACTGCTTATCAGCAACGACAGTAATGTCCATTTATGAAACAGATGTGACAAAAGTACTCATGGTTCGTATGACATATCTTGAATAACATCTTAAAAGGCTATCGTAATAAATCATTTTTAAAAGTCATTAGACCATTGCCTTGCCTATGGATGTATTCAAACACCTGACATCTGATACCACGGACGCTTCTAAATCCCAAGAGCACGATTTGAACAGGTTTGGCAGTGGACATTTACAAAATGTTTAATGCAAAATATTTAAGCTCTGGGTTGTGCGGTTTAAGAAAACAATATTTTAAAACCTTCATTTGTATAAGGCTATGTAAAACAAGTGAGCCCCGGGTCAGGGGTAATTCTAAATCCGGGGGCATGATTTAAACAAACTTTGTATAAGGCCACTACTAAGGTGACCTAAATCGGTTCCGTTTGCACAGGCGCAACTGGGCTATCTACATTTTATGGCAGAACAGAAAAAAAAAGGAAATCGTATAGGAACTATATTTTTTTCTCGTTAATGCGGAGTATTTTTACATTTAATATGTAAGATTGGTATATTGATAGTTATATTTAATCATAATGCAACTGTGAACTATGAAACGGATGTGTACAATTAATCGAAAAAGTCGCGTGTCAAATGAATGCTTTATAAGGCAAATCCTATCTCAAAAGTCAAAAGCTAATTAAAGTTTTCCTAATCATTTTCTTGTTTATGGAATAGTCAAACATGACAATTATGGTATCTTGATCACTATAACGTCGTTTTCCATCGCATCAAAGAGCAAGCGTTCATATGTGTGGAGAGATTTCCGTGTCGTAGTATCAGCGACTGCTACGGTGATACCCGAGGGGATCCAACCTCGAAAATAGACTGGTACAGTCATGTTGAAAACAGAGAATACCAGTCCACCTGCGTATTAAGCGAACATTAAAAGATTATATTTGGTAATAATTAAATAAATGTATCGTCCAGAAGTCGACATACTACAAAGTTACTTAAACAGTAAAATGAGCGTGTCCCAGTGTAATAAATACATTAGAACGAAGCGGGAGTACATCATAACTTTATTCAATGTATAACAAATATTTGGCAAGCAGTTATTAAGTTTGAATAGGAAAGTATTTTGATTTCAGTGCTGCACTTTTTGTTATCTCTTAAACAGACTTAATAAAACCGAGTCAGCTATTGTTCTTCATTGCGTTCTGTTTCTTATAGATTGTATCAAAGCTCCAACAATAGAGAGATGGTCTATATTAAAGCCAATAATCTTTCTTTCAAATTGAAGTTTGGTCATATTGTGAACATTAGAATATGAGATTTTGTTTCTAAAATATTTCAAAAATTCCAAATCAAGAGAAAAAAAAAAAGATGACCGCGTCGGGAATCGAACCCCGGACCGCCAAGGCAATCGTTGTAACCAACAGCGCTATAGCGGAAGTAGTGGATTGTGACTTCAAAATATAGATATAGAGACAGTTTACCTCGACTAAAAGCGTTACAAACGCTTTTGATTTTCATCGTAAGAAGTAGTAAAACCAGCAAATTATCGCTGTTTCCGTAACATATAGTTTGTCAGTAATTAAGTTTTAAAGCCTTTTTAAGAAATATAGCATTTATTTCCAGATATCTAAAAAAAAAGATTTTTTTGTCGTCGAATATCTGGAGGCCAGTCCCTTTAAAGGGACTTTTTTTACAATGTCAACACACAATACTGAAATTTAATAATGTTAAACGCTATCACAAATGTTACACTTCCACATCCATTTTAGGGTAATTATGCAAAATGATATGTCATTATATTTGGCGAAACTTTGTGCGTAAACTACACTTATAGCCTATTTTAGAAATAAAATCAACGATTCTTAAACGCAGTAGCAGCGATTTACTATAAATTGCGATTTCAAACATTTAAATGTAATGGGACTGCAACAAAGTTGCTGCTTTGAGGAGAAAAAAAATACCGGTAAGGTTTGAATGCTTTTTTCACACTTATGAGTATTTCGATGTACACATTGATTGCCGAAACCGATTAACATCACGATACCAGTTATTTGAAGGAGATACTAATTACCCTTTTCTGAACAGCCAATGAAAATCGATTGCAGGTGTTTTCTGCCGAGTACCGCTGATTGTAACTTTTGATTGGCTTATTGGTTACGAAACTGCGCACGCAATGTCGCGGTTGATCAAATGAAAACTTTGTTCCGTTTTTCCACTTGAGGCGAAATTGGAAAATTCCGTCGCGATATTACAGATAAATGAAGCTTTAGATTAGAATAGATAGGACCTTTAGAAAACGATTCGTTCCGAACGTGAATTTTATCATACAATTAATTAACACCAGAAATTTTATTTGTACATTTAATTAGGCAATAAAGTGGCACCTAAACACACAGCTGTACGTAAGTAAATCAATAAAACAAATGAATATTTTGTAACGATACAGATAATTCCACATAATAAGGTGTGAAATATTGTGATGTTCCATATTTGTGTAAGTCGCTATTTAGTGGCTTTCAAACAATTAGGTCGGTGCGTACTAATACCTCATTGAATAGTTCGAGAAAAGGTCAAGCGCACTACTCTTTACACGAGAAACAGATTCGAATCCCGATCAGAGCGGAATTTGAACGCGATTTTACGAGCCCTGGATTAGAATCCACGAAACAGTCGTCCTCAAGTTCTTCTGGTAATGATTTACATATGAACCTATGAAACGTGAAAAGTCGCTTACGAATGAAATATGAGATTCAAGAATTAAGTTTGTACGCTTGCCCGCCAACTATGTGCGTATGTGTGTGTTTTTTTTTTGTTGTTGTTTTTTTCGCACAGGTCGTTTTACATGACTGCTTTCGAAGTTACACTTACGTTACATGAGTACAACTGATGGTATGCTAAAATATTTCATAGACTGATCAGAATTACTAGATTGGTGGAAGCGTTTCGCTAGAACTCCACCGTGATAAAAAAAAATAGTCCAGGTAGTCGTGACGAAATATATCACATGTTCAATCCAAATAAGCGTAGTGTTTGTTACTTTGTTTGTTTTGAATTCGTTATGACAAACGGCATTTTCCGTTCGATTTCGGTAGTCTCCGTGTGCGATTTCGGCAATCTTCGGTAAGAAATTCTGTTATGCTCGAAGGATTTCGAATTGGCAGACGAGAATTTGCGTATTTGCACGGAAATTGCCGATTGTGATGATAGGTTCACATCAAACAGACATAGGTCAAACAAAGTACTTAAGGCCATTTGAGCTTAACTACTCGATCACTTTTTTTCTAGAAAGTTATCCACTTCCAGTGCAAATATGCAAGGGACCGACAGCATCATTATAAGATGCGTCAACAAAACCCATCAAGGGCTTGTGTTTGAACATAAAAGCGGAACAGAAATTAAACACCGTAAACCGCTGATAAAGTAAGATTAGGTGCGGTATGCCGAAGTTTGAAACTGATTGAATTTAAATGATAAAAAATATACATTTGCTTTTCAATATTCGAATAAAAAAATGCAATCCCACTAATGACAAAAGTATGCTCAAACGGGAATTAATGGTTCTCGGCAACGTATTAGTTAGTTGTGATAGCAAAAGGTGAAATAGATGAATTTTATCGCATGCTAATAAGGGTTTCATTGTATGCCGTGGATCATCTCCTAATTAACGTATTAATTAGAGAAAACAGCTCTTATTAGTTAAACGCTTTGTTCGGAAACCTATGAATAATAATGTGACAGCGCCTGCGCGTGAAGAGCTAAGGCCGTACTGTGTTTGTCGTGCCGTTTGATAAAAAAGACGAAACAAGACTTAAAGCAGTATAATGCTTGTTACTTCAAAGTTATCAGCAGAAGATTATTTTTGTAATATGCTGATAACGTTACGTTTTTCATCATCTGCTATGAGAATGAAAAATGTGGAACATTTAAAGCTATTTTCTCGCATATGAACAAAACTGATCGATAAGTATAGGTTAATAAATGGGAGAGCGGTGCCTTTGAGTGATAATGGCCCTGGCAAGGTGATAATAGCCCGAGGGCTTTAGCCCGAGGGCTATTATCTTCTTCCAGGGCCATTATCACTCAAAGGCACCGCTCTCCCATGTATTTACCTGTTTATTACATGTTTACCTATAATATAGTAAGAAAGGGTTTTTTTCTGTCATTTTATGGGTACTTGCATCTTCTGGCACAATAAATTTCAGCTTTTCAGTTTCTATATTATTTGTATAAGTATAAAATCAAATAACTGGATAGTTGTACTTACTTGCTTATTGCATAATTTAGGGATAAAAATGCGTTATTTCACGAAAAAATACACGATGTTATGCTCAAGATGATAAAATAAAACAGAAATATTCGCTGTTTTACCTCCATGAAACGCCATGACGTCATTTCTGTTTAAGGACGTTAATTTCCCGCGCTAACGCCAGGGCCATTATCGATAATGGCCCCGGGGCTTATTATGATAATGTGATAATGCATGACGCAATGCGATAATGGGAGAATTTTCAGCACAAATTTGTTACTATTTATAGGTACTCATGTAATAAAATGCAATAACACCGATATACCCGACATTGTACATTAGAAAAGGGATTAAAGGGGGAAACAGTATTAAGATAAACTTAAACAAAATCGTTCGTTTTGTTTGATATTTAGAACTATTCAAAACAAAATTAGCGCTATTCATCTTAGCTATTTCAAAAAAGTATAAAACACATTTATCTATATAGCTCTTTGGCTATTTCAAGAGTCAAGTGGCCTTATTTCGTATTTACCTACAGATTCCTGGGATACCGCTTTGAATTTTATAGATTTCCAAGTCAAGTAGCAATTCAAAACGTTCAAGGCTGCTTTGGATACGAAACTCCAAATTTAATTAAGTACAAATAAAGTTCACCAATATGCGACTAACACATTTAAAATGTAGGTTATCCTAGAAGTTTAAAATTTAAAACCGTCTGTGTCCGTAAGTGGATAAATAAAGCAGCACCTGAATTATGGATCAGAACCTGCATCTATCTTTAACCTTGTTAGAAAAGTAAGTCGAAGTTTGAAACATTTTATGCAGACTAAGGGAGACAAAGACTTTAACCCTTAGCCTGCTGACGGCAAATGATCCTGCCTTTGCGACCAGTGCAGACCAAGATCAGCCTGCACATCTGTGCAGTTTGATCATGGTCTGCACTGTTCGCCAATCAGTCAGCATCTTTTTGGAAAGCACCCATTTAAACAGTTAACGGAACTGTCCAAAGTTCATTACAGAAATTTAGCAGGGTAATGGTTAAGTGGACATGATTTTTGCCATTGTGCGAAGATCTTTGAATGCATATTATTGTATTATCTAGCAAAAAATACAGACCTCCGAAATCATACATAAAATTATCAATCAACGGTAAACGATTACGGTCCTGCGCGATTCGCGTTTCCGTATTGCAGTACTGCTGTAACAGAAAACATAAATAAGCCGCACCATGAGAAATTCAACATTGTGCATCCAGACCAGCAGTCTGGTCAGGACCCATACTGTTCTGTAACGGTTTCTTAATTGCAATAGGCTTTGAAAGCGAACACCATGGATCCTGACCAGACTGCGCGGATGCGCAGACTTGTCCAGATCAATGCTGGTCGCAAATGCAGAGTTGATTTTCTCATGGTGCGGCTCAAATTTAGTATATCCACAGATGTCGCTAATTCAATGAATATTTATTCATACGCTTTTGTACATTTGCACAACAGATATCTTGATATTGCAGCATCTCTCCATGCTTCACATTGCGCCGTCCATTTTTTTCAAAAATAATTTCTTGCTTTTGAGGGGTAATAAGAGTTAACACGTTAACCCTATTTTGCATAATCAATTTAAACGTGTAAAATATGCGTTTATAAAAAAAGTTTGCCTTTCATTATTAATGTGGGTATTTAATGCTTAACTAGATTAACATCCTAACTTCAGTAAGATTTTTAAATCAGAACCCTGCATGACTGATGAGAACGAAATAACCTATTTTGTGACTCTCATTTTTCTCAACACGTTTCTTTAAATCTTAAAATGAAAAATGTCTAAATTATGAACTCATTTTTCAAATGTACATACAAGCAAACTAATTGTATTACATAGCAGTACAATTGAATCGAGGTCCTATTTCTAAGCCCTAATTTAACCCGTGTATTTGTACCTATTGTTCGATGTGACGACGTTTATTTCATGTTACCCATTGACTGCCCGATCATGAGGGCATAATTACTGACCCTAAATAAGTCTGCCATCATATTTTTTAAAGCCTCTTTATGTTGCCGAAAATGGAAATATTTTTTGCCGATAGGATCACCGGTCGCCGCCAGCATTTGTTTTGAGTATTTTTGTTTGCCAAAAGCTGCAGTTTGGAGTTTTTATCTCAAGATAGTGGATAAGACAGAGGGGTCCATTTTTTTTCAGTCACTGTCGGCCATTCACCGATTTTCGGTAAGCTAGTTTTATGATGTATTCTCAAAAAAGCTTTGACAGAGGGCATAGGGTGGTGAGGGGAAAACGATTTGAACTCAGTGGCAATATCTTAGCGGAGCTTGAGTACGGGAACTTAGAGCTCTAACCCACACAGCCATAAAAGGACTCAGACATTTTTAATAGCATATGTATTTTCGTTTTCTAGTTACTTTGTCAGTCGGTTGACGTAAACAGAAATCCTGCACTCATTACAAGTATATATGCATATATGTGTTGACTACTGCTTAAATAACAAATATATTATGTACAGTTTTCAACGAAAGATATGTCTTAGCGACTACTTCTTTGGAAATTGACTTAGAAAAATGAAAACGATATCGAATTAATATCAGGTGCACGCGCAGTACAAAATAGTGCCTTCCGGCGGCACTGGTGGCGTGCAAAATTTAAGTATATCTAATAACAATCAAATTATATTTTTGAATCAAATTACTATCACTGAAAACTGAGGAATGTACTTTTCGTTACACGCAACATGGCGCATTTGGCACGTGTATATGGCCGGGGTTTCACGTGCCTGTGTTTCGTTTCTAGTTAATTTGATCATCAGCGACAGAGACGTACCGATATCTAAAAGCATCAATTGTCTTTCATTTACCTGACAGTCCTTTTTCTATAGAGTAATCTATCATCATAGCTGTCAGTCATTTCAGATATCTTATAGTCGTTAGAAATAGGCAGTTTTTATCACAGTTTCAGTGCACCAAAGTCGCATGTGTCGAAAATAAAGAGGCACGAAACTGAATCCAAACTTGTTGGTGGAAAAATATTTTACAAATACTGTTTATTTGATTGTTGTGATTTCAGGCAGAACGGTAAAAATAAGTTCCAGTGGCGATTTTCGAAATTTAATTGCTCTTAAAAGCCCGTATGAAGGTGACGCTTCGCACATCACTTTTGATGCGAATTTAGTAGTCGTTCGGGAACAGCCGACAATCCGCAAGCCAGACTAACAAATAAGGAACTTACAAACATTCATTCATTTAATTTTCAAGAATCTGAATACTTCAAATCGAATTTAGACACCGAAACCAAACATACTGTAGGTAGGCATACTAGCACAATTCGTTCTTAAATCCTGGGAAGAATGGGCGCACTATAATCATGCTGATATGTCCGTGCATTTAGGTAACGGATCATTTAAATGAATTAGGTTTTAAAATAATCAGTAAGCTGGTATAGATTGCGTATAACACATGATGAATCAACGTCCTTCGGAATTTGTTTGTCCGGCGGAACCAACAAAACGCCTTTACACCCGGAATTCCTAGCACCTACGTAGTCTGTCAGTATATTATCTCCAATGTGAAGAGCTTCTTCCGGTTTCACATCCGCCATTTTGAAAGCCATTTCAAATAAATCCGGGTCTGGTTTCGCAATTTTCACAACTGCCGAAGCTAAAACAAAGTCAAAATAATGTCTCAACGCCAACTCGGTCAATATTTTGTCCAGTCTATCGTCAAAATTTGAAATGACTCCAAGCTTCACTCCTTTTTGCTTCAGTTCTGTTAGTGTCTTTTCAGCACCAGGTAGTACCTCCCATCCCTTTGATGTAGCGAACATTACATACAAATGCTGAGCAATTTGTTCTAAATGCTGTTCGTCACTACCAGCTTCCCTAAATGAATCTACGACAACCTTTGACCACCATTTAAATGGAGTCAATCCATTATGCACGCCAAAGTTTGGATACAGCTTATTGTAGTTTGAAAATACCGCTCTGAACGAAGTGTTTAGTTTAGTAACGTCTACGTCTTTACCATACATACGTGCAACGTTGGCGTAATTTTGTCCAACACTTTTTGTCACACGAATAATCGTATTTGTGACGTCAAAGGTGACGAGACGTATTCGTGACATTTTCACTGAAAAATAAGAAAGAAAGAACTTGAGTAGGGCCTATCTGGCAACACATAAGATGTTACACTGTAATGAAATCTTCAGCAACAAGCAACAGAAAGGTATTGAACGTAGCGTCGGTCATGCTTTGACTAGATTTTCTACTTATTCTCTGTAGCCATGAGCACGACAGCCTCTTCTCGGCCTAGAGGCTGACCTACTTGTACACTCTACAGGAAATAACATTTGAAAAATATCTAAATGGGATTTGTTCGTAGTACCAGTCTCTATTTAAGGGAAGCAACTGCAAGATAATAACAATATTTTCTTATCAGGGTTAACTCTCTTGTCTTTAACTCGAAAAGTTTTTTGACCTGGTTAAGAAAAGTTTAAAACCATTATTTACTTTTTTTGTCTTGTCTGAAAGTATACAATAGATGATACCAAACTAATTACTTTAACAAACTTTAAGGTAATTTACGTACAAACTTTCGGTGTCTTATATGTAAATTATAGTAGATTTACCTGACCTACTCTCAGTATTGTATACATGTTTCCAGCGATCGGTATTAAAGTGTTACACTGTACACACTCCCGAGTAGAGTCTAGTAACTTACCTTTAAATTACTTTGTCTTTTTTCACTTTTAAAATTAATTATCCCACGTATCCAGTGTATAAAAAGGACAGATAAGTTTAAATCGCATAACATAGGTCAGCTACTTTCACTTTAACACTTAAGGGTTCTGTAATTACCACAATTCACAACAAATACCAAAATGCACATAAAGTCGCAGTGGCCTACCTAGGTTAGGTATTCAGCTGTGCGCCCATACAATTCATTTAAAATCCTAATTTTAAATTAAACACAAATTACGCTTACTACTGTGAGAGTAAGGAAGTTAAAATTACAGAAAATCACGAGAAAATTAGCGAAAGGAAAACATAGGCTATACATAACACTTCATTGCATGGTCTTTATGTCGTGTATACATACGAAAATAAAACGACAAAATGGCCCGTATTACATACCTTGTTAGACCTGACCATTTATGACTATTCCAAAGCATTTTGTAGCTTAAAGTAAACAAGGATAGTAAGAACTGTGTCTCACAACGCATCAAAAACGTAATCTTCTGTGGCGGTTTTGCTAAGTTTTTGCCGCGGTGGCCCGGATTCGATTCCCGGCACGGGCATAACTGATTGGGCATTTTAAAAATAGATTAGAAACAAAAACTCGTGTTCTAATGTTAATATTATAATCAAACGTCAGTTTAAAGAAAGATGGAGAAGGACACGATAAGTTTTTTTCCTAATCCCTATTTCATTTGTAGAAATGTTCTATCGTGTTATGCTTATTTGAATAAATACTGTTTAAACTAAAGAAAGATATTTTAAGCCAAAATCTTTGGTCATTGTCTTTACACACTATGGAGATAATAGATCGGTCAGTCAGAATTGGACTCTGACAATTTCATCATATCCGTTTCAAACTTATTGCCGACGCCAGTGCCAGCAAATCGCTTCCTCAGTGACAGTCAGCTTTTGTCTGGTGATTACTGAGCGTTGGAAATAACAGGAATTTTTGGACTAGATGTTTCTATTGTTGAAATATTATCGAGAAGTTGAACATGTCTGTTTTATAATAACTTTGGGTAAAACACGTGAACACATTCATTCCTCGTGAGTATAAATAGTAAAACCTGTTTTCTACAGGGAAAAACGATCCAGACCTGGTATGTATAAATTTGTAAAATGATTGCTGTCAGATAATTACGGTGGTATGTTTAGGACATGCAATTATTTTTTTTAGGATTAAATTATCTTGAGCGATCAACATCTTATCTCGTGCGCACGACATCTTATCTTGAGCGATCAACATCTTATCTCGAGCGATCAACATATTATCTTGAGCGATCAATATATTATTTCGTGCGCACGACATCTTATCTTGAGCGATCAACATCTTATCTCAAGCGATCAACATATTATCTTGAGCGATCAACATATTATCTTGAGCGATCAACATCTTATCTTGAGCGATCAACATCTTATCTCGTGCGCACGACATCATATCTTGAGCGATCAACATATTATCTCGAGCGATCAACATCTTATTTCGTGCACACGACATCTTATCTTGAGCGATCAACATCTTATCTCGAGCGATCAACATATTATCTTGAGCGATCAACATCTTATCTTGAGCGATCAACATCTTATCTCGTGCGCACGACATCTTATCTTGAGCGATCAACATATTATTTTGAGCGATCAACATCTTATTTCGTGAGCACGACATCTTATCTTGAGCGATCAACATCTTTTCTCGAGCGTTCAACATATTATCTTGAGCGATCAACATATTATCTTGAGCGATCAACATCTTATCTCGAGCGATCAACATATTATCTTGAGCGATCAACATCTTATCTCGTGCGCACGACATCTTATCTTGAGCGATCCACATCTTATCTTGAGCTATCAACATATTATCTTGAGCGATCAACATCTTATTTCGAGCGATCAACATATTATCTTGAGCGATCAACATATTATCTTGAGCGATCAACATATTATCTCGAGCGATCAACATCTTTTCTCGGTCATCTTATCAATATCTGTTAAGGACCTTTGTGTGAATTCAGATCATTAGTAAAAACATACGGCTGTTCACATGTTTGCAGGGTTAGATATTTAAATACGGAAACTGATAAAAAAGGCAGCAAAAAATCAGTGATGATGCAAAGAAATAAATTTAAGTCCTTGACAAAAAAAAATAGTATGTAGGTTTCGCTATGGAAGCCCTGGAGGGACAATTGATTTCCGTACTTCCCACTTCTGACTTCTAACATTTGCACTTCTCACTTCTTGTCTTCCTACTTCTAACTTCCACACTTCTGACTTCTAACTTCCGCACTTCTGACTTCCAACTTCCCGACTTTCGACTTCTGATTTCCAACTTCCACACTTCTTACTTCTGACTTTTGACTTCTTACTTCTTTCTTCTAACATTCGCACTTTTGACTTCTAACTTCAGCACTTCTGACTTCCAGCTTCCTGACTTCATACTTCCAACTTCCACACTTCTTACTTCCGACTTCCAAAAAAGGAAAGTTGGCAGTCAGAAGTGCTGAAGTCAGGAAGTTAGAAGTCAGAAGTGTGGAAGTTAGAAGTCAGAAGTGCGTTAGTTAGAAGAGGGAAGTAAGAAGTCAAGAAGTCGGAAGTAAGAATTGTGGAAGTTGGAAATCAGAAGTCGAAAGGCAGGAAGTTAGAAGTCAAAAGTGCGGAAGTTAGAAGTCAGAAATTCGGGTTAGAAGAGGGAAGTAAGAAGTCAAAAAGTCGGAAGTAAGAAGTGTGGAAGTTGGAAATCAGAAGTCGAAAGTCTGGAAGTTAGAAGTGCGGAAGTTAGAAGTCAGAAGTGCGGAAGTTAGAAGAAGGAAGTAAGAAGTCAAGAAGTCGGAAGTAAGAAGTATGGAAGTTTGAAATCAGAAGTCGAAAGTCAGGAAGTTGGAAGTCAGAAGTGTGGAAGTTAGAAGTGAGAAGTGCGGAAGTTAGAAGTAGGAAGTAGGAAGTCAAGAAGTTGGAAGTGAGAAGTGCAAAAGTTAGAAGTCAGAAGTGGGAAGTACGGAAATCAATTGTCCCTCCAGGGCTTCCATACTTCGCCCATATATTAAACGATTTTCCTTGTTTTCCCTTAATTCATAAATGCAACTTTTCTGCGCGAATTTATCAGTCGAACTGAAATTTGTTGCTGTTCTAACATACAGTATGCATCATTGGTTATGTTCATTTGATTTTGAAGATAGGATGACCAATTATATGCATTGCTTTCCCAATTGATGTGATAAACATGTACATGTACTTGTGGGAAGTTTAAACAACAGCGGAATAGGCGGGACCCTAATTAACAACTTGTCCGTATGTTTTACTGATGACCTAAATGCACACACAAAGGGCCTTAATATATATAAATAAGATGTCGTGCGCTCGAGATAAGATGTTGATCGCACAAGAAAAGATGTTGATAGCTCAAGATAATATGTTGATCGCTCGAGATAAGATGTTGATCGCTCAAGATAATATGTTGATCGCTCAAGATAAGATGTTGATCGCTCAAGATAATATGTTGATCGCTCGAGATAAGATGTTGATCGCTCAAGATAATATGTTGATCGCTCGAGATAAGATGTTGATCGCTCAAGATAAGATGTCGTGCGCACGAAATAAGATGTTGATCGCTCGAGATAAGATGTTGATCGCTCGAGATAATATGTTGATCGCTCAAGATAATATGTTGATCGCTCGAGATAAGATGCTGATCGCTCAAGATAAGATGTTGATCGCTCAAGATAATATGTTGACCGCTCAAGATAATATGTTGATCGCTCGAGATAATATGTTGATCGCTCAAGATAAGATGTTGATCGCTCGAGATAAGATGTTGATCGCTCAAGATAAGATGTCGTGCGCACGAGATAAGATGTCGTGCGCACGAAATAAGATGTTGATCGCTCGAGATAAGATGTTGGTCGCTCAAGATAATATGTTGATCGCTCAAGATAATATGTTGATCGCTCAAAATAAGATATTGATCGCTCAAGATAATATGTTGATCGCTCAAGATAAGATGTTGATCGCTCAAGATAAAATGTTGATCGCTCAAGATAAGATGTTGATCGCTCAAGATAATATGTTGATCGCTCAAGATGATATGTTGATCCCTCGAGATAAGATGTCGTGCGCACGAGATAAGATGTTGATCGCTCAAGATAATATGTTGATCGCTCAAGATAAGATGTTGATCGCTCGAGATAAGATGTTGATCGCTCAAGATAATATGTTGATCGCTCGAGATAAGATGTTGATCGTTCAAGATAAGATGTTGTGCGCACGAGATAATATGTTGATCGCTCGAGATAAGATGTCGTGCGCACGAGATAAGATGTTGATCGCTCAAGATAAGATGTCGTGCGCACGAGATAATTTAATCTTAAAAAAAAATAACATATGTCCTAAACATACCACCGTAGATAATCATAAGTTTGAATAAAATTAATTTAATAATAACAGAACAGAACATATATTTTATTTATGACTTGTATGTACATACATTGTCATTAGATAAAGAAAATATAATACACATATATAGTCACGAATTTCTAATAAACAATAACGAAATTTTTGACATAGGTATCGTTCTAGATAAATCATTTTAGATAAATATGGTAACAGCTAATTCAGGGATAACTTATCACAAAAGCTCAAACCTGCATAATTTCATATCCGACTATTATGAGGATGAACTATTATACAATTTTTCTTTTCTTATTGTTAATGCTTCCTTAATATATCTGGCTATTCTGATAAGAATGGTCTTATTTTCTGATTTAAGCAATTCTATAAATTTAAACATTGACGGCCGGTTGAAGAAGTACTTTTTAATATATTGTTTTCTTATTTGTGAGTAACAAGGGCAAATCAATATGAAATGGTATTCGTCCTCGATATCACGTAAATTACAACAGTCACAGTAACGTTCATTTCTTGGTGTTCTGTTTCTACCATATCTACCTGTATGTATTTTAAGAGAATGGGCAGACAGTCTAATTCGTGATACAAAACTTCTTAAATTTTTTGGTAGTATGTCAAGGTAACTTTCATAAGAGAAATCATTTTTACATCGTGCATATAGTTCTAAAACGGTATTATTTTGTATTGAATTATGCCAGTCTTGCAAATAATTGTCAAAAACCCTCTGTTTAAATATTTTAGGAAATACATTACAGTCCACAGATTCAGGATTTGAAAAAACGTCTGCAAAACCATATATACTAAGTAACCTTTTAACATTAGCAGTCCAATTATTATAACCTTTGTTACAATCATTTAAACTTTGTTCATAAACCTTTTTCAAAATAATATTATCTGTGTACAATAATTTACACCAGTATTTTATAATCCTAACATATCTTACATTATATAAAGGATAACGCTGCAATTCACCATAAACACCTGTGCTACTGGTACTTGTTCTAACATTTAATATCCTTTTACAAAACTTCAAATGAATACGTTCAATTTCCTTCGACTTTGAATAACCCCAGACTTCGCAAGCATATCCTAGTATGGAACCAACAAAGGAATCAAATAGTTGACATTGTAGTTTTGGCTTTAAATTAAACTTTTTGCAGTTACACATTAATACATTCATTGCTTTAAGTGCTTTTCCGCTTAGGTGTTCCTGGTTCATTGCAAAATTACCAGTATAATTAAACACAGTACCTAAATAATTAAAGTTATCTACTATTTCTAATTGATTATTATCATAAGTCCACTTTTCATCAGCCATTGTTCTACCTCTTTTTCTAAAAACCATTACTTTTGTTTTTGTGTATTTACCTCCAGACCCCAACATTTACAGTAAGTACATAATAAATTCAAACTATTTTGTAGATCTTCGATAGATTTGCCAAGAATGGCCATGTCATCAGCAAATAATAATAATATTAATACAATATCATCTATAAGCAATCCTGATTCTACATTACTTTGTAAATATATTTCTAAATCTTCAACAAACAGTGAAAAAAGTATCGGCGAAATTACCTCCCCTTGTCGTAAACCAACAGCATAATTGAAAAAATCAGAATATGTATTACAACATTTGACGCAAGATTTTACCTTTTCATACATGTCTTTTACGATTCTTAAAATTTTTCCTTGTATTCCACTTTTGTACATTTTTAGCCACAACGAATTTCTACTTATGCTGTCAAAACAAGACTTTAGGTCGATAAAAAGCCACATATAGACGTCTGTTATTACTTAAATAATTCTGTATGATAGAGTGAAGAATAAAAATGGCATCTACAGTTGACCTATTTTTTCTAAATCCAAACTGAGCATCAGAAATTATATTATTTGTTTCACAGAATTCTACAATACGCTTATTTAATATTGTTGTAAATAGTTTAGAAAGACAGCTTACAAGAGTAATACCTCTGTAATTCTGAACCACCCGAGGGTCTCCCTTTTTTATGCACAGGCACAATTACCCCTTCGGTCCATTTGTCTGGGAAATAACCCGAGTCTAAAATTGCATTGAATATATCACATAAATGACAACCTATAATATCAATACTTTCAGAAAAATATTCGTTCAATAAAAAATCAGATCCTGTTGCTTTACCATGTTTTAATGTTTTGGTTGCAAGTATAATCTCATCGACTGTAATAGGTACGTTTAATTCTTCAAAAGGAGATTCACAATTATTAAAATCGTGATTATTACAGAACCTCTCTGATTCATCGTTATTACATGTAAACACATTATTGCTTAAGTCCGAGAAGTATTTATAAAAATCATCAACTGATATACTATCACTATTTTTGTTGTTCTTCTTATTATTCTTAAAATAACTCCAAAACTGTCTAGGCCTACAAAATCTTAGTTTTTCTATTTCAGACATTTTCTTTTGTAAAAACCTATGTTTCTTTTTACGCACAAGTTGCTTGTACTCTTGTTTACATGTACAAAAATATCGTCTGCTGATATCATTTTTACAAATATTAAAAGCGCGTAAGCATCCAAATATTTATTTCTAGATATTTTACATTCTAAATCAAACCAGTCTGCTTTACTAGAACCAGTACTATCTGCAAATGCAACATGTTTTTTATGTTTGAACTCTTTGAAAACAATGGGTCAGCAACATCTCTTATTAATACTGTAAATTCATTCAATACTGTGTTCACGGCCGAGCGACTTGACCTATCTATATCGTTCGTAAGCCTATTAAGGTCAGATAATTTGGCAATCAAGCCAGAACGAAAACGATGTCTGAGCTCATTTTTCCATGTAAAATTAATTTTCGTCTTTTCATTCAAAAAAGGTGTGGTATTTTTACACTTCAATGTAAAAGTAATAGACGAGTGATCACTCCACTCGTTAATAGAATTTACAGTAAATTTCTCTATACTAGAAAAATTACACTCTTCTGTTAATAGATAATCTATCACAGACGCTCCTTGCTGTGACACAAAAGTATATGATCCGGTATTAAAATCATTACTCAATCTACCGTTAACTATGCGTAGGTTAAATGATTTACAAAGGTCATTAACCTCAGACCAAATCCATTATATGACGTATCTAGTGAGGCCCGGTCAATGGGTTATCGGGAACATAGTCTGGATCGTCTGTGACATTATTTACGCTATCAAAATTAACAAAATCTCTCTTTTGACCGACTCTGCTATTGAAGTCCCCTACCAGATATACTGAACCTAAATTTTAAAAAAAACTAACATCATTTTCAATACATTCAAATAAGTCAACATTAACCGTGTTATAAACAGGGGAATCCTCTCCCCAGAGATAAACACCACAAACAAAGACATCTCTCTCAAAATTGAAAAATGTTTTCTTCAGTTTAATCCAAATCAGCGTATCATGGCGGTTCTTAACCACCTCAATGCCATCAGAAATAGTATCTCTGTAATAAAGTGCTACACCTCCACTAGGTCGTCTTGCTCTACGGTGTTGAAATTTCCTAAAGAAATTGTGTCCTATATATCCAGCCAGTTCAAGGTTACTATTTCTGGATGACCAGGTTTCATAAAGAAAAATAATGTCATGCTGTGAGAGAATGTCAACAAAATCAGAATTTTCTCTTTTGTCACTACTCAAACCATTTACGTTCCATGATAAAATACTGAGCTCACCCCCTGCGTAATCCTAGTCCTCAACTTGCTTTCCGTCAATAAACAGTTTGTCATACACTATCCACGCTTGTTTGCCATCCCTTCTCGCCGCCTTCATTTTTGGCACCAGCTGCCTACGTTTCTCGACAATTTCCTTTGGGAACTGCTCGTATACCTGATGTCGGTACCAGATAGCGATTTCCACTGTTTTCTAACATATTCCTTTCCTTGTATAATGTAAACTTTGCAACTATGTTACGACAACGCAGGTCTCCACGCTTTGGACCAATTCGATGTACTCTATCAAACTGAATTTGAGTCACAAGATCTTGGGCGATTTTCATTTTTTCAACCAGAAATCCTTTCAAAACTTTTTCGCAGTCCTCCGTAGTTCCCGTAGGGGCCTCAGGAATATTTGTAAATACGAGATTATTTCTCATTGACTGCGACTGCAAATATGTGACCTCATTTTGAAGATTATCTTTCTGTCTTTCAAGGATGTTACTTTACTGTTTGTCTGGGCTAATATAAAATCGACATTTTCAGACTTTTCTTCAACTGCATTTAACCTGCCACTGTTTTTCTTGTCTATATCATGCAAGTAATTCCAGATTTTTTTCAATTCACAGTCAAATTCACCAACCTTTTTCTCTAGTTTCTCCACAGCTTCCAGCCTCTGGTCCATGTTTGAAATTCGAGCTTCAATACGCTTCAAGTAATTAATGATATCCGCATTTGTAGGATCATCATTTCTAACGTCGCCTGAAACAGGCTCTATATTACCATTATTTGACGCCATTCTGTCCGTACTGTCCGAATTATGACACTCAATAGGTTTCTTAGTTTCTACCTGGTTTGCAGTTTCATCACTAAAGACATCTGTTAAGTTCAATACTGAAATATCTGTGTCATGTAATTCATTGTCAAATAAAATAGTGTTAGTTTGACTCAAAAGCTCACTTACAACTACTGATTCTGTCGAACTTGTAAACTTTCCCGCTTTTTTAGCTTTTCCATTGTCCCCACCTTCACTGCTTTTTTTCCTTTTTTCACTCCTAATTCGCTGTTTTTTCCCCATCAAAATTGAAAACACAATAACACAATAACTTCATATCCTTTTTCTATTCCTAGTATTTATTTTTATGTCAAATTATCCTATAATATCCACTAATATTGTTTTTTCTTTTTCTCGATTCAAAATAAACGTCTACCTGTGTTAATCACGTGACTAAACTTAATAATAACAGAGATATAGTGAACATAAATTATATCAACGCTTTACAAAAATTACAATTTAAAATATATGAAAATATATGAAGAGCGGTGGTGGTTGTGGGGAGATGGGGTGGTAGACCTATGTTATGTCTGAATTAAGTCCATGTGGTAATAACAGACATAGAGAGATCGTGCATTTGTTCCAAAAAATATCGGAAGTTATTTGAGTATTGATGTTGGACAACCGTTTTAAGTTTAATATAATCAATTTCGTAATTACAAAAATAAAGTGAAAGTTCATCGAAACTTTACTTTAAATTCAAAGTAAAAATAATTCACGAAATATTGATGGGAGAGTTTTTACCCTTGTATCATATAAGGTTTGCGATGGTGAGGAACAACGTGATGTTTGAATCAAATAAATAAAGTAATAACTGAGATAAACTGAAAGTGTATCAAAACTTTAACAAAGCTGTGTACGCGGACACGACGCAAGGACCGATGATTGGGTGAGTAGGATAGTTCTTTAATACCTTTCATTTCATATTTTGTTGAAACATATATTTTTACAGGCGAGGTAAAAAGTTATCAATACATACCAATATTATATAATTTGATTTTTTACTTGTATGCTATACTGTTAATAAGAAAATGTTCCCGCAGAATTTTAACATATCTTGTTTGCAGTTGCCAAACGCTAGATGCAAAATGTTATTTATTTGGTGATTGTCAATCGTGAATGCCGAGCGGTAATTGTCAAACGGTCCATGAGGACTACCCATGGCGGTTGTTGTCATCTAGAAGTTGGATGTATTACACTAAATGTCAAAATATGCAGTCCTTGATATCTACTATTAAATGGAATTTGATATATATAATCGAAAAATTCCGCCAGTCTACAATATTTCGTTTAAACAAGTGAACGTTCCGCGACAGTACTTTCAGGCGGTGGGGATCGGGGCTGGGGGCGGAGGGGGTTGGGTGGATAGGTGGCCCCCTTGTGTTCCATATCAGTTTTACCTGGTTTATATTCTACAATATCAATTTAGAGTTTTCACTTGCACGGCTTTGACGTATTTTTTTTTATTTTTCGATGACCTAATATCGTAGTATCGTTGCCTCTTGTACAGACCGCGGCAGTTGTGCTCCTACAACCCGCTCATCTCCATTTCGGTCATTAGCCAGGTCGATTGATACGGCACGATCCCGGTCCCGCTGTTACATAAACCGGAATATGACAGGTATTTGACGTCTCTTAGTACCATTACGCTTGCCATCCTTTTCATAGGTGACTGTTTCTGTATCTTAAATATGGTTTCAAGTATGTTTTCGATTTTACCAGTTCTTGACAGTTTTTTTTGACTTTTCGGCCTCTGGGATAATGTAGGACTGCAATTTATTTTGCAGCTCTTTATTTCGAGAGAAGTAATCTGGTCTTCTGTTTTTTGTTTTTGGTGTTGTAGAATTTTAAACTGTTTCTCTAGGTACTGGCCTTTTTTGTATATTTGGGTTAGCTTTTTGCCTCCTCTTTTTCTCATTAAAAGAAAGAGCAGAAATTGTTGGTATCCCTACGAAAGACCCGTGGTGACATTTCAACTTCATTATTTCACGATTTCTGCTTCCTGATTTCACGATTTCCACTTCATGAATTCACGAATTCACTATTTCTGCTTCCTGAATTCACGATTTCCACTTCATGAATTCACGATTTCACGATTTCCACTTCATGAATTCACGATTTCACAATTTCCACTTCATGAATTCACGATTTCACGAAAAAACTTCACGATTTCATGATTTCTTGATTTCACGATTTCCACTTCATGAATTCACGATTTCACTATTTCTGCTTCCTGAATTCACGATTTCCACTTCATGAATTCACGATTTCACGATTTCCACTTCATGAATTCACTATTTCCACTTCACGAATTCACGATTTCACAATGGTGAAATCGTGAATTCATGAAGTTGAAATTGTGAAATCGTGAATTCGTGAAGTGGAAATAGTGAATTCATGAAGTTGAAATTGTGAAATCGTGAATTCGTGAAGTGGAAATCGTGAATTCGTGAAGTGGAAATCGTGAAATCGTGAATTCGTGAAGTGGAAATAGTGAAATCGTGAATTTATGAAGTTGAAATCGTGAAATCGTGAATTCGTGAAGTGGAAATCGTGAATTCGTGAAGTGGAAATCGTGAATTCAGGAAGCAGAAATCGTGAAATCGTGAATTCATGAAGTGGAAATCGTGAAATCAAGAAATCGTGAAGTTTTTTTCGTGAAATCGTGAATTCGTGAATTCATGAAGTGGAAATCGTGAAATCGTGAATTCAAGAAGTGGAAATCGTGAATTCAGGAAGCAGAAATCGTGAAATCGTGAATTCATGAAGTGGAAATCGTGAAATCAAGAAATAGTGAAATCAAGAAATCGTGAAGTTTTTTCGTGAAATCGTGGATTCGTGAGTTCATGAAGTGGAAATCATGAAATCGTGAATTCATGAAGTTGAAATCGTGAAATCAGGAAGCAGAAATCGTGAAATAATGAAGTTGAAATGTCACCACGGGTCTTTCGTATATCCCTAACTCGTGCGTTCATGTTTTTTAAACGTACATTCAATGTCTGTTTTTTCAAGTTTATTGAATTCACAGCTCTTTCCATTTTCACAACAATGTGTTATTTATGTTTTTAATGTACATGCAACTATGTATCCACGACGATGGCGATTGTGATGTTATACCAAATACCGACGCCGACGACAGACTGGACAAGCTGAACAAAATCAATGAGTCGAGCCCCCCATCAATCCCGGGCATTTTATAACAAGTGGTCTGATTCCTCTAAAATTGTGTATGTTTTTTTTTTTTACATATTATGGACATTGCTTTGTGTGTTGGTTGTGTTACTTTCTTCCCCCTTTTGTGTCCCCGTCCACCCATTCCCAGGTTTTACTTAACCACGCTACTTTTCACCTCTGTTTATCCCATCCCGATTGTTTAAATATCTTTCAAAAACTTAAAATGTATTCGTTGCTAAATATTTGAAGCAAACCGTCTATTATATTTTTCCACTACATTTTTTTTGTGACTGGCTAACTTTGCGATGTGCGGATCTGGCGTAACTCGTTGATACGAATCAGGGGTTTTCGTCTACGTGGAACCTCTTCTCTCGTCTCTACGGATATGAAACTCAAAAGGGATGTAAAATTCTTTTCCATGCGAGAAGGTCACTCAGATGGCTTACAAAAGGGTAAAGGTTCCATTCAAATGTTCGCTTGTGCAACATAATTCCCATGTCTGGGTCTTCCTCTATCATTATCGCTATATTACCGTTTTCATTTTCCCTCTGCATTCTGTAAGTAATTTCTTTTTTTTATTAGTTTTTATACATCATGATCTCTGACCCATCGCTGCGTTAAGACTGATTAAAATCTTACAAGGTTTTGTGCCGGTTTCGTATGCAACAGCCATATAATTCGCTTTGTACGATAGCAGTAATTTTCAATTAGAAAAGATGCCAAAATGATTATTTCATTTCGAATTTTAAACACTTTGCTTTTGCTGATAATCTAAACAATAAAAACCCTGTTCGGATTTTCATGTTTTGAATATTATACATGATTTGACGTTACCTCTCAATGTCACCCCAAAAATACTAAATATTTACTTAATTTGTTTCCGATAATTTCTATCGTTTTTTTTTAAATGTTAAATTGAACAAATATACTCCTATAGTTGTTCTATAGCTGAACTTTATTTGATTGTTTAGAAATGAGAGAAGGTAAGTGTATGTTTATATTGTTTAACTGGGCAGAGAATCCTATCAATTCCACTTAAGCATTATTATTTTGAAATACACTCGACCACGTGCTGCAGACGACCTGTGAACAGAACCCATCTGGCTATAATGAGATCTGATTCATTTCAGACAGATTTAAACATTTTCACTGCATTTGTACATGTGAAAAAGACCATCTTCGAATGAGGTATTGCAATGTTTGTCGTTCTAATTTGACTGTCCTAAAAATGTGAAGTCATATCAAGTTTACTTTATTTATCCTAATAATGACTTTTACACAGTCTATACCTTTATGAGACTTTAACGGTTGTTGAATGCTATATAGACGATAACATATATAGACTGAGCATCGGAAAGCTGAGGCAGAGACACAGTGTTTGGTAATGTACTAAAACAGTATTAGAGTCCCGGCTTATAGACGAGGTTCAACGTAATAGGCGAAGTACAGCCATGAGTTATGCCTAGATATGATAGTTGACTGCATATAGGCACTGAGCATCCGGGAGTCAGGGCAAACATATTGACTTAAAGAAGACTTAGGCTGAACATCTATGCAATATTACTCGTATGTTGTTGATTCAAAGACATTGCCTGACGGCAACTTCAACAAAAGGACCAGTCAAGTATAGTATCTCCAGCCTATATGAGTTTGAACTGAACTTATCATCGATTGAAGGTTCTTAGTTTGAAACATTGAGTGATTTGCCTGATCCCTGAAATTATCTAGCTCATAATTAAAATCATTTACGTATTATTGGTACACAATAGCAAGAGAAAAAAATTATATGTGAGATATTTGGTCTCACCAGCTATACGTTTTAAATAAGGACATTCTATATCGTTTGTCAACTAGTCCTTAGCGATTGGACCCATTTCATTGTTCAAGATACTAAAGGCATAGGCAAACACCTAGGTCATATATGATATAACTCATATCCTGACATTTGCAAAACACTAACCAGAATTTCCTAAGTCCAAAAGGTGGCATTAGTTGCCCAAAACACATGTCACAGTTATAGGACTTGATCCTATGAGGTTGGTTATTGACATAGAAAACGAAAAAATAAGTTTCAAAGCCATAATTATGCTCTTGCATGCAAAACAGGGTTGACGGGTATTCCCCAGGGACGGGAATTTCTACCTGTATTTACCGGGAATTTCCGTTCTGGGAAATATTCCTAAAAAGCAAAAAAATGGAAATACTGGAAAATAATGGGAAATACTGCAGTAATGACTCCAAGTTCAAAAGAAAATGCTGTTTGATGTGAAAAATATCAAACTAATATCTAAACTGGCCCATTCTTCCAATCACATCGCGTGTTACAACGCAGGTACTGCAAACTCCAAGATGGCTTTCAACAACCTAAAATACCGTGAAAGAGAACTATTTTGCTAGTCATTCGTTATATACTGGGATCATTTTTTGTCAGTCTGTTATCATTTTGCTTGAAATGAACCTCTACCACCAAAATTTAAGTCAGCCTGATTTGTTAAGAAATTATTTCCTCTGCTGGGATTCAGGCAGTGTCAAAACATTTGTATATCCCACTGTGTTTGGTCTTAGTGGTCAAGTGGTTGATCACTTACCCTCACCTCCGTGGGTTCGAGTTTCACTAAGGGCACAAAGTTGATCATGTGTCAAAGCCATCTAACTGCGTTTCAAAAGGTACGTGGTTCCACGCAGTTTTGTGTACTGTGTTAGTCACACTGAAAGATTTTGATTTCTGTGTTATTTCTAAAGACATGTTCACTTCAGGTATAATTGCATCCGCCTCTTCAAGGGTCCAAGCTGAGAAAAAATTCGCTGGCTCCATTCAAAATCTACCCGTCTCTGAAAAAGTCAACATTAAAAAAAAAATTCGCTCGCTTGTTCCCTTTCTTCCGAAGGATACCAATTCATTGAATTTGCTTGTTTTCAATCATTTACCAAAAATTTTCTCGTTCCCAGCTACAGCAATAATCAATGACTGCATTTTATACTAAACTACTATTTCTTCTCTCTTTCAGAATAACGACAGACAGTCAATCCTGAACTATGATGGCCATGCATGAGGGTTAGAAAGTAAAATAATATCCCAAGTTTCTCAACCCGCCCAGGAGTGCTTAACAACTTGTATAAAAAATGCGCAACCTTAAAAGACAGACACAGAAGAACAAAGAAGATAAAAGCAGTTGACATGTGTTTATAGTGTCATAAATGTTTAGAATTTTTGAATGTTAGCATTTCAGACAGGACTGAAGTCAGATATTTCATATGTCAACGTTGTTTTGTATGTTAGAACGAGTGGAAATTCTAAAAATTGTACAGACTTTTTTAATCAAATTTTGAAAGGTATGAATCTTGAAAATATAAGCTTTAAATGACCGAAGGTTCCATCCCTTGCCCCCAAAAGCATTCTTCATCTGGACATTATTGGAGACATTTGACTGGTGTGCCCAACCTCTGCTTGTTTTCATCCTGTATTGATTAATGAAAACTGTAAGAAGATCCGTTGGAAGCATAGAATGCAACCATAATTATGGCAAGTAAAATAATAGCAGTTTCAGTTTTACTGAGTATGCACATGAGAGGTAATGCAATATGTAACACCCATCATTCCCCCTAGCACCGGCTCTAGCAAAATTCTGTTACAGATATAAGATGGATTCCGTGGTCAAAAAGGACCAGAAAATATATAAATATAGCAACACTGAATCAATTTATTTATTTATTTATTTGAGCATTACGGTGCACCAACACAATATAGATTATATGGCGCCAAACAGGACTATAAATTTTGGTTTCACATCTCATTTACATCGAAATAAAAACATGAGGTATGGAATCAAAATTTGCATACCTGCTGGAATCACAGAGTTACAGCAAAACCAAGTGTCAAGACCCTATTAGTCGCCTCTTACGATCATGCAAGAGTAAGGCAGTGGTTCTAATTCTTTTCATACACAGATTGTCCCAGAACAACATGGGGCACACTGAATCAAAGTATCCGGAGACATTTGACGACCGCCACACGGCACTTAAAATGTCGACTTTTGTGAAAGACCTAAGCTTATTTCATAGACAGATCTGCAAAATATATTACCCTTGTGAGTATTTGAATGGAACTCCTTGTGCGAGAAACAGAGTACCATATGTAACGATATATCTTATTACAAATAAAGTATTGAAAACCAGTCTTCCAGTTTTACTCTCTGTCTATCCATATTTTAGCTTCAGAATTTTTTTTTTTATAAAAAAGAAGAAGAACTGTAAACAGGATCATTCATTGAGTAATGGTCATAACGTGGATAAAATAAGTTTTAAACATCAAGCATTTAATGTCCCTTATTTAAATTCAGCTTAGTTGTTTATTTATATTAAGGTTTCATCTATTAAAGCGGTATTTTATAAAAAAAACAAACTTTCCTAATAGTAAAATGCAGATTCGGCAAATGCTGAAAGGGTTGGCAACTATAGAATATCAGATCATAAAATAAGCCATACTGATAATCCTTACGAGTAAGGCTATGTGAAAGAGAGTATCCATTCCGAAAACTGAGGTTATTTGATAGTAATAAATAATTGGAGATATCTGCAGGTCTTTTGACTATTTTTGTTGGATAATGTTTATATTACACCCCTATACCCCCTAACCCTTTATTTTCTATTGCTGTTGTAGAATCTTATGTTTTACATTTTTGAAAAAGATAATTGAATTTTAAGACAATTCAAATGATATTGATTGAAATGACATCTATGAATCTTTAAAACTTTCACAAATTTGTACAAAGAAATGACAAATGATAAGATCTATAAAAAGATCCTTTCGAAGCATAGAATGCAACTGAGAAAAGTAAGAGCAGACTCGGTTTGATTAAATCAATTCATGAGATGTAATGAACTACTTTATTTTTTTTAATTACCTCCCCTTTTGATTTCTTACATGCCTTCACCTTTCAGCTCCAAGTATAAAAAAAAATCGCTAACAGATGTTGAAATGTGCCATAAGACTAACTAAACTTCTTAATGACTATGTAAAATAGATAAATGTCATAAGTTTTAAATCAACCTTATGGAAACTGTATAAAATTACCTGTTTGGAAATAATTTGTTCAGAATTGTGGTGTTATATTCATATTGACATGCTGCAGACCCACACATTCACACACCTTCTTCACCAAAATTGTCAAGTATTAGGTATGCCGATGAAATGCACAGAAGATAACGATATAGGGTCGATATTTGGTAAACATGTCTAAACAAGACAATGATAAAAGTGTTCTCCTTGAAACTCCTATTTTTGCTCGTTACAAATATAACTTAGGAGCTGGTTTATCATTGCTTTCACAACCTTTGGGGCAGGATGTAAGCGTGACACTCCTATAGCAATTGTTGCATCCTTATTGTCTAATACAATTACTTTTTGATATAGTCCTTTAAACACATTTCGCATAATATCTGTGTAAATAATGCCAATATAACTGGGCTGTACTATCTTCCATTTCTTATGACGTATTTCACGAAAGGTGTGAGGTAACTTTATAAACACCCGTACGTTATAAACTTTTTCAAAAATAGTTTCTATCATTTTTCTAATTTCTACGATATGAACTGCAAAATATTTAAGTGGGTACATTTGTATATGTGCATATAAATTGACTATTAAGATAACATCACTACCTTTTTTAACATTGCTGACTGTGTCACCAAACGTGTTTGAAAAAAAGGGAATAGGATTTTTAACCTGAAAAGGTGAGACGGGAATATTATGTGGCATCCAGTTCAATGTTATATTGTATTTACTGCAAAAGCATGTCGTTGTTCTTCTCCATGTATGTTTATCGTTTTGTACAATCTTACAGCTGAATGTCAACTTAGACAGCAAATAATTATGCCATTGAAGTAGTGTTGAGTCTCCCCAAAAGTAGATAGTTTTATCACCTAGGCATTTTCCATCGATACCAGAAAGACCTGTAATATAAAAATAAGAACATTTTTCTAAAATGCGCAATTACTGAATGAATTGCAGGTAAACTGCCAAATATTTTGTCCAAGGTCTGAAGGATCGAGGACTAATATTTTACTAACGACGGGCAAGCAATAATTGCATTGCATCAGAAATAAATGTTAAAGCTCTTTTCCCTGTACGCGTCTTTTGATAACGGCTTATGGAGAGATTTGGAACGTGACGTTCGCTGTTGAATATTCATCGCTTACCCCTAGACTTACAAAGTCTGTTGAGATCAAATAGTCTGTAATAATATTAATTTCTTCACACTGACACTAAATTATTTTCTCAGAAAAACATTTTCTCTCTAGGCTCATCTTAGAGACAGAGGCAAGAGATATTGTTTTTTAGAAAGCGGTATCAGAGATGATTGATTTTATGGCCAGGTGCTATTCATTCAATGACTCTAACGACTGATGCCAGTCTACGCTTACCCCCTACAACCCCACTATTTTCTAATCCATAGACATTAGTACATCTTAGATATAATACTAGAATGTGTCTGTAGGACACAGGGTGTGCCCCCCACTGGTTAATTTGTCACAAATAAGGGGCAATAATTCAAATGTTTGTAGTCTCAGTTTGAGGGTATAGCCTCAACAAACATTTTATGAAAAGGATTCATTATTCTAGGCCATATACTTTTTGAGCTATGTGCATCACAAACAAAGAATCCACTATTTTGGCTATTTCAAGGGCCATAACTCTGTAATAAGAGCTAAGATTCTTAAGAAGAATGCCAAGTGTGCAAGGTCACATTATGATAAAGACTCCAGCAAGGTTTTCTGAATTTACATCAAATACTTTTTGAGCTAGGCACATAATTAGGTAAAAAAGTGCATATTTTTGCTATTTCAGGGGCCATAACTTTAAAAATAGGGGGTGGAGCCAGCCAAAAAATTAGAGGTGTGCAAGTTTATATCATGATTAAGACTCATGCAAGGTTTCAACCATTTATATTAAATACTTTTTGAGCTAGGTGCGTCACAAAGTGAAAATGTACATTTTTGACTATTTCAGGGGCAATAACTCTAAAAATAGGGGGCGGACCCAAATGAAAAATAGGAGGTGCACAAATTCATATCATGATTAAGACTCATGCAAGGTTTCATGAATTTATATCAAATACTTTTTGAGCTAGGTGCGTCACAAGGTGAAAATGTGCATTTTGACTATTTCAGGGGCCATAACTCTGAAAATAGGGGGCGGAGCCAGACGAAAAATAGGAGGTGCCCAAGTTCATATCATGATTAAGACTCATGCAAGATTTCATGAATCTATATCAAATACTTTTGAGCTAGGCATGTCACAAGGTGAAAATGTGCATTTTTGACTATTTCAGGGGCCATAACTCTGAAAATAGGGGGCGGAGCCAGATGAAAAATAGGAGGTGCACATGTTCATATCATGATTAAGACTCATGCAAGGTTTCATGAATCTATATCAAATACTTTTTGAGCTAGGCGTGTCACAAGGTAAAAATGTGCATTTTTGACTATTTCAGGGGCCATAACTCTGAAAATAGGGGGCGGACCCAAATGAAAAATAGGAGGTGCGCAAGTTCATATCATGATTAAGACTCATGCAAGGTTTCATTAATCTATATTAAATACTTTTTGAGCTAGGCGTGTCACAAGGTAAAAATGTGCATTTTTGACTATTTCAGGGGCCATAACTCTGAAAATAGGGGGCGGAGCCAGACGAAAAATAGGAGGTGCGCAAGTTCATATCATGATAAAGACTCATGCAAGGTTTCATCAATTTATATCAAATACTTTTCGAGCTAGGCGCATCACGAACTTCGGACGGACGGACGGACGGACGCACAGACGGACGGACGCACGGACAAGACCAAATCTATATGCCCCCACCACTCATGGGGGGCACAATAAAAGTACTTGTTATTGGATTTTCGAAGCAACCCGTGTGCTATATCTGTCCGATACAGTTTCTGTCTGTTACGGGCTTACTTTGCGAATAATAGCTCCGGTCATGTCTGTCGTGCTCTGTGCGTCCGGGAAATCTACCATTACCTTTTTTTTCAGCCCAGGAAACTTTCGTTGACTTTCGATTTATATAAGGAGTCATGCGATAGTGATTTGTATGGTTTGTCTTTCTGTGACACTGGTACACATGAGGTTTTAAAGGAAATATCGGTGGAACTGATTCAAGAAACCTTCTGAACGAATACTCGAATATTCGATAATCAAACGATCAAGAAAACAACTAGGAATCTATTTTTGTCATTTAAAAGCGACTCGCATATATTGACGATCTAATCATGTGACTGACAAACCGTTTTCGTCACTTGTTCAACTTCTGTAATATAATGAAGTAAATAATCACATTTGTAATCTGCCATCATCTGGATCAAGAGTTTTATTTCTTACAGGGAGGTTGGATGAGTAATACTATGAAATCATTAATATTCGTGGGGGCATAATTTTCGTGGATTTCGTGGCTGAGTCAGTCCACGAAATTCTATCCCAATGAACAAGTAAAATTCCATTCATTTCATGTTCAAAAGTTGAAATCCACGAATTAATATCCCCACGAACTTGCTGTTTTGACCAAAACCACGAAATTTCATGCCCACGAAATTTAATGATTTTACAGTAGTTGAACAAAATCTAAATCACGTTTAGTTTTCAACGCTTTTATTGTCAAAGAATGTTTATGAAGTATAGCAAAGTTATGTGTTTTGTTGTTTGTTTTTCTTCTCATTAAGACGACGAACGTATTATCATGTAAGTATTAAGATTTCATGATGACCCAGTTGTTTTCAAACGTTTAATATAAAGTATGAAACGTATGCATTGTTGAACAATGAGAAAAAGAGTAAGAAATAAAGACCTTTCAGACAGTATACATAACAAGAAGAACAAGAGCTGTCGGAGGACAGCAACGCTCGACTATTCAACAGCCTTGTCAATTGAATGAATATAAAAGTCGAAAAAGGGGCTTAATTTCGTACAAATGAGAAACAGGGTTATGGAACCTGCATAGTGTTTTATATCAGCTCATAGCAGTGGACAAGTGTGTGAAGTTTCAATCCATTTCCATTAGTGCATACTGAGATACCAGCTTACATCCAAAAAATTTAAACAAAACCTGCTAAGTCGAAAAAGGGGCATAATTTTGAAAAAAAGCAAAGCAGAGTTATGGGACATGCACAATGCAGGTCAGCTCATGACAGTGAACAAGTGTGTGATGTTTCAGTTCATTCTCATTAGTGAATACTAAGATACCAGCTTACATACAAAAACTTAACCAAAAACTTCTAAGTGACAAAAGGGGCATAATTTTGAAACAATGTAAAGTAGAGTTAAGGGACCTTCTTAGTGCATGTCAGATAATGACAGAGAACAAGTGTATGAAGTTTTAATCCATTCCTATTAGTGGGTACTGAGATACCAGCTTACACACAAAACCTTAACCAAAAATTTCTAAGTCGAAACAAGGCATAATTTTGTAAAAAAGCAAAATAGAGTTATGAAACATGTGCAGTGTAAGTCAGTTGATCACAGTGAATATGTTTGTGAAGTTTCAATCCATTCCCACAAGTGGTTACTGAGATACCAGCTTACATATAAAAAACTTAACCAAATCGGGACGCCGACGCAGACGCGGACGCCGACGTACGGGCGAGTCCAATAGCTCTACTATTCTTTGAATAGTCGAGCTAAAAATTACCTATATATTCCTATGTCTTTTATGTAGTCATCGATCGGATGATATGGATTGTAGGACAAAATCCCCTACGGACAAAACCCCCTTCTCTCATTTTTGCATAGGCGGACAAAACCCCCTTCATCGTTTTTACAAGGAGGACAAAATCCCCTTTGCCGAATTTTACAAGGAGGACAAAAACCCCTTCACGTTTTTTTACAAGGAGGACAAAACCCTCTTTGCTTTTTTTCACAAGGGGGGCAAAGAAAATACGAAGGGGGGTTTGTTCGCATTGTAACATTCAGTGAAGGGGGTTTTGTCCTATTTGTAAAAAAGATGAAGGGGGTTTTGTCCACCTATGCAAAAATGAGTAAAGGGGTTTTGTCCGCAGAGGATTTTGTCTGGATCCCGATGATATGATTTACGTTACGTTGTTTTACATTGGACGTTTGGGTATTTTCCTTTTCTCAAGTTTATCTTTCCTCTTTGGGGTTGTTTCGTTCTCTCGTTCTGGCACCCCCGTCAAAACGACATAACGAAGAATGCAACGCAACAGAACGAAGTAACGAGACTTATAAACGGCGCCCAAATAAACGTCGTCTTGGAACGACGGAACGAAACAACGCCAAATGTGAAAATATCGTTCTGGCGCGTTTCCGTAGAGCATGTGCAGTTTTGTCATGTTTCATAGGTTATATAGCAGTACTTCGGTCAAAAATGTCCTTCCGTAGTGTAGTCGAAAGAAGTTCCTAATAAATAGATCATAATGTTTCATTTTTTTGCGCGCGCGTTTGCGCGTAAACCGGGGAGGGAGCGTGCAAATGGGTATTATTTCATTTGTCGAGTGATTTTTACATAAAATAGGACACTTTTCATTCTAATATTCGGATGTTTTTGAATTGTTTACTTGAAAACGAAATGAGGGTCTTTATCCTGCGGACCGCTTTCTGAAATGCAGTAATATGAGGGTACACAAAGAGCTATAAAAAGTTCTTTGGGGTACCTGACTTCAGCTGACTTGCATTTCACAGCATACTAATAAACAAGAAGAATGATAGAATGATTAAGTTTATTAAGTTACAATTTCACAAATAAAAAATAATTCTAATCAGGGAAAGTATCATTAAATATACCTTTGCAATGCCGAAGTATCCAATTCCCTTTGTAAAAATAACCCGTAGGCTTCGATTTGTACCACAGTTGTGTTGTGTTGTAATCCATACAAGTAATATGTGGCTGTTCCACTGTGACTTGACTTTTTGCTGAGCGTGTTGGCAGTATTTTTATTAATACTTTCTTTGGTATTGTGTTATATGCTCTTTTAAAGATAAAAAAAACTTTACGAACTCGACTTTGCAGTTTGCAACAAATAATTAACAAAAACTAACAGTTATGCTAGTATCCGTTATCACTGATACTTGCATATTTCTATATAAATTGTATCAAAATAGACTAACAAACGATACTACGAATCGCAAAATAAAGTAAAAAGAAAAAAGGCATTGTTTAAAGAAATGATACAACTGTTTACTTTTTAACCCTTACCATGCTAAATTTCTAAAATGGACTGGTTCATCATTCAATTTTGGCAGTGCCACTGATTATTCAAACGGGTGTTCACTGAAAATATACTGACTGAATAGCGAACAGTGCACTCCATGATCAGACTGCATGGATGTGCATGCTTATCCTGGTCTGCACTGGTCGCAAAAGCAGAATTACTTGCCACCAGCAGGCTAAGGGTTAAAAGAACAAAAATAAAATATGTCAAATTGAACAGACGTCGAAAAATAATTAAATTAAAAACAAATGAAATATTTCTCTTGGTTAAGAATCTTGCTCACTACAGACAGCAAACATCAATCATAATAACAGGCCTTGACTGGAATGATGAACCAAATAATGGCAAGAACGCATTAGTAACATTGTTTCCTAAGAAAGGTAGATATGTTAAAATAAGGACGAAATACTGTAAAATCATATATTTTTGCTGGGTCAAAATTTCGCGAAATTGAAATTTTGAGTATGTTCGCGACGTCTAATATTCGCGAAATTGTAAAAATAGTAACCTAATTGAATAAGAACAATACTAATGTATTTACACGAGGATTATTTTTCGCGAAATATAGGGCCTTGAGAATATTGCGAAAATTAAACTCATGCGAAAAGTTTTGCTTTTACAGTAAAACATTCCTTACTTAACTTATTGAACAGAAATAAACCTATATAAATGAAGACCATAACCTTTGTGTTGTTTAGTTATACTGACTGAACATTGAAGAGTTATATTTCCCTAATGTAGCTAATGATTTTCTACGTTCTAATCGAATACTGTCATTTCAAACAAAATCTAAGATAAGGACATACTGATAACGCCGAATTTACATACATGTATATTTGCCATTGCTGGGCGAATATGCTTATACGTCAAATATACAATGACTCGTTATGTTAGACATATTATTAATCAAAATGAGATTTATTTTTAATAGTGATGTTCAAATTTGCTTTTCTCGAAGAAGCAGAAAATCGAGTTGATTATCTACATAATTCATTCCAAATACTTTAGCAATACGTATATATAATTACAATGTGTTATTTCTTTTATTCGTTGAGAAAACCACATACTAGTAATACCTGTATTCAAATAATGAAATAGTTTCAGAAATTTATAGAATTAATCAAGTTTTCGAATCATTTATGTTATTATCATAAATATTATTATAAATATTATTTTATATACACATACATGTCTTTTCATATCCCATTTGTTAAACGGGTTGAATAAAATAATAAAATGCGAGGCTTTGCCGAGCATTGTATCAATTCTATTCAACGAGTTTAATAAATTCAATGTGGAAAGTCACAAATGTAATATTCTTTTTATCACATGTTAGATTTTCCTGCACAAACATGAAAAATCTACTTTCTTTAACTATTATACAAACAAGTCAACCACACTAGTGTATTATCAAATTTATGTCATAGCTTTATTTCACTCCCTCGACGTCAAACATATATATATATATATATATATATATATATATATATATATATATATATATATATATATATATATATATATATATATATATATATATATATATATATATATATATATATATATAGGAACATTATGTATGTGAATGATCTATATACCTTTCGCTCAACTCCTTTTCGCATTTGCTGATGCCTTCCGTGAAGTTGTGCCAGGAACGTGAAATTGAAACCCAATGTTTACATGATAAATGTCGAACATGTGGTTTTCCACAAAACCATGGTAGTGTTTTATTCCAATATGAGAAGTTGCAAACGGCAGATTTTCCATATAGTCTTTCCAAAACTTGAAAATCTGGATTACACAGCGACGCTCCAGAAGAGTTTTTATTACGAAAATTTGCCCTTAGGTCAGAGAAATTCTGAAAATATAGCAGGAAAATTTGTCCCGTAACTAATATCATAATTTGGTATACCGATACTAATCATACACGACAATATTGCTATGTTGCAAAAATAGGCGAAAACTTATAAACGAAGATTGCAATTGGTTACGTACGAGTAATATGAAATAAGGCACTGCCTCAATCGGGAATCGATCAGACTTCAACTCATCCCTTTAACATTTAAAAAAAACTGTCTACTAGGGTGTTTAATAACAGGCAAATTGTTGAGAAGCACAATGACAGACTTAAGGTGATCACAACAGCTCACACTGTGCTCAGGTGAGCTAAAAATCATACAAACTTAAAAGTTACTAGATTGCAACTCACTGTTAACAAGACTTAACAGACACACATTAACAATCTATTTGCACCACGGCAGGTTAAGAGCTCAGTCTAGGGAGACATATTAGCCTTCTTGTGCAGGCTTGGTTTTTTCTATTTGTGTTAATTGTAATTCTGAAATTACTGGTAAAACAAATCCTAATTTTGCTTTTATATACACATCACAAAGACTTGCATTACACTTTATTTATTGAATAAACTGTTCACATGTTTACGTTTTATCTGTATACACATTTATAATGATCACAGATCACATAATTTGTTTTAACCATACATGAAATATAGCTGAACTGTGAATAACAACTTTTAATAACAGTACTGGATGCTTTTGTCAGGCTTTGAAATAAGTATTGTCAAAATAAAGAAAATGTGACTTGCTGTAATCTGTATTCTAAAATGTACAATTTCTCTTACAACAAGAACAAATAAACAAGAGGGCCATGATGGCCCTGTATCGCTCACCTGGCATATTGACATAAAGATCATCAAGATCAACATTCTGACCAAGTTACATTAAGATATGATCATAAATGTAGCCTCTAAAGAGTTAACTAGCTTTTCCTTTGATTTGACTTGGTGACCTAGTTTTTTGACCCCACATGACCCAGATTCAAACTTGACTGAAAGATCATCAAAATTGACATTCTGATTAAGTTTCATGAAGATGCAGTCATAAATGTGGCCTCTGGAGTGTTAACAAGCTGTTCCTTTGATTTGACCTAGCGACCTAGTCTTTAATCCCAGCTGACCTAGATTTAACTTGGCCTATAGTTCATCAAGATTAAAATTCTGACAAAGTTTCATTAAGATATGGTCATAAATGTGGCCACTACAGTGTTAACAAGCTTTTCCTTTGATTTGACCTAGTTACATGTACCTAGTTCTTGACCCTAGACGACCCAATATCAAACTTGTCTAATATTTTATTGAGGGTAACATTTTGACCAAGTTTCATTAAGATTGGGCCAAAATTGTAGAGTGTTAACAAGCTTTTCCCTTGATTTGACCTGGTGACCTAGTTTTTGACCCCACTTGACCCAGATTTGAATCTGATCTATGGATCATTAATATTAACATTCTGACCAAGTTTCATGAAGATATAGTCTTAAATGTGACCTCTACAGTGTTAACAAGCTTTTCCTTTGATTTGACTTGGTGGCCTAGTTTTTGATTCAAGATGACCCAACATCAAACGTGTCCAAGATTTTATTGAGGGTAACATTCTGACCAAGTTTCATAAAGATTAAGTCAAAATTGTGACCTCTAGAGTGTTAACAGTCAAATTGTTGACGACGGACGGACACAGGGCGATCACAAAAGCTCACCTTGAGCACTTTGTGCTCAGGTGAGCTAAATGCTCGAGTTGCCACAGAAGTGACGAATTATACCCCCACAATATGGCCTTATCAAAGAACTAAGCCAATAACAAAGCAGCATTTTCTTGAGCTATTACCTAATGACCTCAAATTCAATCTCCATAGTTTCATGATCCTCCGCCCAAGTGTTCTCAAGTTGTTGTATGGAAAAGGTTTAAATGTTCCGGGTCATCCTGACCTTTGGAATTCTAAATCAATACAGGTAATCTGCTGGTCAAGACCAACCTTTTACTAAGTTTTGTGTTTCTCATCCCAAGCATCCTGAAGTTATTGTCCAAAAACCATTTTAAAGAACCGTTACTTATTTTGTTGAATTTAACATCACACCGACACAGGATAGGTCATATGGCGACTTTCCAGTTTTAATGGTGGAGGAAGACCCCAGGTGCCCCTCTGTGCATCATTTTAAAGAACCGGGTCAGTGTGACCTTGACCTGTGACTTCAACATCATTAGGGGTCACCTGCTGGTCATAATCAACCTCCCTAACAATTTTCATGATCCTAGGCTCAAGCATTATCAAGTTATAATCTGAAAAACATTTCACAGTTTTGCCTTATTGTGACCTTGACCTACTGACCTCAAAGTAAAACTTGACCTGTATTTCATGATGTGACACCTGTGTACCAAACTTTATCATCCTAGGCTCAAGGTCTCAAGTTATCATTCGGAAACGATTCAACTGTTCAAAATCACTGTGACCTTGACCTTTGATCTATTGACCTCAAATTCAAACAACCTGTATTTTATCATGTTACACCTGTGTTACAAGAGCTATGATCCCAGGCCAAAGCGTTTGCAAGTTATCTTGACCTTAGACCTACTGACCCCAAAGTCCAACTTGACCTGTAACTATGTACCAAAAAATATTTAAATCGGTCAAGCTTTTCATGAGTTATCATCTGGAAGCCATGAAAAACTACTGACTGAAAGACAGACAAGCTTACTACATGGGGGTATAACAGAACATTCTCTTTAAAATCTCATGAAAAATATGAGAACTAGATGCCCACGGGCAATATGTCAAGCCTGCCAGCTGTCAAAAGGACTGGGAGTTGTGCATGACACTCCTTGTCTCATTGAGGAAAACATTTATGCCAAATTAAAGAGATTGCAAAAAGTTACAATATAAGTTATTTACAGTAACAACAAAGGAACGTAAAATTAAAAAAAAAATTTAAAAAAAATTCACACAAAAATCCGCACCAGCAGAGATAGGTCAAAATACACCAGTCCTGAAAATTGGATGTAACATGCATGTTGTACTACAGAAAAGTGGTCTTGATTTTTCCCTACGACCAGTAACAAGTTACAAATGTAAGCTATTTATAGTAACAACAAAGGGAAGTAATTCTAGGATCTTATGCATAACACTCCGTCGCATGATGATGAACAATTGTGCCGAGTTACATCAAAATCCCTCTATGCATCAAAAAGAAATGCTCCAGACAAAGTCATTCTTGTATCTGACTTTTGACCTCTAAGTGTGACCTTGACCTTAGACCTGGTTCTTCCGCATGACACTCCGTCTCATGGTGGTGAACATTTGTGCCAAGTTACATCAAAGTCCCTCCATGTGTGAAGAAGAAATGCTCCAGACAAAGTTGTCATTTTTGTATCCTTTGACCTCTAAGTGTGACCTTGACCTTAGACCTAGGGACCTGGTTCTTACACATGACACTCCATCTCATGATGGTGAACAATTGTGCCAAGTTACATCAAAATCCCTCCATGCATGAAGAAGAAATCCTCCGGACAAAGTCATTTTTGAATTTGACCTTTGACCTGTAAGTGTGATCTTGACCTTTGAGATAGGAACCTGGGGCTTGCGCATGACACTCCGTCTCACTGAGGTTAATTAACATTCATACCATATATAAACAAGATTGCTCCATGCATGTCCAAATTATGGTCCGGACAAACAAATCCGGACGCACGCACATACACCGAATAGACATTTGGACAACTATGTCTTCGCTTCCGCAAGCGGGCTCGACAATAACAAAACCAATGTGATAATCACATTATCTCTTAAAGTAACAGAGCTTAGTCAAACACTGCTGTTCTCAAAATATATTTAGTTTCTAAATAAATCCTGAATTCCTATCCTTAAAAGTTTTTTTTTTATTAAAGTTCCCTTGTTCTTCTGTCTTTTTATATTTTCTGGTGTTTCTTTCTTGCTTTTCAAGTATACTGGATTTGTTGACCTTCCATTTTGTAGCTGCCTGCTCTCAAGAAGTGAACCTGTAAAACAGAAATCAAATATTGAAAATTGATAAAAAGAGACCCCAACCAACTTTCATAAAGATCCCATGAAAAATGTGACCTATAGAGTGGTCACAAGCAAAAGTTTAACGACGCACGGACGGACGACGGATGCCGCGCTATCAGAAAAGCTCACCTTGTCACTTTGTGACAGGTGAGCTAAAAAATCAATATCTGAGAACCGCTTCCTGCAGTAACACTAAAATGTAAATAAAATTAAACCATTTGTTGATGTGATTTTTGGGAAATGTTACCTTGCATTTTGGGATGTTGGGGAAAAAATGCAATATTTTTGGACTGGGAAGTGGCCGAATATAGGCCTCTGTCATATAAGGATGAAAAGCCCTGCCGGCTAACAATTTCTGACAAGAAATCATTTTCAAAGTTTTTCTTTTCGGTGAGTTCTATATGGAATTAAATTCTTTGGGTAATTTTGATAGAGGACCACCCCATGATCATTTTGTGAAGTTTGGTGTAAATCTGCCCAGTGGTTCTGAAGAAGTTTTTTACAAATTGTTGGCACATGACGGACATCAACTCGTGTTGTCACCCTGTGACAGGTGATCGAGCTAATAATTGTTTAAATTTGCATACATATATCAAATTTTATGGTTTTGTCCAGAAATGCTTTATCATCAAGAAAATGAAATGGAGTCTTTACTAAGGTCTAAACAAGAAATATCTTTAAAAATGATGGTCGGCGAATTGTAATAAGGAAAATTTTTCATCTAACATTCATCTTTCATCTAACATTTTTCAAATTGCAAAACTAAACACCGCACTTTAACAATTTAAATGGTTCTCTTTTAATTTTTCGCAAAGGTTTCGTAGGGTTGCAATTTTGTTTCGTTTATCCTTAGACGAATAATTACAGCAGTAGTTTGATGAAGATTCATGAAGCGGTTCATGAGAAGAGGTCATTAAACGTGTTCATATTTTTAGCTAAATTGGTCCCTATCCCCATTTGTAACAAACTTACGATATTGTTACACATCGAGTTTGATAAAAATCCATTACATTTTAGTGGTTAATGCGAAGAAAGGCATAATCTACTTTTAGCTATAATGGTCCCTAATAGGGCCCAAGTTCCTATATAAATAAATTTGGAAGAGGACCTTATAATGATGCTCCAGACCAAGCTTTAAAGCTGCTTTTCACACTCTAATTAAATTTCGTTATAGAAAAAAATAATTCTACTTGTACGTGGTCTAATAATTCTGGTTTCAATAGTGAAACATTGATAAATATTAAATTCGGCGTACTATTAAAGATTTCAATGGTAAACTACTAAGTGTCGTCAACGACACTTAACAGTTACACTTTTTGGCCAACAGTAACAGAAACAGCAGTAACACCGTCTGCAAACACTATAACGTTTATTGGTCGACGGAGCTTAAAAATGTACGGCACAAATTCCTTTTTTTCAGGGAATATATAATACAATTCATCATACATCATTTTACAGATATTTAAAGATATTTACTGTCTTTCAAATTCATTTTGGTCCAGGTTTTTATCTCTAGTATGATTTAGGTATTTCATTCAATCTTCCACCTTATGTTTTCTATGAGAATGCCATTAGAAGTACTTTCCCAAAGATAGAACATTGCATGTTCAAGCATTTGAAAGACAATATAAATACCTTTAAAATGGTGTACAGTAAGTGGTGTCATATTCCCTGGCATAGTAATTGTTTGCTCTTTATCATGTTCACTAACGGTGTTTCTCCCTTGACAGCTATACATACAAAATTGATTAATACACCCTATTCATTCTCAAAGTATGCGCGTTGCCCTACATGCATTTAAAAGAAATCAACATCACGTTTAAATTCACGTATAATAAATTGTGTCACATTCCCTGACAGTTTGTCTTTAAGCCGTTGAATATACGCCAACGAACATTTACATTGCATATAAGACCGTATATTAGAATATTCGCCGTTAAGTACCGAATTTCTTTACCCAGAAGCCTTACTGTGCGTTAGGGCAGCCATTTTGTTACTGTTCGCCAGCTAAGTGTGCGCTCTTTTGATTAACATAGTCTACTTTCACATTCTAAAAATAGGTTTCGGTACCCCGAGGAAAATAAGCGATTACAAAGTAACAAAATGGAATTAAGATAAAATAATTGCTATTTGCAAAGTCTGAAACTATAAAGAAAATATAGACGAATGATAAGATTGCTTGCGATTCTATGGAAAGTACCTTTAAAACTGTGAACAGCGTCGTTTAGGATAAACGCTTTGTCTACATTTCACTCAGCGTAGCACAATCAACAGAGTGAAAGAAATTGACAGTCTCGTCCAATCAGGCAGAGTGTTGCATAAATCTTCCATTTTGATAAATTATCTATAATGCGTTATCAAGTAGTTTGATTTGCAAACTGAAGTCACGTGGTTTAGGTAACGAAAACGAATTTAGACGGCGTCGCCGAAAAAAAATTTGTTTCTGGTAACATGCTTTCTTTGGATTTTTTAAAATTATTTTTAGGGAGACTTTTTGGAAATTATTTTTGTGTCAAAAAAATGAATACAAATAGGGGGGTTATGCCTCTAGAGCATCAGTAAGTTGATTTATAAACTCACCGTCCATGTTTAAATTTATAAAAAGTGCAGTTTTTTGCAAATTTTGTCAAAAAGTTAAAAAAAATGTTCTCAAAGAAAAAGGCGGACGGACCGTCCTTTTAGGGTCGGGCCAAAAATTTATGGTAGGGTCAGGATACAGGAAACAGACATTTTTTTTTACCCCTAATGTTCCTTGGTATTTGATTTTTATGCATGACTCAATCGCAAAAATTGTTCACAAAATACTCCCGGTAATTTGTATACAGTGTATCATCCCTTTTGAATGATTGAAATGCTTCCCATGGTACACAGCTGCAACTATATAATAAAGAAAACAGAAAGATAGAAATACCTTATGAGCCGCAAGCAAGTGGTTTCAGTTGTCAACAAGCATTTGGAGCAGTACAACAATACTCTGTATAATAGACCAAGATGCCTGAAAATAGTGAAAGGTGAGCAAATTAAAAAAAAAATGGACAACCAGCTGTTTTAAAATTTCAAAGGTCTAAGAGCTAAATCCTTTTGCATTTTATCAATTTTATGCCAATAAGATGACCCCAATTATATCATTGGCATGGCGGGGGGAAAATTTGTTAAATAAAACTTTTTTAATGAAATAAAGAGTAGCAAATTTTGTAAAAATGTATAATGAAACGAAGTAAATGGGGTTTTAAAAATTTCGTTTTGAAAAAGAAAAGTCACTGTATGAGTAGGTTTGTTTACACAACTGACAGCCAGAACACCCAAACATTATAGCTGTCAAGGCTCCAAAAGGCCACGGTTTTGATCGGAGTTCGAGGAGGGAAGGTTTCCCTTGGAGGGTATTGAGGGCGATGATCCTTAAAACCCGGAACGCCTCACATAGAAAATTTAGACTTTTAACACACAATAGATCTGGTTTTGAATAGTCCCCCTCCATGTTTACTTTTTGTGATGTTTATTCATGCGGTAGAATAACATGTTGCACCGGTGAATGTAAAAGCTGTATTATACCGTTATAAAAACACTGTGTCAAACGTCACCTTGCATGTTTGATTCAAAAATTTTCTACGAAAAAAAAATTGATTGCTTATTTCTTTAACATGTGTGTGACCTTGAATAGTGGGCGTGTGAGCGTGATCTAAGGCCGAATGCGTGGGGCACAGGCGAAATGCGTGTGTCTTGACAGGTATGAACATTACTTTAACCAGTGAATTCCAGGTACCTTTTTGATGGGTGGTCTATGACCTTCACTTTGCTCGGTATCATGAAAAGGCAAAAACGACTGGTAAAGCAGCTAGAAGAATCTGTTCTGCCTTCTCAGTTTAGTATGAAAACAGGAGCCGACAAAATGCTACAATTGTTTATTGGTATCTGACGGTCAAGATTCATAAACGTAAAATTTTAAAAACGTATTTGAGTATGTGTGCAGGTACAAAATTCAGATTTCAACTAACCATGCTGGAAACCCCAGATAAAAAAATTTCCACCCTGACACCAATTTCCATCCCCGAACCTAAAGCTGAATTTTGAACAATAAAAAAACTGGTCTAGCTCATCCCCTCAAAATACTTCATATTGTTGGGACATGCTCGACGCGGATCTAGGAGAAACAGGAACTGAATGCTTCGGACCAAAAAAAGTAATGTGAGCAGCTTCAGTTTGCATTTGCAGAGCTCAAATTTAACTTTTTGACCAAGTATGAAAAATTTTAGCATGTAGCTTTTTTTTCTTTTTGTTTAAATCTGAAATTACTTGCAAATTTAGACTTTAAATTAAAGAATGTTAAAATTTTCCTAAAAAATCATGCTAGAACATCAATATTGTTTGCACGGTTTCCTTGGTGTACAATTTTGTGCGTTATAACTAAAAATGACTTCAAAGAAATTTCGGAACACACCCTTTGATGGCGTAACTTAACTACTGGCTGAAACTAGGCAAGGCAAATTTTCGTCCCTAATATCATAAATAGTGATTCAACTGTGTAATGTACGATTAGTAAGATAGCCTGCGTTCTAGATTTAATTTAAGATAGACCTCTACATTTCTTTATAATCAGTAATCCATTCGACAAAAATGGTAACCAAAAGATGTTGTGTTTCTGTTATCTCAAATGAAAGCGAAAATTTCAAACATTAACAAAAAACCGAACAATTTTGACTTTATTGTATTTACAAAATAAATTGTGTGAAATTTTTATCTTAACTTGCATTCCCTGAAATTGACTTGCATTTTGCGAGTCCAAAAATTTTAGCCCCGTGATTTTTGAAAGTAATTACATCTTTGCATGATTATGGTTCTGACTAATCTTAAACCTGCATTTATGGAACAGTTTGAATTCAATTCCTTCATAATTCTGACCAACTATCGAGCATGCTTCAGAACTCCAGATAAGGGGTGTATTTTTGTAATTACGAACTTGTTAGGGGATCAGATATGACTTTATTTTAAAATGCGGTGTATCAATACGATTTATTTTAAAAAGTGGTTGTATCAGTACGACATGTAAACAGTTTACATATTTCCCAAAAAAAGATCGAGCCGAATTGCATGTCTGCGCCAAGTTGCGCTTATCAACGCTATCTCGATGTTGACAATTTTTCACGGTGTCAAAAAGAGTGGGAATATACGAAACAAACACCCAAAAGCATAATGT
This sequence comes from Mercenaria mercenaria, assembly GCF_021730395.1. NCBI lineage: Eukaryota > Metazoa > Mollusca > Bivalvia > Venerida > Veneridae > Mercenaria > Mercenaria mercenaria. The sequence continues at coordinate 68,400,374 of NC_069375.1, forward strand.
AATGCATTAACACATTTAATTTTTTTGGGCTTCAAAAATTATGCGTCATAAAAAAACTGAAAAGGGGAAATAATTCTACCCAAAAAATGAAGGCAAAACCCAAATTATTTTTATTTTAATTTGGTGTCATATGAACAGATGAACCAAGTTTGAAAGAAATTCTTTATATTTTTCAAAAAATGTTAGTTTTTATGTCAAAAGCCCGATCGGGCAATGTTTCCAGCCTGTTTTAAAATTATATTTTTTTCTATAAGCCATCCCATTCCCTATAATGCTATATTTAGGCAGAGCACAGCTTATCGGCAAAATCATAAGCTCAACTTAATTACTGTGTATACATGCAGTGAGCCTTCAACTACTTCAACTATCTACTGCCGAACACTCGTCTAGCGATTATGACTGGCAGGCGCTGTCAGGAAACAGTGTTTAGTAAAAATGTTATGTGCAAAATTAAAAAGATAAGAGACCCAAAGTATACAGTTTAAAATCAGCGGATTATAGTATTTAGAGAGACTGCGAGTCCAGCCCGCTGACAAATGTCTGCAAATTGGGACTGGACTGGATATATATTGGTAAACTGTTCCATAGTCTGATAGTCCTGGGCATGGGCGTAGGAGCGAGTTTAACTTTGGGGGGGCCAAACCTTTTTGACCGGCGGTTTGGGGGGGGGGGCAGTTAGCGGCAAGGTATCCTCGGTGCATTATTCTTGACAAAGCCTTGTACAGGGATTAATTGGGCCATAGGCCCCTCAAATCTTTATGTTTTAGCAATCATTGAGTTATTCTGATGATACACATACGATTAGGCACTGAAAATGTCTTATCAGTATATTATGTATTGTTCTAATTAAGTGTGCCTTTTTTTAATTTTCTGTTTAAGCCCTGGACATACAATTTGTTAGCACTGCATTTGTTAATTGTGGTATAACGTTGTGGAAATATCATTTCCCTTGAATGGGGCAATGAAAAACAAAAAAATACATAATGTTTACATGCGTAAACAGGGGTTAATAGTTAGTCCTACATTGATTTTGCAGACACTCAAACCGGAATGTAGTGATTGCGCTCAATGGATATATTATTTTTATAAAATGTAAACAATTCTTGGCGTGGCGCGTACAGATTTCAGTATACGGAAAGAGACAAGTCAGAATAAAAGGGAAAGGCCAAAGCAAATCAGAATCAGGTTGAAAAGAATTATATGATGCTAAGTAAATGTTATATTAGACTGCAATTTATATCTCTTTTCCAAAATATTCGGGGGGCCAAACTATATTTTGGGCCCCCCTCTCCCAGTTTGGAGGGGCCTGGCCATGTGGCCCCCCTGCTCCTACGCCTATGCTGGGGGGAAAAAAAAATTCGCATTAAGAAAAAATAAACTAAAAGGCTCATTTCAAATTGATGAATAAATAAAAATGTATAAAATAAGGAATTTCTATGCTTTTATGGGTGGGGTGTTTGTTTACATTATTATTATACAATGGAAAGTTGTTACTCACGTTTCTAAAAATGTCAACAGGTCCAACCATGCACATGCTGTAATGGAGTGCCGTCCTATTCTATATAAAAATAAAATAATTCCATTATCAGTCATGCCTGCAAGTAAATCACGGATTTTTAATTTTAAAAATTCAATATAGGCTTAGTAAAAAAAGAAGTTCAAAGAAACTAAAGTACCGGAAAGGAATTAAATACGATCTGAAAAGCTACACAAAGGTGAATCTATTCTCTCATTCCCCGAGCTGAAGAACTCGTTGGAGAATGTTTTTGTTTCCTCAAATTTTCAAAATCATTTTGAAAATGTCGGCGCCAGTGTAACGTGTATCCACTCTCACTCTAAAAATGTTCAAAATGTCGCCGTTTAAAAATGCTACTCAGTATTGAATAAAGCATGTTTGTATCACAAATTATATCAGTGTAGTCACGTTACCGGCTGATTAGCTTCTGACGCAACAAAATTAACAGCTTATCTTTCGAGTCGCAGACATCTTATTGTGCGGATATTGCGTTTCGCCTACTGATCTGACGGACGCTTATTAACATTAACGAAGACCGTGATATCCCGAATTTCATCGGGGTCGTCGCACGCCCATGGTCTAAACCGGAACTCCATATTTTTTTATTTGGATAGTATGTGTTGTTTGGATACCCTCGTATGTTACCGTAGTGGGATTCGATCCCGATTTTCGTCGCTTCGCGACGAAAATCGGTAAGATCGATTCCCTATTACTACAAATACAACGTAACGAAAATACGATGGAAAGAATTAACGGGCCACAGTGAGGCACCGCCTTTAATCACCGTTTATGTGTTATACAGCCTACACATATCTAACACTTTCTCGGCCCCATGTGGTTCTACAGCCTACACATATCTAACACTTTCTCAGCCCCATGTGGTTCTGGGACGATCTGTGTATGAAAAGCATTGGAACCACTGCCTTACCCTTGCATGATCGTAAGAGGCGACTAATAGGGTCTTAACACTTGGTTTTGCTGTAACTCTGTGAGTCCAGCAAGTATGCAAATTTTGATTCCATACCTCATGTTTTTATTTCGATGTGAATGAGATGTGAAACCAAAATTTGTAGTCCTGTTTGGCACGATATAACCTATACTGTGTTGGTGCGCCGTAAAACCCAAATAAATAAATAAATAAATAACACTTTCTCATTTCCTTCTAGTCGGAATACGAACTTTTGCACGCACCTTATTATGAAAAACGTTATTATTTTGAAAATAAATATTTGAACGTCAAGATCCGTTGCCTATAGCGCCATATTATCAACATGAGAAAGTTGACGTGGCGACATTAGCAAAAACTTTAATTCCTTATCAAAAGTATGAAAGTACACAGAGACAAATTTGGAATAAGTCACCACAAACTGAAGCATATGTTATCAGGAATTCCAGAAAGTAGTGACAATTATAGCGTTACAGATATACTTTTGACCCGTGACCCCTGGTCTTTGACCCTTAATCCCCAGTCTAAAACATGACAGTCATGATGACCATGGATCGCTCACCTAAGTAGTTTGAGCTACGTTGGCATGTGTAAAAGACCAGGTAAGAAAATCAAATATAAGTAAGCATTGAAAATGACCGTCGGCATTGAAAAAAATTATATTTTGAACCCATAATTTTATGTTTGTAACAATAACACAAAGCAGCTCTGAAAGTTAATGCATCATCATTTGTTAATTGGAGCGTAATTTGAATTCGACTTCGGGGTAGCATATTACTTTCCAAACCCTGAAAAACAGAAATAATTATTTAATGGAATTTAAACATTTACCCCTCATTACCTCCTTCAGTTCAATATTTGTAAAATATAGGTTAAAGACTTCAAACGGTTTTGTGACGCAACGCATATTTCATGTCCAGGTCTTTTTAACTTAACCTTTACCCTGCTAAATTTCTAAAATGGACTGATCCATCATTCAATTTGAGCAGTACCATTTATTTCTAAAGGGGTGTTTACTGAAAATTTACTGACTGAATAGCAAACAGTGCAAACCATGATAAGCCTGTGCAGGCTGTTCTTAGTCTGCATTGGTCGCTAAGGCAAAATAAGCTAAAGGTTAAAAGAGCTGTAGTGTTTCGTCCAGCCCTTTCTTGGGGATTACTTTTATTTACACTGTCCCGTATCTTTGGAACATGGTGGGGTAAGAGTGAGGTTGGGTGCGCACCATAAACCGGTTTAAGCTCCCCAGTGGTGTTTTGCCACTGACCGTTCCAAGGCGGTGCCCCACTGTGTTCCTTTATTCGTTTTGTCCTGTGTGCAAGTTTGCGTGTGTGTGTGTGTGTGTGTGTGTGTGTGTGTGTGCGAGCGCGCGCGCGCGTGCGTGTGTGTATGTGTGTGTGTGTACGTGTGTGTGTGTATGTGTGTGTGTGTGTGTACGTGTGTGTGTGTTTGTGTGGTGTGCACGTCTGAGTGCTGTGGGTTTCGTTTTGGGGAGGCTGCGTTTTTGGTACGTGGCATTCCCTGTTTGATATTTGTCTTTGTTTTTTGTGTTCTGTTTTCCCTTCGACTTCTGTCAAGGTACTTTACAGTTTTTCGGTTAACATATCGTGTCATTTTTTACAATTTTGTAAGTATTTTATTCACCTGGCAAAGATATAATATTTACTTACACTAGCCAGTAACTTTGACACAGTGTTCGCATCACGTGTAAAATAAAATGCGGTGCAAAAATAACCGGTTTAAACTACTTCCAGTTGCAGCGTAACATTTAGAAGTAAAACATGTTGGGGAAAGATCTGTTTATACCTGTTCTCGTGTGCTTATTCTTCCATGAACACCCGGAATAAAGTTTGAAAGACAAATCATGCACGACTTTACACTATGATAAATGCCGTATGTTACACTGTGCTAAATGCCGTATGTTAATCCATATATTTAATAGCTGCAGATAATGCTAAAGAATTTTTCTGTTCATCGGTTAAGATATTACCTATAAAAAAAAAAAAAAAAATATTTCGTTTTTTATACTCCTCCGGAGCTTACAATTTATGTTCCAATGTGAATCATTTAAATGATTACGAAGTTTTTCAGACGTGGCTGGAGGTAATATCTAACTGTAATAAAATGAAAGTGATTATTACGTCACGAGTTGGACTACCAGTACACGTTCATATTTATTATCTTCGGTGATGCTGTAAAAGAAATGTTTTTCATGTTAGTTTGCATGTCTGGCACATATTCCTCTGTGGTAAATTGCGTTAGCAAAACGCTAATAACTTAATTTACATAATGATATAAATTATTTAAAATTCCCCATACCCATGCTGTCCTTATTCGCAATCCAGCTGCTATTATTTCTCTAGGAAACAACACCTCTACCTCCACTGCCGCCCAACCAGTCCACAATGCTTCAATAGTTACAGTATAGGTACCATTTCTGTGATCTAAAACTTGTCCAGGTACAGAAGCGTCAACAGAGTTATTATACAACCTGGCACGCAGGTGATCTCCACCAGTCGTTTTTGGTCTGCCATACCCATCGTAAAGAATAACGCTAAGACGAACAGTTTCTGTGAGGTTAACAACGTGATCACCTGTTAAGATATCAGATATGATCATCCGCAAGACTAAAATATATATAAGAATTACATGGACTTTCATGACAATTACTAGAAATAAATCTCAAAAGTATCCATATGTACATGCAGAAAAATTCTTAAGTTGGCAGAAACAGTACCATAAAAAGGGGAGATAAACTATTTTGTAAACGACGCATAAAATAAGGATTAAAATTTGAATATTTAAAAATCTTGTAATAACATTTTAAAATTTTAATATTCAACGCTAGAAACTGAAAAAAGAAGAATTTAATCAGTCTATTCTCCAGTTATGAAAACTGTGATATAAATAATATTTATATATTTCAAATGTTAAAGGCTAATAATAAAAATTTCACCCCTCCACCCCTACCCCCCACCCCCACCCACCACCACCAAAAAAGTAAATAAATAAACCCTGTCCTTCAAGGAAACAATTGAACAAAAGTAGAAATGACAAAATGCTTCATTTATTACAATTTATATTCACAATATTAAGGTATGTCAGTAAACATATATAGATGTCCATTTTGACAAAACAACTTCTTAGTTCTAAAAGCCCGCTGAGTGTGTTCACATAAAATATAAGAAAGAAAAATGAAAAATGATACAGGGTGATTGTAATATTGCGAAACGCTATTAGGTTGCGGGGTCAATATTTATTCTAAATGTAGTTGTATCTCTTCTCTTAAGCTATCATTGTTGGTCGTATCCTTGCATAGAGGGAATATATTAAACTTCCCAGCAGAGCAGTTATGGATGTATTCATTCACTTTCAGCATACGTAATTGTTCAAAGTTAGTCTGTTGTCATTAGAGAGTTGTTTGAGATTTCAACCTTCGCCTTCCCCTTCAACGTCTCTTGCGAAGTTAGCGTATGAAGTTGAAGTTCGATTAAAAATCCTTGACATTCAAACTTTAGAATGAACCTTACTTCATTTAATCCGCTCTTTCAATTGATCCGTAATTATGACCTTTTTTCGTGCATTATAAAAATGATAACCATATCAACGTATTTTCTTGTTGATGGTGTTCTAGAAAGATGATGCAGTTAATATTTTTCAAACAAAAACATGAAACACCATCTATAACAAATGCATTTGTCGAAACTTTGAAATTAAGTTAAATATATGCGATAAAGCAAACACAAAAGGCATGACCATACAATATAAAGGACAGATTCATCCGTAATGCTGTGGACTAGTATTTCATAGTTTTTCTTAAAGCTCTTTTCACTTTGAATTGATACTTTGTACATAGAATTCCTTAAAGATGCGTTTTACTTGTAGACACTCATAAACAATGTACCTGACGAAAATTTAACGTTTTTTAAAAAAATATGTTAATAACATGTGCCAATATACACAAGGTATAAATACATTTAGCAAGCGAATTGAAACAAATGTAAGATACTCTCGTGATATCATACGTTTTGGCATCATGACACTCTGCATGACTCTGTTTAATGACAAACTCTCAGACAGAACAATATAATCGTGCCAAGTCATCATGTGCCTAGTGAAACAGTCAAGAAATGTTAGGTGGAGACGGAAATCGTCGTACAAAATTAACATGTATTTGTTTGAATATTTATATATATTTTATAAGTAAAGAATGTGCAGATCCAGGAATTTCGGTTAGGATGACACCAACTTTAAAGAGGGTGGTCACCCATTTCATGAAGGGGGCGGGGGTTGTCACATCGAGCTTCAAGACCGATTTTCTTTGTAAAATTTAAGAATCAAAGTGGGGATTGACCCATAATGCCCCTCTGCCAGGCTCTGGGTCCGTGCATGTAAAGAATGGAGTTATCCAATACGGCTAAGAAGAAACTTCTCGCATCATGATATCATAGATCTGAAATTGTCTGATACTTCAGAAGAATTTTCCGTCTTACTTTTTTTTTTTGGGGGGGGGGGGGGGGGGGGGAGTGGATGGAGGTGTTTACGGCGCACCAACACAGTATAGGTTATATGGCGCCAAACAGGATTACAAATACAGCAAAAGCAAGTGTAAAGACCCTATTAGTCGCCTCTTACGATCATGCAAGGGTAAGGCAGTGGTTCCAATTCTTTTCATACACGGATCGTCCCAGAACCACATGGGGCTTCTGTCTCACTAGTACCATTTTATATTTATATTTAAAACGCAACTGTCGTATAAAGTGTCATACAGAAACGGATTGTTTTTATCTGGAAGTGAAAATAGAATGTTCAACCAAATGATAATCGCGCGTAATCATTCATTTTTCCATGTAAAATGACTGTCCTGCCATGTGCCTCCATCCAGATTTCAGTCTTTGATGCCTAGTATGTAGACATATTAGATGACAAATTACTGAAGTTTTGACCTTCGTGATATCACATCTTCGGACGTTCAAAACTTCACTTCATACGACAAAAAGGCCAATCTAGTAAAATCGATACCGCCTGCATGGGGACACAATTATGCTGTAGAAGTTAAAGCTTGAACCAAATCTCAATGCTTCTCAAAATCAGTTGATACCTTCATACTTCCAGGTTCAATTCAATGTATCTAATTAAATTATTAGCCATACAAAACTTTCGCATCAAATTTAGTCTAATTATACATACGGATAATCGAATAACTTAATAAGCAGAAATCCTGAAACAAAATTTCTATTTCACATAGTAACAAATAGAAGTCTTTGGCTTACTTGATATTACATGGAAAACTTGAGTAGCAACGTCTGATATTTATAGGTTATTAGCTTTGTATCGGGAAATATGCACGAGTTCTTCAGCGGAAATATTGCGCGACTACACGAATAAATAAAATGTAAATATCATAAATTTGTTCAATAGCCTAAAAAAGATTGACAATTATGAACAAAATAGAAAAAATAGTGCAACAATTACGTCACGCACCCGATATGAAATTCAGGCGTCAGTGTATGGAAAAATATTGACGTTTCCTGTACCAGTGTAACTTAACGGGGAATAGAAACGAGTATGTAATAAAAATAAAATACACGCATATCGGTGACGTGTTACCCCACATATATATGAGAGACGTTGAAGGGGAAGGCGAAGGTTGAAATCTCAAACTCTCTACTGTTGTGTCCTGTACTCTTTAAAATGCATGAGTGTATGTATTTAATTTAATAGTATATTTAGTGCATATTAATGTATTGTGTAGAACATTTTATCCAATTTTAACTTAAAAGTTGTAATAAAATTAAATTGTAATAAACTGATTCAGTGATCACCGTTTACCGAAACATGCCAGTATCTGTTGTTTCAGACTGAAGATAATATGTGGTCACATAAAGAGTTCTAAAATAAATTGCTACATGAGGTCAGGAATAGAGAAAAAGATGATGACATTACAGATTCAGAAGATATCCCGCTAGCTGTTCTTGGCAAAAATCAAACTATCTGCGGAAAGGAAATTTATCCAAACTGGTAGTTAATCTGAAAACGACGAATTCAATCGAATTCAATGCCGTGAATAAAGATTATGTATCTTGCGAAAACAACACCTGTTCAAGAGATTACAATGCCACGTTTGAGAATCAGGGGAAGACAAACAAAATTTTCTTAATCGAAAAATGGGATAGAAAACAACTGATGAATAAAACATGCCAAAGTAAGGAGAACAAGTCATATTGATTTCGCCGAGAAACTGAAAGAGAAAACAACATTACTGAATTATAGACGATAGAGGATAAATATTGCTACAACTGCAGCAAACAGGGCGAAACAAATAACACGAGCTGCGCAGGGTAAGTAGATATAGAGATGAAAACTGCTTTTTCTCATCAGTGAATAAAGTAAATGGAAATATTGGTAAAAGTGCTTCTAAAGAAGGTATATTCTTTATTTAGATTAGTATCTTCTCAAGATCCTGTTATGTCTTGTTAATTACTGTTTTATCATTGACTTGCAATGCTATCATGTCTAATGTATGTACTATTTATTTTTAATATATATTATTTCATCCTACTTACTTAAAGCAATATGCTACCATGGCCAGTGAACATACTATCTTCTCAAAGTGGCGTACTATTTTCTCAAAGTAGCATGCTATCGTGCCCAGTATGTATACAATCTTGTCACGGTTACGTACAATTTTGACAAACGGCTATCTTATTTTCTCAAAGGAACATGCTATCGTGTCTAGATTGTATACTATCATGCCAGTGTGGCGTACTACTTTATTAACGACCATCCGATCAAAGTTTCTCAAAGTAATATGCTGTCATGTCCATACGTTCCGGTCGGAAAAAGAAAAGACATCAAGTATAGTAGAAAATCTCTTATAATTGGAGGGATTGCATATGTATCTGTATTTGAGAAATATATTGTAGCTAAATAGGTTCTGGTCAATAATTGTTTTTAATTTCGATTAAATGTAGTGAAAACAGTCGTATATCACGTATCACCCCCCCCCCCCCCCCCAAACACACACAACCCCCCCCCCCCCCCCCCCCAACACACACACAATTATGTCATTCTAACTTAGAAACCAGTGCTGTGTAACGAAGCATAACCGATAATACTATTTTAATATGTGTTCAGTCCTTTTTTTGTGTAAAAGTTTTTATTTTTATAAAAGTTATGAAAATTTACAAAAGACCGTTTTCGAATGCGACAGACGACTTGTGTATCCAATAGGCAATTTGATTGTAAAGATAGATTCGATAATAATAGTTTCAGGCAACAATTATCCGCTTTTTAATTCAATCATCTGAAATTGTTTAAAAGATAAGGGTAGTTTTGTCACCTTTATCTTTTTTGTCCGTATTTTGTCCAATGAGAATGTTGTTTTCTTGCGAAGAACAGATGCATAACCAAAAAAATTACCTATTTAGATACACTCAGGGATACATTCTGTATTTTCGTCTTTCTTATTATAAAACAATCAAATCATAGTACAAAAACACGCTGTCCGGATACGCACTAGAGAAAGTTAAGCTTGGTAAGAAAAGGATAAGAGATTATAATACCTTTTCCGCCTGACGGAGAGATCTTCAAATCAAACCAAATTTAGAAAAGTTAGATCTAGTGAAACCATTAACTTTTTATTACTATTTGAAGAAAACAAAGTAATATAAACAAAGTTTTATTACTTACTCCATAATACAGGAAGTAATACATGGTAAATGCTTTCGAGATTATTTATAACTATTTCTTAAGTGATAAAATAGAGAAAAACTTCACAGGTCGCTCAACACGACAAAAATGAAAATGTGGCAGGCTCGGTTTGATTGAGCCTGTTCATGGACGGTAGTGGTAATGCATGCTACCGTCCATGCCCTCTAGCCCCGGGTTGAGCAGAACTCAACATTTACACATGCTAAAAGTACAAAAAATATTTAGAGACATCCGCAGATGTATTCAAACGGCGGAACCTTCAATGATACACGTGTAGAGGCGTGTAATTCCATGAAGAGCGGCGTTTGATCCCCAGATAAAGTAAAACAACAATAAAACTTTTCCTAACAATACAGATTGTCTTTCAGGTAACTTTAATACATTTACGTCGTTATTTTTGAGTTGGTCTCTCATAAAAACATTACAGGGTGCCACTATTGTTTTTGGCGAGGTGACATTATTTAGCATTACGGTATATGGGAAAATTACAATAACTGACATTACAGTTTGAAAACATATTGTTTGAAAAGATAAAAAGTGTGCCTAGAGATTTTGACACTTACTATATAAAATATATTCTAGGACAGCGTTACGCATACTAGTATCATATTTTAAAAATAATGATTACCAGACGGGTGGAACAGACTTTAGTAACCTTCCTTAACAGGTAAAAGCAAAAACATTTACGTTTTGTTCTATTTTTTTTAGGTTAACTGCATAAACGAACGGAGGCACAGCTGACACTGTTTCGCTATAGTAAAACTAATCCATTAAGCGACTTATCTCAGCAAATATGGCTTTTGTACAGTATTTGCCTAGTATTTACATCGGATTCCGTGTTGAATCTATCTATAGCTATACATATTTCAGCTATACTGCGTATAGCAGAATGAATTTATGAAGATTGCATTCCACTGCAATATAGTTACATGTCTACGAGTATCAAAACATATAGGTGTTATGAACATGTTTCGTGAAGGCGGACAAAGAGGTAAGTACTAACCCTTCAGTTCAATTTTAGAACGCCTTGGATCAGCTGCTAACAAACTGTCTTTGCATCTTTGAAAGGGCTTGTATTCTCGTAACAGTTCATTCAGCTGTCTTTGTACATCATCTATATTGGCATTTCTGCATAAAAGAAGTATCTAAAATTAGTATGCAGAGTACATATTTGTTAGTTTTGACGAGGGTCGGCTTGTGATTATAGCCTATAATAATAGAGGTGTACTATCGACGGATTTTGTTCCCGTTGGAGAGACTGTTAACGGAACGTATTATGCAGAGTTACTGAGAACGAAATTGAGACCAACTATACGAAATAAGCGACCTGTGCTCCTAAATGTAAGCGTTGTGCTAATTCATGATAACGCAACGCCACATAAATCTAACCCCGATAAGACAGTAATTGACATTACAGATCACTTAATTTGCGCTAATTAGTGTTAATTGGCATTCATCGAGTTTCTGATATTGTCAATTTGCAGGTATTATAAAAGTTAGAAATTGTCAGACTGGGTTCCCAGGCTACCGCACCCGTCTTATTCTCCGGATCTTCTAAGTCCCTGCGACTACGACTTGTTTCCGGAACTAAAACTGCCGCTTCAGAGTGTTAGATTCGAAGATCTACATGAGCTTAAAGTTGCGTGGCCGCGGAGTTTCACCGTATCACACTTGGTTGCCTAGCAACAGGAATCACGGACCTCCCGGAGAGATGGAATGCAGTCATTAAACAGCGGGGACAATACTTTGAAGGATTTTAAAAACGGTATGTCCCTATTCATTATTGATTCTTTGTTATAAAACCATTATCATATCTTATTGACTGACTCTCGTAATATGTATCTCAATGGGACGTAGGGCGGTTCTTGTATTTTCATGAGCGCGTTGCGTTAATGAAAAAGAGACACTAGTTTCGATTCGAGATGAGATTTATTCCAGGTTGATGAAAAAGTATCTAGTTATGCTGAACTTCGTTAGAATATGACCGACCACATTTTAATATCAACGACGGATACAGACGCGCGTATATGGCAAGCCAATTGTCCAATAATTACGTGAACCCCGGTTCACGATCGAAAAACTAGGATTAACGATCGATAAACTAGGTTTTACGAACGTAAAACTAGGTTTTTTAAATACTAACCTATATTTTCGTAAACATAGGTTAATGCTCGAAAATATAGGTTCAGGTCCGTAAACTATGGTTCACGGTCGTAAACATAGGTTCACGTCCGTAAACATAGGTTCATGGCCGTAAACCCATGTTCACGCCCGAAATTCATTGTTGATTCTATAATCCTAATATATCGACCGTAAACCATGGTTTACGTTTGATAAACTAGGTTTCTCGATTGAACTATAAGTTTCGGTCGTTATCCTATGTTTACGATCGTTATCCTATGTTTACGCTCGTAAACCCCGGTTCATGCTCGTAAACCATAGTTTACGAACGTGAACCTATGTTTACGACCGTGAACTGGGGTTTACAATCGTGAACCTACATTAACGAGCGTGAACTATGGTTCATTGATAGTTGATTTCATAATCCTAGTATATCAACCGTAAATAATGGTTTACGTTCGATAAACTAGGTTTCTCGATTGAACTATGAATTTCGGTCGTTATCCATCTGATAATGTTATATTTTACAACAATAAGTTTGTTGATGATCATGTGTTTCATGGGGAGAACAGTTTTGTTTTACAATTTTAGTTCTGGCAGCCTCAAAGAAGGCTTGGTTGACCCGTTTGAAAACAAAAAACGATGAGAGAGGACTGTACCAGAAGGCTAAATAACAAGTTTTGCTATGATCCTTAAAATGGCTAATACAGTCCCTGGCTCACGGATTTTGCTTTTTCCGCGTTACCACCGGCACAAATATTTGCCTTGAGTGGAAAATTGCGATGATTTTTTTCCTTTGAACGGCTGTTGACAAGAGCGAAAAATCGCGGTGATTATATAATACACCGCAATAGAAGTATCAATAAATGCCCGCGGCGAGTCACGAGGAATAATCTCAGCGGGTCGCGGTGAATTGCGATGGATCGCGGTGAACCACCGGCAATCACCGCGAAATCCAGGTAAATGTTGTAGGTTAAATACATATAAACTCTCTACTGTTGTTACATGTATAATTTCATTAGTTTTTTCTGTTAAAATGGACAAATGATAGGGTTTAAGAACAAATAAATAAAATTTATGTTGATATGTCATTCCATTAGTTTAGTAAATATCTATAGTATTTAACAAATTAAAATTTATTCCTGTCTTACCTTTTGGATAAATTTCAAAATTTACACGTAGGGCTTGGCGTTGGAATTTTGTAGTTTTAATTTGAAATTTAATGATTTCCTGTTGAGGATTAATGTTTATATTCATTCGCAAAAAAAAACCCAGAAATATAAGCTATATATAGCATAAACTGTCTCATGTCACTGTGGAGTACCGAGGTTGGAAAAACAAAAAATGACCCGTTTAACACTTGCAGGAAGTGTCACTTTTCATACTGTTTATTGTCATCTATATTTTAAGCATAGTCAAATACTGTATGATACACGTACTTGACACTTGACACTTGACACTTTTCTATTTTTGTAAAGAAACAGTTGCACAATGTGATATGTATTATGAACATACATTAATTATATCAGGCCTTTTTGTTATAGAATATTATATAAAATATATAAAGAAATCGTTGTTTAAGTACTTTCTAAGTAAACCACTTTACATTTCGGCAAGGATGGTCACCTGTTTTTACCAGCTTAGTTTTAAATATAATTTTATAATAAAATTTTATTAAATCTTTAGGCACAAAAAAATCAGAATTAAGAGTCTTTGTGTTTTCGTTTTCGGCAAAGGCCGACTCTTATTTTATCCAATTGTAGCTAGTTTTAACAGTTTTGAACCAAATTTACACAATTTTTACATGTTTTACATAGAAAAGAAACAAAGGTAATAAAACTTTAATAAGAAATGAGCCGTGCCATGAGAAAACCAACATAACGGGTTTGCGACCAGCATGGATCCAGACCAGCCTGCGCATCCAATCTGTCTGGTCAGGATTCATGCTGTTCCGTTACAGTTTCTCCAATGCCAATAGGCTTTAAAGCGAACAGCATGGATCCTGACCAGACTGCGCGGATGCTGGTCGCAAACCCACTATGTTGGTTTTCTCATGGCACGGCTCAAATAACTTTAAGAAATCCAGTAAGAATGACATAGGAAAATCCAGAAGTGAGGAAGTACAGTAAACAAGCAGACGACGACAGGCAACCGAAAGCAGGCAACAGGTAAACAGGTAATTTTTGGCTAAGAATTATACCGAAATTGAGGTGTCCCGTACTCAGGAAATGCGTGTAGATCTTTTATTATCCAATAGATTTGCTTCCAACTTTCCACATCGATAAAAGATAGATAAAGCTAGATTGACAGGGCATTTTCATTAAGATATCAGCATTAAACTAAACAAAATTACTTAAAAACGGCCTATTTTCAGTAAAATTACCGGTAAAATTTCATACAGCGCGGTCGTAAATAGCTATTATGTCTAAAAAGTAAATAAATTGAAATTAATGCGGATATTTAATTTGGACTTTCGGCTAGGAAAGGCAAAAAACAGAATTAAAAAATCTTTAATAATAACAAAATGTCATCAATTTAAAAACATACAGTAAAGCGAAATTGTTAACCATAATGCGAATAGTAAAGTACATAGAGTAACATATTTATCGAGATGACATATAGACGTGGCGTGTAAGCTGAATGGAAGGTAACGGACGTAAATACATTGTTGTTATAAATGTGTAAAAGTTAGTTTATATAATGAAAACATACGTATTTCTGTTGGAGTTTAAAGCACTGACTTAAAAATATTTTTATGATATTTATTTTGCATCCATGGAAAATTTATCTGTTATCATGATATATATTTCTAGATTTTATTAAATCAATCATTTTTATTGCAAAAGTTTCATGAACATTATCGGGTGAAATTCAATTCCGTTTTAAATGCAGATATTTTATATACATTATAAAATCATTTTCGATATTATTAATTTCACTATGTAACACCTTCAACGCCTTATTTACATGTAGCAGACTTGATCACTAAAATATTACAGAAAGCTGTAAATATATGATTTTTAAACTCGTAATCTGATAATATCTGATAAAAATTAATTCACTATATAATTGAGCCGCGCCATGAGAAAATCAACATAGTGGCTTTGTTACCGCGCAGTCTAGACAGGATCCAAGCTGTTCGCTTTCATAACCTACTGCAGTAAGAGAACCAGTTAGCGAACAACACAGATCCTGATCAGACCGCGCGGATGCGCAGGCTGGTCAGGATCCATGCAGGTCGCAAAGCTACTTCGTTGGTTTCTCAAGGCGCGGTCATATTATGCAAAACTCCTGGGAAATAATAAGATATAAGATAACGAAGTGAAATCTTCAATTACCTCATCGTTAGTTCTAATAAGTCCTTTAATTCCTGATCTGTTTCTTGTCGTCACACATGAATTTTACAAGAAAATGCGAAATTTGATTCTACCGTTGTCGAAGTGTCATTATAGGTTACTTTTTAATTCCAGCGTAATTCTGTAACTTTTAAGTTAAACACAATATCACAACTATCATGAACAATGACTGTTTTCATGTCTTTAATTTTCACGTGTACTTAATGCTTGACTAGTAACATTTTTATTGGTTAACGAACTGATCAGTGGAAAATTTAGAACATAGCATGAAACACTCAAATAAGTATCAATTATAATTAAATTCATATCTCGGAATTAAAACAAATGGGCATCATTGCACTTGGGGCAATTATCGACCACAATACGTTGATGAATGAAATCGAATTTTGGATGTGTGATGTATTTTCGCAACTCAGCCATCAACATATTCAATTACTTCAACGTAAATAGTGTTTTATTAAATATTGTTGCAATATTATTCAAAACCAAAATCATCTGGTTAAAACGAATTAGCTAATTATAGTATACGAGTCCAATGAAATAACATAACACCGGAATTTTAAAAGCAGTGACAGTCTTTTGTGCATTTATGAAATTATAGAATTTAATGGAAATTATACTTGAAATAGAATAGTTAGAATATATAAATGCTTGCAAAATACAAAATACTATTTATTTTCATCTTGTCTAAATAAATTAACAAATAATACAGTAGTACATGTATATATACATATATTATACAAGTTCAAAGACATAATGACATTAAATTTCATAACCCTGATGTTTTAAAAATATAATCCTTGCATTTATTAAATTATATAAGTTAATGGAAATAACACCTGAAATAGAGAAGTAGAAAGAAAGAAATGATTCAAAAATATAAAACATTGTTTAATTTCTCCATTTCTTATCCCATCATAGTGTTGAAATTTTAAATTAATTGTATACATAACAACAAGCTACTGCATTTACCTGTAAATCGCGGCGAATCATCGCAATTCACCGCAAACCACCGGCACTTCATCGCGATGCGCCGCGACCGTCATCGCGGGACACCGCAATCGATTTTATTGCATTTGGTCGCGGCGGACGCTGTTAAATGTATTGCGGAGATGCATGAAAAAACACGCATCCCCGCGGCTCAGGAAATTGTCCGCGCTAGGGTCCAGTCGCGGGGAAGCGCGGACTTTGAAAAATCCGCGAGCCAGGGACTGTAATTGTTTTCCATTTTAAGCCCTGAAAGCCCGTTAAATCATGCAGGCGGAATCATTCGACAAGAACTTCAAATAATTTCTTACTACGATAAAACAGACTAAACTTGGCCATAACCTATCAAACATTCAATGTGATGAGGTCTTAAAAAACCTTTCATTTTACTTTCAGCCTAGGTGACCCTTAAAATCTGCCAAGTATCTGCTGAATCAATTGAACAAATATTAATGACAACCTGACAAGAAAGCTACAGATCAAGTTTAAGGATGACCCATCTAATGGTTCAAGAGGAGAAGTGATTGGGATTTTTTTTAAATAGATAATTATTTTTCCTCTGCAGCCCCTAAAATCAGTCAAGCTTAACCAAGAAAAAAATGCAGAGGACGTTACATGGATACTGCAGAACAATATTAGTAAGCAGTGCCTGACAAGAGGTTTCTATTGTATACATATTAAACAAAGTAACCACGCTTTCTTCACTTCTTTTTGACGTATCATAAAAACTTGAACGATATAAGCATAGGACTACTAAAGGAACTGCGCGAATTATTTGAAAATCGAATCTGCAGTTTCTGACATGAAAAAATTGTTAACGTTCCCACCATATTCATATAGGGAAAAGAGGCCACGCTCCCTAGAAGTTATAATATTAACGAAACGGTAAAACTAAAAAGATCATGGTAAGCTTTCAAACAAGGAATATTTCTGTTAAATTATAATGCAATCTGGCGATATGTTTCTGAAAAAAGGAAGATTTTCCACCTTTCCACTACATTGTATATACACAAAGATGATAGTGAAAATGCCCTGGTTTTTTTTGTTGTCTTTTGTTTTCTTGTCGTTCTTTTTTTTGTTCATCGAAATGTGTGATCATTTTTTGTAGAAGGAATAATGCAGGGATTTATATATATGTCAAATAGTTTGAAATCCTGCTCGCGGTTTCGGAGAAAAATATTTCGTTTCCGTTGACAAGGTACCTAGAGCTCTATTTGGAATAAGAATAAGTTTGGTAGAGGACCAGTAAATGAATGTTTGGGCTAAGTTCATCAACATCCATTTCTAAGAAGGTATCGTTTGAAGCAAAATGTTAACGGACGAACGAATGGACGTAGTACGTACGGTGAGTAATCACAGCAGGTTTCTCAAAGCAGATTGTGCTCAGGTGAGCTACAACATTACTTGAATTTCAACAAAAATTCTATCTATACACATACATTACTTAGTGTACATTAAACATTTTTACGACATCGACATGTTGCAGAGTCCGAATACATCCAAGCGATCTTAAACGAAATCATATATTTCATACCCACAAGTAAATTACTTAGCTGTGATTCATTTGTTATATTTGTAAGTTTTTCTGTCTTCATTCGAGTGGTTTGACAATCAAATATTACACATATATTAAGATATCTGAAATGAAACAGAATCAACTAAAAGCGGCTGTTGGAATAGCAAACGTTATGACGTCGCGTCTGAACACACACTTTGGTAACATGCTGTATAATGCACGTGACCTATATGGCGAACTTAATTGTCTTCTAAATAATTTGATTACGCCTGTAGACAACCATTTTAAAATTGATATTGGTATATTGTTTTGCAAGATATTAAAAGTACCAATAATGATATGTCTGAACATTGTTTCGCATTATATGTCCTCGAAGGTGGACATATTAACGTCCTACTGTACATGCGTGCGTCCGTATAAATTCTTGTCCAGACTGTAACTCTGTCATCCATAAAGGGATTTTGAAATAGCTTAGCATAAATGTGTGGCAGTCTTGAATGCAATAGATTAAATATTTTTTTTAAGCTGAGTTAGAATCTATTACCCTTTGACCATAATTGTAGTTTATGATCATTCAGGTGTATTGACCTTAGGTCAATTTGTTCCCACTAAAAGTCTATAATCTGACTGGTTAAGGCATCTAGTGACAATTACCTGGAAAGCCTTGATAGTGTACAATATATTTAGTGGAAGTCATCTTAAATCTGTAACATAAGATTTTAATGGAGGGATTTATTAGTCAGAGGATAGTTGATTTCATTTGTAAGGTACCTATCAGTTCTTGCTGGTCTTATAAATTGATAAATAATGATGTTTGGACTATTCTGATTTAGACAGATTAGTATATTTTCAGTAAAGTTCATGTTTAATAAATGATAGTCTTCTCACACATCACTATCATTCTTTAATTACATCTTTAACAATTTAATCATTTGCAGACCTGATTAACCTGAATTACAGAGAGATTGTTGTGCTGAGTATGTTTTGGTGCAACTGGTGATGTTAGCTAGTAGTGTTGGTGCATTTAAGTCCACAACATGGTAAGCATATGTGTAAGTTATGTACATGTGTAATAAGTAATTGCATATCTTTAATGCATGTGAACGTTTACATGCATTTCAAGTACATGTCTTAAGTATATGTTTTATAATTAGCAATGTGCCACTACACACAACTATATGTTTTGGCCTTATTATTATTTGAATAAGAGACTGTTGTGTTTATTATAGTATGTATGATATTCTGATGTACCTATTATGTGTATAACCTGATAGTAAGTTTTGTTAATGTTATATACTTTCAGGATGTTTCTCTTTTACCAACATATTAAATTGATAAATGTATTACGGCTTGTTTCATACACATGACATACAGACGGACCTACCCCTTCAGCTCCACTGACATTTCTACTTCCTTATTTGGAAAAAAAGGACTTTTTAGTAAAACTAGCAAAGTGACAAATATTCAACATAATGAGACAAAGTGTCATGTGCAAGATCAAGACCCCTTGATCAAGGTCAAGTTTATACTGAGAGGTCAAAGGTTAACAGGGTCTGTTTCATGTCAGGACCAATAACTCTCCCATCCATGAAGAGATTTTAAAATAACTTGGCATAAATGTTTTGCATAATGAGACGATGTGCCAGGTCAATAACTTTGCCATTTATCTGGGAATTTAAAAATTGCTTGGCAAAAATGTTCCCTATAATGAGTGGAAATAAATTAATAAGAATGTGTACATAACAATGTGCAGCGGCCGACCTCGCCAGGCTGAAATATGTTGAATAGTCAGATATTGACATGTTACCACAAGTCCATTTGTTGTGTTGTAAGAATAGGGATAACACAACTTTGCTTCGTGTAACAATATCTACAGAATCATGAGGGATTGGTTTTAGCAAGCCCCTCGTCCACTCCAAGCTTACCACCCCAACTCCTTTCAAACAACAGAATAAGTAAAGCGCGTTAACCTTCGTATTTCTAAATGAACATCTTAAATGATATGCAATTAACAATCCGCACGACGATTTAATCAAAGTTGTTTCTCATGAAATTGTTACGGCCGTCTTCTGTATTTCATATGAATTACCTCCCTTTAAGGGATAATTTAAAAAAGGTTGCAAAATACCTTCTGTTAGGCGGTCTTCTGTGGCGATTACAGGAAGAAAATGAAACAAGTAATTGAGACAAAGGTTTTCATCATTGATAGCCACTTAGTAGTGTAGTGTATGCAAATTTCGAACCCATTGAAATATCAGCAATGTTCATGTCTCCTATATATGCGATGTTGAAACTTCCGTTATCTGGGGATGTGGAAGCATAGCTGGCTTAGGCGAAGGTGCCGTAAGAAAATTAAAACAACAACCTGTATTTTGTTTGATGTTGTTGCTTTAGTGCTTCTAATAGACCTTTATCACGGACACGTGTTACAGGTTAATATTTTACTTGATAGCATTCATAAATAAACTCTTGAAAATATCGTATGACTTCGTTTTATTTCTCACCAAATGCACTTGTTCCAACTCCAAACGTCGAGTAGCTAGCTGTAGTAACATCATGTACTTATAGTTGTAAGCCGTAGCATTGTAGCTAGGATGCCGTATCAGGTAATACCTCTGTTTACTTATCTAACCTGTGCACTTTATATTTATCCTTTTGTTATGTAAATTACCGGACTGTATCGGCCAATCGATATGCGTAAAATCAATCAGAGCCACCATCGATTGATATTGTACATATCATTGACGTACATGCCATCATTATTTACATTAAATATATATTATTTCATATATATTTACAGGTAATATATATTGCATCGTCTTTATTTTACATTTTTCTATAATTGTGTATACTTTGATGTAATTATGTTGTGTAATTAATGCATTTGAATACCTTTATATGTCCTATCTACATGTCTTTGTTAAATCTATTATTAGCATCCATCCGCCATATTTGTTATTGTTTACAATTATTATAAAAAATCAATCAGAGCCACCATCGATTGATATTGTACATATCATTGACGTACATGCCATCATTATTTACATTAAATATATATTATTTCATATATATTTACAGTTGTCATTACTCGCCGTTAGCCCAGCTAAGAACCCAAACCCCAGATAGAACTTTCAACAACATTAACAGATATATACGCTATATATACAAATCACGAAAGCCAAATCTGTAACACACGGACATGGAAATGTAAATGTAAACGTACTCTGTACTTCATTCAAATTTGCGGGGTTTTCTCAAACATGTTTTAGGAACTTGTACTAAGAATATATATGATTATAAATAAAAGCGCATACTGAGATAAAGGGTCTAGGTGTTTTGAAAAATAAAATTTTATTATTTTGTTGTCTCATGTTTTGGTGATCAGGGTGTAATTGTCAGTGGGTTGGAGGAAAATTAATACTTAGAAACAAAACGAGCTGTAACACGACCTTATACACTGGCTCCACCTGCTTTTGGTGGCAAATGAGATGAGTCGAAGAAAGAGCTAATGATACTTCCGAGGTGGCGCTAAGTTGTAAAGAAAGACTACTTTTTGTAACAATTTGGAGCAATATTTCAGTTAGACGGACAATTTGTTCCAGTCATAAATGATTGTCACTTACATTATATGTAGAGCGATTTACAGTTACTGTCTTAAGTCAGCACTTCTGAGAAGTGAAATAGAGCCTGTTCAAAACGAAAGTTGAAATAGTACCGAAATAGGCTGGGAAGGAGGAAGGATACTTCATTACAAAATGAATCATATAGTTTACTGATTGTATTGTTTTGACTTGTCTATATACATTTTTGAGAGGCGAGAGGAAGCCATTGCCACTCGTGTAGGCGTTAAGAATTGGAGCATATGAACTATTTACCCCCTAACCAAAGTCAATCCTTAAGTAATGCTTTTTGATTTAGAAGGTATCGAGAAGCATGATGTAGATATCTAACCAACATTGTTGCAAAATATGAGGTTTGATGATCATAAGGGCAGTTGATAGTGGAGTTTAGAAGGTGACCAACTTTTACCCACATCGGCACAGACGTCGGTGTGATAACAATATAACCCTCCTTATTCGCTTAAATTGATTGAGCCAAATAACTGTAAATAAGAATGAGATATTACGATAAAACTTTGTTTATAGGAAGTATATAAGATAGAAAGGATTGGATATATTGGAAGCTGCAGCTAATTAAAACTTATTTGTTACTTAGAATAGAGATAAAAGTTTGCGGTTAAACTTGGGATATAACATGCTTACAAAAACTCCAGCTTAAGATTCATTTCAGGTTGCTTGGGTCAAACGATAAAACGATAAATATTGTTCTCCGAATTACTATACTTATTTGAGTGACCTAGTTTGACCAAACTTATTTATTATGTAGAGACATAGCTGTGGGCTGTTTGAATTCAGGTCAATTTTATTGTACCTAAATAAAGAAACAGCTACCGGCAAATGAATTTAGTTCTAATTGAGACACATTGTCACCAAACTTGGTGTATTGATAATGTTTATCAGGACCCACCTTAAGAGTGTATTTTCTAAGATGAAAAAAGATCAACTGTTCAAAATTTGTTTTACTGATTCGGTTGATTGTTATCAGACTGAAAAAATTAAATGTCGTAAATTTACAAAACTAAAAGAATATTTTATCAAATGGCAGACAACAAGTAAAATTAAAGGAATGCGACGTTTTATTAACTGAACCTGGTAATTGTTCGTAATATGTAGATATATATGTTCGTCTGTGTTCTCCTTGCACAGACAAATTTTATTCCCAGCAGAGGATAACACTGCACTGCCAAGAATTATAAAAATATGCTGTGTCTTGATAATTAGGCAAAAACCCTAAAAACATTTGAATTTTTTAAAAAAAATAAAACGCATCTCTGCGGTTATGTTTTTCAATTTTTATGTTTTGAGAAATCCCCCCAGCTTTTGACCATAGTACATAGTACATCTACATTGTCCGTGTCCGTTGTAAAGGTCTATTTGGAGTCAGAAAAGGGCAGATCTTCAAATTCTGAGAGATATCAACATTTAATTGCCTTTAATTTGTCGAAAAGGATGCTTGTCACAACTAAAGCTATACTTACGCATATATTACAGGCAGCCTTAAAGGGGGTGCAGGTGCACGGATATATCCCATATGTAGAATCAGGCAAATTGTAAGAACCAAAAGTAATCCGGGAGGAATGCAGATTAACCTTTTCTTCGACCTGTTGAACGAGAGAAACAATTTTATTTAAAGTTGATTTAAAGTCTTTCTATTTCAATACATCTGATGAATTCGTCCCCTATTCAAATTTACTCTCAGATGGTGGTTAAAGGTAATGAATGCATTAACATTTGTGCGACATACTGTCATTTGTAGACAACTGATACACTGTCAGAGGCGGTGTTCACATCGAAATATAGCGGAACTGTATCATATTACATTTAATTTCCTTTAACTTACTGCTGTTATCAGTTCGAAAGGATGAAAAGTATGCTATGACCCATTGCAAAGCCAACTTCTTGCCAATAAACACAAGGCATGTCCTTTTTCGAGAAAAAAACCTTTTGTGTCCTAAATTTATTGCAGGCTCAGTTATTTTATCTACAGGGTGGACTACTTAAATATAATGGTGTTTGTATATGGATCCAGGATTAAGTTAATTCTGAACTGGAAGAGAGATTTAAAAATAAAACTTCAAAAAAGTTTTGCATTAAGCTAGATTTAAATTAATTTTGCTGTGTGTAGATAAATACTTAAACTATAAAATAAAACGAAAACAATATCCATAACATATATAGAAAGAACAAAAGTTTCGAAGGTTTGATTGGTATATTGTCTGATAGCGAGACAACTTATCCCCGTGGTACAGCTAAATATTATGACTTCACTGAAGTCATAAAGCCGCCATCTGTTATAAAAATTCCACTAATTGTTGCTAACGCACGATCACCTAACACCTGAAACAAGTAACTGTAAGTCTTGAAAATAATTCCAATAAAAAGATTCTCTGAACTAAGTGAAAGGGTATGTACAGACACAGTTTACTAAATCTGTTATTGCTTTTGTTGTGTCATATGTATGTTATTATTTAAAGCCATATTTGATTAATTTTGTTTCCAGATTTAGTGTAATAATTTGAAAATTATACTAATAATGTAAAGAAAAATCTCCGCTGAACGTCAAAACAATACTTTTGTGCAGAAAACAAATATAAAGGATCCTTCATGCTCCTTCTGTCTACGTTACAAGCTTATCCTACGGTAGGTTATGTGACATGCCCACTCTACAATAGACGGAATGACATGCAAACTCTACGATACGCTATGTAAAATACTAACCATACAATTGACTACATGACATGCTTACTCTGCGATATGCTATGTGACTTGCTAACCATACAACATACTACGTGACATGCTTACTCTGCGATATGCTATTTGACTTGCTAACCATACAACATACTACGTGACATGCTTACTCTGCGATATGCTATGTGACTTGCTAACCAACAACATACTACGTGACATGGTAACCATAGATAGACCAAGTGACATGCAAGTTCTACGATTGTTAACCCTACGATCGACTATGTGACATTCGACAAGAGAGCAGACCTGTGGTAATTAAAAATGTAATTGTAATTAATTGCAATCAAATTACATTTCCTAAGTAATTGAATGTAATTTGTAATTGGGTCATTTATCAATTACATGTTATTGTAATTTAATTAATTACAGAGCAGGTTTGGGGTGTAATTGACAATTACATTTCAATTACTTTCCAATTACATGGCACATGCTTATCCACTATGTTGAACAAATAGTATATATATATGTTTATTTCCAGTGAAACTTCACATTAACATGCTAATTTGCATTTTGTAGCTGTGAAAAATAGCAATAGAATATTATGGTAGGTGTTAATCCCTTGGACATAGCTCCTTTGTTCTGTTATAATTGTTTTATTACAACCAACTGGTAATTTATGATGATGTTTGCCACTATGGTTTTGGAGAAAATGATCAAATTATGACTTGAAATTGTTATTTTCATCATTATTATTAAGATTTTTTATCGGAGCAAAAATTTAAATGCTTAGCATTTAGTTTAATCATTTTTATCTGTGATGAAATTCTTTGTATTAAATGATACAAACAACATAGCATTTGACACCACAATTCTAACCAGATAGAAAATATAATTATTGTTGTAGACATTACGAGTATTCTATAGTTTTAGTGACATAGTTATTCTAGGATGGCTGATGAATGTTTTGCAACTTATTTTCAATGTGGTCCTTTAGATAACATGAAGTGTCAAGGATGAAAATTTTAGATATAAGTTTAAAATGTAAGTAAGTAAATACTGAACTATACTAGTTAAATTTGAAACATACTGCAGAACCATGATCATATAAACTTCTGAGAAATTTAGACCTCAGAGAAATACCCGACTTTACATGCATCTTCCCTAACCGAATTCTGCTTGACAATGCATTAACTTTTAATTAGGGCTGACTTTTTAGCTACTTTTTTTTACTGTTTTTCGGCAAACACACATTTTACTTCTACTATTTTGAAGTAAATGAAGGTCGCTGAACTTGCCCCTCATCGATGTGGGTTCGAGCCTCACTCGGGGCGTTGAATTCTTCATGTGAGGAAGCCATCCAGCTGGCTTACGGAAGGTCGGTGGTTCTACCCAGGTACCCGCTCGTGATGAAATAATGCACGGAGGGGCACCTGGGGTCTTCCTCCACCATTAAAGGTGGAAAGTCGCAATATGACCTATCATGTGTCGGTGCGACGTTAAATCCAAAAAAAATCACTATACCGGTGAATTATCATGTATATGTAGTACAAAGTAAAGAACTATGCAACAGTGTTCTAGAAAGAAGCACCACATTTGGTGTTGTAACTGAATGCAGTTAATTACAATTTGCAATGTAATAATTAAATACATTTTAAAGCGATTGACCCCAGGTCTGCGACAGTGTGTGACGTGTTAATCCCATGACAGATGAAGTGTAATGCTTACCCTAGGATGGGAAACTAAACTGAAAAATACCTTTTTGCCTGCAGGTCGAGTTGATTC
The DNA here is from genome assembly GCF_021730395.1 of Mercenaria mercenaria. Lineage (NCBI taxonomy): Eukaryota > Metazoa > Mollusca > Bivalvia > Venerida > Veneridae > Mercenaria > Mercenaria mercenaria. Next base: position 68,426,619 of record NC_069375.1, read on the forward strand.
ATTGCGAAAATAAGAAAAAAAAGTTTTATCTATTTTCACTTCTTCCACTTCAAAAACAATGAAATCCACGAGGTAGCCAGCTTTAGTATCTGTTAGTCAGTCTAATCATCACAACTGAAATGAAATATTAATTTAAAATCAATTTCATGCGACATTCTTTGAGAAGGAAGAACATTAACCTCTCAAGGGTCGTAATGCCTTTGGTTATAATGTGACTGCCATATTTTAATAAACATTAACTAGCTGAACATCTTTTCACTTCATATTATTGGCATCTGTTACCAAATTTACAAATGTTATGTCTAGTTCAAATGTTAGAACCATTAGAAATCTTACAAAATATGTGTATAGTGCAATGAAAATTAGGAAAGAAAAACTTGCAGTTATTGCTGCTTCTTAGAAAATGTGTAATAGTTATAATGTGTACTGTATTTGTTTGTTGTATTGTATGTATATATTTTCAACCTCTTGGCCATATTTATTTAATGTGCTTGTACATGGTCAAAGGCATTGTATAAATGCTGATTTGCCAATAAACTGAAACTGAAAACTGTTATTGTTGTCTCATTTTTTGTCATAGGTTTGAACATTTGATTACCATAATAGAACGTCTAAATAAATTTATTGTTTACATTATCTCCCTTTATGATCCTTACAGTACAGTTCATCTTACCAAACTTTTTTTTCCAAATATATTATAAATTAACCTCCACCTTTGGTGCCACGCCTGTATTTTACAAATTCAGCCTATATTTATACGCGCTACTTTTTTAGATTGTTGTGTTTACTAACCTGTTTCAAAGTTAGTATGAATTCATTTTATATCAGTTCTAGTTTGTGTTAATCTCTATGGAAAGACTGCATTTGTCATTGCAAGAAATTTTATCATCTTTCCATTCCACCTTTTTCCAATTTTCAGAAAAATATGTTTTCTCTATTTCTGGAAATATGTAATCTCTATGTGCCGTGTTGCGTCTGTAAAAAGTCTCCCCCTACTTGGATTCAGTGTTGTTATATTTTCTGGTCCTTTGAGATCATGGAGTCCGTGTAATAGAGTTCCGCTTAAGCCGGTGATAGAGGGCGTGAGAGGTGTTGCGTATTTTATTACCTCTCATGAACAGACTCAATCAAACCGAGTCTGCTATCATTCTGCTTGGTTGCATTCTATGCCGACAAATTAAAAAAACCCACAGGTTTTAACAAAGTACTCTGCAGCTTCAAAAATAAAAAATATATTTTTCTTTTAAAATAATTTCATTAAAAACCCGGAATGAAACTTTAATCTCATACTGAAAACCAATTTACAATAGTTTTGTCCTTATTGATTGTCAACTCGCTTTATGGTAACAGCTGTGACTATTACAAATTGAAGGTTGCACGCAAAATATATATATTCCTACAATATATAAAAGCCACTCGGCTTGCCTTATCACGTTCTTGTCTCTGCTTCGAATGTTTGAGAGGCAACGAACTAAGGAGTTTAAGGTGATCCTGCTGTGAGCTAACAGGTGGGACGGCCTAAGAGGATCAATGCTTCATTCCGGATGAGCCATCAGGTGAGGTGGCTTAAGAAAGGCTGAAAGTTCACCCCGGTGTCGGTTGCACGTATAATGATACATGCCCGGTACCGGGGTTAAAAGTAATGTGTAACAGACGAGGCTTTTGCATTTTTTACTAATTTTAGAATACATATAAATGAGTTTACATTATTTAATATATAATTGTTTGAAAGAAAGAAAATTTACTGATAATTTAAATACTCAATATGTTACAGCGAAAAACAAACACAAGAAAAAAAGATATTTACCCGTTCACGTACCGACTTAACCCATAATTATATCTCGTAGTAAATATGTAAACACTACAAGTTAAATTGATTAGTATAGTACGTTTACCAGACGAACTTATGATTATTGGACATCGGTGTCGTTTTCTTGAACAAGTTATCAATTTCAAGTTTTGCGACATCGGTATCGTTTTATTGCTTATTGCAAGTAGTGAAAACGATCAATCAGAACAGCTTTATAAATATATGAAATAGGAAATGATTGTTTTTGTTGTTGTTGTTTTTTCTTTTTTTCATTTTGTTTTACATTGTTAATTTCAGTATTTTGAACAATAAATCATGTATTGTTATACCATCTCGTAACATTTGTATGAAAAATATACAATAATAACCACATAATACACTTGTTTTGTCTTGATATTGGCTGTTGTTATAATTGACTCCTGGTAAATATTTGATTATTTTGGTGGAGGAGGTCCGAATGGGTCGAAATATATATTGTTTAAGTAACAAACCCAGTGTTTCCGGGTCCGATAGAATCATCTAAATTGATTATTCCGTACTCATTTTTTGACCCAGTACCCTTGGTGCTTTTGGTAAATTATTTCTACTTAATACTCTCCTAAAGTTTTTAATTTTCATTTGTTTTACCCATCAATTTCAAAGTTAGAAATTTCTTAATTTTGAAAAAAAAGCTATTGGTTTTGACTTAGTACTTTGAAATTTTACTTTTTTTTTTTGCTGGTACCAAAGGAATTCGTCTATAAGGTCTTCGTTGAGAATCAATCTGTATACCCCGACCCTGACCCTTACCACTTAACAGGGATGTAATCAAAGGTATTCCAAGACTAGCGGAAAGACATATAAAACCCCATTTTTCTTTTGTTTTTGTTTCAGTTTTACATTTGCTGTTTTTTTACCAGACGTTATTAATTGTTTTCGCTGACTAGGTGTTAGATATGGTGCTACAAGTTGTTTTTGTCATTAGCTATGGGTACAATTCCGTTTTCTAGCAGTTTGCTGACCCCCTTTACTGACCAACCAAATAAAACCCCCAACCCCTAATGGTGCTTATATTTTTGGAGCTATTTTTGCAGCTAACGGAAGTAATGTTTGGCCTAACAAACCAGCCAAAGCGCCAATGAAAAAACCCACTTTGACCTTGACTAGCCATTTGCTTTTTAAGAAATTGTAATTTCTAATCCCTTCTTATTTTTGATAGACTTTTCAATTTGATTAATCTGTGATTGATTAACATGGTGTAATAGCCATATTTCATATCTTGTAACTGGATGGTAATATTTAAATGAAATTTGGTCACTTGAAAGACATTAAAAGCTAAGGAAAGTTTCAACGCATTTGTTCGTATTTTAATCTAAAATTATATGGGGTTTTATCATAATAAGCTTTGTGACAGAACGAACGAACAGGGGACAGCAACTACCACTACCACTAAACTTAACAATCATTACAATTTTTACAAGTTTATTTACACAAAATGATTATTTACAATGAATGAAGGAAAAAACTAATTAGAAGACAAGAACGAAAAATAAAACTAAAAAATAATCTGAGCTCAGTATCTGCTTTCTAGAAGATGTGCAGAACTTTCTTTTCTTCTGTTAATGTTTTACTCTCTTTTTCACACCCTGTATATTTCCTGTTATTTTCTTTATACACTCTGATGCATTTTCTTTGATATCCTCTTCTTTTTTCCTAGTCATTTTTTCATCTAGATTTTTAGATTTTCTGTGAAATAAGTTAAACACTTCTTCTGGTTTGTTATATTTTTCTGTATATAAAAGTTCTAAATTAATTTCTTTATTCAAAACCGCTGTATCGAACGACATTGCTCCCAATTCTTCTGATTCTTTATTTATCAGGTATCCATTTAACACATTCTTCTCCCCAATCCACTGTTATATATTCAGTCGGTTCTGTGGCTTGTTGTCTTTTGGATTTTTCTGCGTCTTGCCATCCTTTGCTTAATTCAGTAATACCTTGTGTCAAATCTTTTGATATACTTTTCGGAAGTAGCGCTAATTGTTCTTCGGTTTCAGGCAGTACTTTTAATTGTTCTTCGATTCCGAGGAATGCTTTTACTGACTTGGTTATTTTTTCTTTTTTACTTTTAATTCATTCTGTAATTGGTTTATAAATTTCACTAACCATTTTTCGGTTGGCAGCTTTTTTCTCTCCCATTCTTTCATCTCTAAGAGCTCTAACCTTTTGTCCAACTAAGTGGTTTCTTTTTCTTATTTCATTAAGTTTTGATTGCATTTATATTATAATGTAAGATATTGTAAGATACTGTTCCCAATTATGATACAGAAAGTGATAAATCAAATAGCTTCAAGCAGTTTTATATTTTTATGCCAGATTTATGTTTTAGAATGTTAATATGTGGATGTTCCGGGTCAGGCAAAAAAAACAACACTTATGCATATGCTACGAAAACCTCTTATATATTAAGATAAATTATACTTACATGCCAAATACTTAGAACAATCTAACTACCAGGATTTAATAAACCACTTAAATGAAATTTCAAAACGAATTAAAGTAGATCCAAAACTAATACTTGAATATTTAAATATTGAGATAATTGATGTTAATGATCTTGAACCAGATATTCAAAAGTAGTAATATTTGATGATTTTATATGTGAAGAAAAAAGTTTCAAAATGAAATAACAAAATACTTTATTCAAGGACGTTACACTGTTCTGTTATTAATTTAAGTCAGTCTTACTATAAAACACCAAAAGACATCGATATCAACTGTTCACACTATATTTTATTTGAAAGTCTAGGTAAAAGGGAAATTGATATGATTTGTAATGAGCAAAATAAAGATCGTGATTCTCTTAATGATGCAACAAAACGAAAATATGGTTTCTTATTTGTTGACAAGCCAAGGAAGTTTTTAAGAAAGAAGCTTTACAAGAATTAAATAAAATGCGAGATTTTAATGATGTGAAACAAATAAGTGAACCAGACAGTATAAGCAAAGTTAAGTTTGATATCGATTAAAGTGATTATGTCACTATAAAACAATTTAAACAGCTTCTCAGATACAAAGAATTTGACAATAAAGTGTTCAAGGCATTTGATATGGGCGGAAATAAAATAATCAATTTAGGAAATCCAGATAAACCCAGTGATGCACTTTTGTTGTGTACGGCGGGCTAGGCTGTTTCAAATACGATGGTCTAAATAACTAGAAAAACGACTTAGACGTAGAAAAAATTGTTTCAAGTATCCCGGCCTACCCTAAATTTTGACCTGGCTCTTGATGTTTTTATGGTCTTGGATGAGGTTTTCTTTCAACTTTTTAGCAAAAAGTTACAAAACTGCAAACTGTATGCGTTAAAAATGACCAGTGATGTTAGAAATCAACTTACTGAAGCTCTAAAAGCATCACCCCCTTAATTATATTCATTTTTTACACAAACATATTTTTCGAATAACTTAATAAAAAATAAATAAAAAAAATTACCGACCTACTTACCCTACTTTTTAGCATGTGTATTTTTAGTTTATTTGTTTATTTAAGTCTTGTCATTGTACAACATTGCATATACATATTATACAATTCCTGCTAAAAGTATATCTGCCATTCATATTTTGAATTATAAGAGATTGTTTACAATGTAAAATAACAAGTCTTACATCACATCTTGACAAAATGTACAAAACTAGAAGTTTAGAGACAATCATTATTCAGGAGTAATAACAATTTTCAGAGTGAAGTTATGCCTGAAATTTACCTAACACTAAAACCTGTAAATGGTTTTTTCTTTTTAGAAATATGCACAAAATTAAGAAATGATTTCATCTACAATAAAATATTGATAATTGTCTCTAGACATACTTAAAAATAACTTTTCGGTTACTTAGTTCTACCTGATTCTAGATTAAGCATGTAACAACAAGTAAAAGAAATACCAGTAAGTTGCAATATCTTTATTTTCATAACTTCTACTTCTGTCTTCACAAACAGATAGTAAACAAATTAAAGAAAACAAATTTAAGTTCTCTTTATAAATGATCGAATATTTGAATATACAGTATCATATAATAATATCAAATGAAAAAATTCTCAAAATATATTTGGATCTGCAGATTGTTAAAGACGTGCTTTGTCATTTAAATGACATAGCAAGTTTCATTTCAACTGGATAGAAACTATTGGAAGAATAATTAGAGTAAATGAGACCTGGTAATATTACTATGTGAAATTGTCTTAAGATAAAATACATGTTTAGTCTAAGTGATTCCTCTATACCTCATAGAAATGTATTCGTATCACAAAACTGTGAAGAAACACGTTCAAAGTTTCATTCTTTAATGAGCGATGATTTGACATGAAGCCATTCAGCCTCATCCTAGATACTTCAGTTCAAGTTAAGGAGCGGGCAACTGTAAGTACCGGTACAGATCCCAGAAACACTGGTGAAAGTTGCATGCCTCCTGCATGATTTAAAATAATTTTGAAACTCAGAAAATGCATTCAGTCTCTTCCTAGAAAATTCAGTTCAAGTTAAGGAGCGGGCAGTACCGGTACAGATCCCAGAAACACTGGTAAAAGTTTCTTGCTTCGAGCTTTATATCATTTATTTTTCAATATAACATGCCAATTTACATTATGACTAAGTTTGAAGAAGATTGGATATGATCTGTTTGTTATAAGTTATTTACGTGGCACACTGCCAATTTTCTGCTTTTATTATAAAAGGACTATACCTCAAGAGTGACTGGAAGTATCTACGTGGTTATCGAACTTGTCTGAGATATATTATGCTCATAAACATTATGACCAGGTTAGTGAACATAGGGATAAAAAGTAGCTAAGTAATAGCTGACACTCCCAGTTTTTGCAGGTTTTAGTTATCAATGTGGCGTAACTCCAGAACCACTGGAACAATTCAGCTAACTACCAAACTTTGCCGAGATATGACACCAAGAATCACTGTGACATACTTCAGTGACTGCTCAAGTTAGATGGTGGACGCCGTCCGCCGTAGGTAATCATATAATACGTCCCGTTTCGAAACGGCGGTAACAAATAAAATTTTGATATCATTCATCCTTCAGCATAGACGTGCTTACTTTTTTCACTACCACAAAAATAAATGCTGTTGAAAAATATTCTGACACCAGACATTAAAGCCATACTTAACAAACGCATGCGTAACAAACGCAAAAATGTTCACTCTTTTTAGAATTTTCTAATGGCTTAAACTCAAATATAAAATTACACACCTTGTTGATATCAAAATATTAGTAACTTATGATGAACTTTCAGGTTCATTATCTAAATGACTCCGCAGTGCACGTGGGACAAATGCTGACCACAGTGCTCTGAGGAAAATATTCTGTAAAAACATGTCAAGTTCGGAAAAACTGTTAAAACAAACACGTAATTTCAAAGACACGGACAAAATTTCACAGAATATTCCTTATACGTTTCAGATTAGAATGCCCAAGCGAAATGTTAATCAAAATGTGCACACAGACATTCTACATGTGCAATTTATTCGTGCTGATTAAATAATTTCATATATACTAAACATGTAGTGAAATAGTCCTTGTAAGGCTAACTTAACTTTGTGCATCTGGTTTTTTTTTACATTAAATAAAGAACTGAAAATGTTGACAAATTTCTCGGAGACACTTTTGCAACCTTAGCTGTTTCCAGGACCCTTTCCCTCACCACGTTTCTTTAAAATCACGCAGCTTCTCCCTAAATCTTAATTAGTATCAATATTTTGCCAAAACCTATTTCCCCTGGAAACTTTGATGAGTGTAGGTCACTTTTCAGCCGACTGGGATGGGATTAGAGCACGGGACACTCGGGCCTAGACCTGGATTGTGCATGGAACCCGTACCCCTATCCCCAACACTCCCAATCCTTGAATCCACCCCCTTTTAATTGAAATAAATATTTGCGCGTACTCAGCAGGAAGTTTAATGCCTTAGGGTCGAGTTCCAGTTGATAGGTTAGGTGGGGTAAATAACGTTTGTTCACATTTGAAATTGACTAAATTATAACAGCTAAAGAGTGTACTCACATTTATCTAAATAACCAATAACGTGTTGGAAAGTCATCCGCATGTAAAAACTGTACCTTTTTGCCTAACAGATCTCACATTATAATTAATTAAATTCTTGAGTTCATGTTGACATAATTCTGTTGTGTAGACTTTTTACAGGGCGCTATAAATATCCTCTGAAAACACGGTTCCGAAAAGGTTGGATTCAGATAGGAATATATGTTGTTTGTCCGGTTACCGGACGTGTAACCTTAACACTCTCGGTACAGTTCGTGTGTTTCCGTGTTTCAGTACAAAGGGGTTATCTCCATTTGAATGTATTTGAAAACGAAATTGATTTATGTAATCTATAAGTAAGCATCAAAGCTCCTTGAAGTCACACATTTAAGGAAATACCTATGTTATTTTCATCAATAAGTATACACAATTGACGCGCCAAGAAGGTGCGATTTAAGTAACCGCTTTTACTTTGTTGGGTTTAATGACACAGCTTTAGGTCATATGACAACTTTCCAGCTTTGATGGTGGAGGAAGACCCCTGTTGCACCTCTTTGCATTATTTTATCACGAGCGGGCACCAGGGTAGAACCATCGACCTTCCGTAAGCCAGGTGGATGGCTTCCTTACATGAACAATTCAACGCACCGAGTGAGTCTCGAACACACATCGGTGAGGGGCAAGTGTTTTGAAGTCTGCAAAAGTCCCGTTCGTAACCGCTAGTCAATATGATTAAAGTAGTATATCGGATTACAGCATTTCTAAAAGCTAGACGAATATATCTCAGTAAAATGAAGCAAGCACGATCAAACAAAACTGAATACCAAATAGAGGCATGGGCATGGCAAAATCATAATGTCAACTTGTCAGACAGAGACATGCGTACGCATCAAAGCAAAATGCAATTTTTGCTTCAATATTGTTCCATAGTATAATACTAGAACTACAGGTAAACAGTTACTGCCATGTACAATCAGCTACGTAAAATATGCTTTCCTGAAATTTCATATAAATTAAGCAAAACAACAAAACATTTGACTTCCTTGTAGAACCTCACATAACTCCAAATCAATAAAGATCGCGCCTTTGATAACTAGTAGAACAAGAGCTTGAATAAATACATGTGCGTGACTGACTGAGTGTTTTGTCTCAGGACAAACAGCTAAACATTCTTTTAAAACTTACAGTAAGGTAGAAAATATTTCCAATATAGACAGCAGTTTTAAAAAGATGATAGTTCTAGAATACCTTTAAACTAGGTATAATCGGTCTTCTAACAAATTTGTCAAAGAAGTTGCAATACAAATATCATAAAAATGTTTGTCAGAATTTTTCCATTTATTAATTTAATCAAATCCTTTTTTATATATATAGAAACTCGTCCTTGTTCCATGTTCAAAACCAGCGGAGGAAAAAAAACAACATTGTTTTAATTATAGCCTTAATGTGAATTTTGCATGGAATGAGTGTACAATTCAGTGTACATTCGTGTTTATTATGCTATTATCTAGAATGTCAACTCGTATCACAAAAAAATAGATCACTTCTTGAAACAAAATCAGGGAATATTCGGGCTACATGTATATTAGACACGGTCTTGTTGATATTGTCCAATTTAATTGACCTGTCAAAATATGTTCCCGGCTTTCATGTTAATCTTCATATAGGCTCGAACAGAATATAATGAAAGCCGGGTCCATTTTTTTACAGGTCAAATAAATTGGACAATACAGATGGTATCATTTGCATTTGACAAGACAACGCGTATCAAACATTACATTTAAGCGTTTAACTTCATATACCGTTTGTAATAGTTCATAATATTTTTTCATAAAACGAACCTTGTAAGATAAATTTCAAACAAGAGAGTCAATTTTACCTTTTAACATGATAAGAGACAATATCATATATCAGTTTGCTTTGGCACTACCTATGCAAACTAATTATTTAATTTGAACGTAACGAATATTGATAAAAGCAACGCGAAGACTGTACAGTTCGATTAATAGGTCATACGTGTTTACACGTTCGTTTTCAAATCAAAATTTCTCTACTTACAAAATTACCTTTCTACTTTTTGATTATGTTTTGTTTTAGATTGAGCTCACGTTTTTCTTATACAAGACACTATAAAATACGGAACCCTTAGTTAAGGTTACAAAAGTGGACTTTAATGTTTACAAACATAATGTTTACGAAAACGAACTATATATAATGTGGTAATAAAATCAAGATAAATCATTGTTTGTATTTCATGGATTTTAAACATGGTATTGAATATCAAAATATTTTAACTGGCACAGTGATTGCCTTCTTCAAGACAATTGATTATTAATATTTAATTTGTTTGGCTGTTCTTAATGTAGAAAATAACAGATACAGTTTTCAATCAAATTCGTTTAACGGAAATACATTTAAAAAAAAACTTTATGGAAGATTTTATCAAAAGACTATTGCTCAAATATTAAATCCCCCGTATTTTATTTGCGGACCGCGATAATTCAAGCTTTGCGATGTGTTTCCCAGAGCGTTCTGACGGCATGTGTGAATTTCAAGGGAAATCTGCCGTAATTTATGAAAGCGGTTATCTTGCTGCAACAACTTTCTTGTAATATTAAACATAAATTATTAAAATCCTCGATAAAATGTCTCTGGTGCAAATACATGTATATAAATACAATAACAAAGAATTATGTTATAAATGTCAGGTTAGAAAAACAAATATGTGTAAAATTTAGTTACGTTATGCTTCCTTTCGCTAATAAATACTTTATTCATAGAGGGCGAAGCATACCAGAACAAAAATAGAATGAGATATAAAAGCTCTTTATATATATAGGTTTTAGTTTGAACCTGCTTTTGCCCTAAGACAGTACTCATAAACATTTATAATATAGCTGGAACCTACTATAACCCTCAGACAGTGTTCATAAACATTTATTAAATAGCTGGAACTTACCATTACCCTGAGATAGTTGTAAGAAACATTTATCAAATAGCTGGAACCTTATATTACCCGGAGACAGTACTCACAAACATTTATTAAATAGCTGGAACCTTCTATCAACTAAAATTGTCTACATAGGACACGGATGCCCCCCACAGACTGTGTCATCCTCTATATAGCAAAAACTATCAAAGGGCCATAACTGCAGGAAAAATATTCACAGAAAGAAATCCTTTCTTTATGGTCTTCTGCACATCTAGCTTGTTCATCTGTGAAAGTTTGAAGCAAATCAAGCAAATAATGTGGGAGGAGTTTGACACACAAGAATTTTCTCTATATTCCATATAGCAAAAACTATCAAAGGTCCATAACTGCGGTAAAATAGTCACAAAAAATTCATTCCACTGTGGTCATTTGTACATCAAGTTTGTTCAACTGTGAAAGTTTGAGGTAAATTAGGCTAATAGTGTGGGAACACACAAGATTTCGGGACGTACGGACGGACGTACGAACAGCAGCAACGCTATATGCCCCCACATAAATGTGTGGGAGCATAAAAAGGTGAATTTAAGTAACGGTTGCAACTACGCCACGTGAGCTTTTTCTTATGTGTAACCAAATTTTCTAATACAATTGATATTTGATAAACTAACTTACCTGTTTTGTTAAGTAAATACGGTAGTTCCACTTGACAACACACCAAATTTCTTCACTATGGCCTATTTTGGGAAATTAAGAAAGGGCCATAATTCTAGAAATAATAGCCACAGAAAAAAGTGCATAATTTCTGGTCATCTTCACACGAAGGTCCTTCATCGTGAAACTTTCAAGCATATCCTTTCAGTAGTGTTTGAGGAGTTTGACACACAAGATTTTTTCTCTATATTTTTTGTAGCAAAATTATCAAAGGGCCATAAATGTGGTAAAAATAGTCACAGCAAAATTGTTTCCTTTATGGTCATCTGTACATCAAACTTGTTCATCTGTGAAAGTTTGAAACAAATCAGGCTAATATTGTGGGAGGAGTTGGACACACAAATATTTTCATATATTCTATGTAGCAAAACTATCAAAATGACATAACTGCGGTAAAAACAATCACAGAAAAAAATCCTTCCTTTATGGTCATCTGAATCAAATCAATCTAATAGTGTGGGAGGAGTTGGACACACAAGATTTCGGGACGCACGGACGTACAGACGCATGAATGTACGGACAGCAGCAACGCATTATGCCCAACATAAATGTGGAGGCATAATAAAAGCTACATGTAGTTGGATTACAAGAATATTAGATACAAATAACCACGGATCATGCAAATGCTTTTATGACAAATACCTCGGCAGTTTCGGAGTTGAATTCATGTTTTAATGTATTAAATCTAAGTCAGACTGATATTGATAATTTATAAAAAAAAAATAACCAGTTCTGAAATGATATTTAAACTTCATGGTTCAACATCAGACGGATATAGGAAAAACATATGATGCCTACTAGTAAGCATATCATTTGGAACAATTCTTATGTAAAGGCTGAAGGTAAAACCATATTTGTTAAAGTCTGGTTTAACAATGGAATTAAGTTTATGGATCATCTGTATGACTTTTTTTTGAAAAGAAACATTATTCTTCCAATGAAAACCTATACCTAAACTACTTTAAGATAATGCAAAGCTTACGTATAGAATATCTAACCCAAAGAATCAATGATCAAAGAAATTATAGCGCAAAAGCAAGGATAGAGTGCCAATGAAGAAAAGGAAAACAGAAAAAGTTAGCCAGTTCTTCTATAAAAAAAAAGCTAATTGCGTTGAAGCTGTAACTGCTGAATGTAAATGAATTAACATGTTAAATGAATTTTTTGAACTGGAACTATATAATCGCTACTCTACCAGGCAACAACAGATACCACACTAAGGCACTTACATGTTGGAAATAGTCTCATTAAGAGCCTATATTGTAAACTTCTTAAAATGTTTTCAACGGCACTTAAGCGTACTAGACATAATGAATAATACAGTATTAGTCCTTTTTTCTAAGACAAAATATCAGAGACAAAAGTTTTAAGTGGTTTTCATACGTCAATAAATGGAACTTGATATTCTTCAACTGTATTCGGAAAGTCGCAGTATTCCTTGAAAGTCCTCATCGCGGTCGCTACATTTGTGTATGGGATACTTGGAATAATATTTGTTTTAAGCACATTTTTGTCTGAAGTATCTGGCGTTGACACCGTTATCGGGCGTTTTCATATGGTTCAGAAACATCCGGAGCTAAAGGAGTGTGCAGATGGCATGTTGCAGGAGGTAAAATATGACAAAAGGAAAATATTTCATACACATCTTTCCTTATTCCAATACTAATTGATTTCAGAATTAAAGTTAGTTCAGCTGAGAAGTCCATACTGTTTTGGATAGGTCGCTTTTTGTGCTTGAATGTGTATACTCCTGTTCGATCTATAACTTTACATTGGTTTTAAATTCAATATTATGGCAAGTGCTTTTCGAATAAATTCGTACCGACAGGTTGAAGAGCCGTACTGAATGTCTTTTTCGTATTATAAGCCTTAGGAATAATTTTCTTTCGGATCTACGACAACCTTGCATCATAACATACACATGTAACATAAAGCTTTTCAATTTTTTATTCATAAAAACCATGCAATGATGAAGCATACATTTCAAACAGAGCCTCTTCTGGGCCTTATTCAATCTGTCGGTAACAAGGCTGTGTTTACACGTATATTAATTCGAGGAAACAGCAACTTGAATGTTTCTTTATTGCTTGAGTGCATGCTGTTATAATATTGGAGATATATAATACATATCTGGCACTGAGAATAGCAAAATTCTATTTGTAAAACCTCTTCAAGCATACTTGTTACGTTTATAATTTTACAAGCTACTACAAAATGCACCTTTAATTCGTAAACTGATTTTAGTCTTCTTTAACATTAAATGTGTCGATAAAAGTACACAAAATACAGGGCAATTTAAATACAAGAGGTGATGACAAGTTTTGTGAGAATTTTATTTAGCTCCAGAAACCAGTCGAATACTCCTTTAAAAGATTTTATTGCCAGGATAAGGTAAAAAATGCTTAAATACTAAAACATTTTATTGTGCTTGTTAAGGCCATCCTTCATTGATATGTTGCTCATTGGATATTTTTCTTAAACTAACCGAGTCGGGAGCAAAGAGAAAGTTTATTTTTAAGGAAAATAAAAGCCAGGAGAGAGCAAAGAAATACATTTTTTTTCCTTTTGCTATGACCTTGAATAGAAAGTATAACCTTTAATATTTATTTGACAATATTTCACAAGGGATTGAGAGAACCGGGGATACAATATATTGGTTTGAGTAAGACAGAGTGAATGGAAAGGATGTAATAACATTGGCCAATAGTTATATAAGATAATGTTTGTGTTTGAAAATGTTATTAAAAATTCAGTTGAAATTTGGTATCACGAACTGAACGTTTTACTTCGAGATAACCAATTCAACTTTAAATAATATTGTATGCACGTATTTTCGGGATGGGAAAAAGTATCCGAGATAGCCGGAAGTTTGAAATAGGCGAGTTCGAGGTATTGGCATTCAACTGTACATAATATACTTTAAACCATAAAACAATAAACGGCTGTAAAATTTAGCATTTTTTTCCAACTTTGAACCTTTTTATGGATTAATTTTGTTGAACTATACGGTGAAAGCGAGGTCAACGTATGAATCCTTTTTTTATTATTTACAACCTAACTCCATGTAAATTATAGACATTTTCAAATGCCAGTTACGTTGCTAAAATATATATTATCTAAGAAAATCCAGTTAATGTGTACAGACTGTAAGATCAAAATAAGAGTTTGCACCGAAAGCTTATTCAAGTCAATACTTTTCAAATGTAGATATTTTAGCTCACAGCGGTACTGTAAGGGTCATAATTCTGAAAAGATTAAAAGGCCACGATATTTTCATGCATGGTCAGAATTTGATGAAATTTGCATTTTATTCCTTCTTTCCAGAGCTCCAAATATGCCACTTATGTATCAAAATACTTGCAAAAATAGTCTGACCTCCGTACCACTCTCTTCCGTATTAAAACTCTGATATTATTCACATAAAAAACATAAACAGAGAAAAGAGACGCGTTCAAATGTATTATCCCTTATCAAAATATCGTTGATTGGTGATATCAAATTATTAAGAATGTTTATTTATTCGTATTTGAATGATTTATTTTAAGACTTCTCAAGGCAATAACACAAAACAGCATATAAGCAATAGCACTTTATTCCAGCTCAACACTTCAACATACAAACAAGTTCCGCCAAAGGGTATCGAACAAAAAGAAGTGGCAGAAAAGGCCGCATGATATCAGGCCCACTGACTGACGAGCAAGCAAGCGCATGTTTTCGTCAATAAATTGACTAAAATAGCAACTGCAGACTGAGGAATTACGCTACCTAGTTCACACTGTAAACGGACCTATCCTTTAACCGACCTAGCGGTAACACACTGAAAACTGACCTAGCTGTTAACAGACGACCTAGAGGTTACCAGACTTTAAATCGACATAGCAGTTAACACACTTTAACCGACCTAGCTGTTAACACACTTTAAATCGACCTAGCGGTTAACATCCTTTAACCGAACTAGCGGTTAACACAGTTTAACTGACCTAGCGGTTAACATCACTTTAACAACAGACAAGCAACCAATGGTTCGATATACTGTCAACCGACCTAGCGGAATACATCACTATAACAACAACATACAACCATAGAAAGATTGTAACATTAAATCTGACTTATATCCTACAAGCACATGCGCCTGCCTGCTCGCCCAGTCAATAGAATTGTCCGCCACAATAAATTTGAAAAATTTATTCCCCCAACATTCTAATGACTACTACAACAAGCCTAATTTAAGTTGTCTTAGAAACTTACAGTCATGACTTATCCTCGTGGCTTACTAATATACAGTTTGTTTCATACGACGATGAGTGTAACATCTTTTATCTTGCATTATCCGGTTCTTGCCCTTAGGGCAAAGTCAGCTATGTTGCCCATTTACTTGAACCTGTATTCAATGTCATTTAAGACTTAATAAATGGTTTATCTTCTCAACGCGCACCTGTTCCGTGTCCCGATTACTACAGAATCTAGGTCAAAATCCATCTTATACAGCTAACGCCGAATAATAAGTCTTATTAATAAATTATTCTTACAATTTATTTTTGGTAAAAATATGAGGGAATGGTGTAGTTGCATAAATTGAAATAATTTTCATGCAACTAAATATAAGCATTGTGGTACATTAAAGCTTATGTGTGCACGTACTAACTTTCGATACTGGTGTCCATTTTAAAACTCTGGGACTGGAATTACAATCTTTTGTACACTGTTATGTCTGTAACATGTAGCGCACCAATAAGTTGTGGCCAAATTTTGTTTCTATGGTGCGAGTGCAGGAATGTATGTTTTTCTGAAAAAATAATGAGCGTAAATCTTATGAACAATCTTTCTTTGTCTGATGTCCCAATATTTCGTAAATTTTTTAAAAACATGTACATCTTTTATTTTACGCAGAATGAATGTGTTGCTGTGCGTAGATCTAAGTTGACAGGTCAGTGCGAGAGCTTACCATATTCCTGGGGGAAAAGACGAAATAATGGAAAGTGGATATGACTATGCGAAGAAGATATTCATGCAGGAAAACTTTCAGCCGCCGGTACTGTCTCCTATGATCTGTTTTACTGAGAAAGCACTTCGAAATATCGTGCGTGTGTCTGTAAATGTAAGATTTAAGATATGAAACAAATTATTTGGGGAGGAATCCGTTTATGTACAGGTAAGAAGGGGAGTGTATTATTTATTTCAATAAGCATCTGTCGGTACAGGTGGAGCGTATTTAAACAAATCCATGTTTCAGTTAGGGAAGTTAAAACACCATTTGAAAGTAAATTATCTCTAACAGAATTGGTCTTGTAATTGATCTATCCTGGGTTGAGACGATCGTACTTACAAGAAGGATGCTAACACCACTGTCACATTTTCATAATTTAGCAGCCAATGACCTATCTTGGGTTGAAGCGATATACTAACTTGAAGAATGCTAACATCACTGTCACCCTATTCATGATTTAGCATCCAATGGATTGAGACAACGTACTTACTTCAAGGATCTAACGTAAATGTCACATTCGTAATTTAGTAGTCCATGTTATTGGATGTATTGATACAAGTTTGACCACGTGGTCACTCGATAGCTGCCTTTTCAGACATTGATATTCCATATCGATTTGCACTGGAAAATTAATTAGCGTTACAATTTAACAGATTAAAGGTTTTTTTTAATTTTTGCAGGAGGAAATTGACCTCAATACAGCTGGTAGGACATAAAATACAATTATTGTCAATAGAAGATAATACAGTTTTAAACTGAAACATGCCAAACTCATCGTTTCGTATGCCGTTGCTCGCTCGTGATGCGTAAACGGTTTGGAACTGGGTTTTGAAGTAAGATTTTTCTGAAAGATTAATCTTTTGCCGAAAAGGCGGCCAACCATTGATAAGAAAATATTGTTTTGAAAAAAAATACGGATCTGGAAGCAATGCACATGTCAAACTGTTCATATCTACCTTTCTCATGGCTCATTGTCACAGGAGTAATTTTTTTTTAAAATGGCTTTTTGTCATTTTTTCCCTAAGAAAACATTATAATTGTAGTAAATTTAATTGCATATGGTTCATGGATCCATACTGTATCCTAGGTACGTTACTGCCACCTGTGGTTCGAACTTATTGCCGGTCAGTAGTCAGAACTATTGTCCGAGATCAAAGGGGCCTGTTATTTTGACATTGTTAATGACAGGTTAATATTTTCATTGAATTTTGACATTAGCCCATTGAACTAAAGATTGGTCAGTTGCACAGATTGTGGATCGACAAATTCTTTTTTTAGCTCCCATATTCTGACAATAGGGGTGCTATTCTATTCGCATCGGTGTCGGCGTGTGTGTGAGCTTTCTTGGTTAAAGTTTTTCAGTAACCTTTGTTTTTCTTTGTTACTATTGCTTATATCTTACTGTAACTTAACATTAACATTGTTCAGCATTCAAACAAAGTATGTTAAGGGACTTGATCCATTATATCCAAGGTCAAGGTCACCAAGGTGTTATACGTAGGTTATTTTTAAAGTTAAAGTTTTTTGACAACCTTTGTTTTTCTGTCATATCTTTGTTACTATTGCTTATATCTTACTGTAACTTCACATAAACATTGTCCAGCATACAAACCAAATATGTGCAGGGACTAGGCCCATTATACATAAGGTCAAGGTTACCAAGGTGATATACGTTGGTTAATTGTAAAGTTAAAAAATTTTGATAACCTTTGTTTTTCTGTCAATCTTTGTCACTATTGCTTATATTTTACTGTAACTTCACATAAACATTTTTATTTTGAATTATTTCGAAAGCTTCGTTTATAGATATATCTTTGGTACTTTAAAAGATAATGACTTGAAGTTGAAACTATTTCTTTATAATCATCATCTGCATGTGTGGTTACAATCTCCATAACTCTGATTGTATTTTTGACGGAATTATGCCCCTTTCATCCTTTTTCTTTGATAAACTTCGTTTTATGGACATAACTTTGGTAGACATAAATTCATTTTACTGTCAAATCGCCGAATAGTGGAACACGAATAGTGGGGGTAATAATTCGGGGAGTTTTCTTTGTGTGAGACTGTGTGTGTTGGTCGTGTGCACGTCCGGGTGCTAGATTAACTCATAGGGAGGCTGCATTTTTGGAACGTGGCTTTCCTTGATAGATATTTATCTTTTCTTTTTTCAAAATTTAGCCCCCACAAACTTGGTGTCGCTGCTAGAGTTCTCTGTTTAGTAATTATCTTTCTTTACTCATTTAAATGTTTTAAAATATAAAGTAATGGATGTTTTTTTTTAAGCTGAGCTTTTGAAAGGCAAATCTACTGCGGTTAAATAACGAAAACTCGACAGATAAGTAAGTAATGGTATGTGATCTTTTATTTTTCAGTTTAAGATACTTTCGGGCAATGATGTCATGTAAAACCCAATCAGATCTTGAAGCAGTTCGAAGAGAGGATTCTGAAATAATGAAATACAGTTGCAGTGTATGTAAAGCTAGTTTTCCATCCGATCAACTCCTTGAAATGCACCGACGGTATCATTCTGGAAAGCGGAAATTTAAATGTCAGGTTTGCAATTTAGCATTTAAAAGAAAAGAGCACCTTAATCGACATATGGACGTACATACAGATACAAAACCATATAAATGTGGCGAATGTGAGAATGCTTTTAAGCATAAATTTGGGCTAAATAAACACATGGAGACGCATGAAAACATTGGAGGAGTATGTCCTAATTGTAAAAGAATTGTAATGCGTCTTAAAAAAAATATGTTAATTCATAAAGAAAAGGAACACAAATGTGATGTTTGTGGTAAAGCGTGGGCTAGGCGTTCGAATTTAACGGAACATATAAAAACGCATACAGGGGAAAAGAAAGGCACATGCAATATATGCAAGAAGACATTCAAACAAGACTACTTAAAAATACACATAGAAAAACATATGGTAAATGGTAAAAAGAAATATAAATGTGATGTATGCGACAAATCGTTCATGCATGAATTGTATTTAAACATCACATGCGCGTCCATACAGGTGATGCCTTAAAACCATGTCCTGTTTGGAACTAAAGGAAATTTGAATATTCATAAATCTATACACGAGAATGCTAATTACCCATGTCCTTTATGTGGAAAAGTATTTGGGGTATTGAAAAATATGAAACGTCACATAACTTTTCATTGTGCCAAGGACAATGTCTGCTCCATATGTCACGTGGCATTTCATTTCCGGAAGCACATGGAACAACACATGAAAACACACACGGACGAGTTCCGATGTGGAATGTGTAACAAAGGATTAAAATCACGCCTTCGTCTAGACCAACATATTCTTGAGCATAAAAGACAGGACAAAAACATGCAGTTTGTATGCAAAATTTGCGGAATTTCTTTCGTCAATTGGCCTAGTTTACAATACCACAGAAAAGGCCATATGTCTGCGGAGAGTAATATTTGCAAGACATGTAACATAAATTTTACAACTAAAATACTTTTAAAGGAACATAGAAAACCGCATTACCGTGGACGAAGGTATGTCTGTCCGCTTTGCGAAAGAAGATTTGAAATCAAGCGGTTGTTACGTAATCATTATGCTGCTCACACGGAGAAAGGGGAGTACAGATGTGATATTTGCAATATTTCCTTTACTTGTGAAGAATATGTTCAAAAACATGTTGCAACCCATTTCAGTGTCATTTGTCTGCCACTGTAGTTATTCTTTTGATATTCCGTACCATTTAAAAACGTATCGGTCAGTTTGAAAACTTTGCACAGAAACAACTTACCAGAAATACTGATACACTGCACATGTAGAATGTTACACTGCGCATGTCCGGTTTTCAAACATATATCGTCATGAAATGTATTTCTACACTGTAGGAGAGTCTCCCAATCGCATGTCCGCATTATGTAATTGGTCTCCTGATGTTTTGATTATCTAATTTGAGCAATGTAGTAGGTATTGAACAGTCATCTTTCTCACCTGTTAGTTTCATCCAATTAAGGTTCTGACTGTTTGAATATTATCTTTGGTCAAAACTTTTCCTGTGTGAATAATACCGGTCCAGGGTGCCAGTCTGGACACCATTCTCAGAAAAAAACTTTGCCATGGATCATTTAGCATTTATTCTCTTCTAAACATACAAATGTTTAAAAATATTTGAAAGCTTAAAAGTGGACTTTGCATAAAATAACTGAATTATTTTGAGGTTTAATACTTGTTTTATACTGACTAAATCCTAGATTTTCTTAGCCTTAGTAGATAATGTTGGTATTTAGGTTGAAAGCAAGACGTCTTTAATAAATATTTTGTTTAAAATAGATACGTTACTCATTTTTAGCTTGGCTATACGAAGTATGAACAGCTATCCTACTCGACGCCGGCGTCCTTCCGCGTCCGCACTTAGGTTAAACTTTTGATGCACTTTCTCTTTATCTTTGTTATTACTTGATAGATTTGCTTCAAACTTAAAATAGTTGTTCCTCATCATCACCCACATCATAATTATGGCACAAGAGACATAACTCTGGCGCCAAAATTTCCTGGATTTGATTAAAACTGAAATAACTGTTCCGAATTATAAGCTATATGATATGTCACGTGGTGCATTTCTTTTGCAGAAGTTTTCCACGAATTATGTTACTTTTATATTTATTTTTTTTAGACTTAAGCTTTTGCCCAATATCTTCATCCACATTTGAGTCATTAAAAACTCCACAGACAGCTCCAGCTTTCTCAGGTGTACCCAATGTCCCTACCGGGTATCGAAATAGTAGAGCACACTATCTCCTTTGCTTTTTACCCAATCTGACTAAAGTACATCTCCTATTACGCTATGCGTTCTGACAACCCTTCCGCTAGCCAATCAGAGTTTACTTTACAACATTTTGCAAATCTACATTTAGCCTGGGTTTTTCAAAATGTACATAAGACGAATGCGAATGGGTCATTCTCACATCTTCGTTTAGAAGATCAAGTACTTTAGTCAGATTGGTTTTTTACCTTAATGGATTTGAGCCGCGCCATGAGAAAACCAACATAGTGCGTTTGAGACCAGCATGGATCTAGACAAGTCTGCTGATCCTAACAGTTTCTCTAATTGCAATAGGGTTTGAAAGCGAACAGCATGGATCCTAACCAGACTGCGCGGATGGTCGCAAACGCATTACTTTAATAGCATAATATATGTAGAGTATATACGGTATACACGTGGTTATTTACTGGCGGGACTCTTTTGTAGTAATAGGTATGCAGGCTTAATGCTGATGTTTGTTGTATATCAGTCATCAGTGAATGTGGTTGTGTATTAAAAATATTAACCTACAAAGTCTTGTCTACATAATACTACAATAAATATCTTATTTAGCATGTGATTTACATTCTTACAACTACTTTGTATTACGAAGTTGTAAAATTGTTGAACATATATACGTTTTCAAAGAAAAATGTTCAGTTTTTATCAGTATACTAAATAATGTCGTCACTGTATTTCAGAGACTTTATGGCATTGTTTTAATTGTTTTAGAATTGTTTTATATGCGATGATAGCAAGTGATAGTTTTAAAAATTTTGTTGGCTTTTTTTTTAATTTCATTAATTTTACTTTTAAGGTTTGTTAAATAGCAGCATTCGCTGAGTTATCTTCCCAAATGATTTTACAGGTGTCGCTACGAGCGAATAGGTCCTATCATGCGGTGTACTCTCGGCTTTTATCATAGTGTTAAACTCTTTCCTTAAAAAAGTAATTAAAGTATTTAAAAAAAAATAATTCCAATCATGAAATTTATCAATATCATCTATTAGGATAGCTGTTTCTAATGCTTTTAGCATCAAATTTACGGCTTTGTAAAATTTTCGTCATTTCAAAATGTTGGCTAGTAACATATAACTAAAATTTTTGTTGTAGCATTAATTTAAGCGAGTCACATTTCCGTTTAGTTTATAAGCAAAAAGGGGCTAGCTAATGTAGCTAGTTGAAAATATTGCTAAATTTTAACCCTCAGTGGAAGCTTTGTTTCAAATAGACACATGGTTACAACTGGATACATTAAGCTTGCATAATATTTCCTATCCACTGGCTGCATACTGATTGTTATCATAAAAATGTGCATGTCATGTGTCCTGTTAACACTAGGGGGTTCAAGAATACGTCATTGAAGCAGACTTAACACTTCTGCTCCCACTTAGGTGTTAAATACCAGTCAGTCTGATGTTAATGTAATGTGTATAATAAGTTTTCTTAATACTTTTAACAATTTGAAATAATGTCTAATAGGTTTCTTAATTATTTTTATTTTCAAAGCTTTACAAATCTGTGGTCTGTGTTTTTAAAATCGTAAGGGCGTTTTTATTAAATGTAAAGATCTTTATTTTCATTTATGTGGGCAAGTTGCTTTGAATTTTAATTGACTGAAAATTAAAGAGGGAGCACCATAGAATTATGTCAACTTGTCAATAGGGATCATTTACGCCTCTTGGATGATATTTTCATGAAATATATGAGAAACAGCTATAATAATTAATTGGGCTGATGGAAAATTGAAGGGACATCTTATCACAAGGGCATACATTCTGACATTTTACAGTAATTATTATTATAATTTCTATATTATTCAAGACCTCATTGCATTAAGCTGTGTATACAGATCTTCCCGATTAAATTGTAACTTTAGGAATATATACTCTCTATATTGATTCTTATTTTAAGAATATAGTCTGAATACTTGCACAATGATGAAAGGATTTTCCAAGGAGGGCATTTCAATATTGAAAATCACAATTAAAAAAAAAAAAAACAACATAAGAATCATACAGTCCATAAAAAAACTGACACACAGAAAATGTTTAGAACAGTCCTTACAGCTGGTCTCATAGTTTTCAAGGCATAGAATAAAGCTCTTTCCTCAATTGCTCAAGGGATAAACAGCTGAATTTTGATGACATTATCGGATACTTTCCAAATCTACTAATATAGTTTGAAGTGACAGCGACTGAATAATAATGTAAATAATGTAAACAAACATTTCTAGGACCTATTCGCATGTAGCGCCATCTATACACGCACCTGTTTAATCAGGGGAATTAACTGACCGATATCGCCCATTAAATGTAAAACGCCATTGAATATGTCAGTGTATAGAAATAATAGTTTGATCAAATTAATCAGTGTTGGTTTCGCTTGATTTTAGTGAAAATGACCTAAACAAAAATTTTACAAACCGTTTGATTGTTCATATTTTTTCGATTATCGCATACAAATAATTATTTTCATGTTATGTTTGTTTGATTATAAAAAGGAACTATGTTTATATGTCCAAAAATCGAAGACATATTTGATACATAACTGTATATGTGCGTTCAATAATCGAAGCCATATTTGGTACAAGCTTCTAGATGTGTGTCCAATAATAAAAACTTATTTAATGCATGCTACTGTATGTGTATCGCTTAGATTTTGTACTCCTTTAGCATTTTGCCTAAAATTTGTGTTGATGATTTGATATTCACATATGAAAAGTTTAAATCAAAGGTCTTTTGTACAATATATATTTGCGGTGACTTTTTAACTACTCCAATTTTATGCACGTGTGGCTTTTATTCATTTCAGTATTCGAATTTGTCCCAGGTTTCATAACTTGGATTATCATCACCTAAGCTATCTTTATATTTAAGGTTTCGATGGAGGCCTTGAGAAACAAAAATCAAACAACACCAAATCATAGAAAGAAAGAGTTATTTGACATGAAAATTGAACAGCATGTAAAACATGTATATTACTTTACGAAACAAGTGTCAGTATACTGATATAAACATTGAATTCCGGAAAAGGGCTGCCTAAAGGGGCTCCACTTCCGGACAGTTAAACGCCTTTAAAAACTCACCATTTTCAAAGAACTGTTACACATGTTTGTTTTGATGCATTTGCAATAGCGTGCGAGTGGTGAAATTTCACGTAACAATGTGGAACATAGTTTTCAGCAATTGTTTATCTTTTTTCTTTACAAATGGCATTCATTTTCAAAGGGAGACAACTTTTTCTCAAATATTACTTAAAATAATCGGAAAAAGTTGTTTCCCTTTGAAAATGAATGCCATTTGTACATAAAATAATCGGGAACAGTTGTCTCCCTTTGAAAATAAATGCCATATGTAAAGAAATAATGATAAACAATTGCTGAAAACTGTGTTCCACCTTGTTATGCGAAATTTCATCACTCGCACGCTATTGCAAATGCATCAAAACGAACATGTGTAACTGTTCTTTGAAAATGGTGAGTTTTTAAAGGCGTTTAACTGTCCGGAAGTGGAGCCCCTTTAGGCAGCCCTTTTCCGGAATTCAATGTTTATATCAGTATACTGACACTTGTTTCGTAAAGTAATATATATGTTTTACATGCTGTTCAATTTTCATGTCAAACAACTCTTTCTTTCTATGATTTGGTGTTGTTTGATTTTTGTTTCCCAAGGCCTCCATCGAAACCTTAAACCACAAAGCATTTTCTGGGTCATATCTGTCTAAAACATCTACATACTGACTTGATACAGACTTCGCTCTGACTTTCTCGTATCCATAACCGTCTTCTGAAGTTTGTATTGCTCTTAATATCTCAGTTAGAGATAGAATATACGGCAATAGACTGAACCTTTTATTAGGCCGAACACCAATTAAGTCAAATTCATACAATTTGGGGAACCTTTCAGTGTTTTCGTATGTGCTCATTGCCCCCAGTACATGTAATACACAAGATCCTATGTCTTTTGTGTCAGGGGTTGTGCACGCATCATGGTGATAAATCATCATGGTTTTTATCTGGTAAGATGAGAAGCCTGTTTCAACTGTTTTATGAGAGTACTTTAAGGTATTTAGATATATTTGCAGTGTTTCACCGTCACCATGTCAATTAATAAGAAACTTTAATATCCGATATACTTTAACATGTTTCTGTGATAAAACATTTTTCATAAAATATACCTCAGTTTCAGTAAATGATATAATTCTATGAACCCTTAAAAAATGTTCAGCTGACAATTTCACAGTCAATGTTATTATCATCTAAAATAATTTTACAAGCTGGAACAAGATAAACGTAATTTTTCTTTCTTCTGGTCCATCCTTGTAAATAAACTGTAAAACAGATTCTGGACCATGTTTCCCTACATACTTTTCAAAGTAAAGGTTCCTTCCTGTTTCCAATGTTTCATTAGAAGGCACATAGTTTAAGGACTCTTTATTACCAACAGTAACAGCCCCAATACAGTTGAGAGAACATGTCTGATATGGGTCTGTTCTAATCATGAAAAAGATTTTATTTATCTGTATAATTATCATACATCATATTTTCTTCGTTTGTTAGTCAATGTTCTGGTCGCTCGAAACCATGGATAACTCGAGCATTTTGCTCATCCCCATGCGACCTCGAGCCAGCGGCGTTTCACTGTAATTGCTTAGAAATACTTCTTTTTCATTGCCAACTGACTAAAGCATGTCTACCACTTGTGAAACTTGTATTCGAATAAAAATTTATTATTATTTAATGCGGCAACTCGGGCGATACTATGTCGTACAAATAATTTTACTCGGGCTGCGCCCTCGTCAAATTATTACGCCCGACGTATAACCGCCCATCGTGCATAAATAGTGTTAAAACACTCTTTTGTTATAAATTATTTCTAAAATACATTTTGTACTGATGTTTTTCCTATATAAGTGTATAACAATATATTACGAGTTGAATCAGGGGATGTTATCAAAATATTTGTAACGATTTGAACTTCCAAGAGTATATTCCCCTAGCTATGTTACTTGTTTAACTAGAAGGCTGCAATTTAGAACTCATATTATGTAGATAATAAAAAATATATTTACAAAAGCGCTTATCACTTTGTCACTATGAAGAAAGACGTAAACATTTAAAACTGATTACAAATTAAACATTGATACTTTTGTAATTTGAAGTTTTGTTAAAATAATATGCATAGCATGCCTTGTATGTTAATATATGCTGTGAATATAACGTCGGGTTCTTTATCCAGAGGTTGCTAGCTCACATCTCAGTCAGAGCGGATTTGACCGGTGTCTCCACAATGTCTTCCAATGATACGGGAAGGAAGCGGCAAGATAACGAAGTATTTGTACAACTGAGCAAAGTTAATAAGGTTTAAAATAACATGCATCTGGCAATCGTAGGCCTACTAAACATTTGATTGACAATAAATGTTTTAAGTGACGATCAATTGATAGTAAGTAGTACTTCAAAGGAATATAATGACAGTTGTTTGAAACATTTCCTTCTTCAAGCATGCTATTTGTTACACGATTGTGACAAATACATATGCTGTCCTCACCAAATTGTGCTGTTAGATATGCTGGCACATCTTACGAACGTAACTACGGGTATTTATCATTAATCTGAAGTTTAAAGGTATTCTACATCATCTGTTCTACATCAGATTGTTAATTAAACACTTAACAATATGATATCTACTCACGTTAAGTATTTGACAAACAGGCCGAGTACCGGACCCGGGATGAAAAAAGATGACCAAACAGATACAAACCCCTGTTTTTATCTTAAATCAATCAAAAATGAAAATATGCTATGAAATATAAGCCCCTTTCAAGTGATATATACCATCTATACAAGGCGAGAACCAAAAGATTCAAGCCTGCGAGCAATGGCTTCACTTCCCATGCCGTTTTGAAATCATTTCCGTAGAAAAATACACAAACTGTCTATCACTATTTCACGTATGTATTCAGTTACAAAATGAGACCAACCACAAGTCTCGTCTCTAGCCCTTCCCGTTCATGAAATATTTGATCAGGAAACGAGTGCTTATCTACTGTAAGCTCCAGGTAGATAAAAATGCGGTACAACGAAACAGTACGAAAACATTGACTCGAAGGCTCGAATCTCTTGGTTCAAGCCTTGTGTAGATGGTATATTTCATTTGAAAGGAACCGGATGAAGGTTTAGGAGCATATCTTCAAAAGATAGAAATATTTCATAACGAAAAACATAATTACCAACAATCTACCTGACCATTACATGTTCTGCCACAGCGCCGTAGCCACACTGAGGCAATCCGAGGCAGTTGCCTCGGTTAAAATTTGCGGAGCAAAAAAGAGTAAAAAGTAGGCCTATCACACTGATGAAAAAATCAGTTATAAAAGTTCAAAAAAGTATATTAATAGCATTAGAATATATCAGAATATCATTTGCCTCATGACATTACTGAGGCAAGGTGAGGCAGAAATCCTAGCAGTCATATTGATAGCCTTGCCAGGTCCGGGCCGAGGAGGCCCGTGCTCCCCCCCCCCCCACCCCACAAGTTGTCTGAGAAGTGACCAATTGCACCCAATTATTTATTATCATTATCATCAAATTTAAGCCAAAAAAAAGCACCAGAGACCACTATTTCAATTTTCCAGGAAAAGAGTACCGTGTCCCCACTAAAATGAGGGGAAAACTCCCTCCCAAAAATTTTGACTCAAAGAATGCACCAGAGGCCACCATTTCATACCTGTATTTCAAATTTTTCCAGGGCGAGAGCCCCCTGACCCACCTAAATTGAGAGAGTTCCCCTTAAAGTAGAACAATTTAGAACAAACAGTTCACCATAGGCCAGCATTTCGTACCTGAATTTCAGAATTTTTCAGGAAGAGAGCCCCTGACCCTACTAAAACGAGGGGGAAACTCCCACAGTACCTCATGATTTAGACCAAACAGTACACCATAGGTCTACCATTTCGTATCTGTATTTCAAATTTTTCCAGGGCGAGAGCCTCCTGACTCCCCTAAAATGAGAAGGTTCTCCTAAGGTACCTCAAAATTTAGACCAAACAGTGCACCATAGGCCACAATTTCGTATCTACATTTCAAAATTTTAGGAAGATATCCTCTTGTCCCCATTAAAATGAGGGGGAAACCCCTCCCATACTTTAAAATCTAGACCAAGAAATGGACCAGAGGCCACCATTTCATACCTGTATTTCAAGATAAAATGAGGGGGTTCCCTCTAAAGTATCTCAAAACTTAGACAAACATTGCACCATAGACCACCATTTCGTATCTATATTCTAAAATTGTCCAAGAAGAGAGCCACTAACTACACTAAACTGAGGGGTATACCCCCTTCTATACCTTAAAATTTAGACCAAAAATGCACCAGAGGCCACATTTCATACCTGTTTTTCAAACTTTTCCGGGGAGAGAGCACCCTGAACCCCTAAAATGAGATTGTTCCCCTTACAGTACCTCATCATTTAGACCACAAAAAATGCAATATATGCCATTATTTGATCTATATTTCAAAATTTCCTAGGAATAGTGACCCCAGAACCCACTAAAATGAAGGATTGTGCCCCATTCAGTATCTCAAAATTAAAAAAAATAGTAAAACACCAGAGGCCACCATATCATACTTATAATTCAAAAATTTCTAGGGGGAGTCCCCCTGACCTCACCCCCATACCCCAACACGGACAGAGCCTCTGTCCCCGCCCCCACTCCCATACCAATCCCCTCTCGGGCCATAAACTAATAAACTACTAATAAACTGTTAAATAGCATGCTGTTGTATGTCTTTACTGATGGCTTTCTGATTTTATTTTGATAAAGCCCCAGTTATCCTTACAAGTTATATCTATTTTTTTCTTAAAATATGAAAGTAACTGAGACAGATAGGGTTAAAAGAACGAGTTTTACTGTGATGTAACACAGTTAGAGAGTGCCCAGAACGCACCAGACGTCATAGGGAAAACAATTCTTGCGGGGTGGGGGTGCCCCCGCACCCCCGTAGATTGCCTCGGTTAAAATTTTTGTCTGGCTACGGCACTGTGCCATACTGCCCCGTCCGATTGATACGTAAAATGTTCCCCTTTAAAAATGAATATCATTTGTAAAGAAATAAAAACAAACAGCTGTTATTTTAGTTTATATAAATTTGTTTTAGCTCGATTGTGATGAAAGCTTCAAGCTTATTGTAACCACTCTTGAGTCCGCTTCCTAGAAAAAAACAGTACTGGTGTCATATGAGAAGTTAGGTTCGTGGCCCCAGTAAGGCTCGAACCCACGACCCCTAGATTGGGCAGCCGACTCCTTATCCACTAGCCCACCACACCCCTCCAACAGCTGTTGAAAACTTCATTCAACCTAGTTATGTGAAATTTCAAAACGGGTACATTATTGTAAATGCATCGGAACGAAGGTATGTAAGTTTTTCCCAAATGGTGAGTTTTTGAAGGCGCTGAAACGTCCGGAAGTGTGGGCCCTTTATACAGACTTTTTTCAGAATTCAATGCATAGACTACATCAATAAACTGACATGCTGTGAAGAGTGATGTACATGTTTTATATGCTATTCAATTTACATGTAAAACAAACATTTCTTTCTACGATTTAATGTAGTTTGATTTTTTTTAAATGTAAGGCTTTGTCATCAACTTCCTGGTGGCGTTTGCCACTGGCCGTTTCAAGGCTGTGTCCAGGTGTATTCCTTTGTTTGTTCGTACTCATTCTCTTGCGCACGCATGCACGCATTACTGTGGACTGTGTTTTGATGGCGCTTCATTCTTAGAACATTGCTTTTCTTGTTGAATGTTTGTAATTGTTTTTTTTTTCATTTGTTAATGTTAAAGTCACTTTCCCCTATAACAGTTGAGTTATATTAAACACGGGAGTGAAAACGAGTCTTGCCTGTTGTATAACTTACAGCGTTAATCATCAATTTTACGCCGTAAGAATATTCAGCAAATTGAAATTAGAAATTCATTTGAAAAAATTAAAATCCTTGAAACGACTTGGGGAATATAAGGACATAAAAATAGAAAATAAAAATAAAATGATATATTATCTGCAGGTAAAATTGATCATTACAACTTCTTTTGTCGAATTATGTTAACTAAGATTGCGAGATGCATGCTACTTTGAAACGTTTTTATTTTCATTACTAGTTTCTTATTAATACCCTGACCATGGGAAGGGATTGGGGGGACAACGGTCAAAATCCGCTCTTGCTGAGATGCGAGCCAGTAACCTCCAGACAAAAAGCCCAACATTATATCCAAGCACCAATATTCGCCAAAAGCATATAATATGCGAGGCATGTACTTCATATTACTTTGAAGTATTTGATTTATAATCAGTTTTAAATGTTTACGTCTATCTTCATAGTGATAAAGTGATAAGTGCTTTTGTTACATTATTTTACATTTTTACGTAATATGAGTTTTAAATTGCAACCTTCTAAAAAGCAAGTAACATAGGTAAGGGAATATACTCTTGCAAGTTCGAATCGTCACACACATTTTGATAACATACCCTGAATCAAAGTTTGTGTGCTTGGTTTACATATACATGCATGTAACAGCATTCGGTGACTGAAGATGTCTCCCTGTAGTTGGATTCAGCGTTTATATCAGTGTTATATTTTCTGGTCCTTTGGGAGCATGTAGTCCAAATAAAGTCAAGTTAAGCCGCTTCTAGGTGGCGTGAGTGATGTTGCACTTTCCATTACCTCTCATGAACAGACTCAATCAAACCTAGTGTTAGAGTCTGATATTATCATGCTTGGTTGCCCTCTTTTGTTACATATTTTATGACCTTATTGTTTTCAAATTATCAAACTGTGAGCGATTCGGCTTAAAAAGCATGTGGAACATATTCTGTGGAGGACATATTGCCTGTATTTATTTATTGACTTTCCTTTGCTTTCATGCCAGTATTTTCTCAAGATGGGAATATGCGTTGAAATGAGGAAATTATAATTTTTGTAATATGTTGAGTATAAAACTTTGCATGTATTAATATGCGTATTTGCTTATTTTATACAAAATGCCACTAACAGACTCAACAACGGTCTGTCGGAGAAGTGAATGTATTTTATTTTAGTATAACCGACTAAAGGCACTGTAGCATAATACACATATACTGGTTTTAAAACAGGGAAACTGGATGCATGTAAAAGTAACACATCTACATTTTCAGAGAAGCTTTACTTTGTGAATAAAGTAGAATTTTACAACAAAATAAAAAGAAAATCATGCATATGTTTCCCTTATCTAGGTGCCATATTTCAAGAGCTTTACGCGTTTTCGTCAACTTCATATGCTGTGACGGACTGACTGACAGACAGACGTTCAATCTGGGAAAATACCAATTGGGGAGTCAAACCGTAGTCGTGAATATAAAATTTAGGGTAAAGGCAATATTGTTCAACAATAATATTCTAGTTTCTTATATGACAACATTAAACTTCGAAAAGAAGTTGAAACATCATAAGTACATTAAGACCTGCATTACAAACATATGAGCCGCGCCATGAGAAAACCAACATAATGAGTGTGCGACCAGCATGGATCCAGACCAGCCTGCGCATCCGCGCAGTCTGGTCAGGATCCATGCTGTTCGTTTTTAAAGCCTACTGCAATTAGAGAAGCCATTAGCGAACAGGATGGATCCTGACCAGACTGCGCGGATGCGCAGGCTGGTCTGGATCCATGCTGGTCGCAAACCCACTGTGTTGACTTTCTCATGGCACGGCTCATATTAATTTCTTACTTTTCATTATAAAAATATTCGATAATGATGCATGGATTTATCATAATAATTTCTTTCCTGTAAAAGGAGAAAGTTATTGACAAGTATATTTACATAGTTGCCAATGCTAAGGTCAGTCACAACATATGACAGTGTTTTATATAACTTCCAAATTGGCTGCTCTTGCTTTACAGCATTGCTATTCTGTCTATATCACCTGCATCAAACATAAAGCATCTGTTAAGTATATAAAAAGTTCAGACAACGGGAACTGCTTATAAACTACGTTTGCTTTGTATGGCACAGCTATACGGGGAAAACTTTAAAACGACTCGTGCACTCATTCACAGCAAAATCTCAAATTCGTTCATATCGTAACATACACTATGAGCTATCAATCCCTCTAGTTTATAAAAAATATATATATGTCTATGAACTTGCAAGTTTACATCTGATCAAGTTTCCATTAGGCGTAAAATATTATTTGTTTCCGGTATCCTGACCTATTCTAAATTTTTGGCCCGGACCTAAATGCTTTTATAGCCTTGGAGACCTTATTCAACTGCAAAACTGCACATTTTATGCTTTAAACTCGGTCAGTTATGTTAGAAATCAACTAACTGATGCTCTATTTGTATTCTTTTTTTCACACAAAAATAATTTCCGAAAAGTCTCATTTAATAAAAAAATATCCAAAAATAAATTTCCGACCTATCTACCCTATTTTTAGCATGTTATCGGAAACAAAGAATTCTTTGGCCTCGTTAAATCTAAACACGTGCAGAACCTATTAAAAACAATGTGGTATGATGTGAAGCTTACACGCCCTACGAACAAAAAAGGCACTCTTATGTTGAAAAAGTCGCACATAGATGAAAGTTAAGACAAGTATTGAAAAAAAAGAAATATCCTCCAGATGTTATCAAATGTGTAAAAATAAGTAAATTCCTTTTTGTTAAAACTTTAAGATAGATTCCTCTACGTGTACCTATAAAGTGTATATAACATGGCTGTCATTGGTTTCGAACGTCCAAGATATAATTTCAACTCTTTTGCAACAAGGTATGACAATATCTAGTAGCGCAAATGTAAAATGACTATAGCCTGCTTCGATTGATTAATTTAGGTTATGCACCTGTAACATTACTTTAAGAAATAACTAAGTTTTTAAATCGTGTTCAAAGCTTGGTATCAGTAACAATCTTCAAAAGCCCTTACCAAAACCAGGTATTTTATCAAGTATGTATTGTTTGCTATGCAGTTGAAATTGTGCTTGCTGATAATGCATTTCATATTATCTTTGAGTGAGGGCACTGTACGGGTGAGAGGGCGCCGTCTGAGTGAGAGGGCACCG
This sequence comes from Mercenaria mercenaria, assembly GCF_021730395.1. Classification (NCBI taxonomy): domain Eukaryota; kingdom Metazoa; phylum Mollusca; class Bivalvia; order Venerida; family Veneridae; genus Mercenaria; species Mercenaria mercenaria. The sequence continues at coordinate 68,459,971 of NC_069375.1, forward strand.
TCCGGGAGTAAGAGGACACCGTCCGGGTGAGAGTGCACCGTCCGGGTGAGAGGGCACTGTCCGGATGAGAGGGCGCCGTCCGGGTGAGAGGGTGCCGTCCGGGTGAGAGGGCACCGTCCGGTGAGAGGGTGCCGTCTGGTTGTGGAGAGGAATTGTCGGGTGTGAGGAAGGGGATAAGCATACTAACCCCTACAAATCGTCACAACACAAGAAAAAAGTAACTGAAAAGGTGAAAAATGTATGGAATTGGGATGAGTATAGGATAACATAAGAATCTCAACTACATGACTTCACATACTGAAAAAAAACATTCCTATAAAGTTCAATATTCCTATAAATTCCATAACTCTTTGTCAAATCCTTCTTTGAAACGTGCGATACAATTTTTAAATCCTTTTTGACTGAGCTAATGGCGGTAACACGTACAAAATATAACCAAAGGAGCGCCACTTCACATGCAAAATTCTATTCCTATTTGGTTCCGCGACTCAAGGCTAAATACCTTTTGGGATGGGTGCGATGCAGAAATGTAGGCCGTTTATATACAGTCAATAGTAATAACTCTGATCTTACTGAGTAATTATTCCATAACGTTTGATGAATTCAGGCCAAATATTTTTTAAGACATGTTCGACTCAAATTCGGACGGACGCACGTACAAAATGACGGACGGACGTTCTTACATACGGGTATTTATGTGGCAAATCTTTTGTTCTCTCAATTATTCTATTAGCCACGTAAAAGAAATAGTCATTAAAAGCTTATGGAATTAATGATATCAAAGAAAGTGTACAGTTAACTATTGTTCATATAGCCTCTTAAGTATGCAAATGTAAGCTCAGACAGGAGTACGGACAAAATCAAATCTTAGTTTCCCGACTAGAAAAAAAAAACCAAAACAGTTTTGGGTATACAAAACTATAATGAACCAAAATTTTCAATGCGAGGGTTATCATGGTCATATATCGCTCACCAGATTTTTAAAACTCAAGCACTTTTTACAAGGCTCATTTCGGAAATAATGACTTTAAAAACTTGCAAGACAGTTATTTGAATATTGTAGTAAAGTGAAACAAAAGATATTGTTTTAAATAATTTTAAAAATGCCCACCCGTTTCTTACTAGTATATTTGTAAATAGTTTTGACGAAACGGTTTAAAATTAATAAACTAGGTAGTGAGTCAGTCAACCAAGAATCATTTCTAGAATCTATGGGAAGTCATCCTTAACTCAGACCCGCATTTTCTGAGGGAATGATTTTTTATGTTTTCAATTTACGCTGTCATGTAAACAAGGGCTCTGTACGGAATTGATTTTGTTGAACAACTATGAAAGAGACCCTTTGAGAAGCTGGAGACGATGGAATTTACAGAAATGTTGTCAGACGGATGACGGACGCACATACAATGGATTGTAAGATATCATAATAGCTATCCCTAAGCACTCTGGTGAACTCTGAAAGAGATAAAAAGAGGCAGAATATCAAATGAACCTAAAACACGACCGACGTCAAATCTGTATTTCGTTGTATAAAGTGTCCGATTATATATATGCCTTGTGTACTATGCAGAGAACTGGAGACGGCTTAATTTGATTGGAGGTAGTCCATGATCTCCAAAGAAATAGATCTGCTTCATTACATCAAAGCGAACATTGAGACGGTACGTAAGCAACTCTACGTCGTTAGCATATACCTAAAACACAGATAAAATACATACATTTCAAGTTTTACTGACATGTGCGATGTAAAGTATCATTGACATTGCAGTTCTAAACGTTTTGCCATGCACAGTGCCAAGTCATTACTCAATTTGTGTCTGAAGAGATGCGCTTTAGAATTTATATGAATTTTTCTGAAATTAAGAAATTATGTGTACTTCCGATTTGAAGTAATTGCACAGAAAACGTAAAAGTCAAAAGACGTTCCTTTTTATTTATTCAAATGACTTTTCAATGTTGAGCATAATGTCTCTCTTCTGGCCGTTACAGGTTGTTTAAGATTTACATATAACTAAAGTGCATGCTATAAATACTTTCCAGCATGTTTATAGGATATTAACATCTGACCTGAGGGGCTTCCCTGGCTAAGTGATTAAGGTTGCTGTTTTCAAATCATTTACTAGCTGCATATAAATGTGGGCTCGAAACTACGCTTGAGGTGTAAAATTCGTGCATTTGAAGAACCTATCTAGGTGTCTTTTTGAAGGTAGATGGTTCTAGACTGGTGCCTGCTCGTGTGTGAAATAATGCTCGAAGTGGCATCTAAGGTCTTCCATCACCACTAAAAGCTGGAAGAACGCTCAATGACCTCTGGACGGTAACAACGACAAAAACTCACAAAACAAAACAAATGTGTAAATTTTACACTTCTTATACAATAGTATTGTATTTAAACAATAAATTATTGAACGTATTCCTTCCTACTGTGTCAATAACACATAATCAAAATGTTTTATTTGCTGTTCAATTTTCATATAAAATACTGTTTCCTATACTCGTTTCAGTTCTGTTCATTTGCATGTATGAAGTTGTGAAAAACAAATTATTGCAGGAAAACCCTGTCCAACTGCTAACTTGTAGTGTTACTGTATTATCAAAATGATATTCGTGATGTTTTTATAGGGGTTATTGAACTTACCGCAACTGAATCATTCCGAGCAAGCCAAGACATCTTAACCTCTTGCTTCGAACCGGCTTTTACATACCAGTTATCAACGTATTTAGAGTTCTCAAAGCCACCTTTAAAAGCCTGAAGCTTGTCTTCTTGGAATCTAAATGGAAGTTGAACATTGTATGTTTTTGGTTATTTTGCAAACGCAAGAAGTACAGATATTCATTTCAAAATACAATAATATGTATAAATGTTTTCCACGTATTGTCATCGTTGCTTGTATCAAGGCATAAAACAATTGCTTCGAGTCGGGCAAGGCAGTTATATGACTTAAAATGATAAACTAGAGGTGTTTCCACGGGACACAGGTGCCCCTACTCCTGCCACTGTACATGGTTTAATGACTCAAGGTTTAATACTTTTAGGATGTCTGCAACAGAAACTTCTAAGAGCTATATGTTTATTTTACACTTACTGAAGAAATATAATCCATGCCTAGCTGAGTAAAATCTCATTGCAAAACTTTAAAGGCTATAAAACCATCCTCTAATGTTTTATTACTATAGGTCAAGTACATTTTGACATACATGCAGCACAATGATCCTATAAGTTTTCATTGCCCTGTATACCTTTTTTGAATATGTGCGACGAAACTTTTATGCCGTTTCATGCATATTCATTTACTTAGTCAAGGGCCATAATTCTGGTCTGACAGATTGATATCTCTAACAAAACCCCAGATGCACAATCTAATTCCTGTAATGTTTCATAATAATGGGTCAAAAACGTTTTGAGGTATAAACGATACAAACTGGGCCGGACGAACGGAAGGATTGAAGAAGAGACGAACAAGGACAACTAAAAATGCACCCTGTCAAAAACAATGGGGTGGATGGAGTTGGGGAAGGGGACGAGCACAAAAATCGGTTTTCAAGATATCAATATGTAAAGTTAGGTATTCACTGTCAAAAAAGCCCGAAGTGCAGTGTGAACTAGGTTTGTCATTACTGTGAACATTCTTTTTACAGCCAACAGATTCGGCTTACGTGACAGCAAATACAACTGGCAAATTTATACATTATTGTTTCATGCCATATGATGTATTTACTCATCTATATGACTCACTGGTGTGGTCGGTTATAGCATATGGGGCGGCAGTCTGGGACACCCAATCATTTTCATGTATAGATTCTATTCAACAGAGGGCTATGTGTCTATTTCTTGAAGTATCAAAGTTTGCCCCTTCTGCTGCAGTGTCTGAGGAAATGGGATGGAAACCCTCATCAGTGAGACAAATGGATGTAGTGTCCAATTACTGGTTTAGATTGTGTAAGATGCCTAGAGAAAGAATAAATCATGTTGTATTTCTCTATTGTTATGGTCAAAGTGAAAACAGATGTAGGAATTGGTGCTATAGAGTTAGACAAAATTTAAGGTCAATAGAATGTGAAGATTTATTTAACATTATACTGCCAATGTCAAAAAATGAATTTGTTGGTAGAATAACAAAAGCTGGTATGAATAATTTATAAGAAAATGGAATAATATTGTTAATTCACCTACCGGAGTTAGTAAACGAGGAGGCAATAAATTACGGACCTATAAATTGTTTAAAGCAGAATATGAACCAGAAAATTATTGTAAAACTATACTGTCCCGATTACATAGATCTGCTTTAGCTAGATTTAGGTGTGGTGTGGCACCATTACGAATTGAGACCGTAAGGTATGAAAGATTACCAGTTAATGAAAGATTATGTCCCTTCTGTAAGGATCAAATAGAAAATGAAAAACATGTTATTATGAAATGCGAGTTATATAGTGACATTCGAGATAATTTGTATAGAAAAGCTAAAGATATAAATGAGAATTTTTTGGATATGTCAGAAAATGATCAGTTCATATTTATTTTTACCAGTAGAGAAATGACATATTTTACGGCCAAAACCTGCTTTTTTATTCTGAGAAGAAGGAATGAATTTATATATAAATAATGTCTTGTATATTTTATGTAATATAATATTTTTTAAAGGTTAGAAAATATCTTAGGTAAATGCATAAAAACAATGTTAATCAGTTCTTCTCATATCTGATATGAGATGATAAGTGTTTTAAGCTATATATTTAATAATTATAACAGCCTTTTCTTAGATTTTTATGATCCGGTCTTACACTCCTTGTTTTAGCTATTTTTGAACAAACAGTATTTGCTGTTTTCTTCAGAATATGTAACAATTACTCTCTGTAAGATTAACATTGTTATTATGTTTCTTAAGTGTTAGTATGTAAATACTTAACAAAAGTAATTATAGTGTACTAGAAAGGAATGACACAATGACCTTTTATTGTATCTTAAGAACGGATATGCTATTTGTAGAGATATGCTATATTTTATTAGAAGTTATTTGCACAGATGATACTATAGAAATGAATAAATATAAAATATAATCACGCGGTCACTTACTCAACATTTATACAGGTATTATGTACTTACTAGGTCATTTACTCTACATCGGTACACTCGTGTAGTCGCTTGGTCACTTAACATCCGTACACTCGTGTACTCTTTTAGTCACTTAAAATTGTTGAAAAAGACGTTTAACCCGAACACACACACACACATACACACACTTACTCAACATCCGTACATATATTCATGTACCCACTCCGGCACTCATTCAGCATCTGTACATTCATGTACTTACTTGGTCAGGTACTCAACATTAGTGCATTCACGTACTCACTCAGCATCCACACACTCGTGTAGTCATTCGGTCACCTACTCAACATCTGTACATGTACTCATTTACCCACTCGGTCACCTGCCTAAACATCCGTACATTTATGTACTCACTTGGTCAGTTACTCAGCATATGTGCATTCATGTACTCACTCAACATCTGTACTTTCATGTACTCACTTGATCAGTTACTCAGCATTTGTGCATTCATGTACTCACTCAACATCCTTACACTCATGAACTCATTTAATCATCTACTCATCATCTTCACGTGTATTTATGTACCCACTCGGCTACTTACCTCAACATCCGTACATTCATGTACTCACTCGGTCAGTTACTCAACATTCACACACTCGTGTACTCATACAACGTCCATAGATGTATTCATGTAGTCACTTGGTCATTGTCAACTTTTATTTAATGTCATACCAGAGGAATTTTATTCATAAATTATATTGAATATAGTACACATGATTTTATATTTTAATTCTTAATTAAGTTAATATGAATTTATAAGTTATATGGTATGTTTTTTAAATGTGAGTATGTATATTGTCTCTTATAGTTCTATTTAGAACGGTCATTTACAATTGTTTTAATCTGTATGTAATTTTATATGCTTGTAAATGAATGAGACATAAATAAATAAATAAATATTGCATCAAAACATTGTAAGCAGTATCTATAATTTTTAATTATGATAAACAGGTAAAAGTTACTGCTTGACATAACTTTTAAAACCGAATATAATACTTTCAAGTCTTGCTTCATTCAGTTTAAAATGTAATAAAACTCCTTATCTTATTTCTATGTAGCCGCTAATACAGATAGTTCTACCTATCAAGTCATTGATCAGTATTCAATTTCAAATTATACCTATATCATTGCGGGAAGAATTATCTCAATGCAAAAACGTTGTCATAATTACAATACATAAGTGTGGTATGACGTCAGAAAAATGTGTAAAGTGAAAATCCACTAATTAAGCTGAAATTTAGATGTATTGTCTGAAAATAATGACACGTTGCAATGAAATGACTTATCACTATCACTTAACGATTCAGTTACTTCATTATTCCTATTAACTTTTGTCATACAGGAGTACAGGTAAATGCATGGTGGGATTATTATGTGTGTCATTATATTGATCTCTAGCACCATGACTACAGTATTAATGAAATTTAGCTCAACTGGTGTAATAGGTCCGGTTGAATTATATTTGATAAACCCCGGCCCCCTTCCCTCCCCACCCAACTGAGGGAGACAATTTTTGTTTTTGCCTTGTCCGTCTGTCCGGCGTCCTGCACACTTTATTAACGATAAATAACTGGAGAATCATTTTTCCTAGAACTTCAAAGTCCATAGGGTAATAGGGCTTGTAGAATGATGACCCTACTTTTTCTGGGGTCACTCAACCAAATGCCAAGGTCACAAGGGCTTGAATATAGAACACCATTTCAGTTCGATGAGTAGCCAGAAGGGGGTTAGGGGTTAGGTTTAGGGTTAGGGCTAGGGTCAATTCTGACTTTTCTGGTTCTCTGGTAGACTGGCATCAGTCGTTAGAGTCATCAATCCTCTTTGACAGCACTTTCTGAAAAAATTACAATATCTCTTACCTCTGACTGTTGAGATGAGCCTAGAGAGAAAATGGTTTTCTTAGAAAGTATCGGTGTCAGTATGAAGAAAGAATAAACGTTATCACAGATAACTTGATCTCAACAGACTTTTAATCCTAGATCTCTTGCAGCTCTGGCTAAGTTCACACACACACACGTTGACAACCTTAACTTGTTTAACTTACGTTAATCCGAAGGAGTGGTCTTTACTCCAAACTGATGACACTTCCCCCAGCAAGCTAGTCAGAACAATAATCGGACTGCAAAATGTTTAAAAAAAACAACATTATAAACAGTCAATGTAAACAATATTCATTTTTATTGGGACTAATGAGGGTCAATTGAGAAGAATGCTCTTTCAAGACTTCTATCACGGTACAGCACTTTTTGCATAATGGAAGTAACAGCTTAACATCATCATTAATTTTAATAACATAGATTAAAACTTAAACGGCATGCAAAAAGTTAAACATGCACGGACAAAAATGGCAACCCGTATATTTTTTCAAACATTGCGCAGTAGTGCAAAATGTTGAAACATGCTATAATTCGAAACAAGTTGAAAAATGATAGCTTAAAATACTCTCAACATTTGATAATAAAAATGGGGATCTGCACATCTTTATTTTGCAATTTGATGAGAAATCGTGTTACTTGGATAATATACTGGTTTGACTTTACATTTATATCTACCTCAGAGTCATAGTTACGCAGAAATGGCAAATGTCAACAACTCTACCAGACATAAAAGGTTCGAAACTTTGTGCAAGTGCGATCTTTTCCTATAAACATATGTTATGACGATTTTTAATATACAAACCCTTACCCTGGGAATCCAGTTGGAAATGTCATGAACGCGTCTAATTTTGCACCGGTTTTAAATACTCCAGGAATCTTCCAGTACATGGGTTTGCCTGGGACAACTTCCGGCTGATCATGAAAAATATAAATGCATAAGAATAAACAAATGAGCATTGCGGAGGTTGGCAGAAAATCCGCAAGAAGCCTTCATGGACTTAATTTCATAACTAGAATTATCAAGCAGTACCGTGTGTTTTCACTTAAAGAAAACTTGAATGTGGGAAAACTTCTTTCAGTGTCTGGAAACAGAAAAAGAACAATGGATGCCGCAAATATACAAATGTAGTTTGATGTTCCAGATTAAGGCTGGATTTGATTTTGCAGCTATCGTTTTAATGATTAAACCATTTTGGCGATTGTACGTAACATTCTGATAGATGTAAATGTTCTTTGGAACAGATTGTGATTATGTAGAAGTACGTGTATACTTTAAAATTGTTTAATTCATACAGATTGGCGTTTTGCACCTTTAGTTAATTGTCCTCTGCGGTTAAAAAAAAATAATATACATAAAAGTGTGAATAGGTCAAGGTCAAAATTCAAATCAAGACGTGTGAAAGTTTGCTCCTAATAAAATCCTGGATTACTAGTGATTATTGGAACTATTTTGGATATTTTTTTCACGAGTGTATGGATTTTAGTATAGTCATGAGGTACACTAACTACCATGACCATAAAAAGGGAAATAAGAGAAAAAACAGTAGTGAAAGTGATTGTTCGAAAGCTACAAAAGGTAACAAAGAACCGAAAACAGCAAAAAGTCTAGGTCAGGTGAGCGATGTTTACCATTCAACGCAGTCGCAGCATAACGGTACAGTAAGTGATATATCGTATTACCAACTTTTGACGTCTGACAATAACGTTTTCGCTGATCAGTGTAACGGAATTATGTACAATTCAAGTCAATCAGAGCAACTACCTTTATCTCAAGTACCATAGCCTTCAATGATGTTCCATAATCCTATACAAAATCAGAACTTTTCAAGCGCTCCTAGTTATAATATAATACCCAACGGTGCACAGGGACAGTCCTGCGGAATGACACAAAATAGCAATATGACTGGAAATAATAAAGTGCTACAGTCACAAAATGGTAATAATCACGTAGGGAATACACAAGGAGGCCAATCTAATATAACCAATTCAGACCTGATGCAATTTCTGACATCAAAATTTGACCAAGTTAATAAACGACTTGACAAATTAGAATCATTGGAGAAAAAAGTTCTAGAAGTAGATAATAAACTTAACAAGCTATGGTCAGATATAGACTACAGGGTATCAAAAAACACTGACCGTATCGATCTGGTAGATGGGAGAGTTGACCTCATAGATTTTGATACTGAGAAAACCAGAGAAGAGCTGAAACCCTTAAAAAACCAAAACAGCCAGTTGAAAGAAACAATTAACAACATGGAATCAAAGTCCATGATGAGAAATTTGATAATTGGCGGTATCACAGAGGAATCGGATGAAACGCAAGTAAAAACAGAAGAATTAGTAAAAACTTTTCTCACAGATAATATGGATATTCCAAATGAGAAAGAGGCAACTATAAAGTTCGAAAACGTGAGAAGAGTGGGGCAGAAAAAAAAATAAACACAGGAATATTGTGGCAATTTTCAAAGAGCTTGAAGACAAAAATTATGTCAAATCCTTAAGAGAAAAAACTAAGAAAAGACTCTGGTTATTACATACATGATCAGTTTCCGCCGGAAGTAGCCGCACAACGAAAACGGCTAATTCCTATATAAGTCGCGGCAAGAAAAGACAAAAAAGACGCGTACATTAAATATAATAGACTGATAGTAGATGGAAAAGTGTACACGGACGGGGAGTATGGTAAAGTTGAATAGGATAGACAGGAGGGTGACATACAAATATGTATATGGAATTGTAACGGCTTAATGACTAAAAAGCTCGAAGATGAAAATTTTGCGCAGTTATTAGCACAGTATGAAACATTGACACATACATCAAGTAAGACAGACATGCACGGGTATATTTGTAAGAATTTGTATAGAAAGTTTCAAAATAGAAATGCTAAACGAAACAGCGGCGGCATTGTTGTTTACTACAAAGAACGCTTACAGGAGGGTATCAAAATTGTAAAAAAATCAGTATGATACAATTGTGTGGATAAAATTAGATAAAGATTTTCTTCGGATACACACATGACAAATACTTATGCGGGGCTTATATATGGGGCGAAAGCTCACCGGCATACAATGTGGTAAATGTAAACCTAATTGAAATAAAACAAGATGATATAAATGAATTTCAGAATATTGGCAGGGTCTATGTTGCAGGCGATTTTAACGGAAGGACAGGTTTAAAGCCAGATTTTATTCCAAATGATGAAACGCACGACGGAATAGATGCTGTAAACTACAGTCCTGATGTACCACTAAAAAGATTTTCAGCTGATAAAGTCAGTAACTCGCAAGGATTACAATTAATAGACCTTTGTAAGGCAACGGAATTACGAATATGCAATGGAAGACTTGATAACACGGACCAATATACTTTCTATAGCGAAGCAGGATGCAGTGTTATAGATTATTTACTCGCAAAACGTGACGATTTTACATCAATAACATCGTTTCAAGTGCTTGATTTCAACACGTTCTCAGATCACGCACAAATTTGTTTTTCTATTACGGGTGAAAGATCAATTGTACAATCACGGGATATTAATGAGCACGTGACCTATATACGCTGGGACAGTGAAAAGAGAGATCAATTTCGGCGATCTATCATTTCAAAATTGCCCGATTTAACGAGGTATTGTCAGTCAGTAGCAACAATAAAGATACGTTTGATAAACGTGTTAACAGTTTTATCGGGATTATTAACTCAGTAATTCAGCCCTTATTTACAAAATATTTTACAAATTCTGAACCAGACAGGATTTATACATAAAAATCATCCCGTGAAAAACGCTGAATGGTTTGATAAGGACTGTTATGAGAAAAAAGCTACTATATACAGATGCACTGACGAACTTTAACTTAGTAAAAAGTGCTGAAAACAGGTTAACTTTATGTAGATACAAAAGAGAATACAAACAATTATTAATACGTAAGAAACGTGTGTACACACGTGCCAAAATGAAGGAGATTGAAAATTTAAAAAACCAAAGAATTTTGGAAATATTTTTCGAAGACAAAGATGAAAAAGGACAAAATATAAATGTAAACAATTTTTATCAATATTTCAAAAAAGTTAGTAGACGAACTGAATGTACGCACTTGCGATGAAGCAAAGAATTTTTGCGAAAGGAATTTAGAGTCAACAGATCCTATTTTGTTGAACTAGACCGTCAGATAAGTAGCAAAGAAATAGAAACGGCTTTGAAATCACTGACACGTAATAAAGCTTGCTCAACTGATGACCTTATAAACGAATTTTTCATAGAATCTAGCGACATTTTGATTGGTCATTTAACAGACTTGTTTAATTTGATTTTTGACAGTGGTTACATTCCAGAAAAATTGATGGAAGGCTTAATTATCCCCCTGTATAAGAAAGGCGACGAAAATGATACAAACAATTATCGAGGAATAACACTGATAAGCTGTTTAGCGAAATTATTTTCATTGGTAATTAATAACAGGTTAAGTGACTGGTGTAATAGACACAATACCATATCAGATGCACAGTTCGGCTTCAGGAAAGGGTATTCTACAGTCGATGCTATTTTCTGGTTAAATAACTTAATACAAAATATGCTTAATGCTGGTAAACGTTTATATGTAGCTATGGTGGATATGAAAAAAGTCTTCGATTCGATTGACAGAAAGGCATTATGGTACAAACTTTATAAAACAGGAATTTCAGGAAAAAATCTGAAAATAATCAGATCTATGTATGAATTGGTAAGATATAAAGTTAAACATTGTTCAGAATTGTCAGACTTTATCAATGTAGCGGTCGGATTGAAGCAGGGAGATATATGTTCGCCTTTGTTCTATTCTCTATTTATAGAAGACTTAGAATTATATTTACAAACTAGTCCTAACCCAGGTTTTAATATTACTGAAGTGATGTTAAGTTAGGACTCCGGAAGACCTACAGTGTAGTTAGAACTTTTTGAAAGAATATTGCGATAAATGGGGATTAACGGTTAATGAAGAAAAAAACTAAAGTTATGGTGTTTAGAAACCGAGGCCGTATAAAAGTAAACGAGAAATGGTTTTATAATAATACACCTTTAGAAATGGTAGAAGAGTTTAACTATTTAGGAGTCGTGTTTAGCTCTTCAGGAACTTTCAGCGTCAACCAGAATATGCTCGCCGGTAAGGGTTTAAAAGCAATGAACATATTATTATATAATTTGAAATACTTTGATCTGAATCCGAAAATATGTTGTCAATTGTTTGATGCATTTGTAAGGGCTGTTTTGAATTATGCATGTGAAATATGGGGCAATGCCAAGTCGAAAGAGTTAGAACGCCAGCATTTGAAATTTTGTAAAAGACTGTTAAATGTAAAAATGTCTGCTAGTAATGCAAGTTTATATGGTGAATTAGGCAGATATCCATTGTATATAAACATGTATATCAGAGTAATCAAATATTGGATAAAAGTAATCAACTCGGATAATTGTATTACGAAGTCATTATATTTAGAGGCTTTAAAAGACTGTAATAATGAGAAAAGAAATTGGGCATATAATGTTAAATCATTGTTATACAGACATGGTTACGGAAATGTGTGGGATAATCCTTCAGCAATAAATCAAAAGCTATTCCCTGCTATATTTAAACAAAGACTAATTGATATGTTCAGACAAGAGTGGCATGTGAACCTACAAAATAATAGAACATTATCGCTATACAAACACTTGAAGAAAGATTTTATGTATGAAAGTTATTTAAATTCAATGAACAGTAAATATTACAGAAATTTATTAACAAGACTTAGAACATCGACACATACGCTTAGAATAGAAACAGGCAGATATGGTAGAAACAGGATAGAGACAAATGAAAGACTATGTTTAATATGTGATAATAGAAGCTCTGACATAGAAGATGAATACCACTTTGTTTTAATATGTACAAAATACAGCGCATTAAGAAAACGTTATATTGCAAAGAGATATAGAGGAAATCCTAGTATGTGGAAATTTATTGAACTATTGAACTCAACAGATAGAAAAACTTTAAATAACTTAGCAGCCTTTATCAAAAATGCCATAAATATACGATCTGCCACTATTAACAATATTTTGTGATTATGAGATAGAAATATGTTTACTGTTTTATTTTAGTACGTATTATATATTTTGGTACTTCTACAAAAAATGTTTTTATGAAAATGTATTATGCTATGTGCATTGATGTAGCCAACATTATCTGTATATATGTAGCCATATTATTTTGATACTAGTTTTGTTCATCCTCAATACAATACTTTATGTCACTATTCCTTCAGAACGTTATATGATATTGTGTATATATGTTTTTTTTTCGGCGACGCCGTCTAAATTCGTTTTCGTTACCTATTCCACGTGACTTCAGTTTGCAAATCAAACTACTTGATAACGCATTATAGATAATTTATCAAAATGGAAGATTTATGCAACACTCTGCCTGATTGGACGAGAGTGTCAATTTCTTTCACTCTGTTGATTGTGCTACGCTGAGTTAAATGTAGACAAAGCGTTTATCCTAAACGACGCTGTTCACAGTTTTAAAGCTAACTTTGGCTCAGTATATTTAGCAAGAATTTTGATATATCTCAAAATGATAAGTAAGTTTAATAAATATGATAAAAACCTGTTCAAACACCAACATATATCAAATTAAAGAAAGAGCTGAATACAGTCTGCGTATCACATGAATAAGGGTGTGATAAGAGTCTTTTATGTAGAGAAGTGCTTTTCAAAAGATTTTCCTTGTTACAATTGTCGTCTGTATATGAAAAGGTTTCTTGCTTTTGTGACTTATTCAGATTGCATATAAAATTGAGTACTTGTTTGCTTTGATATATTTGTTATAAATTATTTAACTGATTTATTATATATGAATATTTTTCTTTTGTATGGTATGCAAATATTGAACTCAGATGAAATCGGTTTTATTATATATATGCTATATAATGACTGAATCTCATTACACTGAAATGAAGGTACGCTGCATACAGTTTATCTATGTGATATGACTACGGTCAAACTTTGCTTATGAAACAGAAATATTGAAATAATTACACTTGTATGTTTTGCTTGACCTTCACTTTTTTATAGGTGTGACGTCATTGTCCAAAGATTCATGAATAGCAAATATACTATTTGTTAAAGCGGGATCAGTTGGCCTATTTTAGAAATAAATAAAAATAATAAATAAAAAAATCCTTTAATTGATTTTTTCTCATGTATTCTAATCAAACTTGATTTGTAGCATCTTTATTAGGCCCGCAGCCAACTTTGTTCAGCTGGGACATTTGACCCCTTTGCTGTAATTATTCGTCTAAGGATAAACGAAACAAAATTGCAACCCTACGAAACCTTTGCGAAAAATTAAAAGAGAACAATTTAAATTGTTAAAGTGCGGTGTTTAGTTTTGCAATTTGAAAAATGTTAGATGAAAGATGAATGTTAGATGAAAAATTCATAAACTTCTTTCCTTATTACAATTCGCCGACCATCATTTTTAAAGATATTTCTTGTTTGACCTTGTATTAGATTGTAATAGATTTGTGGACGAGGAACCATAATGGCTCAAGTCCTTAATTAGTGAAATAAACTAATCTTCTTCTTCTTCTTCTGTGAAATCGATATATGATATTAAATTTATTTCATACATATTGACGCTTTCGCCCTAGGATACAATGACCATAAGATAATTGTCCACTGTGAAAAAAGTCAACATGATCTAAAGTGTGAAATCGCTATGTCGTATCAATGAGAGAGTTCATTCCAATTATTAACAATTACTGCCTGCAACGACAGCTATTGAATGACCATGCAGTCAATTCTGTATCAATACATCCAATAATATGGATTGCTACATTATGAAACCGTGACGGTGACGTTAGCATCCTACGAGTTCATACGTCGTCTCAACACAAGATAAGTCATTGGTTGCTAAATTATGAACAAGTTACAGTAATATTGGCATCCTTCAAGTATCCTTAGATAGGTTACGTGCTGCTAAATTATGAAGATGTAACAGCGATGTTAGCAACGCCAGCTCAAGCCATGGTAGGTCAATTGTAAGTTAATTTCTCCTTGCAATAGCATACTTTCGAATAGCATTTTAGCTGCCCTAACTGAAACATGGATTTTAAAACATGCCCCACCTGTACCATCAGACGCTCATTGAAAAGAATAATAAAATCCTCCTTTTATCTGTATATATAAGGATTCCTACCCAATCATTTGTTAACATATACATGTTGTATTAAATTTAGATTTAATGCCAAACTCGCGATATTTTGAAGTACATTTTATACTCAGTATAACAGGTCATAGGAAACAGTACCGGGGGCTGAAAAGTTTCCTGCACGAAGATCTTCTTCGCATAGTCATATCCACTTTCCATTATTTCGTCTTTTCCCCAGGAATGCGGTAAGCTCTCGCATTGACCTGTCAGCTGAGATCTTCGCACAGCAATACATTCATTCTGCGTAAAATAAAATATGTACATGTATTTGAAAATTTTACGAAACATTGGTACATTAAAGGACTTCGCAGATAAAAATGATGTTCATAGGATTTGCTGATCATTATATTTCACACACATTCCAGTGCTCGCTCCATAAACACAACTTATTGGAGCGCTACATTT
Source organism: Mercenaria mercenaria (assembly GCF_021730395.1). Taxonomy (NCBI): domain Eukaryota; kingdom Metazoa; phylum Mollusca; class Bivalvia; order Venerida; family Veneridae; genus Mercenaria; species Mercenaria mercenaria. The sequence continues at coordinate 68,475,594 of NC_069375.1, forward strand.
TACAGACTTAAGGCATCGCCACAGTCACAACTCCGTATTAGTTCATATTTTCAGGCCAAGTATTTTTCTCTTGAAAACTGCACTAAAGCCTTAACAGCTGGTCAAATTATCATCAACATAAGAAGCATATGATGATTTATAGCACATATGCCGCTTGTAAAATGTTTGAGTCTCGTTTAGACCGAAAGTTTACCCCAAAATATTGAAATCTTGCCTGCAATCAAACTCCAATATAAAAAATATTACAAAGACAAAATTTAGTTCATTTCAAAGTACAATATGTATACTGCAAACACTTACGGATTTTTGTCAAAAGTGTTCCTGGTTATTGCATTAGACACAAAAAGACAACCCCATGTAAATTTAATTTAAAATGTTGTTTGTACATGCATTATTGACTTTATTGTTACCACTTTAGTCATCTTTTATTTTTATGAAAATTTGCATGTAAAATTTTGAGTCAAATGGCCGCCACTGTGGGCGATGCCTTAACAGTGTACAAAAGATTATAATTCCAGCCCCAGATTTTAAAAATGGACTCCCGTTCTGGAAAACATAGTACGTGCACACATAAGCTTTAATACATCACAATACTTATATTTAGTTGCATATTTTTTATCCATTTATGCAGCTACCCCATTTCCTCCAGTTGTTAAGAAAATAAGTTTTTAGAATAATTAAAATTATTGAAATACAAATAAATAAACACACTTAGTAATTTTATATCATCAATTTACGATATTTTGATAAGGGTTTATACATTTAAATGCGTCTCCGTTTTCTGTTTATGTTTTTCATGTCAAAAATATACGGAAGTGAGTGGTAGGGAGGTCAGGCTATTTGTTGAAAGTGTTTAATACATAATAGTATAAGACATCATTTTAAGGACTCTGGAAAAAGAAATAAGATGCAAATTTCACCAATATCTGACGATGCTTAAAGTTATCGTGGCCTTTTAAACTTTTCAGTCTCATGGTCCTTACCGTTGTGAGCTAAAATATCTACATTTGAGAAGTATCGATTTGAGTAAGCTTTTGGCACACATTCTTATTTTGATCATACTGCTGTATACATTAGATTTTCTTCTATAATATATTTGAGCAATATAACTGGCATTTGAAAATAACTATAATTTATACGGAGTCAGGTTGTAAATAAAAAGGCGTCCTTTCACCGGATGTTTCGACATAATTAATCCATAAAAAAGTCTGAAGTTAAAAAAAAAGCTGTAAATTTTTTCAAAGCCGTTTTATGTTTTACAAACATATCTGTCATCATTGTGGTTTAAAGTATATTATGTACAGTTGAAAGTCGATATCTCGAACTCGCATATTTCAAATTTCCGGCTATTTCGAAGACATTTTCTAATCCCAAAAATACGAGCACACAATATCATCTAAAGTCGAATTTTAGTTATCTTCAAGCAAAACGCTCGATCCAAGAAACAAAGTTTCAACTATATTTATAAAAGCATTTCCATACATAAGATATTTTAAGTTCCTGGGTCATAAACACTTTCAGTGAAACTATTAATTTAAAAAATAATATTATTAAAAATCCAATAAACATTTTCAAGAGACCACGAGTTAAACTAATTAAGAAAATTAGGATCTCATAAGATGTTGCGCTGGGTTCATCTGAAGCAAATGTACAATACTAACATATATAACTATTGACGTAATCCACTGCCATCGGACAAGAAATTATTATCTAATTCAAAATATACGTGCTTAAACACAAATAAGAAAGCGAAAGTTCTCTGACTTTTGGATTCGACTGTTGTCTGACTCGGTTGCTATGCAACGCTAAAGTATTCGCAAAACTTCAAAAATTGGTTCATATAAGTATGGATTTCTCAGCTGAACAACCTTTAATTCTGAGATTAATTTGTGTTGAAATAAGGAAAGATGTGTTTGAAATTATTACTTTTATCATATTTTACCTCCTGCAATATGTCTGCTGCACACTCCTTAAGCTCCGGATTTTTCTTCTCCATATGAAAATGCGCGACAACGGTGTCATGGCCAGATACTTCAGAAAGTAATGTGCTTAAAGCAAATATTATTCCAAGTATCCCACTCACTTTTATAACCATGGTCATTATTTCACTTAAAGAAGATAGGATACAAATGTAGCGACCGCGATGACGAGGTTAAAATGAATACTGCGACTTTCCGAAAACAAGCTACTTTAAGAATATAAAGTTCCATTTATTGACGTATGGGAACCATCTTAAACATTATGCCTCTGATGTTTTATCTTAGAACAAAAGGACTAATACTGTATTATTCAATATGTCTATCACGCTCTTGTGTTTGATGACAGTTTGTTTTGTCTAGCTGCTTAGTAGGTCAGAGATATGCTTTTTGTTTTGTTATATTGTATTTGTTTACGCAGCCTAAGTACTTATAGCTGTATCCAGCCATTAATTATCGCGAAATTTTAGTTTTGATATTTCTTTTCTTTATTTTTACTGTCTTTCATTTCTTTAAAAGCATTATTGTCTGAGATAGTTCTCAAACTCTGGAATTCACTTCCCATGCTCCTTGGTATAGTGTTGGGGCTTACTGTCTTTCGTTTCTTTAAAAACATTATTGTTTGAGATAGGTCTCAACCTCCGGAATTCACTTCCCATGCTCCTTGGTACAGTGTCGGGGCTTACTGTTTTTCATTTCTGCATACATAATATTTTCAAAGATAGTTCTCAGCCTCTGTAATTCACTCCCTATGCCCGATGGTTTAGTGTCGGGGCTTTCTTCATACACATTATTGTCTAAGATAGGTCTCAACCACCGGAATTCACTTTCCATGCCGCTTAGTATAGTGTCTGGGCTTGCTGTCTTTCAACTCTATGCTATAATTAATTCCTCCTCTGCTTTTGAACATTGAATATCGGTGCGTTTCTATAAAAAAAAAAGGCAAAACAGGATTTGATCGGAAAATTTTGACTTACGACATTTAATGATATTTGTATTGCTACTTTCTTGACAAATTTGTTAGAGTGTCGATTGTACCTAACTTAAAGGTATTCTAGACTTATCATGTCCTTTTTAATCCTTACCTAGCTAAATTTCTATAACGTACTTGTCCATCTTTCTATTTGGACAGAACCTACTATAACTGCTAAAAGGAGTGCTGGCCAAAACGATACTGAATGAATGGGAAACTGTGCAGATCTGATCTACACTGAACGCAAAGGCAGAATCAGTTGTGTCCAGCATGATAAGGGTGAAAACGCCAAACTGTCTATACTGGAAACATTTTCTACCTTACTGTAAGTTTTGAAAGAATGTTTAATTGTTTGACTTGAGACAAAACATTCAGTTAGTCATGCTCATGTATTTGTTCAAGATATCTATGGCCCGGTCTTTATTGATTTTGAGTTGTATGAGGTTTCTACAAAGTTTTGTTGTTTTGCATAATTCATATAAAATGTCTCCAGATCTTACGTAGTTGAGTGTACATGACAGTAACTGTATACCTGAAGCCTCATTATCATACAGCTCTATGTTAAAACCAGATACTTGGGCCAGCGTTTAAACTTATATTTTTAGTTAAAGGGATGGAATTATGCGCTAAAACCAACATGCGCTTCTTTGTTGGTTACAAATAACAACTTACATTTTACTTGGCTTATCCAGTTCTCCATTTATTTTTACAATATCACAATGCAGAAGCTTTTTCATCATTCTTTTATTTTCCTTTTATTCATTTTACGACCCCATCTCAATTTGAAAACTCACTAAAATGCACACAGTCTTTTTTTAGAATTTACCAACGAGCAAATCCGTTTTAAGGCAGGAAACACAAACAATATCACTGTTTTGTCTTGTCGTATCTTTTAGAGTAGTTTTGATTTTTTGTGATACTTGACCATATTTCAGGACGGGGTGATAAGTAAAGAGGAAGAAAACAAACATTACGAACTTTTAGTAACATCGATTTATCAGAAATTCGATAAACTTTCCTATATAAACAAAGAAAGATAAAATTACTTAAGCTTAAATAGAAAAGGGCATATTTGGAAAGAAAAAAAAATCGGTACCCCACAAATTAAAGTTTAATCTTTTCCGGATACTATGTGCACAGGTAACGTCCCGTACTTGTTCGGATTTCGTGTAGTCGGTGCTGAAAGAAGCAGACTTCAGAACACCTTGTTGTATATAAGTTTTGTAACAAGTATAAAAATCAAAGTCGCAATTTGTAATTTTATTTTCTACACTATGAAGAAATATAGTTCATGTTTCATTTCAAGTGTCTGAATGCGTGGTTGAACGGATGTAATTTTTCGGGAACTATCAAGTATGGCCCCCATCTTTCATTCAACGATAAAATTACAATTGTAATTGAACTGCTGCTATAAATTAATATAAAAACATCGGTAGCCTCAACAGTAGAGAGCCCGCTTCGAGTACGGGAGGTTGTGAGTTGACTCCCTGGCCTCGTCATACCAGCTACGGGAAAAGTTATGCTAGTAGCTTCAACACATGGCACTGAGCAATAAGAGGACAGTACTAGGACAGGCCAGCCCGGTGTCAGTATACTTTGACTGGATGGGGTAACATATAACGTTAGGAAATCTGCCGTTTGATAGTAGTTATATATGCGTATTATCTTAACATTAACTGTAAAGTAATTGTAAAACATAGCTTCTTTACTTTCCCGCCATTCTTCGTACAACCATATTTATATACGGTACGGTACGGGTACGGTTCGGAAATAAGGAACAACTGAGTTAGCCCCCTTTGATATTATCACGCCATATGCAGGTCAATAAACACGTAAACACAGGTAAAACAAAGGTAAGTACTCTTTCTTCGAATTAAAACTGAACTGTACTTCAGATGTGTTTTTAAAGCTTGGAAAGTAAAATTACAAGTTGGGTTTACCCCGTTGAATGGGTAGTATTTGTCATTTAAAATAAGCATCCTGTAAGTATTGTATACAACAATACTTATCATGTAATACACGTAATAGATCAATAAGACTACAGTACCATACATATCATAACAAATGCACCCGCTGGTCCCGCTTGCTTAGCTCAATAGAAAGAGCATTGTTCAACGTATCGCGGGGTTGTGACTTTGAATCCCGGGCAGGGCGTATGTTCTTCATGACAATTTGATAAAAGACATTGTGTCTGAAATCATTCATCCTCCACCTCTGATTCGTGTGCGGAAGTTGGCAGTTACTTGCAGAGAACAGGTTTGTACTGGTCCAGAATCCAGGAACACTGGTTAGGTTAACTGCCCACCGTTATACATGACTGAAATACTGTTGAAAAACGGCGTTAAACCCAAAACAAACAAACATAACAATTAAATGCATCAGTTTCTTATTCGAATAATGTTAGTTAAAACACATATTACTTTTCTATAATTAAAAACACTCACTCAGGGTGTTGAATTCTTCATGTGAGGAAGCCATCCAGCTGGCTTACAGAAGGTTGTTGGTTCTTCCCAGGTGCCCACTCGTGATGAAAGGATGACGGAGGCGCACCTGGGGTTTTTCTCCACATTCAAAGCTGGAAAGTCGCCATATGACCTATAATTGTGTCGGTGTGATCTTAAACCCAACAAAATAGATAAATAAATAGCCTACATATTCATTGATGTATGCAGTTACTTTTTATACACAACAAAGGTGTAATCATGATCCTTAAAAGGTTTGGGATTAAAATGCTTGAACACTTCAGATAGCACCACAGCACAATTGCTCAGTGATCCAGGTAAATCATGCAAATGATTTAATATTTACAGTGCAGATAAAAAATGAGACAGTGATTTGTGATAGGAAACATAAACTTTACTCAAAATATAAAGTGATTTTAATCTGTACAGTTTTAAACTTTTCTGGTTTAGACCAGTAGTATAAATCGAGCCATGCCATGGGTCTAAACCAGAAAAGTTTAAAACTGTACACTACTGGTCTAAACCAGAAAAGCTTAAAACTGTACAGGTTAAAATCACCTTATCTCTTTTATAAGACCATCAAAAACTGAGTGGTACATTATATATAGCCTGGCCTTATATATCCATCCATTAAAATCACAACATAAGTGAATTTAAAATGACTGAATCAATATGCATGTAAACATGTACACACTAGCAAAACTTTATGCCTAAACCATCCAGATTAAAGGTTGTTTTGTTTTGTTTTGTTTTTTTGCAGGAAGAAATTGGCCTTAATTCAACTGGTAGGACACAAAATACAATAATTGTCAATAGAAGATAATACAGCTTTAAACTGAAACATGCCAAACTCAACTTAAAATCGAGAAATTTATCCTTTTTCAAAACAAATCGTTTGAGTAATATCTCAGTAATTTTGTTTAAGTGACAAACTTTAATAAATGATCGAAACAATATCTGCCAATATCGTAATAATCAAAGAGGTCGAAAGAGTTAAAGTGACGTATTTACTTACAAAAAGGGTAAAATGAATTTATCATAAGAGTAAAGTTACTGTTGTTACAATATAACATAAATTGATAAAATCGAGTAATTGTGTTTCCTCTGTAGTATAGTATTTCAAAATGTAACATTTGAGAACAATGTATATAGACATGATTCTGATTCTGCTCACATTTGACAGCCAGTACTTCAAATAGACTTTTGATTGTCAGCAAAATCATTTCATCACATCACTACACCACACTACACTTCACTAAACTTGTAATTACATACTAGTAGTTATCCAGGTGAAATCTCTTGGGTGATGAATCTGATCAGTTTCTGGTTACTAAATGGTTGTAATTTATTTCAGTACTCTTTATTCGAATCGCTGGTCCGTAGTTTGTTAAATCAATATTCAGCTCTAGTTTATAGGGCGAATAAGTCAAAAATGTAAAGAAATAAACCGTGAAAATTAATATTTGATGTCATTCGGACTACACTTATCGAATGATTTGGAGTAAAAAAAACTATTTCTCGAGGGCAAGTTCGAACTTATTGCCGGTCAGTAGTCAAAACTATTATCCAATATCAAAAAAGGCCTGTAATTTTGACATTGTTAATGACATGTTAATATTTTCATTAAATTTTGACTTAATTCCATCGAACGATAGATTGGTAAGTAGCACAAACAATGGATCAAGAATTATTTTTAGCTCGACTATACAAAGTATAACATAAGGAGAGCTGTCCTACTTGACCTGGCGTCGGTGTCTTTCTGCGTCCCAGACCTTTGTTAAAGTTATTTTACACTTTTTCTTTTTTCTTCTTATCTCTGTAATTACTTGATGGATTTGATTCAAACTTAAAATAGTTAATCCAATATTTTTAGTTTTATGAATTATACCCCCTTTTTACTTAGAATTATACTTATTTAGTGTTTTGATATACATTATCTTTATCTGTCTAATCATTTAATATTTTTGACAGAGGCTCAAGCAATAATGCAATATCTTCAAATGCCATTGGAGTCATTAAGCACTCCAGTGACAGCTCCAGCTTCCTCAGATGTACCCAGTTTCATTATCCAGCATCGAAATAGTCGAGCGCGCTGTCTGCTGTGGCAGCTCTTGTTTGGCTCCACTATTCGGAGAATAGGGGTGCTGTTCTACTCGCGTCGGTGTCGGCGTGTGTGTGAGCTTTCTTGGTTAAAGTTTTTCGGCAACCTTTGTTTTCCCTTCGTTACTATTGCTTATGTCTTACTGTAACTTCACATTGACATTGTTCAACAACAAACAAAGGGGCTGGGCCCATTAAAATATGCGAAGGGGCTAGGCCTATTTTACCCGATGTCAAGGTCATCAAGTTGTTAGATTGTTTTTAAGGTTAAAATTTTTTTGACAAACTTTTGTTAAACTTTGTGGGTTTTTTTTCTGCCATATCTTTATTACTATTGCTTATATCTCACCGTAACTTTACATAAACATTTTCATGTTAATTATTTTTTCGAAAGCTTCGTTTATAGATATATCTTTGGTACTTTGTTACATAATGACTTGATATTAAAACTGTTTCTTTATTACCATCATCGGCATGTGTGGTTACAATCCTCGTAACTCTAATTGTATTTTTTGACAGAATTATGCCTTTTTCATACTTTTTTAGGATAAACTTCGTTTTATGGACATAATTTTAAACTTTGGTAGACATAAATTCATTTTACTGTCAAATCGCCGAATAGTGGAGCGCGCTGTCTTACGATCAGCTCTTGTTAAAGTTACTTTTGACTAGTTATTGAAAGGCAAACAGTGCGAAAGTGAACAATTATTTAGCAACGAATTAGCCCCAATCATACTCATTGTATTGTGCAGTATCTAAAAATTTGGATGGATTGCATTTTTCTTTTTCAGGTAAGGTTACACGTTTAAATTTCTGCTTCGTCATGAATTGTTATAGAGCTATAATATTAAACTTGATTCAAAGACACGGGGGACATATTAATTGTCATTAAAGGGAGATATTGCGGATGGCGTATTTAGCTGGTTTTACAGTGTGCTTTTTATAGAACAGAACAGTTGTGTTTTGTTCTGTATAAATGTACAATAGCTTTTTTGTGTTAAACATGGCATCTGTTGCCTTTGTGTATGTTAGGGTTTCATCTGGCGGAGATAACTTTTAGTTACACTATCCTGTTACTTTGGAACGTATGATGGGGTTAATAACCCGGTTTGAGCTCCCGAGCTGACTGTTCCCGTGCGGTGCCCCACTGTGTTCCTCTGTTTGTTCGTTTTGTCCCTGGGAGTCGGCTTTGTGCGAGACTGCGTGTGTTAGTCGTATGCGGGGCTGCATGCAAAATTAACTCTTCTAGGAGGTCGCATTTTTGGAACGTGGCTTACCTTGTTAGATATTTATATATTTATCTATTAGCTTTTGAAAGGCAAATCTACTGTTGTTAAATAACGAAAACTCTACAAATAAGTAAGTAATGGAATATGATCTTTTATTTTTCAGTTTAAGATACTTTCGGGCAATGATGTCATGTAAAACCGAATCAGATGTTGAAGCAGTTCGAAGAGAGGATTCCAAAATAATGAAATACAACTGCCGTGTATGTAAAGCTAGTTTTCCATCCAGTGAACTCTTTGAAATGCATCAACAGTATCATGCTGGAGAGCGGAAATTTAAATGTCCGGTTTGCAATTTAGCATTTAAAAGAAAAGAACACCTTAGTCAACATATGGCAATACATATAGGTATAAGACCATATAAATGTGGCGAATGTGACTTTGCCTTTAAGCATAAGTTTGAGCTGAACAGACACATGGAGACGCATGAAAATGTTGGAGAAGTATGTCCTGTTTGTAACAAAATTGTAATGCGTCTTAAAAAACATATGTTAATTCATAAAGAAAAGGAACACACATGTGATGTTTGTGGTAAAGCGTGGGCCAGGCGTTCGGATTTAACGGAACATAGAAAAACGCATACAGGGGAAAAGAAAGGCACATGCAATATATGCAAGAAGACATTCAAACAAGACTACTTAAAAATACACATAGAAAAGCATATGGTAAATGGTGAAAAGAAATATAAATGTGATGTATGCGACAAATCGTTCATGCATGAATTGTATTTAAAACATCACATGCGCGTCCATACAGGTGATGCTTTAAAACCTTGTCCTATTTGCGGTAAGGGCATCTCCAGCCGAAGCTTCAGACCTCACATGAAGATACACACAGGACAGCGGGATTATGTGTGTGAAATTTGTCAGAAAGCCTTTCACAATAAATCGAATTTGAATCAGCATTTGTTAGTTCATACTGGAGAAAAGAAGTTTACTTGCGACGTATGCAATAAAAAATTTGGAACTAAAGGAAATTTGAATATTCATAAATCTATACACGAGAATGGTAATTACCCATGTCCTTTATGTGGAAAAGTATTTGGGGTATTTAAAAATATGAAACGTCACATTACGTTTCATCGTGCCAAAGAGAATGTCTGCTCCATATGCCACGTGACATTTCGTTTCCGGAAGCACATGGAACAGCACATGAAAACACACACGGATGAGTTCCGATGTGGAATATGTAACAAAGGATTAAAATCACGCCTTCATCTAGATCAACATATTCTGGAGCATAATAGACAGGACAAAAACATGCAGTTTGTATGCAAAATTTGCGGAATTACTTTCGTCAATTGGCCGAGTTTGCAATACCACAGAAAAAGGCATTTGTCTGCGGAGAGTAATATATGCAAGACATGTAACATGAATTTTTCGACTAAAATACTTTTAAAGGAACATAAAAAACTGCATTCCCGTGGACGAAAGTATGTCTGTCCTCTATGCGAAAGAAGATTTGAAATCAAGAGGTTGTTACGTAATCATTATGCTGCACACATGGAGAAAGGGGAGTACAGATGTGATATTTGCAACAGTTCCTTTAATTGCGAAGAATATGTTCATAAACATGTAGCAATTCATTTCAGTGGCATTTGTCTGCCACTGTAGTTATTCTTTTGATACTCCGTACCATTTAAATACGTATCAGTCAGTTTGAAAACTGCACAGAAACAACTAACCAGAAATACTAATACATAGTACATGTAGAATGTTACACTGCGCATGTCCAGTTTTCAAACATATATCGCCGTGAAAGGTTTTTCTAGACTGTGGGAGAGTCTCCTAAACATGTGATTGGTCTCCTGGTGTATTGATTACCTAGTTTGAGCATGTGGTAGTACATCTCATCCAAGGTGCTGATTGCTCTTGTGAGTATGATACCGGTCCTGGATTCAAGTTCTAAGTTTAAATCTGGAGGGAAAACGTTCTCAGCAAGTTTTTCACAGCGGTAACCTATCATTGCGATCATCTGATGTACCGTTAGGGGGAGTGATCGCCCCAGGGAGTTTGCCACAGATTATTTAGCATTGATTCTGCACTAAACATAAAGAAATTTTAAAATATTTGAAAGCTTGAAAATTAACTTTGCACAAATTAACTCTGGAGAACATTATTTTGAGGTTTAATGCTTGTATTACACTGGATAAATCCTAGATTTCCTTAGACTTTGTAGATAATGTCGGTATATAGGTTGAAAGCAAAACGCTTTGAATTCATGTTTTGTTTAAAATAGATACGTTTTACTTATTTTTAGTTTGACTATATATTTGGAGAGCTGTCCTACTCTACCTGGCGTCGGCGTCCATCCGCGGCCGCACTTTGATTAAAGTTTTGATGCATTATCTCTTTATTTGTTATTAATTGATGGATTTGCTTCAAATAAAAAAAAATGTTGTTCCTCATTATCACCCACATCATATGGCACAAGGGTCATAACTCTTTCACCAATATTTCACGAATTATTTCCCTTTTATTTTGCAACTTCATGTTAATGTTTTGGTGCACTTTCACTTTATCTCATTTCTCAGTTACTACTAAATTATTAATAGATTTGATTCAAACTTAAAATAGTTTTTCCACATCATCCCCCACATTATAAGACATAAGGTTTATAACTCTGGTGCCAAGTTTTAATGAATTAAGCCGCCTTTTAACTTATATTTTTCTATTAATGTTGATGCATTTTCACTATATCTCACAAGGGATTTGATTCAAACTTAAAATAATTGCTCATCACCACCGGCTTCATCATTTGAGACAAGCGCCATAACTGTGACACCTGTATTTTATGAGTTATCCCCCTTTTGAACTTGAAATTTCAGTTTAAAGTTTTTATGCACTTTCACTTCATCTCTGATAATACCGGATGGATTTGATTCAAACTAAGAATAGTTTTACTACATCAACATCCACGTCATATGATACAAGGTCCATAACTCTTTCACCAATATTTCATGAACTATGCCCCCTTTTTACTTGGAATTTCAGGTTAATTGGGGTACGCCTTCACTATATCTTTGTTATTACTTAATGAGTTTGATTAAAACTTAAATTAGTTTTTCAATATCATCATCCTCGTCATATGGCATAAAAACAATCACTCTGGTACACATGTTTTACGAGTTATATCCCCTTGCTACTTAAAATTAGTTTAATTTTGATGCCTTTTATATCTGCTGTTACTAAATGGATTTAATCAAACTTAAAATGGTTATTCCACATCATCACTCACATCATACAACACAAGTTTGATAATGCTGGCACCAGTACTTTAGGAGTTATGCCCTCTTTTTACTAGTAGTATTTCCGGTTCAAGTTGCGATGCACTTTTGCTGTATCTCCAGTTTTCTTAAATGAATTTGATTAAAACTTAAAATAGCTGTTCCGAATTATTAGCCACATGATATGCACATGATTCATTACTGTTGCAGAAGTTTTCCACAAATTATGTTCCTTTTATACTGATCTATTTTCATTGAGACTTAAGCTATTGCCCAATATCGGCAACCACATTTGAGTCATTTAACACTCCAGTGACAGCTCAAGCTTCCTCAGATGTACCCAGTTTCACTATCCAGCATCGAAATAGCCCAGCACTGTCCCCTGTGACAGCTCTTGTTTGTTTGAGCCTCGCCATTAGAAAACCAACACAGTGCGTTTGCGACTAGCATGGATCCAGACCAACCTTCGTATCCGTCAGGATCCATGCTGATGCGAACGGTTTCTCTAATTGCAATAGGCTTTGAAACCGAACAGTATAGATCCTGACCAGTGGTGCGGCTCATTCTTTGTTTAATAGCATAATATATGTAGAGTATATACGGTATATCACTTGGTTATTTACTGGCGGGAATCTTTTTTCTAGTAATTGGTATGCATGCTTAAAGCTGATGTTAGTTGTATATTTGTCATCTGTGAATATGGTTTTGAATTAAAAATATTAACCCACAAAGACAAGTGTTATTTATATAATACTACAATAAATAATGAGCATGTGATTTACATTCTAACAACTACTTTGTATTACGCAGTTGTAAAATTGTTGAACATATATACATTTTCGAAGTAATATGTTCAGCTTCTGTCAGAATACTAAATAATGTTTACTGTAAAATCATTTAATTTCGTGGGCATGAAATTTCGTGGTTTTGGTCAAAACGGCAATTTCGTGGGGATATGAATTCGCGGATTTCAACTTTTGAACATAAAATGAATATGAATTTTACTTGTTCGTTGGGATTAAATTTCGTGGATTGACTCAACCACGAAATCCACGAAAATTAGTCCCCCACGAATATTAATGATTTCACAGTATGTTAGCTAGCCTGATTATTGAAAAAGATCTAGGTGTTATTGTCGTCGCTGTATTTTAGAGACTTCATGGCATTGTTTTAGTTTTTAGCTTTCCAGAGCACAAAGTGCTCAAGGTGAGCTGTTGTGACCGGTCATTGACCGGCGTCCGTCGTGCGGTGTCCGTCGTCCGTCAAGTCCAAAATTGGGTCATGTTGGGCCAAAAACTAGGTCAGTAGGCCAGATCAAAGGAAAAGCCTGTGAGCACTCTAGAGGCCACATTTGTGACACAATCTTAATGAAACTTGGTCAGAATGTTTGTCTTGATGGTCTCTAGGTCAAGATCGAAACTGAATCATGTGGGGTCAAAAACTAGGTCAGTAGGCCTGATCAAAGGAAAACCTTGTGAACACTTTAGAGGCCACATTTTGTTGACCCAGACTTTATGAAACTTATTCAGAATGTTAGTCTTGATGATCTCTAGGTCAAGTTCAAAACTCAGTCATGTTGGGTCAAAAACTAGGTCAGTAGGCAAGATCAAAGAAAAAGCTTGTGAACACTCCAGCGGCCACAGTTGTGACCCAATCCTTATGAAACTTGGTCAGAATGTTTGTTTTGATGATTCCTTGTTAAAAGTCAAAACTGGGCCATGTGGGGTCAAAAATTAGGTCAGTAGGCCAGATCAAAGGAAAAGCTTGTGAACTCTCTGGAGGTCACAGTTGGAACTCAACCTTTATGAAACTTGGTCAGAATGTTTGTCTTGATGATCTCTAGATACAGTTTTGATCTGGGTCGTTTGGGCTTAAACACTAGGTCACATGGTCAAATCAAAGGAAAAGCTTGTGAACACTCTAAAGGCAACAGTTGTGACTCAATCTTTATGAAACTTGGTCAGAATGTTTGTCTTGATGATCTTTAGGTTAAATTCAAAACTGGGTCATTTGGGGTCAAAAACTAAGTCAGTAGGCCAGGAAAACTCTGGTGAGCGATATAGGGCCATCATGGCCCTTTTGTTTTTATTTGTTTTAAATGCGATAATAGCAAGCGATAGTATTGAAAATTTAGTTGTGTTAGTTTTTTAGCTCACCTGAGCAATGTCGTCTGTCAACATTTAGTTTGTGTATGCGACAGAGGCTGTATTTTTCAACCGATCTTCATGGAATTTGGTCAGAATGATTACCTTGATGAAATCTAGGCCAAGTTTGAAAATGGGTCATCTAAGATCAAAAACTAGGTCAGTAGGTCAAATCAAAGAAAAACCTTGTGTATGCGATAGAGGCTGTATTTTTCAATTCATCTTCATGAATATTTGTCAGAATGATTACTTTGTTGAAATCTAGGCCATGTTTGAAAATGGGTTATCTCGGGTCAAAAACTAAGTCACTAGGTCAAATCAAAGAAAAAACTTTGTGTATGCGATAGAGGCTGTGTTTTTCAGTTGATCTTCATCAGTTTTGGTCAGAATGATTGCCTTGATGAAATCTAGGTCAGATTCGAATAAGGGCCATCTGGGGTCAAAAACTAGGTCTCTAGGTCAAATCAAAGAAAAACCTTGTGTTTGCGATAGGGGCTGTATTTTTCAACCGATCTTCATGGAATTTGGTCAGAATGATTACCTTGATGAAATCTAGGCCAAGTTTGAAAATGGGTCATCTAAGATCAAAAACTAGGTCAGTAGGTCAAATCAAAGAAAAACCTTGTGTATGCGATAGAGGCTGTATTTTTCAACCGATCTTCATGGAATTTGGTCAGAATGATTACCTTGATGAAATCTAGGCCAAGTTTGAAAATGGGTCATCTAAGATCAAAAACTAGGTCTGTAGGTCAAATCAAAGAAACACTTTGTGTATGCGATAGAGGCTGTGTTTTTCAGTTGATCTTCATCAGTTTTGGTCAGAATGATTGCCTTGATGAAATCTAGGTCAGATTCGAATAAGGGCCATCTGGGGTCAAAAACTAGGTCTCTAGGTCAAATCAAAGAAAAACCTTGTGTTTGCGATAGGGGCTGTATTTTTCAGTTGATCTTCCTGAAATTAAGTCAGAATGATTGCATTGATAAAATCAAAGTCAATTTTGAATATGGATCATCTTGTTTCAAAAAGTAGGTCACTAGGTCAAATCAAAGAAACAACTTGTGTATGCGATTGAGACTGAAATTTTCAACTGATCTTCATGAAATTTTGTGAAATTTGGACAGAATGATTGCTTTAATGAAATCTATGTTCAGTTTGATTATGGGTCATCTGGGATCAAAAAGTAGGTCTCTAGCTCAAATCAAAGAAAACCCGTATGGATAGAGGCTTTATTATGTCTCCCACCACACAGTGGTGTGGGAGACATATTGATTTACTCCAGTCTGTGTGTGTGTGTGTGTCACAAAGCTTGTCCGCACTCTAAGTCGAACATTTCTCATCCGATTTTCACCAAACTTAAACAAAATGTGTTTGACGATAAGACCTCGGTCCAGTTCGATAACTAGCCAAATCGGTCCAGACGTCTTGGAGTTATGGCGCTTGAATTACCAAAAATCGGTCTTTTTACTCTTGTCCGCACTATAATTCGAATATTTCTCATCCAATCTTCACCAAACTTAAACAAGATGTGTTTGACCATGAGACCTCGGCCAAGTTCGATAACTAGCCAAATCGGTCCAGGCATTTTGGAATTACGGCCCTTGAATTATCGAAAAATTGGCCTTTTTACTCATGTCCGCACTCTTTATCAAACATTTCTCATCTGATCTTCACCAAACTTGAACAAAATATGTTTGACCATGAGACCTCGGCCAAGTTCGATAACTAGCCAAATCGGTCCAGGCATTTTGGAGTTACGGCCCTTGAATTATCGAAAAATCGGCCTTTTTACTCTTGTCCGCACTCTAAATCGAACATTTCTCATCCGATCTTCACCAAACTTGATCAAAATGTGTTTGACCACGAGACCTCGGCCAAGTTCGATAAATAGCCAAATCGGTCAAGGCATTTTGGAGTTACGGCTCTTGAATTATCGAAAAATCGGCCTTTTTACTCTTGTCCGCACTCTAAATCGAACATTTCTCATCCGATCTTCACCAAACTTGAACAAAATGTGTTTGACCATGAGACCTCGGCCAAGTTCGATAACTAGTCAAATCGGTCCAGGCATTTTAGAGTTACGGCCCTTGAATTACCGAAAGATTCCGTCTGTTTACTCTTGTCCGCTCTCTAAGTCGAACATTTCTCATCCGATCTTCACCAAACTTGAACAAAATGTGTTTGGCCATAAGACCTTACCCAAGTTTGATAACTAGCCAAATCCGCCCAGGCACTTTTGATTTATGGCCCTTGAATTACTGATTGGATCCACTCATCCAGACCATCTAATTGGATCCACTCGTCTAAAAAATCTAGAGAAACAAACATTTTTCATAGGGGCAGTTGTGGGAGACATGTGCTTTTCTCAAAAGCATCTCTAGTCTTTCAATTTTGTCAGAATGATTGCCTTGATAAAGTCTAGGTCAAGTTTGAATATGGGTTATCTAGTGTCGAGAAGTATGTCATTATGTGAAATCAAAGAAGAAACTTGTGTATGCGATAGAGGCTGAAATTTTCAACTGATCTTCATGAAATTTTGTCAGAATGATAGCCTTAATAAAATCTAGGTCAAGTTTCAATATGGGTCATCTGGATTTAGAAACTAGGTCATTAGATCAAATCAAGTAAAACCTTGTGTATGCAATTGGGGCTGCATTTTACACTGGATTTTCATAAAATTTGGTCAGAATAGCTGTTTTTTAATCAAATCAATCAGTGTCAGGTTTTTTTTTTTTTTTGATTTTCGGCGTTTGTTAAATTTTTGTGTAGGTAACTTTCTCTAAAACTGTAAGAGCCACAGTTTGGAAACTTTAACTATCATCATAAGATGACTATTACGACCAAGAACCATAACTCTAATATGCATTTCGTCAGAATAATGTCCCATTTTTGCTTATAGAAAATTTGAGTTTCTTTATGGAAGTAGATTTGTGCTTGTATTCAATTTTAATGTTATGTTTAATACTGTGAAATCATTTAATTTCGTGGGCATGAAATTTCGTGGTTTTGGTCAAAACGGCAATTTCGTGGGGATATGAATTCGTGGGTTTCAACTTTTGAACACAAATTGAGTTGGAATTTTACTTGTTCGTTGGGATTAAATTTCGTGGATTGACTCAACCACGAAATCCACGAAAATTAGTCCCCCACGAAAATTTGTGATTTCACAGTAATCGGGCACATATGCGTTTAATTATGTCTCCCACCATACAGTGGTGTGGGAGAGATACAAATGTATTGATTTACTCCAGTATGTGTGGGTGGGTGTGGGTGTTTGTGTGCGCGCGCGCGTGTATGTGTGTGTGTGTCACAAAGCTTGTCCGCACTCTAAGTCGAACATTTCTCACCTGATCTTCACCAAACTTAAACAAATTGTATCTGACCATAAGACCTCGACCAAGTTCAATAACTAGCCATATCGGCCCAGACACTTGAACAAAATTAAAGATTTCTCATCCGATTTTGACAGGTATATGATGACTCAAGATCTTCACTATACTTGAACGAAATTACGGCCCTTGAATTAAATGATATATAAAGATAGACTAATTACTTAGATGATTAGGCAGTTGTCGGAGACATGCCCTTTTTAGCTCGACTATTCGAGAATAAGTAGAGCTATCCTTCTCACCACGGTGTCGGCGTCACCGTGACCTTGGTTAAGTTTTTCGTACCAGTCCACTTTTTGACAAAGTCTGTTGAGATAAAGCTTTAAAGCTTACAACACTTGTTTATCATCACCATGGTCAGTTATAGGCAAGAGTACATAACTCCATCAAGGATTTTGGTTGAATTTTGGCCCCTTTCGACTTAGAAATCTTGGTTTAGTTTTTCGTACCAGTTCATATTTTGACAAAGTATTTTGAGATGAAGCTTTGAGACTTGATACAGACTTCGCTCTGACTTTCTCGTATCCATAACCGTCTTCTGAAGATTGTATTGATCTTAATATCTCAGTTAGAGATAGAATATACTGCAACAGACTGAACCTTTTATTAAGCCGAACACCAATTAAGTCAAATTCGTATGATTTAGGGAACTTTTCAGTGTTGTCGTATGTACACATTGCATCAAGTACCTGTAATACACAAGGTCCTATGTCTTTTGTGTAAGGGGTTGTGCACGCATCATGGTGATAAATCATCATGGTTTTTATCTGGTAAGATGAGAAGCCTGTTTCAACTGTTTTATGAGAGTACTTTAAGGTATTTAGATATATTTGCAGTGTTTCACCGTCACCATGTCTATTAATAAGAAACTTTAATATCCGATACACTTTAACATGTTTCTGTGATAAAACATTTTTCATAAAATATACCTCAGTTTCAGTAAATGATATAATTCTACGAACCCTTAAAAAATGTTCAGCTGACAAGACCTTTTCACGGAAGGATCCTGGCTTAACTAGTCATATTTCACAGTCAATGTTATTATCATCTAAAATAATTTTATAAGCTGGAACAAGATCAGCGTAAATTTTTCTTTCTTCTGATCAATCCTTGTAAATAAACTGTAACATAGATGCTGGACCGTGTTTCTTCACATGCTTTTCAAAGTGAAGGTTCCTTCTTGTTTGCATTGTTCCATTAGTAGACACATACTTTAAGGACTCTTTATTACCAACAGGAAGTGTGTGACAGCCTCGATACAGTTGAGAATTTATTTATCTGTATAGTTATCTTAATTGCTTAGAAATACTTCTTTTCCACTGCTAGCTGACTGAAGCAAGTCTACCGTTTGTGAAACTCGTATTCGGATGAAATTTTATTATTATTTGATTAACGGCGGCAAGCGATTTCGTTTGCCTTTGCGACCAGTGCAGACGAAGATCAGCCTGTCAGTAAATTTTCAGCGAAGACCCCTTTAAATAATAAGTGATGCTACCCAAATTGAATGTCGCTCTTTTCATTGTTTTCGGATATTGTGCCCGGACAAAATAGGCCGCATGAGTTCGAAACAATGTTTTTATGGGCTATTATGCCTATATATACAGAGTACATATGTGCTTGTTCAAACGTGAATTTGGACCCTTGATTCAATTTAAATATACATTTACAAGGAAATCATAAAGGAAAGTATGAAAAAAAATCGAGGGTAAAAACGTTGCGTTTCTACGAGCGTACTATATAAAAACTATATTATTATTATTATAATACCACATTTATATAGCACTCTTTTCATGCACTTGTACACGTTCAAAAGTGCTTTACAGAATAAATTGCAAAAATACAAACATATACGTATACAAAGATAATGCATTCCACATTAACAAAAATCATGAATGAAAACAAGTATAATTAAAAAAAAACAAGATAAAAAAATAAGTGTATCGGTCAGTTAACAAAATATTGTACAAAGAAGTGGGGTTTGAGCAGGCTTTTGAAAACTATATATGTATACTAACGGTAAACAATGACATCGGCGGATGTCCATATATTTTCGAAGCAACAAAAATTCATTTCCACTCCAAGTACAAATGTATCATCAAAATCACTGACATTCTTATAGAGCAGGAAAATATAATCCAAACACTCTTCATATCACAATGTCCCGAAAATTCGAAAAGTTTCTCAAATTAGCCATCAATTTTGAACTTGTCAAAATCGACGTCCTTTTGAACTTGCCAGTAAATAGCCAAAACTATTTCACAGATCGCCAATAGTTTTAACTATATACAAGGAGCATGACGTGAAGTGGTTGCACACTTGGTTCAAGCGAGCGAAATGGCTGCGAACTTAAAAAATGGCGGATATTTTCTGAAATCATCGCGTGTTCGCTTGTTGTGGCAGGGGAGTGCAGATTTGCGAATTCCACATTGACGTGTGGGTACCAGTGTTGGAATATCCATAGAGATCTCGTTTTTGCTTCTTTTTTTTTGAAACTACTATGGACTATTGCAGATACTATAGATTACATAAAGACGACTCACGGGTCCTATGCACCTGTCGCTTTCCATGCCAGATGTAGTGAAAATTGGCCAAATCACCCAAATTTTATAGACCAAAATAAGCCTAACCGGGCCTCACTTTGAACTCTGCCATTCATCCATTTTATATTTTTAAATCCAATTTCGTAGCATATATGTATAGTGCGAACATAGATGCATACCCAGGTGGTGTGGAATGTGTCTCCCAACCAGCACTTTATTTCCCTAATTTTCACTTGAAAAAAATGTGGATGGATGACAGCCGAGCGTCCGGCCGACTTTTTGTTCTGATGTTTATGTTTTAGCCTCAACCGGAAGTACGGAGCTAGGAATTTTAAAACACCCGCCATGTAGAATCATTAACCGTTCCTCATTCCCCAGATATATTAAAGAATTAATAATGATAAATAACCAGTAAGATAGATATGCCTTTACATCTACCCTGTCCTGTTTATACAGAAAATCGACCGGGGCCAAACTACGAAACCGCTCCCCTGCCACCTTAGCAGGTGAGCTTTTGTGATCGCGTGGCGCCCGTCATCCGTGCGTCCGTCCGTAAACTTTTGCTTGTGGCCGCTCTAGAGGTCACATTTTTTCATGGGATCTATATGAAAGTTGGTCAGAATGTTTATCTTGATGATATCTAGGTCAACTTCGAAACTGGGTTAAGTGCGGTCAAAAACTAGGTCAGTAGGTCTAAAAATAGAAAAACCTTGTGACCTCTCTAGAGGCCATACTTTATAATGGGTCTCGATGTAAATTGGTCAGAATGTTTATCTTGATGATATCTAGGTCAAGTTCGAAACTGGGTCATGTGCCATCAAAAACTAGGTCAGTAGGTCAAATAATAGAAAAACCTTGTGACCTCTCTAGAGGCCATACTTTTCAAGGGATCTGTATGAAAGTTAGTTTGAATGTTCACCTTGATGATATATAGGTCTAGTTCAAAACTGGGTTAGCTGCGGTTAAAAACTAGGTCAGTAGGTCTAAAAATAGAAAAACCTTGTGACCTCTCTAGAGGCCGTACTTTTCAGTGGATCTTCATGAAAGTTGGTCAGAATGTTCATCTTGCTGATATCTAGGTAAATTTTGAAACTGGGTTATGTGCCTTTAAAAACTAGGTCAGTAGGTCAATTAATAGAAATACCTTGTGACCTCTCTAGAGGTCATATTTTTCATGGGATCTGTTCATCTTGATGATATCTAGGTCAAGTTTGAAACTGGGTCAACTGCAGTCAAAAACTAGCTCAGTAGGTCTAAAAATAGAAAAACCTTGTGACCTCTCTAGAGGTCATACTTTTCAATGGATCTTCATGAAAATTTGTCAGAATGTTCACCTTAATGATATCTAGGTCAAGTTTGAAACTGGATCAGGCGCCGTCAAAAACTAGGTCAGTAGGTCAAATAACAAGAGGGCCAAGATGGCCCTAGGTCGCTCACCTGAGAAACACACCATAACACACCATAACAGTGTTTGACCTAGTGATTTCATGGAAAAAAATATTCTGACCAATTATCATTAAAATTGGAGCAAAAATCTTGATAATAAATAAGTATTCTTTTGATTCGACCTAGTGACCTGATTTTTGACCCCAGAGTACGAGACCCATATTCGAACTTAACCTAGATTTCATCAAGACTATCATTCTGACCAAATTTCATGAAGATCAATTGAAATATACAGCCTCTATCGCATACACAAGGTTTTTCTTTGATTTGACCTAGTGACCTACTTTTTGACCCAAGATGACCCATTTTCAGACTCGGCCTAGATTTCATTAAAGTTATCATTTTGGACTTAATTTCAGCAAGATCAATTGAAAAATACAGCCTCTGTTGCATATACAAGCTTTTCATTTGATTTGACCTAGTGACCTTCTTTTTGACCCCAGAGGACCCATATTCGAACTTGACCTAGATTTCATCAAGGCAATCATTCTGACCAATTTTCCTGAAGATTAATTGAAAAATACAGCCTCTATCGCATACACAAGGTTTTTCTTTGATTTGACCTAGTGACCTGGTTTTTGACCCCAGATGGCCCATTTTCAAACTCGGCCTAGATTTCATCAAGATAATCATTCTGACCAAAGTTCATAAAGAGTAATAGAAAAATACAGCCTCTATCGCATACACAAGGTTTTTCTTTGATTTGAACTAGTGACCTAGTTTTTGACCCCAGATGACCCATTTTCGAACTCGACCTAGATTTCATCAAGGTAATCATTCTGACCAAATTTCATGAAGATCAGTTGAAAAATACAGCCTCTATCGCATACACAAACTAAATGTTGACAGACAGGCAGACGACAGACG
Organism: Mercenaria mercenaria; assembly: GCF_021730395.1. Taxonomy (NCBI): domain Eukaryota; kingdom Metazoa; phylum Mollusca; class Bivalvia; order Venerida; family Veneridae; genus Mercenaria; species Mercenaria mercenaria. The sequence goes on from NC_069375.1 coordinate 68,498,001, forward strand.
ACGGACGCCGGACATCGAGCGATCAGAAAAACTCACCTGAGCATTGCTCAGGTGAGCTAATAAAAACAAACCTTGTGACCTCTCTAGAAGCCATATTTTTAAGGGATCTGTATGAAAGTTGGTCTGAATATTCATCTTGATGATATCTAGGTCAAGTCTGAAACTTGGTCAACTACGGTCAAAAACTGGGTCAGTAGGTCTAAAAATAGAAAAACCTTTTGACAACTCTAGAGGCCATATTTTTCAATGAATCTTCATGAAAATTTGTTTGAATGTTCACCTTGATGATATCTAGATAAAGTTTAAAACTGGGTCACGTGTGGTTAAAACTAGGTCAGTAGGTATAAAAACAGAAAAACCTTGTGACCTCTCTAGAGGCCATACTCTTCAAGAGATCTTCATGAAAAGTGGTGAGAATGTTCACCTTGATAATATCTAAGTCAAGTCCAAAATTGGTCATGTGCCTTCAAAAACTAGGTCATTAGGTCAAATAATAGAAAAACCTAGTGACCTCTCTAGAAGCCATATTTTTCAATGGATCTTCATGAAAATTGGGTCATGTGGAGACAGGTGAGCGATTCAGGACCATCATGGTCCTCTTGTTTTTATTATCAGGTAAGTGGGTTTCTATGGTATTTTGAACTCTATGGATATGTGCATGCACCAGTTCTATGTCTACGTCACACTCGGTGTTGCGTTTCAGCGTTGTAGATTTCGAATTCTCGAAGTTATTGAAGTTATAAAATGGTCATGTCCATGTTTTGATATTTGAATTGCGTCGTTTCTTGCCGTTTTTAACATTCTAATGATCAAACTAGCCCGTTTGGGGGCCCTTAAACGAGACAAAACAACTAATTGTGAAGAATTCTATAACGTTTGGCTCTGCATGTTTTCGGGATAGTGCTATACCCAAATAAATCTTGTTCAAGCTATTTCTGTTGCAAACTTGTACTTCAAGCAATTTCTGTTGCAAACTTTTTCTGAAAAAATAGTGTCCAACTATCAGAAAATGTTAATGATATACCAGCAAGTCGTTCCATAAATGTTTTATTATGTACAAAAATGTAAAACAAATGCCTTTAATTTTCATATCAAACTAAATTATTCATGTGTTGTATATGTATAGTTTCTTATTGGTAAAACTATAATTGATAGTTTTTCATTGTGAAAATACCTGATATATTCAATAAAAGAAGTGAAGATTATACAATTAAATACAGATGTGGTAATTAATTAAGAACAATAGAGTAAACAGTATCAGAATTTTATACAGTCTAACTTTCTTTAGTAGGGGTAATTGGTCTGGAAGCATTTTATTACCTGTTAATTATGAATCCCGTATTATCAGTTACTATGCATATTAATTTGGCAAGGCAGACTACGTTGTGCAAAAGGGGTAAATTCGACGTAATATAAACATACCGTAATACATCATATTACGTACTCTTACTTTCTTCAATATCTTTCCAAATATTTTAAGAAACTGTCATAACTTGGATCACTTCCACTTAAACTATCAATATATCTAAACCACAGTGCATTATCTGGATTGTCACTATCTAAAGCATCTAGGAATTGCCTCGATATAGACTTCGTCTTCTCTTTTTCATAATCATAACTGTCTTTTGAAGACTGCTTCGATCGTAAAGTCCTAGTTAGGAATTTAAGATCTTGTAATAAATCGAAAGGAGGATTCAATTCATAAGAAGATTCATCAGTTAGATAAAAAGTGAAAAAATGATGTTGATGAAAATTTAAACCTTTCCTATTATACGAAATATATATAAACATTTCCTTCAGTGCCTGTACGACACAAGGTCCTATATCATCTGTATCAGTATGTTTGCACGTATCATGGTGATAAATCATCGTCTTTTTAATGATATAAGTCTTATAACCCTTAAAGGAAAGCTGTAGCAGCATTTCGCCATCGCCATGCCCATTTATCAGAAATTTTAGGATCCTGTATACTTTTGCATGTTTCTTTGATAAAATATTCCTAATGAAATATACTTCAGTGTCAGACAATGATACACATTTGTTAACAATTAAACAGTAACTGTTTATAGCTGACAGAAATTGTTCACGGAATGACTGTGGTTCAGTATACGGGTTTAAAGTCCACTCCGGTAGTGTATTACCCATAATAACTTTATATGCAGGAACAAGATCAACATGTATGTATCTTTCTTCCTCTGAACCATTGATGTAAATGAATCGCAACATTGCTGCTGGGCCATGCTTCTTTACATACTGATCAAAATATATTATATTTGTTCTATGAAGCTTTTCATTAGTTCTCGCATGCCGGTGGCCTTGTCGTGATTCGGATTGATTTGTTTCATCCGGAGAAGGATATATCAAGGACGCTTTATGACAACATGTTAAAATCTCAACACAAGAGTATGAAGCTTGAATTGCAACATTCATCAAATAGTTTTGTTTTTCTCTAGCACTCGTACTAAACAAAAGAAAGATGAAATCAAACTCATCTGGAAAATCATTCTTTGTCTCTCCATAAAAGCTACCCACTTTAAAGATGCAATTGTTTTCAGCTTTTGCTTTTATACAGTGTGTCTTTTCAATCCCAGTCTTCATACGGAAATAAACGCCTTCCAAAGAGTTTTGAAACTTTTCTTTTTCTTTGTTCCCATAATACTCAGATCTACTTAGAAATACTTCTTCAAGTTCTGGATAAAAGTTTTCGAGTACAAGATCAATTATTCTCTGTACAAGTGTTTCTATTCCTTTCTTAATAAAGTCCACTTCCTCTTGCTCTGCTTTGAACACACATTCCTTTTCATATACATCATTCAAGAATAATTCAAGGTTGTTAGTTCCTCTAACTGTCATAGAGCATAATCTGTCCATGATTTATTTATTGTTGTTAAACTCTTGTCACAGATGCAACAAAATGATACAATACCGTTCTGTTAAGTGAACAGATACTTAGTTTATGATATCCCCGTAATTCTTTTTTAGTTGCTAACGTAGTTTTATAGCACTGAAATATCACAAATATAAAAGATCGCTGTCATATGGAGCAAAGCTTCAAATCAATACTAAGCACTTGTTTGCGTTCTAAAAATAGAACTTTATTGATCGATATCCCCAGGTGTTTGCAATACATCTCATCTGGTTTGTGTTTCTCGCTAGCTTTTTGTGGTCCGCTCCTTACGGTTTCTGGCATTGTATTGATCATCCGCACAGTGACCTAGTTGTAGAGTCCCAAGACGACCCTGTTAAACTTGATCTAGACTTCTTAGAGACAAGAAAAATAAAACATGGACATAATCAATCCTGTCGGTCACCTAGGATATAAAATTACTAAAAATAGACAACTATACCAAGAAAAAAGAAAGAAACATACATACATATGTATTATTATTTCGATTCTAACGCTATTTTAAGGATTATTATCTGCATACTCGTCGAAATCTACCGAATATTTGCCTGTTTTGTGTGGTTTTGACGTACAAAGAGTTATAATACTTTCTCGCGTAATAATAGGACACTAAATCGGGTAATTAAGAATAGATATTTACCCACAGGAATCCATCTAGGTTCCATTTCGAGCAGTGAACAGCTTCGGTCATACATCATGCTATAGCACCCTTAACACATCCCCATAAATGTATAAAATACACATGTATATATAAACAAGCATCGATGCTCTTCACGGTTGTAATTGCGAAGCTATTTTTAACTTCTTAAGGTACACTGATGTTTAGCTAAGTTTTGTGCTCTAGTTCCTTTCCATTATATTAATGTGAATATTTACACTTGAACGATTGCGTTTCATCAAACCCAGTATCAATTTAAAATCTTGAAACATGAATGAACACACTATCTAGCTAACAGTTTTTTGTTGTTTTATTTTTTCGTCCCCAGTTTTTATTAATATTGTCTGGCATATCATAGTAAGCTACCCCCCACCCCCGCCCCCTTGAAAATCATCCGATAATTAATATTGGTTTCCCTGCTGATATTTCTTTGAGCAATAGATTATATAAGAAATTTATTTCAATGGTTAATTTCAAATATACCGTTTTTAGCAGATATGACAGTATACATCAATTTCTTGTCTTCGATTAATGTTAAAATATTTATTCTAACTGAACATCTGCTTGCTTCCAATTCTGTTTTTAAAAGTATCACCATCGCATATATTGAACATATAGTAAAAATCGCTAAACTTTTCAAATTCTTTTTTCTTAAGAGGCAAATAAATTATATTTTCCAAAACATGACAACTTATTGTCACATATGTAGGCGTTCTTAAATTTATAAACAATACAATTATAGTATAATTATAGTTGTAATAGCGTAAAGGCTTCAATTGCTTCCATTTAACTTCAAAATGTATCAACAAATCATAATAAAAACTGTTGGATTTCGTAAAGTTCTGATGTAACTTAAACGGCTCTGATTTACGGAACTGACGTACGATTCAGTATAGATTTTTAGAAATAATGACATTCATAATTGTCTTATAAGACAAAAATAGAACAAAAAAAAAACAACAAATGAACTGAACAGAAAGGAGCAGAACTTTGATGTTAATGAGAACAATACGAATCAACACAAATTACATAAGTTCCGATTGAAAGCTTAATACGTCGTTGGATTCTGCCACCCTAGCCAAACAACAAAATATATGCTGTGTTTTAGTCATTAGATTCTGCTAACCTTGCCCAAAGAACAAAACAGTTTGCTGTATTTTAGTTAGATTCTGTCTCACTCGCCCAAACAACAAAACATTTTGCTGAGTTTTCGTCGTTAGATTCTGTCGCCCTCGCCAAAACATTTTGCTGTGTTTTAGCCGTTAAATTCTGTCTCACTCGCCCAAACAACAAAATATTTTGCAGTGTTTTCATCGTAAGATTCTGCCGCCCTCGCCAAAACGACAAAACGTTTTTTTGTGTTTTAGTCGTTACACACTGTCTCCCTGTCCATAACGACAGAAGCACATTTTCATCTTTAATCTTTGTTTCGTTTCTTCACCCTCTGTCAGAAGAAAAGATCGAGGCAAACGTATATAACAATGGCTTAAAACTATCGTTCTAGCAGAAGCGTCAAAACGACACATCAACAAATCTGAAAATGCTGAAATTTGACCCACAGTTTCTCAACAACACTTCTTAATTTGTCATTGTGTCGTTCTGTAAATTGCAAAACAATTACAAAATGACACGTGACAGCAGATTTATAACCAGTCGTACCAACAAGAGCTGTCACAGGAGACAGCGCGCTCGACTATTTCGATGCTGGATAGTGAAACTGGGCACATTTGACGAAGCTGGAGCTGTCACTGGAGTGTTCAATGACTCCAACGTGGATGAAATATTGGATAATAGCTTGAGTCTGTGTCAAAAGTATTAAGTAATAAGAGAGATAAGGATCAAGTGTATCAAAACATTAAATATTAAGTATACTTTTTAGCAAAAAGGGGGCATAATTCATGCAATATTGGTGCAAGAGTGATGCATCTTGTGTCATGATGAATCAAATCCATTTAGTAATAACCTGAGATGAAAATGCATCAAAAGTAACCTTTACAATAATTCTAAGTAAAAGGGGCATAATTCATGTAAAATTGGTGCCAGAGTTATGGACCTTGTGTCATATGATGTGGGTGATAAGGTGGAACAACTATTTTAAGTTTGAATCAAATCCATTTAGAAGTAACTGAGTTAGAGTGAAAGTGCATCAAAACTTTAACCTGAAATTATCAGTAAAAAGGGGGATAATTCATGAAATAATGGTGCAAGAGTTATAACCCTTGTGCCATATGATGTGGGTGATGATGTTGAACAATTATTTTAAGTTTGAATTAATTCCATTTAACAGAGTGAAAGTGCACCAAAACTTTAACCTGAAATTCTAAGTAAAAAGGGGGGATAATTAATGAAATACTGGTGCAACAGTAACGGCCCTTGTGTCATAAGGTGTAAGTGATGATGTTGAACAACTATTTTAAGTCTGAATCAAATCCATTTAGTAATAACTGAGATAAAGTGAAAGTGCACCAAAATGTTGAACAACTATTTTAAGTCTGAATCTATATCCATTTAGTAATAACTGAGATAAAGTGAAAGTGCACCAAAACTTTACCCTGAAATTCTAAGTAAAAAGGGGGGATAATTCGTAAAATATTGGTACCAGAGTTATGAACCTTGTGCCATATGATGTTGGTGATGATGTTGAACAGCTATTTTTTAAGTTTGAATCGATTCCATTTACTAATATTAAACTGAGATAAAGTGAAAGTGCACCAAAACTTTACCCTGAAATTCTAAGTAAAAGTGGGGGGGGGGGGGGGGATAATTCATTGCTACTAGAGTAATGACCCTTGTGTCATATGATGAGGGTGATGATGAGGAACAACTATTTTAAGTCTGAAGTAAATTCATCAAGAAATAACAAAGATAAAGAGAAAGTGCATCAAAACTTTAACCAAAGTGCAGACGCGGAAGGACGCCACGCCGACGCCGGGTCGAGTAAGATAGCTCTCCATACTTTGTACAGTCGAGCTAAAAATGTATTTTAAACAATAAATACAAATTCAATTTCTGATATCAACATCGATTTTTTGACATCAGAAAATCTCATTCTTGATATATACAATAGACATGATATTTATACGAAGAAACAGGCATTTCTTAATTTTCACAGATGTTTAAGATTGTACATAATGGAGGCGTTTGGATAAGCTGGTGGCAGAGCATCCAACAACTTATTACAAGTCATTGCTATCTGAAGCGAAGGTGGAGACTGTCAGAAAGGCAATAACAGACTACAACCTTTGATATCAAGGTTGATATTGGCTTGCAGGCCCCTTCCGCCAATATCTGCTGAGCCTGATAACATTAACATCAAAAGATAGAAGTCTGTTATTCATCTTATAACGAAACTCAAATAATATGCTTAGAACAACATGCTAGTATGCAACTATCCAATTTCGTAAAAAAATCTAAGAAAAAGTAAATGAATTTGTGTTTTACGGATTTCAAAACTCAACCTCTCCTGAAACTTTGAACGAGAACAATTGCCCTAATGGATGTCACACCTATCGAGTCTACAATATACTGACTAAAGGTTAAGGCTAGGTTTAACATGTGTTTTAAATTTTAATAGAGCAAATTCAATGCGTGCCTACACCCAATGCGGGAGATTCAAGAAACAATGCGGCAACCATGTTGAATTCAATTTAGAAAATATTTATTGACTTTCTGATATTGTTATAAAAATCTAACAATTGAAATAAATTTATAATTGCGTAAGAAAATCACCCGCTTGAATAAAACAAAACATACTTTATTTCCATATTTTACACAGTTGACTCGAACATTTAGATCTAAATACATACCCCGTGACTCAATCAGAGAACCTTTAATATCTGAGTAAACAGGATTGTAATGTTAACACAAGCAGTTTCGCTTCTAATTACCAAAAATAGATGCATTAAATTACAAAATAAGTAACCAATAAGGTATCAGCTGTATTATAAACCTCTGCAAAGAATCGATCCAAGTTTTACACATTTGGTACTCAACTCAACTCAACTATTCTTTTATTTTAACCCTGGTACATATACATATACAGCAAGGGCATAAAACAAAACACATTGTCTTTATAATATACTGACAGTGGTGCCGGAACAAGATAGATATAAATTTCATAATTTTAGAAAGAAATTATATGATAACTATAACAAGAAAGTATGCTATTCTTAGAAGGGGGGAGAGACATACAATATTGAATCAGCTACGATCGTGATCAAATTGGTTTTCCGAAAGTAGTTCTAAATAAAGAACTGAAAGTAGTTCTGTTCTAATTATAGTAAAGGTCAAACTATATGTAGTCAACATATATAGTCAACATATAAAATGTAAAAGTTGAAGTGGATTTTAGAAGAAACTTTTGTAAGTAAATATACTTTGAGTTTACCTATAAACGATTTGGAAAATAATTTACAATATAGTCAACATGTACAATGTAATCTAAAGGGAAAAAAATATTTTAAGTACAATGTACTTTGAGTTTACCTAAAAACGTACAATTTGTTTGTGAAAAAGAATGTCAATGGAACTGAATTAAAAAAAAGATCCAATTTACGAGTTAAAAACCATGAACATCATGGATAATAGATACATTGCTTAACAACAGAAATTTATCCATCGTTTAGATTACTTTCAATTAGCAGCAGATAAATATTAAACTGCAGTTAAATGCTGGTGGTTACATACATAAAAAATAATATTAGCTGACGGTTGATAAACCAAATAAACATTATAATAATGGTATCGGGTATGTTGCTGAACTGACCAGCTGATGCTGCATAAATTAATAAAGAAATAATATATCTCATTTAGTGATTTGTCGTATACGCATCTGAACGACAAACAATGATTTATTCAAGAGCAAATCACTAAATGAGATATATTATTTCGATTCTAACACGTTACCAATGATGTTTAAGTACATTCATTAAATATTTGCCCGTTTTCAATCGGTTTCTTTTCCAGCGCGCCGCTATGCCGTTTGACGCCATGACGTAATAATAGTGACGTCAGGACAGTGATTTGTTGTATAATAATTCACAGTTTTCTGCCCTCTTTGTTTAGTAGGAAAATTAATCGTATCGTGTTAGAATAATGAATAAAATTCATGAAAGATCCTTTCGATGCATGTATTATGAAAGTGACAGTCTGTAACAAAGAATTGTCTTTAGAATGGACATCTCTGAGCGGAACATATATGTTGCTAATGTTGTTTTAAGATTAAATCTTGGTAAATGTTTTGCTATGTATTAATCAAGAAAAAACTTTGAAAATCTTATAATCTAATACCTGAAAGCATACAGCTTAGATATTTTGCATATATCATTGTGCAGGAATCCTTTATCAAGACTCAGAATGATTGGGTCTGTTCATGAGAAGTAATGAAATATCAAAAAAAGCATAATTTCTTTTCCTCTCCTTATCATCAAAACTGTAAAGAACTTCTTTGTAAAACGTGTATTATTTGATAACATCATCAAAATTGCATTGCAGGTCACATGACCTGAGTCACTAAGTTCAAGGTCAGGGTCAAATTATTGATCAAGCATTAGATAGCTGAAATTTATGGTCTGGTCTTTATTTAACGATTTTCATCAAATTAGCTTCAGTTGTCCTTATCAAGACGACACACAGTGTTGTGAATGGACCAGGTCACTAGGCATACTTGAAGGTCAAAGGTCATGATCAAAACATTTTACTTTCTTTGTATCAAAGCATTTTTTATGCTGATCTGTTAAGAACAAATATAGCACAATAATACATTAATTTGAAAACTGGACAATTTACTTATTACAATTGAAGAGAATGGCGTCTATAGATGAGTCATCAAGGAGTTGCTCAGAAAATTGCATATTTTGAGTAAATGGAAAGGAAACATTGACATAAGTCCTAACAGGAACAAAAAGAACACATTCTAAGAACAGTGTCATTGTTTTCTACACTTGTTTTAAATTGCCCAGTCTTTCGCATTTGCGCATAAAAATATTTCATTTTAAAGAAGAAAGATTAAGAACATTTTAAATTAACCTAAGATGCCAGTTATTTCAAATAGAACAACAGACGAGTCAGGTTCAAAGTCCGTGTCTTTTTGATCTAGAACGGGATTTCCTCAACTTTTTGCTGAGGTGGGGATTAAATCTATTTCATCTGCAAATTTCAACAAGCCATCAAAGCTTGGATCTGGAACACACAGCATTTCCTTGTTTATCTCTGTCTAAATATTCTTTTTCTTTTAAAGCGTCTAGATAACGTTTTGATACAGACTTCATTCTGAGCTTCTCATAGTCATAACTGTCTTCTGAAGTCTGGATGGATTTAAGACCTTCTAGAAGTTTTTCTAGGTAAGGCAATAAAAGACATTGTGTTTGTAAGATGCTGTCCGTTCCCCAAACTGTATGATTTTCATTATTACTATCTTTACACATTTCCTCTAGTACTTGTTTTACACAATCTCCTATTGTCTCCTCACCAGGGTTTTTACATTCATGATGATGATGAAACATCATGGTCTTTATCTTGTGTGATGAATAGCCTTTCTCAGATGAATGAGGGTCTGTACGAAAGTACAGATTCAGTATCTCACCATCGCCATGTCCGTTTATGAGAATCTTCAGTATCCTGTATACTTTCGAATGTTTCTTTGATAAGATGTTTCTCATAAAATGTGACTCACTCTCAGTAAATGAAATTCTACCATCTACTTCTAAATAGTTCTTATCTGACATGATCTTTGAACAGAGTGACACTAACTTTGGGTTGAAATACTTTCCATTAAATTTTTCATACCAATCTCTTTGATCACCCAAAACAGTAATTTTAATAGCCGGAACAAGATCAACATGGATATATTTTTCATCTCCTAATCCATTCTTATAAATAAATCGTAACACAGATGCTGGACCATGTTCCCTCACATACCGATCAAAGTGAAGTGATTTTGTTACATTCAGTGTTTCATTCGGACAAATATGATTCAAGCACTCTGTATGAGGACGAGTAGTAACAGTCTTTATTTGTTCATATGCTTTTGACAATAATTTTGTACGTGGACACCATCCCGCATAAGTTTTTACTAGGTAAATTGGAAAAATGATATCAAATTCATCTGGAAAACTGTTCTTTGTTCCTTCACTGATGCTTCCCACTTGGATTATGCTACTTTTTGCAGTTTTTACTTGTTTCTTCTTTATTGGAAAATATGCTTCTTCTAAATTTAAGAGGACCTCTTCTTCGCCTGCAGTTAAAGAGATATTTTCTAGTACCAGATGAACTATTTTCTGCACAATGATTTTGATACCTGCCTGTATAAACTCTATTTCCCCTGGTTCTGCTTTGAACACACATTTGTTTCCATATACATCATTTAAATATAACTCAAGGTTATTTATTTCATTTTTGTTTGGACTTCTCATAGTCATCAGTAAGGGATGTCAGGGTTGTTTGTTGTATCTCTCTGTCGCGTTGTTTTTAGTCTGTAATGAAAGATTAAAAAAGAAACAATTAATAAATTATATTGTCAAACAGAAACAAGCTGTATAAATATTTATAGGTTATTAGCTTTGTATCGGGAAATATGCACGAGTTCTTTGAACAGCGAAAATATTGTGCGACTTTAGGAGCGCAATATTTTTCCGCTGAAGAACGAGTCTGTCATTTGTCACTGTAACAGAGAATAAAAGAAAAGTACTAAAAATCTCAGATTCAGAGTCAAATGCTTTATTTTCAGTCTTCTGGCTAGTCTTGTCGCCCCTGGAACATGTAACATCTTGAATCTATACATTAGTGTTTTCTCTTTAAGAGATGCATGTGCATTAAGAGCCAGTAAGTCTACTGTGAGATATCGCAAAAACAATGGTTGTCTTGATATAAATTTGAACATGGTTTTATCAATCGAAGTTAAATAATCTTTACTACCAGTCCAAACTGTGATGTTGATAACTAGTTGAGATCGAAGGCTTTCATACCCAGGTGTCAGACAAGAAACTATAAACGGGGTTGTCTAAAGTAAATACTTTCTTTCAAATATCTGATCGTAGTTAATAATAGCACACAGAGAATCAAACACTGCACCTTCACATTCGGTTTTAGATGGTTAACAAGAAGTTGGATAACAAGTCCTTTTCCAGCGGCGTTTGTGGCGTCCTTGTAATCTTTCCGTCGAGGCAGTAGTATAGTATGGTACATATAAACAAAAAAAATATAATATTTACACACTGCTCAATTAAAATAGCGTGAAGTACTTACCAGATGCGTGATTTAATCAGTTAGCATAGGTGTGATAATCCTGATAATTCAATTATACACCTTAATCAGTCGGCAGCTTATTTTAGATAAAGCAATAAAAGGGTTATTAAAATTCGTTAAAGTTATAATTATGATATATCTATCATTTTATTGCAATATTATTTACCGATAAAACTATTTTAAACAGAAAATCTGTAGCTGGGAGTATTTTTTTAAAAAAAATCAAGTTATCGCTCCTAATAGAATGTTTCCATTGCGCACTTTGCCTCCATTGCGTGCCAGTGATTTAGCACAAATATCTGTTATGTGCCTAAATTTTTTTAAAGAATTTTCACGACAATTCCTTTATTTCAAACAAGTTTACACAATAATAATCGTTCCTATACAACGATTATACAATAGAGTTCATTGAATTTTTTAAGTCGGCAGTTATATAAGGGTTATTATTAATGATAGATGTAATTATAATTACGATACATCTACTATTTTATTGCAACAGCATTTACCGAGAGTAAATAAAATCTTTCAAACAATTTTAAACAGACAACTGTGAGTATTTTCTAAATATTCATCCAATTATACAGATAAGATAAGAAATATAAAATGATATGTTTAACAACAATAGTATGGTACATATAAACAAAAAGTTTATAATATTTACACACTGCTCAGTAAACCTATGACCCTTTATTTATAATGTGTTAACATTTTTCAGAATAATTTATACTTGTATATCTAAGAAAGGCGATAATACAACTTGGAACAATCGTAGCATTAGGATATTTAATCTCAAAACTTACTTAATTACTTTTTTATACATTAAAAGACATTATACAGCGATAATTAGATCAATAAACACGTGCGCTCTTTCTTGATGTAACCAATTAAAATAGCGTTAAGTACTTACCAGATGCGTGATTTAATCAGTTAGCATAGGTGTGATAATCCTGATAATTCAATTATACACCTTAATCAGTAGGCAGCTTATTTTAGATAAAGCAATAAAAGGGTTATTAAAATTCGTTAAAGTTATAATTATGATAAATCTATCATTTTATTGCAATATTATTTACCGATAATAAATTAAGTAAAACTATTTTAAACAGAAAATCTGTAGCTGGGAGTATTTTTTTTTAAAAATTCAAGTTATCGCTCCTAATAGAATGTTTCCATTGCGCACTTTGCCTCCATTGCGTGCCAAATATCTGTTATGTGCTTTTTTTTTTTTTTATTTAAGAATTTTCACGACAATTCCATTATTTAAAACAAGTTTACACAATAATAATCGTTCCTATACAACGATTATACAATAGAGCTGATTGAATTTTTTAAGTCTTTTTTTTCTAAATATAAGGGTTATTATTAATGATAGATATAATTATAATTATGATACAGCTATCATTTTACTGCAATAGCATTTACCGAGAGTAAATAAAATCTTTCAAACAATTTTAAACAGACAACTGTGAATATTTTCTAAATATTCATCCAATTATCGCTCCTAAAAAGGTTCTTTGCGCACTTCACCTCCATTGCGCACAATTTGAATTAGCACAAATATATGCTGCTTGTGTGCCATTTTCATTTCTTGGCATTTAAGAACGTTTCCATTAACTATAGCCAGCAAGTTTACCCAATAATCGACGCTATAAAAAATTGACTCCATTTCGCACCATTGCGCACTTTACTTCCATTGCGCACTATAGGCGTACCGGGAATTACCCTACTGTTTTCAGACATCTAAAGGTATTGACATCTAAAATGATAGAGCTGAAAGAAAGATTAAAGGAATATGCATTGATAAAAAACCAGTCCTATATATATATATTTCAATTTTTATTTAAAATGCTGTCATGGTCCGTCGACTTTCTTTCGAGTATTAAAATTGCTTTACTGTAGTTTTAATACAGGTGTAAATGTAAATTTTACTTCGGGTGTATTATCCTGAACATTTTCCTTCTATTTAATACTATCAGATAGGTAATTGATAGGTGCTTTTATGAGATAAGATAAAACATTATTTAACTTTATTCTACAATACCTGTTTCTCGGCAAAATAAGGAACAATGTAAAAATATCAAAGATAGCAGACAAGTTGGGACCTGTCGTTTAGGAACAATTTAACGAAGTAATGTTGACATTCTCACCGGTTGGAATAAAAGTTATAAAACTCATTTTTTACAACAAATTTGGGCTTCTGGAGAAAAGAATTCGGTTAAAAATATCATAACATATATAAGCAGATATAAGATGCCACGTTCGATACCTCTTTTATAGTTTTTACCAGATAAATCGGTCAGTCCGAACTACGATCAAGTCAACCGTGCAGAATACAAAATGGCTGACACTGGAAATTGGAATTTTAAGCAGTGAAAATATTCTAGATTTTTAAGACCAGAGGTGAGTAATCGAGATTAAATTAACAAAAGGTCTTTATATTTAAACATTTTAACAATATTTTTGATGAAAAAGCCAGGAATTCTTTATAAAACACAAATAAACGCAGGATCAAACTCGAAAGCGTTCTTGACAACAGACACATTTTGATACGGATATAGAGAATCTAGCTGGTTTCAGGATATTTGTGAAAGAAATTTTATAATATACAATAGTTAGGTTATTTTAGGAACTTATATTTTTCTTCCATTCTAGATATACATATTTTCTTCCTGATTATTTTGATTGGCTGAGCTAGCTTAATTATTAAGTTAATGCTTCTGCAAGTTCTTGTTCAGGTTCAAAATTGCTTACGTATGGTAGCTGATTTGTGGCATTTTGTTATTTTATTCTGTCACAGTGATACAATGACAAACTGAGTGATGGCGCCCTGCCCATCATAGGCCCATTAAACCTTACCCCGCAGATTGTCTTAATGAGGCCACAACAAATGTAGCCCTAGCTGCCAGATGTTGTCACTTTGATCGCTTTCCATTAGTGACATGTTATGACTAATAAAAACTGTGCCTCATCCCCGCCTTTTTTTTTCCAATTTTTTTTATTGCCAATGCTTTACATCTTTCAGCATTGAGGCAGGCGTAAAATAATTTCCAAGTGCATGAACAAAAGTTATTATTTTGACAAAAATTAAATGGGCGGGCAAGCATATGGGCAGACAGATGCACACATGCTTACACATTGTCCACTACTAATAAACTTTGATAATGTGGCAGTTGACCTAAATCCAGTGGACACTGTTTATTTTCCAATAAAGGTAAATCCATATTTGCTTTACAATAGATCTATGACGGATTATCTTTGAACATCCCTGGACTTATTGGACTCAACTGCCACATTATCAAAGTTTATTAGTATATATATATATATCTATCTAAATTTATTAAAATCAGAATATTGCATTTTTAAGGTACACATCAAGTTACTGATAATTAACAAATGAGTTGAAAGTTGAGAGATGGGGTTGGGGTGGGAGGGTGTGAGGGTAGTTTATGTGATTAAAAGTGGGAGAAGAGGCGCCATTTGGCGAGACAGCATTTGTCTCGATGGCATTCGATGGGTTGACATGCTGCAGGGCAACATAACGACCTTTGGCAGGGTGGTATTTGCTGGGGAGGGGAGCTATAAAGACTTGTTGTTGTGTCACAGTGACAAAAAAATGGCACAAATCAGCCACCATAATTACCAGGGGTGCGTATCAGTCAAAATGATCAATATGATTTTTGTGTCGATACAAAATGATATTTTCTAACGGAATAATAACAGAGTACAAGATCATATAGAAGGGCAATATGAACTTTATGACTTATATTGATTAATCACTTTTAAGGTGGATCTATTCTGCGGAAAAATCACATGACTTGGATGCATTTTTCTTTAGGAAAATCATGCAGTCTGATCCAACATCGACCTTTCTGCAGACAGTATATACGACCAGACATTACTTTTTGGTGGTGGTATTCTTATGATGGAGATCTATTTTTAATTTGTTCAGTATGCTTAGAATTTACAGACAAAAAAAATCATCACTGCAAAAATAACTTTCTTTTGGGTATAGTTCTGTTCAGGGTACCATATACTTACATTTTTGCGATGCTGTTGAACACTGATTGGCTGTCAGGTGTGACGTTGCATTTCCGGAGTAAACAAATTACGCTACCTGGAGGAGAACTTTTACTGAGGCCATTTACCATGTAGTTAGCTTGTTTTTGATCAATACTTTGATAGATACAGGAACGTTTGGTCCGGTGTATCGATCGAACCCTGAATACAGGTATTCGTTACATATCGAGAACCGGTACCGTACGCACCTCTAATATTTACTGCTCACGGCTGTGGACTTAAACCTTGCTTGTGGTGTAAAATTCATTCATGAGAAGAAGCATTTCAGCAGGCTTGCTGAAGGGATATGGTTCTACCCAGATACATGTTCCCTGAAATGATAAGGTCACCAAGGTGTTATACTTATTAGATTATTTTTATGCCCCCGAAGGGAGGCATATTAGTTTTCAACTGTCCGTCCGTTCGTTCATTAGTTCGTTCGTTCGTTTGTTCGTCACAACGTTAACTTTTTGCATGAAGGCACTTTACTCGCAAACCACTGCACCCAGGACCTTCAAACTTCACTTGCTGATGGTACTTATTGAGTATACCACCCCTACTGACTTTGGGGTCACCAGGTCAAAGGTCAAGGTCACAGGGGCCAACGTTAACTTTTTGCATGAAGGCCTTTTACTTGCGAACCACTGCACCCAGGACCTTCAAACTTCACATGCTGATAGTACTTATTGAGTACACCACCCCTACTGACTTTGGGGTCAAAGGTCAAGGTCACAGGGGTCAACGTTAACTTTTTGCATGAAGGCACTTTACTCGCGAACCACTGCACCCAGCACCTTCAAACTTTACTTGCTGATAGTACTTATTGAGTACACCACCCGTACTGACTTTGGGGTCACCAGGTCAAGGTCACAGGGACCAACGTTAACTTTTTGCATGAAAGCACTTTACTTGTGAACCACTGCACCCAGGACCTTCAGACGTCACATGCTGATAGTAATTATTGAGTACAGCATCCCTACTGACTTTGGGATCACCAGGTCAAAGGTCAAGGTCACAGGGGCCAACGTTAACTTTTTGCATGAAGGCACTTTACTCGCGAACCACTGCACCCAGGACCTTCAATCTTCACATGCTGATAGTAATTATTGAGTACAGCATCCCTACTGACTTTGGGATCACCAGGTCAAAGGTCAAGGTCACAGGGGCCAACGTTAACTTTTTGCATGAAGGCACTTTACTCGCGAACCACTGCACCCAGGACCTTCAAACTTCACATGCTGATAGTACTTATTGAGTAGACCAACCCTTCTGACTTTGGGGTCACCAGGTCAAAGGTCAAGGTCACAGGGGCCAGTGTTAACTTTTTGCATGATGGCACTTTACTTGCGAACCACTGCACCCAGGACCTTCAAACTTCACATGCTGATAGTACTTATTGAGTACACCACCCCTACTGACTTTGGGGTCACCAGGTCAAAGGTCAGGGTGCTGCGGGGGCATTTGTCACCATTAGTGACAGCTCTTGTTAAGGTTTTAAAGTTTTTCGGAAACCTTTGTTTTTCTGTCATGTCTTTGTTACTATTGCTTATATCTTACTGTGAGTTCACATTTGCATTGTCCAGCATACAAACAAAGTATGTGCAGGGGCTAGGCCAATTATACCCAAGGTCAAGGTCACCAAGGTGTTATGCGTGGGTTATTTTTAACATGTTAAGGTTAAAGTTTTTCGGCAACCTTTGTTTTTCTGTCATATCTTTGTTATTGTTGCTTATGTCTTACTGTAACTTCACATAAACACTGTCCGGCATACAAACAAAGAATGTGCAGGGACTGGGCCCATTATGATTATACCCAAGGTCAAGGTCACCAAGTTGTTATACTTGGAATTATTTTCATGTTAATTTTTTTTCGAGATCTTGTCAGTACCACCATACTTGACCTTTAACCCCTCTGAGAAGTACATGTAGGGTCTTTTCATATCTTGGTGTATCTTCCTTTTAAAGTAGAGGTCTCTTCTTGAGGCATAAATTAATTTTACTGTCCAATCACCAAATAGTGGAGTGCACTGTCAAATAGGATAAAAATACATACTTTTTAGGGAGAGGTATTGGGTTTTATTATATAAAAATAGTTATAGAATAATATATAGTCATACTAAATAGAATCATAATTCTAGTGGCAGTAAAGGAACTTTATATTTTATATTGTTTCTGAATATCTTGCTTAGTACTGAATTTATCACCCCCAGCCCCTACTCCCAACCAACAAAAATAAAAAAACAAAAAAAACATTTATTATGATTGTAAAGCCATAGAAATGGCATATTAAAATCACATGGAAAAAGTCAAATAATGTTCCTACTACTACAGTTGATGACCTTTTGATAACCTTGAGAATAACTTCTATCTAAAACGTGAAGTTGAAAAATAAAACTGAAAAACTTAAATTTCAAATATAAAGTTAGTAATGATAGAATCATTATCAGTTTTACTGGAAACGAATAATACTAATTTTAAAAATACAAATCATTCAAGGCTCACTTAAATTTAAAGGAATTACTGGAATGCAGTTTATGCTGATATATATAAAGAATTCTAACATGGCTGGATTTGATGCCAGGTAGTCAAACTCTGTATATTCTGTGATAAACAACGGTTGATGCGCGGACCGCTAAGAGAACATTATGACATCAGTTATGATGTCAAATTGGTACTTGGATAAATGAAGCCCAGCAAAATTTTTATTAGCTTCACTATTTGAAGAATATAAATAAATACAGTTATAACCTATCTGCATGGTGTTCAGGCGTGTTGTACCTCTACTTTATTTATTCTTAGTTGTATTTGAAGAATAGTCTAGCTATTCTACTCACCGTAGTGTCGACGTCGGTGTCACACCTTGGTCAAAGTTTTGCATGCAAGTACATAATTATGGCTATCATTTAAAGGCATATAGCTTTGAAATTTATTTTTTATACCCCCGGTATCTACTGATGTCCGTTCGTTCGTCCGTCAGTACGAGGTTAACCAAATGGGACCGTTCCGTCTAGCATCAATACCTCTTACTAGAATGACTTGATACTAATACAGATGTAACCTGTGACCATTCCTCATCTTCACACATCACCTGACCTCAGTTTGACCTTGACCTCATTTTAGACTTAGGTTGCTTTATATGGGCCATCTCTTGGTTAAGCAAATGGGAACGTTTTGTCTAGCATGAATACCCCTTACTAGAATGACTTGATACTAATGCAGATGTAACCTGTGACCATTCCTCATCTTCACACATCACCTGACCTCAGTTTGACCTTGACCTCGCTTTGGACTTATGTTGCTTTTTATCGACAAGGATGCCACCAGGGGCATCAAGCATTTATTGAACACAGCTTCTTGTTCTTTTTCTAGGTCAATTGCCAACCTCACTGAGTCAAGTCCCAGAACTTTGACATGTATTTTGGCCAAATCATGCCCCCTTTTGTAGTTTAAAGTTTTACATGCAAGTTAATATCTCCAAATATTGAATTGAAACTTCACATGTGTCTTCGGGGTTATGAAACTAGATGATAGCATCAAGTCCCATAACTCTGGCCTACATTTTAGGCAAATTATGCCCCCTTTTGGACTTAGAAAATCCTGGTAAAAGTGTTGTGTACAAGTACATATAGCTATTACTTAAAGGCCTATACATGTAGCTTTGAAACATATTTTTAGCCCACCATCATCAGATGGTAGGCTATTTAAATCACTCTGCGTCCGTGGTCCATCCATCCGTCATTCCGTCCGTCCGCCCGTCCATTAACAATTTCTCGTTATTGCATCTTCTCAGAAACTACTTGGGGGATTTTGACCAAACTTTGTCAGAATGATGTATTGTGTTCCCCTGAAAATCAGACTGGTTCAACAATTTTTGAATGAGTTATGGCCCTTTGTTTATTTTTATAATCTACATAGATTTATAAAGGGAAAAATTTTGAAAATATTCTTGTCCAAAACCACAGGGCCTAGTATGAAGCAGCATCTAGTGGTCCTTTACCAAGATGATTCAAATTATATCCCTTGGGTCAAAACCACAGGACCTAGGGCTTTGATATTTTGTATGTGACATTATCTAGTAGTCTTCTACTAAGGTTGTTCAAATTATCCCCCTAGGGTCAAATTTGGCCCCACCCTGGGGGTCACATGGTTTCACGTAGACTTATATAGGGAAAAACTTTGAAAATCTTCTTGTCCAAACCACAAAGCCTAGGGCTTTGATATTTGTTATGTAGCATCATCTTGTAGTTCTCTACCAAGTTTGTTCACATTATCCCCCTAGGGTTAAATATGGCCCCGACCCCAGAGGTCATATAGTTCATATAGACTTTATATAGGGAAAAGCTTTTAAAATCTTCTTGTCAGTAACCTACAACATTCAAATTTGGACCACATGTATAGTTTTGAGTGGCAACATTGACTGAGTTGACCTTGATTTTGACCTAGTGACCAACTTTCACATTTCTGTAGCTACAGCCTTCAAATTTGGACCACATGCATACTTTTGTGCACAGGAAATAACTTTGACCTTGACATTGACCTAGTGACCTACTTTCACATTTTTGAAGGTACAGGCTTCAAATTTGGACCACATGTATAGTTTTGTGTTCCAAAATATAATTTGACCTTGATTTTGACCTAGTGACCTACTTTCACATTTCTCAAGCTACAGCCTTCAAATTTGGACCACATGCATAGTTTTGTGCACCCGAAAAAACATTGACCTTGACATTGACCTAGTAACTTACTTTCACATTTCTCAAGCTACAGCCTTCAGATTTGGACTACATGCATAGTTTTGTGTATCAAAAAAAACTTTGACATTGATTTTGACCTAGTGACCTATTTTCACATTTTTGAAGGTACAGGCTTCAAATTTGGACCACATGCATAGTTTTGTGTTTCGAAATGAAATTTGACCTTGATTTTGACCTAGTGGCCTGCTTTCACATTTCTCAAGCTACAGCCTTCAAATTTTGACCACATGCATAGTTATATGTTCCGAAATGAAATTTGGCCTTTATTTTGACCTAGTGACCTACTTTCACATTTCTCAAGCTACAGCCTTCAAATTTGGACCACGTGCATAGTTTTGTGTATCAAAAAAAAACTTTGACCTTGACATTGACCTAGTGACCTACCTTCACATTTCTCAAGCTACAGCCTTCAAATTTGGACTACATGCATAGTTTTGTGTACTGGAAAAAACTTTGACCTTGACATTGACCTAGTGACCTACTTTCACATTTTTGAAGCTACAGGCTTCAAATTTTGACCACATGCATAGTTTTTGTGTTCTGAAATGAAATTTGACCTTGATTTTGACCTAGTGACCTACTTTCACATTTCTTAAGCTACATATGCAGGCTTCAAATTTGAACCACTTGCATATTTTTGTGTTCTGAATTGAAATTTGACATTGATTTTTATCTAGTACCTACTTTCACATTTCTCAAGCTGCAGCCTCCAAATTTGAAGCACATGCATAGTTTTGTATACCGAAATGAACTTTGACCTTGAAATTGATCTTGTGACCTACTTTCACATTTCTCAAGCTACAGCATGGACCACATGCACAGTGATGTGTACTGAAATAAATTTGACCTTGACTTTGACCTTGAGCAAGTCTTGAAATTTGGAACAATCAAAAATGGCTCAATGGTAGGCGCCAAGATCACTCTGTGATCTCTTGTTTCTTTTTCTAGGTCAGTTACCAACCTCACTTGGATAAGTCCTAGGGGTGCGTATCAGTTGTACAGTATGTATCGAATACTGGTATTCAGGGTTCGATCGATATATCGGATCGAACATTCCTGTATCAATCGAAATATCGGTAAAAAAAACTAACTACATGTACATGGTAAATGGCCTCATTAACAGTTCTCCTGTAAGCGTAATTTGTTTACTCCGGAAAATTTAATGCTTTTATACAACGTCACACCCGATAGCCAATCAGCGTTCAACAGCATCAGAAAAATGTTAGTACACGGTACCCAAAACAGAACTCTTCCCGTAATTTAAGGTAATTTTTGTGGCGGTGATTTTTTTCGTCTGTAAATTCTAAGCGTACTGAACAAATTAAGAATAAATCTCCATCATAAGCATGCTGCCACTGAAAAGTACATACTTGTCGTACTTTAATAAAACTATTGGAGGTGCAGACTGCAAGTTATGCATCAAAAACATTGTTTGTACATTGTAAGGGTACAAGTCTTGCAGTACACTTGTGAGGAGTGCACAAAATTAAATGTACACCGCATCATCTGTTGCAGGTGATTCATCACACATTTTTAGCTCATCTGATTTTTTGAAAAAAAATGATGAGTTATTGTCATCACTTGAGCGGTTGTCGGCGTCGGCGTCGGCGTCGGCGTCTGCGTCGGCGTTGCCTGGTTAAGTTTTATGTTTAGGTCAGCTTTTCTCCTAAACTATCAAAGCTATTGCTTTGAAACTTGGAATACTTGTTCACCATCATAAGCTGACCCTGTATAGCAAGAAACATAACTCCATCTTGCTTTTTGCAAGATTTATGGCCCCTTTTGTACTTAGAAAATATCAGATTTCTTGGTTAAGTTTTATGTTTAGGTCATTTTTTCTCCTAAACTATCAAAGCTATTGCTTTGAAACTTGGAATACTTGTTCACCATCATAAGCTGACCCTGTACATCAAGAAACATAACTCCATCTTGCTTTTTGCAAGATTTATTGCCCCTTTTGGACTTAGAAAAACAGTTTTCTTGGTTAAGTTTTATGTTTAGGTCAGCTTTAATCCTAAACTATCAAAGCTATTGCTTTAAAACTTGCTACACTTGTTCACCATCATAAGTTGACCCTGCACAGCAAGAAACATAACTCCGTCCTGCTTTTTGCAAGATTTATGGCCCCTTTTGGACTTAGAAAATATCAGATTTCTTGGTTAAGTTTTATGTTTAGGTCAAGTTTTTCTCTTAAACTATCAAAGCTTTTGCTTTGAAACTTGCAACACTTGTTCACCATCATAAGCTGACCCTGTACAGCAAGCAACATAACTCCATCCTGCTTTTTGCAATAATTATTGCCCCTTTTGGACTTAGAAAATCATTTTCTTGGTTGAGTATTATGTTTAAGTCAACTTTTCTCATAAACTATCAAAGCTATTGCTTTAAAACTTGCAACAGTTTTTCACCATCATAAGTGGACACTGTACATCAAGAAACATAACTCTATCCTGCTTTTTGCAAGAATGATGGCCCTTTTTAGACTTAGAAAATCATGGGTAGGACAATATTTCTATTACACTAAAAAAAATCAGATGAGCGTCAGCACCCGCAAGGCGGTGCTCTTGTTTTTACAAACAATGTCCATGTTGGGTGCAAATGCATATGACTGCATGGCTTTCCTAAAGAAAAATGTATCCAAGTCCTGTGATTTTGTCTCAGAATAGACCGACCTTAAGGTATTAGATCACTAACAGAGAACCTCCTTTTTGAAGAGTATTCAATTCCTACAATAAACCTACTTTTAATGCAATTCTTGGGGGGTGCGTAGGTTCAAGCCCTACTGGGACCAAATTTTTTTTTCTTATTTTCCTTTTTTTCTAATAAGTTTTTACTTCTTTCAAGACTTATTATTGATTTCTTGTACAAAAGTGGAAAAGATGAATCTTATAAGCGATTTCTTGGTGTTAAAAGTGAATTTACTACTTAAAAAAGAAGGGGTAGAGTTACACATCTTTAAAAATATTGAGTTACATGCGAGGAAAGTTCTCTGTTTTGCTTTCACTCTTAGATTATATATTGTGGAAGAAATTTAGGTAGGTTTTATGTCTACCCTAAGGTTATTTTTAAATGCAGTAAGCAAAATTCAAAACAGAAAATCCGCATTTGACCTTATTTTTTCAATGTTGAAGTGTAAATTCTGTCTCATTAAATCTGTTTACTTGAGGCACCATAGAAAAAATGATACTGACATTTTTATTTTGTATTTTATAATTGTTTACCAATAGTTTGATGTTTCTTTTATCAAAATTAATGGTAAAATGAGTTCTCTGCAAACGTTTTGGATAGTGGCCACCACTTTGAAATTTGTCTCTACTTGAGCTTGAGGAGATACCATAAGTTATACAAAATTTATAAAAAACGGCACGGTAAAAGTTGTTTAAAATTGCAAAATAGTGCAAAACACGGTAACCTTTCAGAATATACCAAGCAAAGGCCATTTTGAAAACATTACTATTAGTGATCTAATACCTTAAAAGACTAGTAATAAAGTTCATATTGCATTGCTACAATGGTCTTGTACTCTGTTATTATTCCGTTAGAAAATATCATATGATATATAGAATATCGATCATTTTGTAATTTGTATCGATACAGATAATGTATTGATGATTTTGACCGATACGCACCCTTTGTAAGTCCCATAACTCTGACATGTATTTTGAGCAAATTATGTCCCCTTTTGGCTTTAGAAGATTGTGTTTTAAGTTTTGCATGCAAGTTTCTATCTCCAAAACTAATGCAGATATTGAATTGAAACTTCACATCACATGTGCCTTCGGGTTTATAAAACTAGTTGATAGCATTGAGTCATATAACTCTTACCTGCATTTTGGCCAAATTATGCCCCCTTATCGACTTAGAAAATCCTGGTTAAAGTTTATCTTGCAAGTACATGCAGCTGTCAGGTCCCAAAACTCTTACATGTATTTTGGGCAAATTATGTCACCTTTTTGACTTAGTAAATTCTGTTTAAAGTGTTGCATGCATGTTACTATCTGCAGAACAAATGCAGATATTAAATTGAAACTTCACAATCATGTGCCTTCAGATTTATAAAACTTGCTGATTGCATCAAGTCCCATAGCTCTTACATGCATTTTGGTCAAATTATGTCCCCTTTTGAACTTAAAACTTCTGGTTAAAGTTTTGCATGCATCCAAAACTAATGCAGATACTGGATTGAAACTCTATAGACATTTTAACATTTAGGGTAATATTTTCCTGCTTCTTGGACAATGATTCGAAAAAGTCGAGCACTGGCTGTCTTACTGACAGCTATTGTAACAGTTTCTACACATCTTAACTCGTAACTGTGATACATTAGACAAAAATCACTCGGAGGCCTTGATTATTTGTGGAACACAAGTACTAACAGACTGTGATCTAACCATTTATCCTTGATTGGCTGTTCAACAAGACTGTTCCATTTAATGTGATTTTGTGTACATGTCTTCAAATAAGACTTTTCGGATTTTGAAGTAATTTCTCAGAAATGTTCATTGGCTGACTTCAGGATAACTAAAATTGTTATTTTAAAGCCATCTTGTTAAGGTATAGGTCCATCAGCTTCAGAGAAAACAAGTTCAAACGTCATCAAATCATAGAAAGAAAGCATTGTTTTACATGAAAATATAACAGCATATAAAACATTTATATTATTGTACAAAACCATTGTCAATATATTCTTATATTTATTGAATTCTGGAAAGGGACTACTTGAAGGGGCCACACTTCTGGACAGTCCAGCGCCTTTAAAAACTCACCATTTTTAAAAAGCTGTTATACGTCTTCGTTTTGATGCCTTTGCAACATCATGCGAGTGTTTAAACTTTACATAACTATGTAAAACATCGTTTTGACTATTGTTTACATTTATTTCTTTACAAATGGCATTCTTATTTAAAGGGGGACAACTCATTTTAGAATGTTTTAAGTATCCAACTCTATGGGACAGAACAGTAAAACATGTATTGGACAGATAAGTTGTGTGTCAAGATGCTGTTCATTCGCTCAAAAAAATCTGTTGTTTTGTGATATACTGCTAAACCTTAAATCTGTTTTTTAGCTTGAGCCAAAGGCTAAAAGCTCAAGATGAGCTTTTGTGATTGCTTGATCATATGTCCGTTGTGCAGTTTGTGTCGTGCGCCTATTAACAATTTCCAAAAAAATCTTCATCAAAACTACTATCGATTAATGATAAACGTGGATAGAAGTTCAATTATAAAATACTGATAGGTAAACTCCTTATATTGCTTTAATGCTTTATTGATAAAAATCCACTTTTATGTCAAAACATTTTAATTTGGCTTACACAGCAATAAAACTTCTAGTAGGCTTTAACATTCTTTATATAATTTCAACCATCCAAAATAATTCTGTTGATCAATAAACAAACTTTGTTTGGTCAATGAAAAAGTAAATAGATTGAAAACATTTTATGACTGGTAAAATTTAGGATTTAAAACATTCAGAACGATTTAAAAAAGATTTATGTGCCATCACATGAAAAAGGACTATAATTATTACAGAAAGATATACCAGTTGGGTTGGTAAATGCAAGTTTTTAGAAGTCTTCTTGTCTTCCATGGTACATAGAAAGGTTGAAAGTTGTGATTTTTACAAGTAACAACCCATACATGCATTCTGAAAGAAAAATATTTACTTATGAAATATTAAATTTGTATATATTTTGCTAATGAACTAGCTGGTCCATCCTTCAACTTCAACAATAACATTAACTGTTAAAAGGGGTATGTACCGAAAATATACTGTATGGTGAACAGTGCAGATTTTGGTAAGACTTTGCAGTCTGATCAAGATCTGTATTGGTCACAAAGGCAGAATCAATCATGTTCAGTATGATTAAGGATAAAACAACAGAAAACATGTGAAAGCTGCAGCAAAAGAGTCATTATTTGATTTTGAAAGAGACCGCACAAGATGGTTTTTGGAAGAAGTTAGGTTAGACATGTTAGAAATTCCATCAAAATTTTGTCCTTTTTAAAATTAAATTTCAATAAAGGTACTTATTTCAGGTCTCACTGATTGCTTGAAATGTTAGATAAAATGAAATTTAGATTTTGTATTATTTACAGTCAATGAGTTTTGAAATAAATTCCAAATATATAGTAAATTGTAGTTTAATGTGTGACAGTATTTACATATTGGACAAGTGCCATCGTATAGATGTAGTTAAAATGATAGGTCTTACGTTACATACATATTTGACAATCTTCCACAATACATTGTACTTAGGCTCGCGGAAATCCCATTACAGGTCGCACAGTGTTGACGTTCCTCTCGACTTATAAAAATTGGAGAAAAGTCAAAAGGTTTTATCTATAATCTGTAATGGAATTATTGATCAAACTTCAACACAAATCTGGAAAAGAATTCACACTTGTAATTTTATCATGAAATATTCAACATGGCTCCTGGTTTCCTATTGTTTACTGTATTGATTTAAATGATTATAAAGTTAGTTAGGCAATATAGTTTGTTTGAGAACATTCAATTTATGATAAGAATGAATTAAAATTTCAGAATGTTCTTACATCAAGGGTAAGTCAGGCTGAAAATGTGTGCAAAGTTTTGATTTCTGCTGTTTCAAAATGAAATGCAGGCTTCTTGGCTGAGTGGTTATAGTTTACCTCTTACCGGCTTTGGCTGGAAAGCAGTCCTTATCATATGTGAGGAAGTTATTCAGCTGCATGGATGAGGATGGTTGATGGTTCTTGGATCTGATGCTCACCCAAATGTTTGGAGAATATCCATAGGGCCATCTGGGGTGCCCCTCCCTTATTTAGTTCAGCTTGATAGCTGTAATATGAGCTACATGGTGTAGTTAAGATATTAAAAATGAATTGAAAGGGACGGGCCCGGAATATAAATCTGCATGCCTACCGTATGTTGATATCAAAAGGAAATAAGCATTTATTCGTAAAAAACTAACAATTTGACATTCATTTATGATTTCAGATGACTGTGATATAAACTAAAACTACCTCCAGTGATGAAGAGGACACCAAGGGCAGGTCACTCTAACCTCCCTGTCCCTAAAACATCAAAGGGTTCACCAGGCAATGCAAAGTCTACGTTGAGCAAGGGCGGGCCCCACACACGCTCGGCAGAGGACATACCGCGCAGAGTACAACTGAGTGTGGCAGGAGGGCCACCATCTCCACAAAGAAGAGCAATATCTCCAGGAACACCACAGAGGAGAAGTCTGCTACCCTCACCAGGTAACTTAATATTTTAAGACTTATGTTTAGCTCACCAGAGCAATGCTTGAATTATAATGTTGTAAAATCATAGTTTCATCGGCATAAAATTTCGTGGTTTTGACAAAAATGGCTCTAGAGTTTGATTTTCGAGGCGATATTGATTAATGTGGGGTTTAACATTTGAAGATGAAAATAATACGAAATTTATTTGTTCATTAAGAGTTAATTTCATGGATTGGCATGTAGCCAAGCAATTCTTGAAAATTACTCACCAAATGAAAATTACTGATTTTACATAACTTTTCATATGAACTTGTACATTGTCTCTGCCTATGGATACTTGTTGAAATTTTGTTAACCGTTTGGCTTCGGTATTGAAATTTAATGCTTGAGAAAGTTATTAATCTTTGAAACGAAGTGCTTTGTCACCATGAATTCATGAATTAGTCCTGTCTTAGTTTTAAAGGCATATGCTAGAGTCTCAGTACAAATGTATATGAGATGGGGAAATGTTGTATTCAAAGGCAGATAACTCTTTCAATACCGGTAGCCTACGACTTTTATTGCATATCTTCTTTTTGTTAGACGATTGACCTTTAATATCCAAAGTTTGAAGAAATTATTTTTGGGAAATTTTCTGCCCATCTCATATACAGAGATTCTAGCGTACGCCTTTAAAACTTAATGAATATAAATAAACACATAATAAAAGGCTAAGCGGTTAACGTTTCTTACATTGAATCACATGCTGCACGTTGTTGTGGGATTGAAACCTCACAATTGGGTATAGACTTCTTTCATGTCAGGAAGCCATCCATCTGGCTAATGGAAGGTTGGTGGTTCTACCCAGGTGCCTACTTACGCCTGAAATAATGGACTGGAGGGACACCTTTGGTCTACCTCCACCATCAGAAGCTTGGAAGTTGCTTTATTACCTATCACTGTGTCAGTTTGACTTATAAATATCAACAAAAATATATTGTCAATACTATAATTATTCTTTCTTTCATCATGAATAATATGTATTAGTAATATACACCATGTTTGACTATTTTCAGTTCCAGGTCAGAATGGACAACAGTCAGGTGTACGGTACATCACGGAAGATCTTATACGTAAGATCTGTAAAGAGGACAGTCTGGAAATGGTCACCACCCTCAACCTTACCCTTACCAAAGCCGAGGCGGGGAAGAAAATTAAGGTAATTTTTGCAAAGATTGAATTTGCTGTCTTGAAGTTTTCTTGAAGTGTTGAGGGGCTTATTTTAGTGAAGTGGTTTAGGTCAAATCACTTGCTCCTACTGCTGTGGGTGTAAAGCTCTTTTAGGAGAAAGTCGTCAGGTGGCTAAGGGAAAGTTGAAGGTTCAACCTAGGAGTCCACCCATGCATGAAATAATGTCCTGATGACATGCAGCTTGTGTCTTCCTCAGTCTTAAAATCTAGAACCTAAAATGTGTACACGAAACTTAAAAGCATTAAGGACTGGGCTTGATTCATTGTATTCATCAAGTTCCAAGAATGTTTGTGTTCACTGAGTTATGAACAACATTGCTTCATGTTCACTTGGTTATAGATAGCTTGTTGTAAGTTACATAGTGTGTGCTTAGTGAGTTTTGAATTGTATTTAGTATGCAAGAAAAGGTACATAAATGGCAACTAGTAGGTCACATGAAAAAAAATGGCTTATATGGCCAGGTATTTTTCCAAGCCGTCCATTTCTCTCAGCATACAGTTTTGACTGTAACCATAGGTCCTGTACTTCACATTTGCTGGTGTTTGCCAACGGCCTGCATCAACTAACAACCCATGTCACATTAGAAGAAAATGTTTTGAAGGAATGTCAACATCATAATGTGTATTCACATTTTCTTTAGAATATTTTAATTATGCTAAAACCCTGTTAAACTAAACAGCCAAACAGTATTATTTTCAGACATTTTTTGCTCCAAAATTTGTAGAGTTCAGTTTTTGACCTTTTTGTGACTGGATTGTTATTAAACTTTTAGGATAGCTTATTTCGCAGAAAGTGCAGCATTTCCATGCTAATATTTTGTAAATTTCTAAAAAAAGTTTTTTTGTTTTCAAAATTGTGATTGTGCCCGACAATGAGGAAATACATTTTCGGCCAGAAATTGACATAATTAGACCTTCAAAATGATGTATAATTTATATAATTCAGAATCTTGCTAAATAAAGTCATAATTTACTTGTACATATTGGGCAGATCAGACAGTTTTTAGGGATTTTTGCATCAGACAGACATAAATAGAAAAGAATGTATTCTGGACAGAGAAAATTGTCTTGAGGCTTCTGTTTGAGCTATGGTATAAAGGAGATTGTTTGATCTATACTGATTTTGCTATAAACAGTTTAGAGTTTGTATGTATCTGAAAAGAGAGATATTTAAAGAGAGTTTCTTTTCATAACAAAATCATAAAATTTTTGACAGGAAATCAATTAGAAATTGAAGCTATATATATATAGTTGTCAAATTGTAAACACACTTAATGGTATCTGAAATTTATTTAAAACTTCTGTAGAAAGTGGCAAATGTTTATTCTGGTAGCATTTAAGTTAAATAGATAAATGGTAGGTAGTGACCTTTTGCTTGACCATTACAATTATTGTACACATTTGTTTAATGGACATTTAAAAAAAAAGGTCACAACTGAGATGTTAATGATTTAAAGAGACTAGCATCAAGATTTATCTTATTGTTTTCAGATTTACTTCACTTAGTCAAAAATACTTTATGACTGTAACAGTGTATTTAAAAACATTTAAGCTGGGTTAATGTCATAAGGTCAATATTTAGAAATCACACTTGTGCAATCTTAAAATTATAAAAAAAAGTTTTAACAGTGTCAGTTACATGGTACAATTAAGTTGAAAAAGTAGTAGGACTTTAGCAGTACCAAGCAGTGCACAGAATAAATACCAGTTTGTGTCACAAAAGAAATAATTCCTGATTTTTATACTCTAAAATTTGTTTATATATGTTTTGAATATACTTTTAGTAATGTACCAAAAAGCACAAAATTGCCGTTTGGTTTAAAGCTAAGTATGTAAAGCACAAGACAGTGAATCGAGAGGTCACAATCTCCATCTATGAGAGGAATGGATGTTCTCTGTTATGATTTGAAAGATAGATTGTCTTAAGGTATTCTTCCGTCATGCTAGAGAAGAAGTTTTCACTAACTTCTGGAGAACAAGTCAGTAGATTTACTGCCTGCTCTAAGACTTATACAACTGAAAAATGAGACATGCGATGAGAAAATCAACATAGTTCTTTTGCGACCAGCCTGGATCCAGACCAGCCTGCTAATCCGTGCAGTCTAGACTGCACGGATCCATGCTGTTCGCTAACGGAAAATCTCTAATTGCATGGATCCTGACCAGACTGTGCAGATGTACGGGCTGGTCTGGATCCATGCTGGTTGCAAACACGTTATGTTGGTTTTCTCATGGTACGGCTCAAATGTTGCTGGAAATAATTGCTTTAATATACCCATTCTGTCTAACACAAGAATGTACAAAAAGTATAAAGAAATTGAAAAGAAACTAATATTGTTCAGGACTTTTTCCATCATTTTTGAAATACATGTACCAGCTGCACACCTGACTGGTGAAATTGGGAAAATGCAAATGGAAATTGACTAATTGGGAAAATGCACACTGAAATTGTCTTAATTTGGAAAAAAATCGAAATTTAAGATTAAATGCTGTAATGTTATCACAATTTGAATGAAGTATCAAAACTATTGGAAAACAGTGAAAACCCTTAAAATGAACAATTGTTTTCAGAATTGAGGGGGAAAATACTTTTTGTTTTGCTTTTGGAGTGCCTCCTTACACCGTAGGTAGATAAAAGGGGGAAAAAAGCCCTATTGGCCATACAAATCAGAAGCAATACTATTTAATAAATAGAGGAATTGAAATATATAGCATTGGTATAGAAATGTGAAATAAATGTAAGTGATAATATTTTGTCGGTTAAGATATTAAATTTACTTAATTGATTTGTTGAGGTGAATAAGACCAAGTAAACAAGTGGTCGCGCAAAGCATTATATTTATGTATAGCTCATAAATAGTGTTTTAGATTGGGCTTTCAGAAGTGTAAAGTTGTAAAGAAAATAAAACTTGTATGAATAATGCATGTTGTTGAATTTCTACTTGACACTTGTTATTTGGTCATAGATAAGAACTTTATATTAAACATAATAAAATATACATTGAAATGAGGTTTTTCGTTTGAAATGTGAGCAAGGAAAAAGGGCAGACTGACTTTTTCTTTGGGAAAATGTTTTTAGCTCAACTATTTGAAGAATAGTCTGAGTTATTCATTCAAGTCACCCTGATGTCGTTGTTGGTGTCACACCTTGGTTAAAGTTTTTCATGCAAGTACATCTAGGTATCATTTAAAGGTTTTAGCTTTGAAATTTATTTTTCTAGGTTATGTACCAACCTCACCAGGTCAAGTCCCATGACTCTGACCTGTATTTTGGCCAAATTATGCCCCCTTTTGGACTTAAAAAGTCCTGGCTAAAGTTTTGCATGCAAATTACTATCTCAAAAACTAATGCAGATATTGAATTGAAACTTACATGTGTCTTCAGGGTTGTAAAACTAGGTATTAGCATCTTGTCCCATATGTATTGTTGTTGGTTTACCTTTCCTGCCTGTACAGTGGATCTTTATGCTATTTTATAATAAAGTTTAACTCTTGTGGTTCTGTTTTGCATTTTATCACCTTTCTTTCCTATGTTGGATCTGTTTCACATGCTCAGACACTGTTGTAGCCAGCCCGCTTAGCTACAGATCACAGAGTTTGGAATTAGATCCTGAAATAAGGTGCATAATCTCTGTGACAGTTTAATTAATGACATTGCACTGAAGTTGATTCATCTTCCACTTCAAATTCATATTGAGAAGTTTAGTACTGTTACAGAATCCAGTAACACTGGTTAAGTGCCCATGTTATGTACTGTAAAATTGTTTAATTTCGTGGGTATGAAATTTCTTGGTTTTGGTCAAATCTCTGTGGGGATATAAATTTGTGGATTTTAACTTTTGAACATAAAATGAATGGGCATTTAACTTGTTCGTTGGGATTAAAAACAATTGTGGATTAACTCAACCACGAAATCCACGAAATTTCAGAGTGAATGAAATACTGTTAAAATATAATGTTAATTATAAAGCGAAATAGACATTGTTGTTTAATGCCATGGTATTGAATTACCTGTAAAATCTTATATGTTATGTTTCCCTTTTATATTTCAGTACATAGAGAACCTGGATCGCCTGAAAAGACTGCAAGTTCTTATATTGAGTAACAACATTATAGAAAGAATTGAAAAACTTGATAAACTTCTGAAACTAAAAGAGCTTGACCTCTCCAGTAACTGTATAGTGAAAATTGAGGGTCTGGAAAACCTTACTAATCTGCAAATATTGAACCTGTCAGGAAATTTGATTGAACATATACCAATATGGATGGGAAAGAGGCTGAAATCATTACGGGCATTTCATGTTGGAAGAAATAGACTAGAATCGGTAAGACTGACTCTTTTCTTGTAGACTTTACAATTATGATAATAAGCTTCTTGACAGTATGTTACGATGTACAGTGGAACCTGTATTAAAAAGCCAGTCAGGGTAACAACACAGTTAGCTGTTTAACCTTTACCCTGATATATTTCTAAAATGGACTGGTCCAGCATTCAATTTGGGCAGTACCATTATAATTCAAAGGGGTGTTCACTGAAAATTTTGCTGACTAAATAGCGAATAGTACAGACAATGATCAGCCCTCATGGATGTGCAGGCTCTGCAGGCTGATCTTGGTCTGCACTGGTTGCAAAGACAAAATCACTTGCTGCCAGCAGGCTAAAGGTTAAGGTAGGTGGCTGCGTAAGACGAGTTGATATTTGAACAAAATGTGAATTTATATGACTGGCTGTTTTAAGGCAGGTGGCTGTTTAATACAGGTGATTATTAAAGCCGATACAACTGTTAAAATTTCTAAATTTAACTAAGTAATGAACGCTATGAGAATACTACAGTCCTTTAATATGCATCAAGATGTATATTTTGCTGTACTTTTACACAGAGATATTGTTGATATACCATAATTTGACTGAAATATAAACAATATGCACTTATACTTGTTTTTGAAACAGCCAAAGCAATAATACCACTGAAGTCTGTATTTTAGCCTATGTAAAAAGTTAAAGCCATTTTTAAACCAACTTTGTGGAAATGAAAAAGAAAATGGCAAGTCAGGTTTACCCAAACTTTAGATTTGGAAAATATTTTTACTATTGACTGGCACGCCATTCAATATGTGTGTAATATGCAGTAGGTTTTCTACTGCAATATTCTCTCCTCTAAGGAATGCTTGTTTACCAACTTTTTTTGCCAATTTAGTACTTGAATTAAGAATTTCATATTTAAAGGGAGATAATGCAGTATAACTTGTGTATTGTAGCTGAGTGAGTTAGCTAAACTGAAACCACTACCAGATCTAACACAGCTAACAGTGGCAGAAAACCCGCTTGCCGAGTTCAATCATTGTCGACCATATTTAGTGTTCCATTTACGAACCTTGGAGGTAATTGATGGTCAAGCGGTAACTGATAGGGAAAGAAGTGCAGCTAAAGATAGATTCGAACAAGGTAGGCGATGATGATTAAGTGAAGGAAAAGATTCATTGTGTGAAGAGATTTTGCTTTAGTTTTCTAGTTATAAACTACTTAAGTAGGAAGTGTTGTAATGTTGCTGAAAGGATGTAAGCAGCTTAGACATGAAGTAAAGGTTGGGTCATTACTGCACCCTTTTATGTCACTGTCTCAACAGAAATAAGTTTTACAAGGAAGAGAACTTTTTATTGAATTTTAAAAAAAAAGCGTTAGACTTTCTTGAAATGCATCTCAACTATATTTTTGTAAAGTAAACCCAAAATCATTTATGCTATTAGAGCATTAGAACTTTTAAAATTGAGACTGTCGGTAATGCACTTAAATTGAGACTGTCAGATGAAATCTGGTATCGATAACTATCAAGTACATGAAATATCTTGGAAACTGGAGAAAGAAATATTAGAAATTCAATATACTCAGTATGTAGTTACATTTACATGTAGAAAGTATTGTTACAGTATATAATTGCATTTATATACACTAGGGAAAATTGAATTTAATTTTTAGCTTATCTGATTTTTTTTTTAAAAATGATGAGTTATTGTCATCACTTGATCGGCGTCATTGTCGGTGTTGCCTGGTTAAGTTTTATGTTTAGGTCAGTTTTTCTCCTTAACTATCAAAGATATTGCTTTGAAACTTGCAACACTTGTTCACCATCATAAGCTGACTCTGTACAGCAAGAAACATGACTCTGTCCTGCTTTTTGCAAGAATTATGGCCCCTTTTGGACTTAGAAAATATCAGATTTCTTGGTTAAGTTTTATGTTTAGGTAAACTTTTCTCTTAAACTATCAAAGCTATTGCTTTGAAACTTGCAACAGTTGTTCACCATCATAAGCTGACCCAGTCATCAAGAAACATAAACTCCATCCTGATTTTTGCAAGAATTATTGCCGCTTTTGGATTAAGAAACTTAGATTTCTTGGTTAAGTTTTATGTTTTGGTCAGCTTTTCTCCTAAACTATCAAAGGTATTGCTTTAAAACTTGCAACACTTGTTCACCATCATAAGCTGACCCTGTACAGCAAGAAACATAACTCCATCATGCTTTTTGCACGAATTATGGCCCCTTTTGGACTTAGAAAATATTATATTTTTTGGTTAAGTTTTATGTTTAGCTAAACTATCAAAGCTATTGCTTTGAAACTTGCAACACTTGTTCACCATCATAAGCTGGCTCTTTTCATCAAGACACATAACTCTGTCCTGGTTTTTGCAAGAATGATGGCCCTTTTTGGACTTAGAAAATCATGGATAGGACAATATTTCTATAATACAAAAAAATCAGATGAGCTTCAGCATCTGCAAGGCGGTGCTCTTGTTTTATAGATGAGCTGGAAAGACTCGAGAAGCAGTTGGAAGGGGAGGAAGCGAAGTATCGCCGTCTTGAGGAG
This sequence comes from Mercenaria mercenaria, assembly GCF_021730395.1. NCBI lineage: Eukaryota > Metazoa > Mollusca > Bivalvia > Venerida > Veneridae > Mercenaria > Mercenaria mercenaria. The sequence goes on from NC_069375.1 coordinate 68,533,942, forward strand.
GACCACAACCGATCTAAACAGGAAAGAAGTCATATGAGTGCTACTGAAGATGATCTGCGGAAAAGGGAGAAAAATTACAATGCTCGGATTGAAGAGTTGGAGCGAGAGCTGGAGACAAAAAATGATCTGGTATGTATATAACTGAACCTGTCTTAGCTGTTCTTTCTATTTAATAACAGAATTGTGTTTTAAGCAGCCATGCTTACTAATCAACAAAGGCCTGAAATGAGCAGTTACCTGGCTTGAAAGGCCACTTTTTGTTCATTCTTTATATTATTACTGCTTAATAAAAATTCTGTTGTTCATTACTGATTAAAGAGATGTAGCACAGGTAAATGAAAAATAGCCCTGTATTCCAAAGAAATCTTGCCCCAAGGAAATATGATTTGTATTTTTGTTGTGAATATTTTTTTAATTTTTAAATTGCTAAAGGTGGGTCTTTGCTTTCTTACCAGTTTATTAGGGCTGTGGATCATCGTATAAGTGGCGATCCAATCCGATCCACGAGTCCGAGCTGATGATTCACAGATCAAACCACGATCACCAGCAACAACTTATAATGATATAAACATGCAAAATTAATTGTTATATATGTATCATTTTCTTAATGGATTCTAAACTTTTTCAGTTGTCATATCTGCTCAGTTTAACAGTTTTGACTTCTGTTTAATGTTTTGCTCATTAATTAAAGTAGTGAGTGGACTCCATACATACAGACGAATGATAAATAAAAGAAAATTTTATCTGTTGGAAAGAAATGGCGTATTTAACTTTTTATTGAATTTAATTTCTTAAATGTGAATTAAATTTCTTATTTCTTATTGTAATTTTCAATAAAATAAACACATATTTAACATAAATAACAGAATGTTTAATGTAATTCTAACCTGTTTTTTTAAACAGTATTATGGTGGAATGAATTACATAAAACTTAATTAGCAAAATCCTTCAGCATATTTATCTTAGCTATTTATACTTTTTCTTTCTGAAATAAAAAGAGTTGAAGGCTTAAAATCTTTATTGGGGGTATTTCTTAATTTCCTTACCATTTTATAGATAAACTCTAACCCTTAAAATAGCCCTTTTATCTGCTCAGTTTTCGTACATAATAGGTTTTTGAAACGTATATTGATAGCACACAGAAGTCAGTGTTTACCTAATCCATGTAAACTTTTATCTCGATTTGTAAAATAGTCTCTGCAAATCACTTGACTTTCGAATTTATGATAGTTTTGGAAAACAAACACTTTAAAACTGTATAAATTCTGCCCCTTTAAGCTTTTAATGATATAATATTGGATCATTAATAGTTTATTTGAGGACTAAATCATTTGCGACTGACAGAGTAATTTCTTTGAAAAACTGATTTTTCATTACCGCAACATTAGAAGTTACTAAAACTTGCGACTTGTATGGATTTGTTTCGAATAAGGTACTGAAGAATTTTATCAGTTGGATTTGACTGATTAACAATTTGTTTGAATGGCTTTTAATCTAAGGTAATTAGTGACAGTGTTTAGTCAGTGGCACACAAAGTTTTAGTGCTTACAAATGAAGTAAATCAAAAATATTTGTGGTAACTTTGGATTTATGTTTTTCTAATACAGTCACGTAGAAATGCTGAGGAAGTGAAAATATGCTAGTGTGAGCAAGATATTATTTTGTGATAAATTCTTGGTTCATCCGACCTATGGAAATTGTATGTTAACAAAAAACTGTTAAATAATTCTTATAATTCATGCGGGAATTATTTTTGTGGATGTTTTCATTGAAGCAATCAGCAAAGTTAAATCGCAATTAAACAAATAAAAGTTCCCAGAAAATAACTTTTTCCGTTAAGTTAAATAATTTCATATGAAGCAGAATGAATTATTGAAACTACATTTTTATGCGAATCAGTAAGTTAAATGTTTTTTGATAATTTGCATTATTCATGCTCTTCTAGTAATAATCATTGTTAATGCAGTTGTTGAAATAAGCAATATGCATTCAGTTTTAATAATAAGCATTATGCTTGCAGTTTCAGTAAGAAACATTATTCATGCAGTTCTAGTATTAAGCATTGTTATTTACAGTTGTTGAAATATTAGCAGTTTTAATAATAAGCATTATGCTTGCAGTTTCAGTAATATTCATTATTCTTGCACTGTTCTGGTGTTAAGCATTATTCATGCATTTGTTGAAATAAGCAGTTCTAATAATAAGCATTATGCTTGCAGTTTCAGTAATAAACATGATTTATGCAGGTTTAATAAAAATCATTATTCATGCAGTTCCAACTGCTGCAGATAATGGCAGAAAATGTGACCAAGATAAAGGCTTGTACTGCAAGTAACCAAAATAAAGGCTTGTACAGTTGCTTATATTCTTTCCGCAGCCTTAACGTACTAAAACGTATTAGCGTCTGATGGCCCTTTCACGCTTCCGTAGAAACAACATTTATGACACAAAACTTATTTTGAAAATATTTCTGAAATGTCTAGGTCTGCAGCTCTCAAATGCGGTTATATCTTACATCTGAGGCATATACTGACACTCTCAGACAACATCAAAAATGACATTTTGAGCGATTTGATGAAGTTCCAAAATTATCAATGTACCCTTGGTCCTTTACGGACCCCTGTGGGATTTCTGTTTTATCCAGAGCTCATATATTTTTTCATAGGTTAAAAGCTGACATGCTGTTCTAAAGCCCAGGTAATTTCAATTCGTAATAAAGTGCTGGAAATTGGCTTCCCAATAGCAAAAAAAAAAAAAAAAAGTCCACGCGCATACATTTAGATGGGGTGACCCCTGCGCATGACCCCTGACTATCTACGAATCAAAATGCGGCTTTCGTTTTCAAGTTTAGCATTTCTACTTTCATTTTATTTACTTCCGGAAATAGCTGAAGGTCGAGTGAAGTCATTTTCTGTGTTGTCAAAAACATACGTATGCCTGCCGAGATTGCATAGATATGTGCTGGCCGTCCTAAGGTTATTAGAGAAATCATTTTTTATCTAAAAATCAGTGCTTTTTCGACATTTTTTAACACGTCTGTACGAAAACCGACGTTTGAGACAAAAATGGCTAAACTAAAATGCATTTTAGGAAATCTGTATATCCTTTCCGCAGCCTTAACGTACTAAAACGTATTAGCGTCTGATGGCCCTTTCACGCTTCCGTAGAAACAACATTTATGACAAGAAACTTATTTTGAAAATATTTCTGAAATGTCTAGGTCTGCAGCTCTCAAATACGGTTATATCTTACATCTGAGGCATATACTGACACTCTCAGACAACATCAAAAATGACATTTTGAGCGATTTGATGAAGTTCCAAAATTATCAATGTACCCTTGGTCCGTTACGGACCCCTTTGGGATTTCTGTTTATCCAGAGCTCATATATTTTTTCATAGATTAAAAGCTGACATGCTGTACTAAAGCCCAGGTAATTTCAATTCGTAATAAAGTGCTGGAAATTGGCTCCCCAATAGCAAAAAAAAAAAAAAAAAAAAAAAAAAAGAAGTCCACGCGCATACCGCATACATTTAGACGGGGTGACCCCTGCGCGTGACCCCTGACTATCTACGAATCAAAATGCGGCTTTGGTTTTCAAGTTTAGCATTTCTACTTTCATTTTATTTACTTCCGGAAATAGCTGAAGGTCCAGTGAAGTCATTTTCTGTGTTGTCTAAAACATATGTATGCCTGGCGAGATTGCATAAATATGTGCTGGCCGTCCTAAGGTTATAGTGCCTTCTGTCATTATTCTCATCTGTGTTCTACTGGTAGGCATTACTCTCTCCTGAACAGTGGAACCTAAACACAATTTTTCCTTTCAGTTGAAAAAGAAGACCTCTGAATTAAACAAAGCATGTGAGAAACATTATCAATTGGAGCAAGATCTTGCCTTCCATAAGATAGACAGCAAGTTTGACAGTCTAGGCAGAGGACCAGAACAGTCATATGATGATGTAAGTTCTTTTTATAGAATCAGTGCATCTTCTCTTGAGCCATTCTCATCCATCAGATGTTTGTCAGAATCCCAAGATGAACCTGTGATTTCTTTCTTTCTTTTGTTTGGTTAGCATGTGCACTTGTAATTACTACTGGGAGTGGTTTCAGCCAATCAGTGTTCTGTATTTGGCCTGCCCAATTGAAAATTCAAGCAAGATCTAAGCAATATACTTGCTAACAGTGAATCCAAAGAAGACTGCATGACTCAGCAGTTTATTACTTGAGAAAAAAAGGGAATTTATGAAATTGAGAAAATTACTAGGAGGAAAGGAGCATGTAATGTAGAATTTAAAAAAAGGAAAAACATAAACTTTAAAACTGTTGGAGAAGTAAATCTTGGAGCCATATATGTTCTTTTATATTTGTAAAATTAGAAGACACATGTACTTTCAAATTTTTTTTACAGACTGGTGATGACAGTGGTTTATTAGGGGAAAGTCCATATATTGGAAAAGCCAGGTACAAAGCAAACAGACTCGCAGGAGAGACCGAGATTCCAGGTGCTTCGCCAAATAGGGTTCAGATCCACTCTGTCCCTGGTCCAGTGCGAGCAGACGTAAAAATGGAGCTGAATAATAAACTTGACCATGAGATTGCCGTAAAACAGGATAAAGTGAGCAAAGGTTGGTAACTCCTCAGTATTGGAGCCTAACTCTTCAATATTGGAGGCAACTCTTCAATATTGGAGGTAACTCTTCAGTATTGGAGGTAACTAAGTTGTGTCTGCTGCACATTTACTGCACAATGGTTGATTAACATATTAAAGGGTTATTTTATGTAATAACATTGTGAAACGGTTTGCAAATAATTTTGTGGAATTGGTACTGTTCTGATACATTAAATTGTCTTAAATTGTGTCTGCTTGACTTCCTAATTATTGTAATCCTTCAGATTCGTAGACTTTTATTTGTATGTTTGTAATTTTGTGTCATCACATAAATTCATATCTAATTATTGTAATTATAATTCACAAGGTTGGTATACATGTATATAATATAAGAAAAATGAAGAAAAATATAGGAAATATTGTGTACTCACTTTGATATATGTAAATAAGCAGTAATCTGTGGCTCCAGATCTGACTGAATTTATCCTTAATTGTTACGGTGACCTTGCCTTTGACACAGCAGGTCTTGTCACTGTGTGCAGTATAGTCGCTCAAGGGAAAGCATATGACTAATAACTGGTCACAGAAATGATTTACTGATGTGTGATGTCCGTGTCCCCACTCTGTGATTCATACAGGAATTATTCTGTTACTAGCTTAGATAAATATCTGGTTGTACTATTGTGGAATCTGGTTGCATTGATATGGAATCCAGTTGGTTTTGATTCTGGTTGTACTGGAATTTGGTTGTACTCATATGGAATACTGTGGTACTCATATAGAATCCAGGAATGATTTAAGGACATTGGTTTGGTTTCCTTGCCATTGCATACAATGTTAGCTGAATTTGAGTATCTTGAAATGGCCACTGGCTGTTAAGTTACCATGATGATGCTAATTTTAGACAGAAGATTATAGAAAGTATATGTGCCAAATTAAATTTTATTCTGAATGCAAGTTAACTTTTGTGTTGCCATGGAAACAGATGATAAAATGACAATAACTATTTCAGCAAATTCAGGGGTTAAGGAAGGTAATGGTTCACCAGGCTAACAAATCAGTAGAATACAATTGTTTCATGCAACCAGTCAAATATACTTTTAGTATTATGCTTTCCTTACCTTCATCATTGAAGAGCTATCAAAGGGAAGTAATACTGCATGTTTTCATTTTACCCACAGAATGATCACTTTAACATTTTAAAGTATTTTACAGATTTTTTTCTAATTTTATTTATAATGGTTTTTCCTATCAGTAAACTGATCTTCAAATGTAAAAAAGCATTGAGTATCTAAGTCTTATTGACAACTCCCTATCATGGTGTGAGTTTATAAAACTAAGGTTAGAAACTAGTCAAAAATCTCCAGCATCTGGTTGGTTAATTCTGATCATGGAATTTAAATTGACCAATGGCAATAAAGATTTGATCTTTAGCCTGCTAAATTTCTAAAATGGACTGTTCCATCATTCGATATGGGTAATACCATTTATTATTCAAAGGGGTGTTCACTGAAAATTTACTAACTGAATAGTGAACAGTGCAGACCAAGATCAGCATGCATGGATATGCAGGCAGATCTTGGTCTGCACTGGTCGCAAAGGCGGAATTACTTGCGGCCAGCAGGCTAAAGGGTAAGACACCTCTAAACCTAGTTTTACAACCATTGAACCTCGGAAATTTAACATTCTGCAGATAGAGTTAACAGAATTCCTGTGGGAATGAAAAATGGGATATTTTTCAAAAATAAATATTATGATATTTAACTGGTTGCATAATGTTATTGCTGTTGTTGTTGTTGTTTTTGTTGTTGTGTTGCTATTTCTTGTTTTAACTGACAGATTCAGTGCTTTCTTTCACCAAAGCTTAATATGTTAGATAGACATAATTATAGATATTCAGTCACATGTATAGTTTACTGAGAGAGACATTTATACTCCTTATCTCCCCTGATTGTTACTTTTCACTAATGTCTAAACCGGAACTACTTTCATCAGAAAATAATCCTACTTCTAAACTGTAAAGTTAAAATTATTCTCCTGTGAAGTCACACTAAAAGTAGAAATATACATTGTCATGAAGTTGATGAGGTCATGAGTTTAAACCCAGTTTTTTACATGAACAAAGCACACAGCAGGCATGGGCTTGCTTTTTGTCGCAAAAAAAAAGGGTCACATCACTCTTATTTCCTTGCTAAAATCAAGTTGGTATTAATTTGCAATTGAATGATATGCACACATTTTATATTTGCAAAACAAAAAAGTTGATAAGCTTGTTAATATAAACTTGTTATTCTGAAAGAAGGCTAATAGGATTTGTCACCAATTTGGTTTCATGCAAAATAATGAAATTTGATTTAATTATGCTTATAAGAAAAGAGGGTTTACAGTTTTCTTTATGCAGTCTGTCATCATCAGTTGGGCTGTTAATTAGGGTGACAGGGATGAGAAAGGGATTTTGTTTAGAATACCAAAGGGTGGAGAGTTTATCGGTAGATACAGTTTCTGCCTGGAGGGACTGGGTGGGTAGAGATCAGGATTGTAACAAAAAGATGAAGATGAAGAAATTTAGCAGTAGGACATTGTGGGCAATTCACTTAAGTATGATTACAAGGGTAGGGTCTAATCTGTTTGGGTTGGGACAGGAACTTTTAGTCTGGACTACCTGCACCTTAAAATGCTATAATAATATTGGTACTACTAGAAAACCTGGAAACCAGGCAAAGTGTTTCTTGTCCTAGTTTTGCATGAAGCCAAATTTGTTCTAGTTCATTAACTTGTTTTTGTCATCTGCTAACTTAATATTTGTTTCAGCTGTTGAAATTAGACAGTTCTATAGGTTTAAGGTGATGGTGTTGAATATAAATGAGCCGCGCCATGAGAAAACCAACATAGTGCATTTGCAACCAGCAATGGATCCAGACCAGCCTGCGCATCCGCGCAGTCTGGTCAGGATCCATGCTGTTAGCTAACAGTTTCTCTAATTGCAATAGGCTTTGAAAGCGAACAGCATGGATCTTGACCAGACTGCGCGGATGCGCAAGCTGGTCTCGATCCATGCTGGTCGCAAATGCACTATATTGGTTTTCTCATGGCGTGGCTCAAATTATGAAATGAAATTTGCTCTATTTCATTAAATGTTCCTGTCATTTTAATAGTTACACTATCTCAAACAAACGATGGGAGAAGTTGGTTGACGGTTTTGGTGTTTGGGGGGGGGGGGGGTTCTGCCTGTCTTCAATCGTGACCACACATAGGCATCAGACAGCAACACTGGTTGTGTTTTGTCACAGGAAACAGAAGTATTAGCAATTCAAGATTTTTCGATGTCTGAGTCAAATTATTATCTTGAACTGTAACTGTAAAATCAGAGAAAAATTATAGAGAAGCCTTCTTCTATTCTTAGACATTGAGATAATGATTGCAAAGTGGCAGGGACATAATTTCATTGATTTGCTACATTTTATCTTAGATAATGTTGTTTTAGTTTTACTTTTTTTCAGTTCATTTAAAAGCTTTGTGCATAATAATTTTGAAAATCTGCCTTATTTAATCATGCAAAGCCTGGTGAAATTATGTTTGTGTATCAGGTTTTGTTCTGTAAAATATATATTTGTTTCTAGATACTTGTCATCATGTTACTGGAATGAAACTGTTTTGATGTTTTGTGCACCCAGAATTGTACCAAATATATAGCAGGAAGTGTGTGAAATATCAATATTTGGCATACCAGGTCACATGACCTCTGATATTAGCCTCATGCTGCTCATATATATATATATTTAAATTCAGTGCAAAGTTATTATTACATTTAGTAAGATATTTAATGGAAACCCATAACAAACCAACAAGTTTTAATTTATTTCTCCAGTGCTCTACATTTCTTCCTAAACTTCCTGTTTATGTTCAAAGAAAACTTTTCTACTATTAACATAATTTTCACTTTCTTCAAGTCTTAAACTAGTACAGATTTTCTTCTCTTCGTTTCCTTCAATGGTTATTTTGTGAAATGTAATTATAATAGCTCTTGTAAGTTTTGAAAAACATTAAAGGAAAGTTTTAGAAATATAGATATAGGGTTAGTCATAACATTTAGTGGTCTAATGCCTCAGGTTTAAATTGAATGTTGCTAATATTAGTGAAGTCACATAGCATTAGACAGCATCAGGGTATGTTAGATATATTTTTTCTTATTTTGTTCTGTAAAATTACCTTTGAAAGTCAAAAAATTCTAAACAAAATTAATTAACTGGTTTAAAGTAATTTTAGTATGACTGCCAGTATTGAAAGCAATGTTGTATTTTACTGTTATTTTGAAAAATATGTTCTATTTAAGAATGTATCAATACTTTTTACTCATTATTATTCATAAGGACTATTTTACATGGATTTTAAGGTTAAGCAGATCTACGAAATAAAGCTCCAGATGTGCAAAATTTCATGCACATAATTGTTACAGAAAAGATACAGATACAACTAGACTTTTCTAGGCGGAAATCACTTTATGTATTTTAACAGATAAAATGCCCTATATATCGTTGGCCTCAGTCAGAAAGGACGTACCTGCAAAATACAAAAAAAAAAAAAGACACAGTTTGAAAAAAAGCAGTGTCAAAAAGAAATATTTGCAAAAACTATCTTAAAACCACACCATTCAGCTGCATAAATATGATATAAAAGAATTCCAAATAGCTTCATTTATTGCATTTTATTTTAACAAACACTCAACTATGTACTATGTAATAGAGAGGACTTCAATAAGCCTACTGGCTTCCAGTCCAATCCAAAATTTATGTATGTAACTTATTATACAAAATGTACATAAATAAAGTATTTTAAACCAACTATGTAACTTTTGTGCAAAATGGCGATTCATTGCAAATACGTCTTTTTCGCCCGTCGATGAAATTTATTTTACATCCTTTCCTCACATGACAATTTTTGACCTTTGCAATTGGCTAGTGTATCCGATATCTTCGCAAAAGATGCGGGAACACGTTACCTTTTCGAAAATGACTTAAACATTTTTTGGCGAAAATGCAGTTATGTCCTTTTCGACTGAGGCCGATGATATCATATTGCTCAGATTTGAAGTTCATGAATTAATGTTCAGATGGAGTAGCCGTAGGGGTCAAAAGCATGAAATTTTATGCTGCCAAAATAAGATGATTTCATAGTAGTGTTAAAAATTATTGAAGGCAGTTGATGTTGAGTAGATTTAGAAGAATCCATTTTAAATTATTTTGGATACATTTTTCAGCTGAGGACAGATTGAAAAGACTGACAAACGATTTGGCAGTGACTGAAAACAAACTCAAGAATGCGACAAAAGACTTGAAGAACATCGGTGACTCGGCGCTCACCGAGAAGGAAGAACAGAAACAAAATATTCGTCAAAAAATGACGAGGAAAATGAGACATGTATGTAAAATTCAGATTTGATAAGATAAGTTTAGACGTTCTCCCATAAAAGCTCTCTTATGGAAAACAAATTTGTTCAAAACATTTTTTACTTTTCCTGCATTGAGTGTAGCTTTGCAGTTCTCAGATATTTTTATTTTGCTCGTGCAATGTTAAGAAAGTAGACAACATTATATGTTGTACTGATTACAGACCCATTGTTTTATTATTGTGCATTGTATGTTTGTTTATAAAGGTGAATGAAATGAAGGACAGTGCCACACAGATCGAAGAGGAATTAGAAAAGACGAAAACGTCCATGCATAAACACAAGATGGACCTTGCTAGAATGAAAGATCAGATTAGCCGGATGGACAACACAGATCCTAATTACGTAAGTGTAGAATCTTGATGTCATTTGCCAACGTAGAATTTGTATAGAAAGTATAGAAAGCAACCACTAGAGAGAGCAGTAACAACCACTATAGAGAGGTATCAATCTCTATCTCTATAGTGTTAAGAGATGTGGAGAGATATCAGCCACAAAATAAAAACTACTATAGAGAGAGATAGCAACCAGTAAAGAGTTAGAAACCTCTATATAGAGAGAGTTAGCAACCACTGTAGAGAGATGCCAACCACTTTAGAAAGATACCTACCTCTATATAGAAATTGCTACCAGAGGTAGCAACCAATATAGAGATAGCAACCACTAAAAAGTGATAGTATAAACTCTATAGTGAGATTGTAACCTCCATAGAGAGAAAGCAGTCACTATAGAGAGATAGTATCTCTTTAGATACACAGGGGTTTCATTAAGGGCCAGGAGATTGGGATTTCCCCCAGGTATAGTGGTCAAAAACTACAATTTTTCTTCCTGTAGGAAGCAAATTAAGTTCTATTTTAGAGGACCCTCATGACCCCTCCACGGTGGGGAAACCAAGAATGCAACGTCATCAAAACCCAGCGCAAATGAGCTGACCACACACAAATTTACGTCGATTCAGGTCAGAAAAGTCTTGTAACTTTTTTATTACCGCAGTTTTCGACTCGAGATAAAGAGCACCGTACCCGGCCTGGAGTATACTATTCTGCGGTAGTGTTCCATGTTGTGCGTTTAGCTTGGTTATTGCTCGAAAACGCGAACAGTTGGCAAAGAGGGTATGAGCTGTACCACACTTTTGTCTAAAAAAGTGAGTTTTGATCGTATTTTCGTAAATTGAGGACAGATTTGACGCTCATTTAATGTCAGTGACGAGCATAATAGTCAATCATTGTTTTATTCTGCTATTTTCAAGGAAATCTGACGATATTTTATTCAAAACAAACGACATTATTAAAATGAGAACATCCACACTGACGACTTTGTTGGAGAACATCCACACTCTTGATTACAATTATTGCAGTTGTGCTTCCTAAAAGCTATGTCTTAGGCAGTCAAGCTACGTTGTTCAACAACAAATGTCGTTGGGAAATTAATTTTGGTAAATCAACATTTACTTCCAGTCGTTTATTAACCCGGTAAGTCACATACTGTATGCGGAGCTTAAATTTGTTCACAAAATGATTGTAAATACTAAACAGGTAGCCAATAATTAGAAAAATAAATCTTCTCATTTCATTTAAATAATTTTGGCACCAATTACATATGCGAGATAACAAAGTATATGTAAATTTCTTTTGCCAAACCACAAACCTATACTTTTAAAAACACCCTTACTATTTTCCTGGCTGAACTACTATTAATGAACAATATGGCTCAAGCTCGATAAAATAGTTTGAAATTATTAAGATCTGCTACTATAAAAAGGTGTCCGCAACTCGTAAATTTATTAATACAGTTGTAACAATATTTAATGTTTGAAATTATTTTTTGTCCAATAGCATTGCAGTACATTTCAAATTATGGGAAATTTATTTTAATAAATCAGCATTTGATTGAAGTGCGATATTAGGGGCTAAGCTTCAGCCAGAAAACCTGCTCTGCGGGATCACTTAAGACAGTCACAGCGGAGAGAGAAAACCAAGGATGTGAGGAGTGTGGAAAGGTGTATAAATACTGACGAAAGTTGAACGCGTCACATGAAAATCTTTCCCGTATGTTGCCTAAGGTAGCTCTACAAGTTCTGATCCATTTGTTTTTCTTCACTGATTTAAAATTCGATTAAACTCCGATTTTTTCCAAATTATAGAATAAACTTGCAACTTTTGGCAAATGGAAATTGATAGTGTCATGTGATTTTTTCTGCTTAACAAAATGTTTTTACCTTAAGTAACTTTTTGTAATATGTGCCTATAGGAAATCATCTTTTCAAAAGTAAATTGTCCCCAATGAAGCTTTTAATGAATCTTCTCAGTCGAAAATATAAGCTACGGTCTTACGTGTGCCTTTATTTTAGTTTATACTGAATTCAGTTTAGGTCGATTGTGAAGGAAGTTCTACAACTTATATTATTCACTCTCGATCCCTCATTCCTGATAGGATCAATCTCCAGGAGGGTATGAGAGAAGAGGTCAGTTTCCCTTTTAATGCTGAGCGCCAAGTAAGGAAGCTACTGATACCATTTTTCACGTCTTTGGTATGACGCGGCCGGGGATCGAACCCACAACCTCGCGCGCTCGAAGCGGACGCTCTACCACTAGGCTATAGACGTTGCCTTTATTTTAAGAGATCAGCGTATTTCATGCTGATTTAAAGACACTATTTAGAACTATTTAATGTTCGAACAATTTTAATATCACGTTTTATCTTTAGAAATATAATATTGTTGTCATGGGATTGCCATTCAATAAATGAATTTCGGTTCCGTATGCAGAACCCAGGCTTTAGTCTACGCAGTGATAATACATTGTATGCCTTTCTGCTGGTTTATCGAATGTGCATAATCACCTTAAGTGATAATGCCCTTTTATGTATAAGGTTGGATTGTATTTGATATTTGAAAGAGACTTCCATTTGCTGAAATAAGATTTAAAATATCTTAGTTATAATATTTAGTAAAAGTACTAACTATCCGTGTTTTATGCACTTTGGGGTGGATATAGTTATAAACAAAATAACAATACAATTTGCTTTGAAACTTTGTTTACAGGACTTTTATGCAAATTTGTCTTGTTATCTTAAAATATTTTTTTTTCCTAAGATGCAACCAATCTGAACACCGTGTCCTTATGCCACACTATACACAGAGATTAATGTTAGCCTAACATGTGCTCAGCCATTGCCATATGATTAGGCAGATCTATTTTAACTGGTCTAGACTCGAGGTAAATGGTTAGAACTGCTGATTGTATGTATAGACGACACTGGTTGTTGAACAACATAGCTTGACTGCCTAAGACATAGCTTTTAGGAAGCATAACTGCAATAATGGTAATTAAGAGTGTGAATGTTCTCCAACAAAGTCGTCAGTGTGGATGTTCTCATTTTAATAATGTTGTTTGTTTTGAATAAAATATCGTCAGATATCCTTGTAAATAGCAAAATAAAACAGTGGTTGACTATTATGCTCATCACTGATATTAAATGAGCGTCAAATCTGTCCTCATTTCACGAAAATACGATCAAAACTCACTTTCTTAAACAAAAGTGTGGTACAGCTCATACCCTCTTTGCCAACTGTTCGCGTTTTCGAGCAAAAACCAAGCTATACGTACAACATGGAACACTACCGCAGAATAATATACTCCAGGCCGGGTACGGTGCTCTTTATCTCGAGTCGAAAGCTGCAGTAATAAAAAAGTTACAAGACTTTTCTTACCTGAATCGACGTAAATTTGTGTGTGGCCAGCTCATTTGAGCTGCTTTTTGATGACGTTGCATTCTTGGTTTCCCCACCGTGCCCTCTCTACTTTGCAACACCTTCGACTTGAAGAAAATCCTATAGATAGATAGTGAGCATTATAGAAAGGTAGCAACCTGTATAGAGAGATAACAACCACTATAAAGAGATTGTAACCACTATAAAAAGATTGTAACCGCTTTAAAGAGATTGTAACCACTATATAGAGAGATTGTAACCACTATAAAGAGATTGTAACCACTATAAAGAGATTGAAACCACTATAAAGAGATTGTAACCACTATTGTGCATTTAGATGTGGAAGAATGAAATATGTTTAATGCGGATGATGTTGCCATACAAAGGGGAATTATCTTAGAATTTGGTCTAGTAGTAAATTTTATTGGAACTGTCAAATATTTGCTTCCAAGAAAACACAAGATTAGTGCTTAATGGTATGTGGGACATTGTTCAGCATGCAGTGGGGTTGGGGAGGGAGGGTTGAATTTCTTGAATGTAAGGTTGACACTTTATCCACTACTGCTGTCTTTAAGGGTTTAAGTATACTGTAGAGAAATCTTTGTCAAATTTCAGTGAACTTAGGTAAAATGACTGAAAAATCTTTGATTAATGATTTTTTCATTCATTCATGTGTATTACACACCCACTGTTATATGTATCTGTTACAGAGACGGGTGTATGCAGATATGGTTGACAAAGAACAACAGATCAATGAGAGTAACCAAATGTACGGACAGTTACAAGAACAGCTTGAACTGATGTTGGATACCGTTGCCAAGGAAACAAATGACATCAAAAAACTAGAACAGCAACTTAATGAAGGTTAGAGATGATCAGTTTTACATACTGAACTATTTAACTTAAATAAAAAGATAGGGCCCTGTGAGGGAAAATAAAATATGCTTATTCTACACACTAGTGTACCAATTGGTCTTAGTAACCTTGCAAATAAAAAAGTAACAAGCATGTTTATAGCTATACCAGTTCAGCATACTCATAAAAATGGAGAAGTATACATTTAAAAAACAATATTTACCCATCGTTGGTATTCCTGTTAATATTTTATAGTACCTTAAGAGAATTAAAATACCATATAGGTGATGGTCAGTATAGAAAAGCCAATTTTGCCCTAGAGAGTGAACATGCTAATTTACTAAATTAATGTACAACAGGAAATTTTGTAATCATGTACTGAATTCAACAAAAAAAATTCTATTTTGTCTGCAGATACTTTAGAAACAAATGAATCTCTGCGAGAAGAACTTGATGAGATTGTTGGAGGTCTACAGACATACCTGGCTCAGGTACAAACAAAGGCTGCAAAGAAGGAGAAAGAATTTGATCAACTTTTAAAAGAAAACGAAGCGATATCTGACAGATGCCGAAAGTTGGAGAATGAACTTAGTGTGGTCGATCAAGAGGCGAATAGCTTAAGAGACCTGGAAAGGGTGAGTTCTGATTGTTTAAAGAAGAAATTTAACAGGATAGGAATGGAGAGATAATGTAGTTTTTTGCCAGGGCTCCGGAAATTTGCCGGTTTGTCGGTTTTGGACCGATTTTTGACTTTTCAGACCGATTCGTGAAGTGAAAAAAACAAAAAATATCTGTCCCGTAAAAATGGAGAAAAGTATAAATTTCGGTCTGAAATCTCAATACACGATCACCTGCCAAGCAGGAAATTGTTGGTCGCACCCTCAGATAATTAATAAACGTGTCAAACGGTCTGATTGTCACCTTGGTAATCGGTCCGTAATTAGCACGTGACACAACAGTGCTCGCGCGGCACATCCTTTATTGTTTGCAGGCAGCCGACTGCAATGTATTAAACATTTTGACTGGTTTCCAAATGCTTCTGACTGGATCCAAATGCTTTTGACGGGGACCCACTTCTTTTATTTAGAATCCGACGGATTGTTTTATTTCAAGAGGCTGTATGAAGACGGGTAAAAGAAACAAATGGTCATTGCATTTAATGAGACATCACACGGAAAACCGATATAAATAATGTTTATAATTAGATCTACTTGATTTGTAAAATTTACATGATTCATTTGGGACTCCAGTTGAAACAAGTACAGAAAATCGTCTTTGCAACCCGACTGTACAACAACAAAAAATGGACTGGCAAACCCGAATGATAAAAAAAACCGGAATGGCGCTTTTTATCAAATCGGTCTTTAAAAAAAAAAACGTTTCAACATGAAATTTTGTGTACATCAGAAGAGAACATATAAACTTTATAAAATGTAGTTGCTTATTGAAGTACAACGCCAGTGAAATGAAATATCTGTGGCTAACCCACGTGACCTTTTGATACTATACACACGGGAAATTCGACCTCAGCGTTCACATAACGAACACATTCGGAACGCGGCAGAGTATTCTAAAAATACTGAGGATGTTTGGCAGAGACTATGTGTCGAGTAAATCACTTCGACGCATTGTATTTTATAAAATTCCGTCAAATAATGAGGAAACATCACAAAGTATCTGCCGTGTATATGGTACCAAAGTCACGTGCGTTGGCTTTTAGACTAGTTAGGTACATGGTGTCAAGAAAACAATGCCTCAGCAAGTTTATCCTTGCAAGTATTTTCTCAGAGAAAACATCGAAATTTAAACAATGTAACGATCACATATAACACTGAATAACTGTTTTCATTGTATGATAACTCGCGGTGACCGGTAAATCATTTTTAATGCATGACATGTACATATTTTTTTACTCTGTCACGTTTTACAAATATGGTATATCTGGTAATACGGTGGGTGGGGTAGCGCCGATGTTGTGATTTTCGTTTCAGTCCAATTGAGTTCTCAAAGTTTCCGGAGCCCTGTTTTTGGCCATTTAGAAATTGAAGACTTGGTAGCTCAGAGTAGTTTGAGGGACTTAGTGAGGACAAATGCTGTTTTATTCATAACCAGAACCTCTAAATACTGTGTAATTATTTAATTTCTGTGGCACAGAATTTCAGGGTTTAAACCATAATGGCTATTTCTCAGGGAAAATGAAAGTGGATTTTTCAGTTTTTGAAGGTAAAAGGAATAGAAATTTGTTTGTTGGGATTTTCGGATTGAATCAATCACAAAATACACAGGCATTAATACACTAAAAATATTTATGATGTCAAAAATAATTCGAAAATAGTATTTTAAATATTTTTGATCGATAAGTTGATGTGACTAGTTTACAGGTATAAATAATTATTTTCATGATATATCACATTTTCTCTTTCAGAGATATATGGAGATGGAACAGTCTTTCCGACAACAGGAAGACCGGAACCGAGAAATGGAGGAACAGATTCACCGGAGTCAGAGGCAAGACCTGAACACCCAGGACAAGCTGGAAAATCGTGAACTGGAGAATGCATCTCTGAAAAAGGCGCTTAAAGATCTCGAACAAAAAGCTAAGGTAATTCCATTTTTTTTTTTCGGAAAGTAATGAGTTTTTTAAAGTTTTGTAGAGTTTGGTTTGCAGTGATTCTGATGTGCATTAGATATGTTTTGTTTCGTTTTGTGTTTAATTTCACTTCATTTTAGGGACTGTAGATTATTAAAACTTTATTTAAAAAAAAATAATTTTTTAATTTGTCTTAACTGAACTTCTACCTTAAATTTGCTAAATCAGTGAAAATGAATCAGAAATGTGCACTTTTTTGACAAACAAATTGGTAACCTGTTACCTATAGGAAAACAGGTCATTGCCATTTTGATATATAAAGGTAAAAAAATGAAAAAACAAATTTGTTTATTTGGAAAATTTTGACAGCTGAAAAATTTTTAGTTTTGCTTTTGTAAACATTGCAGTGTGTTATTTTTCATTTTTCTACATGTGTTATAAATGTGTTATGTAAATGTTTGTCTATGTTGTATGTTTATGTGTATGTCTGTATGTAGGATCCAGATTTCATACAAAAACATTGGAGCCATAGCTCAAGTCAGAGCTCCGATCCTTCAAATGTTTTCACGCTGTCCAAGGTATTTAACATATAGCCAAAAATATGCTTCAAGATGTACATAAACACGCTGCATTAATACACAATATAATTTTATTTCCATGACAAAATTACTATTAAAGTATGTTTTTAACATTTTTTAAAGACATTAGTTGTAATCACCTAAACATCTTAATGTAGGGATAAGGCAAGTTTTTTTCATATCATAATGTCTTCAGAATCCTGATGGATTCATTGATTAATATCTTAGGGATTTTGTTATAATATGAAGTGAATATGTGCTAAAGCTATTCTAGTAAGAAACCTGGAAAAAAATCTAAGACATGAATAAATTGTCCATCAGCATCATCGAATGTCCATGAAATATTCAGGAATGCCAACGTTACTTTATCATAATAATGACATTTTCTTTTGAATTATTTGTGATGGCGTCATGATATTATTACGCTATCACAGAAGGTGTTTATGTATAAAGGTGATTTAACAGAGGGTGAGTGTTAGAATCTCCCTGTTAACTCATGTTTACTTTCCTTTTAAAAACACCCTCTGAAAACGAAAGATACAGAAGTTTTATAGTAGAATGATGAAAAATGAAATTAAATGAAAAAAAAACAAAACAAGAAGTTATTAGAATTTACAGAATTTTTTTTGTTGCATTTGGAATAGATTTTACATTTTTGAAAACTTGTGTAGTAACAATTTTGTAATAATATTAGGATTATTCATGGCAAATTCTGAATATTGGCTGTCAAATTACGAAATACATGCACAATAATCCTCAGTATGTTTTAAGAAGAAATACAGATGACAGAAGATTTTCAGTTCATTTTCAGGATCATTTTTTTGACATTTTCTTTTTATTGTGTCTTCAAAACTTTTAAATCTTTAACAAATGAAAGAAAAAATTCTACGAAATTTTCAAGGAAGGAGAATTTGTAGCGAAGAATATTTCACATAATCTCCATTCGACTCCCGTAACTTCCCCGAATGGAGATTTCATACAGAAGAAGACAACTAGCATTTCTGAGACAATTCCCGGAATAATTCCTCACGACAAAGTGGCGGAAATGTTCCCGCAATTAAAAAATGAGGAAGCAATGCGGAAAAGGCTTGAGGTATATGTTCTATGAATAGCTCTCTCCGAAAGTCTGGAAGCTCGCAGTAGATCTGTAACTGCTGTTGTTCTGTTTTCTTCTAAATATATTCCAGTTATAGTTGCGTTTAAGACATTTTTGGTTTTGAATTTGATGATTTATGTAGAAAAGAAAATTATCAATAAATACATTACATTAAACATGAAGGAGATCATACAAGTCCAGACTTTCGGGTTAAAATGTATACACAGGGAACCCTCCCCACCCTCCAAAAGCTTAAAAGTTACATCAGAGTGTTAGCTGAAGTGATGTTTGTATCAATGTTGTCTGTGACTTCACACAAATGGTATTCCTTTAGCCAAAATAAATTCAGCTTAAATTCTGTTAAAATCTAGATATGCAACTAAATTTCTGTTTAAATCCAGGTGTGCCCTGAAATTTTGTTTTAATCTGGGTGCACTGCTGAATATCTGTTCAATCCAGGTGTGCTATTGATATCTGCAGTTGAAATCTAGGTGTGCCCCTGCTATTCTGTTCTGCTGAAGTTCTGCTATTGAAATTTTATTTAATTGCATTCAGACAAATGGATATATATATGTTACCATTGAAGTATTAAACTATAAGACATTGGTAGAGAACAGGTTGGATCAGGGCTGAAAAAAAAACTCACACAAAAATGTTGGGGGAGGCCCTGTCTATACTAGTACTTTTAGCTGTTTAACAAAAGCTCTGCTCTTAATCGTTATAAGCTTACAAATAACAGCCTCGGACTAAAAAACAAAGGGAAATTCTGTTTAATCCAACACTTTTTGTCTTGGGCAATCAATTAGTAAGTTATATACATATATGCTCTTAGTTTATGTTACATAGAATGTAACTAAATAACATACATGAAGAAGCTGTTTAACATAGCATAGTTATGCATATTGTGTATAAAACCACATATGATCTTGTATCATACCTTGTGGTATATTAACATGCATAAATTTTTGTAGAACATAATTGTTTAACATTTCTTTCTATTCTGTGACAAGCCATGCTGTTTCTTAGATGTGCTAAGAAATCTATAGTTAAAAGATATTCTAGGGTAACTTGGTTCTTTTACTGCTGTTTGTATATATGTCTCTGTCTGTCTGTCTGTGTTTCTGTCTATCACGTTGCTAAATATTGTGAAGGATTTTCACAAAGGCAAATGTACTTTAAATCCAAACTTATAAAAAAGATGAAAGCAATTGTTTGTATTGCTGTTGCAGTTTTTTATGGGTTATGTTGCTACACTTCAAAAAATGTACTGCCATGAAATATACATTGCAGCTTGACCCTTTAGATATAAATTTGAAGCAGTTTAGAGAACTGAATTGACATGATGATTAGCCATGTTTAGAAGTAAAATTTGATCTGTATAATTATATAAGAAAGATAACATGTTTTATTTCAGGAGTAAAAGGTAACAGTTTTTCATCGTTTCTCACTTGTGTATGTATCAGAATCCATAATAAATATAAACAAGAGCACCGCCTTGCGGGTGCTGACGCTCATCTGATTTTTTTTAGTGTAATAGAAATATTGTCCTACCCATGATTTTCTAAGTCTAAAAAGGGCCATCATTCTTGCAAAAAGCAGGATAGAGTTATGTTTCTTGATGTACAGTGTCCACTTATGATGGTGAAAAACTGTTGCAAGTTTTAAAGCAATAGCTTTGATAGTTTATGAGAAAAGTTGACTTAAACATAATACTCAACCAAGAAAATGATTTTCTAAGTCCAAAAGGGGCAATAATTATTGCAAAAAGCAGGATGGAGTTATGTTGCTTGCTGAACAGGGTCAGCTTATGATGGGGAACAAGTGTTGCAAGTTTCAAAGCAATAGCTTTGATAGTTTAAGAGAAAAAGTTGACCTAAACATAAACTTAACCAAGAAATCTGATATTTTCTAAGTCCAAAAGGGGCCATAAATCTTGCAAAAAGCAGACGGAGTTATGTTTCTTGCTGTACGGGTCAACTTATGATGGTGAACAAGTGTTGCAAGTTTTAAAGCAATAGCTTTGATAGTTTATGATTAAAGCTGACCTAAACATAAAACTTAACCAAGAAAACTGATTTTCTAAGTCCAAAAGGGGCAATAAATCTGCAAAAGCAAGATGGAGTTATGTTTCTTGATGTACAGGGTCAGCTTATGATGGTGAACAAGTATTCAAGAGTTAAAGTCAACAGTTTCATGTTTTACTGTGAGTATGAACCATAATACATATAAACTAACCAGAAACGAATATATAATGACAAAAGGTGTATTAAATCTGATCATATTAAAGCCCAAAGGGTTATTTTGTTTCTTGAACAAGGGTAAGCTTGTTTATAATCAAGAATTACAGTTGACAGAAAGCATTTGTAGTTTAATGAAAAGCGGATTATTAAAGGGAGAATCAGAAATATAAGATTAACTACGACTGTATAATCTGCAGGCTTAATTTCTAAATAAATATTGTAATGAAATGGTTAGCAAACTTAAGGAGACTTTAAAGGAGTTTTACACAGTTTGAATTGATTTATCTTATAATAGATATGTCATCAGAAACATTATAAAGGGAGGTAATCAGAAAAAGTTGATTCATTAAAACTCTCTTCTGTGGTTTAAGATGCAGTAAATGTTTAAAGCAAATTTTAGAACAAATGATCTTGCTACAGCTTGATGAATAGCCTTATTTGCTTATTTCATTTTGTGCAGCACATGTTATGTAAACTCTTCTTGTGCCTTTAATAAATAAATGGATATAGAACTAAAGAGTGTATAAGTCTTCATTTTAACAGACAGAATGATGTTGATGGTATTTTCAGCAAGAGAAACAGACATTAGAGAAACAGTTACAGACAGAGAAAGCTAAAGCAATAGAAGGTGAACGAAAGTCCAAGGAGGCACAGAGAAAAGACGATGAAGTCAGGAAACTTATGTCACAATTAGAAACAGCTAAGGTAATATAAATTGGTGGAGAATATTTTGTTTATGATTTTGCCCAGAAAGAGCAACAAAGTTGTATGCTTAAGCTAGAAACGGCTTTAAGGGGCTGTAATACTAAAGTACTGTAAAATCATTTATATTTGTGTGATACTTTAGCTTTTGGAAACTGTTTTGTTGCTTCAGTGTGCAAGTTTGAATCCTGTTGCACCTGTGAATTAGCAATTTGTTTCAAATTTCAAAAATGAAATAATAGTTTCACATTCATGACCCCATGAAATAGCTATTTGGCTCAAACCACGAAATATATTGGCAATGAAATGGAATATTTCACAGCATACTGTGTGAAAGAACAGTTAAAAGGACCAAGCTTTGGAATGAAAAGTGCTTTAGATTTTAGGATTGTCAAAGACAAACAATACAGACTGCAGGGATCAAATATTGCCAATGATTATAATTATAATCTCATGAATTTAGCATTTTCCTTTCTAAATTCTGGCATAGCCATTGTTGACATGTGCTTAATGTAAACACAGTTTGAAGTGTATATGCATTTAAAATATGCTGAGTATTTCTTTTTGTTATATGCCAGGCTCAGAATGTTGCATTAAGGGACAGGGTAGAACAGGACACACAGACACTGCAGGCTAGAGTTCAGGAGAGCACGTCAAATGCTGACTTAAAACGAAGGCTGAAAGATCTGTCACAAAGCTTAAAACAGAATAGGGTAGGAGTATCTCATACATTGTTTATTACAATGATACAGAGCTTCATTGGCTGCCTGGTTCAACCCAAAATCTTTCATGTGAGGAAGCCATTTAGCTGGCTCAGACAGCTGGTGGTTTTAACTTGAGACAGTGGAACCTGTCTAAACCAAAGGGCCTCTGGGCCGGTGTAAATGTTCATTTTGAAGGGATTTATGGTTTAGAACTGTTGAGTTTTCTGGGGATCAAATAGAGGTTTTGTCTTGAAAAAATGTTTGGTTTCGGGAATAGAGGATTTCTGGCTTTAAGGAGTGTTTTTCTAATGAACTAAGAAGGCCAGATTTTACAACTACAAAATTTGCTCAGTCTGGAGGGTTTTTTGGTTTAGAGGGTTTTCACTGTACCATATGCTTCAGATAATGGCGCGCTGGATATTTGCAGTCTTCTTTAACAAATACAGCTGCAAAAAATATGTGAAAACCCAGTAATAAACTGTTACAGTTAAGGTAGCAGAGCTGTTGTGACAATTGACAGTTTCTGTGCAATTACGTTTTTCCTGTTATTGTAAAAGCACAAATTTTCGCGAGGGTTTAATATTCGCTATATTCGCAAGGCCCTACATCTCGCGAAAATTAATCCTCGCGTAAGTATTCACTATTAGTATAATTCAAATTCAAGTAGGATACCATTTTTACAGTTTCGCGGATATTAAACCTAGCGAACATACTCAAAATTCTAAATTTGTGAAAATTTGACCTAGCGAAAATATGTACTTTTACAGTATGTGATTTCAACATGATTCATCTGTTACTGTAGTTCATACACTTAGTTTGTTTTCCTTGCAACTGGGATCGTCGACATTGCATACTAAGGACACGTAGTCGAATGGAATTTGCAAATTGTCACTACAGGTCCACTACCTTAGGCAAAAAAATAGTCCATGATTGGCTTCCATTAGAAATGTAGCAGGCGACAACGTAAAAAAATAGTTCTTTTGTAGCAATAAACATAAAATGCTTACTCAATAGATATGCAATTATTTGATGCAGACAGAAATACTGATGTTTCAACATTTATATGTAACAAAGATGAAAATGTAACAATTATTTATAAATGTTGTTTTGGGGGGAAAAACAAAAGAGAAACAGAAATAAACATTGCAAAGAAACAATGTTCTATCTCCAGGTATCCATTGAACCAGAAGGAGACCGAGATTTTGTCGGTAAAACTTTCAAGGACCTGCAGGGCTTTGTCCAGGATCGTATGAACAAGAGCACACAGGATCTAGACACAACTAGAGTAAGACTTGATAAATCAGACCATGAGAACCAGTCACTCCGAGAACAGATGAAACGACTCCAGGATAAACTAAATAAACGTGATGAAAAAGTTAAAAATGAAAAGAATAAGGTATTTTGAATGAAATACAGAGTACTGTAAAATCACCAGTATTCCCAGGGACCAAATGCCATGGTTATTTCAATCCATGAAATTAAGTCCTAACAAACACATTCAAATGTTTATTCATTTTAATATCTTTTAAACTTGAAATGCATGAATTCATATCTCCACTGAATTGCAAATGTGGTAAAAACCATGAAATTTCATGTTCATGAAATAAAATGATTACACTGTATATAACAAAATTATTAAAGCCCAGATACACAGAATATATTGGTTTTGAATGCTAAAATGAAGGGAATATAACTGTATAACAAAACAATAAAAAGTTGGATGCCATATATATTTTAGAAAATAAACCTATATGAATATACAGTATAAAATATAGAAATATTGAAAAAACTTACCCTTACAGCACAAAAAAAAGATATATTTTAAATATTTTCTCTCATATTTTAGTCTAAAGAAGAGAAGAAAGCTGATGCTGAGGAGATTAAGAGATTGAATGATGAAAACAACAGACTTAGAAATGCACTCAAAGAGGCGAAAAATCGCTCTAAACAGGTAATAATATAACGTACAAGTTATGAAATTTAATGGCACTTAAATTATTCTTGGTGTGATGGTTTTAGTACCTACCTATGCGTTTTAATTTGACATTCAATGACTCTTAATTCTAACATAAAAGGATTGTGTGGTTGAATAGAAATTCAGACAAATTCAGGACTCAAATTTAACTTTTTGACCACTTGCAAATTTTAGCATGTAGCTTTTTGTACCCCCACCCCCCCCAACAAAGTTGTAAGGGGGGGTATACTGCTTTCAGGTTGTCCGTTTGTCTGTCTGTCTGTCTGTCCGTCCGTAGACACAATCTTGTGCACACCATCTCTCCTCATCCCCTTGACACAATTTAATGAAACTTCACACAAGTGATTACTAACAACAAAAGTTGTGCATGGGGCATGTTAGGTTCTTTCAGAAAAAAAATTGCAGAGTTACAGGACTTTGTTTTTTGTTATTATACTATATACATAGACACAATCTTGTGCGCACCATCTCTCCTCATCCCCTTGACACAGTTTAATGAAACTTCACACAAGTGATCACTAACAACAGTAGTTGTGAATGGGACATGTTAGGTTCTTTCAGAAAAAAAAATTGCAGAGTCACGGGACTTTGTTTTTTGTTACTATACTATATACATAGACACAATCTTGTTCGCACCATCTCTCCTCATCCCCTTAACACAATTTAATGAAACTTCACACAAGTGTTTAGTAACAACAGTAGTTGTGCATGGGACATGTTAGGTTCTTTCAGAAAAAAAATTTGCAGAGTTATGGGACTTTGTTTTTTGTTGCTATACTATATACATAACACAATCTTGTGCACACCATCTCTCCTCATCCCCTTGACACAATTTAATGAAACTTCACACAAGTAATTAGTAACAACAGAAGTTGTGCATGGGGCATGTTAGGTTCTTTCAGAAATTTATTTTGCAGAGTTACGGAACTTTGTCTTTTGTTACTATACTCTATACATAGACACAATCTTGTGTGCACCATCTCTCCTCATCCCCTTGACACAATTTAATGAAACTTCACACAAGTGATCAGTAACAACAGTAGTTGTGCATGGGGCATGTTAGGTTCTTTCAACAACAAAAATTGCAGAGTTATGGGACTTTGTTTCTTGTTAACATACTATGTACATACAGTCTGCATATGCAATCTTTTGCGCGCCTAATCTTCCTAACCCTTGCACACAATTTAATGAAACTTTACACAAGTGATCAGTACCAACCCTAGTTGTGCATGGTGCATGTTACGTTCTTTTAGATAAATATTCTGCATAGTTATGGGACTTTGTTTTTTGTTACTATATTGTATACATACAGTCCACATAATTATGCAATCTTGTGTGCATCAAATTGCAATGTACTGTGTCAGTGCATGCGGGGGGTACATTCATCACCTTTAGTGATAGCTCTAGTTTTTCTTACTTGCTAAATCTGAAAACCTACTTGCAAATTTAGACTTTCAATTAAAAATGTTACAATATCCTTAAAAATTGTGTTAGAACATTAGTATTGTTTGCAGGGTTTTCCTTGACGCACAATTTTGTGCGTTTTAGCACTCTGGTTTTCAAGATGACCCTCAAAATAATTCTGAACGCGTCATTGATGGCGCAACTTAACTACAACAAAAATGGCTCACCAACAAAAGATTACGTGTTTTTTGTCTTCTGCACACGAGGAACCTTGTCCTCAAACAAAACTGAAACGAAGTCTTTAAACATTAACAAAAACCACGGCAATATTGACTATAATTTGTACTGGCAAATAAATATGTGTGACGTTTTTATCTACTGTACTCGCATTTAGCGAGTGCAAAATTTAAGCCCCGATATTATATATTGAATGGTTTGCTGGTCAGTAGTCAAATCTATTGCCTGAGGTCCTAGAGTTTTATAACATGACATCAGAAATTAATTTTCATTTTTTCATTTTTAATTTGTTTAGGTATTAGCCCTGTAAAGATGTTGAATATACTATTAGATTGATCATGTAGCACAAACTATGGTGTATTGATTATATAAGATAGCCAACACTTGAAACATTGAAATCTGTGAAAACGTATTTATGATGTCAACCAATAAATTGCCCTTAGTCCTATGGACCTTGTGCAATAGGTTTTGACTGTCAACTGATGTGCCATTAAGTAAGTGTATACCATATTCTCTCTTTAAATGGATTTAGTTGAAAGAAAAAGAATAAAAGTTTTACCTATATATACAAGATTTTATTAATGCCTAACAGGGTAAAGGTTCAACAAAGATAGTGCATGACCAGGAAACAGATTCAGTATTTAGCCGTCGCAGTTCATTGAACTCTGAAGAGAAACATCTGTTTGATGAGTTACAGAATGAATTGATGTCCCTCAAGAGAATCATGAGGAGTAAAGAAGATGATGCCAACAAAAAAGTAAGTTGAATGTCTGTAAAATAGGTATGACACAATAGAATTAAATGTCTATAATAGGTATACAATGAAATAGATTTACTTAGTGCCTAAATTGTAAAAAAAAAACATTACAATCTGTGTACAATATTTTTTGGCACATCATGAGCAGAAAGTATTATACCTGTATTTAGGGTTACTTGAACAAAATAAAGTATAAATTGGTAGGCAAACTAGTTTTCTTTTTATACGCCCGTCTCTGAAAGAGCGGGGCATTATATGTGAACACATGTGGCGGGCGGGCGGGCCGCGTCCAAAGCATGTCCGCTCTCTAAGTCAAATAGTTTTCATCCTATCTTCACCAAACTTGCTGAAAATGTTTGTGGGCATAATATCTCTGCCAAGATCGATAACCATCCAAATCGCCTTAGGTACTCTTGGATTATGGCCCTTGAATTACTCGAAAACTGCAAATTTAGCCTTGTCCGCTCTCTTATGTTGAACAGTTTTCATCCGATCTTCACCAAATTTGCTGACAATGTTTGTTGGCGTAATATGTCAGCCAAGTTGGATATCCATCCAAATCGCCCCAGGCACTCTTGGATTATGGCCATTGAAAAAAAGCACTCTTGGATTATGGCCATTGAATTACTCGAAAAAATGCGAATTTAGCCTTGTTCATCTGACAGGTGTATTTTGTGACAGTCTGGCACTCTTGTTATTTAATGAGAAAATGTCAGAAAATTTTTAAGTGATTATAAATCAGATTTCAAATTGAATTAATTGCCTAGTATTTTACTTCTGACAGCCAGAAATACCGTACACAGTGGCAGTATGACTAAAATATTTCTGTGTTACTTGACCATTTCTTTTATGCTTCTGGTTCACGTTGAGAAGTTGCAGGATATTTTGCTGAAAACATGTATAAAATACACAATCAATTAACTGTCTTAGTCTTAGTATATACAGATATTGTATTAAGAGACCACTAAGGGAAGAGCAAAAAGTGGTCTCGTAACACAAAATTTTAATGGTCTCTTAAATACAACATAATTTGCTTTTAAACAACACAAAGCGGAACTGAAAAAGTGGTCTCTTAATGCAAGTGGTCTCCGGAGTAAGTTCGACTGTAATTGAATAATTATTGAAAAAAGACATGAAGGTCGCAAAACTTTGCAAAAAGTTATCACAAGGAGACTGCTGCTTTAGAAATTTTGTGAGGTTTTACTGTATAATTTCTTAGATTCGAGATTTGAGAAAAATAGGGGTAAGTTAATGAGACACAAAGATTGGTTGCAGGCTTTCGGTGTTTTTTTCAGGGCACAATTTAAACAAACTGAAATGGGAGCTTATGACAAATCTTACTTTTGCATTTCATAGGTTGAACCTTGGGTATAAAGAAATTTTCAGTTTGATCTGTGTTTTTGATAATTGAGCCACACCATGAGAAATCCAACATAGTGCATTTGCGGCCAAAATGGATTCAGACCAGCCTGCACATCTATGCAGTCTGGTCAGGATCCATACTGTTCGCTAACGGTTTCTCTAATTGCAATAGGGTTTGAAAGCGCACAGCATGGATCCTGACCAGACTGCGCGGATGCACAGGCTGGTCTGGATCCATGCTGGTCGCAAGTGCACTATGTTGGTTTTCTCATGGTGTGGCTTAATTATGTGTTTTAGTGGTTAATGATATTTGTATATTTCACACTAGTATTGAGCACATTTAATACAACGAATTATTAGCTTGACTATATGAGCTATTGCTCTCATGTGTCCACGTTCAGACTTGGTTAAGTTTTGTATGTAAGCTAGTGTCTTGTATTCTCTTAATGGAAACTTCACATACTTGTTCACAATGAGGGTCTTACATGCAGTTCACAGGTTCCATAACCTAATTTGCATTTTTACCGAAGTTATGCCCTTTTATTTTACTTGGCAATTTTCAGTTGTTTAGGTAATCTGGTATCTCAGTATCCTCTAAATGGAATGGAGAGAAACTTCACAGACTTCATTCATTGCGATGATCTGTCATGTAATGCACAATCTTTATAACACTATTTTGCATTTTTACAAAATTATGCACCTTTTTTCGACTTAGCAGTTTTTGTTAAAGTTTTGTGTGAGCTGGTATCTCATTATACACTATCGGCAATGGATTGAAACTTCACACACTTGTTTAGTATTATCAACTGACATACACTGCTAAGGATCCAAAACTCTGTCTTGCATTTTTATGAAGTTATGCTTCATTATCAAATTAATATTTTTGCATGGTTTTGAACAAGCATTGCTGTCCACAGCAGCTGTTATTTTACTTTTCCAGTTTAACTTTTAAGGATTAAGAATTTGTTTTAGTTCCAAGGATGTACACATGAGACAAACATCTCTAATTTATTGTCGTTTTTTAGCCTGACCATCATTTGCTCAGTAAGTTGAATTCTTCACTTACTGCCATGAAGTCTGACATTCAGATTTTTGGCAAGAAGTGTATTCTACAGTACATAACTAAATAACCCTTACCATGCTAAATTTCTAAATTGAACTTGTCCATCTTTCAATCTGGACAGTACCTTTCACTGTTAAAATTTAAGGGGTGTTTACCAAAAAGGTACTGACTGAATAGCGAACAGTGCAGATCTTGATCAGACTGCATGGATGTGCAGGCTGAACATGATCTACACTGGTCACAAATGCGGAATCAATCGTGTCCAGCATGATAAGGGTTAAGACAGTATATTTAAAGCGAGTCATCCTCCACCTCTGATTCATGTAGGGAAGTTGTCAGTTACTTAAAGAAAACAGGTTAATAAAGGAGCACTGGCTTGCTTAAGTGCCTGTGTATAAGTGAAATTATACTATTGTACTACTGCTGAAAAACCATTGAAAAACTGTATTAAACTCAAAAAAACAATGAAGCAAGCATTTACTACTAAAAATTTATTGTTAGAATATAACAAAGTTCACTTGAAACACAAGATTCTAATCAATTAAATGTTGATTTTTAAATGCACATTGTCTTTGTATGATTTTTTCACTTTTCTACAAAATATTATGGTAAAAATTAACATTGACAAAAGTTTGCCATTTTTTTGCACCTTTTAATTTGTTGCTGTGCAACAGACAGAGAGTCTTTTTGTCAAAGAGTAAAGATAGCTAACTTATAATAATTTGCACATCTCTACAAAATTTGTGTCTTATTGGGTCCAGGTTTAGAGACTATTAAGATGAGTTTGGAAACCAGCCTCAAGACTCTTGCATCTGATTGGTTGATTCTGAGCTCTGTTTTGAAATTGATCAATGACAAGGTACAGCTGTGAGACTGGTCCCTAAACTGAAATTTTAAAGACTGTTCTATGTGAGACAGATTATGAAATTGACAGTTTGTACCCAACCACCACTATTGCTGGAAATACTGCTAGATCTGAATGTTATAACATCAGCTCTGAATTTGACTTGAAACTAAATGAATCAAAACAAACAGCTGTAATGTATGTTACAAGTTACTTACATTGGTGACAAGTAGAGGTTTGTGTTGATGTCCAAACTATTTAGTCAAAGTTGTGATGCACTTAAAAATTCTTCAGTCTATCTTTAAACTTAATCTGTGGATTTACTGAAAGCTTGAAATAATTGTTCTGCATCATCATTTGTATCATATAAAACTAAGGTACAGCAATAAGTTGGGTTTGAAATAGATTGGTTGGGTTAAAATAACATAATACCCCCTTCACATCTACGATTTTTCTTACGATTCCTTACGATTTGCCAACTCGTAGGCAGTGGCATGCAATCATAAATAGCTCATCGGTAGTCGTAAATAGCTCAGCACTACTCGCAGACGATCGCAAGCAATCGTGAACGTTGAGGTAATATTTTTGACATGGCAAAAATTTCTTACGATCGTCCGCGATTTGAATCATCTGTGAATAGCTCGTAAAGAGCTCGTAACAAGTCGTAAGTATCGTAAACCACTCGTAAGCGCTCGTAAATGTGTCGTAAATACTTTGTTTTACGATTAAATACAATGTGTTTACGAGTTCTTACGATTCCTTTCACGATGCGGTACGAGGGGTTTACGATTTGTTACGGACACTTTACGAGTACGTACGTATGCTTTACAATTTGTGAGAGGTATAAAAGCTGCCAAATCGAACAGTTCCTTTCAGTTGCTGTCAATACGTCAAAGGTCCAGTGAGACCTCAGTCATATCTGCAACAATGCCACCTAAAAAGAAGGTAGTCAACAAGAAGAGGAGAGCACGCTCGCCTTCGTGCAAATTTAAATTGCAAAAACTTGATATTCGTAAATGCTCGTATCTAACACGCAACTACTCGTAACAACTCTTAAACAAATCGTAATGTATTCGTAAAGCCTTTGGTGAATCGTGATATTCCGTAATTCACTCGGAACAGCTCGTAAATAACTCGTAAATAGCTTGTAAAACGATCGTATTGATCTGTAATTACTTGGAACAAATCGGTAATTTTAGTCGTAAATGCATCGTAATAACTCGGAATAAATCGCAATTTGATCGTATACAGCTCTTAATTAGCTCGTAAATGTGAGGAATCGGTGAACTTTTACGATTTTGTGCAATCCGTCACAAATCGTAAGAAAAATCGTAGATGTGAAGGGGGTATTACTGTGATCCACTGATTAAATGTATTATATACATCTACAACTGGATGTTCTTGTTTTAATATAAGTTTAAATCCTGCTTAAAGTTTGTGTACCCATCATAAAATGTCATCATTTTCCATATTATTCCATGTGCAATTTTGGAATTCTCTGGTTGTTATGGAAGAACAATTTTTTGTTATGGCAAAAGGATGCAAAAGTAGCATTTGAGATTGTTATTGTGGATATACTACTTTAAAGGCTAGAGTATCTTTTAAAGAGACATTTGTGTTTTTAATTTTTCAGTTGTTGGATGCAGAAGCCGAGGCGGCCATGTTGGAGCAGAATTTACAGGACAAGGAGGAAAGCTACCAGAATGAGATAGAGAGGCTGCGAGAACACATGGAAATGCAGAGGGTTTGTACCTACTGTAAAATCAAAAGCCATAGTTCTGGCTGCAATTGATTTTTGTTATTGCTCCATTTATTGAAGGGGACACCAATGGCAAATAAGCATTTTACAAATTTAAATTTCATTTGGCTGTTGGTATAAAGAACTACACAAACCCCAAGAACAGATGGAGGAACATTTGGGTTTATGTTTAATATATCATTCAATGTTTTTCTGCTATATTCTGATACAGACTTTAAGTATGACAGCTTACATATATATAGAAGTGGACTTTGTTTTCTAGGAAAGACAAGAGGCAAGGGTACAAGTGATTGCGGCTGATTTGGATCAGGCAACACAAGTGGCAGACTTCTTGCAAAGAACACTGGACGAACGCGAGGCCCAACTTCACGGTGAAGTTCAGCAGTCTGACATGAATAACCAAATGATAAGTAAGTCCAAAGGATATTAAAGCAGGAAGACATTCATTTTTTTCTCTCTTATTTTGTAAAATTTAATTCTTCTCAAAATTTAGTAATTGTCACATTGTCTTGTGAGGAAAATATCTAGAGTGGTGGAACCTATGCTTGCAGTATTTTGTACATATATAATCTATTTAAGAAGCAAGAAAAACTTACCATTTCGATTTGCCTATGCAAAAACATAAAGTTATCCTTCTTTTATCGAAACATGTTGTTGATGTGCGTCATCACGTGACTTAGTCGTCTTGTGAGCTATCGACACGACATACGTGAAAAGGTGAAATTTCACCCTGAAGGGAACCTATGCTGGCGGTATGTTATATTTATTAAACTAAAGCCGAGAAAACAATTCAAAAGGCTAAAAATGAACAAACAAGCGAGTATAATATTTAGAACATTACACATTTGTTATGCAAAAAACAAAAGACATGAGCATGAAATTTCAATAGTATGTGCCTCTATGTGTATATTTCTCTTACAGAAATGGAATCCCTAAGAACAAAGATTAAAAAACGTAAATATTTGCATCGTACGTAAATATTCTTTCGGCAGTAATACTTTTTATCCCCCGCCGATGAAATCGGGAGGGGGGTATTGAAATGGCGTTGTCCGTCCGTCCGTCCGTCAGTCCGTCAGTCCGTCCGTCCGTCCGTCCGCAGCCATTTCTCAGTAACTACTTGGTAGAATTTCATGAAACTTGAAATAAACATGAACCAACATACTGCGATGATGCCCGTCAAGTTTTTTTTTTGATTGGTCAATTTCCCTCAGAGTTATTGCCCTTGATTTAAGAAAAAATGTCCGTCTGCAGCTATTTCTCAGTAACTAACAGGTAGAATTTCATCAAATTTGAAGTAGACATGAACCAAGATACTGTGCTGATGCCCGTCAAGTTTTTTTTTTGATAGGTCAGTTTCCGTCAGAGTTATTGCCCTTGATTTAATGAAAAATGTCCGTCTGCAGCCATTTCTCAGTAACTAGCAGGTAGAATTTCATCAAACTTGAAACAGACATGAACCAAGATACTGCGATGATGCCCTTCAAGGTTTTTTTCGATTGGTCAATTTTCCATATAGTTATTGCCCTTTAATTGTTTAAAAATCCACAGATCTGTACATAACAAACCAACCAATTGGAAGAATTTCATTAAACTTCTTTCATTCTTTTCCATGAACATTTATTATAAACATGTGATGTTGTGTACCTACACCTGGTCACCACCTTACCTTGGTCCCCCCCCCCCCCCACCCACCATTTTTTTTTTTTTTTTTTTTTTTTTTTTTTTTTTTTTTTTTTTTTTTCATTTTCATTTTCTATCAATATTTATAATCAACATGTAAACTGTTGTGTCCTCACCCCCCCCCCCCTCAGCCCCACCCAAACAAACCATTCATTTTCTTTTAATTTGATTTTGACTAATGAAATTATTTGCTTCTTGGTAACATTCTTAACTTTTTGCTGGATATATTTTTTTGCCGTTCCTCAACTCTGACCCTTTCGGCGGGGGATTCCAATTCATCGAATTTGCTTGTTTGTTTTATATTACTCTTTAAACTTCATTTTAAAGAATATTAATTCTGTTTTTATCAAACTAATTCAAAATTAGAAAGTTCCTTTCAAAGTGTTTGTAAAATACCACCATTTTGCGCTGTGTCAAATTTGACAGTTGGGGGAAAATTCATTAAAACCTTGGATTTTACACATTTATTTTTTTTTTTTATCAAAGTTTCTCTTAAATATATTTTATATCTGTATGTAATGCATGATTTCTAATATACTAACTTTGACTGGGTGATTTTGACGTATTTGTCTGAGATTTGTACGACGAAAACAGATTGCGTAAAATGTATCGGCTGCGGTATACGTCATGTAAGCCGCACGCGCGGCTATCAATACATTTGTTGTAAAGGCATATCATCACTGGTCGGTGATAAACATAGCATGATAAGAAATTTTAATCTGTGCTTCTGCAGAGAGCATATTTATCAAGATACCGCGGGCATAGGAATACCGCGAACATGGGTTCCACCACTCTAGATGTTTGTGAAAGGTCAGAGGTTTCTACCCTGGTGGCTGCCTGAAACGATGTTCAAAAGGGCACTTTGAGTCTTCCTCCACCAGTACAGCTGGAAATTGCCATTTGACCTAAATTGTGTTGGTGGAGTTTAAAATCCAACAAACAAACTTTGGCAATAAAGAAACTGATCAGGCAAAAATTGTTGCATATTTTTCAGAAAATGGATTTTGTGAGGAAAGAAAAAGCAACACATATTTAAAAATAAAAGAATGTATGTTTAGAAAAAAACAACGGAAATTTTTTTTTTCATTTGAAAATTCTTCATTTTAGCCACCCAAGAAGATGAGTTAGCTAAATTGTATGATATACTTGAAGCGCAAAGACAGGAGGTAGATAGATTGAATGGTATGCTTGATACTATTTCTGGACAGGGTGGATCTTTAGGTAAGTGATAAGGTTGGTGGTTTTGAACCACTTGTCTCAAAGCCTCTTGGCTCCAGCATCACCATGGTCCATATTCATTAATGGTTAAAGTTTGAAACTTAGACAAAGGCTTAAGAACATTAGATATTTGATTTGACATAATTGTGCTCTTAGAGCACTTATACTGATTAAAATTTGCTGAGATATTTGTAGTTACCAATTTCACATACATCCCAAGTTTTGTTGCAATCAATGCAAATATTTAAAAAAGTGAGGAAATGAAACAGTTGGCATTTTAAGTTAAAATTTAAAACCCAGGGACTTGGTTCTTTCTTGATAGGAAGCCAAAGGGCTATCTTATAGAATGTGGATGTTTTCTTAAAGTGAAATAATGTCTGGATGGTCATATTAATCTTGTGCAAACTTACACAAAAATTAAGTGAATTGTTCCAAATTCCTAATGCATAGGTTATGTAAGAAATGCTGAGGGACCAGCATGTGATCCCTATTGATCAAGTTCAAAGATCAAGGTAACAGTGACTTGAAAGAGTTAAAAAGTTTCTGGAAGATAATTTGAACACTTGGGCCTAGGATAATGAAACTTAATAGGGAGGTTGATCATGACCATAAGATAACTCCTGTTGATTTTGATTGATTAGTTAAACTGTTCCCGAAGGATAAAATAGAACACTTGGGCCTGGTATCACAAAATTTAGTAGGGAAGTTGATCATGGCCAGCAGATGACCCATATTGATTTTGAGGTCAGTAGGTCAAAGGTCAAGGTCGCAATAACTCGGAACATTTGAACTATTTCTGGATGATTACTTGAGAAGGCTTAGGGATAGGATCACAAAACTTTATAGGGAAGTTAATCATGGCCAGCAGATGACCCCTATCAATTTGAGATCAGCAGGTCAAAGAACAAGGCCACAGTGACCCTTAACAGGTAAACCGTTTCCAGAGAAAAACTTGAGAACACTTGTGCCTGGGATCACGAAACTAAATAGGGAAGTTGATCATGGCTAGCAGATGACCCTTAATGATTTTTGAGGTCAGTAGGCCAAAGGTCAAGGTCACATTGACCCAGAACAGTAAAACTTCTTTTGCCAGATAACTAGAGAATGCTTTGGTCTAAGATCACATTTGATACGGAGGTCACTTATGACTGGTAAATAACCCATAATTATTGATTTGAGGTCAGTTCGTCAAACTTCCGGTGCACATTGACCAAATAATTTCTTTTTTTCCTATGCAGTTACTGAATGCATCAAAGGGGGCATTTCATATTCTACAAGCTCTTGTAAAATTAGAACCTCAGTTTTGCATTATTATTTTCAATTTTGTCCTCTTTGTATTACTAGGAACTTCTGGGGCGGATGAGGAGCTTTGGCGTTTGAGACAGGAAGTTAACAACTTGAAGGAAACTTTAGCGATGCAGTCAGCATACGTACAGACCATGCCTCCACCACAAACGTCAGCTGGGGTTCAGGCCAGCACTGGAACTGGGACACAGTATTACCTCACAGTAAGTACAATAGTTAAAGAAGATCAAGGTCTAAAGACATTAAGGTTGTGGATCTGTAATTTTACTCTGCGATTTCCATGTTATTATGTCTCCATGTTCAAATTTTTCAGTCATAAATGTAGCCCAAAGCACACAATGTCATATTTTTTTTATAAAAATGGAAGAAAGCTGAAAAATACAGAATTTACTGATTGTCATTATTGATCTGCAACTCTTAACCCATACCATGCTAAATTTCTGTAATGAACTTGTCCATCTTCCAATTTGGACAATACCATAAACTGTTAAAACGTGTGTTTATCAAAAAGATACTGGCTGAGTAGCTGACATTCATCTTGAGACCAGTCCAAAACCTCATAATCTCATTGGTATGGCTTGAGAATTGACCAATGGCAAGGTCTTGTTCCTTTGATGTCAGGCCCTAATTTGCTCATATTCTGAGGTTGCTAATTGTCAGAAATCAAAATTTTGGAATTTCACTGCATCTTAACCCTTATCATGCGAGACATGATTAATTCTACCTTTACAACTATTGTAGATCATGATCAGCCCACACATTAGTGCAGTCTGATCAAGATCTGCACTGTTCACCATTCAGTCAGTATCATTTTGGTAAGCTACCTTTTTAACAAGTAATGGTATTGTCCAAATTGAAAGATGGACAAGTTCATGATGGAAATTTAGCAGAGTAAGAGTAAGAATTAATAGATAAAACATTTCACTATCATCAATTAAGTTGTCAGTAGTCTTCCTTAGGTTAGTTAAAAAGTATTGCTCTTGATGAATACTTAAGGCATCCCTTAACATGAAAACATATGAACTAGCAAGATTTATTTTTATGCCCCCAGCATCTATTGATGCTGGAGGCATTAAGCGATTGTCCTGTCCATGCGTCCATTAGAATGTTGTGTTGCAACTAGCTCCAAAAGTATTTGACGTAGTCACAAAACTTTACAGGAATGTTGGTCAGCATGTTATGACAGGAGTTATGACCCCTGACTTACTAAAAAACTGGTCATTTTAGTGTTGTGTTGTGCCTAGCTCCAAAAGCATTTTACATAGAGTCACAAAACTTTACAGGAATGTTGGTCAGCATGTGTAGTTGTGCACCTGGGGTTTCACGTCCAGATTCATTCAGTTGTGTAGGAGTTGTGGCCCCTGACTTATTGAAAAATTGGTCATTTTAATGTTGTGTCGCGCCTAGCTTCAAAAGTATTTGACCTAGAGTCAACAAAGTTGGTCAGCATGTGCAGTTGTGCACCTGGGGTTTTGTATCTTGATTCATTCAGTTATGTAGGAGTTATTGCCCCTGACATATTTTGTTTTTAGCTCACCTGTCACATAGTGACAAGGTGAGCTTTTGTGATCAAGGACAAGAAGATTTTTAAAGTTTTTCCTTTTGGTTGCCCTGGCAACCAGAGTTCTGCAAGGAATTCAATTCTTTGAACAATTTTGAAAGGGGGCTACCCAAGTATCATTCCTGTGAAGTTTGGTGTAATTCTTCCCAGTGGTTTTCAAGAAGAAGATTTTTTTAGAAAATGCTGACGGACTGACGACAGATGACGGACACTGAGCAGTCACAACAGCTCACCATGAGCCTTTGGCTCAGGTGAGCTAAAAAAAAAGTTTGTGAAACATGTATGTTAAAATGTACTTGACATAGAATCATAAAAAATTAGACCTGTGAAGTGTTCTCTTTAGGATTTTACTCAGCTAGGTCAGAGTTATGGCTAACTAAGTGAAAAATAAACATAAGGTTCTTAAAAGTTCGTGTTGCAAACATCTTAAAAATTATTTAACCTGAGTCATAAAACCATGTTACAGTGGCAGGAGTGGGGGTACCTGTGCCCTATGGACACACATCTGGTTAATGTGGATATATGTGTACATATAGGGTATAATTTTACCCTACCTGTTCTACCATGTAAATATATAATGATCTATAATCAGTAAATTGTGAAGGTTGTTATTGCATTGGGTAGAAAATATAAAACTGTATTAAACATGTTAAATAGTTTCTTTTATTTTATAAATAATACATGGTCTACAAATACTAATAGACTGTGGTACTTCCCTTGTCTTATAGACAAGTTCATTTATTTACAGCTGAAACTCCAACACGGTGTTACTTCCCCTTATCCATACAGTATACATTACCACCCCATATAATTGGACTGAATTTCAGTAGAGTTATTTTTTTTCATTATTTGAATTTTGTTGTACAAAGTTTTTATCTTAGTAATTAAATATTATATATTTTGCTTGTAAAACATGGGGAAAAAAACGAAAACATAATGCAGTAATATTAAAATTACTTCTTTTTCTGGTGTTGTGATGCACACATGCTAAAATGTAAACAATGAAATTACTTGAGGGTATTTTGAGTACAGTAAGAGAATTTGACTATTGGCATACAGTAAATATCTATACATTAAAACCTTTCATTATGTTCTAAAAGCTTAGGGCTATATAAAGAATAACAGGCTACTATCTTTTGATATCAATGTTATCAGGTCGAGGCTGATATGGAAGGGGTGAGGGAACCGAAACCCTTCCGCCCATATCAGCCAAGACCTGATAACATTGTAATCAAAAGACAGTAGCCTGTTATTCTATTTATCATGAAACTCATACAAACTGCCTAGAAAAGTATACGCCTTCATCTCTTATTTCGTAAAAAAATTTCTTCTGAACTTAGTGAAGCAAAAAATTTAATTTATATTTTACGATTTTGAAAATTCATCCTCCCCAGAAACATCTGAACAAAACAATACGGCAGCCATATTGAATTCAACTCTGACAATGTTTTTGACTTTCTGATATTCTTGTAAAAGGAAACAAAAAAAACCAAATAAACTCTTACCTGCGTAAAAAATCAAAAATCTTCCTCATGAATAAACCAGAACATGCTTTATTTCCATATTATGAAACATTTGACTCAGACAACTACATGTCCAAAGGGCTGAAAATTTCACTTCCAGTTCGAGACTCAGGTCAGAGATACTTTAAAGTTTTTAAAATAACTAAATTTAAACTGATCTAAGAATAATAATTAACACAAATACTTTTGCTAATACTTAAAAATTAGGATCTATTTATTAGAGACTTCTTTCGACTACACCACGGAAGCACATTTTTGACCAAATTACTGCAATATAACCTTTACACTCAGGATGCCATGTTTTTTGGTCCAATCTTAATGAAAATTGGTCAGATTATTTGTCTCCATGAAATCACTAGGTAAAACATGTTTTTCTACACTGTTATGGTGTGTTACACAGGTAAGCGACGAAGGGCCATCTTGGCCCTCTTGTTCACTTTTTGTTTACCAAAGTGGTATCAAGCAGTATTTAATAGTATCAAGGTGAATTAATAGCCTTTATTTTATGCTGAATTGTTGGGAACAAATATTACAAAATATTACATTAATTTAAAAACTTGACAATTTACTGATAATAAATGAAGAGACTTTCATCTATGAGTCATGAAAGGGTTATAGAGAAAAATATATATTTTAAGTAAATAAAGAAACAGTGACAAAAGTCCAAACGGAAAAAAAAATCACTTTCTAACAACAGAGTCATTGTTTACTCACAGTAGTCTGAAATTCTATTAATACAACCCCAAAAGTCTATCTTTAAAAAAAAAAAATACCCCCTATATATACATATATAAAATTTTATTTATTTAATTTATTTTGTTGGATTTAACGTCGCACCGACACATGATAGGTCATATGGCGACTTTCCAGCTTTAATGGTGGAGGAAGACCCCAAGTGCCCCTCCGTGCATTATTTCATCACAAGCGGGCACCTGGGTAGAACCACCGACCTTCCGTAAGCCAGCTGGATGGCTTCCTCACATGAAGAATTCAACGCCTCGAGTGAGGCTCAAACCCACATCGATGAGGGGCAAGTGATTTGAAGTCAGCGACCTTAACCACTCAGCCACGGAGGCCCCCATATATAAAATAAACACCAGGAATGAAACATCAAAAACTTACCATACTTGGCAGTCTTAAACTCTGATACACATTACGAGAATAATCAGACATTTTCTGAGGTTTTCAGTGTTTTCATCTGCCGCTGAAGCCATTCACTGATGTCACAACAATAACAACAATTACAGTGTAGTAAAAAATATAAAATCTCTTCAAAATTTGTACATGGAGTACATTAGTGTTAGAATATTTATCTGTTTATATCAGTCAATAATATCCACTAGCTATATTCCTTTTGCAATTAAAAAATGATTGACAAAATTTGACTGGGAAAACCTGTAAGGGGACATTACTCTTGGGAGAATCAATTTTTTGATACAGCAGAAAATCTAAATTTTAAAAGTAAAATTTAAATTAAATACTTTTTTTCCCATGACTTTTGAGATAAGTAGAACAATGAAGTAACGTCTGTAATTTGAAGGTAAGACAGTGACAAGGAAGCTGTAATTGTTGTTACTGTTGTGATGACTAATCCTGGCTGACATATTCCAGAGTGACTGTGGAAAAACTGCGGACAAATGCAAGTACGTACTTTCCATGGAATTGTATGGAAAAGTCACCTGTTATATAACATGTCTGGAGTGATTGCAAATATTTTCCATGGACATCTCTGGAAATTACTCTGGACATCTTTGAAAATGTTCATGGAATGTTCACGGACATTCCAGAAGAAAAAATTCTGGCCATTTAACTCTGGAAAATAACTTTGTCGTTTTCTAAGAGATTTTAAACACATCAGAAAACAGTTAGCATCAGACTGGAAATACCAGAAAATTGTCCATGGAAAGTACTCTGGAAATACCTGGATATTTTTCTGCAGTTTTCGCAGTATTCCATATCCAGCTCTGGAAAGTTTGTCAATACTCCAGAGTCCGGACTTCCATGGAATTTCTGTGGTTTTCCATAGAAGTCCAAACCTCTGGAATTTTCTCACCCAGGAGAAGTCGTCAGCAAATGGCTTTGGCGGCAGATGAAAATCTCTGAAAACCTCAGAAAATGTCTGATTATTCTTGCACACAACTTATATTGGCATAATGGACAGGATAGAGACTAGGGATGGGACGATTTCAAAATTATGAAACCGGTTAATCATTTGTATGAAATCGAATCGAACTGGTTAATTGGCCACCATATTGAAAATGCTGTTTTCTTTCCTGAAGACAGTATCAAGGTACTTCATCAGGAACTTAGGAACTTTAACATTTGCATGCAATGTGTTGATTAATAAGTTGATGTATTTTATATAAAATAATAATATTATCACGACAGGCAAATCAGAGACTATTGATGATGTTGATATTTTTTTAGCAGAAATATACTGCGAGTCTGCATGCTGATCAAAGAATTGTATACATGCATTAATATAAATTTTATTGGGATAGTAGGATGTTTAATGTTCGTGAGCGATTAGCGGTTTTGCAAAATTGAAATCGGTTTCACCTAGTAATTGAATTGGATCCGATTAATTGAGTAATCGTCCCAGCCCTAATAGAGACTACATTTTGAAATCAACTTTAATCAAACTTGCACACAACTTGTATTGGCATTATATCTTTGTTCCTTCCGAAAACTGGCTATATCCTATCATGGGTTGCAGAGTTATGGCTCTTTAAAGGTCCAAAATTTGCTATTTTGGCATTTGCAGCCATATAGAGATCGTTTACAGTTTGATTTGACACAAACTGCAAAATATCTTCATATTGCCTTGATAAAATCTAGGTTGAGTTTGATTTTTGGTCATCTTGGGTTAAAAAGTAGGTCACTAGGTCAAATCAAAGAGAAACCTTATGTATGCGATAGAGGCTGTATTTTTCAATTGATCTTCATGAAATTTGGTCAGAATGATTGCCTTGATAAAATCTAGGTTGAGTTTGGTTGTTGTTCATCTTGGGTCAAAAAGTAGGTCATTAGGTCAAATCAAAGGAAAACCTTGTGTATGCGATAGGTTTTTTTTCAATTGATCTTCCTGAAAATAAGTCAGAATGATTGCCTTGATGAAATCTAGATACAATTTGAATATGGGTTACCTGTAGTCAAAAGGTAGGTCAATAGCTTAAATTAAAGAAAAACCTTGTGTATGCGATAGAGGCTGTATTTTTCAACTGATCTTCATGAAATTTTGTCAGAATGATAGCCTTGATAAAATCTAGGTCAAGTTCGAATATGGGTCATCTGGGTTCAAAAACTAGGTCACTAGGTCAAATCAAAGAAGACCTAGTGTATGCGATAGAGGCTGTATTTTTCAATTGATCTTCATGAAATTTGGTCAGAATGATAGCCTTAAAGAAATCTAGGTCAAGTTTGAATATGGGTCATCTATGGTCAAAAACTAGGTCACTAGGTCAAATCAAAGAAAATACTTGTTTATACTCAAGGTTTTTGCTCCAATTTTAATGATAATTAGTCAGAACATTTTTTTCCATGAAATCACTAGGTCAAACATGTTTTCACTGTTATGGTGTATTATGGTGTGTTTCTCAGGTGAGCGACCTAGGGCCATCTTGGCCCTCTTGTTTGTTAAGTTTTTGTATGTAAGCTGGTATCTCAGTACCCACCAATGGGAATGGATTGAAACATCACACACTTGTTCACTGTCATGATCTGACGTGCAGTGCACAAGTAACATAACCCTACTTTGCATTTTTACAAAATTTTGCCCCTTTTTTGACTTAGCAGTTTTTGGTTAAGTTTCTGTGTGTAAGCTGGTATCTTAGTACCTACTAATGGGAATGGATTGAAACTTCTCACAGTTGTCCATTGTCATGAATTGATATGCTTTTTACAGTTTACATAACCCTGTTTTGCATTTTTAGCTCACCTGAGCACGAAGTGCTCAAAGGTGAGCTTTTGTGATCGCCCTGTGTCCATCGTCAGTCGTCCATCGTCAGTCATCAACAATTTGACTGTTAACACTCTAGAGGTCACAATTTTGGCTCAAACTTAATGAAAATTGGTCAGGATGTTACCCTCAATAAAATCTTGGACGAGTACGATATTGGGTCATCTGGGGTCAAAAACTAGGTCACCAGGTCATATCAAAGGAAAAGCTTGTTGACACTAGAGGTCACAATTTTGGCCCAATCTTAATGAAACTTGGTCAGAATGTTACCCTCAATAGAAACCTTGGACGAGTTCGATATTGGGTCATCTGGGTTTAAAAACTAGATCACCAGGTCAAATCAAAGGAAGAGCTTGTTAACATTCTAGAGGTCACAATTTGGGCCCAACTTTAATGAAACTTGGTCAGAAGGTTACGCTTAATAAAATCTTGAACAAGTTCGATATTGGGTCAACCGGGGTCAAAAACTAGGTCAGCAGGTCAAATCAAAGGAAAAGCTTGTTAACACTCTAGATGTCACAATTTTGACCTAATTTTAATGAAACTTGGTCAGAATGTTATTCCTAATGGTCTCAAGGGTCTGGGTCAGGTAGGATAAAAAACTAAGTCACCAGGTCAGATCAAAGGAAAAGCTAGTTACCACTGTAGAGGCCACATTTATGACCATATCTTAATGAAACTTGGTCAGAATGTTTGTACTTATCTGGGTCAGGTGGGATCAAAAACTAGGTCACCAGGTCAAATCAAAGGAAAAGTTTGTTAAAACTCTAGAGGCCACATTTATGACTGTATTTTCATAAAACTTATTCAGAATGTTAATCTTGATGATCTTTAGCTTATATTCGAATATGGGTCATGTGGGGTCAAAAACTTGGTCACTGGGTCAAATCAAAGGACCGTTTTCTTCGTCTAGCATCAATACCCCTAACTAGAATGACTTGATACTAATGCAGATGTAACCTCTGACCATTCCTCATCTTCAGACATCACCTTACCTCAGTTTGACCCTGAACTTGACCTCGTTTTGGACTTGGGTTGCTTTGTATCAACAAGGATGCCACCAGGGGCATCAAGTGTTTATTGAATGCAGCTTCATGCTCAAGATGTAATTTCTGAATTTCAATAAAGCTACAACGTAAGAACCACTCGCCTGATCGGTCGAGTATACATCGAGGTCCACTCGTCCTATCCAGACTTTAACTCGCCAATGTGAGCGGGCGAGTGCAATTTTACACCCCTGCAAGGCTGATGAATAGTCGAGCATAGCTGTATTCTGACAGCTCTTGTTTAAATATAGAATTTTGGGGTCTTATTGATAGAATTTCAGACTCCTGTGGTTTACTTAAATAATTGTTGTAAGTGATCAAGTCTTTTGCATTCCTATTTAACCAAAAAAAAATCATTTAAAATTAGCCTTTGATGCCTGGTATATCAAATAAAACAACTGACCAGTCAGATGAAAAGTCTGGGTCTTCTCAATCTAAAACCACAGTCTGAATATTTCATACTTTCAAGACCTGGAGCATCAGCCTGTCTCTTATCTGACACTATGATCTGAATCATCAAAAATAATTTCATTAAGCTGTCGTAACTTTGATCAGCTTCACCTGAAGTATCAAGATATCTGAACATTTCTTTGATATTTTTTTTTCTAAAGCATCTAGATAATGTTTTGATATGTAGACTTCTTTCTGATCCTCTTATAATCATAAGAGCCGTGCCATGAGAAAACCAACATAGTGGGTTTGCGACCAGCATGGATCCAGACCAGCCTGCGCATCCGTGCAGTCTGGTCAGGA
The DNA here is from genome assembly GCF_021730395.1 of Mercenaria mercenaria. Classification (NCBI taxonomy): domain Eukaryota; kingdom Metazoa; phylum Mollusca; class Bivalvia; order Venerida; family Veneridae; genus Mercenaria; species Mercenaria mercenaria. The sequence goes on from NC_069375.1 coordinate 68,578,919, forward strand.
TCCATGCTGTTCGCTAACAGTTTCTCCAATTCCAGTAGGCTTTAAAAGCGAACAGCATGGATCCTGACCAGACTGCGCGGATGCACAGGCTGGTCTGGATCCATGCTGGTCGCAAACCCACTATGTTGGTTTTCTCATGGCACGGCTCAATTAACTTTTTTCTGAAGTCTGGATGGATTTAAGTCTTTCTAAAAGGCATTTGAGATTAGGTTATGATGTAAATATATACTTGATAGAAAACAAGATGGAGTCATATTTCTCATTGTCTTTTCCTAAAGAAACTTTCATAACTTGGATCAGCTCCACTTAAAGTGTTGAGATATCTGAACCACTCCACATTACTTGGATCATCTTTTTCTAAAGCATCTAGATAATGTTTCGATACAGACTTCATTTTGATCCTCTTGTAATCATAACTGTCTTCTGAAGTCTGGATGGATTTAAGTCTTTCTAAAAGGTATTTGGTATTTTGTAATAATGCAAATGGATTAGTTGATAACAGTATAAATATTGAAATAAATCTAGGAAATTCAGAAGTATTACTGTATTTACACATTTCCTCTAGTATCTGTATGACACAATCTCCTATTGTTTCTTCATGAGGGTTTCTACATTCATCATGATGATGGAACATCATGGTTTTTAGCTCGACTATTCATAGAATAGTGAGCTATTGCACTCGCCCATGCGTCGGCGTCGGCGTCTGCGTCCGCGTCCGCGTCCCGATTTTGGTTAAGGTTTTGTATGTAAGCTGGTATCTCAGTAACCACTTGTGGGAATGGATTGAAACTTCACACACTTATTCACTGTGACAAACTGACTTACATGGCACAGGTTCCATAACTCTATTTTGCTTTTTTACAAAATTATGCCCCTTTTTCGACTAAGAAATTTTTGGTTAAGGTTTTGTATGTAAGCTAGTATCTCAGTAACCACTTGTGGGAATGGATTGAAACTTCACACACTTATTCACTGTGATGAACTGATCTACATTGCACAGGTTCAATAACTCTATTTTGCTTTTTTACAAAATTATGCCCCTTTTTCGACTTAGAAATTTTTGGTTAAGGTTTTGTATGTAAGCTGGTATCTCAGTACTTACTAATGGGAATGGATTGAAACTTCACATACTTGTTCACTATCATGATCTGACATGCACTAAGCAAGTCCCATAACTCTGCTCTCTTTTTTTTCAAAATTATGTCCCTTTTTCGACTTAGCAGTTTTTGGTTAAATTTTTGTATGTAATCTGATATCTCAGTATCCACTAATTAGAATGGATTGAAACTTCACACACTTGTTCACTGTCATGATCTAACATGCACTGTGAAGGTCCCATAACTCTACTTGGCATTTTTACAAAATTATGCCCCTTTGACTTAGCAGTTTTTGTATGTAAGCTGGTATCTCAGTATCCACAAATTGGAAAGGATTGAAACTTCACACACTTGTTCACTGTCATGATATGACATGCAGTACAGAGGTTCAATACCTCTACTTTGCATTTTACAAAATTATGCCCCTTTTTCAACTTTTGTATTCATTCAATTGACAAGGCTGTTGAATAATCGAGCGTTGCTGTCCTCCGACAGCTCTTGTTATCAGGTATGATGAGTAACCTTTCTTATATGAATGTCCTTCTGTCTGAAAGTACAGCTCCAATATCTCACCATCACCATGTCCATGTATGAGAAACTTCAGTATTCTGTATACTTTCACATGTTTCTTAGATAAAATGTTTCTCATAAAATGTACCTCAATCTCAGTAACTGAAGGTATGGTATCTACAAGTAAAATGTTCTTAGATGACACAACCTCTGTACAGAGTGACTTGAACTTTGGGTTGAAATCCTCACCGGAATACCATAAAAGCCAACCTCTTTGAGCACCTTTAAAAACTTTCTGTCCAGGAGAAAGATCAACATGAATATATTTTTCTTCACCTGATCTATTCTTGTAAATAAATCGTAACATAGATGCTGGACCATGTTTCCGCACATACTTATCGAAGTGAATTGATCTTGTTACATTCAGTATTCCATTAGAACGAACATACTTTAAGGACTCTTTATGATCTGTTGTTACAGTATTTATACGTTCAGGTACAGTGAATAGTGCATCACCTGTAAGTGGAAACTGAAAATACCAATTTTTTACACATAAAAGAAGAAAAATGAAATCAAATTCATCTGGAAAATTGTTTTTTGTTTCTTCATAGAAGCTTCCCACCTTGATAATGCTACTTTCTGCAGCTTTTACTTGTTTATTCTTTAGGGGGAAATAAACTTCTATTAAATTTTCTTTCAGTCTCTTGAGGTATTCTTCTCCAGATTCAGTTATAGAGAAATTTTGTAGTACCAGATTAACTATCTTCTGTACAAGTGTTTCTATTCCTGTCTTTATAAACTCAACTTCCTCTTTTTCTCCATTGAACACACATTCCTTTCTATATACATCGTCCAGGTATATTTCAAGATTATTTATTTTGTTTTCTTTTGGACTTTTAGCAAGAGATAATTCAGCATTGTTTGTTGTTTCCACTGCCTTCCTTTTTCTAGCAGATAACTTTAGTTTATTTATTTCAATATCAGCTTTCTGCCTTTCAGCCATTGCACATCAGTTAAATTTGCTCCAGATCTATTTATTATTCCGTCAAACTGTAATTCTATGCTTTGTCTTTTAAAGACAGTTATCTCTCTTTTACAACATACTTTTTCCAATCTTAATCTCTTGGTATGAATTTTATGAACAGTATATAACCCCATTCTAGTTTGTCTTTTTCTTGGTTTTATCCTCTATCTCATTGTTGGACATTTCTCAAGACTATTTTTAATCTGGAATGAAAGATTTTTTTAAATAAATCAAAATCATCGATTATACTATTAAATTGAACATAGCTGTAATTTTGTCATTTTAAGGCACCAATCTTCTTAACTATTTCCTTAAAAAATCCAGAGAACCATAATAGCTGGTTATTTCTACCGGTGGGATAATTCTGCGTTTCTGCGGTCTCTCGGTATTATCGCAACAATATTTCCAGCAGAATGTTTACCAAGGAAAAATTTAAAATGCAAAAAATCTGCATTTTTTCACCAACTTGTTTCACACGAGGTAAACCAAAGTTCACAATGAGATCTAATTATTGGACATTACTGCCGTCATCCATCAATTACCGATAATGGTATAACTGAGTAAGATGGTCAAACAAAGTCCTAACTTTTAATCCCACAGAATTATTTTTCATGTTATAGCAGTTTGCTAACAAAAAAATTTTCAATTCACATGTAATTATATCTTCTTCAAAGCAGAGTTTCTTTACGACTGTTACCAGTAATTTAGTCTCTTAGTTTTTTTTACAAACCTGTAATTCTCACAGCGAGGCATTATACTTGTAAGGCATTACCTGCTCATTTGCATTGAAAACACAGAAATCTCTATTTCTTTCATGTAAAAACGCAGGAATAAAACACACAGAAATTTATTACACAATTTCTTGGATCAAAAGGCAGAAGTTTTTGACTGCAGAAATAACCTGCGTATTGTGATGCGGTATACCATAATTATTCACCCTTTGTAAAATTATGACAGTCTGTTAAGACATGTACATATTGTATATGAAATCATTATTTATCAAATTTGGCCTCCACATCAATCAGACAAATTGTACAATAACTTGAAAACTTGCAGAAAACTGGGGGCTGTTCAGTAAATGACGCAAAAGTTAAATACAACAGCTAAACTTTTTTCCTTGTATAACATCGTTTCTGTATGATGATTGACACATTTATGTTTAAATATCCTTTTTAATGCCACTGAAGTACAAAAAAAATTCTCTTTGCACAAATGAAAATTCCAGCACATTAAGCTGTTTATTTACATAACTGGGATATTTATGTTATAAAATAGAATAAATTACCACTGCCTAAATCAGAATATCCTCCTGGTGAAACTGAAAAGACTCCACCTGTTTCAAGGCAGTTAATCAATATTCAATTGATGTTTTCATTTAGTATTAAATCCTGGCCATTTGTATGGTGCTTCTCTTGGGTCACCTTGTCCAATTTTTTTCACTCTTGCAAAGATCACTTTTAAAACAACCCCATATGCCATGTACAACTCATTGAAATAATAGATCAGTTTTCACATTTAGCATTTCCTGTTTCATTAATTACCCCAATCGGAAATATGTACCAGAATGCTTATAAGAGATAATAAAACTATATATACAGTTCAGTATCAGTTACAATTAGGTTACCACTGTTCCTGTATTTATAGAAGTATATAAAAAAAGTATGTTAAATTCAGCTTTTATTTGTGACATAATACACATAAAAATCGTAGATGAAAGGGCTTATGTAACAATACATTGATCTGCAGTGTTTTGTTTAGCTGGAGTAGGTTTTCGCCAAAATCAATGAGAGCCAAATGAGTCAATACTGGGCTTAGTGCCAAAACCTTGAGACTTTTGATGGATTTTTGAGGATAACTTTGTTTCTGAAACCACACATTCATAAAATTTTGAATGTATATTTTTTTTTATAGGTTCTTTTATAAATATTTATGCAAAACAACAAACTGCATATTGCTGATTTCATGGTATAAAAAAACTTCAGAAGTGAGCCAGTAAAAGCTATCAAAATTGACCTTTAGAGTGACACTATTTGTTATGAAATGTAAAGAGTCATTGTGCCCAAAAATAACAATTAGATACTACCACTTTGTGTGATGCAAAACAGTCAAATTCAGTCCTGTAACTCAATACAAACATCTATCTCCATTTGATTTAAGTTTTCTTACTTGTTAATCTTGTGATCATGTGGACTAGTTTCTAATTTAATATATAACTGCCAAATATAACAATGATATAATACGCAATAAAATCTATCTAAGCGAAAATAAATGTTTTCAGCTACCCTTACCTAATTAGATTCTGGGATCAAAAGGGAAACAACTAGAAGAAAAATGGGCCAATTTTATCAAATGAGATACTTCCCTTGTCTGCAAAATTTACTCGATATAGAACAGAAATCAATCTTAAATAAATACCGCTGGTAGGACAGAATTCTAAAACATGTTTTTATGCCCCCACTTTGTGGGGGGGCATATAGATTTGCTCTTGTCTGTCCATCCTTCCGTCCGTCTGTCCGTCCGTCCGTCCTTCCGAAAATGTTGTGTCGCGCGTAGCTCTGAAAGTATTTGACGTAGAGTCACAAAACTTTACAAGAATGTTGGTCAGCATGTGTAGTTGTGCACCTGGGGTTTCGCGTCCGGATCCATTCAGTCATGTAGAAGTTATGGCCCCTGACTTTGTAAAAATTGGTCATTTTAATGTTGTGTCGTGCCTAGCTCCAAAAGTATATGACCTAGAGTCACAAAACTTTACAGGCATGTTGGTCAGCATGTGCAGTTGTGCACCTGGGGTTTCGCGTCTGGATTCATCCAGACATATAGGAGTTATGGCCCCTGACTTAGTAAAAAATTGGTCATTTTAATGTTGTGTCAGGCATAGCTCCAAAAGTATTTGACCTAGAATCACCAAAGTTTACAGGAATGTTGGTCAGCATGTGTAGTTGTGCACCTGGGGTTTTGCGTCCGGATTCATTCAGTCATGTAGAAGTTATGGCCCCTGACTTTGTAAAAATTGGTCATTTTAATGTTGTGTCGTGCCTAGCTCCAAAAGTATATGACCTAGAGTCACAAAACTTTACAGGCATGTTGGTCAGCATGTGTAGTTGTGCACCTGGGGTTTCGCGTCCGGATTCATCCAGTCATGTAGGAGTTATGGCCCCTGACTTCGTAAAAAATTGGTCATTTTAATGTTGTGTCGTGCATAGCCCCAAAAGTATTTGACCTAGAATCACCAAAGTTTACAGGAATGTTGTTCAGCATGTGTAGTTGTGCACCTGGGGTTTCGCATCCGGATTCATTCAGTATTGTAGGAGTTCTGGCCCCTGACTAATGTCATGTAGTGGGGGCATCTGTGTCCCATGGACACATTTCTAGTTTACTCCCATTTTTATCAACTTAGAAAAAAGTCATCTGTAATAGGCAGAATATATTTCTTATTAAAATCAGCACCTAAAGTAACTGGCCAGTGCTGGATGACGTCATCTCCAGCGACACACAATGTTTACTTTCAGCAGTCTGGATATTTGAAGGTAATTTTCTCTGGAAATACTTACATTTATACACTGTTCTGGCCACCTAGGCATTCGTTTGACTTGATCCTTATCATTCTTGTAAAAAATCATGATCATTATAAGCGCTTTTCAATGATGAGCGAATTGTTAGGCACTGTCCTTATTTAGGTATTTCACCAGTACATATGAATATGTCAGAATATCATTTGCCTCATGACATCATTGAGGCAAGGTGAGGCAGAAATCCTAGCAGTCATATTGATAGCCTTGGCACCCCCTCCCATACCTCAAATCTTAGAAGATATAAAAAAGCACCAGAGGCCACCATTTCATACAGGTCTGTATTTTCAAAAATTTGTAGGGGGCCCCCTGACCCACTGAAACACGCCGGAGTTGTTGATTGCTACAAGACTTACTAGTATTGCAAAGGTAAATGCACTTTAGTGTATATCCTAGTAAAATAATAAAGAATATAACGAAAAAGAAATGGGCCTAAAGGCTTAAGTCATGATTGACCACTGGTCAGAAGTCTGAAATATATATACACACTGGCTGCCCCTCTGATCAGTGGACACCTGGCTTAAGACACCAAGTTGCCTGTATCCCCTGGCTGGCTGCTTAAGACAGGTTAGAGTGTATTACAGACATTGCATAAGTAGTTAAACTCTTCACAATGGTCAAGTTTACACTTTTGTTTACAAATTTGTATAAGTTTGTTCAGGTTTTTTTTTACTCCACAACTATAACTGAACTGTGTAAAAAGTGGAGAAAAAAAGTTTTGTCACAAAAGCAGGAGACATTATTTTGATATTAATGATATCTGAAGTAAGAAAGATTAGTTCTTTCAAAAGAAAAAAAATATATATCTATACATTTTGCACCTGCCAAATCATATATTTCATCTATGCCTAGCAGCAGTCAATTAGTAATGGGTTATTGTTTTTGTTGTTTTTGAAAATTTGTTCTGTTTGGATGTTTTCTTTGGATTGGGAATGTTTTGCTTGAAACTGGGAAAATGGAGCCTTATTTACACATTTGAACAGGCCCATATTCAGCCTCATGGAAAAGATTAAAACAAACCCTGTGGGATCTTCATCTGCCTGTGATTGTGCAGGCATGACCTTCAACCCCCCCCCCCCCCACACACACCCCCCTCAGAAAAACAAAACAAAAAAAAACAGTCATGAATTTCACCTGTATGCTCTGTAATTACTAATTAATGTTAACAACAGACAACTGGTACTTAAATAGCAAAGCACTTAACCCTTAGCCTGCTAAATTTCTAAAATGGACTGGTCCATCATTCAATTTGGGCAGTACCACTTATTATTCAAAGAGGTGTTTACTGAAAATTTACTGACTGAATAGCGAACAGTGCAGACCATGATCAGCCTGCACTTGGTCTGCACTGGTCGCAAAGGCAGAAGCACTTGCCGCCAGCAGGCTAAAGGTTAATTTTACTTGTTACAAATCAAGTGTTCCTGACCAGGTCAGGGACTTAATGGCATTTTTATCACCAGCATGTTTTATCTGAGCCTCTCTTCTCATTCCTGAGGTTCTTTTCTCTCATGCACTCTTCCCTTTCAGTATCTAGATTTTTAACCCTTTCAGCAGCTATATTATTCAGTCCAGTTTTGACTTGGAACTGTTTCAACCTAAGTATCCAAGGCACAATATTTCACCAACAGTTTAACTCAGAAATTTAAACTTTGACTTTTTATTTCTTTTTGATTTTTTTCAAATATAATGAGTTCAGTGTTCCTGTAACTAGAAAATGTCTAGTAATATTCAACATAAATACATAATGGTAATTGGACTTTCTACAGACTTAAACCATTGATGAATATGGGTTTATGTGTTAAATAACAAGTCTATTGCATCTTCAGGTAGATGTTGTTCTGATAAAGAATTCATTCTTACACTTTCATAATTATAACTGCCTTCCAAAGTTTGCATCAATTTTAACGTCTGTGCTAGAGATTTGAGATGAGGTAGCAAGAAAAACTTCTTATACAAAGGTCTGTCAGAAAATGTGGGAAATTCATTTTCAGCTTCATTCATTTGCTCCAGTACTTGTAATATACAAGGTCCTGCATCTGTTGTGTCTGGGTTTTTGCATTTGTCATGATGATAAATCATCATGGTTTTTATCTGGTAAGATGTATATGCCTTTTCACTATGCCTTTTGAATAAGTACTCACCCAACAGTTCTCCATCACCATGTCCGTTTATAAGAAACTTTAAGATCCTGTACACTTTCACATGTTTCTTTGACAAAACATTCCTGATAAAGTTTACCTCAGTCTCAGTAAATGATGTATTGCCATCGACTGTTAAATAGTTTTCAGCTCTCAAGACCTTGTTACAGAATGTTTTTGGCTTGACACATTTTCTTACATACTCAGCATAGCCAGCTTGATCATTTTCATCTACTTGTATTTGGAAGGCAGGAACAAGATCAACATAAATATATATATCTTCTCCTGAACCATTGTTGTAAATGAACTGTAATTTAGATGCTGGACCATGTTTTCGTACATACTCGTCCAGATAAATTTCTCTCCCTCTAGATTTACTTGTTCTAAATTGAGACACATATTTTAAGGACTCTTTGTTACGAGATATAACAGTCCGATAGTGGTATGAGCAGCTTCTTCAAGAGTGAATAATTGTCTCTGTCTTGAACAAAAAAGAAGAAAGATAAAAATCAAACTCATCTGGAAAATTGTTCTTTGTTCCTTCATAAAAGCTTCCCACTTTAATGATGGGACTTCTCGTAGATTTTATGTTTACATAGTCCTTTGGTTTATATTCTATCCGAGTCCTGAAATAAACTTCACACGAAGATCTCTGAATCTGTTCAATTTTCTTGCAGCACCCGTTTGGAAACCTTCGTTCACATTCTAAAGAATAATTTTCTAGTACTAGATGAACTATCTTCTTAACAAGAGTTTCTATACCTTTCTGAATAAACTCAATTTTGTTTTGCGTTGCTTTGAGAACACATTCCTTTTCATATACATCATGTAAATATAATTCTAGATTATCTGTTCTCTGGTCATTGTGCTTTTCTGTGTCAAGATTTTGCCAAAAGGCCCTTGCCATCATAAACTGAGGAACTGAACCATTGTCTCAAGTCCTGTAGATGTTTTACCCAACTTTTCATCATGCATTACCCATCTTGTTGTCATGCATCACCCGTCTTGCTTCCTGATGATTAGCACTGAAATTTAAATGAAAATCTTTCAGGGTTATGTAAGTATAGTGATTGTGAGAGCTAATAAACTTTGCCGAGGCTATGTTTTCTGCAGAAACTGTTTGCAGTGATTACCATACATGTGATAAGTTCAGAATCCCAAAACTGGAGGTTTGCCATTTTTCAGCTGGAGTTGGGGTCTCAAAACTGGAGGTTTTTTATCGACATAAATTAAGCGCGCGGACACATAAATTAGAGGCAAAATTCAACATTTTTGGCCACACAATAATGTATATAAGTCTACACCAGAAGAAACAATCCTCATAACTCTTGATTTGAATTTTGACAGAGTTATGCCACTTTTTAACTTCATTTTTTTGTTAAAGTTTTATATTATATAATGTCTAATATCTCTGTTAAATTCAAAGCTATTGACTATTATGCCCCTTTTACTGGCAAAGCTTTAATTCAGAGTCAGTCACTGATGCTATCTTACAGAAGCTCCCTCTTGTTCTAACTTTAAATTTTCTTAACAGATTTGTAGAAACAAAGTCTCAATTTAGGTCTGAAATGAAGGTAAACATGCATTTACATTATTCTACTCGAGGACTAAAAAACAAACGAGGCTCTAAACTGGTCTGAACACAACTCATAAATAATTATTATGTAAATTCCTTACCCCACCCACTTTCGTATTAAAATACTGATGATTTTGACATGAAAAATAGAAAACAGAAATGCATCAACATGTATCAACCCTTACCAAAATAATGTAGATTGATGTTATCAAATAAATGAGTGTGTGTTTTCATCCAATTTTCAATGAAATATGTCCGATTTAGTAGCAAATTAATTTGGTAAACATTGGAAGAAAATGGCGTAACTCCATAAGGGGAAATAACACTCATGTTCTAAAAATAGTAATGGGTTGGTTTTTCCAATAATCATTTATGTGATTTTATTACCGAGCAAAATTTTTTTTGAATCAGTTGGGAATTATTTCTTATGACTGGGAGTTTTTCGCTTCAAATTGGTAAAAAATGGAGCTTAATTGGCATTGAGAATGGGCAGATATTCGGCCCCGTGAGACAGGTGGAAAAGGCCCTGCTTGTCTAATCCCTTATCAAAACAAACAATAATTCACCTGTGAAAAACAACTCTTTACATGTGTGTCAAACATGTATAATACACAACAGTCGGTGACACTTTGATTTACTGTGTAAACATGTTTGGCACTCCTCGGTAATTATCAACCCAGTCATAATACTGATTTTTTTTTTTTTTTTTTTTTTTTTTGAAAAGCGGGAGAAATATGGTTTTGGTCGGGAGACGGGAGGCAATGTGAAAAAATCGGGAATTTGACCCTCCCGCGCGGGAGATCACATGTATGGTGATTACCTCCCCTAGTTCTTTTCATGCAATGATTATCTCCTCTAGTGGAACATAAATCACTGTCACTACAAAATTTTATATCATTAATTTGTGATACTGAGGAAGATTAAATAAGTCCACACAATTTACCCTTTCAGTCAAGTTAACTCAATGTAAGTCCATAATAGTTGACATGTACATGCTCATTTTACCTACAACATTCATTATTAGCTGGACTATTCAAAGAATAGGTATAGCTAATTGACTCACTCATGCGTCAGCATCTGCCTCTGCGTTGGCATCCCAAGTTGGTTAAGTTTTTGTATGTTAGCTGCTCTCTCAGTAACCACTCATGGGAATGGAATGAAACTTCACACACTTCTTCACTGTCATAAACTGAGTTACATTGCACAGGTTCCATAACTCTATTTTGTTTTTTACAAAATTATGTCCCTTGTTTGGTTAAGGTTTTATGTTTAAGCTGGTATCTCAGTACCCACTAACGGGAATGAATTGGAAGCATCACACACTTGTTCACTGTCATAATCTGACATGCATTGCACAGGTTTTATAACTCTATTTTGCAGTTTTACATAATTATGCTCCTGTTTTGACTTACAGTTTTTGGTTAAGTTTTTATATATACAAAATTATGCCCCTTGTTTGACTTTTGGTTAAGGTTTTATGTTTAAGCTGGTATCTCAGTACCCACTAACGGGAATGAATTGGAAGCATCACACACTTGTTCACTGTCATGATCTCACATGCATTGCACAGGTTACATAACTCTTCTTTGCACTGTTACAAAATCATGTCCGTTTTTAGCTCATAGTGACAGGGTGAGCTTTTTTGATCGCATTTTGTCAGTCGTCCGTCCGTTCACAATTTCTTGTTAACACGATAGAGACCACATTTTGCAGTCAACTTTAATCAGTGTTGCACAAAACTTGTATTGGCATAATATCTCGGTTTCTTTCGAAAACTGGCCAGATCCCATTATGGGTTTCAGAGTTATGACCCCTGAAAGGGCCAAAATTTGCTATTTTTGGCTTGTGAACACAATAGAGACCACAGTTTGCAATCAACTTTAATCAAACTTGCACACAACTTGTATTGGCATTATATCTTGGTTCCTTTCGAAAAAAGGCCAGATTGGTAAAATTTTCTAGTTTGGCCCTTTCAGCCATATAGAGGGGTCATTTATGCTTTGATTTGATACAAACTTGCACAGAATGATTAACATGATGATTTCTAGGCCTGGATCAAAACTGGGTCATTTCCGGTCAAAAACTTGGTCATCAGGTCAAATCAAAGGAAAAGCTTGTTAATAACCTAGAGGCCACATTTTTGACCCTGTCTTCATGAAACTTGGTCAAAATGTTTATCTTGATGATTCGTAAGTTCAAAACTGGGTCATATGGGGTCAAAAAATAGGTCATCCGGTCAAATCAAAGGAAAAGCTTGTTAACACTTTTGTTCATTTGATGTGGATGAAATTTGGTCAGAATGTTTGTGTGCATAAAATACCAAAAGAATTTTTATCTGTGTCATATAGGGTCAAAAACTAGGTCACCAGGTCAAATCAAAGAATAAGCTTGTTAACACTCAAGAGGCCACACTTTTTGGTCCAATCTTAATAAAACCTGGTCAGAATATTTGTCTCCATGAAATCACTAGGTAAAACATGTTTACACTGTTATTGCTTGTTACTCAGATGAGCGACATAGGGCCTCTTGTTTGATTTAGCAGTTTTTGGTTAAGTATTTGTATGTAAGCTGGTATCTCAGTACCCACTAATGGAATGGATTGAAACTTCACACAATTGTCCATTGTCATGAACTAATATGCATTTTACAGGTTCCATAACCCTCTTTTGCAATTTTACGAAATGATTCCCATTTTTCAACTTTTATTTTCATTCAACTGACAAGGCTGTTGAGCTATCCTCCGGCAGCTCTTGTTTCAGATTTTATTTGCATTGTAATGACCTGACATAACTATAATAGAGGTCAAAATGTTAAAAAAAAAAATGTTATATCAGGTCTAATAGGACTAACTCATTGTTAATTCAATCATTCCACCCACTGGCACCAGACATGTTTGGAAATACTTATATAGTACCTTTGTCACACACTTAAGATCATATGTGAAGTAATGCTGATATAGAGCTATATATTATGATACATGTTGTAGTTTGTACCACAGTCAGCCAGCATGGTAAAAAAAAAGCCTGCAGTACTAAGAAGTCTTAAAAATGATAAACAGTTCATAAGTTATGCAAACATTACCTAACTCTTACTCTGCTGAATTTCTATAATGGTTGGGAAACATTTTCCGGACACATTTTCATATTTCGGCTCCATTATTCCCTAAAAAAAATATTTGACATAAATGAAAAACACACTGCACAAACTTCAGATCCTTCCACAGCTGCTGTTGTAATCAGCATCACGTTGTGATGTAAAATATGGGTTCCATGGGGCCTTAAATGGGATCACTAAAAGAAGTTATTTTCCCCGTGAGGTAAACCAGTAGCCGGACTAATATTTTGATGGTGTTTTGCTTTTAATTTGATATCAAAATAAGTAATTAAACTATTTTTATACATTTCTTTATCATTCATCTCTTCAAAAATGTACATGAAACATAACCCGATGTTCAGTAGCAGCTATGAAAGCAAACCGAGGTTGACTAACACAAATTCCTGATAATTCTAATAGATATAGAATTAAATCTGTGCAAAAATTGACAGCCCTGCATTTTATGTAACTATTAGATCTACCTTGAAACTAAAAGTAGCATGTTATCAGCAGACAATCATTATGTAGTTTAATTATTTCTTCCCCACTTGATACCTTGGCAAGTGAGAACTACTGCCATGTGCGATGCTATCTTCATGCCCTGTTAAGACAGAAAGTTGTTTTGTAAACACAGATGAGTTATCATCATAACACCTTACTTTATACAGCCTTGTAAAATAGTGGTTTGTTGTAGACATGAAGAACAAACATCTTAATAATTATCTAGTCGAAACAATTGCATGAATAACAACGAAATAAAGAGGATATTACATGTGTCCGGAAACTGGTTCCCAACCAGTAATGAACTTATCCATCTTTAATTTGGATCCATTAATTGTTTAAAAGGGTGCATTAACTTTATGGTATACAAAAACACAAAGAATATTTTTAGGCCTCATACAAAAATCTGTCAAAAAACAAAATGATTGAATTCTATTTTTTAATGAAACATGCCCAATTTTACATAATTTATTAGGTGTAAAAAAAAGGTTTGTTTCCGGTATCCCGTCCTACCCTAAATTTTGGCACGACCCTAAATGTTTTTATGGCCTTGGACAATATTTTTTTCAACTTTTTAACAAAAAGTTGCAAAACTGCACTTTTTATGCTTTAAACAGTGAAATCAACTTACTGATGCTCCAAAGTCATTAGCCCCTTATTTGCATTCATTTTTTGACAAAAACATAATTTGCGAAAAGTCTCCCTTAATAAAATAAAAAAAAAAAAATCCCCCCCAAAAAAAATTCTAACCTACTTACCCTAATTTTTTTTAGCATGTTACTGGAAACAAAGAATTTTTTAGGCCTTATAAAAATCCAAAAAAAAAAAAAAAAAAAAAATATATATAGATCTATATATATATAGAGATGTAGGAAAACTTTATTCAAAATAAGAAATTTGTTTAAACAGAACATTATAATTTTAAAATGTTTAAAAGAAATGCTAAGTCATGGTGCTGTTTTTAAGCAAAAATGACTTTTGAATGCCATTGTAGCAAAAATTTGCTAAAAATACCAAAAACAGGGTTATTCTTGATCTTCAAAACTATTTTTTTTTTACCATATCCGTGGATTTGTCAATTATAAATGCATTCCATCTGAAAATTAAAAAAAAACATGGCTGAATAAAAAAAAAGCTACCAGATCCGAGTTGTGCCCTTGGCCGACTTTGAGATTACATACTGCTACAGTAATATATGCTAATGCAGCACAAAATGTAGGTCAAGTAAATATTCCATTGGAAATACCTACTTTAACTTTAGCACTTCCTGTTTTGTAATTGCCCCAAAACTTAGTAAGTACCACAATGCTAAATTAAAAGATGTTTTTGTTAGCCTTTGCAAGTAGTTTTTAGTTTATATTGTTTATGTTTATATTGTTTATTCATCTACATACATATATAAAAATTAAAACATCATATATTTCAAATAAAACATCATATCTATATAAGTACATTGCCACTATAAGCAGAGTTATAAAATACAAATTGAATATGAATATCAATACATACAATTGAATCAAAAACCTGTATGTAGAAGAATTAACTAGAAGTGTTTAAAGCTACCTCTATAGGAGAGATCGTGTTTGCTTACAAATTCCTTGTCTTTTCTATTTTTAGCTCACCCGAGCACAAAGTGCTCAAAGGTGAACCTTTGTGATTGCCCTGTGTCCGTCGTCATCCATCGTCAGTCATCGTCAGTCATCCCTCATCAACAATTTGACTGTTAACACTCTAGAGGTTACAATTTTGGCCTAATCTTAATGAAACTTGGTCAGAATGTTACTCTCAATAAAATCTTGGGCGAGTTTGGTATTGGGTAATCTGGGGTCAGATGCTAGGTCACCAAGTCAAGTCAAAGAAAAAACTTGTTAACACTCATGATGCCATATTTATGACTGTATCTTCATGAAACTTGGTCAGAATGTTAATCTTGATGATCTTTAGGTCAGTTTGAATCTGGGTCATGTGGAATGTAACCTACTGGCCTACTGTTTTGTTTTTAGCTCACCAGAGCACAAAGTGCTCAAGGTGAGCTATTGTGACCTGTCATTGTCCGGCGTCGTGCGTCTGTCAACATTTGCCTTGTGAACACTCTAGAGACCACATTTGTGACCCAATCTTAATGAAACATGGTCAGAATGTTTGTCTTGATGATCTCTAGGTCAAATTCGAAACTGGGTCATGTGGGGTCAAAAACTAGGTCAGTAGGTCAAATCATAGGAAAAGCTTGTGAACACTCTAGAGACCACATTTCTGACCCAATCTTTATGAAACTTGGTCAGAATGTTTGTCTTGATAATCTCTAGGTCAAGTTTGAAACTGGGTCATGTGGAGTCATAAACTAGGTCACTAGGTCAGATCAAAGGAAAAGCTTGTGAACACTCTAGAGACCACATTTTTAACCCAATCTTTATGAAACTTGGTCAGAATGTTTGTCTTAATGATCTCTAGGTCAAGTTTGAAACTGGGTCATGTGGGGTCAAAAACTAGGTCAGTAGGTCAGATCAATGGAAAAGCTTGTGAACACTCCAGAGACCACATTTTTGACCTAATCTTTATGAAGCTTGGTCAGAATGTTTGTCTTGATGATCTCTAGGTCAAGTTTGAAACTGGGTCATGTGGGGTCAAAAATTAGGTCAGTAGGTCAGATCAATGGAAAAGCTTGTGAACACTCCAGAGACCACATTTTTGACCTAATCTTTATGAAACTTGGTCAGAGTGTTTGTCTTGATGATCTCTAGGTCAAGTTCGAAACTGGATCATGTGGGGTCAAAAACTAGGTCAGTAGGTCAGATCAATGGAAAAGCTTGTGAACACTCTAGAGACCACATTTTTGACCCAATCTTTATGAAACTTTGTCAGAATGTTTGTCTTGGTGATCTCTAGGTCACGTTCGAAACTGGGTCATGTGGGGTCAAAAACTAGGTCACCTGGTCAAATCATAGGAAAAGCTTGTGAACACTTTAGAGGCCACATTTGTGACTAAGTCTTTATGAAACTGGGTGTGAATGTTTGTCTTCATCATTTCTAGATCAAGTATGAATCTGGGGCATGTGGGGTCAAAAACTAAGTCACTAGGCCAAATCAAAGGAAATTCTTTTCAACACTCTAGAGACCACAATTTAAGTTTGAAACTCATGGGAATTAGTCAGAATGTTTGTTTTGATAATCTATAGGTCAAGTTCGAATCTGGGTCATATGGGGTCAAAAACTAGGTCACCGGTCAAATCAAAGGAAAAGTTTGTGAACACTCTAGAGGCCAGAGTTGTAACCAAATCTTTACAAAATTTAGTCAGAATGTTTGTCTTGATGATCTTTAGGTCAAGTTCAGCTCTTGGTCATGCGGGGTCAAAAACTAGGTCATTAGGCCAGATCAACTCTGGTGAGCGATGTATAGGGCCATCATGGCCCTCTTGTTTAAGATAAAGCTTTGAAATTTGGATGACATTTACAGTTTTGCACATTGACCTTAAAACTGACTTCAATGACCATGAATGTGACATACAGACCTACTTTCTTCAGGTGAGTGATGCAGGGCTTTCAGGGCCCTCTTGTTAAAACTTAAAATAATACAGTGATTGGGTGTTTTTCTAATGGTCTAAACTTTCTTAAAACACAAATTATATTAATATTGTTTTGATTAATGGAAAGCAATTTATTAATTACTTTCAATTGTTATGATCAAGCTTTAAGAGCCTATAGTAATTTACTGTCATTGTTTGATAAAGTGAATTTAGATGTTAAGACCAAACTTCAATTATTCGACACTATGGTAGTTCCAATATTGACATATGGATCCCAGGTTTGGGGTGTGTATAATTTGAAGGATGTTGATAAACTCCACGTGCGCTTTTGTAAATATATATTGGGTGTTAAGAAACAAACCCCAAATAGTGCTGTATATGGGGAACTTGGAAGGTTTCCTTTGTCAATAATATGTAAGTCCAGAGCACTGAAATTCTGGTTTAAAATCATGAAAAATGTAAACTCACCTATCCATACAGTTTATATTGACTTGTGTAATAACGTTAATTCAAATTGTTGGACATCGCGAATACACTCTATAATTGACCACTTAGGATATCATAATGTACGTGTTAATTTTAATGTCGATATACATAAATTTGATATGTTTAAGACACGATTATTCGATCAATACATGCAAGATTGGAATGCATCCGTAAATGAAAGTGCTAAGCTAGATACTTATTGTAACTTTAAAACTACTTTTTGTTTTGAAAGTTATATTGTTAAATTATCAAATGATGAACTTAGAAAATGGTTTACTCGTATAAGACTTAGCTCACACAACTTAGCCATAGAAACTGGTAGATATAACAACATACCAAGGGAAAATAGAATATGTGCTTTGTGTAATAAGAATATGATTGAATCTGAATACCACTTTATGTTATGTTGTACAAAATATCATGATATTAGAAAGAAATATCTAGGTAATGTATCATGGCCTAGTAGACAGAAATACTATTCTTTGATGTCAACTAATAATAAAACTAAACTAGTTAACATAGCCAAATATATAAAAGAAGCTATGAATATACGTATTAATACCCTTGAACAATGAACTGTTTCTGTGATTATTACATGTATATATTGCAAATGAAATGTTTTTGTATTTGTACCTGTCTTTGCCATAATGTATTATGTTTTGTAAATGGCCAAAGGCAATTTTATATTGCTGAATTTTGCCAATAAACTTGTAACATTGTAACATTGTTATTTACTAGCAAAATGGATTAATTTTGAACACTTAACTTACAATGTTTTTCTAAAGGTTTTAAACATCACTACGCCGCTATTAAAATTATATGTCATTAAAAAGGTTTTTCGTTTAAAAAAGATATTTAATTACAAATTAAAAATATGAAAATTGTAAGTATTTAAAAAGCTTTTGAATTTTGAAAATTGATAAATGAGAGACAAAGTAATTAAGAAATAAAAATTCTGATCCCATACAAAAACGATATATTTAAACATTTGTTTTGCCCACCATCAGATAAACAGATGTTAATGCGTGATGTCATGGTGATCTCTCCTATTAATCAGTTATTAAGAGAAAATGCCTTGAAATACTGGTAGTGAACTGAATTTAATAAATGGGTGTTACTGCACTAAATAGGGTATAAATATAAAACAGTAGACTAATTGTTTTTTAAATATCATATATTTATGATTGATGAAAGTGTTTTAGAAGCTTATAAAATGAACAAACACATTACATTTCTAATATATTACAAAATTGTAAAACGCCATACAATTGGAAAATGATCTGTTCAAGAATGACTGAAGAACTTGTACTTGCCAAATGCATGATTATCTCCTTTATAAAATAGATCATTGCAAATAGGAGAACCTTATAAAGCCCAAAACAAAACATTATTACATTCTGCATCTTAATTTCTCCAGTTTAATGTTAAAACAACACAAAATATTAATCTATTCATAGGCAAATTATTCATAGTCTTTAAAACCATACAGCAGGTTAATAGCAGCAACATAAACTATATTCTTGTTGAAGAGCACAAACTTCCGTATTTCTCCTGGCTGAAACAGAGTCCACAAAACATTTTCAGTCTCTGAGCTGAGTTTGATAATAATACTTTATCATTGTGCATTGACTCATTATCTTAGGAATAATTGGTGCATTGACTCATTATCTGAGGAATAATTGCCACATTGACTCATTATCTGAGGAATAATTGCCGCATTGACTCATTATCTGAGGAATAATTGCCGCATTGACTCATTATCTTAGGAATAATTGGTGCATTGACTCATTATCTGAGGAAAAATTGGTGCATTGACTCATTATCTGAGGAATAATTGCCGCATTGACTCATTATCTGAGGAATAATTGCCACATTGACTCATTATCTTACGAAAAATTGGTGCATTGACTCATTATCTGAGGAATAATTGCTGCCTTGACTCATTATCAGAGGAATAATTGGTGCATTGACTCATTATCTGAGGAATAATTGCCACATTGACTCATTATCTGAGGAATAATTGCCACATTGACTCATTATCTTAGGAAAAACTGGTGCATTGACTCATTATCTGAGGAATAATTGCCGCCTTGACTCATTATCAGAGGAATAATTGCTGCATTGACTCATTATCTGAGGAATAATTGCCGCCTTGACTCATTATCTGAGGAATAATTGCCACATTGACTCATTATCTGAGGAAAAATTGCCGCATTGACTCATTATCTGAGGAATAATTGCCACATTGACTCATTATCTTAGGAAAAATTGGTCCATTGACTCATACTGAGGAATAATTGCCACATTGACTCATTATCTTTGGAAAAATTGGTGCATTGACGCAAAATCTGAGGAATAATTGCGGCCTTGACTCATTATCTGAGGAATAATTGCCGCCTTGACTCATTATCTGAGGAATAATTGGTGCAGTGACTCATTATCTGAGGAATAATTGGTGCATTGACTCATTATCTGAGGAATAATTGGTGTGTTGATTCAAAATCTGAAGAATGATTGCCGCATAATGTTTATAATAAAATTTATATTGTTGAATCAGAATATTGCAATAATATGAGCATCCACGCTGACAGGAAGTAGTATTACTGCAACAGCACATATTATAGATCAAGGAATAGAACAAAATGTGAATTTTCTTTACATAACCTTTAGCCTGCCAAAATTTCTAAAATGGACTGGTTTATCATTCAATTTGGGCATTACCATTTATTTTTCGAAGGGGTGTTCATTGAAAATTTACTGACTGAATAGCGAACAGTGCAGACCATGATCAGCCTGCACAGATATGCAGGCTGATCTTGGTCTGCACAGATCCCAAAAGCAGAATCTATTGCTGCCAGCAGGCTAAAGATTAAATAGACGCTGCCAAAGCCCAAAAGTGATAAAGCATTATTTGTTCTGTATTGTCAGGGTATGATCGTGCAATTTTAACTATTACTATATAGCATTATAATGATATTGTTTCTCTTCATTTTCAGGACCATGGTCAGGCAGCCGGCCCCACCTACAGACCGTTGTTGTCACAGTACAGAGAACAACCACTTTCCATGGTTCCGCCAGTACCTGGCATGACCAGTATGGTATGTGTACCTTACTCCCTATCTCCCCATCCTCCAGTTCAATGGTTTTCTGTTAATAATTGTGATAGAAATTAATAGGTTATTAATTTTGCTTGAAGCTTATTATTCAGGAGGTCAGAAGTAGAGGTGAAGGTCCCCTTGTGAATTTTATTGTTGTTTCGGGTTCATAACTATAGAATATTTAGAACTACTGACCCATACATCATTGGATAATTGCAAGTGGGTAGTTGGTGTTGGGACAGGCTCAAGTTCACATTGAAAAATTCAGTTATAACAGTAATAATATAATTGTTGCTGAGTTTTGTAAGATCATGATGTTTGTGAAAAGATTCCTCAGACCAGTCTTATAATCCAATTTTCAAAAATGAAATTAGGAGTTTGCTTTACATTCATTCAAGTTTATTTGCTTATTTATTATTCTGGAATTGATTGAAAATTACACAGCATAGATTTTTATGCCCCCACTTTGGGGGGGGGGGCATATAGATTTGCTCTTGTCCGTCCGTCCGTCCGTCCTTCCGAAAATGTTGTGTCGCGCGTAGCTCTGAAAGTATTTGACGTAGAGTCACAAAACTTTACAGGAATGTTGGTCAGCATGTGTAGTTGTGCACCTGGGGTTTCGCGTTCGGATTCATTCAGTCATGTAGAAGTTATGGCCCCTGACTTTGTAAAAATTGGTCATTTTAATGTTGTGTCGTGCCTAGCTCCAAAAGTATATGACCTAGAGTCACAAAACTTTACAGGCATGTTGGTCAGCATGTGTAGTTGTGCACCTGGGGTTTCGCGTCCGGATTTATTCAGACATGTAGGAGTTATGGCCCCTGACTTAGTAAAAAATTGGTCATTTTAATGTTGTGTCGCGCATAGCTCCAAAAGTATTTGACCTAGAATCACCAAAGTTTACAGGAATGTTGGTCAGCATGTGTAGTTGTGCACCTGGGGTTTCACGTCCAGATTCATGCAGTCATGTAGAAGTTATGGCCCCTGACTTTGTAAAAATTGGTCATGTTAATGTTGTGTCGTGCCTAGCTCCAAAAGTATATGACCTAGAGTCACAAAACTTTACAGGCATGTTGGTCAGCATGTGTAGTTGTGCACCTGGGGTTTCGCGTCCGGATTCATCCAGTCATGTAGGAGTTATGGCCCCTGACTTAGTAAAAAATTGGTCATTTTAATGTTGTGTCGCGCATAGCCCCAAAAGTATTTGACCTAGAATCACCAAAGTTTACAGGAATGTTGGTCAGCATGTGTAGTTGTGCACCTGGGGTTTCGCATCCAGATTCATTCAGTATTGTAGGAGTTCTGGCCCCTGACTAATGTCATGTAGTAGGGGCATCTGTGTCCCATGGACACGTTTCTAGTTCTCACAAATTCTAGAGTTTAAAATATGTCTTGGTAATATATATTGTAAATTTGAATATTTTGCCATCTACTTGAACAAATTGTTACTAACTCAGTTTTTATACCATTTCTAATTCTAGGGTACAAATTATGCCCCACCTGGTTTCGGGAGAAGCATGGGTGTCGGAGTTGGTGTTGGTGTGGGTAGTGGAGGAAGTCCACAAGGTGCTGGATCTCCAGTACAAGGTACTTCACCAGGTGGTACAGACCAGAGAGAGGCTCGCACTCCACCAGGAGGAAGACCAGCAGGGAGGTCACGACCCAGTCAGTCAACACTGAAGCGACATGCCGACAGAGGTAAGTACCAAGCGTGTCTAAACAGTTTGAGATTTTTGTTGAGGATTGCACTGTGGTTTTTTCTTTCAAAGTCTGAGTATCTATAATGGCATGTTTCTGAGTCCATGATCATCAAATTGTTTGTTTCTACAAGTATTTTTCTTACATGAAAATGCAACAGGCAGGGGTGATTTACACAGTCACAAAAATTATTTGATTTTTGCTGAAGTTTGCACTATTTGTTTTTTCAAAGGCTGCAGCGAATGTTGAAAATGACATGTTCTGTATGGAAATGATAATAAAGTAATTTTGGTTCTCACATGTTTTCACACAGAAGTGACAATAACTTTTAGAAGTGACAATAACTTTTAGGGATAGCTGTCAAGCAGTGTTAAATGTAAAAGGGGAAAGAACTCATTTTAACTATAGCATTATGTGTAACTTTTTATCTCCCTTCTAAAGCAAGTTTTTTTATGTATATGGGAACCATATCATGCTGATTTTGGCCTAATAAGACAGAAAATAGTTCCTTTACCTTGAATGGGTCAAATTTTGAATTCTTTGCCAGAGTAAATTCTGTATTTTGTTGGCTAGGCTGGTTGATCTTTAGCAATTCTTGTGATATTGCATTGCATGCACAAGGTGATTGATTTGTTTTGTGTGTTTTGATGGTAACACTTTGTTTTGTTTGTTTTTTGCAACACTTTTAGGTGCTGATGCAGAAGGGGACGGTCACTCTGAGAGGAGTCGGAGTGGACGCAGCAGCCGTAGTCGCCGAAAAGAGAGGGGCAGGGATAGAGAAAGGGGCAGTAATAGGGGTCATGAAAGAGATGGTAGCAGGGATAGGGAGATGGGCAGGGACAGGTCGAGAGAGACCGAGAGGAAGATTGGGTTCGAACCTGTACACAGACCGCAACCCTACCATCCCCAGATGTCCAGTGGACCTGTCAACACTTTCTCAACACCAGAGGGTGCTATTCAGCCAGGAGGCATGGTACCAGCCTCTGCACAAATGGATGGCTACCCAGCAGGCCAGATGACAGGACCTGGAGTTATTGGACCTGCCAGTATGGGGCATTCACAAGTGCCGTTTGGTGCTCCATCCGGTATTGCACCTTCTGCTTACCAGTCTTCAAACCTTTCACCAACAAGAGGTCAGCTGCTTGGCCAGCCATTGGCTCAGTCAGGAATGCCACAGCCTGCTGGACCACAGCCAAGCATTCTGAAACATCCAGGGATTCAGCCTGGGAGCGGTCCCGCTGGCACGGCTCCACAGGGGTACATGATTCCACCAGGGTACACAATACCACCACCTCCAGGTCAATACCAAGGCAGTGGTGCAAGCGTACCTGCTGCTGCACCAAGATATTCAGGGAGCCAGGCACCAGCCTATGGTGCTTCACAAACACAAAGCGTCGGTTCCACTCAAACTCCAGGTCATGCTGGTAATCAGACTGCATTTGCACCTTTACCAACACACCCTCATGGACCTGCAGTGGCACTAGGTCAGACTCCAGGGGTACAGGTTGGGGGTTCAGCTTTTACTGCACCAGCACAAACACTTGCTTATAACTCTGATAGAGTGTTCTTACCTGCCTACCCTACATCTCCAAGTCGACCGGCTGGAAGAGTCTATTACAACAGAGGTGGTGGTGGTGGAGGGGGAGGAGGTGGCGGTCCACCTCTCCCACCGCAGGGCACAGGGTACAGCAGGGATAGGTCGCCAGATCAAAATGTTCGGTTCCTCCCCATGGAGCCACTTGCACAGGGTACACCTATAGCTGGCCACAGTATGCCTCGCACTGGGGGAGCTGGTGTTAACATGCCAAGTCCCATACGTAAGTTAACATTTGGTCTTTCAGTGTCTGAAACTAACCATATATACATAGTATTTTGCAGCACATTTGTCAGTAGAAACACTATTTTGATAAATTATTGATACATTCAATTGACTTTTTAGGGAAGGGCCGATCGCTAATGTTGTAAGAACTTGGGCCCAACCCTTTTGCTTTTCAATATATCGTAAATGTCTTGTCTCTGTATATATACATGTATATATAAGCAATAAAATATGTTTAAACTAATTGACTTTTTATGCCCCTTATGGTGGGCATATTAAATTTGCACTGTCCCTCCATCTGTGCGTGCATCCAGTAAATTCTTGTCCAGGCTGTAACTCTTCATCTGTTTCGTGTCAGGTCCATAACTTTGCCATCCATGAAAGGATTTTGAAATTACTTGGCATAAATGTTCCCTATAATGAGATAAGGTGTCATGCGCAAGACCCAGACCCCTAGCTCCAAGGTCAAGGTCACAGAAGTCAAAGGTGTTTCTTGTCTGGTACATTTATCAAGGGATTTGAAAATAATTTGACACAAATGTTAACCATATTGAGAAGGTGTGCCATGCTTATGACCCAGGCCTCTTAGGTCAAGGTCAAGGTCACAAAATGATATGTGATTTTTTTGCGCATACAACTGTGGCATTCTTGGGCGTACTTCTGAGGCATTTGTCACCAATAGTGACAGCTCTTGTTAGATATAATTTCAGATATGATTGTTATGAATATTTCTAATTTACCTACAACATGTTTATGAACAGATTAAATTTTGAAATAGGAATGTTTTCTTTTCTACAGAGGATTCAAGCATTATTATGTCATACATACATATATTTTTCTTTCTTTACCATAAAGACAGAAATATCAGTAAGGGATATAATTTTTCCTGTCTTTGTTTCTTTCATTTTGTTATCAACATAAATTCATACATAAACAGCTGATAAGGAAAATGGGCATCTAGGTGATGTTATGATTCCATGAACTTTAAATGAGCCACATCATGAGAAAACCAACATAGTGCATTTGCAACCAGCATGGATCCAGACCAGCCTGTGCATCTGTCAGGATCCATGCTGTTCGCTTTCAAAGCCTATTGCAATTAGAGAAACTGTTAGTGAACAGCATGGATCCTGACCAGACTGCGCAGATGCGCAGGCTGGTCTGGATCCATGCTGGTCGCAAATGCACTATGTTGGTTTTCTCATGGTATGGCTCAAATATCATGACTGTATTTAATACTGAGACTTTGCAAACTCTTCGACCAAGAAGAAATTTTGGATAATACAGGATAGGAAGAAAACTAGCTGCAATGTTTTGTTTTTCATTTGCTTTTGTTGTTTGGATGTAAATACTAATTTGGAGAAAGGTGTTTGCTTGTTTTATATAATTCTTTTCTTAAAAATCATTTGTTGATAATTCACAAAGTTAATCCTGAATAGGATGTAAAGACAAACAAACTGGTGCTTTTCTTGGCATGATTTGTTTAGTGTAAAACCAGTAACTCCTTTGGAAGTGTATGAAGTTTATTGTACACTCTAGGTGACTTATAGGCCCAGTGGGCTAGGTGTTATATTATATTATGATCTAAATTTACTATACTGTATAACACATGTCACTTAAATTATTTACTTATTTACTTACTTATTCAATCACTTATTTATATCAATAAAACAGCTTTTAAATCAGTTTTATTGCACATTAACTTTCAAAAGAAGAGACAATCTGCTAATTACTTCACATGGGACTGTATTTGAAAGGTAGACACATGGCTACTTAGGGAACATTAAAAGCTTTTGTTGTACTTAAGTGGCATTGAATTCAATCATTTATTTAGTAGGGCCTTAAAGGTGTTAAAAATAATCTGGATCATCTGGGTTAAACATATGGCCAGACTTAAATACTGTCAAAATTTTACTCTAATTAACATGCCTGTAAAACCTGCTAAAACGTGCCCGATCATGATTTCTGTCATATGACCACTTTACGGCAGGTCTTTAGTTATTGGTTTAACTATTGAATTATTATCCCATAACATTAAACATCAATGAATTGATCTTTATACGGGTACCTGAGTTAATAGATTTGATGTTTATAAAAATGTTTGAATTGCCATAAATGCGTGACGTGAAAGGTTATCTCTACGTACTTCATACTTTATATAGAGTTTACTATACATTTTACTATCAGAGTTCAAAATTTGGCAAGGCGGCAGAATGAAAAATTGTGAAAGATATGTGTGTACTGGCTGATAAATGGATTAATCTATTATGTTTGAATAAGTGCTGATTTTGACTGATTTTCTTTGCCAGGCATTGAGAGTATTAATTCAGACAGGAATTTACAGAATTTTGAAATATTGTAATACTGTATACAGAGTTGATAACATTATATAAGATTTGTTTAGGGGTTAGAATTGATAAATTTTTCAAATTGTAAAAAAAAGGATGGAAATTCAATTATGAATATGTAGTGAATTTGGAAAATATACTGTTTCTCATTCAGTGTGCAAATAAAAGGAAATTTATTATTCAATGTAGTTAAAATAATGAGGTAATTTTTCACATGAATGAATAAGTTAATGAAATATTGATAAGCTGGTAAAACTGAGTTTGTATTTGTGATAAATTGATGGAGTGATAAACAAAAAAATTGGATTAACCAGTTTTGGATATATTATTTTGAGAAGGAAAATTTGTGTGAAAGAATATTAAGAGTGACTTCTAATGCATTAAGGTAAGTTGAGTTGACAGCCATTACTTGAATTGTGGACTGGTTTAATGATTATTGAACTTGCTTTCCTTTCAAGGATAATATTTGTGCTAACAGTCTGGCATATAATTATTTCTATATTTGGAAATTTGTTCATGTATAAAATTGTATTGTGATATGTGAATAAAAAATGCAGAATGAAATGCGAGCAGTATGGTTGTTTGAGTGCAGGTCACTCAGTCTGAAGGTCATGAGTAAGAGCTCAGCTTTGGTCAGAATGGCACATACTTGTGTGACAATGTTATTTCACCAATACTAGTATTCCATGAAGCAGACTCGAGCATGCTTTAAGAAAGTTTAAAGCTTTAACCACAATCAAACTGCTGTATTTACCAGAATTTATTACATAATATGATCCTTCTGTGAGACAGGTTCCTGTAATAGTTCAAACTCAGCAGTATTTCATAGAGTCTTGTATTAATACTTAAGGTCAATGACGTTGATCCACATATTAGACAAGGCAACACCTTAAAGGTCCATGTGGCTTTTAATTTTATGCTAAAAACAGAAAAAGGGCTGTCCAAATAAAGAATATGCATAGATAAATAGTTAGAAAAACACTACCTTTAATATTACCCATGAACTTTAACAGTCAGATCCATAAAGGGAGGTAATCAGGACAAGGAATTTAATAATTTACTACTTTCTAATATGTTCATTAAATATTAAAACCTGTGACAAATATGTGAGAAAACACTTATCAAAATCAAAAAATAGGATTTTATAAGAAACCAATATATTCTATGTTCAAACCAAAAAATATTGCGGCCACATTTTTACCCTTTAAGCGAGATAATGTGGTTTAATAGATAAATATAATTTGAACGATATAATTTCAGGACCAGTACTAAGGGATCAGTCCCCAAGAAGAATGGCGCAGACAGCAGGTGCTAATGATGATACATACCTCTTCTGTAACGTCCCCGAACACCATGATCTTGTAAGTATTTGTTTTGAAATATCTACTAAAAGCCAGCGTGGTAAGCATTATGATTTTCCATCCCGCGGCAATTTAAATGTTTTCTGTGACAATTTTCCTAAAGAAATATACATCCTCGGATTCATGTGGAGGAGTTTTCAGTTACTTGAGAGTGTCATTTATAGTACCTTTCCAGAATCTAAGAACATTACTAGTTGTTTTTACTGAAAAACTGCTGACAGATTTGATTAAATGTTTTATTAGAACTCCGCTCTTGTACATCATCTAGTTCAAAAGAACACTTGCATCTATGAGGAAGTAATAAGACTGCATAATTATATATAAGTGCCAAACAGAATTCAAGCCCATACCCAAAATATTGAAATTACAGGAATTTAGGGTAATGCACATTTCAGATTGTTTATTTTGTTGATAATGCAGTGTTAAATAATAGGCGCTTTAAGAATTTCATCAGAATGATTAGTAATAAATAAATGTTTGATTTGTAAACTTTGTTGAAATAGTGACAGTGCAGTCCTGTGCTTGATGGAAAATGAATTATGTGTTTAATTTCATTTATCTTTTAACTATTAGATAATTTAAGAGGCACCTAGGCTGTGGTTATAGCGCTAAAATAAGCTATCTGATCAGGTTTTCTAGATAAAATTGCTTTAAACTGTTTACTTAAGCTCTTGAAATGAAAGGTTTGTTGAATATTTCAGTTACAAATATAAATAAAAACTTCTGCAGTTTATCCTCGAAAACTAATTTAATTCATATATCAATGCAAGTTTTGTCTGGTATTTTACTTGGGAATTTTGACATCTTCTAACTTCATATATTCAGAATGATTTAAAAAAAGCAAGTTCTCTATGTACTTGTATCTCATTTCTCAAGGCAGGCAGAGTTAGATAAGAAACAAAAACCTTTCTGAAAAAAATAGTTAAAATATAGTCAAACACATGTTGCTTGAAGTTACAACTGGATGAATAGATTGATGAGGTTACAGGCTTTCAAGTGGCCCTAAAATTCCTAAAAATACCTAATTCTCTCTAAAATTCCCAAGAAAACACTCAGAAAGGGCCAAATTCCTAGAAAAGCCCTTATTTCTAAACTGGTGCTCCTCCACATGAAAATATTTCTGGATCCGGGCCTGCTGATATTATAAAAGCAACAATATAATATATATGGTCAAAAGGCAGGCTTGACATGTTGCCCGTGGGCATCTAGCCCTAATTTAGCCTTTATTTTTGGCCAAAATAGCCCTTATTTTAGCCCTAATTTTTTGGTCAAATAGTGCTTGAAAGCCTGGGGTTATCAAGGGCTTTGAGCAATCCGAAGCATAAGAAAATGGCTATTGGGGACCACAGTGGGTTGCTAAAAATCGAGAATGGACAGGTCCTTTCATCAATTTGGACAATACCACTTATTGAAACAAGTGTTCACTGAATATTTAATGACAGTTGTGAACAGTACAGACTAAACAGCGAACAGTGCAGACCATGATCGACCTGCACGGATGTGCAGGCTGATATCCGTGCAGGCTGATCTTGATCTTCACTGGTCGCAAAGGCAAAATCACTTGCTGGAAGCAGGCTAAAGGTTAAAAAAAAATATGAAAATGTTTTCTTTACAGTTATATTATTAATTTATAATAATAGTGATAATAATAATATCTTGTTGCTGATGGATGCAGTGTCTTATTCAGTCATTTTGTAAGGCATTAAGATTGGATTCAAAGATGTCATAAATCTATGAAAAGGTGTATATATTTCTGGTCTTTTTGTCTATACACAGGCAGATAATTACTCTTGATATTTGGTAATTGTTTGGCTCGGTAATATGATTCCTCAAAACCCAAGTACAAATCTTGCTGACATGTTTGAATATAGATAAAAGCTACTGAATTTGTATAGTTTAGTATGAATAGAGGTAAAGTCTGATTATATTAGGTGTATTGTATGTGTTTTCACACCATCTATCATGGTACCAAAATTTTTTTGTCGGTATTGATTTAACTGATTTTGATATTATGTCCTGAAAACTATCAGAGATACCAGATACCTAATACGTGCTTATAATAATTTCTGAAGATATGTATTTTGCTTAGCTTTTTATTCTAATGGTAAATATACACAATGAATGTAAAGGAAAAGCTGAGTGGTTAAGGTCATCAACATTTGAGCCGTGCCATGGGAAAACCAACATAGTGGCTTTGCGACCAGCATGGATCCAGACCAGCCTGCGCATCCGCGCAGTCTGGTCAGGATCCATGCTGTTCGCTAACGGTTTCTCTAATTGCAGTAGGCTGGTCTGGATCCATGCTGGTCGCAAACCCACTATGTTGGTTTTCTCATGGCATGGCTCATTTAATCACTTGCCCCTCACTGCTATTAGTTCAAAAGCTCACTTTTGAGGTTTAGAATTCTTTCTCTACTTTCTAAAGTAAAATTTAAAGGAATTCAGTTTAGAAGTCGGCAATTCAGCTGTCTTACAGATTATAGGTATATGCCATTGGTTCTACCTTAGGTGCCTGTCTCGGATGAAATAGTGCCGGAAGAGGCACCTTGTGTTTTCCACCACTGTCAGAAGCTGGGAATAGACATGAGCCGTGGCATGGATCCAGACCAGCCATGCTGGTCGCAAACCCACTATGTTGGTTTTCACATTGCGCGGCTCATTTATGACCTATAATTGTGCCAGTGTAATATTAACACAGTAAAAAAAACCAAAGTATGGCAAATCTAAAACAAAAACAAAAAAAAAACAAAAAAAAAGTTTTATGTTTATGGTGTTAACCTCCATGACATTATGGTTGCGTTTGCTGACTTCAGATCTTCAGTTTCTAAATGCTCTGGGTTTCAAATCCTGCTTGGGAGCTAGAATCCTCTCATGTGAGACACCCTTCTCAATCTGGCTGGCTTGGGAAAGGTTAGCAATTCTGCCTATGTTCCAGTTAATGCAAGAAATAGTGACAAGAGGACCAACTTGGGTCTATCTCCAACATTAGAAAAAAACTGAAAAAGCTCAGCATTTATCTTAAACTCAGCATTTATCACAAAAAGTATTGTATTTACAGATCATCAAAAAAAAGAAAAAAAAGAGAAAAAAATGAAGATTATAAAATCAGCAGTGTTCTATTGATTAGTATACTGTTGTGAAATCATTAATATTCGTGGGGGACTAATTTTCCTGCATTTCCTGGTTGATTTAACCAGTAAAATTCCCATTTATTTTATGTTCAAAACTTGATATCCATGAACTCGTATCCCCACAAAATTGCCCTTTAGACCAAACCACAAAATTTCATGCCTATGAAACTTAATGGTTTTATAGTCCTTGATATTAATGTAATTGCCTGTATATTGCTGTTTTCAGGAGGACTACATTGCTGAACTGCAAGAGAAGTTGAAGAAACTTAAAGCCAGAATTGCCAATGAAAAGGTAATTTGTTACAATCTCTTTGCTATCATTTATAAAGTATTTAAAGTAAGTTGCTACTCTTGCATTATTAGCTAAATGTTGAATGTTTTTGCTTGATGCTGGGGTTGGTTATGGAAGGGATTACAATGTCTGGGTCCCTATATAAATGTCTATCTGATGTTCACCCCATTGTTCCAGAACACTGATCCAACTGTAGTATTGGGAGTTAGTATTAAATATAAATTGTTGCACAAAGTCAAGCCAAACCAAATTGATGTTTCAGCCAGCAGTGTCAACTAGATGAAAGGAAGGGAACTAATTTGATGCTCTCATGTGCTTTTACATCTTATTTGTATGGCCTGACAGAAATGCAGGCAGTCAAATGACAGTGTCTATCAGTTTGCTTGACTGTTGGAAACTTCACACAAATGGTAAATGTTACCTATGCCAGACTGTTAGTGTTAGGTCTATATCTCCAAGGTCAAGGCCACAAGCAAGAGCTCAAACCTTATCAGTAGCACAATTGAGCCACGCCATGGGGAAAACCAACATAATGGGTTTGTGAGCAGCATGGATCCAGAGCAGCCTGCGCATACGCGCAGTCTGGTCAGGATCCATGCTGTTCGCTAACAGTCTGTCCAATTCCAATAAGCTTTAAAAGCGAACAGCATGGATCCTGACCAGACTGCGTGGATGCGCAGGCTGGTCTGGATCCATGCTGGTCGCAAACCCACTATGTTGGTTTTCTCATGGCACGGCTCATATATGTCTTAAGTGCAGTTGAGGTACAGTAGTTTGCTTGAAATGATTTTTGTTCTCTCTTGGTTTTAGGAGCTACAAGCTGCAGTACAAGATGAGAATGATTATAACCTTATTAGACGTCTGAGAGGAGAATTACTGGTCAGTATTAATTTATTCATTCACTCATAAGTCCTGCGAAGTAATAAATCACAACCGTACTCATTCATAAGTCCTGCAAAGTAATAAATCACAACCGTACTCACTCATAAGTCCTGCAAAGTAATAAATCACAACCGTACTCACTCATAAGTCCTGCAAAGTAATAAATCACAACCGTACTCATTCATAAGTCCTGCAAAGTAATAAATCACAACCGTACTCACTCATAAGTCTTATTTCAGCTGTAAGTCACAGGAGGAGTTGCATAACTAATGTAAAAAGTGTTGCATTAATTTGTAAAGTTTCAATTGTATCCATTCAGTTACTTGTACAGTAAAACACAGATCATTAGAATTACAAGGGGATTAGCACAATTCTTGAGTTATCCATGGTTTTGAGCCGATCCAGATGTGTAAGGATATTGGCCACATACAATATCAGTTGCTTAACCTTTACCCAGCTCAATTTCTAAAATGGACTGGTCCATCTTTCATTCAATTTGGTCAGTACCATTTATTATTCCAAGGGGGTTCACAGAAAATTTACTGACTGAATAGCGAACAGTGCAGACCATTTGTGAAGGCTGATTGGTCTACACTGGTTGCAAAGGCAGAATCACTTCCTGCCAGCAGGCTAAAGGTTAAGTATGGTTTGGTGCTGGAGCCATATTGATGATCGAGGTAGCAAAGTTTCAGTTGTCTAAAGGAATACACCGAGTTCTGAGTATTTTGCTGTAACGGTTTTAAAGATTTTATTTTCTATAATTTAGCTTCTGATTTCTTACCCGTCTGGAAGTAGTTTGAGTGGAAAACCATCAAGTTGCCAGACCAAAATGTGCTAAGCTCAATTTCCAGTCAAAGCAGACATTCACCATAGATTTTAATGAAAAAGATTTTGTGTGAAGCCTGTTCCACCATTTATATAAGACACTGCACACTTTGCCTACTGACAGAAATATAATTATAAACGGTAAAAACCTGAATATTGAAAGATGCCGATCAAACCTTGTTTTTCAAATGTAGGAGAGACGAGATGAACTGGAAGGGTTAGATCTGGCCATTGAGAGGCAACAGAAGAACTTGAAGAATCTGAAAGCAGAGGAAAAACAGCTGCATTTTGAGAGACAGTCTGCAAAAGAAGAACTAGAATTTATGAGAGATCAGAATGCTAAAAGAAAAAGGTATGTTTTTAAAATGTCATGTAAGGGTATAATGACCTTTCAGGTGTGCCATGGCAACTGAAAGGTCACGCCAAGTTGACCTAATTACCTGGTGATGTGTGTTTCCAGTTTAAAAGCATTTGTCTGTATGTTAAAATAAGTGGCTTAGTGCACAAACAAACCTGTAAATGAAGACCATATTTTGTCAAAAACTAGTCTTTATTTGAAGTTGATCTGTATACATGACACTGCAAATGAGAAAATATTTTGCTAAATGTATTGAGAAATATGCATTGGTTCTGCAGCAGTGTTGGTGCTCAACTTATTCCACAAAATAAACAGTGCAAATATGTTTATGAAAAGACATATAAATTTTGTTTTTGTACAAACACAACTACTCTTTGTAATATTTGTAATATTATATAAATGATTGTTGTTCTTTAGCCCCAGTAGGATGGAAAATATTGCTGTTGATGAACTTCATAACACAACAGCACCCAATAAAAATCTCGTCAACAATGGTGTCACACACCTGATATGACATGCAGTATGGAAAAAATAGTTCATGTTTCGGGCTCCATTGTAACTTAATCTAAATTTCTAAATGAGACTGGTCCATCATTCAATGTGGGCAGTACTATTTATTGTTTGAAGGATTGTTCACTGAAAATTTACTGACTAAATAGCGAACAGTGTAGACTGGACGTGCAGGCTGAAAACTGGAACTTTGCAAATGCAAAATTGCCTGCCGCTAGCAGGCTTAAGGTCAACAGAGAGTGATACTGAGTATGTTATAAAATACATTTCATAATAATTACTTATTAAATCTTTGTTTCAGAAAAGTGCGTGTATATCCTGACGATGAAGACAGCTTTGATGAGAGAATGGAAAACTCTCGTAAAAAGATGATAAAAGACGAAATTCGGTGCTTAGAACAAACTCTTGCCAAGCGGAAAGCACAGCTCCGTGAGGCAGATAGGTTACTTAAAGAGTGTAATACAGACTTGAAGTGTGCTAGGGAAGAGGTGATTAATAAATTGATTTATGGCTGAAATTATAAAAAAAAAATTGTCACCAAAGAACACTGTGTTGTATGTTTTTTCAAGTCTGCAATTTTTGTGAGTTTTGTGGGTGTCAATATGGATTATCTTGATACAGGAGTACATAAATGTAATACAATTTTTTTTCTGTATGAATTACTTCAGAGACTTACACATTTATAGGTTTGGTCCAACATTTGACCTCTACTAGTAAAGAATTTATTTTCCAAAACATATTATTAGCAACATACAGAAACACAAATAAATGACCTCTTCTGCCAAATAGTATCTTGATACCAACTTGGAAGCCATATTGATAAAGTTTAGATTTGCATTTGCGCAGTGGGAGGGTTCAGTAGAATTCAAGTAAGATTGATCATCATTTGACATTACCTAAGTAAGTGAGCTACATGTAGGTAACATAAATCAAATTGTGTTTATCATCAAATAATTTTTTTCTTGCACATAACTCAGTTTTTAGTACAATGTAGATAAATCTTATAGATAAATCATAATGCTGAAAAAATATTTCAAATAATATTTCTTGTAATGTATTTACAGCTATTGTAATTTATCCACTAAACAAATATTTTCATTGTACATATATATTAATGGTCTATAATTTGTTGATACTTTTATAGGCTAGGGAGACTGTTAGAGAGTATGATAAAGCTTCACTAGGACTTGAAAGTACGGTGAAAGAAACATCGGAACTTGAGAAACGTGCAAATGTTGCTGGTGTAGAACTGATCAAAGCTTCAGAGAAACTAAGTGCTATCCGGCGAGAGATTAAAGACAGTGAATCTCGACGATCAAAACAAGAAAGACTGCTGAAAGATGTTACTCAGGTAGGGGCATAAGGACAAAAATTATTTATTTGCACATTTTAGGTATGGGTAAATGTGTTATGTTTAAAAATTTCTTACTTGTAATATTGTAGAAGTTTTGTTTGCTGTAAAGTAAATTATCTGCATGAAATAAATATGAAAGAAAAGACTTCTTAAAAATTTGAATTTATGTCAGAGTTTCAAAGTCACTGAAGAGTGTCCATTGGTATCCTAATACCTTAATTATATATATATGTATTTATGTCTTTTTAGAGCGTAATAACTTTTATTTGATACTTTTTTAATTGCAGTTAATCACAAAAAGAGATGCAGACTTTAAAGACTTAGATTCTAGGTCAAGAATGACTCAACAGAAGTAAGTTAATTTTACTCTACAACTTGTTCTCTTGTCAGAATTCATATATATTCTGTGTCAGTTACTAAAGTTATCTACATGTGGGTGATTCCTCAAGAATAATTTTTACCTGAAGTCAGACTTTTTTTCCGGATATTATGTCTAAATTGGCAGCTTTTTACAGCAAAGGAATCAAAGTATTCATAAACTGAGAGGTTAAGGTTATGTATTCTTTAAACAATCTGCTTTTAAAGATCACTCTGAGTGATTCATTATCTGTCAAGAATTTGTCAAGACTGTAATTATTAGTAGATTAATTTGAGACTTTGTGAGTTTTCAGTTTTGTAAAAGTTGAAACTGTTGTGAACTTTTTTTTCCCTTTGCTTTAGAAAAATGAGAAACTAGAGGGGACATGGTAAAGAGTATAAATTACATAGATTAATATAATGACTATTTGAAAATTTCAGTTTAAGTAAATTACAAAGTGAATTAAATGCAGCCACTCAAAAGGAAAGAGAAACTGTTCAAGCATTACGAGATTCTGAAGATATCCTCGCTAAAAGACGCAATGAGATTGCAAGAATGAGAGATCAGGTAAGAGTCTAAATGTAATTCTTTTCCCTCTCTGATATTTCAGAAAACAAAATGTATTGTGATGTACTTAGTGTTATGCCTCTGCAATGAGGGGATTCAGTAAGTTTAATTTTCATAACTTTCAACACCAAAATTTAGCATAATAAGCTTTTGAAATTTACCGCCATGGCTGTGCAATATGGGGATGCCAGCATGATTCCTAATCTTTGTGGTTATTATTCAATGCCATTCTATTTATGATTGAAATGTTATGGTGCCTCTCTCTGTATGTTATATTCAACTAAGAAAAACTAAATTAATTTTTGTGTGCCCCATTAGTTTTGACATATTTAGATGCCACATTTCATATTAAATGCATGTCCTAGTCATACAAAATACTCTCATAGGAATACATCACTGCCAGTAGATCTGTATATGTACAGTGTATAAAGAAAGTGTTTTGGCTTGTCAATGAATAAAACATGATGTAAACTTTATTTCTTGTATAGACATTCTGCTGCTGTGTATATGGTTAATTATCAGACCTTTAAACCCTGCCACCCCTATATATCTATAATGGGTTTCTCTGTCATATAGAACATACTAAATTTTTTATAAGGGGTGGTAAGGTTGAAAATTAGAATTTTGTTCAAACTGTAGATCATTTTTTACTGTTGCTTTATAGATAAAAAAAACTGCAGAGGACAGTTTTAGAAATTCACTATTTTGGTTTTCATTTTCACCCTAGGTAAAGAATGGCTTAAGAAATAAATTTATGTAAATGACTGAAATTTTACTGAAAATCATATATAATAAAGACTTTGCACTGTTTTCTGGTGTGCATTGAAGAAAATGATCTACAGACTTAAATTAATCATGTTTTTTTTTTTCCTAGAAAAATAAAGTAGAATAATATGTAGACAGTAGTTTAACTTTTAGTTGTCAACCCATTTCATTTTTTTTATGATGATCTCCCTTTTTTTATGCCCCCAAAGGGAGGCATATTAGTTTTCAACTGTCCGTTCGTTCGTTCGTCACAATGTTAACTTTTTGCATGAAGGCACTTTACTCGCGAACCTGTAACTGCACCCAGGACCTTCAAACTTCACATGCTGATAGTACTTATTGAGTACACAACCTTTATTGACTTTGGGGTCACCAGGTGCTGCGGGGGGCATTTGTCACCATTAGTGACAGCTCTTGTTGTGGTATATTTTAAATTACATATGCTTAAAATTTGGTGGTTTCCGAGGAGAGAAAAAAAGGTAGACGAAAATCAGCACAAACTGTGAATTTCACTTGACATGCTAGACAATTACAAAAGATTTGTCAGTTAATGCCAGAGTACATCAAAGAGAGTCGGCATTTGCCAAACCTTTAAATATTCCCTTTCTGTTTTAAAATTTCCGTTTCTTTACCAGATCATTTAAATTTCTACAAGACATATCAAGTTCAGGCACATTTCGAGATCTCAGTTGTGCTATTTCTTTGTATTTTTTTTTGGAAAAATGTGGTTGACAATTTGAGAAATGTTTAGGCTTATTTTAACTGATATAGATTTCTAGACTTTCTGTTTTGTACGGATAACAAAAATACATGCATGTTGTTGTACTGAGGATTGTGGGTATTTTGTTTCCAGCTCGAGAGAGTTACTGCCCCTACTGGTCCTAGACGGAAAAGTCGACGCTCGTATTTATACATATAGGACAGAGATAAAACCATCTTGATTTAATAATCAAATTTCAGTTTATGAGAATTTTGGTTTATCGTAATATTCGAATCAGTTATCGAAAAAACTGGTTTTGATTATCGGTTGATTTGAATGACTGTAAAGGCTGTGAAGTGCTTTATGAAGTCACCATGCAAGTTTTGAAATATCTAAAAGTGAAAAAAGTGGAAAATCGGAAGAGTATATTAGTCTATTAATTTATGGCATGAGTAAAATGTAAACAGAAAAAAGGACTACCGGTAATAAGATGAAAAGAGTGTATCAGTGTGCAAATTCATCCTGAACTTAGCAAAATGTTTAAAGTACATGATTGTGAGAAAAAAAAAAAACAACTAATTTATTAATAAAAAAGGATCAGTGTAAAATACAGTGACTTCCAGTGTGAAAATTAGGAAATTATTTGTGTGAAAAGTGACAACTGGGTTGACATTAGCTTCAGCAGTTTAACCTGGAAATGTATTTCCGTGTAAAATACAAAGATACAAACTTTCAAAATGAGGAAAACTTTCGGTTTGATTTAGGATTTATTTTCTAAGTCATATTTTTATTATTCGGTTGTTGTTGTTGTTGTTTTTTTTTCAAATTTATTAATTGCATGTTTCTGTTTGGAGTGTATAATTATTCTTTACTATTTTACATTAATACATAAATTTCAAGGAAAACAACCCATGCTGATGACATTTGATCATTAAATGAAGATGGTGTGTTTGTATTTTTGAGTGATGGAGTAATATCTAATAGTGTTTGATTGTTTCTACCATCCCAAAATCCTGCATTTCTACTTGGCTTAGGATAGGAATTTTAGCTGACACCTAGTTCTTAGAAAAATGAGGGCAAATCATATTTTTCCTGGATAACAGGGAAAAAAAGGGATTGACTTCAGGCTTCATTCAGGGCTCAAACTAGGTCTAATTTCTTGGGAGAAGTCACTTCTCCTTCATCCTAACTTAGGGAGAAGTGGAAAGACTTAAAAAGTACCTGTGGAATACAGATAAAGAGTGAAATGAACAATAAGCTTTCTTGGAAAAATTTTATTCTTAAATAAAATCTTGAAAAAAAAAAAAGGATATTTAAGTATAAATTTGGCAAATTTTATGTTATAGTTGTCCTTTTTACTGCCAGACTTTAAGCAGCTATTTATTGTTTATTAAAAGAGTATTAATTTTTTGATACAGCATTTAAACTGTGTGTAACTTTTGCACGGCTGTTGAGTAAAATGCATAACTTTTTTTGTGCTGATTTTGAGCTGTGATATTTTTTAAAGGGTATAAAATTTTAATAAAGTTTTATAAGCATGCTGTATTATGATTCTGTTTTGCTTGTTTCATTAATTAAGAAAAATTCTTGCTTTTATCCCCAAGTAACCAGTTTTTCGTCTGTAGATGGGTACCATTTCTCACATGATATATTTTTGTAAAAGTGACATAGATCCACGTTAATGGTGAAAGTCTCCAGAAGAATGACCTAATTCTTGAAATTAAGAAAGTTTTTAAAATTTTATGTTATTACGGACATCTGGAAGTTATTTAATCTCTTTTGAATTTCTGCCCTAGATAAATATATAACAACTTTAAATGGTTTTATGTTTTGATCTACTGCAGAGGCATAGAACTTTTGTTCACTTCATACTAAATGTGTTTTGCTACATGCAAAACCAATGTTGGCAAGCAATGTTATATTTTCCTCCATCTTTGCCAATTTGTCGCCTCAGTGTAATACTTATATAACAAATATTATATTGTGAGACATTATCTGTAGAATGAAATGGTACCCATTAATTTACCCCACTAACACAACTATACACAGCAGCAGAAACAATATTTCCTTAACCAGAATGGTGTCAAAATGTAGAAAAGGTAAACATATGCACCACAATTTGCACATCTTGTAATGGTTGGGTTATAGAGAGCAAATTCCATTTATTTAAGTGAGGGAGTGTACAACACACATATGTAGACATTCTGTGCACATTTTAATTCTGTATCATGAAGTGTGTAATGGCTTTGGGTGGAAAATGGTTTTCCTACATATAAATGATAGTTATGCACCTTTGCTGTGAGTTTTGAGATAAGAAAACCCCTTGGTGTTTTTAGCTCACCTGAGCAATGCTCAGGTGAGTTATTGTGGTCACTGGATGTCTGTCGTCTGTCTGTCATCTGTCAACATTTAGCTTGTGTGTGCCATAGAGGCTGTATTTTTCAATAGTTCTTCATGAAATTTGGTCAGAATGATTGCCTTGATAAAATCTAGATCAAGTTCGAATATGGATCATCTAGGGTCAAAATCTAGGTCACTAGGTCAAATCAAAGAAAAAACTTGTGTATGCAATAGAGGTTGTATTTTTCAAGTGATCTTCATGAATACTTGTTTAAACTCAAGATACCACATTTTTGGTCCAATGAAAATTTGCCAGAATATATGTTTCCATGAAATCACTAGGTCAAACATGTTTACACTGTTATGGTGTGTTTCTCAGGTGATCGACCTAGGGCCATCTTGGCCCTCTTGTTTTTAATGTAATATGTGAATTATTGGCAAATCAATTTCTTTCAAAACTTATTAGATAATTAATTTTTGTTTCCTATCTAAAAATGTGTGTAAATTTACATTTTGTCAATTTTGACTTTTTATTGCACAGTGAGATTAACAGTTTTAAATGAAGATTCTGTCAATATGACTTTTTGCAGAACAGTGAGCTTAACAGTTTTAAATTTAGATTCTGTCAATTCGACTTATGTTGCAGTCAGATAAACAGTTCATTCAAATTTTTAAATATTTTTAAAGACCATTAGTTGCATTGATGCTTGATGATTTGCTAGTTAGCTACAGTTAGACTGGAATGTTTGGGTTTTATATGCTCATTTTATTTCATTCATATGCCATATTTCATACATATGTCATTCTTCCCTCATATTATAGTATAAGAAAAAGGTAAGATCATTCTCATATCATATCAGCCAAGAAATGTATAAATTTACCCAAAACCTGTGTATTGTTTGACCAATGGAAATAAACATCTAGACTGTTTCTATGGAGTAAATTTAATGTTATATTTTCGGGACTTTTTTTTTTGGTGGATTTAGTGTTTGGTGGATCTTGTGGTTGCATCAGCCCGCAAAATTTCAAGGAAAACTAAATTTGTTTTAATCTCTTAAACCTTTTAGCCTGTTGGCGGCAAGTGATTTTGCCTTTGCGACCAGTGCAGACCAAGATCAGCCTGCACTGATCCCTACAGGCTGATCATTGTCTGCACTGTTTATTCAGTCAATAAATTTTCAGTGAGCTCCCCTTCGAATAATAATAGATTTTAGACATTAGCAGGGTAAAGGTTAATTGAAATTGAATATTACATGAATCAAAAATCTAGATGTTTATTTTTTGTGTGTGTTTTAAAGCTTTTACATCAGCATCAAGAAGGTATCATTTGACAATGTATTTATATCTTTCATCAAAAAGGTATGAACAATTTAAGTTTGATTAGCATCCATTATGGCTTGGAGCCATGATACAACTTTTTTCAACATATTTTATATTTCTGCAGTACCTATTCTGAAAATTTCCAGTTTTTCTGAACATGGTAATAGATGTGAAAGCTTTAAACTGTGTTATATATGTATACATATATTTGATTTTATTTTCATCTAAAACCATTGCATTTCTTTTATACTGACATTTAAACCAAAACTAGAACATTAAATTTTCTTATAGATTACTTCTTATATGATATCACCTCTGCCCCAAATATGCATTTATGATGATCAGCTTTGTAAATAGATGCAAGGCTGTTATCTTACTGGATTATTGTTGAGTTGACTGACAACTGGCTTACTGTAAGGTACTTGTCAGTTTGGTAAATTATGTTAAGAATGGTTACCTTACAGAGCAGGATAAGCAGAATCAGGTAGAACTTATTTGACAAGGTGGTTCAGGCCATTGCAATAAATTATAGATTTAGCTCCGTGTCAGTTAAAAACGTGCTGAGGTCAGAATTCCTTTATATGGAAAAACATTCCGACTGGCATGTAGTCAGTTGTACTTGCTATGCAGGTCTGGCTGCCTGAGTTCCTAAAAACTACCAGATAGGGCATCTTCCCCTAGCATTGAAGCATAGAACGTCACCATATTAAGACATTTGTTTTTCTATTTGACTGTCAAATCTTGCTTCTCGCTATCGTTGATCTGAAACCTTGCTACAGGTGTAGACTTCTCCATGTGAGGAATCTATACAGCTGGCTTATGTGAAGCCAGTGGTTCAGTGTTGTGCTTAAAATAATGCCTAGAGCAGGCATCTGGGGTCTTACACCAACACAAAGAGCTGAAAGCCGCCATATGACCTATAATTGCATCAGAATGACCTTAATCTCAACAAAACAATGACTGTCAAACCAAAAATTTAAATATTAAATTGATTACACTATCATGGCAGTACAAAAGAAATGTTCATCCTTCTGATGTTAAGACATGGTTTATGTGCATGTTTAATGTAGATAAATAATTTAGATTTGAGCCGCGCCATGAGAAAACCAACATAGTGGCTTTGCGACCAGCATGGATCCAGACCAGCCTGCGCATCCGCGCAGTCTGGTCAGGATCCATGCTGTTCGCTAACGGTTTCTCTAATTACAATAGGCTTTGAAAGCGAACAGCATGGATCCTGACCAGACTGCGCGGATGCGCAGGCTGGTCTGGATCCATGCTGGTCGCAAAGCCACTATGGTTTTCTCATGGCGTGGCTCATTTATTTTTTCAATTTTGTTTTTAAAATATTGGTAGTATGTGGAAAAGGTAATTGTGTTGTTTTTTTGTGAAACTCGAGTGATTTTCCTAAGACTACTAATTGATTTATTATTAATTGGCTTTTAATAGAGAATTTGGTTTTATGGATGGCCTATTTATTTTGGTAGGCTGATTTAATATGTGTCCATGTGTTCTAAAAATTCTAAAAGTATTATATTGTTACTTGCATTAATTGCCTTAAAATTTTGCTAGCCAATGGATACCGAGGTACCCAGATAATTTTTCAAGAAATAGGTCTGTGATTTTTTTATTTCATTCTACTTTCACAATTAAAATGAACAGAATGAGGTTGACCTTTACCAAAATAAATCAGTTTTTTTCTGTAATGGGTGCAATATGACAAAATAACATTCTGAAGTTTTGAAATTATGTGACATGTTGTCCAGTCCAGATTTTGACCATCTTACCATGCCTGTAGTGTAGTACAGATACATGTATTTCAACATTAAAGTTCCTGAAGACTTTAAGATTTATCTTAAAAACAGATAAAGCAGGTATTCAAATAAATGCAATGCATAATTCTTTGGTTAGAAAATCACTGTTTTCAATATAACACAATGAACATGTAAAATAAGAGCCATAAAGGGAGGTAATCATAAGCAATGTATCCAATAGTGTTGTCTGCATAGCTGATTAATATTCAAATATTGGACACATATATGAGTAAACAGTTATTGAAAATAAGAAATAGGCATATTTTATGTCCATAACAAAGTTTGTGGCTGCCACATTATAAACAGATAGCATTCTGAGCCTTCTTTAAATGAGAAGTGGATCACAATATTTTATAGCAATTTTTAGGTGTTATCCTAACCTGGAATATTACCAGTGTGAAAGTAAGAAAATCTTTCTTATAAAATAATGAGAAATGTTATATATAATAATATATAAAAGGGTTTTATTTGTCCACTGTTCCACCAGTGTATTTCTTGAATAGAGAATTTTGCTT
Source organism: Mercenaria mercenaria (assembly GCF_021730395.1). Lineage (NCBI taxonomy): Eukaryota > Metazoa > Mollusca > Bivalvia > Venerida > Veneridae > Mercenaria > Mercenaria mercenaria. The sequence goes on from NC_069375.1 coordinate 68,622,492, forward strand.
TGCATTAAATTTAATGGGAGGAAATATGGATGGCCTACCTATTCATTGGTTTGATTTGATATTTCACTGTTATAATGAAAAAAAAATACACATATATTACAAAAACATTACTAAAAAGTTTTGCTGCTAAACTGTGCTTTAACACAATCTAAAACAGCTGCCAGCAAACTGTGTGTGTTTTTGATGCAGGCATACAACACAAAATGAGTGTAGTGACAAAATATGCACACATACCCCGATAGTTATGCAACTAACGCTTTTAAGAAGTTTAAATTGGCAAAATATAATTATATTATTAGTTGGCCAATGTTTGCAAAAAAAATTATTTTTTGTAGCATACTTGTATCTTCTGTTGTTAGCCCACCATCATCAGATGGTGGGCTATTCAAATCACTCTGCGTCCGTGGTCCGTCGACCGTCCGTCCGTCATTCCGTCCGTCCGTCCTTCCGTTAACAATTTCTCGTAATCGCATCTCCCCAGAAACTACCAGGGGGATTTTGACCAAACTTTGTCAGAATGATGTATTGGTACCCTAGTTGTGTCCCCCTGAAAATCAGACTGGTTCAACAATTTTTTAGTAAGTTATGGCCCTTTGTTTATTTCTATAATTTACATAGATTTATATAGGGAAAAACTTTGAAAATCTTCTTGCCCAAAACCACAGAGCCTAAAGCTTTGATATTTGGTATGAAGCATCATCTAGTGGTACTCTACCAAGGTGATTCAAATTATTTCCCTGGGGTCTAATATGGCCCCGCCCCGGGGGTCACATGGTTTATATAGACTTACATAGGGAAAAACTTTGAAAAACCTCTTGTCCAAAACCACAGGGCCTAGGGCTTTGATATTTTGTATGTGACATCATCTAGTGGTCTTCTACTAAGATTGTTCAAATTATCTCCCTAGGGTCAAATATGGCCCCGTCCCGGGGGTCACATGGTTTACATAGACTTATATAGGGAAAAACTTTGAAAATCTTCTTGTCCAAACCACAAAGCCTAGGGCTTTGATATTTGTAATGTAGCATCGTCTAGTGGTTCTCTACCAAGTTTGTTAAAGTCATCCCGCTAGGGTCAAATATGGCCCCGCCCTGGGGGTCACATGGTTCATATAGACTTATATAGGGAAAAGGTTTTAAAATCCTTTGTCAATAACCTACAACATTCAGATTTGGACCACATAATTATATGGTTTTGAGTGGCAAGATGAACCTTGACATGAGTTGACCTTGATTTTGACCTAGTGACCTACTTTCACATTTCTGTAGCTACAACCTTCAAATTTGGACCACATGCATAGTTTTGTGCACTGAAATAAACTTTGACCTTGACATTGACCTAGTGACCTACTTTCACATTGTTGAAGGTACAGGCTTCAAATTTGGACCCCATGCATAGCTTTGTATTCCAAATAAAATTTGACCTTGATTTTGACCTAGTGACCTACTTTCACATTTCTCAAGCTATAGCCTTCAAATTTGGACCACTTGCATAGTTTTGTGTACCGAAATGAACTTTGACCTTAAGATTGACCTAGTGACCTACTTTCACATATCTGTAGCTACAGGCTTCAAATTTAGACCACATGAATAGGATTGTGTACGAAACAAAACTTTGACCTTGACATTGACCTAGTGACCTACTTTCACATTTTTGAAGGTACAGGCTTCAAATTTGGACCACATGCATAGATTTGTGTTCTGAAGTGAAATTTGACCTTGATTTTGACCTAGTGACCTACTTTCACATTTCTCAAGCTACAGCCTTAAAATTTGGACCACTTGCATAGTTTTGTGTACCGAAATAAACTTTGACCTTAAGATTGACCTAGTGACCTACTTTCAAATTTCTCAAACTACAGTCTTCAAACTTGATGCACATGCATAGTTTTGTGTACAAAGAACTTTGTCCTTGAAATTGATCTAGTGACCTGCTTTCACATTTCTCAAGCTACAGCTTTCAAATTTAGACCACATGCACAGTGTTGTGTACGGAAATGAAATTTGACCTTGAGCTAGTCAATAAGTCTTGAAATTTGGAACACACAAAAATGGCACATTGGTGGGCGCCAAGATCACTCTGTGATCTCCTGTTTTATTTTTACCAGAGCTTTTCAACCTAGCAGCATATCCTATTATCATTTTTATTAAAGCAATTATTTTCATCAAGGAAGAAGATTTTTCCAAGATTAAAGAGCAGATCCTGTGTATATATTTTGAAGTTTCCAAGGTTACTTTGATGAAACACAAAATACTCTGTGATCAGAAAAAAATATGTGGTATGGCATACATAAGTTAAACAGGGTTCAAGCCCTGTGTGTCATTGTTCCCAGAATCACTTCAGAGCTTGTTCAGTGACATTGTAGAAATTTTGAATATCTTCATTTAAAACTTAGAACAAAACAGAACAGAAATTGTTATTGTCTGTTTTGAACTTAAATGGTCCAGGTCATTACATACATACAAATTCATACAGTCATGCACATTGTAAGAGACCAAAAATGAACTGGAAAAAAATCAATATTTGTGATGAAAATTTATAATTTACGGCAAATTTTGTCTTAAATTTCATGGTGTTCAAGTGTTTGATTTCTGTGTTTACAGATAGATCAACAGAAACATGAGCTTGAGAAGGTTGATCACATGATGGGCAAAAAGCGGACAGAGTTACAGTTCCTGACTGACAGTTTAGAACGTAAACAAGCAGAGATTAATCAGCTGATACGGGACACTGAGTCCGAACTCTCAAGTAATAAACGAGAACTTAAGGTATGTTTTTACTGCCAGGTGTGACCTTATTCTCTATTGTTGTTCCCCCAAAAATGTGGGGGAATGGGAGGGAACTTACAGTTGCCCTTGTCCGTCTGTCAGTCTGTCTATCTGAATTTAACCTATGCATATCTCAAAAAGTGTTTGACCTAGAGTCAGCAGACTTCGAACGATTGTTGTTCAGCATTTTTGTGCTCTTTGTGAACGTCCTCACCTTATATTAATCTTATACTTATTTATATCAGCTTGACTGTGATGAACACTATAAACTTGATTGAGTCATTATCAAACACACAACCTTCAGCTTGATAGATGGTTCCGCTAGACGACGTCTTCTCTAAAAAAAGACCTTAAAATGCAGAAACTGTCTAGCTGTATAAAATGTTTGCTTTTCCAATCTCCTTCATTTGGATTAGTTGTCTTTTCTTAAATTAATGGATAATTAGCAAAATGTTATGGTGCCTAACTCAAAAAAGAAAAATATTGAAGAAAGGTGATAGACCACATCCCTCATTCGACATCTCCCTTTATCACAGTGTAGGTAGGGTTTGAAGACCAGTTTCAGAATGCTGCCTTGCCATTGGCCAATTTCAAATAATTATTGGTGCTCTGTATCAACCAATCAGATGCTGGAATTTTGAGATTGGTTATCTGTCTCAAATTTTACTCTCGTAACAGCAGTGACCCAGTCTTTAAGTACTGTGTGGCCGTGGTAAAAAGTCTCTCTGTACTTGGAATCAGTGTTGTTATGTTATATTTTCTGGTCTTTGGAGATCATGGAGTACATTTGTTTTTACTATAATAGAATTCTTGCTAAATCTTCTATAATGAACTTATCCATCTTTCAATTTGGACAGTACCATTAACTGTTTAAAGGGGTGCTTACCAAAAAGATACTGATGGAATGGCGAACAGTGCAGATCTTGATCAGACTGCAAGGATGTGCAGGCTGATCATGCTCTGCATTGGTCTCAAAGACAGAATCAGTTGTGTCGAGCATGACAAGGGTTAAGCCTGTACTAGTGGGCCTGAGGAGTGTTGCACATTTCATTACCTCTCATGAACAGACTTGGTCAAACCAAGAGTGCTGTTATGTTGCTTAGTTTTGTTCTATACTTCCACTGGAACTTTTAACAGATTTTATTATAATAACTCCTTGAAAAATTGGTATTTTTTCAGGTCACAGACTTGAAAGTGGTTAAGTGGGCTGCAAAATTTTACGTTCAGATTTGAAACATTTGAATTATAACATTAAAATGTTTCTGTTATAGGAACAAAGAGATCTGATAAGAAATCTGGAGGTACAGAAGTCAGACCTAAGTTCACAGATCAAGTCAAAAAGAACGGAACTGCAGAAAATCAAAGATGAGATTGATACAGATGATGAAATTTTGCAGGTAATTTTTCTCGAATTAAATTATGTGAGTGTTTGTTTGTTCCAATGATGTCTTCATCTGAGTCAAACTCCCAGCAGTAATTACCTCCCCTTGTGTTACGTTCATTACTTTCTGCTGTTACAAATATGTGACCATGAAAATCACTTAAACATTGAAAAAAAAAGATCTTTTTTTTTTTTTTCAACTTTTAATTTTTCTTTTTATTACAAACATAAGCCATAAATCCTTGAAATATACTCAAAAACAATAATTAGAATCAAGTATCAAGGATGTGCAGGCTAATGTTGGTCTGCACTGGTCACAAAGACAGAATCATTTGCCACCAGCAGACTAAAGTTTAAAATTATACAAAAACAGAGAGTGTAATTGACCATTTTCTTTTATATTATTTTCAGAAACTTGTGAACACTGTGAACAAACACAAGTCAGACTTGAAACATACATTTGAGATGCAGAGATTGGAGCAGACGGAACTGGACAACTTAAAATCTCAACATGCCCAGAAGCTTTCCGAACTGGAGAAAACACAGAGAGAATTACTTGATGTAAGTGGGTTTGTTAGCATACAATAAAAACAGAATTTTGAGTGTCACATATTTCAGTGAGAAAATGGATTCATGGGATAAAAGTTTTCATGTAAATAAATAGAGAATCTGAAAGTATAGACAAGATTTCTGTGTTAGAAATTCTTTTTAAAACCTTCAGGACATCATATTTAAGACTTGCTTTAACTGTCAACTTGCTTCACCTTGCTTCAATTGTAACAAGGGAATGAACTCTGCACTAAAGAAAATGTATAAAAAATAAGCAGGGGAGACTATTTGATGTGGTTTAACTTCTCATTTTATTGTTTTTAGCTCACCTGTCACAAAGTGACAAGGTGAGCTTTTGTGATCGCCCGGCGTCCGTCGTCCGTCCGTCAGTCCGTGCGTGCGTCCGTGCGTAAACTTTTGCTTGTGACCACTCTAGAGGTCACATTTTTCATGGGGTCTTTATGAAAATTGGTCAGAATGTTCACCTTGATGATATCTAAGTCAAGTTCGAAACTGGGTCACGTGCGGTCAAAAACTAGGTCAGTAGGTCTAAAAATAGAAAAACCTTGTGACCTCTCTAGAGGCCATATATTACACAAGATCTTCATGAAAATTGGTCAGAATGTTCATCTTGATGATATCTAGGTCAAGTTCGAAACTGGGTTACGTACCTTCAAAAACTAGGTCAGTAGGTCAAATAATAGAAAAACCTTGTGACCACTCTAGAGGTCACATTTTTCATGGGGTCTTTATGAAAATTGGTCAGAATGTTCACCTTGATGATATCTAGGTCAGGTTCGAAACTGGGTCACGTACGGTCAAAAACTAGGTCAGTAGGTCTAAAAATAGAAAAACCTTGTGACCTCTCTAGAGGCCATATATTTCAAAAGATCTTCATGAAAATTGGTCAGAATGTTCATCTTGATGATATCTAGGTCAAGTTCGAAACTGGGTTACGTACCTTCAAAAACTAGGTCAGTAGGTCAAATAATAGAAAAACCTTGTGACCACTCTAGAGGTCACATTTTTCATGGGGTCTTTATGAAAATTGGTCTGAATGTTCACCTTGATGATATCTAGGTCAGGTTCGAAACTGGGTCACGTGCGGTCAAAAACTAGGTCAGTAGGTCTAAAAATAGAAAAACCTTGTGACCTCTCTAGAGGCCATATATTTCAAAAGATCTTCATGAAAATTGGTCAGAACATTTATCTTGATGATATCTAGGTCAAGTTCGAAACTGGGTTACGTGCCATCAAAAACTAGGTCAGTAGGTCAAATAATAGAAAAATCTTGTGACCACTCTAGAGGTCATATTTTTCATGGGGTCTTTATGAAAATTTGTCAGAATGTTCACCTTGATGATATCTAGGTCAAGTTCGAAACTGGGTCACGTGCGGTCAAAAACTAGGTCAGTAGGTCTAAAAATAGAAAAACCTTGTGACCTCTCTAGAGGCCATATATTTCAAAAGATCTTCATGAAAATTTGTCAGAATGTTCATCTTGATGATATCTAGGTCAGGTTCGAAACTGGGTCACGTGCCTTCAAAAACTTGGTCAGTAGGTCAAATAATAGAAAAACCTTGTGACCTCTCTAAAGGCCATATTTTTCATGGGATCTGTATGAAAGTTGGTCTGAATGTTCATCTTGATGATATCTAGGTCAAGTTCGAAACTGGGTCACGTGTGGTCAAAAACTAGGTCAGTAGGTCTAAAAATAGAAAAACCTTGTGACCTCTTTAGAGGCCATACTTGTGAATGGATCTTCATAAAAGTTGGTCAGAATGTTCATCATGGTGATATCTAGGTCAAGTTCGAAACTGGGTCACGTGCCTTCAAAAAGTAGGTCAGTAGGTCAAATAATGAAAAAACCTTGTAACCTCTCTAGAGGCCATATTTTTCATGGGATGTGTATGAAAGTTGGTCTGACTATTTATCTTGATGATATATAGGTCAAGTTTGAAACTGGGTCAGCTGAGATCAAAAACTAGGTCAGTAGGTCTTAAAATAGAAAAACCTTGTGACCTCTCTAGAGGCCATACTTTTCAATGGATCTTCATGAAAATTGGTCAGAATGTTCACTTTAATGATATCTAGGTCAAGTTCGAAACTGGGTCACGTGCCGTCAAAAACTAGGTCAGTAGGTCAAATAATAAAAAAACCTTGTGACCTCTCTAGAGGCCATACTTTTCATGGGATCTGTATGAAAGTTGGTCTGAATGTTCATCTTGATGATATCTAGTCAAGTTTGAAACTGGGTCAACTGCGGTCAAAAACTAGGTCAATAGGTCTAAAATTAGAAAAATCTTTTGACCTCTCTAGAGGTCATATTTTTCAATAGATCTTCATGAAAATTGGTCTGAATGTTCACCTTGATGGTATCTAGGTCAGTTTCGAAACTGGGTCACATGCAGTCAGAAACTAGACCAGTAGGTATAAAAATAGAAAAACCTTGTGACCTCTCTAGAGGCCATATTTTTCAACGGATCTTCATGAAAATTGGTCAGAATTTTTATCTTGATGATATCTAGATCAAATTCAAAACTGGGTCACATTAGCTCAAAAACTAGGTCACTATGTCAAATAATAGAAAAAACGACGTCATACTCAAAACTGGGTCATGTGGGAACAGGTGAGCGATTCAGGACCATCATGGTCCTCTTGTTGTTATTTATATAAGAATACACAGAGGATTTCTCGCTCGTGAAAATGTCCTAATTTTATCACTGCTTGATGAGATATATACCGTCCCCATTCAAAACAAAAAAAAATCTTTTTATTTTATACGTATTCAGTTATTTTATGCTTTATTGGTGGCAAAAATGGTACTGTGAGTGATAACCAGTGACTATAACAAGTGACTGATATGGAATTTATTTCACTGATTGAATGAATGCAGTAGTTCATTAGTTAGCATAAAATGAAATATGCATGGTACTTAAATCCTGAAAGAATAAGCCAGCACGATTTACTCAATTTATGTAGCACAAGACTTGAAGAATGTGTTAACAAGCCATATATGAATAATTGTTTAAAATATATTCAGGAAAAGAATGCATTAGAATCCTACAACTCAGATGTGAACAAGAAGTCGGCTGAGCTTGAACGTTTTAGGGGCATTATTGAACGTGATAGGGAGGAAGTTGAACGACTCGCTATGGAGAAACAGTCGTACGAGGATAGGATTTCCACCATGACTCGAGAGAAAGAAATGTTGGATGAAACTTTCAAAACTCTCGATACCAAAGTTGCACACATGAGAAGGTTAGAGATTATTATATACTATATGATTATTTATCTTCAAATTGATAACCCCTTTGTGTGAAACACTTGAAAATTTTATTTTTTTTGTGTCTAATTATGCGACTATTAAATACATGAAAGTTTGTCCCTCACAAATAATGATAATTTTGCAATGTTAGGACAAAACTTTACTGTCCTGCCATTTAGGTCAAAAGAGAGACTGCAGAGCTACAGATTGTGAGGTTGAAAGTCTGGTCTCTGGGCACGGTGTATGTTGTCTGTGACAGTTGATAAAAGAGATTGTGTCTGAAATCATTAGTCATCTACCTCTTATTCATGTTGGGAAGTTGGCAGTTACTTGAGGAGAACAGGTTAATACTGGTACAGAATCCAGAAACACTTGTTGGGTTTACTGCCTGTCATAACTGAAATACTGTTAAAACGGCACTGAACCAAAAAACAATCAATCAAACAAAACTGACAGAGGAAAACGCGTTTTTAATACTGTAAAAAATTTTCACTGGGTCAAAATTTCGCCAATTTGAAATTTTGAATATGTTTGCGAGGTTTAATATTTGCAAAATTGTTAAAATGGTATCCTACTCTACTTTGAATTATACACAATGTAAATATTTACGAGAGGATTAATTTTTCGTGTGATGTAGGGCCTTGCGAATGTAGCAAAAATTAAACCCTCGTGAAAATTTCTGCTTTTACAGTACTATGCCTATCTATTATCCAAATTTTCTTTACAGAAGATTTAAGGTACTTTAATGCAAAATATTTCAATCAATATTTTTCAAGGAGTCAGAATACGATGGAGGAGAAGATTGACAGTACATCTCGTAGACTGGAGACGTTAGAGGGTGAGTTACAGCGACGAGAGAGGGAGATGGATGACATGAACAGAGAGAAGGCTCACATGCAGAAAGACATGAATAATCTGAAAAACAGCCTTAAAGGTAAAACATCTCGTCATCTTATTTCAGTATGTACAAGTACTTAAAGGAACACAGCCTCAGTGGCTGAGTGGTTAAGGTCGCTGACTTCAGATTATTAGCCCCATACCGATGTGGGTTTGAGCTTCACTTTGGGCATACACTTCTTCTTGTGAGGAAGTCATCAAGCTGGCTCCTGGAAGGTCGGCAGTTCTACCCAGGTGCCCGTCCATGATGAAGTGATACACTGAGAGATACCTGGGGTCTTCCTTCACCATGAAAAGATGGAAAGTCACCATATAGTGTATCTGTATGACATTAAACCCAACAAAACAAAACAAAGAAAAAAAAACATGAACATTTTGCTTCCTACAGATAATACTTTCGAAGTGTGGTTTTAAGGGTCTTTTTGCCTGTTAAAAAGTGTCATATTTTTGTGTGCTTACATGAACAACATACATGTGTGCATAAACAAAGTACATGGATATGTGAACAAATTGTGTAACATTATAAAGTAAGTCTACTTTCCAGGTTATTAGGCCTTTCAGATGTACATGTGCATTGGGTTCTGTGTGTGAAAAGGTTTAAAAATATAAACTGCATGATATTTTATAACAAAACAGATAAGAAGGATCTAAATGAGCTAGCTGTGATGTTACACCTTTGCCCGTTGTGTTTGAAATCATGTGCAAGGTACAAAAGTCTCCATGTGCAGAAGCCAGCTTGCAGGAGGTCAGTTGTCCAGTGAAACTGAAATAATGTCTGGAATGGAACCGTTTGTTAAACCAACAGTATTCCTCCACAGTTTGAAGCTTAAAAACTTGGCTGATGTCTTAAACTATGTCAACATAACTCAAAACCAAACAAATTTTAAATGATATGCCATATTTTTATTGTATTACAGATGGGAAGAATGAGTTGAAAATGTACAAAGAACAGATAAAAGATGCTGAGAAAAGTATCACCCACCTGGAACAGGTACTGTCTTGTTACTGTATTGAGAATGCAACAAAGCAGTGGTCATACAGATTTGACTGCTTACAGAGACTGCTAGGTTTAGCATTGATGTTATTGATTCTGAACCTGGAAGTTTTTAATAAGAACCTGGTTTTGGTCAAAACTTACCCATTTAATAATTTATCTTTGAACCAGGCTAAAGAGTGATTTGTTTAGCTTTAGGCCTTCATTTCAGTTGATTAATTTGTTAGATTAAGTACATGTACTGAACATTTTGGAAACACTGAATTAACTGTATATGTAGTCATTTACCTTAGATTTTATTTTATTCGGTGATGGTTTGATAACATAATTTTATTATTTTTTCAGCAACTCAGAGATACAAGTCTACAACGAGATGAAGCTAAGTTGGAAATGGAACGTTTGAATGAAGGAATACGTCAATCGAGGATCACTCATGACGACTGTATCCGACAGCAACGTCAACGGGAAGAAGAATTACAGGACTTGATACGAACGATGGATGAACGAGAGATTGAATATCAGGAAACTAGAAAGGTACAGTTAAAAAAGGCAGATGATATGTTAATTGTTAATAAATTATTTCATCAGACATAGGTATGGCATAGGTATGATACAGCCAAAAACTGCATTATTGTAAAGAAAGTTTCTCCAGTTAAAAAACAGCTGTAAATATTACAGTATTATTTTACCAAGATGTAACAGACATTAAAGAAAGACTATACCGTTCACTGAAACACAACCTGTAATCTTTTTATTGGATCTTGTTCCTAGATAAGGTTAAGACATAAATACAACATTTAGGGAATGTTTATTGTCTTTACATACAACCTATAAAAAAAAAATGGCTTTTTTTTGCTCAGTTTTATGGGCGTGGTCCACTTTAAGTCTTAAGAACACCAATTTGTTGCAGTATATTAAGAAGTCAATTGTTTGGTTTTACATCCGAGTAGTTGAGTTTGTTCTGTACAAACAATGAAGATATGACAAAAAATGTTCTTGATAGATTTTAAACCCAACTTAAACAAAAAAAACTAAAGTCTCAAAAAGTCTGAAGTCAGCTGAAGACAAACCAGTATTGGTGTTATAGGAGATGAGGCTGAGGTCACAATAGGGCTTAGAACCTACAATCTCTGGGTTGAGTGGCAGGCACCTTAACAACTGGGCCTCCCCTTCACCTTTAACTTCTGTAACTTCTGTAGTATAAAGCATCAGTAAAAACTTCTACCAGGTGAAATTGTTTTAATTTGTATTTCTGATTTTCTTTTCAGTCTTTAAACAAAGTGAGAAAAGAAGTAGAAAAAGAAGAGAGCAAACTTCAAAAGGTAAATTTTGTTTTTTCATTCTTCTTTCTGTCATCTTCGTCTTTCTTTCAGTCTTAAACCCAGAAAAAGAGGAAAATCTTTAGTTAAAGGAAAAAGAGTAGAATAGACAGATATTGATATGAACATATTAGAGTTGATCAGTCACTGAAGATAGTTGCACTAATGAACTTCAATAATAATTCAGTCAGAGTTCGTATAGTCAACTTCAATGCTGTATCAGGTAAATTTCCATCAAGTCGACTCTTCATGAGTTATTTACAGTCAAAGTTGATTATAAGTCAGTTTCAGTCAGAAGTCATTTCAGTCTTAACTCAATCTTAAGTCAGGTTCATTCAGTTTACCAGTTCATAAGTCATCTTCACTCATGTAGTAGATTTTCAGTCTAATCAGTTGACATTTCAGTTTATAAGTCAGTTTCAGTCAGAAGTCATTTTCAGTCTTAACTCAGTTTCAGTCATAAGTCAACTTCACTCATAAGTCAACTTAACTCATAGGGCAGTTTCACTCAAGTCGACATCTTTCTAAGGCAGTTTAGTCATAAGTCAACTTAATCTTAAGTCAGTTTCAGTCAGGACTTAACTCATAAGTCAGTTTCAGTCATAGGCCGACCTCAGTATTAAGTCAGTTTCATTCAAAAGCTGACTTCACTAATAGGTCAGTTTCAGTCACAAGTTGACTTAAGTCTTAAGGTAGTTTCAGTCACAAGTTGACTTCACTCATGTCAGTTTCACTCATAAGTCTGCTTCACACATAAATTGAAGGGTGTATTATGTCATTGGAAAGCTATATTTTACCTTAACTCTGCTGAAAATTTTTCTAAATATTTCAATTTTGAAAGGCTACTGATACTTTTGTAACTCAGAAAAAAGTTTATAAATAGAATGTGGGCTCCATTTGTAAACTTGCGGGAGGTTGTACAGAAGTAACTGCAATCAACAAAATTCACCTCATACAAATACATACCTGTTTTCATTACTCATTATTCATCTTCATGCGCCTTGCTTGGCATGGCTATCTTAATAACAAAGAGTTTCAGTTCCTCTAAAATTTGCTTCTCTGTTATCTTAATTGCATTCCTTAATTGGAAACAGCCATTAAAATGTCAAGTTATTAGTGCTAAAGCTTTAGCATATTTTCATCCTTTAAAAATTGTTATTAATATTTCATTTTCGGAATTTTTAATTTCCTTTTTTAACATTTATGCAGCAAAAGACATTTATTCAAGAAAAAAATAGGAGTTTGATCAAGTTTGGTATTTCTGTAAGGAAAAATTGCCTTTGATTTTAAAAGGTCAATTTTCACAACCTGTTTTCACATACATTTTCAATTCAGAGTGGTAATTTATAAACTTCTGTGTTAGATTTGGCAATAAGTCTATTAATTTTTATCTTTGTTACAGTAGTGATGTGAATTATTGAGTGGATATCAGAATAATTATTGGTGTATAAAACTTTTTGCTTCAAAGGGGGGAAAAAAACGGAAGTTTGCCAGATTTTGGATTTGCAAAAAGATTTCCTTGGCTGTTCATAAATCTGTTTTTCTTAAGAATTTCTTATTGTCTGTAATGCTACAAATGTGTTTTGCTGTATGTATATCCTGACCAGTTTGGTGATGGTATTTTTTGGTTATTTGCGCCAACAATTTTTCAGCTTGTCTCCACCGCCAATTACCAGCTAGATAATATTCGTACTGACCTCAATACCAAACAGAGCGAGCTAACAGTAGCTACTGCCGATATCATGAACCTAAAGGTAACATCGTGTGCATTATTTAATCAAACTGTAAACAGGGTTTGTGCAAAATTCAGAATATATTAAATGTATTTTTTGTACTGTAAAATCATTTAATTTCGTGGATGTGAAATTTATGGTTTATTCCGGAAAGACTTCATGGGGCAAGAACTTGTGGTTTTCAGATTGTAAAGTTAAAAATGTATGGAACATTTCTGTGTTTATTGGGATAAAATTTCCTGGCTTGATCCAGCCATGATATTCATGACAGTAGGACCCTCATGAATATTAATGATTTCACAATGAATATTAATGATTCAACAGAATTTAGGGGAGAAAATCAGACATTTTCAATTGTTTGTCTTCAAAGGTGTAGCCAAATATGTACTTAGTTGTTAGAATTTTTCTAAGTTCATGGACTTGTCAAATAAAAAAAGTCTTTTAAAAGGTAAACCAGTGGTGTAAAATAAACTGTGACTCAGAGAAAAATATCATGACATCACATGATGCTGTACCTTGCTTTGCTATGGACTTTTTTTGTGAAGTCTAGGAACCAGACTAGAACTGTTATAGAATTTTTCCACCACTGACACAAAATTTACAACAGACTTCTGGAAATTCAGAACAAATTTAAATTAAGAAACGAAATCATCCAAGTTTGTATCAGGTACAAAAAATGGCTGTCTTTTTTTTGTCAAGGAAGCTAATCATGACAAAAGAAATGGAAATCCTTTTTACCATTGACTTATGTACAAACCCTGTTTTTAAGTGCGTGTCCTAGCAGTATATCAATAGAAAAAGGTTTTTAAGTGGTATTGAGATATATGAGTGAATATGGCAGTGGCTTATAATTATGGTGAAGGTATTAAGGTAACCATGGTTACGGGTCCTCAGTTCTTTTACACTCACTGTCTTCACCTCAGTTATTTATTAATTAACTATGATTAGATGATATATAATTAACATTTAATGGGAATATGAATAAATAACACAATCTTTTAACACTTTCACTTTATTGCTTTGTATAAATGCACAACTGCTTTAAATATGTTCACAGTTAGTTTGATTAAAGTGTATACATGCTGTCTGTAAGTTCGTAAGCTTTCTACATTTACTCAGCATTTCATTTTCACTCATCTATGTTTCATTCTGTTTTATACTGTGCAAGGTTTAAAAGTTTTTTATGTGATCAATAGTGATTTGAAAGTAAAAAAGTTTTCAGACTTACTGTTTACAAAGGAATAACAATGAATGAATTTAATTATAAGGTTAGATGGTACAGTGGAACCCTTCTTGAATAAACAGCCTCCAGACCAGAGTTAAAGTTCAGTTTTTAAGGGTCTTCTGTTTAGAAGGGGTTTTTCAGTAGAATGTATGCTACATTACATAAAAAGTGAAAAAATTAAATGGCAACCTGATTCATTAACCTTTACCCTGCTAAATTCTAAAATGAACTGGTCCGTCATTCAATTTGGGCAGTACTACTTATTATTCAAAGGGGTGTTTACTAAAAATTTACAGACTGAATAGTGAACAGTGCAGACCATGATCTATGCAGGCTGATTTTGGTCTGCAGTGGCTAAATCAATTGCCGCCCACAGGCTAAAGGTTAATTTTAATCATGTTTAGTTACTGTATGAAACAACTTTATTAAAGTTTTTAGCTCGACTATTCAAGGAATAGGGGAGCTATCCTACTCGCCCCGGCGTCGGCGTGAGCGTAAGTGTGAGCATTAGCGTGAGCGTCACACAAATGTTAAAGTTTGCATACCACCCCAAATATTTTCAAAGCCCATTGAGATATTGCTTTCATATTTTGCATACTTGTTTACCATCATGACCCCAGTCTGTAAAAAGGAGCAGGCAACTCTATCCAGCATTTTGACTGAATTAAGGCCCCTTTTCGACATAGAATAAATGTTAAAGTTTGCGTACCACCCCAAACCTTTTCAAAGTCCGTTGAGATATTGCTTTCATATTTTGCATACTTGTTTACCATCATGACCCCAGTCTGTAAAAAGGAGGAGGCAACTCTATCAAGCATTTTGACTTAATTATGGCCCCTTTTCGACTTAGAATATGCTTATTGTAATGTTAAAAGTTTTACTCATTGCTTATATTATACTATCAAGCACTGAGAATAGTCGAGCGCGCTGTCCACTGACAGCTCTTGTTTTATGGACTTGTGCTACTGGATAGTATAAATTGTAGTAACCTTGATAAAAGGCTGGTCACAAAATTCCAATAACCTTTCTTCAGATCGGTCAGTTTTCAAGGGTAATTTTGTGTTGATAAGTGGCGCTTTTGGCCTTGAAAAATTGTTTGGTTTAAGAAAAGAGGGGTTCCAGTTTTTAAGTTTTTTTGTTGTTTTTTTTACAAATGAATTCTGAAGGCCTTTCAGGACCACGAAATAAGAAGGTTGAAATTTGTTCAGTTTTGAGAGGTATCTGGTATTCAGGGGTTCCAGTTTGGAGAGGTATCTGGTATTCAGGGGTTCCAGTTTGGAGGGGGTTTACTGTACTTTTTCCATTATATTTTGTCGTTTACATAGTGGTTGTTGTTTATATTTTATGGAGTGAACTTTTTACCTATGGTAGTTTTTAGAAGTTTTTATTTTCAGTACTGTAGAAAAATAGGCCTTAGGTATAATTTCAAGAGAACTTTTTCTGCTTACTACCTTTATATTCATTACTTGTTAGGTTGTGTGGATTTATTACTGCATGAGTTTTGGTCTTAAAACTCCAGTTTCTGATTGGTTGATTCTGAGCACAATTTTAAAATTAAACAGTAGCAAGGCATCATTCTGAAAATAGAAATAGGGTTTCAAAACTCAAATTTATAATTGTAGTCCCAAGGACTGGCTTTTTAGCTCACCAGAGCACAAAGTGCTCTAGGTGAGCTATTGTGACCGGTGTGCGGCGTCCGGTGTCCGTCAACATTTGCCTTGTGAACACTCCAGAGACCACATTTTTGACCCAATCTTTATGAAACTTATTCAGAATGTTTGTCTTGATGATCTCTAGGTCAGGTTCGAAATTAGGTCATGTGGGGTCAAAAACTAGTTCAGTAGATCAGATCAAAGGAAAAGCTTGTCAACACTCTAGAGACCACATTTTTGACCTAATCTTTATGAAACTTGGTCAGAATGTTAGTCTTAATGATCTCTAGGTCAAGTTCGAAACTGGGTCATGTGGGGTCAAAAACTAGGTCAGTAGGTCAGATCAAAGGGAAAGCTTGTGAACACTCTAGAGCCCACATTTTTGACTTAATCTTTATAAAAATTGGTCAGAATGTTTGTCTTGATGATCTCTAGATCAAGTTTGAAACTGGATCATGTGGGGTCAAAAACTAGGTCAGTAGGTCAGATCAAAGGAAAAGCTTGTGAACACTCTAGAGGCCACATTTTTGACCCAATCTTTATGAAACTTGGTCAGAATGTTAGTCTTGATGATCTCTAGGTCAAGTTTGAATCTGGGTCATGTGGGTTCAAAAACTAGGTCAGTAGGTCAGATCAAAGGAAAAGCTTGTGAACACTCTAGAGACCACATTTTTGATTTAATCTTTATAAAAATTGGTCAGAATGTTTGTCTTGATAATTTCTAGTTCATGTTTGAAACTGGGTCATGTGGGGTCAAAAACTAGGTCAGTAGGTCAGATCAAAGGAAAAGTTGTGAACACTCTAGAGACCACATTTTTGACCCAGTCTTTATGATTACAATACTTAGACACTGTTATTCCAGTCCATGCATCATTATACCAGCATGCATATTATACAAGCAGACATGAAAATCTCCCTAATTTTGCTCATATTGCCCAGTACTATAAATAGTATTTAAATTTGTCACAGTTTGTAATTTCTATGGTGCCACAACTCACATCAGACATAATTCAAACACTTAGTATAACTTTTTTCACAGACAACTGAGATTTGTTTTATGACAATATTAAATTTGAATCAATTTATACAGCCTGGGGCTAACATGATTGACCTTTGATCTATTAGAGCTACTGTGAAAACATTGTTTTTATTTACATTATTTTGTTTTATAGAAAGAGGCAGAGAAAATGGAATTAGATGAGCAGAAATTGTCTGAATGTGAAAAACAGATCAGAGAACTCAGTAAGTTTTTGTTTAATTCATTTAGAAGCTCTCCCTTATGTTTAGGGACTTCAAGAGCTTCCCGGCTTAAGTGGCTGACTACAAATCACTTGGTCTGACCAATGCTGGTTCAAGCCTTACTCAGAGCATTGAATTCTTCATTTGAGGGAGCCATCCAGCTGGCTTACAGAAGGTTGATGGTTCATGTACCCACCCATGATGAAATATCAGCGATATATGACCATTTTGTGTCGATTCGCTGTAAAAACCAACTCACTCATGATGAAATAAAGTATAGAGAGGCACCTAGTAGAGATAGTACCTAAGTTTTTCAAATCATAGGTTTGAAGTTAAAAGCTTTGAAATGAATACAAAAGTCCATATATTTCTCAAAAACAGAAATATAGACAATATTTTAACCAGAAGTGTGGAGTTATGAGCATTTAATATTTTCATGTTAATGAAAATTTTGTGATCAAGGAAATGTAACTCTTCTTGAACATGGAGAGCATAAACATCAAAGGGACATAATATAGTCAATATTTTCTAATTGGGTGCATTTGATTTAACATTCAACTTTGATTTGGATTGCTAAATAATGATCCATGATACTGTGTACTAAAAATTTAGAACATCTGGAGCAGTCTATTAACAGCAAAACTATACTTTAGCAGAATCTAAATAGTTAAGCTCTAACTGGGACTCGAACCCAGGATCTCTCACACCTAAGGCAGACACTCTACCACTTCCCTATAACAGCAGTAGCTATAGCTAGGCAGTTTAATTGCTGCATTACATTGCGTGAACTGGAACAATAATCGGTGAACTCCGGATTATCGGCGTATTCGCTTTGTTACCTAACGGCAATTTTTGTGTAAAGAAAAAATATAATCTAATGCTGCATACGTCATAATCGGTCAAATCTGTCCAAATTTCTCTGACGTGTTGTTCAGAGTATGAACTTACTAACTGGTAGTACCAGTGAAATATTACTTACACTGAATCTTTTATATTTGCCCTTTTTGCAGCTGTCGAACGGCAAAGACGGTGAGTTTTGTCCAAATATAAGTAATTATTTTACCAGTTTTGAGAGGATTTCAATTGATGGGAAATTACAGTTACAAACTGAATACCTTTCTGCAACACATGGAGTCATTAGCATTCACTGTCAGTCAGTATTATGACTAAGATCGACTGTCATTCATTCATTTCAAAGTTTCATAGACAGAGTCCGTTGTTTACATTTTTATCGTAACTGGTGCACTTGAAAAAATCACTTTAGTTTGAAAAATCAGAGTATGCGAAGAGCTATGGTACGGTCTCTACACCTAGGGTCTTCCTCCGCTGTCAATCTTATGACCTGTAATTGTGTCAGTGTGACATTGAACGCTGATCTCCCTTACATTAACATTTGCATAAAATAAGTTGAAAATTGTCATTTCATCTTGCTGGCAAACACAATTAGTTGATTATGTCCTATGAAACAGTCACGGTATAAAGTAGTTAGAGCAACACATTACTGGATAGATGGAAATCTGTAATAATACAGAGGACATTTATCTGGAAAGGTTTAAAGACACTAAAAAAGTTATTTTTTATTTCATATAGAGTGACTGTTCCAGAGCTTATTTACTTAACTTTAGACAATATGTTTTTTT
The DNA here is from genome assembly GCF_021730395.1 of Mercenaria mercenaria. Classification (NCBI taxonomy): domain Eukaryota; kingdom Metazoa; phylum Mollusca; class Bivalvia; order Venerida; family Veneridae; genus Mercenaria; species Mercenaria mercenaria. The sequence continues at coordinate 68,641,158 of NC_069375.1, forward strand.
TTCTTACATCTTTTATTCTTGAAAGATTTATCAAAAGATAATATTAAAAACATAATGATAGTAGCTCTTAGTGAAACACGGGTCAGCGGTGGTCTGCAATCAAAATATAGATATCTGTTGGCTTTTGTCCACACAATAAATCCCTACCTTGATTTTAAAACAGCTTGCTGTCTTTTTAACATAAACATGAAAATCATGTTATTGTCTACAAAACACATTTTAAAAAAAGTGTTTTTAAAGCACCCATTCTGCATTTAGCATCTGTTTAATTGGGACTTTTTTCAACTTAATCATGGGAGAACATATTTTGAGTAAATGACTGAGTAGCTCTGATTAATAATAAAATGGATTAAGTTGAAAATTCTGCCTTTGTAGGGAGTATCTGCAGGTTAGAGGTGTTATTAGCAAAGATTTTACTGATTAGTATATAGGTATAACTCAGACTGGAATAGATTAGTTTGAACAAAGGTTTTAAATGATATATTATTGTATATTTTCAGAACAAGAAGTTCAGGACCGAAATGAAGAGAAGAATGAACTAGCTAAGGCATTAACTAGGTCATATGAAGAATTGCAAAAGTTACGTACAGAATCAGCACAGGTTAGTGAAAATCCTCGACTATTATTTGATTTTGAGGTCACTCTGTCAAAAGTCAAGGTCACAGGGGCCTGAACATTGAAAACCATTTCTGGTCAGTAACTTGAGAACCACTTGACCCAGAATGTTGAAACTTCATAGGATGATTGTACATGCAAAGTAGATGACCCCTATTGTTTTTGGGGTCACTCTGTTAAAGGTCAAGGTCATAGGGGCCTGAACATGGATAACAATTTCCGATCAATAACTTGAGAACCACTTGACCCAGAATGTTGAAACTTCATAGGATGATTGAACATGCAGAGTAGATGACCCCTATTGATTTTTGGGTCAGTCTATTAAAGGTCGAGGTCACAGGGACCTAGTCATGTAAAATCATTTCCGGAAAATAACTTGAGAACCACTTGACCTAGAATGTTGAAACTTAATAGGATGATTGGACATGCAGAGAAGATGACCCCTATTTATTTTGGGGTCACTTGATCAAAGGTCAAGGTCACAGGAGCCTGTACAGTGACTTTAGAACCACTAGGCCAAGAATGTTGAAACTTAGCGGGATGACTGGACATGCCAAGTAGATGATCCCTGTTGCAGCCAACCATCAGTGTCTCTTCGACTTTCTCTCCTGACCCCTATTGACTTTTTGCCTATAGGACTTTGCATTGGGGGAGACATGCGCTTTTTTACAAAAGCAATTATTTCCAGTTCAATTTTTTTGAAATGTCCTCAGTAATGTCAGTTTTATATCAAAAATGTATTTTTCCAATTGTAATGTACGGGCAAAGTCAGTACCTTGGGGAAAAAAATTTAATTTTGCAAAATATTCATGTAAAAAAGATGCTGTTATGCTATTAAACTAAGCTATCCTGAAAATTTTATAACAATCCATTCACAAATATAGTCAATATTTAATTTCTTTTCAAAAAGATTGTATCAAAAACAGCTGAAATTTACAAAGGAAAATACTCCACTAAAATTGTTTTTGATGATAAATTCACAACTAATCAAAATTAATTATTTTGAAACAAAAGTTCTGTACTATCCACTATCGGAGTTCTTTGGAATCCTGTATAAATACAATGGTATTGTCTTGTATTCAAATTGAAATCAAGGAAGAACATTGTTACAGAAAAGGTGGGTTAAACAATAGATGATAAGATTTTGTGGTGTTTAATGAAGATATTTTGATGTGTTATGTACAGGAGCAAGAGAGGTTGACCATAGAGAGAATGCAATTAGAAAACACACTCAGGGATATGCAAGAACAACTAGAACATGCTAAAAAGGTAATCACTGTAACAGTTTCTAATGTGATATTAACCTAAATTTCTAAAATATACTGTTTATCACTGTAAGGTGTGTTCACTAAGATTTTTGTGTCTGAATAGCGATGAGTGTAGACCATGAACAGCCAGCATGGATGCTCAGGCTGATCTTTGTCTGCACAGGTCCCAAAGGCATAAATACTTGCCACCAGCAGGCTTAAGGATGAAATTAAAATAACTGTTTCCTATATACCAGTGAGAACATGTCATCATAGTTTACTGTCTCATAAAATGTTTGCAAAAGTGGTTAAACATTCCAGGATGCCATACCAGAGCTTACTTCTTTTCAGAAAGTATCTGGCAGTAATCCCTGTTTCTCACTCACACACCACACCCCTGAAACCCCAACCCCACACCACACACCTCAATAGGCAACAGATGGCCCTTGAATTACTCGAAACCTGTGAAATTAGCCTTGTCCATTCAAACAGTTTTTTGGTCTGATTGTCAATTTCATCCCACATGGAACCACACAATTACCTTGATTCCTTCTTACTCAAGGCATACAACATCAACATTATTACCTTTATGATATGTAACTGAATATTTAGACGGGTGTATATTCTGACAGCATTCAGCTTGATGAAGTTACAAGGTAAATTTTATTTTTTTGTTTCAGGAGATTCAGCAGATGCAGAAACGATCTAGTTCTCAGATTACGGAACTCCAGGCCCTGGCCGAGGAACAATTTAATCGGGCCAATAAACTCTCAGATGAACTTACAAAACTGAGAGCTAAGAAGGTATCAGACATTTTTTTTGCTTTTGTTAATCAAGCTGAAAGCCAGAAAAAGGAACTTGATGATTCTTTAAACCAGTTTAAAGATCGCATTTACAAAAAAAAAGTTTGTTTGAAATTCACTGATAGATAAGAAACTGGTAGACACCCAGTCTATGTAACTTTAACATTCTGTTGTAGTATTTTTCATCCAGCAGTAATAATGGTCATAAAGTTCCTTCCTGGTATAAAACTTTTGCACTAGTACAGTTTTTTACTGGTAGAAATGCTTATTGTTACAACCATTCCTAAATTTGTAGTTGAAATAATTGATTACAAATAAATATCATGTTGTAGCTACATATACATGTGTATAATTTAAGCTTGGCAGTATAATGTTATAGACTGGTATATAGATTTATAATTCTGCAAAATTGATACATATGAGCCGTGCCATGAGAAAATCAACATAGTGGGTGAGCAACCAGCATGGATCCAGACCAGCCTGCGCATCCGCGCAGTCTGGTCAGTATCCATGCTGTTCGCTAACGGTTTCTCTGATTGTAGTAGGTTTTAATAGCGAACAGCATGGATCCTGACCAGACTGCGCGGATGCGCCCGCTGGTCTGGATCCATGCTGGTCGCAAAGCCACTATGTTGGTTTTCCCATGGCATGGCTCATATTATCATTGTGTAATATAAATATGTTACCCTCACCTAGGTGGGTTGATCAAGTAGGTGTGACAGGAGGATGTGTTTTGGGGGAGAGGGGAATGACAGTAGACTGTTATATTTTGACTTGAAATACCTAACACTTTCAGAGAGAAGGGGATTGAAGGTTTAGGTTATCTCTATAAATAAAATGCTGACGTTCATTAATAGAATTATCTCGAAAACCAATAGAGTTAGCTGAGAAACCCCACATTTCACAAACCATACAGGTTTTATAATTGGGGTATTAATACCAAACATTACATCATTAATATGGGTATTTGTAAAGGACACATACAGTTATGTAGAAAGTGTAAACTTGAAATGAGAACGTTTTTCCAGGAAACTGACCAATCACAAGCCACCTTGTCTGATGTAACCAATCAGAATGCAGGAAATAATAGCCATGATGATAGTACACCAGCTGAGGTGCTCATCTGTCATATATTTTGTAGAAATAGATATTTTACTGTCTTAGAATATCATTTCATCAGATTTATTTTCATATTTTACCTCATCTTAATTTACAAATCGTTATTTTTGCCTTGAAAAAAGAAAAAAAAAAACATGCACAACACAATACACGTTCTGTTAACTCTCAACAAAAGCAGATATTTTATTTTCACTTAGATAAGATTCTTCGTAAACTTCTCCAGAACAACAAGTATATTTTAGTCTTTCCATGTGGTCACTTTACAGTTCCATAAGGCGTTAATACTTACCATGCTGGACACAAATTATTGCCCCAGCACACGTTGCTCAGACAAATGTTGGTTCAAAGTCACTACATCTTTGTTGCAAAAACCAGATGTACAAAAGGGAGATAATTTAAAGCCTTACCATGCTGGAAAGGAATTATTCTGCTTTTGCGACCGACCAGTGTAGTCTGATCAAGATCTGCACTGTTCGCCATTCTATAAAGGAAACCCTAAAACACTAAATGGTACTGGCCAAATTGCAAGATGAACAAGTTCACTACGGAAATTTAGAAAAGTAATGGTTAAATTCTTATTAAAAAACAAAACAACAACAACAAAAAAAAACAAAGAGACAGATGAAACATCTGTCCAAGTAGATGGTATTGGTAATTACATGGTTAGTATAACACTATTTCTAACACCATTTGAAGTTTACCAGCTACAGTTGTAAAGGAAGGTAATTAGAAACCAAAGATTCAATGAAATGTTATTCTGTGTTAAGCAATATTCATACTTTGTGCAGATATAATTGTAGGAAAAAAAGGATTTGATAAAAAAAAAATAATTATATATTCATAACAAAAATGTGGCAGCTACATTTTATACAAAGGCATTTTGAGCCATTATGAAGGGTGCATTTGATATATGGTAGCTTGTACAAGTTAGCTAAGTCTGGAAAATCTGATGAATGATTTTAGTATACCAGAAGTTGACCTCCTTTTCCTTAGCCTTAAAAAAAAAATTCTTTGTTCGTAATGCTCAAAATAGGTAGGTTAGTCGAAATTTTTTTGGATTTTTTTATTAGGAACTTTTCGGAAATTATTTTTTTGCAAAAATTATTTACAAAAGGGGTATGCTTAGGCATCAGTAAGTTGATTTCAACATTACTGCATTTTAAGCATAAGTGGTTTTGATCTTTGTTAAAGTTGAAAATTTCCAGGCAAACTTTAGGGTGGCGAAATTTAGGGTAGTGGATACGGAACAACATTTTTTTACGCTTAAGAATGTTTTACCTAGTTTAGTTTGTATTTATTAAGCATGATTTTTCAGAATTCTGTATTTGTTCGTCATTTAGTTAGCATTAGTTATATACTTAACACCTTATAATTGCACAATCATTATTTGGAATTTCTTTATTTCTATTTATTTTGAAATGTTTCATGATGCTTGAAAAGTCCACCTTTATTTGGATATCATAAAGGGATAGCATTTGTCAACTGGCTTTAAGGGAAGCATGGTGGTTCTACCGATGATGTCAGCCAGTGATGAAATAACATCTAGAGGGGTACAGAGGGTCTTTTTTGGCTATAAGAAGCTTAAAAGACGAGATATGACCTAAATTTTATCAGTGTGATAGTAAACCCAACAACAACAACAACAACAATAATTTTATAAAATGTAGTTTCCTTTGATACAATAATCCTACAAAACTGGTACTTAATGCAGCACATATTTCTTGATCCATGGTCAAATATTGGGAAAAAATAGAATTTATGAATATTTGTGAATACTAAGTTTTTTACAGTATATTAATTTTGATAGTTAGATTTTGAATTTTATATGTTATTGTACACTGCCATAAAAAATCAATATGAAATTCCATTTTTTCATTAAAATATTAATATTCTAACAAATCATTTCAACCACTATAGAAGATATATTATGAAATTAAAACATAAGATAGCCTACTTATTGGCTTTTGAATAGAGCTGTGTTTGAATCTAACCTCATTTTAGTGATCCAGCATCCATTTATAGCTCTTTCTGTATGGACTTTTAGTAACTGAATTCAGAATTCTGTAAAGCCGCCCGTATAGCTATCATAGATAAGAGCGTTGCTACGGATGCGGTGGAGTCGATCTCGCAGCGTATGTTCGTGACTTTTGTACGACCTAGTCTGAATCATTAGTCCTCACTCTGATAATTCATGTGGGAAGTTGGCAGTCTTGCGGAGAACAGGTTGTACTGGTACAGAATCAGGACATGATTGTTAACTGCCGCCGTTACTGACTGAATATGTTGAAAAACGTGGTCAACCAAACAAGCAACAAAATCAGAGTCTGTATTAGATACCATGTTCTATCTCAACCTATGTTGATAATTAATGTAATGTGCATTTTCTACTTAAAAGATATTTTCAGCTGGGTTTTTTTGGCAGTGTACTTCTGTATTACCTTGACACTGATATAGCTTCCTTCATTTAGTTTGTAGATAGTTAATATTTCACCTGGAACCAAGATTATAAAACTGAGTTTCAAGTCCATTCATGGTTGCAATAGGTCAGTCTCAATAGTAGGCTCAAAACCAACCAGATTAAGCTCAGAATTTTCTGTTTCATCCAGATTGAGCTCAAAATCAAACAGATTGAGCTAAGATGTCAGCCAGAATAAGCTCAAAGTCAGCCTAATTAAGCTCAGAAGTTTCTATATTGAGTTCAAAATTATCCATATTGAACCCAAAATCAAACAGATTGAGCTCAAAATCAACCAGGTTAAGCTCAATTTCAACCAGATTAGGCTCGAGATTTTCTATATTGAGTTCATAATCATCCATACTGAGTCCAAAATCAAACAGATTGAGCTCAAAATCAACCAGATTAAGATCAAACTCAACCAGATTATAAGATTGAGATTTTCTATATTGAGTTTTAAATCGCCCAGATTGAGTTCAAAATCAACCAGATTAAACTAAAAATTAATCAGTCAGCTGCTGGTATGTTTAGCTAACTCAGCTTTATAACCTTGAACAATGTTGATACAGATTAACCTGATTATGTGAAAAAAAAACATAGTGCACTAGTCTATCTCTTGTCTTTTCTACATACCATATGAATGCATATGAGCCGTGCCATGAGAAAACCAACATAGTGGCTTTGCGACCAGCATGGATCCAGACCAGCCTGCGCATCCGCGCAGTCTGGTCAGGATCCATGCTGTTCGCTAACAGTTTCTCCAATTCCAATAGGCTTTAAAAGCGAACAGCATGGAGCCTGACCAGACTGCGCGGATGCGCAGGCTGGTCTGGATCCATGCTGGTCGCACACCCACTATGTTGGTTTTCTCATGGCATGGCTCATATAATTCAGCTATCTTTAGTTGAGTGAATGTCTTAAGCAAGCATTCAAAGAATTACTTTTTCCATCATGTTTTCAGAAAATAGTTTAAGTCACATTTTAAGGAACTTTCAGGAAGAAAAGGCAAGACAGTTAGTTGCCATAAATGTAGTTCTCGTTTTTTTCTATTTATTTCTGTCTTACCTCCATTTTCAGCAGACTGTAACACATGACAGTCAGGTGACTAGGCCACATGACAAAGGACAGTATCCAATCACAATTGTCCCTGAAAATTCAAAATCTTCCTTCAGACACTACGTTGACTTGCCCCAAGGAAGAGATCATTCTAACTTCACAGCTCATGACAAATACAAAACCACTGACCAGTCTTTCACTGAACAAGATTTAGACATAAGCTGGCCTAGTGGGAGCCCAGGCAGTATTAGACTATCTGTATCCCCAGTTAGGAGAGATTCTGGGGCAAGAATTAAGGATCCCAGCAAAAGCCCCAGTTCTTCAAGGGCAAGGCCTTTACGACCCTTGAGTGCAAGTTTCAGACAGGAGAACCATAGCTCTACACTACCTAGAGAAACCCACTTCAGGTCTTCGTATAGCAGACAAAGGGACAGGAGTTGGAGTCCACCTGGTGTTAGGGATAGAACTCCCAGTCCTTCAAGATTTAGAGACAAAAGGCTCCTTCCCTCACCGAATAAGGATTTTGACTCCTTTTCACTGCCAGAGTTGCCAGACAGGTCAGCTACCATTGATAAAGATTCATTCTTTCCAACTGCCACTCTTGTTCCTGCTACCCATACCACTGCCATATCCACAACAGCTGCCTCTGTTTCCATGGTAACAGATTCTTCTTCAACTCTAACCTCTACATTGACTACTCCCCCTACCACACAAAGGGACCAAAAAGAATCTGTGGCCATAGAATCTGTCCCTGGGATACCTGCCCTAGGATTGTCTCCACCTGTAAGAGATTCTGGATCATCACTTACAACAGTAACCACCCTCACTGACCAAGCTGCCTTGAGTAGCGCTCGAGACAGTGGGGACACAGACAGACAACGATTTTCATTTGACCTTGGTTTTCTAGACATACTGACAATAGATAGTAACTCTAGTGTAGCTGATCAATTGAGTACAGGAAGAGTGAGTGAACTCTTTAATTTGTTGTGGTGATGGCTCATTTTTAAAGGTGAAGGGTCAAGGTCATTGTATTTTTTTTTTTTTTTTTACCAAATCTATTATTCTTTTACCAAATCTATTATTCTTTTATTCTTTTATTCTTGTACTTTGTATGAAGGCATGAGACATTTTAGCAATAGCCAGTATTGAAGAAATTAGCTGATTGTTTAAATAAACTTCTGTTTTAATTTTAAATGACCTTGAACTTTCACCTTCATTTTGAAGAACAAAGATTGCCTCAGGGTTTAATGTGTCATAAACATATATTAATTGTTTTTTTCAAAGTGGACTTTGACAAAAGCTTTCGTTTATCTTATTTGTATCTTTTTTAACAGTTAACAAAATTTGGGTGGTGGTACATGTATAATACTTGCTGTGAAGCAATCTTTGTTTAATCATCATATCATAATTATGTTGATATTTTCATGTAATGCTTACAGCATGTGTTTTTAGAAGTTCTCTTTGTCTTAATTTCTTGTCAGTAATTTTGCTGCTCAGCAAATAATTCCATTCATCTAATTAATCAGAGGTTTGGAAAAAAACAACATCAATTTGAAATTTGTAATCAGAAATTCTTTTTGACCAATCAGAGAGCCAAATTTTGAAGTGCCTTTCTTTTCTTGTTGGTTAGAAACAAAGCTGTTTGCAATGAACATTAAACACTGGCTTCAGCTGTTAATATACCTGTAATTTTATAATTAATTTTGAACTACATTCAACTCATCCCAGAGGATGTTACAATGATACTTTTAAAGAAAAACAGATTTGAGCCATGCCATGAGAAAACCAACATAGTGCATTTGCATCAAGCATGGATCCAGACCAGCCTTAGTATATATGTATCTGTGCAGTCTGGTCAGGATCCGTGCTGTTCAATAATGGTTTCTCTGATTGCAATAGGGTTTGAAAGCGAACAGCGTTGATCCTGACCAGACTGCACGGATGCGCAGGCTGGTCTGGATCCATGCTGGCCAGTCGCAAACACACTATGTTGGTTTTCTCATGGCGTGGCTCATTTATAGGTACAGTAGTAGGAAAATTATTTCTTACAAGGAAGTCCATAATTATGTTTTCTTAAGACATCTATAATCTGAATGAAAACAAAAACAATTAATTAGAAATTAGAAATTTCGTACTTCTGAAATTGTTTACCTCAAGAAGACATTTTCTTCATCTTTTTGTAGACTTCAAACCTATCTTTAAAGACAATACTGATTCAGTGAATTAAAAAGAGAATATTTGCCAAAATATAAATACTGTGCAGTTATGAAATTTAATCGTCTTTCTTTAAATTTAAATTGTGTGAAAATTTAATAGTTATACCATCTTTTTTCTTTACAGACAACAGACAGATTATCTGAGGACAAAGAGAACATTAGAATAGAGAGTGTGGAGGAACAGAGAAAGTCAGAGATTCTCAGAGAAAAATTATCAAAGGAACAAGAGTTGCTAAGGGTAAGGCTGTATACTGTTCTGTTCTTTCTCTGTGTGAAAAAAGCTTGCCTTAGAACTGCAAGCATTCCTCGGACAGAAACTCCATAACTAAAAACACACTCTTTAATAACTTCTGTATTTAACGCTTAGCCTGCTGTTGACAAGTGATTCTGGCTTTGATCAGTGCAGGCCAAAATCAGCCTTCACATCCATGAATATCTTTTTTGGTGTGCACTGCCTTTAACAGTTAATGGTACTGTCCAGATTGAAAGATGGACAAGTTCATTATATAAATTTAGCAGGGTAAGGGTTAAAGATGAAATATTCTCGTGAGTGAGCACAGTCAATAGAATGTGACTGTGTATCAGGATCTCCCCAGTAAGTACTGATACAATTTTCCGTCTCTATTTTATTTGTGAAAGTGTTACTTAAAACAAAAGTTCAGCACATGTACCATTTTCCATCTGTATATCATTTGTGGAAACTGTAATTAATTTGTGAAGAATTGATTGATACTAGCTCTGTTTTCATGTGTAGAAACTGTTATTAACATGTGAAGAATTGCTCAGTACTGGTACGTATTTCCACATCTGACTCGTGTATGAATACTGCCAATTATTTGTGAAGAATAAGTCAGTATGGTACCAGCTCCAATTTCTAGCTCCAATTCATTTGTAGATACTATCATATTTACTAGTGAAGAATAGTTCAGAACTGGTACTAATTTCCGTCTCTTATTCTTCTGTGGAAACTGTTATTCAACTGTGAAGGAACGGTCAGTACTGCTACCCTGGTTAAGTAAACTTACCGCTATGACACAACACATAAAAGTGTGGAAAAAATTGTTGCACTCAAAAAACATATCACATGTATAACAGGTTTTTTCTTACCGTCTTTCAGCTACAACTGCAGCAACAGATGCAGAGACATGCTGATGCAATGGAACAAGCAAGGTTACAGTCTGAGGGTACCATAGAAAATCTGAGGAAAAAACTGAACACATTACAAGATGTAAGTCAATTCTTGGTTATGTAGCAAGTTTGAAGGGAAAAATCTGATGATCTATTAGCAATATTCTCCTTGATAATTGCTGCCATGTTTATTAGCTGCAGCTGTGTTTACTACTTCCTCTGACCTGAAACTGTTCGGGTGTTTTTGTTACAGATTTTTAATTGTGTTTCAGGTATTAGTAACAACATCAGATATCACCAGTCCCACGTTACGCAGGGCTAGATCTCGGTCCGCTGGACTACTGCCATCTCCTGTAAGTTGTAAAGCATTGTTTAGCAGTACAAACAATATTTAACTGTAAAATACTCAATTTAAATTAGGGTGAAGGTGTTACGAGTAGTGAACAAAAATGTTTTTTAGGGTTATAACTTGATACAAAACAATGCTTTAGGGTTATAACTTGATATATAACAATGCTTTAGGGTTAACTAGATATATAACAATGCTATCCTTGCTATGGAAAGCACTGGATTTTGAATATATGTATCACTCCATTGTTTGACTATAAGTAAGTTATGCCAGTTTGGTATGAACAATTTACCTAAATAATTTCTATCATATTTGAAGGGACACAACATTAACGTTTTGCAAGAAGGCACTTTACTGGTGAACCACTGCACCCAGGACCTTCAGACTTCGCGTGCAGATAGTACTTATTGAGTACAGGACCCCTATTGACTTTGGGGTCACCAGGTCAAAGGTCAAGGTGCTGCAGGGGCATTTGTCACCATTAGTGACAGCTCTTGTTGTTTTTGAAATTAAATGTTTGACTCTGTACAGATTTTGTACCTGTCAGTTCACCTAAATACTAAGACATAACAGTAAATACTGCTGAAAGATCCTTTGTGCATCTACAAACACAGAACATCCTTTACATTACTGACTTTACATACTCTATATATATATACCTACTTAGATAGGAATAACAAAGAAGTGAAAAATACAGTCGAATGTAAAAACCTTTAGCCTGCTAGCAGCAAGTGATTCTGCTTTTGTGATCAGTGCAGACCTAGATCAGTCTGCATAGAACATGGTCTGCACTGTTGGTTATTCAGTCCGTAAATTTTCAGTGAACACCCACCAAGTCATAAATGGTATTGCTTGGACTGAATGATGGACCAGTTCATTTTAGAAATTCAGCAGATTAAAAGTTAAGCAGATAGCCAACAGAGAGACACAGTCTGGCTGCTTAACTTATCATGCTGGACAGGATTGGTTCTGCGTTTTGGGACCAGTGTAGATCATGATCAGCCTGCACATCTGTGCAGTCTGATCATGATCTGCACTGGTTGCCATTCAGTCAGTGCCTTTTTGGATAGCATCCTTTTTATCAGTAAATGGTACTGTACAAATTGGAAGATGGACAGATCCATTTTAGAAATTTAGCAGGGTAAAGCTGCTTATGACAAGTTGAAACAAACAAAAGCTCAATTTTGGAAGTTCGTTTAACTTAATAGGCTGCTTAAGGAAAATGGCTGCTTTATTTACATGGTTCAGCTGTAGATAGAACTTTTGGAAAAGTTTAATAAATAACCTAGCTTATTTTTAAGGTTATGCAGAAAAAGTTAACCACTTCTTTCAGATCTATATTGTTTTTTTTTATTTCTGTGAGCAGGATAGACAGAGGTCACCTAGTCCAGGTTATCATCGTCATGGTTACCTCGCTCAGAGACCAAGGTCAAGGTCACGATCTGCTGACAGAATTACTAGAAGCATTTATCCAGAAAGAGATAGTAAGTATAACATTGATGCAAATGGTTTATTACAAGTAGTCTTGAAATTGTGTTTGGTTACATGTGTACTGAGTCTTTATTCAAAGATTAAAACTACAGATAATCAGAAATGTAACTACTGCTCTCTCTCTCTCTATTCAGAAATTAAAATGCACTGCAGGTGATGAAATCGGAAATGAAACTAAGTTATCTCTCTTTATTCACACATTCGATACGCTCGAGGGCATAGGAGCTGGGGTGGCAGGGGCGGTGCCTGCCACCCCAATATTTCGAGGAGCGGCGAAATGCTGAACTCGTAAATTTTTGAAAAGGCTAGATAATATAATTGAAAATAAAGACAGCGGTCTTCCGTTTATCATGAAGTGCATCGGCGACTGATATGTACAGAATCTTGTCATAACGCTGACACCTTGCTAGATCACCTTGGTGACAGGGTATTGTGCAAAAGCGTTAATCCGCAACGACCAAGGTCGCTGTGTTTTCAAGCCCCACAGACTCAGATAATAGGCAATACATTAATTAATGAAAGTTAATCGCATTTAATTGCTTACTGCCAAACTTGCAATTAATGTTGTGTCTCAAATTCTGCCGACAAAGGAAAGTATCTTGAGTAAAACACTAAAGCAAATCGGGATCTTTAGATCTTTAATATTTTTGACACTTAAACATACTGTTTGAAAATCAAAGGCACCAATCAAAATATAAAAGGCCAATCAGCCTCGCAATTTTGCATTTCCAAACCGATCATTTGGTAAAAAGAACCCTGAACTCCGTTCATTCAACCCTCAATGGTTCAAAGAAAACAGTGAATTGCGTTTTACCTTTATAATGCCATTTAATGACTAAAATGCTATAAGGATTAGATTACCCCTTTAAGTCAGGGTCTTGTGCTTGATCCCCTACTTAGACATTACTGGTTTTACCCTGGCAAGACATTGTCCGTATCTAACATCGTACCGCCATTACAGTGTTTAAACATAGTAAACTGTAAATAGGGGTGAAAACTCGAAAAAAAACCGAGAATGTTCAACAGATACTGAGTAGTCCAAGAAGTCGCCAGATTGCACCATTTACTCTAGCTATATGCAAAATTTTCACGGGGCCACCCCGTACCCCGTTCATAACAGGGGGACACCCCCTCCCAAACCCACCCCCTTCGCTGCCCCAATGCTCAAATCGTCCCTATGCCCCTGGCACTGCAGATGATAAAATCAGAAAAAAAACTAAGTTATCTATCTTTATTCACATATTAAAATACACTGCAGATGATGAAATCAGAAATGAAATTAATGATCTCTATGTCCCTGTTTTCAGGTACTTATTAGCACAGGTTTGACTATAATCCTAATATTACCTGTAGATGAAGATATCACGTTGTTAGGTTTTGACTGTAAACCTTTAATACATTAAATTCATCATGTATTTCAGTTCTGACAGTTTGATGAAAGTTTTCCCCAGTGCTGTGACAACCATCCGTCCATTTTCAAGCATTCAAAGTGCCAAGTTTCATGTTTGTCTGCGACAACTGTATTTCTTAAATATGACTGTCTTTAACTTGTGTATTGCTGTTTTATTTAAATAGACCATACCATGAAAATGCTACTAAAGAGTAGGCTATGGATTGGTTATTAAGTTATTGTTCTATTGAAAAGTACATAAGTCTACATAGAAAATGTAGGTAGCACTTTATGGTTGTGTATTTTAGCTTTTTGATGGATAGGAAAACAGTTTATCTAGAAAATATAACAAAGACACTGTAGAGGAAATACAGTATTTTGATTTTCAGTTAACCCTTACTCTGCTAAATTTCTATAATGAACTTGCCCATCCTTCAAATTTGACAGTTCCATTAACTGTTACACGGGGTGCATACCAAAAAGTTACTGACTTAATGGTGAACAGTGCAGATCATGATCAGACTGCATGGATTTGCTGGCTGATCATGATCTACACTGGTCTCAAAGGCAAAACCAATGGTGTTTAGCATGATAATAGGGTTAACTTTTCGTTCAGTGTAAGCAATTTGTGTATATGTGAGATGCTTATATAAATTGCATGTATTTTTCCCAGCATTTGATAGATCTGATTCACTGCGTATACTCAATTTATGTGAGACCATAGGATTGTGTCAGTTTTTTAGTACATATGTCCTGTTTTACTGCTATCTATATTTCTTATTCTAGTATACTTAAGAAACCTTTATTTTAGAAGAATGCACAGTCTTCTTCAAAATGTTTGTAGAATTCTCTTTACTGTGATCATTATTTCTGCATTTTACATTGTTTGTGAAGCAACTGCTTATTGTAAGAAACAGCTATGTCCCTTCTTGGGGTAATTTTGAAACAGACTGTATAGCATTATAATGTTCCTTTGATTAATGTAAGAAACAGTTGTGTCCCTTTTTGGGTTAATTTCAAAACAGACTGTACAGCATTATGTCCCTTTAATCAATGTAAGCAGCAGTTGTGTCCTTTTTTTCATAATTTTGAAACAGACTATACAGTGTTTTCCCTCTATACAGAAACTCCTATCTGTGGTATCATGCTTTATTTATGAACAAAGTCTGACTGTGATATTTTAATGTTAAATGATTTTAGATTATTTTTTGATGTTTTATAACTGCTATGACTGCATATAAAACAAATCAGTGTCACATGGATTGTTTGAATATTCATGAAGTCTAAAACAAATCAGTGTCACATGGATTGTTTGAATATTCATGAAGTCTAAAACAAATCAGTGTCACATGGATTGTGTGAATATTCATGAAGTCTAAAACAAATCAGTGTCACATGGATTGTTTGAATATTCATGAAGTCTAAGATTTATGTACACCTTTGTTATAACATTATTTTTGTAGGATTTTCATGAAAGAGAAAAAATACAGCATATTTATTTAA
Source organism: Mercenaria mercenaria (assembly GCF_021730395.1). Lineage (NCBI taxonomy): Eukaryota > Metazoa > Mollusca > Bivalvia > Venerida > Veneridae > Mercenaria > Mercenaria mercenaria. Next base: position 68,656,530 of record NC_069375.1, read on the forward strand.
TGTGTTAGAAAAAAAACACCTTTATGAGTGAAAATCTAAGTATTGGGGGTTTTTTTTTCAATTTTGACATTTTTTAAAGTCATTGTGAGTCATTTATATGTATAGGGTTAGGATGATTGGAAATTGTGGATTGAAATTTTTTGCCCACTACTTTAAGGAATGATTTCACTTGAATGTGATAGTTTGCCACTAAACGCTAAAGTAATTCAGATGTTTTTGACACTTTTTTTGTTTTTGTTTTTTTTTAGGTTATTTCCAGTTTCCATTTAAAGTAGATTTTGATATACACGTACCTATATGTACTTTATACAGTATTTATTTTTTTTGACATAATGTGTTTAAATGTGATATTTATAAAAAAAACACTTGTCTTCGTTATGTGTTATATATAAATGGTACTGTATACATATTAAAAAAATAAAAATGAAATTCAAGTCCAACTTTTTTGTTTCTTTACCATCTTCATTGTAATTGGAAATATAAAAAAAGCACCTTTTTTCGCCAAAACAATAATATACAATGTGTCTCTGTTAAATGAATTAAATAATAATCTTTGGTAATGTTAGATGAGAGAAGTTCATGCATCTTTAAAACTAGCAAACCAAGGAAATATACAAAATCTGCAGTAACTGAAACTATACATGTATCTATACACCTTTATGAGAAATCTACAATATCTTAAAATGGGGGCCACCATGGCCAAGTGGTTTTGGACAGTACCATTAATTGTTAAAAGGGGTGCTTACCATAAAGTTACTGACTGAATGGCGAACAGTGCAGACCATGATCAGACTGCATGGATGTTTAGGTTGATCTTGGTCTGCACTGGCCGCAAAGGCAGAATCACTTAATTGCCGCCAGCAGGCTAAGCATCAGATGTTTATGGAAATGGTGCTCTCCCTCAATGAAGAAAAGAAAAGTGTTATGATATCTATATATAGTTACCTTACTATGCACTTACAAGATATTTAATACAAAATATGGCTTTCAAGAGTAATGGAAATATTTTAAATCTGACCTGGAGTCTGGCATATAGTGATTTCTGTCCTGTCCGTCCATCCGTACGAGGTTAACCAAATGAGACTGTTTCGTCTAGCATCAATACCCCTAACTAGAATGACTTGATACTAATGCAGATGTAACCTAGCTGTGACCATTTCTCATCTTCAGACATCACCTGACCTCAGTTTGACCTTAACCTTGAACTTGACTTCGTTTTGGACTTTGGTTGCTTTGTATCGACAAGGATGCCACCCGGGGCATCGAGCGTTTATTGAACGCAGCTCCTTGTTTTTCAAGCAAAATTAAGGAATACAGACACGACAGAAACTGTGTGAAAAAAGTTGTAAAATATTTAAGAAGCATAACTTTGTCATACAGTAGAGTTCAGAGCAGCATTAATTTTCTTGTAGATTTATTTCCCTTTAGGTATTAACGGGGCTTTTGTATTTATATTCAGACTTAATTTAAAACAAGGTTGCGTATTTTCTTTGAACATACTTAAAACGTCAATATTGACACCTATAAACACATTCACAGAAGAGCAACTTTGTTTTGCATATAGGTCAAAGTTTCTCAACAGTCGAAGCTTTTGCTTTAAAGTTTGGAGCAGTTATTTGCCATTAAAAGCTGACTCTGCACAGCATGTACTGTAACTCTTCATTGCTTTTTGCAAGAATTATGGCCCCTTTTGGACTTAGAAAATCAGATTTCTTGGTTAAGTTTTGTGATTAGCCTTTAGGTCAGCTTTTCTCCTTAACTATCAAAGTTATTGCTTTAAAACTTGCAACACTTGTTCACCATTAATAGCTGACTATACAGCAAGAAACATAACTCCATCTTGCTTTTTGCAAGAATTATGGCCCTTTTGGATTTAGAAAATATCAGATTTCTTGGTTAAGTTTTATGTTTAGGTCAGCTTTTCTCCTAAACTATCAAAGCTATTGCTTTAAAACTTGCAACACTTCTGTCCCCTTAAAGTGAGTTCATAATAGTCGTATGGCATGTTGCTTTAACTAGACATCTGACTCAATACTGATATTTTCATGGGTTATAAAAACATCGCAGACATGGGTGCATGTTGTTGTTTACCACATGACTTAAGCTTGTAGCATCCCGATCGGAATTTATATCAAAAAAGGGCGTTAAAAAGGCCTTGATGATGTCCCTTTAAGATATTGCATATCTGGCCAGACTATTTAATACAATCGCAAAAACACGTTTTATTAAAGCTACTGAATCAAAATCTTTTCAGAATATAATAACACGAGGAGATTGTCTTGTTAACAGCAGATCCTGAATTTTAACACATTTTCATGCCCCCCTTCAAAGAAGGAGGGGTATATTGTTTTGCAGATGTCGGTCGGTCGGTCGGTCGGAATGAATGTAGACCAATCCGTTTCCGGATGATAACTCAAGAACTCTTGGGCCTAGGATCATGAAAGTTGATAGGGAGGTTGGTCATCACCATCAGATGACCCCTATTGATTTTGAGGTCTGTATGTCAAAGGTCAAGGTCACAGTGACCCTGAATAGTAAAACGGTTTCCGGATGATAACTCAAGAACCCTTGGGCCTAGGATCATGAAAGTTGATAGGGAGGTTGGTCATGACCAGCAGATGACCCCTATTGATTTTGAGGTCAGTATGTTAAAGGTCAAGGTCACAGTGACCCTGAACAGTTTAACGGTTTCCGGATGATAACTCAATAACGCTTAGGCCTAGGGTCTCAAAAGTTGATAGGGAGATTGGTCATGACCAGCAGATGACCCCTATTGATTTTGAGGTCAGTATGTCAAAGGTCAAGGCCACAGTGACCAGGAACAGTAAAATGGTTTCCGGCAATAACTCAAGAACGCTTAGGCCTTAGTGTCAAGAAAATTGATAGTTAGGTTGGCCATGACAAGCAGATGACCCCTATTGGTTTTGAGGTCATTAGGTCAAAGGTCAAGGTCACATTGGCCAGGAACAGTTAAACGGTTTCTGATCTTCTTGTCCAAAACCATAGGGCCTAGGGCTTTGATATTTGGTATGTGGCACAATCTAGTGGTCCTCTACCAAGATTGTTCAGATTATTTCCCTGGGGTCAAATATGGCCCCACACCGTGGGGTCACATGGTTTATATAGACTTATATAGGAAAAAACTTTGAAAAACCTCTTGTCCAAAACCACAGGGCCTAGGGCTTTGACATTTTGTATATGAAATCATCTAGTGGTCCTCTACTAAGATTGTTCAAATTATTCCCCTAGGGTCAAATATGGCTCTGCCCTGGGGAGTCACATGGATTACATAGACTTATATAGGGAAAAACTTTGAAAATCTTCTTGTCGAAACCTCAAAGACTATGGCTTTGATATTTTGTAATGTAGCGTCATCTAGTGGTTCTCTACCAAGTTTGCTCAAATTATCCCTCTAGGGTCAAATATGGCCCCGCCTCAGGGGTCACATGGTTCATATAGACTTATATAGGGAAAAATTTAGAATCTTCATGTCCAGAACTTACATCATTCAAATTTGGACCACACGTATAGTTTTGAGTGACAAGATGAACCTTGACATGAGTTGACCTTGATCTTGACCTAGTGACCTACTTTCACATTTTTCAAGCTACAGCCTTCAAATTTTGACCACATGCATAGGTTTGTGTACCGAAAAAAAACTTTGACCTTGTTATTGACCTAGTGACCTACTTTCACATTTTTGAAGGTACAGGCTTCAAATTTGGACCACATGCATAGTTTTGTGTTCCGAAATAAAATCTGACCTTGATTTTGACCTAGTGACCTACTTTCACATTTCTCAAGCTACAGCCTTCAAATTTGAACAACATGCATAGTTTTGTTTACCGAAATGAACTTTGATCTTGAGATTGACCTAGTGACCTACTTTCACATTTCTGAAGTTACAGGCTTCAAATTTAGACCGCATGCATATTTATTTTTGTCTTCTGAATTGAAATTTGACATTGATTTTTACCTATTACCTACTTTCACATTTCTCAAGCTACAGCCACCAAATTTGAAGCACATGCATAGTTGTGTCTACCGAAATGAACTTTGACCTTGAAATTGATCTAGTGACCTACTTTCACATTTCTCAATCCACAGCTTTCAACAATTTGGACCACATACACATTGTTTTGTACCGAAATGAAATTTGGCCTTGATCTGGACCTTGAGCTAGTCTTGAAATTTGGAACATTCAAAAATGGCTCAGAGGATGGCACCAAGATCACTCTGTAATCTCTTGTTAGGTTAATAGGTTAAAGGTCAAGGTCAGATTAAACCAGAATAGTAGAACTTTTGTTTACAGTGAACATATAATTTCTGTTCCTTGTGCAATTACTGCATCAAGGGGGCATTTCGTGTTCGACGAGCTCTTGTTTATTAGATATCTGGCGTATTTAACAAAATTTCTCACATCTTTTGCAATATTATAATGTTTTCAACTGGTATTTTTAACACTATGTATATACGTTTTAACTTTGTTTTAAATATGCTTTAACAATTAATGGTATCAATTTAACTTTTATTCGGCGATATATGACCTTTTTGTGTCGATTCGCCGTAAAACCCAACTCATTCATTCATTCATAGACCGATACATAAATATTCAGTATTATATTTTTACTTTTCATATAAATTGTGCACAGGAATTTTCCATTATTTCATTATCGATTTAACTAAACAATTTGATGTTCACGTTGATAAACAGTATTTGTATTTCTTTCTGAAACAGTGAAATATGTATCGCTAATATGAAATATGTCCACAGAAATAATTCATGCACATGAACAGTTTCACAGGCCATGTTAATGATAGACGTTACATGTATATATTTTATATTCTAACGTGGCTCGGTTTGAGTTCCAGTTAAACAAAGAAGAAAATCAAGCTCTGTATATTCTGCGATAAACAACGGTTGACGCGCAGACCGGTAAGAGAGCATTATGACGTCAAATTGTCGCATTACGTCCGATACATTACTCCTCGCGTAAATGAAGTGCATCATAATATTTATTAAAATATATCAATGAGCACGTCAGAGTGAAAACAGTCAAGGCCTTCTTGTGATTTATCGTCTAATTTACCACGGTTCATCGTTCAAATGCTTCAGTATTTAACCACTCGGGGCTAACGCCCTCGTGGTTCAGTTACTACGCATCTGAACACTGAACCGTGGTAAATCAGACGATAAACCACTCGAAGCCCTTGATTATTTGTTAAGTTTACCGAGATAGCAACAGCTATAGCCATCTGATATAAACAAACACATCCTATCACTTTCAACCGTTGTTGATTTCTATTCATAATAAAATATAATGTTTTTTGATGAAACCAACACTGATTGATCAACAACATATTTGTTTTGAGTACTGTGCCTTCCAACATGTTAGGAATCTTTCGATTGAAATGTAAAAGGTGAATCTGATTTAAAAATTAAATTTGATAGCTTATATTCAGCTTGAAAAGCCAGGTCAACGAACACAAAATCCTCAAACTGCAATCCCATAGAAGTGTATATAAAGATGTGTAGACGATGAAAATGAACAGCAGACAGAGAAAGTAAAACATGCAGCAAACGAGGACGATACTGATAAATAAAGGAACACAGTGGGGCACCGCCTTGAAACAGTCAGTTGCTAAAACAACCCTTTGGATTTTCAAACCAGTTTATGGCGCACACCTTACGTCTGTCTATACTTAACTATGTTACTTATGCTCTAATTCGCTTCACTCAAACGAGCATAAACTATTTATAACCTCCAAGCATACACCTTTTATATATAAACAACTGTATATATTTAGGCCTGAGGTCGCCCGGGAGCCGTCTTTATTTGTTAACACAGCCCTAACAATCTCAGATTCTGAACATACAATAATATCATTACATTAATATGAATATTCATATACCAAAAAAAAACACCTGAATCAAATCTTTTTAATCTTAAATGCAGCCAAACTCTGAATGAATCTTAATTATTTATCAATTTTTGATTTCATCCTTAAACTGTCGTTATTATCTGAACCGAAAGATGTTTTAGAAACCAAAGTCGGACTGCAGAAAGCGGGGCACGCAACCCTACTCCGTCTTCGGAGGGGGGCGTGCGACATCAGAAAAATGCCATATCCTTTAAGAGGATTCCTTACTCCCGTGCTTTGGAACTGCAGCAAGTAAGTGCGCCTGTCCGACGATTCCCTAATTTTGAATCCAAATTTAGTTATAAAATAGTGTTCAGTACGTTCTCAAAATTAGAAAGCAAACTGTAAAATTAGCATGTAAAGAACGATAAGATTAAATAATCTGTAAAATAATGCACAAATTAAGAATAACTAATCCAGCATGCCTTCGATATAGAAAGTTCACAATCCTGGTAATTTTATAATAAGTATTCCGAAATTCGCTTGTAGGTTCTTCTAAGGAATTTTCTGAAAATATAATACATAAGTACATGACGTTTATGCATAAAATGGATAATGTCTAGAATATGAAATGGTAACGAACGTGACTGAATCATGAATCAAATGTAATCTTCGAAACTATGAGCACGTTTAAACCAATATAAATAAAAAGGAATAATATTTACGGATGTTTAGGAAAACGAAAATATTTTCGGAAATTTAGCAACTCGACAGCTGTAATGCGCGACACTCGAATGATTGTCGAATCATAATTTCGTGCAAAATACCCGCCAAAACTGTTTACACAGTACACACCAATCAAAAAGAAAATCGCTGAACTATGAAAAACACCTTTAAAGGTGTATACCCGCCGATAATAAATATATAAAGTGACAGGACAGTGTAAATAATACTTACCCTTGCCCGTGTTGGTTCTCTTTACACACGAACCCATAGTGAAGAGTTTTTGGCTGGTATTATAAAAAATCCAAAGGTTCTTACTGACATGTCAACCCGTGATGGGGAGCTTATCACTTGATTTTGTGGGTGCACGCATTGGTCGAGTCGAGAGGGCTAAGACGCTTTCCTATGGAGGTGAAGGTCCCGGGTTCGATTCCTGGCTACTCCCATTGTAGTGTGTCCTTGGGCAAGGCACTTTATCCCGATTGCCTCAGTTGCCCCAGCTTTAATGGGTACCAGCAAACTGCTGGGGGTAAGGTATAATTGGTTTTAACTGTTCTTAAACAGGGTCGCTTAAAAGCTCTACAGAGCTTATGTTCATTGTTTCTAAAAGCGACGGTAAATAAAATTTACCTTTACCGTAACTTTTTACCTGTGAAAAGATCAACGGTTTTACTTGTCCCATTAATCCCTGTTATGAAGTTTTACGGTCTATTTTGAAAAGAACTCAGTCACTCTGCTTGCACACAAATCCATGTTGTGAAGCTTTTCGGTTGATGTTATATAAATGTCGGTAGTTCTGGTTGCACAACTATAATTTTATTTTAACCCTACAAACGAATGTTTTCGGGGGTGTATATTGGAGAGAACTTGTCGGTCCGTCCGTCCGTTGGTTTTCATGGTTTCCGGACAATAACTCATGAAAGGCTTGGCAGGTTTAATTAATTTTTGGTACACATGTGTAACATGTCATAAAATACAAGGCAAGTTCGACTTTGGCTACAAACCTCCATTTTTTGACGTAGTTATGGTCCCTTTCCAGCTGAAAACTTGTCAAACTCATGGTTTCCGGACTATAACTCATGAAAAACTTAACATATTTAAATAATGTTTGGTACACATGTGTAACATGTCATAAAATACAAGGCAAGTTTGACTTTGGCTACAAACCTTCATTTTTTGATGAAGTATTGACCCCTTTTCTACTTAAAATGCCATACTTCTGTGACATGGCCGTATTGTGTGAGTATTATTCGTCACTCCTTTGACAGTTCTAGTTAAGAAGTGTTTAGGTTTGTGTTGTGATAGGGCAGTTTTTTTTGCTTAAACACTCACTATTACTGTCATAAAATACAAGGCAAGATTGACTTTGGCTACAAACCTTCATTTTTTGATGAAGTTATGACCCCTTTTCAACTTAAAATTTGCAATACTTCTGTGACATGGCCGTATTGTGTGAGTATTATTCGTCACTCCTTTGACAGTTCTAGTTAAGAAGTGTTTAGGTTTGTGTTGTGATAGGGCAGTTTTTTTTGCTTAAACACTCACTATTACTGTCATAAAATACAAGGCAAGATTGACTTTGGCTACAAACCTTCATTTTTTGATGAAGTTATGACCCCTTTTCAACTTAAAATTTGCCATACTTCTGTGACATGGCCGTATTGTGTGAGTATTATTCGTCACTCCTTTGACAGTTCTAGTTAAGAAGTGTTTAGGTTTGTGTTGTGAAAGGCCAGTTGTTTTTTTTTTTGTTGTTGTTGTTTTTTTTGCTTAAACACTCACTACTACTGGCATTAGAATCCTGAGCACTTCGGAAAGCTACGGAATGTCGAAATATGACCATCATTGACTGTTTCACGTATATTTTTAAAATTTGAGATAATTACAGTTTATATTAGGATTGTTTTACGTGTGTAGGTTGAAATATCATTTTCACATTTGTTAACAAGCAAGTTGTTAACTTTTTAGCATACGTTATTGTATGTTCCCTTAGCTCTAAGGAACTTTTTGATTAACGTTATGTATGTATAAAGTTTTGCTATAGGCCGAGCAGTTTGGCCCAAGGATATTTTGGCTTGTTAAAATTACTTGTCATAAACATTTCTTTTTCAAACTGAATATTATAACGAAAATAAATTATTATCGAGATCAATACAGAAACTCGTGAAAGCAACGTTATTAAACGTTTTCTTTCGATAACAGTTAACCTTTCCGACTACTGTATTCTCTCGCAAAATTGTAAAGATGTACTGTTTTAGGAAACAATTTTAGGATGTTAACATTTCATTTTTTTTTTTACAAAAAATATACGTACATTTGACGTGTTCGTCATTTGACGGAGTGGGATGCGGTGTGAGTGGGCTTAGTGACCTGCATTAATAAATAAACATTTCTATAAATAGCCGTAGCAGTTGATTGATAACGGCAATAAAGTTCTACATCAGTTACATCAAGGGCAAAGCCTCCGAGTCGTCACTGCAGTTTGTTCGAAATCCCACTTGTGAGGTGAGGAAGTGTAAAAGCTGACTTGTTGAAATTCGGTGGTTCTAATCGGGTACCTACTCATGCGACAAATAATGATCGGAGGTGCCTAATGATTCTCTGCCCTGACATTACTGCTTCAAACTCGAAATATAGTCTGAATTGTATCAACTTAAACCCTAGAAAAATACTAGCACGCAGACATCCTTTTTTTCTGAAGCCCAAAATTGATTTGCTGGTTTTCATAAAAATTGCTTAACATTGAGTAATAAATAAACTGATTATTTGATTATTACGTCTTTGGATTTAGTTTGGTACATGTACTGACACAATATACTGATTATAGCGTAATTCAAAATGCCATTTCTGTGACATACATGCATGACCTTTGGTTAAAAATACAGTTGGTGCATTGTGTACGTAATTGTGACTTATCCTTCTGTAAGCCAGCTGGGTTGCTTCTTCGCATAAGTTCAACGCCACGAGTGAGACTCGAACCCATATCGGTGAGGGACAAGTGAAGTCAGCAACGAAATTAGTATTTAGTGATACACATTGATATATGGACGAATAGGATATTTTAGCAGCTGTAAAATCAATACGTGTACTTTGATGACTGATAAGTTCTTTTTATCATAATTTTATTTGATTTCATTAACTAATATAATTCTTTAAACTGCGTTTCAACTTTATAGACTGATAAGATCTTTTTATCCTAATTTTATTTGATTTCGATAACTAATATATATTTTTTATTTTATGCTAACTGGTGAAATACTGAAAAATATCAGTGAGATATTTTTCTAATATTAACCTAATCACCATATAATAACCGCTTAATATAAGTCAAAGTTTATCTGTAGCAGTGTATATTTCTACCATGTTTTTTTTTTCAAATACTCAAAACAATGTCTTATATATGTCACTTGGAAAGATGGACGCAATGACTATATCCCTCACCTTGGTGAAGAAATGAAAAAAAAAAAATAGTTAAAATTCAGAAAAATAAAAGAAGCCGTTCCCAACCCGTTCATGTCGATTGAAATATTCAGGACAAAATTGCCATTTTTTTTTTTTGTTACATTTCTATTCCATATTAAATTTATCAAATTATGTTTTATAAGTTGTGAATAATACAGTAAGTATTTGATATTTAATAATTGAGCCGTGCCATGAGAAAACCAACATAGTGCGTTTGCGACCAGCATGGATCCATACCAGCCTGCGCATCCACGTGGTCTGTCAGGATCCATGCTGTCCGCTAACGGATTCTCTAATTGCAATAGGCTTCGAAAGCGAACAGCGTGGATCCTGACCAGACTGCGCGGATGCGCGGGCTGGTCTGGATCCATGCTGGTCGCAAACGCACTATGTTGGTTTTCTCATGGAGCGGCTCATATCATAATATGACTCCTTATATAAATCACTGGTTCGTAGTTTGTACAATTTACCGGACTATAGTTCAGTAATAACTGTTCCTAGTAGAAGTAAAAAAATTGAAGAAAAAATATATAACATATTTCTAGTGTCCTTCGGACCTAGGGCACCAATTTCGACTATCATTATTAACCGACAAAGTATTCGAAAGAGTTTATCATTTAACTTCATAAATATTGTACACATGGATATTAATTCTATATGTATAGGTGAGGTCTGCGCCGAGAGCAATAAAATTTCATTATTTATGTAACTAAAAAAATTGATCTGTATATTGATTATTTCTCCTTTAAACAGTGAAAAATTTATCGTTTATATAGAGATATACATGTCGCAAAGAAGAATAAATTCAGGCACATGTCTATTTTAACAGGGATACTCACTATTCAATATATTATATTTATATACATCATAGTAAAACTGAAAAATGCCAAACAATAGGAATTCTTATCTTGTCTGATTTTAACCACAGTCATATATTGATGCAAAACTGATGCTTTGCTTTTTTTTCACCAGCAAACAACAACTTTTGGCATGATAAGATAATTTGGTGGTACATGTAAGAGCATGGTCAGTGCTGAAGTCTTTCCCGCTATGATGCTTTGCAGTAGCCTGGTTCCCAGTTACCAACGAGTGATCAGATAATTTTGTGGTCTAAGCTAAACCTTTGGTAAATGTTTTCATCAATCTGATCACCTCGGCTTTCATGCTACACAACAGAGTATTATACGGAGAATACGGACATACCCGATGTTTCACGATTGTGTTTTCATGAGAGCATTCCTGAATACTGTAGTAGCAAATAGGTTAGGAGCAATAAATCTAATATAGTTTCACAGTTCTGGACAGCCGAATATTTCAGTCCCCTGATAATTCCCAGAGGAACATTGATTTCAATTTATTACCTGCGGCCTGGAAGCCGCAGGTATATTGGAATGCAACAAGTAGTGTAGCACATGAGGAATGGGTGATAACGTGATTTTTACCGATATGTGATTGGCTTATCGGATTTATGGAACGCCGTTTTTGCAATATAGCTGGCAATGTATATGATATATAGAGAAATGTTTGGGACCTGAATTCCTCATTCGTTATTTCATATAATTTATTCAAACTTTCAGCAATGATCAATATTGATACTTAGTTGTGCATAAGGGATTTTTAAAATGCTCTTTAATTTCCTAGATTATGGTCCTGTGTTGTTTTGCTCTATATGTCAACGAAGTCCAGGTGAAGGCATGAATCACATATGTGATAGCTCTAGTAAAGTGTCAAAATCCACAAAGAGATACTACGGAAATTGCTTCTTCTATATTTTAAAACTGAAAAAGTTATGTCATATTTCACAGGAAAGTTAGGCTGCATATTTTTATAATTGTTTTTTTTTTTAATGTTATTTGAAGTAGCTAAAGTAAATATAGCAATTTGCTTTGTTCTCGGTGCTTCCGAGGGATCTACTTTTCAGATTTTATTTGTATATTGTTGTTATTACCATCAGTCTGATACGACAGCATGTTTGCAATATCTAGATGTTTACCATCAAGAGATTCTGTAGCTCTGTTAAGATTATCACCTGCTGCCCGAAAAGTAAATCCAGCTTTAATGTTTCAAGGTACTGTCGTTTTTTCTTCACTCTGTTGAAATTTAGCACAGCTTGTGTCAGTACGCTCTATCGCTTCATTCAACTTATTCCTTGTATATTTTTATTGATTAAACGACTGCATCTTTTGACTGTGTCAGCTGGTGTATTGCTAGACTTAAACCTACATGCATAAGTGTTCTGCACTTGCCTGTAGAGCATGTATATATCATGTCTTGACAGATATATAGTATTTTCTGATGCAAATGTGTGTTTCTCTCTTTCATCTGAGTCTTGTCGACTGTATCAGGTGATAAAGAACGCTCAACTGATGCTACCTATGACACAAGGGAATACATTTCACTAGAGACAATATTTTCTTCTTGTCCTTTACAAATATGTATTGGATCTCTAGGCTGGATTAGTATTTCGGTGCATTCTCTTTTCAAGTATCAGAGTATAAGAGCTGTGTGAAATAACACTTACTCTAAGTAGTACTGTCTGATCTGTATCTTCATTAACGCTTAAATCAGCCTCTGTCTCTGCAGACTTCAGTGCTTCTTTAAATTTTGCTGCTTAATTTATTACGTCTTCCAGCTTCAGTAATTTACCGGTCAACAAGTCAGGGTTACCTTCACGGTTGGATTTGTCTGTGTATTGAGTATTTAGTTTTATTTTATAGCTTTTGAGAAGTGTAAGATTTTGCTTCGTCCTCAGTCATTGATTCTGTGAGTATTGCTTGGTATTGCTGAAGTAAGTCTGTCATTAAGTAGGTGTGTCCACATTTTATTTGAGGCAGGATTTTATTGATAAGTTTTGCAAAAGCGGTATTGTATGCGTTTTCTCCCTTTGGCATAACATAACAAATTCTCTTACATCTTGCTTAATGTATTTACAGTAGCACCCTTTATGATATTTTGCTTTATTTGCTATCAATTTGTTGTAATTCCTTACAATTGATGTCACCTTTTTCACTAGCTCCCTTTTCAATATAAGTACAGAACTCAAATGTAGATACGTTAATTAGTTTTACATCTTTCTTTTACGACTTCTGTTCACAAATGTTCACAAAAGGATTAAAACTCTTTCCAGTTAAATGGCCGTCTTAGGATTTGAAACTTGATGATCCTGCTCCTGCAGAACTTGATGGTCCTGCTCCTGCAGAACTTGATGGTCCTGCTCCTGCAGAACTTGATGATCCTGCTCCTGCAGAACTTGATGATCCTGCTCCTGTAGAACTTGATGATCCTTCATGTAACAGCTGCTGACTTTGTTCTCTTGCTATATGATGTTTGCTTGTGAATGTAGAGTAACGACTTTTATGTCGGCGAATATCACTACTGATGTCTCGTAATTTCAGTTCTTGATTAGCGTCATATTTAACTACTAGTCAATATACTTATCTGTGTCATTATCACCAGCATCTATGAAGCTTTTTAAAGCACTCAGAAAAGTAGAAATGCCCTTATCTGATGCTTTTCCAGCAGTTTCACCCGTTTCAGTTTCTCATATAATACTCGTATTTTTGGCCATACTAAAAGTAAAAATTGCTTTATAAAAAAATTAACCACTTCTGACTTTGGCATCCACCCTTAATTTTCATGTATGTGGTAATACTATCCCCTGGTATCAACATAAATTTCATACCTTATGGGTTAAAAAAGCTCAATCGATTCGTGGGCGATTTGAAACACGGGGTAAGGTACATGTAAGAGATAAATTCAATTTGAAAAAGAAACAGTCAATTCACTGCCAGATAAAACATTACGTAAAGGAAAGCCCTAATTCAGGGTATTATTTTGAAAAATTAAGCATTCTGAATAAAATATGAAAGTGCTGTAAAAGGTTTAACAGTATTTGGTTAATCAAATTTGAACTTTTATTCATGACGCTATGATGAACTTTTATTGTTATGACTTTTGTGTGCAAATGCACACGCTTAAACAAGTTGTATTCCAATCAGTAATGAATCAAAGTTGTAATCTGATACTGTAAAAATGTTTTCCAAAAATAATAAAAACCTGTGAGATGCGTTTAACATTTTCGTAAAATGCACAAATAGGCATAATATTATAAAAGATTTACTTAATTAAACTTTATGATTAATTCTGCTAAGGGGAACTTTGATATTGGAAGGATGGAAATTCCCGCTGATTCACAGTTTACAATCACACGCAGTACATCTTCCCAATAACTTCCTTTTTTTTGATTCAAAAGGTACTACCTTTAAAAACCATCGTAGATCAAAACGGTTCTTTCGAGTGACAAATTGATGCATCTTTTCCTAGGAGGTATGAATATAAGTGCCTAACGGGATTAAAATACAAAACATAACCATTCCTACATAAGAACCTGTCTGAAAACAACTGAAAATCCATGGTCCTGGAACGACTCGCTCCTGCACTTGAGTTTTATGAAATGGTCGTCAGCGAAATAATGGCCTTCTGTAGCTGTCGATGTTTACGTGCGTCTATTTGAAGTGTCTTGTAAGAAGTAACTGATTTATTTAGCTTCCTATAGACTTGCAACTGAAATTTCTTTCTTGAAAATTTCTATATTGAACAATATATATACTTGTGGCAAAATACCAGTTATCGCCTTGTTAAAACAGGCATAGGACCATGCCATTCACAGTACCGTTATTACTTTAGTCCAATATATACTGTATGGTTGGCCTAATAAGAAGGGATAAAATTACGGTATCCATTGAAACTTCTGCACTTTTCTAGCACGTATGTGTATCTTCTGGTATAACATGAAATGAGCCCTTTGGGCTAAACGAAGTTGATCTCCAGATGAAACACGAGGCAAGGTCATTGTAATCCACTGTAACATTCAGATTTGAAACAAGAAACAGTCAACTTCGACTGTCCAGGTGTAAAACGTTTACGTGAAAGGAAAAGGCGCCATAATTCAGGGTATTATTCTTTGGAAAATTCAAGCGATTCTGGCAATTAAAATATGAATAGATGCCTGTAAAAGGATTTAACAGTATTTGGTAATAATATCAAAATTTGTAACTTTCGTATTCAATGACGCTAAAGCAATGAATACTCTTATTGGTTGATATGACTTGAACATTTTAGTGTGCAAACTGCACACTGCTTTAAACTAAGTTGTATTTACCTAAGTACAGTACATGTATATCTAAAGCTTTGTTATTATCTGATAACTGTTAACATATATGTTTTACTCAAAAATAATTATTTTAAAAGCCTAGTTGAGATGACTGTTTTAAACATGTTTCGATTTTTCACCATAAAATTGACTATCTATAGGCCATAAAATATTATTAAAATTAGTTATTTACCCATACTTTCAATTAAAACTTTATGATTAACTTCAGTGGCATATAGTGGAAACCTTTGATATCTGGATGGATGGAAAATTACCTGCTAGGTAATTCACAGTTGATTACAAGTCACGACCGACAGATACGATCTTTCCCATCCCTAACTTAACCTTTTTTTATTTGATTTCAAAATTCGGTGACTTACCTTTATAAAACCATCGTACGATCAAAACGTGATGCTCATGTTCGCGCATGTGTATCTATAATTGCGCAGTGGCATCATTTTCCTAAGGCATTGGTATTGATAATTATCAGAGTGAACCTAAAAAAGGATTGGTGAAAAATTACAACATACGATAACCATTCCCTACATACAGTCAAACCTGTGTGTAAATACCACACTTGAGAAATCGACAATGGTCCTTGTTGACAGACTATCTCTCTACATAGGTACATTTATACGTTTTATGGTTAAACGGGAACAGGAAATAATGGCCTTTGTAGTGTACGTATGTTTTAAAGTAGCGGTCTATATTTGTAAGTGTTCTTGTGTACAGGTTTGATTGTATTTTAGTCGTTTCTATAAGCTTGCAGACTGAAATACTTTACTGAAAATTACTATACTCTGAATGCAATATGAATATACCTGTGGCCAAAGCCAAAAAGTGGTATTATCGGCCTTGATTATAAAAACAGGCTATACAGACCATGGCATTTCACATTAACCGTTGGATATTTTAGTCAATATTTATCTTTGGTTGCCTAATATAGAATGGGAATATAATATTACAGAGTATCCATCTGAAGATATTTCAAACTGCTACTTATTTAGCCGTACTCTGCCTGTTTCTTTGTCTGCCTTTAACCATGGTTATATGAGCCGTGTCATGTGAAAACCAACATAGTGGCTTTGCGACCAGCATGGATCCAGACCGCATCCGCGCAGTCTGGTCAGGATCCATGCTGTTCGCTTTCAAAGCCTATTGCAATCAGAGAAACTGTTAGCGAACAGCACGGATCCTGACCAGACTGCGCGGATGCGCAGGCTGGTCTGGCTCCATGCTGGTCGCAAAGCCACTATGTTGGTTTTCTCTTGGCACGGCTCAGTTATAAACATATTATTATAATCTATTGCCGCAAAAGTGTTAGTTCACAAAAGTGATCATGTTGACAATGAAATGACAGAAGTCGTGAACTTGCTTCCGGCAAATCAAAATATCAAATTGCGTAGGCTTAACTGTATAAAATGCCAAGAGAAACGGTTGCCACTTCATATCAACTGGTGTGCAGGAACATGGCGTTTCTACGTGTTGTAGCTGTTCTCTGGTGGCTCTGTAAGTACCGATAATATTATTATTTGTTTAAAAATTAAAACTCTTAAAAATTTGTCATAGTCTGAATTTAGGTATTATCAGACATTTTATTTTTAAATTTAGTTACTTATAGTTGGTACATATTTACTTTAGGTCGATAGCGATGATAGCTTAAAGCTTATTTGAACTTAACAAAATTAAATCAGAATTAAATAATAACGAAAGCCTACGTTGTAAGCGCAGATAAGAGAGCAATTACACTACAGAGATTGCACGAGATGATCGTGCCAGTTGTTACAAATTGAATTGAACATTGTACATATAGTAAATAAAGAAAATTAGGAAGTAGTTTTACCCAGTCAAAATAGAAAAATACAAAACTGTATGTGGAGAAAAATATCATATACATTACATTGAACGTTGGAAAAAATATCAAACGTACATTCATTTAATAAGGTGAACAGTGAAGCATTATGCTATGTTGTCGGATACCCATGACAGATCTATTTCTTTTGCTTTCCATGGGCAAGATGTAAGTAGTCCGTCGTAGGAATCCAACAATTTAGATAATGACAAAGACATTGAGTAAGCATGTAAAGGTTGTTTTTTTTTCTATACTAGATATGTTTCAAATATGAAATGACTTAATTATTATTTTACACCGATCGAGGAGACTTAAACCTATTTGAGCCGTGCCATGGGAAAACCAACATAGTGGGTTTGCGACCAGCATGGATCCAGACCAGCCTGCGCATCCGCGCAGTCTGGTCAGGATCCATGCTGTTCGCTAACGGTTTCTCTAATTGCAGTAGGCTTTAAAAGCGAACAGCATGGATCCTGACCAGACTGCGCGGATGCGCAGGCTGGTCTGGATCCATGCTGGTCGCAAACCCACTATGTTGGTTTTCTCATGGCACGGCTCATTTATTTATAAATTTAGAATAAAATCTTTGCTTGTGCCGAACATAACACTTAAGAATAACAAAGACAACTACATTATATCCGTTTATATGTCTACCCATCGCTGGCACATGCCTTTCCGACTATGTGCCTACTGTGCATATATTATGCTTGACACATGTGTTCCATGTTGCTTTCTTTACTGTTGATTTAAGTTGTGTACACTAAGTCAGTGTGCTTACTACTACATGCATTTTACATGACAATTACCGTTGCATGTACTACAGTCCATGATATTGTTGTTTCGATATAGGTTTTCTACAGGCATCATTTGCGCGCACTGTACAAGATAAAAAACGCAGGGATGTTGCCGTCAAATGGATAGTTTCAATTGAACGAAATAGTAAAAAAGTCTGTGAAGGTGTGCAAGTCAGTAAAGAATGGATTCTTACTCTTGGAGACTGTATAAAGCCAAAGTAAATATATAATCATGATTAAATGTGCATATTACTAAATATTTTTCGATGCCAGATTGTTAATGATGACTGTTTTAGTTCACATAAAAAATTCAAAATGTTGTTGCTTTTGGTTCGGTACAACATTCAAAAATGTTGTTGTTCCGAGGGCTCAGCCTCAAATATTTAAGAACAATAAATTGTAAAACACGAAGTCGAGGGTTCAACGCAATAAGGGCGTATCTACATATAATAACTATATGTAGATACGCCCTTATTGCGTTGAACCCTCGAAGTTTCAGTTAGCTTGATATCATATTATAACATGTCATGACAGGTATTGTTAGTATATGCATGATTTTCTTAAGAAAGTCCATTATGCTGATATTACATAGCATTTTATTTCAGAAAAATGAAAAAATATAAAATTGTTATGTTCAATGGCGAAGTAAGAGATGTTCTAAACGAAATGAGAGTAAGTTTATTTCTTCCAATTATCATTGTGATAAATGCTTCATTAAAACCATTCTGTTTTGTTTATGATTCCATAAGCTTTGTAGGATCGTTTTGAAGAAATTAAACAATATGTTTTAATCAATTAATTGATTATTGAAATGTATATTTTATCATTATTTTATGGTTTCAGAGCTCTGTAGAAAAAATGCTTGTTCTGCTCAAAATAAATATCAAGGATGACGTAGAGCAAGACTATCCTGGATTAGCAAGGGCAGTACCTAAAACAAAGTTTGAAGATAACCTTAAAATGTATAGCCGTGATGCATCAGGTGAGTAAATCAAAGGCTGAAATTGATTGGTTGATGCAAACAGTGATTTATTTAGGTCCAACTAAATTTATAGGGGTCACTTTCTATTTCTGAGACTGATCTTGGAACCCAGATCCGCTTATCCGTAACGTCATACAAATATGTTATATCTATGGCCGAGTGCTAAAGTGGCGTTTTTTAAGTTGCGATATAAGAAGTCATTTATGAAATACCGACCTTCGCATGTCTGTGAAAAATTAGTCAGATGCCAATATTAGAGTTTGGGTATTTATACCGCCCTCTGTCTGTTGTCGTCGCGTGTTATTGTCAGCATCTTTCTTCAAACGACATCTTCTTCTGAACCGATTGTTTAAAGCTGTCTTTACAGGAGTTCCTTGAGGTCGGCCATAAAACGGAGAACAAGTTCCGTTTTAGATTTACACAGTCTGTTGAGATAAAACATTTCCCATTTTATTTATTTAAAAAAAAATATATATCAACTTTTCTGTGGCTCCCTTTTACTGTGGCTTATCACAACAGTTAGAGACAGAGGCTAGAGATATTGTAAATTTTATCAGAAAGTGGTATCAGAGAGGATTTTATGACCAAGTGCTTTACATTTAATGACTCTAACGACTGATGCCAGTCTAGTTCTGTTTATGTAGTGTTGTATCGTTGTTATGGGACTGCTGGCCGGATTCTAGTTTATGCAGGAGACGTCGTCACGTTTGTCTGTATATGTATAAGCTTCAGAAATATTTTTATTCAAAGAAATGATTTTTGAAATCATTTCACTCAAAAGTGTCTTGGGTGACTCTCTACCAAAATTTTCATTTTAATGTGCATATAGATAATATTATTCAGAAATATTTTTGTTCAAAGAAATTATTTTTGAAATCATTTCACTCAAAAGTGTCTTGGGTGACTCTGTACCAAAATTTTCATTTTAATGTGCATATAGATAATATTATGGCCACCAAGAGACGTGGTCCTTTTCCTCTATGTGTATGTAACAACAGGAATGCATTTTAGTTTTAGTATGTGACTCCATATTTGTCTATTTGACAGCAGTGTACTTAGTCTGAATTCCTGTGACCTTGACCTTTTCGCAAAGGACAATAGAACTGCAATAAGTGATATAGAATCATCATGACCGCCGTTGTGTATATTGTACATTATATTTTCAGGTAACTTTGCGGCAACCAGTATTGCGATTGTTCCTGACAGTAAATGTTTAGAACAAGAAGATTTTGGACGATACAGACGGAAAAAGCATGATTGTTTTACTGCCAATCCAGTTTCATCAACTGAGTGTTTGGTTAGTATGCTGTTTAAAACAATAAAATAAGATAATTTACGAACACGAATAATTTACCTTTAACAAAAGACATACAAGGATTCTGTTCCCTTAACAAAAGACATACAAGAACAATGTACCCCTAACAAAAGATTAACAAAAACTGTACCCTTTGCAAAAGACGTACAGAAAAGTGTATTTAAAAGTGTGACTACTGCCGTACCAGTATCAAAACAATCAATTGCATCGATATAGATAACAGTCCCTTCGATATCACAACACTTGTCAAAGTAGCATCAATCTGCATTAGTTATGATCGTTATTTAAGAAAACTTTTGGTACACTTAAGGTTGTTGTGTTTGTGGTTACTAGGTGTTGTCATTATTTTGATGACGGTTCAAACCAGATAATTGAACAGTATATCTCAAGTGCCATCAGTGATTATCAAGTCATTACTCGTTCGTGTACTCATATCTCTTGAATACCTAATAATCATAGGTAAAGGACAATTAAAAGAAATATCAAAATACCAGGCAGATAAAAGGCAGAATTAAGAACGCATATTATTTTTCAGATTAAAACTGGAAATCCGATCTTTGGGAATGTAAAAAATAAATGGGTTTTATTTGGATTCTCAACAAGAAAAGGTGATGTATGCGATGATAATTATAAGCAATCGACACGCGTCGCTCCACATCGTCAGTGGGTAAAGAAAATGTTAAAAGGTAAATAGTTTTCAATTGTAAGTGACACTTTGAGTTACAGAAAATGATTGGTACTCAGATGAAATTCCGAAAATGTCTTAAAAAGCAATAAAAGAATCTTACTACAGGTATTTTGTTACTTCTTATTTTATTTTTGAATTTCGGAGACTCTTATCAATTTAGTAGCACATACGTTTTACTACAATATTCGTTTTATCACTTTGTAGAATGTGGTCCACTCCCACCTATTGTCAAAGGTTTTTCAGAACTTGATAATGCGTTCTCATCGTCAATTGGATCCACGGCAAGTGTGACCTGTGATAAAGGTCATACCTCAGACAACCCTGTTGTAGTTTGTCAAAATAACGGAAATTGGCAGGAAGCAACGTGTGTCGTAAACGGTAGATGTTTTTGACTTTGTAAGCCTTTTTTCGTGCAAAACAAGAAGCAATTGTTCAATTGTTCACATTTTGTACTTTGTGTAGATCTAAGGACATTCAATTTGTTGACAAGATAATAAATTGAATGCCCGAGTTAACCTTACGCATCCTTACATTTTTCTTACCTATGAAATTATTCAATTATATGAAGATGTACTTAGATTTAATTTGAAGTATGTTCAGGCATTATGTTCTATGATAATCATCGAAACGGCGACTTCATTTCTAAATTACGTCTAAACATCGTTATGAATGGTTTTCTTGATTTAAAAATCCTACAAACGTATACTAGGCAAGCAATATGTTTAGTTAGTTTCCAATTTTGTAAAAGACGTGATTAACAACGTAACAGTTCCAATTTTTTTCCAAATACTTAAACTGCTTGTTCACATTTTGTTTGTATGAACATCTTGAATATCTTTATTAACTTGGACTCTGGCGATTTCTTTTGTTTCTGAAGATAACATATGATAAAAACGCCTGTGTTTTTCCAATATCTTCAATCGTGTTGAGAAGTCTCGCCTTAGAAAAAGAAATTTCATCTTCATTTTACATAGCATACATCATGCAATTCGTTTCAAACCACGATGGTTATATAATATATTTGATAGCCCGATGTCATGTAGTTTCAGCATAAATCATGCAATTCGTTGTAAACCACGATGGTTATATAATATATTTGATAGTCCGATGTCATGTAGTTTCAGCATAAATCATGCAATTCGTTGTAAATCACGATGGTTATATAATATATTTGATAGCCCGATGTCATGTAGTTTCAGCTTATGGCATAGAAATAAAATATATAGACGAAACCGGCTTCTGACACCAAATATGAAATGGAGTCACAGCATCGAATTGTTTTTTTTTTTTAATATAAACACTGAACTCTCATACGGCCCATTTACAAACTTACGTTTTGTGGACATATGGATCCATGTGAACCCAAAGGCTGTTTCCTGATGTATTGGAAATAAATGATAACCAAAAGGTGTAACATACATTTTATAAAAGTTGCATTAACTTATCAAAGTGTGTGATATATGATTACAAAAATTATTCGTTATAAAAATATGTATTTCATCGGCCAAGTTCGAGAACTCCATTACGTTAACAAAAGTCAATATTCAAATAAAGAGTTTTAATCTACTATAGTTTTATACTGGCTACTTTTTAGTTTTCAACATTCTGTTGATCTCTCGGTAGAACTATAGATAAATAAGGTCATCAAAAACGAAGAACTTTCATTTGTTTTATCAGTTTCTTTTAGCTTCCTGAGGTTAATTTAGAGTCAATACAAAGTTTGTTTTACAATTACAGACTGCGGGAATCCAAAAGGCGACGAATCCTTAAGTATTGACTATTCAACCACTATCTTCGAGTCAGAAGCGACTGTATCGTGTAATGATGGATATGAAAATCCCATCCCTGCCAGAATTACATGCCAGGCATCCGGAAAATGGGAAGAAGCAACCTGTGAAATAAAAGGTTAAAAATAATGTTCGTTTTCTACATTCTGATAATCTTTCGGTAAAACTATAAATAAATAAAGCAATCAAGAACGAAACACATTCATTATATTTTAGCAGTTACTTTTAGATTGCAGAAGTAGATTAAGAGTTAGTACAAAGTTTATGTTTTACAATTACAGACTGTGGGTCACCAGAAGGTGACAGATCCGTGAGGTTCGACTATTCAACTACTACGTTCGAGTCAGAAGCGACTGTAACGTGTAATGATGGATATGAAAATCCAGTCCCTGCTAGAATAACATGCCAGGCATCCGGAAAATGGGAAGAAGCAACATGTACAATAAAAGGTTAAAATAATGTTCGTTCTCTACATTCTGATAATCTTTCGGTATAACTGTAAATAGATAATACATTCATTATATAGAAGCAGTAATAGCAGTTCATTTTAGATTGCAGAAGTAGATTTAGAGTTAGTACAAAGTTTATGTTTTACAATTACAGACTGTGGGTCACCAAAAGGTGACGGATCCGTGAGGTTCGACTATACAGCCACAACGTTCGAGTCAGAAGCGTCTGTATCGTGTAATGCTGGATATAAAAATCCAATCCCTGCTAAAATTACATGCCAGGCATCCGGAAAATGGGAAGAAGCAAACTGTAAAATAAAAGGTTGAAATAATGTTTGTTTTCAACATTCTGATAATCTTTCGGTAGAACTATAAATAGATAATACATTCATTATATAGAAGCAGTAATAGCAGTTCATTTTAGATTGCAGAAGTAGATTTAGAGTTAGTACAAAGTTTATGTTTTACAATTATAGACTGTGGGTCACCAAAAGGTGACGGATCCGTGAGGTTCGACTATACAGCCACTACGTTCGAGTCAGAAGCGTCTGTATCGTGTAATGCTGGATATAAAAATCCAATCCCTGCTAAAATTACATGCCAGGCATCCGGAAAATGGGAAGAAGCAAACTGTAAAATAAAAGGTTGAAATAATGTTTGTTTTCAACATTCTGATAATCTTTCGGTAGAACTCTAAATAGATAATACATTCATTACATAGAAGTAGTAGTAGCAGTTCATTTTAGATTGCAGAAGTAGATTTAGAGTTAGTACAAAGTTTTTGCTTTACAATTACAGACTGTGGGTCACCAAAAGGTGACGGATCCGTGAGGTTCGACTATACAGCCACTACGTTCGAGTCAGAAGCGACTGTATCGTGTAGTGCTGGATATAAAAATCCAATCCCTGCTAAAATTACATGCCAGGCATCCGGAAAATGGGAAGAAGCAACCTGTAAAATTAAAGGTTAAAATTATCTTTGTTTCCAACATTCTGATAATCTTTCGGTAGAACTCTAAATAGATAATACATTTATTACATAGAAGTAGTAGTAGCAGTTCATTTTAGATTGCAGAAGTAGATTTAGAGTTAGTACAAAGTTTATGTTTTACAATTACAGACTGTGGGTCACCAAAAGGTGACGGATCCGTGAGGTTCGACTATGCAACCACTACGTTCGAGTCAGAAGCGTCTGTATCGTGTAAAGATGGATATAAAAATCCCATCCCTGCTAGAATTACATGCCGGGCATCCGGAAAATGGGAAGAAGCAACCTGTAAAATAAAAGGTTAAAATAATGTTTGTTTTCTACATTCAGATAATCTTCCGGTAGAACTCTAAATAAATAAAGCAAAGAAGAACGAAACACATTCATTATGTAGTAGCAGTAGTAGCAGTTGATTTTAGATTACAAAAGAAGATTTAGAGTTAGTACAAAGTTTATGTTTTAAACTTACAGACTGTGGGCCACCAGAAGGTGACGGATCCGTGAGGTTCGACTATACAACCACTACGTTCGATTCAGAAGCCTCTATATCGTGTAAAGCTGGTTATGAAAATCCCATCCCGGCTAAAATTACATGCCAGGCATCCGGAAAATGGGAAGAAGCAACCTGTAAAATAAAAGGTTAAAATAATGTTTGTTTTCTACATTCTGATAATCTTTCGGTAGAACTATAAAATAAATAAAGCAATTAAGAACGAAACACATTCATTATATTTTAACAGTTCCATTTAGACTGCAGAAGTAGATTTAGAGTTAGTACAAAATTTATGTTTACAATTACAGACTGTGGGCCACCAGAAGGTGACGGATCTGTGAGGTTTAACTTTTCAACCACTACGTTCGAGTCAGAAGCGACTGTAACGTGTAAGGTGGGATATGAAAATCCCACCCCTACTAGAATTACATGCCAGGCATCCGGAAAATGGGAAGAAGCAAAATGTACAATAAAAGGTTAAAAATAATGTTCGTTTTCTACATTCTGATAATATTTCGGTAGAACTATAAATAAAGCAAAGAAGAACGAAACACACTTATCATATAGTAGCAGTAGTAGCAGTTGATTTTAGATTGCAGAAGTAGATTTAGAGTTAGCACAAAGTTTATGTTTTACAATTACAGACTGTGGGTCACCAGAAGGTAACGGATTCGTGAGGTTCGACTATACAACCACTACGTTCGAGTCAGAAGCGAATGTAACGTGTAATGATGGATATGAAAATCCAATCCCTGCTAGAGTTACATGCCAGGCATCCGGAAAATGGGAAGAAGCAACCTGTACCATAAAAGGTAAAAATAATGTTTGTTTTCTATATTTTGATAATCTTTCAGTAGAACTACAAATACTGGTAAATAAAGCAATCAAGAACGAAACACATTCATTATGATTAGCAGTTTCTTGTAGATTGCAGAAGTAGATTTAGAGTTAGTACAAAGTTTATGTTTTACAATTACAGACTGTGGGTCACCAGAAGTTGACGGATCCGTGAGGTTCGACTATACAACAACTACGTTCGAGTCAGAAGCGACTGTATCGTGTAATGATGGATATGAAAATCCCATCCCTGCTAGAATTACATGCCGGGCATCCGGAAAATGGGAAGAAGCAACCTGTAAAATAAAAGGTTAAAATAATGTTCGTTTTCAACATTCTGATAATCTTTCGGTAGAACTCTAAATAGATAATACATTCATTACATAGAAGTAGTAGTAGCAGTTCATTTTAGATTGCAGAAGTAGATTTAGAGTTAGTACAAAGTTTTTGCTTTACAATTACAGACTGTGGGTCACCAAAAGGTGACGGATCCGTGAGGTTCGACTATACAGCCACTACGTTCGAGTCAGAAGCGACTGTATTGTGTAATGCTGGATATAAAAATCCAATCCCTGCTAAAATTACATGCCAGGCATCCGGAAAATGGGAAGAAGCAACCTGTAAAATTAAAGGTTAAAATTATCTTTGTTTTCTACATTCTGATAATCTTTCGGTAGAACTCTAAATAGATAATACATTTATTACATAGAAGTAGTAGTAGCAGTTCATTTTAGATTGCAGAAGTAGATTTAGAGTCAGTACAAAGTTTATGTTTTACAATTACAGACTGTGGGTCACCAAAAGGTGACGGATCCGTGAGGTTCGACTATGCAACCACTACGTTCGAGTCAGAAGCGTCTGTATCGTGTAAAGATGGATATAAAAATCCCATCCCTGCTAGAATTACATGCCGGGCATCCGGAAAATGGGAAGAAGCAACCTGTAAAATAAAAGGTTAAAATAATGTTTGTTTTCTACATTCAGATAATCTTCCGGTAGAACTCTAAATAAATAAAGCAAAGAAGAACGAAACACATTCATTATGTAGTAGCAGTAGTAGCAGTTGATTTTAGATTGCAAAAGAAGATTTAGAGTTAGTACAAAGTTTATGTTTTAAACTTACAGACTGTGGGCCACCAGAAGGTGACGGATCCGTGAGGTTCGACTATACAACCACTACGTTCGATTCAGAAGCCTCTATATCGTGTAAAGCTGGGTATGAAAATCCCATCCCGGCTAAAATTACATGCCAGGCATCCGGAAAATGGGAAGAAGCAACCTGTAAAATAAAAGGTTAAAATAATGTTTGTTTTCTACATTCTGATAATCTTTCGGTAGAACTATAAAATAAATAAAGCAATTAAGAACGAAACACATTCATTATATTTTAACAGTTCCATTTAGACTGCAGAAGTAGATTTAGAGTTAGTACAAAATTTATGTTTACAATTACAGACTGTGGGCCACCAGAAGGTGACGGATCTGTGAGGTTTAACTTTTCAACCACTACGTTCGAGTCAGAAGCGACTGTAACGTGTAATGATGGATATGAAAATCCCACCCCTCCTAGAATTACATGCCAGGCATCCGGAAAATGGGAAGAAGCAAAATGTACAATAAAAGGTTAAAAATAATGTTCGTTTTCTACATTCTGATAATATTTCGGTAGAACTATAAATAAAGCAAAGAAGAACGAAACACACTTATCATAAAGTAGCAGTAGTAGCAGTTGATTTTAGATTGCAGAAGTAGATTTAGAGTTAGCACAAAGTTTATGTTTTACAATTACAGACTGTGGGTCACCAGAAGGTAACGGATTCGTGAGGTTCGACTATACAACCACTACGTTCGAGTCAGAAGCGAATGTAACGTGTAATGATGGATATGAAAATCCAATCCCTGCTAGAGTTACATGCCAGGCATCCGGAAAATGGGAAGAAGCAACCTGTACAATAAAAGGTAAAAATAATGTTTGTTTTCTATATTTTGATAATCTTTCAGTAGAACTACAAATATTGGTAAATAAAGCAATCAAGAACGAAACACATTCATTATGATCAGCAGTTTCTTGTAGATTGCAGAAGTAGATTTAGAGGTAGTACAAACTTTATGTTTTACAATTACAGACTGTGGGTCACCAGAAGGTGACGGATCCGTGAGGTTCGACTATACAACCACTACGTTCGAGTCAGAAGCGAATGTAACGTGTAATGATGGATATAAAAATCCCATCCCTGCTAGAATTACATGCCAGGCATCCGGAAAATGGGAAGAAGCAACCTGTACAATAATAGGTTAAAATTATGTTCGTTTTCTATATTCTAATAATCTATCGGTAGAACTATAAATAAACTAGAAATTGCTTTTGTAAAAAAGCACATGTCTCCCCCAATGCAATGTCCTATAGGCAAGAAGTCAATAGGGGTCAGGAGCGAAAGTCAAAGAGACACTGATGGTTGGCTGCAATAGGGATCATCTACTTGGCATGTCCAGTCATCCCGCTCAGGCTCCTGTGATCTTGACCTTTGATCAAGTGACCTCAAAATAAATAGGGGTCATCTACTCTGCATGTCCAATCATCCTGTCATGTTTCAACATTCTAGGTCAAGTGGTTCTCAAGTTATTCTCCAGAAATGATTTTACATGACCAGGCCCCTGTGACCTTGACCTTTAATAGACAGACCCCAAGATCAATAGGGATCATCTACTCTGCATGTTCAATCATCTTATGAAGTTTCAACATTCTGGGTCAAGTGGTTCTCAAGTTATTAATCGGAAATTGTTTTCCATATTCAGGCTCCTGTGACCTTGACCTTTGGTCAAGTGACCTCAAAATAAATAGGGAGCATTTACTCTGCATGTCCAATCATCCTATTAAGTTTCAACATTCTAGGTCAAGTGGTTCTCAGGTTATTCTCCAGAAATGATTTTACATGACCAGGCCCCTGTGACCCTGATCTTTAACAGAGTGACCCCAAAATCAACAGGGGTCATCTACACTGCATGCTCAATCATCCTGTTAAGTTTCAACATTCTGAGCAAAGAGGTTCTGAAGTTATAGATCGGAAATGGTTATCAATGTTCAGACCCCTGTGACCTTGACCTTTAAATGACTGACCCCAAAATCAATAGGGATCATCTACTCTGCATGTTCAATCATCCTATGAAGATTCAACATTCTGGGTCAAGTGGTTCTCAAGTTATTGATCGGAAATTGTTTTCCATGTTCAGGCTCCTGTGACCTTGACCTTTGATCAAGTGACCTCAAAATAAATAGGGAGCATCTACTCTGCATGTTCAATCATCCTATGAAGATTCAACATTCTGGGTCAAGTGGTTCTCAAGTTATTGATCGGAAATTGTTTTCCATGTTCAGGCTCCTGTGACCTTGACCTTTGATCAAGTGACCTCAAAATCAATAGGGAGCATCTACTCTGCATGTTCAATCATCCTATTAAGTTTCAACATTCTAGGTCAAGAGGTTCTCAAGTTATTCTCCAGAAATGATTTTACATTACCAGGCCCCTGTGACCTTGATCTTTAACAGAGTGATCCCAAAATCGATAGGGGTCATCTAGACTGCATGATCAATCATCCTGTGAAGTTTCAACATTCTGGATTAAGAGGTTCTAAAGTTATTGATCGGAAATTGTTATCAATGTTCAGGCCCCTGTGACCTTGACCTTTAAATGAGTGACTCCAAAAACAATAGGGGTCATTTACTCTGCATGATCAATCATCCATTGAAGTTTCAACATTCTGGGTCGAGTGGTTCTCAAGTTACTAACCGGAAATGGTTTTCAATTTTCAGGCCCCTGTGACCTTGACCTTTAACGGAGTGACCCCAAAAACAACAGGGGTTATCTACCTTACATGGCCAATCATCCTATGAAGTTTCAACATTCTGGGTCAAGTGGTTCTTATTGATCGGAAATGGTTTTCAATGTTCAGGCCCCTGTGACCTTGACCTTTGGCGGAGTGACCCCGAAAACAATAGGGGTCATCTACTCTTCATGACCAATCATCCTTTGAAGTTTCAACATTCTGGGTCAAGTGGTTCTCTAGTTACTGACCAGAAATTGTTTTCAATATTCAGGCCCCTGTGACCTTGACCTTTGACGGAGTGACTCCAAATTCAATAGGGGTCATCTACTCTTCACGATCAATCATCCTGTGAAGTTTCAACATTCTGGATCAAGTGCTTCTCTAGTTATTGATCGGAAATGGTTTTCAATGTTCAGGCCCCTGTGACCTTGACCTTAGACGGAGTGATTCTTAAAACAATAGGGTTCGTCTACTCCAGCAGCCCTACAACCCTATGAAGTTTCAATGTTCTAGGTCAAATGGTTCTCCAGTTATTGCTCGGAAATTAAGTGTGACGTACGGACGGACGGACAGGACAAAAACAATATGTCTCCCCCAGGGGGGGGGGGGGGGGGCGGGCTGAGACATAATAAAGCAATCAAGAACGAAACACATTCATTATATAGTAGCAGTAGTAGCAGTTGACTTTAGATTGCAGAAGTAGATTTAGAGTTAGTACAAAGTTTATGTTTTACAATTACAGACTGTGGGTCGCCAAAAGGTGACGGGTCTGTGAGGTTCGACTATACAGCCACTACGTTCGAGTCAGAAGCGTCTGTATCGTGTAATGATGGATATGAAAATCCCATCCCTGCTAAAATTACATGCCAGGCATCCGGAAAATGGGAAGAAGCAATCTGTAAAATAAAAGGTTAAAATAATGTTCGTTTTCGACATTCGGATAATCTTTCGGTAAAACTATAAATAAATAAAGCAAACAAGAACGAAACACATTCATTATGTAGTAGCAGTAGTAGCAGTTGATTTTAGATTGCAGAAGTAAATTTAGAGTTAGCAGAAAGTTTATGTTTTACAATTACAGACTGTGGGTCGCCAAAAGGTGACGGATCCGTGAGGTTCGACTATACAGCCACTACGTTCGAGTCAGAAGCGACTGTAACGTGTAATGATGGATATGAAAATCCCATCCCTGCTAAAATTACATGCCAGGCATCCGGAAAATGGGAAGAAGCAATCTGTAAAATAAAAGGTTAAAATAATGTTCGTTTTCGACATTCGGATAATCTTTCGGTAAAACTATAAATAAATAAAGCAAACAAGAACGAAACACATTCATTATGTAGTAGCAGTAGTAGCAGTCGATTTTAGATTGCAGAAGTAAATTTAGAGTTAGCAGAAAGTTTATGTTTTACAATTACAGACTGTGGGTCGCCAAAAGGTGACGGATCCGTGAGGTTCGACTATACAACCACTACGTTCGAGTCAGAAGCGACTGTAACGTGTAATGATGGATATGAAAATCCCATCCCTGCTAAAATTACATGCCAGGCATCCGGAAAATGGGAAGAAGCAACCTGTACAATAATAGGTTAAAAATTATGTTCGTTTTCTATATTCTGATAATCTTTCGGTAGAACTATAAATAAACTAGAAATTGCTTTTGTAAAAAAGCACTTGTCTCCCCCAATGCAATGTCCTATAGGCAAGAAGTCAATAGGGGTCAGGAGCGAAAGTCAAAGAGACACTGATGGTTGGCTGCAATAGGGATCATCTACTTGGCATGTCCAGTCATCCCGCTAAATTTCAACACTATTGGCCTAGTGGTTCTCAAGTTTTTGTTCCAGCTCCTGTGACCTTGACCTTTGAACAAGTGACCTCAAAATAAATAGGGGTCATCTACTCTACTCTGCATGTCTAATCATCCTATTAAGTTTCAACATTCTAGGTCAAGTGGTTCTCAAGTTATTCTCCAGAAATGATTTTACATGACCAGGCCCCTGTGACCTTGACCTTTAATAGACTGACCCCAAAACCAATAGGGATCATCTACTCTGCATGTTCAATCATCCTATGAAGTTTCAACATTCTGGGTCAAGTGGTTCTCAATTTATTGATCGGAAATTGTTTTCCATGTTCAGGCTCCTGTGACCTTGACCTTTGATCAAGTGACCTCAAAATAAATAGGGATCATTTACTCTGCATATCCAATCATCCTATTAAGTTTCAACATTCTAGGTCAAGTGGTTCTCAAGTTATTCTCCAGAAATGATTTTACATAACCAGGCCCCTGTGACCTTGACCTTTAATAGACTGACCCCAAAATCAGTAGGGATGATCTACTCTGCATGTTCAATCATCCTATGAAGTTTCAACAGTCTGGGTCAAGCGGTTCTCAAGTTATTGATCGGAAGTTGTTTTCCGTGTTCAGGCTCCTGTGACCTTGACCTTTGATCAAGTGACCTCAAAATAAATAGGGATCATTTACTCTGCATGTCCAATCATCCTGTTAAGTTTTAACATTCTAGGTCAAGTGGTTCTCAGGTTATTCTCCAGAAATGATTTTACATGACCAGGCCCCTATGACCTTGACCTTTAATAGACTGACCCCAAAATCAGTAGGGATCATCTACTCTGCATGTTCAATCATCCTATGAAGTTTCAACATTCTGGGTCAAGCGGTTCTCAAGTTATTGATCGGAAGTTGTTTTCCGTGTTCAGGCTCCTGTGACCTTGACCTTTGATCAAGTGACCTCAAAATAAATAGGGGTCATTTACTCTGCATGTCCAATCATCCTGTTAAGTTTTAACATTCTAGGTCAAGTGGTTCTCAGGTTATTCTCCAGAAATGATTTTACATGACCAGGCCCCTGTGACCTTGACCTTTAATAGACTGTCCCCAAAATCAGTAGGGATCATCTACTCTGCATGTTCAATCATCCTATGAAGTTTCAACATTCTGGGTCAAGTGGTTCTCAAGTTATTGATCGGAAATTGTTTTCCATGTTCAGGCTCCTGTGACCTTGACCTTTGATCAAGTGACCTCAAAATAAATAGGGATCATCTTCTCTGCATGTCCAATTATCTATTAAGTTTCAACATTCTAGGTCAAGTGGTTCTCAAGTTATTCTCCAGAAATGATTTTACATTACCAGGCCCCTGTGACCTTGACCTTTAATAGACTGACCCCAAAATCAACAGGGTCATCTACACTGCATGTGCAATCATCCTATGAAGTTTCAACATTCTGGATCAAGAGGTTCTGAAGTTATTAATCGGAAATTGTTATCAATGTTCAGGCCCCTGTGACCTTGACCTTTAACGGAGTGACCCCAAAAACAACAGGGGTCATTTACTCTGCATGAACAATCATCTTTTGAAGTTTCAACATTCTGGGTCGAGTGGTTCTCAAGTTACTGACCGGAAATTGTTTTCAATGTTCAGGCCCCTGTGACCTTGACCTTTAACGGAGTGACCCCAAAAGCAATAGGGGTCATCTACTTTACATGACCAATCATCCTATGAAGTTTCAACATTCTGGGTCAAGTGGTTCTCTAGTTATTGATCGGAAATGGTTTTCAATGTTCAGGCCCCTGTGACCTTGACCTTTTACGGAGTGACCCCAAAAACAATAGGGGTCGTCTACTTCAGCAGCCCTACAACTCTATTTAGTTTGAAGGTTCTAGGTCAAATGTTCTCCAGTTATTGCTCGGAAATGAAGTGTGACGTACGGACAGACGGGCGGCCGGACGGACGGAAGGACGGACGGACGGACAGGGCAAAAAAAATATGTCTCCCCCAGAGGGGGAGGGGGGAGACATAATAAAGCAATCAAGAACGAAACACATTCATTATATAGTAGCAGTAGTAGCAGTTGATTTTAGATTGCAGAAGTAGATTTAGAGTTAGTACAAAGTTTATGTTTTACAATTACAGACTGTGGGTCGCCAAAAGGTGACGGATCCGTGAGGTTCGACTATACAGCCACTACGTTCGAGTCAGAAGCGACTGTATCGTGTAATGATGGATATGAAAATCCCATCCCTGCTAAAATTACATGTCAGGCATCCGGAAAATGGGAAGAAGCAACATGTAAAATAAAAGGTTAAAATAATGTTCGTTTTCTACATTCAGATAATCTTTCGGTAGAACTATAAATAAATAAAGCAAACAAGAATGAAACACATTCATTATATAGTAGCAGTAGTAGCAGTTGATTTTAGATTGCAGAAGTAGATTTAGAGTTAGTACAAAGTTTATGTTTTACAATTACAGACTGTGGGTCACCAGAAGGTGACGGATCCGTGAGGTTTGACTATACAACCACTACGTTCGAGTCAGAAGCGACTGTATCGTGTAATGATGGATATGAAAATCCCATCCCTGCTAAAATTACATGTCAGGCATCCGGAAAATGGGAAGAAGCAACCTGTACAATAATAGGTTAAAAATTATGTTCGTTTTCTATATTCTGATAATCCTTCGGTAGAACTATAAATAAATAAAGCAATCAAGAACGAAACACATTCATTATATGGTAGCAGTAGTAGCAGTTGATTTTAGATTGCAGAAGTAGATTTAGAGTTAGTACAAAGTTTATGTTTTACAATTACAGACTGTGGGTCGCCAAAAAGTGACGGATCCGTGAGGTTCGACTATACAGCCACTATCTTCGAGTCAGAAGCGACTGTATCGTGTAATGATGGATATGAAAATCCCATCCCTGCCAGAATTACATGCCAGGCATCCGGAAAATGGGAAGAAGCAACCTGTACAAGAATAGGTTAAAAATTATGTTCGTTTTCTATATTCTGATAATCTTTCGGTAGAACTATAAATAAACTAGAAATTGCTTTTGTAAAAAAGCACTTGTCTCCCCCAATGCAAAGACCTATAGGCAAGAAGTCAATAGGGGTCAGGAGCGAAAGTCAAAGAGACACTGATGGTTGGCTGCAATAGGGATCATCTACTTGGCATGTCCAGTCATCCCGCTAAATTTCAACACTATTGGCCTAGTGGTTCTCAAGTTTTTGTTCCAGCTCCTGTGACCTTGACCTTTGAACAAGTGACCTCAAAATAAATAGGGGTCATCTACTCTGCATGTCTAATCATCCTATTAAGTTTCAACATTCTAGGTCAAGAGGTTCTCAAGTTATTCTCCAGAAATGATTTTACATGACCAGGCCCCTGTGACCTTGACCTTTAATAGACTGACCCCAAAACCAATAGGGATCATCTACTCTGCATGTTCAATCATCCTATGAAGTTTCAACATTCTGGGGCAAGTGGTTCTCAATTTATTGATCGGAAATTGTTTTCCATGTTAAGGCTCCTGTGACCTTGACCTTTGATCAAGTGACCTCAAAATAAATAGGAATCATTTACTCTGCATATCCAATCATCCTATTAAGTTTCAACATTCTAGGTCAAGTGGTTCTCAAGTTATTCTCCAGAAATGATTTTACATAACCAGGCCCCTGTGACCTTGACCTTTAATAGACTGACCCCAAAATCAATAGGGATCATCTACTCTGCATGTTCAATCATCCTATGAAGTTTCAACATTCTGGGTCAAGCGGTTGTCAAGTTATTGATCGGAAATTGTTTTCCGTGTTCAGGCTCCTGTGACCTTGACCTTTGATCAAGTGACCTCAAAATAAATAGGGGTCATTTACTCTGCATGTCCAATCATCCTATTAAGTTTCAACATTCTAGGTCAAGTGGTTCTCCGGTTATTCTCCAGAAATGATTTTACATGACCAGGCCCCTATGACCTTGACCTTTAATAGACTGACCCCAAAATCAGTAGGGATCATCTACTCTGCATGTTCAATCATCCTATGAAGTTTCAACATTCTGGGTCAAGTGGTTCTCAAGTTATTGATCAGAAATTGTTTTCCATGTTCAGGCTCCTGTGACCTTGACCTTTGATCAAGTGACCTCAAAATAAATAGGGATCATCTTCTCTGCATGTCCAATTATCTATTAAGTTTCAACATTCTAGGTCAAGTGGTTCTCAAGTTATTCTCCAGAAATGATTTTACATTACCAGGCCCCTGTGACCTTGACCTTTAATAGACTGACCCCAAAATCAACAGGGGTCATCTACACTGCATGTTCAATCATCCTATGAAGGTTCAACATTCTGGATCAAGAGGTTCTGAAGTTATTAATCGGAAATTGTTATCAATGTTCAGGCCCCTGTGACCTTGACCTTTAACGGAGTGACCCCAAAAACAACAGGGGTTATTTTCTCTGCATGAACAATCATCTTTTGAAGTTTCAACATTCTGGGTCGAGTGGTTCTCAAGTTACTGACCGGAAATTGTTTTCAATGTTCAGGCCCCTGTGACCTTGACCTTTAACGGAGTGACCCCAAAAGCAATAGGGGTCATCTACTTTACATGTCCAATCATCCTATGAAGTTTCAACATTCTGGGTCAAGTGGTTCTTTAGTTATTGATCGGAAATGGTTTTCAATGTTCAGGCCCCTGTGACCTTGACCTTTTACGGAGTGACCCCAAAAACAATAGGGGTCGTCTACTTCAGCAGCCCTACAACTCTGTTTAGTTTGAAGGTTCTAGGTCAAATGTTCTCCAGTTATTGCTCGGAAATGAAGTGTGACGTACGGACAGACGGGCGGCCGGACGGACGGAAGGACGGACGGACGGACAGGGCAAAAACAATATGTCTCCCCCAGAGGGGGAGGGGGGAGACATAATAAAGCAATCAAGAACGAAACACATTCATTATATAGTAGCAGTATTAGCAGTTGATTTTAGATTGCAGAAGTAGATTTAGAGTTAGTACAAAGTTTATGTTTTACAATTACAGACTGTGGGTCGCCAAAAAGTGACGGATCCGTGAGGTTCGACTATACAGCCACTATCTTCGAGTCAGAAGCGACTGTATCGTGTAATGATGGATATGAAAATCCCATCCCTGCCAGAATTACATGCCAGGCATCCGGAAAATGGGAAGAAGCAACCTGTACAATAATAGGTTAAAAATTATGTTCGTTTTCTATATTCTGATAATCTTTCGGTAGAACTATAAATAAACTAGAAATTGCTTTTGTAAAAAAGCACTTGTCTCCCCCAATGCAAAGACCTATAGGCAA
Organism: Mercenaria mercenaria; assembly: GCF_021730395.1. NCBI lineage: Eukaryota > Metazoa > Mollusca > Bivalvia > Venerida > Veneridae > Mercenaria > Mercenaria mercenaria. Next base: position 68,692,856 of record NC_069375.1, read on the forward strand.
GAAGTCAATAGGGGTCAGGAGCGAAAGTCAAAGAGACACTGATGGTTGGCTGCAATAGGGATCATCTACTTGGCATGTCCAGTCATCCCGCTAAATTTCAACACTATTGGCCTAGTGGTTCTCAAGTTTTTGTTCCAGCTCCTGTGACCTTGACCTTTGAACAAGTGACCTCAAAACAAATAGGGGTCATCTACTCTGCATGTCTAATCATCCTATTAAGTTTCAACATTCTAGGTCAAGTGGTTCTCAAGTTATTCTCCAGAAATGATTTTACATGACCAGGCCCCTGTGACCTTGACCTTTAATAGACTGACCCCAAAACCAATAGGGATCATCTACTCTGCATGTTCAATCATCCTATGAAGTTTCAACATTCTGGGTCAAGTGGTTCTCAATTTATTGATCGGAAATTGTTTTCCATGTTCAGGCTCCTGTGACCTTGACCTTTGATCAAGTGACCTCAAAATAAATAGGGATCATTTACTCTGCATATCCAATCATCCTATTAAGTTTCAACATTCTAGGTCAAGTGGTTCTCAAGTTATTCTCCAGAAATGATTTTACATAACCAGGCCCCTGTGACCTTGACCTTTAATAGACTGACCCCAAAATCAATAGGGATCATCTACTCTGCATGTTCAATCATCCTATGAAGTTTCAACATTCTGGGTCAAGCGGTTCTCAAGTTATTGATCGGAAGTTGTTTTCCGTGTTCAGGCTCCTGTGACCTTGACCTTTGATCAAGTGACCTCAAAATAAATAGGGGTCATTTACTCTGCATGTCCAATCATCCTATTAAGTTTTAACATTCTAGGTCAAGTGGTTCTCAGGTTATTCTCCAGAAATGATTTTACATGACCAGGCCCCTATGACCTTGACCTTTAATAGACTGACCCCAAAATCAGTAGGGATCATCTACTCTGCATGTTCAATCATCCTATGAAGTTTCAACATTCTGGGTCAAGTGGTTCTCAAGTTATTGATCGGAAAATGTTTTCCATGTTCAGGCTCCTGTGACCTTGACCTTTGATCAAGTGACCTCAAAATAAATAGGGATCATCTTCTCTGCATGTCCAATTATCTATTAAGTTTCAACATTCTAGGTCAAGTGGTTCTCAAGTTATTCTCCAGAAATGATTTTACATTACCAGGCCCCTGTGACCTTGACCTTTAATAGACTGACCCCAAAATCAACAGGGGCCATCTACACTGCATGTTCAATCATCCTATGAAGTTTCAACATTCTGGATCAAGAGGTTCTGAAGTTATTAATCGGAAATTGTTATCAATGTTCAGGCCCCTGTGACCTTGACCTTTAACGGAGTGACCCCAAAAACAACAGGGGTCATTTTCTCTGCATGAACAATCATCTTTTGAAGTTTCAACATTCTGGGTCGAGTGGTTCTCAAGTTACTGACCGGAAATTGTTTTCAATGTTCAGGCCCCTGTGACCTTGACCTTTAACGGAGTGACCCCAAAAGCAATAGGGGTCATCTACTTTACATGACCAATCATCCTATGAAGTTTCAACATTCTGGGTCAAGTGGTTCTCTAGTTATTGATCGGAAATGGTTTTCAATGTTCAGGCCCCTGTGACCTTGACCTTTTACGGAGTGACCCCAAAAACAATAGGGGTCGTCTACTTCAGCAGCCCTACAACTCTATTTAGTTTGAAGGTTCTAGGTCAAATGTTCTCCAGTTATTGCTCGGAAATGAAGTGTGACGTACGGACAGACGGGCGGCCGGACGGACGGACAGGGCAAAAACAATATGTCTCCCCCAGAGGGGGAGGGGGGAGACATAATAAAGCAATCAAGAACGAAACACATTCATTATATAGTAGCAGTAGTAGCAGTTGATTTTAGATTGCAGAAGTAGATTTAGAGTTAGTACAAAGTTTATGTTTTACAATTACAGACTGTGGGTCGCCAAAAGGTGACGGATCCGTGAGGTTCGACTATACAGCCACTACAATCGAGTCAGAAGCGACTGTATCGTGTAATGATGGATATGAAAATCCCATCCCTGCTAAAATTACATGTCAGGCATCCGGAAAATGGGAAGAAGCAACATGTAAAATAAAAGGTTAAAATAATGTTCGTTTTCTACATTCAGATAATCTTTCGGTAGAACTATAAATAAATAAAGCAAACAAGAATGAAACACATTCATTATATAGTAGCAGTAGTAGCAGTTGATTTTAGATTGCAGAAGTAGATTTAGAGTTAGTACAAAGTTTATGTTTTACAATTACAGACTGTGGGTCACCAGAAGGTGACGGATCCGTGAGGTTTGACTATACAACCACTACTTTCGAGTCAGAAGCGACTGTAACGTGTAATGATGGATTCATAAATCCCAGTACTGAAAGAATAAGATGCCAGGCATCCGGAGAATGGGAAAAAGCAACCTGTTTAAAAGGTTCGAAAATAGTTTGATTTTCTTTTGCCGTTCTGGAATAAAGTCTTAATCAAAGAAAATGTATTTGAACGATATCCATTCAAAATCATGAAAGGCTTAAGGGTAAATGCCACAGTTGCCTAAATGTATATAGGGTAAAAATTTTCCTACGGTCAGAATTTTTTAAAGTTTGTGTACTGACTGAGAATCAAGTTTAAAAATGGCAATATGTATCAAAAATCATAGGTATCCAGGCTTGATCTTGAATTTCCTGCCATTAAATGTAGATTTTTCAGTATTTTCCGATTTTCAAGGGCAGATAATTCTTGACCAAGGCTGGGTTCCTATGGTTTGTTTTATTTCATTTTTTCTGTTTTTGATTTGATTCTCTGTCAGTAAAAAGGTTTCAAAGAAGAAATTCTTTCTGTAAGAAAAATTTTGCCCCATGTTAATATAGAGACTGTTGCAAATGTCCTTAACTATGAACATAACAAAATGATACCGCCAAGTCCTAGTCTTTCCGATGGACCGAATTTCTTTCAACTTTGTATACTAACTGCAAATGAAGTCTGAAACAGAAATGAAACTTAAAATGCACAGTCCTCTTGCCTTGATTTTGAATCATCTGCCCTTGAATATTGGATTTTTTTTGTATTTTCTGATTTTCAAGGGCAGATAATTCAAGATTAAGCTTGGGTACCTTTGATTTTTATTACGTATTTCCGTTTTAAACTTGTTTCTCAGTCAGTACACGAAATTTAAAGAAATTCTGCCCGTAGGAAAATTCTTCCCCTATATACATATAGGAAACTGTGGCATTTACCTTTAAGCAGGAGAAACAAGGTATGAAATAATATTATGTTCACAATAGCAGCATGTCTTGTGGTCCTTCCACTACTTCTAGACATTTTTTCTCCAAATAAATGATGTGAATTGGTTCAAAATTTAGTTTGTTTTTTTTTTGTTCCAAAAGTATGGAAAAATGAGTCATGTAAGAATGTGATAGTGACTTTTCGGGCACAATTTTTATTGCTTAACGTATCGGTACAATATTAAGAACAATTCCGTTATGAATTTCCAGACTTTAGGTTTATACATTGCGAAAATTTCTACATACTGTAATGTGTAATCATTCAACACCAGCTTTCATGGTTGTGTTGCTTTTTAAAAAACAGATTATTTTTCTCATATCTAATAAAACACCTCAATATTTTTATAGCTTTTATGTTATTGAAATTTTCTGAAGTACTGAAAATGAGGTCTCAAAATTCAATTGTTTTTATGAAATAAGATGCAATTGTTTGTATGAAATAAAGATGGAGATGAATAACTATCATGCGGCCATATGCAAAAACATTAGCATAGAAGGCAATATCTATCAGATTCTGTGAATTGGTTCATTTGCCTATTAACCTTTAAGCGGCAGCAACATGTACTTTTTCTATTACATGGTCGTCTACTACATGACTTTTGTATCTTTTTGCCGGCATTTTACTCAAGTTCAGTCATCCAACAGGTGTAGTTTAAAAATGATTATTCTTTATACAGTGACGTCGAACGTGTGTAAAATATGTCTGTAAAATATCTTTTAAATTAGTATTCGTCATAAGTATATCTCTTTTATTGTTATCATGTCACATACTTACCCTTTACCATGCTAAATTTTTAAAATGGACTGGACTATCATTCAATTTGGGAAGTACCATTTATTATTCAAAGGGGTGTTCACTGAAAATTTACTGACTGAACAGCGAACAGTGCAGACCATGATAAGCCTGCACAGATGTACAGGCAGATTTTGGTCTGCACTGGTCGCAAAGGCAAAACCACTGCACTAGTACTGGCCGCCAGCAGGCTAAAGGTTAAATACTTACCTCCAAACGTCAACGTCAAACTTATAGTAATTTGAATCTGATTTGTTATCAGTATATATTTTAAATTCATTCTTTGTTGAGCAGACCTTTGTGCGCCGTCTCTTCCAACAATAAGCAACGGAGGTGTGACACGTGATTCAAATACAGCAGCAACTGTGAAGTGTGATGCCGGTTATCGTCCAAGTACATTCTCGGAAGCGATATCCTGCGAAGAATCATCAGGCTCTTGGACACCACATGTCACATGTGATCTAAGTAAGTAATAAATAGTGTTTCAAATTGAAAATACGTGTAATGAAATAAGTATTATTTTTTCAATTTTAATCGTACTTTTCGAGAAAAATCTTATTGTAAAGAATATAGAAAATATTGCAGAGCAATACAAGACTTCCTACTGGTTAGGAACACTGCAAACAAAATTGCGGTATTATAATGAAAAGTAACAAGAAACTGAGGAACTTAAAAGAAAGAAGAAGTAAAGAATGTGAAAAATACCCTACTCTTTATGAATAAACTCTCGGTTTTTACTCTTGAATTTTGATAACGAGTTTGCATATTTTGACAGTCAACTTTAACATTAGGTTTATAAAGAAGCGACAATATAACGATATTTTACTTTCTGAAAAAAAATGAGGGGCATAATATCAGATAAAATATAAAGGTAACAAATACAACATCTTCGATATGCAAACCTCCAAATTATGTATGAACATTAATCAGGTTGAAAAGACTTGCATTTTGTAATCAAGTTTTAGTAAATTATGGTGAACTGAATGCCAAAGTAAAAAATTCTTATAAATATTACATATACTTAGCACAGTAAGATAGAAGAAACGTACGTGCGGTACGGTTTTTATCATGAGTCGCAAATGGCCTGAAAGGCATACAGACACTAAAAAGAGAAATGGCGCGGAAAAAAAAAATGGTAGTCGCATAATGGCGGATACAAATATTCCTCGGTGTTTTTGCTCTGTAGAGCTATTTTCCTTATTTTCTTTGCAATTTTTTTTGCTAAAATCACATGACAGATCTATGCTTGACATGTAGGTAGCATTTTCATAATGAAATAACAACATTACAAAATTGTTCATGGAAACGTAGATCATACACCACCAGTATAACTTGAGGTCTCATTTTTTAGCTGATTTTGCAGTTTGTGTGTTTGACTGAAATTATTTTTCTTGCATCAAACATGACCCCCACTTTTCTTTTGATTTTTAGTTAGTACTGACATTCTTCAAGAAAATGTAGGTTACAGAAATTTAAAATGGGTCCTGATGTGTGCTGCTGTCATTGGAATTAGGTCAGTTTTATATAGAATAAAGAACAACAACTATTTAGTGTGTTACAACCAAAATAGAACGTAGAAAAAACCTAAATAATCTAAGGAAATCTAAAAATAGATGCCTGGAGAAAACTCCATTACTTGAATTTAGTATGGAATCCCGGTGCGACATGCTTTTTGCTGTTTGCTATTTGCTATTTGCTTTCTGCGTTTTGCTTTTTGCATTTATGTTTTGCCTCTTGTGTTTTGCTATTGTCTTTTGCTAGTTTGCTTTTTTAAAAATATATGCCTTTAGCTATAAATAATAAAATCTGTAAAAAGATCCTTTGGAAGGAAAGAATGCAACCAAGAATAATAATAGCAGACTCGGTTTGATTGAGTCTGTTCATGAGATGTAATGAAATATGCAACACCTCTCACGCCCACTAGCACCGGCTTAAGCGGAACTCTATTACACATATGTTAAATGGACTCCATGATCCCAAAACGAGAAAGTATAACAACACAAAAATCAGCGTAAAGCATCTTTAAAAATATATAATTGGTAGTATCTTGAATTTCTATAGCAGTGAGATCGGCTGCATTTTACGAAATCCCTATACAGTATGTTTTATTCTTTTAGCGTTTTGATTTTTTGGTATTTTTGCGTCTTGATTCTTGCTTTTTGCTCTTTGTGTTTTGTGTTTTGCTTCATGATTTTTGTTTTTTGCGTGTTGCTTTTTGCGTTTTTAGTTCGACTTTCCGAAGAAAAAGTAGAGCTATTGTACTCGCCCCGGCGTCGGCGTCGCCGTTGATTAATGTATTTGATGAAGTCAAATATTTGTGTTACTATCAAAGCTATTGACTTGAAACTTAAAATAGTTATTTACTATCAAAGTCTACACCAGGAGAAATAATCCCCATAACTCTGATTGAATTTTGACAGAATTATGCCCCTTTTTTACATAGAATTTAGGTTAAAGTTTTTGATAAAGTCAATTATCTCTGTTACTATCAAGGCTATTGACTTGAAACTTAAAATACTTTTTTACCATCAAAGTCTACACCAGGAGAACCAATCCCCGTAACTCTGTTTTGAATTTTGACAGAATTATGCCCCTTTTCAACTTAGAATTTTTTGTTAAAATTTTTGATAAAGTCAAATATCTCTGTTACTATTAAAGCTTTTGACTTGAAACTCAAAATGGTTATTTACTATCAAAGTCTACACCAGGAGACAAAATTGCCATAACTTTGGTTTGAATTTTGACAGAGTTATGCTCCTTTCTAACTTAGAATTTTTGGTTAATGTTTTTGATAAAGTCAAATATCTTTGTTAATATCAAAGCTTTTGATTTGAAACTTAAAATACTTATTTACCATCAAAGTCTACACTAGGAGAAACAATCCCCATAACTCTGATTTGGGTTTTGACAGAATTATGCCCCTTTTTAACTTAGATTTTTATGTTAAAATGTTTGATAAAGTCAAATATCTCTGTTACTATTAATGCTTTTGACTCGAAACTCAAAATAGTTATTTACTATCAAAGTCTACACCAGGAGACACAATTCCCATAACTCTGATTTGAATTTTGACAGAGTTATGTCCCTTTTTAACTTGGACTTTTTTTACTGGCAAAGCTTTTATTCAGAGTCAAGCACTGAGAAAAGTCGAGCGCGCTGTCTTACGGACAGCTCTTCTTGGGTGTAGTATTTTCTAACATGCACATAACTGCATAATATGGAATCCCGGTGCAAAAAGCAAAACGCAAATAGCAAAACGCAAATTAATAGCAAATAGCAAAAAGCATGTCGCACCGGGATTCCATAATAATTTAGGGACATAAAATGACATCGTTTTAATGTCTGTCAAAGTTTTAATATATCTTCAAGTTTTATTTCGATGTTTCTAACACCATGAAAAATGTAATATAGTTAAGGTTTATAAATAGATATAAAGTTGTTATCAAATTTTTAAGTGCGTTAGTGTGTGTAAGAACTTAACGCACTACCTCTGCTTAAAATAGACTATCCCACAATCTAAAAATAAATTCGTTTCCATACATAATGAAAAGTGAATGAACAAGTAGAGTGACGTCACACCAGCCTAATAAAGAAACGCGCAGTAAGTTTGAATATGTAATTAGCGACGCCTTTATAAACGTCTATTTTTACTTTCAAATATTTTTTTTCTTTAAAAGAAAAACACGATAATAAAATGGTTGCAAAAATGGTTTTTAAGGAATAAGTGTATTTCCTTAATACATTTTGGAAGGGGCCTCCGTGGCCGAGTGGTTAAGCAGAATGGTTAAGGTCGATGACTTTAAATCACCTGCCCCTCATCGATGTGGGTTCGAGTCTCATTCGGGGCGTTGAATTCTTCATGCGAGGAAGCCATCCAGCTGGCTTACGGAAGGTCGGTGGTTCTACCCAGGTGCCCGCTCGTGATGAAACTATGCACGGAAGGGCACCTTGGGTCTTCCTCCACCACCAAAACTGGAAAGTCGCCATATGACCTATAATTGTGTCGGTGCGACGTTAAACCAAACAATACATTTTGGTATCATAAGGAATAAGTGAATATCCTCAGTGCATGTTGGTACCGTGAGGAATAAGTATATTTCCTCTATCCAAGTTATGTCGTAAGGAATAAATGTATATTTACAATACATGTTGGTATTGTAAGGAATAAGTGTATTTCCTCTATACATGTTGTATCGTTAGGAATTAGTGTATTTCCTTAATACATGTTGGTACCGTAAGGAATAAGTGTATTTCCTGAATACATGTTGGTATCGTAAGGAATAAGTGTATTTCCTGAATACATGTTGGTACAGTAAGGAATAAGTGTATTTCCTGAAAACATGTTGGTACCGTAAGGAATTAGTGTATTTCCTTAATACATGTTGGTACCGTAAGGAATAAGTGTATTTCCTGAATACATGTTGGTATCGTAAGGAATAAGTGTATTTCCTGAATACATGTTGGTACAGTAAGGAATAAGTGTATTTCCTGAAAACATGTTGGTACCGTAAGGAATTAGTGTATTTCCTTAATACATGTTGGTATCGTAAGGAATAAGTGTATTTCCTGAATACATGTTTGGATCGTAAGGAATAAGTGTATTTCCTGAATACATGTTGGTACAGTAAAGAATAAGTGTATTTCCTAAATACATGTTGGTATCGTAAGGAGTAAGTGCATTTCCTGAATATATGTTGGTACCATAAGGAATTAGTGTATTTCCTTAATACATGTTGGTATCGTAAGGAATAAGTGTATTTACTTAATACATGTTGGTACAGTAAAGAATAAGTGTATTTCCTGAATACATGTTGGTACCGTAAGGAATTAGTGTATTTCCTTAATACATATTGGTATCGTAAGGAATTAGTGTATTTCCTTAATGCATGTTGGTACCGTAAGGAATTAGTGTATTTCCTTAATACATGTTGGTACAGTAAGGAATTAGTGTATTTCCTTAATACATGTTGGTATCGTAAGGAGTAAGTGCATTTCCTGAATACATGTTGGTACAGTAAAGAATAAGTGTATTTCCTGAATACATGTTGGTATCGTAAGGAGTAAGTGCATTTCCTGAATACATGTTGGTACAGTAAGGAATAAGTGTATTTCCTGAATACCTGTTGGTATCGTAAGGAATAAGTATATTTCCTGAATACATGGTGGTACTGTAACGAATAAGTGTATTTCCTGAATACATGTTGGTATCGTAAGGAGTAAGTGCATTTCCTGAATACATGTTGGTACAGTAAGGAATAAGTGTACTCCTGAATACATGTTGGTATCGTAAGGAGTAAGTGCATTTCCTGAATACATGTTGGTACAGTAAGGAATTAGTGTATTTCCTAAATACATGTCGGCACTGTAAGAAATAAGCTTCTTTCCTCAATGCATTTTGGTACCGTAAGGAATTAGTGTATTTCCTCAATACATGTTGGTATCGTAAGGAATTAGTGTATTTCCTTAATGCATGTTGGTATCGTAAGGAATTAGTGTATTTCCTGAATACATGTTGGTACCATAAGGAATTAGTGTATTTCCTGAATACATGTTGGTATCGTAAGGAATAAGTGTATTTCCTGAATACATGTTGGTATCGTAAGAAATAAGCCTCTTTCCTCAATGCATGTTGGTACCGTAAAGAATTAGTGTATTTCCTGAATACATGTTGGTATCGTAAGGAATAAGTGTATTTCCTGAATACATGTTGGTATCGTAAGAAATAAGCCTCTTTCCTCAATGCATGTTGGTACCGTAAGGAATTAGTGTATTTCCTGAATACATGTTGGTATCGTAAGGAATTAGTGTATTTCCTCAATACATGTTGGTATCGTAAGGAATAAGTGTATTTCCTGAATACATGTTGGTACCGTAAGGAATTAGTGTATTTCCTGAATACATGTTGGTACAGTAAAGAATAAGTGTATTTCCTGAATACATGTTGGCATCGTAAGGAGTAAGTGCATTTCCTGAATACATGTTGGTACCGTAAGGAATAAGTGTATTTCGTCAATACATGTTGGTACCGTAAGGAATAAGTAGATTTCATCAATGCATGTAGGTATGGTAAGGAATAATCATATTTCGCAGTCAATAGTTTTGTTTTTGTGTCATCCTTACTATGCAGAATTTTATTGTTGAAGCTTATTTGAGTTCATGCAGTACATTTTTGGTTAAATACATATCTTAAAAGGAAGCGTAATCACCAGTAGAACTAGTACTCATTGTCTGCCTGGCTGTCTGTCTGGCTGTCTGTCTGTCTGTTTATCTGTCTCATACATATATATTCCTTCACTCTTTAGTTTGCAACAATCCAAATGAGGTGACCGTGGACGGTACCCGTTACCGACTTTGTGACGGAGATGGTTCTGGTTCAAATGGTCGTTTAGAGGTCTACGTTGAAGGCGAGTGGGGAACAGTGTGCAGTGACTACTGGCAACGTGAAAACTACAACTTTGAAGTAACTTGTAGAATGTTTGGATATAGGTTAATTGATATTCCATAATTTTGTTGTTTTCAGAATTAAAGATAGAACCTTCCTGAGGTCACGGTATGCGGACATTGTCAACACAGGCTCATTAATTCGTGCACTTCTATAATTACTATTGATTCCAATATCAGCAAAGTTTTCAAATTATAACTCATGTTTGTACATTTTATGAATGGTACGTGACTTTCAAAATCATTTAAGCATTTAGTGTTTACATAAACACTTTCTTAAAGAAATGAATACTGTATGTTATATTTAATATTAATTGTGTCGCCTAGTACTATAGTATGTGTAGGTTATAGATGATTTACTGACATTCTGGTGAAATTATGTTTCGCAGTAATAAAGCACAACAAAGGGAAAGCAATAACATTATTGATAAGAAGTTCAGTAAATGATCGATCTACATGTACAGCCTGTTTAATGTTAAACAAGTAAAACAATAGATTACTATAAGCAACAACAAGTATTTTCCAACTAAATGATCTAATAAATAAATTCACTTAAGATTCTTCTTGTTGCAGTGCGTTTAGGTGAAATAAAGCCTATAAACATAAGTAGATAAACTATATCTGGTTTAAACTATTTGAACTATAACAATATCTGGTTGCTAATTGAATGTTTAAACTAGTTAAACTATAACTATATCTGGTTGCTAATTGACTGTTTAAACTAGATAAACTATAACTGTATCTGGTTGCTAATGGGATGTTTAAACTAGTTAAACTATAACTGTATCTGGCTGCTAATTTAATGTTTAAACTAGTTGAACTGTAACAATAACTGGCTGCTAATATAATGTTTAAACTAGTTAAACTATAACTGTACTAGTATCTGGTTGCTAATTGGATGGCGGGAAAATTTTAAATTTAAAATCTCAGTTTTTAGCTATTTGCCAATGTCATCCAGAGCAATAGTAGCACATCGCTGCTCATAAGTGTTCTTTGGCTTTTAGGTTTTATATCAACATAAAAAGAGAAATGAAAAATGCCAGATTCGAACCTACATCCAGAACGTTAAATTACATAACAGACACTCAGCTAGTTACCACCACGCTGCGTGTGCGCCTTATTGATGCCCTCACAAAGCTTGTCCGCACTTTAAGTCGAACATTTCTCATCAGATCTTCACCAAACTTGAACAAAATGTGTTTGACCATAAGACCTCGGCCAAGTTCGATAACTAGCCAAATCGGCCCAGACACTTGTGAATTATGGCCCTTGAATTACTGATTGGATCCACTCATCCATTCATCAAGACCATCCAGAGAAACTAGTCATTTTTCATAGGGGCTCCGTCTAACTGAATCCATTCATCAAGACCATCCAGAGAAACTAGTCATTTTTTCATAGGGGGTCCATCTAACTGAATCCATTCATCAAGACCATCCAGAGAAACTAGTCATTTTTCATAGGGGCAGTTGTGGGAGACATGCGCTTCTCTCAAAAGCATCTCTAGTTTGTATTCATTTTTGACATAAAATAATTTCCGAAAATTTCACTTAATAAACAAAAATCAATAAAAAAAAATACCGACCTACCTACCCTAATTTTTTTGAGCATCTTACCAGAAACAAACAATCATTTTTAGGCCTTACGCAAAACTTGTTCAGGATAACATTGACAGGGTTGTTAAAAATATCTGATTTTAAATTCTAAAAATCACAACCATGATCTGAACCTTCGCCTATAATTATGTATATTATATCGTGTGCAAAAACGTGATCGCTCAATCAGTTGTGCCACTTTACCGATAATGAATAAGTGACTACATTATATAATTTCAAAGATATTCAAATAAATTAACTGTCGTAAAAATTCTTGATGATAACAGATGACACCTGGTTTACTTTCGAAAATTAGTCATATCTGATGAGCGCATTAAGCACAGTACATCATATAAATGTGCAGATATCGTTTGCAAATATCCCAAAAGTAAGCGCTCGGTTTTCGTATGGCGACTTTTCCCGTGGTGAATTTCCGTATACAAAAGAATACGTTCTCGCAATTCTAAAATTTTTTAGCATGTCTTTTAGTAAGATTTGTTTGATTTTTTATTTGATTGCAACATTTGTAAAAATTACATATCCGCATTCATGGGCGTAGGAGCGAGTTTAACTTTGGGGGGTGGGGCAAACCTTTTCGACCGGCGGTTTGTGGAGGGGGGGGGGGGGTGTTAGCGGCAAGGTATCCTCGGTGCATTATTCGTGACAAAGACTCAAAGCCTTGTACAGGGATTAATTGGGCCATAGACCCCTCCAACCTTTATGTTTTAGCAATCATTGAGTTATTCTGATGATACACATACGACTAGGCACTGAACGGTCTTAATCAGTCATATTATGTATTGTTCTAATTAAGTGTGCCATTTTTTTACATTCTTCTGTTGAAGCCCTGGACATACAATCAATTAGCACTGCATTTGTCTAATTGTGGTATAAAGTTTTGGAAATGTCATTTCCCTTGAATGGACAATGAAAAACAAAAAAAATACATAACGTTTACATGCGTAAACAGGCTTAATAGTTAGGCCTACATTGATTTTGCAGACGCTCAAACCGGAACTGTAGTTGATTGCGCTCAATGATATATTATTTTTATAAAATGTAAACAATTCTTGGCGTGGCGCGTACAGATTTCAGTACTCACACTACGGAAAGAGATATTTTTAGTCAGAATACAAGGGAAGGCCAAATGCAAATCAGAAATCTGGTTGAAAAGAATTATATGATGCTAAGTAAATGTTATATTAGACTGCAATTTATATCTCTTTTTCAAAATATTCGGGGGGCCAAACTATACTTTGCCCCCCCCCCCCCCCACCTCTCCTAGCTAGTGGCCTGGCCCCCGCTGGCACCCCCTGCTCCTACGCCTATGGCATTATTTAATTGATATCATTTTGTATCAAACAAAGCAAAGAAAATATGTTTATTTCTCAACTAGTGCATTGTTTATTTACCAAACGGTTTAAATATGTGTATGATCTTTACAGACGTATATTGTATAATTTTAAAAAATATGTAGATTTCATTTTTTTTTCAGAGATGGCAAAGAAGCCTCTTTCACGCAAGGCTGGGGCTCCATCTTGATGGACAATGTCTATTGCAGAACCGATTCAGTGAATTCCCTCATTGACTGCTTCCGTGGATATGTGTATTGGACTTTTAATGTTATGTATACTTTCACGCCTTTTGGTGAATATACCACCTCAACAACGACATATTTGACTTATTATTTTTCTTCATACTATGAACTTGGAGAACACAATTGTAACCATAGAAAGGATGTTGGAATCTCGTGTTACTCCTAGTCTTAAAACTGTGTGTATTTTCTTTAATGGTGATATCTTTGTCTGTGTAAGTTATCAAGCGTATGGTTTATGAATACATATTGTTTTATAATTGATGAAAACGTACAAATAAAGCAGTGTGTCCACTAAATTTGTTTTAGTCTCTGATTTAACCCTTGTAATGCTGGACACGAATAAATCTGCCTTTGCGACCAGAGTAGATCATGATCAGCCTGCACATCTGTAAACATTCCTTTTAACAGTAAATGGTACTGTCCAATTGAAAAATGAACAAGGTCAATATAGTAATTTAGCAGGGTAAGGTTTAACCCTTTCCATGCTAAATTTCAATAATGGACTGGTCCATCTTCCATTTTGGGCAGTACCATTTATCATTTGAAGGGGTGTTTACTGAAAATTTACTGACTGAATAGCGAACAGTGCAGACCATGATCACACTGCACTGATGTGCAAGATGATCTTGGTCTACACTGGTCACGAAGGCAGAATCAATCGTGTCCAGCATGGTAAACAAGTTACAATCTCACCTTAGTTTCAAACGTGATGTAGTTTTTCCTGCAGTGCATAAGACTGCCTGAACCATCTTTAATTTGTTTGTTTGTTTTGGGTTTCACGCCGTTTTTCAACAGTATTTCATATATGTAACGACGAGCAGTTAACCTAACCAGTGTTCCTGGATTTTGTACAGGTACAAGCCTGTTCTCTGCAAGTAACTGCCAACTTCCCCACATTAATCAGAGGCGGAGGACGAATGATTTCAGACCCAATGTCTTTTATCAAATCGTCACGGAGAATATACGCCTCACCCAGGACTCGAACGCATGACCCCGAGATCCGTAGATCTGCGCTCTCCCTTTTGAGCTAAGCGGGCGGGCTGAAACATCTATAGTATCATTACTACATAACCAGTTGCGGACAAATGTTCCCATGGTTGCAATAGAAAAAAATCGTGTCTTGCTATAGGAGTCACTCTAAGTTTGACGATATTCACAATTCCTTAAAATAAAGCGGAATGGAAATCGGAATCTTTCTTACATTTTCATTTGAAATTAACTTGTACAAAATTGTGGACCCACAATAAAGGGCAAGTTTCGCTCCGTATACATGTTGCGACAGAAAGGCTGAAGAATGTCAACACAGCACGAATACGTAATCACTGGGGAAATCAACCTAATTGTCCTTCTGGGTCGACTTCCCTAACGCCTAAATTAACTATACTGCAGGGATAAAACACGTTGTTTGTGTATTAACATCCGAAACCGAAGGTCGAGGTCACAAACACATCCAAAGGTCTTCTGCAGACGTTAATACTAAACAAACGTGTATTGTCGCTATTCTTGCCAAAAAAAAACACGACAACTAAATGTTTTATTTCCGTATGTGATGACTTGACCACTAAGGTAAATTTTAAACACCGTTATATGTTTTTCAATAGATGCGGTAAGCACGTTTAAATATCCATAACCAGGGCCAAGAAATCAGCAACACTACCAAAAGCATGTACTAAAGGTTTTTATGATTTTTTATCTCTCTTTATTGAACGTCCCAGAAAAAAAAGGTCGTAACTGTTGCTTACGACCTTACATGACCTAAATATTTTCGGAAACTGCATGAAAAGGGTTTCAACCTGAACAGAAAATCATTATTTGTGATCCTGTTCATTGATCTAAAAATGACATTTTGTCAATAATAAAGGTCGTAGGTCGTATTTGCTACTTATGACCCATTTTCTGTCAGTTTTAAGGACTAAGCTGTACAATGAATGAAACATAACAAATATCATTTTATCCCGCCTAGGGGCTTGAACTCAGTTTAAAGGAACAAAAAAATTATAAACCAAGTGTTATATGAGCCGTGCCATGGGAAAACCAACATAGTGGGTTTGCGACCAGCATGGATCCAGACCAGCCTGCGCATCCGCGCAGTCTGGTCAGGATCCATGCTGTTCGCTTTCAAAGCCTATTGCAATTATAGAAACAGTTAGCGAACAGCATGGATCCTGACCAGACTGCGCGGATGCGCAGGCTGGTCTGGATCCATGCTGGTCGCAAAGCCACTATGTTGGTTTTCTCATGGCACGGCTCAAATGTTGACGATTACGTTGGTGTTTTTACTTAGAGGGTATTGTTGTTGTTGTTGTTTGCTTTACCTTCTCCCTAGGAGAACAGCTTCTGAATATGCAGCAATTAATATTGACTAAACAGTTCACTGCTATAAACACCTTTACCACTATATACGGTCATATATACTGATCAACTGGAATTTTGGAAAGACACACATTCAATGTTGTGCAGTCAGCCACCTCTTAAGAAAGACCATTGTTCTAATATTGCTAAGAAACCTACTTTGAGATAATAGAGCAAGGATACTTTAAAATGCAAGTCACCTTGTTTCAAAGGCCAGTTTTTGCGTTATTTTTAAGTGACATTTGCAAAAAGTTTGACTATGATTGTGCATATCAAACATTAAAAACATAAATACTTAAACTTAAAGAAATAATCAAAGTATAAACCTAAAAATATAAGACACCGTTTATGGACGTTTGTTCCAGACGTATTTACTATGTAATAAGTTTGGTGTTGATTGGGCAAAGGCATGCCTGCGCTAAGATGACAGAGCCTTGTACCTTTAAGGAGTTGCAAACTTAATACATAAAACAACGACATAGTAACAACACGATACACAAAATACACCGATTCTTAACAAATGCACAATTATTCTTACTAAAAACTTATACAGAAGCAGTATTATAACAATTAACTTACATTAATACCAATAAAGGTAACACAATAAAGTGGGTTTAAAATTTAGCATAAGTTAACTGTACATAGCAGTATCTGGAATTCGGTTGGAATAAAAGGCCTATACCCCATATCATATGAAACAAGAGGGTCATGATGACCCTGGATCACTCACCTGGGTTATATGAGCTACATGATTCAAACACTAGGGGGATAACTTGAACAATCTTGGTAGAGGACCACTAGATGATACTACATACCCAATTTCAAAGTCATAGACCCTGTGTTTAAGACAAGAAGATTTTCAAAGATTTTCCCTATGTAAGTCTATATAAACCATGTGACCCCCAGGGCGGGGCCATATTTGACCCTATGGGGATAATTTGAACAATCATGGTATAGGATCTCTAAATGATGCTACATACCAAATATCAAAAGCCTAGGTCCTAGATTTTGAAAGTTTTCCCTATATAAATCTATGTAAACCATGATACTGCCAGTATGGGGCAATATTTAACCCTAGGGGGATAATTTGAACAATCTTGTTAGAGGAACTCCAGGTGATGCTCCATACCAAATATCAAAGCCCTAGACCCTGTGGTTTTGGACAAGAAGATTTTCAAAAAAAAAACAAAGAAAAATATCAAACAGGGAATGCCACGCACCAAAAACATAGCCTCCTCAAAACGAAACCCCCAGCACGCAGACGCGTGCACCACACACACACACACACACACACACACACACACACACACAAAGCCAACACATAAGGACAAAACGAACAACACACACGCACACAAAGCCAACACATAAGACGAAACGAACAAACAAAGGAACACAGTGGGGCACCGCCTTGGAACGGTCAGTGGCAAAAACACCACTGGGGAGCTTAAACCGGTTTATGGTGCACCTAACCTCACTCTTACCCCCACCATGTTCCAAAGACATGGGACAGTGTAAATAAAAGTAATCCCCTCCAGGTGAATCTCTTACACACGTAATGGAAACAAAAAGGCATGGCATGTAAAACACAAAAATGCTCGTTTATAAATATATAAAAAACAAACCTTAAGAACCAAAAACGTATGTACTCAATGCCTTTTCAGAAGACAGAGCAACAAGAGAAACACCCTTAAGGGCCCGACGAAACAGGCCAGAAGACAAATATCAAAACAGTTCAGTCCTGGTAGGATTTAAAAACTGCTTATCATAGAGTCCTCCCCCTCTTCCGTCAGACGCAATCAAAGAGGGAAGCGTAGTGTCCAACTGTAAACGGGTTGAACACTAAACATGCGGTATGTCTCAAAACAGTTGGGTCGTAACCTCTTTTAATAAAACGTTTGATAATCTTTCCAAATACATTTGGAAAATTACCGTGACCCAAGATCTTACGAAGTTTGTAAACCACATCCCCATAAAAAATGGGTTTAGAAATACCTTCTCGCAGAAGTGTCTTTAAATTACTATTGAATTTTAAAACTAAATCAGAATTACGATAATAAAATTTAACAAAATATTTACGCAATTTGTAATACATGACTACACGCTCTGGCAAACCGAATTAATTGAGAAATATATACCCCATAAGATGTAGCCTGAGGTACATCCCCATCCAAATGGGGAAAATTTACAATACTAAAATTAAAATCATCCCTCTTGTCATAAATTTTGGTATGTATAAAATTGTCATAAATAGAGAGATGTAAATCTAAAAATGAAGCACCAGTATCCGAATTGTTAGTTTTAATTAACTGAAGCTCCCTAGGATAAATAGTACCCACCAATTGACCAAAAAACGGATTATCCATATTAAGAATATCATCTAGATATCATCAAAGTTTTCCTTATAAAAGTCTCTAGTAGGTAAAACATGTGACCCCGAGGGCGGGCCATATTTGACCCTAGGGGAATAATTTGAACAATCTTGGTAGAGGACCACTAGGTGATGCTACGTACCTAGGACCTGTGGTTTGGCACCTGAAGATTTTTAAAAACTTTCCTTTCGGTTGCCATGGCAACAAGAGTTCTGCATGGATTTTAATTCTTTGGGCAATTTTGAAAGGGGGCCACCCAAGGATCATTCCTGTAAAGTTTAGTGTAAATATGCCCGACGGTTTTGAAGAAGAAGATTTGTTTAGAAATTGTTGACACGACGGACGACGGAAGACGCACGGCGGACGACGGACACCGAGCGGTCCCAAAAGCTAATAAATGTGGCAAGTGATTGACATTACACCAAACTAACATACTGTCTATTTCTAAAGCATGATAAAGTTACCAACTACAACATGAAATGGTGAATTTTAGTAAATAAAATAGGTTCACGAAACATGTATATTCATCGTATTTATCTATTTAAATAATTATAATCAAACCTCTTTCAGCTCTATATGCCACAACCACCGTTGGTCCCTCCGTTTCCAACATATCTGACACGTCTATTGCTTCAGTAAGAATCTCCAAAATGGAACCCTTGTCTTCATCAGGAACGTTCACGAACGTTTTTTGCGACAAGAAAATTGAGTCGTTAGCCCTCTCCCTCTCATAATCTTCGTAGATATCAAGATATTAGCTTTAAAAATGGTCTGCTTCGCTGTCCGAGTCCATTCTACATTTTTTACATGTACACTCCCAATGGTGATGGCGATGTATATATATGTACTGATGAATGTGTGCGCGCCCATGCGGTAAATCAGATACCGAGCCTCATTGTCGGTATGCATCGCTATACTAACCTGAGCCCGTGCAAAGCGTAAATACCTCGCATTGCACGGGCTCAGGTTAGTATAGCGATGCATACCTCCACTTCGGTCGGTATCTATTACTTTACAACCCCTGCAATAGCAGAAAGAACCCATATAGACATTAGAACCCTAGTGATAGGCATTAGAACTCCGGTGATGGCAGTAATTTATGAACCCAGGTGATAGGCATTAGAACTCCGGTGATGGCAGTTATTTATGAACCCAGGTGATAGGCATAAGAAACCCGGTGATAGTCATTAGACCCTCAGTAATAGATATTACAACCCATGTAATAGCGGAAAGAATCCCCTGTAGACATTCGAACCGTGGTGATAGTAGAAAGAACTTTTAGGAAGCCCGATAATATATACATGTATTTCAACCCCGGTGACAAGCAACAGCTCATGATAGCAGTAATAACCACGGTATTAGGCATTGGAACCCCAGTGACACCAAAAAGGACCCCGGTGATATGCGTTACAACCCTGGTGATAGACATTAGATCCATGGCCCGGGACATTAGGTTAGAGACCACCAGTTGTTCTCCCATAGACTTACATTGTAACATTATGGCGTGTACGGCCTTCCATACATCGAAACATGTATATCTAATTACAAGTTTTTCAAGAACTATCTTAGTTCTACCAAAATATCGGACGAAAAACATATGAATAGTGATACTTTATTTAAGTAATTTTCGTGTAAATGAGATGACCCCCTGTTTACATCATTGACATGGTGGGAGAAATTCGTTTGATAAAACTTTTTTCAATACAAATTAAATTTAGCAAATTTTGTCAAAATGTATAATAAAATACTGTAAATGCAGCGGAAAAATATCAATTTTGAAAAAATAATCACTTCCTGGGTTTGTTTACATGACCGACCAATCAAAAGGTACAGACTTTACCTTATTCCCAGGTATACACTTATCTCATTCCCAGTAAGTTCCCTGTACTTTTTTGAATTGGTGGTAGACATTAGAACCCGGTGATAGATATAATAAAACCCGGTGATAGGCATTACAACCACGGTGATAGCAAGAAGAATCGAAGTGATATGCGTTACAACCCCAATTAAAGGCACAACAACATTGGTGATAGATGTTAGACCCAGGCCCCGATTTCACGATTGACTTAAGCACGTTAATTGTATTAAGAAAAATAAAAACGTAAGCAAATTAACGTACTTAAGTCAATTAACAAACTTAAGTATTTTCATGAAATTTGGGCCTAGTGATAGTAGTAAAAATCCCTGGAGAATACAACCCCAACGAAAGCTGTAGGAACCCTGGCGATAGACATCAGAAAGATCACTAGGGTTGTTACCGGGGTTATTATGTCTACTAATCACCTGTGTTTCTACTGCAATCACCGTGTTCTTACTGCAGTATCAACGCGGTTCTTATTGCTATCACCGGGGTTCTTACTGCTATCACCTGGGTTCTTACTGCAGTATCACCGCGGTTCTTACTGCTATCACCGCGGTTTTTATTGCTATCACCGGGGTTCTTACTGCTATCACCGGGGTTCTTACTGCTATCACCGGGGTTCTTATTGCTATCACCGGGGTTCTTACTGCAGTATCACCGCGGTTCTTACTGCTATCACCGAGGTTCTTACTGCTATCACCGGGGTTCTTACTGCTATCACCGAGGTTCTTACTGCTGTCACCGGGGTTCTTACTGCTATCACCGCGGTTCTTATTGCTACCACCGGTTTTCTTACTGCTATCACCGGGGTTCTTACTGCTATCACCGAGGTTCTTACTGCAGTATCATTGCGGTTCTTACTGGTTTCACCGGGGTTCTTACTGCTATCACCGCGGT
This sequence comes from Mercenaria mercenaria, assembly GCF_021730395.1. Lineage (NCBI taxonomy): Eukaryota > Metazoa > Mollusca > Bivalvia > Venerida > Veneridae > Mercenaria > Mercenaria mercenaria. The sequence continues at coordinate 68,714,032 of NC_069375.1, forward strand.
TTTTACTGCAGTATCACCGGGGTTCTTACTGCTATCGCCGGGGTTCTTACTACAGTATCACCGCGGTTCTTACTGCTATCACCGGGGTTCTTACTGCTGTTACCAGAGTTTTTTTTAACTACCGCCGAGGTTCTAGAGACTATCAACGGGGTTCCTATGTTTATTACCGGGGTTCTTACTACTATTAAAGGGTTTCTAATGACTATCACCGGGGTTCCTACTACTATCACCGGGGTTCTAATGCCTGTCACAGGGGTACTTAATTACTTCTTTCATCCGACCGGGATTCTAATGCCTATCACAGGTTTTTTATTACTATCAACAGGGTTTTAATGCCTGTCACAGGGGTTCTGACATCTATTACCGTGGTTCCCATGCCTATCAGCGGGTTTGTAATATCAATCCTCTTGGATCTTATGCCTATCGTCAGGGTTCTTATTACTGTCACCGGGTCTTATTGCCTATCACCGGGTTTTTAATGTATGACGGTTTTAACCAGAAGTGTAGATAAAACGTTAGAAAAGTCTCCCCGCGCCTGCGAACTGAACGGTGACTGGATACAGAAACTCATTAACATGATACTTCTCAAAACACGAGGAAGAAGTCATGATGTGGTCATCAAAAGAATTATAAACATGAAAAATCCCAGGCTAAATATAGATTTTTTAAACTTCTACGTTCACTTTCAAAATGTTGAAAGCAAGGCTCTGATTGGCTAGCGGAAGGGTCGTCAGAAGGAGTCTATCACAGATCCAAAGCAGATGATTTTAATCAGATTTGGGTTGGTGACTGATACAGCAAACATAGTATGGATTGAATGCTACAAGAAAAGGTTATAATAGATGAGGCAAGACCAAGATACCAGATGCCATTCTGCGCAGAAATACATACACTTCCCTGGCAAAGCATTTCAAAAATAAAATATCACGTATTGCCTTGTTTGCACACGATTTTTCTCCCGTTAATACATGGGCGGATCCTGTGAAAAAGATAGTTTTAATACAAGAATATGCTATAAACATAACTCAGTGTAAGATAAAGTGCCTTTTTAACTCACTTGAGCCAAAGGCTCATGGTGAGCTTTTATGACCGCTCAATGTCCGTCGTCCGTGGGGCGTCGTCCGTCGTGTGTCCGTCAAAATTTTATCTAAAAATGTTCTTCTTGAAAACCACTGGGCAGATTTACACATCACTTCACAGGATTGACCTCCCCCCCCCCCCCACCCCCACTTTCAAAATTGCTCAAAGAATTGAATTCCACAAATAACTTTGGTTGCCATGGAAACCGAAAGGAAAAACTTTTAAAATCTTGTCCAAATCCGCAAGGCGTAGAGCCTTTATATTTGGCATGTGACATCATCTAATGACCCTCTTTTGTTTTTAGAAAATCTTCCTGTCTGAAGATACAAGACCCAGACCTTTGAATTTTGGTATGTAGCATTGCCTTGTGGTCTTCTACCAAGATTCTTCAAATTATTACCCTGGGGTGAAAAGAGGCTCTGTCCCGTGGGTCCCAAATTTTACATACTCTTATATAGGAACAAAAATCGTAAACTCTTCTTGTCAGAAACTGCAAGGCTTTTGGTATTTGGTATGTTGCATTGCCTAGTGGTCCTCTACGACGATTATTAAAATATGACCCTGAGTTGAAAAGAGGTCCCACCCAGGGGGTCCCAAATTTTGCATAGACTTATATAGGAAAAAAACTTCAAAAATATACTTCAAAACTTGCCTAAAACTGCAAGGCCTAGGCTTTTGATATTTGGTATGTTGCATTGCCTAGTGGTCCTCTACCAAGATTCTTCAAAATATGCCCCTTAGTTGAAAAGAGGCCCCATCCAGCGGGTTCCAAATTTTACATAGACTTATGTGGGAGAAAAATTAAAATCATCTTCAAGATAAGAAGTTGTTTTAATTTTTGTCAATTTTCAACTTGGTATCCCCTAAAAAGGACAAAATCAAAACTATTTACAGGACCTTACAATGATGCTACAATTTTGGTAATGCAAAGAAAATATGATATTTTATTGGTAATATTATATTATATATATTCAACCTGGGAACCATGGTAAACTTCTGGTATGCGAGAATGGGATTCAGTGAGGCGGCGTCTCTAGAGAAAATGTTTGGCAGGTATACCTCAACTGGTCAAAGAGTTGAGTGTTGTTTTTTTTTGTGTGTGTGTTTGCGGGAGGGTGGGGACGGGAAGGGGAAGACTGCCGCTACCATTTGGGTCCTACTTCTGTACTATATTATTCTATCCAATTTATAAAATTACACCACAGTTTAAATATCGCTGGTCTTTGTTTTTGCATATAGACGTCTGTCGGCCAAACTTCACCAATATGGGATAAAGGGCAAGACTCTGGGGTGGATAAATAGCTTCCTCGCTGACAGACAACAATAGGTCGTACTTGAAGGGAAAACATCATCAACAGCACCAGTGCCATCAAGCGTCCCACAGGGGACAGTACTAGGACCTCTCCTCTTTTTGGTCTACATCAATGACTTACCAGGGCGGGTCAGGTCTACAGCACGCCTATTTGCCGACGACTGTCTTCTCTACAGAACGATCAAAGACAGCAGGGCATTTCAAGAGGACCTTGACCAACTTCAGAAGTGGGAACGGGAATGGTTGATTGCGTTCAAACCCGACAAGTGCGAGATGATTCGCATCACTAACAAGCGAAACATCGTAGATGGCTCATATTTCACCCATAGCCAAACACTAAAACAGACAAACAAGGCGAAGTATTTGGGCGTTGCACTCGACAATACACTATCCTGGAACAACCACATAAACAACATAACCAAGAAGGCCAACACAACAACTGCCTTCCTACGTAGGAACCTGTCACATTGCTCACGCGACATTGAGGCAACTTGCTACAAATCATTGGTCCGACCTCAGCTCGAGTGTGCGTCGTCAGTATGGGACCCCACATCCAATCCAACATCAACAAGCTCGAGAAAGTCCAAAGGAGGGCAGCCCGATTCTATACTGGTGACTACAGACATACCAGCAGCGTTACCGCCATGATGTAAGAGTTGAACTGGGAGACACTAGAATCCAGTCGTCAACAAACCAAGGCAGTAATGATATACCGGGTCATCAATCACTTGGTGGACATCCGAGCCCATTTACTGGTTCCAACTGGCGTACACACCAGAGGCCATGCAAACAGATTCCTACAGCCTTTCATCCATGTAAACGCATTCAAGTACTCGTTCTTTCCTTCCGGAATCCAAATTTGGAACAGGCTACCAGAAGAGGTATTGTCAGCCACGTCCCTAGATGTCTTCAAGACCAGGATGGATAGGCTACACATGTAACTCTGGAGCAGAATGTTATTATCCTGTTTTTAGATGCACTGATTTTCCCTTCACACATGTACATACTTACAATTGTGCGACAATGCTCCAGAGGAGTCCAGCACATTATCCGGAAGAAGAAGAAGAAGCATACATGTGACAACTCACAAAGTAAATATATGCAAGTTGGCGAGTGCAGCGAGCTGATGATAAATTAAGAAAACACAAAGAAATGGCCTAAATGTATGTTAATGGAATACAGTTTGCAAACTTTGCAGAAGATTAGGTGGGGTGCTTTTGCACCCCCTGATATTGTTGATCGCGGCCGATGAGGCCGCGATCATTTTGAATAGGACAAGTATATACGTGCTGGGGAAAATATTTCATGATGGACCTGTGAATTCTTTACTTTTGGGTGAAACAGGTCTCATAAGCGTAAATACAACTAGCTTCTACTGATTATAAAACATACCGTACGGTTTGTTGTGAATTAACTGTTGTTGTACTTTTAGTAGTTCAACCGCCACCCTTGTTTAAGAGCAACATTTAAAAAACACGTTTTTTTTCATCCTCAAGTAATAAGTAAGTAGACTCGCCCAGTTTAATCAATCTAGACGCATACATAGAGCGCTTACTTCACCCGATTTACATTCGGAACATTTTCAAGCGTTTCGGGCTTTATCGTATGTTTAACATGGGATTTTTGAACCGTCCAAAGATGTTGGAAATGTTTGTCTCATTGTTTATTTTCTTTTAATAAAAATGTTACTGCTTTCATTTTCTACCACTTTTTTTCCACTCTTGCCTGAAAAAACAGTAATGAGTTTGTACACTGTTCAGACAATTGTGCTCTGTTGAAATTTAACCAAACACAAGTTTACCTGCATAAACAGAAAGCTTGATATGTCACCATGCGCGGATCCAGAAGGGGGGGGGGGGGGACCGGGGTCCGGACCTTTAAAAAAGGAAAGAAGACAAGAAGGAAAGAAAATGTTTTTCGAAAAAGGCAACATTAGGACTGCATGTAAAGTATATGCGGCTGCTGCTACATACGACCCGACATAATTCATATTATTTATCTAAAAGAAACTAGAATTTTACCTTCAAGAAAGCTTGATTTTATCATTTTTCCCAAATTTAACAGGTTAGTCCATAAAACTGCCCCAGAATGCAAAAAAATGAAGTGCTAAATTTCAAAATTTCCAGGAAGGGGGGGGCAGGGAATCGGACCCCTCTGAGAAAATTGGCTGTGTTCTTGCATGGTCACTATACCTGTCCAGTACTGGACATTATGGTAAACGCTTCTTTCCTGCACAAATGACAATTTCGCAACTTCTGTCCGGTTTGTACAAATTTCTTACCGCGATAAACCATTTGACTTGTTTATTATTTTAGTATTTGGTGTGTTTGTACCTATCGTCGAAGTATAGTTATCACGAATTGATGTTAGAACGATACACAGGAAATCAATTTCACGCATGCGTGACCATTCTCACGACGTCTGAAAATTTTGTGGAACAATAACAAAAATGTTTTCCCATTAAATGCAGAATTGGGGATCATTGCATTTTTGACGTTATGTTATATTTACACTTATTTATTCAGTTAATCATTTCGTAATGGAGGTTAAAATCGCCAACCCATAAAATCGCTAAAATTTGCCCGACAACATATGACAAACTCTGCAAATATGCGACTTGTGCACCTACACAATTTTCTTCCCTAGGCAGTACATCTATAAAGTCTAAGTTCAGATCTTGTTTTGAAAATGTCAGGAAGAACACAGCAACCTCTTCTGTCATCACTTAGAAGGCGGAAGCGCACGCAGCCTCCAGTTTTCAATGGTGTCACTGGTTCCTACGAGGACAAAGATAGTGACTTCCTTTGGTAGGAATTGGCTATTCCAGAAATTATTCCCCCATATACTTGTATTGGTCTTGTAGAATCTTCTTGAGTCCTGGAACTTGTCTTCTACGTCTATTAAAGTATTCTACCAAATTACTAGTACACTTCCGGTGTAAAATGGTTGTTAACAATAGAGTCATAATGATGGTTGATTAATAAATGTTACTGGTATCAAATCTAGTATCACCATGATGTCTATCCAACCGTGTCTTGAATTGTAATAAATTATTAGCACTGATAATATTGTCAAGCAAACTGTACCACATATCAATTGTACGAACACAGAATGATCTAAGACGAAATGTTTTCAAACATCTGGGTTTTATCAACTTTTTGTTACGACCTCGGGTTTGATTGTCTGCAAATTCAAACATACCATCCATAGGAATGTCATCAATATTTTCTATGATTTTAAAAACTTGTATTAAGTCCATGCAGTTTCTTCTATGCAGCAGTGTGGACAATTTCAGTTCTTTTATGGAAGCCGTTTGTTTTTGTGGATGGAGGGGGGTTAATTGATAAAGGGAACAGGGTGTATATTGTTTGTGTAGCATGGAAGGGTGCAGGTCAAATCATGCTTACCAAAATGTACCCAAAAATATATACGTCAAAATGTACCCACTTGTGAAAGTCAAAATGTATCCATGCAAATATTGATCATTTACTTACAAATAATTATCAAAATGATACATTTAAAGGAAAAGGACATATATACTCAACATCACTAATCTCGCGTCATCGCTAATCTCGCGGTATTTGAGTTGCGCCACCTACGTGTTGTTTACCGGGGAAGTTCGTGACCTATTTTACTCATGCTGGCCAAAAATGTTCCTACCTGCAGTTACATTGCTAAATATCTGTCAGTATTTATTAAAATCGTATTTTTCACACATCTATTGCAAAAATCCATGAATTAAGCAAATATTTGCAATGTTTATAAGTTCGTCTACCAGCTGATCGGCATTTGTCCTCATTAATTATGCAAATTAAGTCCCGCCTATAGGTTAGAGGACACAAAATTTTAAGTAACATCCCCCAGCTACACAAAAATGAATGAAATATCGGTATCAGGCGAAACATCAAAACGTCTTAACTCGACGGATTTTAAGGGGGAGGAAGGGATGGGGGCCCCTGACCATCTCCTCAAAATACATCCATGATACTGAGCAGTGAATTTTAACATGTTAGATAACTATCAAATAGAAAATATTAAGTAATAGTATGATTCTAAGGCTCCGCTACATTATGACCACGCTCGCGACCTTGTGATTTACTTGCAAAATATCTGGCGTATCCGCTGCCCAGAGGAGAATATTTTCGATAGTGCCAATGCACGGGTATGAAACATTGCCTGCGGCACAAACTGTGCCGCACTGAAAAGAAGGCATTGCGCTTCCGACGGCGCAGGCATTGCACAGGATGTTTACAAAATAACGAGCAAGGTGAGTAAAATTGAATGTTTTTGGTTATTGTCTTTTTACAGTAAAAACGTTTTAGAAATCGGGGAATGCAGCGGGATGTAGTTGTGTCTTGCCGACAAATCCATGCCTAGTTTGTGAACAAATATGTAATATTGTTATTTTGCGCGTGTTTTTCATTGGATACAGTAACGTGAAATTACAAAAGCAGTGACTATTCCGAGTCATTTCATATCCTGCTGTAAAAGGAATGATGTATTTCTGTAGTATACTATATAAAGACATGACATCTGATCGGCTGAGATAAAATACATGTCAAGGAAAAGGCATATCCCCACGTTCTGCCGACTTTTCAGTCCAGTGCCGCAGGCATCTCGATGGTGCCGCAGACATCGTGAGAGGCGCAGTCATCTTGAATACTATTTTAGTCGGTAGTACGTGTAATTTCGACCTTCTAAGATGTATTTAAGTAACTTAAGTACAAAAATATTAATAACACTGTTGTTCTTCAAGTTATTGTGTAAGACAAATCTTCTCAATCCGAACTTTGTAATATAAATAGCTATTTTAAGAAGTTTGCAATATTTTTCTTGCTCTTTTGGTGGATGGGACCAGGTGCTTCCCAGTTGAGAAAATCACGTCATTTTGTATCGAATCAGGATTATTTTCTCCTGAAAAACAATATTCAATTACCAAACATTCCCATTTGTAACAATTATTGATGCTTAGTTCAAAGCAAGGTATGAAAATCAGCATTTGAGCACAAAAACTGTCATAACTTTTGTCAGTTTTCAACCAATTTTGATGTTTTTGTTTCAGCATCAAGTTTTGTTTCGCAAAAAGGACACAAAAAAACGTAAAAACATGAAACTTCCCTTAAAACTATACCGTTCCCAAGTTTTGTGTGGAAAAGAAGCAATGAAGTTATCCATAGTTAAATATCTTGTTTATATTATATTTTCAGATGGATGTACATGCATTTAGTGTATATAAAAAGGAAAAGAAAATCATTTCACCTTATGATCAGACGAAAACTTTATGTGTTCAGTCAGTGCACAGACCTAAATCATAGTTCAACGACAAAGAGTGAGTAAAATACGTTGATATTTTTGTAGAATTTCACAAACGATTAGAACAAGTTAAGCCGGGAAATTCAGCTCGCCGCTAATAAAAAAGTACGCCTAAACTGTAAAAAAAAACAACAAAAACGTTAAAACTGGTTGAAAAATGGCAAAAAATATGACAGTTATTGTGCTCGGATGCTGATTTTCATACCTTGCTTTGAACTAAGCATCAATAATTGTTACAAATGGGAATGTTTGGTAATTGAATATTGCTATTTTACGGGAGAAAACGAATCCCAACTTGATACAAATGACGTGATTTTCCCTGGCCCCATTCCCAAACACAGCGAGAAAAAATACTGCAAACTTCTTAAAATAGCTATTTATATTACAAAGTTCGGATTGAGAAGATTTGTCTTACTACTATAATAACTGGAGGAACAACATTGTTATTGATATTTTTGTACTTCAATACATGTTAGAAGGTCGAAATTATCAGGCTGTACGGTAATTTATTGATCTTGTTTGGCGGGAATGTAGAACGGGGTTTTCGTGGTAATTCGGGGGTATTTAAGCGTTACACAGGTGTAGCCGTCACTTGAGGCTAGAATTTTGACAGCAATACACATCAGGACCCACCCACCTTCCCTTATTTGAAGCTGAACTAAACTATTTAATGGACCATGGGTATATCAGAGTTATAGCTTTATCGCTTTATAAAATAAGAATTATTGTGATCCGACTTTAGAATAATTAATTACACTATTCATTTGGATTCAAAAACATGAATAATATACATTTAGAATCATAATTTTAAATAATAGTTTCGGAAAGCTGAGTATTTTAGTTTTGAATAACACGTTTGTACGATTATTAAATGTATGTGTTAGTTTCGTTCCATGCCAAAGCCTGATGGGTACAACAAGAGGAAATCCACACTATAGAAATGTTGCATTTACTCCGCGAAAAATGTAAAGATATTTGCTGTCAAAATACATAATCTAAACCTATACTGAATCTGTATTTTTGTTCTGATAATTGAGATTAGAGAATAATTGATTTACTCGCAGCTTTAGTGTGAGTAATATTCAAGATGACTGCGCCTCTCACAATGTCTGCGGCACCATCGAGATGCCTGCGGCACTGGACTGAAAAGTCGGCAGAACGAGGGGATATGCCTTTTCCTAGGCATGTATTTTATCTCAATCGATCAGATATCATGTCTTTATATGACATACTGCAGAAATACATCATTTCTTTTCCAGCAGGAGGTGAAATGACTCTGAATATTCACTGCTTTTGTAATTTTCACGTTACTGTATCCGATGAAAAACACGCGCAAAATAACAATATTACATATTTGTTCACAAATTGGGCATGGATTTGTCGGCAAGACACAACTACATCCCGCTGCATTCCCCGATTTCTAAAAGGTTTTTACTGTAAAAAGACAATAACCAAAAACATTCAATTTTACTCATCTTGCTCGTTATTTTTGTAAACATCCTGCGCAATGCCTGCGCCGCCGGAGGCGCGATGCCTTCATTTCAGTGCGGCACATTTTGTGCCGCAGGCAACGTTTCATACCCGTGCAATGTAAACAGACAATATAAAACGTTTAAATTGGCGTTTAATGACTTTTGAATGTTCCTGTTATTTTGACTTAGATAGCTTTTCAATGTTTGAATTATATTTAGTGTTTTTAGCTCGACTATTCGAAGAATAGTCTAGCTATTCTACTCACCTTGGTCACACCTTGGTTAAGTTTTTGCATGCAAGTACATACAGCTATCATTTAAAGGCATATAGCTTTGAAACTTATTTATTCTTTTTCTAGGTCAATTACCAGCCTCACTGGGTCAAGTTCCATAACTCTAACATGTATTTTGAGCAAATTATGCCCCCTTTTGGACTTAGAAAATTCTGGTTAAAGTTTTACATGCAAGTTACTATCTCCAAAACTAATGTAGATATTGAATTGAAACTTCACATGTGTCTTCGGGGTTATAAAACTAGTTGATAGCAGCAAGTCCCATAACTCTGACCTTCATTTTGGCCAAATTATGCCCCCTTTTCGACTTAGTACATACAGCTATTACCAAAAGGCATATAGATTTGAAACTTATTTTTTCTTTTTCTAGATCAATTACCTACATCACTAGGTCAAGTCCAATAACTCTGACATGTATTTTGGCCAAATTATGCCCCCTTTTGGACTTAGAAAATTCTGGTTAAAGTTTTGCGTGCAAGTACATACAGCTATTACTAAAAGGCATATGGATTTAAAACTTATTTTTTCTTTTTCTAGATCAATTACCTACCTCACTGGGTCAAGTCCCATAACTCTGACATGTATTTTGGGCAAATTATGCCCCCTTTTGGACTAAGAAAATTCTGGTTAAAGTTTTACATGCAAGTTACTATCTCCAAAACTAATGCAGATATTGAATTGAAACTTCACATGTGTCTTCGGGGTTATAAAACTAGTTGACAGAATCAAGTCCCATAGCTCTGACATGTATTTTGGGCAAATTATGCCCCCTTTTGGACTTAGAAAATTCTGGTTAAAGTTTTACATGCAAGTTACTATCTCCAAAACTAATGCAGATATTGAATTGAAACTTCACATGTGTCTTCGGGTTATAAAACTAGTTGACAGAATCAAGTCCCATAACTCTGACATGTATTTTGGGCAAATTATGCCCCCTTTTGGACTTAGAAAATTCTGGTTAAAGTTTTACATGCAAGTTACTATCTCCAAAACTAATGCAGATATGGAATTGAAACTTAACATGTTTCTTCGGGGTTATAAAACTAGTTGATAGCATCAAGTCCCATAACTCTGATATGCATTTTGGTCAAATTATGTCCCCTTTCGAACTTAAAACTCTTTTGATATTTAACATTTTGGGTAATGATTTCCTGCTTCTGTGACAATATTTCGAATAGTCGAGCTTGGCTGTCTTACGGACAGCTCTTGTTAAACCTATGATAGTTTGATTGACACAATTATTGACCTAAACCGCGACATTAGTGATGTGACGTCACATGATAACAGTGACTGACTATTGTTGTTCGAAGTACACATGGATGTTTCTTGAATGATATCTTATTCATTTCCACACAGTTATTGATGCATATGACATGAAATATTGTGGTAAAGACAAGAAATACACTGTTGTGTTGTTTCTTGTTTAATGTTGTTACGTCGAATGTCAAGTACCGCGACATTACAGATGAACGGTATATATGAATGAAAGCTTGTCTAAGATAGGAAGCCAAAAAAAGTGAGGTCTATGCAGACCAAGACATTTAATATGTTGGAACAGTATGACAACATCAAAACTCGTAATGAAACTAATGCATGTTTATGCACCAGTGTTTGATTGACAAGACATTTCATATTCAGTGTTTGAATGTTTTAATTCAGTCTGAATAAAATAGTTGTGATTGACTAGGACCAGAGCTCCAGATAAGCTGTGTATTTGCGCAAATAAAATTGCAGAAAACCCAATTAAATTCATACAGAGTGTGTACTAAAACGCAATTCGGTTATATGTTACCACAAAACAGGTTGCAATTTAGCGGAAAAATCACAAGACCATTCAATCGGCTGATCAGTGTTATTTCAGGGCACTAGACAACTTTTGGGGACAGGTACCCATACCCTTAGAAAGGGGATTTTTTCGTCGTTTTAAGACAAAAAGGGGAAGTTTTTAGCCATATATATGTTACTACTTTTCACACTTATTACTACTGTTTTCAGTCATTTTTAGCTCATCTGATTTTTTGAAAAAAAATGATGAGTTATTGTCATCACTTGAGCGGTTGTCGGCGTCGGTGTCGGCGTCGGCGTCTGCGTCGGCGTTGCCTGGTTAAGTTTTATGTTTAGGTCAGCTTTTCTCCTAAACTATCAAAGCTATTGCTTTGAAACTTGGAATACTTGTTCACCATCATAAGCTGACCCTGTATAGCAAGAAACATAACTCCATCTTGCTTTTTGCAAGATTTTTGGCCCCTTTTGTACTTAGAAAATATCAGATTTCTTGGTTAAGTTTTATGTTTAGGTCAACTTTTCTCCTAAACTATCAAAGCTATTGCTTTGAAACTTGGAATACTTGTTCACCATCATAAGCAGACCCTGTACATCAAGAAACATAACTCCATCTTGCTTTTTGCAAGATTTATTGCCCCTTTTGGACTTAGAAAATCAGTTTTCTTGGTTAAGTTTTATGTTTAGGTCAGCTTTTATCCTAAACTATCAAAGCTATTGCTTTAAAACTTGCAACACTTGTTCACCATCATAAGTTGACCCTGTACAGCAAGAAACATAACTCCGTCCTGCTTTTTGCAAGATTTATGGCCCCTTTTGGACTTAGAAAATATCAGATTTCTTGGTTAAGTTTTATGTTTAGGTCAACTTTTTCTCTTAAACTATCAAAGCTATTGCTTTGAAACTTGCAACACTTGTTTACCATCATAAGTTGACCCTGTACAGCAAGCAACATAACTCCATCCTGCTTTTTGCAATAATTATTGCCCCTTTTGGACTTAGAAAATCATTTTCTTGGTTGAGTATTATGTTTAAGTCAACTTTTCTCATAATCTATCAAAGCTATTGCTTTAAAACTTGCAACAGTTTTTCACCATCATAAGTGGACACTGTACATCAAGAAACATAATTCTATCCTGCTTTTTGCAAGAATGATGGCCCTTTTTAGACTTAGAAAATCATGGGTAGGACAATATTTCTATTGCACAAAAAAAATCAGATGAGCGTCAGCACCCGCAAGGCGGTGCTCTTGTTAACTAATGTAACTATATTGAAGCAGTATTCTTCCTTAGAGGCACTATAATACAACTTGAAAGAGGGTTCATATATAGTTGTGTCAAACACCTGTTATCAGGGGAATTTTCTTCTGAGAAAGGGGAAAAAAACATATTATTTTATGAGGGGAATGGTACCCATATTCGGCCCCAAAAATGGCCAAACTAGTGCCCTGTATGTGGACGCTTAACGCTTTGTAAACAATTTTCTTTACGCTGATAAAATGTAAAAGAGGGCAGAAGAAAGCATTGTTGCAGCACAAACAAACAAATTAGTGGGATATTTTGCTGTTCAACAATGACAAGTATCTCTTAGTGACGATGTAGTGTCACCGATACTGGACGACATCTTATGGGAGAACGCATATTGTGGTGAACACATCATTGCATGCAGCTCTCATATTATTTATTTTGCACATTACGTGTATAAAATGTTTTTAATATATATTTGTTGACCAAGATTCTGATAAAATAATAGCTGCACATGCATATTTATTAAAATAAAATTAGGAGAGAATAAAAACAATTAAATCAGACTTGTGTTATTGATTTTTGAATATTAGATGATGTTACAGAAAAATTACATTGTATTCAGTAATAGAAGTACAGTACAACTGATGATTTTAGAACTTTAAAGAAAGTCATGTGGGTAATTAAGTTAGGTGTCACTCCATTAACTTACAGCATGTCAAGGCTTGAAAGTACTCTGCTCAGCAGCTGAAGATGTGAAAATTAATAAAAAATTATTTTGCCTAAAAATAATTACTTTTATTTTTTCCCGAAATTTATAGCTATCTCGTTGCTAGGTGTGTTAGCTATAAACTATCGTCGTTGTCAAGTAATCCAGTTTTCTAGTTCCTTGTCTAAACATAACAGATTAATGATAAACGCCTATTCGTCAGGGAACCACTCGAGCGTTATATTAAATCGAGAGCACGTGCAATCTTCTCAGTTGAACTAAAGGTGTATTGGCTAGCGCTTCAGATCGATGTTAAATTGCCCACCCGCCACACCCCAGTAATAATAATAATAAATAATAATAATAATAATAATAAAAGTTGTTGTATACTACAGTTCATTATATTTTGTATCTTTAATTCTGTTATGACAATCTGACTGTTTTGTGAAGTATTTATGTTGCAGATAATATGCTGCCATTGGGTGCCAACTCCGGAAGTGATCAGACTCCAGGTACTTTCCACAGACATTAATTGAACGGATTCCTGGGCTACAAACAATTTGTGAAACAGACAAATCTGAAATGATATCATTCTTCTGGACTGTGGCTTTATGAGAAATCAAAAGGACAATTTAGAATTAATACATGTATAATTTTTATTATTAAAATTCCAGTTAATCATTTCCATATTTATATACAATTATTTTTATGTCACTCCTAATTGTAAGGGCCTGGAAAAATTCTGTCGACCGTGGGGGCGATCGGGCGTGCTTTGGGACGTTTTGATGGTACGGATGTTACGGTGTATATTAAAGGTATTGCTCTAGTGCCTTGGCAATATCTGACTAGCCTTGCTTAAATGTATCATAGCCTTGCTGATGTCATAGCCTTGCTCATCATATAGTATTTGCCTCGCTTAGAATTACAGTACGTTGCCTTGCTCCATTGGTCCGCTAAATGTTCCTCATTACTTTGCAGGTAACGTCGAGTTATGGGGAATATTTAATTTACTGTGGTGTACTGTAGCCTTGCTCATTATAGTATTTGCCTTGCTTAGAAGTACAGTACGTTGCCTTGCTCCGCTAAATATTGTGGTGTACTGTAGCCTTGCTCGTTGCTTAGAATTACAGTACGTTGCCTTGCTCCGTTGGTCCGCTAAATATTGTTGTGTACTGTAGCCTTGTTCGTTGCTTAGAACCACAGTACGTTGCCTTGCTCCGTTGGTCCGCTAAATATTCCTCATTGCTTTGCAGGTAACGTCGAGTTTTGGGGGATGTTTAATTTACTGTGGTGTACTGTGGTATCCCTTGCGTCCGTGTGGCGCTGCTTGTTGCTCTGCAGGTAACGTGGAGCAATGACGTGGTGCTTTACGAGTACGTCTGGTTTCCTCCCGGTCGACTGGTTTTTCAAATAGCTTTCATTGGAGTGGCCATACTCTGCCAAAATATTGATAATAACTTTTATATTGAAAGGAATATTTCATAAGTTGAATTAGCACTGTTTACAGTATCTTACGCGCCGGTAATTGAAATATGTGACTGTATTCATATCTGAAATGTACAAATAAACATGTAAAAATGTCAATGTTACTTGTCTTCTGGTTATAATTTCGGGTAATAAAATAATTAGTGATTGTGTGAAAACTTAAGTTTATAACTCGTATCATTGAATTAAAATCTAAAATCTTATAAATGTTACCTGGAATATTTGGGTACATGTGTTTAAGTGGATACATTTTGACTTTTTTGAGTACATTTTCACTGAACAAGGTGGGTACATTTTGGCTTCACCATGTGGGTACATTTGACCATAATCCTTGTGAAAACTATTCTCAAGTCTGGAGAGGTTTTTTTTTTTACAGATACATGGGAGGGGAGGTACTTGGAGGGACCTGATGGAGAGGGGCGGTATTTTTGAGGAAGGGGAGGGTGTATTTTGAGGTAGCTTGGGTGTGGAAGGAGGTCAAATGTCTCTGGGACCTGGTGTTCTGTTTAGGATTTATACTTAAATAGTATGTTTAAATCTACATGTAAATTACTATTTTCAAATGCCTATTCAGTATTGATGATTTAGTCTCAGTTGGAATTTAACCTTGAAGTTTTAGTAAAATTGATATTAAGATTTCAAACTCAGAATTAGCTGAGATGGAAAAATGTTTTTGACACACATCGAGTCTATAATTAGCTCGACTATTCAAAGAATAGTCTAGCTATTCTACTCACCCTGGCATCAGTGTAGGCGTCACACCTTGGTTAAAGTTTTGCATGCAAGAACATACAGCTATCATTTAAAGGCATATAGCTGTGAAACGTATTTTTTCTTTTTCTAGGTCAATTACCAACCTCACTGGGTCAAGTTCCATAACTCTGACGTGTATTTTGAGCAAATTATGCCCCCTTTTGTACTTAGAAAATCCTGGTTAAAGTTTTACATGCAGGTTACTATCTCCAAAACAAATGCAGATATTGAATGAAACTTCGCATTGTCTCTGGCGTTATAAAACTAGCTGATAGCATCAAGTCCCATAACTCTGACCTGTATTTTAGCCAAATTAATATTCTTTTCATGTTTATGTGTAAGTTCCCATAGACATCTGTTAAGGTATTAGAGCACTAATAGTAATGTTTACAAAATGGCCTTTGCTTGGTATATTCTGAAAGGTAACCGTATCTTGCACTATTTTGCAATTTTTGAGTCGGCTAAAGGCTGAAAGCCTTTTGACGAGTCCTTGCTATCCAACGATTCTCTAAATGGACCAAATAACACAGTGAAGGGATTTAGTTCCATTAGATTTCTCAAACTTCAAACAGTTCACTGCATGAATGAAGTTAAGTTGTGTCAATTCCCTTTGCTATGACCAATATACGATGTAATCTGTCATATTTATGACTTGTAATTGTGCAATTCTCGAATGTAACTCATTAAGCATAAATGTGCATTTTAAGAATTGCGCAGGCTTACAAAGCTTGGGTAACATCCAGCGAAAGACAAAAAATAGTTCCAGCAGGGCTCCAGATAAGATGCGTATTAGCGTAAATTACGTATAGAAATAATGCAAATACGCATGTCTAATAATTTCTAAGCATATAAAAACGTATATAAAATTACAGAAACGCACACAATGCTTTTTTAAAAACAAAATCTGAATCGTCTGGATGCGTTAGGTAACATAGCCGATCAGCCTTAATTCTCCCACATTGAACGTAAACACGCATCGTATGATTTCTATAAACTTTGCGTGGGTTGAATTTTGCAGTCAGTAAACGGATAAATTATCGGAAGAAGAAGCTCTTACTGGTTTGTTTAGTTACTACTGATATTAAAAATGATTTTAATTCTTATTTTTCGAGAAATAAACAAATCGGCGAAACATTAAATTGTATTTTCTTGTAGTTTTTGAAATCGAAAGTAGATCGTCTATGTTTGGCGAAACGAAACAACTTTTTTATGAAAAGATTTAAATAAAAGGTAATTTAACCGTAAACTTCAATGTCAGATACTGCCTGTTGCTGCTAAATGTCTTCGTATCATCACAATTTGTAAAATATATTGTTCAAACTGGAAAAAAGTGTAATCGTATCCGGATATAATATTTTGGGTAAATATCGAGCTGTGTTATGAAATTTTAAGAAAAAAACTAAAAACAAACTGAAACTGGTAGACTATACTTTCAGTACATCAATCATTAGCCGACTCAGGCCATTCAGGCCTTTGTTAAACAACTTTTACTGTGCCGTTTTTTATAAATTTTGTATAACTTATGGTATCTCCTCAAGCTCAAGTAGAGACAAATTTCAAAGTGATAGCCACTATCCAAAACGTTTGCAGAGAACTCATTTTACCAATAATTTTAATAAAAGAAACATCAGACTATTGGTAAACAATTATAAAACACAAAATAAAAATGTCAGTATCATTTTTTCTATGGTGCCTCAAGTAAACGGATTTAATGAGACAGAATTCATACTTCAGCATTGAAAAAATAAGGTCGAATGCTGTGTTTCTGTTTTGAATTTTGCTTATTCCATTTCAAAATAATCTTAGGGCAGACATAAAACCTACCTAAATTTCTTTCACAATATATAATCTAAGAGTGAAAGCAAAATAAAGAACTTTCACCGCATGTAACCCAATATTTTTAAAGATGTACCCCTTTTGTTTAAGTAGTAAATTCACTTTTTTTTGAACACCAAGAAATCGCTTATAAGATTCATCTTTTTCCATTTTCATACAAGAAATCAATAATAAGTCTCGAAAAAAGATAAATCTTACTAGAAAAAAGGAAAATAAGCAAAAAAAAAAATTGGTCCCAGTGGGGTTTGAACCTACGCCCTCCTAAGAATTGCAGTAAAAGTAGGTTTATGGTAGGAACGAATACTCTCCAAAAAGGAGGTTCTCTATTAGTGATCTAATACCTTAAGTTTGTACTTTTAATTTAAAGAATTTTTTATTTCCAGTCCAATCTGCTTTGATTTGATAGATGAGGCCCATATGACAAAGTGTGGACATACATTTTGGTAAGTGAACATAATTTACATTGCTTACATATCCCAACATTCTAGAATTTCATTTGAGATTTTTTAAGTTATATATCGGGCATTAAAGTAAATGTGTTGGTTAAGATGACTGTTCACAGGTAATAGATATGGTTAAGTTTGCTGATTTGATCTTTGGCTTTTGATTAGAGCTCAAAGAAGGTAAACTTCCGCTGTATGTAAGGTTTAGCCCGGCTGGGTCATAGTACCTGTTGAAACTGGAGCAGACATAAAAATTCTTCCCGATGAATTTGGCAGTTGGGAACAAACTACCCATTTGATTCTCAAAGAAATTCTATTTTAAGATTGTTGCGTTAAAAAACAGATAAATACCAATGTAATTAATTGTAATACCATACTAATATGTAAATCAAAGTTTAGACCTATATTTCATACTGGTTCGAGTCGTAAATTCGGCCAGGTCGTAAATATTCGGCCACCCACTTTAAAGCTTTTTTTCGAGCCAGATGCTTGAGAACACATCTGTGTCATCACAAGCACTTGCGTTAGCAACAAAGTTGGCAAAAAACAACAAGTTGAGGTGGGTAGAAAAAAAGTTGTCCTCTAAAGTTGTGTACTCTAAATAGCAAATATTTTGTCTCGCGGATCGCGTGACATCATTGCACTCGCTCGTTTTTGCCGAGGCCCGGCAAGGGTTAATTCAAATCTAAACTTTATAACACAAAAACAACATGCGCTAACTAGCATAAAACGCGTTAAAACCAAGAAAATGAATATATTGTCCCTCAGCGTCATTGAATTTCCATGTCTACGTTGTTTTCTTTTCACGTTGACGTCATTTCCTTTTGAATTATCCGTCTTGAGGCCGTAATACGTTTATGCTTTGCCACGGAATGCGCATATATAAAAAAGGTGTTGTAATAGCATGTAAGCGAGAGATTCTCTTTACTCTCCTGTTGAAACACCCCTGAAAAGTGACAAGAACAGCAGTTTTATGCTAGAATGTGTGATAAACAGTGACGTAAAAATTAAACTACATCGTTCTAGTGTGAGAAGGATGACAGGCGCTTTTTAAGTCTCTGTTGGCAAATATTTCCCACGAGGTATGCTATTGAAAATTGATTGCAGTTTGTTGAAAAAAGAACAATTTTGGCTGTAGCATCGATTTATTTCCAAGAAAATGTTGAAAATACAACCAACTTTATGTTTAAAAAGTGGCCGAATATTTACAAACTCTAGAAGGTAAAATGTGGAGGCTAAACCTGACTGTTATTTTAAACGCGGTTGCATTGTTTACCATGTTGTAAACGGCCGTTAATGATAACAATCAATGTTGCTTGTATCAAAGCACATAATAAATTATGGTAGAAATTTTGTAAAAATCAATTGTAAAACGAAAGAAATATTTATGAAAAACCGCAAAAAGTGGTGAATTTACGACAAAACCAGTATTTGAAAATATGAGCCATTAAGTAATACAAATAACTTTAAGAAAGCACAAATTAACAGGTTTATTTGTTTTAAAGCCCAAAAAGGTAGGTTCGTTTCCGGTCTCCTGTCGTAAATCATGATACTGGTGAAATATGTCATCATTTAATTTGTGATCTTAATTTTTTTTGCCGTTTTATAATGCAAAAAAAGCTTTAAATTGAAGCCCAGAAAATGATGAAGCCGGCAACACAGGCGCTACCATCTTTGATATAATTGCCAACCAATCAGAATCGCGTATTTCAGCAAAACAACGCGAAAGGTTTAAAATGAAATGGAAACATTTTTTAAAAATCGAAAGGCAGAAAATTATCCGAAATAAAAAGTTTAGTGTAGGGGGTAAAAAAGGAAGGTAGGTAGAGAGGCAGGAAATGGACCTTTCTTTTCTTTGGCCGAACAGCATTAGGTTTAAAATAGCACACAGTTGATACATATATAACTAAACAGTCAAATTGTGTTCGCATTTTCACTAGTACTACTCAACTAAAGAACGGGAAGTTTTTGATAATCGACTGATACTCCATGACATTTAGTTATGAATCACTGTATGTGTGTATTTAAAATTTATATAACTTGAAAAATAAATATATTTGTCAAGTATTTTCAGAATTTGAAGTAACTGTCTGAAGATAAAATATTTTAGTAAAAGATGTGCGTTAGATATCTTTAATTTCGCAGCTTCAAATCAAATGGAGAAATATGCTATAAAGCTTTGTTTTTGGAGGGTAACGTTTGCATGCATCTCGTCTGTATTCATTTTAAAGTTAGGTATGATTCTGGTCCTCTTTTTTTCTTGCAGCTACAAGTGTATTAAGACAAGTCTGGAGACAGCTAACAGATGCCCAAAGTGTAACTTTGTGATAGAAAGTCCAGATTTCATATTCCCTAATTTTATGTGTAAGTTGATAATTAACCTATTAGAACACATAGACTGACAAAAAATATTTTTCCCTTATGAAAAAATGAAATTTTACATTTGACTTTCGCATACATGTTTAAGTTATCTTAATGTAAAAAAAAAAGAAGATAAAACTGCTGTCCAAATATTGTAAAATCATTTAATTTCCAGGGCATGAAATTTTGTGGTTTTGGTCAAAACAGCAATTTTGTGGGGATATGATTTATATGTATTCGCTGATTTCAACTTCTGGACATAAGTGTATGGGAATTTTACTTGTTCTTTGGGATTATATTTTTTGTATTGACTCAACCATGAAATCCACGAAAATTAGTCCACAGTGAATATTAATGATTTCACAGTAGATGATTAGCATAATTACATGGTTATAAAGCACTACTTTCATTACAGCACAAGAGGGGCCTCCATGGCTGAGTGGTTAAGGTCGCTGACTTCAAATCACTTGCCCCTCACCAATGTGGGTTTGAGCCTCACTTGGGGCGTTGAATTCTTCATGTGAGGAAGCCATCCAGGTGGCTTACGGAAGGTCGGTGGTTCTACCCAGGTACTCGCTCATGATAAAATAATGCATGAAGGGGCATCTGGGGTCTTCCTCCACCATCAAAGCTGGAAAGTCACCATACAAGGGTTGCAAATTCATTTATCCGTATTGCCCAAGTTGTCCCAAACCTTTTACGGACAAGTGAAATTTGACCAGAATTTACTCTATATCTATCATACTGACAAGTACAAAATAGCAATTGACAAAAACGGACAAGCAAGTTGAAATCAGATGTCGCCACCCCTGCCATATGACCTATAATTGTGTCGATGCAACATTAAACCAAACAAATAGATACTCATTACAGCACATGATTTAATTAACAGCAATAAAGGGAGGCAATCAAAAACAAAAGTGTTCAATGAAACTTCCAACTAAGTTACTTAATATTCAGCATTTTGCAATAACAAGAGAAAACAATTATCAAAAATGGGATTTTAACAAGAAATTGCTATGTTTTATGTTCGATGACATATAAAAAAATGTGACCGTCACTTCATTAACAAAGGATTTTTGAGCCTGCAGAATGTCAAAGAGCTTTTCTTACTTTAAAATGCTTTATGATAATTTTTCCCAATAACGACTATTTCTGACATTTTCTTGATTCGAATGGTGTTGGTGACATTCCCAAATTGATGGGAGAAAAGGGCCTTTGCTGAAGGAAGTGTATTCCAAATACAGGTGGCTGGGTGGGTAGGTTCAACTGTCATTACAGAATAACCTCTCCAGAGCAGCCATCTCTTAAGCAGTTACTTCTATATAAGAACATCATTAAACTTTTCCTAAGCTGAAATATACTTTAATATTTACCTCTCTCGAACAACAACCTCGACATAACAGTCAGTATTTGTATCTCCTAAAGGGTGTTGCTCTACAGAGGTTGCACTGTATTGAAAATTCTGCTTATAACTATTTGATATTATGTCTTAATTACGGCAAAATTGTTAAAACATTTGTTCTGAATTTTTACAGTAAATGAATTGATTCTGAAGTACCGAAGTCGGCAAGACGATAAAAGGATACGACTAGATCATCAGGTCAGTCCTTTTTTTATAATATGCAATATGTAAACTTAATAAAATAAGGGACAAATTTTTCTTTAATTCAACATTTTAGTGAAAAAAAAACAACCCACTTCTTTAACCATGATAATCAAGGTTTGATGTTTAACAAAGTACTTTCCCAAATTGGAGAGGTTCTGACCCTAATCCAAAATCAATGGAAATACAACACTACTACCAAACCCAAAATATTCAGATTTGAAGAGCAAGTTAAATTTTTTAAGAACTTAACCTGTTTGTTTGTTTTTGTCGCTGTTTTTTAATAGTATTTCAGTTATGTAACCTAACCAGTGTTCTTGGATTCTGTGCTAGTTCAAACCTATTCTCAGCAAGTAACTGCCAACTTCCCCACATAAATCAGAGTTGGAAGACAAATTATTTCAGACACAGTGTCTTTTATCAAACCGTCACAGAAAATATATAAGTGTATATAAGTAAATGGCCTGCCAGAGAATTAAACTCACGACCCCTCTATTGGTAGATCGACGCTCTCCCTATTGCGTGGGCGGGTAAGAACATTAATGAATTTATATCTCAGTTAACTACAGCAACGCAGGTAAAATGTATTTTTCATTTCTTGAGATTATTTTAGCAATAAAAACGTGCTATATCACTGTGTTGTAGAATGTACCAGGATCATTGGACCTGGCTGAGCTGGTTATGGAGGAGAATATGGACCTCGCCAATGTAAACAACCTGCTAGAACTGCTACACTCAAAGAAACAACAGCTGGAAGATGTAAGTGGGTGGTTAAGTTATTCAACATTGTTGTTTTCCAGGCAATTAGCACAGGTGTTCTATAAAGATGTTTTTGTGCTAGTTTTTTATGCCCCCCAAAGGTGGGCATATTAAAGCCCTGTTCCGGGGCTATTCAAATTCTATTGTGTGTATGCAACCAATGATTACTATAGGTAACAGTTAAACGCCATCCGCCACACTTTTGCATGCAAACCCACAGGTATCTAATATAGAATTATACATAAAATAGACTCTATTTTGACAGGCGTCACTGTTCATAGTCAGGATTTTCATGCTTTTTCATTGACAATTTAAGGTTAAAAGGTAGGGCTGGATCAGGTCTTAAAAATCACACTGTCAGTCCGTGTAAATTCTTGTCCAGGCTGTAACTCTACCATCCATAAAAGGATTTTGAAATGACTTTGCATGAATGTTCACCATAATAAGATGATGTGTCATATGCAAGATCAAGACCCCTGGCACCAAGGTCAAGGTCACACTTAGATGTCAAAGGTTAACATGGTCTGTTTCGTGTTCAGTCAACAACCCTGCCATCCATGAAGAGATTTTGAAATAACATAGCATAAATGTTAACCATAACAAGATGACGTGTCATGTGCAAAACCCAGACCTTAGCTGCAAGGTCAAGATTTTGAAATTACTTGGCATAAATGTTCTCTATGAGATGACATGATGAGTAAGACTAAGACTCAGACCCATAGCTCCAAGGTGAAGGTCACACTTAGAAGTCAAAGGTGTTTCTTGTCCAGTTTATTACTCTGCTATTTATCAAGGGATTTGAAAATAATTTGACAGAAATGTTAACCATGTTGAAAAAGTTTGTCACGCTTATGACTAAGGTCTCTTAGGTTAAAGTCAAGGTCACAGAATGATGTGTAGTTTTTTTTGCGCAGACAACTGTAGCATTCTTGGGCAGCTTCACGGGCATTTGTCACTAATAGTGACAGCTGTTGTTTTTCCAAGCGAAAATCTGTGTTAAAAGCATTGTCTGTTTGTTAAGTAGAGCTTTATAGCATTTCTCAGTAGTACTGTAAACACTTGAATATATTTTTGTAGCATGTATATTATGCAACCCTTATCTTGTATCAAAATTTTTGGGAAAAACACATCCATTGGAATATAATATGCACTGAAAATCTGTTATCAATCTGAGAATTTGTTAACAATCTGAATTTGTTAACAATCTGACATTCACAGCTTAAAATGACTGTGTGTAAATCGCTGTCGCTGTTTAACAGATGTTTAAGTTTAAGAAAAACGTCATCAAAAGTTATAGATACTCTGAGAACATGACACTTTCTTGAATTGTCATCGCCTCCCCATCAAGCTTTACATCTGCAAACAAATATTTATAAATGCAAGCACATCAGAAGGAGAAAATTTTAGTTAATTTGCATGCTTGTTTAACAGTTTAATGCCCACTGTATTGATAGTAATAATTGGCTGAAATTAAAGAAATAAAAGACAAGCTGCTTTGAATGCAATTTATTTGAACTGCTCTGAAAGAAAATGTTCTTACTGATTTAAAATGAAGCCCGGAGCCATGGATTTTTCATTTCACATGGTTTTTGGAAGTTCTATTGGCTATTATCTAGTGCTTTTAAATGTGCACATGACGGATATTATGAACACTTGGACGCTTGAACGATTAGTTAAATTTGAAAAGTTAAAAAAGGAAAGGTGCAATCAAAACCAACTTTACAGTAACGTTCGGTTTCATACCTGTTTCAAGACCCAGCTGATAAAAGTGCCTTTCAATTGAAGGTGTGAAAAATGTAAATACCAGACATCATCATGTGGCCTCTGTGACCAAGTGGTTACGGTCGCTTGCCCCTCATCGGTGTGGGTTCGAGCCTCACTTGGGGCGTTGAATTCTTCATGTGAGGAAGCCATCCATCTAGCTTACGGAAGGTCTTTGGTTCTACCCGGGTGCCTGCTTGTGATGAAATAATCCACTAAAGCTGGAAAATCGCCATATGACGATAATGACCTATAATTGTGTCGGTGTGACATTAAGTCCAACAAACATCCCCCTTTGTGAAAAAAAAATGGTAAGAAATTCAGTTAATGTAACCTGTGTTCTCTGGATTCTTAATAAATTATTAATCTTTTAGCTATATATACTGACAGTGTCCTCGGTATGGGATAGGTTGGAGGATAAACAACACTACTGGAAGTTTTTATTTTTGTCAGTTTTACAGGGAACAAAACCTAGTCCAAGATTTAAACCAACAAATTTTCGATAGGGAAGAGTTTACTAGGCTGGCAGAAATGTTTAGCAGGCCACCTATGTTCATGATATTATACTATTAAACTGCATAAAATAATAACATTTTAAATGTTACAAGCTATATATCTGATCTATTACAGGATGGAAGACTAGCACAGAATACTGTATTAAAGGAGTTCCTTGTACAAGTCAGAGAAAGAAAACAGGAGGTATCTCTACTTTTGTTTTTTATATGCAGGGCTGAGCACATTCTTTCAAAGCAACTTGGCCTATATGTAGATCTGTCTCATCCTGCTGCATTATATCTTGCAGTCAATTCTAACATACAGCCTCTTTAAATCCATTGTAAAGTTCTGAACTATTGAGCCTTTAGGTAATGTGACAGGGTATTTCTTTCCGTGTAAAAAGCGCATGATTAGGCGATTTTTGGCAGTAATGTCCCTAAAAATCGGGAGGAGTGCGACCTCAATGTCCCGCAAAAAGTCCTTTATGATAATTTCATTGTCGTAGTTCCTTTTTCATTAGTTTAAAAGCAAGACACTTTATACAGTACATTTTGATAACTGTCTGTGTGACTCGGATATCTTTTGGACTGGCTATCGTTTCTTTTTCTTGCTGAAAAATGGTTCTATAATGTAGGAAACACAGTCTACTGAAGTTATTCATCAAAATACGGAGTCAAAGAAAATTTCTTTGCAGTCTACGCACCATTATTGCAAGTCCTGGTTGAGTAAATATGAATGGCTGTATGAATTGACGTTCACTGTTTTTATTCCAAATTTTGTTCTTATACAATACAGGACAAAACTACAGTTAATAAAATTTCTCAACAATATTGAAAATGTCCCCTATTATCAGGTGTATGTCCCCTCAAATACAGACCTAAGGGACATCATGTCCCACAAATTGAAATCCTAGGGAAAACCCTGATATGATCATAATTTTGAACCATTACATAATGGGAGAGATTTTAGAGTTGCAAACAATAAATAATACTCTTACTTAAGGCAGATCCTGATAATGAAGTTTTCATACTTGTGACTTTCTCATGGATTCAGACAGTGTTGTATGTCTACAGTTTACTGATGAATTTAGACATTATTATAAAAACAGTATTCTTGTTGGACTCCGGGGCAGTGTTGTAGATAAAATATTCTTGTCGAATTCAGACTGTATTATGACTGTGTGCAATAGTACAGTGTTATATGTACAGTATTCTTGTTTTTATTCAGACTGTGATATGTAGAATCTGTGTATTATGATATTGTTGTTTTTCAGCAACTTGATCAGCTAACAAGAGAAATTTCTATCATAGATGAAGATGTAAGAACAATAGAGGTAAACTTTTATATCAGGTTACCATTGCATCAACTTCATAAAAATATTACTAGATATTGCTTACTTCTGGTATTTAAAAAAAGTAAAAACTCTACAACTATGTAAGTTCAATAGACTTTGACTATTTTGTAATGGTGTCATCTCTCTGTTTAGGATGAAGATCACTTATTTTGATCTATTTACCCACTTTTTTGTCTTTAACCTACAACATCCAAATTTGGACCACATGACTGTATAGTTTTGAGTGGCTAGTTGAACCTTGTCATCAGTTGACCTCGATCTTGAGCTGGTGACCTACTTTCACATTTCTGTAGCTACAGCCTTCAAATTTCGATCACTTGCATAGGTTTGTGTATCGAAATAAACTTTGACCTTGACATTGACCTAGTGACCTACTTTCACTTTTCGCAAGCTACAGCTTTCAAATTTTGACCACATGCATAGAATCTGACATAGTTACCTACTTTTAGGATTTTGAGTTAGTCTTGCAAATTTAGTACTTCAAAAATGGATCAATGGCGGGCACCAAGATCACTCTGTGATCTCTTGTAATATCATATTTCAACTTTAGAAAGGTAGTAACAATGCAATTGTAAAAAATTTACTCACATGTTGCCATTGATTCTTAAAATGATTTTCATTTTTTGTGCAACGAATCCAGACGTTATTCTTTGTTTTCTGGATAAATGATATTACGCCATCACAGCCAGTTTGTTAGGTGTGCAGAGCTTCCTTAACTACGTATGCTAATGAAATGTGAAAAATATTGGTTTAATGAAATTTTATTTATACATATAGTACACCTTCAGTATATCCCTTTAAAATCTCAACCATTTACAAAATACAAAATATAAATACCTTTAAGAGATAATCTTGTGCAAACCCAATACTCTTTTCTATTTCAGGACAGAATAAATGAACACAGACAAAAATACCCATATTTACCTGTAAGTACTTTCTATACCAAAATTAGACTTGTTTCTTTTCAGCAGAATTTCCATTCAACTCTTGTTTCTATAAAAGACACTCCATCATCTCATTATTCATTTATCTTTTTCCATCCACTCATCAATATTTGAAAAACATTTCAGGGATTGACATTATGTACTAAAAGTATACTTTTTCCTCTTACTATGTTAAATTACATGGATAAATATGTAATGTTAAAATATAATGTCAATAAGTAATATATCCATATAATGATCATGTATGTATTACCGTAATGTCAATGTACTGAAGTGAAATAAAAATTGGAAAAACAAAAAAAAATTCCATTCATTGAAAGTTGTCAATAAGTCGAGCATATTTGTTCGTTGAGTCTGAGCAAATCTGTATGTAAAATATAGTGACACTTTCCCTACCTGATTCAAAGGTGGAGAAAAAATACTTCATACTTGGCCTTCTGTCAAATTGCCACCGAGTCCTTCTTGACTTGCAATCACAATTGTATCCTTTGCATTCACTTTTTCTCCCACCTACAGAGCTGAATAGAAAGGCAATTAAATTAAAAAAACGTCATTGTATTCTTTCAGGACCACTCAGTTCCAAATAGTTTTGACCCAACTGTGGCATCAGGAAGTTCTATGATAAGTCAAGATGGTTTCAATGGCAGTAAAAATGTAAGTTCCATTTTCATTCCCAAAAATTTTGGGGCTTGATTATGAAAAGTTTTTATTAAAGGTTTTGACAAACTTTATGGATTTGTCTTTATACTTTACTCAGACTGCTCCGTAAATTAGAAATTAAATTCTGTTGCACAAGAAAAATTTGCAGTTATGTTATCATTAAAAGTAATAATTGATGAATTAAAGTTTCTGTGAAATAGTTGCCATAGCAAAGACTACAGAATTTTATACTAATGAAGTTCAGAATAAACATTTTACTATAATTGTTCATTTCTTCTTCTCTTTAATAATAAGTTAGGTAAGTTTGGACATCCCATGACTTATGGAAAAATCAAAAGGCCCTTAAAATTATGAAAAAATCACATTGGCCTTAAAGTAAACAAGAGGGTCATGATGACCCTGGATTGCTCACCTGAGTAATATGAGCTATTATGTTTCAAATGTCAAACTGATGCTAAAATATTCAGAAAGTAGGTCAGTAGGTCATATTTATGGTCACTGAAGTCAATTTTAAGATTGGTGTGCTAAACTGTACATGTCATCCAAATTTTAAAACTGTATCTAAAAAAACCCCAAAAAAGTAGGTCAGTAGGTCACATTCCACATGACCCAAATTCGAAGTTGGCCTAAAGAACATCAAGGTTAACATTCTGACCAAGTCAAGATACAGTCATAAATGTTGCCTCCAGAGTGTCAGCACGTTTTTCCTTTGATTTGACCAGGTGACCCAGTTTTTTACTCCACCTGACCCAGATTTGAAATTGACTTAAGGATTGTCAGGGTAAACATTCTGACCAAGTTTCATTAAGATATAGTCATAAATTTGGCCTCTTAGAGTGTTAAAAAAGCTTTACTTTTAATTTTTGACCCAGCTTGACCTAGATTTGCACTTGACTTAAAGGGAATTCCTATAGTTTTTAATGCGCATCTTTCTGCGCAGCCGACACTTTCTATGGAAAACTGAACTGAAGTCAACATTTGTTGAAACATGTTACAGACAATCTTAAATATGAGGAATCTTGAATGAAATAACATTTTTGATAAGTTATATCAGTAATCAGATGTTGATACTGGTTTATGTTGTATTGACAAGTATCATGCCTGACGGGTATCTTGCTATTTTTGTGGTTGTGTTTTCACATCGCATTTTAGTATAAAGACAGTGTTGTTCATATAATGTAAGATAATTGACTTAGTACTGATAAGACAATATCACCTTTCAGATTATTTAGTATGCAATTATAGAAAGAATTAAGAATTTTTAAAACTTTTTTTTAAAACTTTTAGTAGACATACATGTAATCAATTTGGGCAGGTTAGCGCCATTTCCGTCCGAACAGGAGTTTGATTTCTAGCGGTCTTAACATAAAATTTAGCCTGGTGACCCATACATTTTTAGCCATTTTTATGCTCACAATACAATTATCTATACACAAGAAAAAAAGGAAAAAATTCTATGAAAGAGTTTTTTCAAAATTTAAAAAAATATTCTTCACTATGGGTATTTTTCATTGAAAAAAGTTCACAAAAGTAAATATGAAACAATTTTTTTTTTAGCTCACCTGTCACATAGTGACAGGGTGAGCTTTTGTGATCGCCCTTCGTCCGTCGTCTGTGCGTCCGTCCGTCCGTGCGTCCGTGCGTCCGTCAACAATTTCTTGTCTGCACGATAGTGGTTTCATTTATGATCTTATTTTAACCAAACTTGCACACAACTTGTATCACCATAAGATCTCGGTTCCTTTCTTGAACTGGCCAGATCCCATTATGGGTTCCAGAGTTATGGCCCCTGAAAGGGCCAAAATTAGCTATTTTGACCTTGTCTGCACAATAGCAGCTTTATTTATGATTTGATTTTTACCAAACTGGCACACAACTTGTATCACCATAAGATCTTGGTTCCTTTCTTGAACTGGCCAGATTCCATTATGCGTTCCAGAGTTATGGCCCCTGAAAGGGCCAAAATTAGCTATTTTGACCTTGTCTGCACAATAGCAGCTTCATTTATGATTTGAATTTAATAAAACTTGCACAGAACTTGTGTCACCATAAGATCTCGGTTCCTTTCTTGAACCGGCCAGATCCTGTAATGGGTTTCAGAGTTATGGCCCCTGAAAGGGCCAAAATTAGCTATTTTGACCTTGTCTGCACAATAGCAACTTCATTTATGATTTGATTTTTACCAAACTTGCACATAACTTGTATTACCACAAGATCTTGGATCTTTCTTGAATGGCAGATTCCCATGGGTTCCAGAGTTTGGCCCCTTAAAGGTCCAAAATTGGCTATTTTGGCTTTTGCAGCCATATAGAGACTTCATTTATGGTTTTATTTGATACAAACTTCCAAAATATCTTCAACAACAATAAATCTTGGATTCCATGACAAATCAGATCCAATCGTAGATTCCAGAGTTATTTTATATCTTGATTACCTCCCCTGATTGTAATCAAAATGGATTTATATCAGTAAGTACTTATAGGACTTATTTGAAATTTCATTATTGTCATTAGTTGGACTGAGCCAATCAGGGTAGATAACTATGGACTGATTTTATGTCAAATTACCTCCCTTTATTTCAAATTAAAATGGGAATATCTCCATAACTAATGAAGATACTGATCTGAAATTTCATTTATGTCAACAGATTTATTTGGCAGATCCTTCTTTTGTTCACTTACAATATTTTTTTTATAATTACTTCCCTTTTACGTTACTATAAATAGCTTATTTTTAGTAACTTTTTTATTATTGGCCGTAGGGAAAAACCGAGACCACTTTTCTGTGGTACAACATGGATGGTACCTCCAATTTTTAGGTGTATTTTGACATATCTGTACCTTGTAAGAATTTTTTTTTCTTTTTGGTTAAATTTCTTCCCTTTGTTGTTCCTGTCCTTTGGACTTAGATATTTTTTCTGAGGACCTTCTTGTCCTCAAGTGCAATGATAACAGGTGAGCGATATAGGGCCATCATGGCCCTCTTGTTTCATTTGTACCCATCATTGTAAGGATAGAGTATTGCAAATATGACTGTGATATCAAGTAAGTATATGATAAAATCTGTAATAAGAAAAAACCGTATTGTGCTGCCTGGATGTATATTTTGGTTGGTATTTATAAAAAAGCAGAAAATTATGAAAATGTTCAAAAATCGCTGGCAGTTTCAGCAACAGTGGGTGTGTTCAAAGCAATTTTTCACAAAAACAAGCCTGGTGACCTATTATTTTTATTTGTTCATTGTTTTCAGCACACATTTTCCTATCATATATATGAATTTAAAAAAATTCTATGAAAGGAAAAAAATTATCGGAATTCTCTTTAAAGATCATCAAGATGAACATTCTGACCAAGTTTCATGGAGATATTATCATAAATGTGGCCTCTAGAGAGTTAACAAGCCTTACATTTGATTTGATCTGGTGACCTAGTTTTTGACCCCACCTGATTTGGATTTAAACATGACCTAAAGATCATCAAGATAATCATTCTGATCAAGTTTCAATAAGATGTGGTCATAAATGTGGCCTGTATAGTGTTAACAAGCTTTTCTTTTTATTTGACCTGGTGACCTAGTACTTGACCTCAACCAACCCAGATTCCAACTTGACCTAAAGATCATCAAGATTAATATTCTGGACAAGTTTCATGAAGATGCAGTCATGAACGTAGCCTCTAGAATGTTAATAAGCTTTTCCTTTGATTTGACCTGGTGACCTAGATTTTGACCCCAGATGTTCCAATATCAAACTCCTCCAAGGTAAGATTCTGACAAAGTTTCATTAAGATTTGGCCAGAATATTTGGTGTTCATGCGAAATGAATGACAGAATAGAATCGGGAAATTCAACATGAATTGCTAGCGCAATTCATGGATTTGCCTATTATATTTTTCATTCATTTTGCATGAACACCGAAAAAAATCATTTTATTTCTTAAATGGTACTTCCTAATTGGAAGATGGACAAGTTAATTGTATAACTTTAGCATGGAAAGGTTTAAAATTTTGTTATTTTGCATGTTGTAGTCTGGTAAATCCTGGTTGCAAACATCTGTAGCATCAAGGCGGAAAAAAGTAAACCAGCATTTTGATGATCTTCAGCAGTGTTACTTCAGTATACGCAAAGATGATTACTCAGGTAAATGAGCCATGCTATTAGAAAACCAACATAGTGCCTTTGTGACCAGCATGGATCCAGACCAGCCTGCGCATCTCTGGTCAGGATCCATGCTTTTCACTTTCAAAGCCTATTGCAATTAGAAACCATTAGCAAACAACATGGATCCTGACCAGACTGGTTTTCTCATGGCGCAGCTCAAATCTATTGTTGTGGAAACCTAGGATGGGGGTGTAGAATTGTTATTGTAAGGAAGTCATCTAGCTGGATTATGGAAGTGTTTACTGTACAATATGTGGAAGTGATCAGTTTTTAGCTCATCTGTCATCGCTTGATCTGCTACGGCATTAGCTGGTTAAGTTTTATGTTTAGGTCAGCTTTTCTCCTAAACTATCAAAGCTATTGCTTTAAAACTTGCAACACTTGTTCACCATAAAAAGCTGACTGTGTACAGCAAGAAACATAACTACATCCTGCTTTTTGCAAGAATTCTGGTCAGTTTGGACATAGAAAATATCATAAAAACATACAGGTAGGGCTATTATATAGAGACAAAAAGCTCAGATGAGCGTCTGCACTCTTAAGGCAGTGCTCTTGTTTGTTCTTTATAAGTGTAAACAGATTTCACAGAGCCTGTGTTGTTAAAGCTAAACTACTTAGTCTACCCAGATACAGCGATAGAGCTCATAGATTATAAATTGAGAGATTACAAATTAGATCCTTGGATGCAATGTGTATTCCCCCATGATGATTTTGATTCTGATACAAGTGGAGAAGTGAGGTACTAGCAGAGAATACTAGTAAAATTACTGTGACTGAACTCTGTTACATGTTTGAAATACTGCTGAAAGAGTGGCCTTTAACACAAACAAGCACACAAACATATTGTCATGTGAGCTTTTTAACAGGAAAGAGACATTGTGAAGTGAAATATTTTTCTTTTAGATATTTATGTCTGTTTATAAATATGAAATGAGTGATTTAATGTTGTTGAAATGTTTGACACTTCGATTTCAGATTTCATGTTGCATTTTCTGTTTCAGGTGATCCTGAAAGTGGTGGGGGATTAGAAGATTTCACAGAAAGTCTCTCTAAATTTACTCGCTTCAGTTCATTTAGGCCTCTAGCCACTCTAAGCTATGCAAGTGATATTTATAACAGTTCAAGTATTGTTTCAAGGTGAGAATGTTTTTGTTTTTATTCTGTCGGGGTCTCAAGACAAATATTATTTTGTGTTTGTTTTCTGTATTTGTCATGTCTTTATCCTACTGCACTTTGTCAGACATGGAGAAGTGTCATGGCAGAGCCGCAAAATCTTCTGCATCAGAATGCAGAGTGAGGCTCGAATACTGATTAGAACTTGGCAACCTGAATAGCACCTGGCAGTGAAGGTCCTGTTTGTTACAAAAGTCTGTGCTATGAAATCATTTATATACATGGTGGACTAAAGTTTGATGATTTGGCGGTAAAATTAAATTGCAACAAACAAGTAAAATGGCCATTCATTTGATATTCAGTGTTTGAAATCTACAAATTCATATGCAGACGAAATAGCTATTTATGACCAAACCATTATTATAAAATGTCATGCTCATAGAATTTAATGATTTCGCAGAATTCAGTTTAGGCTATCAATGGTGACATAAACACTTAAGTTTGATACTTAAATGCAAATGTGTTCTCTTTCTTAAATAGCTTTTGTAAAGGTTAGATAGAAATGTATAGATGTTTCAGTTAGTTTCATTGTAGAATCTGAGAGTTTTTCTTTTCCTTCCTGTGATGTTCATAATCCCACTGCAGCATTCACTGTGGAGAATCACATGATCAAAATAATCTCTAAACCATAATGATATTTTCAGAACATGAATGAATTCCCTACCATGTTAAGATATGAGATTTAAACATAACGGTTAACCCAACATATGGCTAACAGAAGTTGTTAAATAATTTTGTGGTTTATAATGATGATAGATTTCCAATTGTTACGAACACTTACTGAAATAAGAAGTCCTAGTTCCTTGGGAGTGGTCAAAGTAATTAGAGGGTGATTGTAATTGAAATGTATGTTGAGTAGATATAGAATACATGTACATTGCCAAAACATAAGCTATATTTTAGATTTAGAGCAAAACTTGCTTAAATTTACTTTGGTTTACAGATTATTTTGAACATGTGATTCCCCACAGTGAGCATTGTCATATAGTTGTGTGTTTAAAAGGTCATATTCGAATAACCGTCAAAAAGGGATATCTATATAATGAAGGATGTTATCAAAGCAATCTGTTTGTTTATGCTACTAAGTCAGTCTATTTATGTACACCGTGTTTTTCTCTATTTTACAGTATAGAGTTTGATCGTGACTGTGATTTCTTTGCTATTGCCGGTGTGACAAAGAAGATAAAAGTGTTTGAGTATGGCACCGTAATAAAAGATGTTGTAGATATACATTACCCAATCAGCGAAATGACATGTAATTCTAAAATAAGGTAAGGTTTTTTTTTTTCAAATTTTGAAATTAAAGGGAGACCACTTGTACCCCTCTAGAGATTGTTTCGGGCGTGGGCGGTCACCAGGGCAGAATTGCCGATCCCTCACAAGCCAGTTTGGTTGTTAGAAATCTCAGAGGGCAATACACCCACAGGTTTTTGTTGAAAGCCAGCTACTCAAACTACTACAAATGTGAGTAAAAATCTAAACCTGCTAAGTGACGTTAAGAGAATTAAGCTTCCTTCAGCTGAAATAACAAATCTTTGGATAAGAATCTTGTGTACTGGTGCATTTCACTAAAAACAAACGACCAAACCAAGGAAGCTTCTGGAAATGGAGCATCTTGTATATCTTGCACTGTCTTCTAGCTAAATTTACCAACCACTTCTGGTGGAATCACTGTTGCAAGTTGCAATTGAAAAATAACATTACATGCAGGCACAAATAATATAGAAAACTGTGCTTTCAGCTGTGTAACTTGGAGCGCTTACCACAAGAGTATGTTGGCAAGTGCAGATTATGAGGGGGCTATTACATTGTGGGATGCATTTACAGGACAGAAAACAAAAATATTTCAGGTACGTATGTACTTTAAAGTTACAACTAGTTTTACTGGGCTCATTTTTGTTGGTGCTTAAACCTAAATCCCAGTAAACACATAAAATTCCCTTCAAATTCTTTGTTTTTTTTGGTTTTTTTTTGTTTTTTGTAAGTTTTTAAGCATGAAGTCATGCAGACTGAAAATGCCTATTTTGACCACTCTACATCCAACGTCTTGCTGGCATCGACCGTGAACAGTTTTGTTCAGACAATATATCGAAAAATATGTGTTTGAAATTGGTGAAGCTTGGCATGGATGTTTCTTTTGTGGTTTTCAAAAATTATGTAAACTGCTCTACTTGGTTGCACATAGGGGCTGCCACAGCTTAAAATAGAAAAAAACTCAAATGACATTTCTCCTAAAATGCCAGTCCGAATTTGAACTAAGTTCACACAAATGGTTCTAATGTAACATTCTACCAAGATTGTTCATGTTACTCTGATTTGTCAAAAAACATGGCAACAAGAGGACATGGTCACTTTTCCAAATATATATTTAGTGGAAACTTCAAAAATCTTCTTGCATTACCTGCCCATATTTATTAGACTCTTTTAAAAAAGAATTGTCAGGAAACACTGGCATTAATTCAAAATAATTTCACAGCCTGACATTTTCCTGACATACCCTTCTACCAAAACTGTTCAAGCAAGCAATGTAAGTCTGGTGACCGATCTATTGCCAACATGGCCCTCTTGTTAAATTTCATGCTTACAGAATTAAATAATATGGAAATCTAATGTGGAATAAAGAAACAAATGTCCTCTTGCCTAGAATAACTCTATCCAAGGAAGCTGAAAAATTATAATCCATCAAGCATTATATATTTTAAATCTTAATCATTTGGGAAAAAACCGCTGTATCCAGTGACAAGTCTTACTTAGAAGACTGTATATCTCGGCCATCTTTTTCCATATGTGTTTTGTACTGGTAAATTGGCCCATTCCCAATAAAAAAAAGATAGCTTTTTAGCTCACCTGAGCCAAAGGCTCATGGTGAGCTTTTGTGACTGCTAAATGTCTGTTGTGTGTCGTCAGTCGTCCGTCGTGTGTCCGTCAACATTTTCTAAAAAAATCATCTTCTTGAAAACCATTGAGCAGAATTACACCAAACTTCAAAGGAATGATCCTTGGGTGGCCCCCTTTCAAAATTGTTCAAAGAATTGAATTCCATGCAGAACTCTGGTTGCCATGGCAATCAAAAGGAAAAACTTTAAAAATCTTCTTGTCCAAAACTGCAAGGCATACAGCCTTGATATTTGGCATGTGACATCATCTAATGGTCCTCTATCAAGAATGTTCAAATTGTGCCCCTGGTCTGAAAAGAGGCCCTGCCCCGGCGGTCCCAAGTTTTACATAGACTTGTATAGAAAAAAACTTGGAAAATCTTCTTGTCTGAAACCACAAGACCTAGGCCTTTGATATTTGGTATGAAGCATTGCCTTTTGGTCCTCTACCAAGATTGTTCAAATTATGCCCCTGGGGTGAAAAGAGGCCCCGCCCGGGGTGGGGGGTGGGGGGGGGTGGTCAAGTTTTACATAGACATATAGGAAAAAAACTTTAAAAATCTTGCCTGAAACTGCAAGGCATAGGCTTTTAATATTTGGTATGCTTAATTGCCTTGTGGACCTCTACCAAAATTGTTTAAATTATGCCCCTGGGATGAAAAGAGGCCCTGCCCTGAGGGTCCCAAATTAAACATAGACTTACACGGCATGTATAGGGAAAAAATAAAAATCTTCATTTCTGAAAGTTCAAGGCCTAGGCGATATTTGGTATGTAGCATTGCCTAGTGTATCTCTAACAAGACTGTTCAAATTATGCCCCTTAGATGAAAAGAGGCCCCGCCCTCGGGGTCACATGTTTTACGAGTTATTTAGAAATAAATACTTCAAAAATTATCAGATGATATTTCCTAGACTGTTTAATTATAATTACCTGATGACCCCAAGAAATTAGGAGTCACTTGACTCTGACCTTGACCTACTGACCTACTTTCTTGTTTTTTAAGATACAGCCTTGAAATTCGGATGACATGTACAGTTTTGCACATTAATCTTAAAACTGACTTTCAGTGACCATGAATGTGACCAACTGACCTACTTTCTAATATTTTAGCGTCAGTTTGCCATTTGAAACGCAGCTCATATTACTCAGGTGAGCAATTCAGGGTCATCATAACCCTCTTGTCACAATATCTGACCTAAAATTTCCTGAAAGGACTCTGCAAAAGAGGTAATATCACCAAACTTTCAGAGCTACACAATATTGCAGGATTAGATATGGGAATTTTACAAAGCAGGTGGAGACTGTTTTTCAAACATTTTGATCATGAAATAAATCGATCTCAGCTTAGAAAAATGAGCCAGAAAAATGTTTAAATTTTATTGAACTGGAATTGTGTATTATACAGCAAAATTTGATGAAATATAATAGGAGTAGTAGGCTATTGTAAATTTGGTTGTCAAAAATTCCCAGTTTAGATGTTAAAAGCTGCAATTTTCATCAATTTGGACCTGTCTCAAAAAGCAAAAAAAAAATAGGGGTATAATCTTGACTGATGTAACTTGACTAATCAATAGAAATTGGTACAATGTATCACAGTTATGGTAAAATGTTAAAGTGACTGTTTCTATTTTTAGGAGCATGAGAAAAGATGTTGGAGTGTGGATTTTAACCGGATGGATCCAGGGCAGATAGCATCTGGATCAGATGATGCAAAAGGTATAGTACACTCAATGCTTCCCTTCGTACACTCAATACTCCCATTAGTAAGTATCTCACTTAATTCAAAGGTTAAAAATCTCAATTTGGAGACCAGTCCAAGAATGTTGCCTTGTCATTGGTCCATTTCAAAATTTGAACTAAGAATCAACCAATCAGATTCTAGAGTTTTGATACTCGTTTCCAAACTTATTTTAATAACCTAAGTCAATGAGATGATCTATTTTGATCCTTCTATATGTTTTAAAACCATTGTTATCTCTTATAGTCAAATGAAATTTTCTTATAAACAGCTGCACAATTTTTTTCAGTGAAAGGTATCTGTTGGAAACTGAACACAGCACTAATTTAATTCATTGAATGTAATTGGATTAGCATACATAATTGAAATCTTATTGCAAAGATGTGTAAATTAAATCTCCCTTATTAAACAAAAACATTAGGAGTTGAATGATGGTCATATACATGTAGGTTTTCTTCATTTCAGTGAAATTATGGTCAACAAATGAAGAAAATTCTATAACGAGTATAGAAGCAAAGGCAAATGTTTGTTGTGTAAAATTTAACCCTGACAGTCGATACCATCTAGCATTTGGATCAGCTGGTAAGAAGTTTTACACCAGAGTTTGATATCCGTATAATTGTGCAAATAATTTTTACGAAGGCTTTCTTCAGTGTTTTCATGGTAAGCAGTCTTCTTTTTTCGGTGTTAAGAATTTACGAACCTTAAGTGTTTGTGTTTTAGGATATTGCGTTCATTTATATTGAAAAATTAACCCTTACCCTGCTAAATTTCTATAATGTATTTGTCCATCTTTCAATTGGGACAGTACCATTAACTGTTAAAATGGATGCTTACCAAAAAGATACTGACTAAATGGCAAACAGTGCAGACCATGATCAGACTGCATGGATGTGCACGCTGATCTTGGTAAGCACTGGGCGCAAATGTAGAATCACTTGCTGCCAGCTGGGTAAGGGTTAAATGTTTGTTATTATAAGGTACTGTGAAATAATTAATATTCGTGGGGGACTAATTTTCGTGGATTTCGTGGTTGAGTCAATCCACGAAATTTAATCCCAATGAACAAGTACAATTCCCTTTCATTTTATGTTCAGAAGTTGAAATCCACGAATTCATATCCCCACGAAAATACCATTTCGACCAAAACCACAGAATTTCATGCCCACGAAATTAAATGATTTTACAGTATATTAGACCCAAATTTCATACCTGAAAACATAAAACAGTTACTACATAAAGTTAATGTAAAATATATAATGTACAAGTTTATTGTATTAACAGTACTATGCATTAGGTTTGAAACAATTTGCTATGTTTGGGTCAAGTATACCTTTAACATTTTTAGCTCCACTATTTGGAGAATAGTGGGGGGCTATACTACTCGCCCCGGCGTCGGCGTGACCCTTCTTGGTTAAAGTTTTTCAGCAACCTTTGTTTTTCTGTCATATCTTTGTTACAATTGCTTATATCTTACTGTAACTTCACATAAACATTGTCCAGTATACAAACAATATATGTGTAGGGGCTGAGCCCATA
Organism: Mercenaria mercenaria; assembly: GCF_021730395.1. Classification (NCBI taxonomy): domain Eukaryota; kingdom Metazoa; phylum Mollusca; class Bivalvia; order Venerida; family Veneridae; genus Mercenaria; species Mercenaria mercenaria. The sequence continues at coordinate 68,753,179 of NC_069375.1, forward strand.
ATACTCAAGGTCAAGGTCACCAGGCTGTTATACTTAGGTTATTTTTAAGGTTAAAGTTTTTCGGCAACCTTTGTTTTTCTGTCATAACTTTGTTAATATTGCTTATATCTTACTGAAACTTCACATAAACATTGTCCAGTATACAAACAAAGTATGTATAGGGGCTGAGCCCATTATGACCAAGGTCAAGGTCACCAAGGTCTTATACTTAGGTTATTTTTAAGGTTAAAGTTTTTCGGCAACCTTTGTTTTTCTGTCATAGCTTTGTTGCTATTGCTTATATCTTACTGTAACTTCACATAAACATTGTCCAGTATACAAACAATGTATGTATAGGGGCTGAGCCCATTATACCCAAGGTCAAGGTCACAAAGGTCTTATACTTAGGTTATTTTTAAGGTTAAAGTTTTTTAGCAACCTTTTATTTTCTGTCATATCTTTGTTACTTTTGCTTATACCCTACTGTAAGTTCAAATAAACATTGTCCAGCATACATACAAAGTATGTGTAGGGGCTGGGCCCATTATACCCAAGGTCAAGGTCACCAAGGAGTTTTACTTTGAATTATTTTCATGTTAAATTTTTTCGAAAGCCTTGTTTATAGACATATCTTTGGTACTTTAAAAGATAATGACTTGAAATTAAAAGTATTTATTTATTATCATCTGCATGTGTGGCTACATACCCTATAACTCTAATTGTGTTTTTGACAGAATTATATCCCTTTTGTACTTGAACTTTTTTAGCTCACCTGTCACAAAGTGACAAGGTGAGCTTTTGTGATCGCGCGGTGTCCGTCGTCCGTCCGTGCGTGCGTGCGTCCGTCCGTAAACTTTTGCTTGTGACCACTCTAGAGGTCACATTTTTCATGGGATCTTTATGAAAGTTGGTCAGAATGTTTATCTTGATGATATCTAGGTCAAGTTCGATATTGGGTCACGTGCCATCAAAAACTAGGTCAGTAGGTCTAAAAATAGAAAAACCTTGTGACCTCTCTAGAGGCCATATATTTCACAAGATCTTCATGAAAATTGGTCAGAATGTTCACCTTGATGATATCTAGGTCAAGTTCGAAACTGGGTCACGTGCCGTCAAAAACTAGGTCAGTAGGTCTGAAAATAGAAAAACCTTGTGACCTCTCTAGAGGCCATATATTTCACAAGATCTTCATGAAAATTGGTCAGAACGTTTACCTTGATGATATCTAGGTCAAGTTCGAAACTGGGTCACGTGCCTTCAAAAACTAGGTCAGTAGGTCAAATAATAGAAAAACCTTGTGACCTCTCTAGAGGCCATATTTTTCATGGGATCTGTATGAAAGTTGGTCAGAATGTTCATCTTGATGATATCTAGGTCAAATTCGAAACTGGGTCACGTGCGGTCAAAAACTAGGTCAGTAGGTCTAAAAATAGAAAAACATTGTGACCTCTCTAGAGGCCATATATTTCATGAGATCTTCATGAAAGTTGGTCAGAATGTTCATCTTGATGATATCTAGGTCAAGTTCGAAACTGGGTCATGTGCCTTCAAAAACTAGGTCAGTAGGTCAAATAATAGAAAAACCTTGTGACCTCTCTAGAGGCCATATTTTTCATGGGATCTGTATGAAAGTTGGTCTGAATGTTCATCTTGATGATATCTAGGTCAAGTTCGAAAGTGGGTAACGTGCCTTCAAAAACTAGGTCAGTAGGTCAAATAATAGAAAAACCTTGTGACCTCTCTAAAGGCCATATTTTTCATGTGATCTGTATGAAAATTGGTCAGAATGTTCATCTTGATGATATCTAGGTCAAATTCGAAACTGGGTCACGTGCGGTCAAAAACTAGGTCAGTAGGTCTAAAAATAGAAAAACATTGTGACCTCTCTAGAGGCCATATATTTCATGAGATCTTCATGAAAGTTGGTCAGAATGTTCATCTTGATGATATCTAGGTCAAGTTCGAAACTGGGTCATGTGCCTTCAAAAACTAGGTCAGTAGGTCAAATAATAGAAAAACCTTGTGACCTCTCTAGAGGCCATATTTTTCATGGGATCTGTATGAAAGTTGGTCTGAATGTTCATCTTGATGATATCTAGGTCAAGTTCGAAAGTGGGTAACGTGCCTTCAAAAACTAGGTCAGTAGGTCAAATAATAGAAAAACCTTGTGACCTCTCTAAAGGCCATATTTTTCATGTGATCTGTATGAAAATTGGTCAGAATGTTCATCTTGATGATATCTAGGTCAAGTTCGAAACTGGGTCAACTGCGGTCAAAAACTAGGTCAGAAGGTCTAAAAATAGAAAAACCTTGTGACCTCTCTAGAGGCCATACTTGTGAATGGATCTTCATGAAAATTGGTCAGAATGTTCACCTTGATGATATCTAGGTTAAGTTTGAAACTGGGTCATGTGCCTTAAAAAACTAGGTCAGTAGGTCAAATAATAAAAAAAACCTTGTGACCTCTCTAGAGGCCATACTTTTCATGGGATCTGTATGAAAGTTGGTCTGAATGTTCATCTTGATGATATCTAGGTCAGGTTTGAAACTGGGTCACGTGCGGTCATAAACTAGGTCAGTAGGTCTAAAATTATGAAAATCTTTCGACCTCTCTAGAGGCCATATTTTTCAATGGATCTTCATGAAAATTGATCTGAATGTTCACCTTGATGATATCTAGGTCAGTTTCGAAACCGGGTCACGTGCGGTCAAAAACTAGGCCAGTAGGTATAAAAATAGAAAAACCTTGTGACCTCTCTAGAGGCCATATTTTTCATGAGATCTTCATGAAAATTAGTGAGAATGTTCACCTTGATGATATCTAGGTAAAGTTCAAAACAGGGTCATGTACCTTCGAAAACTAGGTCAATTTGTCAAATAATAGAAAAACCTTGTTACCTCTCTAGAGACCATATTTTTCAATGGATCTTCATGAAAATTGGTCAGAATTTTTATCTTGATAATACCTAGGTCAAGTTCAAAACTAGGTCACTATGTCAAATAATAGAAAAAACGACGTCATACTCAAAACTGGGTCATGTGGGAAGAGGTGAGCGATTCAGGACCATCATGGTCCTCTTGTTGCAATCTTGCTTTATGGATACTACTTAAATGCAGTATAAGATAAAGACTTGAAACTTAAAATGTATCTTTATCATCATCATCTGCATGTATGGTAACAATCCCCATAACTCTGGTTTGTATTTTTGACCAGATTATGCCCCTTTTATACTTAAATTTTTTTACAAACTTCGTTTTCTGGACATAACTTTGGTACTATATAAGATAATGACTTGAAACTCAAAATATATCTTTATCATTATCATCTGCATGTGTTGTAATAATCCTAATAACTCAAGTTTGTGTATTTGATGGAATTATGCCCCTTGGTGTATCTTCCTTTTAAAGTAGAGGTCTCTTATTCAGACATATATTCATTTTACTATCAAACCCCGAATAGTGGAGCGCGCTGTCTTATGGACAGCTCTTGTTGAGAAAATTACTTTATGCATTTTCTGGTTGTGTTAATCAGCCAAATTCAGCTCTGAACAAACAAATGCACTTCTCATTTATTTTATCTCTAGAAAATGAAAATCCATGATTATTTAGATTTTGACAGAGTAAAAAGAGATTTATACCAATACAATGAATTCTTAAACTTTATCAACTTAAATTCTTAAATTTCATCTTAGATGTGATATTGATGGATTTTATTGACCTCTACTGACTTTTTTTCTGAAATTTACAGTGTTCAGTGCAATTTTTGAAAATCTGAGCTGCAATGATATGACATATACTTATATTTCAGACCATTGTGTACATTACTATGATCTCAGAAACCAGAAACAGCCGGTCATGGTGTTCCGTGGACACAAGAAAGCCGTCTCATACACCAAATTTCTCAATTACACAGAACTAGTCTCTGCGTAAGTTGGAAACACATTTAGTTTAATATGCTGTATTTCACTCCATTTAAACCTTACCCTGCTAAATTTCTGTGATGAATGGTCCATCTTTCAATTTGGACAGTACTATTAATTGTTAAAAAGGGTGCTTACCAAAAAGATACTGATTGAGTGGTGAACAGTGCAGATCATGATCAAACTGCACAGATACGATTTTAGGAATAATATCAGGCTGGTTACTGTTTAAGTTAATTGTGACACGACAAAGAAGTAACATTTCTGGCAAAAAAATGCATTTAACTGTAACCAGTTTCAAGTAATTGAAATCTTATTTGATTATGTTTTATTTCTGTTTTTAGCTCACCTGTCACGAAGTGACAAGGTGAACTTTTGTGATCGCCCGGTGTCCGTCGTCCGTGCGTGCGTCTGTGCGTCCGTAAACTTTTGCTTGTGACCACTCTAGAGGTCACATTTTTCATTGGATCTTTATGAAAGTTGGTCAGAATGTTCATCTTGATGATATCTAGGTCAAGTTCGAAACTGGGTCACGTGCCATCAAAAACTAGGTCAGTAGGTCTAAAAATTGAAAAACCTTGTGACCTCTCTAGAGGCCATATATTTCACAAGATCTTCATGAAAATTGGTCAGAATGTTCACCTTGATGATCTCTAGGTCAAGTTCGAAACTGGGTCACCTGCCATCAAAAACTAGGTCAGTAGGTCTAAAAATAGAAAAACCTTGTGACCTCTCTAGAGGCCATATATTTCATAAGATCTTCATGAAAATTGGTCAGAACGTTCACCTTGATGATATCTAGGTCAAGTTCGAAACTGGGTCACGTGCCGTCTAAAACTAGGTCAGTAGGTTAAATAATAGAAAAACCTTGTGACCTCTCTAAAGGCCATTTTTTTCATGGGATCTGTATGAAAGTTGGTCTGAATGTTCATCTTGATAATATCTAGGTCAAGTTCGAAACTGGGTCACGTGCAGTCAAAAACTAGGTCAGTAGGTCTAAAAATAGAAAAACCTTGTGACCTCTCTAGAGGCCATATATTTCATGAGATCTTCATGAAAATTAATCAGAATGTTCACCTTGATGATATCTAGGTCAAGTTCGAAAGTAGGTCACGTGCCTTCAAAAACTAGGTCAGTAGGTCTTAAAATAGAAAAACCTTGTGACCTCTCAAGAGGCCATATATTTCACAAGATCTTCATGAAAATTGGTCAGAATGTTCACCTTGATGATATCTAGGTCAAGTTCGAAACTGGGTCACGTGCCGTCAAAAACTAGGTCAGTAGGTCTAAAAATAGAAAACCTTGTGACCTCTCTAGAGGCCATATATTTCACAAGATCTTCATGAAAATTGGTCAGAACGTTCACCTTGATGATATCTAGATCAAGTTCGAAACTGGGTCACGTGCCGTCAAAAACTAGGTCAGTAGGTCAAATAATAGAAAAACCTTGTGACCTCTCTGAAGGCCATATTTTTCATGGGATCTGTATGAAAGTTGGTCTGAATGTTCATCTTGATGATATCTAGGTCAAGTTCGAAACTGGGTCACGTGCAGTCAAGAACTAGGTCAGTAGGTCTAAAAATAGAAAAACCTTGTGACCTCTCTAGAGGCCATATATTTCATGAGATTTCATGAAAATTGGTCAGAATGTTCACCTTGATGATATCTAGGTCAAGTTCGAAACTGGGTCACGTGCCATCAAAAACTAGGTCAGTAGGTCAAATAATAGAAAAACCTTGTGACCTCTCTAGAGGCCATATTTTTCATGGGATCTGTATGAAAGTTGGTCTGAATGTTCATCTTGGTGATATCTAGGTCAAGTTTGAAAGTGGGTCACGTGCCTTCAAAAACTAGGTCAGTAGGTCAAATAATAGAAAAACCTTGTGACCTCTCTAAAGGCCATATTTTTCATGTGATCTGTATGAAAATTGGTCTGAATGTTCATCTTGATGATATCTAGGTCAAGTTCGAAACAGGGTCATGTGCGGTCAAAAACTAGGTCAGTAGGTCTAAAAATGAGGGTTTTTTTTTATTCTATAGCAAAGGCCGAATATCGGCCTTGTCCCCCAGCCGAGGATTTCCCCCACAGCCAAGGATTTCCCCTACCGCAGTCGAAATTCCCCTACGTCCGAAATTCCCCCCCTCCAAAACCGTAAACAAAGCAATGGAGATTACTCCCAGCGATTTTCCCGACCAAATATCAGACCCGTTCACAATTGCAGACGGTCTTTCACAATTTTAAATGGGTGTGAAAACCTTTAGAAATAGTAGAAAAATGTTAGAAGAGCATTCAGCGGACCCGAGGTTCCGGTTTTGACCAGCGAAAATCGATAAAAACTCGTATCTGACCCGCACATAATATGCCGTGGGCGTCTGCTTGTCTCGCGGTAATACTCTTTGATGCGTAACGAGTTCAAAAGCTCTGCCCCTTGTCAATCAAAATCCAGTGAACTTCATACTGTTTTGTCGACACCAGCGTAAGTATGACAGTAGGCGGAGCGTCGTATGTTAATTAGCTACTGACAGATGTCAATCACTCCACGCGCCGACTGACACGTGGTTATCATCAGTATGTAATATAGATGATTGATAAACAATGCAGCGTCAGATTATCGTGTTTGTACCTCTTGTTAATTAGCGGTAACAGCTTATGCTGTATTGTGTAAAATGTGTTGTTAATTTAAAGTAATTATTTTATGTGCTTGGTTCGATTAAATAAGCCGGTCGGCCGTTACGCAAATTTATTATCTTTGCCGAGGTATTTTGCTAGAGCAAAATAAAATATAAATGTTTTAAGTAATCAGATATTATAAGTATGGAATAGTTCTGGTGAAAAGATGAAATTTTATCAAGAATTTTTAATGTTTGCTTTCGTTTTTTTTCATATTTGTCACACGTTTTCGCGATCGTGATTTTCGGACTTTTTTTATCCTTTCTTACAAGATTTCTAGTACAATTGAAATAAAAAGCCAACAAAAGTATGCATTTAATAATAATATGATGACTTTTTGTGAATAAAAGCATGTGACCTTTAAATATTCAATGATTTGAGCATTTCAACTCTCCCCACCCACCTTGTTACAATGATAAGTGAACATTAGTGCAAGTCCATCTATTGCTAAGTGACAGTGTGTATAGTTGCTAAAAGTTGCAAGAATATGTAATAAAAACATAGTTTAAAGTGTTTATTATGCATAATTGTAAATTCCCCCCTGAGTGGAAAAATCCCCCAAAACTGCTCGTCGCGCGCTATTTTCTTCCCCCAATGACAGGCTGGGGCCTCTTCCCCCAGTCGTAAAAAAAACCCCCTGAAAATAGAAAAACCTTGTGACCTCTCTAGAGGCCATACTTGTGAATGGATCTCCATAAAAATTGGTCAGAATGTTCACCTTGATGATATCTAGGTCAAGTTTGAAACTGGGTCACGTGCCATAAAAAACTAGGTCAGTAGGTCAAATAATAAAAATCTTGTGACCTCTCTAGAGGCCATACTTTTCATGGGATCTGTATGAAAGTTGGTCTGAATGTTCAGCTTGATGATATCTAGGTGAAGTTTGAAACTGGGTCAACTGCGGTCAAAAACTAGGTCAGTAGGTCAAGTAATAGAAAAACCTTGTGACCTCTCTAAAGGCCATATTTTTCATGTGATCTGTATGAAAATTGGTCTGAATGTTCATCTTGATGATATCTAGGTCAAGTTCGAAACAGGGTCATGTGCGGTCAAAAACTAGGTCAGTAGGTCTAAAAATGAGGGTTTTTTTTTATTCTATAGCAGAGGCCGAATATCGGCCTTGTCCCCCAGCCGAGGATTTCCCCCACAGCCAAGGATTTCCCCTACCGCAGTCGAAATTCCCCTACGTCCGAAATTCCCCCCCTCCAAAACCGTAAACAAAGCAATGGAGATTACTCCCAGCGATTTTCCCGACCAAATATCAGACCCGTTCACAATTGCAGACGGTCTTTCACAATTTTAAATGGGTGTGAAAACCTTTAGAAATAGTAGAAAAATGTTAGAAGAGCATTCAGCGGACCCGAGGTTCCGGTTTTGACCAGCGAAAATCGATAAAAACTCGTATCTGACCCGCACATAATATGCCGTGGGCGTCTGCTTGTCTCGCGGTAATACTCTTTGATGCGTAACGAGTTCAAAAGCTCTGCCCCTTGTCAATCAAAATCCCAGTGAACTTCATACTGTTTGTCGACACCAGCGTAAGTATGACAGTAGGCGGAGCGTCGTATGTTAATTAGCTACTGACAGATGTCAATCACTCCACGCGCCGACTGACACGTGGTTATCATCAGTATGTAATATAGATGATTGATAAACAATGCAGCGTCAGATTATCGTGTTTGTACCTCTTGTTAATTAGCGGTAACAGCTTATGCTGTATTGTGTAAAATGTGTTGTTAATTTAAAGTAATTATTTTATGTGCTTGGTTCGATTAAATAAGCCGGTCGGCCGTTACGCAAATTTATTATCTTTGCCGAGGTATTTTGCTAGAGCAAAATAAAATATAAATGTTTTAAGTAATCAGATATTATAAGTATGGAATAGTTCTGGTGAAAAGATGAAATTTTATCAAGAATTTTTAATGTTTGCTTTCGTTTTTTTTCATATTTGTCACACGTTTTCGCGATCGTGATTTTCGGACTTTTTTTATCCTTTCTTACAAGATTTTCTAGTACAATTGAAATAAAAAGCCAACAAAAGTATGCATTTAATAATAATATGATGACTTTTTGTGAATAAAAGCATGTGACCTTTAAATATTCAATGATTTGAGCATTTCAACTCTCCCCACCCACCTTGTTACAATGATAAGTGAACATTAGTGCAAGTCCATCTATTGCTAAGTGACAGTGTGTATAGTTGCTAAAAGTTGCAAGAATATGTAATAAAAACATAGTTTAAAGTGTTTATTATGCATAATTGTAAATTCCCCCCTGAGTGGAAAAATCCCCCAAAACTGCTCGTCGCGCGCTATTTTCTTCCCCCAATGACAGGCTGGGGCCTCTTCCCCCAGTCGTAAAAAAAAAACCCTGAAAATAGAAAAACCTTGTGACCTCTCTAGAGGCCATACTTGTGAATGGATCTCCATAAAAATTGGTCAGAATGTTCACCTTGATGATATCTAGGTCAAGTTTGAAACTGGGTCACGTGCCATAAAAAACTAGGTCAGTAGGTCAAATAATAAAAATCTTGTGACCTCTCTAGAGGCCATACTTTTCATGGGATCTGTATGAAAGTTGGTCTGAATGTTCAGCTTGATGATATCTAGGTGAAGTTTGAAACTGGGTCAACTGCGGTCAAAAACTAGGTCAGTAGGTCTAAAATTATTAAAATCTTTTGACCTCTCTAGAGGCCATATTTTTCAATGGATCTTCATGAAAATTGATCTGAATGTTCACCTTGATGATATCTAGGTCCGTTTCGAAACTGGGTCACGTGCGGTCAAAAACTAGGCCAGTAGGTATAAAAATAGAAAAACCTTGTGACCTCTCTAGAGGCCATATTTTTCATGAGATATTCATGAAAATTAGTGAGAATGTTCACCTTGATAATATCTAGGTAAAGTTCAAAACAGGGTCACGTACCTTCGAAAACTAGGTCAATAGGTCAAATAATAGAAAAACCATGTGACCTCTCTAGAGACCATATTTTTCAATGGATCTTCATGAAAATTGGTCAGATTTTTTATCTTGATAATATCTAGGTCAAGTTCAAAACTGGGTCACAAGCTCAAAAACTAGGTCACTGTGTCAGATAATAGAAAAAACGACGTCATACTCAAAACTGGGTCATGTGGAAAGAGGTGAGCGATTCAGGACCATCATGGTCCTCTTGTAATGATATTCAAGGTAAATTGTTGATAAAATACTATAGCAGGGGCCTCTTTGACTTCGAGTCACTTGCCTAGCACTGCTATGGTTTCGAAACCTGACCCTGGGGAGTAGGATTTTACTCATGTGAGTAAGACATCTATCTAGCTTATGAAAGGTCATTGATTCAACTCGGGGTGCCTGTTTGTGCCCTGAAAGATGTCAATAGGGACACTTTTGGTCTTCTTTGCACCATTTGCAGCTTGAAAGTAGCCATACAACTTCTAGTGGTATTAAACAAAACTGTAAAACTATTTGTTGGTGCCGATATGTAGGTTGTTAAAGAGATTTTTTATGTAAAAAAAGTAAACACCATTTGTTAATTTAAACTTTTATTGACTGATTGGCAGTACAGCCTTTTATAACAATGGCAATTTTCAGTTACAAGTGCAACTTGATAATTACCTTGAAAGGAATGTACAATCCTACATGTATAAGGCTATCCTAGTCTGTTAATGAAGTGGCTTGTTTCAGTTACAGATCTACATTCCTATTGTTTCAACAATACTGACTTTCTGGTGTGATGTTATTTAATGTATTGTAATACAATGCAATGCAATGCAATGTGTAATGTATATCAAGTCCAGCTAAACTTACTATCATGGTTATTGTTTGCAGGTCTACAGATTCCCAGCTGAAATTATGGACCACGTCAAAGCCTACCTCAGTTAGAACATTTAACGGGCATATAAATGAGAAAAACTTTGTTGGCCTCGCAACTGATGGTGATTATGTGGCATGTGGTATGTACAAAACTTTTTCATCTTTTCTGCCTTTTTAGCTCATCTGTCACATAGTGACAAAGTGAGCTTTTGTGATCACTGAATGTCATTCGTCCGTCATGAGTCATTTGTCAACAATTTGTAAAAAATCTTCATCTTCAGAACCACTGGGCACATTTATATCAAACTTCACAGGAATGATTCTTTGGTGGCCCCTTTTAGAAATTGCCTAAAGAATTTAATTCCGTGCAGAACTCTGGTTGCCATGGCAACTGAAAGGAAAAACTTTGAAAATATTGTTGTCAGAAACTATTAGCCAGATTTCGAAACTATTTTGTAGAAACGATTTTTAGGTGACCTAGCAGTGTTCGCGTTTTCTGAAAATTTCACTGAGTCCCTGGGACTCAGTACTCCCAAAAATGTTGAGTCCCAGCCAAATATGGTCGAGTCCCAGGTTTTGCGGCTACAATATTGACAAATGTCCATGTTTCACAATAAATAACACCTCTTCTTTAACTTCATAAATGCATTCCAGTTCTGATAAGAGGTATAAAAATATTGGAATCTACAAAGTTACATCAAATATAATGGGTTTGACCAGCTAATAGTTACTTTAACAGGTTTAAGCACTAGACTAAGATTTTACGGAAAAAGGCACTTCTTTGTTTAAATCTTTTTTTTTTCAAGTCTATCAAATTATAAAACAAACCAACTGAAAAGATCAGTGAATCTGCTTTCTTATCCTTGTTAATCTAATTTCTCATTCTTGTGAATTTATATAATGTGATTACTGACTGTAAATTGTAATTCTAAGTATTTTTTTCCAGTTAAATTCCTAATCACTGCCAAAACCAAACACCTTTTAGTTAGGTCTATGAATACAATTTCAAAACAGTTTGATCATTTCATATTCTAAAATTAGCCCAGCAAAAAATAAATCAAGCTCCTATTGCAATGTTTAGTCAAAACAAGCAATATTGTACTAGAACTGACTGTGTGAGTTAAATACATGCCATCATGACATCAGCAGAAGTGACGTCACACAAAGGGTAACACGGTCCTTTTGATCCCCTAATGTGGGCACACATCAAAAGAAAAAGTTGTCAATCATGTTTAACCACAGGAGTCTGAAATTCTATCAATAAGACCATAGAAGTCTATCTTTACAAAAATACCCCCTATATATATAAAATAAACACCGGGAATGAAACGTCAAAAACCCAGGGTCCCCTGAAAATACGCACGGAACACAGGGTGATCGCAATTTAGCGAGCGTAGTTAAGAAATAACACTAAAATACACCCACCACACTTGACAACATTCAAATCTGATACACTTTACAAGAGTAATCAGACATTTTCTGAGGTTTTCTGAGATTTTCAGCTGTCGCCGAAGCCATTCGCTGACGTCACAACAATAACAACAGTTACAGAAAGTAGCAATTCCCGTACTGTCTTACCTTCAAATAACATAACAGACATTTTCATATTGCTCTATTCATATAAAAAAGTCATTGTACACCAAGTATCAAATTTTACTACTGAAATTTAGATATTCCTCTGCATCGTAAAATGGATTATCCCAAGAGTAACCTCCCTTTACAGGTTTTCCCAATCAAATTTTGTAAATTATCTTTTTATTGCAAAAGGAATCTAGGGGATATTATAGACTGATGTAAACATATAAATATTCTAATACCTATTTACTCGATGTACAAATTTTAAAGGATAAAATAAGTATTTTATCTTTATCTCGGGGCTGTAATTGTTGTTGTTGTTGTGACGTCAGCGAATGGCTTCGGCGACAGCTGAAAATCTCAGAAAACCTCAGAAAATATCTGATTACTCTTGTGAAGTGTATCAGATTTGAATGCTGTCGAGTGTGGTAGGTGTATTTTAGTGTTAATTCTTAACTACACTCGCTAAATTGCGATCACCCTGTGTTCCGTGCGTATTTTCAGTGGACCCTGGGTTTTTGACGTTTCATTCCTGGTGTTTATTTTATATATACAGGGGGTATTTTTTGTAAAGATAGACTTCTATGGTCTTATTGATAGAATTTCAGACTCCTGTGGTTTAACCCAGTTTCTGCAGCAGTTGTCAGAAATTTGTGTAAATTTCAGTAAGGTTATTTTCGTCACAGAAAGTGTCAGTGATATGTTTCTAAGTTCGGAGTAAAATGATTCAAATAACGTGGAATTAAGGAAATTATTCAAGGTAAGATAATTTTTTGAAAAGTCAAAGGAGAATGTACAAGTTAATGTAATATAGAGCGCTCTAAATCCCTACTGTTTAGTTGATCAAATTTAAGGTGTCAGCGACCATTATAATTGCTTTCAAACTTCTCTGTATCAGAAGACAGAGGCGAAATTATGCCATGTGTATTCGAGTAAAGTGTCAACATGCTGTACCACAATAGGCTGTTAGTGGATGAATAACAAAAATTCGGCGACTTGAATTTCACTCATGTCGACCTCTAGCTAAAGCCCTGCTTTGAAAAATAAAACCAGTGTTCGCGTTTGCCGGAGACTCCATCTTACTTTCGGTTTGCAATGCAAGAAGTACCTGGACTGTTTCCATATAATTTACATTGATAAGTAGAGATTTTGATCAGTACGCTAAACCAGTCTGAATATGTCACTGAATGACTACAGGCTACGTCACTCTGTGTTATTTTTAGAAAATAATGCTGCTGAAAATGAAATTGGGATTCCGACATCGTGATTAGTATTTGTTGTCTTTAAGGGGGAATGGTACTTTGTCAAAATTTAAGATTTGCTGATTGTCTTATATACCAAAATAAACTTGAAGATATTTCCAATTGATATCATCATCTTTTAGAGCAATAAACATTCGTATGACGTTACCATGACATCGCAAACATGACCCGTTTTCGCGCTTTTTACGTCCGTTAATGGTAGCACTAAAATAGTATAAAACTCGATACTACAAGCGTATTGTTGGCGTCAATGCATTAGATATATATCAAACGACAGAATAAAGCAATTTCTTAGTGATTATTAACATGAACAGGTATTTTCTATCTGAATTTTCGAAGGAGGTTCGAAAACAGACATTTGGTTGTTTAAGAAAATTCAGGAAGAAAATCGATTCTGATCCATTTTGCAAAAAATTGGCCCGTGGAATTTTTGCCAAATTTTTGTATGTGAAAATTCATTATGTTGTTAATATCTATGCCAAAAATAGAAAAAGTTCACCGAAGCGTTTTTGTAGTAAAAACCGTTTGAACTTGACTACTGCAGCGTCGTTTAAAAGACATGTAATCGTTATGTAACGTTACATGTGTTTATTTTAAATGGCTTGTCATAATTCTACCTGGAAACCTATAAACAAGCAGTTATGAGACATGAATTAAATATTTCAATCTAATCGTAAAAATATTACACATTTCATAACATGCAGTATTCCAAAATATTTTCATTGAAAAGTGCGTATCTTTTAAATTACTAGAAGTTCTTGATGTTCATTTCAATAGCCACTTCATGCACCTTTTTCAAACTCAGCTGCTCTCTAAAATAAGTCGCGATAAATACGGACAGTTCAGAAGGCTAGAAAAGTTAAGTTTTTGAAGAAAGGGAGTGTCGGGAGTGATAATAAAACGGAGAAAAGCAAAATAGAAGAATCGTCGATTATGCATATTTTGGTAATGTATTTGACAATGGTTGCAAAATATGCGGAAAAAGACTTTACTGAAGCCCGCCCGCTTAGCTCAATAGGTAAGAACGTTGGTCTACGGATCTCGGGGTCGCTAGTTCGATCCTCGGACGGGGCGTATGTTCTCCGTGACTATTTGATGAACGACACTGTGTCTGATATCATTAGTCCTCCACTCTCGATTCATGTGGGGAAGTTGGCAGTTACTTGCGGAGAACAGGTTTGTACTGGTACAGAATCCAGGAAAACTGGTTAGGTTAACAGCCCGCCGTTATATGACTGAAAAACTGTTGAAAAAATGGTGTTAAACTCAAAACAAAGACTTTACTGGAAAAAACCTATTTTCCGAAACTAAGTATGGTCTATATAGTGTACTACATTTTAAAATGTAAAATCTAAAATGCTACGGCATTTTACGGAACCCCTATTTAATAAACGTTGCAGCTGCATTAGGTAAGCATGGGATAATTAAAATACAGATTCAGATTCAGATTTATTGGCATATCGGCATATACAATATACCTTTGGCCATTTACAGAAATAAAAAGGATGGCCAAGATATCACAAAATATACAGTAAAAAAACAACTATAGGTTCTAAATATATATATTAATCATTAAGAAGCAGCAATATCTGTAAGTTTTTCCTTTCTTAATTGCATAGCATAATATACATATTTGGCTGTATTTCTTATATTTTTATTATTACTTGAAGATAATGTCCTTGCAAATTTATTTATACATGGAAATGACTGAACAATACCATACTTTTGACGAAGATTTCTATAAATTGGACAGCATACCAGAAAATGATATTCAGATTCTACATTTTGTGTACAAAGTTTACAAACACGTAAGTTTCTTTCAACTCCAGAAAATCTTCCACTTTCAATTTCAAGATTATGAGAACAAAGCCTAAAACGAGACATTTCTTTTCTATGTAAATCGTTACCTACTACATCTAAATATTTTTCAAATTTGTACACCTTTTTAAACTTTCTATAATAAAACAATTTGGACTGGTTACTTATCACATCATTCCAGTCTTGTACATACTGGTCACGTAATCTTTGTTTTAACATTGGCATATAATTAATATCATAGTTCTGATTATTCCACAAATAACTATATCCTAAGATATCCAGTTGTCTTTTAAACAGCTGAAGCCCAGTAGATTCAATATTGTTATTTAACAAATCACACTGTTCTATAAAAATTTTGTGTACAAGTGACTGGGGAGTTTTCATTATATTTAACCAATACTTTAGAGATCGCTCTTTACATATAACAGAAAGAGGGAAAGACCAAGCTCACCAAGAACAGCAGCATTGGAAGTCTGAGGACGAACTCCTAGAATGATTTTACAGAACCTTTTCCGCACAGTTCTATCCGGATGTGAATTTCGTTTAAATTGTATTAATGATACAATTAAAGGCAGATTTATAGAAACGGTAATAAGACTGTTAAAAAAGTTGATTAATTTTCTGAATCAAGTTTTTACGCTCGTTTCAACAGTATGGCGGGTAGTTTCCTTAAACATTGTTCCTGGGAACGACCAGTACTAAACCCCTAACTTCCGACACAAACTACCAAGTGTTCTCACATAAAGAGCCATGTTCGGTAGCGGGGCTCGAACTTACAGTCCTCCATCAGTGAGATATCTCAGTGAATCAGACCACGTAGGCAGTCCTAAAAGTTGACATTTTATATATATACGTTATTTTTCTTTTGCAAGCAGTACAACGGAATTTTAAAATTCGAATGTTACGTATGAATTTTAAGATTCCGCCGTGTACTGTTTGCAAAGATTACACGTCAAAACATTTACATAAATGGATACCGTTCTACCTGTTTTAACATATGTTATTTGAGCCGCGCCATGAAAAACCAACAAAGTGGCTTTGCGACTAGCTTTGATCCACACCAGCTTGTGCAGTCTTGTCAGGATCTATGTTGTTCGCTTTTAAAGCCTATTGCAATTTAGGAAACCGTTAGCGAACAGCATGGATCCTGACCAGACTGCAAAGCCACCGTATGTTGGTTTTCACAAGGCGCGGCTCATTTCATTTAAATATTTCTGTTATTAGTTATTTGTTGCACAGGACGGGGAAAAAAGCCTGAATAGAAACGACTAAATTATGAATTTTAAACATGCCATCACGGACATGCCCCTTCCGTTTACATGACGACATAACGATATAGAATGATGAATGTTCGTCCATATGCCGTCGCGGCTTGTTTCACAATATTGTCTTTCCTAAAATTCAATAAAAAATATATTAAAGTTTGCAATGTTGATCCAAATAGAAACTAGCAGTATACACTAGAGAACGATCACTCAAAAAGATGCTAAATCCGTTCCCGATCCTGGATTATGTACTGAGCTTTTATTTTACACGTATTTTAGAAAGAATAAGTTTGAATAGAATGGCTGTATAATAGGTCTTAATAAATTAAGAATGCTTATATTTTTAATAAAAAACAGCCAATGAGCGGCAGTAAGCTTGTCTACCTGCCTGACATAACTGAAATACTGAAAGGGCCGTTAAAACAGGATTCTATCAATCAAAACAAACAATAATATGAATTCATTTGGAATTTCCATATAAGCCGACAATCTCGCATGTTATGCGCCCTTTTCCGAGGTCACCGTACCGCGCTACTGATAATTTCCTGACAAGTCAACACGATGCTGGTACAAATCTATAATTTAGGTTGTGTTTCTGTAATAAGAATGTATATAACAGCCGTACTTAATCAGTATCTGTTTGTCTCCCTTGGCTATATTTTTGCATGAAAACAAAAATGGGATAATCTCGTAAATATCAGCACTAAAGAAATATTATCAATAAATCTATCTATAAATATAAATTTGCCATCAAAATATTGTTTGTTTCAAAGCAACTTATTACATAAATATAAATACACATAAAAAATAATATATATGTAAATTTAACACACCCGTGTGAGTGATAATTATCTATGACTGCTATATAAGTTTAATAATTTTCTAAAAGTTAGAGTGAAAAAGAGCAATATTTTTATTGAGTTTTTTGTCAATTATTTATGTTAATTTCGTTTTGAAAATTATATTATTATTGACCCTTGAGCCATTGGATATGCTATGGTATTCACTGGAAGAGGTCAATATTGTCCTCCTCCGTTGAATATCACATCATATCCGATGGCTTAACAGTCAATAACTGTTTTATTATATGGGTTCAAGTTTATAAATAAGTAACAAATATTGTTGCAACATATGTAATGTTTGAAAGTAACAATAACTGTGTGAAAACTTATCAAAGTTTACACGAAAACAATTAAATATGGTCAACTTCACAGATGCCAAAAAAAATGGAGCAATTCTGTAAAAGCTATGGAGCCCGATATTCGTGCTCAGTTGCATAAAGAGGCAAGCAATTCTGGACTGATGTACAAACATATTTTTACTCTACATTTTAATTGTCCTGAATATTTTTTTTTAAAAGAACAATTAACAATAGAAAATAATTTCCATTGCAAGCTTGTTTTCCAGTGCTAAGTGAGTTTCAATAAATCTTGAAGAAAAAGGAGAAGCTGAATTAATACAGGCGCTAGAAAACATAGTTCCACATATGTATGGAGAGCACCATCTTTGCAACCACTGGTGTAAAAATAAGGCTAATAATGTAAATATTCACGTGCTTTCGTCATGTCTTAAGCGACGTTGTTTACTGCGTCACAATGCTCTAATTCAAACGGTTGTACTAGAAAAACGCTTCGGTGAACTTTTTTCTATTTTGGCACAGCCATTAACAACATAATGAATTTTTACATACAAAAAATTGGCAAAAATTCCACGGGCCATTTTTTTGCAAAATGGATCAGAAGCGATTTTTTCCCTGAATTTTCTTAAACAACCAAATGTCTGTTTTCGAACCTCCTTCGAAAATTCGGATAGAAAATACCTTTTCATGTTAATGATCACTAAGAAATTGCTTTATTCTGTCGTTTGATATATAATCTAATGCATTGACGCCAACAATACGTTTGTAGTATCGAGTTTTATACCATTTTAGTGCTACCATTAACGGACGTAAAAAGCGCGAAAACGGGTCATGTTTGCGACGTCATGGTAACGTCATACGCATGTTTATCGCTCTAAAAGATGATGATACAAATTTGAAATATCTTCAAGTTTATTTTGGTATATACGACTATTAGCAAATCTTAAATTTTGACAAAGTACCATTCCCCCTTAAATTAAAACATTCAGTTCCGTTTTTACTTTGCGTCCCATGTACGCAATGGCCTTGAAAAATTTGCGTACCAACCAAATTTGTTGCGTATTTAGATACTTTTACGCCGTAAACGCGAACACTGCCTAGGTTGCCTAAAGCCATTCTGTTTATTTTCCCTATATGGCTGTATTGTAAATTGCAAAAACCTTCTTCTTCAAAACAACTGGGCAGATTTACACTAAACTTCACAGAAATGATCCTTGTGCCACCCTATGAAAATTGCCCAAAGAATTGAAATCCATGCAGAACACTGGTTGTCATGGCAACTGAAAGGAAAAACTTTAAAAATCTTCTTGTCCAAAACCACAGTAGCTAAGGTTTTGATATTTGGTATGTGGCATCATCTAATGGTCCTCTACCAAGTTAGTTCAAATTATCCCCCAGGGTTAACTATGGCCTGCCCCGGGAGTCACATAGTTGATGCAGATTTATATAGGGAAAAGCTTTGAAAATCTTCTTGTCCAAAACCACAGTAGTTAGGGCTTTGATATTTGGTATGTGGCATCATCTAATGGTCCTCTATCAAGTTAGGTCAAATTATCCCCCTAGGGTCATATGGTTTACATAGACTTAATAGGAAAAACTTTGAAAATCTTCTTGTCCACAACCACAGGGCCTAGGGCTTTTATATTTGGTATGTAGCATCATCTACTGGTCCTTTACAAAGTTTGTTCAATTTATCCCCATAGGGTCAAATATTGCCTCGCCCAGGCCCGCGACACATGGTTTAAATAGACTTGTATAGGATAAAAACTTTGAAAATCTTCTTGTCTGAAACCACAAGACCTAGGCATTTGATGTTTTGTATGTAGCATTACCTTATGGTCCTCTACTAAGATTGTTCAGATTATTGCCCTGTGGGGAAAAGAGGACTTTCCCTTGTGGTTCATAGTTTTACATATACATATATATAGGAAAAACTTTAAATATCTTCTTGTCTGAAACTGGAAGGCCTCAGCCTTTGATATATGGTATGTTGCATTGCCTAGTGGTCCTCTATACCAGGATTATTCAAATTATGCCCCTCAGTTGTAAAAAAGGCCCCACCCAGGGTGTCCCAAGTTTTACATAGACATGTAGGAAAGAAAAATCTTCTTGTCCGAAAGTTCAAGGCCCGGCCTTTGATATTTGCTATGTATCATTGCATAGTTGATTTCTAACAAGATTGTTTGAATTATGCCCCTTGGGTGAAAAGAGGCCCCACCACGACCTACTTTATTGTTTTTTAAGATACAGCCTTGAAATTTTGGTGACATATACAGTTTGCACACTGATCTTAAAACTGGCTTTCAGTGACCATGAATGTGACCTACTGACCTAATTTCTTAATATTTTTGCATCAGTTTGACATTTGATACCTGTAGCTCATATTACTCAGGTGAGCGATCCAGGGTCATTATGACCCTCTTGTAGACATTGTATCATGTATTGTCTGTAATAGACACACCCTCATCTCAATTATGTACCTGATTATTTCTGTCTTCCTTTGCTTACGTAAGTCAGAATATACATTTACAGAGTTTTTTCTTGAGGTTTTGGAACATAGTCCTTATTCTAAATATTTGGAATTTTGACGCGTAAATGTTCCAAATAGGGAAATATTTAGCCATATAGAATATTGACAGTGTCGATTGAAAGTCCCAAATAAAGCAAATGCCTACTTTTTTCTTTGCCAAATAATATTCAGCATTTTTCTGCGCACATTCTCTCCAAATCTGGGGTCAATGGGAAAGGGGTGAAACATGAAGAAATAAAATTATGTGTAACATTGATTGGACAGTTGCTCGAGATGTTTTTAACATAAAATGAAAAGCTTATGGAATTTAAAGCTGATTTGAAGAAATAGGAGTAATGCAATTGTGTTTTGATTTGAATAACTCACTGTTATGTTATTTTTTTTAGGGAGTGAGAATAATTCCTTATACATTTACTACAAAGGATTGTCAAAACAGCTGCTCACTTACAAATTTGACACAGTGAGAAGTGTTCTGGTAAGTGGTATTTTACTGTAATCAGAATTACAGAAAAATGGTAAAATTGCAGTTAGTATAGAAAGTCTTTCGCAACAAGAAAAACAGCTGTCTCTGCAAGTTTTCATTTTTATACGCCCGTTTGAAAAACGGGACGTATTATGGGAACGCCCCTGGCGGGCGGGCGGGCGGGCGGCGTCCACAGACCTTGTCCAGAGCATATCTTCTACATGCATGAAGGGATTTTGATGAAACTTGGCACAGTTGTTCACCATCATGAGACGGAGTGTCATGCACAAGAACCAGGTCCCTAGGTCTAAGGTCAAGGTCACACTTAGAGGTCAAAGGTCAAATTCAAGAATGACTTTGTCCGGACCATATCTTCTTCATGCATAGAGGGATTTTGATGAAAGTTGGCACAATTGTTCATCATCATGAGAAGGAGTGTCATGCGCAAGAACCAGATCCCTAGGTCTAAGGTCAAGGTCACACTTAGAGGTCAAAGGATACAAGAATGAAAACTTTGTCTGGAGCATTTCTTCTTCATGCATAGAGGGATTTTGATATAACTTGGCACAAATGTTCACCACCATGAGGCGGAGTGTCATGTGCAAGAACCAGGTCTCTAGGTCTAAGGTCAAGGTCACACTTAGAGGTCAAAGGATACAAGAATGAAAACCTTGTCCGGAGCATTTCTTCTTCATGCATAGAGGGATTTTGATATAACTTGGCACAAATGTTCACCACCACGAGACGTAGTGTCATGCGCAAGAACCAGGTCCCTAGGTCTAAGGTCAAGGTCACACTTAGAGGCCAAAGGTCAGATACAAGAATGACTTTGTCCGAAGCATTTCTTCTTCATGCATGGAGGGATTTTGATGTAACTTGACACAATTATACACCATCATGAGACGAAGTGTCATGCGCAGTTCCCTTCTTTCGAATTACTTCCCTTTGTTGTTACTATAAATAGCTTATATTGTAACTTTTTCATTACTAGTCGTAGGGAAAAATCGAGACCACTTTTCTGTAGTACAACATGCATGCTACATCCAATTTTGAGGTGTATTTTGACCAGTCTCTACCTGGTAAAGATTTTTGTGAGGACTAACAATTTTTTTTTTTTTAACTTCCCTTAGTTGTTACTATAAATAACTTATATTGTAACTTTTTTATAATTGACCGTAGGGAAAAACCAAGACCACTTTTCTGTGGTACAACATAGATGTTACTTTCCAATTTTAGGTGTATTTTAAGGTATCTCTACCTGGTAAGGAGTTTTTTTGTGGACTTAGAAAAACAAAACACTTAGTTATTACTAAACAACCACAAAATTAAAATTCCATTTGCAAATACAGGTGCTAGAGTAAAGAAATTTGCTGTGACGGGCGTATATTGTGACATTCTTGCACTCTTGTTAATTAATATTTAAATTAACCTTTAAGACACCCTCTCAAAGACTTCTATATTGAATGTTACAATTCTTGATTATGTCTCTGAGACATATTGATTTACTCCTGTCTGTGTGTCTGTCTTTCTGTCACAAATCTTGTCTGCATATTTCTCATCCGATCTCCACCTAACTTGAACAAAATGTGTTCAGCATTTTGGCCCTTGAAACTCATTTTTGATAATCAAAGCACTGAAAGTCTGTAGCTGGTTCTCTGATTTCGTATTTCAGGAGAAAGAAAAGAAGGAAGATGATGCAAATGAGTTTGTTAGTGCTGTTGCCTGGCGACCAGTAAGTTTTTTTAAAATTTAAATTTCATTTGGTAACCAGTCTTAGACAGCTTTCAGTCTATAAGTTAGGGGATTTTAATTTTTTCGGGACCAAAAGACTTTTTTGGGAAATGGTACGGGACCTTGCTTGGCAGTGAAAAGTGACTATCAGGGAGTTTTATGCTTCAGTTAAAAATGTTTCCCCCTTTAAAGAACATGTAAGTTATCCCGTACAAACACTAATGCCCCCTACTGTTGAAAACCTTTCGGGACTATAGAAGCCTTTTCCGTCATTCCGCCGCTGTCCGCCGTCCGTCCTCCCCGCCCGAAATTTCGGCCCGGCCCAAAACCTTCATCCATAAAGGGGATTTTAATATTACTGGCACAAATGTTCCCCATATGGACGACGTTCTTGCGAAAAACCACCCCTACCAAGGTAAGGTCACATTGGGGTCAAGGTAAACAGGGCTTTTTCCTCTCCGGCCCTTTAAACCCTCCATCCATAAGTTTTTTAATATTACTTGGAAAAAAATTTTTCCCCATGATAGATGATGTTCGTGCCAAAACCTGGCCCCCTGATTAAAGGGTCAAGGTCACAATTGAGTCAAAGGCAACAAGGTTTTTCTTCCCCTCCTAACTCCCCATCTATAAAGGGGTTTTTAATATTACTTGTCAAAAATGTACCTCATAAAAACATGTGTCATGCACACTTTCAACCCCTGTTTAAAAGGGTCAAGGTCACACTTACAGTAAAATTTTAACATAGCTAAAGGGGTCGTTTCGTGCCTCCAAAAACTCTGACATTCAAAGGGATTTTAATATCATTAGCACAGTGTTCCCCATGATGAGACGACGTGTCCATGGCAAACCCGACCCCAGCTCAGAGGGCAAGGTCACAATTGGGGGGCAAAGGGAAAGAGTTTTTTTCCTGTCCCGTCCATAACCTGCCCTCCTGAAAGATTTTAATATTTTTGGGCCCAAAAGTTTCCCCTGATAGACCACGCCTGCCAAAACCCCGACCTTAGCTAAAGGTCAAGGGCACAAATTGAGGTCAAAGGGCAATAAGGGGTTTTTTCCCCGTCCGATCCAGAATCTGTCTCCATCAAAAGGGGTTAAAAATATTTTCTTGGCATAAATGTTTCCCTGGGGGAACGACTGTCATGGCAAAACCCAGTACCCTAGCTTAAAGGCAAGGGCACACTTTGAGATCAAAGTCAAGAGGATTTTTTTTCCCTTTTTCCGGTTAACTTTGTCATCAAAGCAGGATTAGATACATTGGCAAAATATTCCCCGATGAACAACATGTCTTCCAAGAACTAGGGCTAAAGGCAAGGTCTATTTTGGGTCAAGGTCAAATTCAAAAAAACTTTTTAGGAAAATTTTTTCTTCGCATGGGGGTTTTGATGTAACTTGGACCAAATGTTCACCCCCCATACACCCTTTTTTTAGAATTTCTCCCCTTTTTTTTTACTAAATAATTTTATTTTAACTTTTTTTTTTGGGGGTAGAAAAATTTAACCACATTTTTTGTGGGGACCCGCATGCATGTTTCCCTCCAAATTTTTTGGGTATTTTGACCTAAACTCTCCTGGAAAAGGGCTTGTGGACTTCATTAATAGTTTTTTTTTTTTTTTTTTTTAAGATTAATTTCCCTTTTTTGTTACTATAAATAACTTACATGATAACATTTTTATAATCAGCCAAAAAAATTCAATATGAAAACAGCTGTGGGTTTTTATATATGCACATTTTTAGCCCACCATCTGATGATGGTGGGCTATTAAAATCACTCTGCGTCCGTGGTCCGTCCGTCCGTCATTCCGTCCGTCCGTCCGTCCGTTAACAATTTCTCGTTATCGCATCTCCTCAAAAACTACTGGGGGGATTTTGGCCAAACTTTGTCAGAATGATGTATTGGTACCCTAGTTGTGTCCCCCTGAAAATCAGACTGGTTCAACAATTTATGAGTGAGTTATGGCCCTTTGTTTATTTCTATAATTTACATAGATTTATATAGGGAAAAACTTTGAAAACCTTCTTCTCCAAACCACAGAGCCTAGGGCTTTGATATTTGGTATGAGCATTATCTAGTGGTCCTCTAGCTAAGATGATCAATTATTCTCTGGGGTCAAATATGGCCCCGCCCTGGGGGTCACATGGTTTATATAGACTTGTATAGGGAAAAACTTTGAAAAACCTCTTGTCCAAAACTACAGGGCCAGGGCTTTGATATTTTGTATGTGACATCATCTAGTGGTCTTCAACTAAGATTATTCAAATTATACCCTAGGGTCAAATATGGCCCCACCCTGGGGTCATATGGTTTACATAGACTTATATAGGGAAAAACTTTGAAAATCTTCTTGTCCAAACCACAAAGCCTAGGGCTTTGATACTTGTAATGTAGCATCATCTAGTGATTCTCTACCAAGTTTGTTCGAATTATCCCCCTAGGGTCAAATATGGACCCGCCCCGGGGGTCACATGGTTCATATAGACTTATATAGGAAAAAAGCTTTTAAAATCTTCTTGTCAGTAACTACAACATTCAAATTTGGACTTATATTTTTGAGTGGCAAGATGACCTTGACATGAGTTGACCTTGATTTTGACCTAGTGACCTACTTCCACATTTCTGTAGCTACAGCCTTCAAATTTGGACCACATGCATAGTTTGTGCACTTGAAAAAACTTTGACCTTGATTTTGACCTAGTGACCTACTTTCACATTTTTGAAGGTACAGGTATCAAATTTGGACCATATCATAGTTCCGTGTTTCAAAATGAAATTTGACATTGATTTTGACCTAGTGACCTACTTTCACATTTTTGAAGTACAGTCCTTCAAATTTGAACCACATGGATAGTTTTGTGTTCCGAAATGAAATTTGACCTTGATTTTGACCCATGACCTACTTTATCATTTCTCAAGCTACAGCCTTCAAATTTGGACCACATACATGGTTTTATGTACCGAAACAAACTTTGACCTTTACATTGACCTAGTGACCTACTTACACATTTTTGAAGGTACAAGCTTCAAATTTGGATCACATGCATAGTTCTGTATTCTGAAATAAAATTTGACCTTGATTTTGACCTAGTGACCTACTTTCACATTTCTCAAGCTACAGCCTTCAAATTCGGACCACATGCATAGTTTTGTGTACTGAAATGAACTTTGACCTTAAGATTGACCTAGTGACCTACTTTCACATTTCTGTAGCTACAGGCTTCAAATTTAGACCACATGCATAGGATTGTGTACCGAAACAAACTTTGACCTTGACATTGACCTGGTGACCTACTTTCACATTTTTGAAGGTACAGGCTTCAGATTTGGACCACATGCATAGATTTGTGTTCTGAAGTGAAATTTGACCCTTGATTTTGACCTAGTGACCTACTTACACATTTCTCAAGCTAAGCCTTCAAATTTGGACCACTTGCATAGTTTGTTTACCAAATTAAACTTTGACCTTAAGATTGATCTAGTGACCTACTTTCACATTTCTCAAGCTACAGCTTTCGAATTTGGACCACATGCACAGTGTTGTGTACGGAAATGAAATTTGACCTTGAGCTAGTCAGTAAGTCTTGAAATTTGGAACACTCGAAAATGGCACATTGGTGGGCGCCAAGATCACTCTGTGATCTCTTGTAATCCAAGTGTGTTGTTATAACATATTGTATATGTAGTACAATATTGTTTATACATCATTGACAGATATCAGTTCATTATGTTATACTGCAGTAGAGAAAATTAGGTGCCTTCCAGTAGGGGACTTTGTATTGCATGGCAATACTTCATTCACTTGTTTCTTTTAATCTGATAGTCGGTCTTTAAAGGCATTCGTTCTTCACATGTATACAGTCAGTCTTAGAAGTAATTAAAACTTCAGATGTATACAGTTTATCTTTATAATTGTTGAAACTATAACATGTAAACATAAAATTTGTCTTCTTCAGGGATCAAATGTGGTAGTTGCAGCAAATAGTCAAGGAACAGTGAAGGTATAGAATGTTGTTAAAGTTTTTACTTTTCCTTTAATGTGTAGTTGTTAATATTGGTGAAGGAATAATTTTCATGGATTTTATGGTAACCTAAATCCACCAAATTAAATCCCAACAAATGGGTAAAATTTCAATTTATTTTATCCGTATAAACGGACTTGAATTATTATATACCTACAAATTATCTGTTCAGATTAAACCATGAAATTTTATGCGCACGAAATTAAATGATTTCAAAGTATCTAAAATTATTGGTTACTTTTTGATTAGACTGCCTGGTTAGCTGTGAAGATAGAGCAATAGCTAAGGGGCGGACAAAATGTTTTTGCCAAGGTGCACCGGTGTGTTCTCTGTGATAATTCGCTTACAATCTGTTAAAGATTTTTTTCTGTTCCACCACCGAACAGATTTAAATCTGCAAGTTGTCAGTTACTTACTGTGTACATTAGGAATCCTGGAATACAGTTTAGGTTAATGGTGGATACTTTTTAATGGAAATACACTTGGAAAGGGTGTGAACAGATTTAGGATAAAGATAAATTTAAATTGGCACATCATGAGACATACATTGTCCTTTAAAGTACTGAAATACAGCTATGTCAGAAGAGATTAATTGGAACTCTGGAATGGGGTTTTATGTCAGAATCAGGGCTTTTTCCCCCATATAAAGCTGCATCTAGTCAAAGATGGCAGTCCCAAAGCAAAAAAGTTTGCGTATCAAAATTAGCAAATGGTTTTTAACTCCTTTTGTGGTACAATAGTTTTGCTACTTTTATTGTGTAAAAATTATTAAAATGCTATCCCATATTGGCATATGTTACACACACGAAATATGTTCATAAGAATTATGGTAACTTGCAGTTTTTCCCAATCTAGACAGTCTCAAAGAACATTTTCTCAATTGTATTGGTGTTGATGGCATTCCAAGGTGATGAAAAAGCACTGAGAATGATACTTAACATGAAAAGTTATTAAAAATATCATTTCTGTTTGAATTTCAGAAATTTTTCTGTGTCATGGTTAAAAATGTGTAGCTAACATTTTGCACAAGGAAACCCTTTTAAGATCGCTTCACTTCAAAATGCAATTCAGTGATGACTTTTACACTTGTACAAATTTACTGCCATATTTCATACTTACTGATCTTGAGAGTAAATTCAAATATATTTATTTTAGGTATTGGAGCTTGTGTGAGTTGCAGTGATAAATCAATGACCTCAACACTACCTCTTGACCTTGTTACCAGGGATACCAGCTATTTATAGACCAGGGATACCAACTATTTATAGAACATGCAATACTGGGATATCCCGAACAAATAAGCTATAATATATAGCTCCAGGACTTTTTCCCCTGTTTTCACGCAGAGGAATAAACTTAACATCAACAGTAGATGACCTTCAATGCTGGGAGGGAATCCACTGATCTATTTATAGTGACCTTAATCTGAGGTTGTCATTGGAAGCCAGCTATATTTAGAAATTTTGTATTCATGTTGGCTATATGTTCATTAGAAACAGTAAATCAGCAAATGGCATTCACCTTGAACTGCTCAAAACCAGATATTTTTAGACATTTTGAAGATCTATTTATAGAAGACATGGACCAGGCTGCTACTTTTATGAATTTGAGGAATAAACAATGAAATATGATATCTTGAGAGACTGAGAGGAAAAAAATACTTCAGACGTCTCTGGAATGTCACTGAAAATTTGCTCTTTATAGACAGACTTGGATTTCTCTGAAAATTCATACTATACATAAATTGTAATGAATTTTTTTCTGGTATAGGTAAGGCATCCATTTAGAAATATAGACTGAAAAATACAACATGTACCACTGAAAAAACTTTTGCATTAGAAATTCACGTCTAAAACAGTCGTTAAACATGTCTTATTGCACTGAAAATCTAAGACAGTCATTGAAGTGCTATGTATAAAATATATACTATAGAATCAATGCAAGAATCTTTCACTGATTGTTCATGCAGAGTGCAGATAGGACTGTCCAGCTCCAGAGTAACTTTTTAATCAGTAAGGAGGCTCTACCTAACTGTCTTAACACAAGCCTTAAAAGCAAGTAGGGGGCCTCCGTGGCCGAGTGGTTAAGGTCGCTGACTTCAAATCACTTGCCCCTCATCGATGTGGGTTCGAGCCTCACTCGGGGCGTTGAATTCTTCATGTGAGGAAGCCATCCAGCTGGCTTACGGAAGGTCGGTGGTTCTACCCAGGTGCCCGCTCGTGATGAAATAATGCACGGAGGGGCACCTGGGGTCTTCCTCCACCATTAAAGCTGGAAGTCGCCATATGACCAATCATGTGTCGGTGCGACGTTAAATCAAACAAAATAAAATAAAAAATAAAAGCAATTATTCTTATAATG
Organism: Mercenaria mercenaria; assembly: GCF_021730395.1. Lineage (NCBI taxonomy): Eukaryota > Metazoa > Mollusca > Bivalvia > Venerida > Veneridae > Mercenaria > Mercenaria mercenaria. The sequence goes on from NC_069375.1 coordinate 68,781,719, forward strand.
ATGACATTTATACCAAAGGGAAAAAGTCTCGACTGTTCCTTGAAATACTGCCAAACTAATTTATAGAAAAAATTCATGGAATGGTAGATTTAAAGGAACGTATGTGTGGCAGCTGTTGATGAACCAAACTCTTAATGCAATGTTGGTTGTTATATCTCTTGATAAGACATGGATATGGTGTTGCTGTACATATCTCTGTTGCACATGAAACAGTTTGTCATAGAGGGCAACAGGTAAAACTGTTACATCATCAGGCAGGGTTGATAAAATTAAGCAAGAGACGGTCTGTAATTGTTCAAAATGATACATTATAATTTATATAGAGCATCAGGTATTTTAATTAATCATATGTTTTTATTAGCTCGACTATTCATAGAATAGTAGAGCTATTGGACTCGCCCATGCGTCGGCGTCCGCGTCCGCGTCCGCGTCCCGATTTGGTTAAGTTTTTGTATGTAAGCTGGTATCTCAGCAACCACTTGTGGGAATGGATTGAAACTTCACACACTTATTCACTGTGATAAACTGACTTACATTGCACAGGTTCCATAACTCTGTTTTGCTTTTTTACAAAATTATGCCCCTTTTTTGACTTAGAAATTTTTGGTTAAGGTTTTGTATGTAAACTTGTATCTCAGTAACCACTTGTGGGAATGGATTGAAACTTCACACACTTATTTACTGTGATAAACTGACTTACATTGCACAGGTTTCATAACTCTATTTTGCTTTTTTACAAAATTATGCCCCTTTTTCGACTTAGAATTTTTTGGTTAAGGTTTTGTATGTAAGCTGGTATCTCAGTACTCACTAATGGGAATGGATTGAAACTTCACACACTTGTTCACTGTCATGATCTGACATGCACAAAGCAGGTCCCATAACTTTATTTTGATTTTTTACAAAATTATGCCCCTTTTTCAACATAGAAATTTTTGGTTAAGTTTTTGTATGTAAGCTGGTATCTCAGTATCCACTAATGGGAAAGGATTGAAACTTCACACACTAGTTCACTTTCATGATATGACGTGCAGTGCAAAGGGTCAATAACTCAACTTTGCATTTTACAAAATTATGCCCCTTTTTCAACTTAGGAGTTTTTGGGTTAAATTCTTATATGTAAGCTGGTATCTCAGTACCCACTAATGGGAATGGATTGAAACTTCATACACTTGTCCACTGTCATGAGCTGATAAGCACTATGCAGGTTCCATAACCCTATTTTACTTTTTTACTAAATTATGCCCCTTTTTCGACTTTCTTATTCATTCAAGCGACAAGGCTGTTAAATAGTCGAGCGTTGCTGTCCTCCGACAGCTCTTGTCTAGATAAATTTTCAGTGAAACCATACATATACTGTGATACTTCCCAGTGTTCTAGCTAGGACATTTTTGCTGTTCTTAGAAAGGCATAAACATTGTTCAAATCATACTATAGTAATGTATGTTTTCAGTACTTTCAGTTGTAAAATTTGCATGGAAATTTCACAGTTTTGCCCTTCATCAAAATCTAGTTTCTATAAATGCTGTTATTTAATCTCAGTAAAGTAATATAAATTTCTGATTGTGATCAAACCATAAAGTTTCAGTTTTGGCCTCTGCTACCTGGTCATTGTCAGCAAACTATGAATGTTGGCACTGTTGAAACTGTTTGAAACTGAATGAAGTACCAGTATATTTAATACACACGACATTTACACCAAGTTACAGGATGTAGTAATCTTTTATTAAAATGTCTATTTAAACAATGACCTGGCAGAAAATATTGTTTGTTAAAATAATATTTTGTTACGTATATTGGCACAAAAAATGTACAGAAAAATAGTGATGTTACCTTTTTATACGCCCATCTCTGAAAGAGTGGGGCGTATTATGTGAACACCTGTGGTGGGCAGGCGGGCGGTCAGCGTCCAAAAGCATATCTGCTCTCTAAGTCAAACAGTTTTCATCTGATCTTCACCAAAGTTGGTGACAGTGTTTATGGGCATAATATCTCGGTCAAGTTCAATAACAAGCAAAATCGCTCCAGGCACATACATGTCAAGTTTCCCGGATAATCCGGGAGTTTCCCGGATTCAGACCCAATTTCCCGGACATACGGAAAACTTAAATATCTCCCTCAAAATCATTTCTCCATAATAAACATACCTTTAGTGTAATTTTGGACAGATGCCAGCCTTAGCCAGACAGTTTTTACATTCCAGTGGCCAAAATTCCAAGCATCAAATATTAAATCACTAATTACACACTGTGGCTGATGTAATTTATCACTCTATCAATAAAAGTTTAACAAGGTCAGGCTCTGATGACATCAGTAGACAGGTGTATGTATGGGCTATTTTTAGATTGTGTTAATTGGCGAGTTTACATAATGTCATGATATGGAAATTTTAGATGGGAAAAGATTTGAATACGTTTGAAATCGAGTAGATAAATTGGAGTGATGTGAATCATTACCACCAATGGCAGAAGTATCAACAACTTGAAAATAGGTTAAACATTTTTAACAGCTATGATTTTATATTTTTATTTTCATTTTTATTGAGTAAAAATGCTAACTCTAATTTTTTAAAACTATATAAAGTCAAAATGGTGAAATAGGTTAATTTCCAATCTATTTTAGCTACTGCTCGTGGGCTAAAATTCTAGGAATGTCAAAAAGACTGCAGATTATTCACTGGATACTATTCTCCTCTGCTTATTAAAAGATAATAATTGAATAAATTTAAATCAATACTTTTTTGAAAAAAATGTTTAAACACTTGCCCTGCTAAATTCAATAATGAACTTGCCCATCTTTCAATTTGGACAGTACCATTAACTGTTAAAAGAGGTGACTGACTGAATGGCATACAGTGCAGATCATGATCAGACTTCAGGTATATGCAGGCTGATCATGATCTGCACTGGTTGCAAAGGCAGAATTAATAGTGTCCAGCATGATAAGGATAAAATGCAAATTACAACCCCTGAAACCATTGCTCAAATCAATTAATCAGGTCAGAAAGGATATGGTTTAGATCTAATATGTTTTACAGTTTCATGTTTGACCTAAAATTTCCTAAAAAATAGCGGTCGATAAAACTCCTGGATTTTCAACTGATATCTCCCGGAAAATTGTCCTGGGAACTTGACATGTATGCAGGCACTCTTGAGTTATTGCCCTTGAAATACTCAAAATCTGCAATTTCAGCCTTGTCTGCCCTCTAAGTCAAAGTTTTCATCTGATCTTTAACAAACTTTGTGACAATGTTTATAGGCATAATATCTCGGCCAAGTTCTATATCCAGCAAAATCCCTCCAGGCACTCTGAGTTATGGCCATTGAGTTACTTGAAAAACTGCAAATTTAGCCTTGTCCGCCCACTAAGTTAAAGAGTTCTTATCCGATCTTCATCAAACTTGATGACAATATTTGTGGGCAAAATATCTCGGCCAAGTTTGATAATCAGCCAAATTGCCCCAGGCACTCGTGGATTATGGCCCTTGAATTAGACCAAATTCGATGCGAAGCGTATTGTGTGACAGTCTGCCACTCTGTTATATTATTTGTACCATTTTTTGTGATCTGGCTTGATCATTTTGCTGTTATTTTCATTCTGACTGTAAAAATGGCTCTTTTTTTAAACTGCTAGACAACTTTTAATCAACCTTTAGCCTGCTAAATTTCTAAATTTTACTGGTCCATCATTCAATTAGGGCAGTACCACTTATTATTCAAAGGGGTGCTCACATCAAATTTACTGACTGAACAGCGAATAGTGCAGACCATGGATGTGCAGGCTGATTTTGGTCTGCACTGGCCGCAAAGGCAGAATCGCTTGCAACTAGCAGGCTAAAGGTTAAAATGCATTCAATTTGATGGGAGTTTTATTGATATATACAAATCATCATACTTAAACCAGGCTCCTTCATTACAAAACTGAACTTTGGGAACCAATTTCAAAACTCTCATATCTGATTGGTTGCACAGTTTTGAAATTAACCAATGGCAAGGCTATACTATGAGACTGTTTTCCATACTCTTGTTTTGTATTTTTTTAGTTTGGTTATGTATCTTCATACCAGCCTGAAAGAAGTCCTGTTGCATTGGAACACAAAAAGCATTCCCAAATTATATGTGTGATTGAGGAAATTCTGAGATAGAAATATTTTTGATTAAGGTAGTTCTGCACCTTCATATCAAAATTTTTGCTACAATGTAGATTTTGATTCAGCCCTGATTTTTCAAAACTTTTGAATACACTTAGAAATTTTTGCTACGCTGATTTTCAAAATTTTAGCCTCGCATTTTCAAAATTTTAGCCTCGCAATAGGAGTCTATCCGAAAATCACCCATTTTGATAAAATGTTTATGATCAGAATTTTTTCTACAATGTAGATTTTTATGGAACTTCTCTAAGTCCTAAATAAAGATACGGCCACTTCTCTCAGTCGTAAATAAAGATACGGCCTATAATATGGCGAAATAAGGTGTGCCAGACTGTGTGCTTGTTTTTGAGGTATTTGCCGACAATTAAGGAGATGCGCGCATTTCTAGCATTTTTAAGACATTTTTTGGAATTATTTAATGTATCAGATGTTTTACTTTCGTATTTTAACTTTAGACAGATAGTAACATTGCTGTTGTAGTAAATTCACTAACCTGTTGCCATAAATTCGTAAAATGATGTTCAATTCCGTATGCCGAATCCAGGCTTTATTCTACGTTTTCCAGATAAGTGATGTTATGCCATTACTTCCGGTTTATCAAACATGCAGAACTACCTTAAAGTAACCATTTAATCTGAGGATTCATTTAATTAATTTAGAAAGCCAGAGAAAATGATTAAACCATTTACACAACTATGCATATCTATTACATATGTTAATGTATTGCTTTTCTAGTCTTTTTAGTGTTTTTGATTCTTTGTGTTGTTTTCCAAATTTGAACTAGCAAATGTGATGAGAGATTTGAGAGAAAAGTGTACGTCTGCAGCACTGTGATTACCAAAGCCAATCCTGTTCTGAAACTTTTTAAAATGGCAATGTCCTTAAATTTAACCGGCACATATAGTTGTGATGTCACAGTTATAACTGTCTAGGAATTCTAGTGATTGAGGGCCCGCTTCGAATGTAGTGGGTCTCTGTTTGCCTCCTGGTCGTGTCGTACCAAAGATGTGAAAAATGATACTGGTAGCTTCCTTGCTTGCCGCTCAGCTTAAAGTGGATAGTACTAGGACCGGTCAGTCTAGTGTTGATATAATTTCATTGAGCGGCTTGTTATGACACACCATTCTATGGACAGATATTCCATTGAGGCAGCACTGTAAAGTTTGGCATTGCATTCACTCCTCCAAGTAGACACCATCATTTATTGACGAGCCCGCTTGCGGTGAGCTCGATATAGTTGTCACTTTTGGCGGGTCGGTGTATGTGCATGCGTGCTTCCGTCCGATTTTGTCCGGACCATAACCTTGACATGAATGGACCAATCTTATTTATATTTGGCATGAATGTTAACCTCAGTGAGACGTTTATCAGGCACTAACGGCATGTTCCTATCTCAAAGGTCAAGGTCACAGTTGGAGGTCAAAGGGCAAATTGAAGTTTGTCCCGACCATAACTTTGACATGCATGGACCAAATTTGTTTATATTTGGCATGAGTATTTACCTCAATGAGAAGGAGTGTCATGTACAAACCCCATGTTCCTATCTCAAAGGTCAAGGTCACAGTTGGAGGTCAAATTGAAGCTTGTCTGGAGCATTTTTACCTTCATGCATGGTGGGATATTGATGTAACTAGGCATGAATGTAAGATATCTGACATTACATGAAATAAGGTTGAAAATTGACAGTTGAAAATTAAATTGTTTTCATTAGGTGCTGGTTGAAATTGGCATGCTTAGAAAAAAAGGAAAGTAGTTGGTCTTATTTTGTAGTAAATTTCATAATTCTAACATTGTACTTTGGGTCAGGTAATAGAAAATTTCTAATTATTGTGCATGTTTATCATTTATGTCAGTCATACTTGTGATGATATTGTTAAGATAGTTAACGATTGTAGCAGTATATATAGGTGTTAGCTAATGTTCAACACTTTCCAAAGATGAGGTCAGTCCCAGCCTTGAGCTCTGCAAATAACAATACAGGAACCAATAATTTGTATAGATTTCATTGACTAATTTATAGCACTCATAGGATTACCAGATGATAAACAGTAACTATCGTTGCGATGTTTGGACAATCAAAGTAAGCCAGTTTGTTTTTCATTATAATATGTCTATCAGGAAAATGTTTAAGAAATGGTAAAATCTTTTGTACACTTTTTGATCTGAAATGCCCTGAACTGAAATAGTTCTACTATTTAGGAAATAAATTTTGCTCTATACCAGGTACATGCATTGGAGAGCTTCATGTCCACACCTGGGTTAAAGTTTTGATGCATTTTCACTTTATCTCTGTTAACTTCAAACTTATAAAAGGTTATTCCTCATCATCACCCTCATGGGAGACAAGTGCCATAGCATTTGCAAAAATATTTCATAAATTATCCCCCCTTTTTACTAAGAATTTTAGGTTTAAAGTTTTGTTGCATTTTCACTCTACCTCTGTCAGTACTAATTTCTGTAAGTACTAAATAGATTTGATTCAAATTTGAAAAACTTATTCCACATCATCACCCGCATCATTTGACAGAAGGGCTATAACTCTTGCACCAGTATTTCATTAATCATTAATTATGTCCCCTTTTTACTTCTGAGTTAAAGTTGTGATGCACTTTTGCTCTATCTCCATTATTACTAGATGGATTTGATTCAAATTTAAAATAGTTGTTCCTTCCTATTTGCCACAGAGAATGACACGTGGTTCATTACTGCTTCTGAAATATTTCATGAATTATATTCCTTTTTATACTTGGTTCATGTCGATATGCTTTCACTCTGTCTCGGTTATTACTGTAAACTCATTTAATTTTGTGAGCAGGAAATTTCATTGTTTTGGTCAAAACAGCAATTTCGTGGGGATATGAATTTGTGTATTTCAACTTTGAACATAAAATAAATGGGAATTTTACTTGTTCGTTTGGATTAAATTTTGTGGATTGACTCAACCACAGAATCCATGAAAATTAGTCCCCCACGAATGTTAAATGATTTTCACCGTATTTGAATTCATTTGACTCTCATCAATATTTGCCTCATTAATTTCTCCAATTAAACGCCAGCTTCCCCAGATGTGCCCTATTTTACTATCGAGCATAAAAATAGCCAAGTGCACTATCTTCTGTGACAGCTCTTGTTAAATCAGCTGTTCTGCTTCTTGCAAAACTTTCTAGAAGTATTATCTTAACTAAAAGCTATTCAGAACTGGAAACTAAGTTTGGTATCTTCATTGAAAACACTGAAGTGAATTGACAGAAAAGAATGAATGTCTGATGTGCATATTTTGCCATGTAGAGAATGATGACTTGGGTGAAGATGTTTATTTTGAAGTGATGTTTTTAAGTTCAGTTTGTGTCTAAAAGATTTCATCACTACACATGTGCTGTTTTTATTAGAGATAGCATTGTATTTATTTTTCTGTTAGTAATTTTGAATTATATTGACGATGCATAAAAAAATAAAATACGAGATTTTTTGTATGGAGTTTGTTATGTAATTGAACCGTAACAGATAATAAGAGGTAAAAAAGTGACTTTTTCAGTGTCTTGCAAATTTATATCCCTGGATGGCTGGCTGAATAGAAAGAGAAATAAATGTGTTGAACAAATTTCTTAGAACCTGCAAGGATAAATTTAATGCGGAGCTCAAGACTGATACATGCAGCAAAGGTCATGTGACTGCTGTTGCTTAAGGAGCTGCGTTCTCAAAAGACAAAATCACGCCCCAGGATATATGACCAAAGATGTTTTTGAGGTTTTAAGGTGAAGATCATATGAAGGTCAAGGTCATCAATATATAGGTCACCGTGGCCCAGTGGTTAAGGCATCCACCTCGGGATCGAGAGGTTGAAGGTCCAAACCCCATTGGGAGCGTTTGTCCGGGGGATGTTTGTCATGGGACTCGTTCCGAAAAGGCCGGTCCATGAGCCACGAGTTAGTTAAATGAATAGTTACCAACTTCTATCCGCCTGGCGCTTTGCATAGTGGTAGGAGTTGGGAGGTAATTGGTATGCACAATAAAGGTGTCTCGTAAGCCAAATTGGCTGACCCTTTCAATAGGGGTGACACTATAATAAACAATACCTTTACCTTTTATAGGTCAGTTTGTAAGTCTTGCCACAAAGTTTGTTGAGTGAGTATGAACTAAATTGGGTCATTTATGTGGGCTGTAGGACCAAAAACGTTGTTAGTTAAGGTTTTAAAGTGAAAGTCATATGAGGGTCAAGTTTGTAGGTCTTCGCACAAGGTTTAAGTGTGAGGATTGGGTCATTATTGTGGGCTGTAGGTAAAATGGTAAAATCTGGTTAACCATATGGCGACAGTTCAGCTGCTATATGCGTGGGGCATAAAAATGCACTGCTATTAGATGCATGACAGGTCATTATCAGCAAGTGTCTGCTCAGAAATAACATTACCAAGTTAACCTTTAGCCTGCAGGTGGCATGTGATTCTGCCTTTGCGGCCAGCGGAGACCTAGACCAGCCTGCATGTCCGTGCCTGTTTGCTATGTAGGCTGTAAACACCCATTCGAATAATAAATGGTACTGCCAAAATTGAATGATTGACCAGTCCATTTTAAAAATTTAGCAGGGTAAAGGTGAATGTGATCCAAATGGCTATTTTGTTTAGATATGAATTCATTGATTTCCTGTTACCAAGAAAAAGAAAGGGAATTTGCTTGCCTATTGGTATTGAAAATTAATTTCCCACAAAAATTAATGACGTTACAAATATTTGCAACTCGCCTGGTATAAGGGTGTTTTAAAGGACAGGGAAAGCCTGACAATAAGTTAATGTCATATGAAAGCCATTCTCAAGCCTTTCATAACGCTGAAAGAATTGTTAAAATCGGACCATTATTGAAAAAGATATGGCAATTTGAAATATAAGAAAATCGCTGATCATGGAGGCAGTTTATGGCGTCATTTACACACTGCTATATACGATACAATATACAATACAATAAGTTTTATTTTAAGTCGGCAAGAAGACAACATTACAAAACATAAGCTCTGAAGAGCTTTTGAACCGACTATAAATATAAAACTTATTGTATTGTATTGTATTGTATTCATGGAACCTTCAATGATACACTTGCATGTAATTCCATGAGAAGAGGCGTATGGTCCCCAAATAAAATAATGGGTTTGCCCTAAACGAGAAAACAATGAGCAGAACTAAACGAACTGGAATTTAGAAAGGGGATCTGAGGTTATGGAGCCTGCATATCACAGGAACTGCCAAAAGACAAAAAGCAGGCACGATATCCATGGGGTGATTTTACAATACCCAAAGCAACAAGTCGCCATATAACCTATAATTGTATCGGTGCGACTTTAAACCCATCAAAATAAATAAGATCTATTACAGGCATGCGAGTTTTTTTTTTATTGTTACCTAGGATGATTAAGGCGGCATCATTTTACGTTTTTACACGATATTGCATGAATACAAGGGACGAATAATGTTGGTCTACTTCATTGGAAGTAAAAATCCAATAAAAATGTCAAATCCAGGAGTTTTCTCGGAATATTTTGCCATCTAAGGCATAACAGCCCCAATATAATTGAGCGTTCGTGAAAAGTATCATGCTATTTGAAAAAGGCCTAATGTCGGTAGATCTCCAAACGAAGTTTAGCATTACTTTGCTATGTTTCATTATGTATTTGTAGCATATTTATAAATCTTTGTGCTCCTATCACTTGCTAGATAAACCTGAGGTAAGAATTTTATGGACTAAAAAGTGACACTGAAAGAAGTTTAAAGGATTTTAATTAGGGTGGTTGTAGATAACGAAGCATAGCATTCTTAGATAAAAGCTAACACACCCTTTTCCTTTATTTTTCCTATTGTAGAGATATAATTCTTAATGGAAATACAGTAGTCAGGTTTTTTTTAATTTTGAAATAACAGTATGTGGACTCTATATACCATTGAATTACCAGTTTTCAAATCCATAAGGAATCTTGGGAAATTACATGCAATTAATGAATTTTATAGAACATGATAAAATTGTTACCAAGTAAAGTGATGACCTGGATATTTAAAAAAATAATGAATTTGTTAATAAAGCAACACATCTTAAGAAATAAATATCAAATTTCAAACACATGTATTTTCGTCATGACCCAACATTCAATAACTTGTTTGTAAACCACCTACGAAAATCCATAATTTAATAATTAGTTTAATGATGTAAGAGCCTTTAAAGTTTTTGAACCTATTAAGCTAAGGTAGATTTTGATATTCATTACTTTTTATACTTAATTAAAAGCCTGTCTTTTTCTCAAAGCCAGATAAAATATTGAATGGCAGGAAAATTAAGAACTAAGTTTGAAAACTGTTAAATTCAGTGGTACTTTAATTAGGCCAAATATCCATACACTTTAGAAACATATTTTCTTAATTAAAACAAAAGCAAAATGACATCACTGTTTACAAGATTTTTTTCTCAAAACGTTCAAGAATGGTAAGAGTACATTAAACAGGAGTTATTAAGCTTTTTTTTTCAATCACTTGCTCACATTTTTGGGGGTTAAATTTTATTGAATTCATATAGGCGGAATAACACATTTAAATCACTTGTACAGATATATTTTTAATAATGTCACATAACTATAATATATGTCCATAACTGTGGCACCAATTTTCAATGAATTATGCCCATTTTTACTTCAAATTTCAGGTTCAAGATTTTATGCACTTTCGCTCCATCTCTGTTATTACCAAGCATATTACATTCAAACTTCAAATAGTGATACCACATCATAACTCATCATATGACACATGGGCCATATCTCTTGCACCAATATTTCATGAAACATGTCTCCTTTTAACTTTGAATTTCAGGTTAATTGTGGTGCACTTTCACTATATTATCTTTGTTATTACTTAATGAATTTGACTGAAACTTAAAATAGTTCTACCACATCATGGTCCTCGTCCCAATCCGTGACTCTAGTTACCTCCTCTGTGGACGGACCGTCAGGAGAGGTATCTAGAGTCACGGATACGGACTACTATATACTAGTCCCAGTCCATGATTCTAGTAATATCAGGCTGAAATGAAATGAAAGTGATAATTACGTCATGAGTTGGACTACTTATATACCAAATTCATTGCAAGTGCCAGTGATGATATCATTCACGAGCTGGAGCTAAAATAAACAGAGAATGAAAACAGGTAAATTGACGATAAAACCAGGAATAGCCTAATTTAGTAGTGTTCAACCTCTGTATAACTGATGACTATAACGATATCGTCAGGCTATAAAAGTCGTCCGCAAATTGATTAATTTTTGTGACGTCAGACATCCGCCATTTTCTCGACCCGGCGTGCCACAAAATTAAGAAATTCAATCGATAAAAGCTCTTGGTACGTATCAAATTTTGAAATGTCAGTTTGCAAAAGCAAAGCGCAAACCATTATTCGACTTGAACACATGTTAACGTTAAAATGCATTCATTCTAATGCGTCGAAATTTGAAAGAAATTGTCCTTGTGTTTATAAGAAAATGGGTGGGGTAAAATTTAGCAGATTAAAAAAAAACATACTTCTATAGTCCTGTTTTTCGTCATTATTGGAGATTGTGGTGTTGATAATCAGAAAACCTGACAGCGAGTCTGTAAAAGGTTGTAACACTTGATGACATTGCTGCTAAAAACTTAGTGATATGAAAAAATATGAAAATTTAGGTCATGTTTCTTTTTCATAAAGGTAGTTCATAGATAGTTATATTTTTTGCTTAAATTTTGTAGGTATTGCATCTACATTGACATGTAATTGTTGTCACTGGCAGATATATGTTTGAATCCCTGCTTGTGACTTACATCTCTAGAATTAACTAGGAATGCCACATGCAAAGGAAAAGAATCTTTGCACTCGCATTATGCGAGTAGATTTAACGAAAATATTATGCTAGTAGATATCTAGATAAAAACATCACACAAATTTTATTGCGAGTACAAATAAAACCGTATTTGGTGTGTATTGGTCGCGGTAATGTATAGTACGCACATAATTTCTGCTCTGGAAATGGTCAGAAAATTTTAAGTTCTAGCGTACAAGTCGCTGTACAGTGTTATATTCGACCAAACTGTTTTGTACCAACGGTTGTATTGGGAACCGACTTGAGTCTGAAAAGAAGATGTGTTTTTTAGCTCATCTGATTTTTTGAAAAAAAATGATGAGTTATTGTCATCACTTGAGCGGTTGTCGGTGTCGGCGTCGGCGTTGCCTGGTTAAGTTTTATGTTTAGGTCAGCTTTTCTCCTAAACTATCAAAGCTATTGCTTTGAAACTTGGAATACTTGTTCACCATCATAAGCTGACCCTGTATAGCAAGAAACATAACTCCATCTTGCTTTTTGCAAGATTTATGGCCCCTTTTGTACTTAGGAAATATCAGATTTCTTGGTTAAGTTTTAAGTTTAGGTCAACTTTTCTCCTAAACTATCAAAGCTATTGCTTTGAAACTTGGAATACTTGTTCACCATCATAAGCAGACCCTGTACATCAAGAAACATAACTCCATCTTGCTTTTTGCAAGATTTATTGCCCCTTTTGGACTTAGAAAATCAGTTTTCTTGGTTAAGTTTTATGTTTAGGTCAGCTTTTATCCTAAACTATCAAAGCTATTGCTTTAAAACTTGCAAAACTTGTTCACCATCATAAGTTGACCCTGTATAGCAAGAAACATAACTCCGTCCTGCTTTTTGCAAGATTTATGGCCCCTTTTGGACTTAGAAAATATCAGATTTCTTGGTTAAGGTTTCGATGGAGGCCTTGAGAAACAAAAATCAAACAACACCAAATCATAGAAAGAAAGAGTTGTTTGACATGAAAATTGAACAGCATGTAAAACATGTATATTACTTTACGAAACAAGTGTCAGTATACTGATATAAACATTGAATTCCGGAAAAGGGCTGCCTAAAGGGGCTCCACTTCCGGACAGTTAAACGCCTTTAAAAACTCACCATTTTCAAAGAACTGTTACACATGTTTGTTTTGATGCATTTGCAATAGCGTGCGAGTGGTGAATTTTCACGTAACAAGGTGGAACATAGTTTTCAGCAATTGTTTATCTTTTTTTCTTTACAAATGGCATTCATTTTCAAAGGGAGACAACTTTTTCTCAAAGATTACTTAAAATAATCGGAAAAAGTTGTTTCCCTTTGAAAATGAATGCCATTTGTACTTAAAATAATTGGGAACAGTTAGACAACATCAGGCAACATCCTTTCGAAATATTTGTGTGGCAGTCGGCTTGTGTTTACATTCTGTAATTATGCAAGTTAAAGTGTGAATTGTTTGCACAGCAGTTATTAACACCTTACCGCATTAAGTAAATATTTGCGTTCCTTTGATTCAGAGTGCAAAAAAGATAACAAAATATCTGTTGTTTTTTTTGGTGGGGGGTGGGGATTTTTATGTAAAAATAAAAGTACAAATTTTATCTTTCAGTTTTTTTTACACTTCGAATTATTATAAACAAAGTTTGGAATGGAGGACGGATCTGTCCGGATTTTATCCAACTCTGTGTACATGTACCTGTCAAAGGCGTAGATCTAGTAAAACAAAAGTAGATACAAACAATTCAGACTGCAATGACGGCTTTGAATTGTAGTCATTCGTAATTTTAATGGCATGTATGGGATATTTATGATATGCTTTATTGAAAATAACCGCTATTCCTTGAAACGCTGCTGAAACTGATATTTTTATGCCCCCGAAGGGAGGCATATAGTTTTTGAACCGTCTGTCAGTCTGTCGGTCTGTCGGTCTGTCCGCAATTTTCGTGTCCGGTCCATATCTTTGTCATCGATGGATGGATTTTCAAATAACTTGGCATGAATGTGTACCACAGTAAGACGACGTGCAATGCGCAAGACCCAGGTCCGTAGCTCAAAGGTCAAGGTCACACTTAGACGTTAAAGGATAGTGCATTGATGGGCGTGTCCGGTCCATATCTTTGTCATCGATGGATGGATTTTCAAATAACTTGGCATGAATGTGTACCACAGTAAGACGACGTGCAGTGCGCAAGACCCAGGTCCGTAGCTCAAAGGTCAAGGTCACACTTAGACGTTAAAGGATAGTGCATTGATGGGCGTGTCCGGTCCATATCTTTGTCATCGATGGATGGATTTTCAAATAACTTGGCATGAATGTGTACCACAGTAAGACGACATGCAGTGCGCAAGACCCAGGTCCGTAGCTCAAAGGTCAAGGTCACACTTAGACGTTAAAGGATAGTGCATTGATGGGCGTGTCCAGTCCATATCTTTGTCATCGATGGATGAATTTTCAAATAACTTGGCATGAATGTGTACCACAGTAAGACGACATGCAGTGCGCAAGACCAAGGTCCGTAGCTCAAAGGTCAAGGTCACACTTAGACGTTAAAGATCATTTTACATGATAGTGCATTGATGGGCATGTCCGGTCCATATCTTTGTCATTCATGCATGGATTTTAAAATAACTATGCATGAATGTGTGACACAGTAAGACGCTGTGTTGTGCGCAAGACCCAGCTCCGTAGGTCAAAGGTCCTAAACTCTAACATCGGCCATAACTATTCATTCAAAGTGCCATCGGGGGCATGTGTCATCCTACGGAGACAGCTCTTTTTTACCATTTTGTTAGTTTGAAACAGATACACCTAATTTTGCGAGAGACACAGCCGGAAAATTGGCCTGAAAAAAAAACTGCTGGCATTGTTCTGTTGTATAAGTCGCAGGAACTTTTTCAGGCAGCGAAATGAGTAATAAAGTGCGACCTATACGCCCCAAAATACGGTAGTTGAAATTACCGCGGTCCGATCAGCACGGTAGGTAACTTGTTAATGAGGTGGCTAGTTCTGGATACTATATTATTATTATATTTTATTATGGCCATTTTATGTCCCCTTTTGGACTTAGAAAAGAAAATCCAGGTCAAAAGTAGAGATAGACCCTAAAATTTTCATTGATAGAAATACAGAAATAAAGTATAGAAATTGATTTCCAAGTCCTTGAATAACCAAAAAAGTGATTTCACAAATGTGAAATTTATAATAGTTTTGTTAGTATCAATAACAACAGTTTTAATATCTAATTTAAAGTTGTGACTCACAAAGAATGTTTTGGGCTATTACTTATAAGCAGAGATATCTATTAGTTTACTTCCCTTGCAATTGCACAATTGAGTGGAAAATGAAAACGGTTTCAGACACAATATCATATTTTTTTGCACAAAAGAAACATTTAGGATGTATTCATTATGTGTTTGATTTATCCCGCAAAACCTGCTCCATATGATTTTGTCAACTTACTTACGGTAAAAAAAATAACTTTTAACAAGCCGATAATAAAATTAAATACCAGTAAATATCTTATAGTGCCGATAATACAGTTTTGCTTGTATCAAAATGTCACAATAGAAGCAGTTTGTAATACAGATCACCTGGTAAGATTAGTAAAGGTGCAATTATATTGATGTCTATTTCCTATGCCTAGTTAAAGGTTTGCATGCAACATACTATCTGAAAAACTAGTGCAAATATTGAATTAACACTTCACATGTTTCTTTTGATTTATAAAACTAGGTGATGGCATCAAGTCTCAACTGATATGTACTTTGCAAAATTATATCCCCTTTAGGATTTAAATTAGGGTAATATTTCAGCTTCTGGGACAATGATTCGAATAGTAGAGCGGACAGCTGTTGTTTTTAATATTATTGAAATACCTAGCATTTGGACTAGGCTGATATATATTTGAACTAGTATTGTACAAACAAACCATATGTATTATGTAGACCAGATGAACAATATAAGATGTTCCTTTTAGAATTTATTATGTATTTTGTAATTTGTCGTATTTGAAGGCTTAATTTGTTGACTATATAATTGCTTGATGTTATGTGTATAATTATTATGTATATTTCATAATATGTATATTGTAAATTATATGTATGCATTCATATTTCATTGTTCTTTTCACTGGCTATCATCGCAGAAGTTTTTTTGCAAAATGGACATACAAAATGTTTTTCGAGACCTTTTTCTGCTAAGGTAATATATATTATATTTTCATTTTATTGAATTGTATTTATTTTTTCGCTCTCTCTTTCTGAAGGCATTTATAAGGTGTTTGGTGCCTGTAATCCCATGATTTGGACATGTCTGCCTTATTGGCTTTTATTCCCTTGCTCATATTTTTAATAAGAAAATTATACTTCTATTGAAAAATGTAAAGTCCCACAGTCAAGTGATCAGTGGGTTATTTTCTTGAAATAAAAAGAAAATATATTCCTTCATCCATTATTTCTTGAAAACCTAGAAGAATAAATGCAACATTTTCTAGCGGATAAATATCTTCTAGAGAGTTTTGCGCAGAACAATCACATTGTACTTCATTAACTATAGTCTACTTTATGTATTCGATTGAAACTTCACAGAATACTTTCCAGTCATCAAACATACTGATGTTGCTTAGACAACTCTTGGTCGAGTTTAATGCAAATGATACTCTAAATTCTGATTTAAGAAATTTGGTTAAATTGATTTTTTCTTTTCAAGATTTGATGCACCTTGCAAGTTGGTCATTTTGAAATCGAGTTAAAATGTTTATCTGACTATTTTTTGGCACTTCACAAAAATTTGCGAGCATCTGGAAAAACCACACACATTTTTCCAATAGCATTTAGAGTTTGGGCATGCTAAATTCCAGTTCTGGGGAATGCTTATCACTACCAGAAATATAAAATTGTCTTCACAGGTCTAGTAGCTTAAAAGAGGTCAAAAAAGAGACTATGTTTAATTAGTGTTGATGCTATCTTCCTCGGATTGCTTTTATGTAAAAGAAAAGCTGCATTTGAAAATGTTTGAGAAAAGTGTTAGAAAGAAAGAGCAATATGTTATATGTGTTGATAATTATAATGTATTTATATCACATATTTGTGTTTGTCCAGATTTGAAATTCAAACTTTCTTTGTATATTTATGAATAATTTATATGGCGTTGCTTTTATTCGTGTTGAAAATTCACAAAAAGCTTTTACTTGGTGGAAACATAAAACAGAAACTAGTAAATTTATTGTAAATTTAAAAAGTTTATCATGTTAAATGGTGTCATATTTACTTTAAAACAATAAAAAATTGGATAAAGAGTGGGAGACATTGATTTACTCCTGTCTGTGTGTGTCTGTCAGTCTGTCTCTGTCTGTTCAGTCTCACAAATCTTGTCCGCATAAGTCGAACATTTCTCATCCGATCTTCACCAAACTTGAACAAAACATGTTTGCCAATAAGTCCTCGGCAAAGTCCGATAACTATCCAAATCGGCCCAGGCACTTTGGAATTATGGCCCTTGAACATAATTACTGATAGGCCAGTTACTCCAACATGTGAATTACCAATAGGCCGCTTACTCTAACACGTAAACAGTATATAAAGACAGACTTACTGTTCAGATGATTAGGCAGTTGTGGGAGACATGAACTTTTCTCAAAAGCACCTCTAGTGATTACTGGCTTTGACAAATAAATCCAATTTTACAGTGGAAATTTTTATGTCTGTAATCAGTCGTGTTATGGTCTTACTAATTAAATGTGATACTGTTTTATTCAATATCAACACACTTGTATTCATGTGCATTAATCAAGGTATTTTGTTATGTATAGCATGAAGAGAAGTGTTTGGCCTTGTTTAGCAAATTTTCGTTTCTCTCATTAAAGAAAAAAACAACAACATGGATTTGTCAAAAAAAATCTAAAAATAAGCATTATTTTGCCCCTGAAGGGAGGCATATAGTTTTTGAACCGTCTGTCGGTCTGTCCGCAATTTTCGTGTCCGGTCCATATCTTTGTCATCCATGGATGGATTTTCAAATAACTTGGCATGAATGTGTACCACAGTAAGACGACGTGTCGCGCGCAAGACCCAGGTCCGTAGCTCAAAGGTCAAGGTCACACTTAGACGTTAAAGGTCATTTTTCATGCTAGTGCATTGATGGGCGTTTCCGGTCCATATCTTTGTCATCCATGGATGGATTTTCAAGTAACTACTCATAAATGTGTGGCACAGTAAGACGACGTGTCGTGCGCAAGACCCAGGTCTGTAGCTCAAAGGTCAAGGTCACACTTAGACGTTAAAGGTCATATTTCATGATAGTGCATTGATGGGCGTGTCCGGTCCATATCTTTGTCACTCATGCATGGATTTTAAAATTATTGGGCATGAATGTGTACCACAGTAAGACGACGTGTCGCGCGCAAAACCCAGGTCCGTAGCTCAAAAGTCAAGGTCACACTTAGACGTTAAAGGTCATATTTCATGATAGTGCAATGATGGGCATGTCCGGTCCATATCTTTGTCATTCATGCATGGATTTTAAAATAACTACGCATGAATGTGTGGCACAGTAAGACGACGTTTCGCGTGCAAGACCCAGGTCCGTAGTTCAAAAGTCCTAAACTCGAACATCGGCCATAACTATTCATTCAAAGTGCCATCGGGGGCATGTGTCCTCCTATGGAGACAGCTCTTGTTTTTAAATAACTTTTGTCTCGTACTATACATACATGTATATTCTTAATTCATTCAAATCAATTAGAATTGATGATATATTTTGTAATGTGGTTGTCAAATTTATGTCAATGGACATATTTGTACATACTGTGAATCTGCTTAATTTTGAGACTTGCATTCATTTGTTTCTGTTTTAAGTTTGTAAATCACACTGTTGGGGAATATGTAAGGAAAAAATAACTATTGCAGAAGTAATCCAATCGGAAAACTTAAAAAGTGCAGCCACTCACGCAAAAGTGTTCATTTCATGCTAAATACAATGTAGTTTTGATTTATTAATAATTACAAAATGGATTATAAACATTAGTTACGAAAAAGGGGATGCCAGTGATTAAATTTTAAATTTGAAAATATTGTGTATTTTCAGAGCATACAGACTTATGATCGGTAAGTGAATGTTGCTATGGCGACTGGTGGTTTACGTTTTGGTAGCCCAATGGCACAACACACTACCCTGATTATCAACAATTTACCAGATTATATAGCTGATGAGGAGCTTAAATCTATGTTCTCAACTTACGGAACCGTCAAAGCAGCGCGTGTGAGACGAGATCAGAAAACTAACAAAAGCATTGGATTTGGCTTTGTGGAATATGGGTCCCGGAAAGAAGCAGCAAAGGCAATAGATGAAGTCAATGGCTTGCAGTTGGGGAAGAAGAAATTGAGAGTCGCATTCTCAGAACCAGTTGATGACACTATTAAACAGTCAACTAAAGTTACAGTACATAAGATTCCATCGAAAACTTCGGAAGAGGAATTTAGAGACATGTTCACTAAGTTTGGGAATATAGTAAAAGTTCGTTTATTGACAGACAGTGTTACTGGCAGATCTCGTAGGATGGGGTTTTTGTTTTTTGAGAAATGGGCCGATGCACAAAGAGCTGTGAGTGAAATGAATGGCTTTAAGCCAGACAACTCTAATGATCAGATAAAATGTAAGATAGATCAAGAGAGTGTGAAACCAAAGACTTGGCCTCAGTGGCAGAAGTCATCGGACCAGCAACATCCCACACCCCAGCCCCGGGGACCCCACCCATACGCGGTGGCTCGACCCCATTCTCAGCAGGGTCATGGTCGTACAATTCAACCCGTCATTTCACAAGGGCCAAATCCTTCTTGTGTGTTTTTGTACAACATTGGAGAATATATCAGTGAACAAGAGATCTATAATTTGTTTGCGCAGTTTGGTGGACTGAAGAAAATAGACATTGTACGCGATATGAATACCCAGTTATGTAAAGGTTACGCGTTTCTTAATTTCGATACATACCAGGCAGCTGAAAATGCAATTTTTACAATGGATGGAATGTTTTATAGGGGTAGACAGTTGCAGGTCCGATTCAAATACAGTTAAATTAAAAGAAAACACATCTTGTGGTAGCTTTTCGACAAAACGTTTTTGCTAGATGTTGTCTACGTTGTGCACATATACTAACATACTATTCTGTATTAAACCTGTGACACTAAGGCAAGAAGCACGTGCCACTTACCTGTTTATTTTTTTCTAATGTTTTGTACAGTACAAAAAAAATGTAGGTTAAGGGGCAAATCAGGAGAATCTGTAGAAAATGCGTTCTCGCTCTTTGCATTTAGGACTTTATGAACTGTGATGAACTTTAGACAAAAAAAAAAAATATAAACACCAGAAGACTTGTTTATAAGTAGGTTTGATTTTTTCCCAATATTTAAAAGTACTCTATCAAGCATATTGAGTATATCAAAGGAGTTTTCACAGTGAACCTTGAAAAGATAGATCATTAGATGCCAGTATAAGAAAAAACTGGTCAGAAAATTTTATGGACACTTCATACATTGTATAGTTCGATTATAACGATTCATTGTGTTTCTTGCTAAATGCTTGACATTTTCATGAAGAAAATGGTTTATGAATAAAATTTTGTTACAAAACAGGCACATTGGTAAAACTGTTTTTCCTTTACAGATTCCATTATTTTTTAAGATCCAATAAAGTGAATTGATAGAAAATGCTTTAAATGATATTCTAGCATAAATAATTAAATATGCCATTTTGTCGTTTCAGGGAATGTTTTAACAATAAACTTTTGTTAACAAAGAGAATCTCGGAAGTGTGCCGTTAACACTTTAATGTATGTGCGTTCCCCTGCAAAGCGTAAAAGTATTTTACAATCCTGTAACAGATAATTCAAAAAGAAATGATGTCAGCCTGATCAAACAACGCTGACAGTCTTATGCGTTTCATGAACATTTAATGACGTAAATTCGTTGATGGACAAGATATTAATTTTTAGGTTTTTACACGTTTTATGCTAGAAAAGCGTTAGCGCACATTTGTTTTGTGTCAAGACATCTGCAGAATCCCTTGGGATATGTTGGTACCCTCTGTGTCCCTCACCTTAGTGCACCAACTGATCCACAGGGATTTTTCAGGTGTTATAACACAAAAAAACTTGCGTTTTCCCTACTCGACCAATTTATTTTATGTATTTCTTTACAAATCTGAATCAAGCTGACATCTTGGCCAGTTTTGATCCCGATAAATTTTGGGAAACCAAGGAGATGTTCTGGTTAGGGAATACAGTATTTTGTTGAAAAATTTGCAAACTGGCTTTGGTTTCAGAAATACCTGATTTTGATTAGTCAAGGAAATAACTATTTCTTTGGTTTGAAATTTGTTGCCAGAATAAATGGTGGAAATATAATAAAAAAAATGCATTAGCTTTTAACCTTTCCACTTCAGAAGGAAGCAGCTGTGTGACTTGTCTACCATCGACTGCCTAAATTATGAAAAATACATTTTTATTAATTGCATGATTGCATTTGTAATTTTCTTTTTTTTTTAGGCTACATGTGACTTTTCCAATGGAGTGACCCAGTTCCAGCTTAAAATTTTATCCTTACATTGCTTTCTTGAAGTTATTTTGCTAAAATTTTCATGTTTTTTTCTTTTTTTCTCATATTTTAGTGTGAGTTGTGTGGGAATTTTTTTCAAGAATCCAAGTTTTTTGATAGGCGACCAGAAATAAACAGGTAATTTTTTTTTGTCCATTTAACAGAAATTTGGTTTTGATATATTGACCCAGATTTTAGGTTTTAGGAAATGTCATTGGCACTTTAATTAGGACTCTTGTTGGAAGTTCAGATTGGATGAGGCTTTGTACCGTGGCCACAATCAAATTCATATATATTTTTACAAACTCAGTTTTATCCTTGGCTTTGGGGGATAGTTTCATCTGCGTCGAGTCCAGCATCTCCAAAGTCTTGGAAGAAGAGCATCTGATTGGCTGCTTTGAACCTACTGAGACTAAGTTGACCAATATTAAGAATGCGTTTTGAGACTGGTACCCAAACCTGAGCAGGGGAAGGGGCGCGTTTTTAACACTGGTATACTGCTTTGATTAGAAAAATTCAACTGACCATTTGGCATATTTTATATAAAGTAATAGCAATTTATGAAATTTACTTGCACAAAATTATAAACCCTTGGATGTCTTGAAAGCCATTGACAACTTACTGACATGAACAGTGACATCTAAAAAAAAAGATCTAGCCATGCATTTATATGAAAGTGGAATACACGTGTTTATATCAGGTAATTGAAAAAGGAGTCAGTTCTGTGCAAGGAATCTACATTTAGAGTTGTTTCAAATATTGTAAATACTGGAAACCTTTATGTCCATGTGATCTGAAATTCACCACTCAAACCTCAAAAACTATTCAGTACGTGTCAGATTTATATAATATGTGAATTCGAAAAGTAAAGAACAAGTGTCTTCTCAAAGAAGGAAAGTGGGGTGTGTCTGTCTTTCGTGACATTTGGCCAGAGTGGAATAAAATTTCTGGTGTTGAGTCCATAATAGGGGAGAAGTTCACAATTTGAAAGACATTTTCTTAGAGGGAGACAGGAACAGCCCCTGCAGAACAGCCATTGGGTCTTTGCCATGATCATTTTTTATGCCCCCGGCATCTAGTGATTGTCCTGTTCGTCTGTCCATACGAGGTTAACCAAATGGGACCGTTTCGTCTAGCATCAATACCCCTTACTAGAATGACTTGATACTAATGCAGATGTAACCTGTGACCATTCCTCATCTTCAGACATCACCTGACCTCAGTTTGACCTTGAACTTGACCTCGTTTTGGACTTAGGTTGCTTTGTATCGACAAGGATGCCCCCGGGGGCAGCTTCTTGTTTTAAGTAATAACGCACTTAAAACCAATGGCAATGGCTTCTGTGATTAGAAGTTCATATTTAGATGTTAGAAATGTTATTACATTAGCAAAGCATGAAATGAATTGAACAGGGGGCCTCTGTGGCCCAGTGGTTAAGGTAGCCGAGCGGCTAATTTGCCCCGCACCAATGTAAGTTTGAGCCTCATTAGGGTGTTGAATTCTTCATGTGAGGGAGCCATCCTGCTGACTTACAGAAGGTGGAAGGTTCTACACAGGTGCCCGTCCTGAAAAAAATTATGGAGGGGCACTTGGGGGTCTTCCTCCTCCACCAAAGCCGGCAAGTTGCTATATGACCTCTAATTGTGACGGTGAGATGTTAAACCCAACAAAACATTTGTTTAATGACAATGTTTACTCTTTTTGGATGCTCTTTGAAAATTGAGATTTTAACTCGGGCTGGTAAACTTTATTTAAGAACTGGTAAGTGAAAAATGTAAACATTATCAGCCAGTAGTTTATAATAAAAATACTGCTGTTTGATTTGAAAAAGAACCATGAAAAAAACCCCAATGAATATTGATCCATATTGAATATGTATGATACTCAAAAATGTCCGAGAGTTTCAACAGGTAAATACTGGTTAAAGAATAATTCTAGGACCATTTTTTACTGAACATAATCATGTTTTATAATGCAATAATTGATGTTTGTTTAACAATGTTTTTTTGCATTTTTTTTTTCATAGATTTTTCCACAAGAAGAGTTTTTTCCAACAATTTCTGCATTTTTTATCAAGGACGTAAAACAGGTAATTTTTTTCCTTTTTTTTTTAAAACAGAAATTTGAACACTTGTAATGTATTATGTTACATACCTATATTAGACTTTTATGTACTTTGTATATCATATGGCTATTTTGTACAAGTATTCAGTATGATGAATGTATTTTTATTGGGGAATGTAGAACAATAATATGTGTACATATTGTGTTTATCATGTATAGATTTATAAAGAGAGATTCCTTCAGTACTATGTTTTATTTTAAAGTAAATAAAGTAAGTGTTATAACTTATATAATTGTTATGTATGTAAAATGTTGCTCATGAGGATTGGATTGTAAGTAAACCTTCATATACTGCCTGGCTGTTAGCTTGACTGTTTGAAATTTTCAAATAGTAGAGCTTTTGATATCACCCTGTTGTCGGCATCAGCTTTACAAAGTTCAGGTTAAAGTTTTGCATGTAAGCAGGTTTCTATAAAACTACTTGGTTAAATGCTTTCAAACTTTACACAATCATGTCTTCTGCGTCGTGAAATGACGATAAAATGGTTGTAGTTGGTTTACAGCTTATAGTAGATATGCAGTGACAACAGGTTTGTGATTCAGTCTCGGAGAAATGCTTGCCAAACTCTGGATAATATTCCAGAACTTTAAACCATTCGCCTGTGTTTAGTCTTGGTACTGGTGAGAAAAAATTTTCCTTGTGGGGGTTAATTCAAAATGCCATTATTTATAAAACATTTGATGATGACTGAAAATAAATTGGTCATTTATTTTCAACCTTGACTACCACAAGTACAGGCTGTCTTTAAGAGGAGGGACTTGATTTATGTGCGGATTACTATCAGAAATCTCAGATTAGGAGATTGATCTCCCATGCAAACTCTTTAATTAAAGCAATTCTTTGACTGTTCTGATGGTTTAAGGGGGACTTTTCAACCTACTGGAGATACAGATGCTTAAATTAAGCCAGCCCTTGTTATCTTCATGAGCAACATTCATGTGCGTATTTTACCTAGTTATTTATGTTTATTTTATACCTGTTTTAACATCAAGTTTGTGTTTATTTTATTTATAAAATCTGTATAGATGTATTCTATTTTACTTCAGTTATTGTATGAAAGCTATTCGTTGTATTTAAAATGTTTTTTGTTGCTCAACAAAATGGTGGGATATTGTACAGATTTGCCCTTCTGGCATACGAGTTACATGTATGTCCTAAAATGTTCTGAATGTCCTTCTGCAATTTTTAAGATCTGATATAAACTTTATTGATTTATGGAAGTACTTCGAAGTCTGAAAAGATATGAATGGAAAGATTTAAAGTTTGATCGCTGGGTGAGGCAAATGTTTTATGTCATACTCATCTACCTCTGATACATGTAGGGTAAAAGTCAGTTACTTGTAGAAACTAGACGTGGTACCAGGTTCAAGAACACTGGTTGGGGTAAACTGATGGAAAACGCATTGAACTGGCTAAATATAAATTGAGTGTGGACAACTGTTATTTTAAAGGGAGGATATTTGTAATATGGACTGTTCCTCGTGTAATATATTATAATTATTTTTATGTTTTAATAAATTATTATTGAACTTCTATCTTATCTCTGGTGCAAGGGTTTTTCCAATGGTTTACTTTGTGTTCTGCAAGTCTTCAATTGCCATGTTGAGAAAAGTTTTGCACGGAAATAAAAATTAATGTTTTGATTTATTAACCTTAGCCTGCTGGCGTCAAGTGATTTGGCCTTTGCCACCAGTGCAGACCAAGATCAGCCTGCACATACGTGCAGTCTGATTATGTCTGCATTGTTCGCTATCCAGTCAGTAAAATTTCAGTGAACATCCCTTTCAAATTGATAAACAAGTGGTACTGCCCAAATTTAAAGATGGACCAGTCTGTTTTAGAAATTTAGCAGGCTAAAGGTTAATACCATAAAGAACTATAGTCTTGTGAGCGGTTTTCAAGGATTTGCTGCAAATTGCTGTGCATGGGATATGAAATTGATAGGCTAGTTGTATGACAAATAGTTCTAAGGTTGATGTGGCACAGAATTGACAATGTAAAATTGTGCTGTCATATGCAGAAATTTTTTCATGGTCGTATGCAGAAATTTTTTCAGTGGTCAAGCCCTTGCACTGGATAGTAATACAAATGTATCTTTATAATAGGTTATTATTATCATTGATAATTTATCAGCATTGTACTTTAATGTATGTCATAACAACTATAATATTTTATCAAGTTTATTGTCAATGATCTTTAGCCTGCTGGTAGCAAGTGATTCTGCCTTTGCAAGATCAGCCTTCCCATTGTGCAGATCATGGTCTGCCCTGTTCCCTATTCAGTTAGTAAATTTTCTGTGAACACTGTTTTGAATAAGAAGTGATACTGCCCAAATTGATTGATGGACCAGTCCATTTTAGAAATTTAGAAATGCCTTGATTCTTCCCAAAAGACAGTCCGTCTGGAGTAATTTGTCCTTTGTTTATTCATGTACAGCAGTTTACAAACACTTCCAGAGAAAAAGTTACTGGTAAGGAACCCAAAGCGTCAGTTGTAACAAGAAAATGCCACTGCAAAAGTACTGGTGGTCTCCAGTTAAAATGTTTAATCTACATATTTGTTAATTTTTGGATTGTTATACGAAGGTGGGCATTTTAAAATGCGCATTGTCTTTCTGTCGTCCGTCCATGTTTGTGTGTGTGTCTGTGTATATTCTTGTCCAGACTGTAACTTCAACATTCATAGGGGGGGATTTGAAAATAATTTTTGACATATGTCACGCTTATGATCTGGGTCTCTCAGGTCAAGGCCAAGGTCACAAACCCTAACCCTACCACAAATGTTCATCTAATCCTAAGGGTTGCTGTGGGGGCATTTGTCAGTAATAGTGACAGCTTGTTGTACCATGAAGTGCAAGAAATCTTTAAATAAATGCATTATTTCGACATGTGAGAAACATTCAGAAATGGTTCTTTGGCTTATCATAGATTGTATAAAATCTCAAACTTAAGATGAAAATGAAAGTATTAATTCTATATATTTAAATGAAACTATTGGAGTTTCGTAGTTTGTAGCATTCTCTAGTTTTCCGAATAATGAGATATTTATTTCTAAAACTCAGACGCACAACCTTACCAGAATGCAGTTTGCTTCAAACTTTTAGTCAAACATCCTTCATGTGAAGATAGTCTGAAAACTTAAATATTTAGAGGGTGGCACAGCATATGGAGGCATTCATGCCCCATGTACACAATTCTAGTTCAAAAGGAATTGACATCATCATGATAAAACAACACTGACATCTAGGGCATTTCATCGAAATTTAATGTCATTGAATGACTAACTCAGGATATATATACATTGTTTTTGCTAGGATATCATTAAAGGGACTGAACTTCAGATTTTGGTCAAAAATGATCTTTCTTTAAATTTGAAGTTTGGTTATATTAATATAAACATTAGAACATGAATTTTTATGCCCCCGAAGGGAGGCATATTAGTCTTCAACTGTCGGTCCGTTCGTTCGTTAGTATGTTCGTTCATCACAATGTTAACTTTTTGCATGAAGGCACTTTACTCGCGAACCACTGCACCTAGGACCTTGAAACTTCACATGCTGATAGTACTTATTGAGTACACCACCCCTACTGACTTTGGGGTCACCAGGTCAAAAGTCAAGGTCACAGGGGCCAATGTTAACTTTCTGCATAAAGGCACTTTACTCGCGAACCACTGCACCCAGGACCTTGAAACTTCACATGCTGATAGTACTTATTGAGTACACCACCCCTACTGACTTTGGGGTCAAAGGTCAAGGTCACAGGGGCCAACCTTAACTTTTTGCATGAAGGCACTTTACTCGCGAACCACTGCACCCAGGACCTTCAAACTTCACATGCTGATAGTACTTACTGAGTACACCACCCCTACTGACTTGGGGTCACCAGGTCAAAAGTCAAGGTCACAGGGGCCAACGTTAACTTTTTGCATGAAGGCACTTTACTCGCGAACCACTGCACCCAGGACCTTGAAACTTCACATGCTGATAGTACTTATTGAGTACACCACCCCTACTGACTTTTGGGTCACCAGGTCAAAGGTCACAGGGGCCAACATTATCTTTTTGCATGAAGGCATTTTACTCGCGAACCACTGCACCCAGGACCTTCAAACTTCACATGCTGATAGTACTTATTGAGTACACCACCCCTTCTGACTTTGGGGTCACCAGGTCAAAGGTCAAGGTCACAGGGGCCAACGTTAACTTTTTGCATGAAGGCACTTTACTCGTGAAGCACTGCACCCAGGACCTTCAAACTTCACGTGCTGATAGTACTTAATGAGTACACCACCCCTACTGACTTTTGGGTCACCAGGTCAAAGGTCACAGGGGCCAACGTTAACTTTTTGCATGAAGGCACTTTACTCGCGAACCCTTCAAACTTCACATACTGATAGTACTTATTGAGTACACCACCCCTACTGACTTTGGGGTCACCAGGTCAAAGGTGAAGGTGCTGCGGGGGCATTTGTCACCATTAGTGACAGCTCTTGTTGTTTCTAAACTGCCTTGAAAAATGTTAAAATAAAAAAAAAACATTTGGAATTGACCCTGCACCACCTTACAATAAAAACTTCCCTACCTTGACCAATACACAAGAGGTAATTAATTGAGACAGTTTACATCTAGAACCTCATTACAAAAGCTTTCCAATTTTGAATGGAAAAATAACTACTTCTCTTGTGTATTCATAACAGACTATCTGTTAAAAAGAAAGTTTCAAAGCTGTTTTGAGAAACATAGCAATAGTTGCCTGATATCTAAAAATTTTCTCTTTTTTTTTTGTACAATATGGAGATCAGTGCCTTTAATGCAAGCTTGTTTCTTGTTGTAACATCAGCATTGTCCTTTAGGGATACTTTGGCCCTCTAGTCCTACCAAGCTTGAGTACCAGCCAGTCCCTTGGGATTCTGCAGATGTTATAACACTAAACAAAAATGTGTTGTCGATACATTACTGTGTGGCAGTTGTCCCTACATTACTGTGTGGCAGTTTTTCCGACATTACTGTGTGGCAGTTGTCCCTACATTACTGTGTGGCAGTTGTTCCGACATTACTGTGTGGCAGTTGTCCCTACATTACTGTGTGGCAGTTTTCCCTACATTACTGTGTGGCAGTTGTCGGTTACTTGCAGGGAACTGTTTATTGCTGTAATGTAAATGAAGAACAATTGATAGATTTAACTGACAGTCATAATATGAAAAAGCGGAAATCTGCATAAAAGGAACAGTTCTGTACTTCACATTTTTAGCTCATCCGATTTTTTGAAAAAAAAAATGATGAGTTATTGTCATCACTTAATCGGCGTTGGCGTTGCCAGGTTAAGTTTTATGTTTAGGTCAACTTTTCTCCTAAACTATCAAAGCATTTGCTTTAAAACTTGAAAAACTTGTTCACCATCAATAGCTGACACTGTACAGCAAGAAACATAATTCCATCCTGCTTTTTGTAAGAATTATGGCCCCTTTTAGACTTAGAAAATATCAGATTTCTTGGTTAAGTTTTGCGTTTAGGTCAACTTTCTCCTTAATGGTCAAAGTTATTGCTTTAAAACTTGGAGCAGTTATTCGCCATTAAAAGCTGACTGCACAATAAGTACCGTAACTCTGCATTGCTTTTTGCAAGAGTTATGGCCCCTTTTGGACTTAGAAAATCATGGGTAGGACAATATTTCTATTATACAGAGACAGAAAAATCATCAGTAGTGCTCTTGTTATCCTCTGTAATAACTTGCATTAATAGCCCAATAGATGGAGCAGGAGACTTGGAATTGAGAGGTTGTTAGTTGGATCCCCGAGTGTTACGATTACACTGAAGAGATTGTGTCTGAAGTCATTCAGTCCACCTATGATTTATGTCGCGAAGTTGTTCATAGAATGAGTCTTTTCCGGTAAAGAATCCTAGAAATCAAGTTGTTAACTACCCTCTGTTACATACCTGAAATACTGGTGAAAAATGATGTCAAACCAAAGAATTTTTCAGTCTTTATGGTGGTTTTGCTCCAAGGGAGCTAACCTGTACTGATTTTTTAACATGCTAAAATACTTACCTTAAGCAGGTTAGACAACACAGATCTCATCATGTGGAACCAAGATTCTGGCGAACAGCAGGAAAACAAGACAAACTTGATCATAAACTACCTGCCACAGACGTATTCGGACGATGAAATGTTTTCGCTTTTCTCGACTATTGGGAAAGTCGTCAACTGCAAGATTATCAGAGATAAGAACAGCGGGTACAGCTACGGGTTCGGATTTGTCGAGTACTCGTCACCGCATGAAGCCCAGAATGCAATTCAACAGTTGAATGGTTGCGAAATTGAGCATAAGCGTATTAAGGTGGCACTTGCTAGGCCACCTGGTGAGAACACCAAGGGAGCTAACTTGTATATTAGGAATATCCCACAAAATTATGACGAAGAGACTCTTAAAAATCAGTTCATCCACTACGGCAGTATTATACAGGTTAGAATACTTGTTGACCATTTAACTGGTCAGTCGAAATGTGTCGGCTTTGTGTTATTCGAGAAAAAAGAATATGCAGAACAAGCTTTAAGCGAAATGAATGGTCAAACCCTGCCTGGCGGCAACCAGCCCCTTGCCATCAAATTTGCTGATGATAATGCCAAGAAAGTGAGAGCCCCACCTATGCCCCCACATGGGGGATATGGTCAAATGCCCGGTTATGGTGCATCAGGGTATGGTCCACGCCAAGGAGGGCCTATGAGGGGCCCTAGAGGGGGTGGTAGTATGAGATATAACCCTATGGGTTCTGGGGCTATGGGTAACGGGTTTGGGGGCTACTCTGGAGGTTATGGGGGAAGAGGTAGAGGTGGTGGTATGTCTGCTCCACGACCGGTGCCACTTTTCAATCAGTTCGGTGGTGGGGATGCCCCAGGGGAAGGGGTGATCCTTTTTGTGTACAATATTGGGATTGATGCTACAGAAAATGACCTTTGGAACCTTTTCTCTCCCTATGGTACCATCAAAAAGGTCAATGTCATCTGGGACCAGGCACAGAATAAATGTAAGGGTTATGGGTTCGTTACTATGTCAACTATGGATGAGGCCAAGTATGCAATTGAATATCTGAATGGCTTTTACTACAAGACGGCCCCATTGCAAGTGTCCATTAAATCTGACGGGAAGAAATAAAAAATCCTGTAGTGAGGTGAAAAAAAAACTTATTGCGTCAAATTTTCTTATTCAAAGAAAGCCCACTGACTTGCAGTGTTTTTCTGGAGGGAATTGCATATCGAAAAATAGCTTGTTTTAATGGACATTACACACAGGAAATAAGAATCCATTTTTGTTGGACCCATTGTTAGCATGTTTAAACTGTAGATTGGATAAAATTTGCTATAATTTTAAAGATTTTTCATTAAGAGGGAGACAACGGGTGCAAATTTCTAGCCAGCATTATATAAAGAATAACCATTTAGAAGTCAATAAATCAAAATTTGTCGATAATAAGGAACAAGGATACTGATGCAAACTATAAAATCTTGAAATAAAACTGAACAGTACTCTGTCAACAATGATTATCTCTTAAAATGTATAGTTTTGTTATGTTCTCATTACACATTATGGAGTAGTAACAGAAATTTTCGTATATAAAATGAACTAGAAATCCCATTATCAAAGGAACTTGTCTTTAATTTCTGATGTTGGTATATATTGTAACAATATGTTATATGAACGAGATTTTGCTGTAATAATTTCTTTTTGATTTGTCATTGTCAGAATTGTCCATTCCTGTTGTCAGATTTCATTGAATTTGCCATTGTCAGATATTTCCATTGTCAGTTTTCATTGAATTTGCCATTGTCAGCTTTTCCCATCTCAGTTGTCAAATTTCATTGAATTTGTCATTATCAGAATTGTTCCATTTCCATTGTCACTTTTCATTAAATTTGTCATTGTCAGAAATTTCCATTACCATTGTCATTTTTCATTAAATTTTCCATCATCAGAATTGTCATTTTTCATTGATTTTACTAGTGTTAGAATTTTGATTGGTATTGACATTGATTTTCATTCAGTTTGTCATTTTTGCAATTGTCAGTTTTCATTTAAATCCTAATCGTCATTATTTTCATTTTGTCTTTTTCGGTTTTCATTGAATCTGTCCTTGATTTCTTTTTGTCATTTTCAATTTTATGCATTAATTTGTATCCATCTTTTCAAATTTTGCGTCACTCTTATTTTCATTGTTTTCAATTAGTAAATCTACTTGGTTGAATAAGAATATCCTGTGCTGAACTATAGGTTTAACATTTATAGTTAGTGTTATGTAAATTACACAAAAAAGTACTTTTCTTGATATAGTTATCTTTTACATTTCAAATTATCTCCACTTTTATTGCACTGAATTGGTAAATATCATAAAGTTTACATTTTCACCTTATGGCAGCGTTACATCAACTATAATATATAACAAGAAAGCTTAAATTCAACTAAAATACGTTACTAAAATGTTGTATTCAAGTGCAAAATGAAAGTTATGCCAAAAATATTTGAACTTTTACTGACATTGCCTCCATAATAAATAGAAATCTTTACTTTTAGGTGACTGACAAAATTTGGTTCAGTTAAGCACATTCTGTTCTTTTTCAACTCATCATTGTAATTGCAGGTAGCAATAAGTTTCCATTTATATGAATGTAACACATTGTATCAAAAAAAGGACTTGTTCACATTATATCATGTGTGTATACAAGATTTTTCATAGTATTTCAAGTATTTTTTCATACATTTTAATGATTGTAATTGCAACATGTAAAATCATATTAATGTCTATGTAAAAGCTTCTTTGCAAAATTCTTAAGGTGATTT
This sequence comes from Mercenaria mercenaria, assembly GCF_021730395.1. Classification (NCBI taxonomy): domain Eukaryota; kingdom Metazoa; phylum Mollusca; class Bivalvia; order Venerida; family Veneridae; genus Mercenaria; species Mercenaria mercenaria. Next base: position 68,814,266 of record NC_069375.1, read on the forward strand.
TGTCAGTTTATAATGTTACTCAGAATTTTGGTGAACTGTGCTGAAAAAATTGATAAGAAAATATACTGATTGAGTGCATTTGCACCAGTCGTCTTGCAGCTGTGAATTGAATATGTATGATATTTTATAAGTTTGATTACTTAATTGTGAGTAAAGTTTGCTAGAATGCTTGATGTGTTGCTGGTAGCAACTTTGTATGATACTAGTACAGTACAGACCAATTGGCAAGAGAACCAGCCATATCTTAATTAACAAAAATTTATATATTGGTTGAATACTTTTTAGTCTGCATTTTAACAATTTTCTGGGAGAAATATTTCCCATTTTTGTTCTGCCAACAATGTCGGCAGAATCTGAGACTAGAAAAAAAATTGCAAGTTGACTGAGATGTAATTTTGTGTTTACTTAACAACAGTATATTTTTGTTGGATAAAAAAAAGGTATTTGCAAGTTACATAAATTTTGGGTTAATTAATTCTTATTTCTCTAATTACTTGTCTTAGTTTCATTCCATTCCAGTATTGAAAAGATATTGTTCAGAAATATTACATCTCATTTGTAAATACATCCAGTTTTTGTTGAATCAGTGACATTTATTTAGAAATTTTTTATCAAAAAAGAAATAGATTATGTTAAAGAAACTTCATTTGGTTTAAACAGATAGAGGATTTATAATCTGATTTTTGAAAAAAACGTTTTGTTGGATGTTGTTTTAAAGCAGTCTGCCTCTAGATGTTTGTCAGAGTATCCATGTGAAGGTACTGGCCCCATATTGGCAGTCAACAATTTCTGAACAATTGTGTATTCTCATGTGATATTATGGCGTTTTCCGGTTGTAACATAAAATTAGTTTTTTTTTTGTGACAAGGGGAAAATGTAGAAATCGGTTATGGAGAAAACATAATTGAACAGAAAATGCCGATTGTCATTAGGGCCACCTACTGTAAAGCAGAAACATGTTGATTATTGTAACAGCATAAACATAGAAAGCTGATGGAAAGATAAAGTTTTTCATTGTTAAGAATACATTTCAAGTGTTCATGTGTAAATAAAAGATGCAGAAATTGAACTTCTTTTATATGATTTTGTATTTTGCTATTTTTAAGCCTAATAGAACTTGAGTAAGTGATGCAGTGATGTGAAAAGCACTATCACTGTTTACGTTACTTTGTTAAATATTTATTACCCTGTCAGTGAAAAGGTCAGAAGTCCTTCTGTACCTATGTACTTCTTCAAGAAAGATGCAGCTAAATCGTTTTGCTAAAGTTGGTCTGTCTGTCAATAGACCATTCTGCTTTTGATCAATAACATGCTTCAGCCAAAGGGCCATGATATCAATATGGAGATTGCCTGTGGTCAGTAGTAGTTGACCTCAATTGTTCAATAAGGTCCTGCCCACAGTGGCTTTTAGACGGTTGCTTTGGTCCACAGTCTTCAGACTTTATAAATACACAGTATGATGGTTTGGTTTTGTCAGTGTATGGCCATTGTAATTTTAAGTGCCAAAAGTCAACTCATGGGGAACTTTTTAGCTTACCTGAGCACAAAGTGCTTGGATCTTGGATGTCTGTCCATCTGCTTGATCCACAGTTCCTTTTGAAAATAACTTCTTAACCACAACGTCATTTTCAACCAAACAACAGGAATATTCCATGAGTGGTCCACTTCCAGATTCTTTCAATTTAGGCCATCCATTAAGAATTCTGGTTGCATTGTCAACCAAAAGGAAAAGCCTTAAGTCTTATAAACTGCTGGCCTGATTTTGAAATAAATCCGCACAAGTGATCCCTGCATGGCCCTTTACCAAATTCCTTCATATCATTCTGTTTCATTAAAAACATGACTGTGAGGAATGCAATGCTTGTTTACCTTATATGGCTGTATGGCCAACTTTGAAAATCTTCTCTTAAACCATTTGCCTGATTTTAAAATAATTTCACAGCAATGTTCCTTTGGTGACTCTCTGCATGATTCCTCAAGTCATTTGTATTCATTAAAGACATGAAATTGGCCAGGACCATTTTTCAACCAGATGCTTGATTTCAAAATAATTGTACAGCAACATTCATTAGGTTAATCACTTTTATTCTGTCTAGTTTCTTGATATTGTCTCTAAGTATCTGGCCCCTTGTTCACAAAATCAGTTAGCTGAAAGTTTGGTCATAGATGATAAACTTGTGCAGTCTTATGGGAATTCTAATTGCAGTAGGCTTAAATAACACATTTAATATATTCTGTCCATGTGTCAACTATGTTTTTCTGGCACGTCGTTAGTCTCAGCTGAGTTTGATAATGAAACTTTGTCATTTATATCTAAACAGAATGTTTAAAACTAAATTTTAAGTTAACTATTTTTGAGTCGCTATTCAGTATTGGTGGTCAGTTTCAGTTGGATTTAAATTTGAAGTTTTAGTGAAATTCATATTAAAATTTCAAACTCTAAATCAGCCAATACCAAAAAGTGTTTTGTGAACACGAGGCCTGGTCAGCATCCTTCCCCCCCCCCCCCCCCCGCCATTGCTCACACCACCAACAACAAAAAAACACATTTTGCGCCCGAATCTAGTGGAAATTTCAAAAATCTTGTTAGAAAACACTGGTCCTATTTCAAAATAATTTCAATGACATTTTCCTTGTGTGACTAACAAAACTGTTTCAGCAAGCTGTGAAACTCGGGTGAGAGGTATTCGGCCATCATGACCATCTTGTTTTCCAACTTATCTGGAGAGAACATGAGCATGATCAGTGGTCAAACTTCAAAAGCTGGTACCCTGTGTTCAGTAGGTGATCCCTATTCATGGTGAGTGGGATTCAAAGGTCAAGGTCACAGTGTACTTTAGACTGAAAAATACCCGACTGGTTAAACTTTCCCTTAGTGGCATATATTTTACAACAGCTCTTGTTAATTTTTCTTTGGCAAAAGAATTTTGAAGGGAAGTGTTATTAAACAGTTGATAGGATGTTGCAAAAAAATAAGGCCGCAGACTTGAACCACACTTTAAGGTATTCCAATGAAACAGTACAGATGACCACTAATAAGTATTGATGTGTGGAGCATTTTTAACTGAATCAGTTCAGGCCTTATCGAGTTAAGTGCCCTTGAACCTAGGAAAAACTTAAAACCTTAAACAAAGCTCCATTGTGGGGTATAGTAGCTCTTTGGATAGGAACTGGATTCACAAGATCCGCTGAAACATAATATTGCGTTACTATGGCATTCTTTTGAGATGATTATTTTCAAACTTAGCAGAAGTTAAATAAGGATGAATTTAAGAGAAAAATTCCACCAAGTTATTTACAAAAGCTGATAATCAGTTTGATAATCTGCCGACGATAGTTTGGTCCACAAAATTTGTAAAAGGTTTTTGTCTGAATTTGCAAGATCCGGTATATTTACATCACTGTAACGGTCAGGAGATCGAGGCATATTAGGGACATACTGTATGTTTAAGATCTCTTACAAAATGCCAAATATATATTATATAATTTCCAGGCCAAAGAATTTTTTTTTGAAATTTTGTTTTGAACATGGTGCTTTTGTGGAAAGTAATGTAGACTGAAAGTTTCATTATAATCAGTAAATAAATAAAGCCAATATAGAATTTTAAGATTATTGAAGATGTAAAAAAAGAAGCTGAAATTTGCATTGTAAGGTTTTAGTTTTTAGAGAGAGTATAGTTCGAACAATTAACTGTTGTATGTAAATTATTTAGATAGTAGGTTTGATTTTGGGGTAAACTGAAATGAAATAGGATATTTGTGGTAAGTTTTTTTGTTTGTTCTTTTTTTATGGATAAAATAAACTTATTTCACGAGTTAAATTTTCCTTTAAACTGGAACGGATACACATTTATTTTTCCTTTTAGCCAATGTTTTAACCTACTACTTTTAAAATAATATATTTCAACAGTGATTAGCTGTTGAATAAAATTACTGTTTTTGGAGCTCAGATGTGAAGGAATTATGAGGGCAAAGCCAGGGCCGACCGGTGATATAATAATGCGCATCTGAAAAACAGTGATTATATTCCAAAAGCAAATCACTCTTTTTAGATCTACTATTTCTGTTCTAACATGAAATTAAGGACTGTTATCTACATCTCTAGTAATTGCCCGTTTTGAGTGATTTTCTTTTCCAGTATGCTGCTATGACATTTTACGCTATGACGTAATATTTGTGACGTATACACAGTGCATATGTTGCACAATAACATAGTTTCAGTAATTCTTTGTTTAATGGGAAAAGAATCTGGGCATAATTTGATGATAGGGACAGAAGAATTTATTTACTAAGAGTTTTCTTCAAGTGGAACACATAGCTCTAAAAATAGCTTTTTATTTCAGCCACATTGAAAGATGTCGACTGAAAATATAAATAACAACTTGATAATCAACTATCTGCCGCAGTTTATCACTGATGAGGAGTACAAGAACATGTTCCTTAGTATTGGGCCGATCAAATCTTCCAAGATTGTTCGCGATAAAAGCACTGGTTTCAGTTATGGTTTTGGTTTTGTCGAGTATCACACAGATCGCGATGCTGCGCGTGCTGTGAAGGTGTTCGACGGTTTGCCCATGTATGGAAAGAGAATACGTGTTCAGCATGCTAATAAAAATGAGGAACAGCCAAAGGCGTTTAATATTTACGTTAAAAACATTCCGAGCACATTCACAGAGACTGATCTTGACAGGCTATTTGACCCTTTTGGAAAGATTGTCACTTCAAAAGTGTTGATGGACTTACAGACTGGGCAGTCAAGAAATGTTGGTTTCGTTCTTTACGAGACAAAGGAAGAAGCTGATAAAGCTATTGCTGAAATGAATGGGAAGACGGTTCCTGGAGCAACATCCGCTTTGTATGTCAAGTACGCAGACGATGCTACGAAAAAAGCAACAAAAGTAGTCCAACCAGTCATACCACAGGTTTTGACACAACCACCCCCATTTCCACCGCCAGTTCCACAGGGTAATGGATTCCCTACACCGAGTCAACCTGGGCCAGTCCGGAATCAACCGATAAACAGAAATCGGTTCAACCCTATGGCACGTACTAACACAACTACTAATGACTATCCAGTACCAAACTTTAATGTTAACCAGAACTTTAATGCAAATAACCAAAATACTGGTTTCTTTGGGATGAACAACCCCCAAAATTCAGGAGTTACAAGCCCTAACGTTGATGTTCCTAAAGGGCCAGGTCCATATTCCCTCTTTGTGTTCAATATTGGAGACGATGCAGAAGAGCGAGAGTTGTGGGCCCTTTTTTCACCATTCGGTACTGTTCAGAAGTGCACTGTCATGATGGACAATGAAAGACGTGTGTGTAAAGGTTACGGGTTTGTCGACATGGCTAATGCTATGGAAGCTGCAAATGCAATCAAAAGCTTGAATGGTTTCTTCTACAAAGGAAAGCAACTCAATGTTTCATTTAAGCACAAGAAACAGTGAACAGCAATAGTTTTGATTTGAGAAAAACTGCCAGAGCAAAACAAGGAGGCGTGTAAATATTTATCAATATCAGTTGATCAAAATAGAAGCCATGGCATATATGTCAGAAAGGTATCTGACTTGTGTACATAATATAGCTTGATTCTGATTGGTTCTCTTATAAGGTTCATTATAATTGGATAAGATTAAAAGTGTTCTATTAAAGAAGACTGAAAAGATATGGCAAGGAGATTTTGTGAATGAGCTAGCATAAAGAAATAGTTTAGTGTGCATTCTAAAGTGGTCATTTGAAGACTTTCTGAGAGAAACTGTAGTAATTTGTTAATGGAGTGCCTCGAAAAAATGGGGTAAATTCCTAGTATCCACTTTGGTACTAGTATTTAAAAAAGTAACTAGGGCAAATAAATAATTCAGGGCTGTTGTTTTAGATGTTGTACAAGCTAGACTACAATTCTGGTGAGAAAAGGTGTTAAGTTGTTATTTGAGCCGCACCATGAGAAAACCAACCTAGTGCATTTGAGACCAGCATGGATCCAGACCATCTGTGCAGTCTGGTCCGGATCCATACTGTTTGCTAACGGTTTCTCTAATTGCAATAGGTTTTGAAAGCAAACAGTATGGATCCTGACCACTGCACAGATGTGCAGACTGGTCGCACATGCACTAGGTTGGTTTTCTCATGGTGCGGCTCATTTATAGTTTTGTTTATGCTATATATTTAGTTGATTTAACTTCTGTTTTACTTCATTTGCGCTTTGGAGTAAGCTCTTTGCATACCTCATTGAACAAACAATATTTATGAATCAACAAAGATGTGAATTGTGTAAAAATTTTAAATCAGATGTCACTGTAAACTTGACAATTCTCATAAAGTTGGCAGGCCTCAGCATTTATGATGATTTAGAAACCACATGTAGTTTCATTTTTTAAAATGTTAAAACATAGTAATTTAGTGTATTTGACAGAATTTAATTATAAGATACAGTGCTGTCTTGAAGAAAAGTACATCTACTGTGTTGGTCACACAGTAATTTTTTTTATGTAAATATAGGAGGAACTCGGCTTCTATCATTATATACATAGTATAAAACACGTGTAAAATATTGTCTTGAATATGGATTAATTTGATTGTTGGTATTCTGTAGATATTGCTATCTACAGTCGAACCTACACCTGGCTGAGAAAGTACCTTCTTGTGTGAACATAGCATTAAACTAGATTACGGAAAGTCGGCGGTTCTACAAAATGTATCCATGTGCCTGCCTTTACCTAATATAATGCACAGAGGAGCACTACATCTTGGAGTCTAAAATCCTTCACCATAGAAAGCTGGAAAAATTGCCGTATGACCAATTTGCGTCTGCTTGACTCAAGTCAAACAAAAATACTGTCAAACCTGACCTTAGGACCACTTCTGTACAAAAACATCTTGGTAAAAAAACCGCCAAAAAACAACACAAATTCCATTTAAATATCAACAATGTATTTTCACCTCTAGATGAAGATGACGGTCTGTAATACCACATTTTGTCTCCTCCCAGGGGCTTTTATCAACAGGTTTGACAGTATAAAACAATTATTGTAGTATGTAGAGGCTTGCCCACATAAAAATGTGAAGTTTTGTAATAATGATTTGTTTTTCAGAAAATATTCTAGAAGACTGATGTTTATATACCCCGGGTGTTCATTAGACTGAAGTTCAATATGATTGTAGTGTTGCCCTGAAGAAACATCGTAATATTTTTTTTTTCTGTATATGTTACGTGGAAAAAGAGCCCAATCACAGTTTGGCCAATTATGTGAGGTTTTTTTTATGAACATGTAAGTTTCCTATGAGTGTTAAACAAAAATACATTTTCTTCAAAATCCAAAATGCTAATGTGCACTTCATACTTTTGGAGCAAAGAAGTAAAAAATTTGCTTAAAGTTCATACTTGCTGTTTTTGATTCTGTTGAAATAGTACGTTACTGGAATAAGAACCATGATCGTTAAATGTGTTAACATTTCAGTCTTTGAATCAAATTTTTCCAAACTGAAAATTGCGATGTTTTTCCTGTATAGGACAAGCACTGTGAAAGAATTGTTTGATACTACGTATTTCACTTACATGGCAGGAGCCTGAAATTATTATAGTGTTTAGACACTAAAAGTCTAGAATTACATGCTCCTGCGGTGTGCCATAAAATTGCTGTTTTAAAATGTTGCATGTTATATTTGTTGTTGTCTATAGTTTGAAACATTAAGAATGATTATGTAGAAGAGAAATCCATGTTGTAAACGACATCTCCATAGTGGGACCAACAATATAAACTTCTGTATTGGTAATTTGGTTTTGTTGTTGTTTGTGTGTGTGTGTGTGTGTGTTCGGGTTTAACGTCTTTTCAACAATTTTTCAGTCATATAAACAACGGTGTCTACTTGTAGCAGTGAGCACAATACCCAACTTTATAGTGCTGCCTCACTGGAATATCACGCTGTAGACGTGACATGATACCCCACCCAGTCACAATTATACTGACACCAGGCTGACCAGTTCTAGCACTACCCTCTTAATGCTGAGCGCCAAGCGAGGAAGCTACTATGGTACGGCGCGGCCGGGGATCGAACCCACAACCTCCTGCACTCGAAGCGGATGCTCTACCACAAGGCTACCGAGGCGGTTTTGTATTTGCCCGTCTAGGTGAAAAGGTGTTTGACAATGTACACATTTTTGGGTCAAAAAAAAAAAAATTATTATCTTTATTTACAGGGATTTTAAAAGCACTGGCCTCCAGATAGTTTGACAACAAAAAAGATAACTTTTTTTTTTAGATATCTGGAAATAAAGGGATAACATTGTGTAATAGACATATTTCATATCTTCATAACTTCAAAGACATTCAAAATTAAAATTTTTCACCGAGAGATTTTTCAAATTATATCATTTTTGGGGTGAGATAATCGGTATCAAGTTAACACTGATGCCTATGGAAAAAATATAATTTCTGTGATTATGAGAATCTGAACTTAAGTTTTGAGAAAATTTTGTGGTAGAAAGCTGCATTATATGATTCTGATACAAATATCAAAAAGAAATATAAAATTCCCCGTATTTAAAGGAGAAAATCATTTTTTTTTTTTTGTAGTTTTCAGGGGAGATAACTCATGAAAAACCAAAATTATCAGGGGAGGTAATCTAAAGGAATTTTTTGAGAACTTCTGTCACTATATAACTTGTCAATATGCACCTTATTTCTATCATTGACATTTTTAAAGCTTACATTATCTCAAGTTGTATGTACGCTTTCTAAGATGCAGATCGAACAGCGTATGTAATGCTTTGCCTACATTATAAATATCTATATTTGACGCATAATAAACATTAAATCCTACTTAGTGTTATTCGACAACGAAAAAGTTATTTACTGCTGTGGTGGTGCGGGTTCAATTCCCGATGCAGTCATTTTTTTTTTTGATTTGGCATTTTAAAAATAGTATAGAAACAAAAACTCTTATTCTAATGTTCATAATATGACCAAACTTCAATTTGAAAGAAAGATCACTTTTTAGCCAAAATCTGGAGGTCAGTCAGCCTTTAATTATGCTGCTAGATCATTATCTTCACTTGCCCATAGTTGAAGAGATTGGCAAATTTCAAGCTAATTTTAAGACATTAGTTTGAATTATTTCATGTGTCAAATGTTTTGATATCGTATTTTGTGTTTAGAAAGATAGCTACATTGCCGTTTTTATACATTTAATCATGATTGCTAATACAAATGTAATTTACAAAATGACCTACATTTCCATTTGCCAAGTCCAGGCGTTACTCTACATTTTCCAAAAAAATGATGTTACGCCATTACTTTCGATAATCAAACATGCAAAGCTACATCAAATCTGTTTCAGACTTAAAACAGAAATAAATGCAGGTCCCGTGTGATTTAAAATGAAAAATGAGAACTGCAAGAACAACAGACAAATTTTAAATATTTATAACAAGTTTATTGATCTATTTACAAAATTATTGTTATGGGAGTATTTCTTTTCCAATTGTAAACAACAGTTAACAGGCAGAAAAAATACAAAATACACTGATCACAGGAAGTTGGAAGGGGACGAGCAAACTGCTCGAGTTATCCAGGACTTAACCTTATCATGCTAAATTTCTATAATGAGCTCATCCATCTTTCAGTCTGGACAGTACCATTAACTGTAAAAAGGGGTGCGTACCGAAAAATTACTGACTGAATAATGAACAGTGCAGATCTTGATCAGACTGCATGAACATGCAGGCTGATCATGAACCACACTGGTCACAAAGGCAGGATAAGTCGTGTCCAGCATGAAAAGGGTTAGTGATCCAAACATAAAACATCTTAAGGAACACAGCCAGGAACCACATGAATTGCTCCAGACAGCCCTGGTACCTGGGCTGTCGATCCTCAGTCACTGGGGTTTCACAGTAGTACACTGTATGACAGAAACAACTTTATAGCAACGGTTCAAGATGTCTGGAATGGTTTTCTCTTGTGAACTGACTTTTTTAGCGCATGTTTATTCTATGCTGTATTTTTATGGAAAATTTCAAGTCAAGAAAACCACACAAGGGCCACAACTTTTCTAAAAAGAATTGCAGAATACATGTATATACCACTAGGCTGTGAACTGATCATATCTACCAAAGTACGTTGAAGTCAGATATACATGTATAGTTAAAAAAACCTAATTAAACAGCCAGTGAGATGGTAGATAAGGCCAGTTCCCCAGTACTGTAATCAAACAAACTGGAAAAAATATGCTCATACTGAGCAGAAAACATTTCATTGAAACACAATCAGCCAAGTACTTACATGATCATATACCACATATAGCTGTATACCAGATTATACATTTGATTACTTGTTTGCTACATACAAAATTATATACATTTTGATTTCACATCTGACACTGACTTAAATTAATGTCAAATTCCCAACCAGGTGATATAAATTCAGTCTTCATCATAGAACATATTGATCAGAAATTATTTATGCTTTCAACATATCACATTCTGTTGGTAAACACATATTTCATGCAGTTCTCAGGTTGTATTAACAGTTTTAGCTTAACACTTCTTTACATAAGCAAGTACAATATTGGAAAATAATTGCAAATAATCTCTTTCTTTCTTCATTTTGAAGAAAAGAAAGTTTTCAAGTTGTACATAAACCACAGGCAGCAGTTTTTAAAATGTATGTACCGGTAGACGTATATTATGCTGAGATATTTAAAATACTGTATGAAAATTGCAATACCGAGGTCAATTTTTCACCTACAAAGTCTATAACATTTGTTTTTTACACTAAACACAGACAACTTATTGCACTATTTAGAGGCACCATAGTTAGGAAAGTTCAGACTTCACTGCTAACATCGAGAATAACCAATGCAAGTAACGTCGGTCTAAGAAAATTTTTACATCCTGGCATAAAATCACATTTTATAAAATCAGGGAGAGTTAACAAACTTAAAAAAGAAAAGAAAATGAATTTAACAGAGTGAGGTACAGTTTAGTATGAGGTACATGTCACAGAAGTGAACAAGAGGACCATGATGGTCCTGAATCGCTCACCTGTCTCCACATGACCCAATTTTCATGAAGATCCATTGAAAAATATGGCTTCTAGAGAGGTCACAAGGTTTTTCTATTATCTGACCTAATGACCTAGTTTTTGAAGGCACATGACCCAGTTCTGATCTTGACCTAGATATTATCAAGGTGCACATTCTCACCAATTTTCATAAAAATCGACACAAACTGGTCATATATCGCCGAGATCGGACCGTTGAACTGCCGCAAACTATTGAAATCGGTAGATCGACATCAGTCAGTGTAACTATTTCGTAAGTCGGATTGACATCGGGCCGATATTGGATTCTCTAATATAGCTATATTTTTCAAAACATTGATAAACGTGAAAAAGTAATCTAAGTGTTTATATGTGCTAATTTATTATGCAAATATGATGTATGCCAGAATTAATCAAACAAGGTTCCAAACAAAATTTGTAGACGGTATTTATCAAAATTTTATATGTAATAAAGGGAGGTTATAATTAAGATGCATTTTTATTTTATGTAGAATGCCGCCATAGAAATATTTATATCTACAAAAAAAATGAAAATATAAATATGTTTAAAATTCTAATTGAACAATTTTAATAGTGTTAAGAATATACAGAAGACTTATGTAACTGTATAAAACATGTAGTATGTATAGTTGTAAAAAATATTATATTAATAAAAACAAATAACCACCATACACATGATGCGAGACACATCTGTTCTCAAGTTAATTATTCTGAGAATTTATGAAGTGTATATTTGAAGAACACTTTGATGAAACACTGCGTGTCACACTTTTTCGCGACAACGATATGATCTGCCAATATCGGGTCGATATCATTTTGATGTTGGCCAAATATCGTTTGTCAATGTCGGACCGATGTCATTATGATGTTGGCCCGATATTGTCTGTCGACGTCGGGCCGACATCATTCCTGTTTGCAGCCGAAAATGAAGCCGGTATCGGGCCGTTATAGACAACGACGTCGGTTTGATATCGGGCCGATATAGAATGTTGGCTGGGTAATATCCTCACTGTCATGCGCGTTATGAAAATATACTAGACATTCTCATGAACGAGTATATGAAAAATTACTTATATTTGTTCAACACGTTTACCTTTTTCTTCTGCAGTCAGTTCAACAGCTTCATTATCCACATCACTTTCATCTACTGTTTGTATATTCTGAAAAAGTAACAGAACGATGACAATTCTGTTCGACAAATATCCTTTGTAAATGCTTCATAGAATAAAATTATGAAGTAAAAAGGGGCTAACTCAAAACAAATATATAATCTAACAAGTATGTCCCGACAATATGCACATGTGCACTTTATATTGATGATGTATACCAAGTCAAGTTTCATTTAAAGATGAACCTTGTATTTTATAACAATAACGCCACAGTGTTATCAAACGAATAGTAAAACTACCATTGACAAAATATTCTTTTGCAACCCTATTTCTGCACCAAAAATTATTTGCTAGGATAGTCAATTTGCTATTTGAAGTAGATTCGTGGTCACGTGAGTATCTGCTTATCATAGATCTATATAAATACATTGCATATGCACTGCTATATATAGCTTCTGTCAATTTTTGACCGAACGCAATAGTATATACGTTTTGCTGAAAAATATGCAAGCAACAGAACGTAATATTATGCAAAATAACAATGGAAATACAGAAATCATTCCTGGTAAATAAAACAATAATCACTTATCAAACGTGATTTGAGTTTTTATGCTTCGACAGTCTGCATCAAACATTTGGGTTTCGGCTGAAACACTGATAACTGTATAGGTAATAATCTGACTAAGAAAATATATTGCCACACGTATTTTTGTCCAGAAATAAGGAAGTAATTGTCATTTTTACCAGTTTGTCTCTTCCATAAATATCGTGATTTCAAATTTTGTTTTGGCCGTTGTTTAATGTTGTATTTTTGTTTCCATTAAGAAAACTCACTAATCTGTTGAATTTAAAGACTTTAAAAAGAAACGGGGGTTTCAATAATCGTTTATATATACTTGTCAATTGCATCAGCCAAGTAATTTGAATTTAAACTCGGATCAAACGTGCTTGGTCTCTTTTCAGTTAAAATGTCTTGCAGTAGAGGAAGTTGGATTTAAAAAAGTTTGATACTGTTTTCATTAAAAACTGACGTTAACTTTAGTAGGTATTTATCGATTTACTTAAAACACAAATAATGGGAAAATACAAGTCCTCATGCACTCTTTAAGTAGAACAGCCGTTTTAGCTTGTTTTGCTTTTGTCGGAGCAATTTAAGAGATTAAGCCTTATCCGTTTCAAAGTGATTTTAATATTGTGTGTAGTTAAATCATTATCATACTAGTACGAGTATATGGCTATAAGCAATACAATTATAAAAAGAAACATTTACCAGATTAATAATTTATAGTAACTTAACCAACTATAAAAGTTGTATCTATTTTTAAATACTTTTACACCATACCCTGTACAGGATCAATCATAGAGTACTGTAAAATGTGTTTAACTTTAAGGCAAAATTTCAATTTCATTAATACCTTGTCATCCATTTGTTTATCTTGTTCACGCATTTTTTTGGCAAAGTGTGCATCAATGTCTTCATGAACCTGTTTCCTTTTCACTTCAATGCGGTGCATAACTTCATCTGTTTTCTTCTCAATATGTTTTATTCCATCCTGGGCAGCACTCAATGCCCCTCTCCGCATTTCGGATACATCTTCTTCGCTGATATATATCTGGTTTCTTTTAAGCTAAAATAATCGCAATATTTTTTGAAAGAAAGACTATGTTTTAGGTTATGGATTATTATTTATTTTTTCAACCACGATGATATGGAAAATGGGTTCTGTAGTCAGCGTGTTTATCTATTTTCATGTTTTAAGGCGTACAGTACTTTCTAATATATCAACGAATTCATATGATTCGTTAAGGTAGCTATATATGTTCTTCGGGCTACCCTATTCGGATGGTTACGGTCGCTGACTTCCAATCACTTGCCCCTCATAGAAATGGGTTCGAGAGCACACTTAAAGTTTAGAATTCTTCATGTAAGGCTGATGGTTCTACCCAGTGGCCGCCCATGCCTAAAACAATCCTCAGAGAGGCTGTTAGGTTCTTTTTCCATCATCAAAAGCTATAAGAGTTGCCATATAACCTACATAACCTACATTGTATCGGTGTGACTCTACCCCCTCCTTCCGCCCAAAACAAATGCACGGTAATTTAGCAATTTAGCTGGAAGTAATGACGCAACACTGAATAACGAAGAATATGTTAATACATATAAAATGTGACAATAAAAGTGTTTACAGGTTAAATAATTTCAAACAATATCACTTTGAGATCTATGTATACAACTGGCAAATAACTCACACGTTAGCACATGCGCCTACATATTTTGCTTTACGATGTTATAAACTATCCATTTACAGCTGCGAGTTTTCTACACGCGAAATTGGTACTTATCAAAATTGTGATTTTCCCATAGACTCTCATGCTGAAAACTTGCTTGAGGTCCAAATTTTTAAAGTATGTATTGTAAAAGGTAAAGCACAAAACTCTACGTTTTCGTAGTAAGATTTACTAAGAAAGTCATGTTGCTTTGATCATCCAGTGTGTAGAAATAATTTCTATCAATTTGTTGTGGAAATATGTGAAAAGAAGTGATTTGATCTAATTAAGTAAAACTTACCTTTGTCAGATTAACAACGGCATTTTTGGCAGCTTCTTCATTTATCAGTTCTTTTTTATCTTGAAGAACAAGTATCATCTGATCTACATACCAACATAACTTTTCATCGTCAACTTCGAAGGACGTAGAGTGCATAATTTCATTTCGAATATCTCGTGCCTTAAAAAAAGTATGTGCGCCATGAGATGGTTACTTACATACAGTATCATTTGATTTATTGCGCTTTTTATATCTTTAATTACACCTTTTCTAATTCTATCTGTGACCTTTACTACCGAAACCGTGGATGAAACACAATAATTCAATGTTATATCCCATAGTGTAATATTCCAATAACAGTGACAGTACGTTTAAAATAAAATCACAAATGATAAAATCATTTTACTGTTTTTCGTAAGTATTGTGTATAAAAATAAAAGTTTAGATCTTTTTTACTGGTATGACTTTTTCATTATCATGATATTATACAGTTATTGACTCATGTTGAGGTCAATATGTGTTTTTACGGACCTGTAAAAATGATATTGTCCGAGGACGCAGCCCTCGGTCAATATCATTCTTACAGATCCGTAAAAACATATCTTGACATAACATAAGTCTTTAATTGTTACATTATATGCCCTACTCTAATGCATTCATCTGACTGGCCCATACTTCATACAAAAATGATATCACAGAGTCATTATCACCTTTGCAGGTCAATATCGTTTTTTTTGCGGACCCGCGCTTGCACTAATTTCGACCAATCAAATGAGCGCATTTGAGAATGGTATATAATGTTTGCAGATATTGTTTGTCAATAAAACCAAAGTATCGACTTTTCACTATTAATACATATTAAATCCTAACAGATCAATAATTTTGTGACATATCAGTTATTGATATAACCAAAAACTTCACAAATTTCATATTTGTAAAATAAGTTTTGGTTATTGAATAACTTAGAAGAAATCACTTTTTTATTTCATGTTTCTGTTTTTGCAAATTTCTTGTTAATGTGCTTAATCAAACTATCTACCTTACTTAATAGGTCTACCCATATAGACTTTCCTTACCTTTGACACATTATCCGGACAATCAAGATGGCTTCGGAGCTCAATATTATTCAGAATAATGGAAAGAAGTCCCGAGGCGTCCGTTTCGACAGCTGTATGTTTATCGGAATAGCCGGTAGTACCAAGAAAACATTGAGATGTTGCCCAGTGATCTCCGAACCATCTTGCTGGATCTGTGTTTGCCCAGATGGGGTTTCTTTCGTCGTGAGCACGAACTATAAGATCATAGAACCTGCTGCAGAAGTGGTTAGGACATTTTCTTCGACCACCTGTATTGTTGCAAAAACACTTTGACCGGAATTTTTGTATACACCCATTTCTTGGATGGTCTGGTAATAGATTTTCCGAAGTACATTCGCAGCAACTTTTGGCAGCACATCCGGTGTCTTTTCTGTAACCGAAGAGAAGATCCTTGTGGTGTTGTTTTGCTATTCGGTCAACAAAACTATGGATGCCATGTTTTAGGTACTTCAAACTGAGTGCCGATCTCACCCAGTTCTTGTAGAGAGGGTCCTCAAGATCAGACATGTCTGCTGTTAAAGAATTTCCAAAATAATTAGCATTTAATGTAAGTAGTAAAATAATATCGTAGAACTTGGAATTAAGCAACCCTCCACAATTATTACCTGTAACAAATGTTGCATTATACTAACAAAAAATAAAGAAAGCAGTACGCAATAAATGGCATCTTACAGGTAGTCAATCACACGTATAAAGCATTTCGTGACATTTTTCATATTTCGTATATTCTGTGAGAAATTTATCTTAATGAACACAAAGACCCGCTACATCGTGTAAGATCCTTATTACTAGTGTATGTTTCACAGTTTGATTAATTAAAAAAAAATATTTAAAGTTGAGTATTTCTATTTGTTTGAACCTTATTTCTAGTCTTAAAAATTTGACGGTTATCGGGATATTTTTAAACGATGTCTAGTATCTAAATTCATTTATTTCCAGTACTGTCTTGGTTGCACAACGTATATAGGCAAAGGAAGGAAATAATAAATTTTCAAACTAGCATTCTAATGAATATCGGCTATATATTTGTTAATGCAAATCTTTAAAATATGTTAATGCAAGTTTTTAAACAGTCCTTAGGCAAAGTATGTTTAAAAATATCATTTTTTTACTTAAATTTTAAAACGCTGCCATTAAAAATCTAATCTATATTAAGCCTCAAGAGAAATCTGTTGTTTGACAAAAATCTGATTAACCACCTTTATATGTAACAAAAAAAAAAACAACAACAAAAAAACAACAACAACAACAAAAAGTTCGATTCACAAATTAAAAATTAGTACTGTAAAATGAAATTAGTTATATATAGATACCGATAAATTATCAATACTTTTCTCAAGAGACACCCGCTTAAGAAATAAATAATAACTTGAAACGACAATCAAGGACCGGAGTAAATTTGAAAACCAAATCTAAAATATAGCGCATCAACATGGCGAACTCACTTGTTTCTACCGTCTTTGCACACTGATAGAACAGTCCTTCACTTCCACGTCTCCAGTACCTCTTTCAGTGCAGGAATCCATCGGTCCCCACCCGGTGTACTAAAGTAGATGAATTACAAATATCTTACTCTAATTCACATCTTGTTACAATTTTAAACTACTTACAGAGTTAAAGTTATGCTATATTTTCCTATTCCTTTATATATAATATTTTAAAATTAGTATTTTGCAATGAACTTAAACAAAGATCTTTGAGCTTTCAGGTTTTTCCAAAATGTTAGCTATTATTAGCTGGTTTTACCGAATACACTTACCATAAATAGAAAACTAGAACATTTTTATAAATAGATGCCAAATCCAATTACCTTATAACCATATATAGAACTTTGACCTCCCAAAATTAAACACTTCAAATAACGGATTTAATCAAATAACGCACGCCTTTTATCTTAATATGCAGTTTTTAAAATATTTGTTTTTTTGTAATTAATAAATCTAAAACTTTCATCACATAGGTGTCAGACACTGGTATGCAAATTAGTTGAATTATACCCATGAAAATACATATCTTATACATTGATTATTAACAAATACCTTACTCACATACATTAAATCAAGCAATATCCTTTACTCTTACAGTGTCACATATCTATATTTGCCATTTATACGTTCAATAAAATATGGCGGACAAAATTGTCTCTAGGTACCCTGTTTCAAATGTGCTAGTGCGCATGCCGGTCGCTAATGTAATATGATATAGCGTAACTTAACTACACATGAATTATGTGTATTCTGTCAAGGACCAATGATTTCAATATTATATATACATTGCAGCCTGGTTTATTTTTACACATATTATAAAAAAACATGATTTTAAACATTTAATGGTAGGTAGAATTTACTTAATATTTTATCTATTGTTTTCACTTTCTACTGATACAGTGTCGCACACTTTCAAAGTTAACAGTTTCGCCGGACCTGCATTTTTATTGTCTGCATTTTTGTATGACAATAAACAAGCAATATCTTACAGCAGTGTATATATAATAATTAAATAATAGTTTTACAAAGATACGTATACAATGTATATAAATATGGTCAAAGAAAATAAAAAAAAACTAAAAACAAAAACCAATGACAAAGTGGGCATCTCAGGGTTATATTAAGGTACTTCTGCACGTCCGGATCAAAATTTTTCTACTTTGGAGAATTCAATTAAACCCTGATTTTTCTAGACTTGAGAGTATACAGTTAGAAAGTTCGGCAAATAAAAAAGATCATTTGCTCGATTTGTTTGCTAGACTGATTTGAACAATTTTGATCTCACACAAGTTTCATAACGGGAATCTATGGGGAAATCATAATTTTGATAATATTTTAGTAAATAGAATTTTTCCTTCAATGTAGATATTAATGAAACCTCGCACAGTCGTAAATAAAGATATGGCCTATAATATGGTGAAATAAAATGTACAGGTCCTTGTGCTAGTTGTTTCTATTTTGCACATGATTAAAGATATATGCGCTGTTCAAGTTGATTTTAAGACATATATATATAAAAAAAACGTGTCAGATGGTTAAATGTTACATCTTAACTTTTGAAAGATACGAATCTACGGAATCCTGTTAGGGACATCACGATCTCGTCCATCGCCCTTCGCAAATGCAAAAGAAAGAAAACGCGAGTTTCGCTCGTTACATTCTCGCATCTATTTAAAAAATGAATAGATACATTATAGTGATAAATTTCTATAGGAAAATACTCTTTTTCCACAAACATTGTGTGGTCGAAAAACACGGCATTTTATTGTAGAATCTCTTTCTCAGCCGACTCAATTATCTCGGACTTATTTTCAGACACTATCGGTCGTTGGAGACTGAAGAAAAAACCAGAGATTCTACCATGTGTTTTGTAGATTATAAACCAGACTAAGCTAAATACGTGAGGTATAACTATGTATTCAGATTTTATTGATGATATTCATTTTTAAGTATATTTCTAATTTACAAGACAAACCCTTAAGTTGTAACCGTAAATGAGTTGGTTCTTGCTTGTTCACATATTACTATTTCAGTAATTTATTTTCCTTTCGTGATTTAATAATGATAATAATGCCAGCTGTACAGAAAGCCGTACCTGGAAAGGTGGTTAAGAAATATAAGAAGAAGTCATGTGTTAAAAAAAAGACTGTGACTCAATACAGACTTGGAGCGCCGGTATAAATTACAGACTCCGGTACATACCGGAATAACTAAATTTGAACGAAAATATCTTAAATGTATGTATTTTGTAACCATGGTGATACTAACCCTAACCTTTAGTCAGTATTTTATGCATATTGTACACTAAATGCATGCGGACATGCAAAAATATGCATATTTTTGCCGTGCGCTACAATTGATAATCACTTTCGGGCATGCGCAGAAGACCGCTCCAAGTCTGCAATGAGTTACATCGTAAAAAAAATGACAATGTTAAACAGACGTTTACAGCATGCTGATAAGGAACTGTTCAAAGTTTAAAAAGAAGCAGATACTTAGAGAAAAGACTGAGAAAATCAAATGCGAATTCCTGCAATTTCCAAACAGAGATGAACATTCTAGCGTGCTTCTCGGTAAAGGTGATGCCGTAAAAGTCGGTCCATCAAAACAGCAAAGGAATGGATTCTAAACGATTATATTCACAACCTTCACCTTAAATCAGATAAGAATCAGAGTAAAAAAAAATTGGTTTTCGACTTTTTGCAGATTAAGGCCCAAATAGATCAGTTCAGTCAATTTTTCACATCTCGAAGTGTATGTCTTTGCTCGAAACATCAGAACTTTTGTTCAGAGGTGCCTGAAAAACATGAATGTTTCTACCTGCACAAGCCCAAATTCGTTTGTGGATATGTAAAAGCTCTCATCGGAAAGCCTTAAAATTTTGTTAGAAAAGGTTCCCAATAAAAAAATGATGTCTCAGCAACGGAAAAAAGTAAAACTGCAAATTAGAAAAGAAAGAATATGAATTATATAGACAGGATGTCACATGAAGAGTTTGATGAGTTTGTAGGTCATGTAGATAGGATGTAGATAGGATTACCATTAAGATACGTAAGAAATGACTTAAGTCAGAAAACAAAATGGCGTCGTGAGTACGATTACAGTGTTGTTTTTCAGATGAAAGCACTTTAAACATATTGTGCATGTTGTATCTGTCAGAAATTAATGTTGTTTTTTTAATGTTTTCGTCCACAATAAAAGCCAAGAATTACTTATTAAGTTGTTTTATGAATAACAAATATACGTAAGTAAAATAAATTTCGTACTAAGTAATGCTTAAGTAAATAATCAATTTCTTATACTTATACTTAAGATGCTTTATGAATACGGCCCCAGCAAAAATGATGAAGGAAAATCTATTAAAGAGCGATGTTAGTAATTGATTTTAAGCATTACAGTGCGAAGTAGTTCTGTTAAATGTTCCAGACAATACTGTTGCTAAAGTTGTTTAGTTTAATATGTTTTATACCATGCAAACAGTTGATTGTTTTTTAGACATTGTGTAATGATAAATTTCATATAATACTGTATCAAGACGAGATAAAAATTAAGTTAAAACTATACATCATTTATCTAAATAAGTAATTATATAATTTACGTTACAAAAATTGTAAATGGTATAATCGTTTTTTCCTGGTTTTATTTCATGGAAATATTAAGAAGTACTGTATGTAGATGAATTTATTTATAATTATGTTGTATAACTTCATGAATATTCAATTTTATATGCACTGACACAAGTTTAACTTACGGGACAAGCAGTACTAAGTTACGAGACCGAGCTTTGATTTTTGATTTGAATTGAGCATTACTACGGTGCCCCTAAAGTGAAATGTTACACACTTTTAAACGAAATCATTTCGTTTTAACGAAATAATTATTTCGTTTAAACGAAATCATTTCGTTTTAACGAAATCATTTCGTTTTAACGAAATAAGTTTAAACGAAATCATTTCATTTGAACGAAATAATTATTTCGTTTAAACGAAATAATTTCGTTTTAACGAAATAACTATTTCGTTTAAACGAAATAACATTTATTTCGTTTAAACGAAATGATTTCGTTAAATGATTTCGTTTAAACTTATTTCGTTAAAACGAAATGATTTCATTTAAAACGAAATAGTTCTTTCGTTAAAAAAGGAAATTTCGTTTAAACGAAATAAAAAGTCTCACATTACTTAAGTGGAAAAAAGTGTGTAACATATCACTTTAGGGACACTGTACTACACTGTGTTATGATGACGTTTTTATGCCCCCGAAGGGAGGCATATTAGTTTTCAACTTTCCGTCCGTTCGTTCGTTCGTTAGTTAGTTAGTTCGTTAGTCACAACGTTAACTTTTAGCATGAAGGCACTTTACTCGCGAACCACTGCACCCAGGCCCTTAAACTTCACATGCTGATAGTACTTATTGAGTATACCTCCCCTACTGACTTTGGGGTCAAAGGTCAAGGACACAGGAGCCAACCTTAACTTTTTGCATGAAGGCACTTTACTCGCGAAACACTGCACCCAGGACCTTCAAACTTCACATGCTGATAGTACTTATTGAGTACATTACTCTTATTAACTTTGGAGTTACCAGATCAAAGGTCAAGGTCACAGGGGCCAACATTATCTTTTTGCATGAAGGCACTTTATTCGCGAACCACTTCACCCATGACCTTCAAACTTTACCTGCTGATAGTAATTTATAAGTACACCACCTCTACTGACTTTGAGGTCACCAAGTCAAAGGTCAAGGTCACAGGAGCCAACGTTAACTTTTTGCATGAAGGCACTTTACTCGCGAACCACTGCACCCAGGACCTTCAAACGTCACGTGGTGATAGTACTTATTAAGTACACCATCCCTACTGACTTTGGAGTCACCAGGTCAAAGGTCAAGGTCAAAGGGGCTAACATTAACTTTTTGCATGAAGGCACTTTACTCGCGAACCACTTCACCCATAACCTTCAAACTTTACATGCTGATAGTACTTAATGAGTACACCAATCCTACTGACTTTGGGGTCACCAGGTCAAAGGTCAAGATCACAGGGGCCAACGTTAACTTTTTGCATGAAGGCACTTTACATGCGAACCACTTTACCCAGGACCTTCAAACTTCACATGCTGATAGTACTTATTGAGTACACCAACCCTACTGACTTTGGGGTCACCAGGTCAAAGGTCAAGGTGCTGCGGGGGCATTTGTCACCATTACTTTTTTATTCCTACACTTATATACTTATACAGTAATTGCGTCCATGTTACTATGGCTATTGAAAGAAGTAGACACTCCGAAATAAGATAGTTCTCAAAAAGTGTTTGCTTGTTTTTTTATTATTTCCGTAAGAAAAATTGAACAAATATTACGGAAAATTATTGATTCCTTTGGTACAATGTGGATGTTATTTCTTGAAGATACAAAATTCATGCTTTTAGTCTGAAATTTAAGGTGTTTTAATGAGCTGCACGTTTTAAACAGCATGTATCAAAATTCCAGTGACTTAACTTCTCTCACATGAAAATAAATTTTACTATCGAGTTACGCTGATTTTTTTTTATTTATACTGCCGAGACATGTTGTAAACAGGAATGAAACCGAAAACGGTCATAAAATGATTCATGAAAGCTGCAGTTGTCGCAGTTCCGTCATTCTCGCATACCAGAGGTCTACCGTGGTTCCCCGTCTCGGGATTTTGACAAACATCTGATGGATGAGAATGCAGTTACGTGAGAATTAGTCATGTACTTAAAACATGCAATTTGTAGTAAAAATGTATAAATTGCCCACTATAATTATAGAAAAATGGACATTTGAATGACGTAAAGACCAGAAACCCCAAGCAAAGGCCAATATTTGATTATATGATAGTCTGTAACTGTAAGTAAACTGGATTTTAAGGCAAAATTTGTAACAAAACTTAATGTGAGTTTTTCCGTTCTGACGTCACAATATCGTCTCTGATGTCCTAAGCGTAAATCTTATTTCGCTGAATTTCATACCAATTTCAAAGAACTACTTCCTGAATACAACAAACCGGGAGTACTTCAATACCGGGTTGACACCAAAAGTTAACGCAGCTGCATGTACAAAAACTGTGTGGGTGGAATATGCGATCACGATCTTATTACGTTCAAATACATGGCATGTTTCATGTTCAGACCTATTGAAGTCTGACGCTTTTAAAGACTGAAATTGAGTTTTGATAATGGTCATCGGTGCTGTTTAATTTAACCCTATTATCCGTATTGTGTTATTCTTGTTGCTTCATCTTCTGCAGAATCATTGAGTTCAAGGTAGCGAGTATATGATTCATTAGGTTTTCTTTTTGTCCCCTTATATGGTTTACATATCGTTCCTTTTGTTGCCATTTAGGGTTAGGGTTTACATATCATTCCTTTTGTTACCATTTAGTGTTAGGGTTTACATATCGTTCCTTTTGTTACCATTTCTGGTTTACATATCGTTCCTTTTGTTACCATTTAGGGTTAGGTTTTACATTTATCCTGTCACTTGCAGTATTTTCGACCCGATATCAGGGTGCCATATATCTTTCTTGATATACCGTCAGTTGACACGTGACCAGTGATATACGGTCAGTTGATCATGTGACCTTATGATCGATATTGTTGTGATAAGAAATTTTGCATTGAAACCATCACTATTGTGTTGGAAACGTCCGAACTAAGGAAATGAGTGGTCAAATAATGAGTTTTTATTCAAAAACGAAGAAGTTATTGCGATTTTTAATTGTAACCACATTACTGCGTCGGTGATTACGCATAGGCGTAGGAGCAGGGGGGGGGGGCTAGGAGAAGGGGGGGGGCAAACTATAGTTTGCCCCACCCCCCATTATTTTGGAAAAGAGATATAACTTGCTGTCTAATACAACATTTACTTAGCACCATATAATTCTTTTCAACCTTATTTCTGATTTGCATTTGGCCTTCCCTTGTATTCTGACTTGTCTTTTTCCATAGTGTGAGTATTGAAATCTGTACGCACCACGCCAAGGATTGTTTGATTACATTTTATAAAAAATTATATATCATTGAGCGCAATCACTACAGTTTCGGTTTGAGCGTCTGCAAAATCTATGTAGGCCTAACTATTAAGCCTGTTTACGCATGTAAACGTTATGTATTTTTTTTTTCATTGTCCATTCAAGGGAAATGATATTTCCACAACTTTATATCACAGTTAGACAAATGCAGTGCTAATTGAGTGTATGTCCAGGGCTTCAACAGAAGAATGTAAAAATAATGGCACACTTGATTAGAACAATACATAATATGACTGATTAAGACAGTTCAGTGTCTAGTCGTATGTGTATCATCAGAATAACTCAAAGATTGCTAAAACATAGAGGCTTGAGGGGGCCTATGGCCCATTTGGCCCTATACAAGGCTTTGAGGCTTTGTCATGAATAATGCACAGGGGAAACCTTGCTGCCGCCTAACCCCCGCCCCCACCCCCGCGGGTCGAAACGGTTTGGCCCCCCCCCCCAAAGTTAAACTCACTCCTACGCCCATGTTACGTCATTATATAAGTGACGTCATTACGAATATGACGTCATTTAAACGGTTGTCGCACATTTATTTTTGTAAAATAAATTGTCAAATATCGGAAAATGAAGTAATGACAAGATAAATAGAATAATAGGTTAGTACCTAAGAAGGAGAAAGTTTATCTGGCTCGGCTCCGGACGTTATCAGGTTCGCCTTCGGCTCACCCGATAACTTCCTCCGCCTCGCTAGATAAACTTTCTCATCTACGGCACTAACCTATTATTCTCTATATCGTTCCTTTTGTTACCATTCCGGGTTTACATATCATCCCTTTTGTTATCATTTAAGGTTAGGGTTTATATAGCGTTCCTTTTGTTACCATTCCGGGTTTACATATCGTTCCTTTTGTTTCCATTCCGAGTTAGGGTTTACATATCGTTCCTTTTGTTGCCATTCAGGGTTAGGGTTTACATATCGTTCCTTTTGTTACCATTCAGGGTTAGGGTTTACATATCGTTCCTTTTGTTACAATTCAGGGTTAGGGTTTATATATCGTTCCTTTTGTTACAATTCAGGGTTAGGGCTTACATATCGTTCCTTTTGTTATAATTCAGGGTTATGGTTTGCATATCGTTCCTTTTGTTATAATTCAGGGTTAGGGTTTACATATCGTTTTCTTTTGTTACCATTCTAGGTTAGGGTTTACATATCGTTCCTTTTGTTAGAATTCTGGGTTAGGGTTTACATATCGTTCCTTTTGTTATAATTCAGGGTTAGGGTTTGCATATCGTCCCTTTTGTTAGAATTCAGGGTTAGGGTTTACATATCGTTTTCTTTTGTTACCATTCTAGGTTAGGGTTTACATATCGTTCCTTTTGTTACAATTCTGGGTTAGGGTTTATATATCGTTCCTTTTGTTACCATTCCGAGTTAGGGTTTATATATCGTTCCTTTTGTTACCATTCGGGGTTAGGGTTTATATATCGTTCCTTTCGTTACAATTCAGGGTTTACATATCGTTCCTTTTGTTGCCATTTCGGGTTAGGGTTTACACATCGTTCCTTTAGTTGCCATTTCGGGTCAGGGTTTACATATCGTTCCTTTTGTTGCCATTCCTCGTTAAGGATTACATATCGTTCCTTTTGTTGCTATTCAGGGTCAGGGTTTACATGTCTTCCTTTTGTTACCATTCCCGGTTAGGGATTTCCATATTGTTCCTTTTGTTACCATTCCCGGTTAGGGATTTCCGTATTGTTCCTTTTTGTTACCATTCCCGGTTAGGGATTTCCATATTGGTTCTTTTGTTACCATTCCCCGTTAGGGATTTCCATATTGTTCCTTTTGTTACCATTCCAGGTTAGGGATTTCCATATTGTTCCTTTTTTTACTATTCCCGGTTAGGGATTTCCATATTGGTTCTTTTGTTACCATTCCCCGTTAGGGATTTCCATATTGTTCTTTTTGTTACCATTCCCGGTTAGGGATTTCCATATTGTTCCTTTTTGTTGCCATTCCCGGTTAGGGATTTCCATATTGTTCCTTTTGTTGCCATTCCCGGTTAGGGATTTCCATATTGTTCCTTTTGTTGCCATTCCCGGTTAGGGATTTCCATATTGTTCCTTTTGTTGCCATTCCCCGTTAGGGATTTCCATATTGTTCCTTTTTGTTACCATTCCCGGTTAGGGATTTCCATATTGGTTCTTTTGTTACCATTCCCGGTTAGGGATTTCCATATTGTTCCTTTTGTTACCATTCCCGGTTAGGGATTTCCATAGTGTTCCTTTTTGTTACCATTCCCGGTTAGGGATTTCCATATTGGTTCTTTTGTTGCCATTCCCGGTTAGGGATTTCCATAGTGTTCCTTTTTGTTGCCATTCCCGGTTAGGGATTTCCATATTGGTTCTTTTGTTACCATTCCCGGTTAGGGATTTCCATATAGTTCCTTTTGTTACCATTCCCGGTTAGGGATTTCCATATTGTTCCTTTTGTTGCCATTCCCGGTTAGGGATTTCCATATTGTTCCTTTTGTTACCATTCCCCGTTAGTGATTTCCATATTGTTCCTTTTTGTTACCATTCCCCGTTAGGGATTTCCATATTGTTCCTTTTGTTGCCATTCCCCGTTAGGGATTTCCATATTGTTCCTTTTTGTTACCATTCCCGGTTAGGGATTTCCATATTGGTTCTTTTGTTGCCATTCCCCGTTAGGGATTTCCATATTGTTCCTTTTGTTGCCATTCCCCGTTAGGGATTTCCATATTGTTCCTTTTGTTACCATTCCCGGTTAGGGATTTCAATATTGGTTCTTTTGTTACCATTCCCCGTTAGGGATTTCCATATTGTTCCTTTTTGTTACCATTCCCGGTTAGGGATTTCCATATTCTTCCTTTTGTTGCCATTCCCCGTTAGGGATTTCCATATTGTTCCTTTTTGTTACCATTCCCGGTTAGGGATTTCCATATTGGTTCTTTTGTTACCATTCCCCGTTAGGGATTTCCATATTGTTCCTTTTGTTGCCATTCCCCGTTAGGGATTTCCATATTGTTCCTTTTTGTTACCATTCCCGGTTAGGGATTTCCATATTGTTCCTTTTTGTTGCCATTCCCGGTTAGGGATTTCCATATTGTTCCTTTTGTTACCATTCCCCGTTAGTGATTTCCATATTGTTCCTTTTTGTTACCATTCCCCGTTAGGGATTTCCATATTGTTCCTTTTGTTACCATTCCCGGTTAGGGATTTCCATATTGTTCCTTTTTGTTACCATTCCCGGTTAGGGATTTCCATATTGTTCCTTTTGTTGCCATTCCCCGTTAGGGATTTCCATATTGTTCCTTTTTGTTACCATTCCCGGTTAGGGATTTCCATATTGTTCCTTTTGTTACCATTCCCGGTTAGGGATTTACATATTGTTCCTTTTTGTTGCCATTCCCGGTTAGGGATTTCCATATTGTTCCTTTTGTTGCCATTCCCGGTTAGGGATTTCCATATTGTTCCTTTTGTTGCCATTCCCGGTTAGGGATTTCCATATTGTTCCTTTTGTTGCCATTCCCGGTTAGGGATTTCCATATAGTTCCTTTTGTTGCCATTCCCGGTTAGGGATTTCCATATTTTATCTTTTGTTGCCATTCCCGGTTAGGGATTTCCATATTGTTCCTTTTGTTGCCATTCCCGGTTAGGGATTTCCATATTGTTCCTTTTTGTTACCATTCCCGGTTAGGGATCTCCATATTGTTCTTTTTATTACCATTCCCGGTTAGGGGTTTAATGAATAGTCTATAGTGCTACACAAATTTACTGAGTCAAACATTGAGAAGCTTAACGTTTAGATAATTTTCTAATGTCATGTTATAAAAGACTTATTGAATCGTTGGCAGTGCAATATTTAAAACTATTTCCAAAGGTCTGAATGCTATTTGAAGTGTATATTACTTTTTTCTGGTAATAATAGTTAAGTTGACCTATGCTATGTATATGACGCAAAAGATGCTTTAAGTCAAACATATGTATTTTAGAACATCAGAAAACTGATCGACCTAATAGTGTTATTGTAACAGCTGGATGATGTTGTATTCGATTCGAGATCTGGATCTCATAAGTTGCGCTTTGTGCTAAAATGTATATTACAAACAAAAAATCTCACCATAAGGTTTTGGGTGATATTTTCAAGTCTAACATGACCCAATTTGTTTTCCTTTTAAACAAAGAAGGCCGAAAATTGTGTGTTGTTATGCAACAATTCATGTTTTCTGACGTTACAATTATTATATCATAGCGTAAACGACATAGCGGCGCGCTGGAAAAGAAACCAACAGAAAACAGACAGCGCCCTAGTGATGTTATTTGTTCGAATCTAAACACAATAATTTCATTCAATGACAAATCACTGTTCAGGATATACTATTTGTGGAACCCTTTATTTAATACGCCCTTAGGCCGTCATGACGTCATTTTTGTTTATGTACACTGGACTCCCGCGTTTAAAATTACATATAAGATTTTTTTTGATCGGAGAAAACTCCTCCAGCTGTTATATATAGGATATGGTTAATGTAGAAGGTCGTTTGTCGTCTTGTTTTACAAAAAGAAAAAAAAAGAAAAAGAAAAAAATGTTTGATATTTCGAATTTTATAATGAAATAACATGCCCATAGTTTTCGGGTGTAAATTTCGGAAACCATTTTTTTTACAAATATGCAACAGAGTTAAACCTCATAATCATCACGTCTAACAGGCAGGGTAAGGTCCAGAAATATGTTGTATATTTGTGTTAATAAAGTGCAACTCCCAAAGCTGTGTCTTACGTAGATACGTGAGTTCTTTGAAAAGCATTTTTAAAAGACCTATATTAAATAAGTCTTACATTATAAATAACATAATGAAAGAGGAAGTCAACTTCAGATTTGATAGTCGTGTGTTATATAGAGGTTTTAATGTTAAAACAGAGTATCCACCTTTACTGGTCCCTCGGTAGTAATAAGTCGCCAAAGAGAATTTATATGTATTGCAGGTTACTCTTAATATAGTATAACCTCGCCAGCTGCATATATTTGAGATTCCAGAGGGTCTTTGAAATGCATGTATAAAACATTAGATAAATTGTTACCTCATATTACGCCCGTAAGTTAGGTGTTCCAAAGATTGTTCTGCAAAATATTTTACTAAAACTTGAGTATGTAAATTATCTATAATTTCAAATGATTATTTCTTTAATCTGGTCTGGAACAACTGATACGTATTAGACCTTCCTGATCTGGTTTAACGACAAAGATATTGTGCAAATGGAGCGGTATGTGATCAATTATAATTAACAAGGTGTGCAACTTGGAAAATACGTTTTATTCTTGCAGATAATTATAGAAGTGATAATAACAGTGCGGGAATAATTTCAGTTATATCAAGGCGGACCATAGTTTTTG
Source organism: Mercenaria mercenaria (assembly GCF_021730395.1). Lineage (NCBI taxonomy): Eukaryota > Metazoa > Mollusca > Bivalvia > Venerida > Veneridae > Mercenaria > Mercenaria mercenaria. Next base: position 68,843,983 of record NC_069375.1, read on the forward strand.
GGAATTACTAGCTTTCCGCAAAATAAATGTTACAGGGAAAGATGCTGACGTATCATGTTAATAAATAAAAAAAATCATAAGACATGATGCACGTTGCAACTATATATATAATGTGACAGAGATTGAGTTTTTACTTGTATTTGATTAACAGTATTTTTTCCTGAATACAGGTTAATTGTTCGATATTAAAAACACATTGGAAAGGTTCGAAGGTTCGCCTTAGAGTGAAAATATCATACTATAAAAGTTTTGTGACAACATTGTGAAAAATTGTCGTTTATTAATTTATTAGTTTAGTCAAAGATTTTTATAGCTCTTTGGTTTATTGTCCCTCCTGAAAATTATTATGTACTCTCTCTGCTCCATATCATATAATGCTTTCGCTTGCTATAGGCATTATATTTGTGCAATAAATCGAAATTGAATTGAACTTAATGTATGCACAGCCAATCTCAAGAAGGTACAGCACGCGCTAAAAGATATGAAAAACCTGTAATCCCTTGTTCATTTAGTAAAAATATTCGTGATAATTATTATGAATAACCTTTACACTACATTAGTGTCACATTATCCTAAATCTTTCCTAAAATACTTTTTGCTATGACGAGCTTGTTTTGTTCTTAGGTTTTCACTTTTTATTTAAAAAATCTGACATTTATTAAATCAGTTAAAGTCAGTCCCTTTGAGAAACCTTGAGAAGTCATAATTCGCACATACTTCATTACACAATGACTGGCTCGGGGGCAAATAGGTCACACTTCCAATTAACAGGCTCTGGTGTCATAAAAAGATACCTTTTACATTGTCAAGTATGTTTGCTAGTTTGTTTTTCTGTTCATTTTTCATTAGTATGTGACAATTTGTTTTTCAAATATTCATTACATAGCAAAATTAATTTTGACAAGTTAAATATAATTAAATGCAATCAATTGATTTATTACTTAAATTTTCACTCCGCAATAAATTGATTAATTACTTAACTTTTCACTCCATTGAATGTAATAATAATAAAAAAACGCATTTCACATGAAATTGTCAAGTTTGTAAGTACTTTTAAAAATTATAACTTTTTCCTGCTTTCTATTTTTTAAGATAATAGTAGTTTCATCTACATGTATGTTATGCTCGCCTATTACTAAATAACGTAGTGTCTTCTTTTTTTCCGTTCCGTATTTTTCATTATTGAAAAACAGAATTAAACCAAGTTGATGACTATATTTGCTGTTGTTGTTTTACCAGTTCTTAAAATTGGTGTAAAATAAATCACCCTTCCCACTACGTTTTTACAGTAGATCTCTAATCTATAATCCTTGTTTTTTATTATCGGCACCTCCCGTGATACGATAAGCGGAGATAGCCGAACCATAACGATCTGCAACACTCGCTAAAAAATATCCGATAGTGATCGATATTTAGCTAGACGGTCGAAGGGAGACAACAAGGTATAGCGTTGATCTCAATAAACAAGGAAAGATAATAGAATCGATTTTTGCACAATTCTTCAGTATGATTGTTGATACAGAATAATTCCTCGGTAGTTAAGTTTACAAGTGTACTTCACTTCCTTTCTTTTCTTCGTGTATTTCTATTCTTTTATTCTTCCCTACTCGAAAATCTCATATTTTACCTCATGAATATACACATACACATACTTCAATTTGAGATCAACGCCATTAAACTTTACAAACTCAAGGAAACGAATTTATAAATGTGTAATTTTCGAAGACTCATTTTCCAATACTCATATGTATCTCACTTGTATGTATACCGCACATGTAATCCGACGGGGTAACAGGGTAACTGTAGCTTAACAGCGTGGGCGTGGGACGATAAAAAACTATTTAGCGAGCGAGCTGGGAAAAATGTCGAGATTTCAGAGACATAATTACATGTTACTCATAAAGTTTTTATCTAATTTACATGTTATACATGCATAAACCAAGAAAAAACTGGAATCAATCCAATAATGAACAACCATATATACAACTATGTTTATCAGTTTTTCTGCATTTTAATATTACAATGTAAGACATGTAGCAAACTTTGATCGGAATTAAGACTTTTATCAGCTGGCCTCAGTTGTATATTGCTCCACAAACTATTTTGTAGAATGAGACATCATGAGATTTAATCTGGTTTATTATTAAATACCTTTCTATGAATAGTAACACAACTACATAGGACAAACCTGTAGCCCAGGCTTAAAAATAGGAGGTGGGCATTGTATTGGAAGAGGTCATTACAACCGGTTATTGGCCAGCCAGGGGAGAGTGACGTCATTTTTGACGTCAATTTACCCAATGCCATCGTTTACGTTGCTGTTTTATATGATTAAGCAATGGAGTAATCGTTATTATGTTTAGATATATAATAAACGTCTTATTAAAATGCAGTGCCGTACCTTACGCGTTTACTGGCACACTTAAACCTATATAGACACGCGGGCTACATACACGTGCAAATGCATGTGCAGTTGTGCTAATAACCTCCTCAGGCCAGCTATTTCCATTTAAAAAGTGTATACCTTACTACAAAAAGTAACAAAGCCAGCTGGATGCCTTCCTCACATGAAGAATTTAACACTCCATGTGAGGCTCGAACCCACACCGGTTAGGGGCAAGTAATTTGAAGTCAGCAACCTTAACCACTCGGCTCCGGAGGCCCCTTCCTGTATATTACAATGTAAGACGTGTAAACAAAATTACCGTAAGTATAGGATTTTTATTAACTCGCGTCGGTACTATGTTGCTCCACCAACGGTTATGTAAAATGACACATCATGAAATTTAATCTAGAGTACTACTAGTATAGTACATTTTGTATATCATTAAAACACTGATAAAACTTTGAGAAGTAACGAAAGAGAAGGAATAAGTAGAATGCTAATTAAATACTAAAATAGTATCACGTCAAATATATAAATGCATACTCACATACTCACATACACTAGGCAAACTTTTGCTAATGAAACAGCAAGCGTCTAGTTTGTTTACACAATATATTCAAATTGCCAAGTGAAAATAATGGCCATCCAACATCAATCGCTTAAATGACCCAAATTTCTTAAAATTATTCTCAGAATGACTTTTCTACGTGATATAATTACTTGTAAATAAATAACATTATAAATCACCAAATAATAATATATGAAAAATGAAAATGCAAGCCGCAAAATACAACATCTATCGTTTCAGTTTATAAGAATCCCTGTGAATGTTGTCCCATAATCTGCAATGTTATGTTTACCTTCACTCGGATCGAGATTTCCTGTTTGAATCCAAGCTTGGTCACCTGCTGACATATAGGAAACATACGCTTGTCCCCCACTAGTGTTATGGTCATCATGACGCGATTCGTGAATGGCATACGCTATATATTCCCCATCCACATATAAATTTAGAAAAGCCATGTTATTCTTATCATGCCCAGGTTCAACGAAAAAGAGGAAAAGGTACACTCCACTGCTCGGTGCTGTAAATTTACCACTTTTGGGGTCGTATCCACCGCCTTTATTTTTTAATATATTGTCATATTTTACAATGGTGTTTTGTGACAAAACCTGGTCGTATTTAAGCGACACCGAAAAGTACACCGAAGATCCTGGAATATCGAAAGAGAAATACAGATGACATGACAAAATACGTGCTGTACATGTTGAAATGTATACTTATATAATTACATATTTTTATTAAAAATGTCGTCACGAATATTTTTCTCCACATTTTTGGTCTTAAATCAAGGTTTTGTCTGTCAGTGAACAGAAGTTCAGAACTGTAAATGATAACGTTAAAACACATCGAACGTTTTAAAAATAGCAAACCACGGTTAAACGTTGGGCGTAATAATTCCACGAGGGCTGCGCGTACGACGTATAACCATCCAAGTGTATAAATAGTGTTCAAATGGGGTTTTGCTATAAATCATTTCGATTCTAATATGTCTTTTATTGTAAAATTCAGATCAAATATAATAGAACTGTTTTGGCGTATGTATGGCGCAAAATGGTAGGTTATCACGCCCCTTTGTTTATACACCCAGGGACAGGATATTGTAGTACGTCTTGCGGAATACTTCCATTAGGGCGCAAATAATGGTGAATTATGCTACACAGTGAATAACCAACTCAATTTGTGTGTGTGTGTGTGTGTGTGAATTGATCAAGACAGTTTTGCTACGTGATAGTTTGCTTTAAAAATGTTTTCAAGTAAAATATTTGATCAAATTTGAAAACGCTATTTCTTTATGCTTACATGGCGCTAAATATCAAGTGGCAGTGACGTCAATCTAATACCGTAGTAATGATTTAAGCATTGCTAGTCATATTAGAATGCGAAAAGAAATATTTAATTTATTTCGAAAAAAATGACCTTATTTTAGACAAAAATGTAATGGATATAACGTGTCCATGACGACATGCTAAACAGTATACATGCCTTAAAGATTATACAAAATGTATAGCAAATGATCACAGCGTTTCGTTTTGATGTGTATAGGTATATATAGAACAAAGTCTACATGGTCACAAATTATGTTTAACTTAATACTTTGAAATTTCTGGATTTAAACAATGCATTGATTTAACCATATTTAGTGCTTATATATGCATGCAAGCAGATACATAAAATTACAACAATACAAAAGCAAATGGGTTGGACAACAAGTTCTATCAACATTACATTAGGCCCTTCCCAGAAGTGAGAATTTCAGAAAAATACAAGAATGGCGACACAGAATTATGTACATGTATTCAAATGTTATTTGTTATTTAATCTTAGTTTGAAATGAGAATGTAAACTGTAATGCATTCAAATACAGAAATAAGTCAAAGTTTATTTACGTGATTCTGGTGATCCCTTTTGACCCTTTGAACCCGTGTATCCCTGAAATATAATGGCAAATCAGTAAAAAATGGTACCAAACATATGTGACATTGAATTTAGAGAACTATCTAAAATGCACCTATTTTCAAACTTATGTTTGGCCTGGTAGAACAGTCGATGACCAAAATTATTACATGACTCCTTCAATAGTTGTCTGTACATAGTTTGTACAATTGACCTGTCTATAGTTCAACATCAAATTTTGCTGGGGTAAAGTGAAATCTTGAAGGAAAAATATGAAAAGTGATGTCTGATATAATGTTATGAATCACTTGTTGAATGGTTTGCCGGTCATTTGTCTAAACTACTGCCGGAAGTCCGAATGACAGAAGGCTAATAGATATGACTTTTAACCGGCAAGCTATTCAATTAGTATATTTAAGAAATAATAAGTTCCCAGACGTGGTTTATCGTAGAATAACCCGTGTTTTGAGTTCTTATGCGTAAGAATATATCATGAAGGCCGTAGGCCTGAGTGATATATTATTTCGCATATGAACGAAAAACGGAAGTTGTTATTTCGATTCTAACACGACATACTAGTATCAACAGCGTTAGAAAAAATGGTAACTACTTTTTACGACCGTGCTACGCACCTGGATCGGATGACGTCATTGCACGCGAGTGGTTTATTGCAGAATAACCCGAGATAGGTTTTGCTCTACATGTATGTAGGTTATTTGCTGGTCGTGTTAGAATATATATGATTCGTCGGAGTAGCATTATGAGGGTTCCGGGCTCTTATTTTGAAATTACAATAAAAATTAAAAAAATAAAATACTATGATACTACTAGACGATAATGAAACATGTGATGATGTGCATTAATGGAACTTCTTTGAAATAAAAGTCTTACAAATTTTGTCATTATTTGAAATCGACCCAAGACAATAGGCCATAATAAGGTAAGGACAATCGATCTGAAACTCTATTGAAGTAATGGTTTGACAGTTACGACAATTTGTTACATCTTTCGATAATTTTTCTCATCATGTCACGGATGCCACATCTAAAGGCTGTCCCTTATTGCTAAGAAATATACACTAACTAGTTACTTTATACTGGTGTACTCACCCTTTCCCCTTTCTGACCTGTTCGCCCTGCCAGTCCAATACCTCGCTCCCCCTTGCTGCCTTTGGTACCACTATGCCCGGGGGGACCTCGAGGACCGACCTCGCCTTGATCACCTTTCCATGATGCTGTAAAATAATGAGCAAGCTTTTCATTTTGAAAATTCATCATACAAAAATATTAGTATTATTTAATTCTCAGCGAATATTAGGGTTTTGGCTTTATTCAAATTAGATAATGTTAAAGTCACAATAAGGCAGGATTTTTGTTTGCTTTCTATGTTTTTGTCGCAGAATACTACTTGATTATAAAGTCGGAGAGCCAAATGTGTAAGCTTCGTACTTGGTACAGCAGCTGGGCGGTATTCCATAGAGCCGGTCTCTAACCATCCAGTATTGCCGCCATGTGACATTTAGGGAGCAACAGTGTACTACACTATTGTTATTTTCGCTTAGAAACTAAAATTTTGATTCGTCCGGATACACCTTCATATAAACAAAAAGTGTAAGCCTACCGTTTTCAAAGGCAAACATTTTCCGTTCCACATCTTCAATTCTTATATTGAACTTTTTGGTTATATTTCGGAGTAATTGCTTTTCAACTGATATAGCTTTTCTTATACCGCGAATACCATGCAAATACGTTTTCATTTCATTAGTCGTTTCTTCATCTTGTTTCTCCACTTGCTTTGTTTGATCATTTTGCTTTTCCAAAATCGATGTAATCTTTTCGTACAAATATTGATCTACCTTCTGTGTTATTTTGCTTTCTAGATTTGCAAAATTTGCATTCATTTCTGTCTTGAAAGTCTCAAACATTTGCTTTAACTCTGTGCACTCCTCCACTGTATGAATCTGTCCGCTTTGTCCAGCTTTTTCTTTTATCTCAGTAATGTCACTTCTTAAACTCCTGATATCGAAGAAAACATTGTCCAGTCTGCTTGATAAAACATCATAAACTATGTCAGGTGTATGTTCAGCGAAGCACAAAGACAAAAGAACTCCACATAAAAAGGACTTGAAATACACGTGTTTCATGATTCGTTTCACTCAGCTTTGAATAATATCCATGTAAAATATTTTTCAATTATTTAATAGTCGATTTATTGACTTTGGCGAATTGCAAATTTAAGAAATGTATTAGCCAACACTTTGTAGACGGCTTATATCACGAATGCTACCTTGTATCAGATGATAAAACTATTTTGACTTCTCTTCTTTTTACACTTCTTAACACATGCTAATGTTTTTGCATCACTGCAACTAAAGGAACGATGAAATTTTCTCTTTTAACTTATAATCAGGTTCGCATGCGTCATTCTTTGAAATATGTTTCTGAACTAGCGCCAGTCCGAACTTACAACATTTTTTAGAGCGGCCATGAACGTGTTTGCATAGTTTTTTTCTTATTTTGGCAAGGTTTTGGAGAGAGAGAAAAAAAAACTTTCTGAGAAAGCAGTCCAGAAAGACAACAAGTCTCTTACATGATATGTATACGAACGTGTATTATCTTAGCGATTAATTGTTTATTACAGAACCCAGGATTCACAATGATCTGATATTAAAGTCAAGAGGCAAATATTTCATTATTCAAATATTCATTAAAAATACGTATCATATACTTACATACATGTTAATCGTTAGAATATATAACCTCTAACAAACTACCAGTAAGGAGATTTGGAAAATGCATAATCTGCATATTTTCAAACAAAATTCTAATAGTTATCTAAACACTAATACCTTTGCATTGAAGTAATAAGTCATGCAGTTGGTGAGCTATTTATATATTTATTAAAACCGGTGTGGCCTTTATCGTATATCAAAAAGAAAAAAGTTAATTTTGGTACATTAAATTCGCAATAAGACTTTATTCCTGGAAACAAATTACCCGCCACATGTGTTTTTAAACAAGAGCAAATTTAGAAACAGGATGTCCTTCAAATTAATGCAGGTTCTCTGAATTTAAACTAGTTCAGCCATGTGCAGAAACTGGATTATGTTTTTTTATCTGCCCAAGGCCATGGATAAAACTTTGTCTGGCGTGAACATTTCATTATTCCAAACAGACACATAAACCACAGGAATAAGAAACATAGGCGTAGCCGGGATTTTCTACAAGGGAGTGCAAATACGAGCCGGGAAACGGAGAGGTGGAGGTGCGGTAGGAGGGTTCCCCCTTCTGCAGATGAGGGTATGGAGATCTCTCCTAGGTATTATTTTTAATTCTATTAATCAAAACCAGATTGTTTTTTTCTTATCAGAGTTCACGTTTAAAATAGTATTCCATTATCAAATCAATATACGCGTATAATTCTAAGTAAGGTCTTACAAATTTTGGAGTAGACTGTAATATTGGGGACATATTTTACCTAAATAATGAAATACTCATAGTCACTGTCTTTACATTCAAACATTTAAGCAACTTTTCCGTTGTTTATTGCCTTTAAGAATGAAAATAAAACGTTATAAAATTGAGGTACTTGATATAGCATGTAGGAGTTAACTTCGGAAAGGACAATCTTATATCTTATTTATTTTATCAAGGACGAGTAAGTATAATTATTTTTTTTTTACTGCAAACTGCATTCAGACATTCAACCTGACTGTTCCTGGATTCCATACTAGTACCAGTCTATTCACCGGAAGTAACTATCAACTTCCACGCATTGGTAATAATTAACTGGCCGAAGCCGTAGATGGACAGGAGGCAAGAATTAGTGAAGCTGTAATCGGATAGCCAATGCATGAGCTATTACTTGGCAGAATTCAAAGAATAAGCTTTCTAGATTTATACTAGCAGCTCATGAACAAACTTCCCGCAAACACATCACTTCCGCCAACTTAAGGCAGGTAAGCTTTTAGCAGGCACTGGAAACTATACTAAAAACAACTATAAGACATTATAAAATGGAATAAGGCCGCGACTTTATTTTAAGATGAATACTATATAAATCATGGCATATGGCAAGAATATAGATTATCATTATGTCATAATATGCTATAATCACATAAAATAATAAGAAAATATCAAATTTCACATAAAAAACAGAGAACAAAATTGATGCTAACAATTTGCCCCAACGACAACTGTAAAGGTAAAAATTAATAGCAAAAATTTATATTCCAAAAATAGCGGAGCGTTCTTCAATAATCATTTGAAAAAACTTAATATATTACATAGATCAAGGAGAAACAACAATAGTTCCTTATATACAGTAAACCACACAACTCACATGAACGCCAAATGAAAAACCCATACGTCCAGAATTGAACCAAATTCAATTACTTATATATATATATATATATATATATATATATATATATATATATATATATATATATATATATATATTATATATATATATATATATATATATATATATATATATATAAGCGGGTAACTACTCAAGATGAATCAGAATGTTAAAACCAAAATTGCTGATTTTTTAATCCGCTAATTTCAAACAAAATTAATTGCTCCGCCGCAAGGATAATGGGAAAAAACAGCACAGAGTTTAACCAAGGCGCAGACCTGCACTAAGCAAACAGACGGAAACTCTTCAAGGGGGTCCTCTTTTGTGGGACCCAGGTTGTTAGAGGAACAGCAAAGACATGTTTTTTAGATTTATTTTGGTTTTGCCTTTGCGCCCAGTGCAGACCTAGATCAGCCTGCACATCCGTGCAGACTGATCATGGTCTGCACTGTTCGCTATTCAGTCAGTACATTTTGAGTAAACACCCCTTCGAATGATAAATGGTATTACCCAAATTGAATGATGCACCTGTACATTTTAGAAACTTAGGTGCTAAGGGTTAAAAGGTCAGAAACACAATATGCATAGGATGTGACAACAATACTACTACACTACACTATATATAATCACACCAAACACCAGAAACAGAATACAATGCCAGACGTGTTTACTCTCTATTTATTAGCAGCTCATGAACAAACTTCCCGCAAACACATCACTTCCGCCAACTTAAGGAATAAGGCCGCGACTTTATTTTAAGATGAATACTATAAAAATCATGGCATATGGCAAGAATATAGATTATCATTATGTCATAATATGCTATAATCATATAAAATAATAAGAAAATATCAAATTTCACATAAAAAACAGAGAACAACAATTTGCCCCAACGACAACTGTAAAGGTACAAATTAATAGCAAAAAGTTACATGTATATTCCAAAAATAGCGGAGCGTTCTTCAGTATTTGATTATAATACCCATAAACACTTAATCAAACTGCCATATGCCATGTCTGAAATGCACTAATGTGTGTTGAAGAGCCACTAAAATTAATTTAATTACGAATATCATTAAATTAATTTGTTCCATCTATTTAAATGTTGCAAAGACTATTATTTAGTTTCTAGTCAAATATGAATTTGTCATTGTCGTTATCAAGAAAAACGCATGACTCGACTACTTCTTTAAAAGATAATAACAGGATGTCGAGGCCAATGTCAGAAAGATGGACTCCGTCTCGCCGGAACAGTCCCGGGCAGTCCATGGTGAGCTCAATATTTTTGAGCCAGGCACCACCGCAGTAAAGTGCAGAGAGAACCCCAGCGAAGACGGGGTAATATGTTCGACCATACAATTGGCACAGACTCTTTAGTTAACTTCCATATCTTTTTAATATCGAAAGAAATTTTTGAAATAAGCCTTGCCTTCGGTGTCCTGACTAATGAGTTCCCACCACAATGTATCACAATAACGTCTGGGTAGTCCGCTGCTCTGCTAAGATTTAATTTTACAAGCGGTAAAAGTTCATTCCACTGCATCCCTCTTTTGGTGAGCCATCTGATTTTGATGTTTCTACCTTCGAGGCCTAGATTGTTAGAGGAGCGTGTCAATGCCCGTTTCATAGCCCAGAATGGGATAGACGAACCCACAATCCATGCAACTGAAATTTACATTAAGAACAAATTACCGGTCAAAATTAACGAATATAGCACAAGTAAGCATCTGAAGCCCATCGGTCTTTTTTCATGTTAACATTATGCGGAACTCCTTGGGACTCGAGGTAAGTAGCTGCACCAATCCTGAAACTATGTGTTAGTATTCTACTTGTTAGCAAACCAATATAAATCAAACAACGTTCCAATACAACACTAAATTGATACCTTGTGACTGGTTTACCATCTGAATGACAAAATAAATATTCGCTGGCAGGATGGATATCCAAAAGCCTTGCCGCAGCTGAAAATGGACACAAATTTGAATTAGCTATAGCTCCTATTCTAAGAAACTGACTAGATCCGCTTTGGTTTTTTTTAGAATGGCGTAGCGTCAGTATCACAAAAGATTTACTGTCATTCTGGATCAGTCTTATGTCTTTTGTTCGCAAAGGATAATGCTGTAATGCGGACGAAGTAAAAACATGTTCACTTATTCTAAATAAACCAAAAAATGCGATGAGAAATACTGCCTTAAAAAGGCAAGTTTCATAAAATCTAGTGCATACTTTATCAAGCGCTGAAATCAGACGTCGTAAGACGTCAATTGATATCGGAATGCGGGTATCTTTTAGTGATCCACTGCGCCTAAAACCAACCATTGCTCGTTGAAAATAGAACGACGCAGTTGTATCCGTAAGGTTATTTATTTTGTGCACATAGCTTTGTTGCACCTTAAATTGGTAGCAACGCGTTTTGGTAGTCACTACCAAAATTCGGCCGAGTTTTGGTAGTGACTACCAAAACGCGTTAGACTCAACGAAATTTGGTAGTTTACAGAATTGTAGTACCAAAATGCGTCGGATATGTACACATCCAACGAAAAACGGTACTAATAAAAATCTCATGATTTGCAAAAAAAAAAAGATATTTTGTGACAAATGGAGAATATTATTTCAAAGAGTGTCATAATGGAACCTAATCGCTCATCCGACCTTGACCTTTTAATCTTGAAAATATATTGTCAAGCAAGACCGTTGGGACACACGTGAGTCTAACTTTGACATATATCGAGAGGTATTGAAGGAACTTGGCACAACTGTTTACCACAATTATTTGATGCGTCGGACGCATGACCCGACCCTGGGACAGGTTTCACAAACGCTCATAAGTAAGTATAAACTGTTTGAGGTTAAAATTCTAGCGATTCACTAGAAATGGTCACATTAGATGATCTGTATAATACCTTTAAAAGTATATGCAAGGTAGACATGCGACATTTATCCACCAAATTTCTTTAGAAGTTTTCAATGTTGTTTAATATAGAGAAGTGAAATGCAATTAAATAATCCAATCCCGTAGTGAATTTAATTCCGAGGGTTACCGATTAATTTATTCACCGAGAGTTATCGAGGTTGACCGAGTAAATATCAAGCACTTGTATTTTTGTATACCGGGCATAACTTTCTCGTATGTTCACCTGGTGCTGGAAAAAACGCTTCGTACACCCCGGGGAGTAGGACTGCCGTTGGACTGAATGCACAAATGTACACACCTGAATTGTTACATTTGTTTTAAAGTTGAGGTTCAGCTGCATATTAGCTAAGCGTCTGTCCATTACTCGACTAAATGTTGGTATGTTGGAAACATGAGCCTTATTATAATAACTGAATATTCAGGATAAATACTTTATGCGACTTGGAACGAGAACCATATATCACATTAGGACCTCCACAGAGGTGGCCTCGGTACCAGCGTCCAAGTTGGTCTGTTTTGTTTGTTTGTTTTGGGTTTCACGCCGTTTTTCAACAGTATTTCAGTCATGTAACGGCGGACAGTTAACCTAACTAGTGTTCCTGGATTCTGTACCAGTACAGATCTGTTCTCCGCAAGTAACTGCCAACTTCCCCACATGAATCAGAGGTGGAGGACTAATGATTTCAGACACAATGTCGTTTATCAAATAGTCACGGAGAACATATGCCCAGCCCGAGGATCGAACTCGCAACCCCGCGATCTGTAGACCGACGCTCTACCTACTGAGCTAAGCGGGCGGGTGCGTCCAAGTTGGCGTCCGCTTATAAATTTACATGTAATCAGATCCTTCGCCAGAGAATACTGAAAGTTTAGCACTAGAGAGTGCAGATCCTTCGCCAGAGAATACTGAAAATTTAGCGCTAGAGAGTGCAGATCCTTCGCCAGAGAATACTGATTCAGTGCCAGAGAGAACAGATCCTTCGCCAGAGAATACTGAAAGTTTAGCACCAGAGAGTGTAGATCCTTCGCCAGAGAATACTGAAAGTTTAGCGCTAGAGAGTGCAGATCCTTCGCCAGAGAATACTGATTCAGTGCCAGAAAACAGATCCTTTGCCAGAGAACACTGAAAGTTTAGCACCAGAGAGTGCAGATCCTTTGCCAGAGAATACTGAAGGTTTAGCTCCAGAGAGTGCAGATCCTTCGCCAGAGAATACTGAAAGTTTAGTACCAGAGAGTGCAGATCCTTCGCCAGAGGATACTGATTCAGTGCCAGAGAGAACAAATCCCTCGCCAGAGAATACTGAAAGTTTAGCGCCAGAGCGTACAGATTCTCCTGATTTTCAGATAAAGTGTACCGATCATCAGCCAGAGAATACAGATTCTCAGCCCGATACTTTAACTTTGCTACGATTAGTTGAGAGACTGCGTCATAGGAATAAAAAATTGCGTACTCCTTCTATATTTCGCTTTGATATGCTACCATTGCACGTACAAATTCAAATAGTGAAAATTTGTCTGAAGGAGAATCCATCAAATACGATTTGTTTTAAATAAAGTAGAGCATTTTTGAGAAATAATTAAGTTAACAGGAATTCTCAGACCCAGCATCTACCTTTTCGAAGGAATAGTAGAGGAAGTCCCGCAAAGAGTCAGCCTTTAGAGGATTCTTTTAGAATGTGGAAGAAATAGCGGTTAATTTTAGAAATAAAAAATGTGATAAAGGAACCAAGATGGTCAAAGACACTAGTCTTTGTTCAGTCTAACGCAATTTGGTAGTGACTACCAAAACTCGGCCGAATTTTGGTAGTGACTACCAAAACTCGACCGAATTTTGGTAGTTTCTACCAAAATGCGTTGCTACCATTTTGAGGCGCGGTAATGGAACGCATTTTGGTAGTTTCGTCTACATCAGGGGCTGGGCTCATTTTAATGATACACACGAATGGGAGAGATAAAAGGGGAAATAATGTTCAATCCAAAAATGTTGAATTCTGAGCGTGCATAAGGGGTCTTAAACATATCTAAACGAAAATCAGAAATACGATATACTATATTATATATATCTTTTCATGTAGTTTTGAGGAATCTTATACGAAGCTTACTTCGCAGTAAGATAAACTGTCGTCATCATTATTTTCATCCTCAATATCATCACCACAATCATCATTTTTCATTATTGTCAGTTTCATTATCATCATTATCATCACTACCATTATCACCATCATACAGGTCGCCATAACCATTGATTCTAGATTCTAACACGATCTGATTTATTTTCTTATTAAACAAAGAAGGCAGAAAACAGTGAATTATAATACAACAAATCACTGTTCTGACGTCACAGTTATTACGTCATGGCGTCAAACGGCATAGCGGCGCGCTAGAAAAGAAACCGATTGAAAACGGGCAAATATTTCATGAATGTTGTCAAGGATGTACTTGTTAACGTGTTAGAATCGAAATAACATATCTCATCCAGTGATTTGCTCTTGAATAAATCATTGTTTGTCTTTCAGATGCGAATTATTATATCACTCGGGCTGCGCCCTCGTGATATAATTCCTTCGCATCTGAACTCCAAACAATGATTTATTCAACGACAAATCACTGGATGAGATATATTATTTCTTAATTAAATTTTATGAAAATTAAACAATTTCACAACACAAGCATATATACGTTACTTTGATTACAAAACATTTAAATAATTGTAGGGTATGTAGATCTGCTGTCAAGTTTAAGAATTAAAATGTATGAAAAACACAATCAAGAATTGTAAGAAATAGGAAAATGCTGATCATGTGATTAATGTGTTTAATTCTATGGAAATTAATCATTTTTACAACACATGCAAAATATACGTTATTTTGATTACAAAACATTTAAACAATTGTAGGGTAGATCTATGCAAAGCTGAAGGAAAGCATTTAGTTTTTGCTGCTGGTTATCAAACTTGCGTGAGATATTATGCCCATAAATACTCTGATCAAGTTTGGTGAACAATAAAAAAAAGTTTGGTGAACATCGGACAAAAACTGCTCATGTAAGAGAGCGGAAACTGTCAACGTTCACAATTCTGAGTTATTCGAAGGACCTACCTCCAGAGCTACTGAGATGATCTGAGTGGTTATAGATATTGACTAAGATTTAATGCAAATCAGCATACTGACCAAGTTTGGTGGATATTGGATAAGACTGATTAAGTTTAAGAGTGGACGCTGCCAATACTTGCAATTTTGAGCAATTGAAAGGGCGAAACTCTAGAGCTACTGGGGCGATCCGGCTGATTATCGGACTTGTCCCAGATGTTAACATTCTGACCAAGTCTGTTAGAGAACATTGGATAAAAAATGCTCAAATTAGACAGTGAACAACTTTTGGAGCCGCCCGCCCGCCGCAGGTGTTCTCACAATGCGTCGTATACAAATGAAGAAGAAAGCCAAAATCTGCTATAAATATTAAGAGAAAATCATTCGCATATATGTACATAAATAATAAGATACATGACATTGTATACCTCATTGCGGAGCAAGCTTCATTTCTGAGTAAATTATATATTTCTTACCCATCTAAACACACAGAACCCACCATTTCCATGTGTTGCCCGAGGAGGACCCCAAAATACCACTCGCATGTATACACCAAAATAAAAATAAAAATCTAACGACGGAGAATTCAATTTTTAGAAAATCAGTCAAGTAAGCCCAGGCCCACATTTTATCATTTTTACGCTGTGTTTCAAAGATATCTGTGATTTACTCTTGAAACCCCTCACCTTTAAAGAGAAAAAAACTTTTTTTGCCGGAAATATTTTTCTGAGACCCCTTAACACGCACAGAATTCGCCATTTATGTTTATGTGGGATGTTTTAAAAAATATTTTGGTGGAGGACCCACGTGCCTTCTTCACATATATACACCGTTTCACACATTAAAACAACACAACGTTATTGCAAAGGAAACGTCTTTTGAGGCCCCTTTCACACTCTCGGGAATCTACATTTTGGTTGTTTTATACGAAAACTATATATCGGGAGAGGAACTCCGAACACCCTCTCCGACCATTTTTATGAGACATTCACTCCTTTTACCTCTCTCTTTTATGCGTAATGCAAAAATGAGCTCAGCCCCCGGTGTAGAAAAAAAACTACCAAAATACGTTCCATTCCATGATCCTTAACATATCATATGTACCATTGCAACGTATTTTGTCGCTACCAATACTCGGCCGAATTTTGGTAGTGACTACCAAAACGCGTTGCTACCATTTTGAGGTGTAACATAGCTTATTCCCGATATATATGTCTTAGCAGAGTTAGATAACAAGCCTTTCCTGTACAACCAAGCTATGTACAAGAGCAAAACCCGCGGAGGTATTGGCAGTGTAAACTCAAGCCCCATTTCTGTGTTAAACTGCTTAAATGAAATAATAGCTTTGCTATAGGTAAGTTTTGTATTACCTGACAAACTATTTGAAACAAGATGATTAGCTATTACTTGAAGATTTGCCATAGATGTGCCGGCACTTTGGTTGGTAATATATCTGCTTCTGGTGCCAGCCTTCTGAATCGCTGAAAATCAAGCCTAGATAAAGCATCTGTTATTGCATTATAAGTACCAGAAATATGTTCACACTTAAAGCGTATGTTGAATTTCAAGCATTGAAGCACAAACAGTCTGACAAGAACCATAATGTCTTTTGATTTACTTGTAAGTGAATTTACTATATAGCAAACTGCCATGTTGTCGCATCTGTACACGATCTTTTGATTTTTTAGATAATCAGCCCACATGAAAACTGACAGTACGATTGGGAACATTTCCAAAATTGCAATATCCTGCAAAATCCATTTGTTAGGCCAAACCCCGTATGACCATATTCCTTTAAAATAAATACCAAAACCCTTGCTAGAGCTGTCTGTGAACAATTGTAACTGTTGGTTTGATAACCATTCACTATCGTGTATGACTGAAACCCCATTGTGTTCAGAGAGAAAAGAGGACCAAATTTTAAGGTCTTCTTTTATATCAAGCGTAACCCTTAAAAGATGGTTCTTATTTTGTGCTTTACCTGCTATCAAATCTATCATTCTGCGTATAAAGGGTCTGCCAAAAGGAATAGCCTTGCACGCAAAAGAAAGACTACCAATCAATGACTGCATTTCCAATAAAGTTGTCTTCTTTTTTACCAACATATTTTCAACTTTTTCTCTTAAATCTTTCAATTTTGACAAGGGAATACGAATGACCATATCGTCTGAATCAAGTTCAAGGCCGAGGAAAACTAACACAGTTGTCGGCTGAACGGTTTTGTCTATCGCTAAAGGGACTCCAAGATCTTGGCATATTTCAAAAAATCCAGTCAAAATGTGTGCACAGTCTAGAGTTTTTCTTTACCCCCAAACAAAAAATCGTCTAAATAATGTTTGATGTTCTTAGATTTTGCCCTTTCTTTAATACACCATTCCAAAAATGTTGAAAATTTTTCAAATGTTGCGCATGAAATGGATGCCCCGAAAGGAAGACATTTATCGAAATAATATTTCCCTTCATGTTTAATGCCCAACAATTCAAAATCATTCGGTGAAATTGGTAACAGACGGAAAGCTGACTGGATGTCAACCTTTGCCATTAATGCATGCTTGCCTAAATTTACAATCATTTCTACGGCTTCATCAAAATGGGTGTATTGAACCGAGCAAAGCTCCTCGGGAATATAATCATTGACAGATTTATTTTTTGGATAGCTCAAGTGGTGTATTAAACGATACTCGTCTTTCCCCTTTTTTGCCACTAAACCTACCGGAGACACTCTGAAATTCTTTAAAGGTGGATTTTTGAATGGGCCGGCAACTCTAACGGCAAGTATTTCTTTCTGTAACTTGTCAAATACTACTTCCGGCTTTTCATATGCCGACTGTAGATTTCTTGCATGTCTTGACACACGTGGGCCCATATAATGAAGGGGAAAACCGGAGGCAAAACCGTTGAGCAGCTGTGTAGCTACGACCTGATCAGGATAATTCTTTAGATATAAACTAAGTTTATCTACCTTTATTGGGGATTGAGCAAGTGACAGACTAGTTTCTAAATTTTCCCGAGAACTTGTTGAATTTCCCTTTGGGGCGAAAAAAGCTGTTGGCATTCGCGCTGTTGCTACATTTGATGCTTGGGTGGGGATTGCCGCATAATGAGCACACATGTCTAAATTTGCAAGGGTTAACGCTACAATGCCCCTTATTAAAGAAAACACATGGTGATTCATTTGAAATTCGGGTAAACTGCTTTTGAACTGAGGCATACAAAATTGCTCGTCATAAGTTCGCCAAGCGTAATCAGTTCTACGTGATGCCGCCTGACGAATTGTAGACATGTACGCCAACAACTCGGCTGCAGATTGAGGTCTGTGGATTAAATAGATGTCCATGAAAATAATGAAGGCATCGGTCCATTGCTCAATTGAATGGATCTTTGCATTTGAGGATTTCTGCCTTGTTTCAAGGAATCCCTCTGGAGATAAAACTAACTGAGCACCTTGGCAAATATCATTCAAATCTGATGCTGGTTTAAGCAATAATGCCAGATTTATATACTTTCCAGCCCAAACTTTTTCACGTATTTGTATTGGAATTTGAGCGCATGCACGGTCATTTATCAGATTGATCATTGCTATATCAGAACTAATTTGGGGTGAGGAAAGATCCAAATTGTTTAAACCGATTAGGCCAGTGTTTAAGCTTGGTACTAAACGAGTTTCTGATGGACCCTGACCACAGGCCTCAATCTGTTGCGACTGAACTATACATTATTACATTCTGAACTTAAAGCAAATGCATCTAAAATATTTGACTCACCATGTGGTCTTGCTGGTTGCTGCTGAGGATGTTCAATATCCTGGCCTATAGCAACTTGTTGTGGGGGCAGAGGGGGCGGAGCCCCCTGGCCGTTATCTCCACCGACCACCAAATCTTGAATTGGGAGCACAGGTGGCAGACCCTCCTGGCCGTTAACTCCAGCTACGCCGTTGTTTACTGGGGGCAGAGGAGGCTGGACCCCTGGCCGTTCACACCAACAACTGCGCCGTCGTTTAATGGGGGCAGAGGGGGCGCGACCCCCTGGCCGTTACGTCCATTGTCATCCTGCACTGCGGCCTGTAGCGCCTGCTGCACTTCACGTTGCCTGGCATTAGCCCTCACTGCTCGCCCACGTGGCTGCCCCGCGCCTGGTGGGCCGTCACGCCTCGCCCGTCTACGCAATTCTCTAGGCATTTACACAAGCTGACAAAACACAATATTTCTGTAATTTATAAATATTTCACCTGAAAAACAGCAATAAACAATTAAAACATTTGCAGAAATTGATACCTGATTGAGAGCGCCTAATTTATGAACGAAACTAATGCCACGCGGAGTATATTATAAAAATTATTAAAAAGAAATGATGTTGTTCGCACGCTGTCAAAGAATGAAATGACAGATTTTTGCACGAGACAAATCAAGGGCAGTAATTATTGACGAAAGCGTAATATATATCATTATCGTCACGACCTTCAGGTAGAATAATAGGTCCATGAAAAATAACAGTATTTATTTAGCAAGGTTGCAACATAAATGGATATATCTAGATTCAGTACAAATATAGAATTATTAAAAGATACAAATTTATACTTTAGCGTGTTTAAGCCTAACAGTATGTCTTGAAATTTCCAGCTCTGAAAAATCCTTAGCTTGACAACATTTTTTTTGTAGCAGAGGTTTCTATATTTATTATGGTACTTTTTCCTGACAATGGTGATACTGCAGTGCACTTTGTGTAAAAGTTCTAAATGACTGTATGCTAATAAATTGACAAAGGACTCAAAGTTACAAAGCTGGGTGACGGTAATGACCGGTAATTTACGTAAACTACGTACCACTCCTTCGTCAGTATCCGTTTTCTATGTGCGCGCTGAACTATATTTACGACTAATGAACATGAATACGTTTTCGCACGGAAATCCCCGAGTGCCATAACGGGTCTACTACATAAAGAGATTGCATGTTGGACAGTATATTTATATATCTTCACCGGAACCGTCGACACGTCCACTTCGTGGTGAGGGGACATATGTCGCTTACTGGGTCACAATGTATATTGTCATATATTGTCACAACTGACCTAGTTAGCGACACATGACGAAGTTCGGCGGTAGTGTCCTTAGAAAGGGGACAACTATCGATTCGAGTGTGGCTAGTCGTCTGATCTGGTCTGGTGTTGGACCTTTTCCCAAGAGCCGGGGTGTTGAGATCTGGCGGACACCTCCCTGAATTGACACCAGAGTAACACCTTTGGTATCTACAACCGGACTTGTCAACGACGGGGTGAGGACTTCTAGATGTCAACACTTCGGACAAGACAGTTGCTCGGATCGATAAACAACGCTGGGTCACGCCGCGGAAAACTGGTGGTTCGGGGTCTCATGACACCCTCCAGACTCGACACCGGATCACCATCTCTGAGGGTTTATCTGATATGATACGCTATCTGGTATGTGTTTACCTCAGCTGGATGTCGACGACGGAAAGAAGACATGGACGGCGCCGGCGGGACACATCGGCCAGCTACACATGGGTCGACCAGACGTTAACATTAGACATCAGAACGGCGCAGAACGACACTCAAGCATGCAGAAGACCTAAGATGAGGGACGATAACCTTAGATACACAAATGAGACGTCGTCAAAAGTCAGGAAGTCATCGAGCTACACTGTGAGACGACCATACAAGAAGACCAACAGAACTACTTAGATCAACTAAAACTTAGATAATCAACAACTTAGACAACTTAACTTGAGATGATAACAACTTAGAAGACGTAAAACATAGACGAACGCCCGCCCATATGGAGTTATCCGTGGCGAGGATAAACAAACGCGCATACACAAACGTATATTTGTGGGTGCAATATGTGTAACGGGGTAAT
Source organism: Mercenaria mercenaria (assembly GCF_021730395.1). Lineage (NCBI taxonomy): Eukaryota > Metazoa > Mollusca > Bivalvia > Venerida > Veneridae > Mercenaria > Mercenaria mercenaria. Next base: position 68,865,064 of record NC_069375.1, read on the forward strand.
ATTCCAAACACAAATTTTGAAAGCAGGTGTTTATTTTATATCTAGGTCTTATATCCTATGTATTTGTATTAACATTGAACCATAGTTTTGTGCTCTTGGTATCCAATAACAAGTTTATAGAAACGGAATCTGGCGTGCTTTATGTACATAATAAGTGTGTTTTCAGAGACTGTTGTCAATGCTTGGAACATGGTCATTATTTTCGTCTTTGGTTTTATAATACGGCTGAGATATGGAAAAGCCATACTTAAAAAGTGGTATGCATACACTAATACATAGTTTTGGAAATTATCAGTATTCAGTGCGTTTTATATACTGACAAGTAGAATATGGAATATTAGAATTAGAATATGGAATTAGAATTATAGAATATTATACTTAACAGACTGGTATCTATATACAAAAACAAATGAGCCGTGCCATGAGAAAACCAACATAGTGGGTATGCGACCAGCAAATATGCTTTGGTATCATTACAACTGCTAATATATAAAGGTTGTATTGTTGGACTGGTTTGTATTTTTGTAACCTGGTCATTTGTCGTGTTTTTATAAAATAGACACTTGTATCCATACGTATATGTCACATGTGGATCGGGCATGCACACAAGTTGTGTATGAATTCGAACCACAGTGACTGTCTTACCCTTACATGATTCATAGAGTCTGATCTCAGTCGTTCCACCGGGTTTCTAATATATCTATTCGATGTAAGTGGGATGAGAAACCAAAGTTGTTAGTCCTGTGTAGCACCATAAATCCTGTACTGTACCGGCGCCCCGTTTAACCGGAATCAATAAAGCCATACGTAATTATGTTTTGTTAAGATTACATTACGTTATTCCAAATCTGCAGTCTAGTCTGTTATGCATACAGATGTTGACATTTTTGGAACGTGATCTGTATTCCACGTCTCTCATACAACAATTAGTTATTTTATTGTAACAATTATAAATGAAAGTGAGTTACAGCTACATATTTTTACATAACAACTAAAATATGGGATTGTTATACTTAGTAGAAACACGTAGGCCTATCCATACAAAAGTATATGTTTTGTTTACATTACAACTGTTATATGTTAAGGTAATAATTTAGTTGTCAATGAGTTGATTTTCATGTGTGAAATAGAACATAGTATTTATTTCAGTTTTTATTTGTATATATAACATGAACTATATCCAGATTATCCATAAGAAGATTTGTAGTTTGTTTATAGCATAACCGTTTTATGGTAACGATATGATATCCATACATTTGTTTATTGTTCTACATTGTGTCATGTACAACCGAAGTGAGCAACTGTTTAACTTAGAGACTGGTATCCATATACAAATTTATAGCTTCTGTTTACTATGTCATGTTCTATATACCGGTAACAACTGAAATATGGAACACATGGAATATATGAGAGAAAATACGCTATTTTATTTTTTTGTCAAGCAACAACAGAAAGTGATATAAAATGCATGTATAATTATGTAGTGTAGATTGACAAGAAAACAGCATCAGACAGATCAATTATACAAGTTAAAACATCAAGCCCACCGTTTTGTTTCTAGTACTGTAGACTGATTTTTTTTAAAAAATCTTTTTTCGCTCGGATAACCAAAATTGATGAAAAATAAAACCCTCGAAATTAATAGATAATCTACAGTATTTCAGTTCTGGTCTTCGGGGTGGCTTTCGCAAGTCGTCGTGGCTGAAAAAAAAATTAATAAAAGATAGAGTCTTCGCCAGTCATTTATGGCATGGACCGAAAGAGGTAAAGGGTAAATGAAACTGATGCAAATATAAGAACTGTGGATTAATGGTTTTGATCAGTAAATATGAATAAATTATGAATAAATCATACTAACCATGATAATTATGTTTGTGTTTTATAACTTTATTTGTATTCAGTCATTTAACATCATTTTTAAGAATAATTAGGTCCAAAAACTATTGCTCAGGCTTTGATAGCAAAACGGATGAAATAGATGCGTTTTTATTAGCTCTACTATTCGAAGAATAAGTAGAGCTATCCCACTCACCACGGCGTCGACGTCACACCTTGGTTAAGTTTTTCGTACCAGTCCACTTTTTGACAAAGTCTTTTGAGATAAAGCTTTGAAACTTTCAACACTTTTTTACCATCATCATGTCCAGTTATAGTCAAGAGTACATAACTCCATCAAGGATTTTGGCTGAATTATGGCCCCTTTCGACTTAGAAATCTTGGTTAAGTTTTTCGTACCAGTTCATATTTTGACAAAGTCATTTTAGATAAAGCTTTGAAACTTTCAACACTTGTTTACCATCACCATGTCCAGTTATAGGCAAGAGCACATAACTCCATCAAATATTTTGGCTGAATTATGGCCCTTTTTGACTTAGAAATCTTGGTTACGTTTTTTGTACCAGTTCATATTTTGACAAATTCTTTTGAGATAAAGCTTTGAAACTTTTAACACCTGTTTACCATCACCATGTCCAGTTATAGGCAAATGTACATAACTCCATCAAGGATTTTGGCTGAATTATTGCCCCTTTCTACTTAGAAATCTTGGTTAAGTTTTTCGTACCAGTTAATGTTTTGTGTAAAGTGTTTGACATATGGCTTTGAAAATTTTATCACTTGTTCAGTATAATACTAGTACTCTCTATCTGTAGGAAAGAGTACATAACTCTGTCATCTATTTTGGTTGAATTATGGCCCTTTTTGGACTTAGACTTTGTTCTATTTTCATACAATTCCACGTTTTGTCAAAACTATTTGACATATGGCTTTTAAACTTTGAACACTTGTTTATCATCATGATTTACATCTGTAGACAAGAGTACATAACTCTGACAACTATTTAAGCTGAATTATGGCCCTTTTTGAACTTTGAAATTGGTTCACACATTGCTATTTAGTGCAAGACTTATCGAAATCCATAAATACAGGAACATTGTTTTTGTCTAATCTGTTTTTTTTTGTCTGAATTATCAGAATATCTGTGTTAATATTTTGACCCTATTCTTCAATCACTTCTTCGAATAGCCGAGCGCGATGTCATCAGACAGCTCTTGTTTTTAGTTTGATCTTATATCTAGGCCAGTTTGGTTTATTAAACAAAATTATATCGGGAAATAGGTCATATAAAATTTGATTAAAACGGGCCTGTGTCAAAAAGAAAGAAAACAACTAAGACAAGTCAGATAAAGATACAAATTTTATTCAAAGCCAGTAGAGCAGAAATATACAACAAAGCGGTCTAAATATAACATGACATCCGAAATAATTTTAGTAGTTTTGTTCTCCATGATTCTACTTTAGCCAAGCAAAATGTTATGTTGAAGTATGGAATAGTCAATAGCACAAACTGCAGACCAGTGATTTTAATAAGGAGTGTCATGTGATGATAGTATTTATTTTGTGCTTTTCAATGTAATTTTACAAATACCTGAAATAAATAATTGATATTGCCATGACTTCCAAGCAGTTCCATACCAGCGAAAAAGAAAAATGATATTTTCGCTGCTTTAAAACATTCTAACTAAATAAATTACAGAAACCTTAGATAATGGTACATGTAATTAATTAACAGCAATGATAGATAAACGAAGTTTAAAAAACTCAAACCTAAAAATGGCAAATGATCAACTTGTCTTAACTTTGTTTATAGCAAATGTAAGCTGATGTCAATATTGGTGACATATAAGTAAATGCAGAATATACATGTGCACTCGGAAAATCTGTGCTGATTTTATAATTACAAAGCGAACAGAGAATTTAGCATCTTAACTCTTATCATGCTTGACACGATTGATTCTGCCTTTGCGACCAGTGAAGATCATGATCAGCCTGGTTCTGTCCAAATTGAGAGTCAAAATTGAAAGATGGACATGTTCATTATAGAAATTTAGTAGGAAAAAGGTTAAAGTTTCAGGCTTAAAACATTGATGAATACAAACCATTGGCCGTTATATCCAAGATAGCACAGACCGTGATGAAACTTTGCACGAAGTGGCATTATGTAGCTACAAACTAGTCAGGCAATTTTTATTTGTCTGAAACAAACGTATAACAAATGAAATATTTGTCGTACTTAAGTCTATATCTAAATTTCTAAGAATTAATTAAGGCCCCGGACATACAAGATTTCCTTGTTTATAGCATACTGTGGAATTGTTTGATTTCGTGGACACAAAATTTCGTGGTTTGTGGCAGCCATGGCTATTTCATTGGCACATCAATTCGTGGACTTAATTTGAAGTGGAGTTTTTTACTTGTTCGTTGGGGCTGGGGGGGGGGGGGGGGGGGTGCGTATCTTCTTGGTATGTAATGCCTTTGTTTGAGCCAGCAAAAAATATTTAGTGCGTGGATTTAAACTCTTTGATAGAAAAAAGGGAAACTAACTTGAATTTGATTTCGTAGACAGGTTCAACTACCAAAATAAAAGCATTTTGTTAACAAACATTATTTGGTTAACTGAAGTATAAATATTTATTCGCATGTATACCATTTCTCCACCGTAAGCTAATTACCTCCATGTGAGTTTGGCAAACAGTATTCCTTGGGAGGAAGGATCGCTGTTATGAACAAAAATGGGCGCAAAGCATTTTTTTGCCTTTTGCAAAATAGTGTTTCCGTGTTTAATAAACACATGCTTAAACAAAATCTATATCAGTTGCCAGGAAACCTGGGGAAATGTAACAGTTATATCAACATTATTATTATGATTATTCATGCCCTAATTTAACCGATATTGGTAACCGAAACAATATGAGAACTATACACATAAGTTCAATTTTGAAACGCTCCTAAATGTACCAGAATAAAAGATACGAGTGCACAGCGCTTCCAGACTCCAAAGTTCTTAACACAATACACTTTACCCTCCTAAATTTCTAAAATGGACTGGTCCATCGTTCAATTTGGACAGTACCACTTGTTATTCACTGGAAATGCTCATTGAAAAATTACTGACTGAATAGCGAACAGTGCCTGCACGTCGCAAAGGTAGAATCATTTGCCGCCTTCAGGCTAAGGGTTAATAACGCTCAAATCATCAGAACTCATCTTCACCTTCAAACAGCAAGACACCAGTAAATGTTGTACCAAACGGTTTGATATTGACTGTTGAACTGTCACTAGAAGTCTGGATCCACACTTTCTGGCCTGCACGGACAAATACCGCTGCTGAGTTGCCTGCAGAATCTGCTATCTCCTCTTCCACTGGACACATATCATGATCAGGTTGAATGTTTACAAGATTTGAATTGCCTCTAAATGAGAATTTTCCTCTAAAACAGTCTTGATTTTTGAATCGTGCTTTTCTGTTTTGGACAGATTTCTCATCTCCAAAAACAACTATATTCGAATTGCCGCGAACTGAGACATGCATGTGAGTTGGTCTAATGTGTGCTTCTGCAGTATTGATTACCTTGTCGTCAACTCTTAGCTCGACTTTACCGAAGGCATTGCTGATCTGTACAAAGTACATAAACAGATACAGGCCGCTAACTGGAGCTTCAAATACACCGGTAGTGGGACCGTAGCCGCTCATTGTGTTGCCTGAAACCGCGCTGAAAATTATTGGTTGATTTGGACCATGACCAAACGTCGTGTCTACCTTTTTTGCAGAGAAACTTACCTGGTGCCCTGAAATAAATAAGAACTTTATACACTTTGACTGTTTCGAAGATGGTTACTTGTTTAACAAAGACAGTTCTTGAAAGGCTTGTATGTCAAAAGTCAAAACTGTGAGGGATGTTTTGAAAATTATGACATTAGCCTCATAACTTATTTATAGTCGGCACATATGTTTAGTACGGACATTAAGGTGAATAATCAGATTTTGGCCATGTAACGGATTTGTTCGAAACTTTAGCATCTGATCATTTACACTCCTTTATGTTCACTTAACACTTAATACAAATTAGATTTTCACTGGAGGTATTTTTAAAATGTCATTTTCCTATCCTGGTTGCCCAGCCAAGATAGAGTTATTTTATCATAAGTATAAATTTGATAAACATACTTTGCCTAAGGAAATGTATAAATATTAGACATATTGTAATATATTTGTAAAATATTTGCATTAAAAATTATGTATTTAGATGGAATTCATTAGAAACGCAAGTCTGAAAAATTATTATTACCTCCCTTTGCCTATCTTGGTTGCGCAACCAAGATAGATTGGAAATAAATGAATCCAGAAGCTACACACAGCTTTTAAACTTGCATTTTGGTTCAGATTGTTCAATAGTTGATATGTCTATCAAATGCAAATGTAAAACTAGACATTGTATCGAAATAAAAAGAAATACCCAGCTTTTTATATACTTTCATATTAAAGGGGAGTAATTACAAAATTTTATAAAAATAATAAAATATACATTTCAAATAGGAATCAAACTCTATGTAATCGGTCTTTTTGTTCCTTAAATAATTCTCTACCAGAATATACAAAAAGTAAAAAAATGTCATTAAATGTGATTGGCCACCTTTAAGCAACGTTGCAGTATATTTTATCAGTTACTAGTATTCAAACTGTCTCGCATGCTTCTTGTTGTATTTGTATAACAAGCTTTTCACTCTTTAAACATAAATTGCACTGATAAAATTATAAATAATTTGTCGTATGGTATTCTGTGTATATTTGTAATCCTAATGTTGTAATATTAGAATGTGCTATTTATGTAGAAAACAGAATGTTAACAACTTTCTACGTTTAAATAAGGCCAGTGTAGTAACTTGTAGAACATCCCTCTTACATGTAAAGTTATATGGTCAGTGTCGTATCTTGTAGAACCCCCTATCACATGTAATAAAGTTATAAGGCCGGCCAGTGTCGTAACTTTAATAACACCCCCACCCTTACATGCCGAAGGTTCGAAGGACCAATGGCTAATAATAGCTTTCAATACTGACTGGCCAACCATTCAATATGTGTGTATTACATGCCATTAGATAAATACTTTTTCATTTCTTTTACTTCAGCCCTGACAATTTATGTCGAACTATTAACGGTTTATAGCACAATCTATGAATCGGAGATTCGCATAAGGAGTAATGTAATAGAGAGATGTTCTTTTTGTATATCACAGACTAATTAACATATTCATGTTTGTATTTTATTCAATTGTTCCCGCACTTGCTTGCACTCAGTATTCTTATATTTTTTGCCCCTTTGAATCATATACCTGTATGATAGGGTTCCGCTCAAGCCGGTTCTAGGGATGTGAGTGGTATTGAACATTACATAGCCTGTCATAAACAGAACCAATCAAACCAAACCTACCATCCTTTGACGGATAGCGTTATACGTTTCCGGAAGATCTTAATGTATGTATTTTTTGTTATGTATTACCTGATAAACCTTGTGTTCGGGTTTCACCATTTACGCCTTTTCCTGGTAATCCTGGTAATCCAGGCAAGCCCTATAATAAAATTGTAGAATGTTTTAATGCTTTAATATCAAAATCAGTACCAATGTGATGAAACAACTACTGGACTTCATTGAATATGAATATATGAAATATTTGTATAACAGTCGTTTTATTTTTTTTCTCGTTTAAAGCACAACACACAATGCAAAAATGTGGATCCAATCCAAAAAGATCTAATAAAAGAGCACATCACCTTAAAAAGAAACCCTACAACGTACAAGATATGCTTTCAAATTATATGTCATTGTTTTTTTTAAGTTAACGTTACATTAATTATTAAATATCTAAACAAGGGAAACTATTCAGTTCAATTTATTAAAGCTATTTAATATTGAATTAATACAATACTGTTTATATCATTTACTTCGGTTATTAAATTAATAAGGTAATGGATCCGTAGTGAGAATCGACATTTTCCGTTTCATTACGTATGCTCCGAATGCAATGTCGGCATTCTTCGGTTGTTCTGAAAAATTAATTGAACCGCGCCATGAGAAAACCAACATAGTGCATTTGCGACCAGCATGGATCTAGACTAGCCTGCGCATTCACGCAATCTGGTCAGGATCCACGCTGTTCGCTAATGGTTTCTATAATTGCAGTAGGCTTTGACAGCGAACAGTATGGATCCTAACCAGACTGTGCAGATGCGCAGGCTGGTCTGGATCCATGTTGGTCGCAATTGCATTATGTTGGTTTTCTCATGGCGCGGCTCAATTTTCCATTATGGTTGAAGGATGCCGAAATAGCTTATAAATATTCGTTATCACGCTGAAACTGCCAACTGACGCCCACTAATTAAATCTGAATTACTGTACTAGACATTTGTACGATGTATTATCAGACATGTTCTAAGAGTACTTTGAATAAAATTTTGATAACACATATTATTAATTTTGTATTTCATATCAGCTACACCTAGACAAAGCCTTACATCTAATCCCGGAAGACCATCATTGCCTGGTGGACCTTGTGGACCCATATCACCTTTACTTCCTTTTTGTCCGGGGAAGCCTGGATCGCCGCGATCACCTTTCTGTCCATTTTCACTATGGACGTCACTTTCTGAAAATGGATTTTACATATATCTTAGTTACGCATTTAGTTTTTAATGATACTATCCTCGAGAGAAAATCTGGCCGGTGTGAAACTGTTCTTATAACCCTTATCATACTGGACACGATCAATCCTGCTTTTGCAACCAGTGTAAATCATGATCAGCCTGCATATCCGTACAGTCTGATCAAGATGTGAACTGTTCGCCATTCAGTCAGTATCTTTTTAGTAAACACACCTTTTAACAGTTAATGGTACTGTCAGTGGATTAAGCCATTTGATTATTGACTTCAAAATGTAAACTTGACCTGGAAGTTAGTGACATAAGTCATATGTTCTGTGAGATAAATAATTGATTCTAGTTCTATAAAAATCTAACGCACAGTTTAAAAGAGAATGGACATTAATCTAAGTTATTCGTCCATTGACTCCCACGTTTGACTGCGACCTCGACCTTGGACCCAGTGACTTGGATAATACACTCCGCACATCCTCTTGTGAGTTTAACAACTGGTGCTATATCGTTAAGATCTTTTAAGCGATGGAGAAGATATAAAGACATGACTTACGGACGAAATGACGGACATGCGCGACTGACTCCAATATGGCTCCAATATACCTTTATCGGGGTATAATTAATTTCTGATGAGTATTATCCTCTGTAAAACAACTATTATAAGATTCTTTCACCGGTTGTAGGTGCAGATGGGAATTTCCGGCCTCGAGGGTAACTGTTTAGGCGTTAACGAGGCTCCAGCCGAGTTACCGCGTAAACAGTTATCCGAGAGCCAGGTATTCCCATCTGCACCTACAGCCAGTATAGAATCTTTTTCTTGCATACCATTATTCAACAAATAAGAGTAAAAAATAAATTCAAACAAATAATTTTTTTATAGCACTTTTTTCTTATAGTAGCGTATTAACTAAGGAAGTACGTCATGACGTTACAGAGACGAAAACAATGTAATAGTTCCGATTTTGTTTTATCAATTGCAATGAAACGGTATGTTATTTCCGTAAAGTAACGTTTTTTGAATCGAGAAATATGTTATAAGAAACAAAGAGGAACTATCAAGGTATTTAATTTTTATCCCGTTTTACGTAAAATATTATTATTACTACACACATCTTCTGTACATATGTAGTTCGTTACACGTCATTTACAGCACGAGAGTCATCTTACACCCCGGGGTGTAAGATGGAGTTTTCCAGCACCGGTGAAATCACCAGAAATCCCCGTCTGGTATGCAAGAAATTTCTGTCTTCCCAAAGAAAGGAGGCTGCATGGAGCATATTGTCTAGTGAAAAATATTTGGATGATTTAATGGGTTTCACGATATTATTTCACGTGCATTATATGTATATCTCTATACAATGTTTAGTATTTCCTACCACAATCCAACCAATAATAACAACTACTGAACATGTAATTATCATAGTCTCTGCACGTGACTTAACAAGTTCCCCTGATAAAACCAAGGTGGAGGACGAATGAGCATAGACCTGGTACATGATGGTGTCTTCAAAATAAATCGTCATGTACAGCATACGTCTATCACGATCTCAACACACAACTTCCTGATTTTTAAGTACTTTTTTTCCCCGTAAGAGCTAAGTAGATTCGAGTGATGTACTGTAAAAACTGAAACAAATCACTTTCCCATGCATTTAAAACGGAAATGGCAATTTTTCCTCGTCCCGACCAGGATCTCAATCTTAAAAGTATTTTGTTATTTTTCCTGATGAGCTGAGCACATGTGACAATAAAACACATCACTTTTCGATTAGTTTAAAACTGATTAGTCATTACTTATTTTATTACATGTTTCTTTACATCAGTTTCCCACGGTAGCATGGAGGGGACATCGGATTTTTTAATTTTAATTTATCTTGTGGCAACGAGTTGTAACTAAAAAAACAACGTAAAACAAAAATTGTTATCTCGTGGCCACGAGATTTAACTAAGAAAAAAAAACCACAACAATTTCTTAGTTTGTGCCCACGAAATATAACTAAGAAAAAAGCAAAAAAAAAAAAAAAAAAAAACAGAAAAAAAAAGAAAAAGAAAAAGAAAAAAAAACAAAAAAACACGATCTTTTGCTAATTCGTGGCCGCGACATATAACTAAAAAGCACATAACCCAGTTTCAAACCTGCTCTACGGATTATTAAGATAGACATTCTAACCAAATTTCATGAAGATAGGATCATACATGTGGTCCCAAGAGTGTAAACGCGTATTTCGATTGGTTTGACTAGGTGACCTTGTTTTTAAACGCATATGACGCAGTTTTAAACTTTTCATAGGAATCATCAAGAGAAACATTCTGACAAAGTTTCATGAAGATAGGTACATAAATGTGACCTCTAGGGTGGTAACAAACTTTTCCTTTGATTTGACCTGGTGACATAGTTTTGGACCCACTTGATCCATTTTCGATCTTGGCCTAGAGATCATCAAGATAACAGTCCTTGCAACTTTGTATCAAAGAAAACATAAATGAAACCTCTTAATGGCTGAACGTACCAAAATAGAAAATTTTGCCGCTTTCAGTAACTCTAGAACCCATAATGGGATCTAGCCGGTTTTCGGAAGGAACCGAGATCTTATTTTGACTTAAGTTGTGTGTTAGTGTGGCTTAAGAATTAAGATGTCACTTCTATCGTGTTCACAAGGTAAAAATTAACAAATCAGGGGTCGTAACTCCGGAACCTATAATAAGGTCTGACGGATTTATCATAGAATCCAAGATCTATAGTTGTTAAAGATACTTTGCAAGTTTATATCTAATCAAACTATAAATAAAGTCTAAATATGGCTGCAAAGGCAAAAATAACAAATGTTGGCCCTTTAAGGGGTCATAACTCTGGAACCCATGGTGGGATCTGGCCAGTTTTCCAAAGGAATCGAGATATTATGCCTATATAACAAGTTGTGTGAAAGTTTGAATAAAATCAATCGCAAAATGTGGTCTCTATCGTGTTTACATGAAATTGTGGACGGACGACAGACGGACGGGCAATCACAAAGCTAAAATCCTTCACATGTAGCAAATGCTTTGAAAATCTGAAGTGATGCTTACAAGAAATCAAGTTTTTTTTTTTGAAAAGTATTGTTTAAATAATTGTGGCCTTTAAAGTTAAATACAATAAAAAATACCTGTAACACTTGTACGTCTCTTTTGATCCACTTGTTCTATCTTCAAATTTAGGTCTTCTATTGATTCTCTTACATATCGTTTTTCTGAAGAAATTGCATTACGCACAACGGTTTCGTGTTCCCCCATTTGAGTCTGCAGTATGTCCACAAGTCCTTCGTCTGAATCTTTATAGTTACTGTTCATATCTTGCTTGATTATTTTCAGAACGTTTCCTTGTATTTCTTCCAATTTACGATTAACTTCAATCTCCATAGTTTTGAAGCGTTTGTCGTTGATCATTTTCATTTCGTTAAATTTCTGATTCAAGTCTCTTTTTAACTGAGAATATATCTCATCAACGGACAAATCCTTCGCAAATGCACAGGTGGCACAAAAATACAAAATGATGAATAATTTATTCATTTTGATTTTAGAGTAAAGAATATGCATTAAACACCAGATGCATAACACTGCTGTTCAGACGATAGCAAGTGCGAACAATGCGAGTTGGACTTCTATAAATAGCATTGAATAACTGAAACGAGGTTCAAGTGCTGTTTCAGATATGGTTGTTCAGATTTAAATTGTTAAGTAGTGAAATTATCCTTATTCACTATTACCCAATCACATTTGAATGCGGAAGACTTTGAATCATAATTAGTAGGACATTATATTATATACTTGTTGATACACTTAATACTATTGTTAACAGTTTTGACTATTGACAGACTTGCAAGCTGTTCAATAAGTGTTTTATTACATGATATCGGAATTAAATTTTAATATCGTTCTTTTTTTATAAATTAATAATGTAATATCAAATATCCCACTTCCATTAAAACATACAGACCTCAAGGAAAAACATAGATTTAAAACGAAAAGGAAATATTTCAATGTCTTAGAGCTATTTAAATATTAACAACATTAACATAGTAAATTTATAAGTACAGTTTTGTGAGACGTTGAAATTCCGCTTGATGTTTGAAGAATAAATCTGAAGCCCGTCTTGCCGAATTTTGGACCCGCTATCATTTATTTATATTGCTTGTAAAATTATCAAAATATTATCGTTGAAATCATGAGATGATTTTTTCATTGACTATAACGTTGTAAAATGAGGTAAAGTTCATTCCAAGATGGCGGTGTTCATACAAACGTCATTTTGGGGTCGCTCACACTTGGTGACGTCCCTTTTACTTATTGTTTAATAATAAACGTGAAAGAATATAACGAACTTCGTGCAAACATTGTAGAATTTACTTATACTGTTGACCTTGAATTAACATTTACCAGCCTGCAACATTTTCCTTTTTGTAGGGTTGAACGACCTGTGGAGTTTCCACTTTTTCTACTTGATAGAGTCTGAGCATGAGGTGTAATGTAAAGGCAACACCCCCTCAAGCCAATATTGATGCCTGGTAAAAGATAATAGATAAGGGTAGATTTCTTCTTGGAAGCACAGAGCACCAAGAACACAGCCTTAGAGCCACGCACTCGCAAAGTAGGCCCACAACAAAAAGAAACTGCAATGGAAACATATTACAGACGGGTTGTTTTAAACATCTAACAAGCAAATATTAATTTATTTTAAATACAGATAGAGGGGGAGTATGGAAGACTATTTATGCAAAAATTCTATTATTGTATTTGATCAAACGCTTTATGATTAATGACAACTATTATTGCATTTGGTAAAGTGCTTTATTGTTGATGACAAACGCATGCTACATGTTGCAATTTAGATCACTTATATATGGATATAAGTAAACCAATTAATGCTTTAAATGCCAAAATCCTTAGTATCTTATGTATAGCTTCATGGTAATTTTTCAAAGTAGTTTTTCTAACGCCAAGTGCCAAAAGAGAATTGGTAGTCATTTACTTGATTTGGGCTATTGGAGACTAGTTAAATGTTAGCAAATACGTTCTCTCATTGTTAATCAGCTGTTTTATTACAGTTATTACATGCATACACTGTAATGTCATTAAGTACTTGTGTAATGTCAAGAGAGCAACGATTTCTGTATTGTGCTTTATGCTTATTCATATACGTAATTTCATGTCTTCATATTTTGTTAGCTGGGTCCATTTTCGTTTAAATGAAGAACGATAACTCCAGCTTACTTATTTGAGAATACAGTTAATAGCTGATCCCTTCAAGAAACTCTCGTAGAAAGAGGTAGCCGGTGTCATAGTAAATTATTGCTACAGAAAACAAAAAAGTGTAATTATTTGTCTGGAATGAATTATGTGCCTGTATTTTGTTTCACACAAAAGTTGTTATTATAAATGTTGGGAAGGAAATTGTTATTGTTGGTAAGTGGCTTATATATATTTACTATCTGAAAATTAGGCTTTATTCTGTTTTAACTGTATCTTTGAAGTTATTCTTTGGTAAGTGGTGTTGAGGTGGGTCAATGGGGCAGTAGGACAAGGTTATTCTTTATTATGTCCCCTACCACACAGTGGTGTGGGAGGCATATTGATTAACTACTGTCTGTCACAAAGCTTGTCTGTACTCTAAGTAAGTCAATTATTGCTCATCTGATCTTCACCAAACTTGAAGAAAATGTGTTTGACCATAACACCTCGGCCATGATACATAACTTGCCATATTGGCAAAGGATCTTCAGAATGATGGCCCTTGAAACTTGTTTTGATAATCAAAGCACTGAAAGTCTGATAAGGCAGTTGTGGGAAAGATGTGCTTTTCTAAAAAGCAGCTATAGTTTCTGAACTAATGTAATATAAAATGAGCCGTGCCATGAGAAAACCAGCATAGTGGGTTTGCGACCAGCATGAATCCTGCGCATCCGCGCAGTTTGGATCCTATGCGCAGTCTGGTCAGGATCCATGCTGTTCACTTTTAAAGCCTACTGCAATAGACCATTTCACGAAGTATATGCGCATGCGCAAACTGATTACCGTTAATCCGTGAATTAACGTAATTAAACGATAAGACAAAAACTGGGGGCTAAGAGATAGATAGATAGGTTATGTACAGCGTGTTAAGTTTGAGACAGTTTTCTTCAATTTTGAATCGAACTACGTTGAGAATAAACAATGAAATAGTCTGTAATAGTTGAACGCTTAACTTAAATGTCTTACGATAGCTGACCAACCGCTGCGTCTGTAGTTTATTGACAGATGTAATGAGCGGGAATTTCAAACACAAGTTGCGCCCTTAATAACTTGTTTAATTAATAGCAAAAGCTGATCTTCACCCGATGTACAATTATTGAAAAGGTCAAATGCACACTTTTTACGCAAATGGCGTCGAAAAATCACGTTATAGCCTAAATAGTTTTGATGTTGCTGTTTTTACAGCGATTAATTTAGTTTCGGGCGCCCCGTTTCAATCAAAAAGAAATTTATTTCATTTATTATAACAGGACCGTTGAAACCTATACGGTAATGTAATTTTCATATATGTACTCCGACTATTCGCCGAAGGAATTCTTACTTTATGCAAAGACTATTCCAAAATCTTTCTACGAAATTATAATTTTCGAACGGAATGACTAAGTAATGTGTAAAAAAAACCAAACTCATAATACAAATTTATTTTACTGTAAAATTAGAAATAAAATGCGGGGTCTCCGACTTTGTTTTCGCTGTATTGTCTTCAATTTTCCCCTACAATCCTTTTCACGCGAGAATTAGGGAAAAATACAAACAACAACATAAATTGCATTTTAAGCGTACTTCAATTTTGTTAACAATTCTCCGATTTCTTTCTGATTTTTATTGTCACACTTGTATGCCTGAATGCATGTTACACACACAAAAAAGCGTAATGAAAAAATAATACTTTTTATTAAACGTTTTACTGCTCGTTCTCTCCTCCATAGTTTTTTAGAAATTTTCTGAAAAAGATCCCGAGATGTTTTTGAATAGAATAAGATAACAAAACTCCTTGACTACCGGGTTTATTTTCACTCTACAGTGCTATGAAAATTAGGAAGTTTAAGGAACTTTAAACATGTCTTTTCCCGCATTTTCCAACCAAGTTCACATTTTCTGTTTGTGGAATTTATGAATTTATTTGCAGCCTTTATTATACGGCTTGTAAGGTTATTAAATAGTTTTTGTTTTTGTTTTTTTTTCGTATAAAGTTTGTCTGTTTCAGCTGTTTCATAAATAAATAAATGTGGTTTTCTCCGGAATCTGGAGATGTTAGTTCGAGCCCGACTTCCTACAGCACTGCATGAAGTGGGGAAGATGTAAATTTCTTACGGAGAGTACCTACTGGTTAGAAAGTATAAAACAGGTAATGTAAGCAAACCGCCGTGACAAGGTTGTTGAGAAACGGCGTAAACCCAACACAAATAATGGACATCAAATGGGTAAGTACAATAATCTATTTAGTTCATGTCCGTAAATTTTTACGTCTGACATTAACTTCATGTCGTTTTGATTGTGCATATTTCGACCAACTTATAAGGGAAAAATTATTGTTTGTTTAGGGTTATACACCCGTTTTCTTCAACATATTAATTTTTTATTTATTTTTTGCAAGCACTATACTATTTCCACAGTAACTTAAACTTGTCTCATTGATAAATAATACTTACGGATAGAGTGGCCGTATCAGACACCAAACATGTGATAGCTCGATTGACGGGCGAACGATCCAACCAGTGTGTAATTCGTTCCGGGCGGGGGTAATTTTTGACTGGATGAATGAGACAAAAACTATTTTTAAGAGTCGTTTGTATTTGATGTTTCAAAACTGGAATTATTTTAAAATCTGAATTGCACGTATTTGTTAACAATGGTTTAAAATGTTCATTTGAAAAGATGAATGTTAAATTGTGGGAAGGACTTATATACCGATCATTTGAAATAACTTGTAGCCTGACCCGTTTTTTTATGTTTTTTGTTGTTGTTTCATTTTGTTATGTGTTAAAATGATATGCTTATATTATTTTATGTATGAAACAAAAAGCAATCAAATATAATGATTAAAATAAGAAAATGAAGTGAGCATGTAATTGTTTAAACGCGAAAGTCCATTGTCGTTTTTTTTGCCTTTTTTTTTCTTTTAATTAGTGCTTCTTTAAAACAGACTCTTAGTGGTGACACGGGTTCTAAATTTTTGCATAATATTCACGTTATTTAAATTTGATAAAAAAGAAATACACATACTGATAAAAACGGTGGAAGTTTTTATCTAAGTGTTCGATATGAATATGGTCAAATGCTTACAAAATCATAACCATATTTTTACTCTAAACAGTCAGATAGGACTTCAGTTTTCCTATGTCAATATCAGCCGAAACAATAAACCACCGAAGTGAAAAACCTTTTTCACCGATTTATGCATCAGGAAACGTCGTTGCAAAAATCGATAAATAACTAAAGAGCCCCCAGTTTTTCAAATCTCGTTGCGTCTCGAGAATTCTCGCTTAGAATGCGTCTACCGATCAAGACTTTTCCAATACTTAGACGCTTGCCGTGAAATGGTCTTTTAGAGAAACTGTTAGCGAACAGCATGGATCCTGACCAGACTGTGCGAATGCACAGGCTGGTCTGGATCCGTGCTGGTCGCAAAGCTACTATGTTGGTTTTCCCATGGCACGGCTCAAATGTGTTTTCTTTAATAGCTTTATATAAATGTATAGTATCTATAAGAGTAATGTACTGTGTTCTACATACTATGATTATCACATGTTTAGGTGATGGAAGAATGGACTCTCCAGGCCACTCTGCGCAATACTGCACCTACACTCTCATGGAAAATGACACCAAGGACCTTCTGTGTAGTATCATAATTGACAAGAGAATGACTGATCTCAAGTCAACAAATATGGAGAAAGAGGGACTGATCCGAGGGCTGAGGACATTGAGAGAGAACAGAGTGGTTGTAAAGGAATTAGTGACTGATGCTAGCACTACTATCGCTGCTATGATGAGTATGTTTACCATAAGCTCCCTAAAATAACTAAATAATATGAAAATTATATTTACATACTAGCAGAATCCACATCTGCACATTCCTAGCTTGACTTTTCGAAGAATAAGTACAGCTATTCTACTAAAGACAGTGTCATTCTTTGGTTACATTTGTCGCACCAGTCCACTTTTTGACAAAACCGCTTGAGATATAGCTTTGAAACTTTTAAACTATTTGAACTATCACCGTGTCATAATTTTGTTTGGTGGTTTGTGATTATTACTAGATGGTTGCATTTTTGATAGGTATTTGCAGTGATGTATTTATATGTCTTTGGGATCAGATCTATAGTGATGTGATTGAGTTTCAAATAATAATTGACCATTTTTTGAGACTTAAATCTTAAGATAGGCAGTTGTCTTAACTTGGCTAGCTTAATGTCTTAAATGTTTACATGAATCCCAGCATGTTACTACCTCTCAAAACAAATTAGACTATCTTTGGCTATTTCAGAAAATCAGTATCCTGATATAACACATACCTTCGACACTTGGCATGGAGCAAAGAACTTTGGGAAAAAAATAGGAGCAGTATGTATTGTTCTTCACAAACTCCTGTCATTATTGTTCTATTTCTTATTTATACTGAAAATGTCTGGTATATAGTTCAACTTTAGCAAAGCATCAGGAAACAAAAACTTGCTTATAGAAAAAGTTTATATGAATTGCAAGCAAAGTAGTTCCTCCTCAGCTAATATTACAAAATTAATCTCTATTACTCTAGATTCAGATACCTTGAGAGTGTATGTATTTGATATCTGTCAGCAGACAATAAAATATTTAAACTACATAATAGGACTATTATCATTTCATGAAAGCATGAAAGCTCTAAACTGAGTATTGTGTTGTAGGTATCCAGTCTATAAAGCAAGAAACTACTTGGCAGGACTGGACTATCAGATTTACAAGGAAAGACCATTTCTGATGAATAAGAATGGCGAATTTAGGTTGGTATTGTGAAATTTCTTCTTTTTTTTCTTATTGATATTTTTATTCATAATTCATCCCATGCCGGTGAAAAGGGCCAATATTTCTCCTTTTATCTGTTCTGAAGCTGCTATTGTCATTTATGAAAAAAATGTTGGTATCTAAGTATAAACTATTTGGCAGTATTCTCATGGTGCAGGCTTGTACCTGTCAGAGTTGTCCGTAGATCACATGTATGAATTTTTTCCCTACTGCAATCCTGAATTATGATTTTTTTTCTGGACTTAGAAGTTATATCATGTAAAACAGCATCTCAGCTGTTATCTAATCTGTTATGAATTTAGGTAATTTTTTGTAGGTGTTCTGTAACTCTGTCTTTATGTTTAAGGTTTTTAAAGAAAGTTTGTATTGATCTTTGACATTCTTTGCAAGATATTTCTCCAAATTGTAATGAATTGAAATGATTGCATTGTCCTCTAGTGCATTTCACATATTTAAATTGTAGACTTCATAGATGCTTCTCTAAACGAAGTGGAACATACAGCTGCTACAAAGAGAAAGTGCCAAAGACATACACATATGTAGAACAGTTGCTCCAAGATATTCTGCATTCAGTAGCTACAAGAATCGAACCCTTAAGAACTCCAGTGACGCTTACACCTACAGACCCTCAAAAGATCAAGAGAAGCATATTACAACATTAATTACTCCACCACCGACAAAGTTTTTAATGGCTTCCAAGAAATCCAGATTTGGTGAGAAGTGAATGCAACTTACACAAATATAGTCTTGCATGAATTGTCATAGAACTGGACTTAAGGACAGAAAGATATCCATTATTCTACCATGTATGAAATAAACATTTGCAAAATCTCAAAAATATTGAGGATTGAATAAATGTAGGGTATTTCTTATTTGTTCAAACCATTTGAGAGTGTAAATTACACTATAACCAAACCAAAGAGCAAAAGTCTTGAATCCACATGCAGTTTGTTTTCTTTGTAAGTTGTATATATGTGACGCACCATGACATTTTGGGTCCAAATTCGGCGTTACGTCATTTGAGAAAACATCGATTAAAGTTACGTCACAAAAAAATGGTGGACATTACCACGTGTTCGCGGCAATTAATGCATTATTGTTTTCAATAATACTCTACCTTGCCACAAGAAATAAATGAAGTGACATAAACATTTCCGTGTTTTGCAATTCCGTTTCTTTAAATGTTTAAAATGATTGATAATTTATCGCCCTTTGAATCGACACGCCATTTGTAAACATCGAAGGTCGCAGAGAAAATGAAACTACCAAAAACAGTTATATGATGATTTATTTCGATTGTATAAAGAATGACAGTTAACGAATCTCAAGGTAAGTAAGTATTTAAACGATATGTAGGGTTTAAAAATATTATTTGAGTTCATATCGACTGTTTTGTCCGATATATTTTTGAAAAATAGCCCGGATTTGACACTAATGACAGTTTGGAGGTAGCGCAATTCACATTTTATTTACAAGTGTCACTGTATACTATATATTATTTACTAAATCTGCCATGAATTAAACTTTTTTAATCTGTTTTGACTCTTATTCAGTAGAATCAGTATGCAAGACAATTAGATTCTATGCAAGAAGACATTGTGACTGTGGTGCCAGACAAAAACACAACAGACAGTCATAGTGTTTAGTTACATAATTCAAGCCCTGATCATTTTATACAGCCATGCCATGAAAGTGACTGATCAGGAACAGTTGAAACACATTTATTGTCAGCTTCAATAACTTATTTCTTGTAATGTCAAATCAGTCCATACATAAAACTTCTACAATGCATAAATATTGTTTTTACTCGGAATGAGACAGTCTTTTTCCAAAGCTTTTCAAAATTTTCAAATTTTTGTTAAATTTGCACACTGTTGAACAGTTCACTTGGTCATTATTTCTGTATTCCTCACCATTTTGTACTGTTCTTGGCAAGTCACTGGCAACCACTTTGTAAAATGAATTAACTTTAGATACATTTTGTTTTGAAAGTCTTGCCAGGGATTCAAACCTATTACTCTTCTTATAGAAGTCTTTGTGCTCTATGTACTGACTTAACTGCCCAGGGCATTTTTTATCTTACATTTCAGCCTTTTTCAGTATTTTTTTTTTCATTTTACAGATCAACCACTGAAGATTGTTTGGCTTGATGCAATGACCTTAAACAGTTAAAGGATTATCCAGGAAGGTCTATACACCACAAGCTGGATTTTTTGGGGGTTTGTAAATTTCTTCACACATTTTTACAGTTACTAGTACTATACTGCTATTCTAAGAAAGATAAAGACAAAAAGTAACATAAACATAAATGATCTATTTTTTTTCATAACATTTTAAGAGAAAAGATTTTAGTTATAGACCCATTCAACAAATATGTGTTAGTATATTAAGAAGTGAATAAGTAATGATATATAATAATTAAATATATAATGTATGTATGTTTACATTAAGTATGATTGCATGAATTGTATGTCTGGTCTGTCAGAGTCTTAGCTAGCTTATTTATTCTTGAAAAGCTACTTTTTCTGCTTGAATACTGTAAGATTCTTGGATGAGTTTATACTTATCAATTCTGCTTTCATTCAGCTTTTAACAAAAAGACTCTCTTAAGCTTAAAAATATGCTTTACAGTCCTATATTCTGTAACCTACGGTGGTATGTTTAGGACATGCAATAATTTTTTTTAGGATTAAATAATCTTGAGCGATCAACATCTTATCTCGTGCGCACGACATCTTATCTTGAGCGATCAACATCTTATCTCGAGCGATCAACATGTTATCTCGAGCGATCAACATCTTATCTCGAGCGATCAACATATTATCTTGAGCGATCAACATCTTATCTCGAGCGATCAACATCTTATTTCGAGAGATCAACATGTTATCTCGAGCGATCAACATCTTATCTCGAGTGATCAACATATTATTTTGTGCGCACGACATCTTATCTTGAGCGATCAACATCTTATCTCGAGCGATCAACATCTTATCTCGAGCGATCAACATATTATCTCGAGCGATCAACATATTATCATGAGCGATCAACATCTTATCTCGAGCGATCAACATATTATCTTGAGCGATCAACATATTATCTGGAGCGATCAACATCTTATCTCGAGCGATCAACATATTATCTCGAGCGATCAACATCTTATCTTGAGCGATCAACATCTTATCGTGAGCGATCAACATCTTATTTCGTGCGCACGACATCTTATTTCGTGCGCACGGCATCTTATCTTGAGCGATCAACATATTATCTCGTGCGCACGACATCTTATCTTGAGCGATCAACATCTTATCTCGAGCGATCAACATCTTATCTTGAGCGATCAACATCTTATCTCGTGCGCACTACATTTTATCTCGAGCGATCAACATCTTATCTCGAGCGATCAACATCTTATCTTGAGCGATCAACATCTTATCTCGTGCGCACGACATCTTATCTTGAGCGATCAACATCTTATCTCGTGCGCACGACATCTTATCTCGAGCGATCAACATCTTATCTCGAGCGATCAACATCTTATCTTGAGCGATCAACATCTTATCTCGTGCGCACGACATTTTATCTCGAGCGATCAACATCTTATCTCGAGCGATCAACATCTTATCTTGAGCGATCAACATCTTATCTCGTGCGCACGACATCTTATCTTGAGCGATCAACATATTATCTCGTGCGCACGACATCTTATCTCGAGCGATCAACATGTTATCTTGAACGATCAACATCTTATCTCGTGCGCACGACATGTTATCTTGAGCGATCAACATCTTATCTCGTGCGATCAACATCTTATCTGGAGCGATCAACATATTAACATGTTATCTCGAGCGATCAACATCTTATCTTGAGCGATCAACATATTATCTTGAGCGATCAACATCTTTTCTTGAGCGATCAGCATATTATCTTGAGCGATCAACATCTTTTGTTGAGCGCACGACATCTTATTTCGATCGATCAACATCTTATTTCGTGCTCACAAGATATTACTTACATAAATTCCTCCTGATTGTCATTCCCGTTTCAACAGTCAATGAAGTAATATGAAGGTAAGTACAGTTACACACATGAGTTATTTACGATGATGCCCATAGGGTATTTTACGTATTTAATGGTTGTTTTAGTTTTTGTTGCCATCTGTATTGCAGAAGACTTTATGAAGGTACTTTAATGAGAAATGGTATCATTAAATAAAATGACCAATTTTTATACAATATTTAGGTAAGGGTTATACCTGCAGTCAAAAACATTGGCATAAAGTATCATTTTTATCAAAATTGTTGTGTACATTTGTATGGTATTAAATGATTGCAGAGACAAATAAAAAAACCTCGAGGAGATGGTCTCAGTCTCTGTATGTTTGGTTTAATAAATTATGACCCGTGTAATACCAATTCGACGCCCACCGTTTTTACTTTTGTTTTGTTAACGTTACGTGGGTACGTAATTTTCGAACTTCACAACGTGATATAAAATAGCTGCAAAACCTCAGTGAAGACGCAAACGAAGAAATTTAAGTCCTTGACAAAATAGAGATGAATTATAGAGGCCTCACTCATACATCAAAGAATTTCCTGTTTCCCTTTAATTCATGCATGCAATTTTATAACTTTTTTGACAATGTGCGAATTGATACCACCCTTTGAAGACGGCATGACCAATTATGTTAATTACATTCCCATATAATGGATCTTGTATTTATAGGAAGTTTGAAAAACATCTGCATGAATAGGCGGGACCCTACGTATGGTTTTACTGATAAACTGAATACACACAAAAGGCCTTAATAAAATTTTGTTGGAAAGCTACAAAAGACATATTTGCAAGTGTTGGTAAACGCGATTCATACGTTCTCAAATCGACATGATTTCAATTTCAGTATGTTTATCAAATGTAATCGTGTGCTATTTGATCAAATATAAAAATATATATGATCCGCACCATAATGAAACCAACATAGTGAACCCGCGCAGCCTGGCCACGATCCTTGCTGCTCGCTTTCTAAGCTTATTGCAATTAGAGAAACCGTTAACAAACAGCAACGCTCCTGATCAGACTGCGCGGATCCATGCTGGTCGGAAATGCACAATAATGTTGGTTTTCTCATGGTAGCAAGCAAAGAAACTAGAAAAATAACAACTGTTTTGTTCCATACAATGCTATTGAACTAAAATATATTTTTTCCGACAGAGAATAGACTTACAAAGTCTGTTGAGATCAAATAATTTGTAATAATATTAATTTCTTCATACTGATATTTTCTCTGAAAAAACAATTTCTCTCCAGGCTCATCTCAAGAGACAGAGGCAAGAGATACTGTATATTTTTCAGAAAGTGGTATCAGAGAGGATTGATTTTATGGCCATGTGCTTTACATTTAATGACTCTAACGACTGACACCAGTCCAGACGGAGACAAACCAGATTATTTTCATGATATTCTATATTTATATAAAATATTATATTTTGTATATATATATTTTTTTAAAAACGTAGATGACTTTGTAGGATATCAAAATATTATGTTGGCAGAGAAACAATGCATTTTCATTCATTGTTTGAAATTACAGCGCATTTTTAAGCAACATAGATGTTATCACAATATTTTAATGTTGCTAAATCTGAGATATTCATTAATGATCTCGACTAAACGCTTCGGTGTAAAGTATATCTTATTTCATAAAACCGAATCTACGAAGTAAGTTTAATGCAATATTTTGGAACTCGATAAATATCGCATGTTATCTCGAGCGCACGACATCTTATCTGAGCGCATGACATATTTTCTGGCAGGATTATCAGCTTTATTAAAATGTTCCATTAACAGATCGCCATATTATATTACCGCTAAGGTCTTACATTCTCATCAATCAGAGGTTTGTCAAAATCCCGAGATATCCGGAGAACCACGCTAGACCTCTGATATGCAAGAACGCGGTCTTATTGTTCCATAAGTAGATGTGTAGAAGGCTGGGTCCTACGAAAAGGGTGTGTTAAAGGCACCGCGATTTAGTCATATGACATGTCAATCATGTTAGGGGCACGTTATAAAAACGTTCGACTCAAAGTGCTTTGAACGTTAATACAATATACAAGTGAAACGGATTAGGTATAATGGATATAAGATTGTGATTCATCATTCAGCTGGTATCAGAGGTTTCACTTTTTTATATTAATTTTCATTGAAATATACAGAAAACGATAAATTAGGTTTGTTTATCACGGTATACGGATAACTTGATTTGGGCTAAAACTAGTTCCGATCCGTGACTCCAATTACCTCACCTGACAGTCCGTCAACTGATAAAAGTAAAAAACTTAGTGATAATTACGTCACGAGTTGGACTAGGCTAAAACTTCTTAACAGTGGTTTCAGACAGAAAATCGTGTTGTTGTTTTTTTGCGCGCGAAGTAGAAAATAAATTTTAAAAATTTACCACAGTTGACGGATATCTTGGTAGTAAGTGTAGTATGTGTAGTGAATCTGCTGCATGAGTCTTAGGAATGACCAAAATTGTAAAAGAATGCATTTTAGACACCATGATAAACGCCCAAAGGAAGGTACTTGTGCAAAAAGAAATTTGTATTATATGCATTAAGGAAAAATGTTATCAAACTCGACAACTTTTCTATCTCCACATCTGTTATTCTTTTATTTTGTATGTGAACATCTTCAAAACAACGGCCCGTTTTCACTAAGCAGCGTTGTCATGACTTCGGCTAACGTCAGTATCTTTAATGGAAAAACATGGGTCGAATTTTAATATTCATAAGTGACGTCACAAACCTGATATAAAATTTACGTGTTGATATTGAAAATACTGGCAAATGTTCCATTTTAACTATTCAGTCTGTAAAAAATATGAATTTCATCAAATTCGTAGGTTCAAAGTGTACTGCTGTACATTTTCTTTGTACATGTAACAGAATTAGGGCAAAAACTGCATTGTGCTTTCGTACCTCTTGCGATTTACATGTATGCATTTGTGATTCTCGTGTTCACATGCTTCCTTCTTACATGTATAAAGAAGCGTAACGACATGCTATTAGTCGCCATACTTGCGCGAAGAAACAAAACAGTTATGTTATATTTGATCAAAATTTTACAATAAATTACAGATTAGAATCGAAATAATTTGTAGCAAAATATTTATTCACTCGGACGGTAATACGTCGTACGAAATAATTATTATACCTCACATAAATGTCCAATGCAAATTTCCCATTAGTTTAACTTGAATAATATATCATATTCCCCAGTGATTTTATAACACATGCGCAAAATCGTTATTTTCAATTTCTGCGCAGGTGATATGATCCATAATTTCATATCAAATGCGCAACAGCGTTATTTTGTTTTTTCTGCGCATGTGATATTATTTTTACATATCACCCGTTGAGAGATTGATACTTTGGCATTGATTAAAAGACTGAGTTGATAAATTTTCAGACAAGGCGCTTATATAACTATAAGTTAGGATTAAATTACCATTTTCTGGTGCTCTTGCATGTGCGAACACGGACGAGTTTTTTTTTATGCTACGTGCAAAATATTTCGAAAACAATTTTTCATCAAGTATTGAATCGAAACTACCACAATAAGTTTAGAAATGATCTAACTAAGAAAATGAGTGCTCACACTTGTATGTTTCATTTAGAAAACAGAAAGTTATCGCCATTTTTCAAATGCTACTGATTCACGCAATGTTGAAATATTAGAATAGATATAGGGGTCAGCGATATGTAAACGTCTCGACTAAATCTATCAAAAAAGTCTTATTACACAGCAAAGTCGCCACAAGTTATGAGTGCTAACAAGTAAAGACTCTTTAATTCTGTCTTCATTATTTGGTTAGTAATTACTTTTTAATGTTAAATACATTATTATGTTGATTTTCCAGTAAATGCTTTGACCCTTCTACGTTTTCGGTATAATAAAATAAATATTGCATTCCTGAGAAGGTGATAAGAAAAATGTCCACCCTCGAAATATGAATATAGACCTCGGCTGGCGCCTCGGTCAATATTCATATATCTCGCGGTGAACATTTTTCATATCACCCTCTCATCAGGAATGCAATATTTATATAATATCGCACTGTACCCACGTGAATTATTACGCCAGACGTGTAACTGTACGAGTGAAGTAATGGTGGTCTAATATTCTTGCCTCTGTAAAAAACACTCTTACTCTAGAATGATGTCACATTAACTTGCAGTGACGTGAAACTTTTTGTTGCGGCCAAGAAAGAGCGCTTCTGTATTTTATCTATCACAAGCGTGTTTTAACGCTATTTATACACTCGGGTGATGATACGTCGTTCAAATAATATCACTTGGGCTTCGCCCTCGTAAAGCCGTAATTTACGCCCGACGTATAACCACCCATCGTGCATAAATAATGTTAAAGCACTGATTTGCAATAAATTATTTCATATTTAAAACACGGTTTTGCTGAAAATAATTCTAAAATAAACATTAAACATTTTTTTTCACAAATTTTGTTCATATCATGAAAACAATTAAAAGAGAGCGCTGTTCGTTGAGTGATTCTGGAAGGAATACTTGCAGGTTGATATTTTGAGGTTTAGCCCTTATACTAAGCTTTTACAATTCAAGGATTAAGTCGTGCAAAATATAATGCTATGTTGACATTGCTCTTGCACTGGTCACAGTTCTTGTTATTAATCAAAGACTTCTTTCATAACAGAATAATGGCTGACGACACTGATGACGAGGAAGTAACAACTTCAAGCCTTCTACAATACTTAGAAAACGACCGTAAAATAAACCAGAACTCTTTGGATATGCTGAAAAGTGAACGGGTAAGTTGACAATAATAAAAGTTTCCGGTTATTAACACAACATATATTATTGCTGTTAAAAATAGAAATTAATGACCCATAGGTAGGTAACCTTAACATTTGTATGTGCGCATGCCCAACCGGAAGCTGACTTGACGATGCACCATAGCCATGAAGGAAGTTGACATATACGCAAAGCTACATAAATGCGAAATGTTAAAGCGCTAATTTTCAAAAGAGTTTGTTCTGTAGGTCTTTAACCAATGCGTTTGAAGCAATAGCATTTTCTATGGGTCATACGAAGATGACATCGCAACGGTTTATTGTAAAATGTATCAACAGAACTCCTATAGTTTATTTTTCCTTTCATAGTTTTTTTTTCAAATTCACATATATGATACGAAAACTTATGCTGAAAACTATGAACAAATAAAAACAATTCGTCACCATGCTTGTTTTTGTGAAAAATTGTTTTGAACACACCCAGTTTTGCTAAATCTGCTGGCGATTTTTCAACGGTATATGATTTTCTGCTTTTTTCTTTACAAATACCAACCAAAATATGCATCAATACTTCATACCAAGGTTTATTATTTTTACAGATTTTATTATATACTTATTTGGTATCACAGTCATATTTCTAATACTATATCATTACAATAATTGGTAAAAAAGAAGTAAAAACCTTAATTCATATTTACTTTTATGAAACTTTTTTCTATGAAAAATACTCATTAAATAAGAATGATTTTTTTAATATATAAAAAAAAAACTATGGTTGCCGGTTGCGGCCATTTTAAACCCGCGAGAAATTTTATGACTGATTTTCTGTCGAGACCGTACAAAATGTCGCGGGGAAGGTATAAACTGCAATATTTTATAACAGTTGATAGAAACAGCAGGGAACATTTTGACTCTATCTATCTTCGAAATCAGTTACAAATATGTTTATGTACTGCAATAAAACGAAATGTTTTATGATGAGCTGATACGCCTTTATAGAAACCAGGGGCGGATTATAATTGACGCCCATGGTTTGACTCTACATTTTATCCCACGTTTGTCTATAAAAAAGTCGAGGAACAGAAAATAAATCCGCGACATTTTTTGCATTTGTTGTAGAAATTCTACAAAAAGTCGAGGGTAAAAATTAAAAGCCGCGACTTTTTGTTCGGCAAACAACGGTCTCATGAAATGTCTCGGCGAGTACTAGCGAGTTTTATATCCGCGAAATTTTATGCAGACAGAGTGATTTGAATTGTTTTCAAAAAAAATGACCGTCTTATAACGCACTAAATACATTTAAATTTTGCCAAATACATTAGAACAGACAACTAAATGCGCAAACGAAAAAAATAATGAAATTGCCAAAATATTATTGAAATTATGACAGAAAACAAGCAATTGACATGTAAAATCGGTGCCACCAGGTGGCGCTTTTAACGTAAACACACAACCGTAAAATCGAAAAAGAAACATACATTCTGAAAATATAGGGTTGGATCTATATTTGAGCCAAATTTCATACTTTTACGTCGAAATTCTACATTCCGGTCCTAAGTGTGGACCGACCTTAAACCTGTACCTAGCTACATTTTGTAATACTGTAAAAATAGTGACTTCATGCTATCTGTGAATAGAGGACAATAACTTTTTTGACCATCAACGTCATCATCATCACCATCATAATCATCATCGTCATCATTGTCATCATCATTATTCGACGTATCGAATAACTATTATTGAATATGTAGGCGTGCGCATCGAGCACTCTACAGTTGACCATCCAGATCAGAATTACATTGTGGCAGTCACGTGACACAGTATTTATTGGTTGTAAAATGTATATGGTCAGACTTATCTAAAACAACATACTTGGGATCTGATGACTGTTTTACAATGTATATTAAGGGAAACAACCAACAAATGACATCGTGTCATCTCGTTGCAAATCGTCACACTTCGACGTTATCCGAAATTACCCGAACGAACAACAGATTGAAACTGACGAAATTTGTTATATTTTCAATAACAGAAATAAAAAATTATATTCTTTATATGCTTTCATTGTTTAACTGAAAGAGGAAAAATGCGCCAAAAATATTTGAAAATAAAACACGTTTTTACTCTTCAAAGAAATTCCGGAAAGTGTCGAGGTCAGACTATTTTTACCGAGATGACGTTGCATCATTTGTAGGTCGTCTGCCTTATGGAATGTACTCATAAGGCATGTTGTCAAAACCAGTAAATATCGTAACATGACTGCCACATTAGTACAAGTTTCGGATCAAGATGCACAATTTGTTCTACTCTGTAACTCTATCAATATAAATTAGCCGCGCCATGACAAAACCAACATAGTGGGTTTGCGACCAGCATGGATCCAGACCAGCCTGTGCATCCGCGCAGTCTGGTCAGGATCCATGCTGTTCGCTAAGAGTTTCTCAAATTTCAATAGGCTTTAAAAGCGAAGAGGCTGGTCTGGATCCATACTGGTCACAAAGCCACTATGTTGGTTTTCTCAAGGCGCGGCTCAAATGGTTATTAAATAAACCCACTTTATAATATAAGAATTTAAGAATTTAAGAATGTAGACAAAGTAACAGACGTTTTAAAAAGAGCACACTAGGAAGCAAACTATATTTTCAAATAATTATACTTGTATGGAAAGATAATGTCAGACACTGCTATATTATACTTAGAATAAAACGATCTCCTAACATGTTTAAGCACTAAAACCGCTAACCTGTCGGCTATAATAGTTTCCAAACGATCGGTTCGAATTGAGCAATTATCATATAGTCATAACATTGTTTATAACACGTCTGTATATTTTGCATTTATTCCCATTTGTAGATCTATTATTCTTGATAAACAATACATATGTTATGCTAAAATAAAAATGAATAATTAAATAACGTAATGAAATTGCAATAACTGGCGGAAATACTCTTCAATAAAAATACTACTTCCGGTCGTCCTGTCCATGTGCGACGTTATCATTTCAACTTACACTGGAATTTTGGGTGAGAACTTGTACAAATAGCGTATAATTATTTCAAAGTAAGTTTATTAATTACATTAACGGTTGTTTTGCAACACGTTAATACAATGTACGTCGATAAATATCTGAGTAACCGCTGGATAATATCACATGTATTTACTTTCCTATGTAGTGACATATATAAATATCAGGCGTGTAATATTCACATTACTTGTAAACAGAGTGTAGTTTAAACTGATACATAAATGCAGTCGTGCGAATCGGAACATGAAGTGGTTGAATTTATGTTATCAGAGTGTAAGAGATAAAAACTGAAATCTATACTGTAAATACTTAACTCGTACATGTTTTTTCATTATTTAAATTGAACAATTTTTTGACGGTACATTTCATTTTCTCTGTTCATTTTTCTAGCCAAGAGAGATTTAATAGTTTATGAAGTAAAATTCATTCATTGGCATGCATTGACATTAATAACTTTTAAAAGTCTTGAAAATAACGCGCAAACCTACATTTTTTACATATTTACTATAACGTTTTATGCATTGATAATGAAAGTCAAAAATATTTGAGAAACGTATTGTATGTACAATAGGTCTGTTCAAAAGCACGTTGAAATGGCAGAAGACGGAGAGATCGACAGGCTGAAGAAACAGTTAAAACTCGTGCCACACCCAAGTGGATTTGGAGCATTCAGGGAAATGTGGAAAGGAGATAGACAAGTGACATTCAAAACCCGAACGAGGTATTGGTTTTGAAGTCATGTTACGTTTAGAAGAAATAAAGTATTTAGAGTCTTCCATGGTCGCGTCGATAATTTATTTATTTATTTGGGTTTTACGGCGCACCAACACAGTATATGTTATATGGCACCAGACAGGACTATAAATTTTGGTTTCACATCTCATTTACATCAAAATAAAAACATGAGGTATGGAAACAAAATTTGCATACCTGCTGGAATCAAAGAGTTACAGCAAAACCAAGTGTTAAGACCCTATTAGTCGCCTCTTACGATCATGCAAGGGTAAGGCAGTGGTTCCAATTCTTTTCATACACAGATCGTCCCAGAACCACATGGGGCTGGTCGCGCCGATAAGGCCGCTAACTTCGGATCACTTGCCTCACATCACGGCGGGTTAGAAACATGGCTTACGACGTATAAGTTGTTCATGTAAGACACTCGTTCAGCTGGCTTTTTGAAAGTCGATGGTTCCTATCAGGGACCACCCGAGCCTAAAATTATGCTTTTAGGGGCATCTGGTGTCTTTCCCCATCACGAAAAATTTGGAGGTCGCCATTTGACCTACAGGCTACAGCTGTATCGATATGACGTTAACCCTTTCAAAATGCACATTGATTAAACATTTCGAAAAAAAAAACATATCTAAAAAGCAGTTAAAAACTGAGTAATGAAACTGAATGTCCAGAAACGGTGCTTTCAATAAACTGACGATCTTTTTTTCCATTTGTCCTATGACACATTGTTACAATAAAGATATAACACACTTATAAGTGTTGTCTTAATTAGTGATTTATTAAGAAATTGAAAAAGAGCCGTGTGTCTTTTTTATTTTCATGTATATGATATCGTATTGGCAACACAGTATTCATTTACTGATTGGTTATTTTTCAAACAAATTTAAACAGTAATAGTATAACTAAAATATCAACGTCGTTATTTGTACACTGTCCAGTCACCTACACAAACAGGAGATAGTTATGGCAATACCAAAATATTATAATATGCTATTTGAGCCGCACCATGAGAAAACCAACATAGTGTGTTTGCGACCAGCATGGATCCAGGATACATGCTGTTCGCTTTCAAAGCCTATTGCAATTAGAGAAACCGTTAGCGAACAGCATGGGTCCTGACCAGACTGGGCGGATGCGCAGGCTGGTCTGGATCCGTGCTGGTCGCAAAGCCATTATATTGGTTTTCTCATGGCGCGACTCATTTATGTTCTGTTTGCAGTCATAGCGGTACAAGAGCCTCAGGAACTAGCATATATTTCCTATTAGCAGCACCTAATTGTGTAAGATGGCACAAACATCTGTCAGATGAAGGGTTTTACTGGCACGCAGGCGGCAGGGTACAGGTAATGTTTTATAACATATGCATTGCTATTTTCATCCATGAAAAAATCATTAACGATAGGTAGAAAGCAAAACTTTAGTGTATTAACAGCACCAGTACTATTACTACATTGAATTAAACTATGAATGTACTTCTACATACACAATTAATTCATACCTTAAGTAAAGTTAAATACATTTGAAGAGGATTTTCTACATTTGAAGTAATTGTCTAAAGATAAAATAGTTTAGTGAAAATCTTTAAATATATAAAAATGTCTGCTATATTATACATCCATGCTAATGTGACAAAACATCGTTATGTTTTAATCACTTTACGTCGATATTTTTATAGCGACAAAATACTACCCGATTTAATGTGCAAGTAAACATAAATTATTAAACATAGATTGGTATAACGGAATTAAATATAAGAATGAATGGAATTACGAAGATAAGTTTCGTGTACCAAAACTGCGACATTTACGCAAGTTTCATAGATGACGTAGTGCATCAAGTGTGTATTGAACAAAAGATAAAAAAAAGCCCAGTACCGAGAAGGTAAATATTTGTCAAGTGTGTATCCATCTTTATTTTACATTACAGATTCACATGATAAAAGAAGACGGTACACACACGTGTCACGTGTTAGGAGATGTACTAAAGCACGAAGACTGCGTGGCACAAGTAGTCGTGCCACATGACACGTGGTATGCTGCCGAACTTCTTCCAGATGCAAAATACAGTCTTTATAGTGCAGTAGTCATGCCAGGTATTGTGTTCCACCGTGCCCATCGGATTTTTTAAATGTTATAGGACTATAATTGTTTGTATCTATTTTACTATGTCACAACCAAAATTGATTTAATCAGTGTTACCACAATACATTTCTCAATAATGTTTCAAGTAATATACATACAATTAAGTGTATGAATGTATTGTTTACTTAAAGCTGCTAGTAAGTCTCTGTAAGCGGTCAATACAGGTATCTACTGGATGTAAGGTCAGTACTGACAGGTTAAAGTTTTCTCTGATTTAGGACTGGTCTTTTTCTTTTATAACACGACAACGCAGACGAATTACTATTGAAACACAGTGTCTAATCTCTTCCAATCCTTTGAGTTGTAAAAACAAATTAACCATCTAAAAGGTTTCTGACTTTCTCCGAATACAGTAAAAAGACAATTTATAGGGGTTTGTATAGAATACACTATTTCGTATGTTCAACAAGTGTACTTAAAAGACAAATGTAGGAAGTATGTGTACACCAAAATGTTGCCAGTTTTACTTTTTGCATTCAGTAGATGACTTTATTGTACGAATAAAAAAGTGTATGATATAGTATAAGAGCAAAGCGAGTCAGTTTGAAACTTGTTTCAGAGATGACTCTGATTTCTAATTAAATTGTGGAAATGTATGCGGACACATATATGAATTAAGGACTGCAAAATGTTTTCACCTTTTTTCTATCTTTGATAAACTTTGAGTTCACAAATGCGAAAAAAATAGAATGTTCAAACGTTTAGTAAGATACTGTCGCTGTTATAATAACATATTTTCCATTTATGCTTAAAGGGTTTGAATTTGAGGACTGGTTCGAAGGAAAGAGAAAAGACATGATAGAGCAATATCCACAACACGAAAAGCTGATCACCAAGCTAACGGATAACGAATAGAAATAGACAATTCTAACTCAATAATGTCTCTATATTTGATAATCTTGTCGGAACAGTTGGATACACGAACTAAAAACAACAGACAAGTACTCTCACATTTCGCTATACCAGTAACTTTGTGTTTAAAAGCAATATTTTGTTGAATTGTAAGTATGTGAAACAACGCATGTCGAAAATATATACAGTACTTCATTGAAGTATAGGAAAAAATCCTGAAGTGCAAAACAACAGAAAATCAAGTGACAGTATAAGTTGTAGATACTGGAAAATTGATGTACTCCATAAAGGGGCCTTAAAGTGGGGACTTTTGGGCAAAATAAAAAAAATCAATGTCAAATTACGGTATGCTTATTAAATACAAAGTAAATGCAAATTATAAAACGTAAATAAGTTCCCATCAGTCGGATGTGATAAGGAACATAACAGTAAAGTCTCGAATTCTGGTATCACAAGTCTGTCCATAAATAAGGACACATAAGATGGCGTTTAATGCGACATTGCTACTAATGTACTCGTCTAAAGCAATTATCTTTAGGTTTAAATCTAAAGACAGTTAATAATCTACTGTCTGTGTCACCTTTAGTCTTAGATTCCAAGACAATAGCTACAATTTTATGTAGAACCGATTATATCATTATTATCGTAATACTGACCAGTTAAAACAATCTTTAAAACAGTTTCTTTAAGGCATCATTAAACATAAGCTATCCATCTATTTAACAAATATCACCGTGACATATCGGACAGTACAATTTAATTTACCCAGATAAATCACCTGTAGACATTTAAGATGGCTATGAATTAAGACTGACCAACTGAGTTTAGTTTTAAGAGAACATGCTTCAATTTAGATATCGTTATACGTTTGACAGCTGGTGCAAATCACATGTCAATTCGCACGCCATTTTTATGATCAAAGCCGACGGATGAAATGCACCAACCAGACTTCAATCACAAGTAAATTTATAATCTACACACCTTTTATGATCAATTATCGATGACTGAAAGATATCAATCAAAAGTAAATTCATACGCCGTTGATGAGTTAAAGGCACCAACAAAATGTCAATCACAAGTGAATTCAGATGCCATTTTACGACTAAGTATAGATGAAAGAATGCATCAACCAGATGAAAGTCACAGATAGATTCGCACGCATTTTTATGATCAAGTACGACAGGTGAAAAATATCCAGCAAATGTCAATCAAAAGTGAACCCACAAGACGTTTTATGACCAAGTATCGATGAATGAACATATCAATCCAAAGTAATTTCACAAGCTTTTTTTTATAACCAGGTGTCAATGAATGAAACGCATCAACAAGATATCAATAACAAGTGAATTCGCATGCCTTTGTATGACAAATGATCCATGAATGATATCAACTAGATGTCAATCACAAATAAATTCAAACGCATTTTTAATCACCGTTGATCGATGAATGAAAGGTATCAGCGAGTTGTCAGTCACAAAAAAAAATCACACGGCTTTATATGACCAAGTATCAATGAATGTAAGGCATCAACCAGATGTCAATCACAGAAAAAAATGCATTTTATTTTTCAGCTTTACATTTTTGAATACAAGCTTACGGTGCGTGATCTGTTTGTAGTTCAAACGGTTGTCCTAACAAGTCCTTGTGAAATTTCTTAATTCAAAAACCATAACTAGGCATTCCTTCTCTATTACTGAATAGTTCTTCTCCCGTTTCAAATGTTTTTGCTTGCATATGCAATGGGAAACAATCCGTCACCGAACCTTTTTAGGCTATCAAATATGCAGCCGTCAACCTTGAAAATGGCAAGGAATGATAAGGATGGTTCTAATGGTACTAAAACCTAGAAATGATCACAGATACGATATTTTCTTTTTACAAACGTGGACATTTTCGCGGATAGAAACATTACGTTTGCCAAACTTCCCCAAAACGGATACCGGACCAACTCACAATTATTAAGAGAGTGTACCAGTGTTTACAGGTCGTGATACGTGATATCGCGTGTTTTGAACAGGTAACACACACAAAAAAGAAAGAAACAAGAGCTATCTCCATAGGATGACACATGCCCCCGATGGCACTTTGAATGAATAGTTATGGCCGATGTTAGAGTTTAGGACCTTTGACCTACGGACCTTGGTCTTGCGCGCGACACGTCGACTTACTGTGCCACACATTCATGCGTAGTTATTTTAAAATCCATGCATGAATGACAAAGATATGGACCGGACATGCCCATCATTGCACTATCATGAATTATGACTTTTAACGTCTAAGTGTGACCTTGACTTTTGAGCTACGGACCTGGGTCTTGCGCGCGACACGTCGTCTTACTGTGCCACACATTTATGCGTAGTTACTTGAAAATCCATCCATGGATGACAAAGATATGGACCGGACACGCCCATCAATGCACTATCATGAAAAATGACTTTTAACGTCTAAGTGTGACCTTGACCTTTGAGCTACGGACCTGGGTCTTGCGCGCGACACGTCGTCTTACTGTGGTACACATTCATGCCAAGTTATTTGAAAATCCATCCATGGATGACAAAGATATGGACCGGACACGAAAATTGCGGACAGACCGACAGACGGACAGACGGTTCAAAAACTATATGCCTCCCTTTGGGGGGATAAAAAAAACAATGACAAATATCAAACAGGGAATGCCATGTTCCGAAAACGCAGCTTTCCCAAAACGAAACCCACAACACGCAGACGTGCACACTGCAAACAGACAATCGCATACAAAGCAAACACACGAGGACAAAACGAGCAAATAAGGGAACACAGTGGGACACTGTCATGGAACGGTCAGTGATAAACACACCACCGGGGAGCTTAAACCGGCTTATGGTGCGCATCTGCTCTTACCTCCACCGTGTTCCAAAGACATGGGACAGTGCAATTAAAAGTAATCCCCGCCAGGTGAATCTCTAACACACGTAATGGAAACAAAAAGGCATTAAATGTAAAACACATAAATGCTTTTGTATAAATATATAAAAGCAAACCTTAAGAACCAAACACCCATAAGGGCTCGACGAAACAGGCCAGAAGACAGATATCAAAACAGTCCAGTCCAGTCCTGGTGGGATTTAAAAACTGCTTACACGTAAAAAAATGTTTGTTTCCGGTATCTCGACCTACCCTGAATTTTTGGCCCGACCCTAAATGTTTTTGGAGAGGTTTTTTTTCAACTTTTTAACAAAAAGTTGCCAATTTTTTATGCTTTAAACATGGTCAGTCATGTTAGAAATCAACTTACTGATGCTTTAAAAGCATAAACTGTAAACGGGTTGAAAACTAAACATGTGGTATGTTACAAAACTGCGGAATCCGATTAGTGCCAAATTGAACGCGACACACGTCATAACGCACGACATTGCAGCGCGAGGGACGACAATGAACAACGACACACGAAATTTTGACAGTTGAATGTCTCATTGTCGCGCTAGGTTTTGGCAAAAATTATTGCAGTAAAAACTGAGTGCCGTTGTTCATTGTTGAGTGTCGTGTCGTGTGTCGCGATGAATGTCGTGTGCCTTGTCGTATGTCGCGTTGAATGTCGTGTCGTGTTGAATGTCTTGTGTCGCCCTCAAGAAATTACCTCGACATGCGACAATTGCGCAAAATTTGAACGATATAATGTCAAGAATCGTTGTACATAGTGTTTTGTCGGGTTGAATATCATGTGTCGCGTTCTCTGTTTGCACACAACTCAACACGACACGACACACGAAATTCAACACGACACAAGACACGACACACGATATTCAACGAGACACACGACCGGATTCAGCGGAAAAGTAGGCTTTCGTAAGCAAAAAGCCTTGTTTCAGATAAATGTTTTACACAGCGGCAGTCAGTTTATAAAGACGAGAAAAGACAATGAGTCCAGTTCACTGTGTAACTCATGAGACGACATCTGCATCCCATGACCTTTCACCTTACCAACTGATACTGAAAAACAAATGAACTGTGAAGCAAACACAATTTTTTGTTTGGCCTTATGCTTATAATTGACTGATTACCACATCTTAACACGCACAGAAATTTAGCGGACTAAATCTGAAAACAAGTTACATGTAAATTATCCAGCGTGCGCTGTAACATAAACATTGGAAAGTTAGGATGCAAGTGGATGGACGGAGGAATGTTGGATTTTAACATAATTAAGTTAATTCTGTGCACTTGCTTTCAAAAATGAATAAATATGGATTTAAAGTTTTTATTTTGCTTCTACCACTCTTCAGTTTAGGAGCTGGAAATTCGTGTTATGACTCAAGTGGTAGAGCACAAAAGTGCATGACGGAATTTGTAAATGCTGCTTTTAATCTGACTGTAGAAGCAACTAATACATGCGGATTAACTGGTCCGCAAGAGTTCTGCTTGCAGACTGGAATGCGAAAATCATGTGGTCACATTTGTGATGCAGGATCTCCGTCCCAAATGCACCCACCGGGCTATATGACAGATTTTAACTTTCGAAACGACTTGACTTGGTGGCAGAGCGAAACTTTGTTAGACAGAAGAGAAGCGTGGCTGAACACTCCTCAGCAGCAAGTTAATCTTACACTTAATTTAGGTAATGAACCTAGTTGTTATAAAGTTTTATTCAACAGATATTTAAGCATACAAATGTTCTATATAGTTTAGGTATTTATGAACCTGGTTGTTACATCACGTAATACATACTTCTGTTAATTGCGCCCCAGTTTATGCAATGAACCTACTTGTTAGTAATGCAAATAGTACTAAATGCACAATAAATCAGTTCTTTAAATAACGGTGTTGGTTAAATAGAATATAGGGATAGTACACGTTTTTTGTGTATTAACATTTGCAGAAGCCCGCGGGGGATTGTTTGTGACCTCGACTCTCGGTCTCGGTCACAAACATCTCCCAAGGGCTTCTGCAGACGTTGAGACACAAAACAAACGTGTATTGTCGCTATTCTTGTATAAAAAAAACATTACCCGACGACTAAATGCATTGATTTCATATGTGATGACTACGATTCCGGTACATTTTTAATTACCATTCTGTTGTTCTTTGAAACGGTAAACATGCTTTAAATATCCATAACCAGTGCCCAGGAATCAACAACACTTCTAAAGGCATGTAACGAAGGTTTTTAGCCCATTTTGTTTAAAAATCTGCCATTATTACAAACATAATATTACCCATATTTTTACATATCACTTAAAAATTTGGTTAACAGGAACACAAGTTCAAAAGTAATAACTTTACAATCGAATTATTTTGAGTACAAACACATTTAGGGTACGGCTGAGTACGAACGTAGTGACAAGCTATCAAATGTTTTATCCGAATTCTTCGCGAAGTTAGATAAAAACAGTCAGACAGATACTTACAAAATCATTGAAATGATTCATAAAAACAAACAGTGGCGCAAGATACACACAGTTCTTATACATTCACGGTTATCAACAAAAGATGAATTGACTCCGACTTCTAAAAGGGGGTGTAAACAAGGGGTGGAACGAGTACGTACATTTTTGGGGGTAGTGCGTTTGGTTTTTGTAACTGATACAGCAAAACATACAATGGATTAGATTTTATCTTTTATGCTACAAGAAGAGAATATTATGGAAGAATCAATACGCAGAAATACATAGTATACATCCCTGACAAAGCATTTCAAAAATAAAAATCGTTTATTAACAACACGTGAATTGCCTTGTTTGCAGATTTTTCATCCGTTAAAACACGGGGGATCAAGTAAGAAAAAGTAGTTTTTATGCAAGAAGAATTACAAACGGCCCTAACAATAGCAGATTCAGAGGGAGCATCCAGCACACCAACATGATCACTAGAATCTTGTAAGCATTTTTTCCTGTGCTGCAATGTGTGAAATGCTTAAAAGTTTGCTCTGCTGGCACATTTTGTATCACAATTATTAATTAAGTTAATGTGACAGTGGGGTATATTCCAGTAAATATTGAAAATTTCCTTCTCGTTTACCAAGTACATACTCCTTAAAATTAATAAGGTAAAATTTGTAGCATATTATATATGTGTTTCTGGTTTACCTAACATATCATCATCTAGTATAATTATTTTTGATCCGCCCTTGTTAAATCTGAAGATGACACTAAATACAAAGTCAGACAAATGGTGTTAATGACTCCCTGTCAAAAGTGTTTTTCCCAGCACTGACTTGTTAAAAATGATTTGCTACCGTTTTCGAAATGTTAGAGGAATGATTGTCATCAACTAGACATAATACACATTATATTGCCTAACTCTCCAACTGATTGTCAAATCATCAATGAACATTTTTAATCATCCCTCTACACTCCTGTTTTAGCTCGACTATTAGAAGAATAAGTAAAGCTATTGTACTCATCCATGCGTCGGCATCTGCGTCTCAGATTGGTTTTATGTACTATTAATATACGATCTTATATCTCAGTAACCACTTTTGG
Organism: Mercenaria mercenaria; assembly: GCF_021730395.1. Lineage (NCBI taxonomy): Eukaryota > Metazoa > Mollusca > Bivalvia > Venerida > Veneridae > Mercenaria > Mercenaria mercenaria. Next base: position 68,905,636 of record NC_069375.1, read on the forward strand.
AAATGGATTGAAACTTCGCATACTTATTTACTGTGAAGAACTGACTTACATTGCACAGGTTCCATTACTCTGTATTGCTTTTGTACAAGATAATATCCCTTTTTCAACTTATATTTATTTATTGACAATGATGTTGAATGTCGTCTATCAAACATTGTCTTGAAGAAAATTTAATGGCTTAGAGATATAAAACATACAAAATTTAAAATATATAAATGCCAGCAACATCCAAAACTTAAATGGAACAAATAAGACAGAAATAACATAGATATGCAGAATAAAGTGTCTGGCATGGTAATCTGTGTATAAAACATAGGTTCTAGTTCCTCAGCCACCAGATATTTTCTATGTTGAATATGTAATTTCCTTTGCATCTTAGCTAATCTTTGTTGCAAATTGTTTGGATCTCTTTTAATACCTTATGTAACTGAACGGACAGACTTTCTTCTTTAAACTGTGTTTACTGACAGAGAATCAAATCAGAAACAGAAATACAAAATAAAGCAAATCATAGGTACCCAGCCTTGGTCATGAATTTTCTGCCATTGAAAGTCGGAAAATACTGAAAAATCTATTTTCAAGGGCAGATAATTCAAGATCAAGCACCGGTACCTGTGAGTTTTTAATACATATTTCCCTAAACTTGATTCTCAGTCAGTAACAAATTCTGTCCCTATACATATAGGATACTTTCAGATGTACAATGTACCTTTAAGGGCCTCAGTGGTCAAGCAAATAAGATCACTGACCTACAATCACTTGCCCCTTTACTGCTGCAGGTTCCAAATCTCACTAGGGATATAAAATTCTTTCCTGTTAGGAAGCTGTCTAGCTGGTATATGGAGGGCTGTTGTTTCTACGCTAGGTGCTTGAATATGCCTGATATAATGCTCAGAGGGCCAGGTACCTGGGGCTGTATTGATTAATAATTTAATTTTAAGACTTTAAACAGTTCAATTGTTGTTAAAATAGCACAGATCATTATGAAACTTTACAGGAGCTTGCATTTCCCTGCTGCAGACAGCCCCGGGAGTCTTCCTTCACTTTGATATGCTGAAAATATGTCATGTGACCTGTAATCGTGTCATTAGTGTGATGTTAAAATCTGCCATTACGCCTTTATTACATTGTATTTTAATATAGGGATCTGATATCAAAACATTTTAGTTGTCCGCTACAGTATGAAGAGAAACAGAACTTTCTGTACCTTTAGTTATTCCCCGAATTATAAATTTTGACTTACATCGTTAAGAAGAAATGATGTGGGATAAAAATTATAGGTACTGTTGAACTTTGAATTATTTTCTCCAGGTAAAGCATTTGATGTTACATACATTCGTCTTAGATTTCATTCACCAAGACCTGAAAGTTTTGTCATCTATAAACGAACATCAAAGGAAGATGAATGGATACCATATCAGTACTTTAGTGCCTCGTGTAGCCGCACATACAATTTGCCTTTGGCCAATTACATCTCACGACAAAACCAAGACGTAGCAACTTGTTTGAACGAGTACAGTGACATTTCTCCACTGACTGGAGGAGAAGTGCCATTTTCAACTCTTGAAGGGAGACCAGATGCAGGAAACTTTGAGAACAGTAAAATATTACAGGTAAAATTATATAAAGTCAAGGCTTTTTCCAAGTGTATAATTCCTGAAAAAATCTGAATAACTGCTGCAACTTTAACATAGGGTCACGTGACCACTGCGATTTTTTGTCTATAAAAAGTGTCCCAGAATATTTGATTCTAATAAGCAGTGGCTATTTCTAATACATCTATAGTCTATAATCTATAGTATCTCTACATTGCACCATTGCAAATTTATTTCAGAAAGATTTTTGAACTGAAACAAATGGTGTTTTACTTGTGATTTGTCAATAAAGGTTGTTAAATAAATGATTATTTCAACTATCATAAGTAAATTGTCAACTTAATTTGGGACAGCCTACACTAAGTGTTTGTATGAATATTTACTGAGAGTAAACGTAGCAGTATGTGACACACCCAGTCACAGTAGAAACACGACCAGGAATGATAGATACATTAATCAAGCTGCTGATTGTGCAAGTACTTTGTGTCTATAAAATTCAGTCATATCTGATGATCTTATGTAAAAACAGTTGTTGAGACAACCTGAAAACCATGTTTTCTCAAGCTTTTTGTTTTGGATGTAAGAATATCTTGTAAACAAACTAACACAACACTATTGGAAAGATTAGCAAAAATATGATACTTGAAAGGCCACACAAATGAGCAGTCTTTGTCTGATTCATGTGTTGCCATAACATTAGTACTTGAAATTCCAAAATTCATATTTTTATACCACAAAAAGGCAGTTTTTATGATAAAGTTGAATAAACAGCCTGATTATTTTTCTCAACAAGGTGTCTGCTCAATTGGTTTAAACAGTATTTATTAGATATATCATGTACATAAATATATACAGTAACATTTACAATCAAAATGATGTAAAGGATCTGAAAACAAGTTTTCAACGAAAACTTATATTAATTCATTTCCTCGATAGTAAAACATGTTGTAAGGATAGAGTGTAAAAGAGTATGGTGTTTGTCTATTTATTTGTTAGTTTAAACTCTTTTTATAGATTTTTAGCTAGTACAGTATGAACATTAATGAATTAGCTGAGAAATGCTGCTTAGTACTAAGAATGTGCTGCATGCGGCAAGTTCGCGCCAATGGCCACCCGCACCCACCGGTGCGCCGGTCACGTGGAGAATCGCTTCGGGGCAACGGTGTATTGTTGCACTTTAGTAAAGACCGTCAGTGGCGTCTGCTCAACTGAACCAATTACTGTAATGATTTATATAATGTAAGCCTGGAATTTACAACTTCTCTACAATCTATTGTCTAATCATAAGATAAACTTGATGACCTTCTTTCAATGGCAATTATCTTTCCTTGGTTTCTTTAAGTCATCAAAATAACTAATGGAAGATAATCAGATTCTCTTGGTTAATTTTTATGGAGACTTGGGATTTGATTTGATTTAACTTCACTAATTAGGCTGATTTGAGTTTTCATTTGAATGAATATAAGCATCCATTATCTTAAAGATTCACTGCTATAAAAGTAGATAAAGTTTATAGGATTTATGCCTGGTATGAATACAAGACAGAGGGGACTGAAACCATTTGTTTTTCATACTATTAAAGCATTAAAGAAGCTGCCATGCATAGCTGTTGTTCCCAGAAACTTTAATAACATTAAAATGATTTCCTTCAGATACGTTTGTTTGATAACACTTGATTCAAACAGACACGAAGCATCACAAATACTTGTAGATAAGACTGCTAGATAAAACACCTTAACACACGTGCGTTGTTCTCATGTGTTTCTCTATAATTGAAAACGTTTATCTTTTCACTCAATAACGTACGAAGAAGTGTTTGTTTATAGTAGGAGCTAAAGGTATATAAAAACTGTCTGAGAGATTTCTAGTTTATAATTACTTTCATAATTCTGTCAGTTTGTAACTTTTAAGTTTTCATACCTAGATGGATATTCAAATAATTTGACAAATACATTCATTTTAACGAGACATGTCCCTTACAAGTCTTAGACTCTGACCTAAATAGAAGTAGCGAGTTAGGGTCCAGTCATGTTGAGTTGCCAGAGTGCCATTACTCACTTGTGTCAAAACTTAGTAGGGATACCAGCGTAGATTGGACACATTTCTAGTGTAACTCTAGAATTTCTTTTTCTTTCGGTTTCCAGAAGCTTATAATGTTTGTGTAATCTTTTTTTTTTTTTAAATTACAAATTTAGCTTAGCACATCACAGAAAACAGGCTTAAGTTAAAATGCTCTTCAGTTTAATCATTGAACATACAAATGTTAGATTGGTACTGTACCTGGCCTGCTTTGAATGTTGTTTTTATATTTATTTTTATATTCTTGTAGTTATAACCTGTTCTCCTGGGTCAGTGGCTTAAATGTTTAGGATCATAATTCAGTTATTGATCTATATACAACCCTCAATTTTGCTATATTATCTACTTTGATTTTTGTGAAATGAGCTGTCAAAAATTTAATATCCTTTCGTTGATAACTTTATCACCAGCTGTAGTCTTACACTCTTTGGTATTTGACTGAGGTGAATATACCTGTGTCAAGTGTGAAATTTTAGTAAGGCAATGAATGTTCATATTGTTTGTTTTTCGTAAAAATGATGTCATTTGCGTTATTCTTTATACCTCACTTGTCTTTAATTATGTGAGGTTAAGAATACATGTACATAAATTATACATGTATGTGAATGTACTTAGCTTAAAGGCACTGACCTCCAGATTTTGCACAAAAATAATCTTTCTTTCAAATTGAAGTTTGGTCATAATATGAACATTTGAATATGATTTTTTGTTTCTAAAAATTTTAAAAATGTCCACATGAAGAAAAAATGATGACCGCGTCGGGGATCGAACCCTGAACCGCCGCGGCAATAAAAACATTTCCCCGTCGTCGTAGGCAATAGCGCTATAGTAATGACTTCAAAATATATATCTTTATAATCAAAACAGTTTACCTGGAGTAAAAGCGTGACAAACGCTTTTCCATTTTCATCGGAAAAAGTAGTAGACAGCAAATTCTCATGTGTTTCCGTAACATAAAGTTTGCCAGTAATTTAGTTTTAAAACCTTCTTACGAAATATAGCATTTATTTTAAGTTGCCTAAAAATACTTTTGCTGTTTTCGAACGATCTTGAAGTCAGTCGCTTTAAAATGTACCTTTAAGATTTCCCGACAATTTTGTTAATTTTGATCTGTTGAAGAAATTTCGAATTTTATGTGAAATTTGATAAATTTTCTTATATAATTAATGTTTTTCAAATATGACTGATAATTAAAGTTGGAGCCTAGCTTTTCTTATATGTTTGAAGGATAATCTGTTAAAAAAGAATCGTCAAAGCGTCTACCACTGTTACTTTGGAATACTGTTTTCTGTAAAGAACAATGAACATGTCCACCTCGTTAAAGTTCTTCATAGAAATTTTGTATAATTATGTCCCTTTTTTTTCTTCTCTAAACATAGGATTATCAAAGCCGAGAAAGATGGTCAGAAAATATTTATAAGAGGTATGATTTTTCAAAAGTATAAAATCGATTATCTAGCCGGTAGACAGACAACAGTTTGCTATATTCAAACAGAAGCTTTAATACCATGCACGGTTCAAGAATCTATGGGATTTCTGGTCTTGGGTACATTGAAGATTGTTTAGAATATTGAGACTTATTAAAATCTTTCTCTCACACACCTTTATTTTCTTTGGAAACAACAAGGAATATTTAAAACTAAACTACTAAACAAACTAGCGCGACTCATGGCTTTGCCGATCCTGTTCTGTCGTTCATTTCGCATGAACACCGAAAAATCATTTCATTTCTTAAGTTTTAGTCAGTGTTCAGACTGCTTACCATCGGTTGATTTAGCAAATGTGTGTGTGTGTGCGCGCGTGTGTGTGTGTGTGTGTGTGTGTGTGAAGGGTAGCTGTAGAAGTAGGAGGTAGTGAGTGGGTTGACAAGATAAAAATGTTACACAACATTCCTGTTGTCCAACTGCTTGTTGTATAATACAGTGCAACCTCTCAAGAGCGGCCCTCTCCACAGCAAAAACCTCTCCACGACAGCATCATCCAAATTTCCCATAGCTGAAATTTATCCTCTATAGAGCAACAACCTCTCAACAAAGGTCAATATCTGCATCTCCCAAAGGGTGTTGCTCTGCAGAGGTTCCACTGTAGTCTTTTCATGAAAAGTGATGTTTATCTTGTATCACAAACTAATTTCTTACCATGTCTTCGTGATATTCTGTATATTACAGGACTGGGTAACAGCTACCGATATCAAAATTGTGTTGACACGTATGAACACGTTTGGTGATGAGACCTTTGGAGAACCCCGTGTCTTGAGATCATACTTCTATGCTATTGATGACCTGGCAGTCGGCGCAAGGTAAGAAATATACAGTAAAATATATATGTGTTCAAATCAAGATTTATTTGTATTGAAAAGATGGTTCATGGTTACAGGATTGTAATGCAAAAGCAAGAAACTAGCAGTTGGGAATAAGGAGTTGGTTTCTCAGACTAGTAAAACATTCTCAAACGGGGTTGCCATTTAGCTTTTTAGAAGATAATAAATAATCTTGTGTCAGTTACTAAAAACAAACATTTATTTAACCAAAAGTTCAGAGTCAGCAATAATAATTTTGAAACTATCTAGTGGAATATGTAATCAAACATGAAACATATTGGTGTCAGATAATGTTGATTAAGATTCCTATTGGCTGTGTTCCTGGAAGTTGTCATAAAAACTAGCACTCTACAAGTATTGGATGTTACTACAATATGTTTTCATAGTAGAACATTAAACAGCTAAACTTGATCGAATTTAAAATATTTTGAGGTTCAAATCTGACATACTTATTTATTGATTTGGGTTTTACGGCGCACCAACACAGTATATATGGCGCCAAACAGGACTACAAATTTTGGTTCCGCATCCATCGAAATAAAACATGAGGAATGGAATAAAAATGTGCATACCTGTTGGAATCTCAGAGTTAGTGCAAAACCAAGTGTTAAGACCCTATTAATCGCCTCTTACGATCATGCAAGAGTAAGGCAGTGGTTCCAATTTTTTTCACACACAGATCGTCCTAGAACCACATGGGTCCGTATCTGACATACCGTATCTGTTATGAATTAACACTGCTGAACATTTTTGGAGTTTGATGTGAGCAATTTACATGCAAAGCAAGTTAAGTTTTTTGAATAAAACAACCAGACATGTTTTTTGTAAGAGTATTGTAAACATATATTATAAATGGCTTTCTGTTTCAGATGTAAGTGTAATGGTCACGCCAGTCGCTGTGAAATAGCACCAAACCGTGATCTTGTATGCGATTGTGAGCACAACACCTCCGGACCTGACTGTAATATATGTAAACCTTTTTACAATGACAGACCATGGGCCAGAGCTAACGAAGAAGATGCCACGGAATGTAGGGGTAAATATGATACCCAATTGAATGTCTTTTCTCTGTGTATTTAGTAGAATTACCTACATTCTTAGGAAAGATACATTTAATTGCATTTTCTTGCCAATTTAGAAAACATATAAAGGTATAAGTGTATCTATGATTTAGGTGATGAAAAGCCTCTGAAATGGATGGATCAACTTTTTCCCAGTCTAGCTACGACAGTTGTTATGTTCTACCGTTCCAGCAGCCAGGTTTGGCAAGTTCTGCTTGAAATAGTGCCAGTTAACCTAATTGTCCATTAGTGAACACAATATTTCAATCACAAATTGGAATAAAACCCTTAGCGCTTACACTATGTTCAAACCTGCTAATATCTACACCCGTCTGCTAAGCTCATGAGGCAGAGTGTTGGCCTACGGATCGCGGGGTCGTGAGTTCGATCCCCGTGCGGGCCATATGTTCTCCGCGACGATTTGATAAAGATTTTATGTCTTTAATCATTCGTCCTCCCTTTCTGAAGAATGTAAGGAAGTTAGCAGTTATTTACGGAGAACAGGTTTGTTCTGGTACAGAATCTATGAAAAACAACAAGAATTTTCAACACGAAAAGCCAGGTTCTAAAACGCAGCCTACCCAAACGCGCACACGATCAACACTGGTTACGTTAATTGCCCGCCTTTACTGAAATACTGTTGAAAAATACGGCGTTAAACCCGAAACAAACCAACTAATATCTACACCACTTACTCCGTAAGAATGTTACGTGAAAGTTCTCCAAAAAAAAAAAAAAAAAAAAAAAAAAAAAAAAGAAAAATATCAAACAGGGAATGCCACGCACCAAAAACGCAGCCTCCTCAAAACGAAACCCCCAGCAGACGCGTGCACCACACACACACACACACACACACACACACACACACACACACACACACACACACAAAGCCAACACATAAGGACAAAACGAACAAACAATGGAACACAGTGGGGCACCGCCTTGGAACGGTCAGTGGCAAAAACACCACTGGGGAGCTTAAACCGGTTTATGGTGCGCACCCAACCTCACTCTTAACCCCATCATGTTCCAAAGACACGGGACACTGTAATTAAAAGTAATCCCCTCCAGGTGAATCTCTTACACACGTAATGGAAACAAAAAGGCATGGCATGTAAAACACAAAAATGCTCGTGTATAAATATATAAAAAGCAAACCTTAAGAACCAAAAACGTATGTACGCAATGCCTTTTCAGAAGACAGAGCAACAAGAGAAACACCCTTAAGGGCCCGACGAAACAGGCCAGAAAACAAATATCAAAACAGTTCAGTCCTGGTAGGACTTAAAAACAGCTTCTCAACACTTAAACAGGCTGAAACAGTATCGTCTAGAAAAATAAATTTTATCAGCTTTCCCTTAGCTTTAAGTAGTCTTAAAACAGAAACCTGGTAAGGGATTTGCCAAGGCTTTTCGCTGTGTCTATTTCTCGGGTGCAGGGATCAGCCTAGGTTCAGAATTTAGGGAGACTTTCAGAAATTAAGGGTGAACACAGGTACTCTGCGGCTGGAAATAAATCTGCTGCATTGACAAGTTGAATACCCGTCGTGATTTGACCGTTTTTCTCCTATTTCAAATTCTTTACAATTATAGCCACCAAATAACCCACAAGTTTTGAATTAATGCTTCTTTAGAACATTACGAATTTGCCGTATACATTTCAAAAATGACGATGTAGCTCTCACGCCTTTTTTCAACAAACGGAAGCAGACTGAGCCATGCTCGGAAGTGAAAACACATGCGTACGCCGGGCCGGGAATCTCGCCCTGTTTACCTGTTCTCGTGGGATTTGTTGTTTTCAATGCTAAGCCGGATTCAATCCACTTCCGTTGGTTGAAAACATGGCGTGAGAGCTACCTTGTCATCTTCTAATAGCATTTGAAAATTCTGGATATTTCAAAAAGACATTTATATCGAATGTTGTTGGTTATTTGGTGACTGTGTATGTAAATAATTTCAAATAGGAGAAATAAATCATATCACGGCGGCTAGTCAAAACGGTGGCTGCATTTCTAACCGCAATGTACCTTTGAAGGTGAAGTTTTGGGATGAAAAGAAGTGACATTCATAGATGAAAAAATACTGGTACCGTTATCACCAAGCTTCTCGTATGCAATCGTTTTCAAAACGTGTATTTTAATACGTAAAATTGAATCGCTATAACTTGGTGGCAGTTACCGAAAGTACATGTACTAAATATTATAACTTTAAAGTTTCAGAATACTTCATTTGATTGGTTTTGTGAGAACCGGTCCAAGCGTTGGTCCTTAGCTGCCTTAAAGAGCCGCTATATCTATTTTTAGCTTAGAAAACATGGAAATACATGAACAAAATGAGATAACAGTTAAAACCTTTACACAAACAGAAAATAGTACGACAGTATGAACAAAGTTTAAACATTAAGTAAATAAACGCCCCAGTAACTGTATTAACTAAACGTTAAATCTAAATCTATGACATTGAAAAACTCAGACTAAATCATTTATTTGCCACTTCATGAAGACGAACACATTTTTTAAATAAGAGTGACTTGAAAATAACTAACAAAAAATGAAGGGAAATTAATCTGTTTTATATCATTTGTCTTACGTTTGTGTGTTACAGCCTGTGACTGCAATGGAATGAGTGACGAGTGCTACTTTGATGAGGATCTGTACCAAAAGACAGGGCATGGTGGTCACTGTATAAACTGCCGTGATAACCGTGGTGGTATACATTGTGAGGAGTGTCTGCCCAACCATTATGTTGAGCCGAGAACTAACAGGTGCACAGCTTGTAACTGTGATCCTACCGGTATGTAACAGGAATAGTTACTGAAAGGTGCTTGTAAAAATAAAGGTTATTTCTGGTAATTAGCAAATACATTGTATATTGTAATGATAATCTCAGTCCTTAGAGGTTGGTACCTTAACTCGAATAATAATTTGCATATTAAGAAATCATTGATATTAATTGGCGACCAATAGTTGTGGATTCGAAGAACAAAATTTGCCACATTTTTGTTTTATACATTGATGTGCTTATGGATAGTAAAGATCGTACTGTTAATATGTGGCCAGACTTTCCTTCAAAGAGATGAGTCCGTTTGTTGTGCATGCGTTTATTTTTCTTTCTTTTTTTCAGTGACTTGTACAATAATTTTGTTGAAATCTTTATCTTCTCATATCTTAAAGAACACATGTGATGTAATTACTATCAGTTTATTCCTACAGATTTTATTTTTGTAATCTGTGCTAGTTTGTGTAATGTCTGGCCACATATTTACAGTACAGAAGCACATCAATGTATAAAACAAAAGTGTGGCAAATTTTGTTTCTTCGAAACCACAATTATTGGTCCCCATTAGCTCGGTATTACTTATACACGGTTAGTTTACAGCTATTAAAACCTCTGACTGTTATACTATCGTTTAAATGATATAATTCAGGTGCAGAAAATCAACCGTGTGATGACCAGGGTCAGTGTCCATGTAAGCCAGGTGTTACTGGTCAGAGATGTGACCGATGTGAAGAAAATTATTATGATTTTGGAATCCATGGATGCAGGTTATGCTTAATAACATATTTACTGGTATTAGATCAGCCAAATTTTCCACAAGAAATTATTTTCTTGATTTCTTCTCAATTGTTCAACAATACCATGGATATTTCACATCATTAAAAAAATTAGAGGGTGATGATCTTTTGCGGAATATTTAAATTTCCTATTAGCCGAAATGAAATTAAAACGGGCGTATTTTCCAATTTCAACAGCAGGTTTTCAGATATCATTTTGATTTTATTTGTGAATAAATTGTTTAAAAATATTAAAGAATATCTTAATCCTTATCTTGCAGAACCATATTTCTTTGTTCTTTGATTTTGCCTGATTTTAACATATAAAAATCTGCATATTTTGTCATAAAATTAGCATTAAGTATCTTAAAAATTTAAGGACCTTACTATCGCCTTCTTGTTCCTTTAAGAATGATGTAGAATGTATCTGGATCTACATGAGCAACGCCATGAGAAAACCAACATAGCCGCAGTCTGGTCAGGATACATGCTGTTCGCTTTCAAAGACTATTGCAATTAGAGAAACCGTTAGCGATCAGCATGGATCCTGACCAGACTGCGCGGATGCGCAGGCTGGTCTGGATTCATGCTGGTCGCAAACCCACTATGTTGGTTTTCTCATGGCACGGCTCAAATATTAAAAAGCTAGAATTCACAAGAAACCCTGTTATGGATTTATTGGGTTAATTAGTACATTTGTTTATTGCAACAAGACACCAAGAGGTCCCGTTCACCTAGTTGTATTCATAATTATCATTGAACTAGATGCAGATAGCTTAAATCTCATTAAAATCTCTTCGCAAAAAACCTATAAACTGAGAAAAAATTATCAGATCTGAAAGTCGCCTTGATGTATGTTAATATGAATTAAACCTTGATATCACATACCTTAATGTTTTTGTCAAGTATTTAAACTGTGAAATCCATACAAGGCATCTTTTCTCTGCAAATACTTTTAAAACATAATTAATTACAGTTTGGCTTAAGATTATTTGTTTTTCTCATCATTGCTGGTAGAGTGTTGTGCCCGTATAAAGACATATTTTCATAATTAAGGCCGTGTAATTGTGTGATAAAAGGAAGCCGAGACAACCAGCCAAGATGTTACCCTGATACTGGCACATGTCTCTGTAAGGAATTTGTGGAAGGACAGAACTGTGATAGGTATGTAGTATGTACGGATTTTATGCTTGCAAACAAACCTTTGATGTTTTCGATGTATGCATGTAAATTATATCTTTGGCATAAAAAAAAGTTATTGCTTGATACATTGTATGAAATTTAAGGCTAATAGTAATAAGATAAAGGTATATTATGGTAGGTGAAAAGTTTGTTCAACCTAAGGCCAAAACTATGACAAGGACTGACTTTATACCGTGCATATTGATAGAGGTCAGTGGGAGAAAGTGCAGTGTCAAAGAACTATTTCTCCAGCTGATCCCATTTTATATCCTCTTATTTAAAACAATTGACCGGAGCATGTTTTAGATACTATAAGAAGGAATGACTTGAGCTTCACACAAATACAGAGGTCATTGAAAAGAAGTGCAGAAACCAGGATCTATAACTCATTTTGAATTATCTCCCTTTATGTCTAAAAACCTGTTTGGAGTCGAGGTCCAAACAGTGAAAGGGAATGACTTGATACTTTAAATATACAAATGTAGATAAAGGACAGTTAGAGGATGTGCAGTATCGAAGAACCATACTCAAGCTGACCCCATTTTGGTATTATCTCCCATTATGTGAAAAAGTTTTTCCAGAGCATAACTTGAAAACTATATGATATGAGCGGTTGGCTTAAGACAGAAATCAGTTAAAGGGTGTCCAGTGTCAAAGAACAGTAACTCTAGCGTAGCCTGTTTGAATAATCTCCCTTTCTGTATATTTTTCCGATGTATCACTTGCTTTACACATTTAAAGAGGTCTGTGAGAGGAAGTGCAATCTCTAAAAACCATAGCTAGCCTCATTCTTAAATTACATTACTTTGTGTTATAAACTATGTCCAGGGTATCTCTCCTAAACTATAAGAGATACTTTCTTCAATCTTTGAATTCTTATAGAAGACATTTAGGAGGACTGAAGTACATATTAGCCATAACTCTAGACTACCCCATTTTCATCATCTACATATGTATAAAGATTGTCCGGATATTAACGTGAAAACTATAATGAAGGACAGACTTTATACTTAACACATTATTTAAGGTGTTTGAGAGGAAGTGCAGTAACTAAAAGCATAATGTATATGACCGTGTTTTTAAATTGCCCACCTTTTTGGATATTTGCTTCAGGGAGCATCCTTCAGTGTAATTGATTGCCTTGATAATTTTTCTTAGATTTTCATTGAAATGTAATTTTAATTTAGTACATTCTCTTGTAATTGTAATTTTAAAATGCCTAAATATCATATTAAATTTAATAAACGCTCGTGACGAAATAATGAGCGGAGGGGCACCTTGGATCTTCCTCCACCACAAAGGTGGACAGCCGCCATATGACCTAGAATTGTTTCGGTTAAAAAAGAAAATTAAAAAAGCCTCAAAACTTAATTACCGTATTATGATTTTACCATTTTGTACAAAGATGAGCACTTAGGGCATTGAAGTCTTCATGTAAGGAAGCCGTTCAGGAAGGTCAGTGGCTCAGCCAGGGTGCTTGCCCATGAAGAACTAATGCATGGAGGGGCACTTTGTGTCTTCCTCAACCATTAAAACTAGAAAGTCGCCATATGACCCGAAGAAACAAATTACAGATGTATTACTATGAGTTTAGAAGAGGTGTAAAAATGAAGAAAAATAGGAACTAATTTAACAAATTCCTCTGACGGTTGCCTCGTTGTATATTGAAAATTTGCAGTGTATAAATTTAAAAGATAAACTGTTTACTTGGCCAGTATAAAATTATACCTTTCTTTTTGTTGCATTAATCAGAATGGTCATTTTGAGTGCTTTAGTTAAGAAGAACCCTGTTTATAGAAGCAGGATTTAATTAGAAATATGATCACATGACTGAAGAAATGATCTTGAAGTATGTGTTTATATCTGCTTTTACTGAAAACGTGAAATTCTTTAATAGTGTAAAACATAGATTTTAATCTCGGGACATTTTAGAGATCATAATTCAGTATAAAGAAAGCCTTCTTAGACACTTGAATAATAAATGACTTGAATGACTGTTTAGTTATACAATACATTTGAGACAGACTAAAATGTAAGAATGTAAAATGCAAATACTTGTTGTTACAGTTGATTGATTATAATTAGTCTTAATTTAACTGATATGTAAAAATTTAGGGCCATTGTTGTCATAGCAAAAATTCTCACTTTACTTTAGATGTATGCCAGGATATTTTGGATTAGAGATGGATAATCCCTATGGCTGTATATCATGTTTCTGTTACGGACATTCCTCAATTTGTACCAGTGCCACTGGTTACTTCCCTAGAGCTTTACATACTGACTTTGAAACTGGTAAGTCTAACAACGATAGTTAAGGATGTAGAAAGTGACAGGTATCTGGTATTTAAAGATGGACTCGCATGCCATTGGTTTTATGAAAATTTCTTGTTTTGAGCTGTGATTGTGACATTTTTTTTTTATCTGAAATTGCTTATTCATTTACCACCCTTCAAAATAGAAAATATACATACAATATTCTATTCTTGACAGTTTGTCCATATACTCCAGAATCTTGTATAAAATCTCGTTTGATGAACACATTATTCATTATTGATTAGAATAAGTTGAAAGTGTTTTCTTTGGTTCATATTTAAGGCTAATAGGACAGAAATATTTCTAATGTATACACAAAATGTTTAACATGTAAATGACTTTAATATGAATCTAATTGTTTCACAGGAAAGCAAGGATGGACTGGAATGGACAAAGGCAACAACGTCATAGATACACAGTATAATGATAAACTCCAAAACCTTGGTATATCTGCACCAGGTAACAACGAAATGGTCTACTTCAGTGCTCCAGGTATAGCATTCGTCAAGGCTTTTTAAACAAACTTAGAAAATCATGAATGGGAGAAGAAGCAAATCGAAAAAAAGCATTTAACTTCAATACGTTCAGTTCAGTTTGATGAAAAAGATTAGAATATTCTAAGCTAGCCTAATATCACCAGCCTTTTTATGTAGCATGTATTAAGATTTTTAACGGTGTAACATTGAAATAATAAGACTTTGAATACTCAAAGAACATTTAATAAGCTTGGAAAAATTGCTTTCTTATACATGGAAATGTGTCCACTCGCACAACATCCATTTTGAAGGAAATACTGTAGTGGCAACTTCCACTATAGAATTTTATATTTCATGCTATCTTGAAAAGTTGAAAATACACTGCTGAATAAAATGATTAACAATACAGGCAGAAATTTACTTATACTGGTAGTGTTATCTCTTAATCTCAACTCAACAGTTGATAGGGTCTGTGATTTTGATTAAAATGTCTGTTGCTTGTAACATGTATTTACGTGCTGTGGAAACTCCATAAATGAGCATGTTTTTTGGCATTCATACACTATCTCGACATCTAGGTACATGTTTATATTTCAGCGAGGTATTTGGGTGACCAGAGATTTAGTTACAACCAGTTGTTGACCTACAAACTCAGAATAGGTGAGGAAGGTGGTGCTACACCTTCTATAATTGACATCATTATTGAAGGGGCAGGGCAGAGAATCTCGGCACCATTTTATTCTCAGGGCAACCCCACACCGGGATTAGAGTCTGCAGAGTACAAGTTCCGGCTGAATGAACATCCATATTATCGTTGGTACCCACAACTAAAGTCCAAGTCTTTCCTGTCAATCCTGGCAAATATTACAGCTATCAAGATCAGAGCGACATACAGCACTGGAGGTAAGAGCTGACATAAATGAGAAATATTGTGTTGATACATTTTCAATAGAAAATATATTGTATACTTTAAAATCTGAAATATGTTCAAGTATTTAGAATTTGCTTATCTTTGGCGTGGGGATATCTTTTCACTGAAAAAAAATCTACAAAAATTTACGGCTTCACTGCATTAACATTGCAAAATTAAAATGCAAAATGTTAACCTCAAGAAACATCTTATATTATACAATGGCAAGTGGGATAGTCTAATTCGTACATAACTCTCATTACTGTTACATTTAAAACAAAAGCTACTGGTTACATGTCACTAATAAATACATGTTGTAACATTTTTAGCTCGACTATACGAAGCATATGGAAAGCTATCCTACTCGCGTCTTTCCCGCCCACACCTTGATGCAATTTCGCTTTTTCTCTTCATATTTGAAATAAGTTGATGGATTCGTTTCAAACTTAAAACAGCTATTCCTCATCATCACCTACATCATCTGAAACAAGGGCCATAACGCTTGCACTAGTATTTTATGGATTATCCCCCTGTTGACATAGAATTTCACGGTGAAGTTTTGGTGCGCTTTTACTCTATCTCAGTTATTGTTAAATGGATTTTATTGAAAGTTAAAATATTGTTTCATATCATCTACCAGATAATATGACACAAGTTAGGTAAAAGTTTTGCATGCAAGAACATATAGCTATCTTTTAAAAACATATAGCTTTAAAACGAATTGTTTTCTTTTTCTTTGTAAAGTACCACATTAACTTGGTCAAGTCCCATAACTGTAACATGTAAATTGGCAACGTTATGTCCCATTTTATTTTGGAATTGGGAAATCCTGGCTAAAATTTTGCATGCAAGTTACTATCTCCAAAACTAATACAAATAATGAATTGGAACTTCACATGTGTCTTCGGTAATATCATCAAGTCCAATAACTCTGATATTTATTTTGGCCATTTTATGCCCCCTTTTTGACTTAGAAAATGCTGGTTAAAGTTTTGCATCCAAGTACATATATCTCTTATCTAAAAGCATATAACTCTGAAACTTATTTTTCCCTTTTTCTAGGTCAATAACCAACCTCACAGGATCAAGTCCCATAACTCTGACATGTATTTTGTGCAAATTATGCCCTCTTTTGGACTTAGAAAATGCTGGTTATTTTTTTGCGCGGATCTCCAGAATTAATGCAAATATTGATAAGTAACCAAGGTTTTAAAACTAGGTGATAACATCAGGTCCCATAGCTTTGACATGCATTTGGCTAAATTATGCCCCCTTTGGACAAAGAAAATCCTTGTCGAAGTTTTGCATGAAAGTTATCTCTAGAACTAAAGTAGATATTGAATTTTTGGAACTTCACATGTGACTTCAGGGTTGTAAAACTAGGTGATAGCATCAAGACCCATAACACTGACAGGTATTTTGGCCAACTTATATCCCCTTCTGGACTTAGAAAATCCAAGTTAAAGTTCTCCAATACTAATACAGATAGTGAATTGAAAGTCTCTATATATTTTAACATTTAGGATAATATTCCTGTTTCTGGTACAACAGCTGGAATTTTTGAGCAATTTGGACAGCTCTGGTTTATTTTGCATAACATGGTTAATGGTTTGTGAAATAATTGCTTCAGAATGAATTTGTTTTTGTATTCTTGTCTAATTGATGTGTACTCCTGACTGATTAATTGCAAGGCACCGTTTCATGAGCTATGAATTAAAACATTTTATAGGCACTCAAGCTTTCTGCCAGAATGGGTATTTTGTTGGAACATAAGTTGTGAATTACATTTTAATGATGAGATAAATAAGAGTTTTATTTATTTCTTTTTTCAGTTTAACTGCATAGGTTGGTGAGAGAATGAAGTCCATAAAAACAGTCTTTCACAAAGAATGATTATTTGTCAGATTTTGATAGTTATACATAAGAATTACGTAATAATCCAAATAATGCATTGATACTTATTAGCTTTAAAACTTGTATCAAGTTGCGAAATTTTAATATTGTGTTTTGCAGGCACAGGATTCATAGATGATATTCACTTGGAAACTGCTGGACGAGAGTTAAATGGCGAGGAAGAGGCATCTTGGGTAGAGTCATGTACCTGCCCTGAAGGTTACGTTGGTCAGTTCTGCGAGTCATGTGCTCCAGGATTCAAACGTGATCCTCCGAATGGTGGACCGTTAGCTTCTTGTGTACCTTGTGAAAGTCGTGGGCATTCTGACCAGTGTGATGCTGAAAGTGGTAAGTTTTCTTTGTCAATCAAGCATAAAGTTTCCTTCATAAATCAGCCAGACAAAATGTAATGTAAAGTGTATCATTCCATATTTAAGATTAATACTAACTTTAGAATCTAGTGTTAAAATCAATCTAGAGTGATTATTATATTTATTAGATAAGATGCTAATAGCACTTACGAGAATTTAACTGTATATGAGCCACGCCATGAGAAAACTAACAAAGTGCGTTTGCGACGAGCATGGATCCAGACAAGTCTGCGCATCCAGGCAATCTGGTCAGGGTCCCTGCTGTTCGCTTTCAAAGCCTGTTGAAATTAGAGAAACCGTTAGAGAACAGAATGGGTCCTCACCAGACTGCGTTGATGCGCAGGCTGGACTGCACTCATGCTGGTCGCAAAAAGCACTATGTTGGTTTTCTCATGGTATGGCTCAATTATGTGATGAACAGTAGTATTGATAAGCGAAAAAGTCTGCAAGTGGAAATTTCAAACTCTGTAATGTCGTTTGCCTTTACCATCCCTTTTGGAAGAATATTGATTAAAACGTTTTCATAATACTCTTTCTTGAGACGAATCATCTTTTTTAAGTAATGACCTTGTTTTGAAGCTTTTTCATTATAGTGTGACGGTAGCTCAGTGGTTTGCACACTGGCTTTCAAATCCTGAGGTTGTGGGGTTCGATCCCCGGCAGCTACTCGGGAATTTTCAGAAACACTTTTCAGTGTACTGGTCAGGAACCTAGTCAATCCTTGCGTGTATCAGTGCTAAACACTGAGCACTTTAAAGAACCAGGCTGTCTATTCGAAACGAGCTAGGCTAAGATAGCTGATTTCTGATCTCTCTGTCGTGGGGGCTTTGTCTCACTCTGTCCCTCTGGTCAGATCGCTCTGTGTCTGTGCTAGTAGAGGATGAATTATGCGCCCGTGTGTGGCTGCATTTGAACTATGTAAAGCGCCTTTGAACGTGAAATTGATCATGAAAAGGGCGCTATATAAATCTGGTATGATAATAATAATAATAATAATAATAATAATACATAACGATAATAAGATCATATGATACCCAACCTTTCTGAAAAGCACAAATTTCTTAAAACAGCTAGGGTAACTTCAGCTAGGGGCATTCGTCTTCTGTTGCAGGGGTTTTGGCCACCATTATTGATTAGTGTAAATTCTGGTTTCCAAATGATATTGACCTTTTACTCACTTAGGATTACAATACTACTTCATTTCTTTGAACAGATTTGGCTTCCAGCATGAATACAACAGAGGACATTTCAGACGAGTAAGTACTTTACAGTAATACTGTTTTAGCCTTAGTGTTGCGAGTATGTCACATCCTTTGCAGTGACTGAGTCACAAGAGCAATTAGAGTTATTTTAATTATATTTTTTTCAAATGACTTACACGTTGTCTTATTCATTAACATACTTATTTGAATGCAATTGGGGCCAAATATCAATATATTTTTATTTTTTATACTTACTGGTAGTTTCCTTCTTATTATTTTTAAGCAAGTACTCAGCCTAACAGGACTAAGATGTACTTATCAACAGTGATGGCTGTAGTTCACATAGTCATAAAACATTTTTATAAAATATTCATGATTTCAGCTTGTGTCATTTGTCTAAAACTTCCTGTGATGGCAAAGCAGTGACATAGAAGAGTAACCCTATTTTGAACATTTTACATTTTCTTAGAAAGTTCTAATAAAAACCTTTTTTTTCAGCTGGAGAGAGGAGTTCAGGTCCTTACGTAGAAAGATACGTCATCTGGAAAAAAGGGTGAGCGCTCTGGAGAAGAAACAGGCTGGTGAAAACTAGCTAATATCAAGGGGATCTGCAAAGTTAGAGCTGTTGGAGAGGCTGGTAATAAAGAAGCCAATAATATCTAGATAGGTATTCAACAAGAAATTGGAAAGCCTACGAAACATACAGGCAACAGCAAAAACACAAAATAAACAAAAGTTAAAACAACTCAAAGACTGAGCAAAAGTTAAAGCAACTCAAAGAATAAGCAAAAGTGTAAACGCGTGTGTCATCTCTATTGTTTAAACTGTGTGACAACACCTCAGACTGAAACTTAATGTGTATTGTCTAGTCATTATAGAAAGTATCAGTTCTTTTAACATTGCAGATTTTTTTATATATGAGCCGCACCATGAGAAAACCAGCATAGCGGATTTGCGACCAGCATGGATCCAGGCCAGCCTGCGTGTCCATGCAGTCTGGTCAGGATCCATGCTTTTCACTTTCAAAGCCTACTGCAATTAGAAAAAATCATAAGCGAAAAAAATGGATCCTGACCAGACTGCGCATCCGCGCAGTCTGGTCTGAATCCATACTGGCCGCAAACCCACTATGTTAGTTTTCTCATGGCACGGCTCATATGTAAATCCAGTTATAATGATTTTCAATGCTGTTTTCTTTTTATGATACGATGTTTATATTTCAAATGCCAAAAAAACTAAATTCATCCGCGTGATATTTTTATGTCTTCATGAAAAGTTTAAGAAAAACTCAACAAGTTCCTTCAAGAAGTTTACAGAAAATAATTCACGAAGTGTTCATGGAAAAAGAGTGAACTGCAAATGAGACAGTGGAATTCAGAACAAAATACTTCATGAATTTTTGACGTACTAACCGCAAATCAATACTGATTACTGGTCAGTTACAAGTCATAAGTGACCTCCGTCTAAAATGCGACCTTAGACCAAGCGTTCTTCAAGTTATTGTCCAAATCACAGACACTTCGGGTTCGGACCTCCACACGCCCCATTCTCCTTCGCGCCTGATTAAGTTTAGCCAATATATTTTAGCATTTTACCATGTATTTAGCATAGGTGACGATCATAAAACGCATTTTGTAATATTTCAACGTGTTTTTAAAAAATGTATTTTTACCATCAATGCTCCCAATATTACAAGATATGAAACATCGCACGAACAATGGGAACACTTACTTGCGCTGGGCCCTCGCTTTGTGTGGAGCATGTCATAAACCGGGTACCAAATTTAATACTCTTACGACTATGTTAAACCAGATCATCACATCTTTATGTAAACAGACCTCGTATAACACGTGCTGAAGCGATAATCCGATATTATGTACTCGAAACGGTATCAATTTTGGTACCCGGCAACGATATGCGCAGTTCAAAGCAGGGATCAGTTCGCAAGGAAGTGTTCCATAGAATTTAGATTGATTGATTTATATTATTTGTTGATTTCTTGTCGGAATACAAATGACAGTTGTCGGGACCGGTGCCATTTGACAGAATGGTAACAGATCTGACGATTGATACCAGTGATTCATTGGTAGGAGTTCATTTAAAAGTTTAACTGGCTATTGTTTTCCTAGTGTTCATGCGATGATTTAAATCTTGTAATATTGAGAGCATTGATGGTAAAATACTTTTTAAAAAAACATGCTGAAATGTTACAAAATGCGTTTTATGATCATCACCTATGCTTAATACATGGTAAAATGCTAAAATAATATTGGCTAAACTTAACCAGGGGCGGAGGAGAATGGGATATTTGGTGGTCCGAAGTGTCTGTGGTCCAAATACGGTTTAACTATTCAGGGTCACTTTGACATTGACTTATATAAATATTCTACTGTCTTCAAAATCAATATGAATCATCTGCTGGTGAAATACATTAATAATTAGATCTATTAAAGCTGGAAAGTCGCCATATGACCTGTCATGTGTCGGTGCGACGTTAAATCCAACCAAAAAAAAAAAAAAAAAAAGATCTATATTCACAAGTGTGCACTGCCAAACTACCATAATATACGCCTATCACATCAAATCTTTTTTTTTACAATTATGATGAATAAAAAGGCCATAGTTTTGATCTGACTAACTATCAAACTTTGCCTAGATTTAAATGATATTCACATTCTTCACGAACATAGAAAGAACTACGCAGGATATCTAGCGGACAGTGTTTGCATTTCTGAGTAATTCAAGGGGTGTTACTTTCAAGACACTTAGAGGATCTGACTGATTATTGCATTTGACCAAGGCAACACATTATAACCAAAAATATTCAAACTAGACACTGGATAAAAACTGTTCAGGACAGAGAGCAGAAAACTTCTGTTTGTTCTTTTGTGATCGCAAATTTTCGAATACATATTTCACTGCATATATTATATAAGAGAATTATGTATCTAAAAATTGTATCCAAAAACTGTCTATATTATAATTATTTGGATATCTTCTGAATCTATGGCTGAGCAGAATTGTTAAAAATCGTAGTTGATAAGATTTCAGGAAGTGAACGCATTTTAGTACTGTACGAGCACAAATTTTAGGACTGTTCAAAGTTTGACCCTATTCCCCACTTCCAGTAGTATCTTTTCCCCCTCCTAATTGGAAAAAAAATCTCCCAAAAAAATATAATGGAACAAATATACATTTCCCAACTAAAACATGCAACATTTGTGTTCTTATGTTCAAACAGCAAAGCAGTATTTAATGCACACTTTCATAAAGAATACCACTTTACAGTTTGAGCCGTGCCATGGGAAAACCAACATAGTGGCTTTGCGACCAGCATGGATCCAGTCCAGCTTGCGCATCCGCGCAGTCTTGTCAGGATCCATGATATTCGCTTTCAAAACCTATAGCAGTTAGAGAAACCGTTAGCGAACAGCATGGATCCTGACCAGACTGCGCGGATGCGCAGGCTGGTCTAGATCTATGCTGGTCGCAAAGCCACTATGTTGATTTTCTCATGGTGCGGCTCATTTCATTTCACTTTCTTCTAAATAACAAATAACTATTTACTGTCTTAGGTCTCTGATCCTAATCCCCATAAAGTGGAAAGTTTTAATGTGGATACGCTTTTTTTTCTTTTTATGTCCGACATTTTTTGTTTTAAACACTTGTATACAACAGGCAAAAACAAAGGGAAAAACCTGATATGACATGCATCTGGCAATGAAAAAACAACAACAAAAAAAAACAAACAAAAAAAACCCCAACAACAACAGCAGATGAGTACAAGAAAGTAGCGATTGATTTCTGATGAAGTAACAAAAATTAAGTACCAAGATATACATTTGTCAACATCATCATCAGCTGGATTCAGACATCTTTAGCCAATGTATTTTAGATATATATTTTAGTTAAATTAATGAACAATGCGTTCTCCTCAAGCCTTTCATAATTAGTGCTTTGATAAATATCACTGAAAAAGCACTCCCCAATCCCGACTGCAACATATATCTTGCTTCCATCCATACAAATTAACCCCAACCAGGTCACTCTGCCTGTATGTTTGTCTGTCTGAAAGTCCACCTGTCTAGCTCGCTATTGTTTCCTAGTATATTCGTACTAAATTATATCTCCCCAGTCCGTTCAAAGGAGACAAATCATCAGTTTGTTAGTCATTGTTCAAAAGTGCCATCCTAAACGTCTATAGAAAAGCATTCCTATCACTTTTGTCACGTTTTGTCCTTTGACACTTAGTACTTTTGACGATTTTGTAAGTTGTTTATCTTAGATAATTAGACTTTTGTTCCAACAGTAGAATATGTTCTTAAGGATCGCATCTATATAAATATACAAAAGTTTTTTCATGTTCTACATTACATGCCTTCAGTTGCCTTTGCGTATGTTAGGGTTTCACCTTGCAGGGATAACTTTATTACAATGCCCTGTGATTAGGAACATGTTGGTGGTAAGAGTGAGGTTTGGTGCAACATATACCGGTTAAAACTCACCAGTAGCGGTTTAGCTCCTGATTTGGTTCTTCGGGCTCTTTAGGGTGTTTCTCTTCTTGCTCCGTCTTCTGCGAAGGCACTGAGTGCATGCATTTAAGGTTCTTAAATATAAATTTGTTACATGCCATCTGTTATCTTTGCGCATGTTACAGATTCACCTGATGGGGATAACTTTTATTAGTCCCCTACTGGTTGAAAACCAGTTTTGGGGACTATAGGAATGCTCTTTTCCGTCATTCCGTCTTTCCGTCATTCTGTCATTCCGTCATTCCGTCCGTCCGCAATTTCGTGTCCGGTCCATAACTCTGTCATCCATGAAGGGATTTTAATATAACTTGGCACAAATGTTCCCCATGATGAGACGACGTGTCATGCGCAAAACCCGGACCCCTAGCTCAAAGGTCAAGGTCACAATAGGAGGTCAAAGGTCAACAAGGCTTTTTTCCTGTCCGGTCCACAACTCTCCCATCCTTGAAGGGATTTTAGTATTACTTGGCACAAATGTTCCCCATGATGAGATGATGTGTCATGCGCAAATCCCGGACCCCTAGCTCAAAGGTCAAGGTCACAATTGGAGGTCAAAGGTCAACAGGGCTTTTTTCCTGTCCGGTCCATAACTCTCCCATCCATGAAGAGATTTTAATATTTGTTTGTTTGTTTGTTTTGGGTTTAACGCCGTTTTTCAACAGTATTTCAGTCATGTAACGGCGGGCAGTTAACCTAACCAGTGTTCCTGGATTATGTACCAGTACAAACCTGTTCTCCGCAAGTAACTGCCAACTTCCCCACATGAATCAGAGGTGGAGGACTAATGATTTCAGACACAATGTCGTTTATCAAATAGTCACGGAGAACATACGCCCCGCCCGAGGATCGAACTCACGACCCCGCGATCCGTAGACCGACGCTCTACCTACTGAGCTAAGCGGGCGGGCTAGATTTTAATATTACTTGGCACAAATGTTCCCCATGAGGAGACGACGTGTCATGCGCAAAACCTGGACCCCTAGCTTAAAGGTCAAGGTCACAATTGGAGGTCAAAGGTCAACAAGGCTTTTTTCCTGTCCGGTCCATAACTCTCCCATCTATGAAGGGATTTTAATATTACTTGGCACAAATGTACCTCATAATAAGACGATGTGTCATGCACAACTTTCAGACCCCTAGCTCGAAGGTCAAGGTCACACTTAGCAGTCAAATATTAACATAGCATGAACAGGGTCTGTTTCGTGTCCGGTCCATAACTCTGACATTCATTAAGGGATTTTAATATCACTTAGCACAAGTGTTCCCCATGATGAGACGACGTGTCCTGCGCAAATCCCGGACCCCTAGCTCAAAGGTCAAGGTCACAATTGGGGGTCAAAGGTCAACAGAGTTTTTTTCCTGTCCCGTCCATAACTCTGCCATCCATGAAGGGATTTTAATATTACTTGGCACAAATGTTTCCCATGATGAGACGACGTGTCATGCACAACACCCAGTACCCTAGCTTAAAGGTCAAGGTCACACTTTGAGATCAAAGGTCAAGAGGATTTTTTTCCTGTCCGGTCTATAACTTTGTCATGCAAAGCAGGATTTAGATATCAGTTGGCACAAATATTCCCCTGGATGAGACAACATGTCATGCGCAAGAACCAGGTCCCTAGGTCTAAGGTCAAGGTCATATTTAGAGGTCAAAGGTCAAATTCAAGAATGACTTTGTACGGAACATTTCTTCTTCATGCATGGAGGGATTTTGATGTAACTTGGACCAAATGTTCACCACCATGAGGCACCCTTGTTTTTAGAATAACGTCCCTTTGTTTTTACTATAAATAGATTTTATTGTAACTTTTTTATTACTGGCAGTAGAGAAAAATCGAGACCACTTTTCTGTGGTACAGCATGCATGTTACATCCAATTTTTAGGTGTATTTTGACCTATCTCTACCTGGTAAAGAGTTTCTTGTGGACTTATATTATTATATTTTTTTAAAATTTTTTTTAAAGATTAATTTCCCTTTGTTGTTACTATAAATAACTTACATGATAACATTTTTATAATCAGCCAAAAAAATTCAATATGAAAACAACTGTGGGTTTTTATATATGCACATTTTAATCCAAGTGTGTTGTTATAATGTTATAACATATTGTATATGTAGTACAATATTGTTTATACATCATTGACAGATATCAGTTCATTATGTTATACTGCAGTAGAAAAAATTAGGTGCCTTCCAGTAGGGGACTTTGTATTGCATGGCAATACTTCATTCACTTGTTTACACTGTCCTGTGATTTGGAACATGATCAGGTAAGAGTGAGGTTAGGTGTACTATAGTACTACAATGTATATGACCAATGGTCGTTTCAAAGCGATGCCCCAATGTCTTTCTTTGTTTGTTTTGTTCTTGTGTGTTTGCTTTATTTGAGTGTGTGTGTTGGTCGTGTGTGCGTACGCGTGCTGGGTTTACGTTTGGGGAGGCTGCGTTTTGAAAACATGACTTCCCTGTTGGATATTCATCCATTTTGTTTTCTCGATAAATGACACTTTATTTTATTTTTAATGTTTTATTAAAAACACTTAAAAAGTAAAACTAGTGGGGTAAAAATCTACAAGTAGTGATAGAATGCGTTTCAAGTATGATAAAACCGTAAAAAGTCTTCAATATTATACAATAAGTGCATTTTCAACAATGATACACCATTTACATCTTCAGAAACTATTTAGTATAGACGTTTCACAGCCTATCTTCTTCGTCAAATCCTAGCTCACTTGATAACATTGTTAATCTTGAATAAAAAATACTTTTGGTGTATATAAATCTTGAAATCTTTCTGTTTATCGATAACGACAAGTATTCACCTAATACAGTCCAGGCTTTCACATAAAAAGTGCCGAGGACTTTAGTGTATTCACTTGCGGATAGATGAATGGTCGTTTTCTGCGTATTATTCAGTTGTTAGTAGCACAACTTGAAGTCAACATATCCATGCATACAAGACAAATAGTACTTTTATTAGGTACTGCCACCCACAAACTTAAATAGCAATTGGTGTATCCATGATTTCAAAATTGATTTGTCATTATTGTCTTGTAAATCGTCTGAGAATTTCTTCATGCTTTGGAAACTGTTTCAATAATTCATCAAAAGACAACATTTCAAAATTCTGCCAAATAAACGGCGGCGCAACTACATTGCTAACCAATGAATGACAGTCTCCGATTGTTTCTGCGGCTTGCCATATATCCTGTGGAACTGAAACACTGAAACGACCGGAGCCAAGTTCAATACGTTCATATGTTTCATTCTCATAAATGAAGTGCATTGCCAGTGGACATCCATCGTGGAAACTCCACACTTCGTCGGAATGGCGAACTCTATGCCATGCGAAGAAAGTTCCAAATGGGAGAAGGAAATAAATAACGGACAGATGTTCTGATTTATAGGTCTCCCTGTAAAAACCGCCTTCAACAAGCGGCTGTAGACCTAGCGTCTTGACATGGTCGTCTGCTTTACTGCTCTTTTCAACGGATACATTGTAACCAGTTTTAGAGCAATCCCGACGTGTTGTGATACAGACCTGGAAATAAATATTGGTAGTAGTTAGTAGTTTCATTTGGCACAAGTGTACATAACATGGTAATTTAAAACAAATGACATATAACATTGGTGAACTTCGTCAGACTAGAAATATGGCATGACATAGATAGATTATATGAAATAAAAGCCAGGTAATGCTCACCAATACAAGGGATATTACAAAAAATGAGGAAAAGATTCCTCTTATTTCCATTGTGGTCTCTGATGTTGGAGGTATGTCACAGAAAGTCATGTTATAATTATAAATTCAGTAGGCGTATTGCACAAATTTACATAATTCAGAAATGCAATTGAGATCACATATATTACAGTCAAAGTTTTTACCACGTTATTGAGACACGAAATCACAGAATTTGTCAGTGAAACTTCAAAACTATCATTGATATTATCATAGTGAAGGTATTAATCTAGTAAAAATGAAAGCATTGATATTGTTAAAATGAAATCAGTACTGCAGTAGAGTAAAAAAAAGTATAAATAACTTTGAGAAAAAAATCGTTGAACTAAGATTCTCATAATTAAATATTAAAAAAGATTCAAAAGCTAATTATAGGAGTGACTAAAATGAATTTAACTGGCCGTTAAATGTGATTTGATGGCATGCTTGAACGTGTGGGTAGATTCAATACACCTAAGATGTTGAGGGAGACTGTTCCACAGAACAAACCATTAAAAGCAAAAGATTCTACCAAAGACTCCTACTTTTGGTAAAGAAAATCGCCCTGTGTCACTAAAAATATAGCTAGTTATAGCAGTTATACGAGTAATACGGAAACAGTACATTAGTCCATGACGGTAAAAAATTCTTTGTAATAATGACTAGATTCTCGGTGAGCCGTGCATTCTTGACAATAAACGACGAAATGAAAAGCAGACAACACACGAAGATATCAATAGTTGACAATACATGAAGATATGAATAGTTGACAATACATGAAGATATCAATGGTGGACAATACATGAAGATATCAATAGTTTACTAAACACGAACATACCAGTAGTTGATAACAAAGAAGATATCAATAGCTGACAATACACGAACATACTATTAATTGACAATGCAGAAGATATTAATAGCTGACAATACACGAAGATATCAATAGTTGACAGTACATGAATATATCAATAACTGACTAAACACGAATATATCAATAGTTGACTACACACGGATATATATCAATAGTTGACAATACATGGATATATCAACAGTTGACGATACATGAAGTTATTGATAATCTTGATAATTATGCCAAATTAGGAAAGGTCGTCATCTATGGAGAATCTACACAATACATACAGGTAGAAAGACAATTATTTCTGCAGTGTATTATGTGTCCTCACAACATGGATGAAACAGGAATATAAATAAACGCCGGTAAAAGTAACTGCTGTCCGATTCGGTAATATTGATAAAAACGAACGGCTAAGGCTTGCTAGAGTTACAAGATGCGAAAAAAAAAATCGCAGTCAAACCTCAATTAGGCTCAACTATTTTTCCCTTTGTGAACAAATATATATATAAAATAGATGAAATTTTAATTCATAATATTGTTTTCAGGATTTAATACAAATATGATTCAGCTAGCTGCTGTGGATACCAGATCTGGAAAGACTTTCAATACTTACATGCATCCACCAAGTGGTGTAATTCCACAAGCAGTAACAAAAATTATACAAGTATTGAAACCCACGGGATGTTCCATAATTTGTTTTATCAAGTCAGGTCAAGTCAATTCCAATCAAAGTTTATTCGGCAAAAACATGTACATGTTCATCGCCACTTAAAATGGTCAACGGATACCCGATAAGATTTAATTAACTAATTTAACTAATTAACGAACTTTAATTAAGTATTTTTAAACCATTCGAAAAATCAATTTAAATTGCACATAATGCATTAATCTGTGGATTAATCAAGAACATTTAACAGTAAATTTTCTGCAAATAAAAAGTAGAATACTCGACATTTATAAGAAAGAGTTGTACGGCAGTGTTAATAATTCTAGTAGACTATTATCATACAGTATTTATAAACATTCTTTTGAAACAGAAGAATATCTTATAAAAGTAAAAATTAACAAATTTCGAATTTCACTTACAAAATTTAGATTATCGTCACATAATTCAGCAATATAAACCGGACGATATGAGAATGTTACACGTGAAAACAGACTTTGTACAAAATGCAATTTAAATGTAGTAGAAAATGAATTCCACTTTTTGTTAGTTTGTCCGAAGTATTACAATGTACGTCGCAAATATTTGAAACCATATTATTGTCGTTGGCCAACAGTACAAAAGTTTCAAAATTTAATGTCTGCATCAAATACTCAGATATTGAACAATTTGTCTAAACTTTTGTATTTTGCATTTAAAGAACGAAACAACAATGATTTAAAGCATTTTTACGCTCATCATCTACATTATTTTACGTAATTATTTTATCAGTAGAACATAATTACTTTGTAAACTGTGAATACGTTAATACTTTCTCTGTAAAACACTATCACTCACAGACACTTGGGGTCTGCAACCCCCATCCCCTTCAGCCCAAACTACTACGCACCTGTATATATTTTTATCATCATCATTGTAGATCCGGACCCAGACTATAATCACACAAGCAATGTAAAACTTACTTGAAAATATATATAATCTCTCGCTGGCTTAAAAATACACAAGATATAAATGTTCGCAAGAAATATCTCGCACGTCCACCTTGGACTTTTTGACAGTTGCAGAATTCCTCGCGTATTTTGTTGAAAGCAGTGAATATTAAGTATTATCGTGACCATCATCATGGAGAAAAATATGTATTTATTAAAGAACACCAGAATTCTATGGAAAAGTTGCAAAAATAGTAAACATGAAATTATTTATTATTTCTATATATTTCAGATAATACCTTTATTAATTGGTAAATAATTGTGCCATGAAAAAACATGTAATTTGATGTCATAATTAAAGGAGAGAGGACACAGTAAGCTATTATAGCTTTCTGTCCAATTCCTGAATTGTTATATTGTAAATATTTCATGCTTTTTTGAATAAAAATATGTATAAATGAGCCGCGCTATGGGAAAACCAACGTAGTGTGTTTGCGACCAGCATGGATCCAAACCAGCATGCGCATCCGTGCAGTCTGTTCAGGATCCATGCTGTTCGCTAACAGTTTCTCGAATTGCAATAGGTTTTGGAAGCGAACAGCATGGCTCCTGACCAGACTGCGAGGATGCGCAGGCTGGTTTGGATCCATGCTGGTCGCAAAGCCACTATGTTGGTTTTCTCATGGCACGGCTCAGTTTAAGATGTTGTTGTGTATTTTGAAGCAGCTTAAGGACAGTCATTAGGATACAATATTACAGGAGTATCATTCTATATGAAAAGAAATTGTAATAAAATACGATTAACATTTAGCGGTGTTGCGACATTTAACGTTGCCACACACCGCTTGTTTACATTTAAACTAAAAGGATATTTATAAATGATTAAACATAAAGAACATACGGGAAATCCATTCACATCTGTTTTGGCGTTAATTGATTTTTTTTTATAAATGTTGCACAAAATGTGGAAATACGAGAAAAATCACCGTTTAAAATCATGCTGTTTTGCTATTTTATCAAAATTTTCTGACGTCTAAACAGGTTTTACAGTTGGTTGCACCGAATAATCGTTTCAATTTAATAAAAGTTTATTAAAAACTAGATGAACCTATGTAAAATTTACCGGCAAAATTGGATAAAAATTGTCAAAATAATGAGTGATTAACGCTAAAAAGACACAAAATTACTGTTGCCGCCAGCGGATGCTTCAACGTCAAAATTTTGTCAGATATTTGTTTTTAAAATGCGCCATTTGAAAGGGATGTATTTCCGTTCTTGTATACTGAAAATTAGCACAATCTGAGATGGTGCCGAAAGTAGCGAGTCACCTCAAATGACAGCTGTCTAAAATAAGCTTATAAAATATGGCTGACTTTTTTAAGTCTAATATTGACTTTTGATAACGTTCTTATTACTAAAATTTAACTTCTTTGAACTGATGCGTTCACCATGAACTTAGACCAGAATGCACTTGTTTTCACTACAATCTTTAGGTTTTTATAAATGTAATATAATACCGACTTTAATTTGCAATCTTGGGCTGTCACATTTTTAAATACCATACATACACGTAGCATAAAGTGCATTCCCTTAAAGGGAAAGGCAATGTTGTGTTTTATGTCAATTCCACCTGCTGGGATTCGTATGCGTGTCCGCAACAAAAAATAATGTTCATATATTAGTAGAAGATTAGATCTGAGTACCGATCGTTCTATCACAAAATTTTGCCGTAAACTCTAGAAAGTAAATTCCAATAATGCTGAACAAGTCGAAAGATTTCCTGCGGCCAGAAGTTATACAGACCAGAAATTGTTACGGATGTATGTGTGACCATTCAGCCTTATGGGTGAATTACGTGCTTTTTTATTATGCCTTTACGCTTTAATGTAAGAAATATTACTCCATTCTACATGATTTACAAGTAGATCTATGAAATATGTATTTCTTAATTCTGAGTTATTGTTTTAAGCAAAACTAACTATATTGCCCTTTCATGTATGACATAACTTTTAGCTCAACTGGTCACATTCCCTGACTATATTGAAATACTTTACTAGAGCTTTCAACAATGTGATTCATGCCTTCGCCCGGACATCGTTGACAACACAGGACCATTATCCAGGAAATTGAGGGGCACAAAAACCGTTATGCACAACTAGATATCAATATTGACCATTGCTGAAAGTTTGAATAAATCATATGAAATAATGAATGAGGAATTCAGGCCAAAACATTTCTCAATATATATCTACAGAGTGCCAGCTGTATCGCAAAAAAACCCCAAAAAAAACCCCCGGCGTTCCATAAGGTTTGAAGATTCAATGTTTAATTGTTTAATCAAGCCTCTCGTATAAAACAATGACCAATAGAGATCTAGTTTTAAATGACCTCTGAGCATCAAATATCAGTAGAGCACATTAAACTATCAAAGTGCCAGACAGTTTAAAATACGTAATTCTTAGTAAAAAAAAAATCTTACATCCTTTACTCATTGTGTTAGCTATGTTAACTGTGTTCTATAACACTAAAAAAACTGCAGAACCACAATTTTACAGTTTCGTTCTTAACCAAATAAATGACACAGGGCAGCCTTGCATACAACTTAAATGTACTTGTTGTTGGATTTTTGAAGCAACCCGTTTACTATATTTTTCCGTTACAGTTCCTTTTTGTCGCGGGCCTATTTAACGATGCATTGCTCTGCGGCTGTGTTATGTACTTCCGGGAAATCTACCCTTACTTTTTATTTTGCATATTAACAACAGGGAGAAAAAAACGTTTTTGTATTCAGGAATACAAGTACTAAATATATTTAAATACCCCCCTTCCGAAGGACTATTACAAGTTGTTTACAATGTTGTTTTTTTTTAGAAATTATTGTAATTCTTTTATTTTTCTAAGTCCACAAAAAAAATCCTTACCAGGTAGAGATACCTTAAAATACACCCAAAATTTGAAAGTAACATCAATGTTGTACCACAGAAAAGTGGTCTTGGCTTTTCCCTACGGTCAGTTATAAAAAAGTTACAATGTAAGTTATTTATAGTAACAACTAAGGGAAGTTAATCTTTAAAGTGAAAAAAAAAAAAAAAAAAAAATAAAAAATAATTACAAGTCCACACAAAAATCCTTACCAGGTAGAGATAGCTCAAAATACACCTCAGAATTGGATGTAACATGCATGTTGTACTACAGAAAAGTGGTCTCGATTTTTCCCTACGACTTGTAATGAAAAAGTTACAATATAAGCTATTTATAGTAACAGCAAAGGGAAGTAATTCAAAAGAAGGGACCAGTGCATGACACTCCGTCTCATGATGGTGTACAATTGTGCCAAGTTACATCAAAATCCCTCCATGCATGAAGTAGAAATGCTCCGGACAAAGTCATTCTTGTATCTGACCTTTGGCCTCTAAGTGTGACCTTGACCTTAGACCTAGGGACCTGGTTCTTGCCCAGGACACTCCGTCTCATGCTTGTGAACATTTGTGCCAAGTTGTATCAAAATCCCTCAATGCATGAAGAAGAAATGCTCCGGACAAAGTTTTCATTCTTGTATCCTTGACCTCTAAGTGTGACCTTGACCTTACCTCTAGGGACCTGGTTCTTGCGCAAGACACTCCGTCTCATGATGGTGAACAATTGTGCTAAGCTACATCAAAGTCCTTTCATGCATGAAGAAGATATGCTCCGGACAGTTTTCATTCTTGTATCCTTTGACCTCTAAGTGTGACCTTGACCTTAGACCTAGGGACCTGGTTCTTGCGCAAGACACTCCCTCTCATTATGGTGAACAACTGTGCCAAGCTACATCAAAATCCTTCCATGCATGAAGAAGATATGCTCCGGACAAAGTCATTCTTGAATTTTTCATTCTTGTATCCTTTGGCCTCTAAGTGTGACCTTGACCTTAGACCCAGGGACCTGATTTTTGCGCATGACACTCCATCTCATGATGATGAACAATTGTGCCAACTTTCATCAAAATCCCTCCATGCATGAAGAAGATATGCTCCGGACAAAGTCATTCTTGAATATGACCTTTGACCTCTAAGTGTGACCTTGACCTTAGACCTAGGGACCTGGTTCTTGCGCATGACACTCTGTCTCATGATGGTGAACAACTGTGCCAAGTTTCATCAAAATCCCTCCATGCATGTAGAAGATATGCTCCGGACAATGTCTGTGGACGCCGCCCGCCCGCCCATCCGCCTGCCAGGGGCGTTCCCATAATACGTCCCGTTTTAAGCAAATAAAAATGTGGCCTCTACAGTGTTAACAAGCTTTTCTTTTTATCTGACCTGGTGACCTAGTTTTTGACCCCAGATAACCCAATATCAAACTCGTCCAAGATTTTACTGAGGGTACATTCTGACCAAGTTTCATTAAGACTGGGCCAAAATTGTCACCTCTACAGTGTTAACAAGCTTTTCCTTTAATTTAACCTGGTGACCTAGTTTCTGACCCAAGATGACCCAATATTGAACTTGCCCAAGATTTTATTGAGGGTAATATTCTGACCAAGTTTCATTCATTGGGCAAACATTGTGATTTCTGGAGCGTTAACAAGCTTTTCCTCTGATTTGACATGGTGACCTAGTTTTTGAACCCAGATGACCTGATATCAAACTTGTCCAAGACTTTTTTGAGTGTAACATTCTGACCAAGCTTCATTAAGATTGGGCCAAATTTGTGACCTCTAGAGTGTTAACAAGCTTTTCCTTTGGTTTGACCTGGTGACCTAGTCTTTAAACCCAGATGACCCAATATCAAACTAGTCCAAGATTTTATTGAGGGTAACATTCTGACCAAGTTTCATTAAGATCGAGTCAAAATTGTGACCTTTAGAGTGTTAACAAGCTTTTCCTTTGATTTGACCTGGTGACCTAGTTTTTGACCCCAGATGACCTATTTCGAAGTCATCCAAGATTTCATTGAGGGTAACATTCTGGCCAAGTTTCATTAAGATTGGGTCAAAATTGTGACCTCTAGAGTGTTAACAAACCTTTCCTTTGATTTGACCTAGTTTTTACCCCAGATGACCCAATATAGAATTCGTCCAAGATTTTATTAATGGTAACATTCTGACCAAGTTTCATTAAGATTAGGCCAAAACTGTGACCTCTAGAGTGTTAACAGTCAAATTGTTAACGACAGACGACTGACAAATTGATGGACGCCGGACACAGGGCGATCACAAAAGCTCTCCTTGAGCACTTTGTGCTCAGGTGAGCTAAAAACTATGGGGTTCGGGGTGGGGAGGAGATGTGACGAGGGCAGTTGGGGTTGCCGGGTGTGGGTGCACAACTTAACATGTTGATAATAAATGTTCATGGAAAACAATGAAAGAAGTTTAATGAAATTCTGCCTGTTGGTTAATCTGTTATCCCCAGACAAAGTTGAAGGGATATAATTTTGGTGTTGTCCGTCCGTCCGCAGCCTATCTAGGAAGTGGTTAGGAATGTTTAAATGAAACTTCATATACATGTTTATCACTATGAGATTATATGGCCCGTCAAGTTTCAGTCAGATTGCCCATGAAACACCAGAGTTATGGCCCTTAGAAGTTTCTAGTGTTTACTATATAGGGTACTATAAATTTTAATATGGCAATTTCTGCTTCATAATTGTGATATATTTGACCTAGAACTATCAAACTTAAACGGAATTTAGATCACCATAATATGGTTGAGCACATATAATTTCGTCCGGATCTCTTTAATAACTTCAGAGTTATTGCCCTTTGTTTAAAAATCCATAAATTTGTACATAACAAACCAACAAATTGGTAGAATTTCATTAAACTTCTTTCATTCTTTTCCATGAATATTTATTACAAAAGCACACTGTCACTTTGTGACAGATGGGGGAAACAACATAACTAGAGCTACCACCTATACACCTCTTTAATACACGTTTTTATGCACAACACTTTTCAATGATACCTATCTGTATAAGAAGCTTTTATACTTTGGAAGTTATGCTCTGCACAAGAAGTGTACAATAAACAAGCAAGATAATGAAAATCCCTAGACAGTAACTAACTTCATGCTGAATTGTCCAATTTTCCATTAATTTGGAACTCATCTGAGATCTTGTAGCTGAATTCAAAACCGCAGTTTTACTAAGATCGCTAATGACTAGTGGATGCCAGAAAGCAAACAAGCTGTGTGTCTACAAGAGACAATCCAGTGACCATTCCAAAAAATAGGGCAACACAATAAATCAGCACCAGATTATTCAGGCATCACAAGGGAAATGCGGTTTCGCCTGATTTCAGATATTATTTCAGAAATAGGTCGTCCTATCCTAGGGACTTCTTTGCACCCATATAAATGCATCTGGTTTCCATAAATATCAAGTTTTCTAGCCTCTTGAATAAATGCCTTGAAACCTGACTGACATCCAGTCTTTTTGAAAGCAGGATTAATGTCCAAACCAAACACTACGTTGTTTATTGCAAGCCATAGTCCTAAAATTGTAACAATTGTAAGACTTTCTTTGAAGTAAAACTCTTCACTTTCAAAGAGAATGTCAGAATCAAAGTCATAAAGAAGTAGTTTCATATTTGATTTTGAAATTGCAATCAATGGTTTAGAACTATGCATAGAACAACTTGTTACAATGGCTTTGGGAATCAGTTGGCGTCTATATTTCTCAAGATTATCTGTTTCCATTTCAAAACCGGCAACAGGAATATCTGGTGTTACATTTACTGCTACGTTAGGCACAAGTATGTCAACACTGCCATGCCAAACATCAGCATGTCCTGCAAATAGAACATACGCATCATATATTGTGATACCACAAAATTTTGAGATTCAGGGCTGAAATAGTTAAGGGTAAAAATGTTTACTCACCAACTACCAATCAAAAATATTCACAAGAGAACTCAATGGGTCCTTATCACTCAACTGAGAAAAGAAACTAGTGATCTAGTACATGTAGCTGACCTACATTGACCCAAATTTCGGATTCTCCTAGATTTAACATGTTTAATGCTGACAAACATTTAGACTAACGCTAAGTTTGTGAAAATTAACATAAAATCTAGTTTGTAGTTATCTATCTTTTGACCCCAGATAAGCGTATATTGCACTTGACCAAGATTTAGTAGAGATGAACATTGTGAACAAGTCTCATGAAGATTAGGCCAAAATTGTGACCACTAGTGTCTATACAAGCTATCGTTAACGGACAAAAGACATGTGGATGGATGGACAACTGACAGACAGACGAAGTGCAATCACAAAAGTTCATCTTGTCAAGATCTTGTAAATTTGTGACAGGTAAACACAAGTGAGGAGGATCGGATTAAAGTTGTTTGAACTGAAGTCTGGACATGACTAATTTCTCTTTTTTTATTTGGTAATTCAAGGGCCATAATCCAGGAGTGCCTGTTATGATTAGGCTGATAATAAACTTAAGAAAGATATAGCACTCATAAATAATGTCACTAAGTTTGATGAGGATCAAATAACAAGAGCTGTCACAGGAGACTGTGAGCGCCCTCGACTATTTCGATGCTGGAAAGTGATACTTGGTACATCTGAGGAAACTGGAGCTGCCAATAGAGTATTTAATGACTCCAATGGTGGGTCGATAAAGATATTGCACAATAGCATTAAGCAGATCAAAACGCTTTAGTTATTAGTGTGTGTGTGTGTGTGTGTTCTGGCTTTAACGTCTTTTTCAACAATTTTTCAGTCATATAAACAACATAGTTATATTAGTATAATTCTAAGCAAAGGCGGGGTGGGGGGGCATAATTCATAAAATATTGGTGCAAGAGTTATGCATCTTGTGTCATATCACGTGGGTGATGATGTGGAACTACTTCAAGTTTGAATCAAATGCATTTCGTAATAATTGAGATATAATCGAAATAAACCTTAAAGAAAAAGGGGGCAAAATTCATGAAAAATTGATGCCAGAGCTATATATACACCTTGTGTCATATTAATTATGATGTTGGTGATAAGGTACGAAAAACTTAACCAGGGTGTGACGCCGACACCGACGTGAGTAGGATAGCTCTACTTATTCTTCGAATAGTCGAGCTAAAAATTGTTTTGTTTGTGGAGCATGTCTTTGTTACAAGATTCTCCAAATCTTAGTAGTTTTGCTTTGAATTTCAAACAAGAGGACCATAATGGCCCTAAATCGCTCACCTGTGTTCCATGGCCCAAAAGTCAAACAATGAACGAAGATGTTGGAAGTTCATTATGTCTCCCACCACACAGTGGTATGGGAGACATATTGATTTACTCCAGTCTGTGTGTGTGTGTCTGACTGTGTGTCTGTCACAAAGCTTGTCCGCACTCTAAGTCGAATATTTCTCATCCGATTTTCACCAAACTTGAACAAAATGTGTTTGACCATAAGACCTCGGCCAAGTTCGATAACTAGCCAAATCGGTCCAGGCGTCTTTAAGTTATGGCCCTTGAATTACCAAAAATTGGTCTTTTTACTCTTGTCCGCACTCTAATTCGAATATTTCTCATCCAATCTTCATCAAACTTAAACAAAATGTGTTTGACCATGAGACCTCGGCCAAGTTTGATACCTAGCCAAATCGGTCCAGGCATTTTGGAGTTACGGCCCTTAAATTATCGAAAAATTGGCCTTTTTACTCATGTCCGCACTCTTAATCAAACATTTCTCATCCGATCTTCACCAAACTTGAACAAAATGTGTTTGACCATGAGTCCTCAGCCAAGTTCGATAACTAGCCAAATCGGTCAAGGCATTTTGGAGTTACGGCCCTTGAATTATTGAAAAATTGGCCTTTTTACTCTTGTCCGCACTCTAAGTCGAACATTTCTCATCCGATCTTCACCAAACTTGAACAAAATGTGTTTGACCATGAGACCTCGGCCAAGTTCGATAACTAGCCAAATCGGTCCAGGCATTTCAGAGTTACCGCCCTTGAATTACCGAAAAAATCTGTCAGTTTACTCTTGTCCGCTCTCTAAGTCGAACATTTCTCATCCGATCTTCACCAAACTTGAATAAAATGTGTTTGGCCATAAGACCTTACCCAAGTTCGATAACTAGCCAAATCCGCCCAGGCACTTTTGATTAATGGCCCTTGAATTACTGATTGGATCCACTTATCCAGACAATCTAATTTGATCCACTCATCTAAAACATCTAGAGAAACTAACATTTTTCATAGGAGCAGTTGTGGGAGACATGCACTTTTCTCAAAAGCATCTCTAGTTTAGGAACTGAGACCTTAATGAGATTCAAGGTGTTTGTGTGAGTTTGGTTGAAATTTGAATCATAAGTGAAACCGCTATTGTGCGGACGAGACAAAAGTAGCCAAATTCTAGCCCTTTCAGGGTCCGTAACTCTGGCACCCATAGCAGGATACAGCTGGTTCAAGAAATCCTCTATCTTGCAGGCAAGTCAAATTTTTTGGCCCTTTCAGGGGCTGTCACTCTGGAAGGCAAGGTGGAATATAGCTGGTTCGAGAAAAGAACCGAGGTTTTATGGTGATATAGACTGTGTACTACAAGTTTGGTGAAGATCAATCATAAATGAATCCTCTATCATGAAAAGACAAAATAAGGGGCCGTAACTCTGGAATCCATGGTAGGATATAGCTGGTTCAAGAAAGTAACTGAGGTCATATGGTGTCCTTGAACAGTATACACATGTGTAAGAGATACTCTGAAATAAAAACATGCTGGAAAACTTTGAGAGTATATCTCAATGCAGATGCCTGTGGTATTACAAGAGCAGATTCATACAGTCAAGCTAACCATTAGGCCATAATTCATACAGACTTTTGCTCTTGATTAAGGTGATGGTTTCATGCAAGTTATACCTTATTATGTTTCATTGGAATTAGGCAAGGGCCTATTCATTTGTAAAATTGCCCATGGGTTTCTAAGTCATTTAATACTGTTTTTAAGATATAGAAGTTGAGCTTACCCATACTGGTGTCTCCATAAACTAGTTCTTCACCACAGCCACATAAACATTCTTCTGCACCTGCACCAAATTCATAACCACAATCACTGATTGTCATTTTCTTGGCACTGGACAGTTTCTTAATAACATGTGTTCCAAATACTCCAGTCCAATAAACTTCTTTTATTTTTGAGTTTGCATACCTCATAATGAGTTTCTCTGTTTCTGAAAAAACAACAACAACAACATAAAGGTCTCATAGGGCCTTGCATGGCACATTCACTCTGAGTATGTGTGCGTGTGTGTGTGTGTGTGTGTGTGTGTGTGTGTTCGGGTTTAATGTCTTTTTCAACAATTTTTCAGTCATATAAACGACGGTGTCTACTTGTAGCAGTGAACACAATGTCCAACTTTATAGTGCTGCCATCTCTGGAATATCACGCCGTAGACACATGGCATGATACCCCATCCAGTCACATTATACTGACACCGGGCTGACCAGTCCTAGCACTATCTCCTTAATGCTGAGCACCAAGCGAGGAAGCTGCTGGTACCATTTTTTACATCTTTGGTATGACATGGCCGGGGATTGAACCCACAATCTCCAGCACTCAAAGTGGACGCTCTACCACTAGGCTACTGAGGTGGTTTCACTCTGTAGTCTGAGCAAATTATACAAAGGGAGTAACCTAAAACATAGGTAACAGATAAACCTAACTCATTGACAAAGGCTAAGTTTTTTAGGAACCAACTTCATTTTAGTCATCAGTGAGATAATTTTTTTTTGATGGGTGCAAATATTGTACTTTCCTTATTACAATTCGACGACCATCATTTTTAAAGATATTTCTTGTTTGTTTTAAACTTAGCATCAGAACATATCTTTTTTGGACTTCAAAAATTATGCTTCATAAAAATCTGAAAAGAGGAAATGATTCTACCAAATCTCAAGGCAACCGAGTTATTTTTATTTTAATATGTGTTATATGTTATGCTTAATAAAATTAATGGGTCAAGTATGAAAGAAATATCTTCATTATTTTACAAGAAGGAAGTGGCTATTCTTACGGTCCCGTAGGAATAGCCTCACAGGCTATTCTTACGGCTCTCCTGTAAGGATAGTGAAAAGCCCGCCTGCTGCTATTTCTACGGCTCTTTGTAATTTGTCGTTAGTGTAAAATACCTATTTAAGTGAAATTTGACAGAAAAAGATTGTTGGTTGTACAGATGTAGATGTTAATACACATGTTTTTAATACTGAAACACTAAAAAAATTTACCAAGCGTTTTCAACTAAACCAGTTAAAGAATTATTCATCTATGTTTCGTTTATATGCATGCACATTTTTCAAAACAGCACAAATCTCTCTCTAAACATGTTAATTGACCTTTAATTTATTTTTATACTTAGTTTAAATATATTTTATTTCAGTAATACATGAAACATTTACAGACAATTAGTTAGGAATTAGACGTTTGTCACACATCAGCTTGACATGTTTGCAGCCATTCAAACCTGACAAATTATTTGTAACACAATGACCAAGTGTGTTTACACTTCACTTCTGAAATCGGTTGAAAATATATCAGTTGAATGACTTCAGTACTATGTATTGTAATAAAAAAACTGCATTAGGAATAACAACTTGCAGGCTTTTCACTGTTCTTATGGGAGAGCCGTAAGAATAGCCTGCAAGGCTATTCCTAAGGGACCGTAAGAATAGCCACTTCCTTTCAAGAAATATTAGTTTTTATGCCGAAAGCCCGATCAGGCAATGTTACCAGCCTGCTAAATGTAAACTTTAGAGCCACAGGCACGGGTCCAGTGTTTATTTATTTATTTATTTTTCTTTTTTTTTTTTTTTAATATAAAAAATCCTTTTTTTTCACACAATTAACCTTTTATATGTTAGTCAAATGAAAAAAAAAATCGATGACAAAAAATCCGGTCACAGTATCATATACATTGAAAAGGTGAACTACGCGAGCATAACGCTATGGGAAGCTACTCGGCAAACTTGTGGAACATTTCAAAATCGATGTTTATACACTTGCAGCCGCTACCTGCATGATTGCACCTTCGAAACATTTAAAGCCTTCCATAAATACTAAACTGACCCCACAAATTGCTTTGAAAAACACAGTACAAGTCTCTACGAGCGAAATATTTCAGTTATCCCCGGTGATTTCATTCCGGATAGCGGACGTGTTCCTGGTTTTTATCACTTTGTTTGGCAGCTGAAATCGTCGGGGATATTTGAAATATTTGTATAAATAGTGTATAAACTTCGATTTTGAAATGTTCCACAAGTTTGCCGAGTAGCTTCCCATAGCGTTACGTTCGCATAGTTCACCTTTTCCATGTATATGATATTGTGACCGGATTTTTTGTCATCGATTTGTTTTTTCATTTGACTAACATATATAAAGTATAGATCTATTTGTGTGAAAAAAATCATAAAAAAAAAAATATAAACTGGACCCGTGCCTGTGTTTAGAGCAAGGTTTCACTTTCTTTTGAGTGTGAAATATTTCTTTGTAAGTTGATATGTAAAAGATAAATTCCCATGGTAGGTGGTGCCTTAAATTCATATTATGCATACCTTCATAATCATCCATAAAGTCTGCCAAAGTTTGGAAGGCCAGTAAAAGACAGTATTTTAGGTTCTCATCAAGACTTGCGGGTAAATCACATGTTTCCAAAAACTGCTCTAAAATTCCAATGTCAAACAAATGTCTGTAAGAAACACCTTTTGAGAAATCGACTTGAGTTTCGCACCAGGCATCGGTAAAACTGCTGCTGTAGGCGCCATTGCAAGACAAGATTCGGACAAAAAACAGAAGAGAATCATTATTTTCGAATCCTTTGATTCCACTACGTATAGTATCATTGTGCTTTTTTAACTCCTTGTGAATAAATCTGATGTCCAATATAGGCCTTTTGCCAATGCTTTTGCTAGCCATTTAAAAAAATCAAAAATCTTTCCTTTCGCGAATTGTTGATACGGTGTCGTATGAGATTAGCAAGTCCGTGAAATGTGGAAGAGCACAGGGTAAAACGCAGACCACAAAGGGATTTCAAGCGGAGTGCAGACCAGTACAGTAGAGTTATATAGCGGATCTGCAAAATGTAGACCACAAAGAATATACTAGTAACTAGGTATTAGAAAACACACACCACATAGAATTTGTGAAAATTTGGAAATAGCTGTTATGACACTTGTGTTTTTTGTGATTGGTTAGGCTACATTTTCTTTCGAAGCGTAAATACACGATACATTTTTTTATTTATAGTCGGGTTGCAAACATAATAGGAAGTGTCTAGGGGTACGGATCCGTACCTCTAGAATCTAATTAAGCATAATAATGTGCACCTATTTATTTTGTTATTTAACAAGATATAATGATAATCGGCATGGAACTGATTGTTTAATAATCAATTAACCGACATTACGTAAAAGAATCTGTTTGTGAACACGTCCCTTGTATCTACCAAATGTGTGGAAAACATAAATACCCTAAGGTTATAAATCTTTTCGAAAATAATACCAAACTTGTAGATATTGGCGATCTTTTTACAGTATTTTGTACGGCAGTTCAGACGTCCGCGGAATCGTTTTTTTATCCACAGCGCCCGGGCAATTCATTTACAGAAATTGGCCGTATTTGGAATAATTTTTGAAGTAACTTTTAATAAAATCAAGACATAATATACAATTGATGCATAAGATCATGTACTCTTTTAAGTTTATCAGCTTTTTACACGCCGATTTGAAAATTTTCAAAATGGCGGCGGCTTACAATATTATTGATTAACTACATAGGGATATTAACACTATGAATGGCTGAAGTTTGACAGGCGAGTAGGCGGGGTTGACAATGGATTTATCAGTAATTAAATCTAGAATATGCATCAAGTTTTACAACTTAAAGTAAACAGATTATAACACCCTGATAAGCTTGGCGATTCAGATTTCGCCCGGAGGCGATAATTAGGCGAAGTGGCCAACTTTAAAGCGACGATATCGCTCAAATCGCCTTGTAGGATGATCCCTGGTTATGTTATGGACGGGAAATAAACGCTACTAAAATATGACCTTCAAGAGTGAAGAGTGATTTTTGTGAAATTTTCAGAAACATTCTGATCATGTTTTATATAAATCAGGTAGATAAGTAACTTCTTCAGTATGATAGTGATCTAGTCTTTTACATTTTCTTTCGGAACGTAAATAACCGAGGATCACCAAATAAATCACGTGGATTCGAAATGGCAGAAAAAAAGATATAAAGATTAAACAAAATAATGTTAAATTATGTTGTGAAAAAAAAAACTATTTTAGAGTGATAATTAACCCTTAGGGTATTTAAGTTTTCATCACATTTGGTAGCCGTTACGAGATACAAGGGACGTTTTCACAAATAGTTTCTTTTGCTTAATGTCGATCGGTTAACTGACTATTAAACAATCAGGTCCGTGCATATTATCATTATATCTTGTTAAATAACAAAATAAATAGGTGAATATTATTATGTGTATTTTTTTCTGCTGAATTTCAAATATAACTCATTTAATTTCAAGAGTAAGATTCACTCATTAAGTGGACATAATATGCAGACATTGAAAGTCAGTTTTTTTTTTAAAAAAAGATACAAGTTATTGTGAATTTATATCTTTGATTCTAACCGCAGGTCAGGATCCATGCTGTTCGCTAATGGTTTCTCGAATTCCAATAGGCTTTGAAAGCGAACAGACTGTGTGGATGCGCAGGGTGGTCTGGATCCATGCTGGTAGCAAACCACTATGGTATGGCTCATATAT
The DNA here is from genome assembly GCF_021730395.1 of Mercenaria mercenaria. Taxonomy (NCBI): domain Eukaryota; kingdom Metazoa; phylum Mollusca; class Bivalvia; order Venerida; family Veneridae; genus Mercenaria; species Mercenaria mercenaria. The sequence goes on from NC_069375.1 coordinate 68,950,028, forward strand.
ATGTGTCTTTGATTCTAACAGCAGTTCACACTGTGAACAATATTGAATGAATTTTAACTGAATGTACTTTTGTTTTGTTCACTCTCGCATTGCTATGCATTTTTATTACAATGGACTGTACATGTTCAAGTTATATCCATAAATAGAGGATATTTGTTTGTTTTGAGTGAATATGGAATATAATTCACTGAGAAGTGAGAAAATATCAAATATTTTCACGAGCGCGTATATATATACAAATATTCTCTTATATTAACTCACATGACTATAATTGATTGATTCAATGTTCACTCATACTATTTTCCTAAAACTACAACTGAAAATATTTTTGAATTGACAGTTGTAGTTTAAGAAAAAATGTATGAGTAGTAGCGGATGTACCACCTATATCGTGCCTGGGATATCAAATGTACCATAACTGAAGTGTTATGTCATACATTTATGTGGTTTTCTCGTAAAAAGCTGTGTCAAATGAAAAATACAATCATTTACGAGACGTCATTTACGAGCCATACGCCGATATTTCTTACCATAGCTTAGGTTTTTTTGTGCGTTTTTATGCATCTTTGGACTCATTCTCGACGTCAGATGGAAATCATGTGAATAAAGTTTGCACACCGCTATATTTTTGAAAGATTTATGGACGGACAATAGAAGGCATTTGGGTGATATTTCTGGTGAGTAATTTTATCATGATATTACAATAACGGGTAACAATGAGTCTATTGTGCACAACAGATTTTGGCTATACTTTAATGTTATTGGAAAAAAAGTTTTACAGGTATCATTTTCAAGAAAATATTTTACATATCTTTACCAACTACCATCATTAGGTCAGTCTGAAAGATTGAAGAATTGATTACAAAACATATTGTGCATTAAGTTTCCTTTTTAGCTATATGTGTCTAACACAGAGCCAACAATAAAATTGTGAAGAGCATGTAAGAAGTACCAAAAAGCATGAGGAAACTGTGAATCAATCTGCTTTTGATTAATATTATTAATAAATATTTTATAATAATTATGTAGGGTTGTATTAAATCAGAATTGATAAATATATGCGGATTGATTCAATGTTCCCTCATACTGTTTTCCTACTCATACAATTCAAAAATAATTTCAGTTGTAGTTTTAGGAAAATAGTATGAGTGAACATTGAATCAATCAATTATAGTCATGTGAATTAATATAAGAGAATATGTGTCTAGTATCTGTGATCAGCCATGTCCATAATCAAGAATTAACTATTATTTATTTCTAAAATTGAATGTGTTTTTGTTTCTCTGCAGTTCACTGAAGGTGAACATATATATTCGTTCTATTATTTCAATATCCCTGTATAATATAGTTGCACCGAAGCTTGTGCAAGAGGACGCGAGGAGTGTTGCAGATTATATTATCTCTCATGAACATACTCAGTAAAACCTAGTGTCCTAATATTTTGCTCTATCATATTGCTTGGTTGCATTTTATCGTAGAATCCATTTACTGCAATCTTCAAGTGCCGTGTGGTGGACGTAAAAAACGTGTTCTAGTGGTAACTACAACGTAGACCACAATAGCGCAGACATTCATGTACCAAAGATAAACACACAACCACACAACCACACCCAACTAACTAACATAGAAAAACAGACAAATAAGATACAAGAACACAGTAGGGCTCCGCTTTAGACTCACAAGCACACAAACGCACCCCTATAAGCAGGAAAATCAAAATCAATCAATCTTAGGATTCCGGCAGCCTAAATAAAGGGGAGCCATGAAAACACTAACTCAAAGTAAAGGGAGGGGTATGCAAGGAGGAGCGCAAATGCAAGGGGAAGGAGGGGACGATAGAGGGAGTGAAGAGGAGGAAAAAACGCTTACACTGAACAAGAAAACATACGCAACAGACAATACAAGGCAGACAGAAAGCAAGTTGAAAATAAAGGCGCCGCCTTGGTCAGTAACCTAAATAAGGAGACTGGGGGTTTAAACGCGTTTAGGACATGCCAACATCGCACTTACCCTATTTTTAACAAGGTAGACAACACAATGTAAATAAAATCCCCGCTGAGAAAGACTCTAACATTAGCGCAAAAATACCAGATTAATTTTCATGTCTTTCTATGAGCCATACGCGGATGTATTCATCTAGCGGTGTACATGGAATTTTTAAGATATGGAAAATGACTTCCTGGAAAGATCGCGGAAACTTTTCGTACGTTGCATACTTGTCCATTAAATATCAAATGTCGATGTCCAGTCTATTATAAAAGTAGTGAAATTGCATGAATATTAAGTACTGAATGAAGTAGAAAAATGCAGAAACTCCGCAGGTCATCTAAGTCGAGAACACTGGCGAAACAATTAACATATGAAAGTACTTGAAATAATTCATGTCGAGTTATTTGAATAATCTTCCTTATATGGTTCATCAGTATAATATAAAAGAAATTGTGGTTACATGTATGTATTGTCCAAGTATCAAATGGGTTAAAATTTCAGTAAGTGTCTATATCTATAAAATCCGCGTTACTCTTGTTGTTCCTATTCCTCCGTTCAGTTATGTAACATTTGTTATTAGTGTTTTCTTCACAGGGATCGTTCTTTTAACGAATTGTCAGAACAGCCAAAATAAAGAGTATTTTTGCAGAAGCCTGGCTACTTGACAAGTAACGGGATGGACATTGAACATACACACCATTCTCAAATATTTTACTTTGTTTTGTTTTGCTGTAGTTGTTGTTGTTTGTTTGTTTGTTTGTTTCGGGGTGGAGGTAGGGGTGTTTAGTGAATATCTTAGATATATAGCGACGGGCAGTGTTTGGATTCTGTACCTGTAATAACCTATTTTCAGAAAGTAACTGCCAACCATTCCAATGAATAAGGGGTGGAGTAAAACATTTTAGATAAAATGACTTATATGAAATCGTCACGAAGAACAAATGCCTCGTTATTGAACTCTCGCTCAAGCGGTCCGTAGGTCGGCGCTCTCCCTATTGACTTGGCGGGAGTGAAATGGCTGTAATATTTAAATGCATTCAAGACGACGGGAGTCACATTCCTGTTTGTTACGTGTGTTGTATTCTTCTTGGAATGCAGATTGCATTCACAAATATGATCGCATGTAACATATACCTAACGACTATATGATCTGTTAAAAACTAATACTGGCTGTTTTTGTTCTTTGTCAGTTCTGTGACACCCTAACTAAATAGCTGAAGTGTTTAACCTTTTAACTTTACCCTGCGCCATCGTGAAATTACTACGTTCGACGTTGAGCCGCCAATCGTGTATAAAAAGTGTTAAAACACGGTTTTGATATATATTATTTCTTAAATAATACACATAAATATTCTAGATATACATCAATCATGAAATTTCAAATACGTTATAAAAGCAGTAAATAACTGTCGTTATATATATACCCTGGTGAAAGTTTTATGGTCCTTATAACCCTTGAATAACTATGGAATACTTGTAAAAATGTCTGGATGTAACTAACAAAGTTATCGTGAAAAACATCCATAGAACGTATAGAATGAAATCAAACAAAGTAACAGCAGAATTGATTTAATTGAGTATTCAAGAAAGGAAATAACATATGTAACAGTCTCAAAGCCTCAAAGACCGACTGATCCGGAATTCTATAGAATAGACATTGAATGATCTCAATGATCAGAAAATATAAAACAGCACCAAATTGAATTACGGCCGTCGCAAAGCACGTGAATATTGCCATTGTAATTTTTAAAAAGAAACAGAAAAAATGGAAACTTCAAAGGTCTTCCATAAAATTATCAAACTATGCGAATAAAAGTAAAAAGGAAATATAAGGTTTGGTAGTCTTAGGTTCAAGCGTATTCTTGATATTGAACGAAAACAATTTTCTGTATCAATGTCACTATGCCCTAGAAATACATGACCTTGTAATCTCAAAACAATAGAGGTTACATGCAATATTTATGCAACAGGAAGTACCTCGACAAAGGAAAATAATGAATGCAAAGAACGAATCATTAATAATCAGAATGTTCTAAACTGCAGTCATCGAAGCCTGTCGTATATTCCAAAAACTGAAAAACACCTTATGGATTTGATATTTAGTTACAATTAATGATTTAAGAAATATCTCATCTGAAACATTTGAAAATATAAGTGATCCAGACAGTCTGATTAGTCTCGAACTGGATCATAATAACATTCAAAACGTTTCCCGTTGGGGCCCTTGATAAGTTTCAAAATTTGAAATACTTGCATCTGTCATACAATCCAATATACTACGGAAATATGAAAAATATGTCACGCGATTTGTCTAACATAAAACTTCTTTCCCATCTTGTTATTGACGGAATCAGCACCATAACAATTCAAAAAGATTTGCTTGCCCTGATGAAAACCAATCAGATAAAAACACTAGATATTGCATATTACAACATGGCAACACTTTCAATGGACTCCTTCGAGAGTTTAAACAGTTTGGACGCTTTGTATCTAAACGACAATCATATTGAAAATATAATATAACTTTCTCAAAAAAAAAAAAAAAAAAAAAAAATTAAAAAAAATCATATCTTAACTACAATAAACTTAAGTCTTTTTTAGACGTTTCAATCGGTGGATTCGAAGTGAAAACAATTGCTGCGTCCCCAACCTTGAGACTCTCGCTGTTGTAAGTAATGGTATAATAGAAATTGGTTTCGACAATTTTAAATGTTTGTTGAAATTGAAAACACTTGAACTTGATAAAAAACCCATAAAATTATTACCAACAACTTCTTGTCAAAATTACCAAGCCCTAGGCTTAGGTCTTTAAGCGCAAACAGTCTGACAGTCAAGCGATTTGCTCTCAAATCAACATCACTTAAAATGTAACAAATTGAATATGCTAGACCTGCGACAGAAGTATTTGAATCTTTCACAAACACGTTTAGTTTTTTTTGCCAGAATTGGAAAGTTTAAGTTTGGGATTTATGAGCATGCTGCTATTAACTAACCATCAATTCTCAACATTATTTTCCCTCGCTTGCTAAAATCAGTTCGTTTAAGTGTTTTGCATGTCAGATTTCACAGGATCCAAAAGTCATCTTGATTCATACGAGAAATGTTGTCGAAATCAATCTCCAGTCGAATCGAATAACAACGTTAAGTGATGAAGCATATAAGAACAACACGCATTTGAAGTATCTCAGTTTAAGGTATTATGACATCGCACATATACAAGAGTCGGCCCTTCTAATGTCTGTTCTGAATAATTTACATTCACTAGATCTGAGTTAAAATCCTTTTGTATGTGACTGTAATCTGGAATTACTAATCAATTGGATGAAAACAAAGTATAGTGAGAAAAAGAGAGTTATCACAAGATACCCAAACGATACATATGTTCACTTCCAAAAGAAAAATCTAAAATGCAGCTTTCTGAAATATCTTTCACATACAAAGAATGTCATCCATGGAGCCCTTGGATCTGGGTCGCTATTATTGCCTCGCCTTGTGTTATTGTTATAGGTATAACCGTACTTACACTTTATAGAAATATATGGAATATCAAACAGTACATCTATTTGTTAAGAAAGAGAAGGAATTATCAGAATATCAATGGACATAACTTTGTATATGATGCTTAAGTTGGATATGAAGCCGAGGATTCGGCTTGGGTACGTTGCAGACTGTTACCTGTCCTTGAAGACGAAGTTGGGTTGAAATTGTGTATTCATGAAAGGGGCTTTCAGCCGGGCGCTTTTATAAATGATAACATTGTAACCAATACAGACACGGATAAGAATACCAGGAACTGTTATGGACTAAACTCAAAAACGTTTTGAAAAAGTAAACACATGCAAACGATGACTGACCTTATAGCTTTCTTTTATATTTTTCCTCAAAAATATCATATGGTATTCACTATTCAGCTTCCTGAAAACAAATCACGTATCCTTGAAACTTTTCATAAGTAGTTTAACGCCACTTTTTAAATAGCAATTTGGCAAATATCGTAAACTGACAGAAATTGTACTGTCTTTAATCGCAAAATATTTCATACATAACACATATTTGCAAAGCAGACATCGAAAATTAAAGTTAATAAATGCTATGTTCGCACATGTGTTTGTCAGGTCATGTAAAATGAGAAAAAGTTGGTAATAATGTGGAAAATGTTTCTTTATTTGCATTCCGTTAAAAGTTTAATAGAAATGACAATTTCCTAAGAGTGTTTGATGTGTTGGCATATTTATTTGTCATCGGACAATTGGTTATGTTGCTTTGTAAATGTTCTAGTTTTGTCAAGAATGGAATTATAATTGTACAATTGCATTATTATTTTTTAAATTGATTGAATGTTATTTTTTTCAAAAAATTATATGTATGGCAAAATGTGTTTAATACTTACTTCTATAAAATTAATACTTTAAAGGTGTTTGCATACAATAAAGAAGTGGGTGAAAATGATAAGTGAAGTAGAATACGCTGAAAAGGATATATGAGCCGCGCAATGAGAAAACCAACACAGTCTGGTCACGATCTATGCTGTTCACTGTCAAAGCCTAATGCAATTGAGAAACTGTTAGAGAACAGCATGGATCCTGACCAGACTGCGCGGATACGCAGGCTGGTCCCGCAAACCCACTATGTTGGTTTTCTTATGGGGTGGCTCATATTATTTAATGTAGAGGTCTAGCAAGAGCTCTTTAGTTTGAACATGTAAGAGAGTGTTTGGATTTTGTAACACAGTTTCATACAGTGCGAACGTCTTCATTGATGGTCTTACTGTGCATAACATATAGATGTATATTGTGCTTACAAAATATTCTTGAATAAAGGGTTTTTTTGTTTATGTAAAAAAATGCGTTTTTTTTTCAATGCACTGATGTGTACTGCTAGTTCATGTATGTCATAAAGAAGACTTCAGTAAAAGTTCTTGTTTACTTTCATCCAAAATAGTTAATGAAGAAGAGGTACGCATAAAACACCTTCATAATGACCATTTATGGAGAAGTAAGCTATGGACCATAGTAATGTTGTTCATACCGTTAATTTAAAAGTCGATCAGATTCATTTCTGTGTTTTGGAAATAAGCTATCTAGATTTTACATTGTCTTGCCAGGTCATTTCTAATATATTTTGTGAGGAGGCATGTGTCAAAGGCCAAAAATCATGAAAACAAGGGTAACTATCTAAAAGGACAATAGTTAAAAAGCCACGATCCAAGAATGCGGCCTTCTTTGACAGAAACCCAAGTGTATGTATGGGTTTGTTTATGATTAACCTTTTCACAAAACATATTGACAAAGTAAAACGTAAAGACAACGAGGACAAAACGTACCGCTTCGGAACAGTGACTAAGTGGCAAAAACTACACTGGAATTTGAACAGGTTTACGGTATGAACCAAGCTACCTTCCTAACCACCACTATGTTCCCAAAGTCACATGATAGTTTAAATAAAAGTTATCGTAGCTAGGTGTTCCCATAATACATGGAATAGTACCAAAAAGGCATCCCTCATGCACCTAGCAAGGCTTATGCAGAAATGACCAAACAATAGTAATAGATCTCAACTTCTGTCACATATAACAACACTGAAACCAAATACGGAGTGACTTTTTTTCAGCCATCACATGGCACTTGTTTCTCATCCACCAGAGGTTTGTCATAATCCCGAGACTTGGGAGCCATGTAGACCTCTTAAATACTGATGTTATGACAAGTAAAATAATAGTACATTCAGTTTGATCGAGTCTGTTCGTGAAAGGTAAATTCTTCAATATGAATGCTATCAGATTGAAGCTTATAAATCGAATTACTTGACCTAACAGCCAACAGAATTGTATTGGGTTACTAGTTTTAACCATAAATAGTCTAATATGTTGATGCCAGTTAATGCTATTATGTAACCGTGGCTCAGTCTCAAATAATAACTTGAAATTCGCAATTTGACTTTGATCGTTGTTAGTGACGTCCTTTGTAGTTCTACAGGTACTTCTTGAAATTGTTCCAAAAATCACTTAATCAAACAAATATGATCAACGTTTTCAAAACATTAAATCAACTAAAGAAAGTTGACCTTTAAATTTTGATTTAGATAATGATGAAAATTATAATAAACCTTTTTCGCCCACAGAGTTACTCGATTCCCTAGACAAATGTCATGATACTCCAGCTGGTCCAGTCCTAATTTATTATGAACTTTTAAAACATTTACCGCAAGAATCATTAGACCTCCACCTTGAAATTTACAATATTACATGAAATACTGGTATTTTTCCGGATTCCTGGAGAAGCTATAGTTATTTCCATACCAAAACTAGGGAAAGATAACACAGCCCCATGTAATTATAGACGATTGGACGTACTAGTTGTTTATGTAAAAATCTAAAACGTACGATAAATTCTAGCGGTTTTTGCATAGACTAGCAACCAGCGCAACGCAATTGATCATCTTGTTCGACTGGAAAATTTTATTTGTGATGCATTTGTTAAAAAAGAGTATCTAGTGTCTGTCAAATATAAGAAAATGTTAAACTAAACGATTATTTGAAAGCGTAGAATGAAACCAAGCCAGATAATAGCAGACTGAGTTATGCTGAGTTTGTTCTTGAAAGGTAAGAAAACGTGTAACATCCCTCATGCGCCTAACAAGGCATATACGTTTTGAGGAGGGTACGTTTTTGGTGCGTGGCATTCCCTGTTTGATATTTTTCTTTGTTTTTTATGCAGAAAGGACCAAACAATAGTAATAGATCTCAACTTCTGTCACATATAACAACACTGAAACCAAATACGGAGTGACTTTTTTCAGCCATCACATGGCACTTGTTTCTCATCCACCAGAGGTTCGTCATAATCCCGAGACTTGGGAACCATGGTAGATCTTTTAAATATTGATGTTATGACAATTAAAATAATAGTACATTCAGTTTGATCGAGTCTGTTCGTGAAAGGTAAATTCTTCAATATGAATGGTATCAGATTGAAGCTTATAAATCGAATTACTTGACCTAACAGCCAACAGAATTGTATTGGGTTACTAGTTTTAACCATAAATAGTCTAATATGTTGATGCCAGTTAATGCTATTATGTTACCGTGGCTCAGTCACAAATAATAACTTGAAATTCGCTATTTGACTTTGATCGTTGTTAGTGACGTCCTTTTTAGTTCTACAGGTACTTCTTGAAATACCAAGAGACTCATAATAAAGTGGAGGTATGTTTAATGGCGCTTCTATATGCATTTTAACACTTTTTTTCTTTTTTCAATTATCATCAAAATCGGTCATTATACAGGGGTGTAAAACAAAACCACAGGCTACATTTTCTTTTCCGGCTATTCAAATGCATCATTATTGCCACATAATCAAAGGAACGTAGGCATTTGAATTATAATTTCAGATTGACTTCGGTCAATTTTACTCATCCTTAGATATTTGATAATGGCTCTGGAAGCACAACCAGTAAAGCAAAACAATAGCAGATTTGGCTTGACTGAATCAGATCAAACCAATATTGAAAAGTGGAACTCCGCTCACAATCCTTAGTACTTCTAGTACGTTTAAACATATTTTATTAGCGAAATACATGGTTTACAAATTGTATACAATCTAAAAAAATAAAAACTCAGAAATAGGCTAAGGATAGGATCTAAAGCCGATGGATTGAATAAAACTTTTCCTGTACTTCAAGTTAACATATCAGTTGAATGGCCATTTGACGTATATTACCTAACCCAAATGAGTTATATCCTTCAGAAAAAATTAAATTATGCATTTGTCCTCCTACTTTATGCATGGCGAGAATTTGGCAGTTATTTGCTGAAAACATATAAGTACTGGTAAAGAATCCGGGAACCTTGCTAGATTAACTGCCTGTTACATAACTGTAACACTGCTAAAAAAGCGCTCAACACAAGACGAACAAAACAAAACAAACAAATGAAATATTTTCCGTAACAAAAGTGTTTTTGTTATCTGACTGGTTGTTACTGTCGCTATTTTACGATCTTCTTCATAGACCACTTCATATTTAGGTTCGAAAAAGTCAAGGAGATATAAACTTACAATCTCACCAGACGAAAATAATCAGTGGACAAAATTTGAATATCATTTTTGTGTAAATTGGATAAAACAGAAAGGTAAATATTTTCTTTTTAATTTCTAGGTATAATTTTCATTTCATTTGCTTGACTGCGATGTTCAATTGATGATTGCGTAAAGGGTTTTAAGATTTTTACTTTTAGATTAATAGAATTTATATTTACAACATATCCCCAGCATGTGAACTATATTTTTGTACATTAGAGTTAACTTTGCAAAGTGATTGTTAACCCTTATCATACTGGACACGATTGATTCTGCCTTTGCAACCAGTGTACATCTTGGTCAGACTGCTCGGATTGTGTAGATTATCATCAGCCTGCACATAACCCGGAGAGGAGGGTCCTGGCTCTTTTGAGCCCAAGGAAATTTCACTTTTACGCTTATATTTTCTAATGTTTAACGTTAAACTGCAGATAATGTTTTCATTTTTACATTTGCAAAAACATACTTTTGAAGCAAAACAAGCCACACAAAATCTAACGTTACTCTTTATTCTACTGTCACATTTTAATGCGTTCAGCCAACTTCACGTTACGTTCACACAAATTTATTAAACTCTTTACTGTATATTTTTATTTCAATCTACGTTTCCTAGAAGGCAGTGGTTTAGGTCCAGTTGGATGCAATCCCTTAAATCCCCCGATTGCCTTCTGCAATACAGCTGGTGATATAAACAAGATTGTAAAATACTTGTCCGAGTATATCGATACAGTATCCCTAACATGTTTGAGCTGGATATCCGCTCTACTTATATCTTCCCTTGTTGGACCCCGCGGCGGGTGCGAGCGATGAATTTTAATTATCTAACTATGGTAAACAAAAAAAAAAACAAAAAAAAAACAACAACAAAAAAAAAAAAACAAAAAACAAAAGCGACTGCATACGGAAACAGACTCTTGACGACACGGACAGTGAGAACACTTCTCACCGACCTTTCTCTTCTCAAATGGCATATGCGCAATTCCTACTAATTCAGTCAATTGAGGATCACATTAAAATGACAAGTATCTCTCCCTTTGTTGTAGAAAAAAAAACACTTGAGAGTATAGCTGATGCACCAAAATCTGTCAAGAAATGATGCACAGGAGATCTACTCGTTGAATTCGAAAAGGCAACACACGCACAAAATTTACTTTCTATAACATCTTTCTTCGGCCATCCATGTAAATGCATTGTACACCGTACTCTGAATTCCTCAAGGGGTGCCACTCGTTGTCCTGATCTTGCTGGGGTGTCAGAGATAGAAAATGTGCAAGGCCTTGCTGAACAACAGGTAACAGCTGCTAGACGCGTTAATATAAAGGAGGATGGAAAAGAAATCATTTTTACTTTTGGAATTCCGTTTCTTTCTCTTACAATTACCGCCGCGGTTTATTCTGCTGGAAGAATTCAATAGTCGTCATGAGTTATGGGGCTGTTCTGAAGCAATACCTTTATTGAGATAAATTCTCTCTGCTTATTAAATGATAAATCCAAAGCATACCTTCATCTGCTGGATGACTTACATGGAAGTGATCATTTCCGAGTTTTATCAAGTATCTTTCAAAAAACGTCAGATCAGCCCTCTTATATTAAATTTAATAAAGCTGACTGGCCAGAATATCAGTCTTTATGTAAAAATGATTTGACTTTGGAAAATTTCACAAATTTTAATGATCCTGTTGATCTGTTTTCTGTTATTTTATCCGATGTTGCAGACAAGCCCATTCAAAAATCTTCAAGAAATTGTAAACCTAAAAATAAACCACGGTATAATGATGAATCGAAAACGTAGAGCAGCTATAAGAAATTAAACATTCGGTCGACAAAAGACAGTTTACAGTCAGATAAGGTTCTGAGAGGAAAAGCTCGAAGAACTATAAAACAAGCAAAGAAAATGTCCTGGCATTCTTTCTTTTCTAAACTTAATTCTAGGTCGTCGGCTAAAAAGTCTGGGAAATGACTCGTAAAGTAAGTGGAAAAAGAAAACTTCCAATGTTCCTCATTTAACAAAATCAGACCAGTCTATTGAATCTAACAAAGAGGATATTGCAAATACACATGGTGAAATTGTTCCAAAAAATCACTTAATCAAACAAATATGATCAACGTTTTCAAAACATGAAATCAACTAAAGAAAGTTGACCTTCAAATTTTGATTAAGATAATGATAAAAATTATAATAAACCTTTTTCGCCCACAGAGTTGCTCGATTCCCTAGACAAATGTCATGATACTCCAGCTGGTCCAGTCCTAATTTATTATCAACTTTTAAAACATTTACCGCAAGAATCATTAGACCTCCACCTTGAAATTTACAGTATTACATGAAATACTGGTATTTTTTCCGGATTCCTGGAGAAGCTGTAGTTATTTCCATACCAAAACTAGGGAAAGATAACACAGCCCCATGTAATTATAGACGATTGGACATACTAGTTGTTTATGTAAAAACCTAAAACGTACGATAAATTCTAGCGGTTTTTGCAACCAGTGCAACGCAATTGATCATCTTGTTCGACTGGAAAAAATTATTTGTGATGCATTTGTTAAAAAAGAGTATCTAGTGTCTGTCTGTTTGATTTATAAAAAGCTTATGACACTACATGGAAATATGGTATTATGAATGACCTTGACGACTTAGGTTTAAAAGGTCGTCTTCCAACATTTATATCACAATTTTTATCTGATCGCAGTTTTAAAGTAGGTGTTTGTTCTATCCTCTCTGACTCTTTTGAGCAAGAACAGGGCGTTCCGCGAGGTTCTATTTTATTTGTTTTTACACGTTTAAGCATTAAAATAAATAATATTGCAAAATGTTACAAGGGACTGATTGTTCAATATATGTCGACGATTTTTGATATATTATCGTTCAAAGATATGCGTACAATTGAACGCCAGTTACAGCAGTGTTTGAATAAAGTTCAAACTTGAGCCATGAAAAATTGTCTTAAGTTTTCCAAATCGAAAACTCAGAGTGTGCACTATTTTCATTTACGGAAACAGCGCTGTGACCCTAAATCTTTTCTAAATTGTACAAAAATACCCGTGTTTGACGAAGCAAAATTTCTTGGTGTTAATCTTGAAAAAGGGTTTTCTTTTAAACCACATTTAAAATATCTTAAAGTCAAATATTTGAAGTCATTGAATCTTCTAAAGGTAATTTCGAAGACTGTTTGGGTAGCTGATCGCAAGGCTTTACCAAGACTTCACAGAACTTTGATTATATCCGTACCAGATTACGGTAGTGTTGTACATTGTTCAACAAGAAAGTCTTATTTACAAATGTTAGATACCATCCATAATCAAGGTCTTCGTTTTGCTCTTGGTGCATTTAGAACATCACCTGTTAATAGCTTGTATGTCGAAGCAAACGAACCCTCTCTTTATACTCGACGTGAAAAACTTTCAGAACAATATGCTTTGAGAGTGACCACAAACAAATCCAATCCTGCTCATACACCTAAGTACTTCGATTCATATGAGAGAAAACTAAAACAAATTAAACCTTTTGAATTTTGCAAAAACACTTCTATGAAGGAAACTGACTTTGAATTCGATGATGTAAAAAAATCAGTTCTGGATACACCACCCTGGATCAATAATTAAACTACAGGACTATTTGATATGGAAACCCTGAAATATTCAAGTCCAAATATCATGAAATGAAGTCGACTTAAAAGGATCATCTCCAGTTCACACAGACGGTACGTAAGATGATTTAAAGATTGGCAGTGCCGCCGTCAGCCACCTACATCAATCAAAATTACGTTTGCCAAATAACGCCACGATATTTCAGTCTAGGCAAAAGCTATTGATTTGGCACTAAATTTTATTTCAAAATATAATGGAAAAAAGTTTACTACTTCACAATCAATTTACAACCGAAATATGGAAAATACTTTTATTCAAAATATTCTTCTCACGGTTCATGAACTGTCTTTTAAAAAGTTCATCACATTTTGTTGGATTCCTAGTCATGTTGGTATTTATAGAAATGAGGATACTGATACCGCAGCAAAGAAATCCCTTTCATTATCACAGTCTAATTTGAAATTATCATTTACTGATTTTAGGCCAAATATTAACAAATATATCTTAACTAAATAGCAATCATCATGGGACAATGCTTTGTTCAATAAACTTCATGATAGTAAACTTACTTTAGGCGAATGGCACCAAGGGAACTGATCTCTCCGCAGGGAGGAAGTTGTTCTTTTTCGTTGTCGAATAGGTCATACCCGTTTCACTCATTCTAATCTTCTGCACATTGAAGATCAACCTTAATGTGTACCGTGTCAAACACCGCTTACTAATAAACATATTTTGACTGAAATACTGTGGAAAAACGGCGTTAAACCCAAAACAAACAAACAAACAAATAAACATATTTTAATCGACTGTTTGGACTTCGTTCCATGGCGCAATACAAACTATGGTGTTCAATCGTTAAAAGAGTTGTTTCAGCAAATTTCTGTAAACAAAAGTTTACTTTTTAAAACAGATAGGCTTTTATCATAAACTCTGAACCTTATTTAAGTTTTATTTACATATTTTGCAATGATTTTATGCTTTCAACTGGTATTTTTAACACTTTATATGTATATACGTTTTTACTTGAATGATTTTCGATATGCTTTACAATAACCTTTTTTGTTGGTTCGCCGTAAAACTCAACCACTTCCTTTCCTTAACAAAGAGAAATATCGTTGGACTAAAGATAGTACTAATTACATATTATTTCATCTTTATTGAGTTTCATGTAACAGTTTCATATAACTATTCATCGCTTATAATGAGCCGTGCCATGAGAAAACCAATATAGTGGGTTTGCGACCAGCATAGATCCAGACCAGCCTGCGCATCCGCGCAGTCTGGTCAGGATCCATGCTGTTCGCTAACGGTTTCTCCAATTCCAGTAGGCTTTAAAAGCGAACAGCATGGATCCTGACCAGACTGCGCGGATGCGCAGGCTGGTCTGGATCCATGCTGGTCGCAAACCCACTATGTTGGTTTTCTCATGGCGCGGCTTATATGTCTTTGTAGTTGATGCTAATATTGCTTTATATTAAAGAGTTTATATAATACGGTTTTTATTACAGTACTTTGATCTATAATGGTGTGTACGGTTCGAGTGAATGTTACAAGGCTGGGATCACGCAAGTGTGATCCGGTCTAGCAAAATCAACCGGGGAGCCGAATACGTCACTTCAGATCAATGTACTGCTTTAATGACCCATTTACTATATACATTTATTATATACCTGTATAAATTCTGTAAAAAAATCGGCTTGTATTTAACAATTAAATATGAACAGACAGACAAAAATTCCGTATTGTACCTTTTAAATTCCGTATTGTACCTTCCGTATTGTATGCTGCCGGACTATTTTCATTAATATGCATGATCCGGTACATGTCTATAAATAGCGCACATATAAACTTCACTGAGTTCCATTTAATATCGATAAACATTGAAGATTTCGTTCAAGAACAAAACAAGAATAACAAAGGTAAAGGTATAACATAAAAGGGTCATTATAACAATATTTAGATCTGGGACTTTGTATTCGGCTCTTGTGGATTTTGCAAGGTCGAATCACACTCAGCGCTTGCTCGCCTCGTGAGATCCGATCTAGCAAAATCCACTTGAGCCGAATACTGCATCCCAGATCAAGCTACTGTTATAATAACCCTATTATACCTATACTTATTTCTGCTGTTATATCAGCCAAATTTGCCAGATAATGCTGAAAACTCATCTAAAACAGTGATTGTTTGACGCAAGGAACGTCGCAACTAAACCCAATCATTGAATATTTTCCTTATTCGATGAGAGTTGAATACAGGGTGTGTATTTCTGAGTGAAATACAAGCTGTTTTTTTTGACAGAAATTTCGTACTTGTATAATAAAAACTGATATTAACTGCAAACCGTTACGCACGCAAATAGCAATCTATAGCAAGATACCATAGAATTTGAGGTATGTGACATTTTCCTGCAAGAAATATAAAGATATATTTTGTCTGAGACTAAATGCTCATTTATTTGAAACACATTGTTCCAACTAGCAGCATGTGTTAATATGTGTGATTGTACAGGTAGGGTATAAACGTATCCCGGAAATTTACTGTGACCTTTATATCCCATTGCTCAAGGAGGAATATTTAAGACGCACCGTCCGTCTATCACTTTGAACGAAAGTTAATCCAATCTAATGCCACTAAAGTACCCTAGTAGCGTGGAGAACAAGTCATCCAGAAAATAATGTTATTTTTGGCGATTTGCAATTTGTCTTATGTAATTTGGCCTTTACTAAAATCTGTAAGTAGATCTTTTGGAAGCAAAGAATGCAGTCTTATCTAGTTTTATGTTGAGAAGCTAATTTGCAAGCTTACTATTTTATTACTAATTTAAGTTAAAACCCTTCGATAAAAAAGGAATAATGAAGTTCTTAATTTAAGCAATATTTATAAGAGTGGTTCTGTAATCTGTCTCATATTGTGGCATATCAGGACCAGCTTGAGTATTACTTGAAAATCTTTCATGAATATGCACTAGATAACTAGACTTAAAGCAAAGTAAGTAAAAAAGGGACATGACTGTTTACATGCTCCGAGTATCCGTGTAGTAGTTTAATGGCTATTAATAATTACCTTTTCAGATATTTCAAAAGAACCTTTTTACAAAGAAATCAGACCTGCTGAGGAGACGGACTTAAAATGAAAATACAACGAACAGTCCATTTGATACTGGTGTTAGCTGAAGTTAACGAAATCATCTCAGCTCATCTGGAGAAAATGAACACGTGCAAAGAAGTGAAATTACACCACCGAAAATCTCTAGATTGCAGCCATCAGAACCTCTCATATATCCCAAAGACTGAAATTGACATTCAAACTTTGATATTCAGTTATAACAATTTAATCAATGTAACATCGGAAACATTTGGAAATATCAGCAAACCTGATAATCTAGTTGATCTTGAACTTGACCATAATTATATTCAACATATTTCTGCGGACGCTCTTGATGCATTCCCAAATTTGAAATTCTTGTACTTATCTTACAACCCAATACACTATAACGATTTAAAACTTCTCCTTGGTGTTTTGTCCAGCTTTAGATATCTTACTCACTTAAGTATAAGTGGAATTAGATCCATAACCATCCAGAACGACTTGTTTTCTTTGGTGAAAGAAAATAGGATAGAAACTCTGGAAGTTACATTTTACGACATTGAAAAAGTGTCAATAGACATATTAAGAAATTTCAACAGTTTGAAAACACTGTTTTTGAGAGACAATCATATAGAAGAAATAATCCTGTCTAAAAATTACCATTTGCGTGATTTATACCTTGATCACAATACGCTAAAGTTTTTCCCTGACTTTTCCGTTAACGGTGACGAATCCGACTGCTATATTCCGAACCTTGAGTTATTGTCTATCTCCAAAAATGAAATACAGAAAATTGAACAAGAAAATTTCAAATGTTTATCTAAATTGAAAACTCTTGAACTTGGTCAAAATCCCTTTCAAATATTACAAAACAATATCCTCTCAAAATTGCCAAATTTATACAAGTTAACGCTGAGATTTTCACCCACAGGCAGTATAAAAGTGGAACCGTTTGCTTTAAAATCAACATCACTGAACTATCTTGAAATGGTGTGGAATAGTCCAGCCAGAGATGTGTTTGAGTCTTTCGATGACACATTTAAGTATTTACCAAATTTGAAAACTTTGCAACTTGGCTTTATTGGTATGTATGGGTTAAATAACCAGGAATTTTCAAGATTATTCTCACCACTTGTATACATTCGCTTTTTCCAATGCTACGCATGTAGCATTTCTCAGGATCCAAAAGCTATTTTGAAAAGTATGAAAAATGTAGAAAGTATCGATCTTCAATATAATCGAATCACAAAGTTAAGTGATGAAACATTTAAGGAAAACACCCATTTAATGTATCTCAGGTTAAAAAATAATGCGATTGGGCATATTCCCGAGTCGACCCTACCAATTTCACTGTTAAACAAATTACATACAATAGATCTTAGTCAGAATCCTTTTGTATGTGACTGCGACCTTGAATGGTTAATCAACTGGATAGAAAAACACAAAAATAAGACTGTTATTTTGAGTTATCCACAGAAATATATATGCTCACTTCCACCTAAAAGGTCTAAATTAAGATTGTCGGATATAACTTTTACATACAAAGAATGCAACCCATGGAGTCCATGGATCTGGGTTGCAGTGATCGGCTCGCCTTGTGTCATTGTTATAGCTATTATCATGGTCATAGTTTACAAGAACAGATGGAATATAAAACATTACATTTATTTGGTTAGAAAGAGAAGGAACTATCAAGTCATTCAAGGGCATAACTTGGTGTATGATGCCTTTGTTGGATATGAGGCAACAGATTCGGCATGGGTGCGCCGAAGACTGCTGCCTATCCTTGAAGATGAAGAGGGATTGAAATTATGTATTCACGAAAGAGACTTTGTTCCTGGCGCTTTTATAAATGACAATATAGTCACCAATATGGACATGAGTGCAAAAATCATTCTTGTCGTAACCAATGCTTTTGCTTGTAGCGGATGGTGCACGTTTGAATTGAAAGTTGCACATTCAAAACTGATTGAAGATGAAACAGAGCTTGTAGTCATCCTCTTAGAGAAAATACATGGAAGAAATATGAACTATTCTCTGAAATTGCTATTTGATACTACAACATACATAGAATGGACAGAGGATATTGTAGGCCAAGAATTGTTCTGGGAAAAACTGAAAAATGTTCTGAAGAAGTGAATATGCACTAAATGTTCTTGGGTAAAGATTATAGATTGCTAATTAATTAACAAATTGCTGTTATAATTGTTACACTTGATATCATTTGAAAGTGCCGTTGGATGTGTATTTCGTTTTGATTTTAAACGCTAGCTAAATGGTATGCGCCCCTTGTTATGTTAATCTAAGTAAATTTTACATGAAATAGTCCTTCATCATTTTGGTGTTTAAAACTACTTTCCTGTACATTTTCTTTGTCTAAGGTTTGATATGGATATAGGGAAATATCATATTCAAACTAAAGGCAAAAGTACCTAGTTCATAACAATATGTAGGTAGCAGACAGAAATACAGTAAAATCACTTATTTCTATTTTGCCAAAATTAAGCGAATTTGAAATATTGGGTATGTACGCGAGGTATCATATTCCCGAGATGGTGAAAGGAAAATGTAAATTCTGCTTGATTTGGCTGTTGACCAGAAAACTTACACAACGTAAAACCGCCAAGTTTAACAAATTATTGCTAGATGCTATCAAGTTCGCGAGATGGTGAAAAGAAAATGTAAATTCTGCTTGTTTTGGCTGTTGACCGCAAAACTTACACAACGTAAAACCGCCATGTTTAACAAATTATTGCTAGATGCGTCGTGGGGCATAACATTATAATTGTTATGATAAGTTTTAAATTCATCATGAAAGCCTTTTACAACTATGGCATTGTATCGAATTTAATTGACTTAAATTGTAAAAAGATTAATTTTGTATATGTTTATAATGTTTGTATTGAATAAAAACCAATACTATTAGCCCAACTTTAATATATATTGAAACAAATATTCTATTTGTCTTTGAATTATACTATCCTAGAATAATAATTAGTACGGAAAACACAGAACTTAGTCGATATTTTAAAAATATTTCCAGTTCAATTTCATGTGTTGAACAGTTACTAATGTCTCCAACTGAAGTGTGAGCTGTTTACATAAAATATTAAATTAAAAACTATGCTAATGTTTTAATAATAGGTGTTTTAATAGTGTTAAAGTACAGGAAGTAGCACGTCCCACGGAATAAGTGGAGAGTGCTTAGACGTCTAGTGAGTTAATTTAAGTGCCTTACAAAAAATACTGTGAGTATGAATTACGTATAACACCGCTCCGTTAAATCATTTCGATTGTGATGGCATGTAATAAAACCCTTATTGAATGGTTTCCCCACCCAAAAGTCAAAACTTTGGACCTCGGACAGTAGTTTCGACCGCTGGCCATTGACCAGCAAGCCATTCGGTCAGTGCATATTATATACTGTCTGTATGAAGTTATGAATATGTACTTAAATTTTGTCAGAAAAGTAATTTTTATAATAAAGACTTTACTTCGTTATCGTGTTATTTTTAGCAAAACTTATCTAACACCGATAAGCAGATAATACCTAATTCCGACATATACTTTATGATAACTGTATTGATTTTGTTTGTTATTTTAAAGTGAAAGATGCCAATCATGTTGTGGTCAATGAATGTACTTGCATCAACGATGGATTCGTCGTACTTGGGACAGTTTTAGTGTTTCCGGTAGTTTTATACTGTTACCTCACACGCAAACTGAATCTTTAAAGGAAACAACCACAGCTGTAAATGCAATTAATTAATTGTAAACCAAGGTTAGCATTTTGCAAAACTTACATATGTTTCAGACGCGTGTGTGTAACTGAACATCAAACATTTGAAGACTATTTGTATCAAGTTATTTTATGACAGTGGCTTCTATTAGAGCAGATAAACTGATAGGTATCAAAAAGTCAGATAAAATACTGATGAGAGTTTTTCTTACCGTCTATCATGTTTATTCACTTGGAATTAAGCTTATCATGCATCTACATGTAATTTTCATTTGCTTGCATTATTTTTTGCAATTTTTGCTATCACTAAAATGATCATGAATACTTATTATTCTGGTTTTGACAAATAAATGAATTATGCTTTATATGATATTTGTTCATGTTCATGTTCTCTTTCTGTGTCTCTCTCAACGTCAATCTTGAAGGTCCATAGAACAATGAAACCGGTTGAAGATTTTCAAATAAACGATTAAAAACGATTAAAATCTTGATACCTCATTTTCTGCACAATAGATCATTTCAATGATATAAAAAGCATATAGTGCCAGTTAGTATAATATTTCTTTTTTTTTTTCGAAAGTAAAAATAAAATCATGAGATGTTATGTTCAATATAACAAAAACAAACTGTTTTGAAAAACAACACCCTCTGAAAATGCTGTCATGAAAATTTCTGTTTAACATTTAGTCGTATATAACAATTTTCTTAATGAACAAAAAAAAATATATATAAAATAAACGCTGGAAATTTAAAAGCGATTAAACTATTTTCATCAACAATATGGAAGAAAATTTTGGACAACTTCACATATTACACTGAGTAGTCAGTTCCTGTTCAGTGTAAGCAGTCTTGATGATGTTTAAGATATGACAATACAGCCGTATGTCAAATCATCTTTAAATCCAAATACGGTTGCTACATCTATGTCTGACATTAAGTTCAGATTCCAAATCAATAGCTACATTAAACATTTTTATCTGAAAAAAAAAAGCTTAAGAACTGATTATAATATTATCATTATCGTAAAATTCGGTCATATTCGACTGAAATAGGCCGCAATACAATTATATCACCCAGTTTAATGACATCCTTACCCTGGTTATAAAACACGGTCGACTGACTTGGAATTGATCTACTTAATACTATGTACTCTTCATACGTTTACATAAACATTAATGAGAACATGTTATCCTGACATTTTGAAATGAAATATGTCGCAACACAGTTTTAGGTTGTAAAATACATTCGACCGAAACAGGACCGATCTATTAAAGCAAACTATGTACTTTAACATGTTCAATGCCTTGCTCACTTATTGCTAATTTCATTTTGATATGTGGTAAAAATTTAGCATGTACTTATTTTCAAATCTAAAATGCGAGTTTTCAAAAGAAGGGCTGAAAACGGTATCAAGTTTATATAGATTATTCCTTTCATAAATCACAAGAATGACCAAGCATCGAATAAAGAAAGGCATGTAATGTTTTCTTAAATCAACAGGAAGATGCGAGTAATAAACATTATTATGTTTGATAAAGGTACCTCAAACCAGTACATCAGTACCTGAAACATATAAATTTTGTTTTCTGCCATTCTTTATAATTTTCTTGAATTTACTTGAATAAGATTTGTGTGATTCATATTTGGAAATGTACATGTCTTATCCGTTAATGTAACACAAGGAAACGAAAATGGAGAAAGCTGAAAAAATAATATAAGAGTCATTCTGTTACTGTTTGCGTGTGTAACATTGTTTTGCCGAGCGTTACATCAGTACGTTTTCGCAAGAAAATATAGCCATAGTCATGTATGTCAGAGTTGTTCCTGAACAGGCTTAACGGTAAAATATACTTACGGGTTCAGGCTTTGGTTATATGAAAATTTATTCTATATTCATGTTTTATTTAAAAAAGTCTTCAAAAGTAAAAACGTAAAAAGTAAAAGTAAAACTAATAGTGTAAAATCTTCAAACACATAATGATGAAATATGTTTCAACCATGATAAACCTTTAACAAGTATTCAAGATTATAGAATACATGCATTTTCTACAATGATACACCACTAACATCTTCAAAAACTATATAGTATAGGCTTTTTAAAGCCTATCTGCTCCATCATATCTATGACTCGATTAAATGGTTTATATTGAATAAAATGTGTTTTCCGGCGTATAGAACTATTTATTTTGTGTGACAATTATTCACGTAATACAGTCCAGGATTTCACATTGGAAATGTTGAGGACTTAAGTATATTTAGTTGCGGTTAGTCGAATGGTCCTTTTTCTGCGAGTATATCATTCAGCTGCTAGCAGCACAACTTGAGGTAAACACATCCGTGTATACAAGGCAAATAGTACTTTAATTAAGAACGGTCATCCACAAACTTAAACAGCAATTGGTGTATCCATGATTTTAAAAATGGATTTGTCGTTATTGTCTTGTAAATCGTCTGAGAATTTCTTCATGCTTTGGAAACTGTTTCAATAATTCATCAAGAGGCGGCATTTCGAAATTCTGCCATATAAACGGCGGGGCAACTACATTGCCAACCAATGAATGACAATCTCCGATGGTTTCTGCGGCTTGCCATGTATCCTTTGGTATTGAAACACTGAAACGATCGGAGCCAAGTTCAATACGTTCATATGTTTCATTCACGTAAATAAAATGCATTGCCAGTGGACATCCATCGTGGAAACTCCACACTTCATCGGAATGGCGAACTCGATGCCATGCGGAGAAAGTTTCAAATGGGAGAAGGAAATAAATAACTGACAGATGTTCTGATTTATAGGTCTCCCTGTAAAAACCGCCTTCCACAAGCGGCTGAAGACCTAGCGTCTTGACATGGTCGTCTGCTTTACAGCTCTTTTCAACGGGTAAATTGTAACCAGTTTTAGTGCAATCCTGATGTGTTGTGATACAAACCTGGAACAAGATGATAGCATTTATATGAGTAATACAGAAACAGTTGGTCAACGGCAGTAAAATTTTCTTTATAGTTATGACTTGATTCTCGGGGAGGCGTGTTTTCTTGACAAAATAAATTTGTTGGCAATACATGACGATATCAATAGTTGACAGTATACGAGGATATCAATAGTTGACAATGCATGACGATATCAACAGTTGACACTACACGACGATTTCAATAGTTGATAAAACACGACGATATCAATAGTTGACAGTATACGCCGATATTAATAGTTGACAATACATGACGATATCAATAGTTAAAAATACACAACAATGTCAATAGTTGACATTACACGACGATATCAATAGTTGACGATACACGACGATATCAATAGTTGACAATTCACGACAAAACTGTTTACCAATTACATCCATTCTATTTGCAGTACATCTTCGATTAGACGAAGGTTAAATTAACCGACGAACTATATATCAAACATATGATTTTACTCATTTACTCCTTAAAATCAAGTTTTATTAAGATATTACATTTTGCAAAATGATACATAGAACGGACTTTAAGATATATAGTTTCTCTGCCTGGTGATCCTATGTTATTTTCTTCTGCTGAAAAAGAATGTGAAAATTAGATGACCATCATAATACGCACGAATCACTACAGTCATGTTTTTGGACTTCGAAATGACAAATAATACACTGTAAAAACTGGATTTCTGTTGCAGTATCATTGAAAACCATAAAGAAAAAAAAAACATCTATAAGTAATAGAAAGAACACTGAAACTCGAGGGTAAACGATTTGTACGAGGGGGCATAGCCCCCGAGTATAAATCGTTTACCCCGAGAATTTTAATGTTCTTTCTGTTTTGTATCATAGCCATCCATATATGGTAGTTCAGTAGGCGTTCCACATTGCCATGTACAGCAGTTCAGTGAGTACTTAAAATCCTTGCTTTACAAATGTGTAAAGCTCAGGTAAAATAAACTAATGCGAGCGCAGACAATCATAAAATGCACTTCGCTGTCTGCTGTTAGAGACACGCCCATACACGCTGGCATACTTTCCTATCTAACAGTGCGGTAACTAGCGTGCGGGTATTTAATACCTGCACACTTTTAGTATCCGCACCCTGCGCTCAGTGTATACGATTTACCTGCACCTTTGTTAAGAAAAACACTGAGCAATGATACAACATATTTTGTCATGCAATGCATTTTTTGTCAGTTGACGTACACTTTCAAAGGATACCAAAATTATATAAGCTTACCAGGCATAAACTTTAAATATATTTTAATAACACTGTTATTTAGAGCTTGTGTATTTTCGCTATAAGACATTACAATACCAAACATAGATAAAGTTTAGGATATAAAACATTTAAAAATTATAAAACAAACAAACGGTGTTTTATCTATAAGAGTAAAAACACATATATAGTAAACGTTACATAATATACTGAACACGGTTATAACGAATATCCGGTCATGCAGAATACATTGAAATTTTAGACATTTTTGTTCTAAGTAAAATAAAATGATTATAGCAACCTAGGTTGTAACAGAATTATCAGATAAAAGGCACACATTTTCATTTTTCATTATTACAAAATACATAGGAATAACATCTGTTATAGTGAACCCCATGATCAGAAATTTTAAGGAGAGAACAATCAGGACACTTTTAGAACAACACTCCTTGAAGCGAAACTTGTAATTTGTAAAATTATATATTAAGTATTCAGAAATGTCAAAAATTAGGCTAAACACCACTAATCGGTAACAGCATGAAAAATACGTATTCATTAATGATCTAATTATGTGAAAAATAAAAGAAGTGAACCTTTTCAAGACAAAACACTTGTTCATTGGAATTGGTACTATACACAGGTCTAATTCTTATCAAATATCATTGAACGGACAGAGAATTTTTACCTTGCTCAATTTACACAGGAAGCCGACTTTTTTCATCAAAACAATTACGAGCAGTTTTACATTTTCTGGTATTTAGCTTTAATTGTATATTTGTTTTCAAATTTAATACCAGGATATTTATAGATGGACTTATCTCGAGATTGTAAGTATGCATTTATTCAGTTTGGGCGAACTTTCGTAAGCCTGTTGTCCTGTATCATGACATACTATGAAATCAAAGGTTTTGTTATTTGTCAAATTCAAAAGATACAATTATTACTACATTGGGGGGATATGAAACACAACTGAAATATGTGATATAGGAGTTTCACAACAGAGCCAAGTTCAGAGGGTTTATGTATATTAACAAGGATGTTATTTATTTAGCATTGTGTCTCTATCGAATGCTATATAGACCGTACAAGAGTTCGTCGCGTACTTTGATTTTTGTAAATATATTGGTATTTATATAATCACCAGTATCGAGTAAAAATTAAACAATGGACCCAGTGTCTAGGAATCGTTAGAAAGAATGAATGACTGTCGATCTTAGTCATAATACTGCTTGACAGCGAATGCTAATGACTTTGTGTGATGAAAAAATGTATTAAGTTTGTAATTGTAACCTTAATTTCCTATCGATTAAAATCCTCTCGAAACTTACAAAATTCGGACAAAGCTCGATGTCTGTCATTCGCCTGCTGCTAAAAGGGCAAATATAGTAAATTTATACTCTAAAAACACATCACATACACCGACTATCCGTAGAACACACACCATGTCATTGTCACAAAATAGTTCCAGTTCACGTAACCCAGTCGGAAAAAGAATAAGGGTGTTCTTAGACCGCCTTTCTATAGCATTGCTATTATAGCGAAGTGGTAGAGTGCCTGCCTTATGTGAGAGGTTCTGGGTTCTAGTCCCCGCCACAGCTTAAATATTTGCATTCTGTTACAGCATATATTTGAAAATTATCGGACTGTTCCAGATTTTCTATATTTTTAGCGAACAGTATAAAGGATCATTGTTTAGCATTCCAGATCATTTTGAAAGCAAAATGAAAAGCACCCAAATAGAAGATATTCAATATATCATGTCCATTTGATGTTTCTGCCCTACATGTCCGAGAAGCGTTACATTTCCTTGATCACAAAAACTTCTTTCATATGGAAAATATTAATTGCTCATAACAATACACTTCTGATTAAAATATTATAAACATGTATATATTTCAGAAATATATTGACATTTGCATGCATTTCAAAGCATTTATATTTCATACCTACGTTTTGAAAAAATTAGGTACTATTTATGCTATTGAATTTTGATATTGATCAGTTGCTTTATTAGCTATCAACTTGAGACCATGACGGTATGATTAATATTTTTAAATACAGCGTATAAGTTCAGCGTTTACTAGAGTATAACAAAAACGAATTACACCCACTGAAAAGCTGCAATGCGTGAAGCATAAATCTGAAAAAGAACTAAATGCGTAAGTTTTTGATACTTTACTTGGTCATGTGTTTTATAGAAAAATCATAAGTTAATCAAATGAACTCCACCTTATTATTACATTTAAAAGAATACCAAAGAATTGCAATTCAGTACACGTTCAGTCAGTAAAGTATAAAAGTCAGTTTCCTTTTTAAGTGCTGTTTATAAGGAATTGCTTCACCATACCCGGGTATAATGAGCCCATTCTGCTCATCCAGAGGAGTTTGTTGAACCACAATTTTAGCATTTTGTACAAGCCAGTCAGTGGCCCGGTTCATATTATGCTGAACATAGCTGAGGAGTAAAGATCTGTGAAATACATAATACTGGTAAAGCATCAAGCAATTACACAAAATGGAACCACTTTCATTTTGAGTCTCTTTGGGTTAATATAATCGTTTAGAACAGTAATGTACAAAATTGTATAAAAACGGATTAGTCATTTTGGACAATACTATTGCATGTCTATCTTAAATAGTCCGCAATAACATCACTCGTTTATCATTCTTATTCTTGTTCTGTGTTCTTGTGTGAAATGGCATCAGCCTCTTCAATATATATATATATATTATTTTTTTTCAAGGTCTTACAATCAAACAAAAACACAAAAAGTGCTCACTTACACTGTATTTTACTGCTTAATTTTTAATTTGTTAGTCAATCAACTTGGTTATATTTTTCTTCAGGAAAGGCATTCATTAATTTTGAAAGAACTTATTGCTCAACCATTTTTTTTCTTTGTGTTCTGTATATGTTTTGTTTTGTAATTATTGATATTGTAAGTAAGTAAAGACAAAGAATAAATGATTTAATCAAACTAAACAAATTAGTGAGTCCAATATGACTTGCCAAGATAGCATTGACACTTATTCAGGTAAAAGTAAATATAAACTTTAATATGAAATCGATCTTTATGCAATAAATAAATTGTTTCTGAAAATAAGAATAAAGTCGTAGTAAAAAGCGATAACAAATACAAGTTAAATTGTAATTTTGAAACGGAATAGGTACTAAACAGCAACCGGTCACTGACTCCATACTGCAGAAGAAATTGCGATGGATCGGACACACGCTGCGTAGGGCCCATTAAAATATAATTCAGGTTTTCTAAAGGACCCTAATGTAAAGAACATAATCTCATATTTGTTCGGGGACTGAACTAGCCACTGTTTGCCTTATAATTCATCTGACTTTGATCGTTATCTAATATAATTTAAATATAATCAGCCTGGAAAACACTGCAGATTAACTATTGTCTTCGCAAAGTCGCGTTTCACTTTTCTTCAATATTATTGACATAGATTACAAACAATATACACCTTTAATGCAATGAATCATTTCATCCGAATATGTTATTGGATTAATAAGTGTATACACAGGTTCTTTTTAGATGATACACATACGTTTAAATCATTAATACATCTTTTAAAGTATGATTGCTATCTTTTAATTGAACTTCGTTTATGTCATTTAAAAGCATAATATTTGTTGACATTTCAAATGCTTTTTCTAATATTACTTCTAATTTGTTCCAACATTCTGCGTAACTATTTGGAGCAAGATAAACTGTTCCCATTGCGTATTGGTTACTCCTGTTCTTAAATTCAATCCAAAGTGACCCTGGTAGAAAATATTCGAGTAAATTCAACCTTATAAAAATTGATTTTGATGAAGCATAGGAAATATACCCAGCTGAATTAGCTACCCATAGCTGCATATCCTTGAATAGTCAGATATTCATCTGAAATATGACAACTTAAATTAGTTTCAGTGAAACTTTAGACATCAAAATCTAGTATAATGTCTTCAATAAATCAAACGTTATGCCTTATATTTCTTAAATCATTTTGATGAATAAAAAAATGGAATGTAGATAAATCAATGTTGGTGCCTAATCTAATAGGGAAGCTAGGGGGATAAAGGTCAGTTATCATATGGTAAATTAGCAGTTTGATTTGAAATGCGCATTTTTCCATTTTCATTGATAATTTGGTATTTATAGACATATAACTATTGATAAACTGTTGATTTTTTTTCTGTAGATAAAAAAGAGATACCGAGTTAACTAATGTTAACTACGCGACCTATATTACTAACTTCAACATTCAAAGTGTTGAACTTGGCTCTTTAAGGAACACGGTTTCAACTTTTTGTCTGTATATCAAAATGGTCCATGAAAATGATGACAAGCACACATGATTTTTCCATAAAAAGTCAAATGAGAAGTAATGTTGTAAGTATCTAAGCTTTTATAAGTGTTTAGATAAATAAAAATAAAACAAATATATTACTTACTTTAAAAAAATGTTGATAATCTTAATGAAACGGGAAAGATAAACTTGCTTAAAACGTTTTGAAAAATTATGAAAAAAAAAATCAAGATACAAAATATCGTATAAATCCTTGTTGCCATGGTTACTCATAATTTGAAGAAAGGATGTTTCGTACATGTATTCTGCTCATAAATAAAGTGAATAAACCGTTTTATAACATGTAGGCCATGATGAAAATGTCACGGTTTAATAAATGTGAATCTACCCTGGTTTCAAAGTAAGCTACATCTTAAAAAATTAAATATTACAAAATAATGTAAAAAATGATAAACAATATAATAAAAAATCGTAGGTAAAACATGTAAAATGTTTTGATATTTGTAACTTCAAGTGGACCCGTGTATGGATTTAGGATGTTTTGTTATTTCACATTGGCGTGCACGCGGTTTATGTAACACATTTCGTTGTGTCGTCTTGGCGTACACGCAAACGTATCAAACTGAATTTTATGTTAAAATAAAATGTTTCTTTCTATTGCATACATTTTTGTTACAGCACGCTGAGGGTTTCATTTTGCGTCGAAGAGCATGACAAAACGAGACAACGAAACTTCCAAAGTTCGTTATTGTGCGTTGGCCGCGCGACAATGCGACACATAAACAGCGCGCATGCAAACATTGCATAATGAAATGTGCTAAATCATCTACCATAGCCGTGTAATCGTTGGAGAAACTCGACACAAATGAGTAGCAATATGTTGCATTCCTTTCAAACTTGAAAAATAGACAAAATCAAATACAGAGAGGATGAATTTGCGGATGCACAAGATCTTTATCCTACTAATATGTATGTGTTACTTTTAAAAGCTGAAGTAAAAGCATGATGCAATTTATATAGAAACTGACATTTTCGAAATCATTTTTTGTTTGTTATTGTACGACTAAAATAGTTAAGGTGGTAGGTTACCTTAATATTTGCATGAGCGCATGTCCAACCGGAAGCTAAGTGACGATTTACAACGACGTTTACGTCAAACAAAATGTGTTTGTTTATCCATTCTTCTGCAAAAAATTATGAGCCTCCCTCCAATCTGATGCTTAATGGTTTGATAATGCAGAAATAATGAATAAATTGCCGCAGAAACGCTTCAACAAATGACGCCATTAACGCCATGACGTTACGTGTCAGTTACCTGGCAAAATTAATAGGTTTTATTTTGAAGTACGTAATTCTGTACTTTTTTCTTCATTTAAACAGTTTTTAAAACAACCATTATTTGCTGAAATATTTTATGAGTACCGGTATTTCGCCCTGAATAATGATCAATATTTTGTTTCCTCTATGTAGTTTTATTGAAATGTTATGCGGATTGTGTAGTTATTGAAATGTTATGCGGAATGTGTAGTTTTATTGAAATGCGGAATGTGTAGTTTTATTGAAATGTTATGCGGATTGTGAGAAAATGGTTGATGGTAACTGATGTTACTGGGAATATAGCTGTGTGAAAGGTTACTTATTACGGCCATTTTCAAATAATTGGACAGTTTGATTTGTAATACCTATTTTCCAGTTTCCGTTGATAATTTGTTACTTATATACTAAAACTAACCTCTAAAATTGTTCAATTTTCAGTAGAATTTTTTTTTTCAATTAAATTGATGTTACCATGGAAACGAAGCCCGTAACCTATATGTCTAAATGTAAAATTCAAAAGCGTTGACACATTTCAACAATATCCATGAGAATGATAGCAGCATGCAGAACGATTTTTGCTATAAAATATCAGACGAGGGGTTCTGCTGTATGTATTTTAAGCTGAATAAATGCAAATAACACGAAATTATTACTAACGTTAGAAATAAGATGTTTTATAGCTACATTAACAAGAAAGATAATTTTATTTAATATTTTTTTATAAGAAATTATGATTAAAAGCACGATATAAGCTATTTTAAACATCTCTGATGCCGTGGTTTCTTTAAAATTTAAGACAAATATGGTACCGTGTTTCAGTTCTTGGTTTTGCTAATTATATTACCCAAATATTCCATGTTGGTCATTAACAGAATGACACTGAAACCGCCGAAAAAACCCGTTTTCATACACACTTGTTTGAAAATGAGAGAAAATACGTTACCATGGAAACGCGAGCCCCGCGACATACACATTTTAAGCTTATATCAGACAGCTAACGCGCATACTAGTAAAAGTATCAATTATGCAGACTTGTACGGATAGCAATGAAGCCAAAATACACTGAAAAGTGTTAAATATCCGTATTTTCCTTCTTCTTTCAATATAAAATATCTTTGGAGGGTCACGTACTTCAAACCTGGATAAAACTTGTACTTGAAGGGACAGATATAAACGGAATTGATGTTGTAGCAGTTAAAACATTAAATTACACGAAATAGAAAAAAATGCTGTGGTTCAATTAATCTGAATTTACCATGGTAACAAGGTAACCTACCGCCTTAATTTCGTATTCAACATTAAGTTCAGATCAAATGGTCAAAAGAAATAGACCTGTTCACAATCATACATTTTAGCTCGCCTGATTTTTGAAAACTATTGTCGTCACAAGATCGCCAGCTTTGGCGTTGGTGCTTTTTTCGGAATTAATACAATTTTCATACTTAGAAAATCCGAATTTATTGGTTATAATTTTTGTTTAGTTTCGCTTTACTTCACTCAATAAGAGTTAAAGTTCTTAAACTTTTGACTCTTATTTACTATCATTCGATTAGTGAGTAGCTGGAGAATCATACTTTTCTTTGGTACATCGTTAGAATTGTGGTCATTTTTTATTCAGAAATTATGTTGGTATTTCTTTGTTTTTGTTGTTTACATTCATTTGTCTTGGATTCTATAGCTACTATAGCTTCATACATTTTGTCATCAATAGGCAAGTTATCTGGTCAAGAACCGTAACTCTTTTCTTGCATATTGCCTTACGTCAAGCACTTAGATACGAGCATTGGCGATCACATGTGGTGCTCTTGTTACTTGGTTTAAAAAAGTTCAAGTCAAACGGTGCATTTGCATATATATAACTCTCCGGTGACTGTTTTACAACTGACCATTCCAAGGCGGCGCCCTGTTATATTCCTTCTTCATGTATGTTTGTGTCTGTGTTCTTTTTGTTCATATATAGATATGTTCTGTGGCTGTGCATGTGCCCCGTATATACATATTCCCCTTTTCAATGTGCAGATTTTTTACAGGAAGCTGTATTCATTGAATATGACTTTTCCTGTTGGAGTTTTAACTTTGTTAACTAAGCGAATTTATATTTATAGGTTATTAGCTTTGTATCGGGAAATATGCACTCGTTCTTCAGCGGAAATATTGCGCGACTTAAGGGATTGCGATATATCTCTTTCCGCTGAGACCGACAATTTTCGATGACAAAGAAATAATAACCTTTGTTATACATTACGACATCTAAAGTATATTAAATGATAACTTTTAAATTATCATAAAAATATTTGTTTCATATAGCCTGAAGTCTGTATGGATGTGTACAATACATTTTGTAAAAGATTCAAAAGTAAGATAATTGACAACTGATAAGACATATCACCTTCAGATTATTTAGTCATTCAAATAGAAGAATTAGCATTTTCTTTTTTTATTCTAGCAGACATACATGTAACAATTTGCTGGTTCGCGCATTTTCGTGAACAGTGTTGTTTTCTAGCGGTCGTTAACAAAATTTAGCCTCGTGCCAATGATTTTAACAATTTTATATGCTCACAATACAATTATACTATACACAGAAAACGGAAAAAATTCATGAAAGAAAATTGTTTAAAATTTAAAAAAAATATTCTTACTACGGGTATTTTTCATGAAAAAATTTAAAGTTAGTGAAAATATTATTTTTCATTTTACCATTATTGTAGATAGAGATTACATTGGACATGTTCAATTATCGTGATATATAAAATCTGTGAAAAGAAACCTATTGGTCGTTGTGAGTATATTTGGGGATTATAAAAAAGAGAAAATTGAAAAGTAAAATCGTAGCGTTTCAGCAACAGTGGTGTGTCAAACAATTTTCACAAAACAAGCCTGGTGACCTATTGTTTTTATTTGTTCATTGTTTTCAGCACAAATTTGCCTATCATATATGTGAATTAAAAAAAATTCTATGAAAGGAAAAAAACTATAGGAATTCTCTTTAAGGAGCGCAATATTCTTCCGCTGAAGAACGAGTGCATATTTTCCGATGCAAAGATAATAACCTTTTTATTACATACGCATCTACACGTATAAATGTACTTTAAATATCATAAATTTGTTCAATAGCCTGAATAGGATTGACAATACTGAACAAAATAGAAAAAAATAGTGCAACAACACACTAAATTACGTCACGCAACCGATATGAAATTCAGGCTTCATTCTAGCATAAAACTGCTGTTCTTGTCACTTTTCGGGTGTGTTTTAACAGGAGAGAAAACGTGTGTTAACAGAGAGATTCCCACGCTCGCGTGCTGTTATAACATTTTTTTATATATGCGCGTTCCGTGGCAAAGTGTAAACGTCATTCGGCCCCAAAACGGATAATTCAAAACGAAATGACGTCAACGTAAAAAAAACAATTCAGACATACCCGCGCATTTCGTGGAAATTTAATGACGTTGAGTGACGTTGTATTCATTTATCAGTTTTTACGCTTTTTATGCTAGAATAGCGTTAGCGCATGTTCATTTCGTGTTATAACATTTGCAGAATCCCTCGGGATACGTTGGTGCCCGAGCCAATCCCTCGGGATTCTGCAGATGCTATAACATGAAAAAACATGCGTTATCCCTACAGTGTATGGAAAAATATTGACGTTTCCGGTACCAGTATAATTTAACGGGGAATAGAAACGAGTATGTAATAAAACATAATATATTTGGCTTACGTGAGTGAGCACATGTCTTGTCACAATCGTTCAGTCGAAATATACCCTTAACCCTGTTAAATGACAGCTGTCTAAAATATAAGCTTAAAAGATGTGCCTGACTGGTTTTTGTAAATCTAATATTGGCTTTTGATAACGTTCTTATGACTAAAATTTGACTACTTTGAACCGATGCGTTCACCTTGAACTTCGCAATTGCGGGCTGTCATTTTCAAAAATACCACATACACGTAGCATAAAAAGTGCATGCCCTACATAGGATGAGTCCGGATTTAAGCATATCATACCAAGAAAGAGTTTTTGGTTCCTGACCTTCTTACATACCAACTGATGACAAAAGATGCGTATATTGTCAAAGTTATAGTATTAAAGAAAGTAAACCTTAAGAAAACTAGACACAGGCGCTGACGATCAGGCGACAATAACTCGTAGAACTCAGACGAGCTAAAACTGAATGTCTGATCTCTACGTTAGATAACATAATATATCGAAATGTATGAATTCACAACTTGTTTCCTGTCCTCATAGACACATTCTTTTGTGATAGGAAAGCCACATGCATTATCTGTTAGACAGTCTGTGAAGGAGACTCAATCTTTCTTTCCTTGTTTTAATTAATTAAACTTATTACAGACGGTTTATGTATGTATTGTAATACCTACGTAAATACCAAATTGAATGATGTTGAATAGTACGAACCTTTCTATCGACGCTATGTGAAAATATTAGCGTACGAAATTGCTGTTGGTCTAGAGATTCAATGTTTAATCAAGCCTGTCATATAAAACAATGACCGTTAGAACAGATCTAAATGATCTCCGAACGTCTGTGAAATATCAGTAGAACACAGAAATCTACCAAAATGCTAGACACAATCTAAAATGTATAATTCTTAGTAAAAAAATATATTCGATCTTTTTAAATTTTACACCTTTAATAATGGTGTCAGCCATGTTTTAATACTGTTCACAACTGTGTCCTATATCACTCAAAGAACTGCAGATCCACAATTTTACAGTTCGAATATCTTATTTCAAATGATCGAGAAGTTAAATTGATTTATGTCATGTGTAAAGTAATAATATTTACCAAGTATTCGTCTGTTTTAAATCTGTATTTACTTGCTGCATTTTGAATATCGTATATATGACACAGGGCAACCGTGTGTATAATTAAAATTTATTTGTTGTTGGATTTTTGAACCAACCCGCCGTATGCTATATTTTTGCTTTAGAAGTGTGCCTACAGGACACGGATATCTCCAGATACTGTGCCATCTTCTATATAACAGAAACTATAAAAGGGCCATACCTGCAGTAAAAATATTCACAGACAAAAATCCTTCCTTTGTGGTCATTTTCGCATCAAGCTTGTTCATCTGTGAAAGTTGAAGCGAATCAGGCAAATAGTGCGGGAGGAGATGGACGCACAAGTTTTTTTTCTCTATATATTATATAGCAAAACTATTAATAGGCCATCATTGTGGCAAACTACTCACAGACAAAATAATTCCATCCTCTATGGTCATCTGCACATCCAGCTTGTTCATCTGTCACAGTGAAAGATTGAAGCAAATCAAGCTAATAGTGTGGGAGTAGTTGGACACACACTATTTCGGGACGTGTGGACGCACGTACGGATGGACGCACGTATGTACGAAGATCAATATAAATGTGTCGGAGCATAAAAACGGAGGATGTATTAGGAAAGATAAGTAATAAATATATTTATATATCTCCCATTCCGAAAGACAATTCAGAGGCAGTACTAAGTACAGTTTTGAAACATTTGAAAATATTTAAAACAATAAGCTACATTTTAAAAAGGTGACTGATGAAAACGTCACTCCGAAAACCACATCGGAACGTGAATATACACACAAAGAGTACTATATAAATGTGTTAAAACAATGAAAATATATACTAACGTTTATTCCATATATTAATAACACCACTACAAGCCCGAAACGAAACATTTTAGAAACGAACTTTCAGTATCCTTTAAAGCAGTTCTTTTTCAATTCTTTATCCTATAAAGAAATGAAGCATATACAGTAGAAAAGTGTTCATGTTAACAGAGCATGAAAAAAAGGCTTAAAGAAGTACTTTAAATGAAATGTCGCAAGGTATTATAGGTGCTTGTCGATGCAGACACGATATCTTTCTACACGCTTGAAAAATTTCTAGGTTTGACAATAAAATGTAGACGAAAATACTTTCGTTTAAGTCATTGTTTTCAAGGATTATTGTCATTATTGAAAATGAACAATTAACAATTCATAATAAAGAATCTGTTTCTGACCAACATTCTATAAAAGTCAAACCACGTGTTGCTGCCTTCATCCGGGTTTCTTCAAGTTTAGTTTAACCAGACTGGTACTGTAAACTCATATAAAGTATAATATATTTAATACATGAATTTGTAGCATGTATTATTGTCTACTTCCCTGTTAAAGAATGAATGAATACATTAATATATTTTAGAAACAAAACCTTGTTCTTATATTTATTTTCATTAGTAATAACATTTTCCGTTTCTTTAACGGCAGCAATTAAGTTTAAGGTAATATGCGCCACCTAACAATTTTCAACGGACTGTTATGAAATTTTACCAAATTAAAGTTGACGATATTTTCGATTGACTGGTATTTATTTCCAGATTTTTGTTATTCTCCATTTTGCAGCTGTAAATCTTCAAACATGACCACTAACGTCATTTTTCAGCAGAGCGCAAAATGACGTACTTGACAGGTTTTTTAAGTAGCGTTTTAATATACAACAAAAATACGGCAAAAAATTCTTTATTTTCAAGTTTGTATTAAAATCATCTCTCCAATGATATATAATTTGTCAAGTTTATTTCGACGTCACATCGGAGGCAAACGATTTATGACACAAAACTGACGTCGAGCTTCACCCAAAATTTTGCGTAAAGACGCCATATTTAAGAAACTGCCAGATAGTTTTTTGAATAAATTTGAACAAGCGTGCAAAATTTCAATCGCTATCGATTCCGTAAAAGAAAAATGGGGGTCACCGACTTAGATTTCGTTCTATTTACCGTTGCGCTTCCCCTACCCCCAGTTAAAATAACGACGTTTTATACTTATTTCGTAAACTTCCAATAATTTAAATTCAGTTTCTGTTTATATTTGTGGATATATGATATCAAATTCCAATCAAAGATATTATTTCATGAAATTCTTGAAATAAATGAATGATTTCGAGAAAATGCTCTCCTATACGACATAGAAATACAAACAATCCTTTTATTGAAACATGAAATGCGTATCGGTAAAGTGCGTTCTAGCCAAAAGTCGTATTCACCGGGCTTACGCTGATTTCTTATTTGTAGTTACAGCTTCAATTCTTAAACAAACTTTTTTTTAAATTTGAGAACATTAATAATATTTGTCGAAATGCTAAAACATTAGCAGAAAAGTGAATATAATCCTTTGATACACAAATCAAATGTTATAGTTCTAAACAAAATGTTTGTAGTCAATCTTTAAGAGATTCTATTACTTAATATTTTTGTGTAGATCTAAGACTTCGTTTTAAATTTATGTTCAGGAACTGATAGCTACCAGGTATGATTCATGCCGGGTCCGGATATTCCTATGTCAGTGTATTTTTTATCTTCCTTTGGTATTCTGTCGAACGCATGATAGGGACAAAAGGAACCGTTATAGAAAATAATACTGCACGTGACATGTGTGCACAAGCCGGTAGCTAGGAAACAGGCAAAAGTTAGAACTTCCTTGGCGGAAGTGCATTTTGCCCGTTCGTGTAGTCGAAAAGTTGATGGCGGAAACAGGATTCCGTACTATAACTGCATCTAAACTCTAACCTAATCCCAAATATACATGTGAACAAATCGCATATTCGAACCGTGTGAAAAGCTGTTATTATCATTATTTATTATTTAATATCTTTACAATGTAAAGATTGCATACTTCTTAGGCAATGAATGGAACGTTAATGCACACATTAAGGATGTATTAGTTTGTTTTTTTTGTTATCGTTTTTGAAATCTTTGTCAATGTTTAATTTAATGCATGACTTCTGCATCCGAATTTTGACATGTATCTACCCACACATTGCAAATATTTTAAGTTTTCTCGTGCGAAACGTAACCTTTTTCTAGTTACTGTATTTGCAACCGCAAATTCAAACTGCGTAAATTGCTATATGGTATTTCCGTATCTAGACTTGGATATAGAGTGATAGATTTAATTGCAAACATGACAAATCAATATAACCAGGGGGAAGGACGTATGATGGTATGCTGTAAGGATTAAGTGAGCGAAATTTATCGCTGTAACAAAAATGGCGGACATTTAAACAGAAAATACACTTTGCAGACATATTTTTGACCAAAGGATGCCCAATATACACATATCCATTCGTTTTGTCCTCGCTGTCAGTTTGTGTACTGGTGTTTGCATGTGTGCATGAGTGTTTCTATTTGGCGGTCTGTGTCTCTGACTGTGTTTGCTGTGCTATATGATTCCATGAAATTTAAACTTACCTTTTTTTCTACTGTATTCATGATTATTAAAAAATACAAATCAATCTCATACAGTAAATCCGGTGTTATTCGCGATGTTTTAATTCCCGCTATTTTTCGCGAATCGGGTGCATCGCGAATTCATAAATCCACATAAGTTTCCTTCCATAACATACAGACATATTCGAAAAAAATGTCCGAAATACGGTCAAGTTCAGCAATGAATACTAGCCGCCTGTACACGATGTTTATTAAATGTACTTCAATTTATTTCAATATATTATCAATAAGTATAATAAAAATCATTGAAACTACATTTCATGTAGAATATACTGCTTAAAGACAGAATTAACGCTAATGTGTAGAGGTTGGATTTACATGCAGCTGGCAGGATGATAACTTTGTTTTTTTAACAGGTTACGGGGGGCATCTCCTTGATGCACTTTGTCAAACAAACAGAGCACGTGTTACCTGAGGGGATGATCCATATCACCCTTTATCTTCTCGACAAACCTGATTTTTTACACATTTTGTTTAGATAACAATAGGGATTAGTGGACAATTTATCACACCATTGTATTATATACTTGTACGTTACAATTATTTGTGAAAGGACTGTAACAAGAATAATCGCCCGTAAATTGAATAAAGGATTAAAAAGCTACGGAAGAATGGACATTAATGTAATCACGACTTCCAGAATTGGAATTTCACTAATATAAGATAAAAAACTTCGCGAATTTAAATTTCTGACCCTCCCGTCGCGAATTCATAAAGCCGCGAAATAATTCAAGGTGCGGGAATTCGCGAAATAAAGATCATGCGGATATAACGTGATTTACAGTATTTCAAAAATGAATTTGATAATCTCATTAACTTAAAGATGATATTGTTCAAATGAAGAACTTTAAATAGCCACCTTACCTCCTAAGGCTTTACATTTTATTGCATTTTTAGCATTTTGAGCCTTTCATTTTCACGGTGCCGAATTTGAATTGTACGCACAGACGTATGCCCAGGTACGCCGCTGGCGGTGAACTACGTTGAACTCCGCTTTAGTACGGGCAGCCTCGGATAACTACGTTCAGCTACGGATCAATACGGCAAGGTACGTTTCAGTACGGATGACTACGTTTTAGTACGTTTAACTACGGATGAATAAGTTTCAACCAAGTTGGACTAAAGTCACGCTCAAATGGCTACGGATCGCTCAAACTTTTATGCATGTTCAAAAGTTGGAGAAACTTGCAAGTTTGTGATAAGTCTTGAATACGTTTTGACCAAGTGTTGGTACGGATTGATACGGATTACTACTTTGAGGTACGACTCAGGTACGGATAGATACGGATTACTGCGTTTCTATCCGTGGCTAGACGTAGCTACCCGCGCCGCGCCGTATGTGTGACTGGGGTATTAGGCAAATTTGTTTGTTGTCTATAATTAAATATGTCTCTTTGTCTCGTATAGAACATTTTCTCGAAAACATTCATCTGTTTGAAGAATATCATGAAATAACGTCTTGATTTTATCATTATTGTGATATTATTTCATTATATCCACCAACAGAAACCGAAACTGAATTTAAATTGATGGAAATTTAAAAAATAAATATAAAAACGTCGTTATTTTAACTGGGGGGTAGGGGAAGCGCCGCGGTAAATAGAGCGAAATCTAAAACGGTGACCCCCATTTTCCTTTTACGGAATCGATAGCGATTGAAATTTTGCACGCTTGTTCAAATTTATTAAAAAAACTATCTGGCAGTTTCTTAAATATGGCGTCTTTACGCAAAATTTTGGGTGAAGCTCGACGTCAGTTTTGCGTTCATAAATCGTTTGCCTCCGATGTGACGTCGAAATAAACTTGACAAATTATATATCAGTGGAGAGATGATTTTAATACAAACTTGAAAATAAAGAATTTTTGCCGTATTTTTGTTGTATATAAAAACGCTACTTAAAAAACCTGTGAAGTACGTCATTTTGCGCTCTGCTGAAAAAATGACGTTAGTGGTCATGTTTGAAGATATACAGCTGCAAAATGGAGAATAACAGAAAACTGGAAAAAATACCAGTCAATCGGAAATATCGTCAACTTTAATTTGGTAAAATTTCATAACAGTCCGTTTAAAATCGTTAGGTGGCGCATATTACCTTAAGTACGTCATAAAAAAAAAATAAATATATATATATATATATAATTTTTATCGAGATCCAGTTCACTTTCAAAGAGAGTAAATATAGCTTCTCTAGTCCCAATCAGTTAAAAAGACTAACATTTCACTACTTATTTGTGAGACATGAAAACAGAGATTTATATGCAAATGTTCTACGAGTACGAATGCGTAGTACAATTCGGACTGGAAAATAAAGCAGCTTCGAAACTAATCTTGTTTGGTTAGTGGACGTGCTGTGGCATGTGCGTGTTCGTTTGTACCTAGCATTCAGTGCTAGGCGCTTTGCCGCAATTGGTCTGATGTATTGTTTAGTTCTTACAAACTCTCTCTCCTTCACGAAATGTTTCCAACTCAGCGCGTTTCAAGGTTTCGATAGAAAGTAAGCGTGTGCTGTAAAAGCGTCTAATATAATCTATAGTAAAAAGTAGCCATTAAACAATAAACATCTGTTTTGTAATTTCGTAAAGTTAATCTATAGACAGGGAGAAAATTTGGTTAGTCTTCATCTACTTGAATTTATTGGTGGAGTTAGTGAAAAGATAATTTAGTAAGGCACGTGTTCAAACAATTAGCGAATACGAGTCAAATGAATTCAAGTACATTGAGACACTAATATATCATGCATATTATATATGAACATGTCTTACACTTAGGGCTATAAGTTTTAGGTTTTTGCACCTTTTTATCACCAACTGTCAGGGAGTACTAGGTGGACTGAGTAGCTTGGGAAACCTGATAGTCTTTCACTTTTTTAACCCCCCATGCATGGCCAAAATGTATCAGTATTGAACGAGGCCATTATCATAAAAGAAGAAGAAGAAGAAGAAGAAGAAAAAGAAGAGAAGAAGAAGAATCTTGCTTCAGACGATTCCTCTGCTTAATCTTTAATTTCTTTTGAAGCTGTAATTTGACGTTCTATGGCCTTTCATCTATATCTGAGATAATTTTGAAGGTAATTAATATAAATGCATGTCAATGGCAAAAAAGTTTATCCGACTTTCTTGGTCTACATTGTTTGTATTTAAGAGTTTTTAAATATTTATTTCAGATTTGAAATTAAACACGGCATCTCCATGACCGAATGATTAAGATCACTGACTTAGGATCAATTGCCCGTGGGCTCGAGCTTCACTTGGGGTGCTGCTTTCTTAATTTGAGGAAGCCATCCAACTCGGCTCACGGAACGACTGTTATTCTACCTAGGTGTCCGTCCGTAATGAAATAATGCACGGAGGGGCACATTGGGTCTTCCTCAACGTCAAAGAAGGAAAGTCGCCATATGACCGAAAAATGTGTCGTTGCGACGTTAAACCCAACCAAAAAATGAAAATAAAGTTTTAAAATGTCCATCTTTCTGAAAAAATCATCTTAAATATACTTAACTTGACCGAGCCTGCAACATTTTCGTTTTTGTCGTGTTGAGCGACCTGTTAAGTTTCCACTTTTCTCTATTTTAATATATAATATATTGTTTATTTAAAGGGCGTTTCCATAGTAAAGTTAAACAGCCTATCAAAAAATGAGAAGAAATACCTATATTGTTTTCCGTCATATCATGCTGACGTAATTCTGCTATAGAAACTTAGTTATTTTTAGATTTTCTTGTTGGAGAAAAGATTTTGTTCTATGTACTAAGTTTAAAAACTTCCAGCTTTTGGAAATAAGCACGCTCTTCTTATTTCATTGAATCTAACACACACATTTTATGTCAGGTCTGAATAACTATTTTTATAATCCAAATTCAACTACTGTAACGTAATACAAAACAAATAACTTCTAAATAATTATATTGTAATATATCTCTACTGTTAGGTATAAAAGTGGCCTACCCTCTAAATTATAGTGAAAAATGCCGCTTTCTACAAATCAATTGTAATAAAGGGCTAATTTTAACCAAATGTCATAAAGTCATCTCAATAACCCAAAATATGGTCATTGGTAGTCTTTCAGTGAATAGCACTACTGGATGAACATACCATTAAACATGGTTTAAAACCCTGGAAAATATCCATTAAAATAGGAAAAACCGTTAATTAACCCCATTAATTCTTGCATCACTTTATTTAACAGGTTTCACAATATTAATTGGTTAAATGTTAAAATACCATTAAAACACCCATTTTTGACTATGAATCATGCCGTTAAAAATTTGGTTTGGTAGCTAAAAAAGTTAATGGCTTTGAAAAAATAATGAAATTCTGTATATTTTGAATTTAACAGGATTATTCATGGCCCTTAACTTTGATTTAATGCCCATTAAATGTTTAGGTTCTGTACGATTTCATTTAAGAGTAAAATTAATGGCCCTTAACAGCAATGTGATGCCCATTAAATCCTACATTCTGTAAAATGTGATTCGTATATTTTCAGAAACATAAAAAGATTGTTTTTTGGCTTGCGCTTGCCCCATTGAATGCTTATAATTTCAGTCCCATATTGTTCTAAAATGGACTTTAACTGCCTGAGGCCGATATCGTAACATACCTGCTGCGGCGGGATAAGAATTACCACCTGACGTCGAAGAACATTATCTAAGCTTATCATAATCACATTCGCATACAGTCAGTTGAAATCATGCAGGGATTAACTTGGGTGTAAACTGAAATCATGATTAACTTTGGTGTAAACTGAAATATACATTGAAATTTTCACTTCGAAATATTCATAATTTTAACACACCTACTGCGTTTAATAGATATTTGAACATTAAATTCCCATAAATAGAAATGCATCATTAACACTGAATATTTACATCAGCATTACATAAATTTACACCCGTTTTTGTGTTAATACCAGTGGTTTATTTTGATGTATAATCTATTTCTAAACATGTACACAAATGTTGTGTGTCACGCGCTGAGACAGTTAAGTTGTAATATTTACATCCATCTTTGAATAATAATTAAAGTTACAAACATGCGTTTATTTACATATACTTTTTTGTATTTTATGAAACATGCTTTGTTGTGTTATTTTTTATCCGTTTGTATCGTATGTAATGTAAGTGTACCAATATTTCAGCCTTCTAAAACTTAACATTTTCCGACCATTCATAAAAAAGATATCACCGATACAGTTTCAACATTTATTGTAATTTGTAATATTTTTAATAATGTCATTATACTGTGGATAAATTTCAACTAGGTCTCCCTCGCTTCCCACCGACCAATCTTCGAATTCAAAACCTGAAATGAGACGAGAAGATCTTAGTATGACGTTATGAGATATATAAAGGAGTTGACATCTGTACTGTACTTTAGCTCTTAATATACCTAATACAAATGGAAATGCCAACACATACCAGGTGGCCTGATATCAAATCCTCAAAGACACTATATATCTATGTAAAAGAAAGATTACTATCCAATGTTTGTGCGATTATATAGGTCAGTCAGTATATGACAAATATTAAATATGAATTTTTATTACTATGAAGCATTTCAAGGGAAACGTTACGCTGGCTATAAATAATTACCTGGCATAACGACCTCGCTGCACAGGTTATAAGAAGCATCAGGTGAAAGTACTGCAAAGTACCATGTATCGTGAGGAATAATAACATGTCCCGAACAGTTTTCATTGGTTGTTACGTCACATAATACGTCATAACTGTATCTGCCGTCTTCATGAAGCATATGGATCTAGGGATTACAAATTAAAAATGTTCTAGTGATGTATTTATGACAACGTGTCGAAATATCATAATTTAAACCCGTCATCAAACTCAAGCTGTTGTA
The DNA here is from genome assembly GCF_021730395.1 of Mercenaria mercenaria. Lineage (NCBI taxonomy): Eukaryota > Metazoa > Mollusca > Bivalvia > Venerida > Veneridae > Mercenaria > Mercenaria mercenaria. Next base: position 68,994,465 of record NC_069375.1, read on the forward strand.
AAAAGTAATAAAATATGATATAAATTTTCGTTTTTAGATTTTCGTCTCGCTAAAACGTTTTTAAGGTTTACATTTTCAGTCATATTTGGCAACTTTGGCAATACAATACAACTTACATTTAAAGCCCCACCAGCATGCCAGAAAAACCCTTGATCTGACAGGTGTTTATGCCATTGGCCACAATTTGGCGCGACTCGCAGTAAATATATGCTTGTACCTATGCTTCTTGCACTACTGTGACTGTAAATGAAAATAGTAGTATAAATAACGCTTTAGTGACCAAAATATAAAGCATATAAGGTATTCTGACAAATATGTATGTGACACGAAAAGGACTTCATAATGTTCCATGGTATGCCTATTAAACTAAAAGTAAGGAAATCTACTATTTACTTAGAATATATACGTGTTTGATTAAAGATAAACTTGAAAACTCTAATGCATATGACTATGAGAATACTTTTATAGAAAACAACTTTTGTGTCAAGTGGTACTGACTTAGTTTCCGATAAAAAATAACTATATATATTTAAGAAATAGCATATCGCCAACATTGATTTTGCCGTTAAATTATTATTTGGAGTTCCGATGTGAAAGAATTATATATAATTATATATATAGCTATATTCATTTATGATACAATCACTGATTGAGATATAATTATTATTTCGATTCTAACACGGCATCAGGAATTACTATTTACATCATTGACGACATCCGCGTATTCATTTTTAATGCAACGCAATGACATTTGCCGCAATGAAGTTATCTTCTATATTTGTTTTCATGTCCACATATTTTGTTTGTATTAGAATTTTGAGGAAAATACTTACCTTTCATGGCCTATGAAAAATTGTTACGCTCCCAGGTCTAATAAGTTACTAAATGGGCTGTCATTCACATCTAACATTAAAGTATCACTGTCATTGTCGTTGGAGTTCTTTCCATTTCTTTAAGCTTACAACTGTTTGAAAGAACTTGTTTTCATATTAACATTAATTCAAACATACCTGGTTTTACTGGTAAATACAACATCCCTATCTCCTTTCCACAACTGTCTAAAAGCTCCGGCACCGCTAGGATGTGGATCCAGTTTTAACTGTTGTTTTATCTGCTTCACAATGTCATCGTCACTCTACAGATGTAAATGCGAACACATATTATAGATACATATATGAGCTGCACCATAAGAAAACCAACGTTATGCATTTGCGACCAGCATGGATCCAGACCAGCCTGCGCGTCCGCGCAGTCTAGTCAGAATCCATGCTGTTCGCTAACGATTTCTCCTACTGCATTGGGCTTTGAAAGCGAACAGCATGGATCCTGACCAGACTGCGTCGCAAGTGCACTATGTTGGTTTTCTCATGGTGCGGCTCATATGCACATAAATGATACTGAAAACACTTGTACACACGAACTGATAAAACTATCAATTTATGATAAAAATAACTTACTTTGAAGTGCGGATAGGTATGATCCGTGCAGTATGTTCGATAAAAAGTGTAAAGTTTGTATACACTTTGATATCCCACGTATATTAATGGAAGAAAATAAAGTATCCGTAGAACATTCATATTTGAGAGTTTGTTTCATTTATGCTTTAAACACTGAATGTAATCAACAAACCGTATCATGTGTTAAGTCATTGAATACATCATGAAAATCGCTCGGATATAAAAACAGTGTATAAATAAGCTAGTATACCACTGGTAGATAAACTGACAATGTAAAATCCTTTTTCTAAATGTGTTTTGATATATCTAACTATATTCTGTGATTGATTTTGTATTTTCAAAGTTATAAAAACAGAATTAAACATGTTGAAACAGCATCTGGGGCAGACCTTATTATTAATACACATATATACACAACAATACATAATTGTCCTTCAACTAAATTCAGTTTACAGACATCGTGGCTTTCAGTGCTAATATGCAGCTGTAATTGAAAAGCAATTACTTTAGTTTATGCATGGATGCTTGCCATCACAAGTACACTACCTATATGTAACTTTTGCGCAGCTTGGCCGCTATATTTATTGTCCGGTTAGAAAATGCATATGGAGGTAGATTGCTGTTATCAGCAAAGCAAACGACGGAAATTTTTTATACCTCCAAAGATTAAGGTATTCAATTTTCTATTTAACCGCCTCGATGGCCTAGTGGTAGAGCGCCGCTTCGAGTGCGGCAAGTCGTGGGTTCGATCCCCGGCCGCGTCATACCAAAGACGTGAAAATGGTACCAGTACCTCCCTTGCTTGGCGCTTAGCATTAAAAGAAATACGGGCCTCTATTCTCATACCTTCGTGGCAATGGTTTCATCAGAAATGAGATTTAGAGGGTGAGTAATATAAGTTGTAGAACTTGCGTCACAATCGACCTTAAATTAAGAAGTATAAACTAAATTTCTATTTGTTCCTTATCCCCTTACTACGGTGTTCCGTTTGCACAATCGTGACTTTTTATTTAGTACTAAACCGCGATGCACGATAGTACGATGACGAAAACGCGATGGCGCGATTGCACGATGATGAAACAACGATGGTACGATGGTGAAAACGCGATGGCACAATGATGAAATCGCGATGGTGTGATGGTAGGATGGTAAAATGTCGATGTAATATCGCGTTTTCGACTAAATGTTGAATGAATGTTTTCGACATCGAATAGTGGCGACCTCGAAAGAAAACTGTTTCATATTCAATGCATTCGCATGATGCGAGGTTGAATGGCCAGGATATAAAGTCAGAGACCTTTTACCACTCGGCCATGGAGACCGCGCATGGTGTTGTTTATCTCTATTGGAGTATGACTATTTTATGGATCAGCCAACGACACTGTTCCAAACGCATGAAACCCTGAAATATCAATTAACATTAAGAAAGAAACTACAGGGTTTGTTAAATCTTTTATGTAATTACATCAATCTTTTTCTGTAAGTGACGTGTATTTGCCGTAGAAAGTATTTAATAGTGAGTGAGTGAGTTGGGTTTTACGGCGAATCGACACAAAATGGTCACATGTCGCCGAGAATTTTGGACACGGGGTTGTTGTTATTTTGGAACATTTGATATTCATAGTAAAAGTTTTGCTGACGCTGGTATTCTGATGTATGAGCTTTTCTTTACTTCGTATAAACGGGCTAAATCAAAAGACATAAGTGTGTTCTTATTTTGTTCGATTGCTTACTAACTATGCTTCTAAAATCTTACAAATAAAAATCATAAATTTTGTCACGATACCTTCGAAAATGATAAAATATACACAGTTGCTTTTGATGCATATAACGTAATAGATGAATGATAGCAGACCCGTTTGATCGATTAAACCAATACCGAACGATATTAGCCGGAATCGCCTATCCCATCGTCCGTCTCCAAGGCCGTCGCCTCGGGAACGCCCGTCGGGTGGCTCCTGTCGGGGAAACGGTACCCCACTGTTTAGACTTCTCGGGCTGGGAAGACCCGCGATCGCACCGGCATTTATTTTATGATAATTACTGAATTAGAGATTGAGTAATTGTTGTGTAACATAAGTGAATGCTTAAATCGAACTTTCTAGTTTCGAGAGGTAGTCGGGTCTAAACACTAACTATAAAGTAATCAAAATGATAGCGGTCATCAATCCGTGTAGATTCAGCTCCAATTTAGGGAAAAAGGTTATGAGACACTTTTATTGTAAACGACTGAATTCAGTTTTGCAAGCTGAAAAAATGTATACAAGGTACGATGAAGTGCTAGTAAATATAACACACTCGTTTAACTGTCCCATAACATTTCTCGAAATTGTAAAGTTTATATTCTGCTAGCTCTGATACTAACGTGTGTGTTTGTTAAAGTTAATATTCAATTTTACCATTATATAAAGACCACCTCTGAACAGAGACCACCTGGCTCTAAAGACCACATGTTTTGATTCCCATTACATTGTATATGAACTCGTGCATAAAGACAACCTCCAAATAAAGAGAGAGAGAGAGAGAGAGAGAGATATATATATATATATATATATATATATATATATATATATACACATATTTCATGGTGCTAGAAACATCAAAATAAAAAGTGAAAATAAAAAGTATTTAGATTTCCTTAGATTAATTACAATTATATATATATTTATCGAAAGGTGACCCGTTTCACTAAAGTAGACCGCAGCACAATTTTTTGATAGCATATATAATTTCTATTTTAACATGGTTATAGACTATGGTCGACCGACTTTGTATTGATCTATTTAAAAGACAGCGCTACGTTTAAACTTGACGAACTTTAACGAGTAAATAGGCCCATTACGCCAAATAAAAAAGGTACATAAATTTATAGTAAAAAGAAATAATCTGCTGTATGGTGACTGATTTATCCATTTCTCCTTTTTGCGTCTCTGTGTCTTCGCCCCGAACAAACAAGGACATAAAGACCCAACTGTTACAATCAATAGTTTTTCGTCTGTATGTGTCTTCCCCTCCGGTACACACCCCTCTGGTACACACCACACCTCCGGTACACACCCCTCCAGTACACACACCTCCGGTACACACCCCTCCGGTACACATGCCAAAAGCTCGTGTTGACAAAAATAATTCCACATGTAAACACCAGTTTCAATTCTGTTGAGACTTGTTTTGCTTTGAGTGTGATATGCGGTAGTAAGACCTGTTGCAGCCACCCTTGAATTAAGATTCAAATTCTGTGAAGGGTCAAATTGGGGCCTTATTACATGTATATAATCACAGCACTTAATAGGCTTTGAAGGAAAATATTTAATCCTCTTAAATAAATGTATGGTACAATCAGCTTTTTAAAAATCATCTGTAAATGTTCAGACATTTTGATATATTATACACATTTTGAATGGTTTGTTGGTCAAAAGCTAAATCTTCTAGATTATGCTTTAGCCCAGTAAAATTAAGGTTTGAATTATACTGTACACAATCAATAGCACAAACTATGGAGCTGAATCATGTACTAATGGTTAAATTATCACCTTTTACATTTTTAGCTCGACTATTCGAAGAATAGTCTAGCTATTCTACTCACCCTGGCGTCGGCGTCGGCGTCGGCGTCGGCGTCGGCGTCACACCTTGGTTAAGTTTTTGCATGCAAGTACATACAGCTATCATTTAAAGGCATATAGCTTTGAAACTTATTTATTCTTTTTCTAGGTCAATTACCAACCTCACTGGGTCAAGTTCCATAACTCTAACATGTATTTTGAGCAAATTATGCCCCCTTTTGGACTTAGAAAATTTTGGTTAAAGTTTTACATGCAAGTTACTATCTCCAAAACTAATGCAGATATTGAATTGAAACTTTACATGTGTCTTCGGGGTTATAAAACTAGTTTATAGCACCAAGTCCCATAACTCTGACCTTCATTTTGGCCAAATAATGCCCCCTTTTGGACTTAGAAAATTCTGGTTAAAGTTTTGCGTGCAAGTACATACAGCTATTACTAAAAGGCATATAGATTTGAAACTTATTTTTTCTTTTTCTAGATCAATTACCTACCCCACTGGGTCAAGTCCCATAACTCTGACATGTATTTTGGGCAAATTATGCCCACTTTTGGACTTAGAAAATCCTGGTTAAAGTTTTACATGCAAGTTACTATCTCCAAAACTAATACAGATATTAAATTGAAACTTCACATGTGTCTTCGGGGTTATAAAACTAGTTGACAGAATCAAGTCCCATAACTCTGACATGTATTTTGGGCAAATTATGCCCCCTTTTGGACTTAGAAAATTCTGGTTAAAGTTTTGCGTGCAAGTACATACAGCTATTACCAAAAGGCATACAGCTTTGAATCTTATTTATTCCTTTTCTAGGTCAATTACCAGCCTCACTAGGTCAAGTTCCATAACTCTTAACATGTATTTTGAACAAATTATGCCCCCTTTTGGACTTAGAAAATTCTGGTTAAAGTTTACATGCAAGTTACTATCTCCAAAACTAATGCAGATATTGAATTGAAACCTAACATGTTTCTTCGGGGTTATAAAACTAGTTGATAGCATCAAGTCCCATAACTCTGATATGTATTTTGGTCAAATTATGTCCCCTTTTGAACTTAAAACTCTTTTGATATTTAACATTTTGGGTAATAATTTCCTGCTTCTGTGACAATATTTCGAATAGTCGAGCTTGGCTGTCTTACGGACAGCTCTTGTTTTAAATATCTTCATTTCATATCATACAGAAGCGTATCCTTTTTTAACATATTTTTCGATAACTTTTGGTGTTGAAGTAATGCCATTTTTTTCAAGGATGCGTTCAAAATTGCTTTTCCAGCTTATGCTCTTTTACTAGATGTATAGTTCATGGCAAATAAGCCAAAACTTGGAGTTTGTTATTTTCAGTTTATTTACGCTTTTTTTCCAAAGTTTATATGCTCAGTCTATGAATATCCATTTGTAACAATTTAACCATCATTATATTGGCAGATATTTTGATTTTATAATGGCCTCCTAAAATCATTTCATTTTCAATTTTCTCATCAATAAACTTTTTTTTTCTAAATTGTACTGTCTGTTTAGCAAGTTCAAATGGTACTATGTTGTTCATTTAAGATTAATTTGTGCTTAAAGAGAGGCCAAACTCTTGTAAATAATAAATGGAAATTGACTTGTTACTACTTTAAACATAAATTTGAAGTAGATAAAATCAATATTTCAAACAAAATAGGTCCAAATCAACAACTGCATATCTTCAAAGATAGTATTTACAGTTTTAAGTATTTTAAGACAGAAGAAATGGAGCTAAAGAATTTAAAATATATTGTTGCCTCTTTGAATTATATATTTAATAAAATAATCAATTTATTCGTTACATTTATTTTATAATTTAAATAACCTCTGTCTGCAATTATCAGTTTTAAAGCTTGCGAACTTTTCCGCTTTCTGGTTTTCCGAAAACAGCACAAACTTAGTTAGCTCAGTATTATCGCGAGTGGAACAAGCTCCGAGATATTTTCTGCAGATAGAATTTCGTTTAAATGGTAACACGGGAAAAACATTGCTGTTACGTAGTTCCACCCTGCATATAGTTTAACCCTTTGAATATGTAGAAAAACATGTTTTAGAAGCCGCAGTGGACAGAAGAACATAATCAAAGTTTTTTTCTTTTAAAATGTCAACGTGAAATAACAACAACAACAACAACAACAATAAATTTATTGCATTAAACATTTACAATGTTTATAGCAAACTGACAACTCCAACACGAACATAGCTTTTCGGAAGATCTTACATGTACTTAGCTTGCATGGTATAAAAATTTGACAAATTTATTAACACATTTCTAGATTTTATTGACAAAAGGTTAGATAGTTTTTGAAGCGTAGGCCATGTATAAAAATAGTATTATCTTCTAAATATGTGTCCGGTGACTATTCCGCCATGTTGATTAATGAGGTGCGTTTCAAATTATTTTTCAATGTTTTACGTATGATTGATTACGTTTTTAATTTTCAAATGACAAATGAGCTGAAAATTTACGGGGCAAATTTCATGTTTTAGTGGTACTTTTTCATAAAATAGCAAAGGAAAACCCCCGATTACTGTCCGGTGACTAATCGGCATCCTGTGGACTGTTATTACCACAGATCGATAGTAACAAAGACTGCCAAAACGGACAACTAAAAATATTTCATGCGCAATTCAAATAAATCCGTGATGTATATCAATTTTACCATGACTTTGTTTAAAGATAGTTAAACTTACCTGTTTCAATAAATCTATTTTAATTCAAACATTTAATAATCAGGATTCTTTTAAAGGAAATATATTTGAAAGTAAAAACAGACCTCTATAAAGGCGTTACTAATTACAAATTCAAACTTACTACGCGTTTCTTTATTAAGCTGGCGTAACGTTATTCTATTTATTCACTGTTGTATAGACTGTTCCATTATTTCTGACAACGCGTTTACTTCTAGACCTTGGGATAGTCTTTTTTTTTAAGCAGAAATATTCCCAAAGTTCTTACACAAACTTACGCGCTTAAAATTTGCAATTAGATTTCTGTCCACAACTTTATATCTATACATCTATCAACGAATCTAAAATATATATCATATATTTCACGGTGCTAGAAACATCAAAATAAATAGTGAAGATAAAAACGTATTTAGATTTCGCTAGATTATTTAAGTTTTTCTTCTTTCGTGTTCTAATTTAGGCTATACGCGACTCATGAAAGTCGTACCATAATTACGTTTCTTCTACCAAACTATGCATGTAGTATGCCATTACTAATTAAATAAACTTAAAACTAGCTAAGTATATGCATATATGTTTACAGGAATTTATTACTTTGGCATTCAATTCACCATAATTTACTATAACTTGATTAAAACGAATGCAAATCTTTTCAGCCTGATTAATGTTTATACATAATTTTGGGAATGGCATATCGAAGTATTGATGTTATGTTTGTTACTTATTTTCTCTGAAATCATAAATGTTGCTAAAATTGTTTTTACTAGTAAAATGTCATGTAATCGCCAGTTAAATCAGTGAACTTTTTCATTACTATATAAACTTTAATTTAATCTACCAAATTAATGTCGAAATGTGCAATATCGTTAGTAAAAGTCTGCGAAAGTTTATACATAAACGGAGACTTAATGTGGCAACGTAGGTTAATTATTGTCACATTCCTTACTTTTTCCTCGAAAGTTCCTCTGTTTGTAGTTATTGTTCTTTGTAATACCTCGTCTTGTATTGTTCTGCAATACTTCTCTCGTTTTACCCCTTACAAATTTCATTGTCCTTTGGACAGTTTTCTAAGCATGTGGTTACTTCTCGATATATTATATGATATTTTTTTCTAAAACAATACGTATTCATATGTAAGTCTATATTAACTTTGTTTTAAGAGTTGAATTTGGAACCATGGTTTGGGCCAAGCATAAGGATACAAACGCAGCATAAACGGTTTACATTTACCAGACGGTTGAAAGACGGTGCCCAGTTGTGTTCCTTTCGCTGTTTATGTTGTCTTCGTCTATATTACTTCGTCTATATTTTGTCAGATTCCCAAGTGAGAATTATGCTCTGTTTGTCTCACTAATTGTGTTATCCCCGAAGAAGAAAATACTATTTGTTTTTTACCATCTATAGTCTGTAATATCCTAAAACTATCATTCTAATGTTAATAGAGCAGATCAGAGCAGAGAAGAGCATGATCTTTATTACACCCAAGTAGTTATACAATATATGGGGACAAAACATAATGTCAATGCATAATAACATGATAACATTAACTTCCGACAAACAAGTATTATTTTATTTGGGGAAATCACAAATGTATCAAAATATTATAGGTCTGCAAGGTAGAAATCAGTATTTCAATCACTACAGAATTGTATTTATAGTTTACAAACAACCATTGTGTAATAACAGGAACCATAGCAAAAATGTAAAGAACAAATCAACAAAAAATAGGACGTTATGAATATGAAGATGATTCCTCTCAACAGTACCCTATGATCGCATTAGTTTGATTCGGAAAATCCATGATATTTCAGATTTTTCACACAGTTATTTAGTGTTTTGTGGTATACTACGGAAGCTTATTGGGGCCTCCACTTATCTAAAAGTTTCGCGTCAAGTCAACTTGTGTCTTTTCGTTTTGAACAAAAACATCTGATGGAGGCGTGATAATTAATACGTTATACGTAAATGTTTTTAATCAATACGCATACTTTTTTATCGAATTGCGTGAAATATTTGTCAATGCGATTAACTTCTACACGTCTAACTAGATATTTCAGCGAAGTCGTCAAGAAACATAACAAGAAGATAAATGTATTTGGTATTTCAACATAATTTACTCGACTTGTTACATTCTTTTCCCGAGAACGTTTACCTTAAGGCGATATAATTATGCATGTCACGTGATATTTAAACACGTCAGGTTCAAAATTGCCTATATTGGTTTTGTCTGCACAGTGATGGTTTCATTATGTCTACCCAAGAATTATTCTAGGGAGACATATTGTTTTTCCCCGAGTTGTCTGTCTGTCCGTCTGTCTGTCCCGACGTGCCCACGTGTAAATGGGGTTAGCGTTTCTGTTGAATTTGACATTCTGAGATTGTGGTCATTCTGGGGTTAAGTTGGTATTGTGGGGTTAAAAAATAATATTGTGGGGTTAAAAGGATCAAAGGAAGATAATAGGTAATATAAGGGATTACCCCACAAATCCTGTAAGTTCGTCCGTCTGTCCTTCACAAAAAGGATTTTCAAATAGTCACTGTAACAAATCATGGAGGCTGGGGGAGACATGTGTTTTTGTTATAAAAACCCTTCTTGTTTGTATGTTGATTTTAACTAAACTTGCACGTAACTTTTACCACCAAAAGATCTTGGTTCCTTTCTTGAACCAGGCATATCCCATGATTGACTCCAGAGTTATATCCCCTAAAAGGGCAAAATTTGTCTAATTTGTGGTCTTGTCTGCACAGAATTATTGTTTCATTTATGATTTTATTTTTCAGCTATATTTCAATATGAACATGTGAAATTCAAAAATAACACAACAACACTTCCCCCTCTTCCACCCCACCCCCACATCACAACCCCCTCCCCACACTGAGGTGACCCCCACCCCACCCACCCCATTAAAAAAATCTATGTTCGCTATATTTTCAATATAAACATGTGAAAATGTGAAATTTCAAAACAACAGTTCCCCGCATCCCGACATCCTGCACCCACCCCCAACCCCCCTACCACCCCCACCAGGGTGACATCCCTCCCCCAGTTATTTTTTTTTTATTTTCCAGCTCTATTTCAGTATGAACATGTGAAATTTCAAAAGAGCACTTCCACACGCCCCCGCCCCCTCCCATTCAGTTATATATGATTGTCCTTTTTAGCTCGACTAAATATATCAAACACTATCAAAGCTTTGATACTAGCTAGATCAATGTAATTTTGTATGTGAATAGATGGCAATATTGAAATTATGCACAACACTTTGTTAAACTTCATGTTGTTATGGCAACAGAAATAGTCAAAATATAGTTTTCCCATATGGATCCTTTGATAACAAAAACTTATAGTGGCTAGATTAATGTAATTTGGTATGTGAATACATGGAAATATGGAGATTACTATAGGTTTACCCTCCATCTGTCTGTCTGTCCATCCGTCCGTGAGTCAGTTCTTCCGCATCTCCTCTGAAACTACTGAATGAATTTTGATGAAACTTTGCCACAACGATCTCCCAGTGCCTTAGTTGGCCCTAACTGAGAATGAGGTCACTAGGTCAAATGTCATGGTCACGGTGACCTTCAACTTAAATTTTTCTCACAATGTTTTTCTCGAAAATCACGATGTATATTTTTTTCAATTAAATATTTGTCGAAAATAGAAAAACATCGAGCATATTGAGAAAAGTTAAGTCGAAAAGTGAAAAACATCGAGCATATTGAGAAAAGTTAAGTCGAAAAGTGAAAAACATCGAGCATATCGAGAAAAGTTAAGTTGAAAAGAGAAAAACATAGAGCATATCGAGAAAGGTTAAGTTGCATTACCTCTATACTTTTAATCTTTGTCAATAAATTTTATTGACATGTGTAAAACATCTTATCTAGGCGTGTAAAGACAAGTCGACTTAGCACAAAACATCTCACCAACTGTAGGCCCTAATAAGCTTCCGTAGTATACAGCATCTTAAATGTCAAAACTGTGATAATCTTTTGGATTTGACAAAAAATATAGGTAATTACAAAAAATGAGAGACATATCAAGATATTTAAGCTAAAAACAAACGTGTTGCACTTTAAATGAATATTTTTATAGATTTGATACAGAATATTTTAAACATTTAGATCTTTTGATTTACACAATTAATGTACGCATATACGAGAATCGAACTTGCGAAAATGTCTTTCCCAAGAATATACCAGGAGAGTTCGATAAGTTTTGTGCATTGTGGTCTGAAGCCTTGAAAACTGACGGAAACGTGCTGAATTTTTTTTGCATTCTGCGAACCGTCTCATAAGACACTTTACTAAACCCATAAACACGGGTTATTTCTGCAAAAAGCTCTTTCAAAGAATAACCGAGTTTACTGCGAACTTTTATATATGACCGAATTTCTTCAGTATTTGTTATTATTTTTCTAACCAGTTTTGCTATAGTGGTCAAAGACTTTCCAAATTTAAATTGCGACAACTCGGTAAAACGGTTATTGAATTGATTCTGGTACACGTATAAACCTTTGATTAGATATTGAATAGAGGTAATCAGCTGTAGAAACATTGACGTGAAATTCCTGGTGGAAATGGCGTGTCACCACATTACACAATACTTTTCGTATACACTTCGTAGATTGGCATTTCTTCTGTTCTACCGGGCACTAGAAACTATTAGTTACGATCAGCATATCATTACATGTGCAGAATTTATTAGACCTCGTAAATGAAGATGATATCCTTGTATGTTACTTATTTCTGTTAAAATGTGAAGTCCGTCAGGATAAATGTTACATTGAGCCAAATGCAGAAAATGAAAATGTTTGTAAACACATTATTTAGAAAGGTCTCGTGGTACTGTCTTCAAGGGAATGAACTGGCATTCTGATTAGGAAAATATCTATCGCAGTCGTCTTTTCTTTTGATACCTGTACTATTAACCTCAGATTTCCCCTTATTTATCGGAAAGAAGTAGCAATAGAGTCCTGTACTGGTTCGTCCCAGACGGCTTCGCGTGTATCGGTGCTATACACCGGGCGCGTTAAAGAACCAGATTGTCTATTTGCAAAGAGCTGGGCTAAGTTAGCTGGACAAGTTTGTATCTAGTTTCGCCTATCGGCTCATCAGTGTACATACAAATGTAACGAGTCTTTTCATTGTCAAGTATATATACATCTGTATGTACACCGATGAGCCGATAGGGGAAACTAGTTTGTATTTTTATAATTAAATACTGTTTGAAAGGCATGTGAAGTCATTTTATTTATTTAATATATACATATATATAATATATATATATATATAATATAATATTATATATATATATATATAATATATATTATATATATATATATATAATATATATATATATACTTTAACTTGGAATGTGCCTAAAACTGGGAAAATATGATACTACAAAAGCTTTCATGAAACGAAAGTTACACAAAAGGCGTTCCGTAAAACAGTTGTTTCATTCAATACGTTCAAAAATACACAATGATATACAACAATAGCACGAACTGTTCTTTAAAAGGACACACGTCCAGTTTGGAATTACAACAAGCAGCACATATTAAAGCTTAATAATACACAGAACATGCCAAGAAAAATCTTTGCATTAGATCCTGCTGATTGACTGGCCTCTATGAATCCCGAGTCCTCAATACATATCCTTGCGCTGAAGTCTCCGGACTCATTGTTCTCTATCAACGTAAACTCCCGGTTGAACATGATATTGATATGAAACAATACAAATTTATTTTCGCTCAAAATAAATTCAGAGGAGTTAACTCTACTTGTTTACAAAAATACAGACGATTGATCATTATAGGTAGCTTGTTGCCATTGCCAAGAAGACCTCTTTCCAAACGACTATTGTATATTGTTAAATGGAGAATAAATTGGGAAAGTTATATTTTCAATACTATTTCCGATGCGAATGTAATCAGGCGAATAAAGCGGCCAGTCTGCGACATGTAGCCTGACCTCAGAATATGTTGTGTTTTGTTAACTTCGACCTTCCATTCTCGCTCTAGCATTTGTTTTACAGTGTTTATTAGATGGGCCGTGCGTTTCGCAGGTATTCTACTTCCTAATCTGACAATAGCACATGTGGTTTCCTTATTTAAATTCGTTATGTCATATATACTCTTATAATATGCCAGTCTTTTGGCAACGGTGTTTTAAGCGCACTGATGTTATTCCAATGTAGAGCTCCGAAAACACTTACATCTTCGTCCGCGGTTAGATTGAGATCTACTGAAAATGTCTGATCGTACGAAAGCTTGATCGCATATTTGCATTTTCCAAATCTGTCATACAATTGTCCCGATGGGCAGTAGACCTGACGACAGCTTTCTTTCTACAATTAAAAGAAAAGATGTCATGATAGCCATTTGGCAAATATATACTTTATAACGTTATATATTTATCAGAATCATATATAAATATAGTGTCAAACCGCTAATTTATAGCAGTTACTTTCAAATTTCGCTGAAATTTTAGCTCTTAAGGCAAATGAATGTTTGATAGACTAAAGAAGTTGAGACCAAGAAAAAGTAACATTTTAAGAACGAATGCATCCTTTTCCTAGTCAATTTTCTGTGACATCGAATTTAAACATAAACTTAAAGAGAATCGGTTGACCTGGTAGCTTTGTAACATATTGTTAAAAGATGTCACTAACATAGAATAAAATACACAATAGAAACAATAAATAAAAAGTAGATGTTGAAAACTTGTGTCATTTAGAATAAAAGGTAACAACAAGAAGAATTTCTTCAAATGATACATGAAAAGAATCTTTACAGTATATAGCTTATTAAAAGTAAAGCTTAGTAACGGTATATGTCTGTTTTAATGAGCTAGTAAAAACACGAACCAAGATATAAAGGGATATTTTGAATAATCTCGGTTTGAATGGAAAAGTTGTGGACACAAAGAATAAGTGTCAACATAACTTAATGTTATTTTTTTTTTAGGAATAAAACAAACTAGCAAATATAAGAGGTCTATTGAAAGACATCTGTATTGATGAAAAGGAAAACGTTCAAATTTACTTAAAATCAACTTGTAATAAGACACAACACTGGCTTTGAAAATAAATTTAGATTTTTGAAAGCTAAACGATGGTCGTTGTCCAACATATTTGAATACATAAACGAACTTACATACCAATATCAAAAAGAGGTCTGCAGAAAATAAACGGAAATCAGCAAACAACTTTTTTTCAGTGTCTTGTTTTGCCAAGAATTAGATTAAAAAAAAACAAAAAAAAAAAAAAAAAAAAAAAAAACCAAAAAAACAAACAAAAAAACCCAAAAAATCTAGAACTTACAAACACATTTCAAATAAATATTCTTATGTCATTCAAACATCAGCGATTGTAAAGAAAAAATAACTTCAAAGCATTTAACCAGGTAACTCCACAACAATAAGACTTCAAAAATCATCTATTAAAACTGCGATTCAAAGATATCTGATAAGTACACGTAACAGTATTTCAATCGAAACTATTTTCTTCGTGTCTGATTTATCTTTTAGCTAGAACTGTGTGTTTATTTTTAAAATTAAATTGAAGATCAATACAAGGTTTTTATAATTATAATAGTTATTATTTATAGATTAATTTCGCTCATTATTACACGTACAAATTTCAGATGCCATTCTTAAAACGGTGGTCATCTAGAAAAGACGGAACTGTAAATCCAGGTTGTGTATTCTATATTAAAAATGATTTATAACAAAACACTGTTTTTACACTATTTATACACGATGGCCAGTTATACGCCGTTCGAAATAATTTCAGGCGGGTGCAATACGCCTGACGTATAACCGCCCATCTTGTATACAGAGTGTTAAAACAAGGTTTTGCTATAAATTATTTTGATTCTGATATGTATTTCATTGTACAGTATAGATAAAATATGTTAGATCCGTTTCTGCGCGCATGCGCTAAGTGGTAGGTGTCACTCTCCTTTGTTTATAAACGCCTGGACCGAAATGGTAATATGTCTTGCGGAAGAATTCGATCTGGAGGAAAATGAAGACGAATTATTCTGCAAAGCGCATAACTAACTCAGTATGTGTGTAAATTAATCAAGACAGTTGTGTGCAATGTGACATTTTTGTCAAGCCAGCTTGCGGAAGCGAAGACAAATTCGTCCAAATGGCTGTTCGGTGTATTTGTGTGCGTGCGTCCGTCTGTCAGGATTTGTTTGTTCGGAGCATAAGTTTGACATGCATGGAACAATCTTGTTTATATTTAGCATGAATGTTAATCTCAGTGAGCCGGAGTGTCTCACTTAGAAGTCAAAGGTCAAATTCAATAATGAGATTGTCCGGAGCATTTCTTCTTCATGCATAGAGTGATTTTGATGCAACTTGACACAATTGTTCACCATCATGAGGCGGAGTGTTATGCGCCAGAACCAGGTCCCTAGGTCTAAGGTGAAGGTCGCACTCAGAGGTCAAAGAATACAAGAATGACAACTTTTTCCAGAGCATTTCTTCCTCATGCATGAAGGGAGTTTGATGTAAGTTGGCACAAATGTTCATCACAATTAGATGGTGTGTCATGTGCAAAATCCAGTTCCCTAGGTCTAAGGTGAAGGTCGCACCCCATATACAAGAATAACTTTGTCCGGAGCATTTCTTTTTTATGCATGAAAGGATTTTGATGTAACTTGGCACAATTGGTCACGATCATGAGATGGAGTGCCTTGCGGAAGAACCTAGAATAACTTCCCTTTGTTGATACTATAGATAGCTTATATTGTAACTTTTTATATTATAGGGAAAATTCAAGGCCAATTGTCTGTAGTACAAAATGCATAACTGTTTGCCTCAGTGAGTCAAGAGTTTCGTGTGCAACTCCCAGTCAATTTTACAGCTAGCGGGCCCGACATGTACTCCGTGAGCGGCGTTCAGTGTTCTAAATATGTTATTATGTAGATTGAAAGCATAATATCATTGTGATGATTTAAGTATTCCTAGCCATATTAGAATTATACTTCAAGATATTTTAATTGTTATAGTGTGATTTTAAGGACACACATTAATACTTGAATAGCTTAACCTCATTTATCTGGCTAGCCAATGTCTAATCTTAGGCGGATATTTAGAAAATGAACAACATCTTGAATAAAGAGAGATATAACTGACCCACTTCTCTATTGATGTTCCCTAGGTCTCATGAAGAAATTCTGAAAGTTACGTTATTGTATCAACATTTAAATTTTTATTTAGATTTCCTACTAACTGTACTGAAATATTATTTAAAAGATAAATGTGTCTTGTACGAGGGTGGGTAGTTCTAAAACTAATGACAATCGTGCGCTTCCGTAGAAGTTTGACAAGGAGGAAACTCATATCTTACACGTTTGAATTGGATGACTCCTTTATGAAATCTTGAAAATAGATCCCTCGGAAGCACCGAGAACAATCCAAACAGTGAAAATTGCAGACTTGGTTTCACTGAGTCTGTTCATGAGCAGTAATAAAAAAATGTAACACTGCCCACGCACTCTAGCACCGGCTTAATTAGTATTCAATCTTCAAATCTAAATGAGTTGAAATCAATGATCCCGAAAGACCAGAAAATATAACAACACTGAGACGAAGATAATACTGCAAAGGTTTTCTGAACTCTAATCTTTTCGGAGATATTTAGCCTTGTATCTGGTGTAGGCGAAATACGGAAAGCGGTTTGAACGCTTTTATCTACAAATACCTGCATTGCAAGTACTCGGTGAACTGTATAATTTATATTGGAAGACTGCAGTGTCAGAGAAACCTGTTTATAGGTTTCAGAGATTCTGAAAGATGCTGGCTGGGGAAAATGTTGTTTTTTTGACTGCGGAAGTGCATGGAAATCTAGAGAGAATACTTTGAAGGGATTAACTTAATTTGAAGTCTGCACACAGACTTATTTCAGAATTGTTCTCTTATATCTACAACAATTATTTGTGGCTAGCTCTCATCACTTTATTAAACCGACTGATAAACATTTAAAAAACACAGGAAAAGACGCCAGCCTTTTCAGGTCATTATCTATCTTAACGATGAATTTCGTAAACATCGAGAGCGTTGTTTAAAACATAATTAACGTAATTGCTTTCTAGTAAAATCAATAACATACTAGTGAACTATAAGTGGTCACCTAATAATGTCTAAAAAGCATTGTAACCATAAGCAGTACACATTTTTATATATGTAGATGCAAATGTACATTCTCTAGCATGTGCTTTACCGTATAAAATGAATATTTCGCATTTTTGTTGTACACTTGTATTTGCTTACTTTCCTTCTTACTAATTTCTCAAAATAATAAATCGTCAATATAATATTCTTTCCTTATATGACAATGTCATCAGGGCCAATGATAATAAGTAATTTATGTCATTTTGGGAGTGGCATATAGAACCCCTTCCCTCGTTACCTTTGTACAACACTTTTGGTGAGTGTCCGTTAGTTTTCAGCAGAACTAAGAGCAAAACAGCTGCACAAGTTTGACAAAGAGACAAAAAACATATCATACTGACAAGATATTTTTAGAGCTTGAAAAAAACCCCAAAAAAACACGATTGATGGCAAGGTCATCCTGATATTATAGTAACGTAGTAATAGAAACAACAGTGGTCTTAGAAATGGTTTTATAAATAGTAACTTGCGTCCGTTGATTTGCATGCTATTGGAACTTTCGGTTTTATCTTTTGTCGTTTTGTATGACCATCCTTGAGAAAATAGGCAGCATCGATAAGCCCTGAAAAAGATTTTTTTAGTAGATCCATAGAGTACCGTAGCCGACCGCATAACTGGACATTCCATTGACTCTTCGAACGTTTCGTTATTACATATATGGCAGAAAACGTTCGTATACATTTTATTTCGTCTAAACGGCGAGACCAGTCCGCTTGTACAAGCCTCAATTATGTCTTCCTTTGAAAGTCCAATCCTCTCAGTTATTTGAAACGATCCAATGTCTCGACAAACATCTATGACATCTCTATAACATCTAAGTCGCTGTATCTCTTCCGTATTACCTCGGTAAATAAAACTGATATGACAATTTAATGAATTAGACTTTGTCGTTGGGTTGACAAAGTAAGAAAAATCTGGTAGCTTCGAACCAAAACGAAAACCATTGCATGAAAAAAGAGCCTCCCATGATTTACCGTCTGTGACACCATCCGCAGCGGCACAAGCAATGTTCTTGTATATTTGATTACGTTTAGCATAGTAAACAGGAAAAAGACTACCCCAATCAGCTACTGGCGTATCTCCACACGATACATATGATTTGTCTTCTCTGTCACTTGAAACAGAGGTAACCATGTAAAAGGGTTGATTACTCAACTTCTGGTATCCGTTGAGGTCAAGTGTGGTTGGGTAGATGCATTGACGCCTAATTTGCATTTTAGCATTATAATCCTCATTTTCAATATTATATGATTGCTTTGGAAAACAACAGTTTCTACTTTCTTCACAATCGGATCTGCAAGAACATCCTATAAAAGGAAAGCGTGGATCAAGGTTTACCATTTATAAATAAAAAATTAACATTAATTAATATAGACATATATTTCTTAACTAAAATCCCGATATATTTAAATATTTTCATGTCATATATTGAATACTGTTATGATCTTAGACAAGAGGCGCAAAGAAGTTTAAAGTTAATTAGTTATGCATAATAAGTAACCTAGATTCCTTAGCGATGTAATTGAGATAGATCAAACCCCTTAAAACTTTTTGTTTTACTAACGTAAATAATTTTAAAGAATTGGTCTAGAAATAAGAAGTTCAGGACAGCAATGTCAACCTATTGCTAAATTTAGAAAATCCAGTTACCGTTTCATAGATAGAAGGTTGTTTTGATAAATATGTTACCGATTATTTTGTTGTAAATTTATATGTGATAGTATACTCTCATTGGAAAGTGTTTTGAAAATAAATTATTGCATTAAGTCGTTTCTTTCTGATCAACAAGCGTCGTTCCTTGTTACCAAGTATACGCTATAACCTAGTTGTTCGCTGTATCGGTCAATGACCATGTGGTATGAGGAAGAGATAATTCCTTCTTTATATTTCTCTGAGTTTGTAATTATTTAGTTTTTGAAACTGAAACTGAAACTGCTTTATTTGATTAAACGCCTAATTCTACACATAGTATATCCACTGGCGTTGTACATTAAATTGAAATATATTAATAACATATGAAATCCACGAATTCATATCCCCACAAAATTGCTGTTTTGACCAAAACCACAAAATTTCATGCCCACGAAATTTAATGAGTTTACAGTATCCAGCCAGCTTGCGTAAGGTCGGTGATTCTACCAAAGTACTCGGAGGAACACCTGTGGTCTTTCTCCTCTATCAAAAGCTGGCAAATTCGAAATGTTTTGTCGGTGTGACTCTAACACGAAACAAAACAGAAAACGAACACAATTTTTGTCATTAGCAGAAGGGAATTAGGTCGTACACAGGCTTACATGGTGAAACCATGGAAGGTTTCCATTTTACCTACAATACCCACCGGTACAACACGAACTAAACCCAGGCTCGATTTCCCTTTGCGTTACCGTGAGGTTCGCTCTACAAATGTTTGTCCCAGGACACAAACGCTCCATAATCTCTGGCAGGCGTGAGACAATTGAAGAACTATTTTGGGCATATCCTCTCCTGAAGACGGTGCAAAACAGCAAGAGTAATATTTTTGTGCGCATCTTTCCTACAAATATCAGATAAAATACCGTAATATTAATTACATTAGAGATGCGTGCGTGCGCGTGTGTGTGTGTGATCGCGTGTGCGTGCGTGTGTGTCTGTCTGTAACGAACTCACAATGAAATTCAAGGTACGGGTAGAAAGAAATAATAAATTATAAGTGATTTAAGGAAATAGCCAAGCCTTCTGTGGCTATTTCAAAGACTTTAATCCTTAACCAGTTTCATCCATCCAGGTTATTTTAACGTCGCTTTGGTAACAAGGGATGAGTCACTCCTAAATAATGACTCGTCTAATTTATTGACGAATGTAATAGACCTTATGTTACTGTCTGACGTTCGTTAAGTTTGTACTGTCTCTTTTCAGTGATTTCTAGTGTATATGGCTGCGGACGGCACTCCTGGTATAGATTTTACTTGGAAAGCAGAATCTGGAAGGTATTGGACACTTAAATTTTTATAAGGTTATATCCTGGTAGGGATGCGGTGGTAGTGGTCTTCATTAATGTTTGCATTTGATTTTCTGAAATACAATAAAAGAGATGTTGAGAAGATTACAGTTTTAATAGAAATTATATTTTGAGAAACACTGCTTCTTCTTACAGACAAAGCGTTTCGCTGTTTTCCTTAGCCATTCATTTTAACTGTTTAAAGAATCCAAAACAGTTGAATAATATCATAGATAGGGTTTGGCGATGTTGTGTTTATAACAATATTATATGCTATTTGTCCTAATGACATGAAAAGGATTGTGTGACTTATGTGTATCATTGTTGAAATATACTAGCCAGTTTAGGGAGGGACAAAGACGTTTAATTCTTTTAGTTTTCGTCTTGACATTTCTCGCTGCGCTCTTTAATAAATGATCCGATATAATATATGTAAAGGAATTGACTACATTGTTTTAATCATTCTTTTACAGTACAGATTACGTTTAATTATTATTATTATTAAACCAGATTTATATAGCGCCCTTTTCATGATAAACACGTCCAAAGGCGCTTTACATAAGCAAACGCAGTCACACAGGGCGCGAAATTCATCCTCTACTAGTACAGACACAGAGCGATCTGGCCAGAAGGACAGAGTGAGACAAAGCCCCCAGAACAGACAGAGAGAACTTTTAAGATACAGACGTGTTCGGCTAACTTAGCCTAGCTCTTTGCGAATAGACGGTCTGGTTCTTTAACGTGTCCGGTTTATAGCATTGACACACGCGAAGCCGTCTTTCCTGGATAGAAGCAGTACAGGCCTCTAGTTTAAGATTGGGGAGAACGTTCGTTTTATATATAAATAAAAAGTTTATTCGTACGACATATACTAATCTTATTTACCTGGAAATTGTTGTTAGACGCACATTCATTTATGTTGTGCAATAGATATTAAGGAGCCATGTGCAGGAAGCGCACTAATGTAGGTTTACAAATTCAGTAATATGGCGTTATGACCTGACAAAACGAATAGTCTTTAAGTTTACTGTAATAGTTATTATTATTTTATCTTTACTATTTTACGAGGGATGTTCGAAATGAATTGCTTATTTCTATCTGGAGACTTCAAATTTCAAAAGGGCTCATTTCATGCCCTCGAAGTACTCCCCGTGGCTAGAAATGCAAAGTTTCAGCCGATGTTTCCACTTCTTGAAGGCGTCACGGTACGCTGATTTGGGCACAGTAATAAGGTACTGATGAATGGCAGATCCAAGTGCCTGTCGGGACTGGTATTTCCGCCCAGCAAGGAACGATTTCAATTTCAAAAACAAAAAGAAATCACATGGGGCAAGGTCTGGGGAATACGGGGGGTGAGGCAAAACAGTTACTTTTTCTTTCTTCAAAAACGCCGTAACTATTGCGGAGGTATGAGCGGGGGCATTGTCATGTAGAAGACGGACATGTTTAAAACCAGTGGCAGGGCGTCGTTTCTGATAATACTTTTTCAGTTTCTTCAGTACTACGTCTTTGTAGTACTTTCGGTGATGCTTTTGTCCTTTTTCACCGGCACTTTTATTGCGACTCCTTCACCAGAGAAGAAGATTGCATACAAAACCTTCTTTGCACTCAAAGAACGTTTGGCAATTATTGGGCGTTTGCTGTGTTTAGTGGCCCAGATCTTATTGCTAACCTTTCTGACGGGCTCAAAATAATGGACCCAGGTTTCATCACCTGTGACGACATTGGCAAACTGCTTTTTGTCATATTTTGGAAACATTTGAAGCAGCTTTTTGGCCACTTTAACCCGTTGCCTCTTTTGCTCATCAGTCAACAGATGTGGCACCTATCTAGCAGAAATCTTTCTGACTTTCAAAAGCTTCTTCAAAATAAGGTGAACCGTTGATAGTGATATGCCTACCTTTCGTGCAATATCACGAACTGTAAATCTGGCATCTCCTTCAATGAATTCCTTTATTTTGGAAACGATTTCTTTACGAGATGCAGATTTTGGCCTACCTGATTTCGGTGCATTTTTGATGGACTCTACACCAGACTCAATTTTTTTTTCCACCGCCGAACTGTGTCATAAGACACACAAGAAGGTCCATAAGCAGTAGAAAGTTCAGTCATCAGCTGCCTCAAAGAACAACCAAGTTTTGAGCGAGCTTTGATGTAAGCCCGTATTTCATCTTTCTTGTCGACGCTTCTACCAACTATTTTACTACAGTGGTCAATGATTGCGTGTATTCAAATGGCAAATTTTATGTCTTACACTTAGTCTAACATGTACATTTATACACCGTTGTGTAGGTATTGAATAACCCTATACAGGTAGGTATTGGTTTTTATCGTGCCCCACGTGGATATCGAGCTAGAGGACAATAAGCAATTCATATCGAACACTCCTCGTACATACAACAATGGTGTTTTGCCAGTATAATTTTGTATTTTCTATAATCACTATACAAGGTATATAATTATTATGTTCGAATTATCAATTCTGTATACTGTTAGCTATAAAACATACGTACTACTCGTATAGCTGACCGACCCTTAGACGGAATCATTCGTTTATTTAAAACTGTGAGGAGTTGCTATGCCACTTGTCATAAATTATATCGATTTAAAAAAACATATATAGTTATTATGCAACTGTTCAATGAAAATTTACAAGCTCATTAGCAAAGAAAGCAGATCACGTTCAACTCTCATGTCTGTGCAGGGTGATCAGGACTCGTTGCAAAGGCAAAACATTTAACGACTAATTTGTAGACAAGTGTTTCATACAGTACAACCCTGACCTATGTGAATTTGATCATCAATATGTTTTACAATTACTCAAAACTAAAACGTGTCTTTCTCATTTTATGAAGCAACGATAAATATGGATAATGATTTGAATCTGGAATTGTGTCCCTTGCAGTTTTCATCCACAACATAAGTATGCTATTTTTACCTGTAACCTAACCTTATATATCTCGAATTAGCCTAAAGCTTTTTTTTCCAATCTTTATTTAAAGTTAATTACACAATAACTAGAATCACATTTAGTTTAAAGTCTTGAAGGAAGTAATATCTTATTTAAATACATGTTTTGATTAATTTTGTGATTAAAGATATCTTGTTATTAATGTCGTGGAAAAAGAATCTGATATGTTTTAATTACGTTTTTTATTAAGGTGAAATTAATTCAATATGACTAGGAACTGGCAAAAAGTGGTATTTCTTTTAGTTACACTTTGGTCATTTATGATTTGCCTGTTTGTTTTGTTTGTTTTTGATTTAACGCTTTTTTAAACAGAACGATGGGCATTTAACTGAGCCAGTGTTTCTGGATTCTGAAGCAGTACAAATCTAATCTCCATAAGTATCTTCCAACTATGAATAAATGGTTCAGACACAATGTTTTATAAATATTTTTTTTTTCGAAATTAAAGGCTCATTATAAACATTTTATTAAAATGATATTAAATGAAATGGTTATGTTTAAAGCTTCTAATCAATTTTATTAAAATCATTTTGGTGTTAACGTCTTATGTTATATTAATTAGTAAGAAGATACAAATCAAACCATCGCCCACTGAACAATAAATTACCCGCGTCAAGTAGTAACATTTTAGAAATAAAAAGAATATCAGTGTGTTCTAAAGAACTGGAATATAACTTTAAGGCTAGTTAAATGCGCATCTTTCTTCCAATTAGATTCCTAGACTTGAACTAAAAATAAAATAAAACATGAAAAGAGTATATAAACGGCAGATAACACTTTTATTCGAGTTTAACATGTTTAAGTCTCCTTTTCAAGAAACACTAAAGCAGTTTACACGCAAATGTTTATCAAACTTTGTTAGAAGGCTAATGGACATAGTATATTGGTCAGTTTCAATTGTAAGTCAGATATTTTTTGTCAGTTCAGACAATTTACTTTCGACATGAAAAGTACAATTTTATTGAGCAGCAACAATTACCTATATCTAATTGAATCTTACTGCTTAGCTGTTTCATGCTAGTATTTCATAAGCTGTCCAAGTACATATAAGTTTCTGTTTTATTTTAATATGCTCATGTAAATAATTTACCTAAAATCTATTACATATGGCACAGCAAACCATACTTATATAATTTAATCAATATGAAATCCAGTGTATCATAATTGTAATATTGTTAATGCTATTTACATTTCTTAAACACTTATTCAATAACTACATCACTAAAATTGTTGATATACATAACATAAATTATATTTACGTACGATGTAAACGTGTTATTGAAATTTAATCCTTATAATGCTGAACAGGATCTTGATCCCAGCAGGATGATCATGACCTTCACTGTTCGCCATTCAGTCAGTATATTTTTGTAAGTTCTCCTTTAACAGTTAACGGTAAAATTTGAAGATTGACAAGTTCATTAAAGAAATTAAGCAGAGTAAGGGTTAAGCAGAAAGCTATATGAATAGAAGTTTTCTTTATTTAAAAATCTCAGATATCCCTATAAGTAAAATTGATTGCATTCAATTTTTAGCTCACATGTCACTTTGTGACAAGGTGAGCTTTTGTGATCGTGCAGCGTCCGTCGTCCGTCGTCCGTCCGTCCGTGCGTCCGTAAACTTCTGCTTGTGACCACTCTAGAGGTCACATTTTTCATGAGATCTTTATGAAAGTTGGTTTGAATGTTTATCTTGATGATATCTAGGTCAAGTTCGAAACTGGGTCACATGCGGTCGAAAACTAGGTCAGTAGGTCTAAAAATAGAAAAACCTTGTGACCTCTCTAGAGGCCATACTATTCAATGGATCTTCATGAAAGTTAGTCAGAATGTTCTCCTTGATGATATCTAGGTCAAATTTGAAACTGGGTCACATGCTTCAAAAACTAGGTCAGTAGGTCAAATAATAAAAAAACATTGTGACCTCTCTAGAGGCCAATTTTTTCATGGGATCTGTATGAAAGTTAGTCTGAATTTTCATCTGGATGATGTCTAGGTCAAGTTCGAAACTGAGTCACGTGCGGTCCAAAACTAGGTCAGTAGGTCTAAAAATAGAAAAACCTTGTGACCTCTCTAAAGGCCATACTTTTCAATGGATCTTCATGAAAGTTGGTCAGTATATTCATCTTAATGATATCTAGGTCAGGTTCGAAACTGGGTCATGTGCCATCAAAAACTAGGTCAGTAGGTCAAATAATATAAAAAACTTTGTGACCACTTTAGAGGTCACATTTTTCATGGGATCTTTATGAAAGTTGATCTGAATGTTTGTCTTGATAATATCTAGTCAAGTTCGAAACTGGGTCAAGTGCAGTCAAAAACTAGGCCAGTAGGTCTAAAAATAGAAAAACCTTGTGACCTCTCTAGAAGCCATACTTGTGAATGGATCTTCATGATAATTAGTCAGAATGTTTATCTTGATGATATCTAGGTCAAGTTTAAAACTGGGTCACATGCCTTCAATAACTAGGTCAGTAGGTCAAATAATAGAAAAACCTTTTGACCTCTCTAGAGGCCATATTTTTCATGGGATTTGTATGAAAGTGTTTATCTTGGTGATACCTAGGTCAAGTTTGAAACTGGGTCAACTGCGGTCAAAAACTAGGTCAGTAGGTCTAAAAATAGAAAAACCTTGTGACCTCTCTAGAGGCCATACTTTTGAATGGATCTTCATGAAATTTGGTCAGAATGTTCACATTAATGATATCTAGGTCAAATTTGAAATCGGGTCACATGCCGTCAATAACTAGGTCAGTAGGTCAAATAATAAAAAACCTTGTGACCTCTCTAGAGGCCATATTTTTCAATGGATCTTCATGAAAATTGGTCAGAATTTTCATCTTGATGATATGTAGGTCAGGTTCAAAACTGGGTCACATGAGCTCAAAAACTAGGTCACTATGTCAAATAATAAAAAAAATGACGTCATACTCAGTTCAAAACTGGGTCATGTAAGTGACAGGTGAGCTTTTCAGGACCATCATCGTCCTCCTGTTTTTTTTTTCAAGTTTTAGCTTTTTAATGGCAGATTTTTAATCTATTTTCAGGGTGACTGCGTGTAGTGTGTACTGTGTGCATAAACTAAATGCCCTTCGGTATATGATACAAATCTAAAATAGATTGAAATGCTGCTGGAGTGTCCATAAATCAAGTTGTGTATACCTGTTGTAAATTTGGTAGTGTGAAACCTTTATTGTAAGAGTTGTCGTTCGTTGTTTTGACCGTTTATTGGGCGCCATTTCACTTTTTCGTTGAAATATTAGTCACCACTGCTTCATTTTAAAGTGCATCACAGTGAAGTTATCCAAATCGATGCAGAAATGGTCTCTTAATCTGCTTTCTATAACAACATATATCGCTGTTTCCATATAATGATTCAGGTTGGTTAAAGTTTTGTTCTGCTTCGCACCAAATATTTCCGCCCAAAATGCTTTTCGTTACATGTTTTGGTCTCTGGTGTCTTAAATGTTATAGATGGAAAGCATGCGATGTTGTATTTTATCATTCTATCCAGTATTTAACTATTTCAATTACTAGTCAGGATGGTTGAATTTGAAGAATTTTAAAAGCATTTATAGGGTAAAAAAAAAACAAAAACAAAAACACATTGTCATTATTTTTATTTTCAGACAGTACCACATGTAGAACTGGTTAAGCTGTTTCAAGAGTAGTATATAACTGTGTATATGATACGATTTACCTTTAGCCTGCATGGATCTGCATTGTTTGCTATTCAGAGAACACCCTTTTGAATAATAAGTAATGCTGCCCAAAATGAATGATGGACCAGTCCATTGTAGAAATTTAGCAGTGTAAATGTTAAGAATACTCTAGTTTCTTTCAGCAGATCAGATATGCAACATTATGGTAAGCCCCGGTGTTAGACTGAATTCTGCATTATAATAGCCTCCGATCATTTCCATCTACATTGTATTTAAATTTCATTTTCTACAAATACTATTCGAATAAAGAAAAAGCAATTAAAAATAACGGTTTAATGACGGATTAGTTCCCAATTTCAAGGTTAATAAAACAAGGCTGCTCTGTTGCTCCCTTGCTCTATATTCTCCAGCGAAATTGCTGACCTGCACGATTTGAAACAACATCAATATTAAAGGCATTTCACTTCCGGTTTCTGATAACCAATGTTGCCTGGAAATAGCCAAAATCAATCAGAACGTTGATGACACGCAACTTTTTGCAAAAAAATGGACAAGACTTGCCGGCAATGTTTGATGTTATAGAAATATGAAAAATCATCTGGTGCAAACATGAATAAACAAAAGACTAAGGGCATTTTATAGGAAAGTTACGAAAAAGCCAAAACAAAAAGAAATAACTAAAGATTCTCAACATTTATTTAAAACTGTTAAATCGTTTTGTTGTAAATATAAAAATATCTTTTACTCTTGTGGAATAGCTCTTTTAACTCTGTACCACTCTGAAATCCGTAAAGGATTTCAACTTAGAAAGAAGCTCATTTTCGTTTATATAGTTTTTGTGCTTCGGTTTTCCATATATCGTTTACAGTGCGAATATTACTATCAAGAAAACATTTGAAAAACTGCCTTGCAAATCTGGGAAAGAAAATAACTATTGCAGATCAAATAAATTGGAATAAATTATGGGGAAATACATATTCTTCCGTATCGTCATAAAAAGCAAACAGTTAAGTTCAAGTTTTATCACAATGTTATTTTCACGGTACACCGATGAGCTATTATGAAAGTTTCTAACGGTTTATGTCGAATATGCAAGGGGCCTCCGTGGCCGAGTGGTTAAGGTCGCTGACTTCAAATCACTTGCCCCTCATCGATGTGGGTTCGAGCCTCACTCTGGGCGTTGAATTCTTCATGTGAGGAAGCCATCCAGCTGGCTTACGGAAGGTCGGTGGTTCTACCCAGGTTCCCGCTCGTGATAAAATAATGCACGGAGGGGCACCTGGGGTCTTCCTCCACCATTAAAGCTGGAAAGTCGCCATGTGACCTATCATGTGTCGGTGCGACGTTAAATCCAACAAGAAAAGAAAAAAAAACCTTGCACGTCTATTCTGTGACTGCGATAGATTCAAACAATATGGAATGAAATTCAAAAGATAATTGAAAAAGTATCAAAAATGG
Source organism: Mercenaria mercenaria (assembly GCF_021730395.1). Classification (NCBI taxonomy): domain Eukaryota; kingdom Metazoa; phylum Mollusca; class Bivalvia; order Venerida; family Veneridae; genus Mercenaria; species Mercenaria mercenaria. The sequence goes on from NC_069375.1 coordinate 69,023,441, forward strand.
GCATGAGAACTGCATACACTGTTGCTCATACCGATGTAACCACGGGTACAAATTTGCCTATGAGTAATTCACTGATCTTCGAAACCAAATGGCAAACATGGGACATTTATAAATAGTCATAAATTTAATCCGAATCAAAATCATACAACGCAAACGTATGTCTCATAAATATGCTATAATATATGTGAAAACATTAAGTATAGTAAAAATAAATACAACGAAGTATTCTTAACGCTGTCCATTGCAAGGGAGATAACAGCAGACGTACTTAATGATAGCAAGAACATTTCTCTCTCCCGTTGTTCAGACGTGCCTGGTACATGCCCTAATATTTCGTTTCGATAAAGTATTATAAAAACGGACATATAAGACGCTTGTAATCACCTGAATCATAATCATGATCATTTTGATAAGAGGCTAGATTGAAAGTAGAAGTTTCATTTCAAAACAAATGAACCGAAGTTTCATATGGATCATTAGATGTTTGTGCGTTAACACTGCGCCTCAATCACTACACTGCCTATGACGGGGCAAATAACGGGATCACCCCGTATTGGGACCTTATAAAGAATTAAATATATATATATCCTGCAAGATGTTGCCTGGGGTACATCCCCATCCAAATGGGGCGTTTACAATACTAAAATTAAAAGCAATCCCTTGTCATAAATTTTGGTATGTTTAACATTATAAATGGACAGATGTAAATCCAGAAATGAAGCAGTAGAATCCGAGTTATTATTTTTATTTAACTGCAGCTCCCAGAGATAAATAGCATCTACCAATTAAATTCATCCAGGATCTCGCTAGTATTTTTACCGACCAAATAAGCTTTTCAGGGCGTCCGCTGGGAATTTAAAAGTTGGAGCCACCAGTTTAGCCACTTTCAAAATTTTGGAGCCACTTTGAGCCAATCCATTTTTTTTGAAGCCATGGTCTGTTTTTTTATTTATGTATAAAGATGGGATATGTATATAAAATAAACAACATAACACTTGTTACACCTACTATCCATTTAAGGTCATATCTTTTGTGTTTTATATTTTCTTATGACAAATATAAATAACAATTTTAAGTCTTTTTATCAATGACGGTACAATATCAAATTAGCATGCTTAATAACAACACAATCTCATATTCATCGTACTTCAACTTTCAACAGTCTCTTTTAAATGGAAAGCTGTGCATTTATAGGGGATTTTCAAGAGCTCTAAAAAGGGCAAGGTACCGTACTGTTAAAAATGGGGCAGGGTGCATATTGCCTGTTGCACACCTTTGTCTACAACAATCAAAAGCTAGATTTCCATGGTTTTTTATTTTATAAATGTTTCTTTTGTATGTTACTGCATTGTGTATTATGGTGTGCAAATAATCTGCATGCAGAACTTAACATTTTATGATATTTCTAATCAAGAAAACTTGCAAGACAAAAATAATGACTGCAATTATAAATCAAACAGTATGTATTTATTAATCATAAGCATGTTATATAAACAAACAGAATTATGTTTGGTTTGTTTGTTTTTCATTTGAATTCATAGGAAATTTCCTCCAGGACCAACCCCGAATTGCTAGCACGTAGTATTCACAGGTATACACGATTTTTCAACTTCAAAATAAGTTTATTTACGGTTTTCGCCATTAAGTAAAAGGGAAACTACTCTCAGCGCTAATTGTCTACACTAAAATTTAAGATTGCCGTTACATTCCGTAAAAGATCGAGTGTTTGTTTGTTGTTGTTTTTGTCCTTAAACAATTTCAATTTCTTGTAAAAAGTTTTACCAGAGTTTTCGTATACTTCCAAAATTTCTTTTCACGTGGACTTTTACAGCAGCAAGGCATGATGTCAATAACTTAGAAATAGTTTGTAAGAGAGCTTAAATTAGCGATGAAGCGATAAATTCGGAATCCAGTACATCGTTGGACGTTTAATTTGCTGGTCATTTATACCAATCTTTAAATTAGAAACTTCGTTGGTGTAATCAGGGATCAAATGTTGTTCAACAGAAGTACTCAATGTATATACTTTAGTGATATTTAGTTCGTATCGTAAAACATAAATATAAAATAGGCGTCAAATGATTAAAATATTGTTAACCGCCTTGTCTGCTGGAACTAAAATATACTTAGAATGAAATTGTTGACTTCCTTTGTTCAGATGTCTTAAAGTAAATTGAGATAAGGTGGATGTAGATGCTCATGTATTTTATAAAATTTAATTCGGGGATCGACTATGTGAAAAATGTTACGCTTGAAGACGGTATTACATTGGGGTCGGCACCACTTAACATATAAATGTTCCGATGGATTCTGGAATCTTGCCATGGCATGCATTATTAAGTCAATATTTGAAGGAATTCTGTATTTAGGCCCTTTAAAGAATAAATTACGAATACATTTGTCTGTGATAATATCAACATTACCAGTGATGACATGACCTGTATCTAAATAGCACAATTTTGAGCTTTTACATGCAAAGGAAGTCAGAGTATTTGTTTGTACATCTAGGTCTAAAGCAATTTTATCATAATTGAATACAATTCTTCTTACAGGTGTTTTAAATATTAACTATTACGTTAGAGGGTAACAATTTCTTGTTACAGTAAATATTTAAGTAACAGAAAGACAAACCAGCAACTATTAACAATAACAAAATTTTATTCATGAATGTATATAACAATACAAATACCTTTAAAAATGTCAAAGGGCCATAAAATCCAATCTTATATGTAAAAATAGTCCAAATCCAGTCCAGGTCAAATTTAAATCCAATCAGAATAAATTCCACAATGTTTCACACAGTTTAACTTTAAAAAAACTTTAAAGTAACTTTAGAATATAAAAAAACTATAATTCCTCTATTCAAAGATCACTTTTTTTAATCCACACATTTCAGTGAATCCTTCAAATAATCCCTCAAAAAATTTAATATCCAAACTGGTAATATTCAGTTATTACGAAATACAGGAAAGTTTCATCAATATCTACAACTTCTATTTTCTAGGTTCTTAGGTTCTAATCTTACAACACACATAATTCTTTATATAAAGTATCAGGGAAGGTTCCAGAACTTTCAAGTAATACTAAGAACAAAAAGAACATTCTGGAAAAAGCAGGGACAATCTTTTCTAAAAATAACTCATACAATGTTTATCAGTATTGTTACAGAACAATATTCTGAATTAAAACTTACATGATGTCTTAAAACTAGGTCTGACTCAGTAAACAATAATGTCCCTCAGAGGAAAATGACATAAACATAACATAACAAATAATTGGAATTTCAGAGTTTCTGAGATAATTAGGCACAGAAACAAAAACATGTTTATCCCAAAATATACTAGGTACATCGATGAAGTCAATACTGTTATTCATGAAACATATCAACATATTAAACATACATTAAGATAAGTATATCTTATGAATTTTTCAATCAGATCTGTTGCCTCTTGACAGTCTAAGTGCGTTGATTGAGTGTTATCAGGATTGAAACAACTACGTCTGTCGCAAGTCATGAACTAAGCAAGTGGCATAGACATATACAACTAGATGTATGCCTTCAACCTAAACATGACAAAGAGATATAGACGAACTTCTATGGGAATAGTGCCACTGTGATGGAAATGCCTTTTTACCCTTTGCAAAAGACATATAGACAACCTTCTATGGGAATAGTGCCACTGTGGTGCAAATGCCTTTTTACATTTTGTAGGACACAGTTATGGCGCACCTAGAAGGCATTTTAAGAACAACCTTTGCTTTAATTTGAACCAAAGAACCACTGGATCCAGCATCCTAAACTGTAACAGAACTGCACCAGACACCAACACCTGAACTGACCCTGGTGCCTCCAGAACTAACACTGACGCCCCAAGAACTAATACTGACGCCCCAGAACTAACACTGACACCCCCAGAATTAACACCAATTCACCAACACGTCTGAAACTTATTCCTAAGCCTACCGGAAATACTAGTAAGGACCTCCAAATGAGTGGTGGGGGCATATAGATTTGGTTTTGTCCGCGCGCGCGTCCGTCCGTCCGAAGTTCGTGACGCGCCTAGCTCAAAAAGTGTTTGATTTAAATTGATGAGTCTTTATCATGATATGATCTTGCGCACCTCCTATTTTTCGTCTGGCTCCGCCCCATTTTTTTAGAGTTATGGCCCCTGAAATAGTCAAAATGCACATTTCACCTTGTGACACACCTAGCTTAAAAAGTATTTAATAAGAATTGATTGAATCTTGCATGAGTCTTTATCATGATATGAACTTGCGCACCTCCTATTTTTCCTTTGGCTCCGCCCACTATTTCCAGAGTTATGGCCCCTGAAATAGTCAAAATGCACATTTTCACCTTGTGACACACCTGGCTCAAAAAGTACGCGTTTGCGTGCTGGGGGGTTCGTTTTGAGGAGGCTGCGCTTTTGGTGCGTGGCATTCCCTGTTTGATATTTCTCTTTGTTTTGATATAGATTCATGAAACCTTGCACGAGTCTTAATCATGATATGAACTTGCGCACCTCCTATTTCTCATCTGGCTCCGCCCGCTGTTTTCTGAGTTATGGCCCCTGAAATAGTCAAAAATGCACATTTTCACCTTGTGACGCGCCTAGCTCAAAAAGTATTTAATAAGAATTGATTAAACCTTGCATGAGTCTTTTTCATGATATGAACTTGCGCACCTCCTATTTTACATCTGGGTCCACCCCCTATTTCTAGAGTTATGGCCTCTGAAATAGTTAAAAATGCACATTTTCACTTTGTGACGCGTTTAACTCAAAAAGTATTTCATATAAATAGATGAAACCTTGCATGAGTCTTTATCTTAATATGAACTTGCGCACCTCCTATTTTTGTCTGCCTCCGCCCCCTATTTCCAGAGTTAATGCCCCTGAAATAGATAAAAATGCACATTTTCACCTTGTGATGCATCTAGCTCAAAAAGTATATGATATAAATGGATGAAAACTTGCATGAGTCTTTATCTTGATATAAACTTGCGCACCTCCTATTTTTGGCAGGCTCCACCCCCTATTTTTAAAGTTATGGCCCCTGAAATACTAATAATGTGCCTAGCTCAAAAAGTATTTGATGCAAATTCATGAAACCTTGCTTGAGTCTTTATCATGACGTGACCTTGCACACTTGGCATTCTTCTTGAGAATTTTAGTGCTTATTACAGAATCCTTGAAATAGCCAAAATAGTGGATTTTTTTGTTTGTGATGCTCATAGCTCGAAACGTATATGACCTAGAATACTAAATCCTTTCATAAAATGTTAGTTTAGGCTAGATTATCCCCTTAAGACTGCAAACATTTGAAATATTGCCCCCCCCCCCCCTTATTTGTGACAAATGTACCAGTGGGGGCACACCCTGTGTCCTACAGACACATTCTAGTTTTATTCTTTTTTATATTGGAGTAACAAAAAGCACATTAATATTAAATGTTTGCTAGGCATTCAAAAATATAGGCTAAATGCGCATGACTCTGTGGCGTAGACGCTATTACATAAGCACAGCAGGACTGTGCCTACAGATAATTTAGGAAACTGAAAAAATAAAAACACCAAAAATGCAATATTAAGGCACCTTGAAAAGAGCAAACGATGCATCTAGAACGTGCCCAAATGTGTCATAAAATGCTGAAACCCAGGCACCCCTGACCCCATCGTGGCCTAGGCAGTCTCTTACACCCCTCCGCTACAACTGAAAAAAGTCAGCTACACCACTGCATGTATTCAATATATAACCATTCACATAGTACCCGGTCAGTATTGTACATGTGTAAATATAGCAATATATGTATAGAAACAAACAATAGGCAATGATCAAAGCATCAGTTATCATAGGCACTCGGTCGGAAATAACTGAAGTACAGTTGTGAGACCAAAAGTTTTTTTCCGCTATTATTTTTTGCTTTTCATTTATTTTTAAAACTGTTAATAAAACTGATAATCTGCATGGTAAAAGTTAATTTATTCTTTTAAAACATTTTATAATAGGCATACCTTAAATGCATATGCTTATTTCACTAAAATACACATTTTAATTCTTTCAAAAAAATATGACCCTTAGTCACAAACTGTTCGAATTTCAAGAAAACGAGTATGAAATTAAATTTTTTTCTTTTTTGTGACAGTTTGATAGGAATATAATTTATCCATGAGTATTTGAAGCCATTTTGTAAAATTATCAGCTATTGAAGTCAAGAAATGGCATTGAAATTTGGGCAAAATCCCTAGCATAATGTCCGATGTCCTTTAAACCAGTACTAGTAGACCGAAACACAATTTTTACATACCATATTTAATTTCTCCTTTAACATGGTAATAAAGTACGGTCGACCAATTTTGGATTGATCTTCTGACAGAACTACGTTTACACTTGACGAACTCTGACGCGTAAATATCACTTGCCCCACATCGATGTGAGTTCGAGCCTCACTCGGGGCGTTGAATTCTTCATGTGAGGAAGCCATCCAGCTGGCTTACGGAAGGTCGGTGTTTCTACCCAGGTGCCCGCTCGTGATAAAATAATGCACGGAGGGGCACCTGGGGTCTTCCTCCACCATTAAAGCTGGAAAGTCGCCATATGACCTATCATGTGTCGGTGCGACGTTAAATCCAACAACAACAACAAAAAAAAGCAAAAAAAAAAAAAAAAAAAAAAAAAAAAAAAAAAAAAAAAAAAAAAAATAACGCGTAAATAGGCCAAATACGCAAAATGAAAAGATAAATGTATGGTGACAGATGTATGCCATTTCTTCCTTTCGCTTCCCTGTCTCTTCGCCTCGAACAAACAAGAACACGAAGACACAACAATCGATAGTTGTTCGTCTTTACGTGTCTTCACCTCCGGCACACAAAAGCTTGTGTTGATAATAAATGATTTCACATAAAAACAACCAGATTCAACTCTGTTGTTTATCTGTTCGTCGGTAGGGGCTCACAATTTAAAAAAGAGATGTTATTACAACCAACCTTGTTTTCCTTTGAGTGTTTTGTGCGGTAGTAATACCTGTTGCAGCCATCGCTATATTAAGAAGGAAATTATATGAAGGGTCTTATTAAGACCTTATTACATGTATATAGCCCAATCGCTTAGTAGCCTTAGACGCAAAGTATAAAATAATTGTAAATAAATGTATGTTTATATTGGTATTATGATCTAATATACACAATTTGAATGGCATGTTGGCTTCCAGTTTAGGCTTTAGCCAAGCAAAATCAACTTTCAAACTATATACCAGTAAATGGCACAAACTATGGAGTGGAATCATATTCTAAGAATATCACGTTTTACTTTTTTTTCTGAAGTATCTTCATTTCATAAAAAGAAGAAGGGTAAGTCATAGGAAATGCATTTTTGTTAAGCTTTTGATGTTTGACTGATGCCATATGTTTCTTTTAAATAATTCGCTTAATTGAAAGATATCAAAACTGCGCTTTCAGCTTACACTCATTTGCTAAAATATATATTCCATGGCGAATTGTCCAAAACTAGGAATTCGTGATTTTCTGCGATTTTTACGATTTTTTTGAAAGTGTATACACACAATCTATCAGTACCCTTTTTTCCACCATTATTATATTCAAGATATTTTGATTTTATAATGGCTGCCAAAAATTATTTCATTTTCCATTTTTCATCAATTAAGTTGTTTTTTTTAAATTGTACTGTCTGTTAAACAAGTTCAAATGGAGCATTTTCTCTTCTTCCTTTAAGATGGACTAAGTCTTTGCTTAAAGGGAGACAAATCTTTTGTAAATATAAAACTGAGCTTGATTTGTTACTTCTCTAAGAATATATTTGACATAAATAAATTACATTCTGTTAAACAAAATAGGTCTGAATCAAGCATTGCATATCTTCAAAGATAATAGTTGCAATTTCAAGCATTTTTATAAATCGATAAAGACAAAATAAGTTGAGGTAAAAAGTCCAAAATATATTATTGCTTCTTGGCATTATATATTTTTAAGAATAATCAGTAAATTCATTGTTTTTGTTTGATATTCCAAGTAATCTTGTGTGTAATTATCAGTTTTTATCGTTTGGATAAAACGAAAATGGAGGTAATTGCAAGAAGTTGGAGAAATATCCAGATATTTTATAATGAACAGTCATTCACATTTTACTTTTATTACCATTGCTGAGCTAAATATATCAACTGCTGTTTTCATATACACAATGCTTTTGTAGTGTTTTACTTTTATTCAAATGCGGCAATTTCACAGCAATGCTGCTCCGTATGGCTGAGCTGTTACACGACGCTGACTTTCAGATCACTTTTCCGTCATCTTTGCTGGGTTGAAACCCATCAAGTGATATAAAATTATTTCATGCGGCTTAATTAAGATTTTCAGGTCTACCAAGGCATCTACCCGTACATGTAATAATGCCCGGAGAGACTCCTTGAGACTTCCAGTACCTTTCTAATCTGGATAATTGCCACATACCTAAATCTATCGGTGTGGCAGTAAACCAACATGGCGGTTCTTGAAAACAGCCTTATGTCGTACATGTATGTGATCGTTTTACTTTGTGAGCATGCCCTGACCTCTGGACCTGCGTAGAATATCTGATGTAAATGCAAGCTAAACTGTCTGATAAAGTTCATCCATATCTATATTTTCAATAATAATTGCATTTAGGTAAATCAAAGGTGATAACTGTCTAGACGTAATACAGGGTACAAGCAGTCTGATAGGTAGAGAAAGGGAGAAGAAGTAAAAATATTGTACAATTAGAAGACAGTCGGTATGTTTTATGCCTTCTCGTTGACTTCAGCTTAATAAAATAATACTAGTGATACCAGATTTGCAAGCGCAGCGAGGATAATGGTGCGTTGGGTGCATCCCTGAATCAGATAGTGTATACGCAGTATTATATATGTGTGTATGTGTACCAGGGCCATTCTGCAATTTTGGTATGAGAAAGTCATTTCTGTCATTAACTGAAGTTTCATAAGTGGTTTACGTTTTACCTGAAGAAAAGTTTGTAATCTAAATGAAAGTTTTATTATAAAGAGTTAAAAATTATAAGTATTATTATGCACATTCTTCCATCCTTGTGTTTGAGAGCTGTTCTCTATAAAAGGGTAGTCTTATTTTGAGAAAGTGTTGTAGGGGGTTACGAATTACTGTTTAACTACCCTTTCAGGTATTATTTACCGATGCGCTGTCAGTGCAAGAGAAAGATTTTTTTTTACAAAAGTACTCACAGTGAGATGCCAAATTGAGAAAGTAAGACTGAAAAGGAGTAGTTAAATCGGGTATACTTGCATACTACCTGCTTCAAAGATTCAAGTGTAAGAAGGAGAACAATTTCAGATGGGAGGGTTTTCCATAAGACAAGAGTACTTGAAAAAAATGAAAAACTTGTAATAATTGGAAACTGTATGAATTTTTCTATAAATCTAACTTGGAGCCAGATTTAATTTTTCAGTAAATTTGGGAATAATATTTTTTTCAATGAATATTTTTTTAAGCAAAGCCAAAGATAGGATATTTTTTTTTCAAAAATAATTCCAGACCCTCCCCCACAAGAATATCAAATGGTCGGCCCTACAATATTCAATTTGTTTACTACTAATAGAAGTAAGAACACGCCAATCACATTTTCTCATATAGTTTCAATATTTTTTTAATTGGAAGATTTAAATTACATTTACATGAATATTACACTTTGTTTAAATTGTGTTTAATTTGATTTTTGACATTCAAGAATGTTTTATTATATTACTAATATTTCTAATGAAATATTATCATACACTTTGCTTTAAGTATTCTCCAATAACTTAAAACATAAATTATCATTAGGTTTTACAATTAGTAATATAAGATAAAATAAATGATCGTTTTGTCCTGCTTAAATGCTCCAAACGATTTTACGAACGTCAGTTTTCGAATTTAAAGACTCATTAATGACATTTTATCTAAATGATGTAGTAAAATAAAAGAATTATGCGCACAACAGTTTAGATCTTAAATTAATTATAAGATACATGAAAACATGGCTTTCTGACTCGAATTTGTAACATTATATTATGTTGATATTTTTATCTATTCTAATGCTAGTAGTGTTAATTTACTCAGTAACTTAGGCTTAAAACATAATTTTCTAAACTCCCGACTTTTTAATTGTTTTCGGTTTCCACAACATCTCAGTTGTATTTCCCTTGCTTTATATACTCATTAATTAATTGTTATCACCAGCTTCGTTCCAAAAATAAGGAACGACATATCTGAGGGAAAATAATCCGGGTATTAAAAGTAGCGACAACAGCGAAAACTATTGTCAATCACAAGGATTCTTTGCCAGTTCATTCCCTTGAAAACAGCAGCATGATACGGGCATCACTGCACTGCATAGCGTATTGTTTTCTGCAATTGGGTCAATGCGCCATTTGTCCTGATAGACTTCACATTTCAGCAGAAGAAGTAACATACGGGTGTATCCAGCTCAATTACTGCATCATTTACGAGGTTTCAACAAAATGCAACAAAGTAAGACATATATATAACTGAAGACACAAAATCTTATAAATGTTCGATTCTCGTAAAAGGCGTCTATTCCCTTTTTCAACAAATTATTTTCTTTCAGTACATATTTGCACTTGTGAGTAAATGCTAAAATTTAATTGTGTCACTCAAAACAAATGTAAATATTTAAAAATTCTATGAGAATATTCATTTAATGTGCAACCAATTTGTTTTTAGCTAGCTCAGGTGGATTCACGGGTATAGGTGTTTATAATACAAAAACGAAATTGAAGCAGTTCGTAAAATTTTTGCATGACTGTCCCAAAAATATATATTTTATTGTTTTAATTTGTGTAGTAAATAGTTTTATGTATTTATCACGCAACTACTATGCAAAGTGCAGCACCTGATATCACATATTTAATTTCATTACACAGACAGTAGTACTTTAGGTATTGGACCCGTAATAGAGTACCTCCTTTATGAAGAGTATTAAATTCCTACCATAAACCTACTTTGACTGCAATTTTCAGAGGGGCGTAGGTTCAAGCCCCACTGGGACCAAACTTTTTTTTCATCTTTTTCCTTTTTTCTAGTAAGTTTTTACTTCTTTTAAGACTTGTTATGGATGTATTGTACCAAAGTGCAAAAAATTCATTTTATAAGCGATTTCTTGCTGTTCAAAGTGAAATTACATCTGAATCAGGAGGGGTAGAGTTAGAAATCTTTAAAAAATACTGAATTACATGCGGTAAAAGTTCTCTATTTTTCCTTCATTCTTTAGATTACATATTGTGGAAGAAATGCAGGTAGGTTTTACGTATGCCCCAAGGTTATTTTTGAATGAAGTGAGCAAAAATCAAAACAGACCCACAGGATTCGACCTTATTTTTTCAATGTTGGAGTTAGAATTCTGTCACATTAAATCTGTTTACTTGAGGCACCCTTGAAAAAAGATGTTTACAGTTTTATTTTGTGTTTTATAATTGTTTAACAGTAGTTTGATGTTTCTTTTATAAAAATCAATGCTGTAATGAATTCTCTACAAACGTTTTAGATAGTGGCCATCACATTGAGATTTGTCTCCACTTGAGCTTGTGGAAATACCATAAGTTATACAAAATTTACAAAAAAACGGCACTGTAAAAGTTGTTTAAAATTTGCAACACAGTGAGAAACATGGTCAACATTAAGAATATACCAAGCAAATGCCATTTTAAACAGGGTCCAATACCTTAATGACGTCATGGTATAACGTTTATCATGACATCACACTTTTTACATCATTATGCATGGATCGATCTTTGGTAAGGATTTACAATTGACACTAAACCTATTCTTGATTTATGCCTAATATAAGAAATATTTTATTAAGTTTTGATCTTAATACTTGGAACAGTGTAAATTTAGTGATTAGTGAGTCTGGAGCCGGAAGTGAAATTTTCAGTGCTTGGTGCATGTGATGTAGTTGCCCGAGTCAAATATTTAAAATTGTGGAAATAAAGCATGTTCTGATTTATCAAAGAGGATGTTGTTTTTTTTTTATTTTTACACAGATAAGAGTCTATCTTATTGTTATTATCATAAAGTCAATAAACATCGGCTGCCATATTGTTTCGTTCAGATGTTTCAGGACCGGATGAATTTTCAAATCCTTAAAATATTAGGGGTTCAGTGCTTGCATAAAATGGTGAGACTACTGTCTGACTAAAAGTAACAGATAATTAAGTGGCATTACTTCTTATACTATTGTACAATTATTATATTTCATCCTTCAGTGTAAAGAATGCATATTAAATATTGCAATGAAAAAAAAAAACAAAACAAAAACCAAAAAAAAAAAAAAAAAAAAAAAAAAACCAAAAAAAAAAAAAAACAAAAAAAAAAACAACAACATTAATTAACACTAATTGGGGAGCTATTGAAGGTTGAGTCGACATTTCAGTAAGTCTGAAAATGTGTTTTAGCTATTGCGTTCATGACTTTTTAGGCTTTTATTTTTGCTGTAGTGATAGTAAAATGCATTTTCTCTATTCCTGTGCTATTTTACAGTAATTTTAACTACACGAATTAATAAAAGGGTCATCCAGCTTCGGTAATCCTAGTGATATGCACAAAAATATTCAGTTTCTTTATCATTTTTTAAAAAAGAATGTCACTTTTTAGTCACATTTCTTGAGAAATTTTGTAGAAAAAGTATTATTTTCCATATCATACAGTTTCGTGTATATTAGCTGTGTTGTTTCCTAAAACCACAAAAATATCAAGGTAAAAATGATAACGAAGAGAGCTTTTTTTAGGATTTATATGCTATGACAATGACAGTGATTCTAACCATTTTGGTCCCATTTTTACTTGATATTTATGTAGTGAAAATTATTACAAAATTTCACCGCATCTCCGGTTTTCAAAAACACATATCTCAAAAAAACTACTCAGATTTTTTTAAAGATCTATACCTCATTTTTTTATCTGAAGATGTGTACTTCAAAACTGTTGTGAAATAAAAGCAAATACAATATAAAAAAAAAAAACAAAAAAAAATAACACGTGAACCCCTAAAATATGAATTACTTTATTTTTAGCTCCCGAAGTCAATTTTTCAGACATGAGGACATATGTTGTTCTAGGCAGGTTGTATGTGTTTCATGATAAATAGAATAACAGACAACTGTCTTTTTATATCAATGATATCAGGCTCGGCAGATATGGGCGAAAGGGGTTTGGTTCCCTAAGCGCTTCCAGCCCATATCAACCTCGACCTGATAACATTGGTATCAGGAGACAGTAGCCTGTTATTCACTATCTATAAATCTAGTGTTTGAAAGTTTATCTTTTGGGGTGTTAAAAGCGCTGTTTTGGTTCCAAAAATTAAAAGTTGCAATAGGTATAGGAAAAATTTAAAAAAGTTAAACATGCACTGATTGGACATTATTGAAACAGTCTATGTTTAGCCAGGCAACGAATATGCTAGCTATAGTCATTAGAGCCGGTAATATCAAATCTCGTTTGCCCGCAGAGATGGTGAGTGTCTATACTAACATTTGTTTGTTGTACAAACAAAGGTTTCCGAAGGGAAATATCCGAAATATAGCCTTACTGAATGTATAACGGATAAAACAGAAGTATGCCGACAATTGGTCCGCCAATCAAGCGTTAGAATTTCATTTTAAGTATCTGAAGTAAATGAAAATGGATTTAACATCTTGCAGTTAGACACAGCTATTAACATGGCGGCGTCCATAGCGTCAATAAAAAGTAGGACAAAGAATTAGCGAAACTTTAAAAAATCTTATTCACCATTTATTACACCGATTCATTCCATTTTTAGCTCCCCTGAGCAATGCTCAGGTGAGTTTTTCTGATCGCTCGATGTCCGGCGTCCGTCGTCCGTCGTCTGTCGTCTGGCGTCTGTCGTCTGTCGTCCGTCGTCTGTCAACATTTAGCTTGTGTATGCGATAGAGGCTGTATTTTTCAATTAATCTTCATGAATATTGGTCAGAATGATAACCTTGATGAAATCTAGACCGAGTTCGAAAATGGGTCATCTCGGGTCAAAAACTAGGTCACTAGGTCAAATCAAAGAAAAACCTTGTGTATGCGATAGAGGCTGTATTTTTCATTTAATCTTCATGAATATTGGTCAGAATGATAACTTTGATGAATTCTAGGCAGAGTTCGAAAATGGGTCATCTCGGGTCAAAAACTAGGTCACTAGGTCAAATCAAAGAAAAACCTTGTGTATGCGATAGAGGCGGTATTTTTCAATTAATCTTCATGAATATTGGTCAGAATAATAACCTTGATGAAATCTAAGCCGAGTTCGAAAATGGATTATCTCGGGTCAAAAACTAGGTCACTAGGTCAAATCAAAGAAAAACCTTGTGTATGCGATAGAGGCGGTATTTTTCAATTCTTCTTCATGAATATTGGTCAGAATGATAACCTTGATAAAATCTAGTCCGAGTTCGAAAATGGGTCATCTCGGGTCAAAAACTAGGTCACTAGGTCAAATCGAAGGAAAACATTGTGTATGCAATAGAGGATGTATTTTTCAATTGATCTTCATGAAATTTGGTCAGAGTGATTGCGTTGATGAAATCTAGGTCGATTTTGAATATGGGTTATCTGAGGTCAAAAACTAGGTCACTAGGTCAAATTAAAGAAAAATCTTGTGTATGCGATAGAGACTGTTTTTTTCAATTGATTTTTATGAAATTCGGTCAGGTTGATTGCCTTAATGAAATCTAGGTCGAATTTGAATATGGGTCATCTGAGGTCAAAAACTAGGTCACTTGGTCAAATCAAAGAAAAAACTTATGTATGTGATAGAGGCTGTATTTTTCAGTTGATCTTCATGAATTTTGGTCAGAATGATTGCCTTGATAAAATCTAGGTCGAGTTTGAACATGGGTCATCTAGGGTCAAAAACTAGGTCATATCTAAGAAAATGCTTGTTTTATCGCAAGAGACCAATTTTTTGGTCCAATCTTAATGAAAATTGGTCAGAATATTTGTTTCCATGAAATCACTAGGTCAAACATGTTTTACAATGTTACGGAGTGTTTCTTAGGTGAGCGACCTAGGGCCATCTTGGCCCTCTTCTTTTGTTTGGGCCGGGCCGGTAATATAATTATTTCAGTTTATAAGATAATGCTATTTAGCGAGATGAAGTCTGGTAAAGATACTTAAGCCCTCTGTTTGTATACAAAGTCAGAATAACTCACCGCTTTTTATACAGAAATTGTCTGCTACGCTGCTAGCACGGGTGTTAACACAGGTCTATATTTAACCCCGCAGTGTAGTCGCTGCATTACATTATCAAAACGAGCTGGGAAACATCCAAATAATTACCTGCATAAATTTGCAAGACATATTACAAATTTAATAATGCATATTACCTTCGAATATCGACTTGCTCTTTTACCTCATCTTCCAATAACATACAAATTAATACATCGATACTCCAGTACAGTGTAACTTCCGAAAACCGGACCTTCTGAAAACCGGAAACCTTTGAAAACCGCACGAAACTCAAGGTCCTGATTTTTTCTGTTCTTATTTCTATATATTTTTAACTTCTGAAAACCGGAACTTCCGAATTCTGAAAACCGGACGATTTTTGAAGAACCGTTTATATTTCAACACTAAAATTGACTTCTGAAAACCGAACAGCAGAATTTTTGCTGAGTTAAAAGTGTCACCTGTTTATCCAAAAACGCTGTCAACATGTTCTTTTGTTTATCTATCAGCGGTCCGTGTTTATTTTGACACGCTAGATAATCACAATGATCATAAGATGCAAAAGAAAGGAAGTAATTAGCGATAACTTTCATTTGTATTCAATTTATGAAAACGTGATAAATTAAATATCTTAGTGTGATAAACTTTTTAGTGTTTGAACGAAAGAAAGATAGGTGTTTTAGTTCATTTAGTTACATCGATTGAACTATGCATTGTCAACATTAACGAAATGTAGACGAACTCCGAACTCCAAAGATGGTAAAATGTAAGTGGAAAATATTTGCGAAAATGCTATTATTTAAGATATGTTGTTTCTTTTTATATTTGTTATTTATGTATTTATTATACTTAATGTTTATAATTAATTAATTAATTAATTATTTACTTTTAATAAAATTGTAAAATTAAAAAGCATAATAATCTCCTACATCCTACGTGTAATATAACAACTCTTGTGCACCAAGTCCACTTTGCCTACAAACTTTCCCACTTCTGAATTCCGGAAACTTCCAAAAACCGAACTTTTAGGCTGGTCCGGAGGTCGTTCGGTTTTCGGAAGTTACACTGTATTAGATTGTAGGTCACTAAACATATAGGGCCTTAAAAAAGTTGTTTTCCGGTTAAGTGCTAACAAAAATTAGGGTATTACTAAGTAGGACAGAATTTTTCTTTTTGGAGTTTTGTTATTAAGTGAGACTTTCAGATTTTTTTTGTGTCAAAACGATGAATACAAATAAGGGGGTTATGCCTTTGGAACATCAGTAAGTTTATTTCTAACATCACTGACCATGTTTAAAGCATAAATAGTACAGTTTTGGAACTTTTTGTGAAAAAGTTGAAAAAAATATTTTCCAAGGCCATAAAAACATTTAGGATCGGGATACCGGAAATAACCTTTTTTTTACGTCTAGTCATAATGCTACCTGCAAAGTATTATATAACAGAAAAGTATTAATCAATTTGATGTTTAAGTTCTTTTCACATATATATCCTTACAATAAATACACACTATATTATAAATAAGCAAATGATATCAGCCTATCTCCCTAAATCACTAAACAAAATCTCAAAATACAACATGTTTTCCCTAATAAAACCTAAAAGCGCATACAATAATTAAGTCCATATATTAAACATCAGCAAGTATAACCAATCAAGGATTCCTTCGAATAGAAGCAAAAACAACCCTGAGATTTACATATATTTGCAAACGACCTTCTTCCATATGCACAACTGAAAGGACCCAAAAGGAGTTTAAATTGCAACAAGTATGTTCATATACCAACAAGACATTAGCTAAAACGGTTCCTTACATTAGGATTTGAACTCCTTCAGTAACCGGCTTTGAATGGTTAACATTAAAAACACAGTCAGTAAGGATAGATAAATTTACTACTCACTACTGCAGCAATAGTCCAGCCGGCGCTGAAATACTTTGTCTTACTGCAAGAAACGTTGATATATTGAAAAGCGAACCTACGAGTATTGTGTGATGATAACTGGATTTTGAATTAACGATTTATGTACTATATTGATGAGCTGATTTTAGCCCATTTGGAAACTGTCTGACCGTTTCAGCCCTATTGTTTGATTATCCACTATAGCCATTGTGTATGCTGGTGACCGGAATTCGAATTGATGTGCTGCCAAATTGCAAATTTGTCACGCTTTCCTGTCTATCAGAAAGTTTGTTTCGGACTAGCGACAAATTAACATTTATTAATATACTTAAAGCAAAATTGTCACGTTAAGAATTAAATATTTCTAGATGATGCCACGGCCAGTACATCAAAAGCAACACAATGAGTTTCCGTAACACGATCCAGATGATACAGCCGCACTGTAACGCCAGCCAGACGTTTCAGCCCCGCAACCGGTAGATCTGAACCGCAATAACTTGGGCTTGCGGTGAGCCTTGTTGCAGAACACCTTCGTCCTGTGTTTGCTGATGATTCGCTGCAATGTCAGACAGTGTTGAACAAAAGGTGAAGAGTTGGCTCTGATTGAAAACATTTATAACGACTTGGGTGACCACGTGTCAGCAAATATTAGAATTAAGATAGTCAATGGCGAATGTATAGACTTAACAGTATTGATACGTCCAGACCACATTAATAACAGTCAAGGTCAGAGTTTTCTTGTTACTGAAGCAGATTAATATCTAAAATTTCATTTAAAGGCTCCAGCTAAAGGATTGATTCATTGCTGGTCTGGACTGGTGATTTTTTAATTTACATGAGTATCTATGGTGCCACGCGCTAGAAAATGTTAAGGCTTTAGTTTTCAAGATAT
Organism: Mercenaria mercenaria; assembly: GCF_021730395.1. Lineage (NCBI taxonomy): Eukaryota > Metazoa > Mollusca > Bivalvia > Venerida > Veneridae > Mercenaria > Mercenaria mercenaria. The sequence goes on from NC_069375.1 coordinate 69,041,466, forward strand.
TTGTACTAAATTGGCTGGTATGTAAGCGCATAACTGTATGCGTTGTGATGGCAAGCACTCTAGGAAGTGTTATTTACAGATTCACATACATACCAATCAATATTGTTCTAGGTACTCGTCACTTGGACCTCGGGAAAATATTAGATAGCCAAAATCGGCATCTACAAAAGGTCACTTAGACCTTCATTCCCTCGCCCATACCCCTATTGCCTTAGCAGTATTAAAGGTCTATCTTCATTTGTATCCAAATATAAAGGTGGCAGCTGAAATTTTAGAGGGTTTTACAAATGGGTTTCGATAACAATACCAGCGTCCAAGAGTCCCTACTTCTTGTCAGAATTTAATTTCCGTTCAGCAAAACCATGCTGTAGCTTATGAAAAAGTAATGAAGGAAGAGCAGTTAAGCAGGATTGCTGTTCCTTTTAAAGAAAAGCCTTTTTTTGGCAGTCCACGATAGATCTTGTAGCCAAAAAAGATGGTAGCTCGAGGCTTAAACATCATATTTCCTATCCGTTGTTCAAGTTTGAATGATTTATTGATCCGGCTTCGTTCTCAGTTTAGTACACTTCTATAGACATGGTAGTTAGGCTTCAAATTAGGAGAGGATTATTTTACAAAAAGGCTTTACCTATGAGTGTGCAATCTCATGCTGCCTTTGGGAAAAGGTTGCTACTTTCTTACAACAGCTGATCCAGTACAAGAGGAAATCCAAAAGTCTGATTCATTACTTGGATAATTATATTTGTCTGGCTCACTCTAATTCAGGTGAATGTATGGCCAATTTGTCCTGTTTTATAGATATATGCAAATTCATTAACATACCGTTAGCTGAAAAAAAGACCGTATATCGGACACAAATACTAATGTTTTTAGGGCTAGAATTGAACTCAATTTGATGCAGATGCGAATATCAGATAAACTAAAATCGTAACAACAGGAAGTGTTATCGTTACTAAATAAGAAGAAAGCAACGCTGCACGAGCTGCTTCAGTCTATGATTTTATGGCAGTTTGGTTAAAAGTTCACATCATTTTAGAGTGACCAGTTCAATAACAGATGATTTGGAGGTATGGTTGTCATTTCTTGACAGTTTTAATGGTTATTACAGCTTCCGCGACTGACACTAGTTGGATAGCTGGATAGGGATAGCGCTGACCTATTCATGAACTGGGATGCGCAGCTGTTTTTTCAAAACAGATGGATATTCTACATTTGGCCTTCTAGATGGACAGACGTTGATATATGCAATATGCAACCTTTTTAGAGTTAGTTCCTATCGTGTTAGCTTTCCTTGCATGGACAGACGACTTGCACGTTACAGCATTTTAGCCCATCTTTCAATCAAGAATGCATCTCGGCATATAGCAGTTCTGTATATCTCGGACATTTCTTTTTATTGCAAAATTAATAATCTTGAAGATTCTGCTCAACGATTTATAATACGTTAAATGTCTATCTGTTTTCAGGTAGCACAGGACAATTGATCAGGCAACCTATAACGCTTGACTTTTAAGAGGGCTATTTAAATCTCAATAAATAACATCAGTAATTGCATAAAATCTATGAGTTGTCAGGAGATACCCTTGGCACCCAGAAAATGTTTTAAGCACCAGGTCGTTGCGAGATCTGTCACGGACGTTCTATAGACTTTCATGTACCTAAGTCGGTCAAAGACACGGTAAATATCACAGTACCTGACATTTGCACATGCACAGGAAATGATGCAGTTGTCAATTTACTATATACTACTTGTACCTTTCAGAAAATTTAAACATCACGTACATTTAAACATAAGATGAATTTATTCACTTTTATTTTCATGAATGTTTCATTCTCAGCATCATTTTTGATTCCCGTAGAGATTCCCCATTTGTAAAATCAAAATATTCAAATCCAGCGTCGCGAGCAGCATTGGAACCAGGTGTAAGATATTCTGCATTAAGATTAGTATACAAACATCCGTAAAACCACCATCCGCTTTGGCTTTTCTTTGCACAACCAAAACTGTTATCTTTTTCAGGTGTGATAAAGTTGTAGCCTCTGCTATATGAAAGACCCTGTGCATCTCCTTAAATGTGAAAAAGAAATATCCTCACGTTCAATAAATGCATATTTATCGTTTAAAACAATTATGAATAATTTAGGCATGGCATTATCAAACTTATACAAATTTTGATATAAGGTTTGTAGTATCATCTATTTGCTAAAACCGTCTTCTAATCAGTTATTCAAATTTCAATAGCACCTATATACAAATTAAGTCGCTTAAATGATGTTTTAATATATCTTACTCTCTAGTTTTTTTTATAAGATCAAGAGTACCAACACTGTGTTAATAAATTCTTACATTTTAGAAAATACAATATTTTGCATCTTAAATCTAGCAAACCGACAGAATGATTTGCACTAATTGTTCAATGTATGCCATTGTAAGAGTCTAACTAATAAGAAAAAAGAAAGAAATAAAATACAAATTAGTGTCAAGTCGTTAAAATGCATAAAGCAAAAATAGCAAACAATACAGCAATAACAAAAACGCTAGTAAATATTTCAGACTGACAAGAGGTTAAATTTCCTTCCTTGTTCTTAAAGCATTTGTCTGTGTCAATTCAATTTGGATTTATGATCCATTTTCAAAATGGAATAATTCACTATAGTTTGGTAAAATGAAATATTTCAGTAAGTGCAATGATAAACAGTTTTGTGTATGTTGGTGTATGTATTATATATAAAACAGATTAGAAATACCATGCACATTTGTCATGATCGTATTGTTTGTTTCTATGAATAGTAATTTAGAGATGAAAGCCCAAAATGAACGGCGTTCAGAGTTGTACAAGATAAACTCGTTATTTCATTGATTTCCAGTGAGTTAAGCTTACCTGCTGTGCCAGTGCCTCGCTCGAAATGAAGTTTGTAACTTGGTGCTATTCCTAGACTAAAATTTTGGAAGAGTTCATACGCATGTGTTCCGTTTGCTGCTACTAGATCAAGTCTTAATTCTGATACCCCTCTTCCAGTAAATTCCTGAATTTTGTTCAGTCCTGCATGTTTAAATTAAACAGATGCATCAAACTTATAGTTACCATTTTTATGACGTAAACAGTTTGACATAATCGTATTATTCTAATCACATTGAGGTAGTTCTGCACGTTTGATAAACCGGAAGTGATGGCGTAACGTCATTTATCCGGAAAACGCAGAATAAAGCCTGGATTCGGCGTACGGAAATGAAAATCAGTTTATGAATTAAAGGCAACCTGAGAATAAATTTATTAAATTGTAACAGTCTCTATCTTTCTGAAGTTAAAATATGATATTAAAACATCTGATACGTTAATTAATTCAAAATAACGTCTTAAAATTAGCTTCAAATAGGCGGCTCACTATAATCATGGCCAAATATCGCACGGACCTCTACATTTATTTCACTATATTATATATAGGCCATGTGTTTATTTACGACTGTGAGAAGTTTCATTAAAATCTACATTGTGGAAAAATTTCTATTCGTGAAAATGTTATGAAAGTTGCTATTTTCCCATGGACTCGCATTATAAAAAATGTGTGAGATCGAATTTTTTCAAATCAGTCTGGCAAAAATCAAGCACACGGCCCTATCCTTTTTATTTGCTGAAATTTCTAGGTATATTCTGAAGTTTGGAAAAATCGGAGTTTAATCAAATTCTACATTGCAGAAAAAGAATTTCGATCAAATCATGCAGAACTAACTTAATTAGAACTTTTCTAAATTAAGATTGTTTGTTATCAAATTGTTATACGTTCTCCTTACCGCCTAGATTGTATGTTAAATAGCAATTCAGTGATGCTATTCAATGTGAAATCCGCATTTATACAGCAGTTTTTTTTATCATGAATAAAAAAGAACGTAGAGGCAGTTTTGTAGAAAGCATACAAGATCAAACTGACAAAGTACCAAAATAGGTTACCGAAATATTTGTTACATTTATAGAATATTCTAGGCAGGCGCATTGTGTGTTAATAATCATTTCACTACACAGGACATTACTTTTGATACATCAAAAAAGCGAATAACACCCTTCAAATGTATGTATTTGGAGGATTATCAATAAATAAACACCATCAGTGCAGCAATTGATTTTTCTCGTTTTCTAAAATGTTTATTTTGAAAACTGCAATCTTGAGATAAACATAGCACTTAACAGAATTTGCAAAATGTGACGTTACTGAAGTACTCTTTAAATTTGTACAAAAAAGTGTAACTAACTTACCTAGCCAAAATTCCCCGTTAAGACTTCCAAATCCATTTTCATATTCGGAAAAGTTTCTGTTAAAATCAACACTACCATTTACACGCCTCTGAAATACCTGCAAAGTGTGTCACGTGTTCATCATGAAATTCACAGATATCAAATGTAAGACTGAACAGCCAAACTACTCACCAATGTTTGATTTGTGGCTGTTTTCACATGTACCCAGAGGCTGGAATATAGCCGTCGTGTTACTACCCGCTGTAATTTGACCCTTATTTCTCATATTTGAATTAGTTACATATAATAGTTACCAAAAAAAAAAAAAAAAAAAAAAAAAAAAATCCCCCAACTTTCGATTTTAATGCTTTATTAAATAATCAGATTTTTCCGACAGTATTAAAAAAGACAAGGAAGATCTGACGCCTTTTTTTTCAAACAGCGGAAGCGGACTGAGCCAGGCTAACAATGAAAATGGCAAAATCCGCAAGGAGAGGTAGAATAGCGAGATACGTTATCACTGCCAAACCTGGCTCAGTCCACTTCCGTTGGTTGAAAAAAATGGTACCTTTGGCTGTCCTACGTTTTTTTTAGTATTGGAGTAACTTCAAATTGGAGGAAGAATGTTCTTTTTCGGTATGTAAAAAATACATACGTCGAAACGCCAACTTATCTAAAACGTACAAGTAATGACTTTTATTGCCCATTCTTCGCAAGAAAAGAATATTACTGCTTTGAAGTTATATAGAGAGATTATCATCCGCATGATAAAATAATTTATACCAGCTAATTATGACACCACAACCTTTTCAATATGATATAACATAAACACTTTTGATTGATCATTTTATGATAAACAGGGATTCGTATATAAATAGCAGTCTTTCATCCACAAACGTTAATCAAATGTGCACCAATAAGTTGCTATATTTCTGCGGACATAAAAAGCATTTCTTTATTAAAGATATCATAATATTGTATTTGGTATCTGTTGACATTATTAGTTACACTGCTTGCTGGTGACAGGATACGGGATATACGCTGTCGAGGAAATCCATAACAGGCGAAAGCGAAACTCGAGCCTGATATGGATTTTCGAGACAGCGTATATCCCGTATCCTGTCACCAACAAGCAGTGTAACGATTTTATCTTGCCGACTACCCTTTATTTACATGCTATACAGTAATCAACACATTTTGTAAATTATCAAAGCTACTTACAGTGCAGACTGGAATCCTACAAATCATTTGTTTGTTCATCACTAGTTAACTTACACCAGCCATAAAATGCACAATGATTATGAACAGGTTTAGATTAGAAACACTAAAAAACTTCTTGTTCCATCCTTTCGAAAGTTACCGGATATCACGATGTCATAAATGTCTTGATACTTCGGCTTTCATCCCGTTTCCTGTTAAATCATTTATCTTGCACGTAGATTAAATGATCCTACAACAAACTGCTGTGCAACAAATATGTCAATTCCTTTATTTCACGATGATTTAACTATTTAACTCCCAAAACAAGATTTCAACGTCCGTGTATTCCATACAGAGTTATTCCGCATTTACGGCTAACTTTCGTCAAACTTCATGAGCCTCAACTTACGTAGAATAAAATCGGCAAGAAAACACTAAATTTACTCTCGGAAACGATACTATCACTAGAGCTAACAAATAATCTGGCTTGATTCAATTAAGCTAGCAGTGTGGCAGCCATTTTGTTTCAATCAAAATTCATATCTGAAATATACTAGCAGGATATGGAATATATCCTGTCTCCACGTGACGTCTATTGACCAATAGAAATGCAAGAAACTTGTAGGAGGCAAGATAAATTTGAATATTTTCAGCTCAAAGGCTCAAAGTACCTCAATATCTAAGTTGGCGATTTTTACCATTTTTACCATTTTTGAAAAAAAGTTACATCTGTTTTAATTTTAAACCCGCAATATCTTTATCTTAAATACTTTTAATGTCTCTGTCTCGTTTTACTACCACATTCACATTTTAATATATTAGTATAATTCAAATGTACTTGTTGATGGAATGTATAAGCAACCCATCTACTTTTTTCACTTCAGTTTCTATATGTTATTTAACAATTTTGCGATGTCTGGTTCTGGATGTGTGCAGTCTCCCCTTACCTTTTTTTTTCTTTGCTTGATTTCATAATAAGTATTTCAAAAGTAGATCGAAAATACATGTATGATGGAAGAACAGAGTCACTTCTGATGCTTAGATACACACCAAGAAAACTGATCTTTCTACTATTCATTATAAATTATATACCAATGTTGTTTTATGTTTGGCATAATACTGTACCGTCCAACCCCCTCCATCAGTATCCATGTCACAGAGAACTGTTATTTTCCTGTCTGTCCTCCATAAGGTAACATCATATATCCCGCTTCTTGCGTTGGGAATTTGCTTTAATACGTCCTTGCAATCATGTGCACCTTCATCAAACAAATCATACATGTTTGGTAAAGCGAAAAACATGTATACATTTTTTATCAAACGGATTGTCTAAAGACAAAAATACACATACACTTTGGTAAGCTGCTTACCTAAGATGTCAAGATGATATACTTGCATAATTTATTTATTCTATTATAATTATGTTTTCTATAAATGTATATACAAATCAGATATCTCATAGTATCCGACAGTATCTGCTTTCGAAAACATAAAGTAACCAGATAATTCCAATGGTGCCTGTTTCTTTATTATCATAGTGAGATTAAATACGAATTAAAAGAATAATCGCCGAGGCGTTAATGGGAACTTAAAAGTAAGTTTTTTTTCAAAAATGATAACACAATTTCAAGAGCTATATTTCGCTTCAATCCATAAGATGACAATCTACAAACTTCTTCTATTTCTGTAATGCAATGGGTATTGAATCTCGTAAACTGAGACACTGAGATCTTTAAATGATGCAAAAAGTGTTGTGCCTGGGATTAAGAACGAGAATTTGTGTGCAGATCATTTGGTTTTCAGTGTTGTTTTCTTTTTTTTGCCACTGATTATACACAGGTGGTAACCTGATACGTTCCTTTAGGTGTTTATTGTACCATTTTGTCTTTTTGTTTAATTTCGTCTATGTACATGCATTTTGTATAAATGTCTGCGGACTACATACCACAAATTAACTGTTGTTGGTGGTGGTGGTTTTGATAGACTGCGTTAATAGAAAGTATCAATTCTTATCGGTCGTGTTTAGTTAGTTTTACAAATTGTGTAGTTGTAGTTGATGTATAACCATTACCTGTAATACCGAAAACACTCACTGATCAACAGGGCAAGCATGTCTCTGAAATACAAAGTTAAAGTAGGTTTTTTCTGTTATAATTCACACTCTACCTGTTGCACTTATAGTCCCCATACAATTTCTGTTACATAAGTCCTGCTTGCAGCAATGATGGCACACATGCTCCTTGACAGATCGAGAGTAATCACCATTACGATTTTCAAGGTCTCGTCCGATAATTTCCAAATTTTCTTGTTCGCAATTCTGAGATTGACAGATAAAAAATGTAGTTAAATAGCAAACAGGTCTGAATGACATGTTCCTTGTTTTGAAAACATTTCTTAAACCAAGTAAACAATAGCTTAATCGGCAGTAGAAGTTACGCCAATATCAAATCGTCCCTATTTGATGTCCGCACGCAACGTGTGTATAATATAATGACTGAAGTGTAGGGTTAGGTTTAACATAGGTTTAATAAGTACATTCAGTTCGTGCGTACACTCAGCGCTGAACATAGAAGTTAGTGTTGGTTCCATTTCGACCCATTTATCTAATATGACAATTTAATAGCTGTATGTACACTTTAGGCTTTACGGAAACGAGGTAAATATGTTATAGAGTATGTGGCTGTCCTTTAAAGGGATCATATGTGCCATCTTAATTTCTCGTTATTCCAAGACATACTTCAAAGGTCATAACATATCTCGCTTTTAAAGATTAGTCACATTAAGTCACCTTCATGATAGGTATAAACTATAACAGTTACTAGTATATAACTTTTTTAGATCACCTGGTTTATTGATTTTCATATACAATATACATGTAGTTTGAAGAATAAAAATACTACTAATGTAAACCTCAAACTCACATGAACATTTGCACAGGCACTGGTATATACAGTCTCACTGAATTCTCTTCTTGCATTGAACATACACAGCTAAAAAGATTTATATCGTCAAAATACTACAGTTGAAGTAAGATTTCCGATCACTTTAAATACCATAACAACATAAAAGATTTGTTTTATTATTTCAAAATAAAAGCGATTACTTCATTGTCATGCGTTTGACTTAAACATGATTGTAAATGAATTGTCAACACATGGCAAAGAAAACGTTTTTCCTCAAAATGCCCTATTGGCTTACAACGTTTGGCTTGATGACAGTATGATAGACTTCGGGTATTATGCATACCATTATTTTTATTTTTTACTCAGTCAGCCTGATTAGAAATCCGATTTATTATCTTGATTGAAATGGATGCTTGTATATTTGAAAAGATTAGTTTTATATAACTCTTTATCATTCTCAAAAGCCCGCCTGCTTAGCTCAGTAGGAAGAGCGTTGGTCTATGGATCGCAGGGTCGTGAGTTCGATCCCCGGGCGGGGCGTATGTTCTCCTTCACGATTTTATCTGAAATCATTCGTCCCCTACCTCTGATTCATGTGGGGAAGTTTGCAGTTACTTGCGGAGACCAGGTTTGTACTGGTACAGAATCCAGGAACATTTGTTAGGTTAACTGACCATCGTTACATGACTGTAATACTGTTAAAAACGGCGTTAAACCCAAAACGAACAAAACAAACATACTTTATCATTCTCATAAAATAAGATAATAAGAGAGAACGAAACTGTGATATCAGTTAGGTTCTAACCAACGACCTCATAAGTTAGTTGTTGTCTTGGATGAGTGGAAAAGGGCATTTAGTTTGAGTCACTTGCCATTAAACGCTTTTGGCTCGAACCGCATGTAACTAAACTATTGCTCGGAGGGACACCCAGCCATCTTCTGTTAAGTCATATTAAGATATTAATATATCAGTGTCAAGTAAGTTTGAACGAAACAAACAAGGAAAACAACAAGCATACACACGTCACATTTTCATCAATGCTTTTAACGACAATATGTTGTTTACATAGAATTACCTTATTATTTGGTAATTTCCAGCTTGAAATTATCTTAGAACATCTGTAAACGTTTCTAACAGTTATCTACTGTTGACATGAGCATTAAGTAGTGGCATTACTTACTTCCCCTGCTTCGCAGAATTCTATGTTATGACATTTCGCAGAATCTGTATATACTTTACAGTTGTAACATATGGGACCTCGCGTTTTAGGGTATCCTAAAATATATGAGAATGAATCAAAGAAAGAAAGAGGTAAACAATTAAACTTTGGTAAAAATACATAAAAAGGTTGACATTAGCAGAAGTGTCTTCGAGAATAAATTTAAGAAGGGTTAACAGCGCACATAGAAGCTGAAGATTTTGAACGACCTAAAACACAAAATAAACACAATTTTTACTTAAATCGTTCAACATTTCCGAGTATATCTATTGGTCTTGGTACATTTATAGCTTAATTAAGTGCTTAGTGTTGTTGTAAATTTAATTCCTTAAAATATTTGATAATTGCGTCAATCGACATTGTGTAACTGGAATACAATTTATATGAAATACTTAAAAATCACAAACTAGCAGTTATTCAGGCGAAATGGTCTCTGCCACATCTAGATCTTTTCAAAGGCTTTTTGATGCATTAAAATGATACATATAAAAGGTTTTAAGAGAGTGCTTCAATTTATTTGTCTATTTAACTGGCGATGACATTTTATAATGTTTAAAATCAGAGTAACCAGTTGTAAACTGTTTGTAAATGAACTCAGTCTTAATCAAAGGATTCAGAAAATATGGGAAAATAAGCACATTTCCACACATCTGGCAAAGTTTTATATTTTTATTGCAGAAAAGGGTACAATCATGTACTAAAAGTTTTCGGACAAGTTAATAACGAACAACAACCTACCAGTGGGTAAACTATGGCTGCATTACACCATTACAACATTATGCCTAGCAGCAGTTAATTTCTTATTCAAGCATGTTTGCGAATGCCTTTCCATTTAAATCAAATGTCTGTTATATTAAGAGTTATGAATTTACGGTACATATCTAAGCTTGAGTGATATATGTTAGTTTTTTTTTATCAGTGTAAAGGTATTTCAGAATACGGAACATATCTAAGCTTGCTCGATAGATATAAGTTTTTTATTACTGTAAAGGTATTTTTGGTGTTCTATATTCTTAAGTTCTTAAAGTTATACACGTTTAAATGCCGAAATTCTTAAAAATGTTAATTAACCATATATCTACAAATGTAAAACTGCTGATTAACTTAGCATCGTTTCCTGTTGACTTTACCTACTTCTTCCCGTGTCCATAAGACTAGTAATTCAGACAGAGGCGATCGGCGAGGCTGAGTGATTAACTTCAACCAACCAACTAACAGTTTTCGGTTACTATTTAAAATATAAAGCATAAACCTTGTTCCCCACAACCTTTCACATTACAGAGGTTAGATGAGCAACACTCCGTACAGTCTCTTGTCCCGTTGGACTGTGAACACTTCTGTAAAAAAAGACCTTTATCAAAGCAAACCAGTAGTAATTAGATTTGTGTAACAAATAAACGATAATTAGAACAAATTAATGATATTTTCACAATAAACACGCTTCTTCAGTTTTGATAAAAAGTATATTGTAGCTATGATTTAAGTTCCATGTGTTATTATTGTAACTTTAGAAAACTGTATGTTTGAAATAACATACCGATTTTGACATGCAACCAACGTTGTATACATCCTCTCCAAAATTGTTTTTGACTTTTTCAATGCCACACATCTTAAAATACAGCTTAATAACATAATTACATGTATTCTTTTAAAAGTGCATATACCATAAAACCGTACCTCAAACGTTTTGTTAAAATATAAAAAACACCTGTAGTAAATAATTCAAAAATGCTTTAACAAAACATTTTAAATTATAGAACAGGTTAAACATCAATGAGTTATCAACATCAACAGCCTTATCATAGAATGCAATTAGGCAGTCGCGCACCTGCTATCGCGTCAACCTTGCGCATTGCATGGGTAGTTGTGGCGTTAAGGAAATGATTATACTACTGTAAATAACTATATACTATGTGTTGCTGAATGTTGTAAACTGCAACCAAACCACTTGTATCTAATTACTTCCAGTGAAAGTGTATAGTGCATGAGACACAGGGGATCAAATTGTTATACATTTATTTACCTATAACCCACATATGTATTAACAAGGACCTGCAACTGAAATTGAGATTTGGTAAGTATATATTATTAAGTGGGAGACACATATTGATTTGATATTGAATTTTGTCTTTGCATCTCCTCTGACACCATTGGGAGCCTAGTTGTGTATATAGTCGGCATGCTCCGGTTCGATGATTTACAGCGGAGTTATGGCCTTTGATTAAATTTGATGGTGTTTTGACTACCGACCGGTATTTCCTATTTGTGCATCTAGTCGGCATGTCCCGGTTCCCAACGGGTGTTTTCCAGCAGAAGTATGGCCCTTGATTTGTCAAATTTTATGGTGTCTTTACCACTTCCCTTATATAATAGGGCGGGTATCCACTTACTCTTAAAGGAGTGATCAGTGTCGATCTAATTATGCATATTTTCGACATGTATCGGCTCAGTGGTTTTCAGGGGAATTATGACCCTCTATTTGTCATATTTTATGATATTTTTGGCAATTTTGCTTTCAACATTAGGCTGATTTCCCTTAAATCTTACATGTGCTGTAAGTGCCAAGCATAGTTATATATGATTAGCTTGTTCCGGTTCAGTGATTTTCAGCAGAGTTACGGCCCTTGATTTATCATATTAGTAGTAATAGTAGTGTTTACATTACTTACTGTATACAGTTAGGCTGAATTTCACCAAAACCTCACAATTAATTAGTTTGAAGCGTAGTTGCTCACATTATTGTCTCATTCTCAATGAATGATATTTAGTGGAGTCATGACCCTTATTTGTCAAATGCTTGTATCGGTCCTACTTCTACTATACCACTGGCTGGAATTTCAACAATCTTCACAGGATTACTGCTGCCAAGCCTAGATGTGTATATTTTAGCCACTGGAGTTATGACCCTTCATTTGTGACATTTTACACATTCTGCATGGTTTATGGTGGGAGACATACGTTTTTTTTTTGTGTGAAAACAATCCTCCAGTTATAAATAAAAAGCTGCATGGCGAGGAATATAAAATAATGTTAGAGCGAATGTATCTAAAATTGAGAGAAACGGCAATTACAGTGAATAAAATGAAAATGGTATGTTACATTCATTACGAAAGGAATTCGTTTATTGTTCTAGTTAGTTAACAAGTATAACTCTGATCAGAAGTTTACATTGATAACATAATGTCGGCTACTTTTATCTCTAAATTGAACTTCCTTTATTATATGACACCTTTCATAAGTCGCCAGTCCAAAGTTTGTGCTACTGGCTGGTTTATAGTTCATCACTAAATTTTGCTGGTCAGAAGTCAAAATTTTAAAAAGGAAAACTAGTATTTATTTCAGAAGTCTATAAAATGGCCTGCCGGTTAGTTAGATTATGATACAAACGGAGTCAACTTTTGACTCACCTCTCCTTCGTAGCAGTCAACAACTGTTCTACAATGTAAAGGTCGTGGGATATTGCTGCACTGTAAGCACGTCAACGACATTGCTGTAATAAGGGTATACGTTCGTCTTGGTTAAGCATGAAATTTAGCTACAAAAGTATCTTGATTTTATACAAGAACCTTAAAGGTGGTCAATCACATTTAAACAACATTTAATGACATTTTTTACTTTTTGTATATTCTGGTAGAGAATTATTTAAGGAACAAAAAGACCAATTACATAGAGTTAGATTCCTATTTGAAATGTATATTTTATTATTTTTATAAAATTTTGTAATTACTCCCCTTTAATATGAAAGTATATAAAAAGCTGGGTATTTCTTTTTATTTCGATACAATGTCTAGTTTTACATTTGCATTTGATAGACATATCAACTATTGAACAATCTGAACCAAAATGCAAGTTTAAAAGCTGTGTGTAGCTTCTGAATTCATTTATTTCCAATCTATCTTGGTTGCGCAACCAAGATAGGCAAAGGGAGGTAATAATAATTTTTCAAACTTGCGTATCTAATGAATTCCATCTAACTACATGATTTTTAATGCAAATATTTTACAAATATATTACAATATGTCTAATATTTATACATTTCCTTAGGCAAAATATGTTTATCAAATTTATACTTATGATAAAATAACTCTATCTTGGTTGGGCAACCAGGATAGGAAAATGAAATTTTAAAAATACCTCCAGTGAAAATCTAATTTGTATTAAGTGTTAAGTGAACATAAATGAGTGTAAAAGATCAGATGCTAAAGTTTTTAACAAATCCGTTACATGGCCAAAATCTGATTATCCGCCTTTAATGCAGAGCATCAATAATGAAGTTCCGGATATCACCTCATGATTTTGTAATATTACGCGGACATTACACTGAAGTACCAAGGAATACGAATTTTGAATAAACGAAAATTAGCATCAGACTATTCCTAGCTTTAGAGATCTGAAAATAATGTATCTATAACTTTATCGGAACACTTGGCCATCACGCAAATGTTTCCCAATTGGTAAACAGTGAGTAATCAGAAAGTTGAACAAAACTTGTGTAAATCTATAAATATTATGTCAATTTCTTTGCGATGAACTAACAACTTTCTTTGTTTATCTAAAGCTATCTGTGTTCTTTTGCAAGGATATATATAATGAGTATAATGTATGATATAAAATGAAATCATTGTCCTTTCAGTGTGTCTAATGTATCATGTTGTTTCAAGCTTAAATGGGGATAACATGTTTAATGCAAGTATATTTAATTGAACTGTATTGAATATGTAAATTGATTTACTTCTAACTTTGAGAAATTCTTTGATTAAAAGAAACTTTAAATAAAACACTATTGAATAAACTCCTTCATTCCAACCAGTTAGAAAAAAATAACACTGATTCCAAGAAAATGGTGACTTTTACGACCACTACATGTCACTTCAGTTTTGACAGAAGCTTAATCAATAATAAGTTAATTTTGATGCGTAAAATAGAACAAGGAAACCAACAGCATCACATCTTGATTACTGCAGTGTCATACTGTATGGTGTAGCTAACGGTGTGGTGCGTAAGATGCAACGTATTCAAAACATGTTCGCAATTTTTTTTTAGTTTTTAAACTTTTGTAAGTTTTTACATTTCAACACTTATATTTTCAAGGTTTGTTAATTAAATGTACTAGCTGGTACAGACTCTATGGGTAGGGAAGTGTGTGGTATTTCATTTATAAGAAAAAAATAGTTGATGTCACCAATAATCAGGGGGTAGAACCTCTATATGCAGCCCGTCTGGGTGTACCATGTAAGGCTTTAACCACTGGTATTCGGCAATATGGGGCAGTAGCTGGTCATGACTGTTTTGTTTAAATAAAGTTACTATTATTATTATTATTATTATTATGTACAACGCCATTGAACATGTCATTGTATAGAAAAAGGCTTTTAATAAAATCATTCAGTTTCAGTTTCAGCATACTCGGTTGTATATAGTCAGCACAGCGTAGATAGAAAATACTACATCACTCACGTTAAAAGCACTTGCTTATTATTTATAAACGAACTCTATAATAAGCAAGAACTGTTTGTAAAACATATATTCTCAATATTGGCAGGAACGGCGTAACTTTGCATAAACTATTCAGTATCAGGCATGCTGTGTCAATGGATCTTTTGATCCGAAACTGGCAACTACGACCATAGAAAATCAGGCTTTGTAGTTTAACAGCGGTAAGTTTAGAAGTATTCTCCAGTTATTTTAAGTCTTAAATTTACTGTGACATTGACTTTAATTTACTTAATCCAAAAACAGTAAAGGTTTTTACTTACCACATGCAATCACGAAATGAAACGTGAGAGTCACAGAATAAAAAAAACATTTTCTTGTTATTGATCATGAATCGGTTTAAAGATGACAAAGTGATCGCAAGAGCAATACTCAAAACACCAATCTACTGACAACAAGCACCCATCGTACAAACACTTATCACATACTTTCTCTAGTTATTTATTGGAAACAGTCATTTTTACCTTTCCATCACTGATGCCCAAAACAATACGGTTTACTATTTACCACAGGCAATAATTACTTTACTTCTTTAAGTTCGAACTAATCATAAACTACCTTCTGTCCCAAGGTCAAAGTTATCTTGATCTTTTGCTTACCGACCCAAAAGCAATAATAGTAATTTCTGTTACTGACTACATGCCACAGGCATAAAGGTGTTGGTCCAATAATTCTAACGCTAGTAAACGGAAACTGCTTTTCTTTCCGTGGTCACTGTAACCTTGACATTTTACCTAATTATCTATAAAACAAAACGCTTCATATACTGACTACTGGCAACTATTCTGCGCTATTGGTGACTGTAATTTCAAGCATTCTACCCTCATTATGGATCGGAAACCGATTTGAGTCTCAAGCTCAATAAGACTTTATTCATTGACTCATGATCAAAGATGGGGTCATTTAAATTCATTTGATGATACTTATTCATTGTAAGTCCAAGCATTCGACAAGTGTTGATCGGAGACAGTTTACAGTCGCAAATAGAGTAAGAAGTCACACCACTGATATTTTTCCGTATGTCATGGAAAGTTGAATACAGTTTTTTTTATCAGTTAGTGAAATAGAAGCTGTATTTCAGACCGAAAGTTCTCAGGTATAAAGAAAGAGTTTTATTATATTAGAAAATGATGGCATCGTATATATTTCTTTTTTATGCAAGGTTAAAAATCATACCCGGGTTGAGTATAGCCTCAAAGACTGCGAGTAGCAGGCACAAAATGGATCTTCCCTGAAAACATGAAAATGATGCATGATTGTCCAGCAATATGATTGACAAATCTACATGCTCTTATTTTCAACGGTTTGCCACTTGTTATATAAATCACTGAATAAATGCAAAGAGAAAAAAGTAAATGATAATGGTATGATAAAATAAATATCCATTTACAAACTATGTTTATACCATATTCCAGCTCGAGTGCCCGTCCACGTTGAAATAAAACGAGGATTTTATAATTACATGTATGAATAAAAAGAGATAAGAATGTTAAGATAGGCCATTATTTTAGTTCAAATTGCACTCCTTTAGGCAAAGGCCATACTTAAGATTATCTTACATAGCACACCATAATTTTATGCGACAAATTTTGTTAAATAAAATGACAGCAATTTTCCAGTGCAATTTAATTTAATCTTAATTGGGATACTATTTAATTATTACACTTATCCAATGTATTTATATGCACAAATATAGTATAGAATATTTATTACTATACTTGTGTGGTTACATAGTCTAATTTTAGAAGATAATAAGATTTGAGCCGCACCACGAGAAAACCAACATAGTGCATTTGCGACCAGCATGGATTCAGACCAGCCTGCGTATAAGTGCACTCTGGTCAGGATCCTTACTGTTCGCAATAGGGTTTGAAAGCGAACATGCGCTGGTCTGGATCCATCACGGTCGCAAATGCACTATGCTGGTTTTCTCATAGAGCAGCTCATATATCTGTGATTCGGGTTTGCGTCCTTGGCACGTGGCTATTCATACCGGCAAATGTTGAAACAAATGTTAACACCTAAGATACTGAGCAGCCGATGAATGTACGAGCTTGTATCTGATGTTAAATTAAAAATGGGTCAAGCGATAAAGACTACCGCTTTCTGTTTACGCTATTTCACTACCACTGATATAAACTTACTGAATGCTTCTTGCCGGTCAATAGTTGAAACCTTTACCGAGGGACCGAAAGACCGAGGTCATGACAATTGACCCACAAGCCATTTATTAAGTGTTCAGAAATAGTTTTTCAAAATTGTTCTTTTTGAAGTTTTGACATTAGTGCAACAAAATTTATGCACCGATCGAATAACAATCTATGGACCAGCAATTTACACATAGGGTCATGTTATAAAAGTGTTTATTGCGAAAAAAATAACGGAACTAAATGCAAAAATTAAGCTCTTCGAATGGAGTACAATTAACCTTCTATATATTAATATGTGAGGTATGCATTTAGCTTGGAGCTACGGCTCCAAGCCTGTTATTTTGCCTCCCAAAATGTAGTCGTGTCTACTACAAGAAGCCGGGAAGCAGACTATATCTAGGCGGCAAGATGAAAGGAGTCTACCGATTGGTCACACCTACATGCTTCGGTCCAACGGGTGTTTGCGTTTTATGACAGCGAGGGTGTTTCATGATGAATAATGTGATAACAAAATGTAAATCAATTACACATTTTAAAATTTTATTGAAAATGAAGATCGTTTTATTTCTAACTAAACATATTTCAGTTGTTGTATATACCACTGTAAAGAATTTATGGACACCTGTCATACCTTTCATAGTAAGCACACCCCTGACTAATGTAATCTGCCAAATATCAGAGGAATAATAGCCGCTAGTTTCTGTGCTTACGTTGTGGCCGGATTCTTTAGTGTTTAAAGAGGTATCTGCTTTTAGACTGCTTCTGTGCATGTCCTCACCGCTTAGACATGTTTGCGAAAAAGACATAGAAGTCGTCTAATTCAATGTCCGTCTGATTTAAATTGTAACAAAGGAAAACTTATTTGGACTATAAATAGAACAAGTAGACGATACGAGTGCTTTTACACAATGTTTTTGGTTTTATGCGAACTGTTTTTGTTTTGATCATAAGCTGCTATACTTGCAGTTTTTGATATAGTTCCTAGTTTGCAAAACCAGGGAAGCCTTTCCTTTGAAAAGGAAATTTTATTCAGTGTCATTTTGTACAAACTGTGACTGGTGGTAAATAATTGAACAACTTGTTCTAACTGATTGCAGTATTGTTGTAAGTACAAAAACATAATTTTATTTGACATATATCAGTTGTCTAGCAAATTTAAACTTTACGGCTAAAACGTAGAACGAAAAAAAGAAATTTAAAGTAGCTAATTTTGTAGTACAATATTTCCTTAAAATTCAAACATTGACATAACTCAAAAAGTGAAATTGTTAGGTCTTGTTTGTGCATTTATATTCCTAAAATTGTCCAGTTTTAATTTTTTTGTTCAGTGCTAAAATTGGTCGTAGGTAGATAGATAGATACATTCAGGCTTGACTATGTCTGTAATATGCAATCAACTACATGTAATTGTTAAACATTCATTTTCTTTAATCTCTCGAGTGTCATTCTATATTATGGACATTTTGTTAATGTACAATAGACTCGCTTTAGTTTATACATAATTTATATTAGGTCGATTGTGAATGAAGATCTACAACGTATGTTAATCACTCTCGACACCTCACTCATCGCGACGAGAATATGGGAGAAGAGGCAAATTTCCCTTTTAATGCTGAGCGCCAAGCAATGGTGGTACTGGTGCCATTTTTCACGTCTTTGGTATGACGCGGCCGGGGATCGAACCCATGACCTCCCGCACTCGAAGCTGACGCTCTACCACTAGACTATCGAGGCGGTCGTCTCGCTTTATCGAATAAGCACACGAATGAACTTAGTAATTAAAGAATTACTAATTCTTGTTACTATATGACGTGCGGTCTAGTGGCATCTCTCCATGCTATATTATATTTTGATTTTCCAACACTTATAGAATACCAAATTAAAAGGTCAGTTTTTAATGAGTTGATATTTTAGAAATATTAAATACAGCCATACTAGTTGAGTTGTATTACTGTTCTCAATCTACAACAAAATCTGTAACAAGACTGCTTATTTAGCATAGATGCGGTCAATTTGTCCATGTGATCTTTTTGTCAATTAGAATAAAGTTCAAAACATGCACCGCAGAATTAACCCGCTATACGGTATTGGAATTTGACCTAGTATAGTTGTAAACTTTCACATAGTTGGACTCAGTATTGTTGTTATTTCTGGTTCTTAGAGGTAAAAGGGTTCATTTGATATAATACAATTCTGCCACATGAATTTATGTATGTAACGTCGGTAGTTGGAAATATTGGGACACCAACCATAATCATCATACTCTCCGTACAAGTGCATTTTATTATAATAAGATTAATTCAAGTTCCTTTTAGAAATCTCGAATGATCAATTAAGATGTGGGTCACCTGTGCAACTCTATGCTTCCTATAATATCTGTTGTTTATAATAACATCTGTGACAAGATTCTTTTGGAAGCAATGCAAACAAAGCAACATAATAGAATACTCAGTTTGATTGAGTCTGTTCATAAGAAGTAATAAAATGGGAAACACCTCTCACGCCCTCTAACACCGACTTTATCATAATTCTATCATGGAAAATGAATGTACTCCATGATCCCAAAGGAACAGAAGAACTGAATCCGAGTCAAAAGACAATATGTGCTTTCTAAAACAATATACAGTGTAACTTCCGAAAACCGGACCTTCTGAAAACCGGAAACCTTTGAAAACCGCACGAAACTCAAGGTCCTGATTTTTTCTGTTCTTATTTCTATATATTTTTAACTTCTGAAAACCGGAACTTCCGAATTCTGAAAACCGGACGATTTTTGAAGAACCGTTTATATTTCAACACTAAAATTGACTTCTGAAAACCGAACAGCAGAATTTTTGCTGAGTTAAAAGTGTCACCTGTTTATCAAAAAACGCTGTCAACATGTTCTTTTGTTTATCTATCAGCGGTCCGTGTTTATTTTGACACGCTAGATAATCACAATGATCATAAGATGCAAAAGAAAGGAAGTAATTAGCGATAACTTTCATTTCTATTCAATTTATGAAAACGTGATAAATTAAATATCTTAGTGTGATAAACTTTTTAGTGTTTGAACGAAAGAAAGATAGGTGTTTTAGTTCATTTAGTTACATCGATTGAACTATGCATTGTCAACATTAACGAAATGTAGACGAACTCCGAACTCCAAAGATGGTAAAATGTAAGTGGAAAATATTTGCGAAAATGCTATTATTTAAGATATGTTGTTTCTTTTTATATTTGTTATTTATGTATTTATTATACTTAATGTTTATAATTAATTAATTAATTAATTATTTACTTTTAATAAAATTGTAAAATTAAAAAGCATAATAATCTCCTACATCCTACGTGTAATATAACAACTCTTGTGCACCAAGTCCACTTTGCCTACAAACTTTCCCACTTCTGAATTCCGGAAACTTCCAAAAACCGAACTTTTAGGCTGGTCCGGAGGTCGTTCGGTTTTCGGAAGTTACACTGTATTCGGTTTCTATTGAATGATAACATTATCCATTTTGTGGTTCATTTGCAGTACTTCTATTCATTCGATTTAACTTTTATGTTCACAGAACACTTCTTCTCGCTTTATTCTCAACTCGCTGATAAAAGTCCCTTTGTGGTGCCTCACTTTGTTATTAATAACATCCACCAAATTATAATTCGGAGCGGCACTTTCTCTCACCGTGAAATCTACGGCTGACAAAATTTCTGTTTTATTTGAACATATCATTGGTTTTTGTTTATACATGTTTTTATTTGTTGGTCTTTGCTTTGTATCGTTAAAAAGTACATCTACAAAAGAATATATTCTATATTCTTTTTTCATGAACATTTAATATGTTTTTGTTTTCTTTCCACACCAGATTCATGACAAATATAAGTATTTGGACCTATATCTTACACTAATTTCAGTCAAACAAAACATTCAAACTTGCTTTCAATGACATTATTGAAATATCACAATATGGAATTGTGCGTGTGGAGTATTTTATAGACAGCTGTGCTCCTATTTTCAACTTTTCCTGTTGTATTTTTGGTCTGAATATAGTTTTAAAAGCATGAAATTTTAGGTAACCACCTATAACAGACAAGCCCCTAATTTCAAATTTGGGATGGCAAATATTATAGCTCAAACAGTAATGAGTAAATGATTTGTCGAGTTTATTGTATGAGATCTTCTGTGAAATCCATGTGGTACATCTTTTCCATTATGTGTGTTATTTCATCCGCAGTTAAAATTTAGTGGGGAGGTTGTAGTGTAATAATGCACACCTAATTGTCCTAAATCCCCGTACCGTTCCCAAACAGTACATTCATGATCGGGAAAAATCTTTTATAGGCGAAGTGATGTTGATATTGTAAACCATAGTATAAAGTGATCAATGTTATATAACTTCTAAATCTACATACTCATATTCTGTGATTTAAACTGTAATGAACTTTAACTTTGAGTACGTAGTGTGTTTGGATGTTCGATGGCTATTAATTTGATCGTTAAGTATGAGATAAATGGAGGCGCAATGTATCTACCAACTCAGTGACAATCGGTTTTCATTCAAGTGCGAACTACATTTGCGAAACCTAATCAATAACGAATTTTTAATGTACTTCAGGAAATGTGTTGAAATTATATTTATTAGTAACGTGCGTTTTGTAGAATCAGAAACATACTGTTAAACATTTACGTTAGTTATTTCAAAGTCTTGTTATTCTGGAACTTTCCAGACTCAATTTTTTTATTCTTGGTGAAAACATAATAGTGCTGTAACATTTCATGATGCTTTGAATTGCAAGCTGTTTGAGGAACTAATAACCTTAGTACAATTTTCTTAAAATGCTTTCCTGAATTTGGTAATTATAATAGCAAAATAAAACCGGTTAAGACATTTGATATTGCTTGTTTAAAGTTTTGTACATTATTCCGTTTGATAATGTTTTCAAGCAGTCCCCTGCCTATTGATAATATCACGTGTGTTAGGGATTCAGTGGATGAGAAAAACTTTCTTTTACGTCTGTACTTTGGAGAATGTTTTTACGAAAATATATGTTTGAGAATATTTTTACGAAACACGTAAAGTGCATTTACAAACTCGCACTGCATATAGATTGTATACGACAGCACGATTGAACTCAGATACGAATATAGAAGTTTACAAACAAAACATTGATCTTTCAAAGTGCTTTTAAACAATAGTGATTAGGTCAATTCTTAACAATTTTGCATGTGCTGTACTGTCTTTAGTTATATCTTTTGCAGTAATATTAGCTTTCGAAAACACCACTAATCAGTGGTAGTGTAGTCTTTAGGTATAATATGAGTAGTTATCTTTCATTTCTTTGAATCGTATTTCATTCAAGTTATCATAGCTACATTAATCATTTTACAGGAAAAACGACGATGTTTATCCTTATTTTGATTTTGTTTTGTATTTTCTTTCAAGGACGAAGTGATGAAACTACAATTATATCACATATCTGAAATCAAACTTTTAATAACATAACGATTATTCTTGCAAATGTGTAAGAAATATTACCTTTTATTTTGAAAAATAACTTTGCTGCTATGGAAACAAATGCCAGTAAAATCAAATTTGGCCATTTGATTTTGATTTTAATCATATTGAACAAAATTAAAAAAAAAAAAAGAAAAAAAAAAAAAAAAAAAAAAACAGACCTATCCAAATTGACCATATATCGAAGAATGGTAAATACCTTTTGTTATTCTATACCTATTTTATCTATCTAATCGCGAACGTTTATTTGAAACACGTGACCGTACAATATATTACGGTATTTGGTTCAACAGTCTCATGTTAAACATACGATAAAGCCCGAAACGCGTGAAAATGTTCCGAATGTAAATCGGATGAAGTAGGCTATCTATGTACAGAGTTTGATTAGGCGTCTTGAAATCTGGATTTAATTTGAGTTTTTTTGTTTACAACACACAAAAACGGTTCAAGGGATAACAATGCTATCTGATTTAGATATTAAAACGTTCGTTAATAATCAAAAACTTAAAAAATACAGTAAAAAGAATCATCACATGTTGAAATATTTGAAAAGTCGCTAAAAGAAGCCGTTCCGAACGAAACCTAGAAATTGGTATCAGCCCTGACTGTCTGAATAGCTACCTCAGCAGTTTTTATTTAACGGTTAAGAAACAAAATGGAGAAGATTATGAATGGCAGCGGACGGGCGGTCAGCATCCAAAACATGTCTGCTCTATAATTCAGTTTTCGTCGGATCTTCACCAAACTTGCTGACAATGTTTGTGGGCATTACATCTCGGCCAATTTCGATAACCAGCTAAATTGTACCAGGCACCCTTTGATTATAGTCCTTGAATTACTCGAAAAACGGGGAATTTAGCCTTGTCCGCTCTTTTAAGTCGAACAGTTTTCACCCGATCTTCACCAAACTTGTTGACAATGTTTGTGGGTATAATATCTCAGCCAAGTATTATTACCGCCCAAATCGCCAAATGGCCGTTGTAGGGAGGTTGCACCATATACGTTTTTAATGATGATACGCAGAAAAAAACAACATTCAATGAATTACGTATATTACGTATGAAGTGAAATAAATATAGAATAAAAATGTTATTTAAGGTCTAACATTGTTCTGTATAATATATATTTGCACTCATACCAAGCTGGGAAAAACTAGAAAAGGCAGGAATACAATATTCAGTGAAACATTTTTAATTTAAACTATTATTATAGTAAGATAAAATAGATATAGAATAAAAAGGTTTAAAAAGGTTATTTAACATTGTACTGTACAATACGAAATATATTTGGACTCGTACCCAGCTGAGAAAACCATATTGAACTCCCCTAGCGGCTCGTCCAATATGGTTTTCTCAGCTGGGTACTCGTCCAAATATATCTCCGTATTGTACAGAACAATGTTAAATAACCTAATAATAATACATATACAGCGCATATCCAGGTATGAGTTTATAAAAGCAAACCTGTTAAGATATCCATTGGAATCATGTAAAACAATACAATAGCATGTAATATAATCGAGCGGAATCGCATTTTCCGTTTTATTTTTAAAGATCCCAATTACAATTCAAACCTTGGTTCTTATATTTTCTTGCTGAACACCGAATTTGGTGACAGTATTCCAATCCTTACAAAAACTATAAACGTCACATTACCGTTTGATTACCCAAGCTTACAACTAAACTTGACCGTGACCTTATTCTCCTAAACGGCAACTCCGTTCATTAGAAAAATATAAAAAACTAAAGAGATTAAAACATGAAAACAACTACCCTCTGCTGCCCTTTCGAACATGTACAACAAGTTAACGCCGTAGACCATTGGGTAATTTTCAAAGAAAACGAATCTATTATATTTAGCTGAACTTGAACTTGACCCACTACATTCATAACAAATCCAAACCCTAGCTTTTCTATAAAGTACCAACAGGCCTCAATTAAATACCTCAATACAAGGTAAACCTATGGAGCGGAGACCGTTTTAACCTATTTTGAAAATAGTGATATTGGCCAAGAGCCCTCTGGTCCTATATGCAATATTTTCAATAATTTTCCAACACTCTTTCAGGGAACATTACGGCATATTTTAGAGTCATATACAGTTTGTTATAGACACCACTTAGTTTTGTTACAAACAAATTAGATAAAAATATAAAGATACTGTGGCTATATGCCAATCTGAACTTCTAAACAGGGAAGGTAACAATACAAAAGCTTTCATGACACGAAAGTTACACAAAAGGCGTTTTGTAAAACAATTGCAACTCTACTCAATACGTTCAAAAATACACAATAGTACACAAGAGTAGCACAAACTGTTCTTTAGAAAGACATACGTCATCATGTTGGAATTACAGAACTCAGCACACAATAAAGTTAAACAAAACACAGAACATGGCAAGAAAATTTCTTGCGTTAGATATTGATGGTTGACCGGCCTCAACGAATCCCGAGTTTTCAATACATATCCTCGCGCTGGAGTTTTCAGATTCATTGTTCTGTATTAACGTAAACTCCTGGTTGAAGATGAAACGGTGTGTATTGATATGAAACAATACAAGTTTATTTTTGCTCAAAATGAATTCAGAAGGAGTTAACTCTACTTGTTTACAAAAATACAGACTATTGATCACTATAGGTCCCTTGTTCTCATCGCCAATAATATCTTTTCTTTCAATCCGACCGTTGGCGTATAATTTTGTATAAATTGGGAAAGATATATTTTCAATACTATTTCCGATGCGAATTGAATCAGGCAAATAATGCGGCCAGTCATGCGACATGAAGCCTGACCTCAGAATATTTTGTGTTTTGTTAACTTCGAACTTCCATTCTCGCTGTACCATTTGTTTTACAGTGTTTATTAGATAGGCCGTGCGTTTCGCAGGTATTCTACTTGCTACAGAGACCATAGCACGTGTGATTTTCTTATTGAAATTCGTTATGTCATACTTTACGCCAGTAATTTGCCAGTCTTTTGGTAACGGTGTCTTAAGCGCACTGCTATTTAAGTGTAGAACTCCGAATATACTCACATCTTCGTCCGCCGTTAACTTGAGATGTACTGAAAATATCTGATCGTACCACAGCGTGATCGTATATTTGCATTTTCCAAATCTGTCATACAACTGTCCCGATGGGCAGTAGACCTGTCGACAGCTTTCTTTCTACAATTAAAAGAACAGATATAATGATAGCTATTTGGCAAATATTTTCACAATAACGTTACATATTCTTCAGAATCATAATATAAATATAGTGTCAACCCGCTATCTAAAAGCAGTTACATTCAAATTTCGCTGACAGTTCTCTTCAAATGAATATTGATAGACTAAAGAAGTTGAGATCAAGAAATGGTAATATTTTAAGAACGACTTGTCCTTTTCCAAGCCTTTTTACTGTAATATTGAATTTGAACATAAAGAGAATCGGTTGACCTGGTAGCTTGGTAACATATTGTAAAAAAGTGTCATTGTCATTGAATACCAAACACAATCGAAACAATAAATGAAAAGTAGATGTTGAAAACTTAGGTCATTTAGCATAAAAGGTAACAATAACGAAAATATCTTCAAATGATACATGAAAAAAATCTTTACAGTATATAGCTTATTAAAAGTAAAGCTTAGTCACGGTATGTCTCTGTTTTAATGAGCTAGTAAAACACGAACCAAGATATAAAGGGATATTTTGAATAATCTCAGTTTGAATGGACAAATAGTGGACACAAAGAATAAGTGTCAACCTTACTTAATTTTCAATTTCCTAGAGGAATAAAAATAAATGATCGAAAATAAGAGGTCTATTGAAAGACATCTGTCTTGAAGAATTTTTCAAAAAAGTTCGAATTTACTGAAAATCAAGTTGTAAGAAGACACAATACGGGCTTTGAAAATAATTTTTTTTTTTGATTTTTGAAAGCTTAACGATGGTCGTTGTCCAACAAATTTGAATATACAAACGAACTTACATACACATATAAAAAAGAAGTCTGCAGAAAATAAATAGAAATCAGGAAACAACTGACTTTTGTGCAGTGTCTTGCTTTGCCAATGTTTTTATCAAGAATTTTTTTTTCGAAAATAACTAGAACTTACAAACACAAGTCTCATGTTTTTCTACTTTAAAGCTTATGGTATGAAAAAAATTAATGACAAATAGAACGCTTCAGTGAGCGAACACCAACGATCTTAAAAATACTTTCAGAAAAAAATAACTTTAACGCATTTAGACAGGTAACTCTACAACAACAAGATTTCATAAATCATTATTAAATTTGCGATTTAACGAAATTTTGATAAATACACATCAGTATTGCAATCAAAATAATTTGCTTTGTGTCCCTTTCATCTTTTAGCTAGAGCTGTTTGTTTATTTTTGAAGTTAGATTTAAAGTCAATATATATGAGGCTTTCATGATTTCAATAGTAATTCTTTATAGAGCAATTTCTCTCATTATTACACTTCAAAATTTCAGCTGCCATTCTTAAAACGATATTCCTCATGAAAGAAAGGAAATGTAAATCCAGGTTGTGTAGTTGATATTAAGAAAAAGTTTATAACAAAACAGCGGTTGAACATTATTTATACACACTAGGCAGTTATGCGCTGTTCGATATATTTCACGCGGGTGCATAACGCCTGACGTATAACCGCCTATCTTGTACAAAGAGTGTTAAAACAAGGATTTGCAATAAATTATTTTTATTCATAAATGTCTTTCATTGTACAGAATAGATAAAAATGGTAGAACTTTACTTCGCACATGCATTTCGTTAAATGATAGGTCGTCACTCTCCTTTGTTTATACACGCCCCGACCGAAATGGTAATACGTACCGCGGAAGAATTCGATTTGGGGGAAAATGAAGACGAATTATTCTGCAGAGCGAGTAACTAACTCAGTAGTGTGTAAATTAATCAAGACAGTTGTGTGCAATGTGACAATTTTTTTCAAGCACCCTTGCGGAAGCGAAGACAACTTCGTCCAAATGACTGTACGGTGTATGTGCGTGTGTCCGTCCGTCAGGATTGGTTTGTTTGGAGCATAACTTTGACATGCATGGAAAATTCTTGTTTATATTTGACATGAATGTTAACATTAGAGAGACGAAGTGTTCACTTAGAGGTGAAAGGTCAAACTCAATAATAACTTTGTCCGGAGCATTTCTTCTTCATGCATGGAGGAAGTTTGATGTAAATTGGCACAAATGCTTACCACAATTAGACCGTGTGTCATGTGCAAGAACCAAGTCCATAGGTCTAAGGTCAAGGTCACACTTCGAGGTAAAACGTCATATACAAGAATGACTTTTCTTTTTCATGCATAGAGGTATTTTGATATAACTTGGCACAATTGTTCACCATCATGAGATAGAGTGTGTTGCGCAAGAACACTGAACTACCTCCCTTTGTTACTATAAATAGCTTAATATATTGTAGAGAAAATTCTAGACCACTTTTCTGTATTGCAACATGCATAAATGTTAACCTCAATCAGACAGAGTTTCGTGTGCAACTCCCAGTCCATTTGAAAACCAGCGGGCTCGACATGTTGTCCGTGGGCCACGTCTAGTGTTTTAATTATGCTATTATGTAGATTGAAAACATAATATCATTGTGATGAGTTAAGCATTGCTAGCCATATTTGAATTATACTTCAAGATTGTATTAATTGATATAGTGTGATGTTAGGGACAAACATTAATGATTGGATAGCTTTACCTCAAATATCTTGCTAGCTTGTGTCCAATCTTTGGCGGTTATTTAGAAAATAAACACCATCTTGAATAAAGGGATATATAATTGATGTTCCTTTGGTTTCATGAAGAAATTCTGAAAGTTACTGTGTCAGCATTTGAATTTTTATTTTTATTTCTGCTGACAAATTGTACTGAAATAATATTTGAAATGGATGCGTCTTGTAAGAGAGTAATTCAAACTCTAATGACAATCGCCCGCTTCGTAGAAGTGTAACAAGCAAGAAAGTCATTTTACACGTTTAAATTTGATGACTCCATTATCATACAGCAAAGTTTTTTTTTGAAAACTATATAAGCGTTTTGGAGAAGTTCAGCTTTGTATCTGGTGTAAGCATAAAACGGAAAGCGACTTTAACGTTTTATCTACAAATACCTGCATTGCAAATACTCAGTGAACTGTACAATATATATGGAAAGACTGCAGTGTCACTGTTTATAGGTGGATACGTGAATCTAAAATGATCAGCAGACCTTTAAGAAAGGGCTCGTCCTGGCAGGCCCAAAGGTAGCAGCACCATCAAAGAACATTGCTGCAAATGCATATTACCTAGCGTACCGTGTATTTGGCATTTTTGATGTACACTTGTATTTGCTGACTGTTCGTATTACTAGTTTCTCAAGTTAATACATTTTGAATTTTTGTATCTTTTCCATACATGACGCAGTCGTCAGTCGAAAAGGTAATACGTAATTTACGGTATTTTGGTACCTAGAACCCCTCCCCTCGTAACCTTTATAAGAGCAGTACGACACTTCTGGTGAGTGTCCGTTAATTTTCAACAGAACTAAAAGTCCAACAGAAGCAAATGTTTTGACAGAGAAAAATACATATCATAATGACAAAACATTGTTTAGAGGTCAGGAAAAAAGAACAATTGATGGTAAGGACATCCTGCTATTAAAGTTATTTAGTAATGAAAACAACAGTGGACTTAGAAATTATTTTATAAATGTTAACTTACGTCCTTTGCTTTGCATGCTATTGGAACTTTCGGTTTTAATTTTAGGCTTTTTGCATGACCATCCTTGAGAAAGAACTCAGCATCGATTAAACCTGAAAAAGAACTGGGTCTAGAGAGCAACGAAGTGGACCGCATACCTGGACATTTCATTGACTGCCTAAACGTCTCGTTATTACATATATGACAGAAAACGTTCGCATACATTTTAGTCCATCTAAACGGCGAGACCAATCCGCTTGTACAAGCCTCAATTATTTCTTCCTTTGAAAATCCAATTTTCTCAGTTACTTGAAACGATCCAAAGTTTGGACAAACATCTATGACATCTCTATAACATTTAAGTCGCTGTATCTCTTCCGATTTACCTCGGTAAATAAAATTGATGTGACATTCTAAAGAATAAGAATTAAGCGTTGGGTTAACAAAGTCAGTAAAATCTCTCCAACCTAAGCCAAACTCATGACATGAAAAAAGAGCCTTCCATAATTTACCGTCTGTGACTCCATCGGCAGCTGCACAAGCAATGTTCTTGTATATTTGATTTCGTTTAGCAGAGTAAACTGGGAAAAGACTACCCCAATCAGCTACTGGCGTATCACCACACGAAATATTTGATTTGTCTTTTCTTTCATTTGAAACAGAGGTTACCATGTAGAAAGGTTGAATGTCCATCTTCTGGTATTCATTGAGGTCAAGCGTGGTTGGGTAAATGCACTCACGCCTAATTTGCAATTTGACATCATAATCCTCATTTTCAGTATTATATTGCTGCTTTGCTGGAAAACAACAGTTTCCAGTCTCTTCACAATCGGATCTACAAGAACATCCTATAAAAGAAAAGTACTGATCAAAGTGTACCATTTATGAACAAGAGGGTCATGATGACCCTGAATCGCTCACCTGAGTAATATAAGCCACATGTTTAAAATGGCAAACCGATGCTAAAATGTTAGAAAGTAGGTCAGTGGGTCACATTCACGGTCACTGAAAGTCAGTTTTAACATCGATGTGCAAAACTGTACATGTCATTCAAATTTCAAAGCTGTTTCTTAAAAACAAGAAAGTAGGTCAGTAGGTCAAGGTCATTGTCAAGTGACCCCTAATCGCTTGGGGCCATCAGGTAATTATAATTTAACAGTGTAGGACATATGATCTGATAATTTTTAAAGTATTTATTCCTATATAACTCATATAAGAGACCCAAGGGCGGGGCCTCTTTTCACCCCAGCACATAATTTGATCAATCTTGATAGAGAACTACTTGTCAATTCTACATACCAAATATCAAAGGTCTAGGCCTTAAACGTTTAGACAAAAAATCTTTTTTCCCTATATAAGTCTATGTTAGATTTGGGATCCACAGGGCAGGGCCTCTTTTCACCCCAGGAGCATAATTTGAACAATTGTGGTAGACAACCAAAAGGCAATGCAACATACCAAATAAATATCAAAAGCCTAAGCCTTGCAGTTTCAGGCAAGAAGATTTGTTTTCTTATATAAGTCTATGTAAAACTTGACAACCCCAGGACAGGGCCTTTTTTCACCCCAGGGGCATAATTTGACCAATTTTGGCAGAGGACTACAAGGCAATGCTACATACCAAATATCAAAGGCCTAGGTTCTGTGGCTTAAGACAAGAAGATTTTATTCCCTAAATAAGTCTATGTAAAACTTGAGACCCCCGGAGCAGGGCCTTTTTTCATTCCAGGGGTACGCTTTGAACAATTTTTATAGAGGACAATTAGATGATGTCACATTCCAAATAGTAAGGCTCTACGCCTTGCTGTTTTGGACAAGAAGATTTTTAAAAGTTTTAAGAGTTCCGCATGGAATTGTTCCGCATGGAATTCAATTTTCTGAACAATTTTGAAAAGAGGACATCCAAGAATCATTCCTGTGAAGTTTGGTGTAATTCTGCCCAGTGGTTTTCAAAAAGATTTTTTTCGAAAATGTTGACGGACGGACGACGGACGACTGACAACGCACGACGTACGACGGACATTGAGCGGTCACAAAATCTCATCATTTATGAATATAAACATACATTTCCTGACTTAAATCCCGACATATTTGAATATTTTTATGTCATATATTGAAGTATTCTTTGACTTGATCTTGGACTAGATGCGCACAAAAGTGTAAAGTTAAATAAGTTAAGCACGAGGAGCAACATAGATTCCTCGACGTCGTGATTAAGATAAGTCAAACCCCGTAAAGCTTTTTGTTTTACTTATTTAAATGCTTTTAAAGGGCCGACTTGGCTATGAATTAGCTTCCAGAGTCTTGTGTTTTTCCCTGACATTAATGCCCATTTTATTATAATGTTTATCGCATTTCAATGATCAGCCATTACCAGGTACACACTAAGGTAATAATGCTGGACATGGTTGCTCACAGACCATCTGGGTTCCTCTCAGAGAATATGTTCATGCTCCAGTGTGGAATTGCACTTGTGATACAGAAAAAATATTCAGTCAGATGTCATGTGCAATGATATATATACCAGTAATTCGATAATTTACAGTTCAATCACTGCGAATCATTTGTAGTACAATCACTGGGTCTGGGAACTAAAACCCCCATTACTTAGTACTTGAGTTTCTGTTTTTCTGAAATATATCTTTCATCGTTTTCATCATTGGGGTTAGTTTTTATGAAACACATACTAAGATCTATTGTATTTCAAAGTAATTAAATGTGATATTAGTAATTTATTTACATAAATATGAGACAATTATGGATTTACAGTCAACTCGTCCCCTAGTCAACTCGTTCCCTATTTGGTCATTTCGTCCCCCTCGGTGATTTCAAATTGGTCATTTCGTCACCCTTTTGAGGTGACACTGTACATTACTATCTATGTGCATGACAAATGAATGTGATGAAAGTAATTTATTTAAATAAATATAAGACAACTAGAGAGCGTTGGTCTACGCATCACGGGGTCGACAGTTCGATCCCCGGGCAGGGCGTATGTTCTCCGTGACGATTTGATAAAAGGCATTGTATCTGAAATCATTCGTCCTCCACCTCTGATAATTCATGTGGAGAAGTTGGCAGTTACTTGTGGAGAACAGGTTTGTACCGGTACAGAATCCAGGAATACTTGTTAGGTTAACTGCCCGCCGTTACATGATTGAAATACTGTTGAAAAACGGCGTTAGACCCAAAACAAACAAACAAAATAACACAATCATGAATGTGATAATAGTTAGGACTTTTCCCCCTATAAATCTACCCCGACCCACCCCCGGTAAAACGAGGTAATCCCAAAGCATAAAAAACAACTGTCTTTATTCCAGATTCCCAAATGAGTGTTACCTTTTTTTTCATTTCATTTTTTTTGCTGTTTTAAAATAGTTTTGATAAAGTTTATGTATATTTTGGTTACCAAAGGAACAGTTATATTGTCTAACAATTACTGAAATGCTTTATTATGCAATCTATTAATATTTTTACGTAGATTTTGAAATGAAAATATTCCCACAAGAGCATTATCTCAATTCCACTGGTTTTGTTGGCATTCCAAAATGATGAAGAAAAGGCCTGATAGTAATTTATTTACATACTATAATGTATGCGCATATTATATAAACAGATGAGAAAGAATAATATACAATAAATTTACTATATGTAACAATAAATGTATTTACAATAATACATACAATATTCCCGAAGTATGGGATTACTTCATGGATGATAATATTATATAAGTATAGAATAATAATATACTGTAGAAATATAATAAGCCTAATCAATTAGGGCAAGTGAATGGATAACGACATGGATACAGTAATAAACATACACTGTTGTAGTTTATTTTGTGATATAAGTAGTTGCATTACTTCATGTGTTTTTTTAGTGTGACACAAATACCATAATGTCATAATAACGTTAGTGCTGAATTGTAGTTTAATTTGTGTATTTTTATCTTGTTTTTTTTGTGTGAATATTTTTGAGATTCAGAGTTGAACTTTTGTTTTCTCTCAGAGATATTTATACAGCATACATGCTTGGTGTGAAATTTCAACATGTAACAACACACACCTGATTCCGAAAACTGACCGAATTAATTGCTCTCTTGCAATCCATGCTGGGCGTAATGGCCATTAAATTTCCATGTTATAGCTGTAAGCAGATAACTGATAAAAGTTGCCTGGAGAACCAAGTCGGCCCTTTAAAGAAATGTCTAGAAATAAAAATCCAGGACAGAAATGTCAACCTACTACTTAATTTAGAAAACCCAGTTACCGTTTCATAGAAAGAAGTTTTATTGACAGATACGTTACTGATTATTTTGTGGTACATTTATGTCATTGTACACTCCCATCGAAAAGTGTTTTGACAATAAATTATTGTATTAAGCTGTTTCTATCTGATCACCAAACGTCGTTTCTTATAACCAATTATACGCAATAACCGAGTTCGCTGTATCGGTTAATGACCATGTGGTATTAGGAAGAGAAAATTCCTTCTTTATATCTAATGTGTTTGTTGTATCTGAGTTTGTAATAATCGTATTTGTACAATAACTACTCAAGCTCTCATGCATTTGTACGCCCAAGTATATTTGTGGCGTTTCGTCGCCAAGACAGAACCTATGCGACCTTATACTATTAGTAGACTCAGACGAAAATGTATGTCTTGATGTAATGACCACATACAATCACTATAAAACATATATTTTGCATTTTACATGATAAAAAACACTAACTTTATTCAAACAGCTCTGAAACATTTTACATTATGATAAATACTGACTTTATTCAAGCACCGCTAAAACTTTTTACATTATGACAAATACAAACTTTATTATAACTACGCTTAAACATTTTACATTATGACAAATACTAACTTTACTCAAACACCGCTGAAACATTTTAAATTATGACAAATACTAACTTTATTCAAGCACCGCTGAAACATTTTACATTATTACAAATACTAACTTTATTCAAGCACATATTGTGCGAACGATATCATGTCCAAAATCACTGACGTATATTGAACAGTCTATCCCTGGTACCCTTTATTGCACTATATTATAAATCTTCGTGCTAAACCGAGGGGTCTCCGTGGCAGAGTTGTTTAGGTCAAAGACTTCAAATGCCTTGCCCCTCATCGATATGGGTTCGAACCTCACTCGGCTTCCGGCGGCTGGCTGGCTTATGGAAGGTCGGTTGCTCTACTCTCGAGTCCACCCGGAGTCTCACCCCACCATCAGAAATTCAAAGAATGTGTTTTAATTAAAATTAGAGTCTACATATTTAATGAACACTATGAAAATGAAGTGCAGCTATAAAGCGTAGGTAGTTTTAATCAATTTATTACTTACTAGTAAGACAAAAGTTGTTTATAGTAAATTTGATGCTACACATCCTGATTTTCATATCTTGTTTCTATATTCATAGACTGCCATTAGCTTAACTGTAATAGTTCACAAGACTGTAGTGATTCCGGTGCAAACGAGAGTACGTGTGCGTTTAAGGGTAATTGGTCATTCTTTAACCACAAATCATATTGCGTGTTCATTATTTGACAGATTAAATGCACATTGTGCATTCGGGATTTTAGTTTAAACTCTGTTGAAGATTTTTTGAAGATCTTTTTGTTTTTGTTTTTCCTTTCCGTTCTGCTATCAGTTATCATATATATTTACAGTTTACTTGAGGTATAGGCCTCAGAAATATCTTAGTCTTGTATCAACACTCAAATGAATCAAAATATGATTATGCAAATATTAAAAGAAGGTAATCAGCCGTCGACTGGGTTTCGATCTAACACGAACAGCGATCTATTGAACACTTTTAGTATGCTATAACGTTGAGCTCATTTGTAATTTAAATGAAAACTAGAAGCTTTTAGTTGTTGACAAATTACGAAAGTTTTGAATTTTCCTATGCCACATTACAATCTGTTGTAAAACTATGTTAGTTTTCCTTTTTACATTTGTATCTACAATACTCACCGGTACAACAGGAACTAAACCCAGTCTCGAACTCCCTTTGCGTTACCGTGAGGTTCGCTCTACAAATGTTTGTCCCTGGACACAAATGCTCCATAATCTCTGGCAGGCGTGAGACAATTGAAGAACTATTTTGGGCATACCCTTTCTTGAAGACGATGCAAAATAGCATGAGTAATATTTTTGTGCGCATCTTTCCTACAAATATTAGAAAAAATACCGTAATTTCAATGACCTTGGAGTGTGTGCGTGTGTGTTTGTGTGTGTGTGCATACGTGCGTGTGTGTGTGCGTGCGTGCGTGCGTGTGTGCATGCGTGCGTACGTGTGTGTATGTCTGTCTGTATCCAAATCATAAGAAAATTCAGGGTACGGGTAGAAATAAATAATAAATTTATAGGGATTTAAGGAAATAGCCGAGCCAAGCCACTTGCGGGTATTTCAAAGGCTTTAATCCTCAACCAGTTTCATCCACTCAGGTTAGTTTAACGTCATTGTGATAACAAGGAATGAGTCACTCTTAAATAATGACGTCGTCTAATATATTGACGAGTGAAATTGACGTTATGTTACTGCCGGACGTCTTTTTAGTGATTTCTAGTGCATATGGCTGAGGAAGGCACTCCTGGTATAGATTTGGCCAGTTTCTGTTACGGATGCGTTGGTAGTGATATTTATGAACGACTGCATTGGATTTTTTAAAATATAATAAAACAAATGTTGAGAAGATTCCAATTTATAATTTGGGAATTCATATTTTAACTACTTAAGGAATTCAGACAGAGTTAAAAGCAGATGAACAATTTCCTTGATAGGGGTGTGCGATTTTGTTTATTTCCTTATTATATTGTCTTGCAATTTCTCCTAATGCGATGAAATGGATTGTTTGACTTACATGTATCATTACTGATATTGATGAGTCAGTTTAGAGAGGGACAAAGACGTTTTAATTATCTTAGTATTTGTCTTGACATTTCTTGGTGCGCTCTTTAAGCAAGCCGTAAACCGCCATAATAGATGTAAAGGAACTGATCAACTTGTTTGTTTAATCCCTTTTAGTTAAGTATTGAGAGTTTATACAAAAAATATCATGTCTTTAGAGAATAAACATGCATATTTTCCTTTTCTTTTTTGTTGTATTCAGTTAATTTGAGTCTGTTTTGTTTTGTTGGTAGGCGTATCGGCATGTTTATCTGATGTTTTCGTGGTATACGTATAGAAGGCATTTAAGACCGAGGAGAACGTTCGTTTTATTTATAGATAAAAAGTTTACTGTACGACATATAGTAATGCTATTTATTACCTTGCAATAAAAGAATGAATGTCATATTTATTTGTTTGTTTTAAACACTTGTAAACCCCGAAACCGAAGTACATATATCCGATATGTGTACGAGGTTTCACAAGTGTGTAAAACAAAAAGAAAATGACATTTATTACTTTTGTTTATTTTTATAGTCATTGTTTTCAAGTCAATCATTTTTAAGTATTTTGAACTGCTTTTTGAACTTGAAAAAAGTAGTCCAACATCGGGAGCAGCACAAAAGTTAATAGAAAATAGCAAGACCGGAATTATTGAGTTTTACACTCTAACCAACAGCGTCAAATAGGAAGGCCGGACTTACTGAGTTTTACCCTCTAACCAACAGCGGTATATAGCAAGGCCGGACTTACTTAGTTTTACACTCTTACCAACAGCGGTAAATAGCAAGGCAGTACTTACTGAGTTTTACTCTCTAACCAACAGCGGTAAATAGCAAGTGATTCAAAGTCATCGACTTCCACTCGTCTTTCCAAGTTTCGCATAGACAATCGTTAATTTCAGTGAATGCATAAGTAACGAATCAGAATTGTAGCATACACCTTGCTACACCCATGAGGCGTTTCAAGTCCTTGAGTACATTTACCGACTAATTTATACACAGGTGTTTCATACAGAATAGCCCTGACCTCTGTGAATCAATTTGATCGTCCATATGTTTTACAATTACTCAAAAATAAAAAGTGTATTTTTCATCTTGTTAAAAAAAACGATAAATATTGATTTTGACTTAAATCTGAAATTGTGTTCCTTGCAATGTTCATGCACATCATTCATACGTATGGTGTTACCTACCTGTAATTCACTCTAATATGTTTCTAGTCAGTTTAAATTTTGTTGCTGATGTTCAATCTTTATTAAAAATTAATGCCACAAGATTACATTTTGTTTACGGGCTTCAAGGAAGTTAAAAGTTATATCTTGATTACTTCTATTATTAGAAATAAACTAATATTAAGTTTTGATAACGTTTCTTTATTGGGACGAAATTAATTTAATATGATAAGAAACTGGCTAAAATTCAAATTAAATCAAATTAGTTAATTCAAATAAATTAATTCAAATTTCAAATTAAATTTTTATTATATTATGCATATCAGAATCTGAGGGTTTTTTTTGTAAGTTTTACACATGCTAAATAATGAAATACAAAATGAGGGAATCAAACCCGGGTTGCTTGATAATAATACTCTAGTATAATCTTAACCAATCCGTCTTGGAATAATTACGACACTTTATATTTAGTATCCCTTAAAAGACACTTTACAATTTGCGAATAGAAAGGTAGTAAAAACAACTTATTTCATGTGCTTCAATAACATATAATCTGTCAGTAACTACGATTCATAGCTTTGATGAAGAATATCTCTATATTTTTAAATGTTGCCTTCTCCTTGTTGTCGCACGATTTGTAGTTCACTCACTTTAAGTTACATGAAATGTATTATTTTGACAGGAACTCATATCTGAACAATTTTCTTCAGTTATGTAACGGTAGACATTTAACCGGACCAGTGTTTCTGAATTCTGTACCAGTACAAACTTGTTTTCCACAATTACATGTATTTGTCAACCTCTCTACATGAATCAGATATAGATATTATAAGATAACGAATGATTTCAGACACAATGTATTTTATCAAGCCGTCTCGGAGAACATACGCCTCGCCCTGGAATACTCACGACGCCGCTATATTAAGGTCAATGTAGAATTTAATTAAACTAACTGAGCTCACTCTGTTTTCATAATGGAAGTCTATGGGTAAATCATAACTTTCGAAACTCTTTGGCGAGTAGCAATTGTTCTACAATCTAGATTTTAATAAAACTTCTCATAGTTGTAAATAAACATATGGCAAATAAACTATTGAAATAAAATGTTTAGGCTCGTGTGCTATTTTATTTTTGAGATATTTGACCATGATTAAAGTAAATTGCACATTCCACGCTAATTTTAAGACATTTGTTTTTAGCGTGTCAGATGTTAGAAGGTAGTTCTGCACGTTCAGGTCGAATTTTTTCTACAATGTAGAATTTGATTAAACATTGATTTTTCAAAACGTCAATAATATACTTAGAAATTTCAGAAAATAGAAAAAGATAAGGTTGTGTACCTCCTTCTTTTTGTTAGATTGATTTAAAAATTTTGGACCTCACGCAATTTTTCATAATCGGAGTCTATGGGAAAGTCTCAAATTTCATAACATTTTCGCGAATAGAACTTTTTGTAGATATTAATGAACCTTCCCACAGTCGTAAATAAATACATGAGCTGAAATGGTGAAATAAAATGTATAGGTTTGTGGGCTTATTTTCTTATTTTAAAGATACTTGCCAATGTTTAAAGTAAACCGCACATTTCAAGCTAATTTTAAGACAATCGTTTCAACTAGTTAACGTGTCAGATGTTTTAATATCATATTTTAACTTAAAAAAAGATACTAACAGTGCCCTTGTGATAAATTTACTCAAGGGTTGCCATTAATTGATGAAATGATTTTCATTTCCTTACGCCGAATCCAGGCTTTTTTTATAAGATTTTCGAGCTTTATTTTATGTTTTCCGGATAAATGACGTTACGCCATCACTTCCGGTTTATCAAACGTGCAGAGCTACTTTGATATCATATTTTAACTTTAGAAAGATAGAAGTAGTGCCAATGTAAAAACTTTACTCACAGGTTGCCATTTATTCATAAAACGATTTTAATTTCCGTATGCCGAACCCAAGCTTTATTTTATGTTTTCCGGTTAAATGAAGTTATGTCATCACTTCGGGTTTATCAAACGTGCAGAACTACCTAAGCTAAGCGGGCTGGTTTAAAATTCGGCATCTATATACTGGTACATTCAAGAATACTTAAAATGTCAATATTTCAGAAGAAAAAAAAGTGATATTGTGAATTACATTAATGTTATACAAAGTGGACGCACATGTCCAGCGGTAAAACTTTCCGGTTACGAAATCAGACGACTTTCAATACACGAAGAACAGTGAGAGAATTTGAATATACACGATTATGATGAAATCTACAAGTCAGTTTATTAACGATACTAAGTTATAATATAACATTTTAGTACTTCTTTGTATGCTAAATAGGATATAGCTTGAAGTTTCAGATACTTTGCATTATTTATTTTCTCTATGTTTCTCTAGATTTTATCTGTATTATGGTTACTTCGGCACCTTATGTTTATTTCTAACTCACAGACTTTTGATCTAGCCAGCTTGCTATTAATAAAGGAAAGAAGATCAACTATATTTTTCTTTTTGGTAATACAAGATTTTCCTTCTAACGACTTTCAATTTTGCTGGTTATAGAATTGTTAAATTATATATAACAATATGTGTAGCTTTATTAGAGCAAATACATATAAACTACAAATTGAGTAACATCTAACATGATTAGTGAATACATAGAGTCTGTTCATGCTATATGTATAAATAATATTGCTGCATTAGATATAATATTAGCAGAAACATTAGTAATAATTTCAAAAATGGTAAGACCTCCTAAATCTTGTCGCATGTCTGATACAGTAAAATATCAAATTATCTGCTATTCGGACAACACTTGAAATTCTTCATATGTTATCTTTGTATTTTCATGAATTCAAGAAACGAACAAAGTTATTTATTTAATATAGCAGACTAACAAAACAACCAACTAAAGACATATTTCGGGGACACTTTTAAAATGCGTAATAACAATGAATTTCGAAAATTCCTATATCGTCATTTAGGTGACAACTGAACATCTATTTCAAGATATCTTTTGCATAACCGTTAGAATAAGTGAAATATAAAGACAGCATGACTTTAGGTTTCCGGGCTAAGCTTAGACATGTCTCAAAAATTAAATGTTTTACCTGCCCACAAACACATTTTCTTCTGTGATAGGTAAATAATTAAAATTTCTGTACTTCTGTATTTCTACGATAGGGAAGGGATTAAAATTCCAGTGAGAAAATGGAATATTGCAAATAATCTTCGTACATACGCAGCATTATCTCATGAAACATATTGATTTCTAATCTGATCTTAAGCGGAATATTCTCTAAATAACTTTTCTAAATTTAGATTTTACTTAACAGTAAATTCAAGGAGAAATTTATACAGTGTAGTTAGCTTTAATTCTATGATAGGGTAAGAGTTCTGAAGCACCCATTATCAGTTACTAGTATAATAAACTAGTTAAAAATTTACTGTTGTTTCGGAGTTAAAGGGCTTCCATTGCCAAGTGGCTAAGGTCGCTGACTTTAAATCACTTGTCCCACACCAATGTGGGTTCGAGCCTCACTCGGGATGTTGAATTATTCATGCGAGGAAGCCATCCAGCTGGCTTATGGAAGGCCGGTGGTTCTTTAGGTGCAAGCTCGCGATGAAATAATGCACGGATGGGCACCTGGGGTCTTCCTTCACCAACTAAGCTGGAAAGTCACCGTATGACATATCACTGTGTCGGTGCGACGTTAAACCCATTAGACATTAAACGGTATGAAATTTGACACCTTTTACGACTTGTATGATTTACCTATCAAAGTCAGGATCAGATTTAAATTGCTTTCTTTCATGTACCATTACCCTGTTGGAAATGCATTAATATATTTTTCTAATGTCTATCTCAATATTGCACAAATAGGCCAGGTTTGATGTTTTTAGACTCTAAAGAGGTGTGTTCTGTTGGTCCATTCAATGAAAGGAAGTATTTGAATGACAGAATATTTTAATCTGTAGGTTAGAGTCTGTTAAATCATGACATATCGTCGAGTATTAGGCAGTCTAAATCTTTAGACATTTTTGAAAAGTAAGATTTTTTTAGAGATTTTTACACGTGCTCTAGTTTGCATGATATGTATACTGTATTATTATGAATCGGAATGGCATAAAATATTTAAGAAATTTTTGTGCAATGCGATTAAATATATACTAATATTTAATAGATAAAGCGAAGAACTAACTCCGAATATATACTTTTAACTTTAAAACTTATATAAAATTTGGCATTTAATTGAGTTCTGCTCAACCCGGGGCTAGAGGGCGTGGACGGTAGCATGCATTTCCACTACCGTCCATGAACAGGCTCAATCAAACCGAGCCTGCAACATTTTCGTTTTTGTCGTGTTGAGCGACCTGTGAAGTTTCCACTTTTCTCTATTTTTTTAATCACATTTAAGAGCTTCGGTTTCATTTTCATAATCCAGTCGGTTACAATTGTAAATGATTTAAAAAATCTTTTCAAATTGCCTGCTATAGTTTAACTGGTATATAGGAATTATTGATACAGCATTTTTGTTCTAAACATTTTGTAAATATACTTCATGTATAAATTTGAAATATTTCTCTCTAAAGTAATCAGATGATGATTGTATTTTATATTTAATAAGGTGTTCATGTAAGTTGCTATGAATTTTGACTGAAGAATTATACCAGTACTTTCGTATAAATAATTATAGAATATAATGCTTACTGAACGACAAAAATCACCTAATGCAACTTATAGGTATTCAAAACTACTTACCCATATTTGTCAGTCTGCATGTACTGCATCAAGCCTGTGTAACTAAAATGTTTCCAGAACTGAATTTAAGTAGAAACTGTTTGATACGTAAGCCCGCCTCTACACAGTTCAGCCAATCAGCACTATTCGAATTCCTTGTCTTCAAGTTTCCCACAATGACATCTAATAGAAACATTAAATATGCAGAGAAGGACTCATTAATTGTAGATTTTATTTTGCATTCAGTTTCATTTTACCCAGATGCATAAAAGTAAAGGTCGTTTGGAGCAAGGTGCCTCCGTGACCGGGTGGAATAAGGTCGCTCTCTTCGAATCACTTTTTGAGAGCCTCACTTGGGGCGAAGAATTCGAGAAAGTCATCCAGCTTGCTTCCGGAAAGTCGATAGATTACTCCTGATGAGATAATGCCGGGTCCCCACCCCACCATCAAAAATTTGAGAACAACGGTCAATTACGGCCAATTTTCATAAATGAGTAAATTGAACTAACTATTCAGATTGGGGTTAAAGTGCCGTTGTCTTATGTTGACGGAAGAGACGTAAATGTTTAAAGAAATTCTTTATTAGTAAGTATGATCTATCGCTTCATGAATCGCACCTGTTCCTTGGATTGTTCAATGATTAATAACCATATTTTTTTTTGATGATTAGTTGTTTAAACTTCCAGTGTCAGCACAAATATGAAACGTTTCAGCCTTAAAGATATTAAATTTGTTTATAATTTAAACAACATGTTATTAAAGTTTTCTAATATTGTTTAGATAATATTTGAATTGGTAGAACATATATGACACCAGTACTGGTTTGAAGCTTTTATACCATTCGAGCTAAAACAAATTAGTATAAACTAAATTATAACTACACGGGCTAGTAATTTATAGATTAGTTATATTTAATAATCCCGATAAAGATAATAACTTAAGACAAAAATTTAATAATGACATGTAATTATACCTAAAGGATGGACTATTCTGCAATAAATTATAACTTAAAAT
This sequence comes from Mercenaria mercenaria, assembly GCF_021730395.1. NCBI lineage: Eukaryota > Metazoa > Mollusca > Bivalvia > Venerida > Veneridae > Mercenaria > Mercenaria mercenaria. Next base: position 69,084,679 of record NC_069375.1, read on the forward strand.
GCCTCATTACGTTTAAATTGGTAATATAAGAGCAAATGAACATTTCGTCATACTTAACTACTCCAAAATATATCTTATTGATATGATTTATTTCGAAATGAAAGACTCATTATAAATATTTAATTGAATTGATATTAAAAGAAATGATTATGCTTTCAGATACTAATTAATTTAATTCAAGTCTGTTTAAGATTTACGTCTTATTTCTTTTATAAATTAGTTACAAGATTCAAATTAAACATTCGCCAACAGAACATAACATCGTGAAGTATCATATTAAAGTCAAAGAAAAACAAGTCTGATATGAAGGAATAACCCTTTAAGGCTCCTAGCTAGAACTAAAACTAGAATTTAAATAAATGAAAAGTGTACATTAACGGCCGATAAAGCTCTTGTATTCAAAGGCTCCTTTATAAGGAAAACAAGTGGAGGTGAATATATCGCCAAATTTGACAGTGTCAACTGTTAAATGTCCAAACTGGTAATACTTTATTATTCAGAAATACAGGAAAGTTTCAATATTTCAATGAAAGTAGTTTACCTTGCTACATCACTGAATTTGTTTGTGTGAATTGTAATGATTTACTATCTTCAGCACAATATTTTGGGTTATTTTTTTATAGGAATTTCTTGAAAATTTTAAGTCAATAATTTTGTACCAATAATCACTTTCAGAGTAGTCGCTTTATATTTTTGAAAGAAATTGTTTTCGCCTAGATCGTGTGGGTTTGTCCAAACGAAGATATTTTTTCTAAATGTCTAATAAAAAAGAATATTAATTAAGAAATAATAAGTTCTCAAACGATATATTCTTACGCACAAGAACTCAAAACTCGAGTTATTCTACGATAAATCACACTTGGGAACTGATTATTTCGATTCTAACACGACATACTAGTACCAACAGTGTTAGAAAAAATGGTAACTACTTTTTACGACCGTGCTACGCACCTGGATCGGATGACGTCATTGCACGCGAGTGGTTTATTGCAGAATAACCCGAGATAGGTTTGGCTCTACATGTATGTAGGTTATTTGCTGGTCGTGTTAGAATCGATATTAATGACACTGAACACCATGTGACATATTTTGAGGAAAAAAAAAGATACCGATGTGATTTTTTCTAAGCTTTGAAAAATTCTGCTCAAAATAATATGATAAAACTTTTTTAAACGTTCCAAGTAAATTGTTCCATTTTAATAGCGTCTTTGATGAATCGCTGTTATTCCTTATTTATTGAGTTTAATCTAACTTCTATGAAGTTTATAGTATCATAACATTAAAAATAATGTAATTCACGTCCGTTATATACTTTGTTTATATAACTAATTGTAGACAATAAAGCCTTTCGATCTGTAAAATAAATCTTACATAGACTGAAATCTTGTTTAGGCTGAAACATATATATACACATGTTCATGAAAGCAGATAATTTTTTCCTTTGATAAGCATGCCTAACTGTGCATATGTCTTTTTGATACAATTAAGATTACATAGATCAGGGGGAGAAACCTAAGAAACATACATACACAGAGTAACGTGTTCCGCTGTGTATAGTAAGTTTGACCCTTTATGCATGAGGTAACGTATTGCGCTGTGTATAGTACGTTTGACCTTGTATGCATGAATAAAATCTGGAAAGTAGATCCCTCGGAAGCACCGTAACGTATAGTACGTTTGCCCCTGTATGCATGAAGTAACGTATTGCGCTGTGTATTGTACGTTTGTCCCTGTATGCATGAAGTAACGCATTGCGCTGTGTATTGTACGTTTGCCCCCGTATGCATGAAGTAACGTATTGCGCTGTGTGTAGTCCGTATGGCCAAAACAGTAAGCATCTGAAATTACAAAGTAAAGAAAACCATATACATAAATGCACACAGTAACGCGTTCTTTGTGTGCAGTGCGTATGTTCAAAGGTAACCGTGTTTAGTTCTATTGTATTGTTAAGAATTTGTCTTAATTCTATTTTTGTAATTGTTGTTACTTGTTTCTTTCTTTTTTGTCAGTTTAATATGCATGTATAAAAATTCGGGATAACAAAATCATTACAGATAACATGTAATTAATATGGATGATGACGATATGTTATTTACGTCGACATCGGGTAATGAAATCGGTACCATTGATGTATTAACGTACGATTTTGTGTGGAATCTGTACGCCCGTTTAAAATATTTGTGCGAGCATGAAAAAATTCGACAGATCTTCATGCATTTTTTTTTACTCAATTTACGTATGTTTTCGTTTCGGCCTGTCTCGATTTCATTTAGCTTCATTTTATTTCTTTTCATGGCGTATGAGAAACATCCGTAACTAGTGGTATAACAAACGTCACGTGCTTGTCAGAATACATGAGTGTGAATGAAAGGCGGGAAAATGGAATTATCAATCAGTCTTCACGGATTTTATTGAATTCTACACAAGTGCGAGATATCGTACTTAATCGGTGACACGATTCTATTACGTCAAGAAATGTTGATGGACACACTTTCGGGGATTTACAACGTTGACTTTAAATTCAACGGGAACTAGACAGAAAAATGAAACATTTAATAAACAGAAATAAAAACAGATACTAGTTTTTAGATCAGTGATTTCAAAGTTGCGTTCCGTATATCGCGGTCAGTAAAGTAGCGACTTAAAAAGAAAGGAAAATATTCGTAAGTAATTAAGAGAGGTGATCAAACACCCACCCATCCATATTTTTGATATGTTTACAATAAACTCACCACCCATTCACCACCCATAAAGGCGATTTTTCTGAGGACAACCACCCATAATTATGGTTTTCTGATGGACCTTACCACCCATATAATTATCATTTTCGATGGACCCCACTACCCGAAAGTAGGTACACAATTTAAATAGAGTAGGAACAACACCAAGAACGTACTTTCTACCAGGACAGCTCATGCTTCGTATGTTACGAGAATGGCTATCAGATATGTAGTATTGAACATCATCATAACTTACTTAAACGCCATTAACCACTATAATAAAATCGGTTTTAACAACAAATGCTTGTAACAAGAGCTGCCACAGGATACAGCGCTTTAGTATTACAATGCTGGATAGTGAAACTGGGTACATCTTGGGAAGCTGGATCTGTCACAAGAGTGTTTAGTGACCGCATTGTGAATGAAGATATTAGACGATAGCTTAAGTCTGTGTCGAAACTATATAAGATAAAGTATATCATAACATTGAATAAGTATAAGAAGTATATAAGTATAATTCTTAGCAAAAAGGGGCATAATTCATGAAGTATTAGTGCAAGTGCGGTGCATTGTGTGCTATATGATTTTGGAAATGATGTGGAATAACAACTTTAAGTCTGAATCAAATCCATTTCGTAATAACAGAGATAGAGAGAATATTACATCAAAACTTTAACCTGAAAGTCTTAGTAAAGAGGGAGATAATTCATAAAATGCTGGTTCTACAGTTATGGTCCTTATTTCATATGATGTGAGTGATGCTGTTAAATAAATATTTTAAGTTTGAATCAAATCCTTTCTGTGATTACAGAGATATCGTGAAAATGTATTACAATTAACCGTCCATTCTTAGAACAAGGTCGCATAATTCATAAAAACTTGGTGCCAGAGTTATGAGCCTTTTGTCATATGGTGTGAGGGTAAGGTGAAACAACTATTATAAGTTTTAATAAAATCCATTTTGTAATGACTGAGATATAAAACCGCACCAAAACTTTTACCTGAAATTCTAACTAAAAAGTGATATAATTCAAGATATATTGTAGACATTGTAACTAAAAATTTAAAACCGGAATTTTTAACATTTTGACTCCAAATATATATTGCTAAGTGCATCAGATAATATATATACAATATTAAAATGCTGTGTGTTATTTTTTAAAAGAGATATTTACTCCAAAAAATTTAGTCCCCATAGCATTTTTGGAAATAGGATAGACAACTCCTGAATGACTATCTCATCAAATTTGCTGATATAAAAATAAACTTAGGTATTTTCCCGGGATACCCTCATTAAAGTCTGTTTCTTCATTTCATTCAGACATGGAATGTAAACAAATACAGGAACAATTTAACAGTACAAGGACATCAAACAATTTATTTTATTTTCCTTCAGGACAGGTACACATGTTAGGTCATACTCGTAGTTAATAAACCAAAATGTAAAACAATTAATTAGCTCATCAAAGAAATGAAGACTAATAACTTCACAATATTTTATTACCTCCCTTCATTACATTTATCATCTACATTCTACATATTTTTTTATGGAATTACCTCCCTTTATCTCAAATAAGCTTTCTTATATTGCAATTTATTCAGTCAGTATTTTTACCTTAATTTTCAGACAAATAAATTTATATTTTTTTAATCCATGGTAAGATGAAAAGCATAAATTATATTAAAGAATACCATAAAAGCATTTATCACACATGAATGCAAGGTATACACAACAAATAATTTTGAGCCTTGTTGCCAATGACAATGTTGAAAAATATTAAAGCTAAGATGGCATAACAGTGAGGTAAAATCTTTTTTAGTTAAGTTAATAATTCCCATATTAACTTATGACTACAAAAATTTAAAGTATGTTGTTATTACCATTTCAGTCCAACATATCTAAAGAAGTAAATACTACAAAGACTGTATATCAAATTTTTGAAAATAAAATTCCACCAACATATTTTGTTTTTATTTCTTTTATCTTGATTATGTAGTGTACTTATCTAGAATGATGAGATATTTTGAAATGTATATTTCTTTATTCTCCTGGATGGAAAAAAATAAAATATATAAACAAAACAACCATTTATACCAACCAAATTGTAAAATACTTAAGTTTCTGTGATGTTAGTAATTATAATATGTTGAGACATGAAAAACTCAAAAACTAAAAAAATGTGGAACATCATATGTAGATTAGATTAGACTGTATTATACAAATATTTATATGAAAATATGTGACAACTCTGGTTAAATAGAATATTAGTTAACTTATGGTAACATGTTGAACTGCTTTAACATTAATCTACAAGTGATGAATGAGTTCACCTTACCATAACTTTGACATTTAATGTATTATTAAGAAAACTATAACATACAAGAAATGACAGACAGTATAATTTGCTGAATGACTGGGTCAGTCTCCACCACAAATACTATGAAACTTAAAAAGTCCAATTAAATGTGTTTCTTTAAATTAGATTGATCACATTTTAACACTTCTATGAATGCAATTGTTAAATGCTTGCTTCTTACATGCATGCAATAATGGAAATAAAAATGATTTAACAATATATGTATACAGTCTTGTCATGAACACATTCTGTACAGATGATAATACATAGAAAAGTCAACATATTTATTATATGGGTCCATCTCAGTTTACAGCTGGTGCATGGCTGTCTTGCACTTGAATATACATCTTGCAGCACAGTTGGGGTAAATTCCATTTCACATGACAACACACTTGTAGCACTTCTGGAAATACAAATTTAAAACTTTATTACATAAAGAGAATAAAACATGATAGTTTTTAAAACAATTATAACATCATTTTAGACATTTGCAGATATTCTAATCTTAGAAATATATTATCAAGCAGCAAGTCAGGTCACTCTACAAATTGACATTTTGTCTAAATTCAACTTGTCTAAGGAATTACCTGTTTTAAGCAGCAAGATTGTGTTGCTACTTGGTTTGCTGCTTTATTTAAATTTTACATATACTTAGATCCACTAAATGACAAGTTATTTAATACGACTGTCTGAAAAGATTGCATATTTTATAACATTCAATGTACATATTCAATAAAATGGTGAAAAAAAATAAACAGATAAATCTGATGATGTTCATCTATGATCTCACCTAAAAGCTCCAACAACAACCTTCAACCTCTGATTAGTATATGATGTAATAATGATAAACTACCTAAAGTGTTTTTATATAGCATGCAAAAACAATGAACTTGAGAACTGCCAAAACTTCACCTTATGAGTAATATATGTTCACTTTTCCCCTTGTTGAAAGTGTTGTTTTTCTTAAAGCATTTGTAATCATAGATATTATAAGTACAATGCAACCTCTGTAGAGCAACACCCTGTGGGATATACAAATATTTTAGTTATTTTGAGGTTGTTGTTCTGGAGAAGTAAATTTGATAGTTATATTTCAGCTTAGGGAAATTCTCTAATGTAATTCTGATGTTGTTATAGAGAGGTTTTTGCTTCAGAGTGAGCTACTCTGGAGAGGTTGTACTATGAAAATTGCTTCAAACTTCATCTCCTTCAACTGAGCTAAATGAAGAAAAACAACAAAGGATTTTCCAAATTTAGAATTTCCTTGTTTACAATTTGACATTTAATGTTAGGCAACTATGCAGACATATTTTTATGTGACACAATGCCGCCTTTAACTATCTTATTCCAATGAACAAATTGTCAGTCTTGACAAAATCATGTGAAAAAAAAGATCACAGTAAAAAAATTAATCCTAATCATTTTATATATATTGCAAAATCAGCTTTACAGAACTCATAAGTGACAAAAAATTAAATTCAAATATTGCCTTTGTGATGTGCAGCACTGGCCATGTCTTTTTATCACAATAGTTTACCTTATTTATATATGTTACTTTTGTCATAACTTTTATGTCCCTTCTGCACTAACAATTGTCTTCAAGTTCTGAAATATTGTAAAACATTAATTCACACACATTCTAGGAAATCAACATAAAATCAGTGTCAAAGCATTTGAATATAATTGTTTTAATTATCTTAATACAAAGATACTAATGTACTTCATGTTTTTGCTGACTGATACAATATATTGAAATTTGTATTTCAATATTTATTATCAAAGTACATGTTCATTCTATTTTTGAAATGTTGACATTACAAAGCTATCACACATTTATTACTAAACCATATCTATTATCATTATTTTTAATGGAGATATGTACTTAGTAAATTGAGGGATACACAAAGCTACAGGAAAGAAATGTTTATGCCAGGCTGACATAAAGTCCAGAAGGTTCACATCTTGTCAGGAATGTCAGTCTTTTTTTTTATTTTTTATAATTTATTTTTAATATAATCATCACATGATACATATTAATACATATCTAGCTAAATACTACAGACGGATAATAACAAATTTCTTTTTTTAAGTTCTCAAAAGTATCGTTTTCTATATGTGATGATTTTTTTTTAGTTTGCAACAGAAAAAAAAGAGAGATAATTTTCTGTAATAATAATAATTTTAATAACAAAAAACAAAACAAAAAAACTTGAAAAAGATAAAAAAAGGGGGATTTTTTTGTTTTTGTTTTGTTTTGTCGTCAAATTTTTGTTTGTTTTGTTTTGTCGTTTTTTTTTCTTGTTTTGTTTTGTCGTCTCCAGTTTCTATTTACTTACACTGTTCTAAATTATAAATAAAACTGTCAAAGGAATATGTATATATTTATAAAACATGCATATACCTATTATTTTTTTTTCTTTTTGCCTTTAAATATGATTTTCATCTGCTGTTATCATAAACATGGACCATTCTCTTTCATGATAGTTCATTTTACCACACATGAAGGCTATTTCTCTTTCTATATTGATTCTTATTTTCAAATAATGCATAAATGACTCAAAATATGGAACTTTTTTTCTATTTTTCATTTGAAATATATAATACTTCACCAAATAAATGATAAAGTTTAATACACTATTTTTCAGATTATTTTGCAAAAAACCAAAACTTACACTTTCTATATCAAACTTTACTTCAACATTCTTTTGTTTAAGAAATTGAGTTAAGTTGTTCCACAAAACTTGTACATGGCAACATTCCCAGAATAAATGCTCTAAGTTTTCAGGCTGCATATTACAAAAATCACAAAGGTTTGTAGGGGATATATCCATTTTAAATAATCTTGTATTTGTTGGCAAGATTCTCTTGATGTATTTATATTGAAAATTTCTGATTTTTGTATCTATTGTAGCTTTGAAAGGTTGAGTATATACTTTTTTCCACTCAATATTGCTTCTGTTCAAAATGTTTTCCCACTTTTCTTCAGACTTTATTCTCGGTTTTGGTTTATCTTTAATCTGCCTCTCATACAGGAATTTATTTGGCGTTTTTGATGTACAAAGTTTTTCTATAAGGTTTTCCCTAGGAGGGTTCATATCTTCGGTTTTAAGTTGTTCTTTGAAATGTGAAGGAATACTGTTTATAAGTTGATGATACTTTAAAAAATCTTTATTTTCTACATCATATATATATTTAAAGTTTTCAAAAGAATAAAAGTTATTGGTTCTGTAATCAAATAAATCTTTCACATATTTGATACCTTTATCATACCAGTTTTTGAAAAATAAAGTTTTGTTTCCATTTTTTATCTTTGAATTGTTCCATAAAACTTGTTTGCTAATTCCTTTTGACCATTTTGTTCCCATTACTCTATGCCATGCAATAATGATATCAGATAGGAAATCATGTGTTTTACCAATTTGCTGTATGTCATTTTCATTTATATTACTTTCAAAAACTAGTTTTCCTCCTACTTTTTCCAGATATTTTTTATAAAAAACTTCCCATAATTTGCTTGTTTGATTTTCATTAAATCTTCTCACCCAACAAGATTTGATGGCATTAAGAAAACTGTTTAAATCAACCATTTTGATCCCTCCTTTGTCATAGTCCAGTTGCAATATTTCCCTTTTTATTTTTTCTGGTTTTCTATCCCATATAAAATTATACATGGCTTTTATAATTTCTTTAATTGTTTCTATTTTTGGACTTTGGAGAATTGTAAAAGGGTAAATAAGTTTTGGCAATGCAAAAGTCTTAATTACTGTAACTTTTCCAAGGAGTGTTAGTTTCCTGTGTTCCCACTGTTTAAGACAGTTTTTAAAGCTGTTGAGCTTCGGCTCTAGATTAATATTAAGGTTCACTTCTGCATTATTTGTAAATGTCATACCAAGTGTACTAGCTGACTCTGATGTCCAGGAAAAACTTTTCTCCTGACACAGTCTAATGTTTGTATTAGCTAAAGAACCTACCCTCAGAATTGTTGTTGGAATGTCAGTCTTATAGCTGTCTTGTACAGTTATTTCAGGAGCAAGAATGTAGCCATACAGCATATAAATGCTTTGAGACCTTTGTTTAACATACAAAAGCATAATACCTCCTGCATGTTTCATAATGGTAACATCTTCTTGGACTGCCACAGGGTAAGACAGGTCAAACAACTGTACATGTACATACTCAAACAACTTTTCCCTACCAAAACTGAAAATGAAAATTATACAACATTTTTTTCCCTTTATTTTTGTACAAAAGATGACCTATGCATTTAATACAGACTTTTTACATTTATTAATCTAAATATATTAAAATTAATAAAATATCTCATAACTCATTGTATGATTGAAATTATAATCATTAATAAACTATATCAAACATGAACCTGAAGTGTTCTAATTTATAAAGCTGCAATTAATATTGAAAAAAATGCAACTATTGTATACAATGTATATTGAAAAAAGTATCATGAACCTGATTATAAAACCGTCTCAGTTCAAATGTAATAACACATGCCTGTCAGAAAATCAATGTATGTTGTACTTTAATGATATCATCATGACATGAATGCCATCAATAAACTTCATATATAACAAACTATACCACTATGCCAGCCTCTTTCTTGTTATTTCTACAGCTTCCAAAGACAGACTGCAACTACATGTATCAGGCACTGTAAGTAAAATATACAAATAATCATTACACAAGAGAATTTTTCATGTCAAATAAAGGGAGTTAATTAAATGCAATCTGAGAATTTTTGCTAAACATAAAGGGAAGTAATTATCAATAAAATGAATGAAGAAAAATGCATATATAAGGGAGGTAATTTAGAAAAAAACAACAACTTCAAATGTCAGTATAATGATAGTTGACATTGACAATGACCTATATCAAGTATGCACAACATAAGAAACAGCAAGCACTTGAAAAATGCATTATATTTCCTTGCAATATCAAGAATATTTGACTGTATGTAAGGGTTCTCTACATGCTGTTATACTGAAAAAACTTTAGTCTAAATATAGCTTAGATCTATTTATATCTTCAAAAAAGGAAGTCCCAGATTTCCACAGCTATTCACAGGCTGAATATTTTAGGTACTAATATCAGCAAAGAGGTTGATATCTATACTTTTTAATAACTATCGTCAAAGGTAGGGAAAAACTTACTGGAAAGGCATAAACTTCTGGTCTAGTCATTTCAATACATTTTCAGCTCATTTACATATAAGAAGAAATTTACAGAATTCCCCCTGTTTCTCTTCATTTTCAAAAAAATCTGTAAGATGGATATAAACCAAAACATTCTCCTATGTGTCAGCTATCAGATATATATTTCAAACAAAAACTGTCAACTTACCTTGTTTTTAGAAGAAGACAAAATTCCATGGCAACTTTCGCTTCCCCGCAAAACTGTACCGGTGCATACATAAAAATTTCTCAACTGTGATTTTCAAAATAATACAGTCAGACCACAATTATTTCCCTTGAAAATAAAATGCTCTAGTTAAATGCCTATATAGGAATAAGGTCAGTAATTCGGTCGAAAATGTGCTTCCGTGGTGTAGTCGAAAGAAGTCCATAATAAATAGATCCTAATTTTCCCATTTCTTGCGCAAATTCGTGTAGAACGAGTGCTTTAATCACCATTTTTCACTACTAGAATACATTCTGCATGAAATAAGACGGTTTTCATGTTCATACAACCCACATGGCAAGTTTTGCAGATCGAAACCGGAAGTAGGTGTTTATTGCGCGGACGAGAGCAAATATGCGCCATTTTTAGGGTAGCAGACCACAACTGACTGGCATTTCACTAGGAACTACATAACCCCCTATTTTCTTTTCATTTTTTCGTTAATTTGTGATAGAACTTCCATGAAAAATAGGTGTAGGAAAAAGTGATGTTCTCTAAAGACACATAAAAACGACCTGAAGTTGTCGTTTTTTATATGAAACAAAGAAGGATTTGAATTACTGACCTTTAACCTATAAGAGCTGAAATAAGACTTTCTTGAAACACGTCGCAAATAGTCTTTATAGTCATAGATCGGTTGTATATGATATAAAAGGGTGTTTCCAATGCAAAAAAAATAGTGAAATTTGAAAAATTTTGAATTTTGACCATATTTAGAGTAGATGCGCCTATTCAGCAGCGATTTCTGGGATTAAAAAGCCAATATTTTGTCTCCAGAATGTCAGAAAATGCACAAAATGCATCCTTCTGGGTCTTATTCATGACGGAATGAATGATATTTCAGAATCCAAGTGAAAAATAATGCAAACGAGTGAAACTTTTACCAAAATATACAATAAAAGGACCATAGGGCCAAAATTTAGCCCAGTAAATTGGTAGGGGGTGGCTTTTATTATGTGTCTATATTTCTCTAAAATCTCGAAATTTCACAATGAAACTTGGCAATATGTTTGGTATTACATCTTTCTTGAAAATAGAAATGAAAATTGTGTGATATTTGATAAGAAACATTTCTTATATAAGAGCTGAAATAAGACTTTCTTGAAACACGTCGCAAATAGTCTTAATAGTCATAGATCGGTTGTATATGATATAAAAGGGTGTTTCCAATGCAAAATAATAGTGAAATTTGAAAATTTTGAATTTTGACCATATTTAGAGTAGATGCGCCTATTCAGCAGCGATTTCTGGGATTAAAAAGCCAATATTTTGTCTCCAGAATGTCAGAAAATGCACAAAATGCATCCTTCTGGGTCTTATGCATGACGGAATGAATGATATTTCAGAATCCAAGTGAAAAATAATGCAAACGAGTGAAACGTTTACCAAATTATACAATAAAAGGACCATAGGGCCAAAATTTAGCCCAGTAAATTGGTAGGGGGTGGCTTTTATTATGTGTCTATATTTCTCTAAAATCTCGAAATTTCACAATGAAACTTGGCAATGTGTTTGGTATTATATCTTTCTTGAAAATAGAAATGAAAATTGTGTGATATTTGATAAGAAACATTTCTTATAAGAGCTGAAATAAGACTTTCTTGAAACACGTCGCAAATAGTCTTAATAGTCATAGATCGGTTGTATATGATATAAAAGGGTGTTTCCAATGCAAAATAATAGTGAAATTTGAAAAATTTTGAATTTTGACCATATTTAGAGTAGATGCGCCTATTCAGCAGCGATTTCTGGGATTAAAAAGCCAATATTTTGTCTCCAGAATGTCAGAAAATGCACAAAATGCATCATTCTGGGTCTTATTCATGACGGAATGAATGATATTTCAGAATCCAAGTGAAAAATAATGCAAACGAGTGAAACTTTTACCAAAATATACAATAGAAGGACAATAGGGCCAAAATTTAGCCCAGTAAATTGGTAGGGGGTGACTTTTGTTATGTGTCTATATTTCTCTAAAATCTCGAAATTTCACAATGAAACTTGGCAATATGTTTGGTATTACATCTTTCTTGAAAATAGAAATGAAAATTGTGTGATATTTGATAAGAAACATTTCTTATATAAGAGCTGAAATAAGACTTTCTTGAAACACGTCGCAAATAGTCTTAATAGTCATAGATCGGTTGTATTTGATATAAAAGGGTGTTTCCAATGCAAAATAATAGTGAAATTTGAAAAATTTTGAATTTTGACCATATTTAGAGTAGATGCGCCTATTCAGCAGCGATTTCTGGGATTAAAAAGCCAATATTTTGTCTCCAGAATGTCAGAAAATGCACAAAATGCATCATTCTGGGTCTTATTCATGACGGAATGAATGATATTTCAGAATCCAAGTGAAAAATAATGCAAACGAGTGAAACTTTTACCAAAATATACAATAAAAGGACCATAGGGCAAAAATTTAGCCCAGTAAATTGGTAGGGGGTGGCTTTTATTATGTGTCTATATTTCTCTAAAATCTCGAAATTTCACAATGAAACTTGGCAATATGTTTGGTATTACATCTTTCTTGAAAATAGAAATGAAAATTGTGTGATATTTGATAAGAAACATTTCTTATAGGAATAAGGTCAGTAATTCGGTCGAAAATGTGCTTCCGTGGTGTAGTCGAAAGAAGTCCATAATAAATAGATCCTAATTTTCCCATTTTTTGCGCAAATTCGTGTAGAACGAGTGCTTTAATCACCATTTTTCACTACTAGAATACATTCTGCATGAAATAAGACGGTTTTCATGTCATACAACCCACATGGCAAGTTTTGCAGATCGAAACCGGAAGTAGGTGTTTATTGCGCGGACGAGAGCAAATATGCGCCATTTTTAGGGTAGCAGACCACAACTGACTGGCATTTCACTAGGAACTACATAACCCCCTATTTTCTTTTCATTTTTTCGTTAATTTGTGATAGAACTTCCATGAAAAATAGGTGTAGGAAAAAGTGATGTTCTCTAAAGACACATAAAAACGACCTGAAGTTGTCGTTTTTTATATGAAACAAAGAAGGATTTGAATTACTGACCTTTAACCTATAATATTGAAGCAAGAATTAAGGCTGTGTGTTATTTAACGTTACTGATGATGTTAAACAACTATTTCAAGTTTGAATCAAATCCTCTCTGTGATAACATATATATAGAAAAATGCAATTAAACTATCTTTAAATTCTAGGTAAAAAAGGCACAATTTATGAAAGCTTGCTGCCAGATTGAGTTATGGACCTTTGTCATATAATGCGGGTCATAATGTGGAACAACTATTTTAAGTTTGAATCAAATCAATTTGTAATAAAACTGAGACAGAGCGAAAGTGCATCATAACACTAACCTGAAATTCTTAGTGAAATGGGGAGGGGGGGGGGGGGGGGGGGGGGGGGGGTGGGAAGGGTAATTCATGAAATAGTGGAGTGAGAGTTATGGCCCTTACGCCGTATGATATGGGTAACAATGATGAATTATTTACGTTTGAAAGAAATCCATCGAGTAATTACAGAGATAAAGAGCAAGTGGTCAAAATCTTAACAAAAGTGCGGACGAGGAAGGACTCTGATGCCAGCTCTCCATACTTCGCATAGCCGAGCTAAAAAGCAACTTCAAGGCAATGATGAGTCTTTCAATTAGCAAGCGGCTTTCCATTAACGGAGCAGAGAACAAACACTCTTGTATCTTTGTATGAAATACGTTCTGGAAAACTGACTGAATCTGTCAATTCCAACGTTGGATTTATTGAGGACATTGAACAAAAGTTGCCTGTTAGCAATTAGAATGTCATTTAGATTTTCAAGTTGAATATCAGATTGAAAAGGATTTTTGTTATACACAGTATTAGAAATATAAGGCAAATTGGGACACATTGTAAACTCTTTGTTAATGTCGATGAGATTCAGCAGCTTCGTTAAGTCGGCTGTACAAAATAAAAAGTAGAGAGTTTGAGATTTCAACCTTCGCCTCCCCCTTCAACGTCTCTCATATATATTTGGGGTAACATGTCACCGATATGCGTGTATTTTATTTATATCAGACGTTGCTACTAAAGTTTTGTATGTCAAGTAATCCTAAGACTTCTCTTTATTACTATGTAAAATAAAAAGCTTTGTTTCAGGATTTCTGCTTATTAAGTTATTAGATTATCTATATGTATTATTAGACTAACTTTGATGCGAAACACTATCAATAAGTATCAGAATAATGGAGTTTTGTATGTCTAATAGTTTAAAAGTAAATACATTGAATTGAACCTGAAAGTATGAAGTTAAAAACTGATTTGACAAGCATTGGCATTTTGTTCAAACTTTACCGTCTACGGCATAATTCTGTCTCCAGGCGGTATCAATTATACTAGATGAGCCCTTTTGTTGTATGAAGTGATTTTTTGAACGTCCGAAGATAAAACTTTTAACTAAATACATAGAATTGAACCTGGAAGTAGACATTTCTAACGTAAACGTAAATCGGAAACGGATTACTGAATCCGTAAATGTTATTTGCAAATAATGGTCTAAGGAAGATACTATTGCATTACTATTGGATGAAATTGTCTCCCATAGACCACAAATTAGCCTAAAATTTTACGGATTCAGTATTCCGTTTCGTAATTACGTTTACGTTAGAAAGGTCTAGTATGAAGTTAAAAACTGATTTTGAGAAGCATTGGCATTTGTTCAAACTTTACCGTCTACGGCATAGTTCTGTGTCTAGGCGGTATCGATTGTACTAGATGGGCCCCTTGTTTTAAAAATAAATTCGGTCTGGAAACTCGGTGTGTCCTCCTAACCGAAATATGCTTTATATATGAAATAGTATATTCACACAAATACATGTGTTTTACAACATGCTATTTTGTGCGGCAAATTTCCGTCTCCGCCAAACTTTTTTTGACTGTTTCGCTATAAACATGGTGCCTCGGCACGATTGTATTGTGCTGTTTGAAAGTTTGACATTATACAGAGTCATGTAGAGTGCCATGATGCCAAAACGTATGATATCACGAGAGTATCTTACATTTGTTTCAATTCGCATGTTAAATGTATTCATAACTTGTGTATATTGGCTCATGCTACCAACATATCTTTAAAAGTTAAATTTTCATCAGGTACATTGTTTAGGAGGAGTGTCTACAAGTGAAACACGTCTTTTTAGGAATTCAGTGTACAAAGTACCAATTCAAAGTGAAAAAAAAAACTCTAAGAAAAACAATGAAATACTAGTCAGCAGCATAACGGATGAATCTGTCCTTTATATTTTATGGTTTTGTCTTTTGTGTTTGCTTTATTGCAGATAGTTAACTTTATTTCAAAGAATTTCGACAAATGCATTTGTAACAGTTTTTCACAAACACGCTGTCTGGCCTTTATCAGCAAAGGGAGACCCTAAACAATGTAAGATGTACATGTATATGCAATATACTAGGTATGTAGTGTTCTCGTCCCACACTTTTGCAACAAGCAAATCGTATATCGCTTTCGTGAAGCTGATAAGAAATCCAACCACTAGGTTCTTACTGGTATGTTTTAGTATAGGTAAAAGTACTGACAGAAGTCCAACTAGCAAATGCCACATCCAAAGAACGCAGCCGCCCATAAGGCACTCCACGTAGAAATATTGGTAGATGCACACAGAAGCTGAGTACATGTACACACATGACTACGCTAGAAGGAAGATTTTGTTTATTTGTTTTTGGTTTAATGCCGTTTATCAACAGTGTTTCAATTATGTAACGGCGGGCAGTTAACCTAGCCAGTGTTCATGGATTCTGAACCAGTACAAGCCTCTTCTCCGCAAATACCTGTCAACTTCCCCACATGAATCAGAGGAGGAGAACGAATGATTTCAGACACAATGCCTTTCAACAAATCGTCACGGAGAATATACAGCCCACCCGGAGATTGAACTCACGACTCCGCGATCCGTAGATCTGCGTTCTCCCTGTCGAGCTAAGCTGACGGGAAAATTGAAAGAGGTAACAAACAGATATAACTGAACACAGTAGTGTGCCTCTTTAAAACGGTCAGTCGCAAAAACACCACCGGAAAATTTAAACAAGTTACTTTTCCTCTATCATTTCCCTATGTGACAAAAAAATAATAATCGCCCCCTCCTCCACCCCAACTCCCGCGCCGCGAATGCCTAACACATGTTACTACAAGGACACATTGTAAAACAATATATGTTTTGTAAAGAAATTTCAAACAAAGCCCATGACATCTTTAACATATCAAACAAAAACGAAAACCCAAAAGTCAAACAGGAATAGCCCCATATGGAGATTACAGCCGTATACATCACTCCATATGAAAATATGGGTACTGAAACTGTAAGCCCGATCACTTAGGCTGATCATATTTGTTTATTGGTGCCAACCACACTTTTAAACCCATGCCATGTTCTTTCAAAACGAAACATAAATTCAACGCTCCAAGCCAGGCGAAACTCTAACAAACTTAACCTCATGAACAAATTATTCACCCTTATCTTGCTTAATTTCTATAATGAACGTGTCAATCGTTCAATTTATACAGTCCCATTTACTGTTTCAATCCTTTTTTTTTTTATTTCACTATGCAAAGAAACATGACAACATGACTGTTAAAAGGGGTGCTTACCAAAAAAGATGCTGACTGAATGGCGAACAGTGCAGACCATGATCAGACGGCATGGATGTGCAGGCTGATCATGGTGTGCACTGGCCGCAAAGGCAGAATCACTTGCCGCCACCCGGGTAAGGGTTAAGGAATCAATATTCATGTAACGAAATATGATAAGTGAGTACAATAAGCCTCTGAAATTTTGTCAGGCGCGATAATCATGGTTTAAAAAATTCTTGTATTTTAAGTTGATACTAGTATCTTAATTCTCGATTGCGAAACTAGTTCTTACAACTTTGAATAATGGCTTTTAACAGTCATTCCAGATGGAATCAAGTTTAGATATTTTTAGTTGTGTTGTAAAATTAAAAATGCAATAAATAGTTTAAAACAAACGCAAACGCATCACAAAGTACTGTACCTAGTAGAAAGATGATTTTTATTTTATTTTACAAGTTATTCTATTTTTCTGAGACTCTGGATGCCCAGGACAAACCTAAATTATAAGTATGGTCAGTGTACCCGAGAACGCCTAACTAAAATGATTACATTTATATAGCATTGTGTTCCCAATAAACTGCTTTATAATGTGCCGAAAACCGCATCTAAAAATAACCAGCGGTTAAACGGGTGGTAAATGCGCAACCCGATTCCCGCTGGGAATACGCTTAAGATAGGTTGCGCGACGTCCGGTGCTAGTGATGCTCGTAAACATAGACGAAATTGAGGTATGTGAAGTCATGATTTTGCTTATTATGAGACAAGAATAATTTTTCTCGAAAAAAGGAAAATGCTATTCGACACAAATATGATGATACATCATATATATAAAATATCTGGTTTGTAATTTGGCAGTTTCTGACCTCATATGCCTTATCTGAGGACATCTGATGTTTTTTATGATAACTCAATTGTTATGAAATAACAGATATCAAAATAATATGCTTTAAATCCTGCTCACGGGTACATAATTGACTAAAAATCATCGTATACGTCACAATGTATATAATGTATACGCGCAACTCCATTCCCGGGGCGCAACCCCATTCCCGATTGTTTTTTTTTTGCCAATCTTTCCCCCAAAAGCAACATTTCATTCAAGTGTATGTAATATTCATGACTGTCATACACGTGTTTGCTCATTAGGAGCGTCACATTTTCAGAATGAAGGCACAAGAGTTACAAAACTTGCATTTTCATGATTCCAAACTTTTTTGACAGATCCAGCCAGCAGAGTTTTCATGATATCAGGGCTAATTCTTACATTAATAATTTGGTATTTCAAACATATGATTTTTATTCATTTTAGTGTCGAATAGCATTTTGCTTTTTTCGAAAACACACGTAAATGTGTTATTATTTACAAAAACAAAAACCCACCTACCTCGATTTTGTATATATTGATGCGCAACACCAGCACCGGAAATCGCGCAACCCATTTTAAGCGTATTCCCAGTGGGAATTGGATTGCGCGTTTACCACCCGTGGGTTACGGAACTACGTAAGGAGATTACAATATTTAACGCCCCTCGTACTACCTAAAATAATTTGAAATTTACTTAAAAACATTTAGTAGTGTGCTTGAAAGCTCTCTGTGAAATCTGTATTTGTAATTTATTTGGGACAGATTAAGTCATATTATTAGATAAATTAGATATTTAGCTATCATGATTATTTCATTTATGACACATTTGTTCCTGGCTTTAGGTTCAATTGGTTCAGTTTATGTTTTGTATTGATGAATAATTTGACACAAAAGTTGTATTTCAGATTCTAAATCGAAAGTCATTGAGAATAAGGAATTAGTCTAATAATCCTAAATTACTTTAGTGTCCATGTAATGTTGTGATGCATACCTTCTTACTGACGTTTATGCAGTTTCGTTTTCCTCCATCCGCAACCATAACACCGCCCACCGTAACGAAGAAGAAAAAACACAACAAGTTAAAAGCGATACAACAATTGTTTTCATCGTTTCATAACGTTAAGACATTGTATGTAAATGCTATTTACCGGATTCCTTAACCTTATACTTGAATATTCTGTAGACCTGTCGACATGTTTTCGTGGACAGGAGATAAAATAGTTCCGTTATGTTTTGTTCTGTTCTGCTCTGTTGTGATAAGTATGTAAAGAGAAGTATGCTCAGCTCGATTTAACAACGAAAGAAACTAGTTGGAAAAGTGTTCATCTCTAAGAAGGGTTAACACGTATATAAAAAGTTATCATTCATTTTCACGTGGCCAGTTGCAAATATATGTTGTTATTTTTTTACTTTATTTTATTACCTTCGGTGAAATACTGAAATTTATTAGTGATATAATATTGATATTTTCGCCGTAGGAAACAGTGAAAAATATCATTTTTATTTTTCACTGGTACACTTGAATGCGAAAGATGAACAAAAAAATATTCTTGCAAAATTTACTTAAGTAGATATAGATGTATGGAAATACTAACAGGATCATGAATAAGTACATTCTATTAGAATGTAAAAGATATCAGGAAACGTAGTAGACCAAGTTACAGATTTTCTACGAAGACATCCTGACGTCACGACATTATGATGTCATGATCCGATTCACGTGACGTTGCGCGGACAAACTGAATATATTTTTTTTAAAACCATTAACAATACCTAAAATAAATAGAAACTCGTCAACACTATAACTTAAAGTTTTATTTATGGCTGCGCCACTGGTGAAAATACTACATTAGAGTGATCACTCGATGAAATATATTTCGATCATACACTAAAACAACCAATTATCCTCTACGCATTTAGAAATGATTGAAACAATTGTCAGTTCCTTCTAGTACCAAGTGCAAAGTAACGGTTCAGTTTTCGATTGTTTTTGTTTGTAAAGAAACAAATAACACATAAAAAGTGATCGTCTGGGGTTTGGTAGATAATCGGCTAAATGTCTTTTGCATGAACAACTGTAAAATTCTTCCATCGTCAGCGTAATATATTTTTCCAATATTCACACAATTTTCTTCTATAATTATTACGTACGACCAATAACAGCTGTCATTCTTTTATCTACGTTGATATGTTACTAACACTTTACGATGAGATAAAGAGAAGTATTCATTTTGGTTTCCTTTTTTTTGCCATACAATGACAGTTTTGAACTACCTACATATCTCTAACTTTTCCTGTTTATTTTTGTTTGTTTGATTAAAACAACCATCATTTCTGTACATAATATAGAGATGGTGAAGGGACAAAGGGTCGCCTTGAGATACGGATGCCACAATTAAATGTAACATAGGATTCAAGGTCCTTATATCACTTCAACCTTTTAACGAAAAATTATCTCAAATGTACGTATATCAAACCGTAATGAATACCATGGAAACAAAAAGTGCAGGACAATTTATTAGCTAAAAACGAAGAAAATTGTTGATTGTCATTCAAGGACTAATATATTGTTCCCAACGTTTGCAGTAATTATCTCCCTTGAAAATAAAACTGGTTTACATTTTGTATATTTTATATGGTTATTTTTTGCAGACTTCTATATGCATTATTAACAGGAACAATTTACAAATGCCAAGCATATGAGTTTGTCCTGACCTGGATGCACATTCTTATCATAAAAAATCTGAAAACCTTGGAAACGTAATCAATTGTATATTTGCTGCCCTTTACGTTTCTACGGAAATACAAAACTGGAAACTCTACGGGCCGCTCAACACAAGACAAAATGAAATGCTGCAGGCTCGGTTTGATTGAGCCTGTTCATGGAAGGTAGCAGAAAAGCGTGCTACCGTCCACGTCTGTACCAGAAACAACTTAGAGAATCCGCTGATCTATTCTTACGATGGTGCACAAGGAAACTTCAATGATTCATTAGTGTGTAATTCCAGGACAAGCAGCGTATGGTTCCCCAGTTAAAACAATAGTATTGCCCTAAACAAGAAAACATTGGGCAGAACTGCATTTCTTTTAAAAATGAGTCTTAACAAAGACTACGAAAACATGCAATTCGAAAGTATGTAAATGGTATTGTCAATGTATCATCGCCGCAAGAAAAAGCTTTTGAAGATGACAATGTCAAGGACACATGTGTAAAAGTGAAGTACCAGAATGCATCAATGTGTAATACAGCCGCTAAATATCCCCATCGTATGCCAATGTTTAGAGTAATAAAGCAAAACAAAATAATAAAGCGAAGGAATCAATTATTGTCCATAAGCAGAATATTTTATTCAAATATTGTAAATTAGTTTAGTATCAGAACAGCGTTGAAATAAACATTATGTATAGGATTTTTGAGAATTAATACGAGTAATTATTATCAGTACATTACAGGAAAGTGTATCTAATGAAATGCTAGATATCAACGTCTCAAGGCAAGTGTCCACGTCTATACTTTTAAAAGCATTTCATAGTTTTCACCGCGCGGTAGGTATATCTCCTGCACCCCCAACGCACGCATCTGCCCCACCATCCTCTTTTCGAACAGTAATGCTCTGCACAGTAGCATTGTATTTGCGTTATCCAGATACAGAAACTATAGCCCCTTCTACTTACCAAGGCATCTGAAATTACAAAATGTGAAAAATAGATTAAGTTTTATTTCTATGATCATGTATGCCAAAGTTAAAAATCCTAAACATATACAAAAAGTCCTTCACATAAACCCGTGTGAGAGCAGACAATTAAAGTTGATATTAGAATGATCTCAAACTGCAAGTCACATATACTGTTATCAGACCAATAGGAAAACCAAATTATTATAGTCTAATTTCGTTAACAACAGTTCTGAAATATGTTAACCCTCTATCATAATCTGCTAAGATACCTAGCTAAACAGTGTCTGCAAATGTAATTACATATAAATAGAAAGTAATCACGAATTTGTCTTTCATGTAAAACTGAGTTTCAATTGCGATACACTTATCCAAGTTAACCAGACTTTGTATGAGTTCCGGATGTTTCCACAAGCGAGTCTGACGACTTAAGCGCTTAACAGAAATTGAAAAGGCTAAACTTTTATGACGGAAAAGTGCCTAAAGCGGGATTCGAACACGGTTCGCACGGATGGAAGGCTAATACCATAACCACTTAGCCAAAGAGTCGCCTCTCTGACGCAGTTCTCAGAAAATATATATTATTAAACTTACAAGCTTTGAATAAGCGACCGTTACAATTACCCACTTATGATGACGTGAATACCACTTTGGCGTAGGAAGTGTTATTTTAGGCATGAAATGTAGTCCCTATCCTGAGGCGGGATTCGATCCCGAGTCTCAAGTCTGGAAGTACAATTTTCTAACCACTGAGCAAATGAGTCTGACGCAGCTGTGTAAGATTATTTTATAAACATGAGGTTAGGTTAAGAGACCGTAACACTTCCCCTCTTCAAAGAGTCATCAAATATGATGACGTGAATGCCATTTTTTTTCATAGAACATGCCAATTTAGACATAAGATAAAGTCCATATCCCGGATCTACGGATTAAGAGCGTAACAGAAATTAAAGAGGATAGATAGAATTTAAAGAGGATAGATTTTTCGGATGAAAAGTTCCAACTGCCCCTGGTGGGAGTCGAACCCGGATCGAAGTCTTATGCTCTAACCACTGAGCCAAAGCACCTCTTTCATGACGCAGTTGTCAGAGATTGGTTATAACACGACCAATGACAACTTTGTATCAATATAAGAAGATGACTCTGCACATATTGTATTATGCAAAATTTTCTTGAGAACATCTGACTAGCTCAGGCATTTAAGGAATGATGTTTCGATCCATAGTCTTAATTTTTATCTGCAAACTGGGATGGTTAATTACAATCTAGAATTAAACTTGCAATGTTTACCGTTCTCACAGTCCTCTTGTTTAATTGGTTCTAAAAGAAAGATCTCTCGGTCTTCACATTCCTCAAGGTCCAATCCATGTTTCAAATCTTCCGGGAGAGGAACACGTTTATAACATTGCTCCTGTCCAGTTTCCTGATGAAATACAAAACGATACACCCTCGTGCTATCAAATACTTAAAAGGTTGGTCTGGGATGCTGTATTCGACTCGAGTGGAATTTGCCAGGTCGAATCACATCAGAGTCAAATACAAAATCCCAGACCTAGTTACTATCATAATCACCATTTTATTATAAAACTCCATCTTTTGTATGTTTTTGTTATCGAACGAAATCTTTACTTTTAGCAATGTTGAAATACTTTCTGAGATCATGCATATAAAGCGATTATAGTCCGAAAAGATACAATACAAAAGGTACAATATAAACTCTTTTTCTGCCTGTTCATATTTATTTTTGAAAGACAAACAAAAATACAAGGACGAATATCCGACAGAAAAAGCCACGTTCACAAACACACATAGAAAGCAATCATACATGGACAAAACGAACAAATAAACAAACACACCGCCTTAGCTGTCGTATGTTTGACAGATTATTTATGTAGGTATATAATAAATGTAAAATCATGATAAATATCATTTATGTTAAAATACATACACAATACATGTACATATTTTTTAAAGAATCGTTATCCTGTTGACAAATTATGCGCATTTGTATTCATCATTTTCTATTTTATGTTTTTTATCTGCGGACAATCTTAAATGATGAAGTTTTTCGCAGGTCGCTCAACACGACAAAACGAAACTGTAGCAGGCTCGGTTTGATTGATCCTGTTCATGGACGGTATCGGAAATGCATGCTACCGTCCACGCTCTCTAGCCCCGGGATGAGTAGAACTTAACATTTATACCTGCTAAAAGTACAGAACGCAATTTAAAGACATCAACAGATGTATTCAAACGGTGGTGAACATGGAGCCTTCAATGATACACGGGTTGTGGCGTGTAATTCCATGAAAAGCGGCGTTTGGTCCCCAGATAAAGTGATGTATTTGCCCCAAACGAGGAAATAATGGATAGAACTAAACAAACTCGAATTTAGAAAGGAGAACTTAGGTTATGGAGCCTGCATATCACATGAACTGTCAAAAAACAAAATTAAAAAGCAGGTACCATATCCAATGGGTGATCATACAATACCCAAGGCTATGAAAGCGAGTATTGGAACCACATAAGCCGAAATGGTCATGCTGAGAGACTAAACAGTACCAATAACACGACATATAAGTCGTGGCGAACGATCTTAGAAGATCGAAATATAACAGCCCTGATGAATGTACGGGGAGACATTTTACGGCGCCACACGGCACAAACAACGCTGCGGTTATAATAAAGTAGAAACTTCACAGGCCGCTCAATACGACAAAAACAAAAAATGTTGCAGGCTCGGTATGACTGAGCCTGTTAATAGAGGTAGTGGAAATGCATGCTACCGTCCACGCCCTCTAGTCCCGGGTTGAGCAGAACTCAAAATTTACACATGCTAAAAGTACAAAAAGCAATTTAGAAACATCCGTAGGTGTATTCAAACGGCGGTGAACATGGAACCTTCAGTGATACACGGGTTGTGGCATGTCTTTAAAACGTAAACTTGTCATTTTCCTATACATTCACATAATAAACATTTCAGTCTTATAATTATACACATAATGCCATTTATGACCTTCAAGCCTTTTCTCAGAGTCGATTGTAATAAAAAACCATGTACATACATGAACAAACATGAACAAAATAATACGTATAATATCATTCTTTTCGCAGATAATTCAGTACATTATTATGTTTAATGAAGTGAGAAAGAAATACACGTCAGAAATATCCAAATACACTATAAATAACGTGCATATTTGAGTTGGCATTTCCCATTATTACGTAGAGACAAACTCTGGCCTAGGAAAGTCGTCCTCAATTTGGAATTACTTATTTAATATGGAATCGATGTATTCATGCAAAATTCTCGCTTAAAACAGTTCCACTTAAGACAGTACATTGACTTGTTGATGTTGCACATTATATTAACTCTCATGAACAAGTTCACTTGCTTAAATCGGGTAATACCATGTTTGATGCGTTATGTGTTTTCGAAGATTCCACGACTGATTTGACGATATAACAGAAAGAAATTATGTTTGAAATACAAATCACCCACATATATACAGATTCAACAAAATCTACAAGAATATTACATGTGTTGTATTTTAAAAGCAAAGAGCGCAATCATGCAAAATACTGGTATCGAAATGTACAACACCTCTAATGTTCATCACATAAGCGCAACGATGTAATACATAAGCATTCTATAGACTGCATAATCTTAAAGAGCTTGGTATATATTTGAGTGGCCAATAATTCAAAGAGGGGCATTTCTCGTCTACTTCTTTAACACAGGGTTTTTTTTTCAAACTAAGCAAGATAATATAGGAAAAGAAAACAAAATAAATTAAAGTCTTACATTTGCATAAATGCGCGAGATAAGGCAAACATAGTCGTTCTCATCGTTTGGCTTCTGCAGTTGATATTCCTACAAAACCAACAACACATAGACTAATACACAATACAGATAATTTACAGAGAAATAATATGATCAAACTTAGAAACAAGTAAAAGAGTAAGCAATGAACTCCAAATAGTAAATAACTAATACGACTATATTTCAAGGCGCGTCAGATAATGGTAGAAAGAAACATTTTTTTCTTTTCCTCATCTAGTAAAGTATGGTATTTTAATGTTTTTCATGTAAATTAGCTGTTTTATGTATTTCATTGCGGATCAATGCTTGATAACATGGTTGGTGGCATTCTCATGGAGTTATTTTTTGCAGTTTTAGAAATTTGAACAAATGTTATTTAACATGTGTTTACCAATATTTTAGTTACAAAATCTTTAAGACAAAATGCCTTGTTTGAAGACACATTAACCATGTACTTCGATGCAAAAACGTATCTTTTGAATAGCGATTATAGCTCACGTTCGCTGCATGTGTTTGTGACATTTTTGTACTTACGTCCTCTCAATGAAAGGCGGTAGTAGACAAGACCTTCCCAGTTTCGTCCGTAACTGTTACGATATCCTCGTCCCCTTCCCTTACTGTTTCTACGTGAACATTCTGAAAGAAATCCCATATTTCAATGTTATCTTTTTCACAGATGTCGTAAACTTAACATGCATATTTTCTTTTTACAAGAAATGTATGTAAGAACTTTATACATTTTTAAGTCAAATTTTGAATTAAATTCTAATGAAATCTAGGCTTGTTTTCTGCAAAATATTAACTTAATCAATACTGATATTATTTATCAGTATTAGACGAGGTATTCGCTGGATATAAATCACCAGTCTGTTATGTAGATCATGCATAATGAAAATCATATCATCAAATTGAAAAGCGATTTACATAGTTGATCAGGTCAATAACTTGTTTCCCTATATTATAAAAAAACTGTAATATGCCTTGCTTATCATATTTAGGCTCCCTGTTGTGCTCATTACCTTATAACAACTATAATTTCATAATTATTGAATAGCTGCAGACAAAATGCACTTTTTACTTGATTTATGGTTGGTTGTAAATAAACTGTGAAGATTTGTTCAGTATAGATTACCTCATTAGTAGAGACAGCTGAAAGGCCAAGAGTCAGTACCGCAGTTAGCGCAAAGCATAAGATATTCATGGCGTGTCTTTTCTTTTGTCTCTGTAAACAGTCTTGCTTTTCTGAAAAAAATAAAGCAGTTTCCAAATTGTACTTACTTCCACTTTATCTAATACATGTATAAACGCCTGACAACAAACAAATATATTTTCAAATATCAAGTTTCATTATTCAATTAAACTAAACTGTACGAACTGAAATGGGTATAATTCAACATTTGAATTATCTCTTTACAACTGTTTACTTAAAGAAATATAAAATTGAGCATTATTTATCGTTTTCAATTTGAATGTTTGATAATTGTGTCCTAAAAAGTTCAGATAAAAAGATAATAGTAACATAACTAAGTTTATAAAGTATTAATTCTTGCATTGATTGTATCATTTTTATGTATCATGTATATTAAATATAACTCAAAATGAATAATAAAGATTTACTATGAGGATAACATACAAAATAACAATTAAGATTCAACTTGATATATGTTTAAGTATACTTTTCATTGACGAACCTTTTCTTTAACATAATAATAATTTTAATAAATAAAGAAAATCTTACCTCACCGATATCCCTTTCACATTGCGGAGTTTTAAAAACCTCCACCATTTATACAGCGCTGTTATGCCACCCACATATGATTGTCCAATCAAACAACGTTTGCTATTTTAATGCGTGAGTATGCATTAATCATTACCTGTACAAATTTGAAACGGATATTCTGTCAAAAAGACTTATCCTTAATGTCCACCGTTAAACAATCCCAAAATATGCTACAGATAAACATTTATCCATAGTTTTGATTTTAGGCCATCATGGTACCTTCGAATTACTTTTAAAGTAATAAAATAATGTCTAAACATAATATGCAACATTTCAGGCATAATGAAAAAAAAAAAACGTTTATGACTTATTTAAACTCATGTATTAATACCTTATAAAACTTAGCAAAATATTTATTAGGTGAATGATTATAAGAACTTATTTAATTGCAATAAACAGCCGCCTAATTCACTTGAAGATGTAAGATTTAAATGCTAACTACCAGTTGATCAGTATTTGTTACTGACCTGATGTATTTGTAAAGTTCATAGATTATCTGCATTTCTAAAAGCATATTCTCTAGTTTTTTTAAAGGAAATGTGCAATCACTGATGTGACGTCATATTTTGAACATTTATTAAAATGTAAGGAACCTTTAATATACAGGTCATATTTATTCAATATTTTTAACATATTTCTTTAGAAAATAAAGTTTCAGTTGTTAATATTTCATTGAGACTGTTAATCTGTATCGATCGAATTGACTTAAACGCAGACTTGTATATATACATGTACATAACAACATATCAAATTTATTAAATTAGATTTAAACACAATTAGACTCCCTTTGCTTTATACTATTTTTATCGTTGAGTTAGTACATACACGACTGTCAAAATGAGTGTTGTGTTGTAAAAACCAACCCATTCAAAATAAAAAGCTCGATTACAGTCATACTAAGCTAAATAAATGTAACCTTGTCAAATGATATATCTGCAAGCCTATATCAAAAGTTGTTTTTTTTTTATTAAAGGAATTGACACACGTCACACGGTCAATGCCTTGATAATAAACTTTTCAAATAAACATTATCCCGCTTCCTTATGTGAGAGAATTCTTCGGACAAAAATGTTATTATACTGAGAAGAACGATTAATATTTTGCTGGACCGCTGCCGAGTTTTGTCTGAACTATGGTGTTATATTGCTTTGAATGTTGCTTTTCTTGCTAAATATTTGTTATGCTGTTCTTATTCATCATCATGTAATTTTTGTTGAATGCAGCGAGCTCTTAATGACTGCGGCTGATGTAATTGATGAGCATCGTATTTGATTTCATATCATAATTCTAGATTTATCTTACATAATAGGCATAGGTAATGTAGGTCGTTTTGATTTATTAATTCTACCTGTCAGGTGTTAAAACTCCTATTTATAAACATGGCATTATGATACAAGCAAATCTGTTTTGTCTTTAAAATGTAATATTAAGTTATATTTCATTCCATTATTAAACAGTTGCAAGCTATTGTTTTTTTGTTGTTTTTTTTTTGTTGTTTTTTTTTTTTACAAAAGATTAGCTGAGTAAACGTCTGACGTAATTAACAAAAGTAAATTAAATACAGGCTGATATGTTCTAATTGAGTTTGTTGTTGGCAAAACATTATGTTGTGTCTATTACCGTTTTCATTTTCAACTAATTTGTGTAATTGCAAAGGAAGTAAACTAATATATTTCTCTGCTTGTTAGCAACAGCAACAATAACAACAGCAAAATTTATTCAGCCTTAAGTAATATAACATTACTTCTAGCCTACATACAAGTGTATTGACAAAAACAATGAAAGTTTTGCATCTCCAGTTCTAAGGGAAATGTGAACTTCAAATATATCTTTAAGCAGAAGCTTAAGTATTACGATAAGTTACTAAAATAACAATAACATGTTAATATTTATTTCTCTAGTTCTTTTGTACGTGTATTTGCGAAATATATATATTTTGATAGATTTATTATATCTTTCTTGTTTCTAGACATTAAAAGATTATCAAATTTTTGCAAAGTTGGCCAGGTAAAATAATATGACTTTAAGAATTTCCTACGTACATCTGAATATATAGGACATGTTAGTAGTAAATGATATTCGTTTTCTACAGTTTTCGATGTACAAAATTTACAGATTAGTTCTGATCTTGAAATATTGTAATATCTTCCCCTCTCTATTTTAAGACTATGCGAACATGGTGAAGATAAGCGAAATCTACTAAGGGCGACTTTGAATCGTTTTGCTAGGCAATAGTAATCAAGATATGGTTCGAGAGTAAAATTGTGTTTGAACCGAGAATATGTTATTAATCTCTGTGAATTATTGATATCTGCATACCAAGTTTGATGAATTGATCTAATATTCTTTGTTTAATAAAATCAAATACCGACATATTTTGATAATTGTGAAAATTATTCCACATATTAGATAAGCCCAGACTATCCAAAATAGTTTTGAATTGATACGCCCAGTTCTGACCATTATATGTTATATTGTTTTCTGTATCTTCCTTTAGCATATTAAACACTTGCTTCACCAAACTATTCTCACCTAACTTTTGAATTTTTAACCAGTATCTAATCATGTTCATATGTCTTTTTTTTCGTTTTGAGGAGGCTACGTTTTTGGTGCGTGGCATTCCCTGTTTGATATTTTTCTTTGTTTTAAATTTTCATGGGTTCCCTGCCAAGTTCACCATATAATCCTGTCAGATTTGTTGAATTATTAAGAACAAGAATTTTCTACAGAATTTTGTATGGATTAATTCTATATCTTTTCCTTCTACGGCCCCCACACTTCTGAGCAGTAATTTAGAACTGAGGAAACCAACGTATCAAATAATTTACACTTCTCACTGGTTTTGAATCCATACTGGTAGAAAACAGAAAAGAGTCGATACAGCGTTTTTGATGCATGATCTGCTATAGTTTTTTTGCGTGCGCGACCAATTGTCATTCTTAAAGACGTATATACCTAAATATTTAAAAGGTGATACCACTTCAAGTTTATCGCCGTATAAATAAAAGGTAAAATTGGTTGGTCTCCCTTTTTTGAAGATCATGACCTTGGTCTTACTTGTATTTATTTTTAAACCAAAAGTATTACAGTAGGTTTCTACATTCTTTAACATACTTTGTAAAGTTTCAGGATTGGTGGAAAATAATACTTGATCTTCAGCGTAAAGTATAAGGAACAGACTAAGTTCATTGATAGAGCATATACCATCAAGATCAGCATTTATTATTTTCATTAAATCATTTACGAACATCATAAATAAAAGCGAAGAACTTGGGTCTCCTTGTTTTACCCCTTGATGAGAGTTTATAACATCTGGGTGGACTTGCCCATTATACTTAACAGAAGCACGAACAACAGCATACATTGATTTTATTGCTTTTACCATTTTTGTTGCTAACATTTTCTGCTAGTAGTTTTTCCCAGAGTAATGAACGATTTATCTTGTCGAAACATTTCTCGTAATCTATAAATATAGAAATTATAAATTTTTACCAGAATACAACACCTTTGATACAATTGAATGTAAAAGAAATATACAATCTACCGTACTTTTACCTTTTTGAAATCAAAACTGACAATTTACAAGTGTTTCGTATTTGTCTGTCCATGCGGTTAGTCTGTGCAGTAATATATGTGAATATATTTTAGACAGAATATTATTTAGTGTTATACCACGGTAGTTTTTAGAATCTTGTGGATCACCCCCTTTAAATATAGGGAAAATGTATTCTGTCCCCCAACTTTTATTGTATTTCCCACTATCAAAAATTTGATTAAAAATTGAAACAAGGTGAGAAAGGAATTATATTGTAAGATGACTTAATTATTTCTGCTGAAATGCCATCTGGGCCAGAAGATTTAAAGATATAATTTGCTTAAATACAGCTTTATGTACCTCCTGCTCAGAAATTGGTAAATCAAGTTCATCATCATGGATATTTTAAAAATTGTCCTCTTCAATATTTACATCTGCATCACTGTTTTCACCAAATAATGTAGCAAAATGCGTATGAAGTTGATCGATTTCTATATCTTTTCTTTTTAAAACATTTTTTTCACCGATTTCCAAAACCTACGTGGTTGTATCATTGCAATATTTTCAAGTTCACGACTCTCACGCAACTTAAATCTATATTTTGTTTTTGATTTTATTTTATCATATTGCGTACGCATTTTTACAAAATGTTTTCTATTTTCGTCCGTACCATTTTTAACAAAAATATTTCTTGCCCTTTTAAATATCTTTTTTGCTATGTAGCATTCATCATTGAACCATTTTGGTTTAATTTGATGGGGTTTATCATTATTTGAACAAGATACATCCCTTCCGAATGTTTCCAATGCATTTTTATGTAAAATTTCTGTAAGACTGATTACCCGATCATTGATAGATTGTGAACGATTCTTATCATTATAAATATCAGTAACATCGCTTAAAATGGCATTTCTAAATGTATGTACATTTTCCTCATCCCATACTATTTTTCTTTCGGTATTTGAAGTATTCATTCTTTATTACTTTTATTATTATTTTTTTTACATCAAATGTAAAAGAAGTGCAGCATGATCAGATAAATTTGACCATTCGTCAATATTAAAACTACTAATCGTGCAGAGATTTTCTTTATCTACTAGTAAATAGTCCGTTGTACTGAGACCACGTGATGATAAAAATGTATGGCCATATGAGTTATGGATTCGCCCGTTTGCAATCACGTGACTAGTCGATTTACAAAGCGAGACAAGTCTCCGCTCATTTACATCAATTACCGAATCCTTATCATATCTAATAGGAATACCATACTGACTTGCTAATGATGATTCAATATCTAGCAGCTGATCGCTTTCAAGATATCTGTCAAATTTTAAAATATCAATTATATTAACCGTTCTCGAGTTTAAATCCCCTGTAACATATGTTTTGCCTAACTGGTTATATTTTTCAATTCCTTTCTCTATTTCTTCAAAAAAGTCAAAATCTTTATCGTAAAAATTTTTTGAACCTGATGGTGGAATATAAGCAGTACATATATATACATCTTCACTAAAATAAAACAAATCATGATTAATTTTTAACCAAACAATACCAAAGTTATTGCTGTCAACAATAGAAACTTTAGTTTGTTACGATAATAAACGGATAAACCGCCACTATATCGTCCTTTTTTCGTCCCTGTAGATTTATTTCCATATAAATGAAAAGAATTATATCCGTTTATCTCTAAATTTAGCATATGAGATTTACTTAACCATGTTTCACTAAAGAGAAGAATATCATAGTTTTTCACATAATTTATAAATTCCTCACCTTGTAATTTTCTAATTAAACCGTTTATATTCCACGATAGGATTTGTAGCTCCTCCTGCTGTTCCTAACTAGAAATCTCCTGGAAGGAACACTATTACCATCTCGAACTAACAATTTGGCGCCTGGCCACTTCACGTTTTTTCCTTTAGCTTTCTCTCTCTCCATAACAGGGAAATGTTCCTTTCTCTTTGCCAGAACGGATTTGGTTTGTTGTACACCGACACCTTTGTTTTTTGATTTCAGATTGTCTACTTTATCTTTAGCTGTGACTCGCACAAGTTCTCGCTCCTTATAGCTTTGAAATTTTGCTACTTTAGGCCGTATACCTTTATCTTTCTTTTGTCCAATCCTGTGCGCACGCGCAATATCTATGTGGGTGCCAATTTCAAGATGGTCTTTGATAAGTTTCAGCACCAGCGTTTCACAGTTTTCTGTGTCAGTTTCTGGAGTTCCGTGAAATGGTAGATTGTCACGATGACTGCGAGATTCTAGATCGTTGACTTTTTCATTCAATAGCTGGTTATCAGTTTCCATTGTGGATACCTGATCTTCAAATACTTTACATAAGTCTTTTAAAGTTTTTATTTCCGATTTTGATTTTTCAAGTGTTTTCTTAGTTTCATCATACTCCGTGCTGAGGAACACTGATGCATTTTCTGTTGCTATCACTCTGGTATCCATTGATTTATACTTAGTTTCTAGATCTTCTACTTTGCAGTTAATTCTGTTCACAGTTTTTTCTATGCTATCAATTTTTGACATTTTTGCTTAATTAATTTTACATCCTCCATGAGTTCCCTTGCCCAACTTGGCGGTGAAGTATTCTGCTGCATAACATTGAACGGAGGTGACTGCATGGATTGAACAAACTGTCCACTAAACTTCGGATTTGCTAAATTAGTCATATTTTGATTTGGGTAAATACCACTTTGCATGTTTAGCAAATTTTGCATAGTTTGATTTGGAAAAATAAAGTAGTCAGGCGAGGATGAAGTACTAATACGTTTATTTTGGTCACTCACTAATCCGCTGTCAACACCTGTCAAATTATACAATGGGTTACACACCAAACCGGTTTGACTACAATGACCACTGACCTGTGTATTATCCGTGTAAAGTGGCGACGAAGCCTTCCGTTTTTCACTTTTATTTTGCTTATTCTGAGGTTCAGAGTTCTTTCCACTAGATTTATTCTTTGCAGGCATGTAGCTTAATGTTAATAAACACTTTTCTTAACAGAAATAATCCAGCTTTTTGCGAAATTTCCACAAATGCCCCCAAAAGATCGAGAGATCAAAATTCATGTCCTATCACTACATCACGTGACCTATATCTATAAGCACTTGCTTATGACATTCTTAGTGAACACAATTTCAAATTCATATTCAAACTTCAGTCATTGATTTAAAAAAAAGTTCATGAATTTCACATACTTAAAATCAATTTTGCCCTTTAAATGACTTAGAAATCAATTTCTGTACTTAATGTAATGTCTTTCTGTCTTTAAAATTTTTATTTTCTATACGGATATATAAATCTTATATCTTACATTAACGTAAGAAGCCGCAAAAACATACTTTTGTATATAAGCATTTACGTTAATCATGTTTCGATAGAGACATTTAAGATTACGCAATTCATATTTGAACATCAAGACAGTATACATAAACAAATATAAAATTTATCATGCAGCTAACGTAAGAAAAAATAAGAATCCAAATGGCATCGCCGTAGAACTGTCAGTGACGGTTCATTCAACTAGATGCCCACGGACAACATGTGGAGCCCGTCAGCTTTCAAAAGGACTGGGAGTTGCACACGACACATTATGCCAAATAAAAGAAAAAAGATTGCAAAAAATTACAATATAAGTTATTTGTAGTAACAACAAAGGGAATTAAAAAAAGTTCACACAAAAATCCTGACCAGTAGAGATACATTTTTAGGTCAAAATACGCCTTAGAATTGGATGTAACATGCATGTTATACTACAGAAAAGTGGTCTTGATTTTTCCCTATGACCAGTAATAAATAAGTTAAGATACAAGCTATTTATAGTAACAACAATCAAAAGCAATTCAAGGTTCTTGTGCCTGACACTCCATCTCATCATGGTGAATAATTGTGCCAAGTTACATCAAAATCCCTCTATGCATGAAAAAGAAATGCTCCGGACAAAGTCATTCTTGTATCTGAACATTGACCTCTAAGTGTGACCTTCACCTTAGGCCTAAGAACCTGCTTCTTGCGCAT
The DNA here is from genome assembly GCF_021730395.1 of Mercenaria mercenaria. NCBI lineage: Eukaryota > Metazoa > Mollusca > Bivalvia > Venerida > Veneridae > Mercenaria > Mercenaria mercenaria. The sequence continues at coordinate 69,119,476 of NC_069375.1, forward strand.
GACACTCCGTCTTATGGTGGTGAACATTTGTGCCAAGTTACATAAAAGTCCCTCCATGCATGAAGAAGAAATGCTCCGGACACAGTCATTCTTGTAGCCTTTAACCTCTAAGTGTGCCTTGACCTTAGACCTATGGACCTGATTCTTATGCATGACTCTCCGTCTCATGATTGTGAACAATTGCGCCAAGTTACATCAAAATCCCTCCATGTATGAAGAAGAAATGCTCCGGACAAAGTCATTATTGAGTTTGACCTTTGACCTCTAAGTGTGACATTGACCTTTAAGATAGGAACCTGGAATTTGCACATGACACTCCGTCTCATTGAGGTTAAGATTCATGCCAAATATAAACAAGATTGCTTCATGGATGTCAAAGTTATGGTCAAGAGAAACAAATCCGGACGGACGCACGGACGGACGGAAGCACGCACGCACGAACATACACCGAACAGCCATTTTGACAACTATGTCTTCGCTTCCGCAAGCGGGCTTGACAAAAATTATATGTACGGCTGTACAATATAATTTTAAGGAATCGGAAACTCCATCCGTTTATATTATACAACAGTTAAGAGGTTATAATAATATCTAAGAAGTGAGATTTGTTATTTTCAGACAACCTTTAATTACTTTGATATAAAGTTACTGTATTTCTTCATGTATTCTTTCTATTAAATATACGCAAAATGTTACATATCTCGTACATTAACATTACGACATTCAGTTCTATCATCTTGAGATAAAGTTAACACTTGAATGTTTTAAGCGTTGTATAATGCGTTTTTGAAGCAATACAGCTACTATAAATCGTATCGACATTGTATCACAACGTACATCGGAAGAGCTCAGCAAATATTAAATTTTACGTGTATTGCTTCTGATACATTTGCAATGCATGAATCAATAAATTTTATTAACTTACGGCTATAGAGGTAAAGTTGTGTCATGTATATACTGGCGTTCAGACATATAAACTACATGTTTGCATAGAAGAAAAGAAAGAATATTCTTAAGCATAAGATGTGAGTTCCATTCTATGATTAATAGTAAGTGAAGTATACATTAGAACCTGTCATATCTTTTTCAAGATAATATAGAAACGCAGACACATAATTTAAATATGAAGTAATGAAGTATTTTGAATTACCTTCACTATCAAAAGTCATTATAACTTTTGCAGGTCAATATCGCTTTTTGTGGACATGTGCGTGCACTCATATCGACCAATCAAATAAGCGCATTTGAGAAGGGTATATAATATTAGATCTTAAAAGAAAAACGTCTGTTTTAGTTTAATCATTTTATTATCTGAATAATATGACATTTCAAGGAAAGGAAGCTATCGCGAGTTGAAGGTGCGGGTGGAAATATCTGGCATTTGGATAACAGATTTGCAGAGAGCCTCATTATCGCCTAAATAGTTACCCTCGAACCATATACTTCCATCCGCACCATCTACCAGAGAAAAAAAATAGTGTTAGAAATGCTGCTAGAGAAACTGTTGTGATACAATTTCTTGGTTTGATTGGGTTTGTGACATTGTTTGTGATAGGTCAATACTTCAAACAGTTATACTTTTACTTGATTTAGTTTCGGTCTGCCCTTCCAAATGATTATGCTTTGATTACCAAATAAATGTATACTGCTAATGTTTTGAGGTCATTCTTAAGACATGAATTATCGCAATCACTCCTTAGTCAACATTAAATTTATTTTCAAAGTGATACAGTAAGGTGAACCTATATATTATACGACTTTTTTTCTGAACAACATTTTAGAATTGGTAAATATTTTTAGAAAAGTTTTCGTTTGAACCTTTTGTTTTGTATAAGATGCGTTTAGAAGTGACAGATGTTTATGAAAAAAATGAGATCGCCAGTAGACTGTTTTAGCGTTCAAAACAATTGACAATGCTTTTCTCATTATATATCAAGTGTTCATGCGCAATAAAGGACCACCATTGCCCACCGTTTTTAAAAACATGAACATTGTATATCATAAAAAATACACCTGATCAAAGAAAACCAAACGTTATTACCAATTTTTCTTTACATTTAAAGGAAACATGACTTTCATGTTTAATACCAGCTATATCTCTCACTTGTAAATCATCTTAGATTTTTCGTGTCTTTATCTTTTCCTGTTTTATTGTACATATATTATTTTGTCAACTGCACATGCACAACCAAACCACTGCTGAAGAACTGACGGAGATCTGATACGAATTATATGCAAATACAAAGATTGCAATCTTCTCAAAACAAATTCTTTCCCCTGCAGTCCATAGATGACTAATAAGAACACAAAGATCACAAACATCAACTGAGATATTGAAGCAAAACGACAATGGGACAGTTATTTGAATAAACACCACTGCGGAATTTTAACTTGAAACGTGTACACAAAGATCCACTCTCAAGTCAGACAGTAATTGTACAGGTCAGTATAACAATTTATCAAATTTGAAATACCTTACTCAGGTTTACGACATTTTACAATTGAAAACTACTTCCGGTTTAAACCCTGTCAGTGACATAAAAATAGAAACCAATAAAAAACACAAAAACATATGCGCATTTAGACCGCAAAAAAGATAAGTACGGATTAGAGAGAATATTTTCTTTTTAAGAATAATCCTGTACAGGTACCTAATATAAACACAATTTATTTACTGTAGTCACGTATGAATTAAAGCAGCGTCATGTATTTCGAGAGGTCTACGTGTAAAATGCTTGATTATTTATTTATAATAACCTAAATGATTTTAAGGTTTCTGATAAAAATATAAGGAATCAATGAATACATGTCTATTGACCATTTGTAAGCTACTTATCAACTTTCCCTAGATCAAAAACATTTTTTTCTTATACAATGGTTGTATATGACCTTCAAGGTGTTAATATATAAATTGTGATAATCGATAAAGTGGTATGCGAAAATTGACGAGAAATTTACACATTTAGTAAAAGCATGAACTGGTTCTGAATAATTTTATTACATTATTTAATGCCATCTTCTTACCGCATGAATATTATATGTTGGTAGGGTTAGCATTGATCGTATCAGCTTAAGCAATATGTACACATTAAATGAATACAAAATCAAAATTGTTTGTTCACAATAATTGCTCTGATATCTGGAATAATGCTTAGTGGTTACAAGGATTACCGTGCTATTGAAGTAAAAAAAGAAGAGAACATTGTTGTTGTATGCATAAAGAGGTACATTAATAAATAAGTACTATCTTGGAACCTTTCTTCTCATTGTATGTAGTCACGGTACTTGAAACATAGGTTTCAAAAGCGTATTTTCTTAATAAATAAGTACTATCTTGGAACCTTTCTTCTCATTGTATGTAGTCACGGTACTTGAAACATAGGTTTCAAAAGCGTATTTTCTAAAAACAGATGACAACTGTCTATAAGGTTGAAGCTCAGTATATAACCATTCTTCTGTAAAATTTTTCATATATGTCTTTACGTATCTTAATAGAAAATCACTTTTATTCTACAACTATTTTTCATGGAAGTTCTATCATAAATAAATAAAAGTTGAATAGTTCTTAGAGAAATACCAGTCAGTTGTGGTTTGCTTCCGTAAAAAAATGACGATATTTTCTCTTGTCCACAATTCGGTATCGATCTGTAATATTTGACAAACAAGGTGTATCAACATAAACACCCTCTCATTCCATGCAGAATGTATTCTAGCCGTAAAGAAGTGTAATTTAAGCACTCGTTTTACATGAATTTGCTCAAAAATTTGGAGATCAAATGTCATAATGTTTGAAGCTCTGTTTTCAACAAAACTGTAATACCTAATATATGTTCATGTTTCATCGTGAGTATGATTCATTCCGACATAAACAAGGCCCGGATGGATGCATTTTCTGACATACTTTAGTCCAAAAATGACCTTTCAAGAAAAAAGGTGCATCTATGCAAAATATGCTCAAAATCATTTTTTAAAGGTCATGACTGTTTTGAAATGGAAACACTATTTTAAGATATATAAAACAGATTTAAGACTTAACTGTGATATGTTCCGAGAAAAGTTTTAGCCCTTACATTATATCGTCCTCCACATTTGAGTCATGTGGGGAACGTGTTAATACTTGCAATAATCAAGACAGTACGTACTAGTGCAAAATCAATACACTGTTTATGTTAACTTGCCGCCGTTATGTAATTGAAATAATGTTAAAAATTACTTTAAGCTCAGTCACAAAAACAAACAATCAGACAGACTTCTGTCAAACCATACCGTTTGTTTGTTTGTGTGTTTGTTTGTTTCCTGGTTTTTGCTTTTACGCAGTATCTGGTTCGTCAAAGAACATGGCTGCCAAAACTTAAGACAGAAAACTATTTCTTGCAAAATGGTGATCATCCTAAACCGGTGGTTCAATGTTGAAGTTGTTACACAGAACGGCTAATTAGTTGTCACTTCACAAAGATTTTTATATGAACAATCATGGCCTGATTTACACGTTAAATACTATAATTGCTACAGAAACCTTGTGAAATGACCATTTGGAAACATCCCTAACATCTTTAAGCAACAGCAAAATTCAATCAACAGAAAAAATGAATGAACCCAACGGACAAGCCAGTATAAAAACACTGAATCAAGCTAAATTTGTCTATTATATTATCGCCGACCGAAGCTTGTCTCCTAATATGGCTATTTTGAATACCTTTTTTTATAATGTCCGTTAACCTTCGAACATTAGGTGGTAAAGCGTAGCGTTTATTTTTATATAAAGATTTATTTCAGAAGATAAAATGAGTTTAACGAAGTTATTTTAATCCATGAGCTGAAATGACGGAAACTTGCTACATAAAGCTCTTGGATATTTCGCTATTAGAGAACTTTAACCAAATGACATGTAGATATTCAATTCATTTAAGTGTTTTCGATGTGGTAGGGCTTCAAGTTTTCTCAAATCAGCACACCATATTTCTTAACAAAAGGAACATAAGTATGACCTGTTAGACCTCATGTCACAACTTCAATCAAAATCAACACTTTTATACCTATCCTACAATAATTTATTGTATGTATTAAGTTAAAACTGAACCCATACAATAAATATCAGTTGAGAGTCAAACTGTCGAATTTCGTTTTTCCTAATCTTTAAACAATGATATGCATTATCTTAACAGTGGTGATTTTCTTATTACTAAAACGCAACGTTATGTTTTATTTGATATCTTAATATGGCTAACAATGCTTTAATTATCAAAACGAAATTATGTTGACGTCACGCCGTGATATTTAGCGAAATGTACGCATCGCGAAATAGCGCTTTCAATTTTGATCAAATATTTCACTTAATAAAAGATTTTAAAACGAAATGTCAAATAGCATAACTGTCCTAAATAACTTACACACACAAGAACTTGGTTATTAGCTGTGCAGAATAATTCGCTATCATTTGCGCACTAGTGAAACTATTCAGCAAGACGTATTAGCATTTCCGGTCCTGGCATGTATAAACAAGGAGCGTGAGGACCTATCACTTGGCGCCAATAAAACGTCTATCATATTTTATCTATATTTTACAATAAAAGATATATTAGAATCGAAATAATTTATAGCAAAACCGTGAAATGTACTAAGGAAGTTACAGATAAGAAGAGGAGGAAGAATAGAAAGTGAAATTTATAGTTTATTTTAGGATATATGTGTCACGGAGGGAAGATGTTGTAATGTGGCGGTGGATGGGGTGGGGAGGCTTAGTGCGGTGGTAGTGATGGAATACAAAGCACAAAAAAACTAAAAGTTTACTTTTTTGTTTTTGGAGTGGGCTGGGCGGGGGAGGGGGTTGTGATTAATGTGTGTGTGTGCGTGCGTTTGTGCGTGCGTGAGTGCGCGTGTGTGGAATGTTGCACACCTCAAATTTCCTCATCGCCACACTCCTGTATTCTAAGTTTAACGTTATTACCTTTAAATGTTTTGGAGTTGCGCTTGGACATAAAATACAAATCATATTTTACATTTGAACTAAGTTTGATACCTTGAACATTAATCTATCACCAATGTTTATTTGCTGTGCACATCGGCTCTTCGTCACCTACCTTATTGCCAAGTTTGAAGTCATTAAGTTAGGCTCTTGGTACAAAATATGATGGAAAGATTTGACCTTGCTATAAACTTCACCCTGATCCTACCAATCTAGTTCACGCGATGGAATACATAAGCACAAGGAAATAAAGTTTGTGTGTGTGTGTGGTGGGGAAGGGGTCAGGAGGTGGGGTAATAAGGGGGGTTGTTGTGTATCTCGATAATAAATGTGAAATTGTTTGAGTAAATAGGGGGTGGGGGGTGGTAATATGGGGTGGGGGTTCAGATAGGTCGGAAAAGTTGAGTAATTTCTTTTCTTATTGTTGCACTCCTTAAATTACCTCACCAGTCACCTACTTAGTTTACATGCTTAAAATAAATGCAGGGAATATTTTTGAAGTTTTAATCCGACTAAAGTATATCAAGGACATATCCGAACTCAATTTGTGACATTTATCTTTGATTTAACGTCAAAGCTTGTGCGCTCCGCCCATCTTGTACTTTTATGTCAAGTTTCAAGTCGGTGCCTTGAATGAGCACAAAATATAGCGAGGATACCGTAAAATGAAGCCTTAACCCTCACTCCAGGCATTGAATTCTTCATATTAGTTAGCCGTCCTTGATTCTACTCAGGTGCCCGCCCGTATCTATTTAAAACAGGAGCTTGTAAACCACAAAATGCCCCCTTGATGCATTCAGTAAATGCACAAGGAACAGAAATTATTTGGTCGTAGTGCACTAAACGTTTGACGTATGGACCTCATATCAATAACCATGGGTCATTTGCCACTCATAAGTGACATTAAATTTGATCTAAGACCAAAGCATTCTCTAGTTATTTGACAAAAATGTTGTATTGTTTTGTGACCTTCGATCGACAGATTCAAAGATCATTTCATTATGCACACATACGGAAAGTGACGGCTTGCTATGTTTTTTGAATCGAAATAATCGTTATAGAAGGTCATTCGTAGAACACACCTGTAACCATATTTCATAGTGAAGCTTGAAGGTTTTGACGAGCATTTTTTAAATGAAGTTTTCACTATTTACATATAGTGAAAAATAAGCATTAGAATTCGAAGAATCGATAAAAGAACATTTAAATAGCGTACCCTATATGTATTATAGGAATGTAAGTGAAAAAATATTAAAAACCGGACCAATGGTTTAGGACGAGTTTGACGAGTCAGGTTTTAATTTTCATCTATATATGATAAAGACACATTTTTTACTGTATTTAGATATTTAAAGTTATTCGAGGAGCATCAAGTATCTTAAAGATAGAACCATTTTGTTTCAAAATTGTTCAAGGAGAAATCTAATTGTTTGATTCCAATACAATCGGACAATTTCGGGAAGTTAACGGATGCAGTTTGAAGGCCGCCTTTGTGACCACCCATGCAATGTATGTAACATTTTTGTATTGTTTTGTTTAACAATTAATGCGATTGACAAACACGCCATCTGGTTTCAATTAGCGAGACAGAGTCCTGACCAGTCCACACTTTGAGTATTTAACAGACTGTAAATGTGTGTCTTATATATAAAATATGCATTGCATCTGAAAAAGGAAGTACTAGTGTCCTTACCATGCATACATTAATAGTCACACGTTTAATAAGAATTTAACAGACTAAATTCCCTAGCATATACATCCAAACATCAAACCTATATGAATATCCTTACCTTTCTTTTATTATGAATGTAGTTATCCTTAAAATGACTTTATAACCTTTAACTTAATGACAAACGGTATGTTCTGTTCGATTACGTTTCCTCCATATATACTTTCGGCATTTCTCGGTTGTCACCAAAGCTATTGATGGTATCAACTTGATTAACTCAATTAGTTTAACGTCCGAAGGATGCCAAAATAAATCGCCCGGAAATAGGTGAATGTTGTTTTTGCTAATTTAACCTTAATTAGATATATACTACGCTCTGAATGCGAAACAATCACCATTTTCGATTTGAAATTGAAGGTGCATACTTCCCAGCCTTTACAAGGGAGTTTACGCAATGACTCTTTTATTATTATTTTCAGATAATTTGTTTCCCTTGAACTTATCACGAATTGCGGTGGAGTAGTTAATTATCAAACGACTTCTGTATTCAACAAAATATAATTAATACTTCTGAGCTGTTGCTTAAAAATAATTAAAAAATGAAATGAGTATAATTAAAACACAATTTTGAACTAGCACATATCTCTTTTGTAAAACTTAAAAGCTATCAGTCAGCTGTTTCTAACTAGTATATAAAACATGGATAAATGTCTAACATGAAAAGCCAGATTCAATGAACGCAGTCGCCCATACGCCAGCCAACATGGAAAAAATGGTTGTGTATACAGGGCTGATCACATGAGAGAAAGAGAGTTTATCTTTTCATTTTTCGGTAATCCTTGAATCATGAAATCACATCAATATTTTTCTGTCAGACAAGGGTTCTAATTCTGAGCTATTTTTTTCAGCAAACGTTTTCAAAACTTAGTACAACCTGATTAGTGTCAGGACACAAGGCACATATTATTACATGTTTGATTAATCTCTGGATATCCTGTTAATAAAATAAAATAGTAAAGCTTTGACATTTTGGGAAGATATCAACTTTTGTCTTTATTTACTTTATTTTGATATAATTATAAGATATTTTTGTATCAGAACAGTTTCGAACACAATATGATACATGTATATAGTTTTACTGGAAAAATAAGATTAATCACTATCAATTAAATACAGGAAAGTGTATCTAATCGAATACATGTAGTAGATATCAATTTCACAAAGCAAGTGTCCACTTCTATCCTTTAATAGCACTTCTTAGTTTTCAACACGCGGTATGCGTATCTCCTGCATCCCCAACGCCCGCACTTGCCCCACCATCCTCTTTTCGCACAATAACGTTCTGCACAATAGCATTGTACTTGCGCTATCCAGATGCAGTAACTATGGCCCCTTCTACTTACCAAGGAATCTAAAATTAAAAATTGTGAAAACTATTTTGTACAAGTGATTAGGTTTTTTTTCTGTTTTCTTGTATGTCAAAGTTATAAATCTTAAACATATACACAATTTTTTTCCCCATGCACTTGTTCTGAAATACGGTAGTCCTCTATCATTAAAAGAACCATATCGTTACATAAATTAGAAAGTAATTGCCAACTTTTGCTGAAGGATGTGTTAGGTGTAAAACCGGGCTTCAGATACGTTACGCTAGTCAAAATGATCCATAATTTGTACATAATCTCGGATAAATTTTCCTCAAGCGACAAATTGATAACTTTGCACCAATAATTAGAAGATTAGGACGATCGATTTCGCACATATTGTATTTTGCAAAATAATATCTTGAGAACATTTGACTAGCTCAGAAGCTGTATTGTGACGTTTCGATTCATAGTACAGAGCTTTACATGCAAACTGGGATAGATAATTGCAATATAGAATTAAACTCGCATAATTGCAATATAGAATTAAACTCGCAATGTTTACCGTTCTCACAGTCCTTTGGGTCCATTGGCTTTAGAAGGAATATCTCACGATCTTCACATTCTTCAAGTTCCAATCCATGTTCCAAATCTTCAGGGAGAGGTACACGTTCATAACATTGTTCGTTTCCATTTTCCTGCTGATACACGATACGATACACGTCAATACAATCAAACACATTACTTAATTGCTGACATACATCAATGCATGCTAAAAATCATTCATATTGATATGCAAATGTACATACAGGATACATGTACATAACGTTTAGAAATTCATTATTCTGTTGACCAATTACTTTTTTCTGAGTATTTGTTCGTAAAAACCAATTAAAAGATGATATGAGGTCACCATTTTTTAAGATGTTAACTTGTCATTTTCCGATATATTCACAGTTAAGACAGACATACCAGAGAATTGCCAAACCTGTCTGTCATGTTAAAAGACATAATGCCACCTATAACATTTAGGCATTTTTTCATAATCGATGGTAATCAAGGATCAGGGACATACATGAATAATGTAACACTTATAATATCATTTCTTTTGTCCCCCTAGTGAAGTATGGCATTATACTTATTAGCCTTATTTGAAGTATGGAAAATGAGTTAAAAATCAATATGGAAATATCTTTACGCAATACAAGTTACTCATGAAGAGCGTAACGCTTAATGCATCATGACAACAGTACATAGTCGTTCGCAACTTGGTATTTGGAAACGTGGTATTCATGCAAATATTGTTTTCAAAACTATTTCACTTAAGAAAGTATTGGTCTTGCCGATGTTGCACGTACCATTCGCTCACAGGAACAGGATAAATTAATTGAGTATAATTCTATATTTGTATGTCCAACACAATCAATAAGAAAGCAATGAGCGCAACCAAGCAAAAGCCTAGCAAACTAGAATTAAATTTATCTGTCTGTTTACGAGTGGAAGTACCTCTCATGCCCGACACTTAAGCGGAACTATAATACATAAACATTACATAGACAACATGATTCTAAAGCTCTTGGTACATATTTGAGTTGCTAATAATTCCAAGAGAGACAATCTTCCTTTTCTTCATAAACGCTTGATTTAACTTCAAATACAGTCAAATCAACAAAGTAAAGAGAACTAAGGATACAAAATAAAATGAGTCTTACATTTTCTTCAATGTGCGAGACAAGGCAAACATAGTCGTTCTCATCGTTTGGCTTCTGCAGTTGATATTCCTACAAAAATAGATGCACATAGACTATTTAATGCCAAAATAGACATGGTATGCTATCAAACATAGAAGTAAGTAAAAGATGAGCAATGACTTCCAAATGTAGTATATAACTAACGTGTTAACACTTCCAGGCTGGTCAGATAATGGTGGAAAGAAAGCAGTTTCCATTTTTCATTTTCTACTGATTATGAATGATTCTTTATGTTTAATGTGTACCAGTTCCTGTGTTTATTTCATTACTGATCTGTACTTCATGGTTATGGTAGCATTTTCAAGGAGATATGTCTTCATTTATAATGATGTACACAAATGTTCTTACACACGTATTCAGAAAAAAATATCGTTGTAAGAAGGTACATTGTCAACTCATTTTTTATTCAAAAATGTATCTTTTCAAAAGTGATGACAGGTTATGTTTGTGGCGTATGCTCGTGAAACGCCACAAACCCTCCCTTTTTTTAGGTTTTCATACTTACATCCTCGGGATGGAAGGCGGCGGTAGACACAACCTTCCCATTTTCATCCGTAACACTTACAATATCTTCTTCTCCTTCCTTAATTGCTTCGACGTGAAATTTCTAAAAGTCAAATATTTCAACATTATTATCTGCAAAACTTTCCACAACGTAACTTATTTCCTTTGTCGGCACTTTATATGTTTTAACATTCAATTTTAAAGTCTTTTTTTAATTATTAAAATTAGTGATTACTACTATCATAAGAGTAACATATTTGAAAATGAATTATATTAAATAATATCAGATTTAATATAATGCTATCTGACATCATTTAAAATTAGCATGAAATATGTACTAATGATTGAGTGCATGGTAGAAAGATTTCTGAATTGAGTGAATGCATGCTGCCGATTCTCCATGTGATCACACGCGATTCGATTGTGATCCCCTAAAAAATTATTACAGGAAGTTTTAAATAGCACGTGAGTCGTGGCTTCTAATCTTGTAAGTTTCGATAAAATATTATAAATTATAAATCAGAAAATTTAATAATCTCACAATATTGTTACAAAACAAAACAACAACACGAAATATAACTTCTGTAGACTATTTTTGTGTAGTTACAATAAAGCTCGCAATATATTCTCTGGTTTTCAACAGCAATTTAACGCATTTTCAACCTTAATAACTTAATGTCTGTTTGACATTCACCACATTTAAAACCCAAACAATTTAGAAACATTCAAGTATTTTTTTTTCAGATCCACATTCTATTTTAGGATACATCTCCTAACTAACTTTACAAAAGTGTTATTGGCAACATATTTCTGTTTTATGTGAAGTTAGTTGTAAGCGATGCACCTGGCGGTGATAACTTTTATTTACACACTCCTTTATCATTAAAACATAGTGGGGATAATGAGTGAAACTTTGCACGCAATAAAGCTGTTTAAGCTCCTCAGTAGTGTTTATTTTTGTAACTGACTGCTGACCGTGTCCAACTTTGTTTTTTAATGTGTTCGCTATCTTTCTTATTTGTTATACTATTTCTTTGCTTCTGTGTGTGTATAAATATGTCTATCATTTACACATTAACACGCTGCTGTGTGGTTTTGCATTTTACTATGTTCATTTCTTTCGGTATAATAAATAAGATTTGTTTTAATATCTCTTCATACCCTGTTTGAGATACCCTGCTGTCCTCATTGCCTTACAATGTTTTATACTTATTGATAAGTTGCAAATAAGGGTAGACTTGCAAACTAAACGCATTTAAACGCGTTTAAACCCCTAGTTTCCTTTATTAAGGTTACTGACCGTTCCAAGGCGGTGCCCCTATTTTCAACAGGTTGTTTTGTTTGTCTTGTATTGTGTGTTGCGTATGTTTTCTTGTTTGTTGTAAGCGTTTTTCCTCCGCCCCAATCCCCCTTTTGCCCTCTTCTTTCCCTTGCATTTATGCTAGTTTTTGCATCCCCTCCCCCTTTACTTTTAGTAAGTTTTCGTGGCTCCTCTTTGTTTTGGCAGCCGAAAATAGGCTGCAAGACGGTGATTGATTGTTTTTTCCTACTGGTGTGGGTGCGTTTGTAAGCTTATGAGTCTATAACGGTGCCCTACTGTTTTCTTATGTGTTGCTTGTTCGTTTTTCTTATGTAATTCAGTTGATCGTCGTTGTGTGTTTATCTTTGGTACATGAGTGTCTGCGCTATTGTGGTTTACGTTGTAGTGCCACTGTTTTTTAAAGAACATGGCATTCCCTTTTATATTCGTCCTTGTTCAACTTTCCCCTTCGGAATCCTCCCCCACCCCAGACCCCATTTCGCCCCTTACCAATTCATTATCCTTTATCAATATTTAGCTTATATTAATATGTACTTGTTGGATGTTTGAAGCAACCCGTCTGTAATATTTTTCAATTACAGCTTCTTTTTTGTTGTGGGCCTACTATGTAAATGCATGACTCTGGGGCTATGATTTTGGTGCTCTGTGCTTTCGAGAGATCTACCCTTACCTATTATCTTTTGTATACCGAATTGGGTTAGAGAAATACTTATATAGAGGTAGATATACGCTTTTAAAAGAAGTAATCAGAAACTTTGGTCAGTGTGGATTACCTCATTTGCAGAGACATCTGAAAAACCCAGTAGGTATACCGCAGCTAACACAGAGTACAACACCTTCATGATTTGTCCTGTTCTGTTCGTCTCTGTAAACAATATTGCCTTTCTGGAAAAATAAGTGAACCATAAGTGGTTATTTTGCAATGTATGTAGTAAGATCTGCCTATTTATATTCCCTGAAAATTATTTTTAAATAAAATATTTAAGACTAGATGCTATTTGTTAATTGTGACTATGTCAAACATAAACGATGGCCTTACATTACTTGAGCAACTTTAAACATTATTAACAGATGCAATATGTCCATAAGCAATGTTCAGAATACTTTCACATTTCTAAATGCATTTAGCTGTATAAAACCCCATAACTAATAACCTAATACGGCATCAGAAATATCATGTAAGGAGATTATTATCTTATCGCAGTTCTAGAAAGAGTGGTAACGGTTACACAATTGTTTTTCACTTCAAAGCAAGTCACTGTAGCCTCTCCTGACTGGATAAGATTATTGTCTCGACGTTTAATACACTATAATAAATTTTCTCTTTAATGAAAAATGAAATAATTTATTTAAGCTGGATTCCCAATATTAAATATCAAGATGTTTTTTTTTCTTATTTTGACTAAATACTATACGTTACTATTGTTATGATTAAACAATTATTTATACAACTCAAAGCATAGTGATATAGTTCTTTCGTTTCAAATAATAAAAAGGCATACATAAAGTTGTGTCTACATTTTTGTAAAATTGACAAAAAATATTTATCTCTAAATATCCGGTATACATTTAAGACTTGGTCAATCAAATTGCACGAATTGTAGTGAGTTTTTCAAAATTATGTTTATCTTTTCAGCTGTTCCGTCGTATAATGAAATATATAAGGAACTATAATAAGTGACATCATGTATTGTTTTTGTTTTATATATATGATATTTGCGTCTTAAAAATAATTTCAGATTTGATTCCATGCTATACGAGTAAGAATTATTGCTATTCACGTCGAAGCTCTAGGAAAGGGAAGGCTGTTGTGTAAATGATACTTACTCCCACCAAAGTAACTGACCAATCAGAAACTGGGCCCTGGAAATATGTAAAATCTTTTACCCTGCATATTATGCGCTGTGATGTAAAGCAAGGAACCAGGAAACCCTGCCACTTAGTGGAGTTTGAGGAGTTCAGCTCTTCAACAGGGAAGGTACGATTGGTGTACTAACTTGTACCGTTCAAGTGGGTTATCGAGTAAAGTGCCGGTCTCTACGCAACCCCAGTGCTTCCTCGTGAACTTAGCCAATGATATACAAAAGATTTGTCGTTGCCTATGACATCGAAAAGATTTTGAGTCATCACAAATATTGTCAGTTTGTAATAAGGTGTCGTTGCATATAAGCAAAACAGAATTTATTTTAATTGCCGCAATGGGTCCCAAAAAAGGTTAACATTCCAGTCTAATTTTGATATAAACTGTAATAGTCAAACAATCGAACCCCCCAAATCAGTTTAATATCTTTGTGCCACCCTTCATCAGTGTTTGCACTTTGATAATATGGCTATATCTGTAATCAAGAAATCCAACGCTAGGTTAAACCTTTGTATCGGTAAAGTGAATTTCTCACCAGGCACACAAAAACATTAAGTCCTTTCCCTTATACAGTGTCTTTTTGACTATGCTTCATCTGTTTGATTCAACAATTCAACTTAAGAGTTAAAACACAAGTTACAGATCCCTCTAAATCAGCTCATCAGGTTTGTATTCAGTTTACATCCTAGGTAAAGAGCATTTTTGAAATATTAAGGGGCTACCTGTTGCAGATAGAGTAAACCAAACAACTTTTCGTCATGTTTTCAAAATTAATTCAGACCCTCATTATATGAGTGATAATGGTACCCCTGTCAGTGTAGTCCACAATTACTCTTGTAGGTGCATGGTAAAAGCTGGTTCCAACTTTGACAGTCTATGTGATACAGTGTCAAATAGCATGAGATATGCTATTCCTATTGTCAAAGACTTTGGCTAAAATTCTTTTGCTTATTTGGAGTGCGACCTGTGGAATAATTTGCCTCAATAAATCAGGGATCCTAGAACCATCTTTTCTTTTAAATCCAGGGTAAATAAAATAAAATTAAATTATATTTATCTTTTACAACATGTACTATAAACAATTTCATTTTTATAGTAAGTCTCAATTTGTTTAGACAGTCATGGTCGAGTCATTTAAATGTTTACCTTTTACAACATTTGCTATAAACATTGTTTAGAAAGTTTCAATATATGTGACGCACCATGACATTTTGGGTCCAAATTCGGCGTTACGTCATTTGAGAAAACATCGATTAAAGTTACGTCACAAAAAAATGGTGGACGTTACCACGTGTTCGCGGCAATTAATGCATTTCTTGTTTTCAATAATACTCTACCTTACCACAAGAGAAAAATGAAGTGACATTTATAAACATTTCCGTGTTTTGCAATTCCGTTTCTTTAAAAAATTTAAATGATTGATAATTTATCGCCCTTTGAATCGACACGCCATTTGTAAACATCGAAGGTCGCGGAGAAAATGAAACTACCAAAAACAATTATTTGATGATTTATTTCGATTGTATAAAGAATGACAGTTAGCGAATCTCAAGGTAAGTAAGTATTTAAGTGATATGTAGTGTTAAAAATATTATTTGAGTTCATATCGACAGTTTTGTCCGATATCTTTTCCAAAAATAGCCCGGATTTGACACTAATGACAGATTCGAGGTAGATTTAGCGCAGTTCACATTTTATTTACAAGTGTCAATATATTGTAGACTATATTTTATTAACTGAATCTGCCATGAATTCAACTTGTTTTAAATCGGTTTTGACTCTTACTCAGTAGAATCTGTATACAAGACAATTACAAGAACATCTTGTGACTCTGGTGCCAGACAAAATTACAATAGTCAGTCATAATGTTTAGTTACATATTAAAGTTAAAACCCTGATCATTTTATAAATATAGCCATGCCATGAAAGTGACTGATTCAGAATAGTTGAAACACATCTATTGTCAGCTTCAACCACTAATTTCTTACATGTAATGTCAAATCAGTCCATACATAAAACTTCTACAAGGCATAAATATTGTTTTTACTTGGAAAGAGAGTTTTTTTCCGAAGCTTTTCATGTTAAATTTGCATACTGATCACTTGGCCATTATTTCTGAATTCCTCACCATTTTGTACTGTTCTTGGCAAGTGACTAAAAACCACTTAGTAAAATAAATAAACTTTAGATACATTCTGTTTTGAAAGCCTTGCCAGGAATTCAAACCTTTTACTCTTTTTATAGAAGTCTTTGTGCTAAATAAGTACTGAGCTAACTGCCCAGGGCATTTTTATCTCCCATTTCAGCCTTTTTCAGTATTTTTTTTCATTTTACAGATCAACCACTGAGGATTGTTTGGCTTGATGCAATGACCTTAAACAGTGAAATGATTTTCCAGGAAGGTCTATACACAACAAGCTGGATTTTATGGGGGTTTGTAAATTTTTTCATACATTTTTACACTTACTATACTGCTATTCTAAGAAAGATAAAGACATTAAAGTAGCATAAACATAAATGATCTATTTCATTCATAACATTTTAAGAGAAATGATTTTGATTATAGACCCATTCAACAAATATGTGTAATATTAAGAAGTGAATAAGTAATGACATACAATAATTGAATATATCATGTATGTATTTTTTCATATTTTCAAAATTATTTTTACAGTATTTGTGTTTACATTTAGTTTGATTGCATGAATTGTATGTCTAGTCTGTAGGAATCTTAGCTAGTTTATGTATTCTTGAAAAGCTACTTTTTCTGCATGAATACTGTAAGATTCTTGGATGAGTTTATACTTATCAAATCTGCTTTCAGTCAGCTTTTAACAAAAAGACTCTCTTAAGCTTAAAAAGATGCTTTACAGTCTTATATTCTGTAACCTCATACTAATCTTATTAAAATGAAGTTCTAATGTTGATGAATTTTTGTTTTGCAGAGATGAAAGAACTATGAATATGTAAATGGGAATGAAACAGAAGGAATTAATATGTTCTACTGATCATCCAGCTGAAACCATACCTGTGGAATAGAGTGCATGTCACAAATACTGATATGAGCAAATAACTCCATATTGCACAAATAATGTCATGTTTCCTGCCCTCATGACCTGAAAAAGTTAAAAATTCTAGTTCAAATTACAAATGTGTTTCAAGAAAAAGTAAAACTTAGTCAACTGTGAGAAATATTGGGTAAAAGTAGTGTTTTGATGTCATGACAGCTGTGAAGTTGTTTGAGAAGCACTATCTTAATTGCCGTTACATGACTGAAATACTGTTGAAAAACGGCGTTAAACCCAAACTATCTTAATTGTTCTAACAATACAGAATTTAACATAAATTTTCCAAAACTGCATGCATGAAATACTAAGACATGTCTGTTGAATGAATCCTAGTTGTTTCAAAACTACAACATGTGTGACATTAAAGCACAACCTTTGGAGGAAACATTTTTACAATAAAAACTGCCTTGCCAGTGTGAGTGTAGGAAGGATTTTTCCAGAAATGGCAGAAAACTACCAATATAGCAGAAAATATTTGTTACTGGCTGAATATAATATATTTTATTTCAAGAATTAATCATGTTAATCCATGGTTATAATTGTGTTAAAAGATATTTTTACATGACATGACCTTTGCAGAAATAGCTATTTTTTTGCCAAACATTGTGAGTTGCCATGGTAACACAAATTTGACTTAAATTTAGATTTGTTTGATTATGTAGACAGCACGTGTCTTCTTTACATTCTGCTAATCAGACTATGTTCTGCAAGAAAATATCTTTTATGTGTAACCATCAACAAAACATGTCATAACACAAATCTGTCATAAAATGGCAGAGCTGTAATGCAGGTAGGCATATTAGGAAAATATGTAGTTCTGAAAGACAAGTTATATTACATAAAATGATGTTTGTTTTTTATAAATGATCATAATTAACCATTTGTGGTGTAAAACAAATGTATACTGAACAGATGCTAAATGAATGTTCTGATTCTTTCTGGAAAATTTACAAAAAATTACTATTTTAAGAAAACAGTGTATTGTTGCCATGGTAACATTAATTTAACTTTTAAATTATTTTGGATATCATCATATGTAAACAACATCTTTCTTGTTTATATGTTATATATGTTAAGCTGTATTATGTTAGTGAATATATTTTCATATGTAATAATTGCATCAACAAAGCACTATGTTATTACACAAGCCTGCCTTGAAATGGCAATAGTTGTAACAGAGAGGTGTATCTGAAAATTATGTATTTCTCAAACCATATTACATTAATTTTCACGGAATGATGCCTACTCTCTTACTTTTAAATAAGCAAACAGACAGCTTTTGATGTAAATATATAGAAAAACACTTCCAATATTCAATTTATTACAAAGAAATTGCCAAAAATGTTAGTATTTTTGTAAGAAAATACCACATTGTTGCCATGGTAATGTTAGTATTTTTGTAAGAAAATACCACATCGTTGCCATGGTAATGATTCACTGATCAGTAATCTAAGTCTTTTGAAATTTTAGCAAACTCACAGTTGATGATAATAATAGTCTAATAATTATATTTTCTTGCCTGATATTCTTTCTTACTGTTTAATAGATAAAGTGTCTATAATAATAAGATTAATGTCCTAGTTTTTGGGATGTTGTCTAATTTGATATCAAATAAATTCTGTATCTTGTTTAAAAGAATGTCATAAAACATTTGTCTGTTAACTGTTAGCACACTAGAAAAAGTTAATTGTGTATTTATTTCACATTCTAGGTAATTTATTGCCAGATTCATCAAAAAACTGTTAAAAAAGAGGTTAAACAACAGTGTTGCTATAGAAACGATTTTTAGAACATAAATATTTTTATACTACATGAAAGAAAGAGACAAAAAGAAATACATTCCATTAATTGCATGTTGCTTTTGTTATTTTATCATGTATTTTATCTTGATATTATTTAAATATGGTGTCATTATTAAGATATACTGCCTCAATTTTGGTACAGTTAGACAAAAACATGGTGTCCGAAAAGTGGTAATATCTCCATGACAACGACTGATTTTTGTTGTCAAATTGAAGATTTTTACTCAGAACGGGTCAGTCTGTCAGATTAGCCCAAAACCCCATTTTTGACCAAGATTGCATTTGGACCCAAAATCTCATGCTCTGTCACATATTCAGATAGATATTCAAGTCATTTTAATGGTTCATGATTATTCTTCACTGACCGGTATCTTCCTATGTCATACAGCACTACATCTCAAGAACCACAGTAGAAGTAAGAGCTTATTTTAACTCTCTTTTTTTGTTATCCTTGACATAAAATGTTGATTGTTATGGCTATTAATCTATACTGTGTTCATTGTTTGTTGTATGTATTGATATTATGCTTGCCATGTAATTGTACAGTTTATGTTGAAATAACTCAATCTATGAAATGTTCTAGGTCTAACGCTAGATAGTTTCTCTATTTATTATTTATAAATGTTAAATGTAACTTATTTTTTGAAGTTTCAATTCTTGCTTTTATTCAAATTTCCTATAAATACTGTACGTAAAATATCATTTAAACGGAATAATTGTTTATTATCATAATCTACGTTAAAATATGAATATAACATATGAAATATAAATAAGATTTTAATGATCCCCCTCATGTAACCATGATCTAAACATAATAACTGATAAAAAATCATTAATTAATCTTCAACTCTTACCTGACTGAAGTTCCTTTCACATGGTTTTAAAAACCTCCGTCTTTTATACAGAACTGTTATTCCCCCATAGATGATTGTCCAATCAAACCACCCTTTGTTTAATAACACGTCAGTATGCATTTAGCAATTCAGTATAATCTTAAAGTGGATGTCATTCAAAAACATGTAACATGTTTGCTTAACGATTCTTAAGTATGCTTCAGGTAAACTTTTAGTTTCAGGCAATCATTGAATTACTTTTAAAGTTATATCATAACTTTTAAGCATTAAACAATATAACGTATACATTTATATCAAATATTCTTTACATTCAAATAAAGTTCACAGTACATACATAATGTGTCAAGTATAACACGGGTTCTTTTATAAATTAGAGCATATGGTTTTAAGAAGTACAAACATTTTCTGAACTTTGGACCACTAGTGTCAGTCGTAGATATTGATAAACATGTTCGTTTCATTTTGCAAAAAAGCGGGTACCTCCGTGGCCGAGTGGCTAAGCTAACTGACTACAAATCACTTGCCCCTCATCGAGGTGGTTCCGAGCCTCACTCGGGGTGTTGAATTCTTCATGTGAGGAGGCCATCTAGCTAGCTTACGGAAGGTCGGTGGTTCTACCTAGGTGCCGGTGTAATGAAGTATTTCGACCCCCATAGAATAACGACCCCCCGGTCATTATTCTATAGAAAATGTGACTCCTTTCCTGTAAAATATTGACCCCCCTTATAAAAAACTGACTCCCTTTGAAAACTCTATAGAATAACGACCCCCCGGTCATTATTCTATAGAAAACCTGACCCCTCCAAGTAAAATACTGACTCTCTAAAGATGACTCCCTTCGAATCTCATAGAATAACGACCCCGGTAATTATTCTGTAGAAAAAGTGACTGCTTCTATGTAAAATACTCACTGCCGAAATTACTACATTCGAACTCTCATACAATATCGATTCCCGGACATTATTCTATTTAAAAAAGTTATTCTTTCCGTGTAAAACACCGGCTCCTAAAAAGACTTTCGACGATAATATCTATATAAAAAAGTGATCCCCACCAAACCTAACGGACAATTTTACTGGATCTACAACTCTAATACCCTCCATTGCCAATAGTTAACATTTTGTTTGTACTACTACTACTGGTGCCGCTACTTCTATTGCTGTTACTACATGTACTTCTTCTTCTTCTACTACTACTAGACATTTACGAATTAAGTCTACGTGGACTGTGAACACCTAAGACGATCGATTTTTCAAGGGGACCGTCTCAACATGATAATTTTAATTTGTGTGTGGTAGGAAAACATTCCAGTAATGATGGTAAGGTCTGGCTTATTATGTCACCGTACAGGATAAGATTTGGATTTGTCTGTCCGTCTGTCTGTTCGCCAGAGAGATGTTTTGTTATGCATATCGCAAAAAGTATTTGATCTAGCGTCATAACGATTTCCCGAAAGGTTCTTCAATATTATTAGTTGCGCATTTGCGACAAAGTTGAAAAGATAAGCTTATCTGTTCGCAATGTATCCGTATTCCATCGTCGTCGTCGACCGAAATGAAAATAAATCTTAACTGGGTTAGCTGGGATCAAAATGTAGATCAGCAGGTAAAACATTGTGAAAACTGTAGAAAACGTAATATCTTGCATCTCCATTCCTTTGTTGTTATTATCCGCCCGAAGGAACGTATTTTGGTGTTCGTCTGACCGTCTGTCTGTGTGTCCGTCTTAGGGGTCAAAGGTCATATAACTTTGTTTCGAGTGCGATGAGTAACTCTTAAACTGCTTGAAGGATTAAAAAAAAAACTTGGCACAAATGTTCACCACATTGAGACGGCGTGCAGAGCACATAGCTCACTTGAAGGTAAAGGTCACACTTAGAGGTTAAAGGTCACATGACTTTGTTTTGTGTTTATGTTGCTTTGCATTGCGGGGCTCTTGTTTTTATTTTGGAAGATTTTTTTTGTTCACTTATAATATTTTTTATTGAATTACTTCCCTTTTATGTTACTAGAAATAAGTTATTTTGTACATTTTTTATTATTAGTCGTAGGTAAACACCGAGACCACTTTTCTTTGGTACAACATGGATGGTACCGGCAAAGTAAAGGTGTATTTTGACACATCTGTACCTGTTAATAATTTTAGTGGACTAAGAGTTTTTCGGGGAATTTTTTCTCTTTGTTGTCATTTTCCTTAGGACTTCAACAGTAACGTTCTTTAAATTTTGCTCCCATCCTCTGATATTTGACTTTATCAAAACCTTTGGGGGCCTCTGTGACCTAGTGGTTAAGATTGCTGACTTCAAATCACTTGCCCCTCATCGATGTGAGTTCGAGCCTCACTCGGGGCGTTGAATTCTTCATGTGAGGAAGCCAGCCAGCTGGCTTACGGAAGGTCTGTGGTTCTACCCAGGTGCCCGTTCGTGATGAAATAATGCACGGAGGGGCACCTGGGGTCTTCCTCCACCATTAAAGCTGGAAAGTTGCCATATGACCTAGCATGTGTCGGTGCGACTTTAAATTAAAAAAAAATATCAAAAACTTTTACCAAAAATTCTAAGTTAAAAAGGGACGTAGACTTCGATAGTAAATAACTATTCTAAGTTTAAAGTCAATAGCTTTGATAGTAACAGAGACATTTGACTTTATCAAAAACTTTAACCAAAAATTCTAATTTAAAAGGGGGCATTATTCTGTCAAAATTCAAATCAGAGTTATAGGGATTGTTTCTCCCGGTGTAGACTTTGATAGTAAATAAGTATTTTAAGTTTCAGGTCAATAGCTTTGGTAGTAACAGATATATTTGACTTTATCAAGAACTTTAACCAAAAATTCTAAGTTAAAAAGGGGCATAATTCTGTCAAAATTCAAATCAGCGTTATAGGGATTATTTCTCCTGGTGTGGACGTTTATAGTTAATAAGTATTTTAAGTTTCAAGTCAATAGCTTTGATAGTAACAAAGATGTTTGACTTTATCAAAAATGTTAACCAAACATTCTAAGCTAAAAAGGGGCATAATTCTATCAAAATTCAAATCAGAGTAACGCAGATTGTTTTTCCTGGTTTGGATTTCGATAGTAAATAATTATTTTAAGTTTCAAGTCAATAGCTTTGACAGTAACAGAGATATTTGACTTTATCAAAACCTTTAACCATAAATTCTAAGTTAAAAGGGGCATAATTCTATCAAAACTCAATCAGAGTTATGGGGATTATTTTTCCTGGTGTAGACGTCGATAGTAAATAAATATTATAAGTTTCAAGTCAATAGCTTTGATAGTAACAGAGATATTTGACTTTATCAAAAACTAAAACCAAAAATGCTAAATTAGAAAGGGGCATAATTCTGTCAAAATTCAATCAGAGTTATGGGGATTGTTCTTCCTTGTGTAGACTTTGATAGTAAATAAGTATTTTAAGTTTCAAGTCAATAGCTTTGACAGTAACAGAGATATTTGACTTTATCAAAAATTTTAACCAACGGAGATGCCGACGCCGACGCCGGAGCGAATGCAATAGCTCTACTTTTTCTTTGAAAAGTCGAGCTAAAAACAGGCACATCCAAATTTTATATCACCTACCGCATAGTGATGATATAATAACTCAAACCCTATTGCCGTTATAAACTCTTTTTCGTATCGCGCATAATATAAATAAACTATGTTGAGACGGTCCCCTTGAAAAATTTATCGCCTTAGGTGTCCACAGTCCACGTAGACTTAATCCGTAAATGTCTACTACTACTACTACTACTACTTCTACTACTACTACTACAACTGCTACTACTGATACTACTATACCTGCTTCCACTAATACGTCTTGTACATCTACCTCTTCTTCTCCTGCTGCTGTTGTTGCTGTCACTTATTCCTCTGCTGCTGCTGCTGCTGCTGCTGCTGCAGCTACTGCAACTGCCACTACCACTGCCACTACTACTACTACTACTACTACTTTTTATTGTTGCCGCTACCGTACTTTACGGCCACTGCTAAGTATTGCAACTTCTTTTAATACTAAGTTCTATGCTACCAGTTTCTTGTCCAGTTTTCTTCTAAAGAAATACTTCATACCGAAGTTTGCAGGGATTATTGACACTGGTGTGTTTTGTGAACATATTGTGAATTGTTATTTTCCTGAAAAAAAAATGTATACACCAAGATACAGCGTCTAGAAATAGAATCTTTTTTCCCGTTTCGGAATGCTTTGATTTCTGTGATGGTATCTGGGGCTAATTGTCAAACGGAAGGACGGACGGACGGACGGACAAGGACAAATCTATATGCCCCCTCCCCCGAGTGGGGGCATAAAATGCAGCAATTAGGCCTTAGATACATGAGTTATCACTAAATTTGACCAAATGACCGGGGGTCGTTTTTTTATGGGAGTCAATATTCTTCATGAGGTTCAGTTTACTTCACGTGGGGGAGTCATAGTACTATGATCTGGAGGTCATAATACTATGACCGGGGGGTCACTTTTTCTATAGAATAATGACCGGGGGGTCATTATTCTATGGGGGTCGAAATACTTCATTACACCGGCTCGGATTGGCACCTGGACTCTTCCTTCATCGTCAAAGCTGGAAAGTCGCCATATGACCTATTGTGTCGGTGCGACGTTGAACTTAACAAAAAATAAATAGATAAAGTAATTAAGCATGTTAATATTGCAACTGTCTTTTGTATGCTTCATATTGATTTAGACGGCTGTTTAATACAATTGAATGAATGATCTTATAAACTGTTTGATAAGTATTTATTAAAGTATCAATTCCTGAGTTGAATTAATCATAAACGCGTCTTTTTCATGACGCCTGAAATGTTAAAGATACATTAGTGTAAAATATGTTTTTTGACTATAATTCTATGTTTTCTTCTTTTATGGCGAATGTCATTCTGAATCTTTCGAAAAGACTTTAAAAGATAATAGGTAAGGGTAGATTTCTCGGAAGCACAGAACACCAAAAAACACAGCCCCAGAGCCCCGCATTTACATAGTAGGCCCACAACAAAAAGAAGCTGTAATGGAAAAATATTTCAGACGGGTTGCTTCAAACATCCAACAAGTACATATTAATATAAGCTAAAAAATATTAAAGGGGAAGGAAATGGTAAGGGGCAAAATGGGGTCGGGGTGGGGGAGGAATCCGAAGGGGAAAGTTAAACAACGAAGAATATACCCCTAAAGGTATAGTCAGGTTATACTAATATAACCTCGTTAAGTATATATCCTTTTATCTGAAGAAGCTTTCGTGTGTACGGGCCCTCCGTAAGGATTTTAATTTACCCAACATACAAAACTTTTTCACCTATATAAGAATACAGTTCGGCAACAAATGGAGGTTTTAAGAACGGTCGTAGAAATCTAGCGGTGTGCCGTAACCATGGAAACGGCTACAGAAGCTGATAATCGCGGAAACTAAAAAAAATTCTTTTTTGTCATATTTCAAAAAGCAATGGTATTAGAAACTTGATTTTTTTCTTATTTTTAATAAGTTATGAATACCTATTGTTTGCAGTGATTATATTCTAAATATCTTAATTAAATTTCTTAATTGGCGTCAGCACGTGCAATTTTAGTTATTGGCACGTGCATTCGATAAAGACAATTAAGAAATTAGATAAGATATTTAGAACATAATCACTGCAAACAATAGGTATTCATAACTTAATGAAAATTTGAAAAAATAAAGTTTCTAATACTACTACCTTTTGAAATATGACAAAAGAAAGTTTTTTGAGTTTCCGCGATTACCAGCTTCTGTAGCCGTTTCCATGGTTACGGCACACCGCTAGATTTCTACGACCGATCTTAAAAGTCAGTTCTTACTTTACTTAATTGTTTTATCATAGTAAAAAAGTTTTGCATGATGGGTAAATTAAGTATAGCATATATTTTGAAAGATTCCTCGTATATTTAGCATATGTCAAAATGTTAATTAATTGAATGTTACTGATGCACTTGACACGACAAAATTACTCGATGAAAACCTTTTAAAATGAACATTATGTCCCGCTTTACCAATGACAGAATGTTTTAAGGCAAAATATTAATATGAAGAGTTTTTTACCCGAGTACTGCATTGAATTGTCTGAACAAAGTTGAAAAGCCGCTTTTCATGTGTCCTTTACTGATAGTTATTTTGTCGTTGGTCTTCATTGTCATGTAAACGTTGTCAAATGTAACGAGTTTTTAGCGACTTAGATATCACTATGCCTTTTAAGATATAAAAAGATCGAAGTTGAATATTTTGAAAATAATAGACTGTTCAGTGGTCGCTAAAATGTAATTCATTTAACAACATAATCCTAAAGATATTATACAAAATAGCCATAGGTAATAAAGATCAATACAATTTCACTTCTACTAATCCTACCTGCCAGATATCACAACACCTGTTCATAAATTTGACATTTCGATAAAAGCAAAATTGTATTATCTTCACTACAAAATACTAACTGATATTTTGTTTTATTATTGGATTGCTACAAGTTATTTTTGTACCTTAAAAAAGCTAAGGAAACAAAGTCATCTGATGAAGTTTATCAAGGTAAATCAAACACAATTATACATCATATGATTATCTTTTTTGTGAAACAAATAAAGATAGTGTGTCTTAAAGGATTTTACTCTTTTACTTTCCACTAAATTGTGCAATTGTAGGGGAGGGCGTAAACTGATATATATAAATGAGTATTGAAATTCTAGTTATTGATATAAACAATACTTTCATAAATATAACATATTAGCAGATACAGTTAAACAGCGTATTTTCATGACAGGTAAGAACATTACAATAACCTCCCAAGCCTCCTTTATTTCATTTTAAGTGTACTCCATATTCGTAACAGGATACAGTTTTTTTTTCTGTTGTTTGGCAAAATATGAATAGATAAGTTTCTTTTCAGTTTGAAGATATCTGCACTTTAAATCTACAAAAAAGCAAAAATATACAAATATATCCGGCTGCCGCTTCAAATGCGTAGATAATAAACACTTATACAGAATATAAAATTTAAATTTATAGGTACTGTTATAGATATCCGCGTTTAAATCCGGGATCAGTACAATATATGAATAAAAAAAAATATGTAGAAAAAATCGAAAAAGTCTAGTATAACAATCTCCGGATTTAATTTGAAATCCGGAATTTTCGCAAACTTAACTACCTTTTTTCTTTGACTATTATTTGATTGTTTGACATCTAACAAAGGTGTGGGTCTAACAGTGGCAACATTGTCCGTTTCCATTTACATATCTCCAAAAAAGAGAACTCTTTGGACGATTTCATAGTCGGTTGTCCAGTGGCGTTTTTGCTATCACATGGGAAGCCCGTAGAAGGTTACCTCCCACTTTATCAATTTTGTCTTCATTTTTTTAATCAAACTATTTTAACTCAAAACAACTATATATTTTATAAGAAATTGCTTTGACATTATTTCGTTTTGAAAAAAAAAACAACGACTTTTGAAAAACAATCTCCAGGAAACATCACCACGGGCGATTAATTTGATAGTGCATTAAAGCGACATGCTTCCAGATCGTTCGACAACAAAAAACAGTGTTTTTTTACAGATATCTTGAAATAAATGCTATATTTATTAAGAAGTCTTTAAAACTTAATTACTGACAAACTTTATGTTACGGAAACACATGAGAATTTGCTGTTTTAACTACCTTTAACGATGAAAATCGAAAAGCGTTTGTCACGCTTTTACTCCAGGTAAACTGTCTCTATTATAAATATCTATATTTTGAAGTCATTATTCACTACTTCAGCTATAGCGTTATTGGTTACGACAACGAGAAAATATCTTTATTGCCGCGGCGGTCCGGGGTTCGATTCCCGACGCGATCACCTTTTTTTCTTGATTTGGAAGTTCTAAAATATTTTAGAAACAAAAAATCATATTCTAATGTTCATAATATGACCAAACTTCAATTTGAAAGAAAAATTATTTTTTAGCCAAATCTAGAGGCATGCTGCTTTAATGTGATATTTTTTTACTAATAAAATATATGTTCTTGTATTAACATAAATCTAATCTAAACCTCTTGGGTGAAAACCTCCCATTTTTAACATTGATGGCACCATTTTACACTTGGACTCTTTTTAAATCCAAAATATAAGGATAACACGATATTAGATGGAAATCTCCTTTTGAAATGAAGTTCACATTGAAAAGTATATGAGCCATGCCATGCGAAAACCAACATAATGGGTATGCGACCAGCATGGATCCAGACCAGCCTGCGCATCCGCGCAGTCTGGTCAGGATCCATGCTGGTCGCTAATAGTTTCTCCAATTCCAATAGGCTTTAAAAGCGAACAGCATGGAGCCTGACCAGACTGCGCAGATTCGCAGGCTGGTCTGGATCCATGCTGGTCGCATACCCACTATGTTGGTTTTCTCATGGCACGGCTCATATCTAGGTTTAACCCGTCGAAATTCGTAGGATCTACATCAGTTTTAATGGTACTGTCAAAGGCTTAAATCATTATTAAGTACTTATTTCCTTATTTGAAATTATACATAATGTATCTCCATCAAATGTATTCTTCATATAATTGTTAAAATAAACAATACGAAGATATCAACCATTTTTAATAACATTAGTAACACAACAAAATTGAAATCAAAACAAAATGACCGTGGTCTAATTACATGTCAACCTTGTGTTCGTCGGTTCGATCTCTTGATAAAGTTTATGTTTTCCGTGGATACAGAGGACAACTTAATAACTTCGCGAAACATGATAGCTGTTAAGCTGCCTGTCATCATGAAAACGCTAAATATAGTGTTCGCGAACAATTCTAGGGTTACAGTATGAGAGAAGAGGAGAGGACAAGTCAGATACCTTTGTAATACTGAACGCGAAGCAAGAAAGCTACTGGTACAATTTTTTACGTTTTCGGTATGACACGGCCGGAGATTGAACTCACGACCTCTCGCACTATAAGTTGGCACAGACTAGACTGTCTGCTCTGTTAGTGAATACGCTTTTGAAATGTAAAATCATCAACCAAAAATAAAAGTAATAAAATGAATTGTTATGCACATTTTCGTTTTCTAGAATAACAGTAATTGAGATCTGTTAAAGGAAACGGCCAATTATTTCTCTGGGAGACCAGAACTATTGTTAGATGTAAAAAATCACAGAAAAGTCAAAGACTAAAGGTAGCTCAGTTGGCGAAAATTTCGAATTTGCAAATTGAATCCGGAGACAGTTGTATAAGAGTAATACAATAATTTAATATATACAACATTCGTTATACATGTATAAAACGGGTTATAAATTTGAAGAAATACATAAATGGTAAATAAATATCTTCAAAAGTACTTAAGAAATAAACATGGACGTTTTGAAATCTAGCTAAAGATTTGAGATGCACCATTGTGCATCCTAAGAATGAACAACAACAAACTAGAAATGCGTCCATGGGACACAGATGCCCCCACTACATGACAAAGGACACAAATGTTTTCCTAGATCAGGGGCCATAGCTCCTACATACTGAATGAATCTGGACGCGAAACCCAAGGTGCACAGTTGTACATGCTGACCAACATTCTTGTAAACTGTGGTGACTCTAGGTCAAATACTTTTGGAGCTACGCGCGACATAACATTAAAATGACCAATTTTCAACTATGTAAGGGGCCATAACTCCTACAAGACTAAATGAATCCAGACACAAAACCCCAGGTGAGTAACTGCACATGCTGACCAACATTCCTGTAAACTTTGGTGACTCTAGGTCAAATACTTTTGAAGCTACGCGCGACAAAACATTAAAATGACTAATTTGTTACTAAGTCAGGGGTCATTACTCCTGTAAAGTTTTGTGACTCTACAACAAATACTTTTGGAGGTAGGCGCGACACAACATTCTCGGAAGGACGGACGGACGGCCGGATGGACGTACAAAACAAATGTATCGTTTAAATTAGGCACGGAAATCCTTTCCATTAACCGATACCTTAATTTCCTTTACAGAAGAATCTAGAATTGATTTTCTTCAATGAAGAACGACGTATATTTTGCGGACGCGTCTTTTTACCAGCTTGTAAAAACATCTGAAAAAGACGTTTTGGTAAGATGATCACTGACAACTTCATATTTTGACTTAATGACACTTTTACCAGTAACCAAATATGTTGATCTGTTTCATTTGATTACAAATATCATAGATCTGCCTTTGTCTGCATCGCTATTAATTTGTGATTTTCAGTGGAGGAATATACTTGATGAACTGACCCTTTTTTTTAAAGTACGATGATGATTCATTAAGTCGAACATATTATGTTCATGAAAATTCAATTTCATTTCACGAAGTCAAAAACCCCGCACGTGCTGAAGAGGGTAAAAATCTCAGACGTGAAATCTGTCAATTTCAGAGTCCATAAAGCATTCAATAAAAAGTATTTCAAGTGTTCGATTTTAAATACTCGAGCTTTCCTAAATCCTATTCATCAACATTATGACATCCGGTTCTAAATCTTGTAATAAACAAAGTCAACACTTGGATATTTTAAGCGTCATATAATGTGTTTTTGATACAAATATGAAACATCATAAATCGTATAGATATTGTAATCGCATCGTACGTTTAGACCTTACCATGCTGGATATGATCTGCACTGTCCGCCATTCAGTCAGTATCGTTTCGGTAAGCACTCACTTTAACAGCTAATGGTACTCTCCAAATTGAAAGATGGTCAAGTTCATTATAGAAATTTAGCAGGGTAAGGGTAAGTGCTAAGCAAATGTTGAATTTCACTTGTTTTTGATACATGTTTATACATGTACGTGCATTGTATAAATCATAAGCCCATATTAACTTATCGATAAATAAAGTACTTTTTTTATTATTAATAACATTTAGTATCTACTACAACATATAAAATGTATGCTGTGTTCGGTATATTTCTTTTGATAAACAAGAGACATATAAATTATTATTTGTACAAAAAACAACAACAAAAACACACACACACACACGCATACAAATGTGACACAGTGTATAGGTAGTGGCGAAAAGAAAGGAAGAACATTGTGAGTTTCATTTTGATGGCAAATAGTCGGAGAAGGATACCTTACAACTTAGCAAAGTTAATAACACAGACACACCCGCCCGCTTAGCTCAGTAGGTAGAGCGTCAGTCTACGGATCACGGGGTCGTGAGTTCGATCCTCGGGCTGGGCATGTGTTCTACGTGACTATTTGATAAACGACATTGTGTCTTAAAATATTTATCCTCAGCCTCTGATTCCTGTTGGGAAGATGTCAGTTACTTGCGGAGAACAGGTTTGTACAGGTATAGAATCAAGGAACACTGGTTAGGTTAACTGCCTGTCGATACATGACTGAAATACTGTTGAAAACGGCGTTAAACCGAAAACAATAAAACATATTTTAAACTTGAAGCAACATCTCGATAAAATGTATTTACGATAATAAGAACAGACCTGTCATCGATTGTTTACATATCCTAAAAACATCCAAATGTTATATGATTTAAACATGTTACAAAAAGGCATTGCAATTGCTGTTACACACATCTAGTATACTAAAAATGCCTTACAACAGGATATACTTAGCAAACTTTAAAAAAAAAAAGAAAAAAAAAGAAGTCTTATAATTTAAGTGCCGCACAACGCGGTATGAAATACCATTCAATGTGTGTCACTTTGATTATAATATATTGATAATAATCAAACCGTATTTATTGCTATTGTTGAATGATTCTTGCATAAAAGCCTTTGTTTTTGCCAATTTGGGCATGCACAAACAGGAAAAAAAACAATGTGTAAAAACAAGGAGATTACCGTGAGCACGCGCTGTTGGTGAACGTTTTGGATATTGATATAAGTTATGGATCCCGAATTAGTTTCGGCCGAAGTCGAAAGGACCGACATCTTTGAAATCTTTTCATCTGATTTTTACTTAAGTACACATAAGTTTTACTTACACATAACACACTTAACAAATTAAATGCCTAACCGACCATGATATTTACAACATGGTTAAAAGACATTGAGTCTAAAATCATTTGTCCTCCAATTCTGATTATCCATGTGGGGAAGTTGACAGTTACTTGCGGAGAACAGTCCTGGTAAAGAATCCAGGAACGAAGGTTAGGTTAAGTGCCCGCCGTAACATGACTGAAACACTGTTGAAAAACGGCGTTAAACCCAAAACAAACAAATAAATTAGCCCTATTTTTTAACGGGTAAGTGCATTTTATTTAATGTTCCCTGCTTAAGGTTATGCTGACCTATTTAGGGCATTTAGATATGTTGCTATGACATAGGGTTCATTGTAATGTTTTCGCGTACGCACAAAGACTTTAAAGATCCAGTTTTAAAAATCTAGTAACTTCCAAACAATATCAGTTAAGTATGCAAATTAGGAACGCATCCATTTCTAAAGAAGAACGGGCGGCTGATTAAGTAGTTATTTCATTTGCCTGCATGTTTTGTGTCTTGCATTAAACAGTAGGTTTTGGGAAGTGATACTATATTGGGATGTACTGCATAAACCAAGAATATCTGGCGCTTTCAATACAGGTGAGTCTTTAAAAAACAAATGCTTTACTTTTATACTTTTATCTCATTAAGGATCCCGTAACAATGAAAACCCAAATCGAATTAACCCATTTTGTCCTATTTCAATCGACTGTTGCCAGCTGAAAAATCTTATTTTTCGATTTTTTTTTTTGCAGCAATTTGTTATACTTTATGTAAGAACGGTTATAATACCAGTTTGTTGTTGCATAAATCAACATCTGCAGAATCTCTTGGGCTATATTCAAACTGCCTAAACGGCTTTTGCACCAACCAATCCCTCGTGATTCTGGTGAAAAAATGTGTTAACTCTTCGGTTTGATTATCTTCATGAAATGACAACCAAGGCTTTTCAATATCATAGTTATAGTCTAGTATCACAAGTTTATTTCTATGAATTAATGTCTTACCGATTTACAAAACATGTGTTAGATCTAGTTTTGATATATCTCAAGGGAAATAACTTTTTCTTAACTCAAGCACAGTTATTCTTCTTATACGACTTCAGCTATATTACAGAAAAATACCGATTTGCATAATTGTAATTGTTCTGAAATTGCCAAGAATTATCACAGGTTCACTACTTTGTAAAAAGTTAGGACCATATCTATTTCAGTTGGAACCTTATCATGCCGTCGTATTTTATACGCATATTACATACACTTTTTAAACTTTTTAGCTCACCTGTCACATAGTGACAATGTGAGCTTTTGTGATCACCCTTCGTCCGTCGTCCGTCGTCTGTGCGTCCGTCAGTCCGTCAACAATTTCTTGTCTGCACGATAGAGGTTTCATTTATGATCTTATTTTAACCAAACTTGCACACAACTTGTATCACCATAAGATCACGGTTTCTTTCTTGAACTGGTTAGATCCCATTATGAGTTCCAGAGTTATGGCCCCTGAAAGGGCCAAAATTAGCTATTTTGACCTTGTCTGCACAATAGCGGCTTCATTTATGATTTTATTTTAACCAAACTGGCACACAACTTGTATCACCATAAGATCTCGGTTTCTTTCTTGAACCGGCCAGATCCCATTATGGGTTCCAGAGTGATGGCCCCTGAAAGGGCCAGAATTAGCTATTTTGACCTTGTCTGTAGATAACTATGGACTGATTTTATGTCAAATTATCTCCCTTTATTTCATTTTAAAATTGCAATATCTCCATAACTAATGAAGATACTGATCTGAAGTTTCATTTATGTCAACAGATTTATTTGGCAGATCCTTCTTTTGTTCACTTACAATATGTATTTTTTTTTAATTACTCCCCTTTTACGTTACTATAAATAGCTTATTTTTAGTAACTTTTTTATTATTGGCCGTACGGAAAAACCGAGACCACTTTTTTGTGGTACAACATAGATGGTACCTCCCAATTTTTAGGTGTATTTTGACATATCTATACCTTGTAAGATTTTTTTTTCTTTTTGGTTAAATTTCTTCCCTTTTTTGTTCTTTTCCTTTAAACTTAGATATTTTTTCTGAGGACCTTCTTCTCCTCAAGTGCAATGATAACAGGTGAGCGATATAGGGCCATCATGGCCCTCTTGTTTCAAAGTGTCATTGCGTCGTATAAGAATAAAATATTTCACGAAAGAAATATGAAGTTTTAAAGCACGTAATGTCTTTACAAACTAAACAAGTGAAAACATCTACAGTAACTCATTTCTGCACAGTCTATATTCTTTTTGTCCGATATGAATGAAGAGTTTTAACAATGCAGTGCCATCACTAGCATCAATAGCTTTATGACTTACATACAACTCGTAGTTTTTTTTTTCAGTTTCAACAAAGCACTCAGCAAGGCCTTATATAAAATAGATTGTTCTTTTCAAGGATTGTTGTAGAACGTATGTTTAACCATTTTTGTGTCGAAATATATTTAAATTATAGAAGTACTGTACTAATATGTAATTGTACTGACGAAAACAAAACACAGTAATACTCTGGTTTAAAAGCAAATCAAACAGCTATTGCATCAGGTCATTCAAAACAAGCTCATAAGATCTGTATTAAGTTTACACCCTAGGTCACATATAGGTTAAGAGTATTTTTCAAATATTAACTGGTTACCTGTTGCAGATAGAGTGAACCAAATTACTCTTTGTCATGTTTTCAAAATTAATTTAAACCTTGCTCCCTCATATAGGAGTGATAATTTTACCCCTGTCAGTGCTGTCCATAATTACTCTACTAGGTTCAGGGTAAAGGTTGGATCCAGCTCTGACAGTTCATGTGATATAGTGTCAGATAGCATGAGATATGCTATTCTTATTGTCAAAGGTTTTGGCAAAAAGTTTTTTGCCTATATGGGTGCACCCTGTGGAACAGTTTGCCTCAATATATCAGGGATTCTAGAACTACCTTTTCTTTTAAACAACATGTGCTATAATTTGTTCAGATAGATAGTCTAGTCATTTAAATGTTTGTTTTTTACTTGTGCTTTAAGCATTTTTAGTATAGTCTAGTCATATCCTAGTCATTGTAATGTTTCACGGCTGTTCAGAATAATTCTCATTCATTGATTCTTCCTATGTCACACAACACTACATCTCAAGGACAACAATGGAAATAATAGTTCATTAAAACTCTTTTTATGTTATCCTTCACATATAATGTGGATTGATATGCCTATATTAATTCATACATTGTGTACTTTTGTTGTATGTATTGATGTTATACTTGTCATGTAATTGGACATTTTATGTTGAAATAAATCTATAACATGACCAAGGTTATTCTATCCGATACCGTAAAGAATTATACGTAAAAATGTAGCCAGAATCGAGCGACTTTCTTCGTGTGTACGATATTAAAATTCCACACAGGTTGGCCAACCTGGATCTGAAAGTCACAAATTACGTAAGCCTTTTTATGATGATAGCTAAGAAAATTTATCAGAAAAGCCGTTGGATGCTTCAAAAGAAACAATGGAAAATACAGCAGACTTGGTTCGATTGAAACTGTTCAAGAATTTATTGATAAGGAGAACACCATGCCCGACCCTTGCACTAGCTTTAGAAGACCTTTACATAAAATAACTAATCTTAAGATGTCAGGCCATAGCACCTTTCAATTATCAACGCAGACATAACGTTGCATCAGCGTGTCAAATTTGCAATATCTTACTGTCTAGACTAACTGCTAGACTACGATACATTATTTGTACACCTTTATGAGGTAGTGAACTGAGGCAGACTATATCAAATGCCCAATACATGATAATTTTAACATCATTCTTGTAAAATATATCTATAACAGACTGGCTTTTGTCACTGTAAATTGGAATTATGTTTAATTGTCAGTCTAATGGCTAGTCTATATACTCTCCATGTTCACTAATATCACCTTTAACAATTCATCTTCTTTGTACCTACATCGACGATTTGCTGAGTTTAAATTTTATTGATCAGTTGCTCACGTGTAAAGAGCGAACTCGGTGGACTCGTAACACTTTATGACTACGAAACAAGGAGTCGTGAGTTCAATCACCTGCTCTATCTATGCATTTGAATAAGACACCCGTGTATGAAAGCGGTACAAACTGGGGATGTAACGTTTTCTATATCTTGCACTATCCCGTACTGAAATTACTTCTTGACGAGCTGCTCATTTGGGTTACCGGTGGCTATTATAATTTAAGCTTACATACAAAGAAACATGCAAAAATCATGTAGTGAATTATACTTCCTTTAAATAATTAAATAAACTTGTATTCAACATTGTTTTACAAACGGTTAAATACGCCTTTGTCCGTGTTTACTTTTCTGTAACATCTCAACAGTTCATCGTAAACAGGTTGTTAATTTTGAGTTTAACCCCATTTATTAATAGTACTTCAGTTATGTACTGACGGGCAGTTAACCTAACTAGTGTTCCTGAATTCTGTACCGGTGTAGCGTGATTATCACACGGTCGTGACCAGGTCCACGGTTTATATATGTTTTTCAAAACCTGCCCAAATGCTTATTCTTTGTCCAATATTTGCAAAATTTTGCATATTTAATTCTCAAAGACAGCTTTTGTAACTTACATAATTTGATTTTGATTTTATATTCCTGAAATTTAAATATATTGATTTGAATATGCCCAATTTGACGTATTTTACCGGCTTTTATGGTGCTTCTAAAAAAACCTGCAGAACACAGTAACTTATCTTTTTCACGGATCAGATTGTCTTAAAACTTGCTAGAGGTGTTAAATATTGTGCATGGGACTGTTGTTTGTGAATAGCTACTCAAAATAATAAGATTTACACGCTCTGAAAATGACCTTTTTGTCTAAAAATCTACGAAAAACATGGCCGCGGTGTGCAAATAATGAGTTGCTTATTTCAAAACTGTCCTATTATTTTTCAGTAAAACTTCTTGTTAATTTAAGACTCTAATAACTTGCTTGACATACCCATAGGCAGATATCTGTTATCAGTGTAATTACACCTTTGGAGAAAAGCGTGATTCGCACGTTTTAATTTCATCATTCGCCGCCTGGAGAGACAAGATGGCGGAGCTTGCGAAATCGAAAGTAAGTAGATCTGCACTTTTGAAATAAAATATTGTAGATTTTAGATCTTTCTGATTGACAGTCACTTGTTTATCTTATTTATCTGTTTCCACATATAATATGGATCTAGTAGATTATATACAACCAGTTTAATAACACCTACTGGTAGTGTGGATGCTCTTAAGACTTCTTCAGCCAAAGACTGGCCAGAGTGACATAATTTTACAATATAGATCTAGGTCTACTGAGCAGCTGTAATTGTGATTTATTAGCTGTTTTCAACTACTGAAATTCGAAAAAAGTGATCCGTAATTAGATGTTCAGTTGGAATATAATCCAAAAATTTAAAACGGGATCCATATGGAACAGAGGAGATGTTGAGATTTTTTTTATATGATAATAGATATACTGTATGGGCAATGTCCCCACTTGCGTTAAACACTCGAAAGACCAAAATATTGGAAGTAGTTAATTTCTGATAAAATTTTCATCGCTGCTGACCCATTAAATTCTATAGGTTTAAATGCCTATTGTGTCACAATTTTGAAATTAATTTAAAAAAAACTTACATTGATCAAAAGGGGATTCGGTTAAAGGTAAATTTTATCTAACGTCGCTTTGTGAAACAATGAACATAAGCTCTGTAGAGCTTTTGAGCGACCCTTTTTTAAGAACATTTAAAACCAATTATACCTTACCCCCAGCAATTTGCGAGTACCCATTTACAGCTGGGCCGACTGAGGCAATCGTGATAAAGTGCCTTACCCAAAGTCACACCGCAATGGGAGTTGCCAGGAATCGAACCTGGGGCCTTCACCTCTGTAGGACAGCGTATTAGCCCTATCAACCAATGCGTCCGCACGAGTTCCTCATTGATTTATGTTAAATTATGTAGTATGTAAGTTGTTGGCTCAGCTCAATCCAGGGGTCGTGGGTTCAAGCCCCAGTGGGGTCAGTACTTCTCATATGACACTAGTACTGGTTATTCCAAGAAGCGGACTCGAGAGTGTGGTTCCAGTAAGCTTAAACTCTGCACATTTAAAGCAAAATACTCTTTTTTTTTTCATAACCAACAACATCTTACTCTCACCAATATTTCACATCTTGTGATGGAACCCTCTTCACAAAAATATAGTGAAAAAGTACAAAATTTTAATGTGGAACACTACAATTTCATAACCCCATTAGTTTTCTAAAGTCCTAATGTTTTTCTAAGATCTTTATCCTTTCAGCTGTGAAGACACAGTATGTTTTTTTGTTTAATAGATCAACTTTCTCAGACATTTGATGAATGTCTATACACCCAAAAATGTCCCCTTTGTAACTTTTTAGTTGTTAAGTGTCAGATTTCTTTTATTTTTTTTAAATAGAATTAGATTATACTTTATTTGAGCCGTGCCATGAGAAAACCAACATAGTTGGTTTGCGACCAGCATGGATCTAGACCAGCCTGCGCATCTGCGCAGTCTGGTCAGGATCCATGCTGTTCGCTAACAGTTTCTCTAATTCCAATAGGCTTTAAAAGCGAACAGCATGGTTCTTGATCAGACTGTTCGGACGGCAGGCTGGTCTGGATCCATGCTGGTCACAAACCCACTATATTGGTTTTCTCATGGCACGGCTCAAATTTTTCTTTGAAAGGGAGTTCACATATTAAGGACTGTTCAACATTCACAAAGCCGAAAGTGGTGTCCCCTGTGCACCCTTTTTTGACATTCATTTAATTTACCATTATATAAGAAACTCTGGACAATTTAAAATTAATTGTTTGCATTTTTTCAGAAGTAACCAGTTTTCAAGTTAAAAAGTGGAAACATCATTTTTTTTTGCTTCTCAAGCTCTTAAGTTTACCTATATACAATGTGCCCATACCACGTGACTTTGACGTCATTTTATAGCTAAGACGGCAAGCCGAATTCCGTCGATTCGATTCTTCAAAGTAGCGTAAGTTCTTTATTTCTTGATCAAATATGACCAAATAAAGCGCAGGCTAAGGAAAAAAGTGAGTACTTCACTCACAAGTAAACGGTTTTATCAACAGATGAACAGTTTTGGCCTGAAAACGGGAAAACTGTTTTGTTTAGAGAAAATGAGCATGGTAAGACGGCAAGCAAGAGCCCTTTTTGACAGAAAAACGGATTATTGTACACATCAGAAGTGTCGCACGTATTACCGATTCACAAGAATTTAATGCCGGCTCTGTGGGAGGCCTTAATTGACAAAAATGTAGCAGAATTATTTAAAAACTTTTAAAAAATCCAAAATATGCTAAGACGGCAAGTCCGCTAAGACGGCAAGTCATTTTTATTAGATATACCTGGTTGCACCAACTTACGTAATTCAACACTTCCGTGGTTACAGGCCGTCCATCCTTCTATCAATCCGTCCGTCAGTAACATTTTTACTATGTTTCATCAATGCTTGTGAAATAAAATAGAGAAAAGTGGAAACTTTACAGATCGCCCAACACGACAAAAACGAAAATGTTGCAGGCTCGGTTTGATTGAGCCTGTTCATGGACGGTAGTGGAAATGCATGCTACCGTCCATGCCCTCTAGCCCCGGGTTGAGTAGAACTCAACATTTACACATGCTAAAAGTACAATAAGCAATTTAGAGACATCCACAGATGTATTCAAACGGCGGTGACCATGGAACCTTCAATGAACACTTACATAAAAGTTCAGTGACATTCATTGATCATCTTTCATCTTCTCCTTGAATCACTAGTGCTGGGCAAAAGAGATATGAACGGTTTATCCTCACTGTTTTCTCATTAAGGCAAAACAATTATTTTAACTTTGGACCATACACCGTTTTTGGTGGAATCACACACTATCATTGAAGCTACCATATGCATCGCCGAATGAATACATCATCGGATGTTGCTAAATTGATTTTTAGATTGAAACCACGAAGTGGTTGAGACCTATAATTACCGTATTCCAGAGCTTGCAAAAATATCAGACTAACCATTTTCCTGAAAGACAGATGAATCCGCTGTAAGGTTTTTGCCCGTTTTTTTTTTCGAGCTAATCGACAGATATTCTTATTGATGTTTTCTGAACATTGTTCTATAGTCGGTTGATATTTTCATACATATGTAAATACAATAAGGTTAAAGAATGCGTCATTTCGTATTAAAATTATGTTTTTAAGTCTGTTGATCCATCGAGCATGACTAAGTTGAAAAGCGAAGGTGTATTCCTTTAAAACAATTCAGAAAAACCGCAGACGTTACCGAAGCGCATGAAAATATGCCGTGAAAAAAAATAGTTCAAAACGTATAGGAAAGATTTCTTTAGTTTAGCCTTAATACATAATGCACTCGTCAATAATAAAACAGCATATGATCTGAATCATTTTTTCTAGTTGTATAGGCCTAACTAAACTAAAGGAACCAGCGTGGGAGCCATCTGGTCTAGTCGCGTAATGGCTGCCAGGTATTTGAACACTAATTTTGCACTTGGCATGGCAACAGAGGTCTAAATTGAGGCTAGTTTTTGTTTAAATTTCATTGTGGATGTATTGTTGACATTTTGGTAGGAAAAATTGGAGAGCAGGTTGTATTTGGTGAAGTCAAACTAAATTTTAGTATAAGTAGTACTTCCCGGTCACAGTGCTCAGTGTGATTTTGATGTCAGTTTACAGTAAGTAAATGTGACCAGAGAAATCTCTCTTAGAAGATACATGACCCCTACTTTTCTCTTCATTTTATATCAGTTTTATCATAACTCTTTAAAATGAGGTAAGGATTTGTTCTCTGAAATGGGTCTAGCTATGTTTGGTAGCTCTTTGAAAAAGGTCAGTTTTATATAGAATATATAGGGAAAACTATTTAGGCTATTGTGACCTATAGGACATAGATCTGCATGCGATTCTTTCTACCTGTCCTGATTCAAATGACAAGGGAGATCACTGTGTAGGAGTAAGCTAAATGATAAACTGCTTTATTTCATTTAAAAATAGATTTTCTTTCTGAATTACTTCCCTTTATTCTTATTTTATCCTCATTTTTGTACAGCTTTTATAACGACCGATTCATATTATTTATTATTTAACATTTTACTTTATCGTTTTAATACATCTGTAAGGCTGATGCAAAATTGAGTCAAAATATTTGTTTAAGATTTCCTTTTTATAAATAATTATATCTGTAGTATATTAATTGCTACAGTGCTCCACTGTAACATGGAAAGCTACACGTTACAGGTTAAATCCCTGCTCCGCGGCTATTCAAATTCTTTTGTGTATATGCAACCCATGATTACAACAGATAACAGTTAACGGCCACGTGCCAACCTTTAGCACGCAAAACCACAGGTATTTTATATAGAATTTCATATACAATAGACTCTATTTTGACAGACGTCACTGTTCATAGTCAGGATTTTCATGCCTTTTCAGTGACAATTCAAGGTTAAAAGGTAGGACGGGAGCAGGGCTTTCAGGAAAATGGTCGTGCTGCAAGTACACGTCTGGTTAACTTACCTATTTGTCTCGATATTTAATATAATAACCTATATTAATACTTACAAGATAAATAATTGACATTCCTTGCAAATCCTGAATACATTTAAATGTTAGGGGTACTTTACTATGACTTTTAACAACATTACATCAGTTCCGGATTACTATAATTGTTACTGAATTGAAAAATTTACATGAAAGTTGTCATTTTGATAAACGTTAATAAAACAGAGTAAAAGCTACAGAGTTTTTTTAAAATAGATTATGAAGCAAAATAGAATCAAAACAGTACATAACGAGAATTTATAGTCTGTTAAAAATCTCATCAGAGCTAATGTTACTTGTAATTTGACTTTCCGACTCAATTAATAAATCTTATCTTAGTATATCAAATGTTGGTGTTTGCCTGATGTGAAGTTTCTAAGTATGTGTGCCCGATAAATGAAACTGTTTGATTTCTTTTAAGCAAAATTGAATCAAAGCATATCAACGGGGCATTTGCGTCTTCTCCCGATGATTGTCATGTGTATGGTTCTTTTTCTTATCTCAAAACTGCACGGAAGTCGAAAAAGCAGGATCTTGGGGTAGATACAGGTCTAGTTTCCAGTTTGGCGGACCCGACTGACTTCTACTGTTGTTGTAGCAGGGTCGGTCGTTTGTACAAACATTTTTAACAAGGTAGATCTAGTGGAGTTTAAGACAACAACCCAGGAATGAAAGAAGTAGGGTTGCAACATTTTTAATGTTTTGGTGTCACGATTACTTAAGTCGTGACATCAGTACATTTTATTTCTAGGCTCGGCTAAACAAGAAGTTGATTTTGCAGAAATGTGTAGAATTATACAACCCTTATACAACCCTTTCTCCAAGAATTGTGAAAGTTGGTGTATTTGTGGGTGGTTCCAATACTCCCGCTTTCATAGCCTTGGGTATTGTTTAATCACCCCTTGGGTATGGTGCCTGCTTTTTAATTTTGTCTTTTGACTGTTCCTGTGATACGCAGGCTCCATAGCCTCAGATCCCCTTCCTAAATTCAAGTTTGTTTAGTTCTGCCCATTGTTTTCTCGTTTGAGGCAAACCCTTTATTTTATCTGGGGACCAAACGCCATTCTTCATGAATTACACGCCTCAACACGTGTATCATTGAAGGTTCAATGTTCATCATCGTTTGAATACATCTGCGGA
This sequence comes from Mercenaria mercenaria, assembly GCF_021730395.1. Taxonomy (NCBI): domain Eukaryota; kingdom Metazoa; phylum Mollusca; class Bivalvia; order Venerida; family Veneridae; genus Mercenaria; species Mercenaria mercenaria. The sequence continues at coordinate 69,162,366 of NC_069375.1, forward strand.
TGTCTCTAAATTGCTTTTTGTACTTTTAGCATTTGTAAATGTTGAGTTCTGCTCAACCCGGGGCTAGAGGGCGTGGACGGTAGCATGCATTTCCACTACCATCCATGAACAGGCTCAATCAAACCGAGCCTGCAACATTTTCGTTTTTGTTGTGTTGAGCGACCTGTGGAGTTTCCACTATTTCTATTTTAATATGTGATATCGTGTTAAATTTTATGGGGGGGGGGGGGGGGGGAATAAGATTTTTCTATTCTACTCAATACTTTGAACACAGCTTCATAGAAATACTTTTTAAAGCATGTCTTCTAGCTTATAGACTGTAGACTGAGTTAAGAATAAGATTCTTATTTGTCAAAACATTATTCTATATATCTGAAACTTGTGTTTTTGATTTGTGGAAGTCGACAAAATGGCTCTTCTTAATAAGTAGCCTTATTTTTAATACATAACGATTTGTCAAGAAAACATTCACTCAAACATTATATGTACAACAGACTTGTGAACATATAAAGTTGTATTGATTAGGTCAAAAATGTGTAATATTTGTTGTTGCCTGCTGCCAACTGTATATTTGTTCTTTAGTTTTCGAAACGCTATAACATACTTTAATCCAAAGACCGACACGTAGAGGTACATCCAAGATGGTATACATGTGTAGCTTTTGAATTCTTAACCTTTCTAGAACAGTTCTCACTTATATGCCAATCCTGCTAGAACAAATCGTAATTCTCGTTTAATTTATCTATCAAGCCTCACAATTTAGCAACTGTACCAAAAAAGGCATATAACGTAGTTTAAAACATCATATGACTTCACTTATATAACGGTTCTTTGATGTTTTCCTATAGTTTTGACAAGAAGTAGAATGATCTACTATTGGTAAACATCCAATGGCCGCTTGTAGAGAAGTGCGACTCCATAGACGATATTACCATAAAAAATGACTTGCCGCCTTAGCGGACTTGCCGTCTTAGCATATTTTGGATTTTTAAAAAGTTTTTAAATAATTCTGCTACATTTTTGTCAATTAAGGCCTCCCACAGAGCCGGCATTAAATTCCTGAGAATCGGTAATACGTGCGACACTTCTGATGTGTACAATCATCCGTTTTTCTGTTAAAAGGGCCATTGCTTGCCGTCTTACCACGCTCATTTTCTCTAAACAAAACAGTTTTCCAGTTTTCAGGCCAAAACTGTTCATCTGTTGATAAAACCGTTTACTTGTGAGTGAAGTACTCACTTTTTTCCTTAGCCTGCGCTTTATTTGGTCATATTTGATCAAGAAATAAAGAACTTACGCTACTTTGAAGAATTGAATCGACGGAATTCGGCTTGCCGTCTTAGCTATAAAATGATGTCAAAGTCACGTGGTATGGGCACACTGATATATGTAAATGTTCACAAGTGAATACTGTGTAGTTGAAAAAAAAACTTACTATGAACATATTCTATGAATATATATTTTGCTGCAGTTTGTCCCCTGTGCATCTTCTTAGTAACATAAAAAAGTATGTATGAATTTTACTGTCACATTTTACCATGCATGGCATTTTGTCATTTTCTACTCTCAGTAAGCAGTGCATGTAGAATAAATGATTTCAATGTGTTGGTTATGTTTAAAGTCACTTATTTTTCATTTAAAGGAACACATGCTGTTGAATAAGCATGTGTTTGTTTTGAAATTCTGTTTTACTGTTACAGTAAGTAATAATTAAAGACACTGATTCTGGTGTGCCTGGTATGTGGCCTATGGGGGTGATAAGGTCTGGTATTGGAGGTAAGGACCAATACACAAGTCTGGACCATTGATAGACTTGCTTCTGTTTATCATAATAAGCTACTGTGCAGTAAATAAATTGCAGGTGATATTTCTCAACTTTACAGCAAATCAGTTCTCACCTTTATAAGGAGTTTAGAAAGCTTGATTGAATTAGGGCTAAATAAACAAAGTGATAAGATAAAACAGTGTTTTCATCATATTTTTAATAAATCAAGTTTTTTGACAATTACATCTCATCATTGCTGTTTTTTTTTTATCAAAAATGTAAAAAATGCATTCAGGCACTTAGCTTTTAGAAATAATAAATTATGTGTATTTTGAACAATGATATAATTTTATTGCTGGATTTTATTATACATAAAAGAAACATTATTTAGACAACACTAGGGGAATTATGCATTTTTAATATATAAAATCCTTCTGTCCATATCCCTTTTTTATCTATTAAAATGCAACTGAACGCTTCTTTAATTTCTAATAAAATTCAGCAATTATCATTTTTTCTGGTTTTATTTTGTTACTTTTGATAAAAAGATCATAATCATTGAATAAACAAACTTGTAATTTCTCTTAAATGATTATTTTATTGTTAAGGAGTGAGAATTGCTTTGCTATAAGAGTTATAATTTAACTGGCCAGGACATTACTCAACATGAGTGAGCAATCAGTATTAGTATATTATCAGTTAAAATAATTTTGTGTACATTCTGAAAAGAAAAAAGAAAAAAAAACAGCAATGCAAAACACAGGAAATAACCAATTTATCTGTAGGCAATAAAATTTATGATTCTCTGACAATAATTAGGCTACATGTCAAGTCTACAGGAGTTTTATGGACCCTACTCAGACTGAACCAGACAGGATCTTGTATATTGGGGATTAAAAAGTCTGGTATTTGAGGGGTGGGTGGGGGAGGGGTCACTTATATAGGAGATTTTCTTTGTCTTTTAATAACAATTCATTAAACCCAGAAGAAAAATCTCATTACAGCAGGCTTTGTACATAATATATGTAAACATATATATTGAAAAATCTGTAAATTCCGCCTCTAGTGCAACTCAAACCCACATTGATGAGGGGCAAGTGATTTGAAGCCAGAGACTTTAACCACTTGGCCACACTCACAGTGCCCCCTCACACCAAAATGAAGGTGAAGGATTGAACTATACCATGCTACTATCTTAATAACAATTTGTGCATCATTTTTCTTTTAAGGTAACAAAATATGTAAAAGTTACTTTAAGTCTATGGTTATCTTCAAACAGGTTCAAATCTCTTAAACAGCTAATAAAACATTTTTATGCAGTTTAAGTCTCTTCACTTTTAGACTTCTGATAGCAAATATAATTATACCTAATTCTGTAATTGAAATCTTATTGTTATGTGATTGCAAATTGGAAAATATGATGAACATGATGAATTTCTTTCTATTTTGTCTCTGGAACCCTCATTTTATTATTCTGCACATGTGCATGTCTAAGTAACTATACTAAATTAAAAAATGAATTTATAAATTTTAAATAAACACATTTTAGAAAGATATGCAAAACTCCTTTTTTATGCAAAACTATTTGGTGGTATATTAAAATTAAAAAGCAGAATGGTCTTTGTTAATAGGCAAATTCCCTCTCTTCTTACTTATTCAAATTCCCTTTCTTCCTTCTTATTCCATATACATGTCAAATTTTACTGGTATTTTTTTTTCAAATCTTATTAAAAATGTTCTTACATTAATTGCATTTTAAGCTCATCTGAGCATGAACACATGGGTGCCAGAGGGCATGGTTACTTTTCCTGATATGTATATATATGTGAAACTGCTGTTCCAGTTTTGAAATAATTTCACACAAATGGGCCTTTTATGACCTTCTATAAAGACTGTACAACTGTACAAATTATTTTTTTTTGTTATAAACATGGGCGTCAGGGGTAATTGTCACTTTTTCCATATTTGTAATATTGGAAACTTTAAAAATGTTCTGGTCAGAAACAGCAGGGCCAATTTTAAAACAATTTTACACACATTTTCCTATGTGTATCTTGCCTGTGATAAGGGTTTAACTGTCTACCATTATTGTTCAGCTTATTCCTTCATTCAGAAATCATGGGGGGTGTCGACATAACTTAATATTCACCAGTCCTAAGTATTACATTTTCTACATTAACATTGTTTTCAGAAGGGCTCTCATGTTATTACTAATACATTTTTATTAAGTAAAGCATGTGTTCCAGATCATTTTACTCAGGAGTTTTAATGTATATATAGTTACTACAAAATTAATGCTAACTAAAAAAAATTTTTCATCGTTATACATTATGTTATCTACGGTGAAACTTTATATAACTTTAAGAAAATGACCATTGATACTTTCCCATTTATTGATATTGAGTTAAATTAATATTAACTAGAAATAGTATATTCCAAGTGGTGACTTTTTTTTCCATATATATAAAATAAGATTGTTGTCTGCATTTCAGATATTTTCACATAGCTGATCCCTCCACTGTAACAAACCTATATTATCAACACATATAAATGCATATTTCAGATTGGTACTTGAAAGTCAATGGTTGATCATGCTGACCATCTTTAATTTAATGGGGAAAGATTAACCAATATCTGCAGCTGGACAGGCTGTCACCACAGTTCAATGATTTAGGTAAGGATGGACATACTTACAGATCTATATGAACATGGTGAATGGTTCTTTATAAAAGTATTTGTAAGTTATACTATATAAGTTACAAATCTCATAGACTAGCCACTAGACTGATAATTAAGAATTATTAAAAAAAAAATTCAACCTTTGTCATTTTTCTTTGATGTAATAGTGTCAGATGCCAGTCCAATTTAGTGATTTTATTTTGGAGAAATTACTTTTATGTAATCACAGGATGTAGACTAGCTATATTCACAATTTTAGAAATATTTCAAAAAAAGATATATTATTGTCTAGGAGCTAGTCTACAGATATCAGTGTGTTTACTGGCAAATATGCCATTAGTGCATTATATAGACATGATAATTTGTAGTGTCAGTATGACAGATATGTTAAAAGGAAAAGTATGACAATAGGATTTGAAAAAAAAACTTCGCCCATATTTATCAAAGTTCTTAGACTTTAAAATCATTCTAATGCTAAGATTTAGAGAGTAAAATACTTAAAGTTTGTATGTAAAGCAGTTAAAGTGTTTTCATTATATTATGTATGTAATTACTATGGTGACAGTTGACATAAAATATTTTTGATAATGCAAAATTTCTCTTGTAAGGAAATCTGGAGAACTTTTATGAATATTGAAACCTATGTCTTTGAACATGGAATACTTACCAAAATGTAGGTACAGTGTATGTAGAAACTAAGTCCTTTATAACATGTTATTGTTTTTTTTTTACCTCTGTGCTTTATATCATTTTTGCACTATATTTTTTTTCTTAACAGTAATCTAAAAAATTAATATAGTTCCAGTTAAGACAATGAAATCGAAGAACTTCATGCTAACACTTGCATCAGTGGAAGTACTTCTTATTGGATAGAGAACTTTTCAAGGTCAGTGATATTTGTAATGTTTTATATCAATATTTTGTTTTGCCTTTTTAGCTCACCTGTCACAAACCTGCAAGTAACTGCCAATCAAAGGTGGGGGACGAATGACATCAGACATAATTTATCAAATCACCACGTAGAACACCCAAAATGACATTCTTCAATCGATGGATAAACACAATGATTGAATAGGCATTGTACCTAATTTAAAGAATATTTTAAAAATGGAATAAAAAAGTAAATATTGTCATATATGATGTCATTGCATGATACAACAACTTTTATTTTCAATGTTCTGTCATCAGTAATGGAATAATGTTCAAAAGATGATCAACAACAAATAGTCCTACCTGTGTAAAGGAAAGGTAACTGTGTAACTAAATATTGGTTACTTAAGACAGTACTAGTTATCTCCCTTATCAATTTGCATATAAAGTGTCAGAATTGACCCTAAATTGACCTATGGTCTGTTTCATGTAGCAATCAAAGAAAACACTGATGTTCTTAAATATTTATTTAATTCTGTTTATATGAAATATAATGATTTATATAATGTTTTATGAAAATAGTACAGGTATGTTAATGAAAGTGATAAGTTTATGGTATTGCACTTTGTTGACAGTAAAAAATATGAATTATACAAAAAATGGAAATTTTCATGAGATAAAGAACATAGCTACAAAAATAAGCCAACCAATTTCTAAGAAAAGGCAACTTCATAGTAACAGAGAAAATCAAAAAGTACTGGAAAAGAGGTCAAATGTTGCCTTATAGTACTACTTCTTACTGTTTGAATAATGACAGTTCAAATCAAAATACAACATTTTTGGAAACTTTTATGAAAGTTTTATGGAGGCTGCTGAAGACCAGTAGCCTGTAATGTGATATAAAATCTGAAATACAAAACGTTTGACTAGTACAGTGGTGACATCACTTTAGTGTTTCTAAAGTAACCATGCCACTATCAAAGTTGACAGGGAACTTAAGGAAATTAACCTGCAAAGTTTCGTGAAGACTAATCAATAGTATATTGTCCAGACAAACAAATCAGGACAGGCACAACATTTGGACAACTAAGTCTTCATTTCCGTAAACTGGCACAACAAAAAGTAATGACAATTTAAAATACTGAAAACATACTCATGACAAGTACAAAAGGGCCAACATTTCTGAGTCATAGAACTTTCTGATCTTATGATGCTTAATGAAGTAACATGTTACACAAAATATTGCTATGGTAAGAAAAAGGCAATAATTATGAAAAAGCCAAATGCAGTTATGGAACTAGTGCATTTAATGTCAAATTATTACAGTTTGCAATTGTAAGACGTTTGTTACATTTTTCATTAACAAAGTGGAAGGTGCTTTAGGTATTTTTATGACAAAACATGTCTCCCACCTATGTATACCTTTAGCTGTGGCGGCTATTTTGGGCAGCAAAATGAAAAGTGTCGGTGATATGCAAAAATATACTTGGTACTGATCACTCCTGTGAAGTTTCATCAAAATCTGTTAAGTAGTTTTAACCTGTGAAAGCCGACAAGATTTTTCTATTTTTAGCTCTGGCTGCAATTCAGTGCATCAAAACGAAACATGCAAGCGATATGCACAACACTATGCTTGGTACTGATCAGTCCTGTGAAGTTTCGTCAAAATCTGGCCAGCAGCTTGTCCTCTTAAAGCCAGACAGGCTTAATGCGGATAGACGAGAAGGCATAATTAATACCTCTCTCCACCTTTAGATGAGACATAATTCCGAGATAAAACCTTACATACAACACTTTACAAAATCAGGATGCTAAAAAATGGATGTGCAATACTCTACCTATTCTTCAGTGAAATGAAAAAGGACAAAACCAAGTAATATGGAGGAGTTATGGGCCATGACACATACGATAAACAAATGTTTTAAGACTGAAGAAAATGCATTGATTAGTTCAAAAATTTACATTAGTGTTTTAGTTCAATATAAACTTTGTCATACTAAAATGATATTGCAGTTATAATGACCAATCACTTTTTAGATTTATGAAAGAAAAAAAAACAATTTATGCCAACCTTAAACTTACAACTTTAAAAGCAAAAATTATCAAACGTTTTACTGTGGTATTGCATGAAATTAAATTTTGTCACCAAACAAATCATTAATGATTTTGATAATACTGATTACTATGGTCTTAAGTTTGATTTGTGAACATACTGTGCTATAAACTGAGACAAAACAGTACTGATACACTACAAGACACAGTATTTTGAACATTATAACAGTGTAATGTTTACATATTCTCAAAGTTTCTGAATCACATTTACATGCACCGCTGGACAGGACTTGCTGCTTTCTACATGTGTGTCCTACAATAACAGCAAATATGTAACAAAGTTGATTCAGAAGGCTCCTCTATACTAAACTGTGCAAGCTGCAGACACTGATCTTGAACAATAGCTGAACGGTGACACTGAAGATTTCACAGGTATATATCTGAAGAAAGAAATGCATATTGTAGTAACTCTGTATTCGAGGTGTCTGCAGCTCTTTAATATTCAAAATATGTATATTTCTGAATATAAGGTAGAATAAAAGTGTTACTGGATTAATAAAACTTCAACATATCTTATGCATAAGACCCATTTTAGTAGAATATATGAAGAGGCCAATAGTGACCCTAAGTCACTCACTTGACCTTACTATTTGACCTAAAATATATGTATGACACACTTCTTAATTTGGAATATTATGATGGCAGGCTATATTTTATTCTATATCTTAAATACTTTGAAAATAACACACCTTATACTTGACATTTCATAATTTATATCTTACATTCACCTTTTTAAGCTTATAACAATAGAATTGTGTTTACCTTTTTAATTAATTTCAGGAGAAAAATGTAAGATATTTGGAAAGTTACGTTCGTAAGTCTGTAATTATTTGGTACTGTATAATTTCTTTTTGTAAGTGTAAAGTTTATATATCATACTTGACCCTTGGTCTCATGTGAAATAAACTTTACACAAGCCTCTAGAAGTGATATATACAAATCAATAACTGAATTACATTGTAACTCTTTGAATAATGTAAAAAATTACCTGAAGGTATCAATATCTGTGTTTAATTAAGTCATACAGGTCAACACTGGCATTCTCATCATATGAATCCACAGAACATTTTACACTGAAATAAAGAAACAGCTTCCTAGTACAAATTTTGTACTTCAATTACTGAAATTTACAGATTTTACATTAAATTAGGACTCTAATCCATTGAAAACATCAAGTGACAGATATCAAGAAAGCATTGCATTAAAAAGATATTTAAACAAAATGGTTAATGCTAGAGTGTATTTAAAAGCTTTGAAACATGGTTAGTGGCTGACAATAGTAGTTCTTTTATCTCTGTATCATATGAAAGGCTAAGAGTTAAGAAGTCTGAATAGATATCTTTACCTAAGTCAAAATTTCTTGATTCAAAATGGTTGGCTGTACCATCCTTCATGAAACTTCATAAAATCATTTTAATGACATTTACAATGTGTATCTGTTAAATGTTTAGAGGAATGTAATTTTAATAACTGGCATTATATTACCCTTGACATGTTAAACTTGTTAAAGAGTATCATTTGTACATCATTGTACCATCAGACCATCTTTCACTTCTGTCAACCTGACTAGACATGTTGGACACCCTGAAATATATAAATGATAAAATCTGTGAACAGTCTAATATATATATCAACTGTCAATAGTTTACAAGACTTGAAGTGTTAATTAGATGTCACTGACTTGTTTACTGTCAACATCATAAAAAGAGATAAAACTACATGTAAATTGTAAAACATTGTATGAGATACCCTTCCATCCTGTATAAATTGCCTTTAAAAAGAAATTACATAGAAGTAGTATCCCACTGTTTTGACTGCCCCTGCTCTATCTAACTTTTCAAGCTTCTGCAGCCACTTTAATGTGTCATCTGTTCGCTTGTACTTCTTTCTGAAATGAGGTAATTATAATATAATATTTCAATAACTTATAATAATAAATATATTATATTATTCTTTTCCTACAATTTGCAACAGTTTATTTTGAAAATTCATTTTATCTCAATTACATTCTGTTCTGACTACAGCTAAAATACATAGAACAGACTATAAGCTATTATAAGGTCAAAGGTCACTCTAAAAGGAAAAATCGGTAAACTTAGGCCCAGTTAATCACAGATGCTTTAAATAAGCTGTCATTTCACACATTAATTTGCCATAGGATTATGTATCTACAAACAAAAAACAAGAAAAAACAAATTAATAAAAAGAACATTTTTGGGCAATTTAAAAAGCGACAATGAAAGTGAAAGTAGAAAGTCAATATTTTCTTATCGACTTTTCTTTCATAATTTCCATTTAAAGCGTAACAGTTTACTTTCATACTGTATTGAATAATCCATAAACATTATACTTACCGTTTAAATGCATGAAAAAATCCTCATGGTACCCGTAAACTTATAATTTGTTGATAACCTCTCAGTTTTCGGCCGTTTTCACGTGAAAATACGAAACCGGTGTTAACATAAATGTTCTACTTCCGGCGGTATTCGACTGCGTAAATCGGCTCTAGTACTATGCCTAAATCATTCAATGTGACCATTCTTTTGTTGCTCGGCGGCATTTGACACTATCGGCCACGCTACGTGCATTCATCGCATAGAACGTCACTTAGGTATTTCAGGCAAGCCACTCGCATGGATGAGGTCATACCTTAGTGACTGCTACCAGACCGTATACATAGACTTGCGCTATCACAACCAGTGCTCATGAAGTACAGTGTACCCCAAGGGTCTGTCCCGGGGCCAAAGAAGTACACAATGTACACAAAACCAGTCGGAGCTATTTGCAGAAAGCACGGGCTGAACAATCATTTCTGTGCGGACTATTCGCAGTTATATCAATCCTTCAAACCGATAAACAGAATGTATATTGAAGAGACCATCCATCGCGTTGAAGGTTGTCTCAAGGATTTAGTAAGTTTGATGAATACCAATATATTGAAACTCAATGCTAAAATAAACCCAGAATTAATCATATTTTCATCTGAACACAAAGCACAATCTGTTTCAAACATATCTGTAACAGTGTACAGCTCTGAAATCAAACTGTCAGGCAGTGTCAGGAGCCTCAGTGCTTTTCTGGACTCGAACATGAGGATGGAGCAACATGTAAATAGTGTGTGAAGGCATTCCATTGTACAGTTGCGGCAAATTAGTCACATCAGACAATATATAACCACAAACACAACCAAATCCCTAATTAACTCTCTTGCTACATCACGTTGGGATTATTGTAACTCTCTTCTATATGAGATTCAAAAAAGCCCATGAACAATCTACAATATGTCCAAAATACGGCAGCTAGAATCGTAACCAGAACATCAAGAAACGAATATAGAACACCTTTTCACCTTCATACAACTCTTTGGGAACTAGTCTCACCTCACTAATTACGTAGCAGTATAATGTAGGTAATTTGTCGGCCAATCAAGGATTCTATTTTGACGGAATAATATTAACCGTGTTTTTTTCTGTGGGATGTATCATGGATGTTCTCTGGACTGTTTAGATGGGGATTGACGAATTCATCCGGGACGGTTTGCATGCTGTGATGCATTTCACAGGCATCATACTGGTTATTTCTGTCTGGTCAAAATGTAGTATATTTTCTGTTCTATTTTGTTCTAACCTGTTACATTGATAGATCAGTTAATTTTTTACGCTTTTGTATTTTGTTTCATGTTTTGACCTGCTTACCTTTACTTTAAAACACTATGTATCTTATTATCATAATGTTATTTTAAATTCATTCTATAATAGTTCAATTATCATTTGAGCCGTGCCATGGGAAAACCAGCATAGTGGGTATGCGACCAGCATGGATCCAGACCAGCCTGCGCATCCGCGCAGTCTGGTCAGGATCCATGCTGTTCGCTAATAGTTTCTCCAATTCCAATAGGCTTTAAAAGCGAACAGCATGGAGCCTGACCAGACTGCGCGGATGCGCAGGCTGGTCTGGATCCATGCTGGTCGCATACCCACTATGTTGGTTTTCTCATGGCACGGCTCATTTTTGTATTGAACATTATACGAATGCTTTTATATAAAGCACTTTTGAAAGTATGGCTAACATGCATCAAAATATTTTTCTGGTCATACAAGCGCAGTCGTTAGTCTGAATAAAAGGCACTATTTATAGCAGCTTGTTTACGAAAAAAAATATTCGAATACTTGATATCGGAAATTTGGAGTGGAGATATCACCCATTCATCCTAAAATCTTGATACTACATATTCATTCTGAATGTGTCATATCGTATTTGTCTGAAACTATATACTGGTCCAGTGCCTAAATCCGGACACTTTTGGTGGGTTTTTGACAGTAACTTTGCATTATGAAACTGTATAATGTTAGGTTCTTTATAAATCTCTTTGCAAAACAACAAAATCGTATATTGCTGATTTCATCATAAAAATGTCATCCGAATTGGGCCAGTACAAGCTGTCAAAATTGACCTTCGGAGTGCTTAAATATTCGGACACTATTTGGGTATAAAATGCAACGAATATGTGCACCCAAAAATAACAATAAACGCGACTTCGTTTAAAATAAGGCAGTCAAATACAGTCCTGTAAATATATACAAATATCTCCGTCCGAATAAAATTTTATTACCTGTTTATCACGTGATCATATGGACTAGTTTCTAACTTTATATAATTGTCAAATATAACAATAATATACTAAAATTTATCTGAGCAAAAATTAATGTTTAAAATTATTCTTTCTTACATGTTTATTCTGTCGCTGTCGTTATACATTTTGACACAAATACGGGGATCATTATAATGACACTGTGCCGATTTATCTAATGAATGCTGGAATTTTTTCTCTATTGAATTAATTGATATGTAACAGAAATTGGTTAAATCTTTCAAATACTACAGTAAATACTGAGGGTAGTACAGAATTCTAAAACATATTTTTACATCAGTTTCGATCAGCAAACAAAAAAGAGTCGTCTGCAATAGGCAGAATATTTTTCTTATTTAATCAGTACCTCTTCGCACCTCAAATAACTGGCGCGCGCTGTATGACGTCATCCCCCAACACACACAATGTTTACTTTATGCGGTGCGGATATTTGAAGGTAGTTTTCTCTGGAAAAGCTTACATTCGTACACTATTGTTGACAGCTGGTCATCAAAGCTTTCGCTTGCGTCGATTCTATTCATTTCAGTAAAAAATCATGATCGTAAAGCATTTTTAAACGGTGTCCGAATAATTAAGCACTGTCCGGATTTAGGCACTGAACCAGTAGGGCTGTTGGAAGTAATTTAGACAAATAAAACTTATTTCTTAAAAAAAATGTGAAATATGATTAAACTTTAATAACGTTGATTTTGTAATTATATATTAAGACAAAATATTTAAACAGTACTTTGTGTACTAGTATCTAAGATTAATGACTCGTTAATTTGTTGTTACTTGTAGAGTTCTGAAATGACCATCGACAGTATTTATTTAATTATTTTTGAAAACGAATGTTTACCACCTCATAGTCTTTCTACGCATGTGTACCAGAATGTAACGACGTCACTAGAAATAGAGGACACCAACATACAAAAATAATGCCGGTCTGTTTTGGCTTAGTTTTCTCTTCTGTTCGGTGCAAAGACACGAGGTCACAACAAATAAATAAGCAACTACATGATGACAATACCCACTGACTCGACAAATAGACAATATGATATTGAATGCATCCTGCTTTAAGCTTTAATAAAATCGAGTTTGCAACTATTTTGAACTATCGCTCTATGCTCCTAAAGAAATTTGTAATAGATTATTAAGATTAAAGAAAGTCAGTGGCGCAGTAGTAAGCAGCTTGGTTTACACGACCGGCGGCCGTTTTCGATTGCCGAATTTCAACTTCATGTGTATAATCACAAAATCATTGTATATGTCAAGTGGCTGTCGTAATTCTCTCTCCATTCTGGACAGAATGTCGTTGTTTTTCCGGATCCTTTTTTGCCTATGAAGTCCATTTAATACTAAATCATAATAGAAGTTCTCAGACGTTCGAAGAAGCATGAAGAGTATTGCCTTTTTGATAACCTATCTTCATCAGATTCAGATGCCCACGCAACCCCCGCCCCACTTCAGCCCCCCAGCGATCGACTGGCTTTCAAATTATCATTGGTAATAAGGGGAAGCGTTCTTGACCATTAGTGGGGCAGTTACCTAAATGGTCGGCCGAAGTGACTGTCACTTATTTAGAAAGGTGTTTTATAAATGATCAGTGATCTGTCGGCAGTTAAAAAAATGCAACGTACTTGTAGATCCTTACATAGTCTATATAAATATATATACCTCTATAACCTTGATCTGTTGAAACAGACATGGACCCCCACCCTCTCCCGTTTCCTTAGTTGCGTGTGCAAGTTTGTGAAGTTATTAGCTTTGATTGTCAATCATGATGATTGCGTTGCACAAGTTGCCCTATCCAAACAGGCGACCGAGCCTGATATACAAACATTATATTGAAGGATGAAACAATATACTTATGCATCAGATTGAAATGATATTTTTTGCTGACACAATTTAAGTAATATAATAATGTATCCTCATACACTTGCATTGGATTCGTATTTTGGTTTCATTATGTTGAATATTCGTCAAGCATTTATTGATTTAACCTCGGATTTTCTGTAGCTGGACGTGCCTAGCACATTGCAGTCTCCTTGAATTGTCTATCATATGTGTCAATCATGGAAGTTTCTGCATCATAGCATTGTCTATATTGTTTCTATTCATTTTAACTATAAACTATCATTTCATGCTTCAGTTACTTGATACTTATATTTCGAACAATATTCCATGACATTTATTTTCTTAGTTTTCTGTAATGATATTATAATAATACATCATTTAATGCTTCAGTTCGTGATATTTATATTCTGTACCGTATGCCAAGATATTTGAAGTTTATTAATTTTCTGAAATGATATAATGATGAAGTCACAGCTTTATTTTCATTTAAGCCGCATTTGTTATTTATTGTCAACTGTCAGCGGCGACAGGCAACTATTACTGACATATGGTTTAAATCTACGTCACTTCTCATCATGGTTTAAACAACATGCCTTAAAGTGTGTGTGTGGGGCGGGGGGGGGGGGCGTGGGGGGGGGGGGGGGTGAATCTGCCGCTCCTTATATTTGTGTCCTACTGATAAAATAAATAATAAAGCATAACCATTTTGTGAAGAAAACAATTTTATTCTGAAAGCAGAAGACTTCATTTAGATATAGTAAGATTGTTTCGTAAACAGAACAGGTAGAAAGAAACATGATTAGAAGTTTAACTGGAAAATTAATAAAGTCAATTATTGTAAATTAAGTACAGGAAGTGTATGTAAAAGTTTAACAAGAAAAGTGTCCACTTTCATTTTTAATAGCATTTATAAGTTTTCACAGTGCGGTATGCGTATCTTTTGCAACTCCAACTTGTGCATATGCCCCACCATCCTTTTCTCGAACAGTACCGTTCTGCACAGTAGCACTGTATTTGATTTACCCATATGCATAAGCGACGGGCGCTTTTATCTGAAATTGTATAATGCGAAAAATTAGTATCTTGTGAAATTGTAACAAATTTGTAACAACAATTTTATTCTAAATTCTACAGACATATATTTTGCCGTAATTAATCTTATATACATATATACACAACGCGCTTCATACTTGATATTTCTACATTATAATATAATTTGAGGCACACAATTCACATATCACATACTGTTGTCACTGTCCTTTAGAAAAAAATGATCTAAATGTATCAGTTGCACTTCTAGGAGTGAAACATTTTAACAGATATTTTCGATATATTCTTCTCTTGTTTGATGGCATAACACTTACATAGCAACGCAAAATTAGACTATACATTTAAATTAGAGCCAATGAGTAGATACCTACTTCCAATCAAAGCAAGAAAGCAATGTCATTACACAGTTGGGAAATACCCTTATGTAAGTAGTAGGTAAAGAATGTGTCCATTATAATATGCACAAGTTATTTGTTGCTGCTGAAAACGAACCTTTCAATATGTTTAGTAGATCTTTAACTGTTATTAGCCGTTAACTAAAGCCACTATTAGGAAAATATCCGTTATATTTTTTGTCAAAAGTAAGATTTCGTAGGCAAAATTATGTTGTTTTTAGATTTCACGTCACACTGACTCAAATTTAGAGAAAATATAGTGAAAGGAACGATCACTGCGTGGTCCAGGTAACACCATGCCTCTGATAGTAATTACAAAAGTTACAAAACTTGCTGTTGAGAACAAAAATCATTGTTACGTTCAAGAACGGACGTATCTCTTAAATTTGTGCAGTCTTCCTTTTCCTCTTACGGATAATAATAAGAAAGCAAAAATGAAGGTCAAGCATAGAGGTGCCTCACTAGTTTCATAGGTCTACCATTTGTCAACTAAGTAGAACACAAACTATTAGGGTGGACAAACTGTTTCATCGTTTAAAAAGATTTTTAGAGGTATATTAGTTTTAAATTTTCCTTTTGTAGAAAACAAATATCAATTGTAGCTGGTACAGCGCCTCAGCTGTTAAAATAGCCATTACGTGGACCAAGTATGGACAAATGCGGTTTACTGGGTACACTATTTTTGCCGTACAAATACATACTTTGGTGAATAGATATTGTGAAGGTCAACCATGAAAATTTGTTGGATAGTATATATCAGGTATGTGCTTTAAATTATCATTGTGAGGACTAAGAAGAGAATTCTAACTGATGGCAGGTACATTGTCTGGTTACAAAAATGAATCATGATTAAGGGTACATGAAAAAAGCCTCTCACGTAGGAAACTGAGCTGGATTGTAGATACACTGTATCCGCAGTTAGGAAACAGCCCTTGTGAGTGCAAAGAAAGACGACTTCCCCTACAGCAGGATATCATGACTGGAGAACATTTTCTTCCTCAGGAGTAGCGCTCGTGCTGCTTCGAGTCTTAGTATTTTGTTCTAATTACGAACTAGGTGGGTTTAATACGATCTGGTATTATTTGCAAAACTTACCATCAGGACAGTCCGCTGGTTTTAACAGAAAAACCTCTCGATTTTCACATTCCTCAAGATTCAAACCATGTTCTAAATCTTCAGGGACAGGTTCACGGCTATAACATTGTTCCTGTTCATCTTCCTGTTTAATTACATAAAGATACATGTTCTTACCACCGATCACTTTGTTTAGCTACGTATATAAATGTACGCTAAAATTATTCATATTCTCATTCACCTATTGGTATACATAACAGATTTCTTTGTTGTGTACATTTTACATATCATTTGCAAATTTCCACAGTAGGCAAAGATACTTTCCATTCAAAACCTTCACAACTGATAAACATACAGGTACTACTCCACTAAATTTATTTCTGCGCCAGGTAATCAGAAGATTAAAACCTTTCATTTTCCTATAGAAAAACATAATACTTTTTATGAGATTCAAGCCTTTCCATACAGTAAATAATATAGGATAAATACATAGGATCACGTACATACACGACAATGTAAAACTCACAATATCATAGACTTTATCCTCGAGAAAATACTATCAGCCTTATTAGAAGAAGATATAAACGTAAAAGAGTATTTGAATTTTCACTCATTAACAAACTCAGTTATGGAGTCTGCTATTTTTGTTTGATGCTTTCTTCCCATTCAAAAATTCTACGATTGGTTCAGTTATATGCCCAAAGGAAATATTGACCGTGTTTCTTGTTTCGAATCACACGTCCCATATCGATTTTAACTATATTAAACTGTTTTAATACGTTTCAGTGAGTTTTTTCATAAAAACTTACCAAATTTGCAATGCCTCCTTCGTGGACAAAACTTAAGCCGAGGTATTATGCATTAACATGCATGGACTAACTGATCCCAATGCACTTGGTATTTATTTGGGAAAGCCACATAACAAGCAAATTATTTCCCTGGAGTGGGGGTGGGGGCACATTTGGTCTTCTTCTAGCAATATGGCTGTAATTGTATCGCTGTTTCTTCACACACACCGCTAGGGTAGCCTAGTGGTAGATCGCCCGCTTTCAGTATGAGAGCTCGAGGGTTCGATCCCTGGCCGCTTCATTTCAAAGACGTTAAAATGGTACTAGTAGCTTCATAGCTTGGTGTTCAACATTTCGAGGATAGTGCACTGGTGAAACCGATGTCAATATAATGTGACTGTCACGTGTCAATGGCGTGATATTCCAATGAGGCAGCACTAATTAGCTGGACATTGCGCTCACTGCTACAAGTAGACTCCGTCGCTTATATGACTGGAAAATTGTTGAAAAAGACGCTTAACCCGAACACACACACGCACGCACACAAACACACGCACTCACTTATACCCAATAAAACAAAAATAATAAAAGCTATTAATGTAGACTACACAAATATATTAAAGTCTTACATCTGAAAGGCGTGAGATCAGGCAAACGTTGTCATTTTCGTCATTTGGCTTCTGAAGCTCATAGCCCTAAAATAATCAACAAAAACATAATAATTATGTTACAAAAATCGAGATCTAAAAAGCTATTTTAGCAAAGTTTGAAGTAAATACTATGGACTCATTAATATTCATGTGGGACTAATTTTACGGAGTTAGTGTTTACTTCAATCCACGACATTTAAGCAAAACGAAGATGTAAAAAAAAAAATGAAATCCACCTATACATTTCCCCATGAAATAGCCGTTTGGATTTAGAAAATATTTAATAAGAAGCAACGAAAATCCATACCCTGGAAATTAAATGATTTTACAATTAAGTATTCAAAAAGGTATATATGTTAAGAGATTGTTTTATCTAAAGTGTATACTTTATATACTTTATAAACATGCGGAAGACTATAAAGTGATGTAAAGAACACAGTATAATGTTTCTTGTAATAATAATTTTAATTATTCAATCGCTCCCTCATTAGACGCTGTTACACAAACTGTGCGTCTTACATCCATGCACCATTGTGTTTTCTAAATATTTATGCGAGGTAAGGTACGGTGCAGAGGGTCGTGAATTATCACAAGTGTTCCTTTTATTTCAACTCTTTAATACTCACGTCCTTAAGATGAAAGTCATTTGTAGACAAGACTTTTCCATTTTCGTCTTTTATCGTTACAATATCCTCGCCCTCTTCAGCCTTTGTCACTTCAATTTGTAGATTCTGGAAGAAGTTAATGCAAATATTTTAACACTATTATTCTCAAAATTGTCTCCATCTTTTCAATACATATTTTCTTTTTGACAATAGAATAACATGTCAGCATTTTATTAAACATTATATTTTTATTCCAAACTTAATAATTATATATTCCCATATTTCTATTGCATACCGTACTTTTCAAAAATAGAAGAAATAAATAAAACGAATGCTTTTCTTTTCAACACTCTTTTGTTATATTAGCGAATGAGATAACGCATTCATTTATAAGGTAACAGTATGGGAATCAACTTACACCCGGTTCGTTTTTTCTAGCACCGATAAAACACGGTAAATCTTGTCTGATATGCAAGAAAATTGCCTTTTTAAAACAGTCAAAAAATATGTTTATGATTTTCAACAACAATCAAAAGCGTTTTCATGTTGAAAACCAAAAATACATCCATACACTGTGTAACTCAAGGCAACTTAATGTCTGTTTAACATATTTTTGGACATTCAAATGACACTGTCGCAAGCGTTTTGAATAACTTAACTTTCATCTACATGAATTTTGTTTCTGTATACATGTATTTATCAGACAAAGCTACTTTCAATATATTCCCTATTTCTGTGAATTTCAAATTAGTTATAGGAAGGTAATTACATTTGATTGTTAAGAAATCTGCAGTCTTTATTACCTCATTAGCAGAGACAGCTGAAAGGTCAAAGACGACTACTACAGCAAGGACGATCTGTAAGACCCTCATTGTTTGTCTGGTGCACTTTGTGTATGTTAACTGTATAACCTTTCTAAAAAATATGACTGATTGATTATTTTAGCAATGTATATTATGAGAGTTTTTTTTTTCAACCAAAATTCTTTCAAGATGTTCCCTATACAGATACAAAGTACTTGGTAAATGTCAGTGTTTAAAATAAACGTACTTTGTCTGTTAGGGAATGTTTCTACAAAATGCAGTACTATAAGTGTTAATTTAATGCCATAAAGTCTGATATAATTAGGTTTCAACATCCCAAAGACTGCTTATGTCTTCAGATTACATTACCAGTTCACAACTAACCGTCCGTTATTTCACTTAAGTAGATAAATTAAAACTTTATTAATACATACCGTACGTCAATGTTTCCTTAACTAATGTTTGGAAATGCGTTTCTGTTTTACAAATTATTGAATACTTACTTTTCTTGTGAGTACTAGTAAAAAAGGTTAATTTTTCTAAAAATTAAAAAAAAATGGAAAAGAGTATCAGAAAAGACCTCTAAGATGATAACATTTTTAGCTGAATTTGTGAAGGAATGTTCGAGGCGTCGTCTTTCAAATGTTGAAAATGGGTTACTGTAACGTCTTCTGAATTGATATGATTTTGATTCATTCTAATACTTATAAATAGTGTATTTTTGGAGGTTCAAGGCACGATGATAAAACAAATTTAGATGAATAAATTTTCTTTTGCTGGATTCACAAATTTGAAAACCTTGTACCAAGATGTTCTTCGTTCTTTTTCTTAATATTTCAGACGTTTATTATTATTGTTATTATTAAACACTAACCTAAAGTAATCTAAACAGTTTGGTAATATAATACGTTTATTTCGGATTTGTCATTGAAAAATTAAATAAATATATGTTTACATTTTCTTACAAGTTTTTTAACCGATCTAAAATTGTGTAACCTGCCAGAATTTTACAGTAGTATTTTGTCAATGCAGTAGTATCTTTTTTTCCGTAATATTATAACGATTTAATATGTTTCCAAATTTCATTTTCAACAAATTTTGTTATATATCAAGGGTGGTTAATCAAATGCTTGTAAAGTAATTGAAAGTTTGAAACAGCTAATCATTTACTGACTTTTTATTTCAAATACTACCTGTTAATTTCTTAGACATAGTTATATTTATATATAAGTACAAGAATTTGATATAACTTTGATATTATAAATAATTTAATGTTAGTCATAAAACTTTAAATCATTTATTGTTATTTCTTTTTTATTTTCCTGCGATTGATATCGGGTAACATTGTCATCATATTAGAACGTTGATCCGTTACGTGAGAAAAGTTTTAAATCTGAGGCTATGCAGTCACTCTAAAGCTGTCAATAAGTTTATATTTTGCTTTAATTGTAAAATTACTAAGAATAATATTTTACATAATATATTAAATAAATCTACGTTAAAATATTAGTATTTAAAAAGACAATATGATATATGTAATATCAATTAGGTGTCATCTAATTTGACAATGTCCACCTTTTTGTTGATGTAACTATTACCTTCGTGTTATAATTTAATTCGTTAAAGAGAGAAAATCTTACCTCGCCAGTATCCCTTCACATAATGAAGTACTAGAAATTTCCCTCTTTTATACAGAATATATTTTTCCACCCACATATATTTATCCAATCAAATTCGTCTTTGCTTTTTTTGAAATACGTGGGCATGCATATTTTATTAGTTACATCCTGTAAGACAATATCCTGATAGACCTTGTACGACTTCGAAATACTTCCATAGTATGTCTATAAGAAAAACAGGGTATTTAGACAGCTGTATATTACAAATGTATAAATCAACTATGAAGTAAGTTAAATATTATTGTGTTGAAATAAACCATAAACGTGATTTTTTGTTATACCTGTAGTATTCAATATAAAATTTTGTAACATATTTCTTAAGATAATTAGGTAATATTTTTCTTGAATCATTATGTATTCAGTAAAACTTTGAAAGCAAAATCTTTTGGATTATTTTTTTGTATTTATTACGAATTATTTAAAGAATTATTTTATCGAAATTTGTAGAATTTTTTTTTTTTACCGTTCAATGAGTACGTACACAACGGTCCAAATATTGCTTGGTAAAGTGAGAAAACTCAGAATATTCAAATGGGCACTGGTTGAACCCATTTCTATAATAAATTTGTCTATCTTTCAATTTTCACCGTACCATTAACTGTTTAAAGATGTGCTTGCAAAAAAAAAATACTGACTCTGTGGCAGGATTGCAGGATTTGCATAATTTGCAAGACGTTTAAGCTATGGATACCGCTACATACGTATTAATTAAAATTTCAAAAAAGATACCCGGGATGCCTGCGAAATAGAGATTCTATTCAGCGTTTATCCGTAAATATATAATACCTCTTTATTACATACGTCTGTAGAATATTGTGATGTGTATGAGAAGACAAAAAAAACTACATTCTAAAGTTCGTTTGCAAACGTGTGGGTAGATGCGTTTACAAAAGCTTCTGTTTTCAATGAAGTGAACAAACAGAGTTAATGATCCCGGATTTTGTTTGCATTTAAGTGAACCAAAAGGGTTAATGATCCCGGATACAGAGTTAATGATCCCGGATGCTGTGATTTAAATTGGTAAAAATAGGACATTTCAACAATTAAAACAACCGTCCGTGCAATTTGTTTACTTATACGGGCCGAAATATAATATGGGCAGACAGAAATTTACTCTAATTACAGGAAAAGTGTACCTTCAAAAGATAGTTTATAAAATAATGTGAATCTCTAAGTTTATTCCCAGAAAAAATCCTTATAAGACGAATATGATTCGTTCGTTTGTTTGTCCTGTTAGGATTTTAAAAGTACGGCAGTCAGTTAACTTAATGAGTGTTCTTCGATACAAAATTTGTGGAAGAATAACTTCAGAAGCATATTTGTCTTTATAAATGCCGTAGAGAACAGTCTCTTTCGCTCGGAGATCGACACCTCCTGATACATGATTTAGCTTTTGACCCAACTTCCGGAATAAATACACTTGAAAAACAAAGGGCTCGGCAGAAAATAAAAAATATATACTAAACAGGTAAAACGATTTCACTTCCCCTTTCTACGTGATTAAATACAAAAAATACAGGCCAAGACGCTTAAACTATGGAAACCGGAACATATAAATTAAAATAAAAAAAAAACATTTAAAAAATGGAATATTATAACCAGTCGAGCTTCCACAAACTGGATTGGTAGTAATCTTAAATGAAGAATTCTATATTATAAGCGGTGCAAATGATAAAGGACCTGGTTACGCTCTGCGTATACAGGAAATTCCTAGAGTAGAATTTATTATGATCGACTCATCAGTGTATGACGTTACTGTTGTAAAGACGCGACGTCAAGATAAATGATAACAAAATAAAATATCAGGCAAGTGATATCAGGCACTTTGCATAGTAGTTGCATGATCAAAAAAAAGGTATTAGACCCCTAATAGTAATGACTAAAATGGCATTTGCATGGTATATTCTTAAAGTTGTCCGCACTGTGTTACATTTTTAAACAACTTTTATCGTGCCGTTTTGTATAATTTATGGTATTTCCTCAAGCTCAAGTAGGGACAAAGTTCAAAGTGATGGCCAGTGTCCAAAACGTTTGCAGATAATTCATTATACCATTAATTTTGATAAAAGAAACATCAAACTATTGGTACAAAATGAAACTGTCAATATCATTTTCTTCTACGGTGCTTCAAGTAAACGGATTTAATGAGACAGAATTCTAACTCCAACATTGAAAAATTAAGATCAAGTGCTGTGGGACTGTTTTAAATTTTGCTCACTTCATTCAAAAATAACATTGGGACAGAAATAAATATATCCACAATATGTAATCTAAAGAGTAAAGGCAAAATAGAGAACTTACACCCATGTAAATTATAACTAAGTATTTTTAAAGTCTTACTCTGTCCCCTTCTCTTTCAGAGCTAAATTCACTTTGAACAGCAAGAAATCGCTTATCAAATGAAAACTTTCCACTTTATGTACAATAAATCAATAATAATTCTTAAAAAATAGTGATAACTTACTACAAAAAAGGAAAACATCTGATTCAAGTGGGGCTTGAACCTACGCCCCCCCCCCCCCCCCCCACCCCGCAACCCCAGAAAAATCAAAGTTCGTTTATAGTAGGAAATGAATACTCCCTTTTTTTATTGGTTTAATACCTTAAATACGGCATCTAGCGCAGTGTTAATGCGTACTTGATTTGTCCACCGACGTTTATCTCGAGTGTTCACGAAAGAACAAGCACATTAAAATAAATATCTTTAGATCTCTCCCATTCATGTTTTCAGATTGTGTCAAATGATATTAGATCCTCGTAAAATATAAATTATTTTGCGCTAATACACTTAGAATTAGCCTGAGTCGTTGCGTTCCAAATTAACTGCTATCAAGTAGCGGCACATGCCGCTGAAAGAAGTACGCCAACAATAACGTAATAAAGCTATTAGTTGGCTAACAAAGAAAATGTCTAAGGGGTCCCTTTGTTATGTAAATTTTGTAATAACAACTATTCTTTGGCCTGTCTCGGTTGACCATATGTTCGTAACGGCAGAGAAATGTTGGTGTTTAAATCTACCGTTGACTGCTCACCACTTAACATATGCTAACTTGCTTATCAATTTTATTCATTCGAATGGCAGGCATTGACAACAATGCATTCAGTACAGTTTTGGTATTTACCCTGCCTTATAAACATTTGTGGAACGAACGCCAAAATGTATGCATATATGATATGTTATTGATAGGAAACTGGAACATTATCGATCATTATGCTTTAGGAAGGTGATCACGCAGCAGGCCTTGGTAAGTCTCGAATTCCTATATATAAACAATTTCACCTAACATTTCATACAAATACAGACTGAATTTTAAAGTAATTCAACAATTAACATGAAGTTGAAAATAAAATCAAGAAATTATAAAAAGTGCGAATTATTTTAAACAATATGTTTCCGAAATGCATAAGATTGCATCATTAAACGACCATAATCGAAACGATGTTGCCCCAAATCCGCTAATGAATTGGACCTACGGTGCTCCTTTCTTCAGGTCTACCACTCATTAACAACAAAATCCTCTGCCAACATCGTGCTATATATTATATAATTCTTAATTTTTTTTACATTGAATGTTCAGACGAAAGGTTTTGTGTCTTTATGTATTTTATGTTTTGTTTGAAGAAGTATCTCTCTTGTAATTTTGTGTTCGTTGCTGATCGAATATTGAATGATAGCCTTTTTCAACAGTTGATGACATAAAAAGCACGTATTCTCAGTTTTTGTATCTTTCTGAAGTAATCGTTCGTAAAAAAAAAAATATATATATATATATATATATATACAGTGTAACTTCCGAAAACCGAACGACCTCCGGACCAGCCTAAAAGTTCGGTTTTTGGAAGTTTCCGGAATTCAGAAGTTTGAAAGTTTGTAGGCAAAGTAGACGTGGTGCACAAGAGTATTGTTTTCTTACACGTAGGATAAAGGAGATTTTTATCCTTTCTAATTTTACAATTTCATATTAATTTATTAATTAATTAGATAATTAATTAATTATTTACAAATATTAAGGATAATAAATACATAAATCACAAATATAAAAAGAAACAACAGAACTTTAATACAATAGCACTTAAGCAAACATTTTGCACATACATTTTAGCATCTTTGAACCCGACTTTGTCAACATTTAATTTTAATTAATGTTGATAATGCATAGTTCAATCGATGTTACTAAATCATTTAAAACATCCATCTTTCTTTCGTTCAAACATTAAGAAAGTTTTAACACATAAGATATTTAATTCATCACGTTTTCATAAATTGAATACAAATGAAAATAATCGCTAATTACTTCCTTACTTTTGCATCAAATGATCACTGTGATTATATAGCGTGTCAAAATAAACCCGCACCGCTAATGAATAAACAAAAGAACATGTTGACAGCGTTTCTGGATTATCAGGTGACACTTTTAAACAAGCAAATATTTTGCTGTTCGGTTTTCAGAAGTCTATTTTAGTGTTAAAATATAAACGGTGCTTCAAAAATCGTCCGGTTTTCAGAATTCGGAAGTTCCGGTTTTCAGAGGTTAAAAATATATAGAAATAAGAACAGAAAAAACCGGGACTTTGAGTTTCGTGCGGTTTTCAAAGGTTTCCGGTTTTCAGAAGGTCCGGTTTTCGGAAGTTACACTGTATATATATATATATATATATATATATATATATACATAACGTACGAGCCTAAAAACATGACTGTATAAACTAGAGCTATCACAAAAAGTGATAAATGTACACCCCGCACAGTCCATAGCAATTTGACGCACACAAGATAGCATAATTATGTGGACTGTATGTAGTAGAGTATTTATCTAAAAGAGCCTAACATGCCCCATGTACAACTAAGGTTGGTACTTATCACTTGTGTTAAGTTTCATTAAATTGTTTGCAAGGTTTCGGAAGGTTAGGCGCGCACAATATTGCATAATTATGCAGGCTATATGTATATAGAATGTTAACAAAAACCAAAGTTCCATAAATGCGCAGAGTTTTCTTCTGAAAGAATCTTACACGCACCATGCACAACTAAGGTTACTACCGATCACTTATGTGCATGGGTTCAGGAGATTAGGCGCATACACGATTGCATATGCAGACTATGTATATAGTGTAGTTACAAAAATCAAAGTACCGTTACTCTGATAGAATCTTACATGCACCATTCACAACTACTGATGCTACTGATCACTTGTGTGGAGTTTCATTAAAAGGTGTCAAGGGATTGAGGAGAGTTGGTGCGCACAAGATTGTGTCTACGGACGGACAGACGGACAGACAGACAATCTGAAACCAGTATACCCCCTTACAACTACGTATAATTTAATACTAAGACATTTTTTTTTCAAATGATCCCGGACGCAGACATTAAATGGTCTTAAGTACAAGGAAAAATGATATACGTAATACCTGGGTAGACATAATTTTGCAAATGATCCCGGACACAATCATAACATGTTTTTCATTACAGGAAAAAATATATATTTGTAATATCTAGGACGAAGAATTTTCCAAGGTTAAACGATATTAATACAAATACAACAAAAATGCAATGTGAAAGATACCATTACCTTGCTAAATGATTAAAATTGACAAACCCTTAATTTATTCCAAGGTTTTTG
Organism: Mercenaria mercenaria; assembly: GCF_021730395.1. NCBI lineage: Eukaryota > Metazoa > Mollusca > Bivalvia > Venerida > Veneridae > Mercenaria > Mercenaria mercenaria. The sequence continues at coordinate 69,188,944 of NC_069375.1, forward strand.
GATGCTATGCAAATGCGTCTATATGATTTTTGTTGTTTTTTTCTTTTTTTTCCAAATCTGTTGCAATGGCAACTTTTGTTTCGAAACATATTAGTTTTCATCTGTTTGTAACAATCACATAGCCAATTTGTACTTTCTTGTATTAAACAACCACAGCTCCATTCAAATAGTTCTTTATAGTAATTCAAACGATAAGGATCTAGTATCACATTTTCTAATTTTTTTTCTAATCAATCACATGTTTTTTAATTTCATTGCTGGATATTAGTTCAAGTTTAGATTTAAAGATGTTTCTATTTTACCGTATCTTTATCATGTTTATATATGATTTTAAATCTTTAATTTTGTATGTTCTTGGGTTTGTTTTGCGAATTCCATTTAATTACAAATATTTCCTCTGTCCAGATTTGTGTAACCTTTTTCAAATGTCTCTTGATTTTACTCAAACGAATTTGGTCTCCGATTTTATACTTGGCTTACTCTTTAATACTTTTGACTTAATCGCACAAATTAAACAGTATTGCCGCAAGATGCACAAGCTGCTTTTAACACAAATTTACCTTTTTCATTTTAACCTATAAAGGATTTAATAAACTATCAGTATATTTCTTAGATACACAATCTATTTGATTATAAATACTCATCATATATTATATGTATTTAAAGTATTGTTTTAATATAGTGTCTACTTCTTTATATTAACTTTCTGTGTTATTTTCGATTAGCTGTTAGGGATCGGGTGGGGAAGGTCGTTTAAAACTTATAGTTTTTTCACTGTGTTCAGCATGGAGCCAAAGGGACTGGTCAGTAGAGGTAAAAAAAGTGCTCGTAACCTCATAAGCCTCATTACTTTGCTGGAATGAATATCCAACATTGAAATTTTAACATTTAACGCTTTTACGTTTTACAAAGAATAAAAAAAACGAAAATGTTGCATGAAGTATATCCCCATCTCAATAAGGGCAATGTAAATTAAAATTATTTTCTTAACATAACCTTTTAAAAGGATAATATTGTAACACATTAAAAGGTGTACATCAAAACATGATGCAGTGATAACCGAATTGTGATGTTTTTTATTTATATGGATCACACGCAAATAAATGTTTTCCCCCATTTAAAAACAGTAAAGATTGCTTTGATGACTGTTAAATGTACCGACCATTATCATATATAGAATGCAAAATATTAGCAATTTCACAGGGACTGTTCTTGACGGTACAAAACCATAAATCTAACTTTAATTGTACACAGAATCCATTAAAGGATAAAGCCTTAGCTCATGTTTCTCAAAGAAGACATGATTATAATCATTACATTCTTTAATTAACTGCAATCTAATTTAAATCTGCTGACAAGCAAAAATATTTAAATGTACCCGGATGCATCTTCAAATGCGTAGGTTTAAAACAAATAGACAGAATACAAAAGGTTAGATTATAGATAGGATTTTAGAATAAATCCGGGATCAGTACAGTTCACAAATATAAGATTATGTAGAAAACCTATAGCAAGTCTGGTATGCGAGTAATTCAATGATATATCAAATCTAGTTTACAGGCAAATGCAAAATAAGTCCACCAAAAATGTCAAAGTGACTTCGCAATGTGAAGAAAAATGGTAACTGAGAAAATGCAACGCACATTTACAAAATATAGACCTATTGAAATCTAGCAAATAATTCGAAATAACACTATTGTTATGGCAAAGATTATAAAACTTTCGAAAACAAATAAGACACCTAAATTGTGCATATTAAGACGATCCATTAATTGTGATCTTAATTTTTCCTATGAAAGAGTCTTGATGTATTTGACCCGATTCAATGTTCGTCAACGTTTGTGTATGAAGAGCAGCGCATAATGCTTACCCCACTTTGTGCCAGCTTGTGAAAAAATCTGCAAAAAAAGAGGTTTTTGCAAAATAATCACTTATTCTTTAGCTATAGTCTTAATGACACTTTTATCAGGAACCAAAGTATATTGGTTAAGTTGATTCCGATTAATAAGGAATAGCGTTTCTTCAATGTAAAGGATAACTAGTAATTAATTTGTGATGTTGTTTTCGTTCTACATCGCTCCATTATACTTAGTCTCATCATTTAGAAATATCTGAAAAGATGCAAGGGTACTTCAAAATGACCTTAGCCTTGCACATTTTTCATTACGTGGAATTTGGAGCAGGCTAATGTTGTAGTTTTATCATTTTTAATAAAGTATTTTCAATTTGTATCGTGTGCATCAGTTGTAGAGATTAAATGTTAGCTGTAAAGTTGTCTGTTTGCCATGGACCAAAGCGAGAACTCAGAGAAGGACTTGCATTAAAAAGAATTTCACCTAGAGAAATTGATAAAGATATGAAAACACTATGATGGATGTGGACAGTTCTTAATAATAAAATATCCACTTCAGACCTTATAGTTGGTGCTGAATGATAGAACAGTGAAGAATCAGCATGCTGTCGGTACTATAAGAGTCCATCTTATTTCGACTTACGTCATTCTCATGAACAAGCTGTCGGCATTGAGAGTTTCATGAAAACTGACGCAATCCTGATCACTACCATAAATAATTAAATCTGTTTCGGTTTGCCTTTATTTAGAATTATATATAATTGCACAATGGCATAATTAAGAGATAAGAATTAGCAATCGTTTATTTACAATGTGTTTACACATTTTACATCTAATAACGTCATATTATATGCCTACGTCAAACTTTATAAAAGATTCTGGATACATGGTATTTCAACTGCCAACATTTTAAGCGTAATAAAATGCGTTACCCATCGGCCCCTGGTTTAGATGAGATATATTCATAAGTTACATCCAGCAAAAGGGGTCTACCTGTCCTTCTTCTGTTGTTTGATTATCATACCATATAGCATGACATACTCGTACATGAACCTCTGTCCCCGAGTAGGTGACAAATTATAAATGAATATAAGCAGTTTCGCAAAAGACTGTTTTATATATAAATTTCCGTCCAGCATTTTGGAATTTGTTCAATAGCTGACTTTGCAACACAGTTGAAACATTAAATGTTAGACAGGTCCTGAAACTTATTTGAAACTGAATACAGACCTATTCAAGAAATGTTCTTGAAACATCCGTCTAGACTTTCTACGCTTTTTCAGAAAAATGGTTCGTGAAATATAATCACTCACAGAAACAATAATGACAAATGATAAAACTGCAAAATAAACAAAGATAAAGGTCCCTCTCAGTTTGTTATGAATCAAATCATGAAAGTCGTGACGATGTACTGTATATAATGGAACATAAATGTTAAACAAACACTTTAAGGGGAAGGCCATTGAAATATTTAGGATATATTTCTGTAACTTTTCCGAGCTAATTTCGCAGTTTTTATTTGTTCAAGAGCCAAGATTGTCTGGGGTGATTTGGCTGGTTATCAAACTTGGCTGAGATATTATAAACCACAAACATTGTCAGCAAGTTTGGTGAAGACCTAATGAAAACTAGAAGATGCTTTTGTAAAAAAGCGCATGTCTCCCCCACTGCATAGTTGTATATGCAAGAAGTCAATAGGGGAGAAGAGCGAAAGTCAAAAAGACACTGATGGTTGGCTGCAAAAGGGATCACCTATTTGGCATGTCCAATCATCCCACTAAGTTTCAACATTCTGGGCCTAGTGGTTCTCAACTTATGAATTGAATACGGTTTTCCATGTTCGGGCTCTGTGACATTGACCTTGATCAAGTGACCCCTAAAATCATTTGGGGTCATTTACTCTGCATGTCCAATTATCCTATTAAGTTTCAATATTCTGGGTCAAGTGGTTCTCAAGTTATTGATTAGAAAGAGTTTTCTATGTTCAGTCCCCTGTGACCTTTGATGAAGTGATCCCCAAAAACAATAGGGGTCACCTACTCTGTTATTCTTATCTCCCTATGAAGTTTTAAGGTTCTAGGCCAAATGGTTGTGAAGTTAAAAACCGGAAATGGATTCCATTTTCTGTCCACTGCGACCTTGACCTTTAATGGAGTGACCCCAAAATCAACAGGAATTATCTCCTCTGCACGACCAATCATCCTATGAAGTTTCAACATTCTGGGTCAAGTGGTTCTCAAGTTACTGACCTGAATTTGTTTTCCATGTTCAGACCCCTGTGACCTTGACCTTTGATCAAGTGACCCCAAAACCAACAAGAGTAATCTAGTCTGCATGTCCAATCATCCTATGAAGTTTCAACATTCCGGGTCATGTGGTTCTCAAGTCACTGACCGGAAACGGTTTTCCATGTTCACTCTCCTGTGACCTTGAACTTTAACTAAGTGGCCCCAAAATCAATAGGGGTCATCTACTCTGCAATCATACTGTGAAGTTTCAACATTCTGGATCAAGAGGTTCTCAAGTTACTGATCGGATAGGGGTCACCTACTCTGTTATTCTTATCTCCCTATGAAGTGTGAAGGTTCTAGGTCAGATGGTTGTGAAATTATAAAGCGGAAATGGATTTCCGTTTTCTGTCAACTGCGACCTTGACCTTTAACGGAGTGACCCCAAAATCAATAGGGATCATCTCCGCTGCATGACCAATCATCCTATGAAGTTTCAACATTCTGGGTCAAATGGTTCTCAAGTTACTGACCGGAAATGGTTTTTCACTGTTCAGCCCCCTGTGACCTTGACCTTTAATAGATGACCCTAAAATAGATATGGGTAATCTACTCTGCATGTCCAATCATCCTATGAAGTTTCAACATTCTGGGTTATGTGGTTCTCAAGTCACTGACCGGAAACGGTTTTCCATGTTCAGTCTCCTGTGACCTTGAACTTTACTAAGTGGCCCCAAAATGAATAGGGGCATCTACTCTGCATGTCCAATCATCCTATGAAGTTTCAACATTCTGGGTCAAGTAGTTCTCAAGTAACTGATCAGAAATGGGTTTCCTTGTTCGGGACCCTGTGACCTTGACCTTTAATGCAGTGGCCCCAAAATTAATACGGGTCATCTACTCTGCATGTCCAATCATCCTGTGAAGCTTCAACATTCTTGAACAAGTGGTTCTCAAGTTAGAGTGGCCCCAAAAACAATAGGAGTCATCTATTTTGCATGTCCAATAATCCTATGAAATTTCAATATTCTGGGTCAAGTGGTTCTCAAGTCACTGACCGGAAATTGTTTTCAATGTTCAGACCCCTGTGACCTTGAACTTTAACTGAGTGACCCCAAAATCAATAGGGATCATCTACTCTGCATGTCCAATCATCCTATGAAGCTTCAACATTCTTTGACAAGTGGTTCTCAAGTTATTGACCTTGATCTTTAATAGAGTGACCCCAAAATCAATAGAGGTCATCTACTTTGCATGACCAATCATCCTTTTGAAGTTTCAACATTCTCGATCAAGTGGTTCTCAAGTTACTGACCGGAAATTGTTTTCCTTGTTCGGGCCCCGTGTCCTTGACCTTTGACCTTTAACGCAGTGACCCCAAAATCAACAGAGATAATTTACTCTGCATGACCAATCATCCTATGAAGTTTCAATATTCTGGGTCAAGTGGTTCTCAAGTTATTGATCGGTAATGGATTTCAATTTTCAGACCTTTGACGAAGTGACCCCAAAAACAATAGGGGTCGTCTAAGTCCCGCCATCCTATGAAGTTTGAAGGTTCTAGGTCAAATGGTTCTCCAGTTATTGAACGAAAATGTGACGTACGGACGGACGGACAGGTGAAAAAACAATATGTCTCCCCCAGAGGGGGTGGGGGATACATAATTGTTAGACTTAGATAGCGGACATGCTTTTGGATGCCGACAGCCGCCCGCCGACCCACCACGGGTGTTCACATAACACGGACTACTCTTTCAGAGACGGGCGTTTAAAAAGTCAGTACTGTGACAAGTGATACAAATCATTGATATATTAAGAAGTTTGCATATTCCGCAGAAAATAATAACGCTTTTGACATAATGCAAATATTAACATTCTTCTTGCCCAGTCTTACCAATTATTATCTAACATTAATTTTCACCCACGTTTTCATTTTTCAGTTTCATATATTCATTTTATGCCAAACTTAGTAGAAATGAGAATACTGAAAATTTTCATCTAGACTGTGAGTGTGTAGCTTTAAGAATGTAAATTCAGGTCTTCTCAAATGTAATGCAAATAATCCTGTTACCTTTTGTGCCATTGAAAAACCAATTGTAAAGAAAGAAATTAATCATCCCATTTTGAATTAGTTTTAAAATATTTGCATATCGTATGACATTGCACCGGTTTTAATAACTTGACATTACTCTTAGGATTTAATTTGGTGTGGTTATGTGATTTCTATAGAATATCATTTTTTTACAACATTGCGACGATTATGATCTGAAATTACCTTATAAATCATTATGCGAAACAAATTTCGTTTGCAGTATAATATATTTGGGCGAAATGGCCTATTTAGAAACTTTAAGCTTGTCAATTTTCACAACCACCAGCTTATAATGGACTTGTTCTTTTATGTAATGTTTATGAAAAACTTTGGATGTAATGAACACATCTTTCTTGTCCCAATGAGTTTGCTGTAAGTGGAGATTGCACATGACGTTGTATACTTAAGCAGCAAACTAAGAACATAAATAAATAACCCTTTCTTACAAGATATGAAAAACTGTTATGTAATGCCATCCGATTCTGACAAATCGATACTATAAAATGATTTGTTATAACAACTGTAAAGTCACAAACTGCTGATTTCAGAAAGATTTATCATAATGCACGGATTATCAATACATAAATGGTATGTCTTTGGGCCAATTCGTTTCATTTTTGTTGCATATGCCAATGAGTGCCCGTCTTGCGAGATAGATATATTTTTTTGCGATATAAAATCGGGTAAACATTTGGAAATTTTATGTTAATACCAGTTAAAATATAAACATACCGCAAGAACTATATTGCTTATCTTCTTTGGAGCAGGCCATACTAGAAAATCTCGACAAATTATTTATTTTGTTTTTGTTTTGTTTCTATTTGCAGCTTACGTGACCGGCATTCTCCGCAGCGTAACAAGTTGGACATTTTGTAAAATTTCATTATTTCATTTTAACCTACAATTTTTGGTACTTTTTTCATTCGGTTTTAATCATACATTTATACAACTCTGAAACCACTTTTGGTTATTTAAAACAATGGAGCATGTAAGTAATTCAGTTATCATTCTTGGAATAAGTCTGCATTGTGTTTATGGACGTATGAGGGTATTTGAAAAGCGCTACGCTCGCATGGTATACAAATACGCCACATGTCTTTAAACACTTGATATAGTCCTTTGAATGTATTTAAAATCTATGCAAATCAACACTTGTTTCTATATGTTTTATAATAAACAACTTTCTATCAGTCAAGACTTGTTTGTTTGATAGTAAAGACCTTTTTCATTCTCGTTAGAAAATATTGGTGTAGCTTCCTCTTTAAACATTTTTGCTTCTCCTCTTTAAACATTTTTGCTTTCCGATTACTTTGATATTGAGTGTTTCTAATTTAAGATTTTATCCAGCGAACAATCATGATACAAACTGAACCCGGATAAATTAATATCACAGGTTTGCAAGTAAGCTGCAACCCGATACTTACAAAACCACTGTATTTTGGTAAACAAGGAAAAAAGGGATGCATCAGATGTAAGGTATACCGGTTTGCAAGGTTGAGAAACACTTAAGAATAAACTATATTTAACTCAAAATGAAATGCGTAATTCATACCAGTTGACGTAATGTTTTTGTTATAATTGTCGCGTTCCCCACTGTATTGTCCCAAAGCCAGGGTGAAGGAAGCGAATTTCTCATCTTGGATGGGCTCAATGCACATAAAAGCATAAAAAATATAAAATGCGCAAAACGACGCACAAAATAACACTGCTGTAAGGCTCTCTGAAGTGCAAATGCACTGGTAAAGCATGGCGGGAATAAAACCCAAGTCGCCCGTTATCAAAATTTTAACAGGTGAATTAATGTATGAATTTCTAGTGTAATAAATGAACGGTTAGAATGGCTGATTGAATGAATAGATGATAGATGAATGAATAACTGATTGTTATGATTATATTATGGCTTACAAAGTGGGACTTCTAAATATATGAATATCGGAATAGGAATTCCTATAGAATGTCTATTGTATATGAAGCCATATATACACGATATAGAAATACAATTACAGAGTTTATAAAAATGCATACAATAATTAGACATAGATACATGTAGATATAATAACATGAATCAAATGTAATGACCGTGTGACAAGTTGTTCTGATAAAACTATATAAATTTGGAGGTCAAGAGAAAAACTGGAAACATAAGGATTTTTTTTTATCTTTTATAGGGTTAGTATTGAGCGTATCAATTTGAAAGACCTTATTTTATCTTTAACGTCATTCTTCAGCAGTTTAAGCCAGTTAACATAGTCAACTGGTCACCGCTCGTGCATTGAAATCGGTCTGCTTTAATCTTTTTAATCGGGCTGCTACCGACTATTTTCTATTTTCCACAAAGAGGTTTTGATTCGAAATTTAGCATACATATGACTGATAAAGTTTATAATCATTAGTCACTGTGACAAAATTGTAGTTTGCTCTCCATTGATAAATTGTTTGAACCCCTTTGATAACAGTATCTGTATATGGTGTAGATTGCTGGGTTCACACATATACCTTAAAAAAGATTCAAACAGAGCTTGAATATTTATAAAATGCTGAAGTGTTATGAGAAATAACATAGGAATAAATGACATACACATACACGTACACGTATCAAGTCAAACCTCTTGTTTTTGAATTTCACTGCTTGATTTATCAATGAAGTAAAAAAGGAATGTTGAGATTTCAATAATTAAATGCGGGAGTACAATAAAGATTTAAAATGTTATAGTGAAATATTACTGGTATCTTCGCAGTGAAATCTTGTTGGAAATTTGTAAAATGAAAAAAAAAAAAAAAAAAAAAAAAAAACATTTAAAGAAAATGCGTTTATATCCTTTCAGTAGGAACACCATAATAAGAGTGCTATTAGTCATAATAAATCATAAGATGTAGGAACGGGGAAGGTGAAAACTTATAAAACTCTCTAAAATGCATTAAAGAAATTGTGTTTAGATCTATTTCGAAACGGGCTTACAACAAAAAACGATTTTTGCTTAAGAAAATGACCAGAGAAAATAAAGACGATGATAAACGTTCAAGTAAATATCCAATTTGAGCCGCGCCATGAGAAAACCAACATAGTGGCTTTGCGACGAGCATGTATCCAGACCAGCCTGCGCATCCGCGCAGTCTGGTCAGGATCCATGATGTTCACTAACAGTTTCTTTAATTGCAATAGGCTCCGAAAGCGCACTGCATGGATCCTGACCAGAATGCGCGGATGGCCTGGACCCATGCTGGTCGCAAGCCACTATGTTGATTTTCTCACGGCACGGCTCATTTAATTCGCAAACATGATACTCTCTATAAAGTTCCGATAGAAATAGATTTTTAAATTGTCTCACTTTGGGCTAATAAACGATAACAGCTTTACACATGGCTGATAACGGATATATGAGCCACACCATGAGAAAACCAACATAGGGGCTTTGCGACCAGCATGGATCCAGACCAGCCTGCGCATCCGCGCAGTCTGGTCAGGATCCATGCTGTTCGCTGTCAAAGCCTATTGTAATTAGAGAAACTGTTAGCGAACAGCATGGATCCTGACCAGACTGCGCGGATGCGCAGGCTGGTCTGGATCCATGCTGGTCGCAAAGCCACTATGTTGGTTTTCCCATGGCACGGCTCATATGACCTAATTTTGTTCATGTTTGTTGCAATCTTAACTATATGGTATAGACTGGGTTGCCAAAGACTTCAGTAAAACTGAAATAATCATAATATTTTCCCTACGATATGCGTTGTTGTACAATGATTAACCTCATCTTTCGAAGTTGCCTAATTAAATAGCAGTCTCAGTTTTATTGTGCATGAGGTAAATTCTAATATGCAATGCTGCCAATGCATGAGGGAAATTCTAATATGCAACGCCCGTCATGACCTCTTGATCGTCCAACTTGAAAGTATATTGAATGGACTCTATGACGCTACAGTTGCAGAGTTAGTACGTGAATAACATTGATATGATTATGTATTTTAATCTTAAAACGTAAAATGTAGTTATCATTGAAAACGCACCAAATATAAGATTTCTACTTAAATGATTTATAGACGCAAAACAGTGTTTATATAAAAGTAAAGAGGATGTTAAATCAGGTATGTTTGGGGGATTTCTTTTTATTACTTTGCACAAACTGATATTCATTTCAGCAACAATTATTAATGGTTTGTCAGTTTTCTTTATTACAAAGTGCACAAAAACCTATAAAATGTTTACGTAAATTATTTTGTATGTACAATTTATTGCGATGTTAAATGCTTCTCGGATCACATGCATACTTAAACGATATTTTGATAAATGTATCACACTAATAAAATCTATTTAAATGCTGTTTTGATTGTGAAAAAATGATCATTTGTAAGCATAGAATAGTCAGTTTATGAAATGTTATTAAAACTACAACACCACTCATGATCTTTTAATGGGCTTAAGCAGTATCGTCTTTTTTTAGAAAATCACAGGAAACTCCCAAAATAATATGTATCTGGCATTAACACTGTCTTTGTAGGCAATTATTATTTGCATCATTTAGCACATGAGAAATGCAAATAGGGTTCAATTTTGTTTAATAATATTCATCTTGATTTATAATGTAGATGGGGTATATTCAACGAATTTCCTATATAGAAATTCACTGCTTATATATTTTACATTAGCCCGACAATGTAACACATCATAAACTAATAAAAAAACTGCCTTAGGTAATTTGTTGAAATGTTTTTACATCTCTAAAAGACTATCGTAGCACGTCAAATATAAACTAGCAAATATTCTTTTTTCGCAACTGCCATTCACTGCTATTGAAAAATGACTGCTGAACTTTAAGAATTGTTATAAAACAAATCTTCGAAACGATTTTTCCATTTGTGACATTTCAATACCTCTCATCAATAGATTCAAACAAAGCAGATCTGCTATTATCTTCTATGGTGGAGTTCTAGGCATCCAAATGATATTATTATAAATTGATTCTTACATTGCTGATAAATACGTATATTGAATATCACTTGCAAATAATAACTGATTCATTTTGTATTTATCATTTAAGTGCGTATATCCCCGCAGCAAAAGCAGAATGAGAGAAATGTTAATAAAATGTTACTCGATACTGTAAAATTGAACACCTTGATAAGATGAAAAAAATATCTTTTTTTTTCAAACATAGATGATGAATACCTTTTCATATTTTAGCTCACCTGGGCACAAAGTGGTATTGTAATCACCACGTTTCCGTTGCAGTGCGTCAGTTGCGACGTTAACACTGTAAACACTATAGAGGTCACAATTCTGTCCAGTCTTCATGACTGTCCAGTCTTGGTGAAGCACAGTGCATGTTTAGTGATTGACTCCTCTACAGTTAATTGCTAAGCTTTCCTGTTTGATGGTGCGATGATTAATAAAGTGTAAGACTCAATGATGGATTTCTCCTGAATCCTACATACAACGGACAGAGAGAGTTGATTTTTGTCTTACAGTTTTCCTAGTCGTACCCTTAAAAGTTAGGCTCTTGTTGCTCTTACTTCAGACAAGTTGTTGAGTACTTTGGTGTAATTATACCTTAGATTTACCTTAATTTTATGTTTTGCTTTATTTATCTGTTATTTTTGCACTAATGTTATGTTAGAACCTTTCTCAGTGTCGATTTTATCTACATTGTGTTGTCTAACTTGTTGAAAATAGTATAAGTGCGAGGTTGGAATGCCCTCAACGCGTTTTAACCTCCAGTTTCCTTTATATAGGTAACTGACCGTTCAAAGGCGGTACCCCTATTTTCAACTGGTTGTTTTGTTTGTCTGTTGCGTATATTTTCTTGTTTGTTGTAAGCGTTTTTCCTCCGTCTCACTTCTCCTATTGCCCCTCCTTTCCCTTGCATTAAATTACTTTTTGCATGCCCCCTTTAATACTTTGAGTTAAGTTTTCGTGGTTCCCCTTTGTTTTGACAGCCGGAATCCTAAAACGGTACACGATTGTTTTTTCCTACTTGTGTGTGTTCGTTTGTATGCTTGTGAGTCTATAACGGTGCCCTACTGTTTTTTATGTTTTGCTTGTTCGTTTTTCTATGTTATTCAGTTAGTCGTGGTTGTATGTTTATCTTTGTACATGAGTGCCTGCGCTATTGTGGTTTACGCTGTAGTGTTGTAGTGTGACTATTGATAAGGAACGTGGCATTCCTTTTGTATATTCGTCCTTTTTAAACTTTCCCCTTCGGATTCCTTTTCCCTCCCTCCCACTCATCCCCACCCCCACCCCCTTCTCCGGCCCGATTTTGCCCCTTAACATTGCCTTCCCATCCACCTTTATTTAGCATAAATTAATATGTACTTGTTGGATGCTTGAAGAAACCCGTCAGAAATATTTTTCCATTACAGCTTCTTTTTGTTGTGGTCCTACTATGCAAATACGTGACTCTGGGGCTGCTTTTTTAGTGCTCTGTGCTTCCGAGAAACCTACCCTTACCTATTATTTTTATATTTTTTTTTCATGAAACTTGGTCAGAAGATATGCCTTAACAGAATCAATAGCATCAATATCCGATGAAAACAACATGGCGGTGTTTTTTTTTTTTTTTTTTTTTTTTTTTTTTTTTTTTTTTTTTTTTTGATAATCGTCGTATAATCCATCAAAAAAGAAAGCTGGTATTAAGCAATAATGATGTACAGATGGCGAGCATTTTACGCAATTAATGAACTAATTACGTTTGATAGAATATTGTGGACTGTAAATTTATAGCCATTTGTATTACTCGGGCAATCCGCCATTCAAATCTGTCTCTAATTTTTTTAGTTATTGAGGTAAATGTCAAATTTTTCGCATAAAATTCCTCTTATTTTTTCTGGATTTGATAACTTAATAACTAATATCTTCCTCGCTTGGTGCTCAGCATTAAGAGGGTAGTGCCAGGACTGGTCAGCCTAATGTGGCTGGGTGGGGGATCATGCCACGTGTCTACGGCGTGTTATTTCAGTGAGGCAGCATTATAAAGTTTGGGCATTGTGCTCACTGCTACAAGTAGACACAGTCGTTTGTATGACTGAAAAATTGTTAAAAAGACGTTAAACCCGAACACACACACACACAAACATACACGCGCACAAACGCGCGCACACACACACACGATCGAGTTAAGTTTGTTAATTAAATTTTTGTATGATATTTGACTATGATTTTATTTAGAACATTTTTGTTCATTCTACAATTTTTTGTAAAATGTTTACTTCTTGGGAAAATATTAGCTAGTTTCAAGTTGTCAGGCTACTTTATTAAAGTTTTCTGACTTCTGTAAATTATTTACTTCGAACGAGGCGAGGAATCTAAGATGTTTCATATGCATTAGTTGTCAGATTTATATGGGAAGCTGTGTAACGATATATTTAGCTCCTCATTTTTGCATAAATCGTATTTGTCGTTTTTTCGTTAGATTATGGAACGTCGGTACTGCACTGTACTGTTTTATATGTTATATTATAAATGTATGGTTTAACCAGTATAGTACCGTATATTTAATTCTTAAGGTATTGGACCCCTAATAGTAATGTTTACAAACTGGCATTTTCTTGGTATATTCTTAAAGTTGACCAAGTTTCGCACTGTGTTGCAAATTTTAAACAATTTTTACCGTGCCGTTTTTTGTAAATTTTGTATAATTAATGGTATTTCCTCAAGGTCAAGTAGAGACAAATTTCAATGTGATGGCCACCATCTAAAACGTTTGCAGAGAATTCATTACAGCATTAATTTTGATAAAAGAAACCTCAAACTATTGTTAAACAATTATAAAACACAAAATAAAACTGTAAATATCATTTTTTCTAGGGTGCCTCAAGTAAACAGATTTAATGAGACAGAATTTTAACTCCAACATTGAAAAATTAAGGTTGAATCCTGTGGGTCTGTTTTGAATTTTGCTCACTTCATTCAAAAATAACCTTGGGGCAACAGTAAAACCTAACTGCATTTCTTCCACAATATGTAACCTAAAGAATGAAGGCAAAATAGAGAACTTTTACCGCATGTAATTCAGTATTTTTAAAGATGTCTAACTCTACCCCTCCTGATTCACCGGTAAATTCACTTTGAACCGCAAAAAAACGCGTATAAAATTAAAATTTTCCACTTCTGTACAATACATCTATAATAAGTCTTGAAAGAAGTAAAAACTTACTAGAAAAAAGGAAAATATGGGGAAAAAATTTTTGGTCCCAGTGGGGCTTGAACCTACACTCCCCTGAAAACTGTAGTCAAAGTAGGTTTATAGTAAGAATTGAATACTCTTCAAAAAAGAGGTACTCTATTACGGGTCCAATACCTTAATTGCAATTTACAGATAATGTATGCCAGTAAATAGCATAGCTATAAAGTGTCCGCTTGTTACATGGTATTCGATAATAGAGTTATCGTTCATATCAGCTGTTGTGTTATGTTTGCATTGCATTTTTGTTAATTTATATCATAGCTCGGTGTTTTTTTCTTAACAAATTTGGTGCAGGTAAATCGTATACACTGAGTACAGGGTGCGGTAACTAAAAGTGTGCAGGTATTTAATACCTGCACACTAGTTACTGCACTGTTGGATAGGAAAGTATGTCAGCATGTCTGGAACAGTAGACAGCGAAGTGTATCTTTTGATTTTCTGCTCTCGCATTGGTTTATTTTACCTGGGTTTTACACATTTGTAAAGCAAGGATATTTAGTACTCACTGAACTGCTGTATATGGCAATGTGGAACGCCTACAACTACCCCATATATGGATGGCTATGATACAAAACAGATAAAACATTAAAATTCTCGGGTAAACGATTTATACTCGGGGGATACCCCCCCCCCTCCTCCTCGTACAAATCGTTATACTCGGGGGCTACCCCGCCCCCCCCCCCTCCTCCACGTACAAATCGTTTACCCTTGAGTTTCAATGCTCTTTCTATTACTTATGGTTGTACATAGTAGCTGCAGTTAATCATCTTCTTATCTATAATTTTTCGTCATAATTATTTCATATCTTTATCATACTTTAACTTTAGTGTTATAATGAATTAACTTGAGAATAGATAGGAGAAATAAGTGCCGCGTTGTATTCAAATGACGTATGAACTTAGTAGCACGAATACTTTGCTTAACGCGTATCATGCTGATGTATGGTGTACCCAACGGAGCAGTAATGTGCTTTTATTTCTCTTTGCTATGGTACTTACCATATGTAATTTATTTTAGTTGCTTCCACCAGACTACATTTTCCTGGTGATGTCGAAACCCGGAAGTGAAATACCCGTGGTTTTCTTACCTCACCTGGATGCGAATTCCCAGCGCTGAGAGTCTACGTCCCATGGTTGTGACTTAACCGCAAAGCTGCCGACCTTCGTAATCGACTGACTCAGAGATAGCTCAGGGATACAAACACTTGATACGGGGTCCAGAATGTTTTCAACTTCTTCGCGATTTGAGTGGACAGTCTATTAAAAGGTTTTCATCATAATCGTGCTACTCTAAGTTTAAAGTGAAACTGAAGCATCTGTAAAATTGTCATAATGACATACTATAAGTAATCTGCGAATTCAGCATCTTTTGTATAAAGCATCAGCTATTGAGCTCTGTTTGTTCTGTTCTTCCTTTTAGTTTGTTTTTGCGATTTATTTATTGTAAATACATATATTCATGTTTTTTTCTGTAAATAAATTTGTAAATATTGTAACGAGTTTTGAATTGTTCGTATAGTTTCTGTTCTCGGTTCGACCATCCTGTCACAGTACAGTAGGAGGATGAACCTAGACGTGGCTGGCTTCCTGGAGATACAGATACACATCAAAGTCTAAGAAATGCAAAACTCCTCTTTGAATAGAAGTCTGTACAAGGTCATATTTGTTTACATGCTCAGTTGAACTAGATTGAAGTAGTACACAAATGATGGCCCAGATACCCCTAACAATAAAGCATACGTTGATTAAAAATCCAATATCCTTTAGCAGACGACACTTTCTTCAGATAAAATAAATATATACATTTTTTTTGGTATATCCACATCTAAAGCAATCAAATTAATTACATTAACGCGTAATGATCCTTAAAACTATTGGCATTTGTATTTGAGAAAATTTTGAGTATATGAGGGAGAACATATAAATCTTATTTTTGACCTTTACAGTTTACCAAACGTACAGATTTAGATATATTGTATTAGTAATGTAATCGAATTATTTATTGTAAATGACAGGTAATAACCTCGGAAATCCTTATATACTTTATTTATCTATGTTTTGCTATAACTGCGAACAATACAATTGTTTGTAATTGTTTTTGTGATGCTATGATGTATTTATACTTGCGCACAGATTGTTGCACGCTATAAGAGAGAGACTCTCGTTTATGTTATGAACTATTCTGACAAGATTTATCTTTCTTGTTCGTCGGATATATATAGGTTGAGGTTATATATGGCACACACAAACAATTTTAATATAACAAGTTTATAGTGTATCAAATATTGTGTAGTAATACCACATTGTTGCTACGTCATATAATCATGCTAATATCTTACTAATACAGAATAATTTTCTTATTGTTTCTTAAGAATGATATTAAATCCTTGTGCTGTTTTTGGATTTTCTTCTCTTTTTTTTCTCTTCGTTTTCAAAGAACCATGATTTGCTTTGTAGCATTGTATTTTGTGATGGTCTGATTTGTATGTTCGCACGACCGGCCCTTTGTCGTCTTTGCAGCCCCTCTCATGCGATTTTTCAGTATTTTATTGCATTCCTTTTGTAACCAGCTCATTTTTTGTCAGCTCACTTTCCACACTTTTGTGACACTGTATACTAATGGTTACGATGTACGTTTATGGAGAGCTGCAATCGGTTTACATTATAACAAGCTTGTTTGTTTGTTTGTTTTGGGTTTAACGCCATTTTTCAACAGTATTTCAGTCATGTAACGGCGGGCATTATACCTAATCAGTTGTCCTGGATTCTGTACCAGTACAAACCTGTTCTCCGCCAGTAACTGCCAACTTCCCCACATGAATTATCAGAGGTGGAGGACGAATGATTTCAGACACAATGTATTTTATCAAATCGTCACGGAGAACATACGCCCCGCCCGAGGATCGAACTCGCGACCCCGCGATCCGTAGACCAATGTTCTACCTACTGAGCTAAGCGGGTGGGCTCACATTATAACAAGGAACAGTTGAACACGAAAACCTTCTGCTTAAGACGAAGATATTCTAGTATGTCTGTAATTACTCAATATTTATCTAAATTAATGATAATTTTTCATGCAGTCGTTACATGTTTATGTGAATGTAGTTTAAACTTACGGTTGCCTTCTCGTCCATTACTCTATATATACGTCACTCTATGCACGTAATATGTAATGTAATAACAAAAGCATACATAATCAAATTGACCTTTCTTACCCAAATTGTCTGATTAAAATGTTTATGTTAGCTGGTGACGTAAAACTTAATCCCGGAATTGATAATAAGGCAGACCGTTGCTTATCAATAATGCATCAAAATATTTCGTTCAGTAGGTATTCTAACTTAAAGTAGCTTGCATTTTAAACCAACACGCGTATTTGATCTTGAAAATATACTACCAGAATCTCTAAGCATCCAAGTTTACGATAAAATGAAGTCTTTCCTTATCTGTACAATATATAGAGCACCGAATCTTAAGACTGAATTTTAGGGGCCTCCGTGGCCGAGTGGGTAAGGTCGCTGACTTCAAATCACTTGCCCCTCGTCGATGTGGTTTCGAGCCTCACTCGGGGCGTTGAATTCTTCAAGTGAGGAAGCCATCCAGCTGGCTTACGGAAGGTCGGTGGCTCTACCCAGGTGCCCGCTTGTGACGAAATAATGCACAGAGGGGCACATGGGGTCTTCTTCCACCATTAAAGCTGGAAAGTCGCCATATGACCTATCATGTGTCGGTGCGACGTTAAATCCAACAAAAAAAGAAATAAGACTGAATTTTGGACAGATTAGACATATATATTGAGCAGGCGTCTGAAATTACTAGTAATATCATCCATCCTTCTTGGTGATATTAATGTAGACCAACTGAAGAGATCGATAAAATCTGTAAAAAGATGCTTTGGAAGCAAAGAATGCAACCAAGAAGAATAATCGCAGACTCGGTTTGATTGAGTCTGTTCAAGAGAGGAACTATAAATTTTAAGATATTCTTGCTTTATACAGTATGCATTTTGATCGTTTTAATAAATGAGTCAACCCGAGTAACAAATAATTCAAGCATATTCCGTCATCATAATGTTAACGAAGAGGGGAGGACTCATAAAATGTTGTCGTAACTTAACGTAACGTAACCTAAGTCCATTTGCTGTTTTTCATGTCAATATATGATTAGATCTGGTTATTTTGAATTTTATGTATATATGTTGAAATGAAAATATACAATAAAATATTATTAAACTGGTTATATGGTTTGTTGCATTATGAGGTCATAAACTAGCGTGATTGTGAGTTTTAAGGTAACGTATTATGAAATGGTTTGTTTCCCTTTGAATGTTGATGGGACGAAGAAAACATAGGTAAAGAACCATTGATTGTCTTGTTTCTTTATGTATTTTCTTGCACAAAAAACATAAACGATCGAAAAGATAAAAAATATTGATTTGTTTGTGTCATAAGGTATTTTGACGCGGCAAGTAACAATAAAGGGAATATACCATGTATTGGTGTGTTTCTGTTTGTAGTTTGACTTGGAAATGACAATATGAAGGATTCCTTTGTTTCTCTTTGTATTTTGACGTGGCAACGGCAATGAAGAGATCAACTTCTATGTTCGTTTGTTTCTCTTTTGTCACAAGAATAAGAATATCTGCACATACTCTTAGAATTCAAACTGGCCGATACGAGCAAAACAGAATACCACGTTATGAACAATGCTGTTTATGTTGTAACACTATAGATATTGAAGATGAATATCATTTTATTTTTAATATGCCCATGTTGTATAGATATTAGAAGAAAAAATATTAAGAAGTACTACTATAATAGACCTCGATGTACGGAAACTTCTTACTACAAGTAAAAAGAGTGCATTATTAAACCTTGCAAAGTATATTAAAGAATTTATGAAAACTATGAAAAAGGTTATGAATGCTAACAATTAGTATTAACAAATGCGTCTTCTATTAGCAACTTTAAAGACACATTTCAGCCTTCTTGCTGATAGAATTATTATAAATATATTATGAATGTTACATTATAACTGTTCATCCTCCATCATTAAACATTACTATTTGTTGAATAATTATTATATGTTTAAAAAATCATGATTTGTTTATTTTTCTTTGTATTTTGACGTTTCAAGGACAATGAAGAAACACAACTTGCTTATGATAAGGTGAGAACACATTTCTTTTACATGAGTTTGCAATAGAAAATTATTTGTTTTATATAGAAAGGCAGCCTGTACAAATAATGTGATATCATAAGATTAATTAGTATAGCTGCAGTGATGCTGACTTTATAACCAAGCTAATTGCTAGCAATCATATGCCCTCAGTAAGAACCTAATTAACACTTTTGTGTGAAAAGGAAAGAAATTTTGTAGTATTTCTGCTTTCCCCGGGCATATTCCATGACTGGTTACCTAACTTATTGTGCATCATTAGCCATAAATTACATATTATACATTACTTTTATCTCATTAACAAACACGGAACAATTAAAACCAAAATCGAATCAATCGAATTCGTCTGACACGGAAATATTTCGTCTGGTCTTACAAGAAAGTATTTAACTTAAAGATTTAATCTTAAAAATTAAAAAAAAACATTGTGTATCGAATTTATTATCACACGATCATAATTCTTACTGAATGAAATAGACAGGTTGAATGATGGTCTGTCAGCACCTCGTCGTGTATAAGCAGGTGTATAAGCAGGTGCCTTTTTCATTGAATACGGATTTTATCGAAAATCAAAAATCAGACGTGGTTACACTTTATTAATTAAAGAAATGCTACACTTTCTAATTAGCACTCAACATGTACAAAATACGCGCTGTTACTGAATGTTCGGAAATGCTTAAGGTAGTGAGAGCCTAGTGGATACGGCAGTAGTTTTGAAAAGGTGTTATTTTCTGTAGCATGAAGCGCCGGGAGCGCCGACTTCGACTGATGCTGGCTGAACTGTCTTATTTCTTATATGTTTTATGCTTTAGGCAAGTTTGTTTCGTGCATCAACTCTCTGCAGTTTATTAACCTTAATGAAATGACAACAATAGCTTTTGAATATTTCTTGACTGGCATAACAAAAATAGTTATAGAGTAACAGTTTATTTTTACGATTCACCATGCAAAGAAAGTTGCTTGTTTGATGGATTTTGTCGAGGGAAATAACTATTTTCTGAAACTTCCTCTTAACTCGAGCACAGTTGTCTGTAACAAAACGTTCAAACAACTTCAATAACACAGTTCCGTGTGTTATGTGTTGGTTCCCTAATATACATACAATAGATTTTACCCTCTGTTATTTGAGCTTATTCGTTGTAAAGAATTTAATCAGCCATCTGTAAATGATTTGATACTTTTATTATGTCAAAGCACAAAGCATACTTTTTAATAGATACAAATGTTTTCGCAAACATATTTCTTGTTAAAATTCAATCTGAAAACCAATTTCCTGTAATTACTATATATATTACGGCATCGAGAATTCCATCCATGAGTGAAAGTAATATATTTTTTTTGAATACTAAGAATGAGGTCTGAATGTCCGTGTGCTGCATCATATTATAATTTTATTGATTCCTACTGTATTATTGTTTAAAATATATATTTATCCGATTTTAAATAAATTAACTTGTGATTGTATACAACAAAACAACGTTTAAACTTTGATATGTTAGTATTAATACGAACCGTATTTTAACTAATGTATTAAAATATATGCACGTAGTATTCGTTCTTAGACTATTTGACATAGAACAAATATATATATTAAGTTATTATATTGTTTCATTTTACTATTTTGAATAGCCATTTAAAGCCTCAGAGTTAAATGTTCCAGCATTTATACATAAACATTAATAACAATGCTTTGTTGTAACGACGCGAAGTCCATACTTTGAACATCTAACGCCCCAAGATTTACACCTGGATCTCCCAGTCCACCATCCGTACTTCTTGCAATACCGTTCAGTTTCCAAGCATGCATTCTGAAGTTCTTCTTTGATATAGCAAGCCCGTTTTTGCCTCTTTAATTCTGAAATTATATGAAGCGCTTATTTTATCAATCATTAGAAACATGTCGCCTTACAATATCATAGGTATAAATGTTGTCTGAAAAGAAGAAAACCAGTATACCTTAAAGGAGTTTCCGACGTTTTCATCAGTGTTTAGAAACTATATGATGTAGAAATGTTTGTTATAAACGAGCTACATTTATGTAGTAGATTCTTCTATAAGTTTGTTTTCATTTTTGTAAGACAGAATTAAAAAAAAAGAAAAAACGAACGCTCGCAAGATAAAAATTCCCCTGCTTCCGGTGATCATGACCAAGCGATATTTTGTTTCTTTTCACATTCGGTAGAAAAGGAAGAAAAATTTTGGCACTCCTCAAAGAGGAAGAGAAACAACTGCAAAAACAAACAGAGATTAAAAAGAAGGAAAACTGGTGCAAAACATGTTTTCTGGAACGTGTGGAAGTCGGGATACGTCGTCCGCTTGAAAGAAACAGAGTTCTACAAAAACAAACCAAAGGTAGGAACATTTCGATAAAGACATTTGAGATATATACCAGGTCTCAAAAAACGAGCAAAAAAAATGAATTTTAAAAAACTAGGATTGAGAGACATTTATAGCAGTAATTCAGACACTGCTTCTTCCAGTTCTAGATCTAGTGATTCGTCTAGTTCGTCGTTGATTGATTCAATTTTTTCTTCGAACTCAAAGCGTAAACAGAAGAAAATTCTGGAATCGAATCAAAATCACCGGATTCAGTTAAAAATAAGCAACAATATCCACAAGCTCAATAACGATTTGATTTTGTTACTCGTAGCATCTAATTTAACAAGTTAGACTGAATTTATTCGTAGGCGGTGAAATAGAAATTATTTCTGGTGCAAAAATTTCAAGAAAGAGAGAAAGAAATGGTATATTAGAATTTCTAAAGCGTCTCATGTATGTGAGCAGTGCCTATGAGTTTTCAGTCATCAAAACTTTGTTTGCTGCTTCCCAAGGGAGATAGAACCGGGTCACAAAAACTGGGGTACTGAATTTCACTATGTGAAAATTCTATTCTGTCAAGATAAAGGACGAGGTTTTAATCAACAGAGTCTTCAAGCAAAGCCAAGGATATAACTTATACAGACAGCAGTACTGATGCTGAAAATTCATGGTTCTGCTCAAGAATTCAAAGAAACAAATGTGATCACAAGACCTCTCATGTGTTAATACATAAAGGAAAAATGAGACTTGTCAAACATATTTGTGCAACCTACTGTCAGATAGATCATAAGGAGTTGAATGATACAGAATGCTCTTCGGCCTGACCACAATTTACCTGTTTGACACCCACGTTCACTCAAACCTGTTTACAGCATAGCTGACACATTTCTCCCTAAATACCAGTCAGGAGCCTTTATTGAAAAGAACAATCCAGATAGGTGGGAGGAATTCATGCAAACGAACCATCACCATAATACTGCAGGCTTATTACGCAATAATTATGTACGTACTTATTTCACAAATCCACAAACCAGTAAGATTTGTTTCACCTCTTATTTATATACACGCCCACATTGTACAACATATTTGCAAAATGTACAAGCATACTCAAGTTTCTGTTATCAAGTCTCGCAATTCAGCAGAGAATAGTAATTAATTTTCACCGATTAGGGGTCGCTAGAGGGCGTGGACGGTAGCGTGCATTTTAACAACCTCCATGAACAGGCTCAATCAAACCGAGCCTGCAACATTTTCGTTTTTGTTGTGTTGAGGGACCTGTGGAGTTTCCACTTTTTCTATTTTCTTGAATTTCAAGGGACAGAGTAACTTTTTCAAGATAACTAATATTTCACTCAAACTGATATTTTTGCATGTGTTTTCGTGACGAGACTTGGCAAGATTTTCAAGAGAGTCGTAATTTATATATAACCAGTATAAAATTGAACGATAATAAAATCAGGAATTTTCTAACATGATATTAAATAGTTCGAAATGCATCTCTTCATTCCGGAATCATTCAATATATATTTTTAAATACATTAAAGGTTAAACTGCCTTACCACCGTCATCTTCCCTCTTAACGTCATTCTTTTCGCAGTCTGTAGGATGGAGAAAAATTACTTCACGATCTTCACAGTCTCTCAGATCGATCTGATCTTCTTCACCTTTTGGTAAAGGCACACGCTCATAACATGTTGTTGTTTCATGTTCCTGTATTTAAATGGAAGTGTATCATACCGACCGCGTTAGTAATAGTTATGTATTAAGTAAATGCTTGCCAGATTTAGCAAGATAAAAAGTGTAGGCACTACAGTTATCAAAAGGCATTTGCACATGCCCACCGATATTGTTTTATTTTATACGTTTTAAATCTCTTTGAGGGTATCATACCGGTCTGCATGAAAACGGAGGACACAAGAATGGATATTTTTAAAACGTTTCGAAGCCAGAAGTGAAAATTTCTATTTGCCAGTAGAACATGTTTGTTTGATTGGATGGCTTCTGAAACGTTGTAACATAATTGAACCGATGCAAGGCTGTGGGAACTGGTTTCACAGTGCTTAACCTTTCAATACCGGACTCACACCGAGTCTGCTAAATTTATGCTTTCTACTTTCTATTTAGAAGTTATTTTTTTGCTAATTTATTAAGGAGTTAAATTCAATTGATCATGCAAAGAAAATTATGCATATATAATCTTATGAATTTTACCCGTAACAAATCAAAGAGCATAGAAGTTTAGGACGACAAATCCTAACTGCCTGCGACAGGATTCGAAAAAGGGTCGCTGTAACACTTCCCTCTCCAAAGAAGTCATCATTTATGATGATGTGGAAGCCTTTTGGGGACAGAAAGTGCCATTTTCGGCACGAGATAAAGTCCGTATCCCGTACGTGCGAGTTACTTTTTGCCGTAAAAAGGAATTAAAGAGCTAAGTATTTTATGACGAACAAAAAACAATTGTTTGTAGCGGGATTTGAACCCGGTCGCTCGAGTGCCATTCCTATGCTCTAACCACAACTCTTTGAGCAGTTGTCAGGCACGAGATAACGTCCGCAGCCTTTGATTTAAGCGTATCAAATCAAAGAGCATAGAATTTTATGACGAGAAAAGTTCTAAGTGCCTGAGGCGAGATTGGAACCCGGGTCGCTCGAGTGCTAGTGAAATGCTCTAACCACTGAGCCAAAGAGTTTGTCTCCCTGACGCAGTTGTCGGAAATTGGCATAAAACTTACAGACTTTACGCGAGCGGCCGTTACAACATTAATGTCATTCTTTTGTTTACAAGGGTAGGCTTTTAAGAAGGGTCGCTCCGACTTCTACTCAGTGTTGTTATATTTTCTGGTCCTCTGGGATCATTTATTTCAATTCATTTAGGTTTGAAGGCTGAATACTGCTTAAACCGGTGCTAGGGGGCATAAGTAGTGTTGCATTTTCCATTACTGCTCATGAACAGACTCAGTCTCAGACGGTTTTCCTTGTTCTCGATGTTTCTGTGGGATCTACTTTCCTGATTTTATTTCGGTGAAATATTCTGCTTAGTAGACTTCTAATGCAAAAACGGAGAACCTAGTATAAACTGACCTGCATTTCAAAACGTGACACATAACAAACATAATCGTCTTCTGCAATTGGCTTTACAAGCTGATATTCCTGTAAATAAAACATCAAAACTTCAAATCGTTTTTCTCTGTGAATGTTAACTACATGTATAGTTTTTATTTATTGAACATCAGTGTGCACGTTTATTTGGTAGTTTAACCACATACAATGTCGAATAAATATTGGTAGCATATGCATTTTGAAAGCAAGATATATATTCCAGTCAAAAGAAACAAACTATATACTGGACATTTATGTGTTGTCTAGGATACAAGATACACTGAAATAGATCGCAAAACTATTGTATCTTGTTCTTTATTTAAAAACAGTAACAATAGTTTCGAGCTCATCCAATGAAGAGTCTTACATTAAAGATTTGTTCAAATTGTTTGTTTCCTTTTTTTTCGGGGGGTGGGGGGAGGGGAGGAGGTTAACGCCGTTTTTCAACAGTATTTCAGTCATGTAACGGCGTGCAGTTAACCTAACCAGTGTTTCTGGATTTTGTACTAGTATAAACCTGTTCTTCGCAAGTAACTGCCAACTTCCTTACATGAATCAGAGGTGGAGGACTAATGATTTCAGACACAATGTCGTTTATCAAATAGTCACGGAGAAGATACATTAAAGAATCCCTCGCAGCATGTTAACTTGTTTATAAAGTTTGTGTGTCATGAAACGTTTATCTGTACAGTCATATTTTTGCGATGCATTTCAAAAAGCTCATAATTTAGAAAAGATGAAAAAAGCCTCTCTAATACTTACGCCGTCTGCGAAAACATCAATAACTGCTACTGTTTTTCCGGTTTTGTTTTTCACTATGAGAATGTCTTCTAACCCTTCTCTAATTTTTTCCACTTCAAAAACCTGTACAGAAAAAACTGTAAGACGTTAACAACTGCAATATATTTCATAAGATTCAAACAGCAGTTATCTCTACACAACACCTGTAATGGAATTCCTTTTAAAAATGCTTCTCCTCTGTCTCTGTCTCTCTCTCATTATTTTCCTTTTCTACCTCAGGATAAAGAACATATATAGATAGATTTTTCCAAATGTTTCAATCTAAAAACAAGAGGGTCAAGATGATAGTGGATAGCTAACCTGACTTATATGAACTAAATGTTTGAAATGTCAAACTGATGCTAAAATATTCAGAAAGTAGGTCAGTACATCACACTCATGGTTACGGAAAGTAAATTGTAAGATCGGTGTAAAACTGTATATATCATCCAAATTTCAAGGCCGAATATTAAAAAATATCAAGTAGGTCTAGGTCTCAGTCAAGTAACCCCTAATTAGTTGGGGTTATAACAAACAGTTTAATAAGATTGTGTTTTTCTTATATAAAACTCTTATAAAAACTAACTGACCCCGGGGCGGCGGTTTAATAGGACCCTGGGTCTTTAATCATATGCATAGAAAATGCCACATAAAGAATATATATGGCCTTGCTTACCCCATCTTTATAAGCATACAGAGGGCTTGTCATGGAAACAACCAACCACAAAAGTCCGAAGAGCTGCATGCTTCGCTTTCGTTTTGAAAAATGATCACCTGATTTTTTCCTGCAACAAAACAAAGAAGCCATAATTTTGATTATTATATGCTTAATTTAAAACTCCGTTAAGTTTCAATGGAACCTGAAAGTCAATATTTTTCTACATTGACGTTCAAATTTCATATCGCATGTGTGACGTCACTGGTGACATCAGTTTTATGTATGCCGTCGCGATTAAAAGTTCTTTAACAACGATATTTTCAATTTTCACTTTGACTTGATAAAAATTTGAATAATTTATATAAATTATTTTATGTGTAGATGCGTATGTATTGAAAAAACTATTAGATTTGCATCGAGAAATATGTACTCGTGCTTTCACTGAAAAATATTGCGCTTCTAAAGACGCGCAATATTTCCGCTGTAAAACTCATGGATATTTCTCGATACAGGTCTAATGACCTATAAATATTTATTGTCATAGAAACCAAACTTATATTCTCTGAACAAATTAGAAAGACATGAACATTCTTCATATTGTCATTTATTTCTTATGCTTGTAAAGTTATTGTAAGGTCTCGTTTTCTATGACTGACGGACAGACGACGGCAAACCATTCAGTCCCCTTCAATAAAATACCTAGTTTAAATGCAGTTATTTTGAATTCAGCAAGCACGTTTGGGATTGCTCTTTTTTCTTTTGATTCTGTGATTTTAATCAGAATTTAATGACCCATTAGTTAGACCCTAAAACATTACTAAGATATATGAGTCAGCAATAAACTTTTCAAAATGGTACATGTGTAATGATGGTTAATGCGTTTATGATATTTTATTTTGTACAACGGCTGCCAGATGAACAGATGGTTTTCTCATATGTTAATGTTGCTGTTAAAATTGAAAAAAGATCAGTCTATAACATTGCGCAAAGACATAAAACTACGTAAAAACAGAGCGTAACGTTCAAGTTAGTCACGGCATTTGAATTAATTCAATGACAATCATAAATGTCTATATCTTGACACGATTCGTACTCCTCGGTGATGATCGAAGTTTATAAACACCCCTCTACATAGAAATAGTTAAATGTCAATCAAACAACGTAGATAAGTATAATTGTGCATCTAAATGAATAAAATTATAAATAAAAGTTTGAAATATAATTATAAACGTATAAATACGTCTAATAACTTCTATCATGAATACATCCAAAATGTATTCCTCAATTCGAATTAGATATAGCACATTTCAATTCTTTGGCTGCAAAGCATTGTATAAATCAGAGAGCCCAACAATCGCGAACCGAGAACAAACTACTTCAAATATAACAAGTTCCTAATGTAATCATGTTTTGTAATCAACAGTTTTGTTGAAAAACATCCATCTACTTTCAAAATTACTAAATCAGGAGTCCGGGCATATCAATCTAGTAAAATGAAGTAATTAGGCATTTTATGAATTGTTTCTGAGATTTATACCTATAAACTTGAACACAGACAATAACATGCATTTATTATTGAAAATGTAAGTGGTATCTTTTCCATCTGTCATTATTTCTATGATTAACAACACATGATAGCACAAATAAGATGACAGTCTCATATATTTAGAGGTTGAAAGTTATGCATTTAAAATTGTTGAAACCGTTAACAACCTACTTGATTTTCAGAAGGATTTTGTTCTAAAAAGTGACAGATATACGGCGATTGATAGAAAATGACAGGCACACAGCGATTGATAAAACCTGAACGGGTAATCTCTAAAACGCATGATGAAATTGCATAGCTTGTTATAGTCGTTCCGCGATCATGTGCTGTTCATTGGTTACAGTTTTTAGCTCGACTTTTCGAAGAAAAAATAGACTAAGAGCTATTGTACTCGCCCCGGCGTCGGCGTCGGCGTCGGCGTCGCCGTTGGTTAAAGTTTTTGATAAAGTCAAATATCTCTGTTACTATCAAAGCTATTGACTTGAAACTTAAAATACTTATTTATCATTAAAGTCTACACCAGGAGAAACAATCCACATAACTCTGATTGAATTTTGACAGAATTATGCCCCTTTTTAACTTAGAATTTTTGGTTAAAGTTGTTGATAAAGTCAAATATCTCTGTTACTATTAAAGCTTTTGACTTGAAACTAAAAACAGATATTTACTATCAATATCTACATCAGGAGACACAATTCACATAACTCTGTTTTGAATTTTGACAGAGTTATGTCCCTTTTTAACTTTGATATTTTTTTTACTGGCAAAGCTCTAATTCAGAGTCAAGCACTGAGAAAAGTCGAGCGCGCTGTCTTACGGACAGCTCTTGTTATGTATCTTAATGCTTTTAATTATTGTTTAAAACGTCTCCAAGTGTACCTATCGGAAAAGGCTAAATACAAATGTTTATGTTAAGAAAACATGCATCTGCAAAAGATATGAGGAATTATTTCTAATTTTCATTCTTTTATATTTTATAGCCGCGTTTAATTTTATATTTTATAGCCGCATTCAACTAATATTATTACCGATATAAAAGTAATTATTTTTCATGAGCAGAATTTATCTGTTACCTGATATCCAAATTTTGCCAAACCGTACTTAAAATCGATGTTGTTTGCAAAGAATATAATCCTGACGTTAAAAAAATTACATTTATTTCACTCACTTGAAGACAAAAAATACACACTTCCTTTCTTATTTATCCTGAAGATAATTATCATGTAAAATCTCTTTGTTATATATCCTGCAAAATTAAATAAAAATTGATATTGTTTTTATTAATTCAAAGCGGTTTACTAAAGCTGCTACTATCAAACACACTTACCTTGAGCTTTGTTCTTACTATTTGATGCGACCGGTGCATTTTATATTTGACGAAATGACACGTGACACTGTAACATTTATAACTTCACTTCCTTGTCGTAAAATTGGAAGAAGTCCAAGGATTCAAAGAACTAAGTGGCCTGCAAAACATTTGTAGATTTGGCTAGTTCATTACCAATTTATTGCAAAATGGCTAGGCGCTACATATATTATCAAATCCTCATCTATACATGTTTGTATGCTTGCGGAGGTATAAGGTTTGATATTTTTATTTACCGTAGCATTGCTGATAGACATAGCTTTTTGAATCATTAATTTGAAAGGCAACTCTTTATGTTAACAATAAAGCTATATTTACGTGGAAATACCTATAGCTTAATGTTTTTAAGTCTTTTTAAAGCAAACAACGTGTTTATTGTAAAGAGGATCTTGCCAAGAGGAAGTCAGTTTACTGAGAATTTTCTTAATGTGAGCGAAAATGACTGCCTTTCTAGAGAGGTGTTTGCTTCTAAAATGTGCAACGTCAAATGCCAACTATGATATTAAAGACAATAGGTGAGATTCTCCTTTGATTTAAGGGGACGGGTGGGGGTAGATTTAACTTCAAATGTAATATGGTTAGTTTAAACTTATCCAATAAATTAGAGCTAAGACCCTTATTGTCAATCAGATGTTTACGAAGGATACCAGTATGCTACCGGTACAATGTACAAAATGTGTGTCAAGTAATTTATACCCACGGCGATACTTTAATGCAGTTGAAAATATTCAGTTAACTTACTATAAATCATCACTTTAGATTCTTTTTGAGGTATCCAGGCTTAATGATTATGCTTCAAATTAATATCCTAGATTTTATAAAAATTAGATCCGAAGGGAAAAGTTGTTTTGGTTAATCTGATATTTGTTAAAAGATTTTCGTTTCCGCTCAATTACTAGGCCTTTGAAATTACTTGGCAGAAATGTCTCTAATGATAAGACTACTTGTCCCGCGAAAGCTTTAACGTCAATGTCACACTTTGAGGTCAAATGTTAATAGGGTTTGTTTCGTGTCCAATTCATACATAATTCTGTCATTCATCAAGTGATTTAAAGTAAAGTTGCAAAATGTTTCCCACAATGAGCTAACGTAGCATTAATATGATTGCAATACTTTAGGTTATGCCGCAGCTGAGATAGTTGCCAAATTTTTTCGCATTGACGTCAGTGTAGGACTGTCACTATATGAATTTCAAAGATGACCAGCGAAAACTATGTTTCATTTGTTTGTTCATTATTTCTCTTTAACATGATAAGAAATGTCTTTACATTGTTTTTCTGTCTGGTCACCAATTATTAAAAAAAAAACAAAAAAAACAAAAAAACTTTAAGTCATTAAAGTACAGTTACTACTTTTAGAAAGCAACTGCCAATTTTAGATTTCAAGACAATCAAATTGATTACATCTTGTTAAGTTAAGTATTTCAAATGAACAATGGTGAGAGTTGGTAGAATCTAGATACTATACATTTTGTGTTGCTTATTCGTTTGTATTTCCTTCTTTAAGATAGGTTCTCAATATTTCAATGAGTTCCTTTTTGCATGATTTTAGTATCGCTTAATCACCTGATCTCGGTATTTCATTAACTGCTTAAGCACATTCGTCAGACATAATATACCACATGAACCAGTAATTTAAATAAAAAGCAAAGGAAACAATTACAATTATAAACTATAAAGTAAAGTTACAGGCACTTTGGCTTAAAAAGATGTGTCTTTAGAATTGAGGTTTGATCATATTATAAACATTAAAATTCGAGTTTTTGTTTCTCCACTATCTTAGAAATGCCGTGTTGAGAAAAAAAATGCCCAAGTTTGAAATCGAACCCGGACCACCGAGGCAATAAAAACTTTTCCGCTGTCTGTACCAATTCACTGAAAAGGAATTTGAATTTAATCTCTTTTAATAAGAATATTTTTTTATAGTAATGGCAGTTCACCTCGAGTAAAGCATTGCAAACACTTTTCCAATTTGTTAAAAGCAACCAACAAATGCTCATGTGTTTTCATAATATATAGTTTGTCAGTAATTATGCTGGAAATTCCACGAATCTGACTGGCATTCAAGGACACTTTTCGCTCAAAGATTTTAAGTAAAAACATTTTACATAAAAATATATGACATCAAGTAGACGGCAATAGGGTTCAAAACAAATAAGAAATATTTCTCTCATGACAATTAAGGTGTTCAGGACAACCACTGTCCGTCTTGTTCAAATATGCGTACATTGTATATTAAAATTATCACATCAAAGAAAACAAATGAATAAAAATTATTATCGGTTGTTGTTCACTTATTTCGAAAACATTTCTCATATAATTTATAGACGTTTCAATTCTCGACTTTAAATCTTCATGATATGTTTATGGTTTTATATCCTTTTATAGTCGAATGTTTATTGATTGATTATATGAACAGCCAAAACGTTGCTCAAGCAGAGACTGAGATCAGCTCCAACAAGACACAAAAATAGACCAATTCACCTTAAGACCGTGTCTTTGATACTTATGAGTAAAGAATTAATAACTATACGCACTTGAGCGTATTTTCATTTGAAGGTATAACCCTGTATAACCTTGAAGTGCTGTAATAACGTATAAATTAAGAATCGTTCGAGAGGTCGTACTTTAAAATTCATACTTGTTAAGTTTTTGTAATAAATGAAAATGTCATCAGTGTTCCTAAAGGCAATTGCAAAAAGCAAATTCTAAATGTTGGACACCTTCGACTGCGATTGTATCTTACTTGAACACGAACAAAAAAAAAAAACACCAATACCTGTTAACTATTTAAACAGACAAAGCAACTGTATGTGTATAAATTATTATATTAAATGCATTTTATTTCGAAGGATACAGTTATATATACTGTCCCCGATTTCTCTTGTTTTGCACCATCAAAAAAGCTAGAGAAGATATATATTTTTGCTATTTTTGTTATAATTGTTTCTCAAATGACAACCTGAAAACACTTCATTTCATCCATGTCATATCGAACGGATTTGAAGGCAATCACCACAGTTTAATTTTCAAACTCAGTTAAATTATGTTTGATACTATACTGCTTTATTGTTTTGTATCCTTTTTAAGGATCATGTTCGATTGGAGTAACAATTATAACATCATGCTCTGACCGCTAACTATTTTCCCTCTGTTATATTTTCTGATCCAATGGGGCATTATGTTCCATTAACTGTACCGGCATACATTCTACCTACTTGATTTAATCATATTCATTGTCCAAAGTATTTGGTTTCGCTCAAATTGCATCACAAATATAAAAAAAGTAAAAACTATACTTTTAAAACGATAATGATTGATCATACATTTGATGGCAGGCATGATATGCTATAAGTGATGGGGAATCTACCCATATAGTAAAATATAAAAACGCCACTATATATAACATTATTGTATGTCATCTATTTACTTGTTTTTCAGAACGTTTGTGTACAAAGTAAGTTTTGTGAGTAAATATCATCACTCACCTTTCGTTCGCCTCGGTAGCCTAGTGGTAGAGCGTCCACGTCAAGTGCGGGAGGTCGTGGGTTCGATCCCCGGCTGCGTCATACCAAAGACGTAAAAAATGGTACTAGTAGCTTCCTCGCTTGTCGCTCAGCATCAAATGTTTGCATGGTTAGAAATTAAAATACGGAAACTGATAAAAAAGGCAGCAAAAATCGGTGATGATGCAAAGAAATAAATTTAAGTCCTTGACGAAAAAGAATAGTATGTAGGCTTCACTATGGAAGCCCTGGACGGACAATTGATTTCCGTACTTCCCACTTCTGACTTCTAACTTTTGCACTTCTCACTTCCAACTTCTTGACTTCCTAATTCCTTCTTCTAACTTCCACACTTCTGACTTCTAACTTCCGCACTTCTCACTTCCAACTTCCCGACTTTCGACCTCTGATTTCCAACTTCCACACTTCTTACTTCCGACTTCTTGACTTCTTACTTCCTTCTTCTAACTTTCGCACTTTTGACTTCTAACTTCCGCACTTCTGACTTCCAACTTCCTGTCTTCATACTTCCGACTTTTAACGTCCACACTTCTTACTTCCGACTTCCAAAAAAGGAAAGTTGGCAGTCAGAAGTGCGGAAGTTGGAAGTCGGAAGACAGGAAGTTAGAAGTCAGAATTGTGGAAGTTAGAAGTCAGAAGTGCGATAGTTAGAAGAGGGAAGTAAGAAGTCAAGAAGTCGGAAGTAAGAAGTGTGGAACTTGGAAATCAGAAGTCGAAAGGCAGGAAGTTAGAAGTCAGAAGTGCGGAAGTTAGAAGCCAGATGTGCGGAAGTTACAAGAGGGAAGTAAGAAGTCAAAAAGTCGGAAGTAAGAAGTGTGGAAGTTGGAAATCAGAAGTCGAAAGTCAGGAAGTTGGAAGTTAGAAGTGCGGAAGTTAGAAGAAGGAAGTAAGAAGTCGGAAGTAAGAAGTGTGGAAGTTTGAAATCAGAAGTTGAATGTCAGGAAGTTGGAAGTCAGAAGTGTGGAAGTTAGAAGTCAGAAGTGCGGAAGTTAGAAGTAGGAAGTCAAGAAGTTGGAAGTGAGAAGTGCAAAAGAACAAGTGGGAAGTACAGAAAGCAATTGTCCCTCCAGGGCGTCCATGCTTCGCCTATATATTAAATGATTTTCCTTGTTTTCCCTTAATTCATAATGCAACTTTTCTGCGCGAATTTATCAGTCGAACTGAAATTTGTTGCTGTTCTAACATGCAGTATGCATCATTGGTTATGTTCATTTGATTTTGAAGATAGGATGACCAATTATATGCATTGCTCTCCCAATTGATGTGATAAACTTGTACATTTACTTGTGGGAAGTTTAAATAACAGCGGAATAGGCGGGACCCTAATTAACAAATTGTCTGTATGTTTTACTGATGACCTAAATGCACACACAAAGTGTTTTAATATATATAGATAAGATGTCGTGCGCTCGAGATAAGATGTTGATCACACAAGATAAGATGTTGATCGCTCAAGATCATATGCTGATCGCTCGAGATAATATGTTGATCGCTCAAGATAATATGTTGATCGCTCGAGATAAGATGTTGATCGCTCAAGATGATATGTTGATCGCTCGAGATAAGATGTTGATCGCTCAAGATAATATATTGATCGCTTAAGATAATATGTTGATCGCTCGAGATAACATGTTGATCGCTCGAGATAAGATGGCGTGCGCTCAAGATAATATGTTGATCGCTCAAGATAAGATGTCGTGCGCTCGAGATAAGACGTTGATCGCACAAGATAAGATGTTGATCTCTCAAGATAATATGTTGATTGCTCGAGATAAGATGTTGATCGCTCAAGATAATATATTGATCGCTCGAGATAAGATGCTGATCGCTCGAGATAAGATGTTGATCGCTCAAGATAATATGTTGATCGCTCGAGATAAGATGTTGATCGCTCAAGATAAGATGTTGATCGCTCAAGATGATATGTTGATCGCTCGAGATAAGATGTTGATCGCTCAAGATAAGATGTTGATCGCTCAAGATAATATGTTGATCGCTCAAGATGATATGTTGATCGCTCGAGATAAGATGTCGTGCGTACGAGATAAGATGTTGATCGCTCAAGATAATATGTTGATCGCTCTAGATAAGATGTTGATCGCTCGAGATAAGATGTTGATCGCTCAAGATAATATGTTGATCGCTCGAGATAAGATGCTGATCGCTCAAGATAAGATGTTGTGCACACGAGATAATATGTTGATCGCTCGAGATAAGATGTCGTGCGCACGAGATCAGACGTTGATCGCTCAAGATAAGATGTCGTGCGCACGAGATAATTTAATCTTAGAAATAAATAACATATGTCCTAAACATACCATCGTAGTATATCAATTTGAATAGCGAGAAATATTTGTCATCGCGGAGTTAAATTCTTGTTTCTGTGAGCACGGGTTTTTCACGGGGTTTTAATATCATATCGTTGTGTAAAGATGTCTTGGTCATTCTACGAGACGAATTCACGGCGATAACAACCCGTTTTACAATAAATGAAAATCCAATCACGTGACAACAGAGAATGATGGAAGAATATCATGAATTGCAATCTAAGTTGGAGTAGGTCTTTCGAGCAACGTATTAGTTTTACGTAGACTCAAAGTCTTCTTAAGGTACATCGCAGACTACGCAACCTCAGAACATACCTATTTGGAATAGAAATCCTGGCACTTATTTCAAATTCGGTAAACCTTGCCGTTGGCATGCCGAATGCAGGACAGTCAGTGTTTTTTTTCACAGATTTCATTATATTATGAAAGATTAATCAGATAAGTACAAGTTTGTCAATTTTTGTGAAGTGTAATGTGCTGTAAGAAAGCACAACTGTTAAAGTCTCAGTCACACTACACCTATAGCGTTAACGGACATCCAACGTATAACATAATTTTCAGTCCGTACGTGTCCGTTCGCATGCGTTTCTTGTCCGTTTCTAATGCGTCGCTTGCGCTCATTGTCCGGCGTTGTTCGTTCCATCCGGTGGAAGGTTTTGAGCATGTTTAAAATCCACACGTGCATCACCGGAAAAAAGTTGTCCGTTAGATGTATGGTATCAATGCGCTGGTATGTATTTTGTTCGTTACTCCTGCGTTCCTTATTCTGTAATTTTCCGGTTTGGGTCCGTTCTAGTCCGGTGTACATGATTCACGGCTGGACTACCATCGGACATGCAACGGATGTAACGAATGTTCAACGCACGATAACTGACGAAAACGTTTTGTCAGTTTCTCATGTGTTGCGCTTTCGATTCACACGGTACAAGTCCGTTTACTAGTACGGTGATATCCGTTAACTGAACGTTGTTCGTCCCATATACGTGCGTTTATCTTGCGGTTATTGTGCGTTTTATGCGCCCCATACACCTATCGTGAGAGCAGAGAGCAACAGCGCGGAATACTTTACGTCGCCTGATAACTTTCTGTCGCAATTGTTCTATAAGTTGGGTGTCCGTTAACGCTATAGGATGACCCATAACAAATCATGTAAGTCTGCAGCAGTTACTCCAGTTTGTAAATCAAGAAAAAAAATTGTCACTGGAATTGGATAGATGCTAATGAACACATTTTAAATGTTGTTGAACAAGGATATTAAGTAACATTTATTTAAAGTTCTTCCTTTGCAGTAGAAATGCAAACTTATAACTCTTCATCGGAAAGCACTTGTGATGAGATCAGAATTTTACTTGCAAAATTCTGTATAAGTAAGATAGAGGCCGTCCGCACCAACAGGAATGAACTACTTAACAGTGGTTTTTAATAAGATAGGTAAACCTCGACTCGTCCTCGATTGCAGGCACATGAATTATATTCAAATGTTGTTAAGAGAATCATTCTGTTGCTATCCAATTAATACTTAAAAAGGCGGATCTACTTGCTTGCCTTCGATAAATATATAGCCATGTGTTGTTTTTCCCGGAGCAATGGAGTTATCTGGGCTTGACCTTGTTTAACAATTGAGTGAAGAGATATTATATATTTAACGTTTTAATCATTAGGCAATTCCACAAGTTTCATTTGATTCAAACGTTTGGAAATTATGGTGAGAAACGGGAGAAATCACTGGTTTTGAAACTAATATTCTTTTTGGACGATGGACTATGGGGTAGGCGGTGGGGGTGGGGAAGGGGGGAAGGTTGGAGGGTTGTGCGAATCTACCATTGATAATTGCTTGAGTAAAACAGTTCAGAAAATGTTGTGCAAAGGAAGGTAAAATAGGCTAAATTTATTATTTGGTTTCATGGGTCTATACTGCTCTACAAAATAAAAATGGCAAGTGAATTGCTGTATAAAGTTATCACTAAATGAGAATATAGCTGTTAAATTTCCATTCCCGAAAGCCATAATTTTTGGGGCAATAGTTTTTTTTATGTGTTTTAGTAATGCATATTCATAAATATGAGAAAACTTCCCACCTTATGTCAAATGACATGTAGAGAGTATAGCTTATACAACTGTCGTTTTATGATTTGCTCTCATCCAACAGAGAAGCTGCAAATAATCGTCTGAGAGGCAAACTCAAAGATTGTTGCAGACAACACTACTTTTCTGAAAAGTACACTTATAGAGAACTATTTATCATAATTTTATACAACTTATATCAATGATGCTGAAGAAGATTGGTGTAAAAAAAGAATTGAGCTCCAACTTCTATGAAATTTGATTTTAACCTTTGATGTTGTTTAATTGTTCACTGTATACAAAAAGAGTGCACATTTCTCTACCTGAATCTTTCCCCGGCATTAAACAAGGAGCTAGGTATTTAACAAGTAACGGAAGAGAAAATAAGCAAAACCAAAAACATATTAACCATGATGAAAAGTTTTGGAGGTCATTGCTGGTTCTGCTTTCTGTGAGGAAATTTGTTTGACGTTTGGTCGGACAGTTAAATCCATGTAGTGCGTTAAAGTTAATATCATTATAATTGTGTAACGAGACAACCCAGCTGCGATGCCCCGGTATATGACAATCCAGACGCTTTATTTTGGTGACAACTTGAAAAACATAAGCATACGTTCACCCGATCAGATATCAAGCCGTAAGAATTTCGTATATGAGCATGTAAGTTCACCATGGCGAGTGTGAGAGGTTGTCCGAAAAACAGTTTTGACTTCTATTTGATATTGTCATGAACAGCATACTCTTTGGTAAACTTCTGATAAAAAGAATGTATGTTCAATATTTAAATTTGGTAATAGGAAAACATATTTTTATGACACTGCTGCAAAGATATATAATGATTGTAGAAAAAATGAGATTTCGTTTGATCCACCTTGGGCTCAAAGGGCAAATAAGTCTTTGGCTGATTTTCTCAGCAGATGTTTCGATTACGATTACAGGTCCAGAGTACTTACGGGGTTTGCATAATTTTACTAAACTAAATGCAGAAAGTTCAGATTCTTGTGTCCAAGTACCACAATACCACAGAAATTTTGTCTAGTGAAAACGGTCGGCTGGTACCTCCACCAAGGCTAGGTATGCAGTGTTTAATATGCAAAATTCAAAAAGACAAGCGATCATGTAGACTTATTACGTCGTTTTCGTCTAATAGTGAGCTAAGTGCCATTTTCGAAGATATTAAGATATATATATATACCGTTGTATTCGTCTCAGAGAGAGCTATCTCCTGGTGTCCTTTATATGAAGATTGGAAGCCCCGGTTTTTCAATCACATCTTGCGCTATCTCCACATATCGAAACATGTTCACCTATTATAGTGAGGTAAGTCTTGGAGTTAACTCATTCAGACAATATAAATGCAAACCCAGTTTTATCCAGTCACAGTACGATTGCCAGACATGTGATAAGTTTATGCTTCATCACATAGTGAGCTAACTCCTCCACACTTATGTACATTATAGTAAGCTAAGACATACACAAACTTCCATGTGGGTGTGTATTGGTATCCTGGTACACATGCGATTTCGATGTCGATTTATTTCGAGCTTACTTGTTAATAGGCTATTTCAGCTTTTGTGCTGATTCTAAGTAAAGAATTAATGGGTTGTCTTTTATTGCTACGTGCACAAATATTCATTGTTAAACATATCAGTTTGTTTGTGGTTATGGTCTGAAAACAATATTGGTCAGAAGGTAGCATTGTTTTGAAAACTTGTTTGGTTTTTTCTTCATACATGTATTGGAAGCCTTCACTTTATTTATTATATTACTCTTCTGCACGTATCAGGAGACACTAAACAGCGAACTTAGGACGTCAACTGGAAATAAGCTGGCGAACAGTAAAATTCACAAAATAAAAATAAATAAATAATTGTAAACAGGACGTTGTTGTTTTACTGGTATGACGCACATTTATGCTCGAAACCAAAATTGAAATCATGAAAGGTGAGGGTAGATTTCCCGGAAGCACGGAACATCCCAAACACAGCCAGAGAGCTAGTCATTACGAAATAGGTCCGAAACAAACAGAAACTGTAGTGAAAAAAATACAGCATACGGGTTGCTTTGAAAAGTACATTAAATTATATGATATGCAAAATAATAAAATGGGAAAGGGGTAAGAGACTAATAGTATTTATGTTTATTACAAGTTTATGTCTTTAAACAGATTGTAAGATGTTTTATTTATTGTTCCAAACAATGTAAGTGGGTAACTTAAGATATTCGTATTAATTTACAACTGTTCAAACAACTTGAAATAAAGTTTTGTGGGGGCTTTCTGATTTACAATCACATCAACAATTATAACCTTCAATGAGAGCATTCACAAATGGAAAATACTGATAATAAAATGTTGTACGGCTTTTTATATAATAATCTTAAATAACCTTTTTGAATTTACTAAAAGGCAAAATATAGTTCAGTATAGGCTCTTTCCATGTGTTGACAGTAGACTTAATTTGCACTATACTGCTTCCGGTAATATGCGCCACCTAACGATTTTCAACGGACTGTTATGAAATTTTGCCAAATTTAAGTTGACGATATTTCCGATTGACTGGTATTTTTTTCCAGTTTTCTGTTATTCTCCATTTTGCAGCTGTAAATCTTCAAACATGACCACTAACGTCATTTTTTTCAGCACAGCGCAAAATGATGTACTTGGCAATCTTTTTAAGTAGCGTTTTTATATACAACAAAAATACGGCAAAAAATCTTTATTTTCTACTTTGTATTAAAATTATCTCTCCGATGCTACATATTTTGTCAAGTTTATATCGACATCACATCGGAGAATAATATGTAGACATGTAGAAATTTGATTCACATTTTGCGTGCGCGTGTGAATGTTATCATTATCTCTCCATGTAAAGCATACTGCCTGCTGTTCATAATAGGATCTACCATCAATAATAAAATATAAGATCCTTCAAGAAACCGTTGTGTAA
This sequence comes from Mercenaria mercenaria, assembly GCF_021730395.1. Classification (NCBI taxonomy): domain Eukaryota; kingdom Metazoa; phylum Mollusca; class Bivalvia; order Venerida; family Veneridae; genus Mercenaria; species Mercenaria mercenaria. Next base: position 69,229,108 of record NC_069375.1, read on the forward strand.
AGAGTAGATTAAATAATTTGATTAGTTTCCAAACATTAATTCAACATAATTTTCGCATAATCTCCCTTAAAATATTATTGTTTGTCTAGTTCCGCTTCCTATGGCTATGTTCATGTGCGAAATTTATATTATTTGACAAAAAGGCAATAAACACTTTCTCAGAAAAGGTATCGGTAGCTGCAGTTGTAATAACTGATTGATTCGACTACGTCAACGATGCGGCAGTTACTCTGCATTGGCGTTGTTAAGTACATTTTATAGTCCATCCATAACGATATCAATGAATCTGAAAATCCTTCAAGGGGTTAAGGAGATAGAGAGCGGACACAAAATGGAAGGCGCAAACCTTTGACCTTGAAGAGATGATTATTTGACCTAAGGTTTACAAAATCCTTCAAAGTGATTAAAAGATACAGAGCGGACACAAAATGGAAGGCTCAAACCTTTGACCTTGAGTTGTGACCTTGACACTGAGTCGACATCACTGACTTATGCGTTCTGCACATCGGCTTGATAAGGTGATCATTTGACCCAAGTTTCATGAAATCCTTCAACGGTTAAGGAGATACAGAGCGGGCACAAACTGGAAGGCGCAAATGTTTGACGTCGTGTTTTGACCTTGACCTTTAGCAAACATGGCTGATGTTTCAATTCTGCATATTGTCTGGATGAGGTTATCATTTGACCCAAGTTTCATAAAAATCCTTCACGGGGTTTAGGAGATACAGAGCAGACACAAGATGGAAGGCTCGAACGTTTGACCTTGAGTTTTGACCTTGACCTTGAACATTGTTTTGATGATCCTTCAATGGGTTTAGCAAAATAGAAGGCTCAAACATTTGACATTGAGTTGTGACCTTGACATTGAGCCAACATAACTCACTTATGAGTTCTGCACATCGTCTTGATGAGGTAAACATTTGGCCAATGTTTCATGAAAATCTTTCAAGGTGTTTAGGAGATACAGAGAGGACACAAAGTGTTACGGAAGGACGGACGGTAGGAGACAATTCCTATAACCACCACTACACTTGGCTAGGGATTAAAGATAAATGTGACAAGTATGATTCTTGTGGGGCGTTTAAAATCGTCTAAATGCCCGCTGTGGATTTCAAATACCAATTTCTATGCAAATCTCTTTCATTTGAGGAAGCTTTTTAGTTGACTTGCAAAAGGATAGTGACATGAATAGCGTCCATTGTATAGAGACTTACCCTAAGCCCTCTTTGCACAAAGGGGCCTACGTGGCCGAGTGGTTAAGGTCACTGACTTCAAATTACTTGCCTCTCATCCATGTGGATTCGAGCCTCACTCGGGGCGTTGAATTCTTCATGTGAGGAAGTCATCCAGCTGGCTTACGGAAGGTCCGTGGTTCTACCCAGGTGCTCGTGATGTAATAACGCACGGAGGGGCACCTGGAGTCTTCCTCCACCATCAAAGCTGGAAAGTCGCCATATGACCTATAATTGTGTCGGTGCGACGTTTAACCCAACAAAATTAGATCAAATTAAATCTTTGAACAAAAGAAACAATATGTTTATAGAGTGAAATTGTTGAGGGAACACCGAACCCTTTCCATGTTATATCAATTCAATTCATATCATGCATCTAACAGTCCTGAAAATGTTATCTTTGATTTTCCCATATGACTAGATATATTCCCACACCTTGCTTTTTTCCTGCCTTGAGGTAAAAAGTGCATGGTTTGCATGAGATATTATGCACATAATCACCTACGCCTACAATAAAGTTTTAACAAAGTTGTCTCAATTTTTTCCAAATATTTTAACAAGTATCATTTTTTTTCAGCTCAAACAACCATTGTTCAGAAAATAATATTTTAAATATTTTTTAGAATGTTTACTTTGATGCAGTAAGCAACAAATATATCTGAAATAGATAGCTTGTTTTAGTTCCAGTGCCTACATGGTAGCAAATATTTACGCTAGAACGTATCTATATCGATTTGACGTAAGGTGCAACGAAATTGATAAAATAATGAGCAATATTAGTTAAAAGCTTTTTTGAAAAAGAGAACGAATAAAAAGGAAGCATACATTGTTATGTCGAAACAAAAGAGTGGACGCTCCAATACTTACACCATCTGCAAACACATCAATAACAGCAATTGTCTTTCCTGTGGTGTTCTTCACTATCAGGATGTCTTCCAATCCTTCTGTTACTTTCTCCACTTCAAATGGCTGTGTAAAATAATGCAATCATAAACAAACGTTGATCTATGCACATAACGGAAAATATGTTAATTTACAAATATGAGAAGCTTCAAATGAATAAAGTGTATACATTAATTTGTATGATTTTTTCCATACTTGAAAATATTATAGAAATTGTGAGTTTTCCATAGACTTGCATTTCGAAAACTGGCCTGTTGTCAAAATTTTCAGATCAGAAATCAACTGGGCTACTACTAAATTCCGATTCGAATACATTTACTCATATCTTATTTTTTCTTATTATTTTATTTTATTGTTATTTTAGCATATTTCCGTATCGTTATTAATCGGACACAAAAAATTGATTCACTTCTATTTCTTCTATCTAGAGTATTAAGATATAAACTGCATTTATAACAGGACAGTTTGACCTCTGAAAAGCGGTCGGCGTCCAAAAGCATGTCCGCTCTCTAAGTCAAACAGTTTTCATCAGATCTCCACCAAACTTGGTGACAATGTTTGTTGGCATAATATCGATAACCAGCAAAATCCCCCAGGCACTCTTGAGTTATGGCCTTTGAATTACTCAAAATCTGCAATTTTAGCCTTTTCCGCCCTCTAAGTCAAACAGTTTTCTTTTGATCTTCACCAAACTTGGCGACAATGTTTATGGGCATAATATCACGGCCAAGTTTGATAACCAGCAAAATCCCCCAGGCACTCTTGAGTTATGACCCTTGAATTACTCAAAATCTGCAATTTTAGCCTTTTCCGCCCTCTAAGTCAAACAGTTTTCTTCTGATCTTCACCAAACTTTGTGACAATGTCTGTTGGCATAATATCTCGGCCAAGTTTGATAACCAGCAAAATCACCCAAGGCACTCTTATATTATGGCCCTTGAAATACTTGAAAAATTGGGAATTTAGCCTTTTCCGCCCTCTAAGTCAAACAGTTTTCATCCGATCTACACCAAACTTGCTGACAATGTTTGTGGGCAAAATATCTGCCAACTCGCCCCAGGCACTCTTGGATTATTGTCCTTGAATTAGGCAAAATTCGATGACGGTCGTATTTTGTGACAGTCTGCCACTCTTGTTAAACAATAATCTCAAAACGTTTCACTGCATTTTACACAATAGTCCGTTTGGGAGAATCATTTCACGGGGTTATAAAAAATGTGATTCAATTTAGTATGGTTTAGGGGTAAAAACAAGGAAGAATATATCCAACAGGGAAAGCCGCGTTCTAGAAACGCAGCTTACCCAAACGCGCACACGATCAACACACGCACACCACACACACTAAGCAAACACACAAGGACAAAACAAACAAACAAAGGGCACAGTGGGTCACCGTCTTGGAACGGTCAGTGGCAAAACCACAACTGGGGAGATAAAACCAGTTTTTGGTGCACCTAACGTCCCTCTTACCCCCTCCATGCTCAAAACTCTCTGTCACTGCAGCCATATATATAAATGAAAGGAATATAAGTTACAATTACAAAACCGTTTAAATGTATGCTATGCTAAATAAAGTGTTATATACGATAAATGACACACGCTATCAAGATAACTATGTTAACCTATACACGAATCCAGCAGGTTTTGAATACTCACAGCTGTTTGTGTGTAAACGTTTATTATGGACAAGACATTTATTCCTTTTAGTAATTTACACCTATTTTATAATTATGAGGATAATGATCTGCTTTGGTTGATCTGTTTACAAAAGTAGAGTTCCTGTTCAAAAATGTATTATTAGTTACACAGCTTGTTGGTGACAGGATACGCTGTCGAGGAAATCCATATCAGGTGAGAGTGAAGATCGAGCCTTTTATGGATTTTCGAGACAGTGTATATCCCGTATCCTGTCACCAATAAGCTGTGTAACGATTTTATCTTGCCGACTACTCTTTACTTACATGCTATATTCAACAATTTTGTAAATTAACAAAGCTACTTACAGAGCAGACTTGAATCCTGCAATCATTTGTTTGGGCATCAAGACATTGTTTATTTATAGTTGATTAACACTGGCCATAAAATGCACAATTAACTGTATATGGACTGAATCACAAAACATAAAAGCTCAAGTATACAGGTTATGAACTGGTTTTTAACAGAAACACAAAATGTTAAAGCGGCAAGAAAACACTACATTTACTCACGAAAACGATATCTATAGCTGGAGCTTATAATCTAACTTGATTCAATTACGCCAGCGATACGGCATCCATTTATTTTTAATCAAAATTAATATCGGAAAATTACTAGCAGGATATGGAATATATCCTGTCTGCGCATATAATTCCTAGAGTTAATAAAGATAATACAAACATAATTTTTTTTTAAAAACGAAAGTCTTATTGATTAAAGTGGTTTGTTCATAAATCAAGCCTGCTTACACGACATTATATAAATATCATATGGCAGGCTGTGTGTCATTGATATTGTCAACCCGAGGGCAGAATGTCACCCGAGGCGAAAGCACACACGCTGCCATATGATATTTATTTTATTATACCGAACAAAATTTTAGGACATTACAGTTTTAAAATGTTTTTAATTCGTTTAATTCAACAGTTTCATCTTTAGTGCGGTAATCGCCTGTGTACACATTGAATAGTGACGTCACTACCATATATGTACAAGGGAGGCAATCATATGGCTAAAAATAAAAGCAGTTAATTGCCCTTATATGACATTCAAAATATCAGCGCGGTCACATGACCTGACAGTCACTTTCGCTTGGTCACGTGTCAGAAAATTTGAAAATCTTCTCAGGTAATGGGATTTTACTACTGTAGACAAAAGAGAGGTATAATAAACACACTTATCTTCAATTGTGTTCCTTTGAAATTTGTCGTGCCCGGGCTACTTTTATATTGGACGAAATGGCAAGTGACACAAAAGCGTAAATCAAATATCATGATGATTGGGTATAAGCCAAAGATGCAAGAAACTGAGTGGCCTGCAAAATTATTTTAGTAAATGAAAGTTCAATACCTATTTTAAGATACACTACAAACTAGAATAGGCAAGAGTTTTAGAAAGTATATATTCAGTGAAAATATACATTGTATATGCATGCATGTCAGAATATAAAGGACTGGACACTATTTGAACTGATTTTAATTACATTTATTATACGCTTTGTTTCTAAAGTTTTAGTGATTTAAGCTGTGACAAAAACTGTTTTGTCTTGGTAAGGTACATGATGTAGCATGTAAACTTGAACAAAGCACAAAGGTGCAATAAGAACCCAGCCACCAAAACAATTAAAGAAGAAATGCAAATTGCTGCAACTATGTAATAGCTAAGTGAATACAAGATGGGCCCTTGACAAAAGCAACGAAAAAAATAACTAACAAAACAATAACAACATATCTTCCTGTATAATGTGTTGCAAGGCGCGTATCCAGTCACAATTTGAAGCACAGGGACAAACAAGTCAAGCTAAGGACATGTTATCCTGTGCTGAGAATATATTAACAATTCCATGTAACATTCATGACTGACTGAAAATTCTGGTCAAAATAATTTGTGACAGTAACATAATTACAGTAAATATTTCACACTACCAAGTTTATCTGTTGTCACAGTTGTGTACATTAATTTAGAAGGGCAATTTTACTGAACCAAACTTATTCTTTATTCATTATTAAGACGTCAAAATTCAATGACCAAAACCTCCGTTGACGATCTCGGAGTAATAATTGTGATTAATCTGCATATGAGTAATGCTCCCGTCTTGACCGTATGTGAAATAATCACCCCTCTTTGGGACTAAGAGGTAGCTACGGTACTCTTTGCAGATATAAAATACCGACTTAAATTTTAACAATAAATGTGTCAGTCGATAAAGATAAGAAGCTAGTAAAAGTTAAGCATATGTAATGGGACATCCTCGTGTACCTTGGCTAGATACTTCAAAACTGCTTTTGTTCAATAAAGAATATCGAAATATTCTTCAAAGGCATTATGGAAATATAAAACATATTAAAAATTCAGCATTTGCATTTTTCATTAATTTGTTGTTTCTGTTTTTCATTAGGTTTTTACTTTAATTAAATATGTAAATAATGTAAATATGTATTCAAATAACATTCCTGGAAATCTTTTTTCTCATTATAGGAAATACCGTCGACAATACCTACGATTAAATAATATTATAAATGGATAAAGGAAAAAAAAGTTGCACAATGGATCTACAGGCATCGATATTGTAATGAATATATCAACCAAATATGTATACCGACTACGGCGATGTAAAACCCTTGTTCTTGATGAAATTATTCGCCGTTTATATTAATCTTTTCGTTCATATTCTTAAAATGCAACGTTTTATTACAATCATCATGATCATATAGTTTGATTTATGTTTAAACTTTTTTCATTTATTAGTTTTATTCCAGTTGAATAAAAAATATATCCAAACCAGCCAAACATTGTTTTAGTGATGCCCCTCAAAGTAAGTAAACTAGCATTTATAATGGATGCTGCATAACATTAATAACTAAGCATATTTCAACAAAACTTAAAACAAGGACTATCACAAAATAGCAACGCCTACCTCAACTCTGCAATAGTGTATGCATGGGTTAGTGAAAGAACATACAAAGACAAAGTAAAATCATTAGCCAACAAGGACAAAACTATCATATAAAGGATAACAGTTTGGCATTGCACTGAAACAGTACAAGTAGACAGTACAAATATCAATTTATTTTCTCCTGGTGAATGCCTATAACACAAAATAACGCATGAACTTCTTCAAAAAAACAGTAAGTACAGGTTTCGACCTAACCTATCTACTGATGAACTTTCTGCCCTGAAAAGTTTTCGAAATGATTATAGTATAATCCTTAAGAAATCTGACAAAGGCTCGGTTATTGTGGTAATGAACAGGACTGATTATATCGCTGAAGTCAACAGACAGCTGAATAATACTACTTACTACAAAAAAAACTTGATCATAACCCTGTTGAACAGTTTTCAAAAGAGGTTACTGATGTTTTAGATGTTATATGTAGGAATGTTAATGATGATTCTAATGATACTTCAGTTGTACCTAGTGATGCCAGAACGCCACAATTTTACATCATGCCCAAAATTCATAAAGATATTAATTCAGAACTACCACTTGGTTACCCAGGACGGCCAGTTGTATCTGGGTATAACTCTATTACTGAAGGTATATCTGAATACATTGATAATATCTTGAAGCCACACATGGAAGCCCTGCCTTCATATATTAAAGACTCTACTGATTTCATTAAAAAGCTAGGGTCTATGCCTAATATCTCCCCTAATGCATTTTTGGTTACTATGGATGTTTCATCCTTATACACTAATATTCCGCATGATGATGGGATCGAGGCTTGCCGTGAATATTTGAACAAAGCTCATACATTCTTGTCACATCAGTCAGTCAATGATATTTGCCAGCTTATTGAACTAGTCTTGACTAAAAACCATTTTCAGTTCAATAATGAAAATTATGTTCAAATTTTAGGTACTGCTATGGGTACACGTATGCCTTGTTCTCGGTGCTTCCGAGGGATCTACTTTCCAGATTTCATTTTCTACTTATGCTTCACTTTTTATGGGTAAATTGGAAAGCGATTTCCTAGCTAATACTACTGTTAAGCCATCGCTTTGGTTACGCTTCCTTGATGAAATTATTTTTTTATATTGGAACACAGTGAAGCGGCCCTACTTAAATTCATTGACAGTTTAAACAATGTCCATCCTAATATAAAATTCACCCACAGTTATTCAAGAGAAGCAGATACATTTCTTGATGTTAATATTAGTAGAACAGTAGATGGTAATTTTGATTTTTCTGTTCATGAAAAAGCAACCAATACATATCAATACATTGAATTTTCATCCTGTCACCCTCTTTCATGCAAGACATGGATCCCGTGTAGCCAAGCTAAGCGATACAGGCGTCTCACTTCTAGTGATGATTTGTTCACAAATGAATTGGAGAAATTGCGAACGTATTTCCAAAATCGTAATTATCCAAGTCATATCCTTGATGATGCTTTAGCTAAAGCATCAGCATTGTCAACCGAAGAAGCCATGATCATTCACAGGCAGAACACAGATGATATTATCCACTTTGTTTGCGTATACAACCCATCCCTACCAAACATTGGTCAGATCCATAATAAATATTGGGGGCTTTTTGAACTATCTGAGAAAAGCAGTGTACGAAACCTGGTTAAATGCAAACCTATTATTGCTTACAAGCGACCTACAAATCTTAGTGATATCTTGGTTCACAGTTGCCTGATGTCTTCGGATGTAAATGATGGTGTTCTTAAATGTAATAGAACACGGTGTTCTCATTGCGCTAATATCACTGAATCTGCACAGTTTACAAGCCCTCAATCTTTAAAAACTTGCGATGTTAAACAAAATCTTAACTTCATGTCTGAAAATGTTATCTATTTAATCACATGCAAAAAGTGTAAGTTACAATATGTGGGACAAACACATCAGAAATGTTCACAAAGAATGAACAGTCATAAATTTGATATAAGACATTTTCCTGATACTCCTACAAATGTATCTGAACATTTCAATTCTGAAAATCACTCTGTTAGTGATTTTTTTTTCATGCCAATCGACTTGGTAAAATATGACTGGTTTAAGCTTTTGAAAAAGACTCGCTGGATTCATACATTGAATACAACCTGGCCTCATGGCATAATGCTAAAATATTATTTTAGTCTTTCATTTTTTCACACAGATTCTTCCTAATGTATTTTTGCATATTAGTTAGTTTTCCTTGCCTGTATTAATATTATTTTTGCTTTGCAATTTTTGCAGGGAATAAGTATCATTTTTGATCCTATACTATATGTGAATATTACGCCAAAATGGGTAACGTCTTTTGACGTCGTCATTGACGTCGTACTTTCCTGTGACGTCATACTGTTTTTTTATTATACTCTGATGAAGTCTAATGGACGAAACATGTTAGTTTTGAAGTAAAAAGTATATTTCTGGAATTAGTTCTTCGCTTTATCTATTTCTTATTTATATCACAAAATGGTAATAGAACTAGTAACAAAGGGGACGTAATGTTATAAAAAGCAAGCCTCAGAAACATATACGCATGGACACATTTCCGTTGTAAACAGAAAACCAACTTTAAAGGCCAGACGAAACAGGATGTAAGACGACAGGTCAAAGGTATCAGGTCTTTCATTGACTTAAAAATTATTACAATCCTTTGATTATTTCTCTGTATGGTTTATGCTATAGAGTTGAAAAATCACTTCAATTCTCTACACGGCTAAATAGTGTTTTCTCTTTACAATTAGATGATTTTTAATGATTATCAATTAAATCATTTACATTGTCACAGCTAACGAGCATTTATGGTAAGTAAAATTGGCAAACCTTTAAATTATTTCGAAACAGTATCAAGTAGGAAAAAGCAAAGTGTCAACAAAGCAGCTCCACATGACAAAAATACAAATTGAATGACAAAGTAAAACATATCCACGACAAGTCCGAAACATAAACATTAAGGGATACAAAAAGAGAGGCATCTCGTTGAAACTGTCGGTGGCAATAACTATAGGGTTTAAATAATTTGATTGTGCTCAAAGCCACGCCCGATATCCCACTTATTTCGAAAGTTACATGCAATTCGACACAAAAGTTATCCCAGCCAGATGGATGCTAAAGCACGCTGTGGTAATAAGAATCACGAAATATAGAAGACGAAACTAATAAAGTAAATAGATATAAGAAAAAACGAAAGAAAAAAACAGTCTAACGAGCTCTGCACGCATTAACTGAATGCCTTTGAAAAAGTCAGGGACAATAAAAAAAAAAGAAACACCATAGGCTCGTAAAAAAGGAAATATCTAATCATCTCAGACTCACTGGGCTTCCAAACAGCCTATCAGAGTTGTGTACCTATCCCGTGAGATTAAAATAACTGTGCTGTAAACTCTTTTGTTGGGAGTCACATGATCACAATAATCTCTAAACCAAAGTGAATATTTAATAATGATTAAATTTCCTGCCTTAATAAGATGTGAAATTAATGCATTGCCTGAAATATGATTAACGAAAATTGTTAAATGAATCGTAGTTTCAAATTTATGGAGAAGAATTCTTATAAGTTTTTGTAAACTTGTTTTCTAATCCATTCATGTACAAATTCATGTATATTGTTATATGTGCAGTTTTCTAAATAAATACTGTTTAAACCAAATTATGATATATTTCTTAAGAAAATAAGAAGTCTCATTTCATTGAAGTGTTCCCGTTAATCAGAAGGTAATGTGCAGTTTTACAATACATATATGTTGCTATAAGATATATTTTATTGCTTCAATATCATTCCTTATTATTTGTAAATTTATTTTGATTTAGAAATTATTTTGATCAAGAGATCCCCCACAGCGATGTTTTTAATTAAACGTATTTTATCTTTGCAAAATATAAAATTACCCATACTCGTTCAAAAAATAAAACATCCATATAAGAGTCTTTTTTTAAAAATGTTGTCGCAGGAAATTCTTGAAATTGCTATAAAATTTCAAAACCTTATCTGAAGTACTATAGTGAAATTTAGTAAACATGCAAAAGGAGTTCTTATGTAATGAATGGTTTACTTCATAGAGGTATCCTTGTTGACTGCAGAATCAAGCAAATCCAACCATTTTAGAAATATGTATCTATTAAGATGCTGATTTGGGTACATCTCCATCCAAATCAGGGAAACTAAACCGAGCCTGCAACATTTTCGTTTTTGTCGTGTTGAGCGATCTGTGGAGTTTCCACTTTTTCTATTTTACATACAGTACCTGGATTAAAATCAACCCTTTCTGATTACTATATGTACTTATAACGTTATGAAATGGAAGAGATGGTGTGGTATACGAATATGGTTGAATTAGAAGTAACAACGGTTAAAGTTGTTTCTTGTTTATATTGTTTTATATGTTATGTAATACTATATTGTTTTGTATGTTGATGGAATTATCTTTCCCTTCCCATACCCATTTTATTCCCCACTGTCTATTTTCATCTTGGATTATAAGATGATATATATCATTTATATATATGGATACTTGAAGCACTACGTCAGTCTGCTGTATCCTCAGTTACAATATCTCTAGGCGGCTTGCTTTGCGTAGAATGATTCTGGTTTCTTTTTACGCTCTTTATGTGGAGCGATGCTGCTTCATAATTTTATTCGGCGTGCCGTATTACGCACGATTTTATGACCTCATATGACCTTATGCCGCCTGAATGATGTACCAATCGGATTGCTTGGTAAGGTATTTTCGGTATTTTCAGCCATAATGAGAGATTTTGTAAGAGTGGCGCTGATTGGAGGAAAGGCTGAAAATGCTTCACTCTGAGTCATGTGTAACACTGAGTGAAATGACAACGCGTTCGTAATCTATAACCTCTATAAGTACAGCACCATCGGGTTGTATGCGAACCACTTGAACAGGTGTGCGTAACCAAATATTCATCTGCTTATCCGGACATATTTCTGTTTTGTTAAGTTTTCTTGTTAATTTATTTCTGTTTTGTTAAGTTTCCTTTCCTTACGTTTTGTTTTTACAAAAAGGTTATTTGTTTTATACAGTCATTAACTCTTACTCTGCATTACAGCAACAATTTCTAACCAGTGCAAATCATTACTAACCTGCAACAACATGCCCGATACTGTTAAATTTTAGACTCTAAATTTTAAATTAATCTTTCCGGTGAAAACAGTACTGTACATATTCTGAATGATAGACAAACTTGATAATAAGCTGAAGTAGGGTAAGGGTTCATGTTGCAACAATTCCAGAAATAAAGTACAGAACGTATTTCAATATTGTTTGCTTACTGTTACCATCTTTTAAGCACCAAAGGCTCAAAGGGAGGTTTTGTGATTGTTTGGTGTCCGTCGTGTGTCCCTCCACAATTTCTAAACACATTCTTCTTCAGATCTACTGTCCTCATTTATAAAAAACTTCACAGAGGCCCCTTTCAACATTGCCAAAAGATTGAAAATGCCCATATATAACTTGTGCTTCAGTTGCATCACGCCGACCATCTTTTTTAAAGATATTTCTTGTTTTTAAATTTCTTTTGAAATCAGGCATATACTACCAAACGGGACGACTTTAACGACGTTCTTTTCCGCTTAGCTGAATATTTGTCCTGTTCGGATCAAAATGTACTCGTGGCATATACATGTACCGTAACCGACATAAATATAAACATTAAATTGTTTCAACATTTTTCATGAGGCTACAATTTAATACAAGTGTGTTCTACAATGGGTACACCAGATTTCTTTATAAAGAAATATATTACCTTTTCAAACCCGTCTTACATCTTAAGACAATAAAAGAAAACACTTAAACCACATGCATTTATTTCTTGCTGCCACTCAATTTAAACTGAAGTCGTACTATAAACTTACTTTGAACGTACGTTGAGCGCCATATAAATGTCACATCGCATGTTTTTCTATTTAATATATGTAGCTGAATAAATCAAGTGCACAACATAAACTCTCGAAAATATCGTTAAGATATTAAAATCTACCCTGGAGTGCAATATAACGTTTAAGAAGAACACTATGGAGAGACACAGACATTTTATCATTATGAAAACAAACAAAAATAAAACACTTGTACCGTATTCAAACGAACTTGTCCATTTTGTACAAGATACAAGAATCTTTATTTTACGTCGAATAAAGTATAACAAAGAACATTAGCTCATGAGCTATTTCCCGACAAAAAAAAAACAACAACATAAATAACAAAATAAAGCGGCTGTAAAGAAAGATAAGCGAAAATTAGGCATATTAAGACATAAATTAAATGACAGCGGTTAAGAATGGCATGTTTAAATGATTATAAAGAAAGTTACATACATAGCACATATAAGTGCAAACCTGTAAAAAATAAGTACATATGTAAAAGGGATACATAAATACACTACATAGTGAGTTTATTGAATAGAAGGAGCTTATTTTGGAAGCAGCTATATATAGAGGACAAGGAAAGGGCAAAGGAATTTTAAAGACATTTTAAGATTTAGTGAATGCTGGGAGCATATGTACTGAGGCTGGTGTAGCCCTTAGCACCTTCCTCTAGATCATATAAAAGGAAGCACATAAAAGACTCATTTTAAAGCACATATAAGACTAAGGTTAAAACATGAAGGCAATAGGTTTAAAACATCAACAAACAGTACACTGTCTCTACTGCAACCAGATCACTTGTCTCTTACTGACATTTGAATGTCTAATCTGCCCAGCCAGTGTACCCGTTCAGCTGACAACAGATACACTTCTTTATGGCAAATAGAAAAGGCATAAAGGGCATCAGTGACCGGCAACAGGGGAAGCAGTCTTAGGCATCTACATAAAAACAACGAAAATGCGAAAGAACATTGCAGCCGAAAAAATTACACAGTAAACTAAATCTTGTGACTAAAAGGGAATTGTAACATTTTAATTATATCATAACATTTTAATTATATCATAATTACAAAGGGCATAACTCTGCCAGAAAGTCTGTATTATTAGCTATAGCTTTTATCTCCCTCTAAATAGAACAAAGCTAGAAAGGCCGTAATATTAGTTACACCTTTTATTTACTTTCATTTTTTGCTGGCAATATATATACGAATATAATTATTGTTATTCACTGACTGTGGTCACCATATGTATAATTGTATATTTGTTATTTAACAAATCATGCTGTTAATTCTTTACTGATTTATTTATGATACATGTGAATCCATAAAATGAGTCTCTAGAAATAAAATATAAATTACAGAAAAGTATATCATAAAACATTACAAGAAATCATCATTTCATATTTCTCCAGATAATTGAGTTCATCGTTTTATCTTTAGACCCTTAATTTATGGCCAAGGCGTTACAAGTTTGACTTTGCTATTTTTATGAAATTCGAACCTACTTTCGTTTTCAAGAACGGCAAATAACACATCAATCGTACATTTTGCCCACAAAACCGCCACAAAGGCCCTTCCAAAGCTATTTCTTCGTATGACTGACATTACTAGGAGCTACTTTACAAGAGCCTGAAGTTGAAAATGTTTGCCCGCGTCTCTAAAATTCATTAAGAAATATACTTAAATAGAAACAGCCGACCTAACTTTATAGAATAATGAGTTTGTTTACTGTATTCCTGTATAGTAATCAAATCTTTTATATAACCAAAGTTATTCACTGAGCACTGCATTCAGTACGATTTCTCCAATTACATGATGAAAACTTTAAACAATTATTTTCTGCTGACGCAGTTTTCATGTTTGTTACATGCAATGTTTACTAGAAGGGAAATTGCTGTTCATAGATGCTGTTACCAACAAAAGTGGTCGCAGCTTGGTTTAACGACTTTTTTCATAATTATTTTAGCATAATAAAGACTCTTTTCATGACAACACTGCGTACATGATATAGTGTGATGACATCCACAAAATACAGTGAAAGTGACGTCACTGCTGTCGTTGATAATCTCAGAACTTCAAAACACATGCATCAGAGTTTATTTAATTCTAATGGATCTATATTTTGATTGTTTATTGAATGTGAATAAGAGGTAAAGCGCCCTATAACTTATATGTCTTTTTTACAATTTTGAGCAATGAAGACCTGTCTGAAAATAAACAATTGTTTTCACTTTTGGCATTGTAATATAAAAACACAAATTCTTACCGATATAGGCAATAAATTTTACTACATAGAATATTATTGATTAAACATGTACATATTCTTGCGGCGGTGGCTTAATCGATGTTATGCCCGTCTTCGAATCTAAAAGTTTGCATACAAGTTGCATGTAAGTTCTAACACTTCATGCCACAGAACTTTTTTTTTTTAGATATAATTTTGTTAGTTACTACTAAAAATTTGTTTGAAATAGAAAAAAAAACATGTGGGAACATGATTTACATTAATGTATTTTCAGGAATTTGAGGGTTGTTCTCTGATCATTTTAGACGATGACCACTTACAACACTCGACAACGAACCCTGTGATGACAGTAAGAAATATACTGATATAAAAGAGACGAGAACCAGTGACCAAAATTATGTAAAATGGAATAAAATGAAAGTAAAATTAACAGATAATACTGGATATAGTGAGTATAATAATCTTGATAAAGTAATGGCATTTATAGAACGTGGATGTAAACGCCAAAGAAAATGTAATATTAAAGTTTATATTGTTAAAGTTTATGACCTTATAATGGACACAAGAGAAATGACGAAAAAATTAGATAGTTATACATTATAAGTAGCTTAGATAACAGCTATGGAGAAACAAATAAGTTAACGAAGAAAACAAAGGAAAAGTAATCTATTAACATTTTGTATTTTCTTTTACAAAGGCATGTAGGAACGCATTTCTCCCTTTATTCACCATGCAGGAATTTGCTGTCTTTGAAATCTAATTGACTAGTTTAATGAACACAGCGTTTTTACACGAAGGCATGGCAATCTAGGTAAAGGCTCGCACATTTTTTTTCGCTGTGTCATTCCTTCCGTCCATGTCAGTTCGTCACACGTGTCTGGTACATAGCTCTGCCATCCGTTAAGGGATTAAGAAATAACTAGACACAAAATGTCCCCATATACATGAAACGTGCTAGACCCAGGCACCTTATTCGAAGTTTGAGATAAAAGATTCTTGGTATTTTCTTCCCGATTTGTAACCTTTCATGCATGGAAGTATATTCACATAACTTGGCATAACTATTTAGCATTGCAATATGATTTGTCATGTGCAATACCCAGACCCCTAACACAATGACCAAGGTCACAGGTGCTGAAGTTAACTTTCCTTTTTTGTTGAAACACGTATCACTTCCCTTTAATAAGATAAATTACAGTGGATGTGTGAGGTTTCATAAATTTTCCTACTAAAATGACTTATGTTTTCAATAATTTAACTGATATTTATAAATAGAAAAACACTATTTACTAGAATTGTGTCCATATGACACGGGTGCCCCAACATGCTGCATCATCTTCTAAATTGCAAAGTTTCTAGTTCAGATCATCTTCACATGAAGGATGATTGACTAGAAGTTGAAAGAAATTGTATCCAGATAAGGTTGGGCATCAGGGAAACTTTGAATCCATTCCTTTAAAACTGTATGCGGAGTTGAGCACTCTATGGCCTATTTTGTAAAATTAAGAAAGGGCAATAGTTCTAGAAACATAGCCACAGAAAAAAAAGTCCTTTATTTATGGTCATCTTTAAATCAAGGTCTTTCAGAAACTTTCAAACATATCCTTCAATGGTGTTTTAGGAGTTAGACCCACGGGATTTTTCTCTATATTCTATCTGGCAAACGTAACAAAGGATCATAACTGTTGTAATATCATAGCAACACTTATTTCCATTTTGGTCAGTTGCACAGAAAGCTTGTTTATCTGTGAAAGTTTGAAACAAATCAGACTTATATGGTGAGAAGATTTGGACACACGCGATTATCTATACATTTTTTTATAGCTAAACGATCAAAGGGTCATCATAGTGGTTAAACAGTCACAGCAAAAGTTCTTTCATGTACGTTCATCATCTAGTCAAGCTTGTTTATCTATGAAAGTTTGAAATAAATCAACAGGAGTTACGTAAACTGTAATATATTTAGATATGGTTTATTGACATTTCAGTATGCCACAATTTCCCCCTTGCTTTGCAGAAGAGTTGGTATTGGCTGGCTTTGTTTTTTAAAATGTTCCCAGACTGAGGACGTTAGTTACTGCTACAATTTCTTATAAGGTTGCATACAGTGTTGCATAAACTAGACAAGGCTTCTTTTAAGCCACTCAGGCCTTTATATAAAGATATATATATACTTTTAAAGCATTTAATTTCTGCCTGATATGTTATACAAAATGGAATTTCCACTGCGGCACAAGTTAAGGACAAATATCAAAAGAGATTCTTTTCTTTTGTTAACCTAAATTGTTTCATTGCTGTATTATTTTATTGCTGATTAATACGAAATTGAGCTACATGCAAGACGAAAATTAGAAATTGGCAGTAATTATCATTTTAGACCTTACCACCAACTTGTGATTATATCTAACATTTAGAGGTTTTGGATCTTGTGTATAACCATGTGACTTGTTTACGGCAACCAATTTCATTCATTATATCAGTTAAAATCATAGCATGCTGAAAAAATATCCTAAAGTTACTGGTAACTGATTTCCGAATTCTAATACAATGTATTACTGGGTCATTTCTTGTATTAGATTTGTTGAAAGTATGCCAGTTCTAGAGGTATTCATACGTTGTAGGACGTGTAAGACATGAAAGTAATACTCTGGCTTATACACATTTTCGTATTTTCCATAAAACATGATACAATTATCATGTTTGCAAATTAGTATTTATGCTAGATATGACGGCATGATAGCGAATAAGGCAACCGGACATTTCAAATTTGTCTGGCAACTATATAATCGTTTGCATTAAATTTGTTTCTATCGTTTAGTAGATTGATCATCGGTGGGAATTTGCTACCGAATGTTAAGACGAGATAGAGTTTTTAAGGCATTTAACTCTTCCGACATTTGCAACAAAACTCCGTGGTGGTTCGTCTTTCATCAGATTTATATCACAAAACATCAATAAAAGTCACTTAATTCTCCCAAATAGCACGCTTGTTTACCATTTCTGCACACCGCTGGGCAATTCATTAATTGGCTTAGCTATCTTTTTATCACTGTGACAGCATTTGCTGAAACATTGAAGTGTGTCTAAAACTTACGTAACTCGGCAGTATTTAGAGAAAAAAGTGAGCATCAGAAATACATTGAAACATTTGTTATATAACTGAAAATCGTTAGGGCTTTCAGTCTTATCAAACAATGGCTGTTACATTATTCATAAGAAATAACTCGTAACGATTGATTTGATTCATTTATTAACTCGAAGCATAAGGCATGTTTTACATAGAGCCATTACATATAATACATATATTTGTTGTTATAAATCTGATTGTATATATCAAATATATCAAATACATAAATTGATGATTGTATACTCAAGCGAGCTCTGACGATCTTCTTAAAGACAAACTACGTGTAAACTATCTGAACATTAAGCACATGATTTTTAGTATTAACACGAAACTTATTGTAATTAATATTTTTGAATTCAGGTACATAATACATAGGGCATTTAGTTTTGGCTTAGTATATTAGAGCTTCAATAAATGTAATTGCTTTGTTTATAATAATTATTAATTTTTAAACTAGTTTGAGAACGCATTTAAAGTTTTACAGTGCCTTGACACATTTACATTACGGACAATCTTTAATTGTCACTAAACGAGCTTCATACTTCGAACATCTATGGTCCCAAGATTCACACGTTCCTGATCCGAACCACCATCCGTACCTCTTGCAATACTTTTCTTCTTCTACGCATACGCTCTTTACTTCTTGTTTGGTATAGCAACCTCTTTTTTGTCTCTTTAGTTCTGAAATTATATGAAGCCTGTTGTTATGGATCATTTCAAAAAAGCCTAACGCATTTTACGGTGCTTTCAACTGTGCCGGAAAATTGTATTTATAAATACTTGTTCTTTATACAACATATTGGTACTTGTCCAGGGGAATTCAATGGGCTTATAGAAAGAATATTTCTAAATTCACAAAGTTTCCGTGATAGATTAATGTAGGTAGAAATAATCATCATAACCAATTTAAAGTTAAGCGATAAGATCATTTTGAATTATGTAACATCTAAAACCGTTTAAATCCCATCTGTTTATCCAAGAATAATTCATATTTAGTAAATATATTTAACATGTCTTACCACTGTCATTGTCATCTTCCCTCTTTACATCATTCTTTTCGCAACCAATAGGACGAAGGAAAATTATATCACGGTCTTCACATTCTGTGAGATCAATCTGATCTTCTACACCTGTTGGTAAAGGTATACTCTCATAACATGTTGTGGTTTCCTTTTCCTGTTTTTAAATAAGATATGTAAAACTGACAATTATATTTCTAACGCTTTCGTACAAATTATGTCAGTAAAGAGTAGCAAAATTTAGCAAGATAAAACTATCTACGCTAAAGGTGTTCAAGCACATTTGCACTATCCTGTCGACATTGTTTTATTTTACAGGTTTAAAAGCAAATGATCTTGTTTGCAAAATAACAGATGACACAAGAATGAATATTTCAAAGGTTGTGAAACCATTCATGTCAGACCGAGCCTGCTATCCGTTTGCTAGTTGTGTTTCATACTTCTATGGAATTTTCTCTTCTTTTTTTGTCAACTATCATAACAACCGCGTAACTGCAAAATTAAGCAGGAAAAAGAAAATTTCTACAATAGATGTACTCAAATATAATTACTTGCACAGGCAAGCCAAGATTCTTTTAATTTAATGTGCTAAAATCACACTTATATGAATCCATGTCTACCCCTTGAGGGTATTAGTTTGCAGATATTTGAAGAGTTGCGTAGCCAGAAGTAAAGTCCTAAAATATTGTTGAAGTGAAATATATTTCCAATCACTCGAAACATGTTCGTTTAGCAACATGCACTTAATCACGTTTTAACCAAACTTATAGCGAACACACACCTTTCCGCACTCAAACCGGGCGCTCTACCTCTAAGTCTGTAAATGTTAATCATTAAAACCAAGTAAATATTTGAGTTCGTATACATATTGGTCAAGAAAAACGTAGCAAACATCATCTTTTACTACTAAAACGCAAAATTTCAGTGAAACATTCTATAAAATAGACTCCCTAATCAAAATCAGAAAGGAAAAACTGACCTGTATTCTAAAACGTGAGACAAAACAAACATAATCATCTTCTGCAACAGGCTTTACAAGTTGATATTCCTGAAAACAGAAACATCGAAATTGCAAATCGTAGTCCTCAATATATTTCTTTTAATTTTTCTTTACATCGATGTGCACGTCTGTATTATTTGGTGGTTATATTAGTCACTCTTCTTGTTTGTGAAAGGATAGGGAT
Organism: Mercenaria mercenaria; assembly: GCF_021730395.1. Taxonomy (NCBI): domain Eukaryota; kingdom Metazoa; phylum Mollusca; class Bivalvia; order Venerida; family Veneridae; genus Mercenaria; species Mercenaria mercenaria. The sequence continues at coordinate 69,249,327 of NC_069375.1, forward strand.
ATACAATCTCCAGGCACTCAATAGCTCGACTGATGTTGATTTTTGAGGCAGCATATATCCCGGTCAAGAACAAGCCGTTAAACGGTTTTATCTTGCCGACTTCCCTCTACTTCAACATTTTCCAAATGCATACGTTTCCTGGGTTTACGTTTGGGGAGGCTGCGTTTTAGAATGTTGCTTTCCCTGTTGGTTATTCATCCTTGTTTTTGTTGTTGGAGTTTGAAGTAACTCGTCTTTTATTTTACTATATTTTTCAGTTACAGTTTCTTTTTATTTGACTATTCTTGTGATGCGGCTGCCATTTTGTTTCAATTATACATTAACACATATTCTTAAATTAGAATAAACTGAAGAGCAAATATATAATTATTGATTACAGCTAATTCAATAACCATTAATTTCATATTTACCTAGAATATTTGATTAGTGTTTCTCAAGGTGAAAATAAAATGTGTTAATGTCACAGGCTGAAAAAAACTTCAGACCTTACCGGAAATCGTACCCGGGACCTCTCACACCTGAGGCAGACACTCTACCACGTCGCTATAAAAGCTAGCTCAATAGAAAGGAAGTTTAAGTGCACTCTTAACTCTACCCTATTACATACACTTCCTCCATTTTAGAATTCGTCCTCGAATTTAATTCCAGGAGTTTAAACCTCTGTGGGACGTTCCAAGGTGTCCATTCATATCTACTTGTTAGTTATTTACGAGGGATGCCAAATGTCACAGGCTGAAATTTTTTCACGCATGACCGGGAATGGAACCCGGGACCTCTCACAATAAAGGCGTACACTCTACCACGTCGCTATAAAAGCTAGCTTAATAGCAAGGAAGTATAAGTGCGCGCTTATTCTCTAGTCAATAATATGAATTAATGTGATCTCTGAAGAATAAATTTTATATATGCACAATGACCTCAATGAAAGAAAACGAGCCCGCCCGCTTAGCTCAGTAGGTAGAGCGTCGGTCTACGGATCGTGGGGTCGTGAGTTCGATCCTCGGGCGGGGCGTATGTTCTCCGTGACTATTTGATAAACGACATTGTGTCTGAAATCATTAGTCCTCCACCTCTGATTCATGTGGGGAAGTTGGCAGTTACTTGCGGAGACCAGGTTTGTACTGGTACAGAATCCAGGAACACTGGTTAGGTTAACTGCCCGCCGTTACATGACTGAAATACTGTTGAAAAATGGCGTTAAACCCAAAACAAACAAACAAACAAATAAAAAAAAAGAAAACGTGATACATTGATGAGTGTGTGTTTTACAGTTGTCAAGAAATAGGGTAATTATGATTCATGCCGAGGTGTTTTAAGTCGTCTACATCACCGCTTTTAATTTCAAATACGGATTACTTCCGTTTGAAAAAGATTTTCAGCGTGTTTGCAAAAGTTCGGTGCTATGAATAACGTCTATGGTAGCAATTTTTTACTCTGAAACGTATCCATAACAAAACAGTAATTATGTTGTGTTGACATATAATTCAATGAAACGAAACAAAAAAGATTGATAAAAAAGTTTTTTTTTTTTTTTAATTTTCGGGAAAATGCTTGTTTTCACATCGAGAACAAAAAAATAAACTTGGAAACATTCTAGCACATTAATTTAATGAAACAGAAGCCGATTCAATACTTACATCATCTTGAAACACTTCAATAACTGCAACTGTCTTTCCAGAGATGTTTTTCACTATCAGGATATCTTCAAATTCTTCTGTTAGTTTTTCCACTTCAAAGGGCTGTAAAGAGCAAAATGTTTAACACTGTTATATTTTGAATTTTCAGCAAGAAAATTTTTTGAGGTAGCTAATGTAGTGATGTTTTTTACGTAACTGTCTTTTAGCAATCATTTTCGTTATCTCTGTCTCTCTCACTCCATGCTTTTTTAAAACTTTTAAGAACGATGATGGCAGATACAAAAGGTACATAAGGTAAAAACAATATGTAGACGCAGTCCTGGCGGCAAAAGGCAATTTGTTATAATTAACTACGATATGCTAGAGAAGTAAATTGCTTACCCCATCTTTATAAGCAAATGAAGAGCTTGTCAAGAAAACAAACAAATACACAGAGCTAAAGATCTGCATGTTTTAGTTTTTTATACCAGTCTTTGTTCACCCGACGTTTTCCCTGAAATCAAGTAATAGGATAAAAGACATGGGATATAAACAGAAAAGACCAAGCACTAATCTCTTTATATTTTACTGTAAATGCAAACTCGTACACACAAAGCATGTTTAAATGAAACACACGAAAATTACAATACAAACGTTAGAATTGTTTTGATCATTACAGGCCAGATATTTAAAGTAAGTTTGTAATGGATAATTAAAGCATGTACACTTTTTTTTCTCGTGTTGGTCTACCTGCTGCAGATTTAAGAGATATCCTGTTTAAGAAAATAGGATATCGTGCTATTTAAGGAGAAAGCTATAATATTTTAAAACTGAGGTATTATTTGGAATCTGTAGCATAATTATGTAAAAGGCTGAAATAAAGCATGCAAACACACTTTCTTCAAAAAATTCTATGATTTTCCATAATGAAATTATGCCACATCTGTTACAACTTAGGTTTGACAATTTATGTACTTAAATTCTAAGACCATTTATATGCAAGTCAAGTCCGTTTAAAAATTTAACTACATGTACCCAGCACTTTGTCTCAAAGTTCATCGCATACCCCAATGCCGGTAAAATCAGCGGCACACTTAAACGCATATTCTATAACATGATTTTGCTTAAGCGGTTGCATTTAATGCGTTAAAGTGATAAATCATTCAAACAGGCAAATATTTAACATAATTTATTGACCTCAATTCTAACGTTAAACGGCAGAAAGCAGAATAACTCATTTAGCTTGCGTCATGTTGTGATATAAACAAAATGCTTTAGTCAATGGATAAGATCATAATAAGTACTTAGTTTTGATCAAGAAAATTAATCTGCGTTTTCCATAAATATTTAAATTAAATACTGAATGCATGCAAATGACGGGTAATGAGGTTATGTATGTTTTATGAAATGGAGGGTCTTTTTTTCGCTTGTGATGTACTTTCAAGTATCTTTTTAAAAATGAAGCATAGTGTTGATGTTAAATTTTGGATTTAAACTATTTCCGGTTATTTGGTGTGAAATGGCTTTTCTTTTGCGAGACGCTCTAAGGTTTTACTTTCTTAGGTAATATAAAAAATGATCGACAATAACATCATGCCATCTACTGAATATGACAGATTGCTCTGATAGATGTACTTAAACTTTATCTGGTCTGCATCATTCACATGCATAAAGGTTTATAATATTCTTCCTGTCATTCAATTCAGGTACAGAAATAAGGGATCAATCAATAATGTTTAAATATTCGCCATTTTGATATGTAAATCGTTTAACTTAAAATAATCATCGTCATATTTATTCAGTGTGAAATGAGGTGCACCGATTTACTTCTGAAAATCATAAATGTCTGATGCCATCTGATGCCATCAGACAAGTACCTAATTCAATCGAATGCTAACATCTGGAAGATGGTGAACAATTACTGTCATGTATAATCGATTATACATGGGTTATATATGGGTTAAATTCGTGTAATTGATTACCTGATGATTACAGTTGATTATTTAGAATAATTTGAACAATTTGATATTTGATATTTCTCTCAATATTAGTTTTATATCATTTCATTATTATGTAATGTTATTTGGCTACCGATATTTGCTAAGAGTGAAATTATTTTGATTTTCGATTTTAACTTTAGTATCCCTGCTTAGTAAATGTCTGATACCAGATTTCTTAACATATTTATTTTTAATTTTGAACATAGTCTTGGTGCCATTATTTAATTACAATCATTTGATACTTTATATTTTTCATATATTGTACTGCGATATATTTATAAAGATTGTTTAAGACTACTTGTGTGTTTAAGAGAATAAATGCTACAGTAGTTTGTTATTCCTTTCTTTCACTAATACATAAGTAGAACCAATGCTTCAAAATAGTTGACATATCCAGAAAGTGTGCCCTTTAAAGCAGAAAATATTTGAGAAAGAAATCTTACCTTGTAAACTTGTTGTCCTTTCCTATACACAATACGGACAAAGAACATCGTTTTATAAGTAAATCATTTTCTCTTCCTGAATTGTGCTTTAGCCAATCAGAATACCCGATAAGTTTCTTTTCTCTAGAAAAAAAAAAACAACAGAAAAACACAAAGGCCATTTAAAACGCAATATCGGACAACGCAGAAAATATCTAAAAACAGCCAAAGCCCATTACTACAGCAATGTTTGTTACAAAATATTCTGTTTATATTGTGAGCACATCATGACAAGAGTAAGTTCAGACTAATACCAATTCTTCAACATTTTTTTCTGTATGTTTTGGAAAGAATCTACAGGTGTATACTTTGTACATACGCCCTTCGTTATAAAATTTGAATGCAGTAGCTGCGTCGATAGACATTCCTTGTGAATTGACATTTGTTATATTTAGCATTCAAATATTGAGAAAAGAGTCCATCAAAAGAAATTGTTCTGTTTGTCTTTTGAGCTGGCGATAACGTCCTTTCAAAATGGCCTAATGAATGATAAGAAGTATAACTGATGTGCATTTAGAAAAACCTATACAGCGGAACGTTTTAAATTATGTTTTCTTAATTTGTGAGTATATCTTAGGACCTAACTAGATTTAATACAGCTGTTTTAAAAGCTGAAAGATTTTTGAAATAGCAAACCAGCTATATAACATGGACAAATACCTAATAGGGAAAGGAACGTTCTATGAAATCATACCATTCAAACCACAACCCATCTGCAGTGCATATAGAGTATTCACTAATGCACAAGAACTGATAGAGCGAGTTAAATATGCACACGACAAAACAAAACAGATGAAGAAGCGCACTGGAATGGAAAGTGACAGAATCATTACTCGGAAGGTTAAACCAGCTAGTAGTGTGCATCAAGCCTAATTTGCCCCCCCCCCCCCCACCCCACCCATCCATGATTCAAAGGTGTAGATCAGTGTAAATATATGTTATATCGGCCAAATAATTTTTCACACTAAACAGTTAAATGCCATTTTATCACAAACTTCTGAACTAATCATTACGGTATTGCGGCATAAAAGCACAAATGTTTTATACATATTTTTTCCTTGACCGTACATCTTTCAACAGGTATAAATGATTAAACAAGACCATAAGACCCCGTGTAGTGTAATAAAATTATTTCTGCGACCCTACCATTAATTGCATGTGGGTATCATTTTAACAATGTATTAAATACGTTTACACCTGACCAAATATAAATGGATTTTATCCTTACAACTTTCAGATTTATGGCTTTACCTGACTGTAAATATTACGGACACGCATTATTTCCCCCCATCGGATTTAAAAATTTAAGATACAGAAGATAGAAAAAAAATACTTGATTAATATTTTAAACTAGAAACGTGTCAATAGGACACAGGTGACCCACTTCCTGTCACTGTACATCGTTTCATGACTTTAAGTGAAATGTTTTTAAGATACATTATATGCAATACAAGCTTTTAAACACCTTACGTGTATTTTTTACAAAAAAAAGACAACTCTGGCCTGTCTGAGTGAAATCCTAAACAGAACACCGGGTGTACAAATTAACATGCTATATAACAATTCTCTAAATGTTTTTGACTCTCAGTAAAATAATTGTTGAGATACATGGACAAAATCTTTAATGCATAGTTTTATTGGCACGGGCCATGTCAGATTCGTTTAAGACTATATGCAACACAAACCTTTAAGCTCTCTTTGTGTACTTTTCACTAGGTCAATGACAATAACTCCGGTACGGCCGAGTGAAATCCCAAAAACAAATACCAGATGCACAGCTTCACAAACTATACAATAATCTTCCAATATTTATGACTCTAATGTAAATACTTTTTTAAAATACATGCGATACAAAGGGTCATAACTCTAGTCTTCCCACTGAAAATCCCAGACAAATCCACAAGGGCACAACTTTACGTACCTTTCTAATTATGCTTTCTAAACCTATGTCAAATACCTTTTAAAATACTTGCGACACAATTATTTAGGCCCTGAAGGTGTATATTTGTTACCAAGTCAAGGGCCATAACTTTGGCCTGACTGTCTGGAATCCCAATTATAGCACCAGGTGCACGATTTCACAGGCTGAATAAAATCCTGTGAGGTTATATATGACTCCAGGTTAAATACGTTTTGAGATATGTAAGTCACAAATTTTTACGGACGCACAGATAAGAGCAATTCTGGGTGCCCAAAACCCTTCCCCAGAATTTCCTCTCCCCCGGAAAAATTGGCGGCACCAGAACTTGTTTATCTTATCTGTTCATTTTTAAAATCAAAAGTTTTACTTTTATCGTATTTTTGTATGGACACTAATTATCATCATTAAGAGAGGTAGAATTTACATTGTCTATTATAGGGAAAGAAAGAAGAAATTTTAGAGTTTCAGGACAAGATTATATGTGATAAAAATATTATATTTGTATCTTTCCACATTGAATACATAAAAATAGCTGAATAAAATGCCTGGTAGGGCTTCGCATTTTTCATCTTATTCAACTCGTTTAATAAATTCAATATGAAAAGACACTTATGTAATAAGTAATAAGTCCTGCATTTAAGTTATAGTCTAGACATCACAGTGTGGCGGTATTAAACCGCCTTGTCTGCCGTTATTAAATCATTTCAAGAACAATTAATGTAAACCCTACTAAAATCTTTGTATCAATTAAATTGTGTATATCCTATTAAGATTCAGTGTAACAATTACACCCATATATATGCTTAATTATAAATCCGTACATCTGTTCCATCCTATAACACTATACTTGACATATAATTAGTTACCGTTATCCTTGTATACGCCTGTCCCCGACCTGAATTGTACTAGCCTTTAATCTATGTCTTTGTACGCAATAATTGAGAGCAAGTGTAAATGCTTCATCGCATGTGCATTCTTGACATGAATGTACATATAGATATTTAATTTGTTATGATGAATAATGATAATTATCTTAGATAAGAAATACTACTTTGTTTCAGCGTGTGAACTGGGAGACAAATAAGTGATCCCAGGCGTGTAGTACCCCAAGAACCCACATCTATCACAAAATTATAAATTCTTGGCAGAAGGGTCGAGCTAGCCGTCGGGTACGACAAAGACCGCCCTTAGTCACTTTTTACAGCCACATTTACATTTGAAGGCTGCTGTTGAGATAGTTTACAAAATCTGAAAAGCATAGAACGCAAACAGGTAAAATAATAGCAGAGTTAATGTTAGAGACAAATGTTAACTACCAAGTTGAACGGTCATAAATCTAGCTATTTGAAAGCCATTCCACATACTGTGTGAAATACAATAAGGAGTTAATAGTTGTTCACACATTAAATATATCAATATAGTATGGTGGCTAATTTATGCCATTTTGTTATTTTGTTCTATCGCCCTTCAGAATGTCGTACCACCGAACGTCGCCCTGCCGAGCATCGCCCCGCTGAACGTCGTCTTTTAATCTTTCTTGAATGACAGGATTGTATAACGTAATTGAATTGAAGATAAAGGGTGGTAATAGGTATGAATAGTAATGATATATTTTTCAGTCCCATAAAAGTGTTTACAAATTGCTCACTCTTACACCCGTCTCCACTCCACACCCTGAACCCCCACAATGGATGACTGAGAACAGAAATATTGATTTAATAACTTAAGTTTGCTTTGTCTACATCACATGAAACTTGAGCATTGCCACCATAATAGAGATACATCCTGTCATTAACAAAACGAAATGTTTATCTTCGATACTCAAATAATAAAAATGTGATCAGTAAAAAAAATAAAGCTGTAGATGAACACATTAGACAGAAATCTATACAAGATGATAGCTTTATTAGCTTTATGTCTTCCTTTTTTTGGAAACATTAACTTGTTCACAAGAAAAGATATTTAATTTTATTTCGTACAGTGTTCACAAAATGCAAGATTCTACAAATTGTGTGCTAAATCAACACTACTGTTATTTTAGTCAAAGAATATTCAATGAATATCTACACTTTAGAGAAGAATTTTATTTCAATGTTGAAATTGTGACTGAAGTTGTATTTAGAGCATGTACTGACAATTATTTTTTAGCGATTTTTTTTCTTTGGCTGAGCAAGACAAAACTCAACGCAGACTTATTCTCTCTTAACATAGTAAATATTTTATCAGATGATCCGTTTCAACCTGAACACTAGCTGTTTCGTGTTGATTTTCGACAGATAAAAACAAACTGCATCGAAAACAAAAGCAAATAGGCGCAGTCAAAATAGTTGACGTACAAAGATGATCTTTTAGATGCAATGTAATTCTCTGTTCTCTGTTTACGATAACATAAACAAAGAAAACATTAACATGCGATTGTTCTTGCGATAAAATTGCATTTTGACACATTCATTTTAATATAATACACCTGTCCTACCGATCCAGATAATGTTTTATCATTATATCAAATGCAGATCTTCCGTTTCAAACAAAAACACTTTTAAGCTTTATTCAAAATTTGTTTTTGTGTGATTTCAGATTTCTATGCGTACAAAACTGGTAATATGTCACAAATTCTTTCAATTAGTTAATATTACAAGTGCGTAATTACTTTGATAGTAATGGTAATGGTATATATCAAAATATCAAAATTATTTTCTTATTTCTAAAAATGAAAACCTCATTTTTTTCATTAAAATCAGATATTCTCGTTTTTTTGAAAACAGAATAATGTCACGAAATAAATATGTTTAACATTGTTTGGCGTATGTAGTGCAATTTATACAGAACAAGTGGATAAATATGGACAAATTTCCGGTCGTGTAAAAATGATTTCATAAAATTTTTATCAAATCAAATGAAAAAGTTAGTCAGTAATTGTAGCACCTATGTTCATTAAGCTGAGTTTAGTGCATTTTATTCAAACACTTCTGTACAGTCCGATGGGGAAGGAAATATTTGCCAGTCAGTTTTGGAGAATATCACATCATATACAGTGCCTGTCGGAATCAAGTAATTATTGAATCACTCAAAGGGTTAAAAACAAAACACGTGTTCTATAGCACTATTTGGATTTGTTTGCCAGACCTTAGAAAACCAAACCATTCCCGTGACACTTTCACTGGTTTCCCATATTCTTAATAATCAGTCATTGTCTCCTAAAATTTAATTCTATTTCTATAGATCTGGTGCTACCTGGTTTGTATAGTTTTATGTACAATTATGTTCTTGGCAGACGTTGGATTTTTAAAGAAAAATTACCTACAACCATGTAAATGCAAATTAATATTCTATGTAGAACTTGATGAACGTTTTTTTTAACATAAAACTAGAAATCAGTAATTTATTGTTATAGCCACACGGTTGCAAATTTACAAATTATCATATATATTGATTTACAGTTATCTAAGCTTATTATTATATGTAATGTTTTAGATGAGACTGAAATTCAGCGATTTTCAGTGACGCCTAAAAATTTACCATGAATCACATTTTATTTATTTTGTAAGAACAGAGTTTAATGGTACACATTATCAATAATGGATTCGCAATGTTTTGTTTTACGAGAGTAAAAATAAACAAAATATACTAGTATACTAATTAATGGAGCTAATCAGCTTGTGATTATTTTGACTAGTTATGCGGTCATAGATTTAGTTCATGATACTGCAAGAAAACACCAACTAGTTCTTGTGTTAGTTCATTTTGTCCAGATGCGTTTGTTTTGTCTGTGTGTTCGTGTGTGTGTTTGCACGTCTACGTGCTGAATATTGTGGTTTAGGGAGGCTACGTTTCTGGAACGCGGCTTTACATTGTACCGGTCTCATTTTTATCTATTTTCTTATAATTTCCGTGAAAAAAAGTGTTTTATGTTCAGAATCAAACAGTGCTTTATCTTAATAAGTAGCCCTATGAATATTAAGTGTTTCAATAACTGCTTGATCCCTATAAGCATTGTATACAGTATGACGCGATATTTGAAAAAAAAAACTAACAAAAATCTCATTCCCCTCTTCAACTGTACATAAGTTTGTCTGTTTGTTTTGGATTTAACGCCGTTTTTCAACAGTAACAGTATTTCAGATATGTAACGGTGGGCAGTTAACCTAACCAGTGTTCCCGGATTCTGTACCAGTACAAACCTGTTCTCCGCTAGTAATTGCCAGCCAGAGGTGAAGGACACAGAAGGGACTTCTTAATGGTTATGTACGTACAAGTTATGTCTATATGAAACGCCGCTAAAGCCGGTGATATAGGGCTTGTTTGTTGCTGCATAACCTCTCATAACGGGACTAAATCAATCAGAGTCTGGGCCCTTTTCTACAAAAGGATCTTCTCATAGATTTTATTTATATACTAGTATATGTTTGGTTATTTGTGAATCAATCTTTTCAACACTTTAAACAGGACCGAATTGACATTATCCGGCTGTAACAAGTCAAAATAAATTACAATTCTTCCTCCTTCCCTTATTGTTAATCGGCCTTTGTCAATGAACGACAAAGATATTTTAATTCCGGGATCATTTAGTCTTTGTTGATTTTTCACCCTGTATTTGTTTTGCTGCGATGACATGACAAGTTGGTACATAGCTAAAATCTTTGCATTACCTTTAAATATTTACAGGGGTTTTCAACATTTTTAAAATTAAATTCAAAATATTTTGCATGAATATGTTGCTACTGTAATTCGTACCATGATTTTGTAAAGGTTTATAAACATCTGACGACAAGGGAATAACTCTGCATTTTTTTCAAATAATTGATATAAAAATTTAACACAAAAAAGACAACATAAATTAATTTCTGATGAAAACATAATTATAATCGCCATAGAAAAGCTTTCAGAATAATATGTATTATTTCCAGAATAACTCATAATGGTCTGTGGCTGATTAAATTGATTTGATATCTGATACACATGTTTCCTAAATTTAAGAATATGACACGTTTGTTCAGGTTATATTTCAATCCAACAAATATTGACAGTTAAAGTATAATGAAATGTTAAATATGTATAGTTATCGCAACACCTTTCTTGTTGAACAATTAAAGTCTACACGTAACCGTGTTGTTACATACAACAGTCCAAATAAAAGGTATGGTGGTCAATCTGAACGTAAGTTCCAAGTGTGTGTAAATTGTCCTAAAAAGAGAAGTGCATCATCATTTTGTTAAGTATGTGTTTAGCATATTTTTGTCTATATTCAAACTTACCAAACAGAACAAAGGAGATTTGCTTAATAGACAATAATCAAGGACTTTTAACCTTAACAAAAAGGGTAAGGAGGGATGTAGGTACTTAGAATGCATTTACCTGAAAGTTTATATTTCGATGCTAGTAATGTATCTAGATCAAATATAATACGATTTACTTTTTCCCGCACGAAGCCTATATTTGCAAACAGCTATTAATGAGTCAACACGTAAACTGATAAATGTGGATAAAAAATCACGATAGTTGACAAAAAAGGAGAATGTGTTATTTTCTACCAAACACCAGAATCAATTTATAAATTAAGCAATGTGACTTAACCTATGCCCGCATGTACTGGAACCTGTAGTTCTGCTCTATATAGATATATGTGTAGTAATTGAAATTATAGAAAAAATTATAACAAAATAAAATGACACCTGCCTTTTCAATAGGTATGAAAGATAAAAGGTAAGGGTAGATTTCGCGGAAGCACGGAACACCCCTAACACAGCCATAGAGCCATGCGTCGCAAAGAAAACCCACAACAAATCATGCTCTGGTAAAAAAGCTAAATTTAAGATATATATTGGATGCTATTAATAGAAAACGCCTTCATCCTAAAAGCATGCAATATGACATATTCTAATATTCTTGTATCTCTTAAAACCCGCTTACGCTAGAATGATGTCACGTTAACGTGCAGTGACGTCAACGTTTTTGTTGTGACCAAAAAGGAGCGCCACTATATTTTATGTACTGTTTTGGATTAAAGGCATATTAGAATTGAAATAATTTATAGCAAAACCGTGTTTTAACACTATTTATACACTTGGGCGGTAATACGTCGTACAAATAATTTCACTCGGGCTGCGCCCTCGTGAAATTATTACGCCCGACGTATAACCGCCCATCGTGCATAAATAGTGTTAAAGCACTCTTTTACAACAGATTATTTCTTAAATGCAGATATTCCTGACAGTTTAACCTGTTCTAAAATGCCCCATCGCCAAAGCATTTAGTAGAGATAAAGACTAAATATTTAACATGGCAATATGCAGTAAATATTATTTGTAAATACCACAACTTTTGCAAGTTGATTTTATTGTAATGTTTCGTTCACATCCGTTGGATACTTTACCCGCCACACAAAACGGTAACAATAAGCAATACATGTAAGACATTAAAATGCCCGTGTAGATTTCAGAATGTTTGAAAAGAAAACAAAATGCTAATTATGAAACACTAAAGAAAGGGACAGATTAAAGGAAAGATATATAATATTTTGTCTGATCAGCTACAGAGAGAAACATAAAATAATATTACCCTTATCATTTTTTACAAAAGCTTTACAGCAAAGAAGTAAGTAATCATAATTACGATGTCTAAACAAAATCATGAGTGGAATGATATTTGGTCAAATATTTACAAACTATGTGTAAAACTACTTCCACTGACATTCTGGTATAATAATGTTATATTTACAGAACATAAATCTGATAACAAGATTGGTTAATTTTACAGATAAACTCTAATTTACCTATTTTTGGTTATATATGACAAACTCAGTCTGGGATAACGAAAATGTTTTAGAAGTCTTGCCAACACTTGTTTAAGATAATAACAACATTACTGGCGATACTGTTGAAGACAATAGTTTTTGCATAGAGAAGCTAGGAGGTACTCACCTTTTAACATACTGATATTTGAATATAAGTGGCAAATTTGGAAACCTAGGAATAAGTATAAATTTGAAGCCAGTTTAGGTTCCCCTAAATAAATCTACAAACAATAAATATTTAATATTAAACAAGCAGGTTTATATCAAAATATTTCAACTTATTATCTAACAAACAACGATATATAAGGAGAAGCTATACCTACCATTCAAATATATTGAACCAATTATGATTATTTCCCTTTCCTTGTGCTACATCACTTATTGTTGTATCGTTAATGATTATAAAACAAAACGATTAAAAGTAATTAGTGTTTAGCTTTTCACTTAATGATTTAGCGATAATTACAGCTTACAACTTAAATTTTACCCGACGAGTTCAAACCTTATCATAATTTACAAAAGCTTTACAGCAAAGAATTATTATAAGTAATCATAATTTCGACGTCTAAACAAAATCATGAGTGAAATGATATTTGGTCAAATACTTACAATTTATTACGCTTCGTGAGGTGTAAAACTACTTCCATAGACATTTCGGTATAATAATTTTATATTTACAGAACACAAATCTGATAACAGCAGTTGCATGACAGCCACTGTCTACGTTGTTTGTTGTCGTATGAACGAGTTTATTACTTTATTTGTTGATAAACGGATTGTTGTAGTGAACTGATACGTATTGGTATTGAAATGAAACCATGGATATTTTATCCTGCAGAAATGTACATAAAAGGAATCATAAAGAAATGAAGTGATAACACTCTTGTACTTAAAGTATATAGTATGAAACAGGAATGAAATAACTTTATTATTTCCTTTTCTACAATGTCATGCTTGTTAATGACATATATACACATTTTAGGGCTTCATTTTTAATATTCAGAAAAACTATTTTATCTTTGTCTTGAGCAACCAAGTTTCAGCTGGTAACGGTCACGCCTTAAGCGCGCTCACAGAATTGGAATTGGTCTACATTTCAAATGTGTGTCCTTAAACACACTGATGGTATTCGCAATAGGTTCCGAATAAGATGCATAAATACAAGGGTTGTATGAAGACTGATCTACAAAACATATAGACCTTTTTAAATTGGCAACGATGGAGTAATATGTAAGATGATGAAAACGTAGCATAGAATTCAACAATCGTCATCTTGTTTCAAAGCTAATGATTTAAGACGATACAAAAAGGTATTCAGATATTTTCTTAAGGAATAGATTCATGATATATTTATACGATTAAGGAAGCTGATGGACGATGCTTTATCGAATATTTCATGCTATGGAAGTCGTTATACGACTACATGTTAAGCAGCGAACATATGTTCAATCACGATTCTTACCATCAAACTTTAGTTATGTAAACTTGGTAAAATAGCTTAAAACCATAAGCAGTTTCCACGTTTCATCCGGCATACGTTGGTCAAGTTAAAACAATCACGCATTTTTATGCATCAATGTAATTTAGCGTAGCGCATTTCAAATATTAAACTTTAAGGACTAGACTATAGACTTGGCAGGAAAAGATTCTTACAGCTCCGACTTGGAACATCTTGATTTTATTATTTGTTCATAAACAAGATTTCAAAATAAAGTGTTTTCACGAGCTAATAATCTGCCTTTATTTTGCCCGAAAAGTTAGTTTTATATTTTAGCCAATTTACAGTAGTTTATGCAAGCTTAAGGGTGTGGTAAACAAAGTATGTACTTGCTGCTCAGCTGTCGATTGTAGCTTTGTCTCTCAAAATTTAGTTTAAACGGAAAAGAGAGTAAAAATTAAGTATTATTCAAACATTTCTTCAATCTGAAAAAAGATTACAATATATACTATTTGCTTCTGCAATATCAAGTTTCGTAATAACGACTTAAGATTCGTAATAACGACAAACCATTTCGTATTAACGAGATAATCATCTTGCTATTACGAGATAAGATGTCTTTATTAAGAGAAAAATATCTCGTAATAATTCCATAATTACGAGATAATTTCGTTTGTACGAGGAAACAGCTTGCTATTACAAGAAAAGAGGAGACTGGACATTGAAAACGGGTTTCCGGTCAATAACTTTAGCACTTTTTGACCTAGAACCTTCAAACTCTATTTGCATATTGGTCTTGATCAGTAAATGGTCCCTTAGAGTTTTGACATTGGAACTAATACATCAAACGTCAAGGTCTCTAGGTTTCTGATCAAAACCTTAAGAGCCGTTTAATCTAGAACTTTTAAACTACACATGTATATTGGCCTTTGTCAATGGACAGTGTCGTTTGATACTTGGGTCAATCGATGACACTTCAATGTCATAGGGGCATGCTATTAGAAAATGATTTCAATAACTGAAGAACCATAACCTAAATCGTAACCACTTAATAAAACCATTTGTCTTGCTTTGTTGATAAGCCCTGCTGAGTTTGGGATCGGCAGGGGAAAGCTAGAACTTTAAAACTACATCGTTTGTATAATAGAATTTGGGATAGCTTGATTAAAGGTCAAGTTCACGCGTCTGAACTTGGAAAGTACATTCTAATTAATAACTTGAGAACTACTTGACCTACAACCTTCAAACATCAAACGGTTACCTTTGACCTTTTGATCCAAACATTAAAAGGAATCATCCGCCGACAAAGGCTAAATAGTCAGACGAGTGCAGTTTTAAGGTTTTTTGGCCAAATAGTTCTCAAGTTATTGATCTGAAACTGTTTTCTAAGGTCAGGCAGATGGCAGGTTATTTTCCATTGCACTAAAGATTCTAAAGATTCTTTGTTTACATTATCTACAAAGGTTCACATAGAAGAATGTAGAATACTAGTAAATCTCTTCAGTAAATGAGCCATAATATCATCATATGACAATTTCGGCCTATTAAGTCTGCCATAAAGAGACATACATGCAGTAAGTACATGTTTCGGCTCAGGTAACGTAAAGTGATCTTAATATTTAGGTAGGTAACTTACATAAAAAGGTTAATGTTTACGTGTTATCTCTATTATGGGAATAAAACTTTTCGGGATAAAATAAAATTATTGAGTTCATCTGCACCACAAACCCAACTGAAGACCACAATATTGGATCTACTATATTGGATATTGGATATTAGTCTGGAGCAAATTGGGTGACTTAATTCTGGCGAATATGTAATAGTATAAAATTGAATATAAATATGATAGCAATATTATACAATTATAAATAAGAACGAATTCGAAACAAATCTTACCTGCTACCATTTTATTAATAATACTTCAGTGTACAATGTAAATGGCAGAAATGTCAAAACTCGGGTTCCATGAGTCTAGCCTGAAATATAAATTATCAAACAGTAGACATATATAATACAAATCTTTATACGAATATACCAATATAAAAATTTATTGTCGAATATCAGTAGTGTTCATCTAAAAATCAAACGGAAAATAAACTAAATTATATCTTGCAAATATTATCATCAATTGCATGAATATAATATGAAAAAAATGCTCAAGAATTAAAACATCTGAAAACTCTTATATTAAGATAGTTTGTAATAAAATTGATGTATACTACAATTGAAGACTTAATTTAATTTTGTTAATTTGTATTTGTATGTGTGACGTTCAGTCAAATTACGGAACTACATTTTGACCAAAACGTAAAACTGCAACTGCTATATTCTCTTGTTATTTTATAAATTTAAGCTTGTTTATTCGGGGTGCCATTTTATCATTTTCACAGTGTGAAAACGTAGGGGCACAGTCTGTATTTTTAGCCATTATCAATTTTGGCAAAAACTGTATTCAGCCGCACCCTCAACCACAAACTCCAACGCAGTGATCTCCCTTGCCGCTTCGCTCATTGATCACTGCCAACACAATGTTTTTAGCTAAAACTCAGCTGAGTGGACTTCTTTTAGTTATATGATTATTTAGTTATTTTTTCCCCAATGTTTTCGAAGTTAACACTTCTTTTAGCACAGGCGAATGTTCCATAATGAAGAAAATAATGATTTTGATTGAAAATGGGTATTTATTTACACTACCGGTAAATATCCTGAAACGAAACTGAAAGTAAACAAACGAGTATATCAGCGTTAATCTTTGGCGCTGTTCACTATTATAATGCTGTCATTTGACCCAAGCCGAAACAGATGGAGGCTTTTGAATATTTTCCTGCTGGCCAAAATATGTTATTCTCAAAAGTTTGGTATATCATAATGACATATTAATATATAAGTTAATTTTTAACCGATCTAACATCACGTGATGAATCATGGTCACGTGAATGTTGTGGTGGCAGTGATCAATGAGCGAAGCGGCAAGGGAGATCACTGCGTTGGAGTTTGCCTCAACCAATATGAGGTAATTAAGAAATAAATTTAGCCTTTCGAAATGCTCCAGTTAAATGGCAAAGTAATGTTATAGTAATATATGTAATGTATCTGTATTATGTTGGAATAGAAACAAGTATCACAGTGACTATACACCATGTAGCCACGCAATTTTATGAACATTCTGCAACCCTTTCACTTATGTCGTGTTTGGCGACCTGTGGTTTTCCTTTTTTTATTTTGATGCAATAAGCGATAACTCCTACAGAAATACTGTTTTAAAAGCAAATGATAAGAATGTAATATCGATCAAAAACAAAAACAGCAAATTATTTTCTTAACAACTGAAAGAAAAAGTCATATTTGAAACACAAATTGACCTGTCAGAAATTTTGTCGTATAATATTACACATATGAATGACTGCAGTATGCAGGGTCGTCTGGTTTTTCTCATATAAGTCGTGTATATGAAATTAATATCACATATTTCTTCTTTTGAAAGGACGTAACTGTATTCATCTTCTTCAGTGATAAATTTTAAGTATGGGAATTTATAGAATGTTAAGTAAGGCTGTTGATCATAAGGTATGTATGACTTTTCTTTGCTTTTATTTTGAGTGGTCAAGACACCTGACCACCATCTAGCAAAATAATTCAGTTCCGTAACGTATGTTTGCTTGTTAATCATTGTATTGCCAGATTATCACTACTTAAAAAACTGAACATTTGTTTCCACTTTAGGAAACGGACAGACCAGAAATGTTTAATGCGGTATTACAATCATGTACATACCAACTAAAGCCGGACCAAGATCTACTGAAGTGCAGTTTAGATTGCAGAAGTCTGAGTGGCAACAGTGCGAACAGACAGGGACATTTCGATCAGTGCGATCACCGACAGAGCGCTTGGACGTACACACCTACAATACAGACAACTCTAATATATATAATACAACAAGAAAACATTCAAATAATCAATATGAATATTGAGTTCATGTCCAACAATTGCCTACTATTGGATGTCAGTACTTGCATGGATTTTTACCAGACTTAATTGCATTTGATATTCGCTCTTTTTAGTATAAAACTGTACTCGCAATGAACTAATGTTGTAGTGTTTCTTACTGTCTTTCATAGTAAGTTTACTATGCTTGGCGATTGCTGTCATGATTTCTGGCCGGAACCAACGCTTTGGATATAGGAATAGAACAGAAATGTATTGTACATATTAGATAATTATTCTTACCACGTTTGGCGTCCTTGAAGTATAAAAATTCATGTCATAATTTTGATAATACATACTACTATGATATAAAATTTTGTTACTGACGATCTTTCAAGTTGGTAGAATTGACTAGGTGTATAACTGATTACTAGTATTACACTATTTGAGCCGAAAGAATTGATATGTGTTTACAAGAAAAGGTGGTCAGTCACATTTATGTGTATGTTAAGGATACATTCATTGAATAAAATTCTCATTACATAGAGTAGATACCTATAATAAATGGGAGTCTTTTTATCCTTGATGAAATTTTATAATTACCACCCCACCCCTTTAATATAAAAGTATTAATACAATCAATCAATTGAATATTTGTTTTGATTTCAATATACTTTTTTCATAATTATGTTTATATTTTTATAGATGCAGGAACGTCTTCCTACTATGAATTAAAATAGTTTGTTTCTCCTAAGTTCATTTTTTCCAACCTATCTTGCTTGCGCAAGACAGATTAAGTAATGTAGTAATAGTACATAATTGTCAATATTAATCTTTGACAAACATGATGAAAACATTCTTATATTCATACATGTATCATTCGTTTGGCGATATATGGTTATTAAATATATACACATGCTAAAATAACTCAATCTTGGTTGGCAACTAGGATAGGAGGACAAAAAGAAAAAGGCTAGTGTAATTTGTTAAACTTTCGAACAGATCCATAACTTGATTAAAATATGATCTGCCAACTTTAAAATTGCATTTTATCATTTTATGCAACTCGGTTAATAAATTCAGTATGCAAATGCATTCACATTCGATCCATTTTTGAAAAATTATATACTCAAATACCATATATTATTCAGAATAGGTTGCAACATTTCCATGTTTGTTGGGGAAACTTAATGCCAAATGTATTTGTATAATAAAAGAGGTATAACCTGTGGTTGAGTACATCCCATGTAATACTGAAAGTCATTATCTCCCCATTCGTATTTCTCTATCACACATGCCTGAAAGGAAGATATTTCATTTTGAAAAATGGTTCTTAATAGAAGCGCAAAACAGTATAATATACAAGTTTTTGTTTGTTTTGGGTTTAACGCCGTTTTCAAGTATTCCATGCATTAACGATTACAATATTCTAACATATCCGTATCTGTGGTGCTTAATTACATGGATTTACGGAGCAACCCTTTAAACAATGGGAAAACTAATGAATATTTAAACACAATTTGATACATTTTGTAAGACGGAGCCTGAAGCATCTATACATCGCAATATACGTATTTATTCTATACCTACTTCTCTCTTCAAACAGGTGACCGTACAATTTATTTAATTATGATAACAGTATAATTAGACTTTTCAACTTTTAATCTAAGCGGAGTACAATGTCAATAAACCCTTAGCTCTATTTTCATAGTCGTCTTATGACACGCTGATCTGCTAAGCGGGCATTTATTCCAAGCAAAACAGTCATAGAATAAAGAAATTATTTTACTTTGTTCAGTAATTTACGTGACATATGTCTAAACAGCTATCTAGCTGACAAGTGATATTTAAATTTAGGTTCGTGTGTCAGCTTAATTAATGTTTTAGTTGGATGTTGGGTACCAATAAAATATATCTCCATATTGAACATACCATTGTTAAATAAACTAATAATATTGTCAATTAAATGGGTACAAAACATTCACATATTGTTTTCGCGGCTATCTTCAACAATGTTATTATTTTCTTGTGTAATAAATTTCCTTATTCCATGAAATTTGAAAAATATTTACAATAAGAAACTGTTAACTGTGGAGTTTAGAGGCATTTATTATTGTAACATACCACCAGTAAAGCTTTTTTAATAAATAAAGAATATTTTCATCTCAAGAAAACACAAAATAAAGTTGAGCTGTAGCACGCAGTCCTTAAGTGAGTTTGTAATACTTCTTATCTTGATGAGATTTGTTTTACAATATATATGAATGAGATAACATTGCATTGATAGAATGTGTTATTTCACTTATGAAAAAATTACCTGATCTGAGTGACAGAGTTGTACATTGTTACACAATTCATTTCCCCCGATATGTGAGCAGTCCAAACACAAAGGTCCTCTGTTTCCTAAGCCCTGAAACCCTATTAATGAATGTTTGAAAAATGAATTAATTATTAGTTCATACTAATTTATTTCAACTCGGTTGCTGATAGCTATAAACGTATCGGTAGGTTTCCATTGTCTGTCATAGCAAAAGAAAGATCAATAGAATTTTGGCTTAAGATAATGAAAAATGAGAACTCACAATTATATTATATGTATGCTGATAAATGCAATACTATAAACGATACTTGCCTTGCTAGGCGTATTAAGTCTGTTATTGTACATCTTGGTTTTTTTCAAATATATTATATCATTATGACAATAAAATAAAGTACTTCCATTTAATAAAACAACGGTTATTAAATCAATACGTTCAATATTGGTATAGCTCATTAAATGTCCTAAATTAGACTATTATAGAAACTTTAAAACCTCCTTTTGTTATGATAACTATTCAGATAAGATTAATTGATAACGATGCACTTAGAAAACATTGTACCTGTTTAAGATTATCTTCACATAGACCATTATGTAAAACTATCCTGTTACTTATGATATTTGATATGTTACAATACTGTTTGCGTTTTGCTTTTATACATGTATATATGTTTGTTGTCTTTGCCATTTCTATATGCATTTGTAAATGGGCAAAGGCAAATTATTTTGCTGAATTTGGCAATAACAATGAAATGAAATTGAAATCACTCTAGAGTATCTTTTCTAAAACAGAAAGCAGAATCGTTGTCATATAAGAAGATGTGATGGAAACCACGACATTCAGTTTCACTTGTCGATATTTAACTTCTAGACCAACGCTAAACTTAAATTTTTGACATTGTATTTACATCATTCGAATTATTTCTGAATATAACGTGCTTATATGAAATTGTTTCCCTAGCATCTTTAAAGTAAAACCGGCAATATTCCAATCATATCAGAAAATAGGAAAAATAAGAACACTTTTTAAACATCGCAAGATACTAGTATTACTTCAGTATAAAGTCATTATAGCACCATTTAATACATCTTAATCGTGCAGTATTATTTGCACAACGACGAATGATTGTGATAATAACATGCTCTGTGTCGGCATTTTGGTGCACAATTGAAGTATCTCGTTTTTTCTCTACCTTTGAACTTCGAAGGAAAGCACTAACAAGAGGGCCATGATGACCCTGTTTGACCTGAGTAATATAAGCTATACGCTTCAAATGTCAAACAGATGCTACAATATTAGGAAAGTAGGTCAGTAGGTCATATTTATGGTCACTGAAAGTCTGTTTTTAGATTGGTGTGCAAAACTGTACTTGTCACCCAAATTTCAAGACTGTATCTTAAAACTCAAGAAAGTAGGTCAAAATGTCACAGTCATGATCACTGAAATTCAGTTTTAAGATCAGTCTGCAAAACTTTTTGACCGGGCAGGACCGGATCCAGAATTTTTTTACTTGGGAGCACCAGTCTTGAACGAAGACGTCACCGCCGAAGTGCAAGGTATTGAAGGGGGTGATTTTGCACATGTAAGGGGAATCAGGGGATCTTATGAAATGGTTTCCTCAGGTGCATTTATTTGTGGGTGTACTCCCCTTATATTAAGGAGTCAGGGCTCTCCCTCTGGAAAGTTTTGAAATACAGGCATGAAATGGTGGCCTCTGGTGCATTTTAGGTCTTAATTATGAGGTATTGTAGGGGTACGTTACTCCTCTCTTGACTGGGTGGTCAGGGTGCTCTCCCCCCTAGAAAACATTTTAAATACAGGTATGAAAAAGTGGCCTCTGGTGCGTTTCTGGGTCTAAATTTGAGAAAAAAATATTCCTTTGCCAAACTAGTAGGGTGCATTTTTGATGAGTATTGATCTCTTCTCAGCCAACTGGGAGGGGGGGGGGGGTGGTACAGGGGTCTGCCGGGTGACCTAGTTTTTGATCCCATATGACCCATTCTTAGACTTGGCCAATAAATCATCAAGAGTAACAGTCTGGCTAAGTTTTACGAATATAGAGTCATAAATGTTGCCTCTTGGTTGTTAACAAGCCTTTCCTTTGATTTGACCTGATGACCTTGTTTTAACCCGACCAGACCCAGTTTCAATCAAGGCCTAGAGATCATCAAGCTCTTTCAATGGTCAGGTGCCGTAACTCAAGACCATATGATTGGATCTGACAGATTCATCATGGAATCCAAGATTCATTGATGTTGAAGATATTTTACAAGTCTGTATATGGCTGCAAAAGTCAAAATAGCAAATTTTGGTCCTTTTAGAGGACATAACTCTAGAACCAATGGTGGGATCTAGCCAGTTTTCTAAAGGAACAGAGATGTTATACCAATACAAATTTTGTGCATGTTTGATGAAAGTTGATTGTCAAATGAGGTCTCTATTGTGTTCACAAGCCAAGAGTAGCAATGTTTTACCCTTTAAGGGGGCATAACTCTGAAACCAATGATAGGATCTGGCCACTTTTCGGAAGACCAATACAAGTTGTGTGCAATTTTAACTAAAGTTGATTGCAAAATGCGGTCTTTATCGTGTTCACAAGCCCCAGACAGAAAATTTTAGCCCTTTTAGGGTCCGTAACTCTGGCACCCATGATGGAATCTGGCCAGTTTTCGAAAGGAACCGAGATATTATGCCATTATGCCAACAAAAGTTGTGTGCAAGTTTGATTAAAACTGATTGCAAAATGTGGCCTCTATCGTGTTCACAAGAAATTGTGAATGCACGGACGACGGACGGACAAAATGCGATCACAAAACTCTCCCAGTGAGCTAAAAAGGTCAAAAGGTTACCGTAACCTCCACATCCGGCACTGTTACAGAAGTTCTCATTGCAGCATTCCAAGCATCCGCCATTTGTATCGGTGTTGTGGCACTGCTGCAATTTAATAGGGGAATCATTTCATTGGAAAAGAAACATTTTCAACATGAAATCTATAATTAAAATTATAACAATGAATGCGACTACGGAAAATAATTTATAATGCGTATCGTTTCTATTATTTGATATTACATCTTTATTAAGAGTGTATTAACTCAATACGAATTTGCTTAAATCTAATCAAAATATCACAAAACAATACTATAAGCAGTCATTTCTTTAAGTTTAAATACAATAGTAGCAACTGTATCATAGCTCGGTGTTTTTTCTTAACAAATTTGGTGCAGGTAATTCGTATACTCTGAGTACAGAGTGCGGTAACTAAAAGTGTGCAGGTATTTAATACCCGCACGCTAGTTACCGCACTGTTGGAAAGAAAAGTATGCCTGCGTGTCTGAAACAGAAGACTGCGAAGTGCATTTTATTGATTTTCTGCTCTAGCATTGGTTTATTTTACCTGGGCTTTACACATTTCTAAAGCAAGGATTTTAAGTACTCACTGAACTGCTGTAAATGGTAATGTGGAACGCCTACAACTACCATATATGGATGGCTATGATACAAAACAGAAAGAACATTAAAACTCTCGGGTAAACGATTTATACTCGGGGCTACGCCCCCTCGTACAAATCGTTTACCCTCGTGTTTCAATGCTCTTTCTATTACATACTAACACACTGTACATTATTTCACACAAAAATCTCCAGAAGTGTTCTTGTTTCATAAATGTCATGGGTTTCTCACATTCTTTTATATCGTTTGAGATGACATGGTTATCAAATATATCGTGCTAACCGCCCTTGTTATACAAGCATATAATCAACAGACAGTTGTTGAAATGAACTCGTATAAGAACTGTAGACAACGAATGGGTTTGTTTGTCAGCAATGTGTTGTTCTCCTAAAGATTTATATTTTGACTGAAGTGTTTATTGCTTAGACTGACTCCCTTTCAAGACAAAGCAAGGCTAGGGATACATCACTACCTGGTACCAATTTAACTAAATTATTACATACCTCAATATTCATGCATCCAGATTTAAAAAGATTTACTCCAAGCTTTCTGGTATAACTTTGAACGTAACACACCTAATTATATACAAATAATGTAACAAATACGTCATTTTGATATATAGCTTAAATGCGAATTTTTCTATCTTAGTTCGGTTGCTATTATTTAAACTTTTAATTCTAATGCTACTATGCAATAGTAAACGAAACACAGTATCAGCTATTTTCTACTCTTTTTAAACACACATGAAAATTCATTTATTGATGTCATGAATTAAAGCACTTGTTGAATGGCTTGCCTGTGAGTGTCAATAGTCAAAACAATTGCCAGAGGTCAAAAGGGCAATTTTTTATTGTTCACCGGCAAGACATTCAGTACGCGCATAGCATTAAACAATAAGTAACGTATTCACAGGTTGGTGCAACATGTAAATGATATTGATGGCTTACCTCGTTCTCGTTCTGACATCTCTGAACTGTATCACAATATTTTAAATGGGTAATATCCTCACAGTGAAAGCACCATTTTCCATATCCTAAAGTAATAAAAAGAACATCCTTATTTTAATGTTACAAATGCTACGGAAAGTCATAGCAGGCTTTCAAGTTAAAATTAAGTATTATTTTAAATACATAAAACGTTGGATTAACGTAGACTCAATGTCTCAGGAGTCTGAAGCAGTTTGAACATTTCAACGTTAATTCATTTACAAAGGAGCAGGCAGCACTGGTAGACGAACGGAAAAATGTACATTCCAAGAAACTAATTCCATGTTCGGGGCAAAACGGTCAATATTAAACTACTAAAATTAAAAAAAAGAAATAACGTTGCCCCTATAAATACTGCAGTTCTAACTAAACTTTGCAACAGGTTTTGGAATGATATTACAATAGTACACGTATTGCAGCAATCAATCTTTTTAAAATTGTCTTTAATGTATATGAATATTACGATATCGCACGTTTAAACATCTATAACACCTGGGGCCGTATTCATAAAGCATGTTAAGTATAAGTATAAGAAATTGACTATTTACTTAAGTATTACTTAGGTAAGAAATTTATTTTACTTAAGTATATTTGTTATTCATAAAACAACTTATTATAATAATAAGTAATTCTTGGCTTTTATTGTGGACGAAAACATAAAAAAACACATTAATTTCAGACAGATACAACATGCGCAATTATGCACAAAATGCACAATTATGTTTGAAGTGCTTTTATCTGAAAAACAACACTTTAATCGTACTCACTACGCTATTTTGTTTTCTGACTTAAGTCATTTCTTACGTATCTTAAGTTTAAGCTGTTTTATTAATAGGAGTTTTTACTTAGACTTAAGCTGAAATCACCACAAACTTAAGTAAAATCATGAACTTAAGTCAAAACTTATACTTAAAATACTTTATGAATACGGACCCTGAACTACAGCGAAGGAATAATAGGTAACCGTGGCAATGTATCACGATTTTATTCATTATAGGCATGAATCAAAAATGCTTTAACGCTATTAAACATCGTATAGTACTGTTCAAAGTATTATCATTAACAAAAGGCTCGTTAAGAAGAAGAGTAAATTGTCTAATATAAATACATACAACAATCGAATACAGCATGCACGTCCGTACCTGTGACACATAAAAGTGGTATCGTAGCATAAAAATATCATACCTGTGCCATTAGTTGTCTGGAGCGGCTTTGCTGTATATCCGGTGTTTGTAGGTCCCGGTGTAGGGACAGTACTTTGTGAAGTATTTGACAATGTGCAGTTTTCTGAAAAGACATGTATGTGAATAAAGTATAAAATTCATTACATAGCCAATAGGGACGAGACGGGTATATCTAATTATAATTGCCTGCAAAATGTACATGGCAGATCTATGTTGTCTTTAATACTTAGTATATTAACTATGGTAGTACCAGCTGTTATAAAACATTAAAAACTCTTCATTTCAAATAATTGCAGAATAAGGGAAGTGGAATGAAAATTATCCAAACTACAACAGACAGTTTCATATCAAATAAGACGCAAGTAAATAAGTCATAACTACTCGCATTGTCTTCATATATACAGGTACTCAAGATGCATAACTATAAGAAACATCATGAACAATATATTTACGTTTTCTGTGAAACAGACAGTAATATTCCTTGTGTTCAATTATAGTTAGGATGGCATAGAATTAAACATTGTGTAAACTAACCTGAGTTAGACAGAGACAGTTGTAGAGGATACCCGTATGCAGAAACCCAGTCAGGTCTCCCATAAAGAACAGCTCCAAACTTCATTCCCTCACTGTGAGATAAATGGTAAGACATGTTGGATGACACATTCACAAACAATGTCAAATACTGCCCCATCGGATAGGCTACTGATACGTTCTTACTAACTGATACGTTCTTACTATTCCAGTAAGAAATAGAACGTCCATTTAACAGTATTTCACTAGCATTCTCTCTAACAATAGTAACAGCTAATGTATTACTTCCGGTACTGTAGTATGACTGAGTTACAAATCTGTACGAGTCCACAAACTGTGATACACCTTGTGCAGTCATCATGAACGGATCTCCATACACCTGACCGTTATTATTTCCATACACTTTATTACCATCATGACCATACTGCATCACACCTATCGGGTAGTTTGCCATTACTGTCACTGGTTCTGTACCAAACAGCGTCTCTACTACAGCTCCCTTGTCCATGTATACTGCGTAGTGATCAGTACTGTTGTAATAATGGACTTCCGTATTATCATGGTCTGCAAAGATCTTCAGGACAAAATGTTTTCGGGGATAAATAGGGGGGACTATGTATTTCGTAGTCCAGAATTTGGTTGGTATCATTTGCTCAACGATATACTGATAGTCTCCAAGTCCAATAGGGATTTTAGCACCAGCAGAGCCAGAAAAAACAGCTACGGGTTTGCTAGATGTTAAAATACTACCCGTTACATCATTGCTAGTCTTGAATTGAAATGTTTCAAACTTCTGTAATCTGATGGTCCTATTAATGCTCATTCGACCATTAATAGATATGTTCATTATGACATCAGTGTCGCTGTCTATACCGGCTATAAGAATTTCACTGTTGAAATTATTGTAAGGGACATATGACGCAGTTATATATCTTGTACCAAGTGCATTAGTTGGTAAGACCAAAAATCCTTCTAAGGTATCTACATGTGTTAAACCAGTAAGAGCAGTCACGGAAATATTGACATCAGAATTGATTTCTATACCTTTAAACTGTATTCCGTTTTCGTACTGAATTAAAGTGCCATTTAAAGTTATTACACTGAAGTTAGATATTGTGTATGTTCTGTCCACAACCAGGAATGGAGCCGTTACTCGGACATGTGCTGTTAGTTGCAATATCGGTGTGATATGAAGGTGAATGTCTTCTTGATTTAGTGGTTGTTTGTTTCCGATAAAACCAAATACGAAATTTGTTCCAAATGTATCTGAAAAATTTCAAGATATCACCCGAGGCAAGATGTGGTTTAATGTGTAGGAGACCTATCTTCTAACGCAATAACACTACAGAATAAAAGGAACACATTTTAATTAACAACTGCATCAAACAAAAAACTAAGATAGAAAAATCAAGAAGAGTTAGCATGGCATTGTGTATATTTTCATAATATTGATTTAATTATTGTGGATCGGTTCATTCTTTGAGAAATACTTACCTGTCTCACATTCCCGAACAACTGCTGAGCACTTCTTGACCGTGAAAAATACCTTAAATTAAAAAGCGAACAAATTAAAAGGATTAAACGGAGAGTAAAAAGGGACACCATCTAAAGTATTTTAAACCTATTACTGTCATAATACACAAGAATAGTTATATTTAAAAAGAAAAATGTGAACCAAAACTGCACAAACTAAAACTTATAAGCAAAAACTACTAATGCTCAGTTCTTAAAGATACAGCATGAATGGTAATTAATAAAAAAGTCTTCATACGATAAATAGCAAACCTGTATGTCAGTGTTGCTTTTACGCGAGTAATAAGATGAATGTTTCTCCAATGAGGTTAATACTAATCAGCCAACGCTGAAAACTCACTTCACGTTTTAACATCAAGAATATAATAAACTTACTAAGATTACCACATTATTCTGACTTCGAGTACTGACGGTATGTACTTTTAAAGTTTAAAATTGTTTGATGGAACTCCAAGTCGAATTATACAGGTGGCAATATAATATAAACTAGTATTATATTAACACTCCGTGCGTCTTTTAGTCAGCATTTAAGGGGACGCATATTGCTACTTTCACAGATCATGCAGAAATAAGGAAGGGGTGCATATTTAAAAAAATGATGGTGGGAAGATAAAAAAAACATATTCCTAATTGATATAATACATGTGGACATCTGTAATATTCAGTACTTTGTGGATAAGGATGTGGTACTATGAATCACTGGCACCAGATCAGAAAGACAATTCCTCCGTACGTGTTATACCCTACCCCTAGGTATTCTATAAGAACCATGGTCATGAACGGGAAAATATACTAACCCGTTTCAATCGCGCATTTCATATCTAAAACTCGCAGTGCGGTAAATGTTTACTATGGATATCAAGCAAGTGGTAATTTATCTTGCATTGTGTACCGGTCACATGTTTTCAATACATCTTATCTTAGAAAAACAACGCGTAGTTTATAGTTATTTCAACGTTACACAAAAAACTTGCTTGAACTTCCCTGGTGAAGTTCCGTTCTAGATTACAAAACCATTCTGATTGGCTGTTGTGAAAATGTATGTCAGTCGTCATTTTACTACATGTGTTCGCTAAAATGTGAAAATGCAGCATAAATGTGCAAAATGAATAAAACAAACAGAACAGATGCAGACCAATGTACGATTTCAAATTAAAGATCATATACAAGATGAATTTCATTTATCATTTCGAGTTTTAGTGTAAAATTGTGATTTTATTTAATTCTGTTTTTGTTTGTTTACGTTTCGCCAAACATGTGCACACTGCCGTGACCTCTAGACCGGATGTTCATTAGGGAAGGTCAAGCAAGTTTTTTCAGTAACGTTGACGAAAGCATAAAATATGTTGATAATCTCAGCAATATGGAATATTGAGACAATGTGACTGGTGCAAGATGGAAGATAAATTATCGCTTGTTCAATATACTAGGTACCCATTCACCGAACTGCGCGTTTAAGTTGAGAAATGTACGATTGAAACGGGTTAGTGCACTTTCCCGTTCATGACCATGGTTCTTATAGAATACCTAGGGGTAGGGTATAACACGTACGGAGGCATTTTCTTTCTGATCTGGTGCCAGTGCTATGAATGTAATAAGAAACAGAGGTCACTGTGAAAGTACATTCAACACAAAATATCAAGCTTTTTCAAGGCAAAAACAGGTTGTTTACAATACCAGTGTAACAAATAATGTTGTACTTGTTCTTTCTAACAAACCAGGTTAAAAAACTTTGCTTAAACAGGTAACAATTTAACGCCCCGTCATCTCAACTCGGGATCGACGACATCTTTCTCATTGTTAAAAAAGTAAACAAAAAAATCAGAGTGGAATTAGCATTGTAAGAGCGTAACATGACATTCTA
This sequence comes from Mercenaria mercenaria, assembly GCF_021730395.1. Taxonomy (NCBI): domain Eukaryota; kingdom Metazoa; phylum Mollusca; class Bivalvia; order Venerida; family Veneridae; genus Mercenaria; species Mercenaria mercenaria. Next base: position 69,279,367 of record NC_069375.1, read on the forward strand.
CAAAATAAATACCTTAGTACAGGTAACTAAGATGCTACACAGGTCTGGTGGGTTAAATGCATAACGTCGATCACATGAAATAGATCTTTAAAAAAGTGGATAATTTTTGTTTATTTACATGGTTTTTAATTTTTCCACGATTCACTGCAAAAAAGTATTACTGTGCTGGACGAACGGTAACTCTAATGATTAACGGGAGACAGGTGTCAGCACGTGTACGAATTAAAAAAAATCTGTCGATGTTTATAACTTCTTATAGTGGACGTAAGTTGACCCTGATGGTTGACCTTTGTATTATGATACATAATGAGGCACAACCTACTATTGAAAAGGAGTATACGTAAAAGGCTGTATACAAAGTAATTCCATATAAATATACACGGCTACGCTGAGCACCCTTATTTCTACAATGAAATAATCGATATGAATAATCAGCCTAAGGTCAACCTTCGCGGTCAAGTTGCGACTACTATATCCAATAACGAATCCTATTAGGAATATGCGTCTTCAATACCTGAAAATGATCAATTTCTATGGACCTTTATCAAAAAAATATTACTTAAAGTGGACTATTTTCCGAATCAAAGTCATTTTCGCTTTCATTTGTGAGGCATTTCCGTTATACTTTTTGATGACAATAACAAAGTACAAAATGAATTAATCAAATCACATATAAACCGATTGCTAATAATAAACTTTGATAATGTGGCAGCTGACCTCAATACAATCGACAATGTTTATTTTCGAATACATGTAATCCAGTATTTGCTTTACAATAGATCTATGACGGATTATCTTTTAACACCCCTAGACTTATTGGACTCAACTGCTACATTATCAAAGTTTATTAGTACTCAGATCAGTGTAAGTGTAGTTGTTATTACAATATTATACTTGTTAATTACGTTCTGAGCTAAAGATTTTCTTAAACTGCATTATAAATTAATTATGTTTAGATGGTATTGTCTGGACCCGATTTTTACGTGAATGACAGCAGTCTCGTGCAACTCGTGGAAATCGAGTTATGAAAAGTATAGTGGAGAATTCAAGGACATATTATAAATGGCATAAAAGTGAGGATAATTGTATTTTTATCGAGTTTTGATGATTGACATTCCTGCTGTGTATAAGTCAGTTTTGTGAATGAGATTTAAAAATTATTTTGCACGTATTAACATTGATTCGACCTCTCAACCAAATTTCATACCTTATTTTAAAGATTTGAAAGACAATACATTTTCAAAAACTTGTTGTAGGGGCCTCCGTGGCCGAGTGGTTAAGGTCGCTGACTTCAAATCACTTGCCCCTCATCGATATGGGTTCGAGCCTCACACGGGGCGTTGAATTCTTCATGTGCGGAAGCAATCCAGCTGGCTTACGGAAGGTCGGTGGTTCTACCTAGGTGCGCGCTTGTGATGAAATTATGCACGGAGGGGCACCTGAGGTCTTCATCCACCATTAAAGCTGGAAAGTCGCCATATGACCTATCATGAGCTGGTGCGACGTTAAATCTAACAAAAAAAAAAAAAAAAAAAAAAAAGCTTGTTGAATGTGTTAGATATATTATAACTGCATTGTATTTCATGAATTCCATAATGGAATCATTTCTAGGCCCTAATTGCACGCAACTCGACTTCTGTAACAATAAATATTTAATGTATTAAGAGAAATACAATCTTTTAGTTTTGAAATGTGGCCTTCCTTGACCACCATATTTTTTCATATGCACTGCTTTGTTAACAAACTAAATACTGTGTTTTAGCTTACATATGCAAAATGAAAATAAAGATAGTGAACTTATTTCACTTCTTTTCTTTAAACTAGAATCTGGAGGGTATTCATAAATGTTTGAACAGGTATAGTGCTATTATTTTCATACACTGACAAAAAGTTGACTTTGAATGTACACAATAAGTCGTATGTAATTCAACAATAACTGTCTTATTTGAGTTTTTTTTTCATCTTTTTTAGTGTGCATTCCTTTGTGTTCTAATAACAGTTGAAACAGTATCCAAGTCATGTACCAAAATTTTGTATTTTTGCAGAATTTTTTTTATCACACCCCGCACACTTTATTTCTAATTTCAAAGTCTGTGTCCCCTTAACAAGTAATCTGTCAATATGATTTCGAGCATCCCAACTTCGGCGCAATATTTCCTTAGCTGGGGGCAAATCATATACCCTTTATTTATTGTTTCAGTTCTGTTTTCTTTAAATTTATTTTCCGTTTAAAATTTGTTTGTAGTATATTCAAAAAGAGGTGTGATATTGAAAAAGTGGTCTTGCTATAAATTTTCATGGGCCATGACTTTGACTCTGGCCAACTTAAAATATTACACTGCATCATTTTCAAATTTATTTTTTAATGAAAATATGTGTTGTTGAGAAAGAAGGAAGTCATACATGAATTAATGCAAAGTGACCAAACTGTTCCTGTCCTGGTTACCTTTTTTATAGTTGGGGTAACATTTGATTTCAACTTTTGTAGGGTACTTGAATAAAGTACTGTAGTTACTTAACAGAACAAAGTGAATGGTATTTGATGCAAGAGATACATTACATAAAATAACATCACTGAAATTCATGGATAATAGCTGAATTTGTAGTCTAAAGTGATAGATTTGTTCCCTAGCTAAATAACGGTGAGATTTTGTATTATAAAATAATTTAAAGCTGTGACCAAAATGTATGAGTCCAATCAATACAACTTAATTTTACATGCAATGTGTACGTGTACATTTTAGCTTAACACCAGCATAAATGTTATTTAAACTGGAATTTTGGTTATCTCGAAATGAATAATCGTCACACTGAAATCGAGATATCAATTTTTGGCTATATTTGACATAGATTTACATTTACGATAATTTTAACAACGTTTACAAAGTATGGCAGAGTTATCAAGTAACACGATAGGCGATAACTCTGCTTGTATCATGTGCCTTTTAAAGAAAAGCAGATATACGACCTGAATACACTCACACCACGTGTCAGCCTAATGTGACTTGCCATTACAAATATAGCAAAAAAAATTCAATCTTATCTCATAATATTTCAAATCATACATTATGTCCAATGTTTAAAACAGATATAACAATTAAATAAATATTTTTTTTCTTCCAAGCGTAAACGATACAGAGTAAGAAATCATTTCTTAATAAATGAATTCTGGAAAATTCTGCATAACCTTAACGTTCCATATTTCAGTAAATTTTAAAGCCTAGTCTGCAGCCCGTTTATTATGCAACTATTCAACGTATCCGCATTAACATCAAACACAATTAAATTTACACAGCTGTGCTGCAGTAAAGAATTTCATTTGTAAACTACAGACCTAATGTAACAACCGTCTCCTTTGTGGAATTGTTGTTTTTAAGGAGAAGTTCATTTTTGGCACAAGAATGGCCTAAAACTGAAAATATCTACATTCATTAAATGTCGAGGATTTATTAATCATAAAGTATTGTTTTATCAAACGACATGCATTTTTTTTTTCAATTTATTCATAATCGAACCAAATATTTGACATTTACGAAAATGCTTTTAACATTATGGGAATAGGAAACCTTCAGTTTTTACCCATTTTGTGATAACAAATCTAAAATTTTCAATATGAGCACAGCTGTCGACTACAACCAAAATTACCATATATTCTGTGAGCTGCACTTATGGTCAAAATATTTTTCTTGATTGTGCTCACTACTGAATTTTGTTTTAATTTCGATAATTTTCTTCAATACGCATCTTTCAAATATTTCAAATTTTACAGATATTCAATTCTTACTTTAAATGACTTGTAACTGTACTCCGAGACACGTGGCAGTACACTTATTACGCTTTACCATTGATAGCAAATAACTTTCATTCTGAAAGAGAATCTGTGTTCTAACTGCGATAAGTTAGCTCTTACATTGCGATTTACTTATTATGTTATCCGGGCGCTATTCTCAAAAAGTTATTAATGGTACGGTGGTCTATTGGTACAAGTTTCAGCCACTCAACTCAGAAGTCGGGGTTCAAGCACTACTTGCGTCACAGTCGCATCATCACGTATGACACGAGTACCAGCTTTTCAAGGAAGCGAACCAAAGTGCGATGCAAAAAAAAAATTAAACCTTAAAGCTTTCATCATGATATAGCTTAGATATTCGTATAAAACAAACGAAGGTTAATAAGTTAAATTCTGAGTTTCCTCTTTACTGTAGCTACAATGTAGTTAGCTATCGCGCTTTGACAGACAAGACCCATTTCCCCTCTCGTTGGGAATCGCAATATAAAGCTGGTTATATTGTTCAGATAGATATTAACGATGTAAGGAATTTGCATTTCGCTCTGTTTTCGTTTATAGATGAAATTATAACTTGCGCTAATGTGTTATTAAACTAATTATCAGTATACATTAAATAAAGTATATTCTGTAATCTATATGAATTTTCTTAAACCTGCATTTGTACTGGCATCTATTTTAAACAAGTATGCTATGACGAGTCGAATTTAATATATTGACTTAACATTTGAAACCTGAGAACCAAGTTTCAAATCTGACAATGCGTTTATAAATACAGAGATTCTGACTAAGTTTCATAGACTGCAGATTAAAAAGAACATGCGGCACACAGACTGCTTACAATCCCTACGGTATGACGTTATTGCTTACTTTGTACTCAAGATATAGAGGCTAATTGTTTGTTTGCAGTGTGATATCGAAATATATCTTCAACGATAAGGGAGACAATTGAATATTTTCACGAAGGCTGATATCTCACTGAAAACAAACAAATTTTCTGCTAATTTGAGAAGATCAACGAATTTGCTTCCATGGTCAAATAAGACCGATACTTCATGACGAAAACTGTCTGGGAAAGTACTTCGACGAAAATGCTGACATATTACGTAAGGTTGAGTCGATGTCTTGTGATAAATAACTAAGACAACAACAAACTAAATGTGCTGTCGCCAGTAAAATCTACCATACGATAGTGAACCGATGAAAAGTGGAGGAAGCGCACGCATATCTATAGCTACATGAATGGCAAGGCTAAGAAACCAAGCCAAGGTAACATTTCTAGAGCATTACTATAATATTTTTTGCAAACTTTATTATAACTAGCAGATTATCTAGCTGTACATTACTCGTGTATGGCTTGAATATTAGTATAATCATAGGGTACCAGTAATTCTAAAGGCAACAAATGGATGTTATTAAAGAATATATTTCAGTGGAGATTATTTCATCTAGGGCAAAAAGAAGTTTGGCACTGTGAGTGATATAGAGAAATATCGCAGTGATATTTTTCAGTATTTCACAAGTTAGTATAAAATAAAACCTAGTTTTTAACATTACCATGAATTCATAATGAGGAATATATTTTCCACGAGTGGTACGTGGAGCGTTTATGATACAGATTTGTGGTTTAACCTAGTGACCTAGTTATTGACTGCAAGGAAACGAGTTTTATATTTGACATAGTTACTAGCGTTTGTGGCTTAAGGCTTATGCAGGTATCTGTTATTGTTAAAACAATACTTATAAAATACATTTATTGAAGCAGAAACAGACATTTGAAAAGTTTATCCGACTATATTTAAAGCAGTGAAAACTTGTAAAAAATAACCCAACAAAGAATCTGACCATCAAGCCCGTTTCTTTATTTGTCAGTGGTAAAGTTTTATACTAATTTCAGGTTAATTGCTATCCTCGCATACGTAGGTCAAATTGCCAAAATAATGTATATCTATGTCGTAAAAGTACGAAATAATCTATCTGGTAAGTTATATAACATCAACTATCCACAACTGGTTTTAACTTTAGACCTGTCATATGATTTCTGCACGGATGCTCAGTTAAAATCTTTGCTTTGAAAACATCTGACATTTAATTTAAAAACATTTATTGAACGTGCTAAACGTGCGTTTCAACGAATCTGACTCTAAAATCGGGTCCGAGGAATAAAATTTAATGGAAGTCGTACTTTGGTATTGGACTATTTTCTTCCATCAGAAGCTCGCCAGATTTCTCGACAAGAACCTCCGGTTATCTGGCATCCGCATAAGCCATTAGCACCAAAAATGGTCCCAGCCTATTCGTATGTTCGCATGTCGATGTGCCGACGTATATATTTCATTTGAACAGGTGTGATGTTACCAAATGATTGATGATACTTCAATTTTATTGCAAGTTTGTGAAGCGAATCCGTGGCAAAAGTAAAGCAAACATCTCTACTGTTTCGATTCGACGTTGCTAAAAAAAATACACATCATCATTTCAAATCAGGTAAGTCTTAAATAAAGTTTATTATTGTTTTTAATGACTAAACTATGAATCAGTTGGTGACGGATTTACACTACACGTATAACGTATTTTGGTAGTAACACGATCTTTGTTTTTCAAATTGCCCTCTGCAATTACTGTCATTTCAAATGTTATAGAGAAAGTGTCAATAACTGATATCGCTATAATTGTCGTTAGTAACCAAATATAAATAATTGTGATGTGAAATGTAAATAATGAATAGTAACTTACCACAGTCAAATTGATAAACAGAAGAATATTCATTTTGAATCCTTCTGTTTGTCTGAATTCCTTGTAAAATATGACACCACACCAGGCTATTTTGCCTTATCTTTGACCGATCCTACTGCAATGTCAGTAAGTTCTTTGCTATCGGCACATGCTTTTATATCACAAGTTTTAAGGTCAAAATGTGCCCCTTTTGCACCGATTAAAGTTATAATTCTATAAACTTCTTAAGGAAGTAGTAAAGCATAAAATTTGGATGTGCGCATGTCCAGCCGGAAGCAGAAGTGTGGGAACTAACGACAACATTTACAACAAACTAATTGTGATGTTTTTTTATAAATTTTTCTGGACAATAACAGTCTCTAATTGATTCCATATGGTTGAATGATGCTTAAATAAATAAATAACCACAGAAACGCTACGAACCATTGTTGCATTAAAATGACGTAACAGACATCATGCTGTTGCGTGTCAGTTATCGTGCAAAATTAATAGTTTTTTATCATGAAAGTACGTGGTTTTGAGCATTTTGTTTTAAATTTAATTTAAGCCATAATTTGCTGAAAACAAATGGACGACTATTCCGTTTTAATTATGGATCAGTATTTTGCGGCGGTTATGTACTTGTACCAAATGGTTTGGCGGAATGTAAGAAACTAGATGTTAGTGACGGGTTTTATTTTGAAAAAAAGGCGGATGCAAGCTTGCTTCTCACAACTGTTTTTAATTAAAGTTTGGGCATTTTCATTTGTAAAACATATTTTCCGTGTTTTCAATTATTTGGTATTTATATTCTGAACAAGCAGCTAACGCCTGATGGCGTTTTGGCATTGTTTTCTGAATTAGGTGATAATGAGTTAAAGTTCTAATAAAGACATACAATAAATAAACTCCAAATAATTAAGCACTATTGGAGGAAAAGGACAAAAAAGAATGGACAGGTAGAAATGAAATTAAAGGAATAAATTGGTGTAAAAAATGAAAGTAAGAAAAACACCATTGTCAATGTTTATAGCTTCATGACCTTGGCCTTTGACCCCGAAATCAATGAGGTCATGTACATATCAAGACCAACATAGGTATGAAGTTTCAATGTCCTGGGTGAAATACTTGTCCAAATATTGAGCGGAAACAATTTTCAATGTTCAGGTCCCTGTGGCCTTGACCTTTAACTCAGTTACCCTGAAATCAATAAGAGTCATGTACATATCAAGACAAACATGCATATGAAGTTTTAAGGACCTGGGTGAATAACTTGTCCAGATATTGAGCGGAAACCATTTTCAATGTTCAGGTCCGTGTGACCTTGACCTTTGACTCAGAGACTCCGACATCAATAGGGGCCATGTACACATCAAGACCAACATACCTATGAAGTTTCAAGATCCTGTTGAAATACTTGTCCAGATACTGAGCGGAAACCATTTTCAATGTTCAGATTTCTGTGAGCTTGACATTTAACCCAGTGACCGCGAAATCAATAAGGGTCATGTACACATCAAGGTCAACATACCTATGACGTTTCAAGGTCCTATGTGAAATGCTTGTCCAAATATTGAGTAAACAATAAATGTTAACATGAGACTCATTATTTCCATCCTTCCGCCTGCCCGGACAGACCTAATCTACAAGCCGGATTTTTCTTCGAGAACCCGACCAAAAATATGCTAAAATTGTTCAGATTTTAGTTGAAAATAGCGATATCGTAAACTAAATAGATATTACAAAGGAAACAAACCACGTGACCTATACATATAACTTTAAAATTAAAAATAACTTTCACAATGGCCTATGTAAGGAACACAATTTCAGATTTTTAAGTGTATTTCAAAATGGTCCATAAGGATAATAATTGCAAGCACACAAAATCTATTTCGACAGAAATCACTTTAATAATAAAATGTGAAAACGGATTTTCTTTTTTTAAATATTTTTTTAAGGAAGTGTGGTAAAAGTAAGATATTTTAAACATCACTGTTGCTACTTACAATTTTAAGATACGATATGGTACCATGTTAAAGGTGTGATATTCTGCTCATACATTAACACTAACAATTCATTTAGATCGAAGAGGAAAAAGTACTGTTATCAAACATAATTGCTTCAAAATGATAGAAAATGTGTCTCCATGGAAACACGGTGAATATCCATATGTTTCCTCTTCTTTCAATACAAATTACCTTTTGAGGTTCATGCAATTCAAACCTGTACATCATTTACTTCAATTGATAAAGACAAATAAACATGCGATTTTAGCAGCTAAAATATTTAATTACACGAAGGATAACGAATTGCTACAGTTAAATAAGCAGACAAGGTGCATCACTAAAAGTCTTAAAATTTTCAGCTTTTCGTCAAACGACCGCTTATTATATAACATATACGTTTTAGAAATTAATCCGCCAGACAGCTTTAAACGTCAAATACAGTGTTTTCATTCAAAGAAACATGAATCTTCATGAATATCTATTTCTGCGAGTCAAGATAACTTACTGCGAAACAAGTTACATTATATTTTAACACTTAACGCAACTTCAAAAATCGAAGAAAACCATGAGATGGCTTCCTGAATTTTGAAAATTTATTTAAAATATGTCATTTTGGTTAGTTTTTACGAGAACGTAGAACATAGGGAAGGAAAAAAGCTGATTTGACCAAAATAGTGACAGTTTGTTACAAGTCACATTCAACTGTACATAATAATAATGTGTATTGCATAAATAACGTTCGTGTTTAAGAAAGCAAAGATTTTCTTTACATTTTCGACATTTTTAATTTGTTCTATAAACTGAAATTTTCGGATGTTAACAATCCCAGTAAACTTGTAATTCTGTTTTAATTTATTATTTTCTGATAATGTTTTCAGAGCTATCAATATGCTAAACTGAAGCCCATTTTTCAACAGTTCTAGGTTTATTGTTTCTTACCAGTACAAGAAAAAAACAAAAATACCGAAGCTGCAGTGCAACAAGTTTATCTCATTCAATAGACAGGTTTCTCTGTTTTCGTTTGACTTAACGTTTTTTTTCCAACATAGATGCGCAAAAAGATCTGGCCTTTTGAAACGGTTCAATCGATATGAACTTCATTATTGAATCCAATTAGCTTATTACTTAGCAAATACATGCAACAGGGCTTTATGCGAATAACATTTGTTTGCTATGTCCTCGTTGTCTATGTTTGGCTTTGTCTGTGGGCTATATGTGTGTGTCTTGTTAGTGATGTGTTCTACTGTAACCCTGTATGCACTGCTATGAGTTGCAGCTGCATTCTTGAAACATGGCTTTCCCTGTTGGATATTTACCCTAGTTGTTGCTTGAGAGGTAATTTGCCATGGACAACTTTATAATTTATGTTTATAAACTGTTGAAGGAGAACAAATAATGACATGTATTGAGCTACACTGTATATCAATTTGTATCTGGAAATTTGACAAAAACTATGTACATATATGTTGATGCAAATCGTCTTTTGATATCTACCATTAACATCAAAGATAAACCTACCGAAGGCTTTTAAAGATTACATGTCATCACAAATGTACTAGTTATTACATGAACCAGCATGTAGAATCCGTATGCAGTACGCTAATGTAAGTAGGATAAAGTTTTTTTTCGTGTTATAACATCTACAGTACCCCGAGGTAAAAGTTGGTACCCGAGCCCAGTAGGACGAATTTATCAACGTTACCTAAGGGATTCCGTAGTTGTTATAACATGAAATGATCATGTACTAACCCAATGCTAGCATAAAACATTTTAAAAGCTAAAAACTGAGTATGTTGTCTATTAACGTTATTAAATGTTTATGGAATGCGCGGAAATCTCGTGATTGGCAGTTTGATAAGGACGTTGACTACAAGCTGTAAATCTAAATAATCTGGCTTTCAATGAGTATGGAATAAAACGAATTTTCTGAACACATGAACACAAGAATAGATATTCCAAGAAAGATTTGGACGCTCTGGATACTTAAGACACATGATGAAATAAAACTTTAGTATCTCTTGACGATACGAAAGATGCTGAAATTGACGAAAATATTCTGATAGTAGACCATCAGTTGTATAAAATTTACGAGAATGAATAGAGCTAGATTTCCTTTAGAATGTACAAGGACACATACGATGGAATACAAAGAGACCATTGACAGCACGAATCGAATTTTCAAGAGAGGAAGCGGTTGTCAATGTTATTACTGAAGGCAACGTTTCGATGAGGCACGGCAGTGTGGCTCAAAGTGTGGAAGCAACAGTCTTATTGTGATTATGAAAGCACCATAACAGATATATACCGTGGGTCTGAGAAATTTGTATAGTTGAAAAGAGATCAGATAATTACAGTTGATCCAACAAATTGATATATGACTTAAGGTTATCGACACGCAGCATTTATAGCACACGAGTAATGCTTAAGCATGTTAGGCAAAAAGGATGCGAAAAAGATATTGTTTCCTGTTTTCATAGAATATTATCACAGAATGCACCTAAGGTCACAAATAACGTGAACAAGAATAAAGAATATTAGACAGGAAATTTAACTAGACTTATTCCCATATTAAATTAATTTTCTTCTCGGATTTGATACTAATATGATGTCATTGAGTCAGTAACTGTTTTCAAGAGGCAAAGGCCGACATGATTTTAAAATGATTTCATCATTTCGAACAGGGTACAAATGTATAAGGAAGATCCGCCGGAAGTACAGAAAAAATACAAGATAATTTTTAATCGAATCTATCTGTAAGAGGTGTAAAGCCGTCAAGGGTTTGTCACAATGACATATATGATGTGATCATAATACAATATGATTGTAGAATTAGAGGACTTTAATCACAAAATGTCTAATAGACGCAGGAAGCAGACAGTTAAATGCCATTTTGTGTAAAATACATGATAGTTATTCAATTAATACTATGAAATTTATTTCGATCAATAACAAATAAACGGTTGACTGCTGACTGCAGTGAGAGTGAGCGACATTTCTGGGAACTGCGATCAGTTAGTCAATATAACAACCGGCTAAATAGTGGTTATTTAAACATTTAAAATAAACAAAAAGGAATACAAAAGTATCCTGGTACCATTTTATTTTTAATAATACAATTAAAAAATTTCAGGGATGTTCATCGTGAAGTAACAGCAATTTAGCCTGAAAAAGTAAATCTTGAAACATTAGAATTAATAACCTTTAGCCTGCTGGCGGCAAGTGATTTTACCTTTGCGACCAGTGCAGATAAAGATAAGCCTGCACGTCCGCTATAAAGTCAGTAAATTTTCAGTGTACACCCCTTCGAATAATAAATGGTATTGCTCAAGCTGAATGATGAACCAGTCTATTATACAAATTAAGCAGGCTAAATGTTAAAATGATTTTATAACTTCTCGTTGTTTGAGTCTCGAGTGGATTTTACCAGTTTAGAAGAAACTGAGAGTGATCGATTAAGAAAATTCTAATATATTTGTAAAATGTATGTATTCTTTGTAATTATCGTATTGCATTTTTATACATGAGAATATAGTTATATTTGTACTACTTAAGCACACCACATTGTATAGGTTAGACAATATATTTGATACAATATTCCAGTTATGTACGTACCAATGATACCTGTACCCGGATCTACTGTTGAAGTACAGTTGAGGTTGCAGAAATCTGGGCGACAACAGTGTGAACAAATGGGAACACTACCACTAGCTCGGCCGTCGACTGAGCGCTTTGATGTGCATGTCTAGAATGCAGACAATCATTACATGACTCCGGCTCATATACTGTGCGGTTTGTTCAATATTCTACATTCTATATTCAACACAAGTCTACTGGGATAGAAAGTCAAACTTTTATAAATATAAATCTGAAAATAATTTCTACCCTCATGCAGTATATATTGACTCTTGACCGGCAAGTCATTCTATTAGTGTATAATATTTAACGTGTATATCATAACATAACTAGGTTTAACATGATGCTCTATACGTACGATCTGTTCAATATTATTCGATAATGCATATTTGTTCTTTATTTATGCCTGCAATACAGGGATGACAGTAATTAAATTTTGAAATTGCTGAAGAGATATTAACCTTTAACGGTTGCAAATCAAATTATTGTAGACTATCAAAAACCGATTGTTTGTTGTTTTTTTCTCACAGCGCTTTTCAATGTTCCTGGTCTAAAAACCGAACATGCTTTAAAACAATTTTACTAGTTTGAAGACTTATAATGGTAACAAATCCATCTTGATGGGCTTATCAATGTCCCGTTACTCCTGTCTACAATTAATTTTGCATCGTTATCTCTTATCTTACAGTATTTTAATTATTGGTGTCCATTTTATTTCTTCACTTCGGTCTAAGTCTTAAATCAACAAGAGCCATGTCAGACATGGCTAATCCCCCCACCGGGCAGCTGTATTTGCAAATGGAATGTTAATTTTGTGGTTGTTTAGTAATCATTGTAAGTCTTTTGTTTTTTAAAGTCCACAAAAAAACTCCTTACTAGGTAGAGATACCTTATATATAATAAAATTAATAAAATACACCTAAAATGGAGAGTAACATCTATGCTGTACCACAGAAAGTGGTCTTGTTTTTTTCCCTAGGGTCAATTATAAAAATGTTACAATATAAGTTATTTATAGTAACAACAAAGGGGAAGTTAATCTTTAAAAAAAAAAAAAAAAAAAATTGCAAGTCCACAACAAAAATCTTTATCAGGAAGGGACTGGTCAAAATACACCTCAAAATTGGATTTAGCATGTTTGTTGTACTACAGAAAAGTGGTCTCGATTTTTCCCTCGACTAGTAATGAAAAAGTTACAATAAAAGGTATTTAAAGTAACAACAAAGGGAAGTAATTCTAAAGAAGGGAACTGCGCATGACACTTCGTCTCATGATGGTGTATATTGTCCCAAGTTACATCAAAATCCCTCTATGCATGAAGAAGAAATGCTTCGGACAAATTTCATTCTTGTATCTGACCTTTGGCCTCTAAGTGTGACCTTGACCTTAGGCCTAGTGACCTGGATCTTGCGCATGACACTCCGTCTCGTGGTGGTGAACATTTGTGCCAAGTTATATCAAAATCCCTCAAAGCATGAAGAAGAAATGCTCCGGACAAGGTTTTTATTCTTGTATCCTTTGACCTCTAAGTGTGACCTTGACCTTAGACCTAGGGACCTGGTTCCTGCGTATGACACTCCGCCTCGTGGTGGTAAAAATTTGTGCCAAGACATATCAAAATCCCTCCATGCATGAAGAAGATATGCTCCGGACAATTTTTTTAAAGAAAATATGATAAAGGGGAATAACTCAAAAAATAGGCAAGGTAGAGTTATTGTTCTTGCACACTGCACTTCCTCCCAATGTGTTCTATCAGTGTATGAAGTTTGAAGAAAATCCCTCCAGTACTTTTGGGGTTATGCTCCGGACAAAATGTTTTAAGAAAATATGATAAAGGGGAATAACTCAAAAAATAGGCAAGGCAGAGTTATTGTTCTTGCACACTGCACTTCCTCCCAATGTGTTCTATCAGTGTATGAAGTTTGAAGAAAATCCCTCCAGTACTTTTGGAGTTATGCTCCGGACAAAATTTTTTAAGAAAATAAGATAAAGGGGAATAACTCAAAAAATAGGCAAGGTAGAGTTATTGTTCTTGCACACTGCACTTCCTCCCAATGTGTTCTATCAGTGTATGAAGTTTGAAGAAAATCCCTCAAGTACTTTTGGAGTTATGGTCCGGACAAAGATCGTTGCGGACGCACGGACGGACGGACGGACGGACGGACAGACGGACGCACGGACGGAGAGCATTTCTAATATCCCCTTCACCTTTGGTGGGGGGATAAATAAATAGCCAATACATTGTTGACAAAATATTGTAGTTTTATGTCAATGATGTGTAAACCTAAACACGTACAAATAATTGTTATATATTGTGGATAAATTGTGGCACAATTAACGAAACCTGTCCTATACTGTCGGAATTGTGCTAATGGTGAGATGTGTGCAGTTTTATGTAGTTCTCGTGTGTATTTGCGGTGAGAAATACTTGTTGTCAATAGCAAACAGTACAAGATTGGCACAAGTTAACAAACTTAAAGCAAGCATTCTAAAAGCCTATTGCATTCTATTGGCATTTTGAAGGGAAACGAAGTTTGAAGTGACATTCAGGTGTAATATGTCATTAAAATGGTACTGACTTGCGCATAATCGAGACCATAATGGTATCGACAAAATATGTTTAAATACAAAAAAGGCAAATAGTTTCATCCAAATGAGGGAGAGGGAAATGAAACATATGTCATACTACTAGATCTGTAAGGAAAAGGGGAAGGCATGTACGAAGTTTCACAGTTTTGAGGTGTAGTTACTGAGATATGACTTACTGACAATGAGGAATGGAATTACTTTAATTTGTTGATACAAATGTTAATGTATATTTAAGGTAATATCATGATTTCGTCAAAATGAAAGCAAGAGTTACGTCAATCTGTTGATATTATCACAGGCGTGTATGAAGTTTCTTTATGGTAACACGAATATATCGTTTCCAACATATGATGAACTATTTTTCTTCTCATCCATTTAGGTGTACTGTTGAAGAAGTGTATTATTTTTTTCTTTTAATTTCTATTTTATTTTTTCGTGCATCGTTTCATTAAAGAAACACGCCGCTGTTACGCAATGAATAATAGTTAATCTTTTTGTTGTTAATTGCCTGTTTAAGACTGTTACATCTAAATTTGATTGAAAATAAAAATGTATAATTATTGTCTCTAGTGTGCAGTTGTTAAGGTTTGCTCTGTTACGAAAAATGTGAAACATTCAGCTCTAATGAACAAGCGAAAAATGTGATTTATGTTGAGTAGACGCAAACTTGCTTTTTTAGACTGGCTTTGCCTTTTTCATATTATCACAGGTATAACCTTGCAGAGAATTATTTAAAACTTTTCAGACCGTTGTATATATGTGCTACACATGCGATTGATTACAATCCATATAGAGCTAAAATTAGCAAAGCATTTAGATCATCTCGCCTCAAAATACAAAATGTTCATGAAATAGATTTGTATTACCTGTACTTGGGAACAGCCCATGTTGTACTGGAACCCATTACCTAAATCAAACTTCTCTACTTTACACACCTACAAGAAACATAATTATTTAGCTGCAAATCTCAATGGTCTTCTAGTCATTAAACAGTTGATTTACTTAAATATTTAAAATTGTACCCAATGAGAAATACATAATTCTTACACTAAAATTTGGCATTCATATGTAAGTGTTTCTCTTTTTTATATTTGAATGTTATTCATTTTCATGTTTTGAATCTTAAAATGTGTGTCGGCTGAAATCAAAGCCACAAAATATTTTACAATTAAAATTTCCGCGCATGTGAAGTATGACGTCTTTACCTGGTCAGATGGACAGAGTTGTACATGGTCACACATTCCTTTATCACTTATGTTTGAGCAGTTCATACATAAAGGTCCTCTGGATCCCGGGTCTGGGTAACCTTTAAACACAAAAAGTATTTGATAAATGACTTGTTACACTTCACGAAAATGTTTTCGTAATATACACAGTATAGCATTGGAAAGTGTTCAATTACATCTGAACTGATAGCACTTGTAACTGCGACTGGTAGTCATTTGTTTGTTTGTACTCTGTTCCCCTTCTGCAAAAAAAAAATTGCATGTATATTGTTTGGATCTTCTGTTACTAATAAAGATGTTTTTAACGATTCCATGTTATTTATACATAACTCCCTTTAAGGGTCCAAAATGGTCAGTTGACGAGTATCTATGTGATCAGTGATAGATGGTCTAAGTTCAACACAATCATTATGAGAACGAGGAAGTCGGTTTCTCCATCTTAAGTATCATCAAGTGTAAGATATAGAGTATATCATTTTAAGTGTAAGATTTATATGTTTTTCACGAGCGAACACCAGAAGCAATACTGAAAATCTAAGATATGGTGCTCATGAATTAAAATATTTTTATGATCTTATTTGCAATTTCATTTATGACTCAATTTACTTATTTTATAGCTTCTTACCAGTGAAAAGTATATGTGATATTTTTGTCACTGTGAAAATACCAGATATTTTTTCAATCTGATATTTTGATAATTCGCAGAAAGAAGAGGGCCAAGATGGCCCTAGGTCGCTCACCTGAGAAACACACCAAAACAGTGTAAACATGTTTGACCTCGTGATTTCATGGAAACAAATATTCTGACCAATTATCATTAATATTGGAGCAAAAACCTTGTGTATAAACAAGTATTTTCTTTGATTTGACCTAGTGACCTAGTTTTTGATCTCAGATGACCCATATTCGAACTTGACCTAGACTTCATCAAAGCTATCATTCTGACCAAATTTTATGAAGATCAATTAAAAAATACAGCCTCTATCACATACATGAGATTTTTCTTTGATTTAACCTAGTGACCTACTTTTTGACCCTAGATGACCCATATTCAAATTCTACCTAGGTTTCATCAAGACAATCAATCTGACTTATTTTCAGAAGATCAATTGAAAAATACACCCTCTATCGCATACACAATGTTTTCCTTTGATTTGACCTAGTGACCTAGTTTCTTAACCCAGCTAACCCATATTCGAACAAGATATAGGTTTCATCAAGGCTATGATTCTGACAAAATTTCATGAAGATCAATCGAAAAATACAGCCTCTATCACATACATGATATTTTTCTTTGATTTAAACTAGTGACCTACTTTTTGATTCTAGATGACCCATACTCAAATTCTATCTAGATTTCATCAAGACAATCAATCTGACTTACTTTCAGGAAGATCAATTGAAAAATACACCCTCTATCGCATACACAACGTTTTCTTTCGATTTGACCTAGTGACCTACCTTTTGGCCTCATATAACCCATATTCGAACTTGATCTAGAGTTCATCAAGGAAATCATTCTGACTAAAATTCATGAAATTCAATTGAGAAATACAGCCTCTATCGCATACACAACGTTTTTCTTTGATTTAACCTAGTAACGTAGTGTTTAACCTCAGATGATCCATATTCGAAGTTGTCCTAGATTTCATCAAGGTTATTATTCTGACTAAAATTCATGAAGATCAGTTGTAAAATACAGCCTCTATCGCATACACAACGTTTATCCTTGATTTGTCCTTGTGACCTAGTTTTTGCCCCCAGATAACCCATTTTCAGTTCCCCTTTTAGATTTTATAAAAGGAAATCATTCTACTAAATTCAAAATTCATTGAAAAATACAGCCTCTATGGCATCACAAGATTTTTCCCTTATTGCCTAGAAACCTAGTTTTTGTCCCCAGATGCCCAAAATTTTTCAAACCGGGCCTAGAATTTGTCATGGTAATCTTCTGACAAAATTTTCATAAGATCAACCGAAAAATACGCCTCTATGCAACACAAGAAAAATTTTTGAGGGATGACAGACAACGACAGACGACAGACACAGACACGGACACGAGCGTTTAAAAAAACAAAATACGTGCATTCAATTCGATTTTTAAATAAAAAAATTTTTTGAGCATTGATTTTTTCCATACCGCTCCGCAACCCACTATTCAAAAGTTACCCTTTTGCAACAGTGTAAACATCCGCCTTTGGGTCTGACTGCTCTACAGTCTGTTAGAAAAAAGAAAGCGACTTTGAAAAAAAAGATTACTGTAATTTTAAAACATTTTATTTGGGAGAAAAACCCAAAATCGTAAGAACTTGTGTACATTATCTTAAAAACTTTTGTCGTGTTTTTTTTTATTTTTACCCCAAATTGGCGTACACTGGTTTTATCAAAGTATGTATTGAAAAGGGAAAGTATGTAAACATACGTTTAAAATATCGCAATTACATTTTTCCACTGAGTCAATTTTTCTTTTAAAAAAAAACTTAAATGACAAAACCTGTTAAGCAAAACATTATTAGAAACAAACGAACATTTAACCAAAGGAAGCAAGACATCTAAACATCGTAAACATACCGTATTGTTCCGTTTTAGCTAATTTACATTTTTCTGAACGAGAGTATTACTCACCTCGGAACGTTTGCAGCCAGATGTATAGAGATTTACTCCAGCTGTGCTGGTAAAACGTTGGACATAGCACACCTAGTACCGTTTAAAGCATTGTAATGGTATAGAAAAATACAAATTAATTAATGACCTATTAACTACAAATTTTTAATACAGAATACAAAAATAAAGTTTACATTGCACATTTTGTTGAATGGCATATAAAATGACACAATTAAATTTTAATCGATCGTGTAAAAAAAGCTTAAAACAACAAACTGTTTAACCCTTTCAGTTGGACACGGTTTATCTGTCTTTGCGACGGATGCGCTGATCAGACTACATGTTCCATTTGTCATATATTTTATGTATGCACAAAGTTAAAAAAATGGACGTTCATTATGACATTTGCAAGAAAGGGGTTTAAAGTGGATCAAAAAGTTTTCCTTTACATTTTAATTCAAAAAAATTTTTTTGCGCATCTTACAGAATTTAAAAAAGGGCCTTTTAAGAGATTTGCTTAATGATAAAAAGGCATGTCAGAAAAATTTTTGTAAAATTACAAGGGGAATTTTTCGATACAAAGCATACTCCCTTTTTTTAAATTACTTCACGTTTAAAAACTATACGATCACCTCATTTTTATCTTGACATCGTCGAACTTTATCGCAGCTTTTCAAGTTTGTAATGTTGTCACACTGGAAACACCATATCACATTCACTGAAAGAACGTAAATGTATATCATATTCACTGAAACAACCTAAACACCATATCGCATTCACTGAAACAACGAAAGCGCCATATCACATTCACAGAAACAACGTAAACATCATATCGCATTCACTGAAATAACGTTAGAGCCATATCACATTCACTGAAACAACGTACACACCATATCGCATTCACTGAAATAACGTAAGAGTCATATCACATTCACTGAAACAACGTAAACACCATATCCAATTCACTGAAACAACGTAAACACCATATCACATTCACTGAAACAACGTAAACACCATATCACATTCACTGAAACAACGTAAACACATATCACATTCACAAAACAACTAAAACCCATACGCTTCACGAAGTAATGAAAAACACCATAAAAACATTCACTAAAACAACTAAACACCATACCTTTCACTGAAACAACGTAAACCCATATCCATCACTAAACAATGTAACCCCAAATTAATTCACTGAACAACGTAAACCCATATCGCATTCCGGAAAAACGTAAACCATATCACATTCCTAAAAAAACGAAAAACACATATCACATTCACAAAACAAGTAAACTCCATAACTTTCACTGAAACAAGTAAACCCTATCGTTTCACAAAAAACGAAAACCCATATAACATTCACTAAACCCGTAACAGCATATCTATTCTTTAAAAACAACGTGAACACCATGCACTTTCACGAAACATTGAAATTCACATAAATTCCTAACTACGTAACAATATACCAATTAAATGAAACATCTTAACGAAAGAGCCATATACATTCACTGAAACAAGTAACACCAAAAAAATCACTGAAACAAAGAACACCATATCACACACTGAAACTTTGTAAACCCCACCACTTTCACAAACAACGTAACACCATCCCATTACGAAACATCAAAAAACCATATCACATTCCTGAAACATTTACACCCCATATCACATTCACTGAAACAACGAAAACACCGTATATTCCGAAACAACTAACACCTACCACATTCACTGAAACTGTACACACCATATCACATTACTGAAAAACGACAACCAAACCACATTCACTGAAACATCGTACCCCACCAATAAAATTCACTGAACATCAAACACACCATATCAATTCACAAAAACAAGTTAACAATCATTCACGAAAAATTTTTAAACACCAATAACATTTCCTTGAACCAAATTTAATATTACTGAAACAACGCAAAAAAAAACTGTTTGCATTATAACTAAGTTTGTGTGATTGCATCTTTTTCGAGTTACTAGTGTAAAATTGACATTCATGTAGCAGCTGGCAGCTGACTTTTTACGATGACATCAACCCGGAAGTACCACTTTTGTTGTATACAGAAACTAATCATGTTTTTTCCAAAAGTTTACAAGCTTGGTAATAAGGAAAGATTTAAAGAGTGACAGTTCCTGTGATACGCAGGCCCAAAACCTCGTCCCCTTCCAAAATTTCCCAGTTTGTTTGTTCTGCCCATTGTTTTCTCTTTGGGGGGAAACCCTTTATTTTATTGGGGACCAAACGCGGCTCTTCATGGAATTACACGCCTCACACGTGTATATTTAAGGTTCCATGTTCAACGCTGTTTGAATACATTCGCGGATGTCTCTAAATTGCTTTTTGTACTTTAAGCATGTGTAAATGTTGAGGTCTGCTCTACCCGGGGATAGAGCGCGTGGGCGGTAGCATGCATTTCCACTACCGTCCATGAACAGGCTCGATCAAACCGAGCCTGCAATATTTTCGTTTTTGTCGTGTTGAGCGACCTGTGAAGTTTCCACTTTTCTCTGTTTTTTGAAGTAGGTCTTGTGGTTTCAGACAAGAAGATTTTTTATATATTATAAGAAATGGAACATCTTAATTCTTTTAAATTAAATAAAATTTCGTACCCCCCCTATTTTAAAAAGGGTTTTCCCCGCCAGGGGAAATTTTTTTACGCATTTTGCGTATGCAGGTAGTAGCTAAGTGTCGCAATTGGGGGAAATTTAATTTTAAAAAAGATGTCAAATTTGTGTAATTTATTTTAATTTCCTTAACATACTTGAATAGTACAGACAATATTTGGTACGGGGAAACTGTTTTTAAATATTTGAATATTATTGTAAGAAATTTATTCTTTAAGTTCAAATTTGTTTTACAGCCATAAACCCTTCAGTCTTGTATAGTTAAGAATTTACGGGGCTTTTTAAAAAATTGCAATAAAAAAACAAAAAATTTTAAACTTTGCGGAAAAATTTTACAAGTTTAAACGAAACCCTAAATGTAAGCCATAATGTATAAAAAAAAACCCGTACCTGTTGCACTTGTAGAAAAAAGGGTGTGTATAAACGGTATAGTAAAAAACTTGTGTAGAGGGGGTACTCGGTGTAGGACGGGTGTATCTTACAGGAACGTGCATTCCAAATAAACATTATAAAAGAAAAGATCCTATTTTACTTTTTTTTTTAAGAATACCAAATTTATTGAAACCCAAATTCGAACGTCTGACTCATAAAAGAAAAACACAAACGCTTTAAAAACTATTTATAGCGACACTACAAAAAACTACGCTGCAAAAATTTCTTCAACAGATACGATTTGGTCAGTTACTTTCATTGCAAAATAGGATTTTCTATCCGTGGGAATATAAACCCCTTTTTTTCGAAGAATGAACGATTTGCCGATAAAATGTCGATCTAGGTATCACTTTTTTTTTAAAAATAAAAAAATAAGAAAGGGTTTGCATGTACGGACAAAGGGAACTATGTACTAAGAGTGTCACCGTAGAGGAAACCGTAGCGCAGAAATACCAGGCGCCATAAAGAAGAGCACCCAAAATAACTCCACCCCTAAGATACTGGTAGGAACTATTAATGACACTTCACAAAACATTGTAACATATGCCTAATGGGTTTGCTACAGATATGTTCGTTGCATTATAGTTTTAACCCAACGTCCATTAATCACAATTTTATTGGCATGTGTTTTCTATGTTTAGCAAAATTTCTGCTACCAACGTTAAGAATGACTGATTTCAAATCTTATGAAAATTTCCCAAAATGTATTAAACCTTTGGGCGGGCACATGAAAGGATCCCCCGCCAAAAATTTTTACCCTCTGTCCCTACCTATAACACTGATCGTTGTTGGCTATGACGTTTTTTGGGTCGACCAAAACTTTTTTTTTACCTTCCATTTTTAGTCGAATTTGGTGGCCCAAGGCTTAATACGTACCGTAGTGCCGTCATGGGCTGCAAAAAACTTAACGACAAAATGCTTTCGAGGATAAATCGGAGGCACAATGTATTTTGTAGTCCAGTATTCGATTGGTATCATCCCGTTCGCGAGAGACTGATGCGCCTACTCTGGGGAATGTTACCCAAAGGCGCCAGCAAATGACAGCAACTGGTTTTTTAACTTACAAACTCCGTTACATCACTCCAACTTAATTTATACGTTTTAAAAATTTGTAAGCGGAAAAACTTGCTATCGCGCTGTGGCCTTCAAAGAATATTAAAAAACAACATCCGGGCGTCTACTGCAGCCCGAAAACCACTGTCAAATGGATAAACAGGGCCGATATGAAGTTATATACTTCGACCGAGTGCTTTGTAGGCAAGACCAAAATATCCTTCAAAATCAGCACTATACCATTACAACGCCAAAGAAAATCAACACAGAAATTTCTTCTATTCCTTTTGTTTTTTTCCCTTTATAATGAATCAACTGCCTTTTTCGTAATATTGTAAAGTTTGATACGGTATTGTTTTGTTTAGCTTAAAAAGGTGCTTTTACCCGACTTTCTTCAATTGCGACATTGGAGCTATGTAAGGTGGACATTTTTCGCGATAGGTATATATTCGCCACATACCAAAAATAAAATCTTTCCCAAAAGTATCTGAAATTTTTTAAAATAATTTTAATTTACATCAAGCTTTCAAATAATAATATTAAATCATGTTTTGTAAATGGGCCTTTCGAAATTAAATTTAAATTTCGAACTCTTTCAGTAAAACACGAACTGGGCGGTTTGGGGTAGGCTTAGCATTAACAAAAAGATAATGCTTTTAAAACACGACGGGAAGTAAAAAAACCTGCAGCTTTGTTCAGTGAAGCACGAAAGAAAAATTACATTAAATTCTTATTCATGTTTAAATTTATCATTTAAATTCCAACGGAAACGTGTGGAAAGAAAATTTTTGAATAAAATACCCCAAATGAAAAAAAAAAAAAAAAAAAAGCAAGGGGAATATTAATTTATCGCCCTGTCAAAATAAACCAAAACCCTGTCAAATTTTGCGGGGGAAACAGGATACAAAGAGTTCTGTTTTCGATTTTTATGGTTTTTAAAACTTAACAGTGACAAAAAAAAAAGAAAAAAATTTTCAAGTAGAAAAAATGTGTAAAATTGGGAAATTTTTTTACATTTGTAGGGGGTCCGGAAAAGTATCAGAAATAAAATTCATAGAAAACATTCCGTTTTTCATGAAAAATTTGGTATTTATAGTAAATTGTTACAATTTGCGCCGATTATGTAATACTCTATGCAGTGAAGTTAAAAATCAAGAATTAGACCAATTTTTTATGAAATTTTTAATTTTAAATTTATAGTTTTCTTCGTTCATGGTTTTGCATTTGAGCGACAATTTTTTAAAGGTTATGAACTTTTTTTCATATTTTTCATATTTTGCAAAAGACATTGGACCCTACTTTCGAGAAATGGATAATTTTATATGTAGATATATTTGAAAGTTTAAAAACTGCCACTGTAAAGACATTCTTAGATTTGTCATGAAGTTTAAAAAATTGATCATACATTGATACGAATGTTTACTCATTATCAAATTATTTTCTGCCTATAACACTCGCGAGAGGGGTTGGCAGTATACAGAGATAGATAAATATTTACCTCTGTCACATGATGAGCAAATATCCACTCTGAAGAAAACCTTAAATGACAAAAAGTGAAAAATTAAGGAAGTTTTTTTTCAAGTTAAACGTAGTAGAGATACAGTACTTTTATGCGTACAATAGAGTAATTTTAAGAAGTTCGTTCGATAATATTTTCAGCGAGATACTTTTTTACTTTTTAAAACATGGGGAAAAAGCTTTACTCTTTATGCGAGATGATCAAATTATTAATGAAAAATTTTCAATGAGACTGCACCAGAGTTTGAAAAATTGGCATATTTCTTTTTCTCTTACAGTATTCAAGAACAATTTCATGTTTGAAATGTGTTGCCGGGAAACAGATTCGTATTAAGAGTATATTACTTAGGACTGACGATAATTTATCCGTTTTTGTATTTAAAGAGTATGTCGCACAGTTTTCATTCAGTATTTTGTGGGAGCCCGCCTTTCTGTACTTTCAGTACTTTGATTTTGTATTTAATGAGAGTATGAGCGAAGTGGTATATGAGCAAGGTATTATCCAAAAGGCCGTTAACTGACGGAAGGGGAGATCAATGATAGATTCATCAGCTCAGCACTGCATAAAAAAATTGAGAAAAGAGCAATTTTAATAGGGCAAACTTCTAAAAAGGGAAGTGATTTTTCAAGGAGAAAATTTCGAAATCGCTAGAAACGTAAAATGGGGAAGCTTGTTTTGTGCTTCAGGAGATATTACTTTTGCAGATATGTAAATAGGCTTTTCAGAGACAGAATTGAAGGGAAAAGAAAAAACGTGAACCTAAACGCTATAAGAAAGGGTTTTTTTAACAAAAAGAAATTTATAAAACTGACAAATATGTGGTTTCTTTTAAACCATCAAAAAATTCGAACTAAAAAAAAAAAATAATAAAGGGAGATTTTCGGAACACAGGCACAAAAAACTTCCCCCAAGCTACGCATTTTCAAAGTAAGCCTACAACAAAAAAAAGCTGTAACGGAAAAAAAATTACAGACTGGTTCTTAAAAATCCAACAAGTACATTAAAATTTATCAAAATAAGATAGAGGGGAGGAAATGGTAAAGGTAGAAAGGGGTTGGGAGGAGGTTTAAGGGGAAAATAGAAAAAGCCTTTGGGGAATAAAAAGGGGGAAAGCTAGTCCTTAAATTTCATTTTATTGCAACGAAAAACCCAAAACGCAGACATTCAAAGTACAACAACCCCACCCATGTACCAAAGATAACACCCCAACCACACCCCAAGCTAACAGAATAAACAGACAAGTAGATACAACAACACTTTGGGCGCGCTTTAAACACATACATCACCTTAACAGGGAAAAAACAATCTTTTACCGCCTCTTTGTATTCCGGCAGCCAAAATAAAAAGGGGTGGGGCAAGAAAACTTACCACAGAAAAGGGGTAGGGATGCCATAAAAGGGGGAGCGCAAATGCAAGGGGAAAAAGGGTGGGGGGAAAAGGGGGTGAGGGGAAGGAGGAAAGAAACCTTGCAACAAAAAGACAACATACGCAACAGAAAATACAGGGCGACGAAAACCATTGAAAACATTGGGCCCCCCTTTTTAACGGCCGAAACCCATTAAAGAAAAAGGGGGTTTAAACGTGTTTGGGGCCCCAAACCCCGCACTACCATTTTTAACAAATAAAACAACACAATGAAATAAAAACCCCCCAGAGAAAAAGGGTTTAACATTAGCGAAAAAATCCAGATTAATTAAATAAAAAAAAATAAAGCTAACCAAAACGCGTTTTCCCGATCAGTTGACAAATCAAACTGTTCTTTACCCCGGGGGATAGTCAAAACCCTTACAAATATTCGTAACAAAATTTTTGATGAATTTTTTCCGGGGACATTTAAAAATTTTAATATTAAAAACTGTGAAATTTAAATTGTTTTAAAACGTTTTAAAAAACTTAAAAATGACAAGAAAAAGAAAATGTTGCATTTCCCTTGGAACATACTTTTAACCAATTTGGAATAGAGATCGACATTTAAAAAATTCTAACATACCCCACATTGAATCAAAACATTTTTTTAAAGCATGCGTGGATAAAGTCTCCTGTTGTTTTTATTTTCTAAATGAATAATTTTATTAAAATAAAAAAGTCAAAGCTAAATGTGACCTGTACATAATTGATCATTATATTCAGTGCTCATAAGTTACTTGTAATTAAAGCAACTTACCAAAAAAATACAACAAACCCCGGGGAAAAAAACCATCTTGTTTATCTATTCCCTGTACAAACAAAAAGCAATGGGAGTTTATTCTTTTCTTGACCGACTAGTAATATCAGTTTAGCTCTTCGTTTTACCTGTCTGAATACTTTGGTAGGTCAGTGAGTAAAATTTGAATTATATTTAACAACCTCATTGACAGTTCGTGAGTGAGTTTGTTAAACGCAGAGTGTTCTTTTCTCTAACATTTTGTAATCATTTCTCCTTTTTTAAATTTTTCATCAAAAAAAATTTTTTTAAAAAATCTTAGTACTATTTAATTTAATGGTTTTGTTTATTTTAAATTTAAATATTGCGTTAGAAATTTTCCCGTGTATTATCGGTACCTGCTTATCGATTCATAAACATGTTGACTGTACAGACAGTAACAGAGTAGTAAATAAACAGAATCCGAAATTTTCATATTATCACAGTATAATATTAACAATGCATAAAGTGTTTTTGTTTTTGTACTCAACTGTTAGCAAAATATGTTTGCTGTGTGTATTGACATTTGAAGAGCAGAAACATTTAGATGTCACACCAAACCAGTCGTATATTTCAATTATAATCTATATGATACCACACCCGTTCAGTCAAAAAAAATCTTTTTTTAGCTTTTCACAATGTTTGAAACAGTAACGATATGATAAAATCAAGAAAGATAGCAAAGGTACAACCTAAAACGCGGTATCTCTGAAAAGATACCCTGCATTAGTATGTGTATGAAGGTGTCACCAACTGATATTTACTGTTCAGCCGGCACTCAACCGATGTCATAAGTAACTCATGGTAAAACCTGCTGTAGGTAAAAAATATTCATAAGTTCTATATGCATTTAGAAGCTACATTTATTCATATATTGTCTACACAGGATAATTTAGAATTAGGGAGTTAATCATTAATAATTCTTCAATTCAGTTGCAGTTTAGTACTGAACAGATCATTGGTAATTTTTCAGCTCGTTGAAACCTAAAATTAAGACTCAGAAGGCAATTGTCCAGACCATTTCATTCACTGACATTAAAAGTCATTAGACAGAAACTTTTAACATAATATAAATATATTACTGGTAAGATCATTTAAATAGAAGATAAAACTCAAAGGAGGAAAACTGTTCAGAATATTAACACAAAATATTAAACATTCGAATGT
This sequence comes from Mercenaria mercenaria, assembly GCF_021730395.1. NCBI lineage: Eukaryota > Metazoa > Mollusca > Bivalvia > Venerida > Veneridae > Mercenaria > Mercenaria mercenaria. Next base: position 69,306,923 of record NC_069375.1, read on the forward strand.
TAACTGTTCCGGTCATGAACACAGGTAAAGTGGAAGATACTCCAATGTTGTATTACTTGTTATTTGTCGCTCTTATGCGAGCGCCCTCCGTCTCTCCGCTAAAAAACGAAAACATATCAACAGTTACATACATTAAAATAGTCCCTAGATCAGAAATGATACTTTAATTAGATACAGACAAAATCAAGATATTATCGGAATAAAATAAAATTCTATGACCCTGCACAAGACAGAGGGAGGAATGCAAAAAAGTACAAGGACGCAAAAAGATATAATGACTGAGCTATAAGTCTTCATTATTGGCACGGTTTGGTTTTTTGCATACGTATTACGCTAGGACATAAAAGAAACGAATGACTTTCTTAACAAGGCCATTTTCAAACAGAAGTGTGCTTACAACTAAGCACGTGAAGCGTACGTTCGTAAAAATGACGTCAAGGAGTTCTAATTTAATCCATTGACATTTTAACATGCATGAAAAAGATGTAAATGAATATATAAATTAAGATATCAGTATTTACTTGCGCGTTTATTTAGAAGTCGACTATTTTTTTCCATCTGTACCTGCGTTTAACAGAACACCTAAAAAAATAAGCCGGTATGTTAACACTCAAGGTATTTCAGACTAATTTAAAATAGTTCAGCATGAGTTTGCTCCTGGTAAGAATATTCAAACATGGCAAGAAAGATTGCAATATTACTATTTAAAATAGAAAAAAGTGGAAACTTCACAGGTCGCTCAACACGACAAAAACGAAAAATGTTGCAGGCTCGGTTTGATTGAGCCTGTTCATGGACGGTAGTGGAAATGCATGCTACCGTCCACGCCCTCTAGCCCCGGGTTGAGCAGAACTCAACATTTACACATGCTAAAAGTACAAAAAGCAATTTAGAGACATCCGCAGATGTATTCAAAGGGCGGTGAATATGGAACCTTCAATGATACACGTGTTGATGCGTGTAATTCCATGAAGAGCGGCGTTCGGTCCCCAGATAAAATAATTGGTTTGTCCTAAACGAGAAAACAATGGGCAGAACTCAACAAACTGGAATTTAGGAAGGGGATCTGAGGTTATGGAGCTTGCGTATCACAGGAACTGTCAAAAGACAAAATTAAAAAGCAGGCACCATATCCAAGGGGTGATTATACAATACCCAAGGCTATGAAAGCGGGAGTATTGGAACCACCCAGGCCGAAATGGTCATGTTGAGAAACTAAACAGTACCAATAACACGACATAAAAGTCGTGCTGAACGATCTGAGAAGATCGAAATATAACAGCCCTGATTGAATGTACGGGGAGACCTTTTACGGCCGCCACACGGCACAAACAACGCTGCTGTGAAAATAAAATAGAAAAAAGTAGAAACTTCACAGGTCGCTCAACAAAGCATCTTTTTCTATAGAGTTTCTTGGTTTAAATGAATACTTAAAAACGTAACAACTATCGGGTGCTTAAGTAGTCTTCATCTTTGTTCATCAAGTGGTAAAATAGTGAAAATCACACTCTAGGGAAAAGGAGACCAGGAGGTAAGTATGTCACTCATGTGATAGAAAGACGGAAATAATGTATGCATCCCTTTCGCCATTGCCTCCAAGGTAAAGCCCTCTCTTGTTTGCAGCAAATAGGGCGAAAATAAAAATAAATATTAACACTTTCTTTTCCATTGCTAAATGGTAAAAACTGTCCTTGGAAAACTGCAGATCCAGTCTGTTTTAACAATATGCGGACGTTGTAAAAAGGTAGGGAGTGTTTTTATCTTACATTGTAAATTCAATTACATTGATGCGACAGATGTTTCTTTAGCTTTCTTTCATTTCACTCTAATTGAATTTCTTATCACTTTTGAATGATATTTTATTTGATATGTGGTAGTTATAACGTCGCATTCCTTTGAAATACTTGTTAAGGTATTGGTTTTGGCGTATCCGTTGTCTATTGTAGAGTGTTAAGCCACAGCGAAGTTGTATGAGGATATATGGCGGATGATATTAGGTGGCCCTCCGAGTATCATTTCTGGCATGGGTGAGTTTCTGAGTAAAATGATCAATGATCCTGGCTTCTCCGCATAAAAAGATCATTATAGCTGCGCTTAATTTCTTAAATTATAATATCGCTCTCAATTGAACATAACTATACGTGAAACATTTTAAATTGCGCTATATATAATTTTATCTTGCCTCCTACAAGTTTCTTGCATTTCTATTGGTCAATAAACGTCACGTGGAGACAGGATATAGTCAATATCCTGCTAGTATATTTCAGATATGAATTTTGATTGAAACAAAATGGCTGCCACACTGCTGGCGTAATTGAATCAAGTCAGATTATTTATTAGCTCCAGCGATGGTATCGTTTCCGAGAGTAAATTTAGTGCTTTCTTGCCGATTTCAATCGACTTAAGTGGAGGCTCATGAAGTGGAATAACTCTGAATGGGATACAAGGACGTTGAAATCTTGTTTTAAGTTAAATCATCGTAAAATAAAGGAACTGACATATTTGTTACTCAGCAGTTTGCACTATGTTGTTAACCCACTACATGTTGACACAATACATGTTCAAATGTACTGACAGCGAGAAAAGGGATAAAAACCTTACTTCGAGTTGATAAAAACCGTACTCAGTTTACATGAGGAATGGATAAAAACCTAACTTACACGAAATTGTGGGAAGGATAAACACCTCACTGACTAGTATTCTATAGAAATGAATGAGTTGACATGTACATGGTCTGATTATTGTAAACATTACTTTATAAGCGGTATTGTCTTCAAACTTTGTCATTAATTTTACAAGATGTAATATATATGTCCACTAAAGTCAAATATTTTTTTTCATAATTTTAATATTATGCAAATAGCAATGTTTGCAAAAATCTGGATAAACCCTCGAAAATAATTCAGTATAAAAGTCAAAATTTTTATATAATTATATAAGAAATTATTCAATACCACCAATGTGAAAAGTTCTGTAACCCCCAATCCTCTCTCTCTCTCTCTCTCTCACACACACACACACACACACGCACACGCACACACACACACACACACGCACACACACACTATTTCGGAAGAATTGTGTTTGTTTCAAATCTTGTATATCGTATAGTGTAAGAGATTTTATTGAGGTGCTAACGGAATATTTTTGATATTGTTTAAATGGAATTAGATTTATGATTAATTATCAAATATGATATTTTTCAGACGGTAAGTAGGGAAGAAAAGTGTGTGTGTGGTGGGGGGGGGGGGAGAGAGGAGGAATGCATGGACTGACAGGGCAGTGGTGTGGGTATCCTTACATTTTTCACTTGTCCACGAACACTTAAAATCCACTTATCCATAGTCAAATTTCACTTGCTCTGATTTGTAATATCAAAGAGTTCTTTATTTATGACAATGAAAAGAAAAGCATATCACAGTAACTGTGGTAAAAAATAAGCTGTTAAAATATTTGCCTTTTAACGTTTATAAAAGTCTGAAATCGCGTAAGCAGGGTTCAGGATCTTTTGATGTCATGCCCGAAACACTGCCCACGCAATGGTGCAAAGCCAGATGAATTCAGAGAAAGACTCTTAAAACGTTCCGACTTGTTTTTAGTCATACATGCGATCTATGTGTGCTTTTGATTTTAATTTGGCTGACTACTGGCTCCCATATTTCTTTTGACAGTGACTTATTGTCTCAGCAGTTTGAATTCTACTTACAAACTTGTCATGATAACAGTTTTTAAGCTGTTTACGTTTCTGATATTTTATCACAGTCACCGAGTTACAGTGTGCGCGAGACCTAGCCAAAGAACCAGTTAGATCATGGAAAGTGATGCTTAAAGACACAGATGAATGTTGTTGTTTTTTTTTTCTTAAACTGCAGCAATCGAGAGGCTTTCAGCAAGTACATCACGGATTTCATACATTAAATTATCTTTATCACCGCTATACATTTGAAGCAACACACAATCTAAATTATATTTTTTGTTTTCTCATTTTATACCTGAAAAAGTCTCTTGTCCGCGGACACACAGAATGAAAAATGCACTTGTCCGCCGGCAAAAAATCACGAGTTGGACAAGTTGGACATAGGAATCTCACATCCCTGCAGGAGTGGGTAGGTTAAAGAACTTCGAGCATCTATTGTCCATAAATAAAGCACAGACGAACAGCTATGTTATCGTTTGGTTAGGTGTTTATCCATTCGAAGTTCGTATTTATCCAGCACTGTTTCCTATACCAGTTAGGAATTATCTGCAAATTTAAACCCACCTCATAGTCAATACAAATTTTAAGCTATAAAAATGAATTTCAAACTTTGATACTGTTAAACATTGTTAAAGAGATGTTTATTGAACTAATACAGTTGATAAGTAAGGTCTTACTGCAATTTCTGGTACTTTAAAACAGTTAGAAACATAAAACATGTTCATTTTGAAGACTTCTTTGAGTAAATTTTAATGAATTCCAGCCACATAATGTGACTTTTCGATTTAAATATTTAGTACACAAAACATGCTATCAATACAGGATATTATTGCTATCAAAAGTTTTACGCTAACATTGCTTACTAACATAAAAACATGAAAAAGACAAGGAAATTAACTACATACATCATCTTTCTGTCAGCCATGTTGGCACAGAGTTAGTGTCGCTGAACAGAGTTAGGATTATCTGGGTACATAGTGTGATCTTGATTTGTCTGTATCTAATTAAAGTATCATAACAGATCTAGTGACTAATTTTATATATGTTAATGTTGATATGTTTTCGTTTCAAAGTCGACGAGAAATCTAAGTATTGTATATGTTTTTTTTTTCGAATAATTTTAAGTAAATAATGCATAATGTAAATCAATATGAATTACAACACGAGCACAGTCACGGATGCTAAGGAAGCGGTTGTAATAGAAACTGTTACTGTAAATATAGATATTTAACCATCCAGGTAACTATTGCCTTACCTATGTACTTGTCACTACAATAAATATGCTTTAAAAATATGGAATTTAAAACGAAAAAAGTGGAAACTCCACCAGTTACCAAACACGACAAAAAAGAAAATATTGTTGGATCGGTTGGATTGCACCTGCAACACTAGGATTTAAAACTATGAATACATTTACACTGTTTGCATGTAAACTAGTAATTTGTGAAAATATAAATAAATTAAATATAATTAGATAATTTATTTATATTTATAATATAATTGAGTTTTATTATAGCAAAAACAATTAAAAGAATGCACCAGATGCAATCCATTATGCTCTAACTGATTTATATTATTTCTGAACAGTTATACATAGAAATATTAAAGTTACTACGATTTGCTTTATATTAAACATAAACGCTTTTCACGAGAAGCACTGCAAATATTAAGTTGAAAAAGTGTGTTAGTGCCCACTTCTGCATAAGAAAACCAGATATGTTTCGCGAAAATGGTCCATACTTTTATGAAAATCGGTAAAGTTTTCGTGAAATCAAAATATTATTTTCGCGAAAACATTTTATTTTCACGAAAACATTACCGTTTTTTTTCATGAAATTAAGCCACGTCGAACGTATAACTCCAACATGTGGGAAAGTTGGCGCACTTCATTAAAATTCATCTTGGGACAGGAGTAAATCCTACCTACATATCTTCAACAATATGTAATATAAAGAGTAAAGACAAAAAAAGAGAACTTTTACCGCAGTACTTTTAAAGATGTATATCTCTGCCCTCTTCTGTTTTAGAGGTAAATTCACTTTGAACATCAAGAAACTGTTTTATCAAATGAAAAATTTCCACTTTTGTACAATAAATCCATAATAAGTCTTGAAATCAGTAAAAACGTACTAGGAAAAAAGGATAATAAGGAAAACAATATTTGGTCCTAGTGGGGATTGAACCTACGCCCTCCTGGAAAATTTCAGTCAAAGTAGGTTTATTGTAAGAATTGAATACCCTTCAAAAAGGAGGTACTCTAAAACGGGTCTAATAAACAAACAGTACCTAAACCTCCTGCCACTGTCTCCGCCGTAACATCTGCTCACACTAGCAACAAAAATGCCATTAATAATGATGGAAATCAAAACTTTCTTTTCCGTTGTTAAATGGTTATTCTACTTGGAAAATTGAAGAACTTGGAAAACTGAAGATCTGATTTATTATAACAATATGTTGACATTTCCAGAAGGTACGTAGTTTTGTCTAGGTACAAATGCAATTATCTATTGGCGCCAGATGTATTTCAGCTGTCTTTTTCGCTATAATTGGATTTCTTATCACACTGATTAAAAGGAGACAACACATTCTTTACTAGTTTCCACTTTTATGTCTTCGTCAGAAATAACAACGTACAATACAAACGACGTCAGGACGCGGACGTCAACGTGACAAAAAGCGCAAATTGTATTAATGTACATATTGATACGGATCATAATGATACGGCGGGTATTTATCGAAAACATATTTCTTCAAGAGAATTAACAATACATATAATAATAATAGTAAATTACCATTGATTGAAGCTAATCACACATAAATAATTACAGAAAGAGACAAAAAATTAAAAACTTAAATAAGAAATACGATTTAAAGAAAAAATGCAGTCAAGCGGTGGAAAAGAGGATCTTGAAGAAACAATAAGGGGAGGTAATAAAACGACGATAAAATATCAAAATGATGGAAATTAGAGCTTATATATTCTTAACTTTTATATAAAATATTAGTATTATTTTGAAATCAGAAAATAAATCAAAAATAATACTATACAGTTAAAATATCTTAGCTGTAGGAAATATTGTGAAAGTGTTAGAATATAAACCATTACCACTTTACTCAGTTATTGTATTCACACAGTAAACAATACGCCGGTGTTCATGCCAGACGGGTGCACGGTATTAACCGGTGAATCCAGATCGTTACTCGTAATTTAATCTATCCACATCATTATCAACAATGTCAATTTGTAAAAAAATGAAAACATCAAAATTGTGACCGGTATTGTTGAAATGTGTAGCCACACCACTAGCATATGCAGGATCGCTGAAATTGTTAATATCAAATTTATGACTGTTCATACGTTTAGAAACCTGTTGTCGTGTTTGACCCACCATTGCATGTTACACTTTTTACAAGTTATGACATAAATTACATTTAATGATGTGCAGTCAGTATTAAATCTAAGTTTTTACATAGAAGAATTTGAAGAACTAATGAATTTATCAGTTTCTACTATCCTGTTACAATGTGTACATCTAGGTCGGTAGCATTTGCTGGAACGGGCATTGACGGGGGTAGAATATCTAGACTTTAAAAGAAAATCTTTAAGATTTTTACCACGTTTGTATGCTAATATTGGTCTAAAAGAATGCAACTGTTGGACTGAGACATTTGGCGATAGTTTAGATAAATCCAAGCATTTATGTATGATACTGCCAATGTTAGTGACGGAAGGATTATATTCAGTAACAAAAGGCACAATATCAACTTGAGTAGAGTTGTTATTGTATTTCAGGGCTTCATCTTGTGTAACATTACGCAACTTGTTAAACGCAGCATCAATTACACTATCTGGGTAATTTCTGGATTTGAAAAATTCACACAAAGTGTCCAGAGATTTAGCAAATTGATTATCGTCAGATATAATACGGCGATATCGCTTAGCCTGACTGTAGGGAATGTCGTCTTTACAAGTCTTTGGATGACTAGAGGAATAGAGAAGGTATTGGTGGATGATAGTATTTTAACATGCACAATGGTGCATATGTTATTGCTAGTATCCTTCGTAAGATCAACACCCAGGAATGACACTTGTTTCATTGAAATTTCATACGTGAATTTAATAGAGCTATGTAATTCATTAAGGGCTTTAACAAAGTTGCTCAATTCGTCCAGTGAATGATCCCAGGTCATAAAATCATCATCCAGAAACCGAAGCCACAATGTACAGTGCGGGGTATCACATGATCAAAATATTCTCTAAATCAAAGTTACGTTTTGAAGAACATGGCTTAATGTCCTAACAAAATAAAACATGGAATTTAGACATATCATATGACAAATGAAAAGTGTTAAATAATTATGTAGTTAACAATGATGGTATCCAGTAATTACAAACACTAAGGAAAATAAGAAGTCTCAGTTTCATGAAGTGTTCCAGATAATCTGAAGGGGATTGTGATTGAAATCTATGTAGTTTTAGGATACATCTATGCTGCCATATGATAGGCTATATTTTAGATTTACAGCTAAACTTGCTTCAAATTAATCCCGTTTTATTCATAAATTTATTTTGGTTTAGAGATTATTTTGATCATGTGATTCCCCACAGTGATGTAGGTTTCAGCTGCTGGCTTTGTAAAAAGTCATGCTCTAACTTACCCATGAACAATGACGCATATGTCGGGGCGAAAGGACTGCCTATGGCCGTCCCCATTGTTTGAATGTAATTATCACCATCGAACTGAAAATGGTTATTCTTAAGTGTAAGTTCAGTAAGTGCACATACGCTGTCTACGGAGAAACTAGTATCAGACATACTCTGAATATCCTACGTAGAAATGTGAAAGACAATGATTTTTTGGGTAACAATACTGATATCTGCAGATATTTCCTTTCGTTGAGTGTTACGCTACAATGACATAATTTAATTACATAAGACGATTTTCTAGCTAAGAGAGTAAGTGATCCTTCTTATGACTTCAGGCACTGAAGGGTTCCTGAGTACAACGATCAACGTTCATGGCATCCTCATACGCGCTGACGCATGGAGCAAGATTCTAAAGATAATCATGATTTTCACCGGCTGGCTCAGTGATGCAAAGAAAATTAAATTGGATTTCTTGGTGCGGCGAGGTATTGTTGACAACCATGAAATAACTTTTCGATAATTTCAGAACCATTATCCAATTTGCTAACGAAACGGAACAAATTCATTAAGACTGGCATATGACCAAAAAAAAAAACGTTAGACAAACATTGAAAGTATTCGATTCTATAATAGGAAAAGGGTGCCTTGTTCCTATTATATATGTATCACATCCTTTTGAAGTTCATTTTGCTTTACAAACATTCATCCCCAGTTGTCTTCACATCCCATAGCAATTTACACAACTGTTGAGTTTGAGTTTGTTGTTAAAATGATATAAATTTGGCATAAAATACGTAGAAGGGAAAGATATTTTGATTTCTTAAACACTTCATGTGTTTGTATTTGACTGTGTTTGATTGTAATATTACTATTGTGTAATGTAAATGTCATTTTCAATTAATTTCATCCTGTCTCATTTGAACTTATACCGGTACCTAGCACTATTAAATAAATATTTCTTCCAGAAATAGTTCTTTTGCTTAAAGAGGGGAAGTACATGTATTATATATACGATTTCACTTATGATCTCGTGTCTCGTACTACATTTCCTTCCACATCCGTTTCTTTTATATTCTATGATGCAGTTGCTTTCATCTACTACGATTTTCAGCATTATACTTCAATAATAATTCTATTCACTATGTAAAGAAATATCTAGATTTTTCTGAATTTCTAAACAAATTCACTATTGGAACCTTAAGGGTATATTCAAATGATTTATATTCAACATAAGCTGCGTTACAAATGGAAATAGATTCATAAAAGAACTTGACATCAATGAAAATCACTGGATAGTACAGATATGGTACCTAAATATCAAATCCGTTTTCGGATTGCTAAGTCCACCAATTTACTAAATACATTTACTAAATACATTCACGCTTTCTTCCTCTCCATGTAAAAATACAAATATCTGATATATAGAAAATGACCTTCTTAAAATATCTGAAGCAAAAAAGACAATTCTTGTATTGCCATTTTGCATTCATTTTGTGATTCCCCCATTTATTATCTATATCAAAAGTCTCAACAACTCAAAAAATTCAATAGAGTATAGTGTAAGTTTAGTCTACTTTCAACACTTTAAAGGAGCCTATACTGAACTTTTTTCTTTTAATAAATTCAAAATCCTAGAATAGCCACGTGTCTAAAACTCTTGATCAAATTTTGATTGAAAGAGAATAGTACATGTTCTTTATTACAAGCTTACAAAGTCCATACCAAAACTGACTTGAAAAGAAAATATTAAAAAATTTATAAAATGTAAACAAACCCCTACAACATTTTGCCATCAATATTTTCCACACATGAATGCACTCAATTCAGATGATAATTATTGATATAATTGTAAATGATAGGCCAACACATTTTTTTTCAAGTTGCGCAAACAGTTTAAAATGTAAATTAATGTGAATATCTTATTATAACAATAAGTTACCTGCTTACCTTGTTTACATCAATAACAACAGCTCACAGTTTGTTTAAGAAGGTAGAACTGTAACGAATATTGTCAAATTACATTTTTTCCATATGTTTTTCATCATTTAAGCTATAGTTACGTCCAGAGAACGTATCAGCATATTTAGATTCTGTGACACGGTGTCCACTAACTGTACATCTGTATTTCCAGAAACGCTTTCATGTCATACTTTTGAGCTGCATTTTACAGTTTTTCCTAGAATAGAAGTGTGGATAGAATTAACTTTAACACGTGTAAGGGTCTCTGACGATCTTATTTTGTTTATTCGTTAACATAATGACTTACATCTAGCATTTTGCTGATATATAGTCTGCATGTTAAATCCTGTCTAATTCTAAAGATTTTTGTCAGTTTTTCATTACATGCCCTAAACTAGATATCTTTTCTTTTTTTAAAAAGCTTTGATGTACCAAAAGGTTAGGTTTGCACTGGAATGTGAGCGTTTATATTTTACCTCGTAAAAATTGAGATGACGCCTTTATAAACACAAAAAATAGTTTTTAAAATGTTTCGAAATATTCGTTTAACCTAAACTGTTGTTAAATACTTAAATTGGTTTTGTCCTATATGAATTTAATACATGGAAGAAAAGGTCCTGAAATATTCTGATTTTGTCAGTCAAATGTTTTGAAAGTGACTTAATCTCTACTATTTTTTTGGTGTTATCTCTATTTTACCAAACCATCTTTAACATGATGAATGCAAGTGATTTTGCCATTGCGGCCAGTGCAGACCAAGATCAGCATGCAGATCCATGCATGCAGTCTGATCATGGTCTGCACTGTTCCCTGTTGAGTCAGTAATCTTCTCAGTGAAACACCCTTTCAATAATAAGTGGTACTTCCAAAATTGAATGATGGACCAGTCCATTTTAGAAATAGAGCAGGGTAAAGGTTTAGAACCATTTGAACCATTTAAACGTGTCAAAATGTTCCTTTTGAAGCATGGAATTCGATCTAGCAGTAAAACAGAAGATTTGATTTTAATGAGTATGAATTAGAAAGGTAATCTCTAACAACTCCTTGAACAGGCTTCATCAAAATTGTAAGTTTCTCTAACTATTAATGACCTCAGTTTAGGAGTATTGTTTGTACCAGATTTTATATTTATAAAACACAGGATGGTTATATTTAGAAAATTGTAGTTGCGCTTTGTTTCGTTTAGTTTAATATTAATTCGCCTAAAAGTTTGAAAAACAATTTTACTAGGATTGCTTACAGTTGATTTGATAACCTAAATTCAGACTTCAGAATATAATTACGTACATTTTCTGCAGTTTGTTTAACGTACCCTTCTATAAGTAAAAAAGTCTTGTCTTTCCTGTTTGATATCTATCTTTTTTTTCTTTTTTTGATTGTTAGATTGTTACACTTCTTACAAGCTTCTTTTTGTTGTGGGTCTACTTTGCGATGCCTGGCTTTATGGCTGTGTTAAGGTTGTTCTATGCTTCCTGGAAATCTACCCTTACTTTTTATTTTAAGAATGTGGTTCGGCGACACTGCTCTCATTAGAGCGATGAAAAACGGTTCTATAGAAACGTTAATTTCAGACACATTTTAGTTTATATATATATATATATATATATATGATAAACCTAAAACGTCTAGACGTTCATTCCACATTCATCTGTATAACGAATTTTATATATGCTCCATACATTCCAACAACAATTCAGTCTGTGTTCCATTTTCACTTTTGTGCATAGCAACACCCCTTCTCCAAGGAAATATATATGTCCATGTAGCCGCCATCCCGAAGATTGTTTGCGCAAATAACACCGATAAACTGATCCAAGGACATTGATACCTTAAATCGTTAACATTCTCATGTTATTAACGAAATAATGTATCTCATTTAGTGATTTGTTTGGAGTTCAGATGCGAAGGAATTATATCACGAATACGTATTTGAACATAAACAATGATTTTATTCAAGAGAAAATCACTACATGAGATGTATTATTACGATTCTAACACGTTACCGACGACTTTAAAGTACATCATTGATGGCATTTATTAAATATGTGCCCAGTTTCAATCGGTTTCTTTTTCAGTTATGCCGTAATAATTGTAACGTCAGAACAGTGAATTGTTGTCTAATAATTCACTGTTTTCAGTTTCTTTGTTTAATAGGAAAATGAATCGGATCGTGTTAGAATTACCTGACAGTGTTTTTCCTTTAGTTAAATATGAAATGTAGACGATGCTTGTTAAATTTTGTATTTATCTTTTAGCTAGTGGATTTACGAGTGCTTTAGAAAGACAAAGGAGAGGTGTTGGTAACCCCAGGCCACCAGCGGGAAAAAGATTCAGATATTAGAACAATATATCATCAAAGGAGTTTATCCACAACCACTGACATTTTGGAACACCATCTTGACAACTAACAACACATATTATATTTACAATATGAATCAGAATGAAACACTCATTCTTGTTGTTTCTTACTACATTTAGGCGAATAAATATTCAAAATGTAGCATACTAAAACCTTTTTTATTACGTTAAGACCCTTACTATTTGAATGTTCAGAAACTTGGTATAACAGAACTCAGAACATCGTATATATAAAGCATGTATGTACCAAATAAAATGTATGAAGTGTTTAGCAATCAACGCAACCACGGCAACACACCGTGAATGAAGGAATACGAAAACATATGCAACAGAATCTGATTCTTTCATTGGGTGTAGGGTTCGTCCGCTTAGCTCAATAGGGAGAGCGCAGATCTATAGAACGCAGGGTAGTAACTTCGATCTCCAAAAGAGGTATGTATTCTCCAGCATTTTGATTAAAGACGTTATGTTAGAAATCATTCGTTCTCCGTCTCTTATAAATTTGGACAAGTTGACATGCACGTGAGGAGAACAGGTTTGTTGTGGCATTTATGAAAAAATTGCCTTAATTTCCGACGGTTAATGTTTCATGGTTGCATATTATTTAAGTTTCGACGGGTCTTCTCAATTCATTTGAAAAATATAAGGCTATGTTAAAATAAGCGCCGCCTATACTGACTGAATTTTATTAATTGGAACTTTACTCCTCCGAATTTGTAAAGAAGAAACAGACATAAATCCTATTAAATGTGAGTCGCTTGTTTACTTACGGCTACGCCAATGGTTTTCATGCACGTACTTGTCAATGAGTATTATAAATATACTGTTTCTTATTGGTAATGTTTGTTTATTGTGCACCTTTCTTCTGTTTACAAGTTTTTGAGTTTTCGATAGTAACTGGTTCGTGTAATACTAGAAAATACTTTGTAGAATGTGATGTCATCATTTATTCGTGAGTTTTAACTTTCCAAATTATAACTCTAAAGTACTGTAGCAGTATGAACTTGGGAATTCAGTGTTCGCTTCGGATTCTAAGTCTTTGTTGTATTACATGGAAAACAAGTGGCAAAATCTAACTGAGGACAGAATGGCCTGATTTTAGAAAGGTAGGAGACTTTCGCGTCATGTTTTCAACAGTAAGATTACCAGAACAATGTAAATGAGCCGCACAATGAGGAAACAAACATAGTGTATTTACGACTAGCATAGATCCAGACCAGCCTGCGCATCTGCACAGTCTGATCAGAATCCATGCTGTTCGCTGACGGTTTCTCTAATTGCAATAGGCTTTGAATGCGAACAGCAAGGATCCTTACCAGAGTGAGCGGATGTGCAGGCTGGTCTGAATCCATGATGGTCGCAAATGCACTATGTTGGTTTTCTAGTGGTGTGACTCAGATGACATTCATACTCCAGCAGATATTACTGCCTTATTACATACTTGTTTCTATTCCCCGTTAAGTTACACTGGTACCGGAAACGTCAATATTTTCCATACACTGACGCCTGAATTTCATATAATATGGGTACATGACGTAATTCAGTGTGTTTTTTTTTCTATTTAGTTCAGTATTGTTAATCCTATTCAGGCTATATGATATTTACATAACATTTATACGTGTAGATGCGTATGTAATAAAAATGTTATTATCTTTGCATCGAGAAATGTGCACTCGTTCTTCTGTGGAAGAATATTGCCCTCCTAAAGTAGCGCAATATTTTCGCTGAAGAACTCGTGCATATTTCCCGATACAAAGCTAATACCCTATAAATATTACGTAGCGACACACTAACAGAAAAACTTCAACTGTGAACAAGAAATATCGTCTAAAAGGTGAACTGAATAGTCTGTTTAATTGTTTATTAAAACAGAGGCTGTAGGAATGATTTTTGATTTTATCTTTTTAGAGAGTGGGGCCCAAGCTTTCGGGTGTATATCACAGAGTTTTTAGATATTACTGGGTAATCCGCTCATCAAGCAGTTGAACTTATCCTGGTGTGCATAACATCCTTAATAGTTTATAACTAAGCTAAACAAATAAAGCGAGAAACAATTAGACCAATATTTGTCGTTCTAACCAGCTGGAAAGTTTTACAGGCATTGTCGATAGCAGATAGTTCCGAGCTGTGTGCTGGACGTAAATGAACGATGATTGCTCTTGTTAGTGTTTGCAAACGTACATATGGATCCTGTGTGCTAATGATTATAAATGTAACCAGGTGCATGTTATTATCATATCTGCTCAACAAAACAAAAGTTTGGATCACTGGCATGAGTTTATGGCTAAAGAAGTGGAAGAACACGTATAAAATTTATTACCTATACCGACTAAATACATTCCCTGCCACTTTGACTGATACTCGTTTACACAAATTGTATGTCTTTATCAGACTAATTAAATGAAGTCAATTAGATTTTGGACATCTTCGTCAAGTCATGCGTTTCAAAAATATATTTGAAATGAATATAAACCAAAATGAAACACTCTGGGCATCTGAGCAATAATAAAAGTCTGAAAGTCTGACACAACAATCTGATTAATAACTTTAAAGCCATTCATATAATCCAGTCCAAACATGCTCTGCATACGGAAGATCTCAAGTTAGCCTGAAACGGAAAAGGAATATTCGTAAAGATATTTCGAAAAGAACACAAGACGTGTTAACACAAGACGTAATAAAATCAATCATTGATAAGCTTCTTTACATTGTATTTGGTAAACAATAGTTTAAATCAATTAAATCAATAAATTTACATTATTCGTAAAGTACTATGAAACCAACACAACAACAATTTGTAACTGAATGTAACACGCACGCGTACCGACGATAACGGACCCAGTTTGACCTTGAGAAGAGGTCGTGTAGTTTCTGTTACAGTAGTCTTCGGTGCAGCACGACTGACACACAGGAGTCGCCCTTTTGAACAACTGACTACCCATTCTACTGATAGGATCATACTGCGAAATGGTCACAAAATGGTTAAGTTAGTCTACATACGGCATCAACACACACAGGGCTTACGTAGACGTGTGCCTAAAGTCAGGTCATTTTCCTTTCGCCGCGGTTGGTTCGAATTGAATTGTGTGTATTGGTGACGCCGGATGTGATATGAATAAAACCAACTTCTACTAACTGGGATGACCTTGAAGTTTGCATAAACGGAGGAATCATAGGTTGTCTATGTAACCTGGTGGAACCAGACTGTGTTATAAAGTGAACTGGAATCGGCTCAGATTACCTCAGAATAAACTATGGTATACACTCAAAACATGAAATAAATAGTAACAGCAATTGTGTTCAGCAAAAGTTTCAATTGTCGACGCATATGCACCAGCATTAATGAAGTTTGAGAATGTTAGTATGAATGCTTAATTTTTGTGATATATGTACCAAACGTATATGCTTTCAGTATTAAAAATAGATAAAAAATAAGTAGAAACGGGTTGAAAGGGCAACAAATAAAGCTAACGAATTTTGGTATTCTGTATTTATCAATTTACCAGTCCGTGTCCACATCCAAGTTTGAAGTGTGAATGATCGAACCATTTGTATTCTTCTATACGGCACACCTGTGAAAGACGGCCAAGTAATTAGAACAGATCAGATATGTTACAATACGCTTGATATTACACATTTCAAGAATTTATTGAACTTCTCTTTGCTTCATTTAGTTCCTTCCGAGAGAAAAATTCTGTATTAACTACATTTACATTGCTTTCAACATTCTAAGCAAAATATGAAGTCAGACTAAAAGTGATATGCATGTGTTTTTAAAAAAATGCAACGATTATGACTAAGGGTTCGAATCCAGCCGTAGTTTGAACTTCAGTGCGACTGTTTATTAGAAAGTAAGAACTCGCTCACACATTTACCTTAATTAATCTATTACGGTAATTATTAGTTTTGTCACCTGAGTTAAAATGAATATTTTTTAAATAAAGGGACAGAGATCTACTAGGAATACTTTTACTCCTCAAACACAGCATTATATAAATATACTTCTGATGCGCTGAAATAAACATTTACCAGAAAAATAGTCAACAAGGACAAAAGAAACAAAGGAAGAAATCTAGAAGGACAACCCCATGCGAACGGTCAATATTAAAAACACATGTTTCTTGCTAAGAAAGACCAACCTGATGTGAATCGCAGGGAGATATCTTTACGCACTCCTCAGGAGAGGACACATGTTGACAGTCAAAACAGATAGGACCTCGTCCTTCTCTGTCTGGAATCCCTGATAAAATGTTCCAGTTTTTAAATAATAAATGCAAGTGGTGTTCCTTATATTTTCAGCAATATGGAAACATTTTTTTCGACATAACTTTTACAAGTTATCAGATAGTTTTTGAATGGCATAAAGTTCTTATTTATTACTTTAACCACATGACTTGATTTTATGTAATACAGCCGATTTGTTAACAAAGTGTGCGTTAGGGGAACAGAAAGTACATAATGTAAATCGGATATTACGATTTTAAAACGGTTAAAATATCATTAACTGCTGTATCACATAGTTAATAAAGACTCTTGTAAGTCCGTTCGTCTGTCTGTAGAATGTTTTATCATTGTTTGTCTGATTCATCCCTAAATTAAAACACGTTTCGTAGACTAAAATATGTTCAGTATATGACATAAGTCATTGTGTCTTCAAGCTTGATGAGGCAATATTCTCAGTGAATTTCAAGGACGCATTTATTGATCATGCTTCATATCTGTCAGAAACTTTGTAATTGCTTCAAGAAACCTTAAGAAGGAATAGATTAGTACGACTAAATACTGCATATTCTAATAATTGTATTGTCCAATTTATTTGACCTGTCAAAAAATGGACCCGGCTTTCATTATATTCTGTTCGAGCCTATATAAGATTAACATGAAGGCCGGGAACATATTTTGACAGGTCAATTAAATAGTACAATAATCTTAATACATGTACTATTCTATTTTGAATTTTATCCGCTTCTATGATTGGATCATTAAATAGTGGCATAGCTTGCAATTTTCGTTCTATACAGAAATAACCGCTTTATATTAAAATCTATCGTATTAGGAAATGGTAAATCAAAATATCTGCTGTATAACAAAATGTCATACCACTTTCACCACATCCTTTGTTGTTACAGTAATCACCATGGCAACATTCAAAACAAAGAGCGTCCGAATATCTCGAGTCATCGTCTTTAATTTCACACGTCTAATCAAAACAAGATAAAACACGATAAACTTTAGCAAATGTGGACTGATTTATGACGACGTACTACGTAATAAGAAATTATAAACTGTAAATTCGTTTATTTGGCTGTCTTTGTTTTTAACAATTTCCCATAAATTCTGGTATAAAAGTATTAAAGGATCTCATGCAAGTGTCCCATGTTGGGCGCCAAATGTCACAGGGTGAGAAAAATGTGCAGCCAGACCGGGACTCGAACCCGGGGCCTCGGAATACCGTTTATGATGCTCTACCGACTGAGCTACCCGGCCGCCTACATAATTTCTCCCCGTTCAATATACAAGTTCTATACCGTGATACAAGAGCCGAAGATGAGGTCAGAAATTTTACGTGCGTTAAGGATTTATAACTTCACATGATGAAGTAAGCTGATACTATGGTGGCTGATTTCTGCCATTTCGCGTTTTCGTCCCGCGACCCCGCCGAGCGAAAACACGAGAATCAACAAGTTAAAATGGCGGGGGCGCGGGGCGAAAACTCGCTATTTAGCGGGGGCGCGGAGCGAAAACACGATAATTAGCGGGGTCGCGGGGCGAGAGTTAGTAACCGGTATGTCGGGGGCACGTGGCGAAAACACGATAATTAGCGCTGCTTAAACGTCGAGTTTTCGCACCGCGCCCCCGACATTCCAGTTACTAAATCTCGCCCCTCGACCCCGCTTATTATCGTGTTTTCGCTTCATGCCCCTGCTAAACAGCGAGTTTTCGCCCCGCGACCCCGCCGAGCGAAAACACGAAAATTAACAAGATAAAATGGCGGGGCGCCAGGCGAAAACTCGCTATTTAGCGGGGGCGCGAAGGGAAAACACTATAATGAGCGGGGCGCGGGGCGAGATTTAGTAACTGGAATGTCGGGGCGCGGTGCGAAAACTCGACGTTTTAAGCAGCGCTAATTATCGTGTTTTCGTCTTGCGCCCCCGACATACCAGTTACTAAATCTCGCCCCGCGACCCCGCTAAACAGCGAGTTTTCGCTCCGCGCCCACGCTAAATTGCGAGTTTTCGCCCCGCGCCCCCGCCATTTTAACTTGTTGATTCTCGTGTTTTCGCTCGGCGGGGTCGCGGGGCGAAAACGCGAAATGGCAGATATCAGCCACCATATGATACGTACATTTTGTAGCAGACATCCTGTTTTGAATTTCGTTTGGCTACTGTCTTCGTATCTTTCAGTAAAACAAATCTGCAACATATGGTTTAAAATAAATAATGTCTATATTAATTCAAATACTTAAAACTTTCTGTACAGAAGATAAAACAAACCAGATACATGCGGGGACAATTAAATGATAGTAAAAGTGTTCTGAAAATGCATTATTACATTTTGCTGTCCTGTTTTTTTGATTTTCTTCTATTAATGCGACACCGAAAGAAATAATTTTTTCTGTTATTATTTTATCGTATACTTGCGTGGGCAGTCATACAACGATTGATATGCTGTCCCTGTGTGAGAAAGGTATTGAGTTCGAGTACTGACTGACTTTGCGGTAAACATTGGACCGTGGCATACTTGCTTGGTTAGTCTTTAAGTGCCGTGTGACTGTCATGTTACCAACATGGTGACATTAAGGAAGAACATGTGTAAGGCAGACATTTAGATGGGTCGGGTATGATCTTGCTCTATAAGCGAGAAGTCCTGGCTTCGAGTTTTGATTACAGGCCAGACTGAACATTTTTGTCACCCTGTAACATTTCTATCAGTATAGATGTTTATAACGACGTTTGTTTTCGTGTCGTAGTTTTACCTCCTGTTTGCTGCATTGCTTCACTGTATCACAAAGATCGACATGGCTTAGATCTTCGCAGTTGTAACAAATTTGTCGTCTTGCTAAAATTGAAAGGCACGAAAAATGTATGTAAAAAAGAAATGTCAAGGAAAGGGTACTTACAAAGTGTATTTACAACAGGTGTTTTGTGATGATTTATTTCCTTATTCTATTTGCAATAAATAATAATATATCCCGAACAGTGATTTTCTACTTTAATCTAACGATTCATTGACTTTCAGATGCGCCAAAATTTAATCATAGGAGCGCAGCAACAGTGATGTATTTTTTATGCATCTGAATGACTAACAATGATTTTATTCAACGACTGTTAAATTAAGAACATGTTTCATTTCATTCTGACACGACGTTAGCAAGGATAGTGGTCCATTTGGATCGCTTTTATTTTGACTGTGCCGTCGCTGTAATGTTTGAATCTATGACTTACAACAATGTTTTTTTCGCATAAACACGTCCCACTTTGTTTTATAATAATAGAAAAACTGATCGGATCCTGTTAGGATTTTGACTTGAAAACGTTTGTAAGCAAATGAAAATTACGCTGTAACGAGGAAGTAGATGACGTCGTAGATGACGTTGTAGTCCACGTTGTGGATGACGTTGTAGTCGACGTTGTGGTTGACGTTGTAGTCGACGTTGTGGTTGACGTTGATGTTTGAATAAGACAATCGCCTGCAATTGAGAAGTAATAAGATAGCTATTGATGTTGCTTTTAAAATATTATTTTAACACGAGGAATTGCGATACTGAATAATTTAAAAAAAAAAAAAAGCTTAAGATAACACTATAACAAACAATTTTGGATCTTGCGCATGACACTCCGTCTCGTGGTGGTAAACATTTGTGCCAAGTTATATCAAAATCCCTCAATGCATGAAGAAGAAATGCTCCAGACAAGGTTTTTATTCTTGTATCCTTTGACCTCTAAGTGTGACCTTGACCTTAGACCTAGGGACATAGTTCTTGCGTATGACACTCCGCATCGTGGTGGTAAACATTTGTGCCAAGATATATCAAAATCCCTCCATGCATGAAGAAGATATGCTCCGGACAAATTTCTTTAAGAAAATATGATAAAGGGGAATAACTCAAAAAATAGGCAAGGTAGAGTTATTGTTCTTGCACACTGCACTTCCTCCCAATGTGTTCTATCAGTGTATGAAGTTTGAAGAAAATCCCTCCAGTACTTTTGGAGTTATGCTCCGGACAAATTTTTTTAAGAAAATAAGATAAAGGGGAATAACTCAAAAAATAGGCAAGGTAGAGTTATTGTTCTTGCACACTGCACTTCCTCCCAATGTGTTCTATCAGTGTATGAAGTTTGAAGAAAATCCCTCAAGTACTTTTGGAGTTATGCTCCGGACAAATATCGTTGCGGACGCACGGACGGACGGACGGACGGACAGACGGACGCACGGACGGAGAGCATTTCTAATATCCCCTTCACCTTTGGTGGGGGGATAAATAATTTCTTACCAGTAGAAAGAGAATAAAACGATCCATATTGTAAGAATAACCAATGCACAGCGTTTTTCAGCTGGTATACCTTAGCACAAAAACAACGTGTCATCGATCCATACAATTACATGTCATAATACTGTGCACATAAATCTCTCACCTTTGTTTCATTTATTGTATGGCATATTGTTTGAAAGATTGGACTCAACGGGGCTTTTGGGCAAACATGTTGTCATCACGTATCATTATGTATGAACATCCATCCTTTTAAAGTAAGGTTAGAGATGCGATCGTATTGGTTGGAGCGGACGCTGTTGTCAAATGGTAAGAATCCTTGCTAAGAAACCATGAGTCACAAGTTCGATCACCTGCTCCTCTAACATTAAATCGATTGAAATCTCGTGCGTGAGTGATCTGCCCATTAGAAACTGAAACAAAAACGAGAGAACATGCTTGACTTTAAGCATTTTCTACATCTTGCACTCCATCTGAAAGAACAACTTGCACAACTACTTACTTCTACTTATTACTACACAGTTATAGGGTTGACACAGTCTTGGACAGGTTTCAAAGTCGCACAGTACTGGCATTACTCTCTTTATCTGAAAAAAAATGTTTAAATCAAGAATAGTGAATTATTCACGCAAGCTTTAACTTAGAAGTACTGATTTTTCAAATCGCTTTTGGATGCCATTAGAACAGGATTTCGAGAAGATAAATATTACACAATATCGTAGTTAACTTTTAGTAGATTAGTATAAATTATCTTGAGAAGATAAATATTGCTTTCTTTGTTTTTCGTAAAGTGTACGTTTATCAGAGTTGTGGTATCGAGATAGTGCACAAATCATAGTGCAGTATTTGCTATTTTGTTTTTACGCATACTATTTCGTCTAGGTGATAAGAAATTCAGGACATGTCGTTATCTGTGTATACTTAAGGACTGTGCAAATTGTGAATTTAAGGACAGTTTTTATTTATCACGTGAGATTTTTATGAGTCACATTTCATCCATTCTTTAAACAGAGCTATTACGTTCTTACCACAAATAATAAGGTATTAACTGTATACAAGAAATAAAGTTAAATATCTCCATTGGTGTATTTGCCACTTACCCTTTTATTTCTTTATTTTGTCCCCATTATTTCATTTTGTTTTCGAAATGTAAAATTTGCATTCATTAGGTTTGCTGTTTTGGAGCAATATTTTCTTCTTGTAAAATATCTAGTAAATACAAAAAAAAAAACAAAAAACATAATAAAGTTTATTTATCACTTTATCTGTTGTGTACGTGTTTCTGTCATTACCAGAAGATCGTCTAAGTACTGTCCAAAGGTTACACCTTAGAAAAATTGATTCTTTCTACTTCATAGACTTCATGAATCTCTACCACACAAACGAAAAGCAAGGCAACATGATTGCAGGTGTTCATTTTGATCATTTCGATCGATGGTCAATAAGCAGTCGACGGTCATGGACCATGCAGTCACATAAGTGGCAAGAGATAAATTTTCACGTAATTATACTACTGCAGTTATCTCATTTATAATTCGAGTACTCACCTCACCTCACCCTCTGTAAAGCATACTGACCCTACATACGAGGGATGTTCGAAATGAATTGCTTATTTCTATCTGGAGACTTTAAATTTCAAGTTAGCCCAAAAGGGCCCGTGGCTAGAAATGCAAAGTTTCAGCCGATGTATCCACTTCTTGAAGGCGTCACGGTACGCTGATTTGGGCACAGTAATAAGGTACTGATGAATGGCAGATCCAAGTGCCTGTCGGGACTGGTATTTCCGCCCAGCAAGGAATGATTTCAATTTCGGAAACAAAAAGAAATCACATGGGGCACGGTCTGGGGAATACGGGGGTTGAGGCAAAACAGTTACTTTTTCTTTCTTCAAAAACGCCGTAACAATTGCGGAGGTATGAGCGGGGGCATTGTCATGTAGAAGACGGACATGTTTAAAACCAGTGGCAGGGCGTCGTTTCTGATAATACTTTTTCAGTTTCTTCAGTACTACGTCTTTGTAGTACTTTCCGGTGATGCTTTTGCCCTTTTTCACCGGCATTTTTACTGCGACTCCTTCACCAGAGAAGAAGATTGCATACAAAACCTTCTTTGCACTCAAAGAACGTTTGGCAATTATTGGGCGTTTGCTGTGTTTAGTGGCCCAGATCTTATTGCTAACCGTTCTGACGGGCTCAAAATAATGGACCCAGGTTTCATCACCTGTGACGACATTGGCAAACTGCTTTTTGTCATATTTTGGAAACATTTGAAGCAGCTTTTTTGGCCACTTTAACCCGTTGCCTCTTTTGCTCATCAGTCAACAGATGTGGCACCCATCTAGCAGAAATCTTTCTGACTTTCAAATGCTTCTTCAAAATAAGGTGAACCGTTGACAGTGATATGCCTACCTTTCGTGCAATATCACGAACTGTAAATCTGGCATCTCCTTCAATGATTTCCTTTATTTTGGAAACGATTTCTTTACGAGATGCAGATTTTGGCCTACCTGATTTCGGTGCATTTTTGATGGACTCTACACCAGACTCAAATTTCTTTTTCCACCGCCGAACTGTGTCATAAGACAAACTAGAAGGTCCATAAGCAGTAGAAAGTTCAGTCATCAGCTGCTTCAAAGAACAACCAGGTTTGAGCGAGTTTTGATGTAAGCCCGTATTTCATCTTTCTTGTCGACGCTTCTACCAACCATTTTTACTACAGTGGTCAATGATTGCGTGTATTCAAATGGCAAACTTTATGTCGTACACTTAGTCTAACATGTACATTTATACACCGTTGTGTAGTATTGAATAACCCTATACAGGTAGGTATTGGTTTTTATCGTGCCCCACGTGGATATCGAGCTAGATGACAATAAGCAATTCATATCGAACACTCCTCGTATTTCCGTAGAGGGTCAGTAACAAACTCGGTAATTAATAATATCAGGTTGTTCCGGATATTGTGGTGGGCAAACTTGAGAAAGCTGGCTTTATGGTTGTTATCGTACCCTATTATGTGCAGCCAAATGAAAAAATAAATTAACGCATAGTGAAGTATACAGTTTTACAAAGTTTTAACGTCCTTTTAATCCACAAAACTGATTGTAATCCTGCGACAACAAAACTATACAGGCTATAAAGTGCATAAAATATTATTCACATCTTAAACTTAAAACAATATAAAGCTTCTTTAGTTTTAAATAAGGCCAGCCTTGCTTATGGCTGCTGTCATACTTTATTATGTACGGTCTATTCCCGTCAACATAAATAAGCGCCGTTCCATGAGAAACAAGATGGTCCTGAATCGCTCACCTGTCCCAACATGACCCAGTTTTGAACTGAGTATAACTTCGTTTTTTTCTATTATTTGACATAGTGACCTAGTTTTTGAGCTCATGTGACCCAGTTTTGAACCTGACCTAGATATCATCAAGATAAAAATTCTGACCAATTTTCATGAAGATCCATTGAAAAATATGGCCTTTAGAGAGGTCACCAGGTTTTTCTATTATTTGACCTAATGACCTAGTTTTGGATCGGATGTAACCCGAAAAATATGGCCTCTAGATAGTTCACAAGTTTTTTCTATTTTTAGACCTACTGACCTAGTTTTGACCTAGATATCATCAAGATAAAAATTCTGACCAATTTTCATGAAGATCCATTGAAAAATATGGCCTCTAGGGAGGTCAAAAGGTTTTTCTATTTTTAGACCTACTGACCTAGTTTTTGATTGCAGTTAACCCAGTTTCAAACTTGACCTAGATATCATCAAGATGAATATTCAGACCAACTTTCATACAGATCTCATGAAAAATATTACCTCTAGAGAGGTCACAAGGTTTTTCTTATTATTTGACCTACTGACCAAGTTTTTGAGGCACGTGACCCAGTTTCAAACTTGACCTAGATATCATCAAGATAAATATTCTTACCAATTTTCATGAAGATCCATTGAAAAGTATGGCCTCTAGGGAGGACACAAGGTTTTTCTATTTTTATACCTACTGACCTAGTTTTTGACCGCAGTTGACCCGATTTCAAAACTGACCTAGATATCATCAAGATAAACATTAAGACCAACTTCCATATAGATCCCATGAAAAATATAGCCTCTAGAGAGGTCACAAGGTTTTTATATTATTTGACCTACTGACCTAGATTTTGGTGGCATGTGACCGTGTTTCAAGCTTATTTTAGATATTATCAAGGTAAACATTCTGACCAATTTTCATGAAGATCCGCTGAAAATTATGGCCTCTAGAGAGGTCACAAGGTTTTTCTATTTTTAGACCTACTGACCTAGTTTTGGACTGCACGTGACCCAGTTTCGAACTTGACCTAGATATCATCAAGTTGAACATTCTAACTAACTTTCATAAAGATCCCATGGAAAATATGACCTCTAGAGTGGTCACAAGCAAAAGTTTACGGACGGACTCACGCACGGACGCACAGACGACGGACGCCACGCGAACACAAAAGCTCACCTTGTCACTTTTTGACATGTGAGCTAAAAAAACATGTATGTAGTGACATAGTATGATTATTGCATAATAAGTAGTTTAAAATACTGGAAAATTATTGTTTTTCTTATGCCATGTAACGTCTGAAAATGCCTTCGGTGACTTACTCTTGAACTAGTGAAGATTATTACTTCAAATTTCAGGTTTAAAAGGTATAAAAAAATGTCTCTTTATGAATTTCTTTTTAATATCTCACCTGTTTTTTTTTTCACTTACACAGTTACATGGTGTTGTGCTGACTGATCCACAAGGGTCATTAACAGCTATGCATTGTTGTTTTTTTGACACACTAAAGATACATGTAATGGCACGCATATTACGAAAGGAAGCTTTCCTTGAAAAAGGAGTTAAATTCAATTACTAATATTCATTTCTGTCTATTTAGATACTGTTTTCTGTTTTACTTTTAAAACAATGGAACTAAACGACAAGATAAATATTGCATTACGAAAGCGGTTTCTCATTTCCTGGTTTTGAAAATAAATGTTTAAAGATTTAAAGTAATCAAGCACAAACTTTACGTTATCATAATAATAAAACGATTTTATGCTGGTCTTATTATTTGCCATCAGGTAGTACGATTGCCAGACAACAAATTATAATGTCATTATGATATTTACTTGGTTACTAATAATAGTTATTTTTCAACTACGTATTGGCCCTTTCAATTTTATTAATATTGAACCCTCTTATTGACCCTGGTCGTTTTCATTTTTCATATTAGACCTGAATCTTTCATACTGGTTCAGCCGAATTTGGTATTAGCTCAATCTGTTTTATTGATATTCACAATTTATCTAATATTATCTAATAACGTCTTCTCTGTTTATTACTATATTAAAGCTCATGAAGCCATAACATGAAACCTTTGTTAAATATGAAGGTAAAATAATATTGTTGGTGGTATTTATTTATGTACATGTGTCTCATACATTAATGGGTATCACCGTCAGACATTAAGTTTTGAACTTCTTAGTTTGCTGTAAGAGATGAGTGGTAAACACATGACCTGAGCCAATCTGATACACAAAAAGCACAAGGTAAATCCTGCATTTTTGTTACATTTTCACAACAGTAAGTTTTCTATTGAACAAGAGTTTGGTTTAACCGTTAAGTAATGGATAAAATATTGTGATTCTTATTTTATTTTGCGCACTGTTTGTTGCAAGTGAGAGCGGCGAAGAATGCTCGTAAAGCTGTTTAATTATCCTCACATGTTGCAGTTTTTAACGCAGGGCAATGTAGAATATACTGCTTCTTTTTATCATTCCTCTAACATTTTGTGTAAGCAGTGCTATATATTATATTTTACTGTACAATCTGCTAGCATTTATGCCATTACTATGTCGAACTGTTTTATACCCTTCCTAAATGATTATCGTTTGTTTCAAAACACAGGATCCTTTTAATGTATACGATTTGATGAACGTACTCTTTTATAATTTTAGGGTGTGTTACACAATCGCCTCAACATTCCCGAATCTAAGATATTAGTAACGTCTTGGCATGTTATTCACTCTTAAGATTCTCTGTTGTAAGTAAACTACAACAATAATTAGGCAATATTTATATATATTGACATTACCCCTATTCTCATTTCCTTTCCATTGAAAATTGTGACGTTCATTTCGTATAAACAGCAAAAGGAAAGGAGCTGCGTAGTGATAAAAGACCGTTGTTTTGACGACGATGGCGTATAGTCAGGAAGAATGTTCCCGAGATGACGTCGCGGTTGCTCCGTCTGGTGAGCGGGTGCAATTTATAATATTATCTTGTTTACTAAAGGAAAGGAAGTATAACGTAAATATAAGAAATTAAATATGTTTTTGGTGTTCATGCGAAATGAACGACAGAATAGGACCGGCAACTTAAATATTCAGTAAAATGTGCAGAAAAGCTAAGTAAGTGGTAATATAATCACAGTCTTCTCAAAAATACCAATTTAGATCATTTAGCTGGGGTATTTAATGATCTATATTGTTTCCAGAGTGACGCTTATCGGATTTATGTATCCATCATACATCAGTAGAAGAGTTTTGAATTATTTGGTTATAATGCTTATGTCTATTAACTGTACTTTCAGCCTAGCGTAAGTGGTAAGGATACTGGTTGCAAACGATATTTTTTGACAAAATAGATATATTATATATATAAATAGAGAAAAAATGACATTGTAATTACTACTGGGACCGAAATAGAAATATTTTACGAGCAACTTCATTCCTGGGACGCCATTTTCAATCCAATCATTTCCTCAAATGCTACATTTTATTCAAATAAATGTAATATCAATGACTGTATTACACGTATTTGATTAGTAGCGTAACCTTCTAGAAAATGTAGGAACACTAGTAAGGAAATTTTCATTTGCATCTGTCATTCCATACTTTTTGACTGTTCGTGATAACAGAGCTGATTCTTTAATTACATTCAGATACTAGTATTCTACACATATGATCTTTATACATGTTGTTTTACTAAAATTTATGTTAAATTCAACCTTTTAATTCGTGTTGACTTTGCTTATAACGTATGTCATACACATTTCACAACACTTTTAACGTATATCAAACATATCTCAAGACACTCCACTCCTGACGTATGTCATATACATCTCACAACACGTCTGTGCTACACATAATAGGAAAATGGTCAACATGTCACTCCAAACGTACGTTTAACGCATCTAACAATATTTCACTTAAATGTATGCTAATCCCATAACAGGAAAGCTGTCGACACTTTACACCTAACTTGCGTCATATAAAACTAAATGCTTACACTCGGACTTGTTCGTTTTGCCTTAAATTTTATATCGACAGATAGGTTATCTGGCGGCTTTTCAGCTTTGATTATGGATGAGAACATCTGGCCCCAATTTCACGAAAAAAACTTAAGTAATTGGTTAGCTAAGTCTGTTATTTCAAATGCTTGTTTTTGCCCTAAATGCGTCGTCAATGTTGACTTTTTCATCTATATCAGACCCGTACATGACTCTTTGATAGATCAAAACACAACGACTCTTAATTTTACAGAAAATGAAGTACAAAATAAGAAATATAGTAAAGCAAATACTTTAGTTCGTTATATCGTGCTTAAATAGAAATAACATATTAGCGTGACTGAAACAAGTACTGCAGACAAATACTACTAACCATAGTTTAATTTGGCTATTTATACATTGGTATAGAAAAAATCAACATCAAATAACAATAGCTTAAGTAGTAGCATGATTTTAAAATAACAGACTTAACTAAGTAATTGCTTCAGTTTTTTTTTCATGAAATTGGGGCCAGATTCCTAATGATTATTTTAGGCATGGACGATTACTCTGGTTTTCCATATGCCAGTTAGAAGGGTTCATTAGATGCCGACCTTGCGGTGTTAGAATCCGGAACCGAGATGCAAGATATTCGGTATTAGCTACTCGGATATTCAACATTGTAAGAACATTAACATGTGCAGATCTAATACATGTATTTCTAAATATATTTCTGTAACCGATTACATTGTAATACACACCATCCAACTTTACGGAAACCTTTCTTCATACGGGATCTCTCAAAAACAAACAGTGGACAATAAGTGACATCTACTTAAAGCATAAACATCGAGTGGTCGTCTATTCAAAATGTACCCGAACGCTGCAAGAAACATTTTTTTTCTTCAACTCATAAATGTGTGCACTCCTGCGTCAAGTACTCACAGTAAATGTGAGATATCGCGTAGTGTATGTGTGTGGACTAAATATTATGAAGTTTGCCTTCCGTTATAAATTTGTGTTATGTTATGGTTCACCATGTTTTTATATTTAAGGTAATGGACCCACAAATGACTATCAACAATATACGTATTCTCCGCATGAGTTATCGGGACTCGACGGCTTTTAACGAAAAGCCACGAACATGTTAAACTATAATTGCGTCCAAAGCGCATCACATGGCCAAATCGTATATATATAATTGTACAATATATGCATGTTTTGAAAAGAAAACAAATGAAGTACATTTAAAACAAAGTACCTATAAGGAGTACGGAATCATTCGGAAACTGCCGAGTGTCATATCGGTTCCTCTGCATTACCCCATGGAAAAGAAGTGTTTGATGCTGACACCAGTTTACGTACGGATCAGTACATATTCTTGGCACGATATTTGTTTTCGCATAACGAAGACTTAGTCCAGGTTATCCGGACAAATAATTGTGATTTACTGAGACTTCCTTATGTAACGGGTCAAACAACTTTCGCAATAAAAATATTTTAAGACTCGGGCATTTGTCTACTGTTGATATTACATTCTGTTAATTTAATTAAATAGATTTTGTTATTGTTTGATGTTTGTTGATTTCTTTTCTTTCTAGGGGGCCTCCGTGGCCGAGTGGTTAAGGTCGCTGACTTCAAATAACTTGTCCCTCATCAATGTGGGTTCGAGCCTCACTCGGGGCGTTGAATTCTTCATGTGAGGAAGCTGGCTTACGGAAGATCGGTGATTCTACCCAGGTGCCCTCTCGTGATGAAATAATGCATGTAGGGGCACCTGGGGTCTTCCTCCACCATTAAAGCTTGAAAGTCGCCATACGTCCTATCATGTGTCGGTGCGACGTTAAATCCAAAAAAAAAATCTTCATAATTACACCTGGCTCATAACAATGATCAAAATTATCTAAAACAAAGAAAAGGCTATTTCAATAAATGTCTTGCGTATTCATACGCTTTGGGCAACCGTTATCATAGTAAGAGAGTAAAGTGTGTTTTAACTAACGATGAATTGATAAACGCAAAATAATGTACATAAAATGTGAAACAATGACAGTTAATCATGAAATAAAATGCCGTTTTGTACCAGTCAGTTAAATCACAAATGAATTACAATGTCATTAAATATATCTTAATAAACATTTTTAAACAAAACGTTTCCCATAAAGATAATATTTTGAAAACACTTAACGTGAATCAGTCACCTCATTTCCTCCCATGAGCAAATAGCTGAAATACTGAAAAATATTCAATCTTTATATGAAATATGTGAAAACTATCTGGAAGGATAGGTGGAGATCAGATATTGAGAGACCATATGTTTTGTACTAAAACAGACTGATGCCGGACACATGAAGCAAAATCACGTGAACAAATGAAACGAAACCAAATTAGGAAGAACTATCATCATCTCAAATTTTAGCTTCTGCTTCTAATACAAGAGAGCGGATTAACATGTTATCTGGATATTTTTAACGTTACATGATTTTTTAAACTGC
Source organism: Mercenaria mercenaria (assembly GCF_021730395.1). Lineage (NCBI taxonomy): Eukaryota > Metazoa > Mollusca > Bivalvia > Venerida > Veneridae > Mercenaria > Mercenaria mercenaria. The sequence continues at coordinate 69,337,857 of NC_069375.1, forward strand.
GTAGGAAACTGCTCGAGAGGCAGCATTCCTGCTGGTTATTTGCCCTTGTTTTTCTCTTTGCTATTTTGAAAATAACTTTCACTATAAAAGAAACTTAGCCTTCTGCCCGTGATTTAATCTGTAAACAAGGCAGTCTGAAAGACAGCTAAATCCCCCGCCACTGCTATGGATAGTGAAAGGGTAAAAGCTTTGATTTTAGCTGTGACCTTGACCTTGAACTGACATTGCTGACTCATGAATTCTGCACAACGTCTTGATGAGGTGATCATTAGACCAAAGTTTCATGAAAATCCTTCAAGGGGTTTAGGAGATACAGAGCTGAAACCTTTGACCTTCAGTTGTGACCTTGACCTTGAGTTGACATGGCTGACTCATGAGTTCTTGATGAGGCGATCATATGACCCAAGTTTGATGAAAATCCTTCAAGGGGTTTAGGAGATACAGAGCTGAAACCTTTGACCTTCAGTTGTGACCTTGACCATGAACTGACATGGCTGACTCATGAATTCTGCACAACGTCTTGATGAGGTGATCATTTGACCAAAGTTTCATGAAAATCCTTCAAGGGGTTTAGGAGATACAGAGCTGAAACCTTTGACCTTCAGTTGTGACCTTGACCTTGAGTTGACATGGCTGACTCATGAGTTCTTGATGAGGTGATCATTTGACCCAAGTTTGATGAAAATCCTCCAAGGGGTTAAGGAGATACAGAGTGGACACCAAATGGAAGGCTCAAACCTTCGACCCTTAGTTGTGACCTTGACCTTGAGCTGGCATGGTTGACTCATAATTTCTGCACATCGTTCTGATGAGGTAATCATTTGACCCAAGTTTTATAAAATTCCTTCAAGGGGTTTAGGAGAAATAGAGCGGACACAAAATGGAAGGCTCAAACCTTTGACCTTCAGTTGTGACCTTGACCTTGAGCCAACAAGGCTGACTTATACGTTCTGCACATCGCCTTGATGAGGTGATCGTTTGACCCAAGTTTGATGAAAATCCTTCAAGGGGTTTAGGAGATATAGAGCGGACACAAAATGGAAGGTTCAAACCTTTGACCCTAAGTTGTGACCTTGACCTTGAGCCGGCATGACTGACTCATGTGTTCTGCACATCATCTTGATGAGGTGATCATTTGACCTAAGTTTTATAAAATTCCTTCAAGGGATTTAAGAGATATAGAGCGGACACAAAATGGAAGGCTCAAACCTTTGACCTTGAGTTGTGACCTTGACCTTGAGCCGGCATGGCTGACTCATGGGTTCTGCACATCGTCTTGATGAGGTGATCATTTGACCCAAGTTTTATAAAATTCCTTCAAGGGGTTTAGGAGATATAGAGCGGACACAAAATGGCAGGCTCAAACCTTTGACCTTGAGTTGTGACCTTGACCTTGAACCGACAAGGCTGACTCATGGGTTCTGCACATCGTCTCGATGAGGTGATCATTTGACCCAAGTTTCATGAAAATCCTTCAAGGGGTTTAAGAGATATAGAGCGGACACTAAATGGAAGGCTCAAACCTTTGACCTTGAGTTGTGACCTTGACCTTGAGCCGGCATGGCTGACTCATGGATTCTGCACATAGTCCTGATGAGGTGATCATTTGACCCAAGTTTTATAAAATTCCTTCAAGGGGTTTAGGAGATATAGAGCGGACACAAAATGGCAGGCTCAAACCTTTGACCCTGAGTTGTGACCTTGACCTTGAACCGACAAGGCTGACTCATGGGTTCTGCACATCGTCTCGATGAGGTGATCATTTGACCCAAGTTTCATGAAAATCCTTCAAGGGGTTTAGGAGATATGGACCGGACACGATTTTGTAACGGACGGAAGGACGGACGGAAAGACGGACGGAAGGACGGACGGACGGAACGACGGACGCAGACCATTCCTATAATCCCTCCGCCACGGCGGGGGATTAACAAGTTTACCTGCTACTTATTTATAACGCTGACTGTTCGACCTACTATAAATAGCCTTCTCTGTACACTTTGGAAATATTGCGTTTGTTGATTAAGTTGGCAAACCATTTTGAAAATGTTCAATAAACTATAAAAAAGTTTTTTTTTATGTTTAATGGTTGTTTGAATACTACCTTTCATCGTTTCATTATATTTTTACTTTGTCAAAGGGAGATAAGCAAGACGAATCTTAATACAAATAATTACCGTAGGTTGTTCCTACATTTACTGTTATGTTTGTATTTGAATATTTGTTAAAACTTTGGGTTGTCAGCGGTTTGTAATTTGCGTATTTGTTAAAACTTTGGGTTGTCAGTGCAATAATTTACATCTTTTATCGTCGTTTTATAACAGACTTCAAATATAGCATTTGCAAAGCTAGTGTATACGGTTTAAATGAAAGTTAGTTTGCACTGTAATTGTAACAAGCTGTTATTTTCCCTTTACGCATACGAGGTACAGGTTGATAATTTGTATATGCCACTAAAATAACTAACAGCACATTTATTATTATTATATTCTATTAAGAGTTTGCGTAGTACTTTTCAGACAATATACGAGTGATAAAACATCGAAATTTTAACAACAACAAAATATCCAGTTTTCCACTTGAATTCAATAAAAGACCAAATCCAATTTTAGAAATTCAAGAAATACCTTGAAATATGAAATATTTGTTCTTCAATCGAAGAATTTTATAAGGGAAATTCTATCTATTCACTGGCTTTTAAAGTATCATTCTTTTATGTTGGAATGACCAAATAAAGAGTAATTTTATTACATGGTTAGAAAAGCACTAATGTTAATATTACACACGATTTTCAACGACCAGAGATCAAAAGGAAAATCAATGAATTCAGTTACACATTATACAATGGAACATATTAGGTAACATCTAAACCTAAAGGATAACGACATCATATTCCTATTGTAGAATGGATAATTTTCGCGTAGACTTTATTAAGCAATATCCTGGTAAACAATCTCATTCGATGTGTTATGAGATTACAAAGCGTGAGTGTTCGTGTTTCAGGAAATGATGGATATTTAAATTCACGAAATCGCGAGTTGAATAATTCACGAATATTACGAAAATAAAAACATCGCCAATATAACCAAATCTACAGTATATACATCCTATGTAATGAATTTAGATAATTCGACTTATTGAAATTTCAACATAATTATTATTACCAACATATTTACTAAAATGTATGCATAATCATGGGCCTCCGTGGCTAAGTTGTTAAGATCGCTGACTTCAAATTACTTGCCCCTCATGGATGTGGGTTCGAGCCTCACTCGGGGCGTTCAATTCTTCATGTGAGGAAGCCATCCAGCTGGCTTACGGAAGGTCGGTGGTTCTACCCAGGTGCCCGTTAGTGATGAAATAATGCACGGAGGGGCACCTGGGTCTTCTTCCACCATTAAAGGCTGGAAAGTCGCCATATGACCTATCATGTGTCGGTGCGACGTTAAATCCAACCAAAAAAAATAGTAATCATAATTGTGCGTTTGGTAATTTCAAGTACAGTGCAGATAAAATATCAATATAGCAGTGTAAGAGGATGTGTCAAGGTACAGGGCTGCTTTCGCCAAGTGTTGTTTTTTTTTCACATGATTATTGTCATTATGCAAATTACCTCAGTTGAGTTTGAAAATATACATAACTTTATGATGACAATAAAACAAAACATACTTCTGAATCTATATTGGAATAAAATAATAAAATACTGTTTTTTTTTTTTTTTTTTTTTTTTTTTTTTAAATATTGGTTGTCACAAATCTGTTTCAGTTTGCAAAATTAATTACTTTCCAATTCAAAGAAACATTTTCGTGCCAGTGTACAAGGGCGGACTAGTATAAGTTATTAACCGACATCAGACCTTTAGTGGGAAAGGCAATTCACTTCTTTCCTAACGTACGTCATACACATAACGGGAAAAACTGACTTCAGTCCTAACGTACTTCATAGGCATAACGGGAAAACTAATTACACTTCACTCCTAAAGTACACCTTATACACGTCTAACAAACGTCAAACCTAACGTATATCATACACACCTAACAACACTTCACTCCTAACGTATGTCATACACATCTCACAATACTTCACTTCTACCGCATGTCATACGCATCTCTATTCACTCCTCTAGTAACGTATGTCATAGCTCAGTGGTTTGCACACTGGCCTTCCAATCCTGAGGTCGGGGGTTCGATCCCCGGCAGCTACTCGGGAATTTTCAGAAACGCTTTTCAGTGTTTCCCACCCGACTAGAGGTGTACTGGTCAGGAACCCAGGCAATCCTTGCGTGTATCAGTGCTATACACTGGACACGTTAAAGAACCAGGCTGTCTATCCGCAACGAGCTAGGCTAAGTTAGCCGGACAAGCCTGTATCTGATTTCTGATCTCTCTGTCGTGGGGGCTTTGCCTCACTCTGTCCCTCTGGTCAGATCGCCCTGTATCTGTACTAGTAGAGGATGAATTATGCGCCCTGTGTGGCTGCATTTGAACTATGTAAAGCGCATTTGAACGTGAAATTGATCATGAAAAGGGCGCTATATAGATCTGGTATAATAATGATAATAATAATAATAATAATAATAATAATACACATCTAACAACACTTCATTTCTAACGTATATCATACACACCTAACAACACTTCACTCCTAACGTATGCCATACACTTCTCGCAACACTTCACTCGTAACGTATGTCATACACATCTCTCAACACTTCACTTCTACCGCATGTCATAAGCATCTCTATTCACTTCTCTAGTAACGTATGTCATACGCATCTCACAACACTTCAGTCCTAACGTATGTTATACACATCTCACAACACTTCACTTCTACCGCATGTCATACGCACCTCTATTCACTTCTCTAGTAACGTATGTCATACACATTTAACAACACTTCATTCCTTACATATGTCATACACACTTCACAACACTTCACTCCTAACGTATGTCATAAAAAATATCTATTCAGTTCTCTACTAACGTATGTCATATACATCTCACAAAACTTCATTCATAACGTATGTTATGCACATCTAACAACATTTCACTCCTAACGTATGTCAAACACATTTCACAACATTTCGCTCCTAACGCATATCAAACATATCTCACAACACTTCACTCCTAACGTATGTCATATAGATCTCTTAACACGTCTGTCCTATGCATAATAGGAAAGCTATCAACATTTCACTCCAAACGTACGTTTAACGCATCTAACCATCTTCACTTCTAATGTCTGTTGTCAACACTTTACAACTAACGTACGTCATATAAATAACAAGAAAGCCAACGGCATTTCATTTTGAACGTACGTTATACACACAACGGGGAAACTAAAACTTCTTTACTTCTAAAGTTCTTGAGAGACTGAAACAAAAAGAAGCTATAAACCTCACTCGTAGAGGAGGATCTGTAAACTTACAACATTTAACTTCATGCGTACGTAAGACGAAACTTAGAAAAATCTAACAAAACTTCTCTCAACGCGAATCTTTCCAGTCATGTGCATAACAAGAAAACTAATAACACATCCATTAGAACTTACATTATACACAAAACAGGAAATCTCCCTCCCAACATACGACAAATGCATAACGGTAGATCTAACAAAACCTTCTTTGTAATGTAAACCACCAGTTCACTTTAAACGTTTGTCACTTACTGTGACGGGAAAACGAACAATACTCCCCTACGAACGCTCGTCATAAACATTACGGGTTAACTTAACAAAACCTTACTCATACGCACAAAGGAAAAACCAACAACACTTTACTCCTAATGTATCTCAAACGCACAAAAGGAAAAAGCAACAACACTACATTCCTAAACGTACTTCATAAACACATAAAGGAAAACAACAGCACTTCACTTATAACGTATTTCATACACGCAAAACGGACAACAATAATTCAGTCTTACCGTGCCTATAAAGAACAAAATTAAAACAACAATATTTCAAGCCTAACGTACGTCACACGCATATATAGAAAACTTACAACACTTCACTCCAAGCGTATCCCTTACGCATAAAGGAGACCACTAATGTTTCACTCTAAAGTACCCCATACTCCCAAAAGGGAAACCAACAACACTTTAGTTCTAAAATACCTCGTACGAATAAAGGGAAAACCACATTAAATCAGTCCTTACGTACCTAATACGCATAATTGGAAAACCAACGATACTTCACTCATAAGGAATCCCATGCACAAAAAGAGAAAACCAACAACGCTTAAGTCCTAATTCATCCCCCCATATGCAAGAAGAAGATATAATCAACAACAATTCAGTCCTAACATACCCCATACGCATAAAGGGGAAAAAACAGAACTTCAGTCCTAAGCTACAAAATATGCGTAAGGGGAATACACAACACTTTACTCCTACCGTATCTTATTCGCATAAAGGAAAACCCAACTCCTAATGTACCTCAGACGCATCAAGGGAAAAGAACAACAATTCAGTCCTGACGTACTTCATACATATATCGGGGCAAACCCAAAATTTCAGCTCTAACGTACCACATACGCATAACGGTAAAACAACAATACTCCAGTCCGAACCTACCTCATACAAATAAAGGGAAAACATCAACACTAGTACTTACGGGCTTTAAACGAACAAAAGGAAAACCAGCAACACTTCACGCTAACGTCCCCCTTACTCATAAAAAACAACAACAAGGCTTCAGTTAAAATGTACCCTATACGTGTGCAGGGAAACCAACAACACATCTTTCCTAGAGTACCTCAGACCCAACAACATTCTGTTCTATAGTATCTTATATCCTTAGGACGGCCAGCACATATTTATGCAATCTCGCCAGGCATATGTATGTTTTTGGACAACACAGTAAATGACGTCACTCGACCTTCAGCTATTTCCGGAAGTAAATAGAATGAAAGTAGAAATGTTAAACTTGAAAACGAAAGCTGCATTTTGATTCGTAGATAGTCAGGGGTCACGCGCAGGGGTCACTCCGTCTAAATGTATGCGCGTGGACTTCTTTTTTCTTTTTTTTTCTTTTTTGCTATTGGGGAGCCAGTTTTCAGCATTTTATTACGAATTGAAATTACCTGGGCTTTAGTATAGCATGTCAGCTTTTAATCTATGAAAAAATATTTGAGCTCTTGATAAACACAAATCCCACAGGGGTCCGTAACGGACCAAGGGTACATTGATAATTTTTGAACTTCATCAAATCGCTCAAAATGTCATTTTTGATGTTGTCTGAGAGTGCCAGTATATGCCTCAGGTGTAAGATACAAGCGTATTTGAGAGCTGCAGACCTAGACATTTCAGAAATATTTTCAAAATAAGTTTCGTATAATAAATGTTGTTTCTACGGAAGAGTGGAAGGGCCATCAGACGCTAATACGTTTTAGTACGTTAAGGCTGTGGAAAGGATATGCATAAATGGAAAAATCGAAAACCAACAACATTTCACTCCTAATGTAAGTCATACGAAAAGGAAAACCAGTAACACTTCACTCCTAACATACCTCGTATACATAAATGGAAAACCAACAATAATTCGTTCCTAACATACCCATGAGAAAAAAGAAAAAAAAACAACAACACTTCAACCCAAACGTACCCTATACTCATAAAGGGAAAACCAACAACACTTCAGCCCAAACGTACCCTATACTCATAAAGGGAAAACCAACAAAACTTCAGCCCTAACGTACCCTATACGCATAAAGGGAGAACCAACAACACTTCAGTCCTAATGTACCCGAAACTCATAAAGGAAAAACCAATAACACTTATGCCTTAACGTACCCTATTCGCATAAAGGGAAAACCAACAGCACTTCAGCCCTAACGTACCCTTTCCGCATAAAATGGAAAAGCAACAACACTTCTGTCCTAACGTACCAAAAACTCATAAAGGAAAAACCAGCAACACTTATGCCCTAACGTACCCTAGATGCACAAAAGGAAAACCAACAACACTTCAGCCATAACTTACCCAATACTTATAAAGGAAAATCAAACAACACTTCAGCCCTAACGTACCCTATACTCATAAAGGGAAAACCAACAACACTTCAGTCGTAACGTGCACTATACGCATAAAGGGAGAACCAACAAGACTTCGGTCCCAACGTACCCTATACTCATAAAGGGAAACCATCAACACTCATCCCTAACTTTCTCCATACGCATAAAGGGAAATCCAACAACACTTCCAACCCTAACGTACCAAATACTCATAAAGGGAAAACCAGCAACAATGCAGTCATAATGTACCCTATACGCCTAAAGGAAAACCAACAACACAACACGCCGAACATATCTTATACGCATAATGGGAAGACAACAACACTTTAATACTACCATACCCCATACGCATAAAGGGAAAGAAACCACTTCAGTCCTTACGTACCCAATACACATCAAGGGAAGACCATTAACTCCCTGAGGCCGATATCGTAATATATCTGCTGCGGCGAGATAAGAATTACCACCTAACGTCGAAGAACATTTTCTGATCTTATCACGATCTCACGCACATGCAGTCAATTGAAATCATGCAGGGAAATATTTTATATCCTATTTCATCTGTAACCTATATCCAAACAGAAAAATATTTTCAATTCGAAGTATTCACAATTTTAACAAACCTACTGCGTTGAAAATATTTGAACGTTTCTGGTATTGTATTTTAGAAATATGTTTTGTTGTGTTCATGTTTTTCAGTTTGTATCGTATTCGATGTAAGTGTACGAATATTTCAGCCTTCTAAAACATAACATTTTCCGACCATTCATTTAACTGATAATGGAATTTCATCGTCTGAATCATCATCGGACGGAACTGATATGTCAGAAGCTGCATGATAATGAATATTTTCTTTATTTTAAGAAAGATTTTTGGCAGACGACATTATTTTACTCCTTTGAATGAACGAAACACAGTGGATTTCGTCTTTACATGGCCGCATAATGGCAAACACTTATTTAAACAAGGGAACTAATTAGCACTAATTATAAAAAATAATACCCAGTATGCAAAATAATTTTGCTTTTGCCAAGATTATCAAAAATGAACAAGTACATGTCACAATCAGCATGATCTCGGTGCCGCGACTATACTCGTCAATCGCCGTCCTGGGGAGCCCTGATAACGCGCGTATAGTCGGATATCGACGCTACAGGGGTAGAAAATATAACGCCTATAGTCGCATTTCGGCCCCAGGGAGTTAATACTACCATTCTAATATATCTCATACGCTTATAAAGGAAAACCAACAACACTTTACTCCTACTACACCTCATCCACGTTTAGGAAAAACAAAGGAAGCTAAGTTGATTCGTAACGTACGTCACACGCTGCTAGCAACGCTCCACTCCCACTTTCCCTCATCCGCGTTCAGGGAAGAGCGAGAAAACTAAGCTAACTCGTAACATACGTCACACGCAGCTAACAACACTTCACTTCTACTATACCTAATGCGCGTTTACGAAAATCAAGAGAACTATGTTGACTCGTAACGTACGTCACACGCTGCTAGCAACGCATCACTCCTATTATAACTCATCCGCGTTAAGGAAAAACAAGAAAAATAAGTTGAATCGTAACGTACGTCACACGCAGCTAGCAACACTTCACTCCTACTATACCTCATCCGCGTTTAGGAAAAACCGAGAAAACTAAGTTGACTAGTAACGTACGTCACATGCTGCTACCAACGCTTCACCCCTATAATACCTCATCGGCGTTAAGGGAAGAACAAGAAAACTAAGTTGACTCGTAACTTACGTCACACGCAGTTAACAACACTTCACTCCTACTATTAATCATCCGCGTTAAGGAAAACCCAAGAAAGCTAAGTTGACTAGTAACGTAGGTCACATGCTGCTACCAACGCTTCACTCCTATAATACCTCATCCGCGTTAAGGGAAGAACAAGAAAACTAAGTTGACTCATAACTTACGTCACACGCAGCTAACAACACTTCACTCCTACTATGAATCATCCGCGTTAAGGAAAACCCAAGAAAGCTAAGTTGACTAGTAACGTACGTCACACGCAGCTAGCAACACTTCACTCCTACTATACCTCATCCGTGTTTAGGAAAAACCAAGAAAACTAAGTTGACTCGTAACGTATGTCACACGCAGCGAGCAACACTTCCCTCTTACTATAACTAATCCGCGTTAAGTGAAACCCAAGAAAGCTAAGTTGACTAGTAACAGTCGTCACACGCAGTTAGCAACACTTTACTCCTACTATACCTCATCCGTGTTTAGGAAAAACCAAGAAAATTAAGTTGACTCGTAACGTACGTCACACGCAGCGAGCAACACTTCACTCCTAATATAACTCAGCCGCGTAAATGAAAAAATCCAAGGAAACTAAGTTGACTCGTAACGTACGTAACACGCAACTAGCAACGCTTCACTCCTACTATAACTCATCCGCGTTATGGAAAGAGCGAGAAAATTAAGTTGACTAGTAACGTACGTCACACACAGCTAACAACACTTCACTCCTACTATACCTCATTCGCGTTAAGGAAAAGGCAAGAAAACTACGTTTACTAGTAATGTACATCAGACCAGCTAGCAACGCTTTACTCCTACTACAACTCATCCGCGTTTTGGAAAAACCAAGAAAACTAAGTTGACTAGTAACGTACGTCACACGCTGCTAGCATCGCTTAACACCTACTCTACCTCATCCGCGTTAAGGGGAAAACAACCAAACTAAGCTGACTCGTAACTCACGTTACACGCAGCTAACAACACTTCACTCTACTATGACTCGTCCGCGTTAAGGAAAACCCAAGAAAGCTAAGTTGACTAGTAATGTACATCACACGCAGCTAGCAACACTTCACTCCTACTATACTTCATCCGTGTTTAGGAAAAACCGAGAAAACTAAGTTGACTCGTAACGTACGTCACACGCAGCGAGCAACACTTCCCTCTTACTATAACTCATCCGCGTTAAGGAAAACCCAAGAAAGCTAAGTTGACTAGTAACGTACGTCACACGTAGTTAGCAACAATTTACTCCTACTATACCTCATCCGTGTTTAGGAAAAACCAAGAAAATTAAGATGACTCGTAACGTACGTCACACGCAGCGAGCAACACTTCACTCCTAATATAACTCAGCCGCGTAAATGAAAAAATCCAAGAAAAATTAGTTGACTCGTGACGTACGTAACACGCAACTAGCAACGCTTTCCTCCTACTATAACTCATCCGCGTTATGGAAAGAGCGAGAAAACTAAGTTGACTAGTAACGTACGTCACACACAGCTAACAACATTTCACTCCTACTATACCTCATCCGCGTTAAGGAAAAAACAAGAAAACTAAGTTTACTAGTAATGTACATCAGACTCAGCTAGCAACGCTTTACTCCTACTACAACTCATCCGCGTTTTGGAAAAACCAAGAAAACTAAGTTGACTAGTAACGTACGTCACACGCTGCTAGCATCGCTTCACACCTACTCTACCTCATCCGCGTTTAGGGAAAAACAAGAAAACTAAGTTGACTCGTAACACACGTCACACGCAGCCAACAACACTTCACTCTACTATGACTCATCCGCGTTAAGGAAAACCCAAGAAAGCTAAGTTGAGTAGTAACGTACGTCACACGCAGCTAGCAACACTACACTCCTACTATACCTCATCCGTGTTTAGGAAAAACCAAGAAAACTAAGTTGACTCGTAATGTACGTCACACGCAGCGAGCAACACTTCCCTCTTACTATAACTCATCCGCGTTAAGGAAAACCCAAGAAAGCTAAGTTGACTAGTAACGTACGTCACACGCAGCTAGCAACACTTTACTCGTACTATACCTCATCCGTGTTTAGGAAAAACCAAGAAAATTAAATTGACTAGTAACGTACGTCACACGCAGCGAGCAACACTTCACTTCTACTATAACTCAACCCCGTAAAGGAAAAAACCAAGAAAATTAAGTTGACTCGTAACGTACGTAACACGTAACTAGCAACGTTTCACTCCTACTATAACTCATCCGCGTTATGGGAAGAGCGAGAAAACTAAGTTGACTAGTAACGTACGTCACACACAGCTAACAACACTTCACTCCTACTATACCTCATCCGCGTTAAGGAAAAAGCAAGAAAACTAAGTTTACTAATAATGTATATCAGACTCAGCTAGCAACGCTTTACTCCTACTATAACTCATCCGCGTTTAGGAAAAACCAAGAAAACTAAGTTGACTAGTAACGTATATCACATGCTGCTCGCATCGCTTTACACCTACTCTACCTCATCTGCGTTAAGGGAAAAACAAGAAAACTAAGTTGACTCGTAACTCACGTCACACGCAGCTAACAAAACTTCACTCTACTATGACTCATCCGCGTTAAGAAAAAACCCAAGAAAGCTAAGTTGACTCGTAACATACGTCACACGCAGCTAGCAATGCTTCACTCCTACTATAACTCATCCGTGTTTAGAAAAAACCAAGAAAACTAAGTTGACTCATAACGTATGTCACACGTAGCTAGCAACGCTTCACTCCTACTATAACTCATCCACATAAAGGAAAAAACCAAGAAAACTATGTTGACTAGTAGCGTACGTCACACTCAGCTAGCAACGCTTTATTCCTACTATACCTCATCCGCATTAACGAAAGAGCGAACAAATTAAGTTGACCAGTAACGTACGTCACAAGCATCTAACAACACTTCACTCCTACTATAACTCATCCGCATTTAGAAAAAAAAACAAGAAACTAAGTTGACTAGTAATGTATGTAACACGCACCTAGCAACTAATCACTCCTACTATAACTCATTTGCATCAAGGAAAAACCAAGAAAACTACGTTTACTCGTAACGTATGTCACACGCAGCTAGCAACACTTCACTCCTACTATAACTCATCCGCGTTCAGGGAAAATCAAGAAAACTAATTTGACTAGTAACGTACGTCACACGCAGCTAACAACACTTCACTCCTACTATAACTCATCCGCGTTAAGAAAAAAACAAGAGAACTATGTTGACTCGTAACGTACGTCACACGCAGCTAGCAACACTTCACTCCTACTATAACTCATCCGCGTTCAGGGAAAATCAAGAAAACTAATTTGACTAGTAACGTACGTCACACGCAGCTAACAACACGTCACTCCTACTATAACTCATCCGCGTTGAGAAAAAAACAAGAAAACTATGTTGACTCATAACATATGTCACACGCAGCTAGCAACGCTTCACTTCTACTATAATTCATCCGCGTTAAGGAAAAATCAAGAAAACTCAGCTGACTTGTAACGTACGTCACATGCAGCTGGCAATGCTTTACTCCTTCTTTAACACATCCGTGTTAAGGAAAAAGCCAAGAAAAGTAATTTCACTCGTAACGTACGTCACACGCAGCTAACAACACTTCACTCCTGCTATAACTAATCCGTGTTAAGGAAAAATCAAGAAAATAAGTTGACTAGTAATGTACGTCACATGCTGCTAGCAACGCTTCACTCCTACTATAACTCATCCGTGTTAAGGGAAGAGGGAGAAAACTAAGTTGACTGGTAACGTACGTCACACGCAGCTAGCAACACTTCACTCCTACTATATCTCATCCGCGTTCATTGAAAATCAAGAAAACTAATTTGACTAGTAACGTACGTCACACGCAGCTAACAACACTTCACTCCTACTTTACCTCATCAGTGTTTAGGAAATACAAAGAAAACAAGGTTGATTCGTAACGTACGTCACACGAAGCTAGCAACGCTTCACTCCTACTATACTTTATCCGCGTTAAGGAAAAACCAAGAAAACTCAGTTGACTCGTAACGTACATCACATACAGCAAGCAACGCTTCACTAATTCTATAATTCACCCGTGTTAAGGAAAAAACCAAGAAAACTAAGTTGACTCGTAACGTACGTCACACGCAGATAGCAACGCTTCACTCCTACTATACCTAATCCGCATTAAGGGAGTAGCGCTAAAACTAAGTTGACTAGTAACGTAGGTCACAAGCAGCTAACAACACTTCACTCGTACTAAAACTCATCCGTGTTAAGTAAAAAACCAAAAAAAATAAGTTGACTTGTAACTTACGTCACACTCAGCTAGCAATGCTTCATTCCTATTATAATTCATCCATGTTAAGGAAAAACCAAGAAAAATTAAGTTGATTAGTAACGTACGTTACACGCAGCTAGCAATGCTTCACTTCTACTATAACTCATCAAAATTTAGGAAAAACCAAGAAAACTAAGTTGACTCATAACGTACGTCACACACAGCTAGCAATGCTTCACTCCTACTATACCTCATCCGCGTTAAGGGAAGAGCGCTAAAACTAAGTTGACTAGTAACGTACGTCAAACACAGGTAACAAGTCTTCACTCTACTATACATCATCCGCGTTAAGGAAAAACCAAGAAAACTAAGTTGACTCATAATGTATGTCACGCGCAGCTAGCAATGCTCCACTCCTACTATACCTCATCCGCGTTAAGGGAAGAAGAAGAAAACTAAGTTGACTATTAACGTACGTCACACGCAGCTAACAACACCTCACTCCTACTATAACTCATCCGTGTTAAGGAAAAATCAAGAAAACTATGTTGACTAGTAATGTACGTCACACGCTGCTAGCAATGCTCCACTCCTACTATACCTCATCCGCGTTAAGGGAAGAACAAGAAAACTAAGTTGACTATTAACGTACGTCACACGCAGCTAACAACACTTCACTCCTACTATAACTCATCCGTGTTAAGGAAAAACCAAGAAAACTATGTTGACTAGTAACGTACGTCACACGCTGCTAGCAACGCTTCACTCCTACTATAACTCATCTGCGATAAGGGAAGAGGGAGAAAACTAAGTTGACTAGTAACGTACGTCACATGCAGCTAACAACACTTCACTCCTACTATAACTCATCCGAGTTAAGGGAAGAGGGAGAAAACTAAGTTGACTAGTAACGTACGTCACATGCAGCTAACAACACTTCACTCCTACTATAACTCATCCGAGTTAAGGGAAGAGGGAGAAAACTAAGTTGACTAGTAACGTACGTCACACGCAGCTAACAACACTTCACTCCTACTATAACTCATCTGCGATAAGGGAAGAGGGAGAAAACTAAGTTGACTAGTAACGTACGTCACATGCAGCTAACAACACTTCACTCCTACTATAACTCATCCGAGTTAAGGGAAGAGGGAGAAAACTAAGTTGACTAGTAACGTACGTCACATGCAGCTAACAACACTTCACTCCTACTATAACTCATCCGAGTTAAAGGAAGAGGGAGAAAACTAAGTTGACTAGTAACGTACGTCACACGCAGCTAACAACACTTCACTCCTACTATAACTCATCCGAGTTAAAGGAAGAGGGAGAAAACTAAGTTGACTAATAACGTACGTCACATGCAGCTAACAACACTTCATTCCTACTATAACTCATCCGAGTTAAGGGAAGAGGGAGAAAACTAAGTTGACTAGTAACGTACGTCACACGCAGCTAGCAACACTTCACTCCTACTATACCTCATCCGAGTTAAGGGAAGAGTGAGAAAACTAAGTTGACTAGTAACGTACGTCACATGCAGCTAACAACACTTCACTCCTACTATAACTCATCCGAGTTAAGGGAAGAGGGAGAAAACTAAGTTGACTAGTAACGTACTTCACATGCAGCTAACAACACTTCACTCCTACTATAACTCATCCGAGTTAAGGGAAGAGGGAGAAAACTAAGTTGACTTGTAACGTACGTCACACGCAGCTAACAACACTTCACTCCTACTATAACTCATCCGAGTTAAGGGAAGAGGGAGAAAACTAAGTTGACTAGTAACGTACGTCACACGAAACTAACAACACTTCACTCCTTCTATAACTCATCCGAGTTAAGGGAAGAGGGAGAAAACTAAGTTGACTAGTAACGTACGTCACATGCAGCTAACAACACTTCACTCCTACTATAACTCATCCGAGTTAAGGGAAGAGGGAGAAAACTAAGTTGACTAGTAACGTACGTCACACGCAGCTAGCAACACTTCACTCCTACTATACCTCATCCGAGTTAAGGGAAGAGGGAGAAAACTAAGTTGACTAGTAACGTACGTCACACGCAGCTAACAACACTTCACTCCTACTATACCTCATCCGCGTTAAGGGAAGAGGGAGAAAACTAAGTTGAGTCGTAACGTACGTCACACGCAGGTAGCAACACTTCACTCCTACTATACCTCATCCGAGTTAAGGGAAGAGGGAGAAAACTAAGTTGAGTCGTAACGTACGTCACACGCAGGTAGCAACACTTCACTCCTACTATAAAAACCAAGACAACTAAGTTGACTTGTAACGTACGTCACACGCAGCTAACAACACTTCACTCCTACTATAACTCATCCGCGTTAAGGGAAGAGGGAGAAAACTAAGTTGAGTCATAACGTACGTCACACGCAGGTAGCAGTACTTCACTCCTACTATACCTCATCCGAGTTAAGGGAAGAGGGAGAAAACTAAGTTGACTAGTAACGTACGTCACACGCAGCTTACATAACTTCACCCCTACTATAACTGATCCACGTTAAGGAAAAACCAAGACAACTAATTTAACTAGTAATGTACGTCACACGCTGCTAGCAATGCTTCACTCCTACTATACCTCATCCGCGTAAAGGGAAAAACAAGAAAACTAAGTTGACTCGTAACGTACGTCACACGCAGCTAACAACACTTCACTCCTACTATACCTCATCCGTGTTTAGGAAAAGCCGAGAAAACTAATTTTACTCGTAACGTACGTCAGACACAGCTAACAACGCTTCACTCCTTATGCTCCTGAGAGGCAGAAACTGGAAAAACTAATTAGACCTGGCTCTTGGAGGGGAATATGAACATTGCAACACTTTGCTAGTTCGCCATCAACTTAACTGGACAACCAATGATATTTAAATGTTATCAATAATATATAAATTGTAAAATAAAAACATGACATAGTACATTCTTTCAAATAGTTTATTACAACATAGAAGAACAGTTCACTCAAATAAAATAAACACATTCATTGTTATATTTGATCATACATCACAGAAAATCGCACATGCTATTATAGTGTGATTATTTAGTTTTGCTTGCATCACATTATTTGATTTGGGCCTAAACAATCATTTCGTGTGGACTAAATTTTGTTTATTTCTAAGTTTAAACTTGACGGTAATATAAATTATGATATTCTTTTTTCCTAATGTTCTCATTTTCTTGATCGGAAAAACAGCACAGACATACATAAAAATATGTAATTAGATAAAGCATACAGAAAATAATTAAACTTCTTCTCATACATCAAATAAAAGCATATACACAAACATAGATATACAGTGAATATAATTCATTTTATCAGAACAGTATGTCCTTTTGTACCATCAAATCTGTGACAAAAATTCAATAATTACTTATATATCAACTGGCTTGAAACGTCTTTTTTTTCTCAAATTCCCGTTTTAAAACATCTGAAAGCCTGTGTCGATACTGTTTATATAATTTGTAACCTTACTAATATACCTCCGCAGTATTTCAACACTGCTATATTGTAAGAGCGATGATTCCACATTAGAAAATATCAATTACATTAAATAAATGTATTGTTTTTTACAAAAGTAATACAAGACACTCATATTTCTGAATTAATACAATAAATTTTGAAATGACATTGCGGCCAGTTACCGCTCTCATAAAATTGCAGTGACACTGATGCACGTGGCAATATATTTTGAAACATGCAAGTTTTATTGCATAACGCAATAATTTTGCCAATTCTTTTCTTACAACTGGATTGTAAAATGCGATATTTCAACCTTTATAGACATACATGCTGCCAACGAATAACACTCTTTCATAATATTTCATACTTTTCAAAAAAACTGCATTTTAACCTTTAAAAACTGTTCCTCAATATGGAATCCTACGTCAGTTGCATGTTGCACTAAAAACACTTTTTCATCCCATGTTATCGTGCCAGCTGCATTCTCTGACACAGTTGTCTTACTTAAATTCGATATACAAAAATATACAACATAGAATACACAAACTTTTACCAAACATTGAAATATTAAATCAGAAAAAAAACAGTGAGTTAGTGTATAAAAGTACATGAGCGAAACGGAATGGTCTGTAACAAGGAAGATCTGCTGACCGTCTGAGCTCAAAATTATAATAGTCTAATTAAAAATGAGAAGTGGTAGAAACAAAGTTCAGATTAGCTTCATATTCATATCATCATCAAGTACAAATAAAATCTTTGCCAAGGTCTTCTGTAAGTTTAAAAGCAACATGTTTAGTTGAGTGTGTTCATGAGAGGTAATGACATGGGCAACACACCTCACATCCCCTAGCACTTGCTTAAGTGGATTTCAATCACAGTACGAATGAATGTATTCCATTATAGACAACAACAACAACAACACTAAGTCTAAGCACGAGGAGACGTTTTACAGCCGCCACTCAGCTGTTGTGTTAGTTGATAAAATATGTGAAAAAACTAACACTCATTCAAAATTAATGTACGAAAAATCATGCTTACTTAAGGATCTCTGGTAATACACAGTGACACTAAGGTAATAGTCAACTACCTTTGTGTTATATGATTCATAGTTTGTTCAAGTAGTATGCTATTAAAGACTGCTTAAGAATGTTATACTTAAATAAACATGAACCTTTTGTAAGATAAATATTATCAGTTTAGTGTCCATTCAACTGACAAATGACGCAGAGCTTACAAAAATTAAAATATTTCTGGGGTTTTTTCTTATCACAGAAGAGCATTATACACATGACTTAAACGAGGCATTAACATATTTCTACATGAAGTGATGCAAAAGAGTGCATTTCTGTTTAGTCTGTAGGCCTGCATCATTTAGTCGGCTACATTATGCTACATAAAAATAAGGCTTCAGCTTCATGCTACTGATGCAGAGGTGCGCATTACTATTTACTCTGTGCTATATGAAAATTGCATAAGTACGGTTAAACTTCGTACATCACTACATTACATTTGTAAACTCTTTTGTCATATTTTGCTGTGTACTATTGTGTTAATACATATACTTTACCGCTAATTTCATTACGAATATTGGTTTACTTGGTCGTGGGCCTCTGTACGAGAGGTTAAGGTCGCTGAGTTCAAAACACTTGCCTCTGACAGATGTGCGTTGGAGCCTCACTCGGGGTGTTGAGTTCCTTAATAGAGGTACGCAGACGTAGCTTTGTAGCGCACTTTGAAATGTGGATAAAAACGTTAAGATGCATAACAGTGATTTACACAATGGCGTGAAAAATAATACCACTTAAGTTTTTGCAGTGTTTACAGCAACTTTTAAATGGCAAAACTTACCGAGATATATTATGTAATGGTCTACGTCAGCAGCTCGTTGCTGTTGTTGCTAGTCACTTTCAAATTTTATATTACAACACCTTTGTACTTAAAGTAACAATAATTTATGGCTAATTTAGACAAAATGTTCTAGTGTTTTGAATGTCCGAAAGATATTTTCCAATTACTGGAAAAAGTATACAATCCTTATCAGGCTTTGTTTCAGTCGAAGTGTGTTTCATTTTTCATAGCGTCTTATTAACATTCGAGATGCCTTCAATGGTTTCGAGTCAGCAAACCCGTCCACATAATGACCTATTGCTACGTCGTAGATTGTGGGGTCGCAGGAGTATTCACAATATTCACCGTTAAGGTTCATACTCCCACATCCGCGATACCACCATCCGCCTTTTTCTAGCCGGGCACAGTTGTCCAACTCATATGGATCTATATCTCTGTCGATGGTTGAAAATGGATAACCCTTCAAACTGGCAAACCGCAAGCCGATTGTCAAAACTGGAACATTATATTAAAATTTTGAGTTAATAAGAATAAAACAAACATCTATATGGTAAACAAGTTGTATAACGAAAGGTCGTTTATTTACGAAGGAAATACACATTATTCACAGTTATCCCGTCAACTCGCTGGACAATCAATCTCTCTGTCGTAATCTATTAGTAGGCACAGGAGTTTGATAAAGAACATTACATGTGTCGTCATATAGAATAACAAACCTAAAAAAGGTAACTTTTAATATGTTGGCTTACAAGTTCAAACAACAACCAACTGGTTTCATTCTCTTGCCTTGTCTAACACAACTCTATATAGTAATTCTATTCAAATTTTATTCTACCTGGATATGATTCTGCTGTGTCGGAATTGATTGAAAGTACATAATCGGAGCCATTTAACAGCTTGAAGTCTTCATAGTTTTCGAAGTAATCTTCATCCTGTTTACTCGTCACTTCCAGTCGAATCTCATTTGTACCTTTGTCAGCGAGTTCTTGAATATATTTTAGTCCTAAAATGATCATCTTGAAAAGATTCATACTGTTTTATTGTGAGTATATTTTCGTAGCATTCACAATTAACTTAAATTCAGATAAACTTTTTAAGCGAACATCTAAACATCGTCATTCTAGTACCACAACATTTACAAGAAAACGTTTTAATTTTCTATGTTACTATATAACACGTTAATTAATACGAAACTCGTATGATATAATAAATTACAGAACCACTTAAGTAACATCGAACTCTTTTGTTTCACATATTACTTTATATATTTTCATTTCGTAAAAGATAATATGTACATTTTATTTAGATAATGCTTCCTTTGTATTCAAAGGTTTTAACATGCTTTAATTTGACCTCAGTAGGGTTCATGATTACTATGCAATCATATCATGTTGTCATGATAAGAGTCAGAAATATATACTGCAAATATACAGTATATAAGAAAATGCAGTAATACATTGCATGCTAATAGGCCGTATATCACGATAAATATAAATGTAGCAGTAAAATATAAAGAAATAAAGCAATTTAAAAGAACGGCATGGATACAAACAAGTTGACATACATACTGGTAAGTGCATTTCTAAGGCTTTAATGATATTCCCATATTTTGTTGTGTTAGTTACAGAAGTTAGTAAGTTTCTTCTTTACTTATATGTACTTAGGACCTTCAGGCTGTAACCCCTCGATTTGCAAGATGATAAAACTTTATACAGATTCCGGAACACACGCAAAATATAAACATTATGTCTCACCAAAGCTTATAATTAAAATGCACTTCTAGGATTTTCAGTATGACACAATGCTTCTTCACATTTTGAGGAAATTAGATTGGAAAATTAATTTTGACTTACCTAGCCAATATTCACCATTAACCGCACCAAAGCCGTTCTCGTATTCGGATAAGTTTCTATTGAAGTCGGTTGAACCGTCAAACCGGTTATGAATCGTCTACAAATGAAAGAACAAACAAATTCAATGGTACGTTTCAGCAAGTATTTACATCTGCAAATGTGGGAAATATATTTGACGCTTTTCGACAAAGAAGGAGATCAAATTATTACACAAAGTTATATTTACACTTGTTACCGACTTGAGTCATAATAAATATTTTACTTTGTGACATTGTGATTTATAAAAAAAGAAGAAGAAAACGATTGTCACCGAATATCAAGGTTTTATGAAAATATATTTGAAGTAGGTCTTTGTCTCATACATCCTATAGATATGCAAGACCAACATGTTGCTAGATGTATAATCTCAAGTAATTGAAATGCATCTTTCAATAGTGGACATTCTTCCATGCGTTAATAATTTAACTGTACTATGAACGAATTGTACTATTCGAAAAAGTGTTAACAATATTTTAAACGCTTGTTCAAATTGTTTGATTACTCGCTTTTACCAGATGTAGTTTCATATTAATTGCTTTCAGCTTGCATTACATCTTAATAATTTCCGGTTTAAAAAATACAAGTTTTATTTTTATTTAAGTAAGATACCTTTTACATAAAACTTCAAGAAGAAAATAAGAGTGTCATATTTCATGCGTATGAATATCTACTTAAAGGAGACTTGTAAAGTTGAGCATATAACATCGAAATGAGCCGTGCCATGAAAAAACCAACATAGTGGGTTTGCGACCAGCATGGATCCAGACCAGCCTGCGCATCCGCGCAGTCTGATCAGGATCTATGTTGTTCGCTATTAGTTTCTCTAATTCCATTAGGCTTTGAAAGCGAACAGCATGGATCCTGACCAGACTGCGTGGATGCGCAGGCTGGTCTGGATCCATGCTGGTCGCAAACCCACTATGTTGGTTTTCCCATGGCAAGGCTCAAATAATACATAATTCGAAGCATACTACACTGCATAATCTGCTGCTAAGATGAGTACCCCATAAATAGAAATTCATTATCTTGTAAATTAATAAGAAATTTAATGTTCTTATTGTCTTTCATGGTATTATACTAATTGCGTATAGATATAGATCTATGATTTAGACTGTTTTAAACTGTATGCAGTCTTTTGCCCAAATAAAACAGATATATAGAGATGGTTTATTAAATGTTATAACATATTGTATTTTCTGATTAAAGACACAAACTGTAATATACATGACAATTTTGAAATACCTAACTTTCATACTGTCACTTTTTCAATATCATTTTGACATAGTCACCGTCGTATAAATAAACTATTTTTTATTTTTTCAGCGTCGTACTCATCGAGATGTGTAATTCATTACGACATATAACAAGTGTACCAAAATAACGAAACGCGACTGTTAAAATTTATTATCTTGTCGATTTGTATTTGGAATGCCAATTATCTAGCCCATTTAATTAGGAATGTCAATTATCTAGCCCATTTGTATTAATGTGTCAATTATATAGCCCATTTGCATTAGGAATTCCAATAAACTCACCGTCCAGCCACCACCATCTGTGTCCATATCACAGAATACTGATATTATTTTCTTTGACTTCCATAATCTTATTTTATATATGCCACTTGGTGCAGAGCGCCTGTCCTTCAAAATAGCTTTGCAGTCTGTTTCTTCAGCTAACATTAAAATAAAATATAGCCAAGGGATTAAGCAAACAATTTATTTTCATTTATTAATAAATTCTAATTTCATTTTAACTTTATTTCATTGTTCTAAAACATAAACTCAAACTACAAGAAGATTTAGCAATATTAAGTGATAACCAGAGCTGAATACATGGTGTGATTTTTTTTCCAGATAACACATTCTTACAGAAAATTGTAATTAACAGAAAAGATCAAATAGGAAATGTTCTTATTTATTGTTGTTCTCACAGCAAAAGTGTACTGTAAAATCATTTAATTTCGTGGGCATGAAATTTCGTGGTTTTGGGCAGAATGGCAATTTCGTGGGGATATGAATTCGTGGATTAAAACTTTTGAACATAAAATGAATGGGAATGTCACTTGTTCGTTGGGATTAAATTTCGTGGATTGACTCAACCACGAAATACACGAAAATTAATCCCCCACGAATATTAATGATTTCACAGTATTTTATACTAAGACAGCTGGAACCTTTTTGTGTCCTTTATAGATTTGTGAAATTGTTTTAAAACGTACTAGTTTTGCGCGTCTATTAAGATTTCGTAACTTAACAGTATCTTTCGTGTACTCAAAGGTTGAAATAGAAGTGTATACAAAAGTGGTGTCGAGTTTCTATTGCCAGTTTAGAGCATCTTAAACTGCGAACCCACAACTGTAAATAGGATTATTTACAGTGCATATTGGCATTTCAATTTCTGCAGCTGTTTTAATAATGTCGAGAAACACCCCCATTTTAAAGTAAATTGATGCAAAGCTTTTTAATACAATATGGAAACAGATTTTGTCTTGACGAAACGTATCACAAATATGCTTGTGGTATTGTAGAAATGTAATCCTTGTAAAATCAATGTACTAATTTAATAATAATTTATGCCGGCTTGAAAATGACAAAGTCAGTACTTCAGTTTTGAACATACTGATTTTTGCCACCCATTGTTTTGACCATAATGGAATTGTATTTGATTTCTGAAATCCAATCGTCAGGTTTTGTCTACATTTATATTACAAACATTCCAAATTATATAGAAATGTTCCTTTTTTATTGTAATTACATACTCTCCTTTATTGTCAATGGTAACTCGAATGAATAAATACTGAAATGACTGGTAAAACAAGCTTCTGTTAGAATTAGATATCCATTTTTGATAAATTATTAGTTGTTTACTAAAACCAAACAGGCGGATCAATGTTGACCAATAAATAGAAATACAATCTGTAACACAAGAAAACATTTGACAAATTTTGATTCGCTAAATAAGCTTTTGTTTTTGTTTTTGATATTTTCATGTTACTGTGCGTCAGCAAAATATTTTGAGATGTGCCCACTTCCTAAACGATGGGTCTCACACAAATGAATCCCATTACCGTATAAGTACTTTTTCTGCGGGAACTTTATTTCTGCGGAAGACAATAAGACCGCAGATTTAAAATCCGCAGAAAATTTTGTCCTGACATGTATTAGATTAGTTTAAATGAATAAAAGTTCCTTAAACATATAAGTAGCAAAAATGGGAAACATATTGAAAGTTTCTTCGGTGCAGGTATTAATAAACACTAAGCTAATACTTACTGTAAACTGGTTTAGATCGAATGTATTGTGAACCATTGCATGTTTCCAGATTTGCTGTCTGGATGTCAGGATTAATACGACACCCGATGCACTTGTTAGAATCCGGTTGGTAGAACACGCTACGACATTTTTTAGTGAGGTGACATTGCTTTACACATTGTACAGGATCAGATACGTTGTCAGTTTCAAAGACAGTTTTGTGAGGAATACACCGATATCCAGCTAAATTGAAATCATAGTGGTATTTCGTGAAGCTTATACCAGCAGAGGATATAAAGGTCCAGATTTCCACAAAAGTCAAGACACATCCAAACAAGAGAAACCTCATTTTTAATCCATGTCAGCTTTCAAAGTAAAAGTTCCTAAACGTTTTTAAACTGACAGTATAATAACTAGAAACCACTTTTAAAGAAATTTTCGTTTCTCCCGTTATCTCCAATGACACGCGCTCATATGATGTTTAACGTAATGAAGTCACATGACTTCAAGCTTTTGAATAAATAATATCTTTCGCATTGCACAACAATGCAAGGGTTATTCAATAGAATTAGCATATATCACATTATTTTATAAGTTAGAAAGACACTTAAATGGATTTATTCTTGCATGTAATATTCTGAAGCATCAACACACTAATACAATTAAATACAAATATAAATTCTGTCAAAAATACAGCTTGTATTTCATAAGTAAATATGAACAGGCAGAAAAACAATTCGTTTTGTACCTTTTGTATTGTATGTTGCCGGACTATTTTCATTTAATATACATGACCTGACACAATTCTATAATTAGTGCACACAAAAACTTCACAAATTTCTATCTTAACATAGACAAACATTTAAGAATTCGTTCGATAACAAAACAACAAACAAAAAAGGTGAAGGTATATAATACAAGGGTAATTACAACAGTAGCTAGATCTGGGATTTTGTATTCGGCTCTCGTGGATTTTACAAGGACGGTTCACACTAGGTGTTTGCGCACCTCGTGAAATCGAATCTAGCAAAACCCACCCGAGCCAAATACAGCAGCCCAGATTGAGCTATTATTATAATAGCCCTACTGTATTTAGAAGGTTGGAACATCGCAACGAAGCAAAATAATAGTCTTGCTTTGTCTCAGTCTTCCAATGAGAGGTAATGAAAAGTGCAGGATCCAGGCTTAAACGGAATTCTATTACATAAATTTTCAATGAATTCTATGGTTCCAAAGGACCAGAAAATATAACATAATGAATATCTATGTTATATTATTAACATTTATGAATCTGTAGAACTAGTATCACCAAACTTTTATCAATATCAAAGAGTCGATAACATGATAATCAAATGTATTTTGGACAAAAATCATTGACATGATCTTGAAAACAACAAGATGAAAATGGGAAAATATGAAAAAATTGTTGATTGTTGTCATAGATATCGATTTAATTTAAAACAAGCAGTAATAATGTTGATAAAGGTACGACTCGGACAGAACTTGCAATTATCAACACCAGAACCTTTTAACATGACCAAGATCGTAAATCAACATATAAATGTTCTCTGCACTCTCAATGTGTATTCAGTTCTTTTTAAAATAAAAGTATTACTAAACAGTGCTACGTCTGCCATGGCAAATGCACCAAGTGGATCTAAACTTGAGCACATTAGTACAGAACCTGTATACAACACATGGCGATATGAGTTACATTTTACAGATTTTAAAGGCACACACAGTTTGGGCATTAAAATTTGTACTAGTAAACAAAGATTAAAATCTAATATGTACATTTTCTCAAACACATAAGGTTTAAAAAAAATGGTGCAAAGCAGAGTATATCCTTTCATGTAAAGCCCGATGGTCAAAAAGCAAAAGGGATAGACAGATCTAATACCTTCCTCTCAATTCAGTGCCCGTTCTTAACGAAATTCGTGATCTTATTCATAGGTTTTTCAGTGCACCACATATGCCGTGAATTATACGCCTGCAACAGCATTTTGGATAAGCCCTTCTTTGACAACAATATCTTGGTTTATGTATTTTACAGGCATATCGCGACTCTCATTTCTACACTACGTCTAAACCTGTTTATGTAGCTGTCAACTGATTCAACTCATACTACTATGCCTACTATGAGATATTATTCAATGGTACTTTGTATAGTATATTATATACGACGGTCATTATTCAAAAACTGACAATTGAGCTGGAATATGGTACACAGTCTGTGTACGGACTTCAAGTTTAGTTTATCCATTCAAAGCATTCGGACTTGACTTCAAGAAATCCAAGAGGTGAACGCTGCAGTGTAGCTTCCTCTTGGTATGGTCTTAAGTAACTGTAAAATACCTCTCAAAAGTGCTTCATTCGAAAAGTATTTGCACCCAGTCAGCATCTTTTGGAATGAGGAAAAGTCATGACTTAGATCTGGTGAGTAAGCGGGATGATTGATTTGTACCACTTTTTCATCTCAGTCACAGAAACCTTTGAACGATGTCAGTTTTGTTAGCCTCAGTGTTGTCATGGATAAACTGGAGACCGCAAAGACCAGTCCGTGGACGCATTACTTTACCAAGTTTCAACATCTCGTTGTTTGAGTTTTCCTTCTATTTCTACGTGATTACACAAATATTCTGGACGTGTAAAAATAGTCTCAAATTTACTTTTATAATCTTGGCATTTTGTGAGTGTGTGAAGCAACTGAGGACTACTGTTTTAAACAACAAAAACAAGCAGCCACGGATTTTATAATGATTATGAACTTTATATTCACATTCGAAATATTGGAATCAAGGGTTTAGGGTTAGGAGTAGGGTTGTGAACATCACTGACTCCACATGAAAAGTTAAAAGTTTGATCAAATTTAGCAGGAGTATTTGTCAGTATCACATCAAGTAGACTAGGCACAGACAAGTTTGGAAAACATGTGGTTCTTTACTTAAAATTTTGAAGTGAAAATTGTCACATATCTGACACAAAACTTTGCACTTACGAGGGATGATCAATATATAACGGGAAAATGTTTATAAATTTGTTTGTACTTATCATTTTCAAGAGATATATTATACTGGGGTAAATAGATATATTAGAAAAAAATCACACGAAAATATATTGAAAAATTAACAATTGACAACAATTTTGCCAACCTATGAAACCCATAGGCGGGGCAACGTCATTTACGCGCTAATTGACGTACAACTGAGTTCAACGTTTTTAAATTAACTTTACTGTAGTAAATGTCACACATTTTTTAAAACTTTTCGAAATACTTTCCTTTTACATTAATACATTTGCCAACGGGGTTCCACTTTTTTCAATTTTACCTAGGGTAGAAGTGAATTACGATAATCATCTTTGGGAATTGCGTTCAGCACATTCAACACTTTCTTACGAAGTTCTGAAAATGAACAATTCATCTTTACACCCCGCAATTCACGTTTCAGTGTCGGAAACAGGTAAAAGTCATTTGGCGACAAATCCGGTGAATAAGGAGGATAATCTTGCAGATTAATTACTAGATATTCATTGTGACTTGTGGTCGCTTTCGAGGTGTGGGATGGCGCATTGCCATGATGCAGAATGAAATGGTCCAACTTTTCCGGGCGTTTCCGGATGCAACGTGTTGCAGTTTTCTCTTATTAAACCTTTTCTTTAAGATTGTATGGACAATTTCATATGACAAATTCAGTTTATTACACAGTTCTCTGACAGTTAACCGCCTATCGCTGTTTATGAGATCTTTCACCCTTGTAACGTTCTTACCGTGCGTCGACGTCACTTTCCGGCCACTCTGTGTTAAATCAAACGCATGTTCCCAACCGTTGTTTAATCAGTCATACCATACATAAATTCTTGTTTTCGACATTGAACGAACACTAAAGGTATCCTGTATTTCTTGCACAACTTCATTTTTACTTTTTCTCTTCAAAACTAAAAAAAATTAGAGCAAACTTTTGATCTTCCGCCGTTTTACTACCACGGAACAGTAACACGTGCAGGACGTAACATATGACGTCACAACTCGTGCATGACGTCATCATCCTATGCGTTTGTCTAGAGTGACCATAACTGCTAATTTTCACCAATGTACCATTTCTTGAATGAAAACTGTAACGGTTTGAACTTACGTGAAAATGGTGAAAAGTATTCAAAATGCCCCGCCTATGCATATTGAGCGTTACCTTAGCTACTGTTGATTTTAGCATTATATTAGTATAAACCTGAAAATTTAGCGATACATTGCTTATATATGTACCTACTTCTGGCTGAAATGTGAAAAAGATCGATATGATAATAAAAAAAGTTATGAGCATTTTCCCGTTATATATTGATCATCCCTCGTATATCTGTTCAAATAGTCATAATTTGTATCTCCAAGAATTATTTTGTGGACATATTTCACTGAAATTTTGTCAATTGTGTTATATATATCTTCAAAAGATAAATATATAAATTCCACAGATAAACCATTTCATATTGTCAAATTTCATATCAACACCAATTGATTCACTCACCTGAAATTCTAGACTGGATTTTCTGTCACCAGCAAGGTCACTTCTGAGATATGCAGCTAGGTCACTACCTCTGGATGTCCTGTCAGCCCTCCAGAAGTGCTAATTGTCTACTGAGAACTCTGCATCAACATAAGTGTCATCCAGTTTAGTCTCTCCTAGAAAAAGCAAGTCAACAGTCGTCAATAAAATGGAATTTGTGTCTTAAATGTTAATATTTAGGTAAGCACAAATAAATTTCTTAGGGTTGGATCATTTTGCTTTTGTAACCTGGTCAAAATTTCAGTGTCATTTGACTCACAGTGGCTAAAATCAAAAGTTTCAGATGTGTCACTAGATGTATTCAGTGGGATATCTGCTGATGCCGGAAGCTGACTAGCAGGAGATGGAGCATGTGGGGATATACATGCAGGGCATGTGAACAAAGAAAGCTGTGACAGCTTATATTGTTTATACATGTTGTCTGTCAAATCTGAGCACTTTTTGTGACAACACATCTCACAGTCAGTACACTGAAGAACCCTGTGGTTAATGTTTACAATTTTGGCACAAACACCACAGCTGGTATTGGCGGGCCCTGGGTTTAGAGCTATTGAGATGGGGTCAAAATATGCAACCATTTAAGGTATAACAGTTGCCGCTGACCGCATAGAGCATGTGGTTCTTGCGTGCAGTAATTTAAAGGAGTTTAAATTTGTCGGGAAATTTCAAACTGACCGTTATTGACAAATGACCGTTCATGAAATGGACGGTTGCCTAGTACCCAGATAAGCCTGTTTGGCTACTTCATGATTTATTTCTTGAATAAACAGAAAAAAGAACAAACTTTGCAAAGCAATTTACTTTGTTTTGGATGGAAAACTATTGCTTCAAATTAATATAAGATATTGAATTGTAATGTTGCCCATATGGCAAATGTGTTCTATTTAAACCCTTTGACTATTTCATGATTACTACATGATTTAGAAAAGAGAAAAAAGCTTGCTCATTAAAATTCATTTTGCTGGAGTTTAACCAAGCTGTGTCTTTTGTATTGAACCTTTGACAAATACACTTGTGTGTAAGCGCATTCGGCTTTTTCATGATTTATACATTTCAATAAATAACTAAATATATCAATTGTTTTGGATGTTAATAAATCTTTGGCTTTGGATTAAATTATTGCGATATTACCATTTGACAAATGTATTTTTGTGTAAACCCGTTTCGAGATTTCATGATTTATACATCAAAAGGAAAATTTTCTTTAGTTAATACAGTCAATCCATATGTTGGATGATCACAAGATTCTGTTCCTACACATATGAATACCTAATAATGTCCATTTGCCTGATAATTTTGAAACACATACACAGATGATTACTTAGAAGAAACAAACATTAAAACACAGAAGATAAAGTAATCTGATTTTTATTCATAAGTGTAAAGCCTAAAGATAAGGTTTTTATGCTTTAAATTAGCAGCCAACAAAAACACCAGTAT
The DNA here is from genome assembly GCF_021730395.1 of Mercenaria mercenaria. NCBI lineage: Eukaryota > Metazoa > Mollusca > Bivalvia > Venerida > Veneridae > Mercenaria > Mercenaria mercenaria. The sequence goes on from NC_069375.1 coordinate 69,368,384, forward strand.
GATAATACAATGTTTTCTAAAGACTTAAAAATATATCATAGCTTAACAGTATACAAATACATGTGATCAAAAGACTTCGTTACCAATATATTGAACTGTGAGTTCCTATAGTTTTTATATGATTTTGCTATACCACATGTCTCACAATGACTTATAAATCAAATTTCCTCAAATGTATCATAAGCAGAGTAAATTGACAAATGCAACACATTATCTCGCTAGAATATTTGCTGTATTACTCAATCACGCTTGCCTGGATATGTTTCATGTATTTTTTACTATTTCTTTAAATAGGAAAACATGACATTTAGGGTTAAATGTATATTTGTGACTTTATGTTAAACAGACATGTCAGAAAACACATTCTTATTATATTATATCCGTTTGACTTCAGTCTAGGCATGATGCTTTGAACGCTTCTAGTTTTGCTAATATTCAAATAAGGCTTGGAGATATATGATACTTCTGTATAAGCGTTTGAAATCACAAAATTTGCATAGTTTTCTTTGTAAGCATTATAACATGTGAAAGAATTATTGACGTTAGAGTCTCTTTTCGTATAAAATGTGACGCATTATATCGACCTATGTCTGGCAGGTTTCGAAACATATGCTAGTTAGAACATCCGCAAAGTGTCAAGTTTCAGATAAAAAAATGTGAAAATGTAACGCATATCATGGTAATATCATTTCATAATATGAAAACTTTGAACATGTAGGAAATATTGTGAAAGATTAAAAAGATTTCTTCCCCATTTGGAAGCTTCAACTCTGAAAAGTTAAATTATTTATAGGAGTCATTTAGATTGATCCCTTTTGCATTGGTTTACAACATTTGAAGTGGCTATGGTTCAAGACAATGAAAGAAAAAATAAGACAGCTTCACTAATTTATTTCAAGAAATGCATACACTAATGTCAAAAGCAACAAAAGTTGTAATCAAACATTTAACAGACAAATTACTACCATTAACCATGCAACTTAAACCGGATTTAACAGGGGAAATGAAGAACATGTCAGTAAAAGCTTATAAGATACCTCAATAAAAGCTTACTTAAAAGCCTATACACCACTTTGAAAAACTTAAAACGTCAATAAAAGCTAATTTAACAAAAATATAACGTCTACAATGTTTATAAAAATATGACGCAGTTTTTCTTTTTTTCTTTTGTATGTTTTGTGCTTATTTCTGTGAATAACTACTTCATGCCAAAGATTGAGATATAATTGTATATACTATCACTTTGTCCTATCACTCCATTTTCACATGAATACATATATCTAGGACATCCAGTGTATTGTTTGAGCCTGTTGCTAAGCAAGTTGTTCGACTTGTTTATATAGATTAAAGCACCAGCAACGAAAGGTTATATAAAATGCATGAGGTTGTTGACTTATGTTCTGTTGGACTGAGGTAATATATCAGTCGTGGTTGTTAGCACATCTACTAGATTTTGTCAATAGAGAGATCTATCTACAAAAGGCTTTAAGTGGATACAAGGATATCAGGTAGAACGATATCGGGTTTTGTTTACACAGAATTGTGTTCCAGATTCTGTTCTGAATATTTGAATTTGTCGTGACAGACTAAACAACAATTATAGTACTATCAGTTTTGTAAATAGTGACGAACAACAGTATCAACGAATTCAAAATGTAAAACGTTTAGCCTTGGACAACGCCTAACTTTCGTTGTAATAAACATGTCAGACTCCTCTGAAACATATACCAAACTTGTACACATTAGTAATTAATGAAAATGTGTAATAGGGATATGTTAGATGTCTGTTTTTTATACAGTAATCACTAGTTGAGTATTGCGGTAAGTTTTGTCTAGATCATGATCAGTTATGCAAGCATTGTATCCTCCGCTTTTAGATTAACAGCTCAAAGATGTATCAGTAAAGCACTCTCTTTTGTATCGCCGTGATAATCCATAGTGGCTGTTTCAATTGTCAAAGGAGATTTATATTAGCGATATAAGGGTCGAAATTCAACAGTTTGTTGAAGAGATACATACACTGGACTGAAGCAAAATTATCACTATAACCAGGTTGTATCCCTGCAGTTTTTATTTGAATGACCTGTCAAAATACTTTGCCATTCAATAAATGGAATAATCTGACTTTCTGTACCAGAGTTGCTTTATCTATGTAAATTTTAATAGTGAATATGCATTTTTGTTCTCACGATAGACTGCATTGATTCATTTTTGTTTAGTATATGTTATCAGCTAGAAACGAATCTATAAGTTGTTTGTTTGGAAACAACCTGTCAGGAACATAAAATTATCTAAAGAAAAGACATTTTCTTCATCTTATCATCTGAAAGCTCGTTATTGATTAAGAAACCGGTAAGATGTCACTTCAGTTGAGGTTTTTCCTATTTGATCTTTGTCTTTGACTGTGTTTTCAATAATTTAAAACTCTCCACAGGCTTTGATGTTTGAATTACCTGAACTATGAAAGTGTCTTTCCTGCAGGTAAATCAACGAAAATGTTTACAGCATAACGTAATGTTTACGTTTCAAAGTTTCACAGCGGAGTTTTGTCAACGAAGGAAAAAATGTCGTTGTAAGGTCTGAAACTGAACAATTCCGGGGTTGATTTTATGTCATGGAGCCTCTAGACGGAATATGGTATCATACAGGTGCATATATATGGTATCATATATGTGCATATTATAGAGTTATTGACTTAAGTTTCGGTCAATATGTGTTTTTACGGACCTGTAAAAATGATATTGACCGAGGCATACGTCTATAATTGTTATATTATATGCCCTTCTCAAATGCATTCATTTGACTAGCCCATAGTTCATACATATAAGAGAAAGTGATATCACAAGAGTCATTATCACTTTGCAGGTCAATATCGCTTTTTGCGGACCCGCGCGTAAACTTATTTCGACCAATCAAATGAGCGCATTTGAGAAGGGTATATAAAATATATATGGTAACATACAGGTGTATATATATGTATATGTGGTATCATACAGCTGCATAGATATTAAACCAGACAGGGATAGTATTTGTGTAATTGACTGCTCTCTAGTACTATCTCTAGTCGCATGTTATTTTCTGCTACATACTTGTGCATGTTGAAGTGTTTCTATTTTCAACACTGCATTGAAGCTGTTATTTCTGAGATTGAAACATTATATATCAATGACACGATTATTACATTTTTTCAAAACTACAATCGATCGTGTCTCTTCGGGTCTCTAGACAACTGATTTGTTACTGTTGCCATTTACAAATAAATCCTGTGAGGTAATCTGCTATGTGTGTCAGTTGTATAATCGGATAGTCGGAGCCCGATAATTGACAACATTGAGTGTATTTCTGATACAACCATCCAATATGTTGCTTTATTGTTGATAAAAATTTTGTTTTGTATCCAATTTTAACGTTCGTCTTTTACAACTGTATTTGTATCCTTGCTCTTGACTATACTAATTTGCGTGGCTTATATATATATACTGCAATGTTGATGCCCTGAATGGGAGTTTCTAATTTCGTATTACATCAACAGTGAAATTATAATTAGATTAGGAATTGCCGGTTGTCATAAAATAGCAGCAGTCTCAACACGTTAGTCACCCACTACAAAACCCATCATCCATTTGTGTGTGGGATATTCTACGTAGAGGAGTCTAGGCAATGTGGTAAAATGGTGGCGCTTTTTTTTCCATCAGTTCAGTGTAATGTTTTGTTATGTCAAAACTATAATCATTTTCAAAACTTTGCAATAAAGAAGCACATCTCGTCTAAATGACCTTGTAAACAATACGGTTCTTTTTCCGATATGTTTATCTACGCCTCTCAGCGTTCCAACATATATTATAAATTCTGGTAAAGATTTATCCACGCCTACTTTCGCTTGTGAAACTTGCGATTCCTTCGTTGATTACAACAACCCAGTCTAGTAGATCTAGTCAGATAAATGTTGTCGATAGAATATTTCTTTACAAATACAATTAACAATTACTGAAAAGTGGCATATATATCCTTATGTAAATGTACACTAGTGGAAGCAGAAATGTTCTAGCGATAAGAAGATTAGAAACAACATGAAAGCAATACTTTGTATATCCCTTTGTGAAAATATGCATGTAGACATGTAAATGTTCTACAAGCAGATTTGAATCCAAATCTAAACCATATTATAAAGCAAACTCAACAGGCTTAGGACACATGTGGTATTTCTATTCTTATTATTATAGTATCAATACGTGTAAAGAAAACGTTGTTTTTATACTTTGATGAACACATTTCTCTCTACCCGTTATCCGGTACACAGGCATGCGTTTACAACGTCAAACCAGTTTTCAATAATTAACCATTCATGTACCTTTCAGAGATAATTACCACATGTTGCTGCACTATAACAGTGTCCAGACAAGCCTATTTTTTTTATTTTATCATGACACATACGATACTGATCCCTGGTACAACTTTCTGCGTACTGCAATTTCTATCATTTTTTCAAAATGTTGACTCCCTCAGTATTTGTTCAGCTCTTTGGACATGCTTCAATGCAGGGCGGCCAGTTCGGTCCTCTTTCAGTTCGAACCACTATACACAAGTAGCAGAGTTAAACGTCGATGCTGTCGTCTAAGTTGATTATGGCGTAATCGTGCGTTTTCACTTCAAGAGGCCTACAAGTCACTTTTGATTTGAACATCAACATGTACATGATGAAAATAATTGTAAATAATTAACTTGCAAAGCATTAAACACACGTTTGATTTATGTCATTATTTGATGTATATCACAACAGCAGTTTACTACATAAATGTAGATTCGGATCAAATATACGGTAGTGTATGTTTCTAATGAATTGATTAAGATAGAGAGGACATTTGTTTCCTCCAGTGTAAGATTGAAATATTTTTCACAAAATACACAAGATGCAATATTTTAACGAGTGACACAACCAGTGTCAGTGAAAGATGTTTTGATTTTAAATGTAAAACAAACATTTTCTTATTATTTCATGTTTTATCTACATTTACTCATTTTATAGTTTCTTACTAGTGAAAAAATGTAATTGATATTTTTCTCTGTGAAAATACCAGATATATTTCACCCTAATATTTCGATAATTCACTGAAAAACTTGACTAAAAAGATTTTGTTAACATTTTTGCAGTCTTTAAGACAATTTGAAATGTTTGAATTACAAAAATCTTTACATGTACATATTCCTTATACACAAATAAGAACATTTGCATTTAAACTAAGTAACAAGTTGCTCAAAACATGTACAATTTTCAATACTTTTTCAGCTGGTCCGAATAAAGGTACAATTTTCATATCATTATTTCAAATGAAAATTTTGTAATATACACATAATGACTTTGTACTGCATAAGTTAGATGTCTATATCTGACAACTTTGGAAATACATGCATGTATTAGGTACCTATATTATAACTTACCTGTGTGTAACAGTCTTAGATAGCAATATCTATATGATGAGGGCCGGCGGTCTAGTGGTAACGCCCTTGACTTTCAATCCAGAGGTCCGGGGTTCGGATCCCGGTCCAGGCACTGGAAATTTCTGAGATGCTCAAGTGTCTCCTGCCTAACTTAGAAGCCCCTACTGGGTTTTCCCAGGAAATACGTCTTCGCGTGTATCTGTGCTATACACTAGGTACGATAAAGAACCAAATTGTCTATTCGCAATGAGCTAGGCTGTGTTAGCCGGACAGGACTGTATCTAAAACGAATTTCTCTCTACCTGTTTTAGGGGCGTTTTCTCACTCTGTCCCTCTGGTCAGATCGCTCTGTGTCTGTACTTGTAGAGGATGAATTTCGCGCCCTGTGTGTTGAGCTATGTAAAGCGCCTTTGAACTTGCTTATCATAAAAAGGGCGCTATATAAATCTGGTATAATAATAATAATAATAATAATAATAATAATGACCATAATAACGATGCAAAATTGAACAGATGAAGACCTTTTGTAATATAATATTTCGACACACTATCGAGTTTTGATGGCCATTTAGTCTAGAAGGAAAATGTAGCGGTGAGCGAAACAATAATTATTAAAACTGTTTTTGTTGAAAACAGGAGCGTGCAATCAGCAGAGAAATATGTCTTCTTTGTTTTTGCTCTAGTTTAAGTAAACAAAAACCAATACATAATGTCCATTCCTTTTTATGTCAATAATATATCACAAAGAATACTGAATACACAATCAACACAACCGACAGGGTAAAATCAATAACTTAGGTCTGGTGTCATCAAATAATGTAAAATAATAGCTTACGTTGTTTCGTGCTCGCAATAAGCAGTTTGCAAGCTGACAACTAACTATCCTATCACAATTAGCCTAAAAGATACACTTTCTAAATAAAAATTCAAAATTTAAAATCCAAAATAGACCAGATTTGTCAAAATTATATTTCGAAGAAAATAGCCTAAATCAAATTTTCTGAAATGATTTTGCTTTTATTGATTTGGTTATGATCGTGTCTGTTTACGAAATGACAATCAACAAGTGTCATATTTTGTGACAGATATTTCAGTCTCGGTTATGTTGAACAATAGCATAAACGGGCTACTAACCTTGTGACTAGTAATATACAACAACGCATAGCAACTTGAATATTTATTGTCAAAATACGATAAAATATTCGTTATTTTTTCTAACTTTTCACTTTTTCAATAATTGAATTTGTTGAACATGTTGAGGCAAAGTGAATTAGAGCTAACTGTACTTTGATATTTTCTTAGCAGGGTTTTGAAGACTGGGTCCATTATTATTCTACAGACAACTTGTATATTGCCAAACTAAACTAAAACAATCTGCGTGAACCAGTCTGGGACTACGTAATTGAAGACAGATAGAGAATTATTTGACTTAGGATGGTCAAACAGGTGTATGTACATGCGAGCAGTTGTTTAATTTGATCATGGATTTATTTTTGTTATTTCATTTTTGATAAATTTATTTTGTAGCAAGGCTGAGGCCCTTTGGGTCAATGTGTCATGTGGAAACTGGTATTTATTATTGACACAACGATACGGGTTGAATTCTATCCAGTTTAACACATTGTATTAGATTGTAATGTACGGTCCAGTTGTTCTTTGTTTTTCAAACAAAGATATCACGTGTCAATTGAAAATCACCAACCATGGCAAACAGGTAACTCTTCACAGGTTAGAGATACAAGGTTGATGGAATTGTCGCCCTTCCCAAATCTAAGTTTTCTCCCTTAGACTATAATAAAAACTGACCCTTACAAACATATATGATAGAGAGAATTTATACGAACTAAATCACCACCACAATATCAAAATATACCAGACCAGTTACGGTATAGCGCCTCGCACATGCCACAGCAAACCCACCAAACCAATAAAAGCAGTTTTGATGCTGCTTTATATACACAACCGAACTGGAACTGGTTTAACATTTGCATTATATACTCAGATCTCTGTTTTCATGTCTCACAAATTTGCAATGACATTTTAGTCTTTTAAACTGAAGACTAAAGAAGCTATTTTTTTCTAACTGGATCTCTGGGTTGTACTGAATATGTAGAGCTTATTTACATTAAGGGATATAATTAAATTCAGAACAGTTGACTTTCCCATTTGTGAAATCCGCTAATACACATACTCGTATTTTAAATCATTATACGATAAAGAGAATTCATACAAACTAAATCAGCACCACAATATACCTGACCAATTACGGCAAAGCAAATATATTTACTAGTATTAGCCCACCGACAAGTTTGACCGGATTAATTTCAATGGTGCTTTTATTGCAAGAATACGAGGACAAATAGAACTAACAAATTGTTTGTTTGGTGAGGCCTTAGTGAACTAAAATGATATTGCAACTGGCATCAGACTAGAACGAAAATGCCTTTACACGTGTATCATCTAACAATAGGTATTCTATAAGAACCATGTTACCCAAACGGAAGTTACACAGACATGTTTGAAATGTAGCATTTTGCCATGAAAATTAAAAATTCTTACCTGAACTTAAAAATCAAAATGGGACATAATCTTGACAAAAGAAATGCTAGAATTATGCAATTTGGCCTGTGATATGTGGGAAGTTTGAAAGGTTTTTGCGCCGTTGTTTCTGAGAAACCGGTTAAATGCATCTCTTTTACCTGTAATTCTAACTTTAAAAGGAGCATAATTTTCACAAAATAACAACTACAGTCATCTTACTTCTCCTGGGAGACCGGCTAACAATGCCAAATACATGTGTAAAGATTGAAAGCCTCTGGTTTAGTAGCGTTTGAAAATCCTGTTAACATGTAAAACTTTTTTGACGCGGACGCCAACCACGGCGCCAACACCGACGCCAACAAAAGTGAGTTCAAGTTATGGACGCAGCATGTTTCGTCTATATCACGAAATGGTTCCATATGTGCCGTAACACTCAGTATATGCTTTTGTCCAGTTCTCTATTATTTTATGCACAGCTTTTTTCTGTAACGTTTAATGTCAAAAGACATGAGTTCTGTGTGAAACATGAAATTCACAGGCTATTTATAGTAACTGTGCAGTATTGTATATTAATGCACAGTTTTTCAGAGCATAATGACAACTGTGCTGTATCAGGTAATATTTTGTGCAGTGACAGGCCATTCTGGCTTATCAGAATTTATTTTTTTATGATTCATGAATATGATAAAACGTACCATATGCCAAGTATATATCAAATTGTATTTCCTGCTTCCGTTTTTTAAAAGAAACAATGACAAAAGGAACGATTAGTGGCAAACACACAACTGGGGAGTTTAAACTAGTTTACTGGCGCCAAGCCTCGCTCTTTACGCCCTACCATGCTTCTATATGACAAAACAGTGTAAATGAAAGACTTGCTTGAAAATACCTTACCTCTTTTATCATTTTTTATAACTAAGTTGTTAAAAGTTTAGTCAGGTCCATATCTCTGACAAGAAAACTAAGCTTTTTAAACAATCAGACATAATCATTCACCATTAGATATGTCAAGCGTGCAATGACTAGCCGACTGGTATATAAGTTTATCATGCATTGTGTTAGATTTTCCAAATTTCCACACGCATATTTAAGGTATCCGATCCACAAATAGGTAAATTTCGATTCCTGGTGACCCCATGATTTTTGGTATCATTTGAAAGTGTTGTGTCTGGTGAACAAGAATTAATAAATAAGATGACCATAAATAATATGCAAGAATAATTACAGTCCTATTTTATGACCGGAAAATGATAAATCTTACACCGTAACAACTGGATTTTTGTTGAAGTATCATTGAAGACTATAAAGTAAAAAAATAAAAATTCTATAACATATTTTTATCATGTAATTTATATTTTCTTTTTCAGTAGATGATATACTTTCAAATGAAACCAAAATTATATGAGGTTACCAGGCATCAAAATTTGATATATTTATATAGCACTGTTATATAGAACTTGCTTATTTGTGAATCGGATACCTTAAATAATAATCCAATAGATCGAGGTCTTATTTAGAGGTCAAAGTTTTTACAACATTGTTCCTTTACTGTCTTTAGCTTTTGTACTTCGATTGATTCAGATTAACAGCATAAACATTCACTTTATCAATAAAATCTATAAGAAGACCCTTTAGAAGCAAAGAATGCAACCAAGCAAAATGATTGCAGATTCGGGTTGATTGAGTCTGTTTATGAGAGGTAATGGAAAGTACAACACCCCTCACACCCCTAGCTCCGGCTTAAGCGAAACTCTATTACAAAGATATTGAATGAACTCCATGAGCCCAAAGGACCAGCAGATATAAGAACACTGAATCGTACAGTGAGACTTTTACAGCAAAGTACAAGTCATCATGTACGCCTGAGATTCAAATAGTCATGGATCAATCGTAACACGATTGTATGCGTAATCAGATTTTCAAACATTCTGAACTTGACGAATGGTTGCCAACATATTGATCGTGGGATATTCTACTAAGGCGTATGAATAAACACAAAACAGTTTATTGGAAACCATTAAATTTAAACAAAGAGTCAATAATCAGTCTCAAACTGGTCATATGATACAAAGATACGTTATTTTTTTGTAAAGCGACATATAGTGAGTGAGTGAGTTGGGTTTTACGGCGAATCGACACAAAATGGTCATATATCGCCAACTGTAAAGCGAAAGCGACATATAAATTAGTTAAAAGATATAAAGAGTTTTTAATACATGTTTTTTGTCATGGATAAATATTGTCATAGAATGATGTATTAGTGTTAAACTATATCTTGCATGTTTTCATAAGTTCAGCATTCACAGCTTTGGCGATATTAGAGGTATTTGGGAACATAAGGGAGGCCAAGTTAAGATCGCTGACTTCAAATCATTTACCCTTCACCGATGTGGGTTCGAATCTCGCTCGGGGTGTTAAAGTCTTTATGTAAGGAAGTCGTCCAGCTGACTTACGGAAAGTCGTTGGTTCTACTCGGGTATTAGCCCGTGATGAAATAAATCCCGGAGATTCACCTGGGGTATTTCTCTACCATCAAAGGTGGAAAGTCGTCATATAACCTATGATTGAAATTTCCCTCGTTCTTGTACAGATGGGTCCATACTGTCTCATACCATATCAAATATCTACGTTATCTATAAACATGTTTATATATAGTTAACAACTAAATGGGGTTATTGTGAAAACTGAATTTACGGACGAAGAAATGTTTCTATATTATACTTATGTTGAACAGTCAAAGGTAATAATACAAATCAGCTTACCAGAACTAAAAGCCAACCTGAATAATAAGCTTTCTATAAGGATTATATGAATAGCATCCAGTTGTTTTGAAGAATGATCCGGAAAAGGTGGTACTATAGTATACTATGTTTTATACTAAATGGGCATCAGCTCAGTGCAACATATTCCTACCACCGAAACATAAAGAAAATATGCGCATTTCCTTTTGATAGTGATGCTTCCTTTGAGTTTGACGTAATTCCAACCAGCCATTGCTGAGAAATACTCCAGTAATTAATAATACACTATTGTACTAATGCTGAATAATCAAAGAGGACTTTCTCGGTAAACATCCATCCAACATCAGAAAGAAGATACTATGGGCATCTCCTTCCGATAAGGAAGCTTCCCATGAAAGTTGGTTAAATGTCAGACAGTCGTAGCTGAGGAATACTCGGGGAAAGAATTGCACTACTTTACTAATGTTCCATAATCAAATTTAATAATTTTGGTGAAACAATCATCCGACTGGAACATGAAAGCAATATGCGCATTTCTTTTTGATACTAGAGCTTCTTATGAAGTTTGGCCGATTTCCAATAAGTGATTACTGAGAAATACCCCGTACAATAGTATTCTAATGTGGAATAATTAAAGAGTAATAACTCGCTGAAAATTTACGAGACCGGAACATGAAGACAGTATGCGGATCTCTGTTTGATAATGAAGTTTCCTGTGAACTTTGGCTAAAGTCGTTGCTGAGAAATACCCCAAACAAGAATTTTGCTAGAGTATACTTATGTTGAATAATCAAAAGGCAATAACTCAGAGAAAAATCAACCGACCGGATCCTGAATATAATATACGTATTTCTTTTTAATAAAAGAAATGAAGTTTCATTAAATTCAAACTAATGGTAACTGAGAAATACTCCGGACAAGAAGTTTACTGCAGTGTTGAATAATCAAAGGCTATACTGAATGAAAAATAATCGGACCAGAACACAAAAATACTATGCAAATTTCTTCTTGAAATGAAGCTTCCTATGATGTCTCGATAGATTCAAACCGGTGGTTGTATAGAAATAATCCAGAGAAAATTCGGGATGGACGGACGTACGGACGAAGCGGCAACTATACTTCTCCTTCGTGGAGCATAACATAACATAACAATACAATTTACAGGAAGTGAATTTATTAAAGGAGGATAATACAAATGAAACATAAAAAAGAAACTGATGCCAAATAATTCATGTTATCCTCGCAAATCTTTCTATATATAAGCTACCAGTTTTTTTATGAGATTGTGTTATTAATTAGTATAACGAGTTGAACAAGTAATTATACTCAAAAACTTGCAGTGTTTGTATAACAGCTATTTGATAGCATCTCCAGATTTCTTTATGAACCTAAACAGAGTTCTAATATACATTAAAGCAATACTTCAGCACATGGTCTTTTATTGTAGTTTAGACAAGATGTCCAAAGAAGAGAGATATTTTTGTTTTGTAGTGCGTAAGGTTGAATTAGCAATGAATCGAGCTTTATATGGGGTTTTGTGTAGTTTAGAGATACAATAATGAAAAGGGACATTCAACTGATTATCGTCAAGTCTGACTTAAAATATATATATTGATCAACCTGATGTTTAACAATATAATTCTCATCTTGTGGCGATGACTCATATGCATTTTGTCTCTGTGCAGAAAATGCATCGTATTATGATGATATTTGTCTGTTAAATGAAACATTAATCACTGTATAGAAAAGCTATACCAAAGTATTAAAGTAGAAAAAGAGACATAATTTTCTAAAAGTTATGTGTGTAAGATATATTGAACCTGGCTCAGAATAGGCATTTAAAGATCCCGAAGCATTCAGTAAAACAGTACCTGACGAACATGCTTACGTACAAATTGTCACCATAATTTCAAAGTGAAAAATGTGCATCGTTTTGCAAGCATTGGAAACCGGCCAAGTGACGTCACCTAGCAAAGCAATGAGTGTAGTTAAAAAGCACTCGGCTCAATAATTTCAGGGAGTCCATGCATAATTTAACCAAACTTTCTATGTTGGGATATGCTTCTGAGAAAATCAAAGCTGGTTATGTGATTTGCACTGCGAGGTAACAAATGATGCTAAAGATGTATGTGAAGTTTGAAACCATTTGACCTTGCAGTTTAAGAGAAACATGCTTACAGGTCAGCTTACACAAAATAAATAAGTTGAAAAGGAACATATTTTTAAGAGATAAAAGAACAAAATCGCGTAACTTGCTCTGTGGAATTAATGTGTGCTTCCAAAAATGTATGAGAGGTTTAAACGCTTGCCTTACTGTTTTAGAAAACATACTTACACACAAAATATGACAATAATTTCTAAGTTGAAAAGGGATAAAATTTTAATAAAACACAAGCTAGTTTTTGTGACTCTATGAGGACAACGAATAATGCTAAAAGTATTTGACTCAGAAATTTTAAAGAATTATGCTATCACGCAAAACCTAAACAAAATTTCTAAGGTGAAATAGGATAAAATCCAGAAAAAAATATAATTATCATATATAATAAATCCTGTGAGGTAATCTGCTATGAGTGTAAGTTGTATAATCGGATAGTCGGAGCCCGATAATTGACAACTTTGAGTGTATTTCTGATACAACCATCCAATATGTTGCTTTATTGTTGATAAAATTTTGTTTTGTATCCAATTTTAACGTTCGTCTTTTACAACTGTATTTGTATCCTTGCTCTTGTCTATACTAATTTGCGTGGCTTATATATATATATACTGCAATGTTGATGCCCTGAATGGAAGTTTCTAATTTCGTATTACATCAACAGTGAAATTATAATTAGATTAGGAATTGCCGGTTGTCATAAAATAGCAGCAGTCTCAACACGTTAGTCACCCACTACAAAGGCACTGGACTCCATATCATTCGACAACAAAAAAGTAGAACATCCTTTTTAGGTATCAGGAAGTAAATGCTTTATTTACAGCGAAAACTTTGAAACCTAGTACTGATACATGCTAATTATTTGTTTTCACCAATTTCTAGATTGAAAATTTAAAAGCGTTAGTAACGCTTTACAGTACAACTCCAAATAAATTATGATGTATAAATGTCTATTATGATATTCAATTTAAATATGAATTCCCCCGTAGAATATTGTAAGAGAGAGCGGGGAAATTTTTCATTGCCGCGGCGGTCCGGGTTCGATTCCCAATTCGGGAAACTTTTTCTTTGAATTGGCATTTTAAAAGAACTTAACTCATATTTAACTATTCGTTAAATGTCCAAACTTCAAATTTAAAGAAAAATTCATTTAAGCCAAAATCTGGAGGTCAGTGCCTTTAATGTGACGATACTTTATTTCTTACATCTTAAACATTCTTTTTAGATGTTATTGTGTGTATTTGCCTATCAATGCATTTGATCATAAATATAATACAATAATTTTGTTACTCATGAAGAAAAATAACGCTGTTACATCACTTTCATAGTTATAATAGTTATACAAAAAAAAAGTAAAACATGACAAATGAAATATATTCAATTCAGTTATTGCAAATTATACGTTAGTCAATTTGAAGACACAGCTCAGTTAATTTCTTAACTAGAAAATTCTTTTGTAGAAAAGCGCATGTCTCTCCAAAGCATAGCAGTGATAGGCAAGAAGTCCACCAGGGACAGTGGCGAAAATCAAAGAAATACTGACATTTGGCTTAGCGGCTGAAATTCAATAGGGATCATTGAATCAGGATTTTTAGACATATTATGAGGTTTCAGTGTATTGGACCAAGAGGTTCTGAAGTTAAGTATTGAAAACTGTTTCCATGTTCTAGACACTGTGACCTTGACCTTTAATGGAGTGACTGCAAAATCAAAAGATGGCATTTACTCTGCTTATCCAATCATTCTATAAAGTTTCATCATTTTAAGTCAAGTGGTTCTCAAGTGATTGATTGGAAACGATTTTCAATGTTCATGCCACTGTGACATGCACCTTTGATTGAGTGACCCTAAAAATAATAAATATAGATCATCTACTCTGCGTGTTTAATCATCCGATGAAGTTTCAATGTTCTGGGTCGTATGGTTCTCAAGTTATGGATTGAAAACTGTTTTTCGATGTTCAAGCCCATGTGACTTTGACCTTTAATGAATGACCCTAAAATCAATAGAGGTCATCTACTCTGCGTGCCCTGTAATTCTATGATGTCAAAACAATCTTGGTGAATTGGTTCAGATGTTATTGATCGGAAATCATTTTTCATGTTCAGACCCCTGTGACCTTGACCTTTAAATAACTGCAAAACCCATAGGGTTGGTTTCCATAATAGGCCATATTACTCTATGAAGCTTAAAGCTTTTAGGTCAATTTTTCTACAGTTACACAACATGTGTTGATCGCAAATGAAATGTGACGGATTGTGGCCCCTGTGACCTTGACCTTTGATGGAGTGACCCAAAAACAAAAGGGTAATTTAACTTGCATATCTAGTCATCCTACAATGTTTTTACATTCTGAGTCATATGGTTCTCAAGTTATTAATCAGAAATGGTTTTCTCTGTTCAGTCTCTGTGACCTTGACCTTTGTTTGGATGACCTCAAAAACAATAGAGTGTGATCTACACAATAAGTCCTACCATCCTATGAAGATTCTAGGTCAAATAGTTCTCCAGTGGAATATTAGTGTGAGGGACGGATGGCCATGGCAAAAGCAATATATCTATATGACATAATGAAACATTTTTGACAAAGTTGACAATTTAACATGACAGTGCTCAAATCTATAGCAAAATGATATGTCGTGTGTTTACTTTCAGTCGATTTTACTGAAAACCTTAGCTGTCAACTTTTGTTTCAAACACGAGCAACAAACGGCCACCTCCCGTGACTCGGAAATTCTGAGATGAGTGTATATATTGTTTAAGATCTTCAAACTCTGTTTCTGGGCTTAACTTACAACTGTACATTTTTATTCTGACTTTGTGTGAAAGTTGCTCCACTACCTTAACGAGATCACGTAATGCTGACGCAGACATTTTCACACTGTACAGATTAACTACTTCAATGTTTATCATTTCAGGATGAAACGACATCTCCCCTACACAGATACCTGACATGTCAAGGTGTTTCAATTGACTGTTTAGTTTCAATTGTGACAATTCAGGTATACCGTTCAATACTAACTTCTTTAGCTCTGAATGATGGAAAAAATCAAAATTGAAGGTACAGGAACGACCGTGTTCGGTACATGATAGGTTACCAAATATAATTTCCGTCATTGTTTTTCTATTTCTGATATAATTCAGAAAGTCATTCAGTACATCATGACTCATTGAAAAATTAAATATATAAATTGCTTGTAACAAAGTATTATTCTGCAATATTTTAGACATTTTATTAAACAGACCTGACGATGTAAAAGTGACTGTGACACATTTTACCGATCTGTTCAACAACTGAATCACTTCCGCTTCTTCACCTTCACCGTGGTAGAAAATTTTATTGATATTTAATGGTTTATCTAGCGCACAAGAATCGATCATTTCTCGTAGACTAAGATCACCTTGTGCGATATTTATGGACTCTATGATGTTTTTATTTTGTACTAAAAGCCGTTTTAAATCTGTATAGTAGTTTTTGTGTTCGCAATCTTTGCCAATAAAAAAATCTTGGCAACAAAGTTTAAGACTTTTATTCTCTGGGTTTTCTTTAATACAAGACATGTACATGTCTTGTATGTCTTTCAGCGGCTCACTGTTCCGATCAGTCGTAGATCTGTATTTGCTCGTTATCTCATCTTCGCTGATCACAGACATCAAGTCGCGTGATACTGAACTAACAATTTCGGCATTTATTCCGCTGGTGAAAACAAAGACTGTCGACATGTCAAAAATATTTTGTAAACTATTGCATTTTTGAAGAACAAATTTCTGGATATAACTTTTATTCTGACAGCTAATATACAGTGCACAAAAATACTCCTGCATTGTTTTATGCGAGAAGGATACTTTAGAACTTTGTTTTGTTAGTTTTTCTTGTACTTTGCTTTGTGACAATATTCCTGAAAGAAGACCTAATTTCCAATAATCTGGGGTAAGGTACTTTTTCGCTATTGATTGTTTGAACACAAGCGTGTACTCTTTGTTTTCACTGAATAATGTTTCAAATGCTAATTGTCCTAAAGCTGCCAGAAATGTGTAGTATTTGATACAATATTCATGTTTAGTGACACTGAAGCATCGTGGGATCTCACTCTGGGAGGGTTCGCACGTGCGTTCCATACCAGAATATTTACTTAAAGTTCTTGACAGCAGGAGTTCAACAATGCATGCATATAGTCCACACTTCGACTGTCCGAATGGAATATCGTCACACCATAAACAAATGAGATACATCAAAAGTAGAGGCACGGATTCCAGATCCTCGAGTTTATTTTCTTTGATTTTTTCATTCAAGAGTTTGGCCATGTTTTCGGCTGTAGCAACATCGATATCTTTTATTTTTGAAATGGACCTTTCCTCCAATGTCTGTGCTGACTTTGAAGAAAGTTTTACTAGTTCCACTTTCTTATCTATTTCACTAGTTTTAAGATTCAGAACACCTAACTTCCAAGGTCTTGTCGTGGTTAGGATAACACAATTGTCACGTGCATTACGATGAGGAATCTTGAGAAGATCGCAGGTAAAATGTCAAAATGAATCTCTATCATTTTTAACGTTTTTGCTAAAATTTCTGTTAGTGTTCAGGGCTAGTTTACAGATAATTTATGCCATACAGCAAGAACATCTACATTAATTTTATTGTGTTTCATTTTCGCTTGATCCCTTTTCTAGTAGACATATAATATAAATATTCCTTTTTCTAATCTGATACGTTTTATTATGTTAATCATTAAGTTACAGACTTCAGTGTAAATTCAAAGGTTTGGCAAAAGCCAATTTGTCTAGGGGGCTGCTGAGGCTATAATGTGTGTTGGATCTACCACTAGATTTTAAAAAGTATTGTGTGGGTTTTTGTCTATTATGTAATAAATGAAATGTCAGAACATTTTAAAACTTGGTGAACATGTTTCGGTTTTGGTATTTTGGTGAAAGTAATGGAAATGATAATGTTGTGTGTAAGTTAGTTGGAAAATGAAGTGCATTGCAAAATTGTATGATAGTCACAACAACTCAATAGCCAAACAGTAAAAAAGTAAGTAAGTATATGTAAATCTATTTATAGGTCTTTAACCGGTATACAAATGAAAGTTTGATCTCCAGAAGAAAATTTTGTTTTGCTAATAAAATAGTCAGGTTGCTAGAATATACAGCATGCAGCCATTTAATACATTTGACACTAACCTGGCAATGATTTAAACTGTCTGCATTTGCTTCTCAAGATTTGTGTCTTAGTAGTAATAGTGTATATTCGAAGGGGTTAGATACTGACATAATACTTTTTCCTAAAGACCAACTTGGTTTTTGTTGTCTCAGAAACACAATTTTACTCCATTTCTCTCTAATAACAAATTTGATTGTAAAGGAGTTTTCCATTATTATACTATGCAGCCTATCTCTCTGACTGCACTGCTCCGGAAATAACTCGTCAGGTTATTTAAATATCTATACACATTTTAGTCTGTCAACTAACTTCCAAAACTTTAAGCGCTGCCTTGGCTGTCTGTTACTACAAAAATAACAAATAAAGTGAGATATATCCATACCCCCACTAGTTTTCACTAGTGTTCACTATATGGTAATATCACTATATGGTAATATGGTACTTGTTGAACATGCAAGACTAGATGGGCTTTCATATTGACATGTGTTGGGTGTTTGGGAGCACACCATCAGGAAGTGAGTATGCATACTAAAAAGATCACAAAGAAACACAAGATAAAAGAAACTGAAAGAGTAAACATTTGTTTTTCTGAGAGTAAATATCCCAAATAAAACCAAAGGTGCACAACCTCAGCACATTCCTGTAAAGTTTCAAGAATAATTTTGAGATATGCGTGACAAATGTTTATATGCCTTTTGTGCATATTTTTGACAAAACAATGTTAAGGGCCATAACTCTGGTCTGGTAAAGTGAAATATCAAACAAAACTCCATATGCTATATAATAACTCTATGTCATTGACAAACTAATTTTAGATCTATATACAATGCAAAACTTTCAGACCCTTTATGCATATTTTGACTCAGTCAATTGTGATTGGTAAAATGTAGACTAAAAATAATGCCTTGTTAAAAGTATTCCAAACAGCACACTTGATAAAGTGAAACATGTCATGAACACAGCAGCTCGCGTTATCACTAGGACGCCCCGTCGCAATAATATAACACCGGTACTGAAGGAGCTCCTTTGTTTACCAGTGAAATACATGGTACAGAACAAGGTTCTGTCACACAACGTTAAGGCTCTACACGATCAGCCTCTTATACAATACAATACAATATACTTTATTAGCATTAAACATCATATACAATGTTTACAGCTTTTATATACATTTACATTTACTCACGTTTTGCCATTAACTCCTAACATAATATCCATGTGATATGTTTCTAGGAGCAAAACTTGACCAACTGTATCTGGTGTGTCAATGGCTAATACTATTTAGTATCAATATTCTTGTACAGGAAATGCAACTAATTTCATTAACATTCAAACAATTAATTATCAATATCTCTTAAAATATAGTTTCAATTCTGATTCTCTATACTTGTTTGATCGCAAAAAACGTTGAAAATTTGGTCAGATTTTGGTTGAAAAGTGGTTAGATTTAGTTTGGAAAATGGTCGGATTGCGACGTCTAGCCAACGTCGGGATTGCGACGTCTAAACGGTTTGCAAATCCAACCAAAATCCAATGTTAATGTGACCTCGGGGTCCGACGTCAATACGACGTCTAACCGACGTCAAATGTTTACTGGGACAGGCCCAGGCAGTTATTGCTGCGCTCAGTGCTTACAGGAATTGTATTCTTTTATAATATACATGAATATTTTATAAAAATCCTTAAAAATAGCTAGTAACTTTATTGTTGTTGGCTCTGTTCGAATCAGCTGATATATTTTATTATATAGTTACTCTGCTAACCTCTTTCACATGCAGAGAGGTAACATATTGCCTTTCTCATCAAAGAACTTGGTGCTTTATCACTCACTAACCAAACTACCTTTCAAATTACAAGAAACCTGTTTTCGCGTATCCAAAGCAACATAAAAACACAAGCAAGAAGTTACAATATTTTCGTGGAAAAGTTTGTGTTCAACCATCTACATATATAACTTATATATAACATATACATATTATTCATCCATCTGTTAGATATACACTTGCTGCTTCAAGTCTTTTATCGTTTGCTCTTTAAATAATCGTCCAAACAATTATAAAGTTCTTGGACAAGTGCCAAATATCGTGGATGGTCACCTTGTGCATAGACTGTTATGAAGTTAGTAAGAAATGCTATACCAAGACCATTGTCTACATCCGCCAGTGCAATCTGACCGCCGTGACCCGGATGTCCAAACACTGGCTGTCCCTGAAGAGAACATATGTAAAGAGGCATACGTAAAAATAATAGATAGAATTGACGATGCAGCTAAAATTCCTTATATTTCTATATAGAATTTCTACCATGTTACCAACGCTTCAGAATAATTTTCTACATATTTAAAGGCAACACGTTTGTTAAAAATAACAAAAAAAATGGCATGATTGATTCCCATTTTTTACATTTACAAGTACTTATTGGAGCACTATATTTCATTTAAGAAAAATGAAATGCGTATTAGTTCGCATGAACGGGTTTACACTAGGATATAAAGTTTGGTAACAGTAAACAAGACTCATTTTGAATGAATGCGATTATAACGACGTACTTCGTGCCTTACCTTTGGATTCTCCATTATTTGCATCCCTGTGCTACAAGAACCATTTAGTCCGGTAACTGAATCCACACCAGACACAATAGGCGTTCCTAGTTTATTAATAGTGTTTTGTGAAAGCAGGCCCGTCCCTCCATTAGTTAAAATCCCGTATAGTTTAGCATAAGCACGTGCAGTGCCGGAAGTGAAGACAGAAGAAACTGGCACCTCGCGTAGATCTGGGTCATTGTGAGTAGAGACAGACTGAAAAAAACAACAAATATAATACTGTATACAAATCACCAATGCACATTTCAGTTGTTAAAACCGCTCTAACGGCTCCCTGGGTCGCATATAACAAGTTAAATAATTTTCTGAACCCTGTCCTGAGCTCTGATGGCATCATATGGACTTGTAAGTAGCTTAAATGTAAAGCCAAGTCATCGACGAACATATTCATATATATATAGTATAGGTAAGTACCTGGGGTGTAGAGACTCGAACAAGGGTCAAAGTCTAACAAAGTGTCATTATCAACTGAAATTCATAAATCACAATAATAAAAATTTAAAAAATAGGACAGGTACTAGTATCAGAAAATGATCGAACTTGTTATATGCGATAGGTGCTGGCCAAGACTTAGCTGACCCGACCCGGGGAGCCGTGAGAATTGCTTTAATGGTGTCATTGGACTCAGTGAAGGTAGTGCTTGGGTTATCAGGACCGTCTTGACTGCTCTGACAAGTTCATATTTTGAGAATATTACCGGAATTTGACCTACGACCTTGACCCCTAGCCGACCGGGTTTGAACCTGACGTGGCCTCTTTTTCTAGGTACTGACTTTTCCTTTGCAACAAGATATCATTTATTAAAATCGGACATCAGGTTATGAAGATATGGCTTCTCAGACAAGGACCACCCCTCTATTTAATATATGTACATAGTATGCATATTTTCATGAAAACTGATACATTTTGAGACGGTCCTCCGACGAAACCATCGGCGGTAAAATTATACAGGTTACATATCCGTTTAGACAATGTTTGAATTTAATAAAATGCGATATGACGCCCGACATCGCGAAGTGACATCGCGATATATCGTGCTTTGAAAAGGCGACATTTCAAAGTGGATATCGCGACATTGTCGTTTGGGATTGTCGCCGTCGTTTGCGATTGTCGGGTGTCACTTCGTAATGTCGCTATATCACTTCGCGTTGTCGTGTGTCGACCCCACAAACGCGACGGCGACATTATAAATGGCCCCAACAGGATTCCGTAGCGGGCAGTTAACCTAACCAGTGTTCCTGGATTCTGTACCAGTACAAACCTGTTCTCCGCAAGTAACTGCCAACTTCCCCACAGGAATCAGAGGTGGAGGGCTATGATTTCAGACACAATGTCGTTTATCAAATAGTCACGGAGAATGCCGAGAAACGTGTAATGTGAATTAGATATAAAACGTGTAATGTGAATTAGGCATTAATGCATCGGACGCAAATCTAGCAATTAATTTATGATATTTAATTGTTCTAAAGTCTTAGATTTTTACTACATGTCAGTTAAAATTAAGGCTAATGTATAAACATTCCATAGCGGGGCCGAAAAAAAATCAAATAACAGTCGTATTATAGTGCGGTTGGCCCGTAACGCTACGTCAAAATTCCATTTTTAGTATCTACTTTGACAAGCATGTCATAAACAAACAACGGGTACATAGTCGGTTTTGTTTTCACCCATACAGGTCTATGTTTATCGTTGATGGAGCCTTTATAAACTACACGAAAGCTGCAGGTTAGTACTGCCGCATGCATACAACTACGGTTTGATTGAAAGGCTATGGTGTCTCTTTGGCGACTTTGCGTACAATTAAAAATTATCTTGGACAAAATTTTTGGTTGGGACTTAAATTCGTGGTTGAGCTAAACCACGAAATCCACGACAATTAATCCCCCGCGAATAATAATGATTTCACAGTATAATAATAGAATGTTTTCAATAATGAGATCACGTTAGTCAAAATGCATGTAAGTCATTAAGGCGTAAACTGTACTTACTTGTACCTTTTCCGTCACCAATTGTGGAGAGAAAGATACATTTTATAGAAAAAAAGAATGGGGATAGCTTACCTTTGAAAATTCCGCCACTGCTCTTGTAGATCTGGCAAACAAAGATCCCGGAAACAAGATGAAGTTGGTAAAAAGTTTAGCATATTTAGGAACCGTTAAGGCCTTCAGCAAAACCTTCCATTGAGGGTCTTGGTAAATTCGTGCCGCACGATAAAACTGATGCTTCGGCGTGTTCATGAACATGTCAAGATCTGAAATGAAAAAAGTAAAGGTACGCCTCGAACATTGTACAACATTTATAATTCTGTTCATTCGAGTCCTGTATGGACAATGAATGTGGTTGTTGCCTAGATTGTATATATGGCTGAGATTCTAGTTGTTGAGTAAGCATATTTTCACCATTATTGTTGACATGTATATTGCTCATATCATACATATTGCTCCCGTCGTACAAATGTCCTGGTTAGTTGTTTATTTGATTATTTGAAACAGAACTATATTGATGGTATGTCATGTTTTGCATGATTGTGTTTGGTTGAAATGTGGATGGGGTATTATATAACACCTGTTGAGCCTGTTGAAGTTGTTGCACTGCCGAAGAATGCTCAGTTTTATATTTCTTAAGCTAAGGGCGGTTGAATTATGGGCCTCTACATTATTATCCATTATGGACCATTAACGATTGGCAGTCAGATTATTAGCAATTATAATATAGGCCATTAAAATTAATGAACTTACCATAGACATCGGCAATATCATCTTTGAATATTTGAACTATGTCCCGACCTTTAGGGTCCGCCTTTTTCACTAATGTGTCTACATATGGACCAAATGATAACGAATGGTAACCGAAATTGGTACCTGAAGAAAGAAAAATTAAAAGACCTTATCATTGTAGATCTGTATTAAGAACTGTACTTTTTCACTTATCTAAACCAGATGTATACTATAATAAACAATTCTTTCTGACTCTTCAAAAGCGATACTTTCTTTTCAAACACAAAATTAGAAATACATAATAAGTTATAGCTTAAGAAACAAATATATTAATGTACGTATATGGCGTACCGATACATAATGCGCATCTAACCTGCTGGCCAAGATGTTTTCTGTCGTGCCAATATTCTATCCACCTTCTCTGGATTGTCTTTGATATCTCGTACATGTACTGGTTCATCAAGTGTCACTAGACCTGCCTGAAATATTTCTAAAATATTTTCGTATAAGTACAGATAGACTGAACATATTACGTACTCAACGCCCTATGTCAGTTAAAAGAACATTTTCGTTTTAAGAATTGAGTAAAAGCTTGTGTTTTCTCGAATTTTATTGAAACAAACTAAAAAATGAATAACTGATCGTTAATAAACACGTATAGAGTCCCTGTCTGTGCAATCACTTAAACATGACTGTCACTGGAACAAACATATACAATTTCCATTGCAAGATGCGTTGAATACTTAAACATGTAACAAATATTTTCATTTTAAACACATTATTAAATTTAGTTCGCATTATACATAGTATCATTTCCATGGTATGTGGTTCCATTATAATGGATAATGGATAAAAGAATATGTTTAGTTCCAGGCCAAAAGGAAAAGTTTCTCAACCGAATTAGTGACAAGCATTAAGAATGATGTTAATTGTGATTATTCTTTCTTTATATCCGAATATAATGCAAATGTATGAATGGCGAGTTTATCAGTATATAAACAAGGCACCATCCACTGGTATTTATGATTGTTTTGCTGTAGGTTTTTTATTTCTTTTCCGAACGGATGTGGGGCGTGTCGGAGGGCGGATATTGTGTAAGTGGTGGACTTTACAAACTTGTATCATGGGATAATTATTTAATAGTCGTAAATTTTGACTGTAGCAGTAACACTATAACTAAAACCTTCAATTCTCTATTGCAAAATTTTAATAATGTAGAGTGGTATTCTTTCTGTTGAAGACAAGAGAAGCTAAATTATTTGAGAAACCTCATAACAATTCATTCTTTGAATAAATTATATCCATCGCTCTGATCAACAGGTCGTATTTCAAATTTTGGCAAAGCAGTAAATGCTTACAGGAATGAAATATTTGTCGATGAGCACAGTTTTTTGGGATTAATACGTAAAACGTTTTCTGATAGCAAATTTTCTTGTTCAAAGACAGTCCTTTACGTAAAAACGCATGTTCCTACCTGATGACTAAGCAACATCTCAACCGTGATATTTCCTTTTTCCTGTTGTGCAAATTCTGGCCAATATGTGGCAACTGGACGGGCATAATCTAGATGACCTCTAAAATGAAATGAAAAAAAAAACTTTTTAAGGTAGTTGACCCGTTCTTTCATGCGACAATTTCTTAGTAATTAAATTTTCGTCATCCTGTTGTCTTAAGAGAAAATAATTTTGTCACAACAAAGTAGAATGATAAAATTACATAGAGAAGAGGTAATCGACTGGAAACTGCCGACTGTCATCATAACGAATACACTTACCCCTTTGGTTGAAGTTTAATGCCTTTTTACGACTGCATTTAAGTAATGTTTGTCAAACATTATGATAAATATCACATACGAAGTGGCATGCTTATGGAAATGATTAAAGAACAATCTCGAAAAAAAAGCGATTTCTTTGTAGAAATGAGTACCTTTGTAAAT
Organism: Mercenaria mercenaria; assembly: GCF_021730395.1. NCBI lineage: Eukaryota > Metazoa > Mollusca > Bivalvia > Venerida > Veneridae > Mercenaria > Mercenaria mercenaria. The sequence goes on from NC_069375.1 coordinate 69,393,679, forward strand.
GTTTAAATATTCTATTGTTTCCCAAGGGAATAATATCATTTCAATTTACAGCTACAAGAAAAATATAATTTATAAGCATAACCTACCAGATGGTCCTTTTTAATGTGACTATTAGCATCTGTACTTACTTTTCAACCATTTTGGCTACAACAATGGCTGCTACACCTTTAGATACCGAATACGCAAGCGCTATTGTGTCACGGCTCCAAGGTCTCTGAGCCTCAACGTCGGCATAACCACCCCACATATCAATTAATAATTCACCCCGGTGGTAAACTGCAAATGCTATGCCAGGATTTCTGTCGAGTTCAACATTTTCCCTGAAAAAAATATGCCCTTTTGCAGAATAAAAAATGGAATGAAATTCACGCCGACATAGTGCTTGCCTTAGTGTAAGACAGACTTTGAAGAGTCATTTGGGATGAATCATTATTAAAAAGGATGTTCTTAGATGTTTTAGTAGTTAAAAAGTAGAAATATTTAGCAAATCCTTTTAAAGAACAATAGATGACACCAGATGTTTGAATAGCCGCACAAACTAAGTAAAATCTGTGTAGTTTTTAACAAATATACTACGGCTTTACTATAAATATTGATAGGTAATCTTAAAGGTGGCAGGTGTGCCGTTTCGAATTTTGTCCCATTCGATATTTTTTACATATTCACTGAAGCCTTTTTGAAAGTTAATTCTTAAGGCCATCAATCTATATGTGCAAGTAGCTATACAGAAAGAAGCGAGGTTTGGTTGCACATGGATTCATAAACTTGAATCATTGTGCGTGGAAGCCGACTCGAACGCAGCTGTGCTTTCTGCATCAAAACGACAGTAAGACTGGTGTGATTGAACTGCATTTCATCCTAAATTAACCTTCATGGATCGCAAACATATTTGCATGGGGTATGATTGATATAAAAACGTGCTCAGATTACATTATAATACAAAAACAAGTGTATGATATCAGCTGGGTGTACTGAAAGATGTTGAAATTTCCGTGTTATGAAAAGGAGGCTGAGGTAAAAATGAAATGCCCATTTATTCTAGCGGTGACCACAAAGGTCTGAATATATAGGGTCATTTTGAAGCACATATTCTGCCATGTATAACAGAATAAAGCTCAAGTGCTTCTTTTAAAATGGAAATATTTGAGTATCCGGGACGTTCTTACACGTAATTTCCCCTGCGACCTGAGAATATTGTAAAATGTATTAAGTATCATTTAAAGGAAAACCGTATTTAACTCACTTTGTATACATAGCTGTAACTGTTAAAGTAAACTGGAGGCATACTGCTTTAAATCTTACCTAAACACTTCCGCAACTCGTTTAAATGCCGGGTGAACATATCCATCCACATTCACTGGTAGTTTTGGCTCCAGCAACGTCGAGATGTAGGTATACAAAATTATCAAGATACAAAATATAATACTCTGTTTAACAAATCCCATTTTTGTGTTTAAAATGTACATGTATATGTAATATGTCCCATATTTTGTGAAACGATATACTTGAGTAATCATGTACATCTGCGATATGTATACAAGTCTTAAAGATATGAGCCGCTTTTTAAGATATATTTGTTTTACTGTGTCATAGATTATGTATGTAACAATTAAATGACGAAAGTAGCGTAATTAGGTGGAAATTAGCTTAGAACTTTTAATACCATGCATATTATATATCTTCAGATATTATACTGACTATATTAATTTATGATTTTTGATATTTGATTTGGTTCTTAGTGTATTTAAAGCAATGACTTGAAAATTGAAAAACATCTCAATTAAATAAGTCAAAGCCTTCGCATACACGTTGAACAAGAAAAGCGTCCGAACCGAACCCGTTTTTGTCGCCGTCGTCGAATGAAATGGATTCGTTCGATTTATAAACAGAGCGACAAATGTGAAAATATCTTAAAGTTCTTATAAAACTGCATGTAGATCCTTGATGACATTTTACCAGTTTTGTATTATCAAGACAAAAAGTCAAATCTGTTGGAACATTGTGTTCTTTTTCACATTTTCAGACCGAGTGCGGCAAGAAGATTCTTTGCACGCAAATAATGCAACCAAGCAAAATAATTGTAGATTCTGTTTGAATGAATATGTTTATGGTAGACATGCGCTGAACAAAACACAATTAGAAAACTCGAGATGACAGAATTCTTTGAAAGTTATTTGGACTGCAATACACTATAATCCAGTAAAACATGGCAGTCACCTGGAAAAATGTTTCTCTGTCTGTTTGTTTTTTGTTGTTTTTGTTCTGTGGAGCGTATCCCATTTCTTTGCTGAATTTACACCATACATCTAAGGTTAACATCTTGATAACATTGACATGTAAATTATAATTTCACTGATTGCTCAGATTTTCTTAACATTTGTTTTTCTTTTGAATTTGATTTAACATATTAAATTTAAGGTAATACCTTTGGCTATAAATAAATATATGAAAACACTATATGTCAGGCACTGCTCTTGATTTTTCTATAGGTTTCCATTATAAGAAATGACTCTGTCACATACCCCAATATTGAGAGATGAATGATAAAATGTGGTTACATGTATTTCAATAAGATAACATGTCTGACACCAGTGAATTATATAGGCTTAACCAATCAAACACTCATATCCCCACATAATGGTTGATTGCCATATAGAGGTCAAATGCCAGCTGACACCTTTTATTGTTAAGTTACAATTAAAAGTCATGAATTCAGCCAGACACATGTAAAATATTCCAAATTTCACAGAAAGCATCGTATTACCTGATGACACACACTTTGTTTTTTATCCAGTCAGCTTATGTCTCATTGACTTACAGGTTTCCCTACACTTGTTTCAACCTATTCGAAGCCACGTTTCTATAACAATATCTGACCTATATGTCTATACTGTTCGAAAGATCAAAGGTGTTTGACTGTATATTTACACAACACAGTGATGGATTTCACCAATCATCCTGGTTACCAGTAAATGGTGTATTTTATTTTCGACGCATTATCAATTGTAGAAATTTATAGTGTCTGAATTTATAAGTTTTATTTTATTTTGTTGGGTTTAACGTCGCACCGACACAATTATAGGTCATATGGCGACTCTTGAATTTATAAGGGCTTCATAGACAAACGTTAGAGATCACAGTAGGTGGGACGTTTAGAGAAAGGCCAAATGCAGTTCTGGTTCTAACTAGTATTTCACCTTTCAAAGAACCTCCAATAATTTAAGACTATGTCAAAGGAGCAAATAATACACGAAATTTTAAAAAATATACAAGTGCACACTGGTCTGACCGTACAAAACAAAGTAAAAATATTCAAGAAGGTAAGTCTAACATTTACATGATTTACTGAACGTACAAAACAAAGTAAAATGTTTCAGAAAAAAAGGTAAGTCCGCCATTAATTGCTGACAATTATTCTGTACTTATGTGAATACATTTTTGTAATATATGTATACTTACAACTTGGTTTAAAACACTCATAGTATAAATGTGATAATTTGTTGTAATGTACACTGAGTCTCAGTTCTCCATTTCGTAGCATCGGAGAGAGGGAGGGAAACAGAAAACCGACTTAACATCAAGTGTCATTTTCCAACCGGTATTTACCTTTCAACAAACCCATGTGAAAGGTTCCCCAAATTTGTTGGCACACAAATATCCTAGCAAACGTGCCAAAAGTTTTGGCTATTACACCTCGTCAAAATCAAGAGACCGCTTTCAGTAGGTTCATTTTAGGTATTCCTTTGTTCGCATTCATAGTCAAACTATATATAGTTATGTGGTACTGTGTTCATATTCCTCAATTTAAGTTTGACTGAAATCTAGACTTAATCTATGAAATGCTACAATTCCTCTCTGTCTTATATATTTGTCAACCTTAATACAATCTGTAATAAATATAGCTTATACGACAACAAAGAAATATACAAAGATTCAACAGTTTATATGCGTTATAAAGGAAATAAAATTTACAGCAAAGAAAATAAATTGTAGACTCGGTTTGATCGCGTCTGTTAATGGTACCTTGATTTTTTAGATATTTGAATAACAAATAAGAATGATGTTAGATATGGGCCCAGGTAGTGCTTGTTGTTCTTAATGTTTCCAGTCATTCTGATTTTGCCTTTTTAGTTTAGATCTTCGCTGACTTCAGATAAAATTTAAATCTTGGACATCTTTTAGAAACATTTTGTAAAGAGCATATTAAGTAATACAAAATTTTAAAACAGAATAGCATTCAAACGATTGTACCCTTGTGGGTGCTGTTCAAATTAGTAACCTATAGTGCATTTCCTTTCTTGTCCATTTTGTTCCCATGCAATCAAGACGAGGAAAAGGGTATATATATATCGCAATGCTCGCGTTGCTCACTCAGCAAAATATTTGGTGTTTTGTCCTGCCAATAACTTACCAAATTAATTAAAACGATTGTGCCCTACCCCCATATTTTTATTTATTTTTCTTTTCTGAGTGGGTGGGGGTCACTTTGAGTTGCACTTGTACGTTCGATTTTGTGTCATGCAAAACTTAAAAAATATTATTTGACGCAAAGTCATCAAACCGCAAGGACTGACATTCAGCAGGTGTTTTACTTGATTGGGATTTCACACAGTCAGACCAGAGTTTAGTTTTAGCCCTTGACTCTGTCAAAAAGATGCATAAAAAGTGCCTAAAAGTTTGTTGAGCATACAACTCAAAAAGAATTTGACCGAGGATTATGTTCGTGGAGAAGTCGATGGTTAAACATCTAAATAGTTAACAGATGCCTAATAAGATATACACACGCTGTTTCAAATCAAGTTACATTGACTTTTATTATTTGCTCTTTAAATAATCGTCCAAACAATTATAAAGTTCTTGGACAAGTGCCAAATATCGTGGATGGTCACCTTGTGCATAGATTGTTATGTAGTTAGTGAGAAATGCTATACCAAGACCATTGTTCAAGTCTGCCAGTGCAATCTGACCTCCGTGACCCGGATGTCCAAACACTCGTTGTCCCTGAAGAGAAATAATGTCTTACAAGTTTAAATGGCATCAAACATTTTCTGTATTTTATAAAACAGTCATAAATATGATTTATGATTAGACAGAGTTTAGAGTTTATTCATTCATGCATTGAACCATAGGTCCCTGAGCATACATGCAAACATAAATATATATTTACAAATAGTTACATTGTCAAGTATCAGTTAATTGAATATGATGTAAATATCAGTAGCACATCAATATTAGGAACTGCAATATTATATCATATACATATTAATTCATATATTATGTATCATGTATACAGCGTGAGGAAAGAGAGGTTTTCTATCAATTAAAATAATAACAATACTGATTTCTAATGTCAAAGATATAGTGTACAGCTAAAATTTCTTCTATTTATGTTGCATTTCTATCATGAGACTAAAGCTTCTACATATTTTACAGGCTACATGATTACATACTTTCTCAAAAACAAAACCTTCTGTAGATATATTTTACAGGCTACATGAGTATGTACTTTCAAAAACAAAACTTTCTGTAGACATATTTTACAGGCTACATGATTATGTACTTTCAAAAACAAAACCCTCTACATATTTTACAGGCTAGATAATTACATACTTTCTAAATCAGAACCTTCTACATATTTACAGGCTACATAATTATGTAATTTCAAAAACAATTGTTATCACTGAATTACTTATTTTTACTTAAATTTACTAATTACTTAAAGCATTTTTTATTTTATTTTTTTTAAAATGACATAATTCTGTCTGTATTTTAAGCAGTATTACAGCATTTCGTATTACCAAGATTTTGTTCATTGCGAGTGCGGTTCTGGGCAGCAATAACTTTGAAACAGACCAAATTGTAATTCATTTAATAGGTCTAAGAGTGGAGCCTATACAATTTAGGTTATGCTGCACCTTTTCCAGCTTTTGATGACGGGGAAAGACCACCGAAAGATCTTAATGGGAAATGGTTCCGGTATGAACAGTCATCTGGGTAGAACCAACGACCTTCTTTAAAATGTTATTGCTATTACAAAGTTTCAGGAATTGGTTGGTATCTAGGTAGAACTATCAGCCTACCGCATGCATGCTGGGTGGTTTCCTCTCATGAACAGGGAGGGGGAAGAGATAATATAATTCATACTCCTATGAACTATAAAATCATATTTCACTAGTCTGTATGATAATATTAAAGTGCTATATTTCAACTGAAAAAAATAGCCACACGTATTAGCTCTAACATTCAGAAACGCATTTGTAAAACGTTTGCAGTTTGGTATAAATTGAGTAGAATAAAATTAAGAAAAATGTTTTAAATGACTGAGATTAAAACAAAGCAAAAGGTCAAACAGCTGGTAAATTTCAAGCCTTACCTTTGGATTCTCCATTATATGCATCCCTGTGCTATAGGACTCATATAATCCAGAAACTGCGTCCACACCAGACACTACAGACGTCCCTAGTTTATAAATAGCATTTTCTGACAACAAGCGATACTTCCCATCCGACCCTCCGTTAGCAAGAATACCGTACAATTTAGCATACCCACGTGCGGTACCGGAAGTGAAAGCTGAAGACAATGGCACCTCGCGTACATCTGGGTTATTGTGAGTAAAGACCGACTGAAGTAGAAAATTTGTATACAAATCAAAACATCTTTACATATTTTAGTCAATACAAGTCTAAGTTACTTCAACACAATGACTGGAATACCTTTTACCATAACATAGAAGTGTTTGGCAATTTCTTCCTATCTGTACCCACAATAAATAGTTATTTCATTAATTATTTGTCGTGATTAAAATGTTTAATTATGTGTTCATCTTCGTCAAAATGCATGTATGACCTATTGTACTATTTTCTTCAAAAATAGCGGGGAAATGACTAAGGGTGTTTTTTTTTATTTCAAAGAAAGAATTGTGAGTTGCTTACTTGTGGCACTTCCGCTACAGCCTTCGTAGATCTGGCAATTAGAGAACCCGGAAACAAGATGAAGTTGGTAAAAATCTTAGCGTATTTAGGAACCGTGTAGGCTTTCAATAAAAACTTCCATTGAGGGTCTTGGTGAATTCGTGCCGCACGATAAAACTGATCTTTGGGCGTATTCATGAACATGTCAAGATCTGAATTTAAAAAAGGTATAGATCTATGTTTGCTTTGAACGTTGCACATCACTTTAATGTGTATAAACGCTGTCACTGTCTCTTTTCAAATTTATTTTACTTTACAAGTTCAGTCTATCCGGACATAAATATGATGGTCAAACAGCTAAACGGGTACAAATACACAAATATGTTGTAATTGCGATAACTTGGATAATATTTGAATTACACGACTGAAATTTTCTCGATCACCTTTATTTCCATATGCTATTTGTTTTATTTTCAGCGTAGTCTAAACGAAATATACGAATATCATAGGTGACCGATTATAAATGTCTATGAGTGTATATTAGGCAAAGGTTACAAGGTTTTCGATACATTTGCCTATTTCATTTACGTAACTAGTATAATGGGCTATTAAATCATGAGCCATTGATTATTATACATTATTTAAAGACCATTAAAATACGGACATTGAAATTAATGGCAATAATATTGTCATAAAATAAAAGATCGTACCGTGGACATCGGCAATATCTTCTCTGAATACTTGAACTATGTCTCGCCCTTTTGGGTCAGCCTTCTTGACCAATGTGTCTTACATATGGACCGAATGATACCGAATGATAACCGAAATTGGTCCCTGAAAAACGAAAACAACACTGAGATGAATCTGGGCGACTTTTTACGGCCGCCACACAGCACTTAACACCCGCTGTTGTGAAGTACATAAAATCTGGAAAGCAGAGATATAGAGGATATTGCATGTGTGTCTTTTCATACTGAATTTATTATACGAGTTGAATAAAATGAAAAATATACGAGGCTCGGCCGAGCATTTTATCAATTTTATTCAACGAATTTAATAAATTAAGTATGGAAAGTCACAAATGTAATATTCTTTTATCACATGTAAGTCTTTCCTGTCGAAACATCAAAAATTCTACTTTCTTTTACTATATAAATAAGTCAGCTCGACCAACGTTTTCAATTACTATAAACGACGTCAACGTCAAAACTTTATTACACTGGTGTATGGAAGATTATTTATGCAAAAATTCTATTATTGTATTTGATCAAACGCTTTATGATTAATGACAACTATTATTGCATTTGGTAAAGTGCTTTATTGTTGATGACAAACATTATTGCATTTGGTAAAATGCTTTATTGTTCATGACAAACATTCAATTGCATTTTGTCAAATGCTTTATGATTGTAGACAAATGTATGTTATGTAACGCAATTTTGATGAATATGAACACTATATGCTTGGTGTTTGATAACATACTTCCTGCATAGCTCTATATCAAATGTTCGCATGCATATACTTCTATTAGTCTGATGCACAGAATAAATCAACTGTTTTGCATGTATGACCATACTTTGATTTTGTAAAGTAGCTCTTCCATAATGCGTTTGCATTAATTACAGTTTAATAGGAAAAAAAGAAATTTCGACACTTGGCACAGCGACAATGCACTATCCACCATACACTAAGTTCCTTGACTTCAACGAAGCCGGGAACCGGCAAATTTTGATAAATTTTAACGCTAGGGGCCGCCACATGTCCTAAAATTATAAGGACTGATCCCCAGGCTTGTTCAATTGCTATAAAGGAACAACAACGAACAAGTTCTTTTAAATTGCCAGTATGTTTTAAAAATAAAAATTGTTTCTTCACTAACTTGCTACAATCTATCCAAACAACATATAGAGTACCTTCCATGTGAAAAAAAAACTTACAGAAAATGTCATAATCGTAAAGGAAAAAAATGTGAAAATGAAAGTAAGATAGATCTCCGGTTCTAAATTTAGCGCGTTCAAACGTGGTTATTAATAAAACCCGGCCCGGCCCAAACCACGGAAATAGCCGATTCTGATGTACGGAAACCACCGGAAACTTACGGACGGAAGGCTAATATAATTACGAATGATATCGTGTCGATATCAACTTACATATTTAGAATTTAGTAAAAAAAAAAAAAACACTGAACTTTATGATGCCCGAGAGGAACTTCTTTGATGAATGGGTTAAAACTGCGTGTTCTTTTCTGTTGCAAAAACGTCTTAATATAATTTGTAAACTTGTACACAGGAAATCGTTTATACATAGCGTTGTTTTGACGAGCCTTCTAATTAGTTCCCGATAGTTTGTATCGTTATCATTATATACTATCTTATAATCACGTTTTGTCCAAAAAGTTGTTATATTTCGAAGAAAGGAATTCCTCTCGGGCCTCAAAGAGTTTTTGTTTCACCTGTGCATTCCCAAAGCCTAAATAATTCTTTGTGTCCGGTAACATGCCTAAAAAAATAGGTAGTAAAAAGGCAGGATTTTTTATACTTTTTTGTTCAATGAGACTTTACGGAAATTATTTTTATGTCAAAAAAAATGAATACGAATAATTTCTAATATCACTGACAATTTTTAGAGAATAGAATGAGCAGTTTTTTAAAACTTTTTATTAAAAAGTTTTTAAAAAATCTCAAAGACCATAAAACAAATATATAGAAACAAATAGTGAGATAGGCTTTACTATGGTTACGTGACCACGCCGGAAGTGAACTGTACTTGGATCTATATTGAGCAGCTTTAATGCTGTCGCATTCTGAGACCTTACGTTTTGTGAGTTTTTTCATTGGTAGAACCAAACCTATTGTAATTTTGCAAATAAACTGTTGCTCTTCTTTTGTATATACCGAGTAATTGTACGATAGTTTGCAGTTTTTTACGAAAGATCTGGTGTAATTTTTCAGCTATAATTGGTTGTTAAACTGCCCATGTGTGGTCAAATCCATAAAGCATCTCAGAAAAGTTTTAACCTTACAATTTTTTTTTCAACTTTACGGTAAAGAAAGTGTAATGAGCGGGATTTTCCAGAAACAAGTTGCATCCTTCATAACTTGTTTAAATAATAGTAAAAGTTGATCTTCACCCGATATTGCATTGTATTGAAACTCCTTACGCAAATCGCGTCGAGAAATCACATTTTAGCTCAACCCTAAATATATATAGTTGTGACGTTTCTGTTTTACGGAGATTAATTTATTTTTGGGTTTCCATTATATCCAAAAAGTAATTATGTTTCATTTGGTATAGCAGGCCCATTATTAAAACCTATATGTTTTCAAATGGAATGACTAAGTAGTGTGTTCTTTTTCACAAAAAATAGGCCGGGTTCACACATGTATGAACACAAGATAAAGTAATTTAATCCTATGTATAAATAAGCGCATCGTCTTTTAATCAGTACGAAAGTATCGATCTCTCATAGGGAGACACGAAAATGTAATATCACCATGCGCAGAAAAACAAAATAGCGTTGTTGCGCTATGTGATATGAAATTATTGTTTTATCATTAAATCTATATTTATAGTCCTTTCCATTGTTCTAGATGTAGTCACATGTTCAACGATAAAAAATCGTATTTTCTCGAAGGCGGAGCCAAACACACATATTGACCTCCAGCTGTGACGTCCACACGTTATTACGTTAAAACAATGCGACGTCGTATACAATTAACCACGAAAGATGACTTAAGGCTGCAGACATTTGTATCTAATGTTTATACTTATGAGTAGGCTGGATTTGATAATAAAACAATTGTCGTTTTTATGTGTGGTCGATATGTGGATTTATCGACCTGTTAAAGCGATATCAAGTCGATAAATTCGCTCGAGTTGATATTGCTTTTATCAGGCCGATAAATCCACATATGAGCCAAACCATGAGAAAACCAACATTGTCTATTGCGATAGTTTTTAGTTTATACAAATTTGTTTTAGCTCGATTGTGATGAAAGCTTCAAGCTTATTGTAACCACTCTCGAGTCCGCTTCCTGGAAAAACCAGTACTGGTGGTCATATGAGAAGTCATGGTCGTGACCCCAGTGGGGCTCGAACCCACGACCTCTGGATTGAGCGGCCAACACCTTATCCACTAGACCACCGCTCCCTACTGCGATTAGAGAAACCGTTAGCAAACAGCATGGATCCTGACCAGACTGGGCGGATGTTGGTTTTTCTCATGGCGCGGCTCATATCGACCTCACCAAAAGGCAATTATTGTATAATATCACATGCGCAGAAATTGAAAATAACGATTTTGCGCACGAGATATAAAACGCTTATGATATATTATTCAAGTTAAACTAATGGAAAAGTGCATTGGACATTGTGTGGGTATAATAATTTAACATCTGAATTGCACACATTTGTAACCCATGCTTTAAAATGTTCATTTTAAAAACAAAAAAGTTAACATTGTGTGAATAGTTGTATAAGCATATAGCAAAAGCATAGTTCGTAGTCCGACCGGACCGGTTTCTTTTTAATTCTGTGTTAAAAGATATGCTAGTATTATTTCAAATATAAAAGAAAGAGAAATCAAAAATTAAATAATCTAAAAACAAAAATAACGTTAGCAGTAAATTGTTAAAACATGAAAGTTCATTGCTATCACTACCCTCCCATTTATCCGTATTAGATATTTACCGTTTTTTATTGTTTTGTTTTAAACAGACTGAGCGGACATGTTTCGGGTGTGTGTGTGTGTTGGGGGGGGGGGGGGGGGTCCGGGTTCGAAACTTTGCGACCGATCTTTCATATTTTATACTCCAGTTCATTCATTTCTACAACTTACTGTAACTCCGGGTATCATCTCCATACAAAATCACCCGGTTTTGTTTAAAGCTAAATCACATGATTATCATTTGAGCAACCTTTTGTGATATTTTGTTTTCAGTTTTCTTGTATTTTAGGAACAAAGACCTATTACATAGAGTTATACCTCTTCTGGAAATGTTTACTTTGATATTTTTTATGAAATTTTGTAATTGCCTCCCTTTAATATGAAAAAAAATGTAAAAAGTGGACTATGTTTTTAGATTTTGATATAATTTATTAGTTTATTTAGTTTTATATTCAAATTTGAATACTTCAACAACCTGAAACAAATGGCAAGTATGAAAACAGCGCATAGCTTCGTAGTTCATCTATTTTCGATCTATCTTGGTTGCGCAACCGAGATAGGCAAAAGGAGTATAATAATAATTTCATAAACTTACATTTCTAGTTAATTTTCGCAAAAGGTGTACTTACCAATGCAAATATTTGACAACCTTAATATAAGAGTGTTTATATTCATATGTTCCCTAAGACAAGATATTTTCATTAAATTAAAACTTAATATGCTAAAACGCTATCTTGGTCGGGCAACCAAATTTTATAAATACTTCCAGTGCACGGTATGGACCCCTTCGCCTTATATCACATCGTTAGGTGTGAAATAACGACGTACATTTAACTAGCCTGTCCAGTTCTGTTGAAAGTATCCTGCAAACTGCTATCTCGTGTCTGTCCGTACACAAAATGACACATCGACTGCCGAACGTATTACTTCTTTGTTTGGGAGTGTGATTCAAATATCTTGTTATTTTAGGTCTTCGCTTATGTGAATTGGGCAATACTTCATCAAACATACGTATCATCAATATCAAATACTTTGCTTCTACTTTTGTAATAATGAATAAAATACACATAATGGCCTTGATAAAGATGACGGTATCACCATTCGTTAATTATATTAGCCTTCCGTCCGTAAGTTTCCGGTGGTTTCCGAACAATCGGAATCGGCTATTTCCGTGGTTTGGGCGGGCCGGGTTTTATTAATAACCCCGGCTACCCTTTCTACGAGAGTTTCTTGAAGGGATCAGCTATTAACTGTATTCTCAAATAAGTAAGCTGGAGTTATCGTTCTTCATTTAAACGAAAATGGACCCAGCTAACAAAATATGAAGACATGAAATTTACGTATATGAATAAGCATAAAGCGCAATACAGAAATCGTTGCTCTCTTGACATTACACAGTACTTAATGACTTACAGTGTATGCATGTAATAACTGTAATAAAAAACAGTTTGATTAACAATGAGAGAACGTATTTGCTAACATTTAACTAGTCTCCAATAGCCCAAATCAAGTAAATGACTACCAGTTTCTCTTTTGGCACTTGGCGTTAGAAAAAATACTTTGAAAAATTATCATGAAGCTATACATAAGATACCAAGGATTTTGGCATTTAAAGCATTAATTGGTTTACTTATATCCATATATAAGTGATCTAAATTGCAACATGTAGCATGCGTTTGTCATCAACAATAAAGCACTTTACCAAATGCAATAATAGTTGTCATTAATCATAAAGCGTTTGATCAAATACAATAATAGAATTTTTGCATAAATAATCTTCCATACTGGTGTATTATCGTTTTTATTTAATGGCTTTATTACCCTGCCGCGACGTCAAACGTGTGATAGTAAGAGGTTAATATAGGACTGGGTTGTGCCTTCTTGCCATAATGGCGCACCTAGCGTTATAATTGCCCGAGGGCCATTATGAAAGTAGGTGTGCCATTATGGCTAGAAGGCACAACCAGTCGTTTATTGACCTTTTTATTATATACGTTCGCTTCATATTTATCTTGGTATTTTCATTTCACATATTTTCAAAAACTTAAAATCATTATTTGTATTGCTTTTTATCAACAATGCTATTAATATTTGACAATCGATCTGAAAATGATTCAGCGCCCTTTCAGCCGCCATAATAACGTTGCTACATGACGTCAACAGCAGAACGCGCTGACGTTCCGGTTACCGGGGGCCGTTATGATTATGGCGCGTGAGGCGCACTGCGCCATTATGGATTTGTCAACAGAGGCCGTAATGACCGTTTTAAAGGCTTTTTTAGTTACTATTTATGGTAACGTATATAATAAATGGAAATATAAATCAAGCTGAACAAGTTATACCGTATTAATGTCAATATAGAGCGTCCCGACTAATAATAAGGATCTTACCTGCTGGCCAAGATGTTTTCTGTCTTGCCAATATTCTCTCCACCTTCTCTGGGTTGTTTTTGATATCTCGAATATGTATTGACTCATCAAGTGTCACTAATCCTGCCTGAATTAGATCCATGATACTGTATGTTTGATATAGATTATTATACATATTAAGTACTCTACAAAAATGGTGATATTGTTTGTGTGAATGGAGATAGCTTATCATGCTTATTGCGTACTCAAAACAAATAATCATGATATTTTCTCTGTGAATGGAGATACATTTGTAGCTTATTGTGCATATTGCGTACCCTAAAATATAAATCATGATATTGTTTGTGTGGATGGAGAAAGCTTATTATGCATATTGCGTACCCTAAAATATCAATCATGATATTGTTTGTGTGGATGGAGAAAGCTTATTATGCATATTGCGTACCCTAAAATATCAATCATGATATTGTTTGTGTGGATGGAGAAAGCTTATTATGCATATTGAGTACTCTAAAACATATGATATTGTTTATGTGAATGGTGTTAGCTGATTATGCATATTGCGTACTCTAATCTAGGAAAATGTTAAGTAACGCGATGCAGCTATACAGACTGAAAAGCCAAACCCACAGGGTGTTGATTTAAACTGAGTTGTAATAATGAATCATTAAGATTTTACAATGATATTTTGTTGACGTTATTGTACTTGTTCCTTCTCTATGCTGTCCAGTTCCGTGAAATATAGGAAATGTGCGTAACGTATACAACAATTAACTGTGCGAATAAGTTATATTTATCACTCCAATCAACTGTTGAACAATTCGTACTCCTAAATTTGTCATTGACTACAAAAATGAGAAAACCATAGATGAGCACGTTGTCACGTGTCGCGGTTTTCATAACTTCGGATTTTGCAAATTCGTACAGATAGACACTTTGTTCAAATATAGTTTATACGTGTTGATTTTATCTTAAGATAGATTCTATGTAGTAATAATTCATATTTCCACATGCTCGTCTGGGTTTAACATATCTTTAACAAAATATGCAAAATTCTGTTTTTGCATTTAGAGGCCCTTATTTTTATTATGAAATAAGTACTGTATTATAATTGTACACTTTTTTTGGGCAAAATACGAAGAACATTTTTAATAGCAAATTTCTTTGTTCAAAGACAGTCCTGTTAGTAATACGCATGTTCCTACCTGATGACTAAGCAACATCTCAACCGTAATATTTCCCTTTTCCTGTTGTGCAAATTCTGGCCAATATTTGGCAACTGGACGGGTGTAATCTAGGTGACCTCTAAAAGGAAAAAAGAGCGTTTTAAGGTAGCAGACCCGTGGTGATATTCAGTAGTTTCTGTGTCGTTACGTACAGGAAGTAAAATGTTTTTTTTTTGTTTTTTTTCATAATTACCACATAATGCTGAAATCAATTTTTGAGAGTACGGCAAAAGAACGGATTTTATCGAATTATCATTATGGGTCCACTACCTTAAAGTATGAAAAATACCTATTTGGCTAACGTAGATATTACGATAAGTATTTCACATAAGTTGCCTTATTGTGGAAATTATTTAATTATGTCTCTATTCGTTAACAAGAACCATCTCTGAAGAATACGAAAGACCCATGGTGACATTTCAACTTCATTATTTCACGATTTCTGCTTCCTGATTTCACGATTTCCACTTCATGAATTCACGAATTCACGATTTCTGCTTCCTGATTTCACGATTTCCACTTCATGAATTCACGAATTCACGATTTCACGAAAAAACTTCACGATTTCTTGAGTTCACGATTTCTTGATTTCACGATTTCTTGATTTCACGATTTCCACTTCATGAATTCA
Organism: Mercenaria mercenaria; assembly: GCF_021730395.1. Lineage (NCBI taxonomy): Eukaryota > Metazoa > Mollusca > Bivalvia > Venerida > Veneridae > Mercenaria > Mercenaria mercenaria. The sequence goes on from NC_069375.1 coordinate 69,409,482, forward strand.
CGATTTCACGATTTCTGCTTCCTGAATTCACGATTTCCACTTCATGAATTCACGATTTCACAATTTCCACTTCATGAATTCACGATTTCCACTTCACGAATTCACGATTTCACAATGATGAAATCGTGAATTCATGAAGTTGAAATTGTGAAATCGTGAAGTGGAAATCGTGAATTCGTGAAGTGGAAATCGTGAAATCGTGAATTCATGAAGTGAAAATTGTGAAATCGTGAATTCGTGAAGTGGAAATCGTGAATTCGTGAAGTAGAAATCGTGAAATCGTGAATTCATGAAGTGGAAATTGTGAAATCGAGAATTCGTGAAGTGGAAATCGTGAATTAATGAAGTGGAAATCGTGAAATTGTGAATTCGTGAAGTGGAAATCGTGAATTCAGGAAGCAGAAATCGTGAAATCGTGAATTCATGAAGTGGAAATTGTGAAATCGAGAATTCGTGAAGTGGAAATCGTGAATTAATGAAGTGGAAACCGTGAAATTGTGAATTCGTGAAGTGGAAATCGTGAATTCAGGAAGCAGAAATCGTGAAATCGTGAATTCATAAAGTGGAAATTGTGAAATCGAGAATTCGTGAAGTGGAAATCGTGAATTAATGAAGTGGAAACCGTGAAATTGTGAATTCGTGAAGTGGAAATCGTGAATTCAGGAAGCAGAAATCGTGAATTCATGAAGTGGAAATCGTGAAATCAAGAAATCGTGAAGTGGAAATCGTGAAATCGTGAATTCGTGAAATCGTGATTTCATGAAGTGGAAATCGTGAAATCGTGAATTCAAGAAGTGGAAATCGTGAATTCAGGAAGCAGAAATCGTGAAATCGTGAATTCATGAATTCATGAAGTGGAAATCGTGAAATCAAGAAATCGTGAAGTGGAAATCGTGAAATCGTGAATTCGTGATTTCATGAAGTGGAAATCGTGAAATCGTGAATTCAAGAGGTGGAAATCGTGAATTCAGGAAGGTGAAATCGTGAATTCATGAAGTGGAAATCGTGAAATCAAGAAATCGTGAAATCATGAAATCGTGAAATCAAGAAATCGTGAAGTTTTTTCGTGAAATCGTGAATTCGTGAAATCGTGAATTCATGAAGTGGAAATCGTGAAATCGTGAATTCATGAAGTGAAAATCGTGAAATCAGGAAGAAGAAATCGTGAATTCATGAAGTGGAAATCGTGAAATCATGAAGCAGAAATCGTGAAATAATGAAGTTGAAATGTCACCACGGGTCTTTCGTAGAAGAAAGTCCTTTATGCACTACGAGTAAATTTGCAAAGGTTTATTTTTTGTCGATATCATTTAGGAATAAATCTCATTGTCTATTCTTCATAAAAATGAATTATTTCATTTCATTCTACGACACTAAAAGAATTAAGATGCATAACTTATCCAGATGGTCCTTTTTAACTTGACTACTAGTATTCACATTTGTACTTACTTTTCAACCATTTTAGCTACAACAATGGCTGCTACACCTTTAGACGCCGAGTATGCAAGTGCTATTGTGTCACGGCTCCATGGTCTCTGAGCCTCAACGTCGGCATAACCACCCCACATGTCAATTAATAATTCACCCCGGTAGTAAACTGCAAATGCTACGCCAGGATTTCTGTCGAGTTCAACATTTTCCCTGAAGAAAAAAAGCCCTTTTGTAGAATAAAAAATACGAAATAAAATTTCACACCGACATACTATTCACCTTAAAGTAAGAAAGACATTTAGGTCAGCACGTAATTAATCTTAATTAAGCAAAATATTCTGGGGTTTTGTTTTGTTGTTGTTGTTGTTGTTTTTATATAAGCATAAGCATGTCATTAAAAAGTTGGTTTGATAAAATATACGCTTATAGATATACCTGTATGATATTTATCACTTAACTATATACATACTAAAGATAAAGACAAAATCTAAGTCGTGCTTCATCACTAGCGACCATGACATAAAATAGCAGTATAAGGTAATAATTAATAACAGCAGTTTCTTATTATCATTGTCTTTAGACCTTATTTGTTAGACGAGCGCCTCACAAGCGCCTAGTCAAATTTGACTGGAGACGTGAAAAGTAATATAGAATGAACAGAAAACCAAATCAGTACTTTTGCCGCTGCGCACGAGGTATTAAAGCCCTGCTCCGCGGCTATTCAAATTCTATTCTATAGAATTTTATAGGAAAAATAGACTCTATTTGGACAGGCGTCACTGTTCATAGTCATGATTTTCATGCTTTTTCAGTGACAATTTAAGGTTAAAAGGTAGAACTTGAGCAGGTTATAAATCAATTTCCCTAAACCAAAATAGCTTTTTTGCACGGGATATTAAATTACTGATGAATATCATGCTAATGAAATACATTGGCAATTTGCAGTTTTCACCTGTACTGAGCAACACTTACACTGAAACCTTATTAAATTATAACCTTAATCACTTTGTAAACGTAGCTGTATCTTTTTATCATGATAAAGATTTACTCAATACTTCTTGAAGTAAACTGCGGGCATACTGCTTTAAATCTTACCTGAACACTTCTGCAACTCGTTTAAATGCCGGATGAACATATCCGTCCACATTCACTGGTAGTTTTGGCTCCAACAACGCCGAGATGTAGGTATACAGAATTATCAACACACAAAATATTACACTCTGTTTAACAAATCCCATCGTGTATGTTTATAATTATATACATAAATATAAAATATGTCCTATATTTTGTGCACCTTAACGCGACGGATACTGTATACATGACACGATCGATATAAAAACCGTTACAGAAATTTGATCAGGGGTTCGCGCGGACTAATTGATTTGGCGAATGCCGTACGAAGAACGAATTCGTGACCTGGACCGACCCATGCCACGTGACTTAAGTTTGCAAATCAGACCACTTGATAACGCATTATAGTTTATTAATCAAAAAGAAAGATGCCTGTTTGGAAGAGTGTCTATTTTTTCACCCTGCTGATTGTGCAACGCTGAGTGAAATGTCAGACAAAGTGTTTACCCTTAATGACGCTGTTTACAGTTTTAAAATATATTTAGCAAGAATATTGATATATCTATGGTAGCATATTTCTGCCAACCACATATCCACTTATTTATATCGAAAGTATTTGTAAAAATGTCACTTATTCAGTTTGATATTATCTGGCAAATGACAAAACTACTTGTTATCCACCTAAGTATGTTAATAGGACAAAACTGCCTGTTAGTGCCTACTACTGCCATCCACATATTCACTTAGTAATACGTTAACTAGGTATCTCGATTTTTGTCAGTTAGTCAGTTATGATTGGCAATATCCCGTAAGCGTCCCCTATCATTACGGAATAAATGAAAATATATTAAGGTGCATACCAATTATGCAAATTTATAATTCCAAATCCTATCTATAGGCACAAACCGTTAGGGGTGGTGGTAGGAGATAAGGTGGATATACACTCATTCATCCTGTCACCGGGTGAGAAAAATGTAAAGCCAGACCGAGACTCAAACCCGGGGCCTCGGAATACCGTTCCGGTAATCTACCGACTGAGCTACCCGACAGCCTACACGTTTTCTCCCCGTTTCATATTCAAGTTCTATACCGTGACGTATTTCCCCATCATTATGAATTTCGTCCTTGAACTTCAGAGGGTACTTTATATATCAAGCAATTACAGGCATCGGAGACTAACCAGTGTAATGCCGTCACGACTCCATGTTGGGTGCCAAATGTCACTGGATAAGGAAAATGTTCAGCCAGACCGGGACTCGAACCAGGGGTCCCGGAATACCGTTCTAATGCTCTACCGACTGAGCTACCCGGCCTCCTATACATTTCCTGCTCATTTCAATATTCTATACCGTGACAATTCCGTGTAGGGGACGAAAAGTCTAGCCGTTAATTGCCAATTTTGGTACGAATATTAACTGGATATCATGAAAACTTTCACAATAACCACTTATTTATGTGAATATGTGGATGGCAGAAGTGGGCAATACTTGGCAGTTTTGCCCTGTTAACTTAATTATCTGGAAAACACGCAATTTTGTCACTTGCCAGATAATAACAGGGTATGAGACATTTTTAGAGAAAACTGTCTACATAAATAAGTGGATATGTGGTTAGCAGAAATATGCCACCAGTGGTATCTTAGTCTATCATGTCAGCATGGATAAGTAAAACAAAAAAGGCGCTTGCTTATGTCGACATGGATAAGCTGTTTCATGTATTGAAATGCACGAAACTGCCATTGAGTGTAACACAAGTTGTTAGATTTTTTTTCTATTTGTTTTCTAAAATTATTACATTCAAGCTGAAATTAACTACAGTCTAATTTGTTTATGTATATTTATTGTTATTCTTTACAAAGTTATCCAAGCACTTATATAATGTATTCTCAAGGTCAAGATAACGTGGGTCATCTCCGAGACCGTAGATGGATATATGATTGGTCAGATACATGAAGCCCAGCTTATTTGTGGGATCTGCCATGCCCACTTGGCCCCCGTGTCCAGTATGACCGTACATAAGTTGACCCTGAAACAGAAAGGTGTTAAAAAGGCATATTTTTGCATACATGTCGTCCATACGCTAGGCCTGAAATATACAAATGCGGATTTTTTTAGATAGTCTTTTTTTAGATAGTCTATCTATAAGCTTAGCCACCGTTGGACCGATATATCATTTACATAAGTATGTTTGATGGAACCTGATATCGTTCTCATTCTGCAACCTTTCCACAGAAAATTAAAGGTCAATTCATGTATAAACAATACTCCTTAAGAGTCCTTTTAAAATCATTAACTACTAGTATATAGTTCCTAAGCTAACAGCGACTCGTTCACACGTTTAAGGATTTTTTTCTCAAAAATTCATGAAACATTGGCAATATGAAAAATAAAACAGCGGTTCAAACTTATGAGCATAATGATTTTTGTACAATATCCTAATCTATAACCAAAATATTGTACAGGTGGTGAGGTGAATAAATCGTTGCAACGTTTTTGAAATAATTGAGAAAATCAACACTCTTCCTGCTTGTTGCCTGTAACTTATTCATTTTTATACGCCCGTTTGAAAAACGGGACGTATTATGGGAACGCCCCTGGCGGGCGGATGGGCGGGCGGGCGGCGTCCACAGACCTTGTCCGGAGCATATCTTCTATATGCATGGAGGGATTTTGATGAAACTTGGCATAGTTGTTCACCATCATGAGACGGAGTGTCATGCGCAAGAACCAGGTCCCTAGATCTAAGGTCAAGGTCACACTTAGCGGTCAAATGTCAAATTAAAGAATGACTTTGTCCGGAGCATATCTTCTTCATGCATGGAGGGATTTTGATGAAAGTTGGCACAATTGTTTATCATCATGAGACGGAGTGTCATGCACAAAAACCGGGTCCCTAGGACTAAGGTCAATGTCACACTTAGAGGTCAAAGGATACAAGAATGAAAAATTCAAGAATGACTTTGTCCGGAGCATATCTTCTTCATGCATGGAAGGATTGTGATGTAGCTTGGTACAGTTGTTCACCATAATGAGAGGGAGTGTCAAGCGCAAGAACCAGGTCCCTAGGTCTAAGGTCAAGGTCACACTTAGAGGTCAAAGTATACAAGAATGAAAACTTTGTCCGGAGCATATCTTCTTCATGCATGAAAGGACTTTGATGTAGCTTGGCACAATTGTTCACCATCATGAGACGGAGTGTTAAGCGCAAGAACCAGGTCCCTAAGGGTAAGGTCAAGGTCACACTTAGAGGTCAAGGATACAAGAATGAAAACTTTGTCCGGAGCATTTCTTCTTCATGCATTGAGGGATTTTGATACAACTTGGCACAAATGTTCACAAGCATGAGACGGAGTGTCATGCGCAAGAACCAGGTCCCTAGGCCTAAGGTCAAGGTCACACTTAGAGGCCAAAGGTCAGATACAAGAATGACTTTGTCCGGAGCATTTCTTCTTCATGCATGGAGGGATTTTGATGTAACTTGGCACAATTGTACACCATCATGAGACGGAGTGTCATGCACTGGTCCCTTCTTTTGAATTACTTCCCTTTGCTCTTACTATAAATAGCTTATATTGTAACTTTTTCATTACAAGTCGTAGGGAAAAATCGAGACCACTTTTCTGTAGTACAACATGCATGTTACATCCAATTCTGAGGTGTATTTTGAGCTACCTGGTAAGGATTTTTGTATGGACTTGTAATTTTTTTTTTATTATTTTTCTTTTATTTTTTTTTTATTTTTCTCTTAAAAGATTAACTTCCCTTAGTTGTTACTATAAATAACTTACATTGTAACTTTTTTATAATTGACCGTAGGGAAAAACCAAGACAACTTTTCTGTGGTACAACATTGATGTTACTTTCAAATTTTGGGTGTATTTTAAGGTATCTCTACCTGGTAAGGATTTTTTTTTTGGACTTAGAAAAATAAAAGACTTACAATAATTTCTAAAAAAAACAAAAAAAACATTGTAAACAACTAGAAAATTAAAATTCCATTTGCAAATACAGGTGCTAGTGTAAAGAAATTTGCTGTGACGGGCGTATATTGTGACATTCTGGCACTCTTGTTAATTAATATCTCACCATTTTTAATCTCATATATTAATTCTTCATTCTATGTCAAACCTGATGAAAATGAACATTTTGAAAAAATAAATCACCCAGACTGTAGTAAAATACTTTGAAGCTTAAACTGAATGTAAAGAACGAGTTCAAAAATACGCTGTATAGTGTACATTCTTTTACCTTTGGATTCTTCACCATCCCTGTCCCTGGTCCAAATATAGAGCCTTCTTGCTTTATAACACTGTCAGTTCCTTGTACCAAAGGTGTGGCTAATTTCTGTACCTGCTCCGCGTGAAGAAGTATCTTACCCTTCGTAGCGCCTCCGTTTGCAAGGATTCCGTACAATTTTCCTAATCCATTTGCGGTGCTGGTCACCGTAGCAGATGTAAGGGGAACCTCGCGTAAATCTGGGTTGTTGAATACCGACATGTCCTGAAGAGAAAAGAAAATAATTACGTTTTACTACGTCATCTGTGCTTTTCTTGGCTCCGCAATAACTGTTTCTAGTATCTGGTGAACAGAAAACAGTAACAAAATGGGCCAAAGGTGACATATTCTGGAAGTTTATTTCTTTCGAAATTTTTTTTTACTGTAGCAACTGATACAATATGCGTAACACGACAACATGAAGGTAACAAATTCTACCATATCTGATCTGCTATTTTACATCGAATATCTTATATTTACAAAAGGTTATAATTATAGGCTTATACTTTTAAATTAAGCAGTAACACGTTGCTTGAAAAAAAAATCTTTTGGGCTACGCCTTCGTGAAATTGTTCCGTGGAACATTGAACGTTAATCAACGTTTTTTGCAAACTAAAGAGCAGGTGTCTAGCTGCTACATTATACTGTTTCTTAAATACCAACCCTTAGTAAGTAACAATAAAATGATACACCATACCATAGTAAATTCAACGACGGCCTTGGCGACGTTGACCAGTAGTGAGTCCGGAAAAAGAATATAGTGACCAAGAATCGGGAAATATCTTGGTGACAATAGGGTCTCCAATAGCATCTCCCATAGGGGTTGGGTGTTTAGTCGAGCGGCTCGATAAAACTCTTCTTTAGGTGTATTGATAAATGCGTCAAGTTCTAAAATGGTATTATAGGAGTTTAAATTTGAATGATATTGAGAAGTGGCATATGATCTCAGAAACGTTCAGCAGGATATTAATCTTGTTTTAATGGTTCTGTTTTAGTTGTTCAGCTTCCTCTTCTATAACTATGGAAATTGGCAAATCCTCATCGAATATGGTGCCTGTGTTTTAACTTTATCTTCTTGCAATTAGTGTGATATTCAGGCTGTATTATCTTAGTGCCTCTCTAAATTCCATTTTTCAGTTTAACCCGTTGTTTTCTCGTTTTTTGACAAGCCCATAATTTTATCTGGGGAACATATGCCGCCCTCCATGGAATTACACTCTAATGTATCATTGAAGGTTACATGTACAACGCCTTATGAACACATTTACAAAACTCTAAATTGTTTTTTTTTTTACTTGTAGCATGTGAAAATGTTGAATTGTGCTCAACCCGGGGCTAGAGGGTGTGGACAGTAGCATTCGTTTCCACTACCGTCTACAAACAGACTTAGTCAATCCGAGCTTGCAACATTTTCATTTTTGTCGCGTTGAGCGACCTGTGGAGTTTCCACTTTTTCTATCTATGTCTGCCCGTAAGGTAATCCATTGATTAAGACCTAGCATATAATTTTATTTCAGATTAACATCATGTATATACTATATCGGTATTTATACTCTTTTTTGACTGGACAGATCTCTTTCTAAAATGTTTTTATGTAAATTAGGACGGTTGAATCTCATTCTACTAATATTACATGAAACATAACCCACGTGCATGTATGTCACGTTTAATCCATTAAATTCATTTAGCAGTTATTCTTTACTTACAAAGAATTATGAACTAAGCTGTTTAATTAAAAATGTAACTTGTTTAAAGGTAAATATCACTATGGTAACATACCAAAAGGTTCTGCAATTTCCTCACGGAAAACCCGTGCAACATCTCTACCTTGTGGATCAGCTTTCCGCACCAGTGTATCCACATACAGACCATAAGTAACCCCATGATACCCAAACTCTGACCCTGTATAAAATATGAAAAACAACACTTTACTACATCTTTTTTCCAAGCAAATCAAGTTTTTTTTTCTCAATGTTCTAAAAATGTGCGTGACCTGAGTACATTTTTGTATGTTATTATTTAAGGTGACTATATTTATTAAGTATACATGTAAACAAGTACAACCCAGAAGTAGGCTATTCATGTATAACACGTTATGAGTTTTACCTTCGATGTAATGTGTTTATTATTATTATTATTGTTATTGTTATTATTATTAGGGTAATACCTGCCGGCCAGACTGTGCCCTGGGCAGCAAGAACCCTTTCAACTTTATCAGGATTGTCTATAATATCCCGTAAATGCAAGTTCTCGTCTAGTAACGGTAGACCAGCCTGGAAAAAATGACATATATGACAATTCTGCAGCTTCTGAAATAGTACTTTTGGCCATTTATTCCAACCAGGCTGTTTTAAAACTTATTTGACATTCTGGTGGACAGCTGCACACTAGTAACGCTATCCGTACCATACCGGTAGTGGATATAGGTCATGAGTCTTGGATAACACGATCATCAATCTTGAAGACAAAATCAGACCCTGAGAATGATGTAAACTGTATAATGTGCATTGAAATTTTAACTAACGAGTATGAATTATGGAAATGTTACGGAAATTTTATCAAACGGGTATAAATTATGAAAATATTACGGATCGCCTATCGCCTAATTATCAAAAGGCAATAGTAGGCTGAAGGGATGGTAGGATGACGGTGGTAGGATTAAGTAGAATAGCGATAGCAGGGCGTTAGGATAGCGATGGTAGGGTGATAAACTGCCATGCTATTATCCTATGTCCGCCATTCAACAAGCCTGCCTTCGCTATCCTACCGTCCTACTATCATATTGTACTACCATCACCATCGCCTTTCGTCCTTTTATTGCTTTGGTAGCATTTGAATTAACAGTATATAATAAATGGTTTCAAATTCCCTTACTATTGAGTGTGTATGGGTTGTTCTATATGCTACGACGGCGTTTTTTTCATATTTCTTAGGTAAAAATGCTTATTATTTACAACCCACACCTAAGTTTTCAACATTAAACAAATACTAATGCGAAACCACCTTTAAAGATTAATACGCGGTAAAAACGGACGAAAGGCGATACGGTAGGATTGTAGTTCGGTGGTAGGATAGAAGGATGGTAGAAGGGTAGAATATCATTGGTAAGATGGTAGGATTGGAAAGTAGGATAGCACAATGGCAATATGCCATCCTATCATCCTACTATTGCTATCCTACTATCCTATTAGCCTAACACTGCCGTTCTTTCTACCGCCTTGATAATTCGGCGATAGGCGACAGTAGGATATGAATAAAACAGTGTTTCGTAATATGTGCACATGAAATAAATCTAACACGTCTACAAAAAAAATGTTAAGCTGTTAAGAAAAAGTGAATTGTTTACTTGATGGCTTAGAAGCATTTCTACGGTGATGTTTTCTTTATCTTTCTGTCCAAACTCAGGCCAGTAGTCGACAACTGGTCTTTTGTAGTCCAGGTATCCCCTATTCATATAAAAATAGTCATAACCTTCTATCGCAAAAAAAAGCTATCAAAATCATGGTTCAAGTTTATAACATTGGAACGTAATGTAACATTTTTAGAGAAAAAAAAATGCTGACCCACGGCGGAAGCTGCAATCCTTTAATACGTTCGGTGTTATTGTTTTCTTGGTAGTTATTGAAACTTATGAAAGCGGGGAAGTGTTAGCTTAGCCCTCATATTTTAATGTTTCAATGTGTCAGTCTATTTATAACGCTCTTTATCGGCTTATAGGGGCGGTAATCATATATCATATTACTCTTATTGCATACATGTATTATTATCATCATTATTATTATCTTATTAACTATCATTATAACTGGTAGTAGTAGTTATGGGACATCCGTGGTCGCATGGTTAAGGTCGCTGACTTAAAATCGACATCCGTGGTCGCGTGGTTAAGGTCGCTGACTTAAAATCGATATCCGTGGTCGCGTGGTTAAGGTCGCTGACTTAAAATCGACATCCGTGGTCGCGTGGTTAAGGTCGCTGACTTAAAATCGACATCCGTGGTCGCGTGGTTAAGGTCGCTGACTTAAAATCGACATCCGTGGTCGCGTGGTTAAGGTCGCTGACTTAAACTCGACATACGTGGTCGCGTGGTTAAGGTCGCTGACTTAAAATCATTTGCTTCTCCACGTACCACGTTAAGGCTGTTGAATTCTTCATAAGGTAAGGTAATTAGGAAGAAGCAAGGGTTCTCACATGGCCAAGGTGTCCGCTCGTGAAGAAATATTGCAAGGATGGGCAAGGTGGTCTTCCTCCACCATGAAAATTAAGCTTGTATTTTGAAGTCAACATAATAATGACATATGGTTGTAATTACTGTGACGTTAAGCCACTCCCCCCCTCCCCACCCCCGAAAAAAAACACAAAAAAAAAAAAACGTTTTACTGTTATTAATAGGAGTAGATGTACATGTACTAAGTCGTAGCAGTGTCATTACTATTTTATCATTATTGTTATCAGTATCATCATTATCATCATCATTATTATAAGTTGTATAAGTATTATTTACTGCGTGAATAACGTGCTTTTATATACATTTGTAGTACAAGGGTGATTTTTATATAAATAAAGACCACCTAAAACTCGCTGTAACACCGTTATTCGATACTTACAGGTCAACCATTTTGGCAGCAGTGATTGCAGCTATGCCCTTGGAGGCAGAAAACGCCATCGTTAGTGTATTCTTGTCCCAGGGTCGTACAGCTTCGTCGTCTGCATACCCACCCCACATATTGAACACGCATTTGCCATTGTGGTAGGCCGCAAAGGAACCGCCTTGTTCCTTACCAGTTTGTAAATTTTGCCTGAATATGAATGAAGACTTCTCATGAATTTAAATACAAATTAAATGCAGACATATGGCCAGAATATGTATGAAAATTTCATATGAATATTAATACAAATGAGAACATTTTGCAGATTTCACATGAAATTCAATATAACTGGAATATGTAGGGAAATTTCACTTGATTTAAAAAAAAAAATGATTCACTTAACACACAGTTCTCGTAACATTTTGGTTTCGCATGCACCTGCGGAATACATCTTTAAGTGGTCTGAATTTTCACGTGCATTTGTTTACCTGACTATATACCGTGTGAGTGGTCTAAAGTTTCGCATTTATTTACCTGGACACACCTACGTGGCATTCTCAAGTTTCGCATGCATTCACTGGAACATTTCTGCGAGTGATCGGAAGTTTCTGATGTATTTTGCGAAACACATCTGTTACTTGTCTGAAGTTTTGCATGTATTTACCCGAACATATAATTATACAAGCAGCCTGACGTTTCGTATCTATTTACCTGAACACATATGCGAGTGGTCATACCTGAACACATATGCGAGTGGTCATACCTGAACACAAATGCGAGTGGTCTTAAGTTTTGCATTTATTTACCAGAAAACATATGCGAGCAGACTGACGTTTCGTATCTATTTACCAGAACACATATGCAAGTGGTCATACCTGAACACATATGCGAGTGGTCATACCCGAACACATATGCGAGTGGTCATACCTGAACACATCTGCGAGAGGTCTGAAGTTTAGCATGTATTTACCCAAACACCTCATGCGAGCAGGCTGACGTTTCCTGTGTATTTACCAGGGCATATGCACGTGTGGTCAAAAGTTTTGCATGTATTTACTTGAACGCGTCTGTGCTTGACATTCTCAAGTTTCGCATGCATCATCTGCGTTTCATCTGAATTTTCGCACATACCTGCGAGTGCTCTATAGTTCAGCATGTATTAAGAGGAACACATATGTGAGTGGTTTAAAGTTTTGCATGTAATTACCTGAACACATCTGCTAGTACTTTGAAGTTTCCTATGTACTTATCTAAATTTTATCTGAACATTTCTACATATATATTCTGAAATTATGTGTGCATTTACCTGCACACATCTGCAAATGGTCTGAATTTTCACATGTACATGTCTGAGCACACTTGGCAGTGTTTTGAAATATTTCATATATCCATCTAAAGAAATCTGCGAGTGGTTTGATTTTCACATTTAGTTTCTTGAACACATCTGCGAGTGGTGTGAATTTTGTATTCATTTACCTGAACACATTTGCGAATGATGTGAATTTCATATTTATCTACATGAACACACCTGCGAGAGGCATGCATTTCGCATTTATTTACCTGAACACATCTGCGAGTGATGTACATTTCACTTTTACTTACCTGTACACATTTGCGTGTGATGTAAATTTCACATTTATTTACCTGAACACATTTGGGAGCGGCAGGAATTTCACATTTATTTACCTGAACACATTTGCGAGTGGTATGAATTTCACATTTATTTACCTGAACACATCAGCGAGTTGCATGAATTTCACATTTATTTACCTGAACACACCTGCGAGTTGCATGAATTTCACATATATTTACCTGAACACATCTGCGAGTTGTTTGAAATCTGGATGGTAATATCCATCCAAAACTAAGGGTCTTTTCTCCTCAAATATTCTCCTCGAATAGTAATAAGTAACTAACACGAAACATAATATTAATCCATATCTTAGTAATCCCATAATGAATAAAAAACTGACAAAAAATCCAGTATGAAATTTAGTTCAATGATTTTTCAAATAATGTTGCAGTCGAATACTTGGTAACATTTGTTTTCCTAATAGTTGCTAGGAATTCATTGATATGCCTTTAGCCCTTATCATGCTAGACACGATTGAATCTGCCTTTGCGACCAGTGTAGATCACGATCAGCCTGCATTGCACATCCGTGCAGTCTGATAATTATCTGCACTGTTCGCCATTCGGTCAGTATCTTTTTTGTAAGCACCCCTTTTAACAGTTAATGGTACTAGTAGCAGCAAAAGTAATTTGTACTGTCCAAACTGAAAGATGGGCAAGTTCCTACATAAATTTAGCAGGGTAAGGGTTAGAATCCACGCGGCAGTGGACTGTATATACCTTGCTGGATTATCAAACTTTGATTTCGATACATTTTCAAACGAAATCTTACTGCATGGATTACCTATTCAAGCTCTCTTAAGAAGCCATCTTCACAGTCATTCTCAAAGAAACTAAAGGTAACAGCGGCGCACCGCGGTTATTGTAAAAATCCTGTAGAAATTCTGAAAAGAAAATGATGTCACTAAAGATTTCATTCGGACATTAAGTTTATAGTAACATCTTTTCTGTCATATGTTTGTATATCATATCAATGATAGTGTCATATCATATCTTGATCTGATAACCGGTGTAAATGTGGACAATTTGATTTCATCATTTGTGGAGACGGTAACAACCGAGTGAAGAGGAGTGGAAATGTAAGATTATGGTGTTCATCAGTGAAATATATTTTGATCTTACATGTAAAGCAAATTTTCTTTTTATTTCGTGCTTTGTTTAATAGTTTCTTACCAGTGAAAAATATATTTGATATCACTGTGAAAATACCAAATCTATTTCACTCCAATATAACGGTAATTCACTCAAAAACATGACTTTGTAATAAAACAAGCTTAATCTTATAAGACCCTATAAAAATAGCCTGGGTTTAAAAAATTAAAGGTCAATCTAACTCTTTAGAAGTTATTTTACACGTCGTTGACTTGTGTGTATACGTGCGTGCATACGTAAAACTCAAGCTACTAACCCATCAGACTAGAACAAGTTTGATTTTAGACTTCCAGAAATTAAACAAGGGCCCTTTTACGATTTTCTTTTAAAAGACAGAGCTTAAGAACTTGAGACTTCAGTCTGTGATCTAGTTTGGGGGTATGAATAAAATGTTACTTTATTTTGAAAGGTTTAACCATGTCCAGCTGTAGTCTGTAATCAGTTCAATGCTACTCTTGCATCATTGTGCGGAATAAAACATGGACTGAACTCAAAATAACCGCCAAAATGGTGTCCGAAGGTCACTATGATCTTCAACTTTTGATCTACTGAGCCCAGAATTATAGTGGTCATCTACTGACCACAGTCAACCATTGTGACAGAAAGCATTTTATAATTATAAAGCGATCAACAGACCAACTGACAATGGGCATAACGATATACCTGCTCTTCAAAGAAGGGGCACATAGTAATTAAAAAATCACTGATCAAGTGATGGAAAGTGGACCAGGGTGGTCCTAGATCGCTCACTTTAGTTTCACAGTTGGTTTGAACAATTTTTGTAGAGGGTCACGCAACGAACATATCTGTGAAATTATTTTGAAATTCTAACCAGAAGATTTTTTTCAGCTATATGTATACAATTATATATAATTATGTACAGGAACCGCTGTATATAAAAAGGATAGGAAAAGGTGACTACTCTTTCTGGTGAACATTTCTTTGACAAACCTGAATAATCGGAACAAAAAGTTTGTAGTCATCAAAGAAATGTCTATCAAAAATATCTAAAAAGTTGACAAGCTGTTTTCAACACATTCGAAGATTTCTTTTTATTCCTAGCACTGTCAATTATGTTTTTGACGTAGAAGAATGACCTTAAGGAATTTGGTAGCACGTCACTGAAGGAGGGTTCGTGTGATCTTTTTTTTTTTTAAATCTGGCCAGCAGTCTTAAATTACATTTTTCTGCATAAAACTATTCCAGCACCCTAACAGCTATTTTTTTTTACAAATCTCTGACCTTTTGGGCCATCCTTTTCAACATATTGGAATGATCTGAAGGAATTTTGGTGATATGTCACCAAAAGGTCATTTGTGTGAACTTATTTCGAAACCGGGCATGTGGTTTGTTTTGGGTTTCACGCCGTTTTTCCACAGCATTTCAGTTATTTATCGACGGGCAGTTAACCTAACCAGTGTTCCTGGATTCTGTACCAGTAGAAACCTGTTCTCCGTAAGTAAATACTAACTTCCCAACATGAATCATAGGTGGAGGACGAATGATTTCAGACAAGATGTTTTCATCATATCGTCACCGATATCAAACGGCCCTGTCGTGGATCGAACTCACGACCCCGCGATCACTAGATCTGCGCTCTCCCTATTGAGCTAAGCGGGTGGGTCCGGGCAAGTGGTTTTAGAGCAGTATTTTTAAAGTTAACCATATAGAGTTACCTTCCCTGGCAGCCAAGTTTTCTTAACAAAAAAATATTATCTGAAGGAATTCGGTAGGTGTTCACTAAAATGATATTAAAATGAAGTAATCTCATTTTGAAATTGGGCTAGTGGTTTCAAAGAAGAAACTCTTCTAATCAGATTCTATCTATATGCAGCGACACAAAGAAAAGTAGCCCCATAACCTGGTGGCCATGTTTTTAAATTGCTGTTGAGTCATTTTGTATCAGGCTAGCAGTTTCAGGGCCACCAGTATTCATGGACGGCACAATTTGAATGACCCTGAAAAAGAACTACACAAGGAACAGTTCTGTTAAATTTTTTTGAAATTGGCTTTGTGCTATACCAGATGTTCGTTAAGAAATTACAGAATGATTAGATATCTAACGACTCTAAGGGAGTCAGTGGCGTAGTGGTTAGCAGGTTGGGCTACAATCCCAGCGGTCCAGGTTCGATTCCCAGTCGCGGCTGATATCCCGACTAGTGTTCAGTGCTGGCTGATATGCTTAAATTGGTACTGTTTCCAGCAGTATCGGCCTCGACTGGATGCTGAGGGGTAAATATGACACTTGCCGTGGGCTCGGCTAGAAATAAGTTGTTCATTCTATTCCAGGTGGGAAATTTCGTCGACTACCCACGTTAAACAAGAAACTTTACCTTCACCTTTTGACCCTTAAAGCTCACCATGGGAAATTCATGCTCAGATGAGATAATAATTCCTGTAGACAGGGCGGCAGACCTGCACTTCTCCAGCCCTACGGTGAGTGCACGTCTCGAGAAGGCACAGAGCATTGACAGAACTATGTTATAATTATATTGGCCTTTTTCTGTCAGTGTCCTGACTGAACCCTGAAAAGGGACCGTTAGAGCTTGTTGGTGATGGCATGGAAATAGACAGCATGTAGAGAAGACCTCTCCCCCGTCCCCGAGCCTGACAATCCCTATATTCAACATGGGGTGCGGGAGGGGCACAGAAACACAATGGCGGAGCAGCAGCCAGCACATTGTGGCTACAACTGCCTTTGTTAGAGACCTCTCCTCATCGTCAGTAACCACGTCTCTCTACTGGACTGTTTGGCTCATACTTTATGGAAATTGCACAGAGTTAAATTCTTGTCACCATCTGGCTTCATAAATTCTCTTTAACGGCATGCCTGGTGACATGTCTGGGGTCCGTACTCATACATAGCGTACTACTATACACTGGCCGAAAGGCATCAAATTTAAATTCATACATACGTGGCCAACCTACGTGGATTTTGAATATCGTACACATGAAGAAATTGTCCCCATTCAGAAACACTTTGCCTGTATTTTCCCTATTACTGGACGGGTTTTCTTTTTAAAGATAAAGTGCGCCGAATACACCAATGAGTGTTTTCCTCCAAACAAAGCATCTGCCATCAGTTCAACACTCCGCCTAACTGCCTTTTCCTGGAAAATCTATGTAGATAACATACACTTTTTCATAGTTGGTCGAGATCCGATTACACGACTTGTGTAGCGGAGAGCACTCATTTTGCTGTCTTTGACGCTTGTGGTCACGCAGAACCATTTGAACAAATTTTGAAAAGTCCATTCCAGCAACAGATCAAGTTTGCGGTTATTCTGACCATAGTTTAAAGAAAGAAATTGGGGATGGCAATACGTTTCACTGAATATTTTGGAGGAAATGGGAGAGTTGTTTTCTCCTTTTTGGAAGGTGATGAAAGTACCCACCGCACGCACTGACACAGTACATTGCAATTTGACGCACACAAGATTTGTGCATGGGTTCAGATTAGGCGCACACAAGATTGCATATGCAGGCTCTATGTATATAGTAAAGTAACAAAAAACAAAGTCCTGTAACTCTGCAAACTTTTTTTCTGACAGAACCTAACGTGCACCATGCACAACTACTGTTGTTACTGATCACTTGACTGTGTGAAGTTTCATTAAATTGTGTCAAGGGGATAAGAAGAGTTGGTGCTCAAGATTATGTCTACGGACAGACAGACAACCTGAAACCAGTATACCCTCCTTACAACTTTGTTTTTCAGGGGGTACAAAAATTAGTGCTACAATTTAGAAGACACTTTTTCAGTAATGACTAAATTGAATGGAACATGTGTTTGTAATGTTTAAGTTTACATTACTGACTAAATTTTAAAAAAAATATTTCTTCTGTCAAGATTGGGAAAAGACTGGGAAAGACATACTTTTTGAGCTTAGCCTGGTGAATGACTCCATTTACCAGGATCAGTGATGATTAGATTATAAAGGAAACAAATTTTGCACAACAATGGGTGCTGGACCAGTCACCTATGCTAACAGCTCACTCTGAACAATGCTCAGATGCATTAACAAGCAAAACAAAACACAATGAATTTCAACAAATTTTAATTTTTATGAAAAAATGAAGAATGAATTTATCAGTCCTATTAGCACTTTAATGCATACAAATTTCTTTTAATCAGGTTACGTAACTATAGCAACTTGTTTCATACGTACCAATACTTAGGTCAAAGGTTACAGAACTGTGAAGACCAGTTTAGGTATGAGGCCTTGTCATTGGTCAATTTCAAGTCTGCACTTGGAAACAACCAATCAGAGACTGGTATCCAAACTCAGTTTTGAAACCTTGGTCTTGGATATAATCATTCCCTTTACGATCGATAAAAAATCTGTGCTAAAGTCTTATTGAATTACCTTTGAATTGACCAGATATGATCATTTGCAAGTAAATTTTTCAACTTGGGCAGCTTTCTGAAATAGTTATTACATTTATCTGAGCTGGCAACTAAAAAAAATTCTCAAGCAGATTTCAACATTCAGTGGTCCTATAAACCAGGATGATTTAGAATTACACGATCTTGCATCACTAAAATTTTGCCTAATGTCAATAAACAGATCAGTCTCTCCTTAGAGGGAACCGTTCAACTTGAACGCCATCCTTTGTGATTATATTGACAACAACTTCATCTCCTGTGTATATATCACGTTCGGCAGCTGAGATGAAACCATCTTTTACTGTCTTCACTACTTGTTCCTTGGTTAGCTGAACACGTGCTTCTTTCGGCAGATTCTTGAACCCAACCTAGAAGAGGTAAATGAACTAGATTAGGACTCATCATTTTTAAAATAACTTCACAACAAACGTGCACCTTCCCCACAAGAGTCAGGGCTTGTGATGAAATGTTTCAGAGAGGTACTGTCTGCAGTCTTTGTTTTGGGCTTAGTCCAATTTGTCAACAGTATTTCAGTTATGTAATGACAGGCATTATGATTTAACCTAACTATGTCTTCTATCCAGGGCTCCGGTTTTATCATATCGTCATGGAAATCATACTCTACATCAGGGGTTCTAACTCATCACCCTGTGACCTGTAGATCTGCACTCTCCCTATTTTGCTAAGCGGTATGTCAAACTGTCACAGCACACACTGCCTTGTTGCAGACTAAACTTGCACCATCTTAGTTGGCAGACATGTACTTTGACCTACATACTGTTTACCAGTAGGTGAATATTTTTGCAGCAAAAGCAGAAGTTAATGTTTTATGTGCTGAAATGTTGGTAATCAGACCCAAGATTTGTTGATTCAATGTCTCATGCATTTTTTATAAATTATGCAAGGTTTCAAGTCACCCTGAAACAATTTTAAGTCATCTGATGAATTTCCAGATTCAATCATGGTGGAGGAAGACCAAAGGTGCCTTATTGGAGCTATTTTAGCCACAGACTGACATGTGGACACAACAACCAACATGCAAGCTAACTTCACCGCTGCCTCATATGCTAAACTAAGCAGTGCTCAAACCCAAACAGGTGAGGGGTAAGAAATTCGAAGTGAACAACCTTATGCACTCTACCACAGATGCCCCCGCAGCCTAACTGAATTTTCTACCTACTGAAATATCTACCCCAGTGCAAGTTATTTTAATCTTAACAAGACATACCTGGTTATCCATGAGAGGTTGTAACATAGAACTAGCTGAACCACCAGCCCTGAATGGTTCTCGCTCGTATGATCCTACTGGGTCAAAACTGTAAACACACCCTTTACCTGTAACAGAAATTGTTTATTTTATTTTGTTGGGTTTCACGTCTCACCTACACAATTATAAGTCATATGGCAACTTTCCAGCTTTGATGGTGGAGGAAGGCCCCAGGTGCCCCTCCATGCATTATTACATCACCAGCGGGCACCTGGGTAGAACCACCGACCTTCTGTAAGCCAGCTGAATGGCTTCCTCACATGAAGAATTCAGCGCCCTGAGTGAGGCTCGAACCAACATCAATGAGGGGCGATTTGAAGTTAGCGACCTTAACCACTTGGCCATGGAGGCCCCTTGTTGAATTTCAAGTTGCAACAGGTAGAATTTATGGCATTAACCCTTATCATGCTGGACACAATTGATTCTGCCTTTGTGACCAGTGTAGATCATGATCAGCCTGCATATCTGTGCAGTCTGATCAAAATCTGCACTGTTCGCTATTTAGTCAGTATCTGTTTGGTATGCACCCCTTTTAACAGTTAATGGTACAGTCCAAATTCAAAGATGGACAAGTTCATTATAGAAATTTAGCAGGGTAAGGGCTAATTGAGGAAGAACCTACAAGCTGCTGAAAAGCCTACTTGCATGAAAGGATTCTTCAAGTAAAAATATGTTTCAATGAAGTCTTAAAAACTTCATCTGCTGCGACTAATTATCCCAATGTTCATACAAAATTTATAGTCAGAAGTTTACACCATGAAAGAGATAATGCAAATTACAATAATATTTTTAACTCTGAATGCAAATCTCAAACAAAGACGAGAATTCCGGAGTTGCTAATCTGACCTGACTGGTTATCAAGCTTTTTTTTATAGAGATACACATTCTGCGTAAGTTAAGTTTCACAAAATATTCTAGTTCAGAAGACTTTAAGTGGAATTTGCTTGTGGACACCCAACTGCCGGTTTACCTGTAAGGAGTGAAAACATCCCATTTTTCAAACAGGCTAGACTTTTGACTGTCAGAGCTCTTCAACCAATTTCACAGGAACAATGACTAGTATTGAGTAACAAGAAAATTTTGTTAGGTTTAACGTCGCACCGACATGAGTACAGGTCATATGACCACTTTCCAGCTTTGATGGTGGAGGAAGACCTCAGGTGCCCCTTCGTGCATTAGTTACAAGAAAACACTCCATTTCTAGCATTACCTTCATCATCTATCCCCGCTACAATATTGTACACATAGTAAGGGAAGAATCTTTTATAGTAGAGTATAGTAGATAACATAGCTGCCACTGCTGTACTGCTCATATCCTTGTTATGTTCATGAAGATACATCTGAAATTGAAACCAAATCATATAAAGTAAAGTGTTTATTTACTATAGTGTCATCCCTACTGAAAGGGCCAGCAAAGTGGCTTATGAGACACCTACATACATTGAACAGATTCCTATTTTCCGTCTGGCACCAGGCAGGTAGGCAATCAGTAACCATTATTTATCTAGCTGGTGGCTCACCAACCGGTTTCTCTTCAGTTAACAAGACCTACCTCTGACATGGCTTGAACCCTGGACCTCCTGACTGCGGGGCAGGCCTTATCCATTAGGCCACCGCAGCTCGGTATATATGTTAATGTCATGAAAAAAGCAAAACTGAGATAAAATTAAAGACATATCAAGGTGAAACAAATTAAAGTTAGTTTACAAGTATATGATTATCCTATTAGAATTGATAATGACTTTTTGATGATCCCTTTTCTTAATTTTCAAATATATTTTTCAAATATGAAAAAGGTTCAAATAAAGCCTCATTTCTAACCAAGATGACAACTTATGTTTTTAACCTTTAGCCTGCTGGTGGAAAGTGATTCAGCCTTTGTGACCAGTGCAAACCATGATCAGCCTACCATGCAGGCTGATCATGGTTTGCATTGTTTGCTATTCAGTCAGTAATTTTTCTTAGAACATGGTGAAGTCCAAACTGAATGATGAACCAGTCCATTTTAGAAATTTAATAACAGGCTAAAAGTATTATGATATGATTTATATAATATTAGCTTGTTGCTATACACCTCACTTTCAAAATTAAAGTAGAAAAAAAAACGACAACTTTTTTTTTTCACTTTTGTGGGAATGGTTGCAGGGCCCCTGATGAGAAAATCTCACCAGAATAACTAAAATTGGGTGAAAATCATGTCATAATAGAAGCATTTCTCAATAATTATGTTATGCTTGAAAAAAAATGACGTAAAAGTAAATCTTTTTGTGTTTTAAAGGTATGTTTTATACATGATAATTATGTAGATCTACAAGTTTTGGATGAAAAACATGGTTTTTTGAGGAGGACATCGGGCTGAATACACTTTTGAGGTAAGCTACAAAATGTAGGTCAAAGGTTATAAAACAAAGTCTGGTGACATTTGGTAGGTTCTTTCAGTTTTACAATTGACTAATGGCATCATTCTTTCTTAAAATGGTCTTGAATCTAGGCTTTATGAATCACAAAATAAGGCTGCATGTAAATGTAATACAACTGGTTACTGACTGAGAAATGCATGTAAGTTATGTCATATAATTTATATAACAACAAACTGTCTGTTACTTAACAACCTTTTATCACAAGATTATTCTCAATTAATCATTCTAAACTAAGGTTTCAACCTTTCACAAATCACTTTCCTGCAATAAAGTTGTAAAGTATAATATTACATAACAACTGTAAATGATCACCTTTATCCTAGCTTTCAGTACTTTGCAAAGTGTAAGAACATCTCCGTGGAAACCACAACATCCAACTACAGTGTTCTTTGTAAGCTGATAAGTTTTAGGCTGGTCCCTAGTGTGGATGGAGAATCCTTCACTAAGCCGGGAATCAGATGCTATTACTGCAAAATCTTCACCAGCAACAGCTAAAATTGACCTGAAAAAGAGAAAAATATTTTACTTTGTTGGCTTTTTTATCTTTATTTCATTCAATTTATCATTATTAGTGCCATTAGTGAAATCTAATGTCAATTTAATTTATATTCCTCTAAGCATGTAATACTATATTGATTCTCTATATTTCTTAGAGTGCATTGTTGATAACCTTTAATTAAATTAGGGTAGAACAGTCCGTCGAAGTGCTGTATGTTTTTTTTTATTACTGTTAACGAATATAAAGTGTTTAAGGTATTAGATCACTAATAGAGAATCTCCTTTTTGAAGAGTATTCAATTCCTACCATAAACCTACTTTTACTGTAATTCTTAGGGGGACGAAGGTTCAAGCCCTACTGGGATCAAGTTTTTTCCCCTGATTTTTCTTTTTTCTAGTAAGTTTTTACTTCTTTCAAGACATATTATTGATTTCTTGGACAAAAATGGAAAAAGATGAATCTTATAAGCGATTTCTTGGTGTTCAAAGTGAATTTACTACTTAAACAGAAGGGGTAGAGGTGTTCAAAGTGAATTTACTACTTAAATAGAAGGGGTAGAGTAATACATCTTTAAAAATATTGAGTTACATGTGGTGAAAGTTCTCTATTTTGCTTTGATTTTGATTATATATTGTGGAAGAAATTTAGGTAGGTTTTACGTCCAATCTGACTAAAGTACATCTCCTATTACGCTACGCATAGGATCTGACAACAAGCTATTGATAGCCTCGTTCTGACGACCCTTCCGCTAGCCAATCAAAAGCTAACTTACAACATTCTGCAAGCTTTAAAAAGCCTTGGTTTTTGATATCTACAATTTTTATGTCGAAAAATGTCAGATAGCCGGTTAGCTCAGTCGGTAGGGCACTTGCTCTGTAAGCGAGAGGTCCGGGGTTCGAGCCCTGGATTAAGTGCAAATTTTTCTTACTCTGACATTCGAGCAAGTTGTCTGATTGGTTCAAACAAAAATAGATTTGCGAAAATAAAAGAAGCAATACTGGAAATCCAAAATATACAGAAGACGAATGTGAATGGGTCGTTCTCAGATCTTCGTTTAGAAGATCAAGTACTTTAGTCAGATTGGTTTTACGTCTGCCCTAAGGTAATTTTTAAATGGAGTAAGCAAAATTCAAAACAGAAACACAGCATTCGACCTTATTTTTTCAATGTTGAAGTATGAATTCTGTCTCATTAAATCCGTTTACCTGAGGCACCAATCCATGTATATTGACATTTTTATTTTGTGTTTTATAATTGTTTACCAATAGTTTGATGTTTCTTTTATTAAAATTAATGGTAAAATGAGTTCTCTGCAAACGTTTTGGATAGTGGCTATCACTTTGAAATTTGTCTCTACTTGAGCTTAGGAGATACCATCAGTTATACAAAATTTATAATCAAAGGCCTGAAGGGCCTGAGTCGGCTAATGATTGATGTACTGACAGTATAGTCTACCAGTTTCAGTTTGTTTTTAGTTTTTTTTCTTAAAATTTCATAACACAGCTCGATATTTACCCAAAATATTATATCCGGATACGATTACACTTTTCTCCAGTTTTAACAATATATTTTACAAATTGTGATGATACGAAGACATTTAGCAGCAATTGGCAGTATCTGACATTGAAGTTTACGGTTAAATTACCACTTATTTAAATCTTTTCATAAAAAGGTTGTTTCGTTTCGTGAAAGCAGCCAAACATAGACGATCTACTTTCGATTTCAAAAACTACAAGAAAATACAATTTAATGTTTCGCCGATTTGTTTATTTCTCGAAAAATAAGAATTAAAATCCGTACCTCTAGACAAGCCTGTTAGGGGTTTTCTAGGGGTACGGACCTCCGTTTTTCTAGAGATTAAAGGTCATTTACATTTCAAATTTTGTTGAAAATGAAATAACAAATAACATTTCATCAGAATTCACCTTAAACTTGGATCTAAATGGTTTACAGATAACAACATTCATCCGATTTGTTACATTTTCTTTCGGAACGTAAATAACCGAGGAACACCAAATAAATCACGAAGTTTCGAACTGGTAGAAAAAAAAGATATAAAGATTAAACAAAATAATTTTAAGTATGTTGGGGGAAAACTATTTTTAATTGATAATTAGCCCTTAGTGTATTTACGAGTTTTTCACACATTTGGTTGCCGTTACGAGATACATGGGACGTTTTCACAAACAGTTGCTTTTACTTAATGTCTCTTAATTGATTATTAAAGTTCCGTGCCGATTATCATTATACAACAATGTACATTGTTAAATAACAAAATAGATTGGTGCATATTATTATGCCTAATTTATTTATTTATTTGCTGAATTTCAAATAGAATTCATTTAAGGGATAGATTCATTCATTAATCTAGCTGTTATCAACAGTTTATTTGATAACAAACTATATAATTCCTGTCGGCACAGAACAGTGTATTCATTTGGAGTTCCTCGGTTATTTAGGTTTTGAAAGAGAAGGTAAACAATCGGACGAACGCTGGTATCTGTAAACCAATTAGATCCAAGTTTTAAGTGAAGACTGGTTAAGACTTTGTTGTTATTTCATTTTCAACAAAATTTAAGATATAAATAACCCTAAATTTCTAGAAAAAGGAGGTCCGTACCCCTAGAAAACCCCTAACAGGCTTGTCTAGAGGTACGGATCCGTACCTCTAGAATCAGATTCTAGAGGTACGGATCCGTACCCCTATACACTTCCTTTCCTATTTCTATACGTAATTTACGCTAATACGCATCTTATCTGGAGCCCTGTGGAACTATTTGTTGTCTTTCGCTGGATGTTACCCAAGCTTTGTAAGCCTGCGCAATTCTTAAAATGCACATTTATGCTTAATGAGTTACATTCGAGTATTGCACAATTACAAGTCATAAATATGACAGATTACATCGTATATTGGTCATAGCAAAGGGAATTGACACAACTTAACTTCATTCATGCAGTGAACTGTTTGAAGTTTGAGAAATCTAATGGAACTACATCCCTTCACGTGTTATTCGGTCCATTTAGAGAATCGCTGAACAGCAAGGACTCGTCAAAAGGCTTTCAGCCTTTAGCCGACTCAAAAAACGGCACAGTAAAAGTTGTTTAAAAATTGCAAAAAAGAGCAAAACACGGTTACCTTTCAGAATATACCAAGCAAAGATCATTTTGTAAACATAACTATTAGTGATCTAATACCTTAACACTTCTTTTCTATTTCCATTCAATAAACTGAAGTTCAAAATTTACTATGCAGATTGCTGTCATGAATTCCATTAAACTTGACACAGGGACATGTTGATCTTCCAAATATTGAAAATCTTGTGCAAGTTTGTTATTGAACTAGCTTATACCTAGGTATTCAAACTCAGTTACCTGTAAAACCTGAAAGGGGACATAAGCAATATCACTATATAGATAGACAGACATGGTGGATGATACAGATTCTCCACACTCCCTACGTACACATCATGGGAGGGCACATAATTATGCAGGGTTTCCACTGGCCCTAATTTTTTTTTTTGCCACAAAATATCGAACTCAGTGACGCATTTTCATTATTTAATTCTTAAAACTTTTATTGAGGGGTCAGGGGGCTCACCCCCTGGAAATTTTTGAAATACAGGGCAGGCATGAAATGATGTTTAAATTAAAGTCAAAGATTGAGAGGCAAGTGGAAGCGTTGTGTAATGGATGTCGAATCGCTAATCCCTCGGTTAAGGACACGCTGTGTATTGTGTGTATTACATTTTTTCGCCATTGGCGAATTGCAGCGGAAACCCTGATTATGGCAGTAACTGGGTCAAAGCTCTAACTAGGTCAACGCCTGGCCTTGTAAGCTTCAAGTGATAAAATCCAGGGAGAGTAATTGTAATAGCGAGCTTGAAGAGCAGGCCCAAAGGGCCTGCTCGAGAATCGAGCTTTACGGTAACGCAAGTATACTTTCACACTTGGTGATGAATTTGAAAAGTTTCGTCGGAAGTTTTAAAAAAGCGCACCCTAGCGGACTGGTGCTCACAGGAAGTACTTCTTTCCGGAGTGAATACAGAACTTCATTCAATTGCTAAAAATTATTCATCACTCAACAATAATGAAAGAATGATTTCCAGTTGTTTGAAAAAAAATATTATTTGCATTTAAAAGATCAAGCATCGGCCAGAAAATGGGAAAAATGTCATTAATAAGCAGAAAGAAACGGGAACGCGGTAATGACGTCACCGTGACACCGGCTTCCCATAAATTTTGCAACGTATGATATTCACAGTTATAGGCATGGTGACACTACAGACTTTTTCAAGTGAATAGGTTCTCCTGAATTCTTGCGACTTGTGAATAGTTTCTTTGTGACAAATAAATGATGCATAATATTTTTAGATAAATCCGATTTCTTTGAGCTCGCTTTGAGGCTTTGCCTTAGTTCATATTAGCGAGCTCGAAGAGCAGGCCCAAAGGGCCTGCTTGAGAATCGAGCTTTACGGTAACGCAAGTATACTTTCACACTTGGTGATGGATTTGAAAAGTTTCGTCGGAAGTTTTTAAAAAGCGCACCCTAGTGGATAGGTGCTCACAGGAAATACTTCTTTCCAGAGTGAATACAGAACTTCATTCAATTGCTAAAAATTATTCATCACTCAACAATAATGAAAGAATGGTTTCAAGTTGTTTGAAAAAAAATATTATTTTAATTTAAAATATCAAGCATCGGCCAGAAAATGGAAAAAAATGTCATTAATAAGCAGAAAGAAAAGGGAACGCGATAATGACGTCACCGTGACACTGGCTTCCCATTAATTTTGCAACGTATGACATTCACTGTTATAGGTATGGTGACACTAAAATGTAGACTTTTTCAAGAGAATAGGTTCTCCTGAATTCTTGTGAGTAGTGAATAGTTTCTTTGTGACAATGATGCATATATTTTTTAGCTTAATCCGATTTCTTTGAGCTCGCTTTGAGGCTTTGCCTTATTTCATATTAAGAGCTGTCATAGGACTGAGGAGACAGCGTGCTCGACTATTTCGATGCTGGATAGTGAAACTGGGCACATCTGAGGAAGCTGAAGCTGTCAATGGAGTATTTAATGACTCCAATGGTGGATGAAGATATTGCACAATAGCTTGAGTCTGTGTCAAAAATATTAAGTAATAAGAGAGATAAAGGTAAGTGTATCAAAACACTAAATAAGTATAATTCTAAGGGGGCATAATTCATAAAATATTAGCTCAAGAGTTACCGTATGCACATTGTGTCATATGATATGGGTGATGATGTGGAACAACTACTTCTTGTTTGAATCAAATCCATTTAGTAATAACTGAGATAGAGTGAAAATGCATTAAAATCAAGTGATGTAAACCTTAAATTTTTAGTAAAAGGAGGCATAATTCATGAGGGTCATGATGACCCTGGATCGCTCACCGGAGTAATATGAGCTACATGTTTCAAATGTAAAACTGATGCTAAAATATTAAGAAAGTAGGTCAGTACCGGTAGGTCACATTCATGTTCACTGAAAGTCAGTTTTAAGATCCGTATGCAGAACTGTATATGTCATTCAAATTTCAAGGCTCTATCTTAAAAAACAAGAAAGTAGGTCAGCAGGTCAAGGTCACAGTCAAATGACCCCTAATTACTTGGGGTCCTCAGGTTATTACAATTAAACAGTCTAGGAAATATGTTCAAATAATTTTTGAAATATTTTTTCCTATATAACTCTTATAAAAACCAAGTGACACTCGGGTGGGGCCTCTTTTCACCCCAGGGGCATAATTTGAACAATCTTGTTAGAGAGCCACTAGGAAATGTAACATACCAAATATCAAAAGCCTAGGCCTTAAACTTTCAGTCAAGAAGATTATTAAGTTTTTTCCTATGTACATGTAGGTCTATGTAAAACTTGCACCCCCCTCCACCCCCCCCCCCACCAGGGCAAGGCCTCTTTTTACCCTAGGGGCATAATTTGAACAATCCTTGTAGAGGACCACTAGGCAATGCAACATTCCTAAAATCAAAAGCCTAGGCCTTGCAGTTTCAAACATGAAGATTTTAAAAATATTTTCCTATATAAGTTTATGTAAAACTTGGCACCCCAAGGTGGGGCCTCTTTTCATCCCAGGGGCATAATTTGAACAATCTTGGTAGGAGACCACAAGGCAATGCTACATACCAAACATCAAAGGCCTAGGTCCTGTGGTTTCAGATAAGAAGATTTTTAAAGTTTTTTCCTATACAAGTCTATGTAAAACTTGCGACCCCGGGGCGTGACCTCTTTTCACCCCTGGGGCATAATTTGAACAATTTTGGTACAGGACAACAAGGCAATGCTACATACTAAATATCATTCTCGCATACCAGAGGTCTACCATGGTTCCCCGGATGAACCTCTGGCACATTTCGCCGATATTTATGGTTTGGTTACATTACAGGTAAAACGTTTCAGCCAATCAGCGTCGTTTCGCGACAAATCGTAGCGAACCAATCAAAATCGTCCGTGAAAAGCGTGACCGCGTCCTTTCCATATTATCGAGGGAATTCGATGTCCATTTACGACGAATATTATTATTTCTTGATGATAATCTCTTAACGTCGAATTACAGGAATAAATCTTTATTATTGCAATCATGGAATACAGCCTTTATCCATCGTAAGCAAGTATCTTGTTTACATATTTTTTGAAGTTTCAATTCGGAGTTCCAAATAATGGCGAACAATGATTGGCTGAAACCACTCCCGATAGTAATTACGAGTGCGCATGCTCACCAAGTAAACGATGGAAATAAATCAGAGGTTCGTCTCGGGATTATGACGAACCTCTGATGGATGAGAATGACTAAATATCAAAGGCCTAGGTCTTATGGTTTCAGACAAGAAGATTTTTTAAGATTTTTCCTATATATAAGTCTATTTAAAACTTGGGACCACCAGGGCGGGACCTCTTTTCACCCTAAGGGCATAATTTGAACAATCTTTATAGAGGATCATTAGATGATGTCACATGCCAAATATTGGGGCTCTACGTTCAGCGGTACCCATGCGTTAAATAATGGCTGCAGATTTTTTACAAGTGTCGTAGGCTAAACGTATTTGTTTTCGTCTAGGCATGTATAATTGATTCTATATTTATTCGGTGTTGCATTGTTCATGATATTTCAATAAATTACGCTAGAGATTCTGTGAAATTCATCAGGGAAGTGATTGGTGGGGCAGTTTTAGTTACGGTAAACCATACATGCCATAATTTTTCAGGACATTTCCGGGATTCTGAGTTCAAATTTCCGGGATTTTTACCCTTTGTCTGGGACATACACAGTGACATAAGTATTTGTCTGTTTCATGCATAAATATCATAAAATTACATGTAGTTTCCGGAGATAAACATTGTTCACTCGCTTAGGAATAATTTGCTGCAAATGTCGTCTAACTTTCTAAGGGAGGTAAATAGGGTAATTCACGTCTATAGTTCGGCACGTGAATTGGTTGCGTTCCCGAGGTGAACAGACTTAGGAGACTTACGAAGGATTTAAATTGGTCATCGTGATTTAGAATCCAACTTATTTGGTATCATTTTAAAGCTTAAACGTTTATCTAATCATTAATAAAATGAAATCCTCAAAGAAATAAAATAAATCTTGTAGATAAAATCGATATTTCGGGTTGGGTAAATTTTCATGGATCGGTCGGCAAAGGCATTTAATAGTCAGTCAGGGGTGTAATTGTTTTAAGTTATGTAACCTATTTCAGTTACTTTTTCCAGCATTTTATAACCTGTATGAGTTATAAAATATAGATAACCCAGGTAAGTTATTCATAAAAAGCCTTTTTGCTGTTCTCACAAATTGACCATCAAAGTGTAATTAACAGCAAACTGTGGTTAATCAAATTCTCTTTTAGTCTGATCATGGCCTGATGAGCATAATGGGATGTTAAGAGTTTTATAGCTTTAAAACCATTTGCGTAAGACTTTATCAGCCTTGCGTAAAAAAATTTACTGCATAGCTGGAAAGATAAAAGACCAAGGATTCAGGAAATTATTGCATTAGTCACATTCAAAATAAGGATTTGGCACAGGAGGGCTTTGTAATATTTTATGATAACTGAAACAAGTTATGAAAGTAAACGCAATAACTCAAATGGGTTATAAAATGTGATAACTTGAAACAGTTACACCCCTGACTGATAGTCAAAATTTTAATTTAGAATATGTGTGACAATCAGTCTACATTTTAAAAGATATTACAACCTTTTAAAATAATTATCGTTTAATTGACCATTTCTTCCATAAAGGCTACATCAGTACATGTAGCTTCACCGCCTACGTGCTAAAAACAACGAGATTTTCGGCTATTGTTCCTAATATTAAATTGTCATAAAACTGTTCTTGATTGCATAATTCTGACAATTCATAATCAGGGTCATCAAAATAGCCGACTGTAAATTAATCTGGATCATCAAAAGATCGCGGGGCGCCATCAATATAAGTGTTGATCAGAGCTGGCTTAATCAACATGTGTCCTGCTCGAGGGCATGAAACTGATATCGGATAATTAGGAATAAACAATGTGACACTGGGGACTGTTTATTGTGTTTTATTAATGTAAAATTCAACAATTTATAGACCAAAAAAATAGTTTTTTTGGGGGGTTATTTTTGTTTTCTGTATTTTTAATTTTCCGGGACATTTCAACACCGTCCGGGACACCGGGACGAGTATGTCATTTCCGGGCCAATCCGGGACGTATGACATGTATGGGTAAACCAATGTTTCACGTGTTTGAGAGTTTTCCTACATTACACTTCAATAAAATAAAGTCGTAATCTGTGCTATGCAAATGGCTGACATTCGATTAAACTTGACACAGGGACATGTTGAACGTCCAAATATTCAAAAGGCACCCTGTGCAAGTTTAATGTTATTGAACTAAGTAAAGGCTTGCCTGTATGTTTCACTGGAGGCAATAAAGGCCTGCCCATATGTCTCACACACAAAATATGGTACTGGATAAAGATAGATGGTCAACAATCAAGTACCTTTGGTGTCTTCAGTTAGTAGACCACCTGGATTAGGAGACAAGGTTTAGATCAAGCCGATAAGTAGAATGTCTCTCAATCCAGGTGAAGTCTTGGGCCTGGTGGTGGGGTAGAGACTAGAGTAAGTGTACTCGGTTTCGCACAGTTCACGGTTTCGCACACCAAAGAATTTTCCGTTT
Organism: Mercenaria mercenaria; assembly: GCF_021730395.1. Taxonomy (NCBI): domain Eukaryota; kingdom Metazoa; phylum Mollusca; class Bivalvia; order Venerida; family Veneridae; genus Mercenaria; species Mercenaria mercenaria. Next base: position 69,441,404 of record NC_069375.1, read on the forward strand.
CTTGTAATGAAATACTTGCCAAGAGAAATTTAAACTGGTGAAATCAAGGGACCAGGTCTCCTTTTGAATGTTCCTATAGTTTTCTAAACGACAAGCTGGCATCCTGATAAAAGACAAAGATATATAAAAGTGTAGTAAAAGTATCACCCAGACAGCATAAAATTAGACACCACTGAGGGTACCTCGCTTGTGCATGGTATAGCGACATCATTATGATAATGACAGCTAAAAATACAATTTCTACAGAAGTATCAGTGTTGTGCAATTTCGATTCAACCAATATCCGTACTGTACAAAGAATTAGAGAATTTTTAGTCACGGTGTGCGAAACCGGGTACAAATATGTCCGAATAATGGGTCATTTTCTGGCTATATTGGAGAGCTAACAGTGGTGAGCAGTTATCACATGAAGAATAACCTAGTGCATAAATAAAGAGCCATGTATCTATTCTTCTGCCTGAAAATGCAAAATAATAAATTGCTTCCACATATTTCAGTTTATTTCAAGAAGTGTGTAAAAAGTGTGCGAAACCAGGTACACTGACTCTAGAGATATTCATAACCGGCAGTTTTCTTATTTTCCTTACCCTCCATTGAACGAGTAGGGGCTAAAGTAACTTTGCTTTGGTCCAGCAATTGTATAATCTTCAATTCCACTCTGATTTAAAACCTCCATAACTGGAAATTTGACCAAAAATACGAGAATTTTGAGTGACAATGCACAATGTTGTTATTCTTCCAAATCTCGTCGCAAGTCACGTTTTGTAATCTTAAAGCCAAAGGATTTTTGATATTTTTAAATGTACTTAAGGGTAATACGTGTTTTCTGTTATTTCAGTTCTGGAAAAGAGAATTAAATGAAATATGTTTATAAAATAATAGAATTTCTATCTTCATTTTTACTTGGAAATGTAAATGATGCATGAAAGTTTAGAGATTATTCACGTAAACTACGAGATTTGAAAGCCGGCGAAAATGGTACGAATGAAATAAGGCCTAAATTAATTACATTTTCTGCGCAGAACAAATACAATTTAAGTATTTGTAGTTTAATACTAGCGAATCGCAATTCATTTTTGTGATATTGACTGACATTTTTAAATGACATGCCAAGAATGAGAAGAAATCTTTATAAGTCATATGTTTTCGCGAGCCTCAGGAAGTGTTTGTAGGTAATTAGGTCAGCCTTACGCTGGATTAAACCTGTAGTGACGTAGTTACAGTGTCCGCTTACAGATCAGGAGGTCCGGGTTCGATCCTCAGTAGTGACAGTTTTTTCTTTCTCTTCCTAAAGTACATTCTTTTCAGCAATTGCAAGCTTAATTTTAGTGTTTCAGGCATTGACTATGATTGATTGCTGGAGGTTTGGGGCCCGTTTGATCAATTTGTTAAAATAAAATCTAAGAAATTAAATGTTAACTTTTAATATAAAACTGTAGGCACTGTCTATCCGACATGAAAATCCAGCAATGTATCGTACATAATGTTGATTCTTTCTTCCAGTTACAGTATCTCCAGTATACATGACGTCTTTGTTCTTGATTTAAAAATTAAGAATAAAAGCAAATCTTCCAAAATGTGTCATAATTAAATGTATTTGATTATTTTTTGACTGTTGTTGTTGGACCAGAACAAAGATTCAAAATATAATCCAGTTAAAGATATCCGTGATATTTGCATGCTCAGAATCTATGTCGAACAATGCACCAGAGGTTACAATGTACATACATTTATTTAAAACTTCCAGGGGAGACCCTATTACAATAGGGGATATCTCCTTCCGTACAACGCCCCTTTAGGCAATGCGCCTTGGCGATCATGCCTGTTTTGCATAAACAATTTGGATTCCAATTCAGGCTTGCAAAGTTTCTTTTAATCCATGAATGTTCAGTGGTTTTAACCACAATTAACACATTTAGCCTGTGTAACGCCATCTCAACCGCATGGCGTTAATGTATTTGAAGACGTTGGCGCAACATCTAGACATGACATTGAGTTTTTCTTTCAAAAAATATCTTTTTATAGAGAATATCAGCATTGCAATAAATAGGAAACCAATCTTGTATGATTTTTGAACAGTGTGCCTAAGCAATTTTATTTTATCTAATGTGTTACTGAAAATTATTTACTAGTAGCAGTTCTGGGAATCATGGATAAAAAACAACAACAACATGAACAACAAATGGGTGCTTTAGTTAAGAAATAGTAAGTTCCCAAACGTCACACTTGGGAACTTATTATTTCGATTCTAACACGACAACCTAGTATCAACAGTGTTAGAAAAAATGGTAACTACTTTTTACGTCCGTGCTACGCACCTGGATCAGATGACGTCATTGCACACGAGTGGTTTATTGCAGAATAACCCGAGATATATTTTGCTCTGCATGTATGTAGGTTATTTGTTGGTCGTGTTAGAACAGAAAATATTTACAAGTTGAACGGTACACTGGCGCCAGACCAGAAAGAAAATGCCTTTGTACATGTTATACCCTGCCCTAAGATATTCTATAAGAACCATGGTCATGAAGGGGAAAATATACTTACCCGTTTCAATCGTACATTTCTCAACTTAAACGCGCAGTTCGCAGGGTTTTCCCGAACGCAGGTTTTCTGCGTCCCTGACGCGCTTTGACTGCTTTGAACTCGCATTTTGTAGTGCCTCTGCGTCCACTGGACCCGCAAAATTGGTCACCAAACTCCTTTGCACTGAAGCCTCTTTTGCGCAGATACCCACGTAAAATGAGCAGTTTTTTTTACCACCGGGACCATCCCCGAATCGTGGGTGCTCATTATACACAGGTATAGACGATTTTCCAACTTCAAAACAAGTTTTGTTACCGATGTTCGCCATTTTGGTAAAGGGAAACTACTCTCCGCGCTAACGGACACCGCTAAAATCTAAGATTGCTGTTACGTTCCGTAAAAGATCGAATGGTTTATTTTTCTATTAAACAAAATTAATTTCATATAAATTTAAAGTATTTTGATGAAAAAATATTAATAAATCACAAACATTATTATACTAATTAAGGATCGAGTATTATCTTTAACTGAGATCAAACTGTGAACAACATAACTGACACGAGGTGACACTTAATTGCCAGTAATTACTGGCTAGTTGATCATAACAAAAAGACTGTCACACCTTTTGTTATCAGTCTGGATTGAGAAGCTCATGCCATTTTGAAAGATACCATTCCAAAATATTGAATCAGCTGCTATCTAAATTAAAAAGATACAAGTTCATTTGGGTTTAGGATAATTTTTTTTAGTAATAATGTCCATTTTCAAGATCAATAATTTGTGGACCCCCAAAAATTATTAGGGACCCTTAAATTAGCAGCCATGGGAGTCCATGGACTCCCAAATAAAAATCCCGAGGGAAAACCCTGAGTTCGGTGAATGGGTACCTAGTATATTGAACAAGCAATAATTTATCTTCCATCGTGCACCTGTCACATTGTCTCAATATTCCATATTGCTGAGATTATTAACATATGCTTTCGTCAACGTTACAGAAAAAATTTGGTTGACCTTCTATATGATCTTTAATTTGAAATCATACATTGGTCTGCATCTGTTCTGTTTACTTTATTCATTTTGCACATTTATGCTGCATTTTCACATTTTAGTGGACACGTGTAGTAAAATGATGATTGACATACATTTTCACAACAGCCAATCAGAATGGTTTTGTAATCTAGAACGGAACTTCACCAGGGAAGTTCAAGCAAGTTTTTTGTTTAAGGTTGAAATAAGTATAAACTATGCATTGTTTTTCTAAGATAAGATGTATTGAAGAAATGTGACTGGTACACAATGGAAGATGAATTACCACTTGTTTGATTTCCATAGTACACATTTACCGAACTGCGTGTTTTAGGTATGAAATGCACGATTGAAACAGGTTAGGATATTTTCCCCCCCCCCCCCCCTTCATGACCATGGTTCTGATAGAATACCTAGGGGGTTGGTATAAGATGTACAGAGGCATTTTCTTTCTGTTCTGGTGCCAGTGGAATGGTATATATATGTTTCCTTTGCATTACCGGTTTCATGTATAATACATTATTTGAAAATATTAGAATGCTTCACTGTGCCTTCTGATGGTAATTTCTAAAGAAAGAAAATGTGAACCTAAATTTGCAATGTTAGTTGGCCTTCATGTATGTTTTGGTTGGTAAACAAATGGCTGGAAACCCTATGTACTCGAGCATTTTGCTTATTCCTTTTCAGCTTCAAGAGATTGCTGTTCTACTGTGTTACAAGCTTTGTACATTTCTTTTTGTATATTTCAGCTGTTTTATTCCTTCTTTAAATCGCTGGTTGGAAAAGATGTCGTGGTTGAACTCAAAAATGATCTCAGGTAGAGTACAACCTTATTTGAATATTATGAGATGAGGCAAACGGTGTAAAACATTAGCTAATACAAGCAGTTTTCTATCAAATCTAAGGAAATTTAATCACCTAGACCACTTAGGTGCTAAATATACTTTCACTTGTATTTTGTGAGTTTGTGAGCTTAAATGCAAACACTGGAGGAGCACCCTATTGTTAATTATAACTCGTCTTACTTTGGAAATTTCCAGGTACCTCTTTTAAATAACATTTTTAACTTGAGTATACGAAGTATGGAGAGCTGTCCTACGCTACGGTGTCCGCACCTTGGTTAAAGCTTTATTGCACTTGCACTCTCAGTGATGGATTTTATTCAGACTTGAAATAGTTGCCCTGAACTTCATCTCGCACGTTATATGACACAAGATCCAATACTATTTCACTAATTTTTAGCTCACCTGTCACGTAGTGACATGTTGAGCTTTTGTGATCACTCTTCGTCCGTTGTCCGTCCATTCACAATTTCCTTGTGAACACGATAGAGACCACATTTTGTATTTGATTTTAATTTAACTTGCACACAGCTTGTATGGGCATGATATCTCGATTCCTTTCGAAAACTGGCCAGATCCCATCATGGGTTCCAGAGTTATGGCCCCTTAAAGGGCCAGAATTTGCCAAATTATCAACCACATCATTTGATGCAAGGGCAATAATTTTGGCGACAGTATGAATTTGTATAATCGCCCTTTTTATTTAAAATTTCAAGTTCAAGTTTCGATGCACTTTCATACTACATATCTCTGTTTTAACCTCAGAATTTGATTCAAACTTAAGATAGTTGTTCCACATCATCGCACACATCATATGACACAAGAGCCATAACTCTTGGTCCAATATTTCATGAATTATGCCCCCTTTTTAGAATTTCAGTTTAATTTTGATGCCTTTTCCCTATATCTCTGTTGTTTCAGAAAGAATTTGACTCAGACTTAAAATAGTTGTTCCACATCATCACACACATCATTTGACTCAAGGACAATAATTCTCGCACCAATATTTTATGAATTTATCAAAATAAAAGTTTTCATGAATTATGCCCATTTTATACCTATTTAATGTTTTGATACACTTTATCTTTATCACATTAATACTTTTGACACAGATTTAAGCTTTTCTGCAATATCTTCATCCACATTGGGGTCAATAAACACTCCAGATGTGCCAAGTTTCACTATCTTGCATCGAAATAGTCGAGCGTGCTGTCTTCTGTGACGGCTCTTGTTATGCAAGTTCTTACATTAGATTTTTACCGCAGAAAAAATGCAAGTGTATTGTACAGTTAGCAGAGGGTCTCCGTGGCCGAGTGGTTAAAGTTTCTGACTTCAAATCACTTGCCCTTCATCGATGTGCGTTCAAGCCTTACTCAGGTTGTTGAATTCTTCATGTGAGGAAGCTATCCAGCTGGCTTATGGAAGGTCGGTGGTCTACCCAGGTGTCCACCTGTGATGAAATAATGTACGGAGGGGCACCTTGGGACTTCCTCCACCATCAAAGCTGGAAAATCACTATATGACCTATAAATGTGTCGGTTCGATGTTAAACCCAACAAGAAAGCAAAACAGCAGGGTTCACCTTCCAGTAATTATGAATCTAAATCAACAGTTCAAACATGTACTTTAAATCTCCATCTTTATTAAGAATTGTATTTTGATTGAATTGATTAACAGCTAATCTGCATATGGTATAGTTCTCTTATTAATTAGGTACTGCATCTAAATTTGATGCTTAAACTTAAAAACTACATGATGTATGTCTTTAATTTATGCTTCAGCATATGTGGTACCTTACACTCAGTGGATCAGTTTTTGAACATCAAATTGACAGACATCAGTGTTACAGACCCTGACAAATACCCTCACATGGTATGTATAAAGTTTATAAATACCAGTTTTTAGCTCAACTTTTCGAAGAAAAAGTAGAGCTATTGTACTCGTCCCGGTGTTGGCGTCGCCGTTGGTTAAAGTTTTTGATAAAGTCAAATGTCTCTGTTACTATCAAAGCTATTGACTTGAAACTTAAAATAATTATTTACTATCAAAGTCTTCACCAGGAGACATAATCCCCATAACTCTGGTTTGAATTTTGACACAATTATGCCCCTTTTTAACTTAGAATTTTTGGTTAAAATGTTTGATAAAGTCAGATCTCTGTTACTATTAAAGCTTTTGACTTGAAACTCAAAGTAGTTATTTACTATCAAAATCTACATCTTTTTTACTGGCAAAGCTCTAATTCAGAGTCAAACACTGAGAAAAGTCAAGCGCGCTGCCTTACGGACAGCTCTTGCTATTATGCCACTCAACCAGATTTATTTTTAGGAAAATGTAGTATTTACTAGTGTCCCCGTTTACCATGTTTGTTGTGGTATGTACCACCACATGAATCATGTGCACTGGTATTGCCCTAAGTATCTGAAAAAGTCGAGACAGGTATTTTCTAAATGTTATTTCCAGAAAACTATAATATTTTAAAGTTTGTAGTTGTTTAGACCTGCTGTTGAAAACAAAATTGCATTTTGTTTCTTAAACGTCTTTTTAGTTAAAACAGTAGATCAAATGTAATAGAACTCTTTCTTGGCACCTTTGGCGCATATGCCAAATGATATGTCGATGTAAACTAAAGTCAGTTTTCATGGATGAGCGGAAATGTGCATAAATTTTACATATTAGAATGCTTGCATATTAAATGCATTTTTGTCCATGTCAAAACAGGTATTTAGATAGATAGGAATTTGAGCCTTTGTCAACCAGTGGCATCGCCTAGCAACAGCACTTCATACCACTGTGATTGTGTTTCTGGGACAATTACTTTTATTAACTGATTTACTTATAGCATATTTTTTTAGTAATGATGCAACATGCCTCATTACTTTCATTTATAAAAGCTTGAAAGATTACAAACATTTTGTGTAATTTTAATATTCCATTGTTCAAAATAGATGTATTAATTCTCTTATGTTACAGTTATCAGTGAAAAATTGTTTCATCCGAGGTTCAGTGGTACGTTATGTTCAACTTCCGGCCGACGAGTGCGATACACAGCTATTGCAGGATGCAGCACGGAAAGAGGCAGCACAGAATAAACAGAGATGATACGATGTGTTGTTTATATCTGACATTGTAAATATCACAAGTTCTCATTCGTGTACAGTGATAACATACATTAACCTCTGTGTAAATATATACATTAAAACTGATAGATCAAAATACCGCACAAAATATTGGATGCAAAGGCTATGACATAAACAAGGGATGTTCAAAAGGGTCTGCAGAACTTATAAATTTTTATGTGTCAACATGTATTTCTTCTTGTTTTGGAGAGCTAAGAGAAGCTGCTGTCAATCAGTATCTTAAAATGATTGAGAGGGCAATTATTCAGTGCTTTTACTTTGCAGGGTTTCTTCGGTCAACATGTGATGGTGTGACATTAAACCCAATAAAAAGAAACATTGTTTGTAATAACTCTTCTTTTAAAAGATGTCTATTTTGGTAATTAAATTAGCAGATGATGACTGACAATGGCGTGACCAAAGACCAGTCCCATCAGTATTTTAACCCTTAGCCAGCTATATTTATGTAGTGAACTTGTCCATCTTTCTGTTTGGGCAGTACCATTAATGTTAAGAATGGTGCTTACCAAAATTATACTGACTAAATGGCAAACAGTGCAGATCTTGATTAGTCTGCATGGATGTTGATCAACATTAACACTGGTCACAGAGGCAGAATTGCGTGTCAAGCATTATAAGGGTTAAGTTTGAAGTTTTGGTTTTGACTAAGTTTCCAAACTTTATAGTTACAGGTATTATATTAAACTTCTTATAAAATGCATTTATTCTCTGAAAATGAACATTATTAACCTTTTGTACTGAAAGGAAGTCATTCTGCAAGCAACTTTTGTGACAAAAATAATGGCCTTTTAATAAAATTGATCATTTCAAAGTTGTAGGTTTAAATTGCAGACTTAAAAGCTGATTGATGACAGTTTGTTTTTTTTTATGCCCCAAGCATCTAGTGATGCGGGAGGCATATAGTGATTGTCCTGTCCGTCTGTTCATTCGTCCGTCCATACGAGGTTAACCAAATGGGACCGTTTCGTCTAGCGTCAATACCCCTTACTAGAATGACTTGATACTAATGCAGATGTAACCTGTGACCATTCCTCAACTTCAGACATCACCTTACTTCAGTTTGGGTTTGGTCTTGACCTCATTTTGGACTTAGGTTGCTATAAAATATGGACCATCTCTTGGTTAACCAAATGGGACTGTTTCGTCTAGCATCAGTACCCCTTACAAGAATGGGTTGATACTAATACAGATGTAAACTGTGACCATTCCTCATCTTCAAACATCACCTGACCTCAGTTTGACCTTGACCTCGTTTTGGACTTGGGTGCAAAATCTATCAAGGCTGCAACTGGCGGCATCAAGCGTTTATTGAACGCAGCTTCTTGTTAAATCTATAAATGAATAACATTCAGTTGTTAAGATTTTTAAATACAGTTGAACTTGCTTATCTAAAAATTCTGGCTATCTCCGAGATATTTTCATGTCCCGTCCTAAAAATATGTGCACAAAATGTCACTTTTAGTCGAATTTCAGTTATCTCGAAGTAAAACGCTCGATCTCGTTGAATTTGAGATACCATGTTTCAACTGTACAGAGTGATTACATAATAACTTGGGGAGTTCTATGTCATGCAGTCTGTAAAGAAGTTAGGAAACACAACTACTGATTTACTGTTTAAGTCTCGCAGTTAAATTTTGATGTTTTATCTGCATTTTGTAAATACTGCAAAATAAATAAGTTGCTTCACAGTGTTGGTTTTTCTTTTTTTTTGCAAAAATGTCAAGTAGGGTTAAATATGAGAGGATGCTTAGAAGCTATAGGTAGTGACAAGGTGAGCTTTTGTGATCGCCCTTCGTCCGTCAGTCGTCCATCCAGTTTCTTGTGAACAAAGTAGAGACCACATTTTGCAGTCGATTTTAATCAAACTTGTATTGCACATCTCGGCTCCTTTCAAAAACTGGCCAGATCCCATCATGGGTTGCAAGGTTATGGCCCCTTACAGGGCCAAAGTTTGCTATTTTGGCATTTGCAGCCATATAGACTTCATTTATGGTTTGATTCGATACAAACATGCAAAATATCTTTAACAACAATAGATCTTGGATTCTGTGATGAATCCGTCTTACAACACTTACCCACAACTTCAGTCACAATAACATCTCTGTTCCTATTGAAAACCGGCTAGATTCCATCATGGTTTCTAGAGTTATTGCCCCTAAAACGGGCAAAATTTTCTATTTTGGCCCTTTCGACCGAACTTGCAAAGAATGTTTATCATGACGATCTCTAGGCAAGTTAGAAACTGGATCATGTGGGGTCAAAAACAAGGTCACAAGGTCAAATCAAAGGAAAGGTTGTTAACACCATAGAGGCCACATTTATGACCCTATCTTCATGAAACATGATGATTCCTATGCTAAGTTTAAAACTGGGTCAAATGGGATCAAAAACTAGGTCACACAGTCAGATCAAAGGAAAAGCTTGTTAACACTTGAGGCCACATTTAGGACCCCATCTTCTTGAAACTTGGTCAGAATTTTTATCTTGATGATTCCTAAGCAAAGTTCGAAACTGGTAGGCAAAGTTCGAAACTGGGTCATGTGGAGTCAAAAACTAGGTCACCCTCTCAAGTCAAAGGAAAACCTTGTTAACATTAGAGGCCATATTTATGACCCTATCTTCATGAAACTTGGTCAGAATTTTTATCTTGATGATTCCTACTGGGTCATATGGGGTCAAAAACTAGGTCACCACTCAAATCAACGGAAAACCTTGTTAACACTTTTAGAGGCCACATTTATGACCCTATTTTCATGAAACTTGGTCAGAATGTTTATCTTGATGATTCCAAGGCAGTTTAACAGATGAGCGATGTAGGGTCATCATGACCCTCTTGTTTTATGCTTTGCCACTATAGTGACAATTATTAGCTCGACTATTCGAAGAATAGGGGAGCTATCCTACTCGCCCCGGCGTCGGCATTAGCGTCACACAAATGTTAAAGTTTGCGTACCACCCCAAATATTTTCAAAGTCCATTGAGATATTGCTTTCATATTTTGCATACTTGTTTACCATCATGACCCCAGTCTGTAAAAAGGAGGAGGCAACTCTATCAAGCATTTTGACTGAATTATGGCCCCTTTTCGACTTAGAATATGCTTATTGTAATGTTAAAGTTTTACTCATTGCTTATATTATACTATCAAGCACTGAGAATAGTCGAGCGCACTGTCCACTGACAGCTCTTGTTTTTATTATTATTATTATACCAGATTTATATAGCACCCTTTTCATGATAAACTCGTTCAAAGGTGCTTTTAAAATTACATACAGCAAACGCAGGCCTCCTAGCAGGCCTGAACAAAAATTAAGGTTTTTATAAAGGCTCCAATCTATGGAAATAAAGGCCTTTTAGTGTAATAAAGGCCTTTTAGTGTAAAATATAAAACAAGAGCACCGCCTTGCGGGTGCTGACGCTCATCTGATTTTTTTTTGTGTAATAGAAATATTGTCCTACCCATGATTTTCTAAGTCTAAGAAGGGCCATCATTCTTGCAAAAAGCAGGATAGAGTTATGTTTCTTGATGTTCAGTGTCCACTTATGATGGTGAAAAACTGTTGCAAGTTTTAAAGCAATAGCTTTGATAGTTTATGAGAAAAGTTGACTTAAACATAATACTCAACCAAGAAAATGATTTTCTAAGTCCAAAAGGGGCAATAATTATTGCAAAAAGCAGGATGGAGTTATGCTGCTTGCTGTGCAGGGTCAGCTTATGATGGTGAACAAGTGTTGCAAGTTTCAAAGCAATAGCTTTGATAGTTTAAGAGAAAAAGTTGACCTAAACATAAAACTTAACAAAGAAATCTGATATTTTCTAAGTCCAAAAGGGGCCATAAATCTTGCAAAAAGCAGGATGGAGTTATGTTTCTTGCTGTACAGGGTCAACTTATGATGGTGAACAAGTGTTGCAAGTTTTAAAGCAATAGCTTTGACAGTTTAGGAGAAAAGCTGACGTAAACATAAAACTTAACCAAGAAAACTGATTTTCTAAGTCCAAAAGGGGCAATAATTCTTGCAAAAAGCAAGATGGAGTTATGTTTCTTGATGTACAGGGTCTGCTTATGATGGTGAACAAGTATTCAAAGTTTCAAAGCAATAGCTTTGATACTTTAGGAGAAAAGTTGACCTAAACATAAAACTTAACCAAGAAATCTGATATTTTCTAAGTACAAAAGGGGCCATAAATCTTGCAAAAATCAAGATGGAGTTATGTTTCTTGCTATACAGGGTCAGCTTATGATGGTGAACAAGTATTCCAAGTTTCAAAGCAATAGCTTTGATAGTTTAGGAGAAAAGCTGACCTAAACATAAAACTTAACCAGGCAACGCCGACGCAGACGCCGACGCCGACAACCGCTCAAGTGATGACAATAACTCATCATTTTTTTTCAAAAAATCAGATGAGCTAAAAATAAAGAGTAAATAAAGGCTATTTTTGTCGGAATTCTCGTTGAAAACACATAATATATATAGGTATTTACTACATGTATGTGGTCTGGTGAACACAACAGCATTCTGAAAAGCTCTAGATGAAAGATACACAAGCAGTATCCTAATAACAACACTTAAAAGGGGAGAAGAAATACAGTAGTATAACCATTACTTGCTTTAAACTGGCACGGCAAGCAGTCTGAACAAAAATATAGGTTTTGAGTGAAAATTACAGGCTATTTGGCCGTTTTAAAGGTTTTTTTCAGAAGATTTAAAGGTTTTAAAGGTTTGCTCTGAAATTAAAGGTTTTTAAAGGTTTCACTAGGAGGCCTGCAAACGCAGCCACAGAGGGCACGAATTCATCCTCTACTAGTACAGACACAGAGCGATCTGACCAGAGGGACAGAGTGGGATAAAGCCCCCAGAACAGATAGAGAGAAATCCTATTTAGATACAGGCCTGTCCGGCTAACTTAGCCTAGCTCTTTGCGAATAGACAGTCTGGTTCTTTAACGTGCCCAGTGTATAGCACCGATACATGCGAAGCTGTCTTTCCTGGGAATAACCAGTACAGGCCTCTTAGTTAGGTGGAAAACACTCAAGAGCATCTCAGAAATTTCCAGTGCCTGGACCAGGATTCGAACCCGGGACCTCTGGATTGACAGTTGAGCGTTTTACCACTAGACCAACTGCCCACCTAGTGACAAAGGCACACAATGTTACCCATGTTTGTGTATGTTTGGAAAATTATTTCTGTCATGTATAATGTATTTCGAAATAACCTAGCACAAATGGATTGGGTGAAAGAACAGTTATAAATGCAACTAAAGTGTTAAGGTTACAGAGAAGTTCTTCATAAGAGGAAGCCAACCAGCTGGCTTACATTAGGTCAGTTGTTCTACCTAGGTGCTCGTCCACCATGAAAAATGCCATATGACCTATAATTGTGGCAGTGTAATGTTAAACCAAACAAAAAAAAGTTACAGATCGAGGACCACGTTGCAAGCCAAAGATTATGGCTGTCTGCTTAATTCTCTGAAATACAGTCCGAGTGTTGCACAGGACATCAAACATCATAGAGCTACAGCATTAATTTTGTGTCCTATGAATAAATTTCTAGTTTAAGCTAAAGCTTTGATGGAACACAACCACGCCTTCTCATAGGACACCAGTGCTGGCTTTTTTCAAGACTCGAGAGCTTAAATGAATTAATATAAACCATGCTTTTTTCTACCTCACCTTAAAAAAATTATGAAACTTTGTCAGAATGTTTGTCTTTATGAATTCTATCTGGGTTACCTGAGGTCAAAAACTAGGTCACTATCATAGAAAACATTGATGCTCTAAAACCTACACTTTCAGTTTGTTGTCAGAATGTTTGTCTCTATGAATCTAAGTTCTGTATTGGATTATGTGAGGTCAAAAACTAAGTCACTAGTCAAATCATAGAAATGTTGTAAACCGGCTAGCGGCCACATTTTCTGTTTGATCTTCTTAAGACTGTCAGATTATGTTTGAAATCTAGCTGAAGTTCAAAACTGGATTACATGACATCGGCAAATAGGTTCCTAGGTCCAATCATGGAAAGACCTTTTCAGCTCTCTAGAGGCCAGATTTTATCATAATTTTTATGCCCCCGAAGGGAGGCATATTAGTTTTAAACTGTCCGTCCATTCGTTCATTAGGTCGTCGAAACGTTAACTTTTTGCATGAAGGCACTTTACTCGCGAACCACTGCACCCAGGACCTTCAAACTTCACGTGCTGATAGTACTTATTGAGTACACCACCCCTACTGACCTTGGGGTCACCAGGTCAAAGGTCAGGGTCACAGGGGCCAACATTAACATTTTGCATGAAGGCACTTTACTCGCGAACCACTTCACCCAGGACCTTCAAACTAAACATGCTGATAGTACTTATTGAGTACACCAACCCTAGACTTTGGGGTCACCAGGTCAAAGGTCAAGGTGCCGCGGGGGCATTTGTCACCATTAGTGACAGTTCTTGTTTTCAGAATGTTTGTATAAAATCAAGGTCAAGTTTTTAATCTTTGTCAAATCATAGACAAGTAAAGGCCATATTCACCAGGTCAAAGGTCAAGGTCACAGGGGCCAACGTTAACTTTTTGCATGAAGGCACTTTACTCGCGAACCACTGCACCCAGGACCTTCAAACTTCACATGCTGATAGTACTTACTAAGTACACCACCCTTACTGACTGGGGGGTCACCAGATCATAGGTCAAGGTCACAGGGGCCAACATTAACATTTTGCATGAAGGCACTTTACTCGCGAACCACTTCACTCAGGACCTTCAAACTCCACATGCTGATAGTACTTACTGAATACACCAAACCTACTGACTTTGGGGTCACCAGGTCAAAGGTCACGGTCACAGGGACCAACGTTAACTTTTTGCATGAAAGCACTTTACTCGCGAACCACTTCACCCAGGACCTTCATACTAAACATGCTGATAGTACTTATTGAGTACACCATCCCTACTGACTTTGGGGTCACCAGGTCAAAGGTCAAGGTGCCGCGGGGGCATTTGTCACCATTAGTGACAGCTTGTTTTCAGAATGTTTGTTTGTATAAAATCAAGGTCAAGTTTTTAATCTTTGTCAAATCATAGACAAGTAAAGGCCATATTTACTTTTTGATCCTCATAAAACACTGCCAGAATGTTTGTCTCTTCGAAATCTAAGTCAGGTTTAAAACTGGTTACCAGGTCTTAAACTAGGTCACTAGGTTGAATCATAGAAAAACCTTGTTAATCAACTAAAGGCAAGATTCTCTACCTGATTTTCATAAGACTTGGTCAGAATGTTTCTCTGTTTAAGTCTAGAATAAATTTTTAACTTGTCACTTGGAGAAAAAACTAGGTTATTAGGTAAAAAATCATAGAAAATCTTTGTTAGAAGCCACTTTTTCATGTTGATCATCACAAGTCTTGTCAGAATGTGCGTCTGTATGAAATCTTGGTAGAGTTCGAAAGTGGGGTACCTGAGGTCAAAAACTATGAGACTAGTTCAAATTAATGCAAACCTTGGTTAACAATCTACCTGATTTACATATGACATGGTCAAAATGTTTGTCACTATGGAATCTAGGCCAAACTAGAGATGCTTTTGAGTAAAGCGCATGTCTCCCACAACTGCCCCTATGAAAAATGTTAGTTTCTCTAGATGTTTTAGACGAGTGGATCCAATTAGATGGTCTGGATGAGTGGATCCAATCAGTAATTCAAGGGCCATACTTCAAAAGTGCCTGGGCAGATTTGGCTAGTTATCAAACTTGGGTAAGGTCTTATGGCCAAACACATTTTGTTCAAGTTTGGTGAAGATCGGATGAGAAATGTTCGACTTAGAGAGCGGACAAGAGTAAACAGACGGATTTTTTTCGGTAATTCAAGGGCCGTAACTCTAAAATGCCTGGACCGATTTGGCTAGTATCGAACTTGGCCGAGGTCTCATGGTCAAACACATTCTGTTCAAGTTTGGTGAAGATCAGATGAGAAATGTTCGACTTAGAGAGCGGACAAGAGTAAAAAGGCCGATTTTTCGATAATTCAAGGGCCGTAACTCCAAAATGCCTGGACCGATTTGGCTAGTTATCGAACTTGGCCGAGGTCTCATGGTCAAACACATTTTGTTCAAGTTTGGTGAAGATCGGATAAGAAATGTTTGATTAAGAGTGCGGACATGAGTAAAAAGGCCAATTTTTCCATAATTCAAGGGCCGTAACTCCAAAATGCCTGGACCGATTTGGCTAGTTATCGAACTTGGCCGAGGTATCATGGTCAAACACATTTTGTTCAAGTTTGGTGAAGATTGGATGAGAAATATTCGAATAAGAGTGCAGACAAGAGTAAAAAGACCGATTTTTGGTAATTCAAGGGCCATAACTCCAAGACCGATTTAGCTAGTTATCGAACTTAGCCGAGGTCTTATGGTCAAACACATTTTGTTCAAGTTTGAAGAAAATCGGATGAGAAATGTTCGACTTAGAGTGCGGACAAGCTTTGTGACAGACACATACAGACACACACACAGACTGGAGTAAATCAATATGTCTCCCACACCACTGTGTGGTGGGAGACATAATTAGTTACTAGATTATCTGCAGGTGAGTGATACAGGGCATTTAGGGTCCTCTTGTTCATAAATACTGTATGTATAATAACAGGGACTTGTGTTCATGTTAAATGACATTATTACATAGAAGTATGCTTCGAAAGTCTGTTCAAATTGTCAGAGACCACTTCGGTAGCCTAGTGGTAGATTTCCCACTTTAAATGTGGGAGGTCATGGTTTTGATCCCTGGCTGCATCCTACCAGGTCATGGACAGAATGCACAAATAAGGTCACTTGGTCCAATCACACTTGTAGGTCAAGTAGCTTTATTTTGTGTCCGCTTCACACCTTCTAAACCACTTCCAAGGTTTTCATAAAACTGGCACTAATTATTATTTGCATCAAGATTGCAAGCAGAGTATATGACCTGTGTCAGCAATTAAAGGTCAAAGATCAAATAACTTAAACTCTTATCCACTTTGTATCTACTAAACCACAAAAATGAATTTCATAAAATTAGCATCAGACAGCATCAAGATTACATGATTTTAAAGGCCAAAATCTCCACATCTCGGCTATTTATAAGTTCCTACACATATTCATACCAATAAAAGGATGGTAAGTTAAAGTTTATCACATACTATATAAACTGCTCCAGCTGAAAATATAGAGTCACATGTGGAAACCTGTGCAGCTTTTAGAGTTCTAAATGCTTTGGTATATGAGCCACGCCATGAGAAAACCAACATAGTGCGTTTGCGACCAGCATGCGCATCCGCGCAGTCTGGTCAGGATCTATGCTGTTCACTAATGGTTTCTCTAACTGCAATAGGCTTTGAAAGCGGACAGCATGGATCCTGACCAGACTGCGCGGATGCACAGGCTAGTCTGGATCCATGCTGGTCGCAAACTCACTATGTTGGTTTTCTCATGGCGCGGCTCATATATATATATATATATATATAAAACTTCAGATTTCGGGACCTTTTGGATCTTGTCCAGGGAAAGAGGACTGTATAATAAACAAATCAGTACAAATGGGCCTGAAAAAACGACGAAAACTGGTAGAATGGTAAAAGCTATTTATCTGAACTGCACAAGCTGTATTAACACCCAACCTGTGAACATCAATATAATTAGAACTATTTACTTTCCATAAAATACCAAATGATAAAAGACAGGAAACATAGAAAATGCATCTTGGCTATAAATCAGGCAAATTTTACCTTGACATTTCATTAGACCATTAAAACACAATCTTGACATTGAATAAATTATCATGTCTTAACTTTCAACATCAGATAAACAAGCTCTTGGTTCTCTTTTTAATCAACACCAATGCATAGTAAACTCGCTAGTACACGTCTTATCATTTTTCCTATGTTAATTTTTAAAAGCCACATAGCAAGCATCATTTGTAAGGGATATGTCAATAATAAATTGTTATAACTTACTTGAAAAAGATCACATACACAGAAAAATGTACACAAGAAAAGTAGAAAGTCCAAAATTCGTCAGTACTTTTTTATCCATTTGTTTCGATCTACTAAAATTTACATTTATATGCTACTGTTAGTATTAAATGTAACTGTCTAAATATTATTGATAAAGCAATACTGTGACCAAAGATAGCTTTGTTTATAATTTTAAGAGACATATTTTAATATATTTTAACATCCATTTTTTCTCAGTGTTTGAATTTAAACATATGTGACAAATTAAAAGTTATCAATATCTGAACATTATATTTACATTTTAATTAATCTTTTAAATCTCACTTTTTTATAGCAGTTAATTTCTATTCTAACAGAATGAAAATACAATGCAAAATGAGAGTCTGTTGCTGTGCAGCAACTCCATGTTTCCATGGTTACTGAGCTTAGCTACTTCTTTTTAGGTCCTCCGAGGGCCTGTCCCCTATCCTTTCCTCTCAGTCTGACACCTGAAGAGAAAAACACACAACAAAATATTACACTTATAAGGGAATTTGTAGAGAAACTTGATAAAACTGACCCAAGCATTTATGGCCAGTATTCACCAACTCTTGAATAAAATATGTAAGGAAATCCCAGGTGGTATAGAATGCAACCAATTGATAATAACAGACTCAGCTTGACTTAGTCCACCCATAAGGAAAGGAAATACCCAACTGCATCCCCTTCTCCCCACGTCCCGTAGCAATGTCTTAATGGTTTGTACCAGATCATACCAGTTTTACCCATATAACATTAGACACATAATGCTAAGGAATGAATTGGCATTTTTTGGACATTTTTTTATATTTTTTTATTTTATATAAATTCATCATACTTTCCTCTATCAGATGTCACAAAATGAATATAAAACCTTTATTTGATGAATTTCTGGAATAAACAGAAAATATTTGACATGTATTTAAAAAAACACCTTTCTGAAAAGAACAGCCTGGATATAAACTTAGTCGCAGTATTTCTGGACCATCTGCTTAGCATTGGATTTCCTGAATCTCAATAAATATAATGTGGTCATATGGAAGGCTTTAGAGGGAACATTAATGAGAGTTATATCGCTTTGGTGTAACCAAAATTGTATATGGGTGATATTCACCAGATAACTATATATAACGGATTTTGACTGGCTTCACTATTTGTGAATAGTTATTTCTATGTCACTAAATTGTTTTTAGTTCTTGTAACATATGTAAATATTGAGTTCTGCTCAACCAAGGGCTAGAGGGCGTGGACGATAGCATGCATTTCCACTACCGTCCAAGCATGCAACAGTTTCATTTCTGTCGTGTTTAGGGACCTTTGGAGTTTCCACTTTTTCTATTTCATATACTTTTATATCTTCGTTGGTGTATGTTTTGGAAAGAATCTACACTTACCTTTGTAATTCATATAATTATTCCTTTGTGTTAAAAGTGTAGTCAAATTTTCAAAATATAATCTACCATTATATTTTATTTTAACACCTTTAAGATTTTCTTTTATATAAACAAAGGAGGATTTTACCCTGTATTGTCCTGTCGATTAAAACATGTTTCGCAAAATGACCCACTTTTGACTATTCTGCCTAAAAAAGGATTCCAGACTAGTATCCCTTCCTGGTGTAATTCGAACGTGTTAGAATGGAAATAGATTTTAGTTTTGTATGCTTTCTGGCAAATAAAACAAGTTATTTCATTTAGATGTGTCGTAATTAATCACTCAGGCCTCCGGCCTTCATGATTAGATTTAACTACGCATCTGATCTTGAAACCATGTTTTATTTGCCAACAAGTGGGGTTTTTTTTAATTTACAGTGTTTGGGTGACTAAAATCAGACGGACAAATGGTTAAAAAATTGAAAGAAAAAGAAAAAGAATGATTGTGCAAAAAGAAAACATGGCTTACCTAAGTTTCGTTCCAACTTGGACATAATCGTGTTATTAGGTATGGCTTTACCAGATTCATACTCATTTATCACTTGCGGCTTTTCATTTATTTTCTGAAACAAAATCAATGACCAAAGAACTGAGATAACTTTTATGTTCATAATGTACTTTAAATTATAAATTGTGCATCACTACGATACGGCCTAAAATTATCACATTTCTTACAGTTGATTATGTCACACACATAGCTACCTATCAACAGGTACATAAGCAAATCCATATCAATTTCATAGATTTGTATGTTTAGTTTTATCTGAATACATCTTCTGAAGCCTAACATGAAAAACAACATGTTATTTTGGTTTGAAATTGTAGGCTTATTTTTGAAATTGATAAAAAAACAGTCTTAAGGACAGCTCTTTGGTTTACACCTGAAACTCAATATACATAAGCAACAGTAAAGGCTATCTGGATCTTAAAACCTTTCAATACGCAATGCAGAAAAGCAGTATACACTAAAAATCCTTTTGATGAAAAAAATTTTCCGATTTGATTAGCACTACACAAAAGCCCATATTTAAAGATTTTTAATTTGTCATTTTACGTCTTCCATTTTTGTAGTGAATGTCTTATGAAGCATACAATTATGCTGAAAGGCATTTCTTCATAATATATTTTTTTTTTGTCAGGTATACATTACATATAATGCAACTTTCTCAGAAAATCTTAATCAAAACCCAAGCCTAAAATATGAGTTATTCAGAACTATGTACTAAGTGCCACCTTTTAACCTTTAGCATGCTAGATAAATTGTGGTCTGCTGGAAATGTCGTCTGCTAAAATTGTAAAGTTCATTCAATTTGCTCCAAAATTGGAAGAAATATTGTCAGAGTAGCAAACAGCTTGGAACCTGATCAGACGCCGATTTAATCGGCGTCTGATCTGGTTCCAAGCTGTTTGCAAAGGCTGTTAAATTCGCCTGCAGCAGGCTAAGGGTTAAGGTAGAACTTTCTGCACTTTTCGATCGATTTTTTTTCTACAATGCAGAATTTGATTAAACTCTGATTTTTCAAAACTTCAGAATATACCTAGAAAATTCAGCAAATAAAAAAGATAGGGTCGTGTGCTTGATTTTTTGTTAGACCGATTTGAAAAAATTAGATCTCACGCAATTTTTCATAATGGAAGTCTATGGGAAAATCATAACTTTCATAACATTTTCGCTAATAGAAATATTTCTACAATGTAGAATTTAATGAAACTTCCCATAGTTGTAAATAAACATAATACCTATAATGTGGTGAAATAAAATGTATAGGTTCGTGGCTTGATTTTGAGATATTTGAAGATGATTAAAGTGAACCGCACTTTTCACGCTAATTTTAAGACATTATTTTGAATTTTTAACGTGTCAGATATTTTAATATCATATTTTAACTTTAGAAAGACAGTAACAGTGCCATTGTAATAAAGTTACTAATAGGTTGCTATTAATTCATATAATCATTTTCATTTCCGTACGCCGAATCCAGGCTTTATTCCACATTTTCCGGATAAATGACGTTACCCTATCACTTCCGGTTTATCAAACGTGCAGAACTACCTTAAAAGCAGTTCAGTATATGTACCACACATTTTTAACTGCATAATTTAGTTCAACCCCATGAAATCAAGACAGGATTGACCACAGGTAAGGAAACTTAAGAGAGGGGATAAGATTTATTTGAATATCCAAAGGCCATCTTTTCACTAAAATATTTTATCTTGATGATATTTACTTCAACTGTAAAAGCACATAATTATTTTAGCTGGGTAAAAATTTCGCGAATTTGAAATTTTGAGTTTGTTCCCCGAGGATTAATACTCATAAAATTGTAAAAATGGTATCCTACTTGAATTTGAATTATACTAATGGAGTAATGGTGTATATTTACGCATGGATTAATTTTTGCTATATGAAGGGCCTCGCGAATATAGCGAAATTTAAACCACAGCAAAGAAATCACCATCAAATGTATTTAACTTTACTAAATATACAAATTTAGTTTGGTATAGAGCTACATTCATAATTAAATCTTATGCAGTAACAGTGGCCTCTAGAGTATAAAGAAGCTTTTCCTTTGATTTTACCAAGTGACCTAGTTTTTGACCCTACATGACCCAGAGTCGAAATCATGCAAGATTTCATGATACCAAACATTCTGACCAAGTTTTATGAAGATAGATAAAAAATGTGGCCCTAGAGTGTTAACATGCTTTTTCTATGATTTGACCGGGTGACCTAGTTTTTGACCCCACATGACCCAGTTTTGAACCTGGGCTAGAGGTCATCAAAATAAACATTCTGACCAAGTATTATGAAGATAGGTTCATAAAATTAATGTGGCCTCTAGAGTGTTAAGAAGCTTTTCCTTTAATCTGACTGGGTGACCTAGTTTTTGACCCCACATGACCCAGATTCAAACTTGACCTAGAAATCATCAAGACAAACATTCTGACCAATTCTCTTGAGTTTCAAACTTAAAATGTGGTCTCTAGGGTGTTAACAAGATTTTCCTTTGATCTGGCCTAGTGACCTAATTTTTGAGCCGACATGACAAAGATTCAAATTTGGCCTAAAGATCATCAAGATAAACATTCTGACCAAGTGTCATGACGATAGGGTCATAAATGTGGCCTCTAGAGTGTTAACAAGCTTTTCCTTTAATTTGACTGGGTGACCTATTTTTTTTCCCACATGACCTAGAATCGAATTTGACCTAGAGGTCATCAAGGCAGATATTCTGACTAATTCTCATGAGTTTCAAACTTAAAATGTGGTCTCTAGAGTGTTAACAAGATTTTCCTTTGATCTGGCCTAGTGACCTAGCTTTTGATCTGACATGACCAAGATTCAAACTTGGATTAGGAATCATCAAGATAAACATTCTGACCAAGTTTCATGAAGATAGGGTCATAAATGTGGCCTCTAGAGTGTTAAGAAGCTATTCCTTTGATTTGACTGGGTGACCTAGTTGTTGATCCCACATGACCTAGATTCGAACTTGACCTAGAGGTCATCAAGGCAGACGTTCTGACTAATTCTCATGAGTTTAAAATGTGGTCTCTAGAGTGTTAACAAGATTTTCCTTTGATCTGGCCTAGTGGCCTAGTTTTTGACTTGACATGACCAAGATTCAAACTTGGATTAGGAATCATCAAGATAAACATTCTGACCAAGTTTCATGAAGATAGGGTCAGAAATGTGGCCTCTTGAGTGTTAAGAAGCTATTCCTTTGATTTGACTGATCAAACATGACCCAGATTAGAACTTGGCCTAGGTCACCAAGGTAAACATTCTGACCAAGTTTCATGAAGATACGGTCATAAATGTGGCCTCTAAAGTGTTAACAAGCTTTTCCTTTGATTGGTCCTGGTGACCTAGTTTTTTATCCCAGATGACCCAATATCGAACTCGTCCAAGATTTTATTGAGGGTAACATTCTGACCAAGTTGAATTAAAATTGGGCCAAAATTGTGACCTCTAGAGTGTTCAGGGATTTTTTTCCTTCTTTATAAAGTACCCCTAAAAGGACCTTTTCCCAATTGAAAAATGCAATCTTTTTTCCCAATTATCATCCAAAAATTCCCCAAATGACCAAATTAAGTTTGCATTTTGATGATTGCAGAAGGAAAACTTAGTTACATTGACATTCACCATGATTTAACCATTCAAACAGTTTGTTTGATGATATTTACATGGAATTAAAGGAAGAAGCATTCTAAATGATGTTATTAATTAACTATAAAAATTCCCAATCTGAGTAAAAACCCCGCTATTTTTCCCAATTTATCCGGTACCGGACCTTTTCCCAAAAGGGAAAAAAAATCACTGGTGTTAACAGTCAAATTGTTGACAGACGACGGACACATGGCAATCACAAAAGCTCACCTTGAGCACTTCATGCTCTGGTGAGCTAAAAACAACCAGTTTTTGTAGTGGTATTACACATTTAAACTGAGTTCATCTCTAAGTATACGTGCATACAGTAAGTACTATTTCAAACCTAATGCATAATACTGTTAATACACATAAACTAAGAGAAAGATATAGTATAAATATATTAAATATATGTATAAAAACTGCAATATTAATGTGGAAATTAATTGTATCATTCTGCATTTTATATAGATCGTTAAGCTGGTGATTCTACTCGGGGCAAAAGGTGCATTTATTCTTAAACTCCCCATAATACCTAGACATGGTACACACACCGTTGAAAACTTAAAGCCCATTAAACTTAAGTAACAGCTTTTTCATGCCAAATGGTATTTTAATTTCAGACAAACAAGGCAGTCTAATGCTTTAAGTAATACATACAGTGGCTAACTCTTTCTGAGTCCAGCCCTTGGCTTGTCTTGCTTGTTGTATGAGTTTACACACATCAAGGGCCACATGTTCATGATGCAGCTCCTCAGTCTCTCTGTCCAGCTTGGCAGTGTTTTTGGAAGCTGAATGCTGTTTGTTCTGTCCTCCTGCAACTGTAATTAATCGAAAAAATTCATGTCTCCATGCTACACACAATGTATTTTATATTCTACGAAACTACATTTTACTGAGCTTCATTGCTTTAACTATTTAATCACCTACCACCACACAAACAAGAGCTGTCTGTTGACAGCGCACTGGACTATTCAAAGAATTGATGAAAGTATGGGGTCAAAATATTACCAGAGATTTTCAGACAAAAGAAGAAAATAGATAAGACAAACAATTTACCTGTATTTGTGGATTTGGATAAGTCTTGCACTATATGACAATGTTTGACCATCATGATGGTAAGCAAGTGTTCAAAGTTTCAAAGCCATATATCAAACAGTTTAGACAAAACATGGAATGGTATGCGAAACTTAACTAATCTCTATGTCAAAAAGGGCCATAACTGAGCTAAAGTCCTTGTCCTAGTTATGTAGTCTTGCCTACATATGTAGACTATGATGTAAACAATTGGTCAAAGTTTCAAGTCATATGACCAACAGGTTACTATAGGCAAAATATGGACTGGAATGAAAAATGTAACTGATTTCCAAGTCCAAAAAGGGCCATAATTCAGCCAGATAGTTGACAGAGTTATTTAATCTTGCCTACAGGTAGAGACTGTTATAATAAACAAATGTTCAAAGTTTCAAAGCCACATGTCAAATATTTTTGACAAAACATGGACCTGTACAAAATCTGAACCAATTTCCAACAGTCAAGGGTGTAACTGTTTCAAGTTATCACAATTTATAACCCATCTGAGTTACTGGTTAAACTTCCAGAACTTGTTTCAGTCACATAAAATATTACAAAGCCCTCCTGTGCCAATTCCTCATTTTGAAAGAGACTAATGCAATTATTTCCTGAATCCTTGACCTTTTATCTTTCCAGCTATGCAGTAAAATTTTTTACACAAGGCTGTAAAGTTTTACGCCAAAGCTTTAAAACTCTTAATATCTCATTATTATCCCATTATGCTTATCAGGTCATGCTCAGACTAAAAGAGAATTTGATTAACCTCAGTTTGCTACTAATTTCACTTTAAAGGTCACTTTGTGAGAACAGCAAAAAGACTTTTTTTAAATAACTTACCTGAGTTAACTATATTTTATAACTAATACAGGTTATAAAATGCTTGAAAAAGTAACTGAAATAGGTTACATAACTTAAAACAGTTACACCCCTGACTGTCCAAGTCCAAAAAGGGCCATAATTCAGCCAAAATACTTGACAGACTTTAAACTCTTGCCTACAGGTAGAGACTGTTATAAAATACAAGTGTCCCAAATTTGAAGTAAATATCTTTGATGGTATACAAGATATTACCATTTCATAAAAACTTTAACCAACTCCGACGCCCCGGTGAGTAGTATAGCTCTCCATATTCTATTTAATAGGGTAAGTAGGTACATGTAGGCATTGTTTTCTTATTTTTATTTCATGGAGAAAGTGAGATAAAAAGGGAATACAGCTATAAATCACACTTGTATTAACCCTTACCCTGCTAAATTTCTATAATGAACTTGTCCATCTTTCAATTTGGACAGTACCATTAACTGTTAAAAGGGGTGCTTACCAAAAAGATACTGCCTGAATGGCAAACAGTGCAGACCATGATCAGACGGCACGAAATTGCAGGCAGATCTTGGTTTGCACTGGTCGCAAGGGCAGAATCACTTGCCGCCAACAGGCTAAGGGTTAATGATTTAATTTTAACATGTTTCCAAAATACATATCCCTAAAATGCAGTTTTAATAGAAAAAAAAATTGTTTTACATTGTTTTCTTACCTTTCAACAAAAATGTTAGGGCTTGGGCTCAATTTTAGGGTCAGTCAGCAGGGACAGGTAACCTTAAACACAGGACTGTTATTTTTTGTTAGGCCTAATACATAATTATAATTTTTTTTAATTTCCAAAGGTTTTGGTAAGAATTTCATATAGATAAATCTTTAATCAAATCAAAACTGCAGCAATTGGAACATTTTACATTTCGCTCTAGCAGCCCCTACAAGGGACCAAGACTTAGTGCTCCCACTTGAAAAAAAAATTGAAAGGGGATCTTGCCAGGCACTACAGACTAAGTTTGGTGTAATTCTTACCAGTAGTTTTAGACAAAAAGATGTTTAAGTAAATTTTTGACAACAGACACAGGATGACAGACAGCGGACCATCTGCCTATACTTACAGCTCAGTCTGAACCCTTGGTTCGGTTCAGGTGAGCTAAAAAACTTACACTTTTTCTCTGTGTCAATAGGGATTCCCTGCCTCTGTGCAGAACTTAAAGCCTGAAAAGAAATTTAAACCATACAGCTTTGTTTTAGGCAGAAATTAACCCTTACCCTGCTAAATTTCTATAATGAACTTGTCCATCTTTCAATTTGGACAGTACCATTGACTGTTAAAAGGGGTGCTTACCAAAAAGATACTGACTGAATAGCGAACAGTGCAGATCTTGATCAGACTGCACGAATGTGCAGGCTGATCAAGATCTACACTGGTCGCAAAGGCAGAATCAATCGTGTCCAGCATGATAAGGGTTAAGCATTCTACCATGTACACCTAAAAAAAATCAGTTTTCAGAGATGTTAATAGATCTTTTTGGATCTCTGAGCTGAAACAAAGCTTGTTCTGAAAAATTATTGAGTGACGCCAAAAATAGCCATAAGGGCTTGACCTTAACTTTGAAGAGCACTTGCCCATAGGGCAACTTTAACTTTACTTGCCTGGACCAAATTCTTGTTGCCAATTTGAAGTTTAATGCCTAGCAGGATACGACTTGATAAAAATTTAATTGCATCTGAGCAAAATTTATGCGATTTTCGCCAAAAATATTTAAGAATACTACGAAATCATGGTCAAAGGTGATCCCTATGTCCATAATATAGTATTCATACAGCAGATGGGTATATAGCCTCAACCAAATTTTTTTCGCTACTGTTGTCAAGATCAATTTTCAGAACTGTACTTTTCAACTTGGAAAACAAATAGGCTGATTTTATCATGGCTTTTGATGGCTGTTTTGTGAATTAAAACTTATTATTATATGTTTTTCATCAACTTTCTTTAAAACTGTGTCACTTTTAAGGAATGGTTGCAAGAACTGGCTACACTAATGTATCTTTCATGATCATGATGATTGAGCAACACATTTTGAAAAATAAAAAAAATGATTTTATTCTAATTGCTATTTAAGTGAAACATTGAAAACTAAGTTCTCATGTAATATTTTTTTCAAAAAGTAAAAGGAGTTAGTTGTTCTTTCAATGAAAACAACTTAAACAAACAAGCATGCTGCACCATCCGAGTACTCCTACATTTAAACACGAATTATTTAAACCTGCTGTGTTTTCAGAGTTCCACTCTTTGGCTGCCTCTTTCTGATGTATGTAACGTCATCCCAACCTGCTTCAGCCATTGTTTTCTCTAATGCGCGGTAATGAAACCACAAAAGGCAATGGAATTAAGTTTATGTAAAATATTTCTTGTGAAATGTGTAGGTTACGTTTAACTTCTGTACCGGTGCCGTTCCACACAGGGCAGTCGGTCAATGTAAGTGACTACTTTTGAGGTCTGAAAACCACTTTCTTTCACATTGTAGTATTTCTAAGAGATAATTTACTGTATATTACTACAGAAACAGCTAGAGAAGGTCAGTGAGAACCACCTATAAAGACTCAGTGTCCTGTTTATTGTTTTATGTTCATTTTAATAAATTTTATATTCCTTTCAAAGAAAGGATGGTGCTTACTAATAGTTTATACCGAGCCTAACTGGATGGTTATCATTTCTTAAATCACGGAAGTGCCCCTTTTCGTGCGTGTTTTTAAGTTATTAGTTTCTTTAATGTTCATCAAAATGCTGTATTATATATGTTTGTAAAATTAATAATTCACCACACAATATGTTTCATTTTTACAGGGCATATATATTTGTGTTTTACACAATTTATTATATGTACTATGTTTTACCAGGAAGGTCTAATACGTAACAGTTGTTCCAGTTGTTCCAGGTTTTACCCTGTATGTGTTGGTAATTGTGTCAAGATTGTGCCCACGCTTAGTTACCATGCCATATACAGATCAAAACGGTAGCATTTTATATATATTTTAAACGCTTAATTAATATTCTTTAAACCTTGTGCTGATATATTTCCAATATCCACTATCTATCTATTTTTGATACTGTCGCATCTCTTTTTCAAGTAATTATGAACAGGATACAAGTGAATACTAAAAGTTCCTAACAAATAATATGATAGTGTGTCGATAAAAGCAGGTGTTAGATGGAGACGGATAATCCTTCTTCCATGTTTAAAGTATAACATAAAGTAGAAACGAGAGAAAGTTAAAAATGTGAGACATCCTTTGCTGACGTAATCATTTAATTATTCTGAGACAACTTCTTTGAGAGTCGAAGCTAGGCATAGCAGCAAAATTATCAGGCAGACAATTCCTGAGGAAATTGAATTAATCCGTGCCTGCATTAGCCGAGCGGAGACAATAACGGTGCAAATGGTTGTTGATCCTAACTTCGGCTCGGAGATGGGAGGTGGGGAAGTCATGTAGCGACTAAGTTTTTGTGAATCTTGTAAAAGATAAGAAGCCTGGCATCATTTAAGGACGATCATCTCCATCTTAGCCTGATCACATTTTGGAAACGCTGGAATAAACGCAGCAATGTAGTATTTATTTTTTGACATATCCATTTGCACGGTGCTGCGCTATCTCAATGTTCTTTATGTTCTTTTAAGCTTGAGGAGACCAAGCTGTTGAATCACAGCTAATATCATGGGCCGAGATACCAAAAAAAAGTTCCTGCATTGTTGACAAATGTAAGATAAGACGCCAGAAATTTGCTAAAGGCATTTCCGTAGCGCGTGTTCTCGCATGCCACTTGAGTAAGATTGTGGTCATTAAGAATATCAATGAGTGAGACAGATAACTTCCTATTTTCATTGAGACAAATAACTTCCTAGTTTCATTGAAAGTACATTTCTGTTAAAATCATCAAGGAGCCAATTCGTGCCTTACTGGGGACAGACTAGATTTAGAGGTTGTAAAGTTCATGAAAGCTGTCAAGGTCTGTGGTCGATTTGAGGATGCAACATACAACAGCTAACTGTCTGCTAATTATATCTTGACCCGTAGTATTTCACAATTAGTAGTAGGTTGCTTCTGTTCAGATGTAAAACGTGTTTCTTTAACAACTACATTGTATATGTACAACTTTATATATATGTTTGTCATACAATACGTCATCGTCTAATGTTGTGATCCGACGTTAGATACAGTTTCTTGTGCTTTGTATCTAGCTGAAACTTAATTTTAAATATAAGCTAAGTCGGCAGTATTAAGTTTTGAGATAAAATGGGTTACGCCATTTTCCATTACTGCTCATGAACAGACTCAATCAAACCGAGTCTGCAATTTTCACTGTTTGCATTGTTTTCGGTGCTTCCGAGGGATTTAGTTTTCAGATTTTATTTGCTTCACAACAGCGGGTGTTAAGTGCTTAGTGGCGGCCGTAAAAAGTCGCCCCGACTTCATCTCAGTGTTGTTATATTTTCTGGTCCTTCGGGATCATTGATTTCAACTCATTTAGATTTGAAGATTGAACACTGCTTAAGCCGGTGCTAGGGGACGTAGGCAGTGTTGCATTTTCCACTACTG
This sequence comes from Mercenaria mercenaria, assembly GCF_021730395.1. Taxonomy (NCBI): domain Eukaryota; kingdom Metazoa; phylum Mollusca; class Bivalvia; order Venerida; family Veneridae; genus Mercenaria; species Mercenaria mercenaria. The sequence goes on from NC_069375.1 coordinate 69,470,993, forward strand.
CTCATGAACAGACTCAATCAAATCGAGTCTGCAATTTCCACTGTTTGCCTTGTTCTCGGTGCTTCCGAGGGATCTACTTTTCAGATTTTATTTACAATGACCATGTAAAATAGAAAAAAAAAGTGGTAAGTCTTATATAACGTCAGATTCTACATGCAAGTGAAGTCCTGACAGTCATAGACCAATATTCTACAATTGTAAATTCGGCCAAAATAATTTTGGAATAATAACAAGTAGCTATAGGCAGCGTTTGTAAGGAAGTGAAAATAATTGACATTAACAATAAGTACATAGACAAACTAAATCAGTTAAACGACAAAGGCCAATCAAACAAATAAAGTATCACAGTTTGGTTCCGCCCTGGAACGGTCACTGGCAAAAACACAACTGCAGAGTTTAATACGGTTAAGTGAAAGCACCGAACCTCACCATTGTCCCCAACCATGTGAAAGAGCTACAGAGTAGTGTAAATAGAATTTTATTACCGCCAGGTGGATCTCTAATACAAGTAAGAGTAACTAGAGATACGAAATTTAAGTCACAAAACTGCTCTAGGCAGTAAAATATCTAATAAGCAAACCTAAAATGTACACATGTGTGTATACTTAAACATCTTAAAGACCCGACGAAACAGACCAGACGAGAAGTATCAAAACAGATCAGTCCCAATGAAGTTTAAATAAATCTTATACAAGCCTTATACAATGTTGCAGCATCTTACGAGATTTTTCAGTAGCATTGTTAGTTCCAATAAACTCTGTAAGTACCTTTTATATGAGGGCTGAACACAAAACATGCGGCATGTATAAAATAGTCGATTCATGGCCTTTTTACCAACTGAAGATACAATTGGAAAAATGGTATGACCCAGAATATAATGAAGTTTTTAAGTAACACGGTATAATTTTTTTTAACAAGATTAAATACTATAAGGTACCTATTGTCGCTATGTGGTTAGTCACTGATAGACGAATCATTATCAAAGGGGTCTCACTGTGTTATCGTATAAACAAAACTTGTTACGACCTAAATTTACTTGAAGTGAAATATTGATGTTAAGCAAGGTCAACTACAGATAAAAGTTCACATATCGTGTCAAACCCTTAGCTTTAAAACGAAGTCATACAAAGATCTAGTGCAAGTTTGAATTTGGAGCACATTTTTGTTAAGGTAATGAGACTTTGATACATGTATACACACATCCCAGGAAGTATGGTTATAAAAATCATTTTATTAAATTCATAATAATGTCTCATTTGTAAATTCTTCTTTCTGTGTAGAATATACGTATTTTCAGAATTTGAGTGAATAAAATAGAAAAGAATGTCAGCCACCAGCGATTCACATGGACTACGTTTTAAGGACAAGGTTGCCATAGTAACTGGAGGATGTTGCGGGATCGGGCGTGGCTGCGTGGATGTGATGGGTATGCACATTCATGTATATTTAAAAAGAGTACAAGTTTCTGAATAAATTGTTTATTTCAAGCCTTGTACTTGCGAAAGACGTGCACATTATTAAATTTGTACATTTTTAAGACTCGTAGACATGAACATTTTATACAGTTTCAGTTTTAAAACATTTACATGTAAATAACTACTGCTTATAGTGTGCATATATTTTAAAAGACTAGTGGTCAAGTAATGACAATCGACATTTTCCGTTCGATTGGCTATTTTCGGAATCCTTCGGACATTTCTGTAAGGGCGAAGGAAAATGCATTCGAGAATACGGACATTTTCGATTGTCATGACGGGGTCCGCAACCGACATTTGGACAAAACAAAAGTAATACTGTATGCGTTGAAAATTTGAAGGCATTTATGATAAATTTTAGTTAAAATGCTCTGAAAATTATGTAATCTATCTCAGCAATTACATCAAAGATTTTTATATGTATAAATCTCACTTAATCCGTCGCCATGTATAAATAGAGGACACCGACAAGGCAACGCCTAGATTTTGATAGCTGAGGACATGTTAGATAATTTTGCACTTTAATTCATTAGATGCTTTTAGAAAGATTGGTTTATTTCAATCATTTACCATTTAAACGTCGAAGATGAGTCAGATTCAATAGATGTTTTAAAAATGTTTGCTTTTAAATCATAGCCGTTTGTTGAGTAAAGCAGGTTATGATGTCGTTTACACATTATTTGAGCTTTAACCATATAGGTATTTTTTTAAATTAATGCTACTATTTTCAGCGGAACAGGGTGGGAAAATAGCTGTCCTAGACCTAAATGGTATGTTTCTACTTTCTCCTTAAATATTCTCAGCTTTTTTAATTGTCACCATAATACCACTGTAAATATTCTAAACCTAGGCCAGCCAGCTATTTTAGCCTTTGAAAGCTTCATCGGAGGCAAACACTGTGCTGTACAATATACATGTAGAAGAAGAACGGGGCTACTACATGTCGATTCATGATAAAGAGATGCATTTTATTAAGGAACGTCGGGTACAATTTCATTTTGTTGAAGCATACATATTATAAAATTATGAAGAGTATTAGTCTGTATGAATGTACTGCATAAATAAGTGCAATACATACACAAAATAGAATTATTCAAATCCGATAGTTTTTTGAAAATATTGAGTATTTATAAACTTATTTATTTGATACACTTCCTCAGATTGTATGTAAGATAATATATCTCAAAATTCAATTTATTTCAGATAAAGTTGGAAACACCCTCTCGTCAGTCAGTACATCTGGCGAAATATTTTACGTACATTGTGATATGACGAAAGAAGAAGAAATTAAGGTACATTTTGTTAAACTACCGTAGTGATGTATAGATTATTTAACGATAAATTTCCAGTTCCTTACCAAACCTATTTTAAGAATCATATTTCACTCTTTTTTCGCAAGCGAAAATTTGTCGATTTTTAACAATCTGTCTGAATTATTATTATTATTATTATTATTATTATTATTATACTAGATTTATACTTTTCGTTCTTTAACGGCGTGTAGCACAGATATACACAAAGTCCTTTTTCCTGTGAAGAACCAGTACTGTCCTCTTAGGTGAGTGAGATACACTTAAGAGCACCTTAGAGATTTCAAGACACTGGACCGCATTCGAAGCCAGGACCTTTGAATTGACACACATAGCCACCGATTCATAAGGAAAAATTGAGTCTGTTTTAGAACATTGATTTCGTAAGAAAAGTTTGTCTGGTTTGGAACACATATTTCGTAGAAAAAGCTATGTCTGAACACTATACTGTAACAGGAAAAGAACTGTCCTAAATAGGCGAACTGACATGCATCGCTACATTTTACTTTCAGAATGCTATAAAACAGGTTGCAGAGAAATACGGACAAATTGACTGCTTAGTAAATAACGTCGGAACACGTAATTATCCCTTTGTTATTGCAAACCACTAACTACATTTAGAATTGCAAGTTTTCCTTTTCATCAAGTGTAATACGTTCTGGTTATGGCGATACAGAAAACTACCGTCTGGTGGTGCTTTTGCTTTTGTGGGTTTATGGTGTTCTCTTTGTTATGTTTATTTTTTCTTTCATTTGAATGTGGATAGAACTAAAATCTGTATAAATATCCTTTGGAAGCATGTAGCCCGACCAGAATGCAATCAAGCAAAATGAAAGTAGACTCGGTTTGATTTTGTTCATGAGAGGTAATGAAATGTGCAACACCCCTCGGACCCTAAGTCTTCTACTAGGCGAATTCCTCCAGAATATATACAATCAACTGATTATGATGAACAGCCACCGTAGATCCGAGTCTGCTATTTGTTTGCTTGGTTAATTCTTGGCTTCTAAGAGATCTTTTTATAGGCTATATAAGATTATTAAAGACTGCGGACAGAAGACATCTTGAAGCATCGGATATTTAGATATACTATAATATAATATTGCGAAGCATAAACGCCGGTGTAATCAGACTGGTATATAGAGGCTACCTGTCAAAAATGTCAGTGAGTCGTCCGTGAAACTTCTCTCTCCCTATACATATGTACTTTGAAATAGTGTTCTTTTTATATTTTTGGTCATTTAGAATTATATTATAAAGGTCCGCTTTAATAGGCTTCATGGTGCTAGGGGTAGGGATGTGAAGGGTGTGGCAGATTTTATTACCTTTTGTGAACAGATTCAGTCACACTACGCTGTTATACTGCTTGGTTCTATTCTTCCAAAATATCTTCTAATAAATTATATCATGTAGAAGAGCTAGATGTGTTTAAAAATGAACTTTGTCAACGTTGAAGTACTTTTAAATGTAATGGCATACATTAAAATGACGTCAAAAATGACGTGACATCCGATATGAACGTTATTTGACGTTATAATTTTTTACATCATATTTGCCTTCTTTGAGTTTTTACTCACGTTAAAAATACGCAATAATTTCAGATTCACTCATACTGAACACAGTATAACAATCTTCATGTGTAAATACGAACGTAATATAAAAGGTACTAGCTTTGCACCAAGATATATACACTCATTCTTTCACGGAATAATATTTTCTTCCTTAAACCGTGCAGTCATTCTACAGAACTCGTACACACTTCATGAGATTTTACCATTTTTTTTTCTAGATCCCGGAAGTAAGACGATTGATGAGCTAACTGTTGAAGGTTTCAAGGACCTACTAAACCTTAATCTTGTCAGTAATTTTACGGCGAGTAAAGTAAGTTACAGTAGGCCTAAACCCAAACTTATTTTAATGCAGGCCTGTAGACCTCTCTTGTAAAAGTCAAACCATAGCCTTTTGTAGGTAGTCACTACTGTTAATGCTAAAATAAACGGCAAAACTAGAGGTGAGAACGAAAGCGATCTAAGTCCATACATATAAAAACATTTAGAGCAGTTATACTCTAATCCGTCTATATGTAGAAATCGGGAATAGAACAAATGTTAATATACTCGGGTTGCTTTTGTTCTTTAACAAAGACCTACTGTTGACTTGGAATCACTTGCGCCTCACCGAGGTGGGATCGAGCCTCACGAGGGGACTTGAATGCTTCTTGTGAGGAAGCCGTCCAGCTGGCTTGCAGAAGGTCGATGGTTCTACCCAGGTACCCGCCCTCTCCTGGGGTCTTCCTCCACCATCAAAGCTGGAAAGTCGCCATATGACCTATAATTGCATCTGTGCGACGTTAAACCCAACAAAAAGAACCAAGCTAAACAACGTGCGTATTCGATGCATTTGTATTGAAATTATCGAAATTAATGATTTACATTAAATGGTACATTATCACCTTTTCAGTATGCCCTTCCTTATCTGCGAAAGAGTAAGGGGAATATTGTAAATATCACGAGTATCAGTGCTCACTCTGGCACCGGTTTGGCATCGTCTTATTGCGCGACCAAAGTAAGCCTTACATTTATTGGATTCAAAACTTTTGTTAAAAGGTATAATTGTCCGTTGGCCAACAACATGTATACAATCCATCATGAGACGGTTCTGCTGCGACGGCAAATACCTTAAAGGCGTACGCTTGAATTCCCTGTATATGAGATGGGCGAAAATTTTCCCAATAACAGAATTTCTTTAAACTTTGGATATTGAAGGACAATCATCTAAGAAACAAAAATATGCAATAAAAATCAAAGGTCACCGGTATCGAAAAAGAGTTATCTGCCCCTGAAAACGTCATTTTTGGGGGAAATGCCGTTTTCAATGGCAGATAACTCTTTTTTGAAACAGGTGACCTATGATTTTTATTGCATTTTTTGTTTCTTAGATGATTGTCTTTCAATATCCAAAGTTTGAAGAATTTCTGTTATTGGGAAAATTTTCGCACCAAATTCTAGCATACGTCCTTAAGTACGATTTCAAGTTATAGCAATAATATATAAATGATGAAAATGATAAAAGTTCAGCATTTAATGTTTAAATATGACACATTTCAATTCTACGGAATCCTGTTGGGGCCTTTTATAATGTCGCCATCGCGTTTTCCAAACGACAATGTCGCGATATCCACTTTGAAATGTCGCCTTTCAAAAGCACGATATATCGCGATGTCACTTCGCGTTGTCGAGCGTCGTATCGCATTGTCGCTATGTCACTTCGTAATGTCGCGATGCCACTTCGCGTTGTCGTGTGTCGACCCTGCAAACGCGACAGCGACATTATCAAACGACATGCGATAATCACAAACGACGCTCGACAACGTGAAGCGACATTTTCCAAATGTCGTATCGTATGTCGCGTGTCGCGGGTTTGGGTGAGGGTCGACGCGCGACAATTCCAAACGATACACGACACGCGAAGTGACACTCGACAATATGAAGCGACATTTTCATAATGTCGTATCGCATGTCGCCCGTCTATCGGTGAAAGGGTAAGATAAAAAGCTGTATTTCCGTACTTTTCCGTACGTAAAATGTCCATGTTTTTCATTAACTTCAAATAATTGTAGAATGTTCCAAACACAAGATATTTTAATGAAATAACTTTTATAAATTAAATTCAAACATTGTCTAAACGGATATGTAACTTGTATCATTTTACCGTCGACGGTTTCGTCGGAGGACCGTCTCAAAATGTATCATTTTTCGTGAAAATATGCATACTTCTTCATATATAAATAGAGGGGTGGTCCTTGTCTGAGGAGCCATATCTTCATAATCTGATGTCCGATTTTAATAAATGATACCTTGTTGCAAAGGGCAAGCCAGTACCTAGAGAAAAGAGGCCACGTCAGGTTCGAACCCAGTCGGCTAGGGTTCAAGGTCAAATTCCTGTGATATTCTCAAAATATGAACTTGTCAGAGCAGTCAAGGCAGTCCTGAAAACCCAAACACTACCTTCACTGAGTCCAGTGACACCATTGCAGCAATTCTCACGGCTCCCCGGGAGGGACCTACTTAGTCTTGGCCAGCACCCTACCGCATATAACAAGTTAAACCATTTTCTGATACCTGTCCTGAGCTCTGATGGCATCATATGGACTTGTAAGTAGCTTAAATGTAAAGCCAAGTCATCTACGAACATATTCATACATATCTGGTATAGGTAGGTACCTGGGGTGTAGAGACTCGAACAAGGGTCAAAATCTAACATAGTGTTATTATCAACTGAAATTCAGTATAAATTACAATAATAATAATTAAAAAAAAATAGGACAGGTATCAGAAAATGATCAAACTTGTTACATGCGGTAGGGTGTTGGCCAAGACTAAGCTGACCCGACACGGGGAGCCATGAGAATTGCTCCAATGGTGTTATTGGACTCAGTGAAGGTAGTGCTTGGGTGTTCAGGACTGTCTTGACTGTTCTGACAAGTTCATATTTTGAGAATATTACCGGAATTTGACTTTGAACCCTAGCCGACTGGGTTCGAACCTGACGTGGCCTCTTTTCTCTAGGTACTGGCTTGCCCTTTGCAACAAGGTATCATTTATTAAAATCGGACATCAGATTATGAAGATATGGCTCCTCAGACAAGGACCACCCCTCTATTTAATATATGAAGAAGTATGCATATTTTCACGAAAAATGATACATTTGGAGACGGTCCTCCGACGAAACCGTCGGCGGTAAAATCATACAAGTTACATATCCGTTTAGACAATGTTTGAATTTAATTTATAAAAGTTATTTCATTAAAATATCTTGTGTTTGGAACATTCTACAATTATTGGAAGTTAATGAAAAACATGGACATTTTACGTACGGAAAAGTACGGAAATACAGCTTTTTATCTTACCCTTTCACCGGTAGACGGGCGACATGCGATACGACATTATGAAAATGTCGCTTCATATTGTCGAGTGTCACTTCGCGTGTCGTGTATCGTTTGGAATTGTCGCGCGTCGACCCTCACCCAAACCCGCGACACGCGACATTCGATACGACATTTGGAAAATGTCGCTTAGCGTTGTCGAGCGTCGTTTGTGATTATTGCATGTCGTTTGATAATGTCGCCGTCGCGTTTGCAAGGTCGACACACACACGACAACGAGAACTGACATCGCGACATTACGTAGTGACATAGCGACAATGCGATACGACGCTCGACAACGCGAAGTGACATCGCGATATATCGTGCTTTTGAAAGGCGACATTTCAAAGTGGATATCGCGACATTGTCGTTTGGGATTGACGCCGGCGTTTGTGATTGTCGGGTGTCACTTCGTAATGTCGCTATGTCACTTCGTGTTGTCGTGTGTCGATCCCACAAACGCCACGGCGACATTATAAATGGCCCCAACAGGATTCCGTACAATTCACATTGTCAATTAAGCTTTAAATTTAATGCTAAGAAAGCGAACCTATTTACAACAAAACTTTTGAACATTTTAGAGTTTTCTTGTTGCTTTGTAAGATAAAGTACGGTCATAACACGATTTCACACTTTACTAGCATTGGATACCATTACTAGCTTTTACTTTTCAGGGCGGGTGCTTGTCACTAACAAAAGCCCTTGCCATTGACGAAGCAAAAAACGGTGTCCGAGTAAATTCGTAAGTACACTTGCTTATAGAAATATTTATTTACTTTGATCAATAATTAGCAAATTGTTAATTTCATTGAAAATATGTACAATAAGAATACATTTCAGAACAACAAAAGACATGAGAACCACATCAGTATGATTTCGGATGATTTCAATCATTAACACCAAAGAATGGAACTGATTGGTCTACAAAACCTTCTTTATTATATTACATGCATGGTTTATTTATTAGATTTTCACACGGTTGTCTAGAAAGTCATTTTCAGAATTTCATCTAGTTGTACGCCGTTATCAGACATGCTGGTTTTTCACATTATGCGATTTGACGGTTTCATCTGTTTGCACAGATACACCATTACAACTGAGCACAAAACAGACATCATGGCTGATTCATTACACGCATTTTGCTTTCAATACTTCCCCTGATTATATAAATATACCATCATTTTATGACACAAAGCATCCCCGATTTACTATTCTTTATTTTCAGGGTATCTCCAGGTTGTATAGATACACCGTTATTTCGTAGCGTAGAAAAAGCAGGGGGAAGAGAAATTGATGAAGAAAGACTTAAATACATTGGCTCCTTACATGTAACTATGGTTTTAATTAACGAGAAATTATACATATGCACCTTTGTGTATGTGAGAGCCTTAAAAGTGGAGGTTATGAAAAGTTAGTGTAACAGTTACAGTCACTTATATAGTTCTACCTTACTTCAGCAATTTTCTCTATGACCGACCAAAGCAATCGGAATGAAATGCTTTGCCGCATTTGGATTGCTTAAGGTTGCAGTATGGGACCTTTAGCTCCATAGGAAAGCGTTTCAGCCACCCTGTCGACCAGTCAGTTTATGACATATGATTTGAGTGGAGTAAATCAGTGCCAACCATGACATTCTTAGCCTAAAAGAAACAGTATTGTGAATATAATGCCAGTCAAATGAATGTTATGGCGCTAAGGATCTCTGAAGAAATTATGGTTGACCCCATCCACATCAGCATTTAAAACTCTACTATGCTTGTTTCGTGCTATTTTCTTCATTTGTTTTCATTTCGCTATGAAGTTCAGAGAAGCTCTTTTTAATTTTCATCTTGGTTGGAATACTCTATAAGTAAGCAATGTGCTGTTTGCCATGCATTGGTATATACGTTGTATTTGAATATGGAGAAATTTGACGAATATAGTATAAGTCTATACAACTAGTAACATTATTATAATTAACAATACTTTGAATTTACAACTTAGAGCAAAATATGCAGCAGTTTTTCTAAAATGAAAGCTTTCTTGATATCCTTGTGAAGGAGTTTCTTTACGGAAGCGTTCTGGTTTCAAAATAATAATGGTTTCCAAATGTTTCAGACTCCCATTAAGGCTTAAAAACGCGCAGTTAGGATATATCAAGTCCTTATTAGGCTTTACAGACTCCTAATCAGGAGTTACTGTGTCCTACGATAAAGTTACTTAATACTTATTAGGTGTTCTCCTAATTAGGAGATACAAAGTCCAACTTGGGCTTTTCAGACTCCTTATTACGACACCCTTTCTCATAATTCGGAATAAATAACTTTTAATGAAGAGAAGATTGGGACTTGGCATCAGTACGCTTCCGCAGTTTTCTTTTATGTCGCAACATTGAAATATTCTTATATTATATGCCTTTGTAGACACTGAACAGAATTGGTCAGCCAAGAGAAATAGGCAAGGCGTGTTTGTTCCTGGCTGTAGATGCCACGTTTACTACTGGCGAGGAGCTGATGTGTACCGGAGGGTGTGAACTAGGATCCGGAGTTAAGCAATGATTTCCGTGCAAAATAGGACCTCTGATTTACGTTTTATTATCTGTGTTCATTACTGTGTGGGAGCAACTTTTGGGCATTTTCTGTCTTTGATAGTCATTATTAGACACATCCACGTGCAATGGAATATTGCTTTAAACCTCGGGAGGGATCTAGTCATTATCTATATTTTTGAATAACAATACATGTTTTCGTTCATACCCTGTTGTTGAATCTACATTTGATAAGATAAAAAATGTTTAATTTATATTTTACATTTTACTTCATAATATGTGGAGCGGATTTGAGTAAGAGGAGTAGTGTGGACAAAGTTGATAAATAAACGATATTTGTTTCAGTGTAACATTGATATTTTTGACCGGATAAAAGCCACACAGAATACCTTTATTAGTCCTCTACTGGTTGAAAACTGGTGGGACTAGTGGAATGCGCTTTTTTGTCCATCCGTCCGTCCGCAATTTCTTGTCCGGTCCATAACTCTGTCAATCATAAAGGGATTTTAATATTATTTGGCACAAATTTTCCCATGATGAGACAACATGTCATGCGCAAGACCCGGGCCCCTGGCTTAAAAGTCAAGGTCACAATTGGAGGTCAAATGTCAACACGTTTTTTTTCCTATCCAGTCCATATAACACTGTCATCCACGAATAGATTTTAATGTTACTTGGCACAAATGTACATCATAATGAATCAATGTGTCAGACCACCAGCTCAAAGATCATGGTCACACTTGGCAGTCAAATGTTAACATGGTATAATCAGGGCCTTTTTCGTGTCCTGTCCATAACTCTGTCATTCATCAAGGGATTTTAATATTACTTGGCACAAATGTTTTCCATGATGAGAAAACCATGCGCAAAACCCGGAACCCTAGCTCAAAATTCAAGGTCACGATTGGAGGTCAAATCTCAATATGTCCTTTTCTGTCTGGTCCATAGCTCTGCCATCCATGGTTAGCCAAAGGAAATAAGTAATGCTTGTTTGGTTCCGGGCTGTAATAAAGCTGGAGGGGATGTGGTGTATCGAAAGTCTGCAGTTACGTGTTACGTCCTTTTTGTAGCCTTCATTCTTACATAAGAACAGCTTTTTAACATTTACTTTTTATATAAAACTAATTCGTAAGAATGCATTCGCAATCAGGTGAACACTGTCACAGATTTTAATAACTTTTCCTTTTTTTATGTCAGTGTTAGACCTGAATAACTTTCACCGCATGAACAGATATTTTACATTCATTTAAATGACCACCTCCTACAGCCGCCACAAGGCACTTACGAAAAATTCTAAATAAAGTTTGTGAAAAGGTTATATTTTAAAGCATTAAACGCTTTTCAGCGTTTTTTGATGCAAGAAGGCCAAAGGTTACCCTATGAATATCATTTTTGGCACTTGTTTAGGATCAGTGACCTTCAAACTGAAAGAATTCCTGTCTATGAATAAGGTTTTGAATCTACAGCGGTTATGGGGCAAATGATTCGTAGTCTGCGACGTGAACCACTCGGTCACAGAGGGTCCCACAAATGAAACTTTAATTGTATTGTATCGATGTGTATAGGCAAAAATGTGTAGAGGTCATGGCAAATGAAATTATTAGGAAAAATGTTGATAGTTTAATTAAAAATGAAACAATTTATCTTTACACAGACTTTTAAAACCATCTTGTACAAACAACACATATGTATATGCTAGCATAATACCAATCGCAAATCATTGCTATTTCTCTCAGGACTAAATGATTTGAGTTTATATTCATGATTCAGTTTCTTCGTTATCCCTTATCATGATGGACACTATTGATTCTGCTTTTGTGACCAGTGTAGACCATGATAAGCTTGCACATCCATACAGTCTGATCATGACCTGCACTGTTCAGTCAGTATCTCTTTGGTAAGCACCCCTTTTAACACTTAATGGTACTGTCCAAATTGAAAGATGGATAAATTCATAATAGAAATTTAGCAGGGTAAGGTTTAACTAGCTAGGTTAAATGTATGAACAGTTGCATCTTTTTATAGGCGTAGGATGTGAAACAAGGCTTAAAAAAATAAAGACAAAATAAAATAAAAAATAAAGACAAAATAAGATTGTAGGTTGTTTTGTTTTTCTATATTCATTCATTCATTCTAACTCTGTATCATATCAGCCGATAATGTAAAAATTTCACTATTCTCCTTAATTCTTCATTAATTTTGTACCAGAATACATTGATTATCGTCACAATTCGATAGTCGGTGAATTGTAAGTGATAATGAACGGTTATAATACCTGATCCAGTATCCAGTTATGTCTTAAATAGTACTTGTACAGCTAATTTTCTAATACAAACTGTATTACATTTTACATCAGTCGGTTTTCTTATCATAATGTTCATTTCCTAAAGATATTTGTAAAATTTTCATATAGACCCCTAGGTCAGTATACAGTTTACTCATACTGAAATACGGTTATGGTACGGCAGGAAAGCTACACTCCGTGCCTTCCGGTGTACGTAGCAGACGATAGAAATGATCCAAGTTTATGTAAAGTATTATGAATTGAATGGTATTATTATAATTTCATTGCTATTTGCTCTAATTGTTATAGTCAAATTTTCTTTAGAAATGTCTATTTAGACTGTGAAATGTACATGATGCCCCTGTGAACACTGCGCCGTAGTGTAGTCATGTTCGGATATAATCCGCCAAGAAAGGATACATTATAGAAATGGACTGAATGTGATGATATAGATATTTAGAAGTAAAAATGTCTTTGGAAACTGTTCAGAGGTATGTGCCATTTCATTTTTTAACTATTTAATTAGGGCTGGGATGAAATATTTATGTAAATATTGTAAGATTCAAGAATACAACAGGCTACATGGGTTACATTCGTTTCTCGGACATGTGTTTTAGTACAGCAGACTGGTGTTTAAGTTTTCATAGTGTCTGTGCACATGGCTTAAATATTTTAAAAGATAGATGGACTATTATTTATGCATTGTGTTATACGTTACGGTTTAATCAACAACACTCCCCCCTGTCTTATTTTCTACAGAAACTAAAAAATATAGATATTAATTTCAACTGTTATTACCCATAAAACTGGTAACTAAAATTAAATAATATCATAGTCTGCACTAAGATAATCTAAATTTTATTAAACAACACTCCCCCTGTTTATTTTCATGAAAAACTAAATTTTATAGACCAATACTCCACCCTGTTTTATTTTCAAGAGAACTAAAAAACTAAGATAATAATTTCAACTTTATTGCACATACAACTGGGAACTAAATTTTAAAAACTGCACAGTCTGCACTTAAATGAAACTAAATTTTATAGACCAACACTCCCCCTGTCTTATTGTCAAGAGAAACTAAATAATATAGATGATAATTTCAACTTTTATTGCCCATACAACTGGGAATTTAAATTAAAGATGAGCACATTCTTCACTAAAAAACTAAACAATATAATTTCAACTTTTATTGCCCATACAACTGGGAATTTAAATTAAAGATGAGCACATTCTTCACTAAAAAACTAAACAATATAAATAGAATCTTTACCTTATTAAATATTCCATTATCCTTTGTTTGTGTCTTCTCCTTAGTCAGTAATGTCTGTTGTGCTGATTGCATTTTGAATGTGTGACATTAGAGTGCCGAGTGTTTCAGCTGAGTAAAACATGTTTAAGGCAGCACTACATTTTCACAAGGAATGTATAATGTCATATATTCTTGGGTCTTTTTTTCCAGCACAGGCTGAACCGAAAGATAGTGTCTGTAGTGCTGGCTAAGGATGCATGACACCTTATTTTGCTTTATTTTTGTTTCCTCTTCAATTAATACTTTAAAAATATATGAAACTCACTGCCTTAGGACTGCTACTTTAAATATTAATTTCAATACTTTAAATATATGCAGATCGCTGTTGGTAAACCCCCACCTTTATAATTTTATAAATTTTGAATATTATATTGAATACTGAATTGATAGAACTGTTAATTCTGAATTAATTACATATTGTAACATTATCGGATTGTGGTGGTATTTGATGCTTTAGAATGGTTGTGCTAAATTATTGTATTAAACTATTTCAGTATCTAGTCGGAATTAACCAAAATGTTCTTATACAGTTGGACACGGCTAGTTGTGTTTGCATTTTCATGTGGAATATTTGAATGGCACTTTTCTGCGTGCCAGTTCATTCATTTCATTATTACAACTTGATGTTGCACGACTCATAGGTACAGTGGTGAAGATTACATACTTTATGTGTCAAGCCGCCCTATACATAAACATGAAATGTGTAGGTTACGTTTAACTTCTGTACCGGTGCCGTTCCACATAGGACAGTCGGTCAATGTAAGTGACTACTTTTGAGGTCTGAAAACCACTTCTTTCACATTGTAGTATTTCTAAGAGATAATTTACTGTATATTACTACAGAAACAGCTACAGAAGGTCAGTGAGAACCACCTATAAAGACTCAGTGTCCTGTTTATTGTTTTATGTTCATTTTAATAAATTTTATATTCCTTTCGATCAAAGAAAGGATGGTGCTTACTAATAGTTTATACCGAGCCTAACTGGATGGTTATCATTTCTTAAATCAAGTGCGTGTTTTTAAGTTATTAGTTTCTTTAATGTTCATCAAAATGCTGTATTATATATGTTTGTAAAATTAATGATTCACCACACAATATGTTTCATTTTTACAAGGCATATGTATTTGTGTTTTACACACTTTATTATATGTACTATGTTTTACCAGGAAGGTCTAATACGTATCAGTTGTTCTAGTTGTTCCAGGTTTTACCCTGTATGTGTTGGTAATTGTGCCAAGATTGTGCCCACGCTTAGTTACCATGCCATATACAGATCAAAACGGTAACATTTTATATATATTTTAAACGCTTAATTAATATTCAATATTTAGGCTTTAAACCTTGTGCTGATATATTTCCAATATCCACTATCTATCTATTTTTGATACTGTCGCATCTCTTTTTCAAGTAATTATGAACAGGATACAAGTGAATACTAAAAGTTCCTAACAGATAATGATCGTGTGTCGATAAAAGCAGGTGTTAGATGGAGACGGATAATCCTTCTTCTATGTTTAAAGTATAACATAAAGTAGAAACGAGAGAAAGTTAAAAATGTGAGACATCCTTTGCTGACGTAATCATTTAATTATTCTGAGACAACTTCAATGACAGTCGAAGCTAGGCATGGCAGCAAAATTATCAGGCAGACAATTCCTGAGGAAATTGAATAAATCCGTGCCTGCATGAGCCGAGCGGAGACAATAACGGTGCTAATGGTTGTTGATCCTAACTTCGGCTTGGAGATGGGAGGTGGGGAAGTCATGTAGCGACTAAGTTTTTGTGAATCTTGTAAAAGATCAGAAGCCTGGCATCATTTAAGGACGATCATCTCCACCTTAGCCTGATCACATTTTGGAAACGCTGGAATAAACGCAGCAATGTAGTATTTATTTTTTGACATATCCATTTGCACGGTGCTGCGCTATCTCAATGTTCTTTATGTTCTTTTAACCCTTTCCCTGCTAAATTTCTATAATGAACTTGTCCATCTTTCAATTTGGACAGTATCATTAACTGTTAAAAGGGGTGCTTATTAAAAATATACTGACTGAATGGCGAACAGTGCAGACCATGATCAGACTGCACGGATGTTCAGGCTGATCATGAACTACACTGGTCGCAAAGGCAGAATCAATCGTATCCAGCATGATAAGGGTTAAGTTTGAGGAGACCAAGCTGTTAAATCACAGCTAATATCATGGTCCGAGATACCAAAAAAAGTTCCTGCATTGTTGACAAATGTAAGATAAGACGCCAGAAATTTGCTAAAGGCATTTCCGTAGCGCGTGTTCTCGCATGCCACTTGAGTAAGATTGTGGTCATTAAGAATATCAATGAGTGAGACAAATAACTTCCTAGTTTCATTGAAAGTACATTTCTGCAATCCCAGGAAAATTATCGAAAGTTAAAATCACCAAGGAGCCAATTCGTGCCTTACTGGGGACAGACTAGATTTAGAAGTTGTAAAGTTCATGAAAGCTGTCAAGGTCTGTGGTCGATTTGAGGATGCAACATACAGCAGCTAACTGTCTGCTAATTATATCTTGACCTGTAGTATTTCACAATTAGTAGTAAGTTGCTTCTGTTCAGATGTAAAACGTGTTTCTTTAACAACTACATTGTATATGTACAACTTTATATATATGTTTGTCATACAATACGTCATCGGCTAATGTTGTGATCCGACGTTAGATACAGTTTCTTGTGCTTTGTATCTAGCTGAAACTTAATTTTAAATATAAGCTAAGTCGGCAGTATTAAGTTTTGAGATAAAATGGGTTACGCCATTTTCCATTACTGCTCATCATAAGTGAACAGACTCAATCAAACCGAGTCTGCAATTTTCACTGTTTGCATTGTTTTCGGTGCTTCCGACGGATCTACTTTCCAGATTTTATTTGCTTCACAACATCGGGTGTTAAGTGCTTAGTGGCGGCCGTAAAAAGTCGCCCCGACTTCATCTCGGTGCTGTTATATTTTCTGGTCCTTCGGGATCATTGATTTCAACTCATTTAGATTTGAAGATTGAATACTGCTTAAGCCGGTGCCAGGGGACGTAGGCAGTGTTGCATTTTCCCCTACTGCTCATGAACAGACTCAATCAAATCGAGTCTGCAATTTCCACTGTTTGCCTTGTTCTCGGTGCTTCCGAGGGATCTACTTTTCAGATTTTATTTACAATGACCATGTAAAATAGAAAAAAAAAGTGGTAAGTCTTATATAACGTCAGATTCTACATGCAAGTGAAGTCCTGACAGTCATAGACCAATATTCTACAATTGTAAATTCGGCCAAAATAATTTTGGAATAATAACAAGTAGCTATAGGCAGCGTTTGTAAGGAAGTGAAAATAATTGACATTAACACAAAAGTACATGTACATAGACAAACTAAATCAGTTTAACGACAAGGACCAATCAAACAAATAAAGTATCACAGTGTGATTCCGGCCTGGAACGGTCACTGGCAAAAACACAACTGCAGAGTTTAATACGGTTAAGTGAACGCACCGAACCTCACCATTGTCCCCAACCATGTGAAAGAGTTACAGTGTAGTGTAAATAGAATTTTATTACCGCCAGGTGGATCCCTAAACTAGAGATATGAAATTTAAACCAAAAAACTGCTCTAGACAGTAAAATATCTAATAAGCAAACCTAAAGTGTACACATGTTTGTATACTTAAACATCTTAAAGACCCGACAAAACAGACCAGACGAGAAGTATCAAAACAGATCAGTCCCAATGAAGTTTAAATAAATCTTATACTTTTACCAAATACAATGTTGCAGCACCTTACGAGATTTTTCAGTAGCATTGTTAATTCCAATAAACTCTGTAAGTACCTTTTATATGTGGGCTGAACACAAAACATGCGGCATGTATTAAAATAGTCGATTCATGGCATTTTTACCATTATACCAACTGAAGATACAATTGGAAAATGGCATGACTCAGAATATAATGAAGTTTTTAAGTAACACGATATAATTTTTTTTAACAAGATTAAATACTATAAGGTACCTATTGTCGCTATGTGGTTAGTCACTGATAGACGAATCATTATCAAAGGGGTCTCACTGTGTTATCGTATAAACAAAACTTGTTACGACCTAAATTTACTTGAAGTGAAATATTGATGTTAAGCAAGGTCAACTACAGATAAAAGTTCACATATCGTGTCAAACCCTTAGCTTTAAAACGAAGTCATATAAAGTTAGTACAAGTTTGAATTTGGAGCACATTTTCGTTAAGGTAATGAAACTTTGATACATATGTATACACACATCCCAGGAAGTATGGTTATTAAAATCATTTGAATAAGTTCATAATAATGTCTCATTTGTAAATTCTTCTTTCTACGTAGAATCTACGTATTTTCAGAATTTGAGTGAATAAAATAGAAAAGAATGTCAGCCACCAGCGATTCACATGGACTACGTTTTAAGGACAAGGTTGCCATAGTAACTGGAGGATGTTGCGGGATCGGGCGTGGCTGCGTGGATGTGATGGGTATGCACATTCATGTATATTTAAAAAGAGTACAAGTTTCTGAATAAATTGTTTATTTCAAGCCTTGTACTTGCGAAAGACGTGCACATTATTAAATTTGTACATTTTTAAGACTCGTAGACATGAACATTTTATACAGTTTCAGTTTTAAAACATTTACATGTAAATAACTACTGCTTATAGTGTGCATATATTTTAAAAGACTAGTGGTCAAGTAATGACAATCGACATTTTCCGTTCGATTGGCTATTTTCGGAATCCTTCGGACATTTCTGTAAGGGCGAAGGAAAATGCATTCGAGAATACGGACATTTTCGATTGTCATGACGGGGTCCGCAACCGACATTTGGACAAAACAAAAGTAATACTGTATGCGTTGAAATTTGAAGGCATTTATGATACATTTTAGTTAAAATGCTCTGAAAAATTATGTAATCTATCTCAGCAATTACATCAAAGATTTTTATATGTATAAATCTCACTTAATCCGTCGCCATGTATAAATAGAGGACACCGACAAGGCAACGCCTAGATTTTGATAGCTGAGGACATGTTAGATAATTTTGCACTTTAATTCATTAGATGCTTTTAGAAAGATTGGTTTATTTCAATCATTTACCATTTAAACGTCGAAGATGAGTCAGATTCAATAGATGTTTTAAAAATATTTGCTTTTAAATCATAGCCGTTTGTTGAGTAAAGCAGGTTATGATATCGTTTACACATTATTTGAGCTTTAACCATATAGGTATTTTTTTAAATTAATGCTACTATTTTCAGCGGAACAGGGTGGAAAAATAGCTGTCCTAGACCTAAATGGTATGTTTCTACTTTCTCCTTAGATATTCTCAGCTTTTTTAATTGTCACCATAATACCACGATAAATATTCTAAACCTAGTCCAGCCAGCTATTTTAGCCTTTGAAAGCTTCATCGGAGGCAAACACTGTGCTGTACAATATACATGTAGAAGAAGAACGGGGCTACTACATGTCGATTCATGATAAAGAGATGTATTTTATTAAGGAACGTCGGGTACAATTTCATTTTGTTGAAGCATACATATTATAAAATTATGAAGAGTATTAGTCTGTATGAATGTACTGCATAAATAAGTGCAATAATACAAAAAATAGAATTTTTCAAATCCGATAGTTTTTTGAAAAATTGGATTTTAAATTATTTATTTGATAACTTCCTCAGATGTATGAAAGATAATATATCTCAAAATTCAATTTTTTTCAGATAAAGTTGGAAACACCCCCTTTCTCGTCAGCATCGGCGAAATTGTACGTACTTTGTGATATGACCAAGGAAAAGAAAAAAAGGTACTTTTTGAAAAAACTACCGTTGAGTAAGATTTTTAACGTTTAATTTCCATTTCCCTTCCCAAACCTATTTTAAAAATCATATTTCATTTTTTTCGAAAGCAAAAAATTTTGTCGATTTTAAAAATCTGCAAAAATTATTATTTTATTATTATTATTTTATTTTTAACTGTTTTATATTTTTCGTTTTTTAACGGCGGTAGCAAATATACACAAAGTCCTTTTTCCTGTGAAAAACCAGTACTGCCCTCTTAGGGGTGAATAACTTAAGAGCACCTTGGGAAATTTCAAGACACGGGAGCACGAAGCCGGGCCCTTTGAATTGACAAAACCCCACCATTCAAAAGGGAAAAAATGAGTCTGTTTTAAAAATTTGATTTCGTAAGAAAATTTTTGTCTGGTTGGAAAAACTTTTCTAGAAAAGCTATTCAAACACTAAACAGGAAAAGATTCCTAAATGGCGAACGAATGCTCGTACATTTTACTTTCAAAATCTATAAAAAGGTTTGAGAAAATAGGGACAAATTGACGCTTAGTAAATAACGTCGGAACACGTAATTTTCCCTTTTATTGCAAAACCTTTTCTACATTTAGAATTGCAAGTTTTCCTTTCATCAAGGTAATACGTTCTGGTTTAAGGGATACAGAAAACTACCTCGGTGGTGTTTTGCCTTTGGGGTTTTTTGGTGTTCCTTTTTATGTTTTTTTTTTCTTTCTTGAATTTTGGGTAGAACTAAAAACTATGCAATAAAATGAATTAAGCAAAAATGAAAATGACTCGGTTTTTATTTTGTTCATGAGAGGTAATGAATGTGCAACCCCCTTTGACCCAAGTCTTCTCTGGGGGAATTTTTTTCCCGAATTCAATCAAAAAATTAGAGAACAGCCACCCTAACCATTGCTATTTTTTTGCTTGGTTAATTCTTGGGGTTCAAGAGATCTTTTTATAGGCTATTAAGATTTTTAAAAACTGCGGACAGAAACATCTTGAAGCATCGGATATTTAATAACTATAATATAAAACGCGAAATAAACGCCGGTGTAATCAATGGGAATAGAGGGTACCTGTCAAAAATGTCAGTGAGTCGTTTTGGAAACTTCTCTTTATTTAAAAAGTACTTTGAATAGTGTTTTTTTATTTTTTTGGTCATTTTGAATTAAATTATAAAGGTCCCTTTAATGGCTTCAGGTGCTAGGGTAGGGTGTGAAGGGGGTGGCAGATTTTTTTACCCTTTTTTGAAAGATTCAGTCTATTTCGCTGTTATACTGCTTGGGTTTTATTCTTCCAAAATACTCTAATAATTTATCATGTAGAAAGTGATGTGTTTAAAATGAATTTGTCCGTTGAAGTACTTTTAAAAAGTAATGGTACATTAAAAGACGTCAAAAATGACGGACTCCGATTGAAAGTTATTTGCTTTTTTTTTTCATCCTATTTGCCCCCTTTTTTGAGTTTTTATCACGTTAAAAATACGCAATAATTTTGATTCCCCCATACTAAAACAGTATAACAATCTTCATTGGGTTTAAAAACGAACTAATATAAAGGTACTAGCTTTGCACCCAAAATTATACACCTTCTTTAAAGGAATAATATTTTTTTCCCTTTAAAAACGGCAGTATTCTAAGAAACTTCAAAAATTTTACCATTTTTTTCTAGATCCCGGGGGAAAACGATTGATGGCTAACTGTTTAAGGTTTCAAGGGCTAAAACCTTTAAACTTGTCAGTAAATTTTTCGGCGAGTAAAAATAAATTACGAGGCCCAAACCCCCAAAATTTATTTTAAAGCAGGCCTTTAGACCCCTCTTGTAAAAGTCAAACCATAGCCTTTTGTAGGTAGTCACTACTGTTAATGCTAAAATAAACGGCAAAACTAGAGGTGAGAACGAAAGCGATCTAAGTCCATACATATAAAAACATTTAGAGCAGTTATACTCTAATCCGTCTATATGTAGAAATCGGGAATAGAACAAATGTTAATATACTCGGGTTGCTTTTGTTATTTAACAAATACCTACTGTTGACTTGGAATCACTTGCGCCTCACCGAGGTGGGATCGAGCCTCACGAGAGGCCTTGAATGCTTCATGTGAGGAAGCCGTCCAGCTGGTTTGCGGAAAATCGGTGGTTCTACCCAGGTACCCGCCCTCTCCTGGGGTCTTCCTCCAAAGCTGGAAAGTCGCCTTATGACGTATAATTGCATCTGTGCGACATTAAACCCAACAAAAAGAAACAAGCTAAACAACGTGCGAATTCGATGCATTTTTATTGAATTTATCGAAATTAATGGTTTACATTCGCCATTTTTACAATAATGTCTGCAGGCATGTTGCACTTGGTGTAAAAAATCAACTTTTGTCAATCAATTTGGTATTTGGTGGACTTTTTCTCTTGCTATTCCTGCATCAGATGGTAATTTTTTAACCTTTAACGACATGCCGTTCTTGAGTTATGAAATTTAAAGCAACTGCTGGTATTGTGCGTTGCGGACACTACATACATTTATGTTTATACTCATATATCTGGTCAAAAATAGACATGTTCAAACATATACCATTATTTCTAAGCTAGTCCTTGCATTTGGTAAAAGAAAAAAACAATATTTCTGTCCTTCATGAACTTTTATTTCGAAAAAACGACTTATTAATTTAACAACTGAATGACTGCCAAATTTTGTGTTAAAAATACATTAATAGATAGTTTTCTCTAAAATACAGTCCAGCAAGTATTATTAAATGTTATTTCATACACTTAAACTTTGATACATACTTCATCAGAAAGAGCCATTTATTTTAATGTGAGTTTGAAATGCAATGCCATATAAATAGAATACGAAAAGGTATAAAACGTTGCGGACACTACATAATTGCATTAATGAATTCAAAAGTAATTCCATGGTTTAATGTCACTGTCAATGAGATAATTAAATAACATTGTTCACTGAAAGTTAAATAGTAAGCTTCTGTATGAAAAATTAGCCATGTTAATGATAAGTTTACCGATCAGTATGTTGGCAAAAATATTTTGTAAGGTAAACAGGCCAAAAATTTGTGATATCTTCCAAACAGCAGTGTTGATCTTTGCTATATTTGATGCATGGACATTAGAATATTTGTTTAAGAAGGACTTTTATAGGTAAAACAGACTGTAACTCTAAAACAAATTCCAACTTGGCATTTAAGAAAATGTTGCGGACACTACACATAATAATTAGTGTGTTTTACTGCCAAGCCGGAATATAAAAATTTAAACAAGAACGTTTTAAAAGATATTCAAGTATTAATTACATGTTTAAATCCTCAATTGCTTTGTTTTATATTAAATTGTTTGAATAGTGTAAATAGAATACAGCTAAAGCTTGTGCTAGTGGGTGTTACCTTACAATGCCTGGAACGATCCCTTTTTTTGAGAATTTACTTTACTAAATTTTAATAATGGAAGATAAACAGACATACTTTACTGAAATAGAAATGTTGCCTAGCTTGTATGGTAACCAAATCTTTACATTTATAATTACTTGAAACGTGTCCTCTCCAAAAGAGTTTCCAATGGAAATCAGAATTTATAAAGACCAAAAGAAGTATATATATCTTTAGTAATTCTATATGTATGTGTATTGGTTGGCGTAACACTATTAAAAACTTGTCTTAGCCCTGTATCCATAGGTCCTGTAACATTAAGTTGTAATAATGAAATGAAAGAACTGGCACACAGAAAAGTGCCATTCTAATATTCCAAATTAAATGCAAACACAATTCACCGTGTCCAACCACTGAAAAGGAGTATGGGTAATTTTAATTTTTATTATACGAAAGTAAAACATATATTAATCACTCTCAATCATTATGCATCAACACAACTCAACACGTGCACTAACGGTCTGAAGGATTCCCCGACATATCACCAGATAAATTCCCGTGCGAAGAATTAATGGCAAGTTAAGGCCTTTACGCGCGCGCAATGCTCCTTGCCTATCTGGCCCATCAACCGAAGAAAACCATTCAGCCAAATTGCTCACATGTCTTCATCGCAGTTAATACCTTCCATGAAAAAGTGACTATGCAGACTTTTTATACCGTTTGTTTTAAATCATTATTCATTTTTGTAAGAACCTAGCTAGACCTTTATTGAAAGAGGCTACCAGTTTAATCGTGCAATCACCTTGAACATTGTAGATGATAAGACAGAAGTGCCTGTAATAACTGATGATTATCCAATCTACCTTCTGTTTCTAAAAAGTCTTATAGGTTTCATGATCACCTGCATCCGCTTGAGAGCAAAACGGGTCAACAAGTAATCTATCCATCCTTTTATCCATGCGATCATAAGAACGGCACACCTTATCACTAAGGAGCAGTTTGGTTATATCTTTCACACAATCCATGTTTTTGTGGTCAAACTAACACAAGTAGCGATTAGGCACCACCTGTCCGTGTAATCAGCTAAGATTGATGCCCGCTCCAAACATGACGCAACATCTTCAAATGCCGACACCTTTCCATACGGCCAAGAAACACTTACAATATTATTATTGAAAACTCACTAAATTATTTGTCTGTCCTATTTATCCCACAAAACAATCCAGGTGACGGGGCCGCTCTTGAAATCGTAAGCTTACACCAGTATATATCCAACCCTCATGTAACACCAGAACTTTTCTCCAAAATTTGACAATGCGATATACTTACCTTAAATCACGTGTGACAAATAAAATTACTTATCTGTAGACTATCCCTATTCAGTGAGGGAAACCACTCGGGCATCGTTATAAAAAAAATATGACAATAATTCCTCCTAATTCCGAACAAATCAAAATACTTATCTGCAGACTGTCTATACAAAATGAGGGAAACCATTCGGGCACCGCCATAGAAAATATGACAATATATCCTCTGAATTTCGAGCAAACCCTTCCAACTCCGATCAATTCCACCGACACAAAGCAACCAGAAAAGACCCACCCGCCCAGACGCCTCGCTCGTACCACACAGCCACCGTCTGCCGACCGCACAGTCACCGTCAGCCGACTGCACTGACTTCCTGTCAGTAATGAAACCCAAGCTAAAAAAATAGCAACCACCTCCAACATACTTCCTACACAAGATTTTAGTTCACAAAAATACACTTACACCTCAAAACTGTCAACACTTCCGCATGTGTTCTTGTCCTGTTGTATACAATGTATCTTCTAAAACTACTATCAGACGTAAGTACCCATAACCTTGCCCTTTATTGAAAGGAACCAAACAGAGACGTGTGGAAATACTCTCAAAAATATGCATCAACATATCGTAGCATACATCAAGTGAGTGAGTGATCAAATAAGAATTAATCAGTTAATATATGTCAAAACCAATATACACCGCAATAATACACTATATACCACAAAAAGATCAATACCTCCGTATGTGATAATGTCCTGTTATACACAGTGTGACTGTGTGCCAGTTGTATGCGTAATAACAGTTGAAATTACTACCTATATATTTTAGTTTCTCTTGAAAATAAAACAGGGGTGGGGGGGGGAGTGTTTTGATTAATACAAGCCCGCTTCCTGCACCTATTTATTATCAAGGAGCTATTAAATGAGCAGCGGGCGACCTTGGGAGCCCGCGCAGTGAGCGGAGCTGCAACACATTATCCAGCTGCCTAGGCCCTATCAGATATCTATTCAGGCCCCCGCCAGGCCCCCGGATAGGTTGACGGCGTGTTTACATTTAAATTTGGAATATTTGAATGGCACTTTTCTGCGTGCCAGTTCATTCATTTCATTATTACGGCTTGATGTTGCAAGATTCATGAATACAGGGTGAGGGTCCCAGTCTATAAGTCTAAATAGATATTTCTATAGAAAATCTGACTATAATAATTAGAGAAAATAGCAATGAAATCATAAGTATGCTGACATCTATTCTGTAGTGTCCGCAACACTTACAATCATATACTATGTGTAGAAATACACACTAAATAAAAGAACGTAACTGATTCCTCAGGACATTTCAGAACACTCATGGGAAAAGACTTCAATAATTTGTGTCATTTTTTTTGTAACGAGCTCTTTATAACTTCTTTGAATATTCATAAAGTTTAGTTCCTTTTTTTTGCAAATAACTTGCCTTAAGAGGACTTAGAATTTATGGTATAATCCAGCAAAGGCCAGTATTAAATATGTATACTCATGTCATTTAATTGAAAAAAAATGTCAAAAATCAGAAAAGCAGGATAGATTTAAGTATATTAGGTCTGTTGCGGACACTACAAAACGTTGCGGACACTACAAAATCTTTTGCAAGTTAAAATGCTGTTCAACTGTATCTTCAATTGTCAATACTAATAAAACTAGTTTGAAAACACTACTCATGGTTTCATCTTGGACCCTAAGTAATACAAACTAATATAGGTATAAAATATTCTTCTCGACAAAAGCTGCAAGGCTTCTTAGCACGTTTTATGTTATAGCCCTGTTTCATTTTTATTTTTGTTGGCCCTTTAGGTTTAATTATAAATTCCGTTGTCTTACAGAACGATATGGACATTTAAAACACAGAATTTGAGCTGACAAAATTGGTTTCTTAAAAATAATAAGTGTTGCGGACACTACAAAATGTTGCGGACACTACAGTCAGCAAATCCAATATGGAAAAATTATTGTTGGCATAGCAGCAAAATAATTTTGCACAAATAATGTGTATCACAACTGCGTTTTGTAATCAGTAACTTGCTGTTATTTGGATCATTTTCATTTCCTGTATCTACTGCGTTGCGGACACTACAAATCTTCTGATTCAAGTACCCATGAAAATACAAGAAATGTTATCTTAGCAATATCATTTTTTGGTTGCAAGTCTATACTTTATTATTGAAAACAACACACTTAAGCAAATATCTAATTATGTTTAATAGTTTTTATGCATTTTATAACATATTTTTCACCTATTTTAAGTTAACACAGTTGTTTTTAGAAAAATAGCATAACGGAGTATTGTTTCGCAGAAATTGTTGTATCTTTGACAGTTTTTATCCGATTTGATTGAAATAAAAATACCTGATAGCGATATTGTTGAAGTTGTAAAAAAGGTTACAAACCATCTTCAGCATTTCATAGTCTTTCCACAAAATTCAACACAGTTTATCCAATTTTTCAGTGCAACAGCATAACGCTGAAAAATGGCTAAAAATGCGACACATTCTGTGGAACTGCTGAAACTTATACAAATATAGCTGTATTATATATCATTTTTCTCGTCCGCAGACACTCTAGCTACATGGAAACAATAAAAATAAGTCATTTTAGCCTGGTTTTTCTCTTGAAGAGCAATATAACAGAGAGGAAATGTCTCTGCAGACATTATTGTAAAAATGGCGATTAAATGGTACATTATCACATTTTCAGTATGCCCTTCCTTATCTACGAAAGAGTAAGGGAAATATTGTAAATATCACAAGTACCAGTGCTCACTCAGGCACCGGTTTGGCATCGTCTTATTGTGCAACCAAAGTAAGCCTTACACTTATTGGTTTCAAAACTTTTTTAAAAGGTATAATTGTTAGTTGGCCAACAACATGTACAATCCAACACAAGACGGTTCTGCTGCGACGGCAAATACCTTATGTACGATTTCAAGTTATGGCAATAATATATAAATCATGAAAATGATAAAAGATCAGCATTAAATGTTTAAATATGACACATATCAATTCACATTGTCTATCAAGCTTTAAAATTAATGTTAAGAAAGCGAACCTACTTACTACAAAACTTTTGAATATTTTAGAGTTTTCTTGTTGCTTTGTAAGATAAAGTACGGTCATAACACGATTTCACACTTAACTAGCATTGGATACCATTATTAGCTTTTACTTTTCAGGGCGGGTGCTTGTCACTAACAAAAGCCCTCGCCATTGACGAAGCAAAAAACGGCGTTCGAGTAAATTCGTAAGTACACTTGCTTATAGAAGTATTTACTTTGATCAATAATTAG
This sequence comes from Mercenaria mercenaria, assembly GCF_021730395.1. Lineage (NCBI taxonomy): Eukaryota > Metazoa > Mollusca > Bivalvia > Venerida > Veneridae > Mercenaria > Mercenaria mercenaria. The sequence continues at coordinate 69,498,652 of NC_069375.1, forward strand.
CAAATTGTTAATTTCATTGAAGATATGTACAATAAGAATACATTTCAGAACAACAAAAGACATGAGAACCATATCAGTATGATTTCAGATGATTTCAATCATTAACACCAAAGAATGGAACTGATTGGTCTACAAAACCTTCTTTATTATATTACATGCATGGTTTATTTATTAGATTTTCACACGGTTGTCTAGAAAGTCATTTTCAGAATTTCATCTAGTTGTACGCCGTTATCAGACATGCTGGTTTTTCACATTATGCGATTTGACGGTTTCATCTGTTTGCACAGATACACCATAACAACTGAGCACAAGACAGACATCATGGCTGATTCATTACACGCATTTTGCTTTCAATACTTCCCCTGATTATATAAATATACCATCATTTTATGACACAAAGCATCCCCGATTTACTATTCTTTATTTTCAGGGTATCCCCAGGTTGTATAGATACACCGTTATTTCGTAGCGTAGAAAAAGCAGGGGGAAGAGAAATTGATGAAGAAAGACTTAAATACTTGGGCTCCTTACATGTAACTATGGTTTTAATTAACGAGAAATTATACATATGTACCTTTGTGGATGTGAGAGCCTTAAAAGTGGAGGTTATGAAAAGTTAGTGTAACAGTTCTACCTTACTTCAGCAATTTTCTCTATGGCCGACCAAAGCAATCGGGATGAAATGCTTTGCCGCATTTGGATTGCTTAAGGTTGCAGTATGGGACCTTTAGCTCCATAGGAAAGCGTTTCTGCCATCCTGTCGACCAGTCAGTTTATGACATATGATTTGAGTGGAGTAAATCAGTGCCAACCATGACATTCTTAGCCTAAAAGAAACAGTATTGTGAATATAATGCCAGTCAAATGAATGTTATGGCGCTAAGGATCTCTGAAGAAATTATGGTTGACCCCATCCACATCAGCATTTAAAACTCTACTATGCTTGTTTCGTGTTATTTTCTTCCTTTGTTTTCATTTTGCTATGAAGTTCAGAGAAGCTCTTTTTAATTTTCATCTTGGTTGGAATACTCTATAAGTAAGCAATGTCCTGTTTGCCATGCATTGGTATATACGTTGTATTTGAATATGGAGAAATTTGACGAATATAGTATAAGTCTATACAACTAGTAACTTTATTATAATTAACAATACTTTGAATTTACAACTTAGAGCAAAATATGCAGCAGTTTTTCTGAAATGAAAGCTTTCTTGATATCCTTGTGAAGGAGCTTTTTTACGGAATCGTTCTGGTTCAAAGTAATAATGGTTTCCAAATGTTTCAGACTCCCATTAAGGCTTAAAAACGCGCAGTTAGGATATATCAAGTCCTTATTAGGCTTTACAGACTCCTAATCAGGAGTTACTGTGTCCTACGATGAAGTTACTTAATACTTATTAGGTGTTCTCCTAATTAGGAGATATAAAGTCCAACTTGGGCTTTTCAGACTTCTTATTACGACACCCTTTCTCATAATTCGGAATAAATAACTTTTAATGAAGAGAAGATTGGGACTTGGCACCAGTACGCTTCCGCAGTTTTCTTTTATGTCGCAACATTGAAATATTCTTATATTATATGCCTTTGTAGACACTGAACAGAATCGGTCAGCCAAGAGAAATAGGCAAGGCGTGTTTGTTCCTGGCTGTAGATGCCACGTTTACTACTGGCGAAGAGCTGATGTGCACCGGAGGGTGTGAAGTAGGATATGGAGTTAAGCAATGATTTCCGTGCAAAATAGGACCTTGTTATCTGTTTTCATTACTGTGTGGGAGCAGCTTTTGGGCATTTTCTGTCTTTGATAGTCATTATTAGACACATCCACGTGCAATGGAATATTGCTTTAAACCTCGGGAGTATTTACTTTTGGATCTATGTCATTATCTATATTTTTGAATAAAAATACATGTTTTCGTTCATACCCTTTCGTATGAAAATCTACATTTGATAAAGATAAAAAATGTTTAATTTATATTTTACATTTTACTTCATAAATATTGTGGAAGCGGAATATTGAGTAAGAGGAGTAGTTGTGGACAAAGTTGATAAATAAACGATATTTGTTTCAGTGCAACATTGATATTTTTGACCGGATAAAAGCCACACAGAATACCTTTATTAGTCCTCTACTGGTTGAAAACCAGTTTCTTAGACTAGAGGAATGCGCTTTTTTGTCCATCCGTCCGTCCGCAATTTCTTGTCCGGTCCATAACTCTGTCATTCATAAAGGGATTTTAATATTACTTGGCACAAATTTCCCCATGATGAGACAACATGTCATGCGCAAGACCCGGGCCCCTGGCTTAAAAGTCAAGGTCACAATTGGAGGACAAATGTCAACACGTTTTTTTCCTATCCAGTCCATAACTCTGTCATCCACGAATAGATTTTAATGTTACTTGGCACAAATGTACATCATAATGAATCAATTTGTCAGACTACCAGCTCAAAGGTCATGGTCACACTTGGCAGTCAAATGTTAACATGGTATGATCAGGGTCTTTTTCGTGTCCTGTCCATAACTCTGTCATTCATCAAGGGATTTTAATATTACTTGGCACAAATGTTTTCCATGATGAGAAAACGTTCCATGCGCGAAACCCGGACCCTTAGCTCAAAGTTCAAGGCCACGATTGGAGGTCAAATCTCAATATGTCTTTTTCTGTCTTGTCCATAGCTCTGCCATCCATGGTCAGCCAAAGCAAATAAGCAATGCTTGTTTGGTTCCGGGCTGTAGATACCGCGTTTAAAGCTGGAGAGGATGTGGTGTATCGAAAGTCTGCAGTTCGACAGTGGTTATGTGTTACGTCCTTTTTGTAGCCTTCATTATTGCATAAGAACAGCTTTTGAACATTTACATTTTATACAAAACTATCAAAGGATGCATTCGCAATCAGGTGAACACTGTCATAGATTTTAAGAACTTTTCGTTTGTTTCTTTATGTCAGTGTTAGACCAGAATAACTTTCACCGCGTGGACAGATATTCTACTTTCATTTCACTGACAACCTCTTACAGCCGCCACCGGCACTTATGAAAATATCTAAACAAAGTTTGTGAAAAGGTTATATTTTAAAGCATTAAACGCTTTTCAGCGTTTTGCGATGCAAGAAAACCCAAGGTTACCCTCTGAATATCATTTTTGACACTTGTTCAGGATCAGTGACCTTCAAACTGAAATAATTCATGTCTATGAATAAGGTTTTGAATCTACAGCGGTTATGGGGCAAATGATTCGAAGTCTGCGACGTTAACCATTCGGTCACAGAGGGTCCCACAAATGAAACTTCAATTGTATTGTATCGATGTGTATAGGCAAAAATGTGTAAAGGTCATGGCAAATGAAATTATTAGGAAAAATGTTGGTAGTTTAATTAAAGATGAAACAATTTTTTTACACAATGTCATAGACTCTTAAAACCATCTTGTACAAACAACACATATGTATATGCTAGCATAATACCAATTGCAAATCATTGCTATTTCTCTCAGGACTAAATGATTTGAGTTTATAATATTCAGTTTCTCCATTATCCCTTATCATGATTGACACGATTGATTCTGCTTTTGTGACCAGTGTAGATCATGATCAGCTTGCACATCCATACAGTCTGATCATGACCTGCACTGTTCAGTCAGTATCTCTTTGGTAAGCACCCCTTTTTAACAATCAATGGTACTGTCCAAATTGAAAGATGGACAAGTTCATAATAGAAATTCAGCAGGGTAAGGTTTAACCAGCTAGGTTAAATGTATGAACAATTGCATGTTTTTATAGGCGTAGGATGTGAAACAAGTCTGACTGGTTCACTTTACAATTGACTGCAACAGTCTGACTGGCTCACGTCACGATTGACCTCAACAGTCTGACTGGTTCACTTTACAATTGACCTCAACAGTCTGACTGGTTCATTTTACAATTGGCTGCAACAGTCTGACTGGTTCACATATTTCAGATTCAGATTTTATTCAAGAACTAGGCCCATATGGGCATCAGCCTTGTAAAGGCAACATTTACATGCAAATACATGTACATAAAACAAAACGTATACATGTAAAAAATACATAGCAGATACTGTATCTTACTGTAGGTATTTAACGGAAGATATATGCATATCTGACGTAAATCAATAATTTCTGACTAGCACCAGATTAACAGATTAACTGAGTAACATACATAACTTTTTGTGTAAATAACGCCAACTTCAGGAGAAGGGTTTCATCACAACTTTGAAACAAACATTAAAAATTATTATCATTTGAAATCTGGTGATGAAATGGAATGTATTTCTGTCTATCCAGATTAAAAAAAGGACAATCAAAAATATAATGACACTCATCACCCAATGTTGCATTATTACACAAGTGACATGTCCTCTCATCATGGACAATATTAAGAAATATACCCTTTTCAATAGGCAACTTATTATTACGGCACCTAAAATGGCATAAGGATAATGCAAGATTTGATGGTAACAATTTCAAATAGTCTTCAAATTTAAAGATTACGATTGACCTCAACAGTCTGACTGGTTCGCTTTACAACTGACCTAAACAGTCTGACTGGTTCACTTTACAATTGGCCGCAACAGCCTGACTGGTTCACGTCACGATTGACCTCAACAGTCTGACTGGTTCACGTTATAATTGACCTCAACAATCTGACTGGTTCACGTTACAATTTACCTCAACATTCTGACTGGTTCACGTTACAATTTACCTCAACATTCTTAGACTGTTCCTTATACAGTAAAACAGTAAGAATGTACTGATTTCTGTGAATGATGTAGTGATGGAATATGGTGTCGATCCCACAACCACCTCCGTTCTATTTCCGCATTAGTCATTCATTTGAAACGTTAAAAATGTACAAATTGAGAAAAATACATTTAAAATATACAAGTGATGGTTGTTACTGGCGATGAAAATTGATAAATAGACGATGGTTGTTTATTTCAGTGTTAGATTGAAATTTCTCACTTATCGGACAGAAAAATCTCTGTTTTTAGCAATGCTGGAAAATCTTATCTCACATGGGTTATCCCACACTCCTGTGACGGACTACTTCATGCACTGAATATTCATATTACTTATGTAAGATAATTAAAAATCAGGTACCTTTATCTTTTCTCTCCGTTACTTATAGTGTATTTCTCGATTCAAAATTCATTACTTTATGATAAGAACGTACCGTTACGCTACAAACGATAAAACTAAAGCGGAACTTTGTTATTGTGCGTCATTGAAATGTCACGACGTCACTTCTGCTTACGGACGCCAATTTCCCGCGTTTTAAGTAGTTTCATATTTTTATGCTTGTTTTTATTGTTTCTGCTGTGGCAAATGAGAAATAGAATCCATCATTGGTGTTCGGTGAAGATCGGAAATCCCAACCCTCGGGCGCACCGCTCAAGTCTTAAACTCGGCCCAGCCTCGTTTAAGACTTGAGCGGTGCGCCCTCGGGTTGGGATTTTCTGATCTTAACCGAAGACCAATGATGGATTCTCTATATCTTTCGCCAAATTATAACTTATTATATACAGGGTGTTTCATAATACCTGTCCCCAAAAGAAAATGCTATATAATCATCAATTTTCTCTGTGTAATAAATATCAGACCATTAGTTCGAGGTGTATAAATGTAGGGATAATACATGGTTTTTTTGTGTATTAACGTCTGCTGAAGCCCGCGGGATTGTTTGTGACCGAGACCGAGAGGTCGAGGTCACAAACATATCCCAAGGGCTTCTGCAGTCGTTAATACACAAAACAAACGTGTATTGTCGCTATTCTTGCATAACAATATATTTCACGACGATTTATGTATTGTTTTCAAACGTGATGACTTGACGATTCCGGTACATTTTTTATTTACCATTCCAGTTGCTCTTGGAAACGGTTAACATGTTTTAAATATCCGTATCCAGGGCCCGGAAATAAACAACACTGTCAAAAGCACATCCTGAAGGTTTTTAAGCGATTTTTTATCTCTCATTATTAAAAACATAAAATTACCAATAACTGTTCATATCATTTCACAATTTGGTGGACTCGATCACAATTTCAAGAATAATAACTTTGCATTCGAGTTATATTGAGTACGGACACGCAGTTGGAGTACGGATAAGTACGAACGTAGTGTCAAGTTTCCAAGCTGTTCATATAAATTCTTCGAGAAATTAGATAAAAACATACCGACTGATACTTACCAAAATCATAAATATAATACTTAAAAACGAACAACAGCACAAGTTACACGCGATACTTATTTATTCACAGTTATTTACAATAACTGAACAGACGCTTTGTAAAGGGAGTGCACTCTAAGAGAAGCTAGTGCGTACATTGATGGGGGTAGTACGTTTGGGGTTGGAAACAGATACAGCTAAACATACTATGGATTACATTGTATTTATAATGCTACAAGATGAGGTTGTTAAGGAAGAAACAAGACCCAGATGCCAAATATCAATGTGCGTAGACATACATACATATATCCCTGGCAAAGCATTTCAAAAATAAAAATCGGGTATTAACAGCACGTGAATTGCCTTGTTTGCACACGATTTTTCTCCCGTTAATGCATGGGCGGATCCAGTGAAAAAAGTAGTTTTTATGCAAGAATGATCATTTTTTATTAACGTAAAAATATTTGAAAACGTTGACGTTATGACGTCATTGATGACGTAATTTCCTGTGGATTTGTTTTCAAGATGTCTCCTACAACAGAACAGAGTAGAGACGTTATAAAATTGTATTATGAAACTAAATTATTGAAAACGGTAGTGAAAACAATGAAAAAGAATCACCCTAGCCCCGGACAGCTCAGCAAAATGCAGATTCAGAGAACCGTTAAACGTTTGGAATAATCTGCATCAGTAGAAGACAGAAGGCATAGAAATCTTGGGCGTCCAGGAACGGCCAGAACAACAAAAAATGTCGAAGAGGTGAAAACTGCCATTACTATGCTTAGTGAAACCCCTGAAAGGTCAGTGCGGAGAATAATATGAATTAAGGCACCGCCTTGCATGAAGATTTATCTTTTATGTATCCACTTACAATGAAATATTCAACATTCAAAAGAAAGTAAAACTTTGCTCTAACAGAAAGTTTACATTTAGTGTCATCATACCTCTTGCAGCAAATATCATACTTTGCAAAATTTAGTTATTTAATTATTTTCTCGCACTGGCTTTAGGATTGTTTTTGTTTGTTTGCACTCCAGGCAGAAACTTGACGGCCTTTAACTTCGTTACTGTTTTAAAAGTGTTTTTTCAGTTGCATATAGTGTCTTCTTTCGAAAAAGAAGTAAACGAATCATGTTGGCGCGGTTTACGAATTTCTGCGACTGATTCGGGGTGCTCGGATGTTCATGCAGACAACCAGTCTGCGGTGTGTACATAAACCGTAACTATTTTTCTTTTATGGCAAACACTATTTCAAAAAGATCTTGTGTACATATAACATTACAAAGTTTGCTATATTAACAGATATGCAGTATAAGTATTTTCTGTTGAGTTGCATTTAAGTTATAGGAACGTGGTTCAGTGACATATCTGAAATGGTGCTGAAAAATTGGTAATGGAAACAGGATTTCCTGGTTTTTAATCAGTTCTGTCATTTACTGGTATCTAACTATCCAAATTAAAGCGATTACCAAATTTACGCTTACCGTTCTTGTTTGTGTGAATGTTGCTGTATGTTAATTCTGTCTCCTGTTCATATTATGTTCTTGTAATGTATTTGCTCTAAAGGCGCTCAACCCAAAACAATCTAAACCCAGCCAACATTCTATATCGGCCCGATATCAAACCGACGGCGTTGTCCATAACGGCTCGATACCGGCTTCAATTTCGGCTGCAAATAGGAATGATGTCGGCCCGACGTCGGCAGACAATATCGGGCCAACATCATAATGACATCGGTCCGACATTGGCAATCGATATTTGGCCAACATCAAAATGATATCGACCCGATATTGGCAGATCATATCGTTGTCGCGAAATAGTGTGACACGAAGTGTTTCATCAAAGTGTTCTTCAAATATACACTTCATAATTCTCAGAATAATTAACTTGAGAACAGATGTGTCTCGCATCATGTGTATGATGGTTATTTGTTTTTATTAATATAATATTTTTTACAACTATACATACTACATGTTTTATACAGTTACATAAGTTTTCTGTATATTCTTAACACTATTAAAATTGTTCAATTAGAATTTTAAACATATTTATATTTTCATTTTTTTTTGTAAATATAAATATTTCTATGGCGTCATTCTACATAAAATAAAAATGCATCTTAATTATAACCTCCCTTTATTACATATAAAATTTTGATAAATACCTTCTACAAATTTTGTTTAAAACCTAGTTTGATTAATTCTGGCATACATCATATTTGCATAATAAATTAGCACGTATAAACACTTAGATTACTTTTTCACGTTTATCAATAATGTTTTGAAAAAATGAAAAATATAGCTATATTAGAGAATCCAATATCGGCCCGATGTCAATCCGACTTACGAAATAGTTACACTGACTGATGTCGATCTACCGATTTCAATAGTTTGCGGCAGCTCAACGGTCCGATCTCGGCGATATATGATCAGTTTGTGTCGATTCGCCGTAAAACATAACTCACTCACTCACAACGGCCCGACGTCGGCCCTACATCGGTACATTTTGCCGACATTCCGACATTATACCTATATCGGGCCGATATAGTCATGCTGGCTGGGAACCGTTCTTAAGAGGTAATGAAATATGCAGCAACCGTGATATTTATCTAAAATCAGGGCAAATTTAACAATATCAGAACAGAACAAAAAGTTAATATTTAAAAGTGCTGAAAATAAGAATATATATAACAGGGAATGCCACGTTCCAGAAACGCTACTTCACCAAAACGCACCACTGGGGAGCTTAAACCGGTTTATGGTACGCATCTTAACTCATTCTTAGCCCCACAGTATTCCATAGTCATGGGCAGTATAAATAAAAGTAATCCCCGTCAGATGAACCCATAATACAGCAATAGCAACAGAAGGCACATGTTAAATGAAAAAATGCTCTTGTGAATTTTTATAGAAAGCAAACCTTAAAAAAAACAAATGCACATGTAATCAGTTCCTTTGCAGAAGACGAAGCATCAAGAAGAGAAACACCTTTAAGGACCCGACGAAACAAGTAAAAATACCGAAATCAAAACAGGTCAGTCCTGATTGGATTGAAAAACTGCCTACATAGTCCTCCAAACGTTAAGATGCGAGTGGTGTTCTTTTGTGGTAGCGTTTTGTGGGGGGGGGGGGGGAAGCGAAATCCACGTGAAGGGTGACACTAATCGTGTATTAATAGTTCATACTCGGAAAATTTACTTACAATCTGGAGTCTTCAAACCATATTCCATGACTTACAAATGTAAAACATATGGAGTATTTAGGTTGACCGTTGTTCGTATTTAAATTTGCACCCCCCCCCACCATTCTCTCTCTCTCTCTCTCTCTCTCTCTCCCTCCCTCTGTTACTTATTAACAATAAAGGGACACCTAAATAATGTTCATGATGGAAAAGGGTAAGGACTTTATTATACTGACGCCTGATGATCATGGATTTTGTATTCTAGATACAGAGATGCAACCAATCGATGACCTGACCATTGAGAGTTTCAGAGAACTACTGAACCTTAATCTTGTCAGCTACTTTACGGCCAGTAAGGTAAGTGATGACAATTGGAGTCAAAAAGAAGAAGGTTCACTGTTGCCCTCAAAATGACACAATGTATGCAGTATCAAAGAAAATATCTGACGTGAATGAAACTATTTTTAACAGAAAGAGCACGGGAACCCTTCAGTTAATAACAGTCTGAAATGTTCAGTAGGAGTACAGCTGTCGACCACATTAAAAAAGAGCATAAATTCTGTGAAAAAAAGCTGGACCAATGGTCAAAATATTTGTGTGGTTCTTGATTGTGTTCACTACTAAAATCAATCCTATTTGATTTAGATATGGTAAAATATGCTCAGTTACACAAAAGTCTGTGATTTCAGCAATATTTTGTGACATTTTTTTAACAAAATGATAAATTTGTTTCTATAAACCTAAATTCATTTTAAAATATAATCATTCTGGTAGCAGACAATGTACAATTTTTCAGCTATAACCAGTTTGAAAATGTCCAAGTTGTTTTAGGCCATATATGACTTAAGTGAACCTTGTCCTTTACTAAAATCCACTCTAAATGAAGAAATGATTACTTTCAACTTTACCATTCATTTTAACATCTCATTAAAGGCACTAGCTTCCAGATTGTACGAAAACAGATAAATAAAAGAAAAGTTTTAGGTATCATGAAATTAATGCTATATCTCTTAAGAAAGCTTTAATTTAAATGCTGACAGACTATAGTTTATGGAAACATATGAGAATTAGTTGATTTCACTTATTTTTACAGTGAAAATTGAAAAACGTTTGACTCCGGCATCTTTTATCCTTGAATTGGCATTTTTAAGATAGCATAGAAGCAAAAACTCATAGTTTAATGTTCATTATAGACCAAACTTCAATATTAAAGAAAGATCAGTTTTAGCTATAAACAGGAGGTCATATTTATATTTAAAGTCTATATTTCTGTTTAGTATGCGCTTCCTTACCTGCGGAAAAGTAAAGGAAGTATTGTTAACATGACGAGTACAGCTGCTCGCATTGGCGCCAGTTTGTCTACGACTTACTGTGCAACTAAAGTAAGTTTTCTGTTAACATGTCATTAGAGTTATTATTGTCAGCAACATAAAACTCGAACGATTTGTAGTTCACACAAAGACTACTTCGTACTTTTATATGTTTATAGATTGAATAAAAGTATGGAAGCCAAAAGAAGGATATAGTGATCGTGCCTGTATTTTTATCGAAACGTACGCCAAATATGCAAGCAGTTTTCTGCGTCATGACGATATTGTATATTTATATCTGTTGTATTTAACAATTGGGTGGCTAACGCCGCTTACTTCGAATAATTTGCCACTCATATAAGGGTTCGAAACCATGCTTCGTGTGTAGAATTAATTATGTTGGTAAACCATACAATTGGTTTTCCGGGTATTAGGGGTGTCTAGTTCTTTAAAGATGTCCGCCTAGGCCGTGAACAAGGCCCGGAGTGACACCTGAGAGCTTTTTTTACCACTTAAAGCTGAAAAGGTTGCCATGTAACCTAAATGGTGTATGTGCAAGTCTAAATTCGACATAATCAAAAAAGAAATATTATAGATAGCATACTTGGAAAGATTTAGATATTAAATCAGCTTTTTAGAATCCCGTATAGAACAACTTTACTGGATTGGCTTACACTAAGGACGAACTCATGTCACAATATGATACATGGTACTATATTAATGATTTACCCTTTAATGGTACAAGTAACCAGATCTATATTTTGTAATACACGTGTATCATACCTTTTGTAGGGCGGTTGTCTGTCACTTACAAAAGCCCTTGCCATTGACGAAGCAAAACACGGTGTAAGAGTTAATTCGTAGGAGAAATTGTTTATAGAAATATTTACTGATACCACTGTTTACTTAGCAGTGTGCTATATTTTAAAGTCGCACCAAAATATTTTTGCGCTGCAGGAGTTTGATTACCATAGATTCGTCAACCACTTTTTTTTAACAATTTCATTCCTTACAATCGGTTTATGTCAAAGCAAGAACAGCAATGAACACACTATACTCAATTTGACTTAAGCTGAATCATTTCATAACAAATCTGAAATCATGGAAAAATATTTCAAAACAATTCTCGTCCTTCTGAATTTTCAATTAAATTGGTAGATGTATTTTTACGTATATTTTCCCTGAACTTGAAAAACCGTATTCTCAATGACATGTATGGATTTCCACTAATTAAAAAAAATTCTCATAGATCTATCAGTTTTGTAGATAGGTCTCCACTGCACAGAACACAAACTTCAACAAAAAAATCTAAAATGCTGGTATTTTTAAACTGTTAGATTTATAAGTATTAACCCAGTCGGTTCAATCACTTCCCTCGGGTTTCTCTAAGTCATATTTGTGCAATCAAAAGTTAATCTTTTGGCTGTTGACATTGTTATTTTAAATAAACTACAGTTTTTTTTTTATTTTATTCAAATACTGTTTCATTTCTCAAAAGAATGAAAGTAAATTGTATATGTCACTTTCAAATGTATGGACACATATGTGGAAATACGGCAACACATTTGGCGAACAAGACACATCAAGTAACATTGTAAGTCGAATATTGGCGATCTTGAAGTAAAGGACCCCGAGGTACCGATTTTCACAATCATGTAATTAAAGCTGCATTCTTGTAACAGCCGATGGATATCTATGATGTATTTTCCACTTTCGTGGCTTCCAATTATTATTTTAAAGTGTTTGTATTACAATATATTTTATTTTCAGGATTTCCCCTGCTTGCATAGATGCACCATTAATGCGTAGGGTTGAACAAGTAGGAGGACAAGAAATCAGTGAAGACAGAATGAAATGCTTGGGCTCTTTGCACGTAACTATAAAGTTCTTAACTAATTAGCCAGTGTAATGTATGTGATTGGCCGATTGCAATTTTGTAGACGTAGGGAATGTAGGAAGGGGCAACTATGAGAGATGGGTGGAGCAGAAATCAGTTGGTAGCATGTTATTTGCTTTCTAGTTGAAACCATTAGAACATGATTTAGATTTCAGTTAAAATTAAGTTTATGAACTTTCCTTTTCTTTAACATTTATTCATGTCAATACTCGGACTCTTGGACGCTTTGTCACCTTTACCTGTATAATGTAACAGTTAGCAATAACTAGCAAATCCGGTGAACAAATTGTGTTTTATGTCATGGGCTGTTGTAATGCATATATTACAATATCGTCACTTTATGGCACGTAGAATCGTATATGAGGCGTCGAGTGGTTAAGGTCGCTGAGTACAAATTACATAAGCCCCGCCGCTGTGGGTTTGAAATATGCTTTGGGTGTAGGATTTTTTTCATTTGAGGAAGCTATCCAGTTGGCGTATGGAAGGTCAGATTTTCTACGCAGGAGCCTTCCCGCGCCTGAAACAATGCACGAAGGGGCACATGGGGTCTTCCTATACCACCAAATGCTCAAATATTGCCATATGACATTAAAGGATAAAATGCAACAAAATAAATAAGACAAATGAGAAATATACTAACGTTTCCAGATGTAGGATTTTGGAGAATAGGATTTTCTTATAAAATAATTCAATCTCTTTTGTTCTGTAGACATTGAACAGAATCGGTCAGCCAAGGGAAATAGCAAAGGCCTGTTTGTTTCTGGCTGTAGATGCCACGTTTACTACAGGCAAGGAGCTGATGTGCACCGGCGGGAGTGAAATAGGATATGGAGTTAAACAGTGATTTCAGTGTGAAATGAGAACTCCAAGTTTCGTTGTATCATTAGTTATCATTATATCAGCTACATGATAAACATTTTGTTAATATATAAACTTCAAAGCGGACGTAGATGTACACATTTTATTACATATACAGATAAATATACACATCTTCAAAACAAATGTTGAAATATCCATATTTTGTTTTCTTCATAAACCTTGTGATGTTAAGACAGCAAAACAGCTTGCGTGTAAAGTGTAGTAAAACCTTGGTAAAACCTACAAAAGGGCATGACATAAAAATAAAATGTATTTGATTTTAATGAGAGAACAAACTAACTCACTCATGAACACCAGGTCACTTGTAGAATATATCATATAATGGATTAATACAAATAGATCCGAAGTAGCAATAACTTAATATTCATACGTCTGCTTTATGTATAGAAAAAAACTTTGATGTCAAATGCTATAAAAGAACTGCTGAATAGAAAGATACAAGTTCTTTGTTTTCACTTTAAGTATTGGATTATTTTTTTTTTCAAACTTGTTATATGCATACGAATGAATGCGCCACAATCTGTGGAAAGAACTAATTGTTAAGCATTTTGGGGCAAGTCTAATTTAAAGTCAGGAAGAAGAATGAAGAAACCATTCTGATACTGTCTTCAAATTTAGTCTCGTCTACAAATTTGATTGGAGCCTCAACTGTAACCTAATATTTTTTATTCAGCAATCTACTTTACATGTAATTCTTATGTATAAAACAATTCAACAAAGGAGAAATGTAAAATTTGACGCTATAGTTAAAAATATATACGACAATGCAATGTCATAAAAAAGTTATAAAAGTTATAAAAAAGCACGGCATCACGTTCTCATGAAATACTCGTTTAAATTAATGATTTTGTCTATGTATTATTTGAAATTGTACTGTTAAAGGGACTAAGTTTTCATCCACATTTTCATATTTCAGTGTTATATATATATTCTATATATATATACATTCTATACAAAATTTTGGAAATTAACATGTTGAAAATATTCTTCCAACCTATGGGCAAGTAGCTTTAAAAGACACAGTTATCTGGTAAAAGGGTTATCTCGTTCAATATATAAATGTCATACATTGTCATGGCTAATCTGAGTATTACTAAACTACCGCAAGATTAAATATCCCATTAAAATCGCTTTACTGATAAGAGACATGGTTACAGAATACATAGCGTTAGTAACAATCAATGAAGACACTTGTTTGAGAGTTTATGTATATATGTATGCTGTAATACAGGATAGTTTATCAGGGAAACTGTTTTCATCAGAGGAAGGACTATCATGTATTAACTGATACGGCTATCTTTAAGGATATTTGAAGTTTTCTTATTGTAAACTTTACCATATATTTCAGTGTTACATTTCCATCATTGATTGTAATATATTTTTCAGTACTGAATAAAGAAAAGTGTTGAAAAAGGAATCATAATTCATGCATTTAGTAGTACCTAGGGTGCAATTTATATGGATTGTGAACTGTCTCATTTATTCTACACATGATTGTATTAAAGAAAAAAAACATACTAGGGATTATGGAAAAAGGCTTTTACGAGAAGCAGCTGGTTTTTTTCGGACATGTCTTTACTTTATGAGGGGAATATACGCCATAAAACATATAGCTAAAATTCAGAACAGAAAGAGACATAGAAAAAATAAAGCTGGACTGCATAATGAACGAAGCCAAAAATGACAAAAAGGAACAAGAATGTGATAAAATATATGGAGCCATTGAATTAAAATTGAGTGAGACGCAAATTTCATTGTCATTTGGAAAACTGGTCTTGGAATAAATGGAAAACAATCTTGAATTACTTTTGAAAGACGTTTACGAAAAGGAGTGTGTAATCAGAGCAGGAAACGATGAAGTAAATTTCATACAGACTGGGATAGAATTTCTTGTGCAGCAAATAGTTGATCTGGTACTAGAAGATTTCTCTATCAATAAAGAAATTGTGGAAGCTTTTCAGGAAAACTCTCAAGAATATTTGGAGGAAGTCTATTTCCCAATAAAGGGTGGTCTAAAGCTACAACAGTCTGTAAATGTAAAATTGTCAAGTAGTGCTTTCATTAAAGTTGGAAGCTTTTATGAAGGAACCAAAAATTGTTTTCCAAATGAGTTTGATTTTATCTTCCTAATTTTAAGTTTTCAACGGGAAACCAAACTTATACATGACATAAACATTGAGGAAATTGTAGACAGAACTACCATTTCAAAAACAATTGTTAAGAAAGATACCTTAAGGTATACCTCTCCGCTCGAGAAATTAAATGGACATAGAAAACTTTATTTTGACAAGTTGTTAAAGAAACATGGTCCAGCATTTATGCTACAGTTCGTTTATAGCAATGGCAGAGAAGAAGACAGACATATCTATGTTGATCTTGTTCCAGCTTGCAAAATGATTGTTGGTGATAAAAATAAACAGTTCTATGTTTGCTATGTCAACGAATATGCCAAACCTGAATCCTTCCGTGAAAAAGTCCTGTCTGCAACACACTGTTTACGTGTTTCTACAGACTTTTCTTTTACCGAGACTGAAATGCATTTTATGAGAGATGTGTTATCAAAGAAACACGCGAAGGTGTATAGGATCTTGAAGTATCTTATAAATGGAAACAAAGATAATGAACTATTAGATCAATTCTTTACAGAGATTTGGATGTTTAGAGGCTACTCATCATACCAGATAAAAACAATGATGATTTATCACCATGATGAGTGTACAAACAGTAACACAAGAGAAATGGGACATTGTGTCATACAAATACTTAACAAAATGTCTAAATATAACACTATTAAAGAGTTTCCATCTTTTTCAAATTATAATTTTCTATTTTACAGATCACAACTAGGTCTGTTACCTTATCTGAAATCTATGACTCAGAAATTATCATCGATACAAATTTCAGAATATGATTACAATTATGAAAGGGTAAAAGTAAAGCCTATGTCAAGACACTTTCAAGATCGTGTCTGTAGATACAAGATAGTTTTCCTTGTATTATGTGTATTTGTATTGTTTGTTTTGGTTACTATTACTAGAATCTGCATATGTGCAACTTTTGGTCCACTGGGTCCCTTTCATTGGATAACAATAGGAACTGGGTTTATAATTTCGCTTGTTTTTTGAGTACATGGTGAGACGCCTTTTGGAAATACCCTACAACATGAAGAATAGGTTTGTAAGAGAACGGTTTAGAAGGAATTCTTAACAAAAGGGGGTTATGCAAGTTTTCAATTTGTCTATCAAGTCACAAAATGATGCTTGACACCAGAACGTTGGAAGTTAATAATAATGTATGAACAAACACTATACGTGTTGTTGTTGGTTTTTTCCTGTTTATTTTTTCTTGTTATAAAAACATTTTTCTATAAAAGTCTTAAGTTTACATATTTTTTATAGTACTACATGGTGTTAAAGTGTTACTTTTTAAACATGAAGATTTGTCTTGATCTAACTTTAAGAAGGTGGTAAACTGATATGCAGTATATATGACTAGATATAAAATAAAGCATAGCACTGGACACTGTTTTGTTTGCTTACGTTTATCATTTTGACCAGTTTATCTTAATATATGATAACAGTGTGAGATTTTGATGTGCAGATAGTATTAACTTTTCTTTTCATTCGGTATCCTTATGTTATGTAACTAGTATTTGGATTTAGAACATTGCAATATTTGCACAAGATGAGTCGTACAAGTTCGAAACATTCTTAGAACTATAATTAGAAATCGTTTTCAAACAAGCAAACATTCAGTGATAGGGAAACGGAAATTTCAAATCAGATACGCGTATGCGTACATACAGAAAACCCCTAAACTTGGTTATAAGTATCTGATTAGAAACGGATTATAAAACGTTTCAAGCGTAAAGCAAAGGTTATATTATGGATGTATTGCGACGCTACTTACCCCAGACTACATTTTGAGTGTACTGTTGTTAGACCGGTGTTTTATGACAAAACATATTTTGAAGAAGTGAATTATTAAGACGTTGTCTATATTATATAAATATTGCATTTCTGAGAGGGTGATATGAAATATGTTCACCGCGAGATATATGAATATTGACCGAGGCGCCAGCCGAGGTCTATATTCATATTTCGAGGGGTGAACATTTTTCATATCACCCTCTCAGGAATGCAATATTTATTTTATTATACCGAAAGCTTATAAGGGTCAAAGCATTACTGAAAAATCAACATAATAATTTATTTAACATTAAAAAGTAATTTCTAACCAAATAATGAAGACAAAATTAAAGAGTCTTTACTTGTTAGGACTCATAATTTGTGGCGGCTTTGCTGTAATAAGACTTTTTTGATAAATTTAGTCGAGGCATTTCCATATCGCTGACCCCTATATTTATTATAATATTTCAACATTGCGTAAAACTGTAGCATTCGAAAGACGGCGTTAACTTTCTTTTTTCTAAATGAAACATATAAGTGTGAGTACTCATTTTCTTAGTTAGATCATTTCCAAACTTATTGTTGAAGTTTCGATTTAATATTTCATCAAAAATTGTTTTTCGAAATATTTTGCACGTAGCATAAAAAAAGAAAATAATCAATGCGAAAGTATCAATCTCTCAACGGGTGATATGATACAATAATATCACATGCGCAGAAAAAACAAAATAACGCTTTTGCGCATGTGATATGAAATTATGGATCATATCACCTGCGCAGAAATGGAAAATAACGATTTTGCGCATGTGATATAAAATCACTGGGGAATATGATATATTATTCAAGTTAAACTAATGGGAAATTTGCATTGGACATTTATGTGAGGTATAATAATATATAAATATTGCATTCCTGAGAGGGTGATATAAAAAATGTTCACCGCGAGATGTATGAATATTGACCGAGGCGCCAGCCGAGGTCTATATTCATATTTCGAGGGGTGAACATTTTTCATATCACCCTCTCAGGAATGCAATATTTATTTTATTATACCGAAAGCATATAAGGGTCAAAGCATTTACTGGAAAATCAACATAATACTTTATTTAACATTAAAAAGTAATTACTAACCAAATAATGAAGACAGAATTAGAGTCTTTATTTGTTAGCACTCATAATTTGTGGCGACTTTGCTGTAATAAGACTTTTTTGATAGATTTAGCCGAGACGTTTACATATCGCTGACCCCTATATTCATTCTAATATTTCAACATTGCGTCAATCAGTAGCATTAAAAAAGACGGCGTTAACTTTCTTTTTTCTAAATGAAACATAAGTGTGAGCACTCATTTTCTTAGTTAGATCATTTCCAAACTTATTGTTGTAGTTTCGATTCAATATCTGATGAAAAATTGTAATCGAAATATTTTACACGTAGCATAAAAACGAAAATAATGCGGAAGTATCAATCTCTCGTCGGGTGATATGAAAAAATAATATCACATGCGCAGAAAAACAAAATAACGATGTTGCGCATGTAATATGAAATTATGGATCATATCACCTGCGCAGAAATTGAAAATAACGATTTTGCGCATGTGATATAAAATCACTGGGGAATATGATATATTATTCAAGTTAAACTAATGCGAAATTTGCATTGGACATTTATGTGAGGTATAATAAAGATAAATATGTCCATATAGATAAACATAATACTGGATGTTTTAAGTACAGCTGATACAGATGATATATAGTCACGTTTTAAAAACTGGACACAATTGTACAGATGGAAATGAATGGTGAAAAAGGGATGTCCCCTTCAAGAACTTAACTGAGATCACCAATTTTTGATACTATTCAAATTAAAATTAACTCTGCTTAACCCAAATACATGTACGATTCTGAAGCATAGAATGCATCCACTAAAAGCAAAATGATAGGTGATTTGATCTGTTCGTAGGAGGTAACGAAAAGTGCTTTACCCCTCACGTCCCCTAGCACCGACTGCAGCAGAATTCTATTACACAGATATTAAATGGACCCCACCCCTTCCCCAATGAATCCAAAGCGCGAAAAGGACCTGTTTCTTGATTTCATTTTAATTTCTCTATCGCATTAGCACAACGAGTCATGTGTCGGAGTGAGGAGTTGATCAAGCACTAAATGTGCCTAAAATCACTTAATCGGTATAATAAAAAATAATTAGATCTCTAAACTTGTCATTTCTCAATTCTTTATTGCAAGACATGTATAATTATTATCATAGAAATACAAAAGAATACAGTCATTTTGTGGTGCGTCTTTAACTGCTTAATAACGATATTAACTGAATAATATATTAGTTTGTGCAAAATACCATATTGTCATATCATTATTTCATTTTAGAGTCAATGTGGTTAACCTGTTTTAGTCTGCATTATTTTAGACGGGTTCTATTCTGCATCACTTGTTTTAAAATCTAAACTAGGTCAAACTGCATATACATATCTTAGATAAACATTAACCTGTAGTTTCAGTGCAGTATTAACTAAGATAACTTATCACAAGGACGTTCAATGTGTATTGCCTCTTACTACACGTTTAAATACAGTGATTACACAAAATAGTTCGGATAATATATAGCATCAGTAGCCGAGGTAAGTCTCTTTTTTAACCTGTGTTTGTGACATATACATGTTTGATTTCATTAAAGAGCTTACAAGCTTGCAGGGAATTAATTTAACCCATGTTAAGATGAGGGCATGTGTTTATATACACATATATATATTCGTATTATTGTCATTACCAATTCAAAATAGGTTTAAATGTAAGAAAGAAAAACACTAAAAATGAACGTCACATAATCAAATGTATAAATTTTAAAATCAAAAGATCCAGTTTTAAGAGTATCATATAGATAACAATTAAACTATTCTAACTTTATATTACACTTACTTTAAACTGACGTAAAACTTCGCTTTCTACATAGTTCAAAGACTGCACGTTACCACGCGTACATGTATCAGAGTAAATGCTATCCAAGAACGATAATAGCTTTGTTTTCTGTAAAATCTTAATATTCCTCGTTGACTACTTATGAATTTCTTGGTGCATCAATCCACAGAATTACACACCTGTGAATAAATGCAATGCCCATTCGTATTAAAATTGCTGTAAACTGGTGCTGTCGATTGGGAGGAGACCGAAGGTTGAGGTTACCAACATATCCCAAAGACTTGTAAAGACGTTAAAATAAAACTAAAATGTATTATCGCTTCTCTTGCATGAGAACGTGACAAGAAAACAAAGTGTACTGTTTACGTAGGTGATATATTCACGGTTCCGGTACAATATTTAATTCATGTGGGGAAGTTGGCAGATACTTGCGGAGTACGGGTTTGTACTGGTACAGAATCCAGGAACACTGGTTAGGTTAACTGCCTGTCGTTACATAACTGAAATACTGTTGAAAAACGGCGTTAAACCCAAAACAAACAAACAATATTTAATTACTTTTCTATTGTTTTTGGAAACAATCAACATGTTTTAAATATCCATAACCATGGCGTACCAATTTTTCAACTACTAACATCATGTATTCATGTTTTTAAAATGATAATTTTTATTTTTCATATTACAAGTTTTAATTAATTACAAACAATACTTTTACCATAATATTTACATATTAATTAAAATTCGGTAAGCAGGGACACAATTTCAGGAGTTATATTTTTTTATTTAAACGAATTGCATAATTTGATAGATTTCAACTTAAAACATGATACTTCTCAAGACCGTTGATAGATTCCTAAAAGTTAACAACCACACAAGTGGCACGCGATTCAGTAATTCACGGTTATCGATGACATTTTTCCTAATGTGCAATTTGAAGGAGAGTGAACATGGGATATAGGTGAGCCACCCATGTATTTACAGGAGGTCCATTGGCAGCGCAAGAATATATATGCATTTCAAAAACAAAAGAACATGTATTTTTTGCACGTAAATTATATTATATTATACATAGCGGGACTCGGTGAAAAAAGTTTGTAAAACACAAAAACGATCGTACAAGTAATATAAAAATGCATATCAAATCATACCAAAGAAGCACACTCCTAGCCATCCGCTTAAAAACTGTCTGTCATTGAGTCTTCCGCCTGTTTCAGGCAGACACAATAAAAACAGAAAACGTAATGCCAAAATACGAGTAAACTAAACAAACTGGAATTTAGAAAGGAGATCTGAAGTTATGGAGCCGGCATATCACAGGAACTGACAAAAAGACAAAAATTAAATAAAAAAAAAAGAATAATTGATCAAGATATAAAAGTTGTAAGCACTTCCATGGATCATGTATTTCGTATTGTGACCCTTAGACTGCAGGTACCAGTAGAGCTTACGATAGAAAATCTTTAAGCGACCTCTTGGACCACTTGACCGACCTTCCTCTAACATCGTCTGCAGCATCGTTGTCAGGCCTTCTCCCAATTTTTATTCAAATGGAGTCATTTGACACCATTTAGGAGCCGCTTGGTCTTCGTCAACTTGATCCTTAGCAATACTAGATCTTTCCCATTTTTCCCATGGATGAACTCTCCTCCTTTAGCAAAAAAATAAACAAACACTTAAACAACTTCGATTATGGAACTGTTTGATATCAATTTCTTTTCTTTTCTTTCCTTATCAGTTCAACCGTGGTGACTTGACCCTTTTAGGTACCAGTATCAATTTCACGATTCGGAAATGTCAAGCGGAGATCGATTTAAAGACAAGGTTGCCATTGTTACTGGTGGATGCTGTGGTATTGGTCGCGGATGTGCGGATGTTCTTGGTAACGTAATATTTTCCTGTTTTTCTATGTTTGTAACAAAGTCTCTAAAATTGTTTTATGCCCATATTTCATATTTAAAAGCAAGAACAATTTAATTTTGTACTACGACTAGAATTGACAGTTCGTTTTCAAAAAATGCTTGTTACCACATAACATTGTATTGCAGTTTTGATCTTTTGAAAACTGAAATAGAAATTGATGATGATTGTCTACATTTAATGCTGATGTCTGATGACAATATATCTCAGTGAAAGATGGGCGTAGACGCTTTAAATAATGGATAGCAAATGCGCTTTTGTAATAGCAATAAAACGTAATGCCGTAATTCTATATATGTAATAAGTAAGGCATTTAGTCTCATGTAACTTCTATTGCAGTTGCAATGTGCTTTTTACGATGAGTATCACGTTGAAAATGATGTTTTTTCATGATGTAGATATGCACATT
The DNA here is from genome assembly GCF_021730395.1 of Mercenaria mercenaria. Taxonomy (NCBI): domain Eukaryota; kingdom Metazoa; phylum Mollusca; class Bivalvia; order Venerida; family Veneridae; genus Mercenaria; species Mercenaria mercenaria. Next base: position 69,521,277 of record NC_069375.1, read on the forward strand.
AATATGTTTTCCTGTGCGACGTATTGGCATGAACAAGTTGTATCTGTATCCCCTTTAGTAAATACCAGTTGCTATTTTATTGACTTGGAAATGTTGTATTTAACAGCAAAATCAATATTCAAAATTGTAATCAAATTACAGCCGACCATGGTGGACAAGTAGTCGTCCTAGATGTAAATGGTATGTTCATTTTATAAGACTGATTTAATAAATTTGATGTTTTGCTTAACTATCGTTTTAAAACAAAGTTTATTATATTTTATAAGAAATTAGTTTCAGACAAATGACGGTAATGTTACATTTCGACAGCAACAATGATAAAGTTTGGACCAACAAAACTAATCCCATCTAGTCTTTGTAACACATAATTATTCAGCAGATACTTTGATACATTCGCTAATGTTCTTTCCAAAGTCATATTATCAAAAATACATTTGAAGTAAAAAATGCTGTATGTGACTCGAAGTTAATAATATTTGCGTTTTTACTTTTGGTCATTGTATTACAGATGAGGTCGGTACTAAATTAAACCATACAAATATGCATTATATACGCTGTGACATGACAAAAGAAGACGAAATAAAGGTAGTAAATTAACTCAACTCATAAATGAGATTAATAAGTAGCATATAAATTTATATAAATGGTGTGTAGTAATAATAATAATAGTTTTCAATATATTGATAGGATTTTCTTGGTTGAGTAGGAAAAGTCGCTGACTCATTTCACGTAAGGAAACCATACAGCTGACCTAAGTTCTACCCAGGTGTCCTCCCTTGCCATAAATAATACCTTGATGAGCAGTCAAAACCTTTAAACAAGACAATGATCAGTATCCTGATGAGTATTCTTTATGTCTATATTTTGTGCGCACCAAATTAAATTAGAAATCCCATTGGATGACTATGTATCCAAAAGAAAACGTCCAATGGGATATTTTGAAAAATAGAATGACACTATATTATCTGCAGGAACACGTGTATATTTAAAAACTGGCAAGGGAGATCAGTCGGACTGGCTGTCTACTCCTGAGCAACAACATGTTTTACTATCGGACAATTCAATTTAAACTCGGCTTAATATATTTATTCACAGTGTTTTTAAACTAAATGGAGAAGTATCATGGAAGGGTCAATATGTCAGTAATGTAACTAATAAATATGCCTTGTAGCTTTGACAAACCTTTTAGTGGCTTTAGAGCCTGCTGCAATTTTAAAGCATTAAAGCAAGCGGTGGATTCTTTTTAGAATGTCATTGAAGAAGTTGTCAGGAAATATGGAAAAATTGATTGCTTAGTAAATAATGTTGGAGGTCGTAAGTGTATCATTTTATCACTTCAATTTGGTATACATTTTATTACTACTTGTTTGAATACACTTTTGTTTGATAATACAACTGGAATAGAAATGTTTATGAAGTGAGCTATATTTTTACTGACAAACGTATTTATGTATATATATTTTTATTAAAATAATATATGAAAAAAATGGTCTTGTTTATTATATTGATTATATTATGTACCTAATAAAATTGTTTGTTTGTTTGTTTTGGGTTTAACGGCGTTTTTTTAACCGTATTTCAGTCATGTAACGGCAGGCAGTTAACCTAACCAGTGTTCCTGGATTCTGTACCAGTACAAACCTGTTCAAGTAACTGCCAACTTCCCCACTTGAATCAAAGGTGGAGGACTAATGATTTCAGAGACAATGTCGTTTATCAAATAATCATGAAGAACATACGCCCCACCCGAGGATAGAACTGAGGACCCCGCGATCCGTAGACCAACGCTCTACCTACCCGACTAAGCGGGCGGGCTAATAAAATTGGGTTATTTTAATCGTGCCTTTATCTGCAATGAAGTATTCGGCTTGAGTGAATTTTGCCAGGCTTGGACCCCACGAGGCATTTGCTCAGTGTGTGATCTGACCATACAAAACCCGCGAGAACCATATGCAGAATAAGGCACTGTTTGATTTACCCTTATATTATATACGTGTCATGTCAGCAAAAAATAATCATAAGTGTAGATAAATAAGAGTGAAAATCGTTTGAAACGGTGACATATTTAACGTTTGAAACCACAAGACGCAATTATTACGATATTTCAGACTGCAATACGTTAGTGAAATGCGTGATTATTTAAGACAGTAAATGTGTAGGTCTGTAATATAAAGTTACATTGTCTTGTTGTGCGGAATATTAAAGGCACGATTCCACATAAAGTTAAACTCCATGATGTTATCAAACAAAAACAAAACGCTGATTTTAGTATGATTAATTTGCATTTAACACAATGGAAATAAAGTCACGATATTATTTTAATGGTATTTTCATTTTCAGATCCAGGATATACGAACATCGATGAATTAAGTGTTCAAAGTTTCAAAGATCTTCTAAATTTGAACCTTGTCAGTTACTTCACAGCAAGCAAAGTGAGTATGCTTCTTTAACACATTTTTTGTGAAAACAATTGCAACGTTAATAAAGATTTAACAATTACTATCTCGAAAATAGTATACACAGGATAATGTTTTAACCGAGGGCGTCAAGGCTTAGAGTAGTTCCTCTGGAAATATTCTTTGTTAAGTTTGCCAAAACACGCTGTTATTTACATAATAATTATGGCATGCATGCTGATCTTTAAAATGACTAACGTATTTAAATGGCAAGAAATACCTAATTCCCACAGTAGAATATCATAACATAAAAAAAATTAAGTAACTTAGACATTGTGGTGGTTCATTAACGGATTCTATTACCGTACTCACGGAGGAACACCGCACAACATGTTATGCCTGAGCTTGCCTTAACCAATGTCATTACTTTACAGTACGCACTTCCGCACTTGCGCAAGACAAAGGGAAGTATTGTTAATATAACAAGTATAAGTGGACACGCTGGAACTGCAAACTCGCCATCTTACTGTGCAACAAAGGTAAGTCATTATACATGCATAAAATAACTTATTTCGAAGACTGTCTTTGGCCGGGCGATCAATGATAGTTATTTATATAATAGCATTTTCATGAATTAGATTGTAACAGGTGTTCTCAGATAATCCTTACTCACTGAAGTTCGTGTGTTGTGTGAATCAGAGCGTTTTCCTTTAATTTTTAGGGTGGTGGCATATCGTTAACAAAGGCTCTTGCGATTGACGAAGCTAAACATGGTGTCCGAGTCAATGCGTAAGTATTGTATAGACAGGAAATAATTCATTCTATGTATATGGTATAATGCCTGAAATATCTTTCTGCTATAACATTTTTGATAACAAATAATCTTTAATTGCTTTATATGCTTGCTGCATTACTCAAACGCTTTTAGAGGCATTATTTCACTCTAATTTTTGACTAGTAAAAAGTTTAAAACTCTCATTTGGTACTTTTGACATAGTATATTTAATAGCCGCACCTGCATCAACATAGCTTGCAACCAGCTGATCAGAAAAACCTGCATGCGCAGTCTGGTCAGGATCCATGCTGTTCGCTAACGGTTTCTCTAATTGCAATAGTCTTTGCAAGCGAACAGCAGGGATCCTGACCAGACTGCGCGGATGCGCAGGCTTTTCGGAATCCATGCTTGTTGCAAACGCACTACGTTTGTTTTCTTAAGGCGTGGCTCAAATGACAAATGCTGTACGGTGACTGTTCGTTTTTGCAAAAAGGAAATATTTCTAGCTTTCTTTGTTGCAATTCTTTATTTTCGAATTTTTAGAATATCTCCGAGCGCGGTAAATACACCACTGTATCGCAGAGTTATCGCCGAAAGTGGAGACGCGGAGGAAACAAATAAAGTAGTAGCTTCATTCACTGTGAGTTTTGACAGTCAGTAAAACTTCTGTAAATGACTTCTTCGAAGTACAAAGTTGAATTCTCTTCTACGTCCCATATGGTTCTAGAACAACTAGAGTATGAAAATATTAAGACATTGGAATAATTATTAGAGGTGACTCATGCGGTCTGAACACTATCGCAGTGGTTCCATATAAAAACTTTGATTCCATACATCATGTTTCTGTTTCTATGTAAATGAGATATGAAACTAACTTTTCAGTTACGATTGTTGCAATATAGCTAGTATCCCGTAGGTGCACCTAAAACCAAAATCAACAAATTAACTTTATCACCTGTAACTTAAAATTCGTTGTAAATATCTCCTCTATACAGAAAAGTGGCTAAAACGAAGACAATAGCCGAGACTTTTTATTTATAACGATGCTGATACTATATATTATATAGGACAAACAAATACAAATGTATATAACAACATGGTGCAATGGTACAGTATAAATAGCCACGTCCTAAGTACAAAATCACTTCAAATAGAACAAGCATATGTGTGGATGTACACATAGATAGACAATATAAAACATAGTGACAACGAGGATCAAACAAAGGAACATAGACACGATATTAACTTAGAACAAGGTATGAAAAACATACTGCTAAGAAGTTCATATCTAGTACTTGTGTGGGCAGAATCGTCATCTGTTATCTCCGCCATTTTCCGAAATTTGAATGACAATGTAAAAAAGTTGTCCCCGCCAGACAAATCTCTATTACGTGAAATTGTAAAAAGGAAAGAAATTTTAAGCCACATAAATATTTCAAATCTGCATTTTATTTATTTTCAGCTGCTAAATCGAGTATCAGAACCAAGAGAGATGGGCATGGCATGTCTTTTCTTGGCTGTGGATGCCACTTTCACGACCGGGGAGGAGCTTATGTGTACTGGTGGATCGGAGATAGGATATGGTGTCAAAGGCCTTATAAAAGTCTAAAAATAGCTGATAAAACGTTATCGTTAGAAATAACATCATATGTATTAGTGGAACGATTTATCAAAAGAATATTTGTCTATAGTTAGTATACAAATGATGTAATAAGAAAATAAATTCGTAAACGTTAGATAGATTCTATAAAATTTATAAGTGAAAGATGAAACAATAATGCAATATCTTTGGAAAAAAAGTAAATTTATTGTGAAAGTTAGTTAAAAGTTTAAATCGTTAGTTTATTATTATGAAAATGTACGTTTTTAACGAACTGGAATTTTATTAAATAAACAAAGAGAAATACATCCATGTTATTGTTTTAGCCTTTCCTACGAAAATGTTAAGCGTTCAAACTTTCAGACTAAATATAGTGTGGCGAGATGCCTCTATCAGGATGTTTGATATAATTTAGTTACCGCATACCTTATGATTCGTACCTAGAATAGTTAGACCCAATCATATTCGCACCAACCGATGAGCCGTTGTAATTCAATATTTTAGATGACAGACTAAATGAAATAAACACTAATCTTTCAAGAATTCCTAGAAAAGAAAGTTCTATCTACTGACACGTTAATTACGATAGTTTTAGGCTCTACTTACGGAAAATACACAAATTAAAGACAAAATACGCACTTCCATGATCATTGTACTAAGGAGCATGATTTTGTCATAATCATTGAGCGCTCATTAATTACAGTTGGATAAAAGCTTATAAATACCGGGACAACGCCACGGAGAGATCAGAACCTGCCTGGCTACCGAGGAGTCAACAACGTCAAAGTAAATATATTATATGAATCTGCCAAGCTGCCGAGCGATACTAAATAAGAAATAATTACCATATACTATTGGGTTCTTGACCTCCTGTCATAGTCTGAGTTCTTACTCAAAACATTGCGTTTCGTTTAAGGGCCACGACGACAGGAACTGGGCATCTAGTAGTATTTTGGTAAAATCTTAATGTATGATATTCACCTCAGGCATTGTTTGTTGTGAATCTCCATACTACAAGATCCCATCCACTAATTTTGAGTGCTCATCATCAGTTAAATTGAGATAGATTGATTAGCATTAATTATTTTATATTTCACCAATCATTTTAAGAATCATTTGTTTTCCAATCATTCGGCAAGGAAGCCCATAGGAAAATTATATTATATTTAATATACTGAGCTAGACCGTGCACGCTACAAAATTTGGCGCCCAACGTGGGACATATTCATAGCTTCATAAAGGCTATCTTATCCACGCTAAAAGATGGCTGAGCACACGTTTGGGTTGCCTCATCACGACGAAACCATGGTTGAAGAGGTTGAGAGGTTGAGGAGACAAAATAGGATTTTGATACTTGAACGAGAGATTTCAAAGTTACAACAAGAAATAGATAAGTCCTTGAGTGATATTGGAACCTCAACCCCAATACAGAGTGATAAAAAGTATGTCTTTGAAATGATACCACCAGGCAGACCTGATGAAGGGTTATCTACGAAACATAAAGGACCTTTGAAGCCTAGACGTCTGTTACCAGAAACACCTAAATCAAGAGATAAAGGAGAGTCATTAAAACCAGATAGATTTGTGACGGAGCGCATAAAAAAGGTTGACCATCCACCAAAAATTGAGGATAAGCAAACTTTAGATTCAAGTGATGATACAAAAATATCAAGCTCCAGTAAGACGACTTTGGTGAAGCCAGCCACATACGACGGGACAAGTGCATGGACAGATTATAAGGCACACTTTGATGCCTGTGCTACTTTAAATGGCTGGGATGATAACAAGAAAGGCTTGTATCTATCCGTATCACTACGAGGACAAGCCCAGGGAGTTTTTGGCAACCTTAATTCAAAGACTATGGATTATCATGAATTAATAAGAGCTTTAGAAGATAGGTTTTCACCGAGAAATCAAACCGAGTTATATAGGGTTCAGTTGAGAGACAGACAACAGAAAGCTACAGAGTCAATGGCCGAACTGGGACAGGATATCCGACGTCTAGCTAACTTGGCATATCCTAATGCCCCAGCCGACGTTCGGGAGACCCTGGCTAAGGAACAATTCATCGACGCCCTTGTGAGTTCAGAAATGCGTCTCAAAATTAAGCAGGCCAGGCCTACGGATCTAAACGATGCCGTCAGACATGCAGTGGAGTTGGAGGCCTTCTATCGAGCAGAAAAGAAAGAAGAGGGAATCTTTAGAAGCGCAGTAAATGAGGGACAGTCAAAAGAAATTGAAGATCTTAAACACGTAGTTTTGAATCTTAAACATAGCGTAGATAGTTTGAAACGCCAAGGACAATACAATAAGACTAAAGATAGATCCATGAATAGACTATACAGTTATGATAGACGACGAGTACAACAAGATAAATACAGACAAACACCTTATCATCGAGCAAATGAAGATAGATCGAAAAGACGATACCATCATTCAAATTCGGGTGTTACAAACTCTCCTCCCAAGTATAGAAAACGAGAGTTCCATTATAATTTTAAATCAGGCAGCTTAGAATTGAGATCGGTGGCAGGCAAAAATAGAGATGACGGCAGATTTAATAAACAGAGCGTGCGAAAATCAGGTTTATATGTCACAGCAAGTATTGACAGGAAGCCAGTAGATTGTTTGATAGATACGGGAGCTACTTTGACTCTCATATCCGACAAATTGTGGAGCTCAATTGAGCATAATCACACTTTGAAAGAATTTGACTTCCAAGTTTCATCAACGAGTGGACATTATTTGAAAGTCAAAGGACAAACAGAGCTGTCAATTTTATTTGGTAACAACAGATATTGCCGTACTACTGTCATAGTTGCAGAGATTGACATGGACGTGGTACTGGGCCTTGATTTTATGCGGATGTATGATGTAAGCATAGACATTGTACAAAATACCATCCAAATCCGTGGACAAACTTTCGACTTGTTCTGTACAGGAAGAATAGGTTGTTACCAAGTTGGTCAGCCAGGACAAGCTGATGAACCGAATAAAAGACGGACACGCCGTAGGAAAAGAAAGGTTCATACAGACAGCGACAGTAAAGTCCAAAACGTAGACTCCTTACAAAATACAGATGTTTGCAAAGATATTAGCATGGCGGGCAAGACGAAGAAACGTCAACTTTTGCCAATATGCCCAGTGTGCAGGACACATATACCAGAAGGTATAAGGTTTGAAAACCATATTGCCGAGTGTTCAAAGAAGAAAGATTTAGAAAGGACATGTAACATATGTAATAAAGTTATGTTAAAACTTGCATACTTGAAAAAGCATATGAAAATGCAACATAGTAAAACTATTTATGAACCTTATTCATCAAGTATCAAATTTTACGTTGACGATAATGGCTAGATCTCAGTGGAAGTGCTGATGAACATGTGATTCTGATTATCATCTTTGAAATATGATGACAGTCTGAGATTTAGAAAAACTGACTTTCAATATGCTATGTGATTGATAACAACTTAAGATTAAAGGAAAGATATTGTCTTATGTATGCATTGTTTCAGAGAGAAACATTTAAACAATGCCTCGATATACTCTGCATTTTTCAGTTTGTCGTAATTTATGAATACGAAGTTATGTTTCTAAATGTCATGCGGGGCGCATGAACTCGGAGGAGAGGGTAATGTGGCGAGATGCCTCTATCAGGATGTTTGATATAATTTAGTTACCGCATACCTTATGATTCGTACCTAGAATAGTTAGACCCAATCATATTCGCACCAACCGATGAGCCGTTGTAATTCAATATTTTAGATGACAGACTAAATGAAATAAGCACTAATCTTTCAAGAATTCCTAGAAAAGAAAGTTCTATCTACTGACACGTTAATTACGATAGTTTTAGGCTCTACTTACGGAAAATACACAAATTAAAGACAAAATACGCACTTCCATGATCATTGTACTAAGGAGCATGATTTTGTCATAATCGCTCATTAATTACAGTTGGATAAAAGCTTATAAATACCGGGACAACGCCACGGAGAGATCAGAACCTGCCTGGCTACCGAGGAGTCAACAACGTCAAAGTAAATATATTATATGAATCTGCCAAGCTGCCGAGCGATACTAAATAAGAAATAATTACCATATACTATTGGGTTCTTGACCTCCTGTCATAGTCTGAGTTCTTACTCAAAACATTGCGTTTCGTTTAAGGGCCACGACGACAGGAACTGGGCATCTAGTAGTATTTTGGTAAAATCTTAATGTATGATATTCACCTCAGGCATTGTTTGTTGTGAATCTCCATACTACAAGATCCCATCCACTAATTTTGAGTGCTCATCATCAGTTAAATTGAGATAGATTGATTAGCATTAATTATTTTATATTTCACCAATCATTTTAAGAAACATTTGTTTTCCAATCATTCGGCAAGGAAGCCCATAGGAAAATTATATTATATTTAATATACTGAGCTAGACCGTGCACGCTACAATAGAAAGCAATAACTTTATAACCTATTAAGACTTATACGGGTATGGGAAATTATTTCTGTAGACAGTCTGAGAGCCATGCAAAGTGGCATTTACATGTAGACACAATTACTTAGCAACTGTAGTGATACGATAAACAACTTCGTTAAAAATATTTTTGCAGTAACGAACAACTACATGTATTTAACATCAAACGAAAAATAACAAATATGACTACAATTACATGTACAATTTTCAAAGACACGACAACGGTTATAATAATAACATTAAAAATTATGAATCATTTTAGAAAACAAATAAATACATAATATGCCATTCAACAGTTACACGCCAAATTAAAACTGACTTGCTTGCGTGTTTCAATTTTATTCGTAATACTATGTCTTTAACGAAAACCTTTCTTTTTTTGAAAAATTGATGTTCTATTGACAGACGTGTTACTCTGTAATAATATTTTTACAGTATTTTGGTAAAGACATATTACAATTCTCTGGGACATAAATGTTTTATAAAAGTTTGAATTGCGTGTAAATCTATGAGAAAATTGATTTGCCTATTTTGCGTTATGTGGCTCTGGCTCTGGCTCTGTCCGCGTTTGATGTACTCAATGCAACAAAGAGTCTACCATTACTATTTTGATATTTAATTTAGCCAGTAACTGTAACTATTCAAAATAATAACACAATATAACAAAACTGATAACATACAGATTTCTTTTTTTTTTCAAGTGTCATATCAAAACTTTCACAGACATCAAATAAACTAATGCACGTGAAAATATCTAAAAAAAAATATCAATATAGTAAAACAAATTTGTCACATACCTTGAGATAGTAAATACAAAAGAAAAAATGATCAAGTGTAAGAAAGTGACAAAAAACTGTCATATGAAAATAGAGTAATAAGCCTTACATAGCCACATATCGAGCTAAAACAACAGTGAAGAATTTATAGTCCGTATGCATTTCTTAAGGACTGCGTTGACTTCAATGACGTAGCATTTCGGAATCCAAAGAAAAACCGAATGATTGGTCACTTGGAAGCAACACTAGAATGTTTGTTGCTGTAACACGCTTGGAGCAGGCTCGAACTTTCTCATAAGCACGGAAAAATGAGGTCACCCACTTGAAAACAGGCTCAATAAAATTCGTGCCAAACGGATACTTTTTAACCGAGAACCATTCCTTTAATATAATTTTAAAGTAGTAACTTACAAATAATCTTGTTTGACAGAAGAAACGATTAAGAATTTAGTCAAAACTGTAGTTAAACTGTTCTTTTCTGTTGTTTACAAAATCTGTAAACTCTGCAAAAACCTATATCATAGAATAAATTAAAAAAAAACGAACGAATTTAGATATTTCACTATATCTTAATATAGAGTATGAGTTTACGCACTCATTCCAAATATGCATGTTGTATTGACCTCATTTACTGTCTATAACCCGACTTTAGCCGACATTTTGCCAGAAATGGTGAACTCATCAGAAACTCCCGTCCATTGTGCAAAAGGAATCTCCTGATTTAGGTCCTCGAACAAAATGGTCTATGTTTACGTATTACACAGAAGATATCAAAAACGTGTAATTATAATACTGCAGAATGAATTTCTTGAACGTGTTGAATAAAATGATGAGACTGGAGTTTCAGAGTTTCAGAGTTTCAATAATATCGGTACGGAAACTACGTATTCTAATAGCCCGCCCGCTTAGCTCAGTAGGTAAGAGCGTTGGTCTACGGATCGCGGGGTCGCGAATTCGATCCTCGGGCGGGGCGTATGTTCTCCGTGACTATTTGATAAACGACATTGTGTCTGAAATCAAAACAAACAAACAAAACGTATTCTGATACTACAGTTAGAAAGAAACGAACTTCCCACAGAAGTGTAATTCGGCAACATTGTCCTGAAGCTAAAACAAAAATCCATTCTCATAGTAATCTTAGATGTTTTCATCATCAAAAGAAGTATATTATGCAAATAGATAAAAGAAAGTGTAGGGAGAGTTAGTGAGTAGGAATACTATGTTGACGCTTAGCAATGCGATGTTCACAGACCCGTCTCTGTTTCTTTTCTCACAGCTGTGCTTTCTAATTTTTCTGTTCAGGAGTGTTGCAATAATGATTATGGTACTCGTGAAGATGATGGCGTATGGTATTAGATATTTTATTGATATCAGAACCCATGTAAGATAATTGTGATAGAGTTCATTATATTCACGTCTAATCTTGCAACCAAGTTGAAAATACTTCATAATACTCTCATGCAAAATGCCAAGTCCAAAGAACAGGCATATATGCTATATTTGCTCTTTGTTCGATGAAGTTTTCTATGTGTTGTTTAAGTATGAGGCTTAAGGCGGGGCATACAAAATCAGAATAAATTATTGATTTCACAATAAAGTTTTAGGCGTGGATTAAAACATGAAGTTATGTTAATATCAACGGCAGCAGGAAATTCACTTAACGTGTTTATCTATCTTTGCATTTGTAATTAAACTACTTCTTATGCGGTGACTGTGTCCCCGTATGATGTGCCCATCGGTTTTTCGTTTTTCGTTGTAAATATTCTTTTCGGAAACTGAAACTGATTTATCTGATTAAACGCCTATTTCTATACAATTACATATTTAATGGCGTTGTACGTTAACAAACCTTAAAACATTAATGATAAAATGATTAAAGCAATGCCTTGAAGTCTCTAAAATACAGCGTCTAAAGATATTTATTTTTTTTCGGATGATTTCTCTTGTGTAAGGCTAACGACAGTTAATATCTTCTATCTTCTATACACTTCTATCGTTAAATGTTTTGGATATATTGTATGGAACAGTATAACGACATTCAGAATTTTCTAACGAACTTAAACCTTGCATATTAGGAACATATACTATGTAAGCAATTCTGTTAATACAAAGGTGCTCTGCAAATGTGACAGCTATATATAAAGGAAAGTATCTAGAAATCAATCCTTTCTTTTTCCGGCAACAAAGGTAAGTCATACAATGCTTGCTTGGAACTGTCAAGTTTCCTCCTGTTAATGACAAGTTTATCACAAGTGTTTTGACTACTTTACGTCTTACGCACTTCACTGTCAGCTATACCATACAGTATGGCATCGCAGTTATCCAGATGTAAATTAACCAGACACTAGAGACAAAGCTAAATTTTCAGTAGCTGCTTTTGTTAAATATTTTCTAATAAATATATAAACCATAGTTTTAATCAAGATGACTGTTCAACATTTGCGATTGACATGATCTTCAAAGTTCAATGTTTTATCAGGAAATGGACCCAGATATTAAATCCTCTTTCACGACGTTTGATATCGTCACCAGGAGTTTGTGTGTGTCTAGTGTTTTTTTTCTTTTTTTTTGTATATAGGACTCATATATATATAGGAAAAATTAAAGACTTAATTCATCTTTAAATAGAATGTACATGTACTACACCTTTGAACACTGCACATTAAAAAGATTAACCTACATATTTCAGGTCAAAAATTATTTCTCTCTAAAATCCGTTAAAAGTGAGAACTCTGAAAGTGACCAGTGTTACAAATTTATTGACACAATATGCCTGCAAGATCTTTTTATAAATAACCAAAATATTTTGCAGGAGGCAGGAAACTTGTTTCAGCGCTTTTGAAACAATGCATATATTGATATTCTTCTTCTACTGATATCTAACCACTTTATCATTTTTCAGTGTCATATATACATTCTATGCCAAACTTGGTGGAAATGAACATGTTTAAAAATTTTACCAAACTGTGTGCGAGTAGATTTAAAGTTTTTTTTCACATATATATGGGACCGGATTAGAAATCAAACCGATCCTGCTTTTACTTTGAAATAAGCTAGAGTTTTCACATATGCACCTAATTGTGATTTGAATCTCTCGGTATGAATGCGTAGAATCATAGTATGATGAATAAAAACACGTTCAATTACCCTTATGTGGGTGATAATGATATGCTATTGCTTGGATATTACAACACAAAGACGCCGAAGACGCATTCGAAGGAATTAACTGGGTAAATGTGATTCAAAAACACATAGCCGAATTGGGAGAACACCACAAGCTTATTTAGGAATTTCACAGGACACTGGTCGATTGTAGCTGATTTTTTTATTAGCAAAAAAAGCAATCGACAAACGTTTGAAAGATAACGTCACATTTTTCACCTTTCGGGACCGAATTCTATAACCAAACTAAGTGTTCAATTTAAGCAGGTTTTCGATTTGGTTATGGTCTACACTTTGGTTCCGTTTCGGCGTATATGTGAAACGGACAATTGATCATAATGCATACTATTTTCATTACGTTTAGGTTTCTGTTCCGGCTCAATGTATATGTGAAATGTCACTTGTGCCTATGGAAAAACTAATACTAGGAAGGATACATAAGGAAGAGTACATCAATGCCTGTTGGAAACGTACATCATTACATATTGATGGCTATGGGAAGATGTTCAGCACTATTCATTGAGTCCATGGAAAAACATAATGCATTGAACATTGATGCCTACTGGCAAACATACAGCCTTAAACGTTGATGTAAATCGGCAAGCATACAGCATTGCACATTGATGCTACTGCACATTGATTTCTTTGGAAAACATTTAGCAATGCACATTGAACCCATGGAAAAACATTGAGCACTATACATTTAAGCCTGAAAGAAATCATATGGCATTGCACATTGATGCCTATAGAAAAGCATAAATAAATGTATATTGATGCCTATGGAAAAGTATACAATAGCCATTTTAAAAATAATGATCGAGCGCTTCTTTAGAAGTAAAACATGCAAGAAGCCTCTGTTTTACTTGGATGGTACTTGAATGACTCATGTATAATCCTGCAAAACTTTATAAGAATCTATCGTACAAGTTTGGAGTTTTTGAGATATCTAGTTTTGTATGAGGTGAAATTATATACACCATGGCAAGATACAAATATCTGAAATTAGAGCGTACAGTTAAGTACGCTATTCTTTAGAAATACATGAAAGGCAGATACTCAGTGAACTGAATACTTCATATGAAAAGTCTGCAGTATCAGAGAAATCTAGATACAGTTGGGTACGTACGTGTACATTTAAAAATCATCAGGCAGTCACGTCCTGGCTGGCCCTAATAGCAGTGACATCAAAGAATATTGTGCTGTTAGACGTATGATTGATAAGGTCGCCTAGTACACGGTATCCGAGACAGCGTCTCTCCTTGGCATGTCAACAGGGCGAACTCATGAGATTCTTACCAAGCACATAGGTTTCAGGACGACTGGTGCCCGATTGGTGCCTAACATATTAACCGAGGAGGAAAAGTCAAATAGGGTCAAATGTGCTATAGAAACGCTGAGAAAGTTCTCAAATTTAGATGATCGCACAATATCATATTTTCAAAATCAAGGTGTGACCTTTACAGATACTTGTATGAGTCACAGCGTTGCATTGACAACAGTGACAGTGGCTGCGAAACGGTGACCGTAAACCAGTAATTGCAAAAATGAAAATAAAGTGTCAAACAAAAATGTATTCCATCTGCTATAACGCAAGGGGTACTGTTCTACAAATTCCAACATTGTCAGGGAAGTCAGTCACTGGAAAGTTTTATTGAGACAAACAACTGAAAGCTGTTAAACAAAAAATACGTCTAGTCTTCTCGGTCTCCAGTTTATCCATGAAAACGCAGACACTCACAAACTTACCATTGTTCAAAAAAGAGATGAAAAAGTGGTACAAATCAGTAATTCCACTTATTCACCAGATCTAAGACTGAAAGAAATGGCTGGCTTGGCGCAAATATTTATTAAATAAAGTACTTGGAAGTGGTGATGCTTGTTGGCAATAGCACAACATTGCACATTGTTGCCTATTGAAAAAAACATACAGCATTGCACATTGATGCCTATGGAAAAACATACACCTGCACATTGCCTATCTGGAAATATAGAACATTGCACATTGTTGCCTATGGAAAAACATACACCTGCACATTGTTGCCTATCGGGAAATATAGAACATTGCACATTGTTGCCTATGGATACATACAGCACTGCACACTCTTGCCTACTTGCAAATATACAGCATTGCATATTGAGGCCTATATAGCATTGTAAATTGATGCTTATGGTAAAACATCGAATGTTGCACAATGTTGCCTCTGGCAAAACATACAACAATGCACATTGTTGCATATTAGCGAATAGACAGCACTGCATATAGTTGCTGACTGACAAACATACAACATGTATGCCTCTTGGCAAGTACACAGCATTGTACACTGACGCCTGTGGAAAAAAAGACATACAGCGATGCACATACTTAAAAAACTTCCAGCAGTACACATCGATGACTATGGAAAAATAAACAACATTGCACACTGACGCCTATGGTAAAATATAAAGCATTGCATACTGTTGCGTATTAGCAAACATACGGCATTGCACTTTGATGTCTATGAGAAAACATAGAGTTTTGCACACTGATACCTATGGGAAAATAAACATTCTTGCATAAAAACTACTTTTGTCACTGGATCCGCCCATGTATTAACGGGAGAAAAATCGTGTGCAAACAAGGCAATTCACGTGCTGTTAATACCCGATTTCTATTTTTGAAATGCTTTCCCAGGGACGTATATGTAATTCTGCGCAGATTGACATCTGGTTTCTGTGTCTTGTTTCTTTCATAAAAACCTCTTCTTGAAGCATTAAAGATGCAATCTACACTATAGAATGTTTTACTGTATCAGTAACTAACGCCAAATGCGCTGCCCCCAACATTGTTCGTACTCGTTTCTTCCCTTGTTTACTCCCCTTATAGAACTCTGCGTCAATTCAGATTTTGTAGACAACCGTGAATGTTAAAGAATCGCGTGTTTACCTGTGCGATTCTTTGTTTTTAGGTATCATATTTAGGATTTTGGTAAGTATCAGTCGGTATGTTTTTATTTAATTTCTCGAAGAATTTATATAAACAGCTTGGAAACTTAACACTACGTTCGTACTCATCTGTACTCCAACTGCGTGTCCGTACTCAATGTAACTCGAATGTAAAGTTATTATTCTTGAAATTGTGATCGAGTCCACCAAATTGTGAAATGATATGAACAATTATTGGTAATTTTATGTTTGTAATAATGAGAGATAAAAAAATCGGTTAAAAACCTTCAGGATGTGCTTTTGATAGTGTTGTTTATTTCCGGGCCCTAGATACGGATATTTAAAACATGTTTACCGTTTCCAAGAACAACAGGAATGGTAAATAAAAAATGTCAAGTCATCACATATAAAAACAAAATAAATCGTCATGAAATATTTTTTTTATGCAAGAATAGCGACAATACACGTTTGTTTTGTGTATTAACGTCTGCAGAAGCCCTTGGTATATGTTTGTGACCTCGACCTTCGGTTAATACACAAAAAAACGTGTATTGTCCCTACAGCATTGCACATTAACGCCTATGGGAAAACATTGAACATTTCCCATTAATGCCTAAGGGAAAACATAGAGCATTGCACTTTGATACCGATTGATAAATATGCAGATTTGCCCATGGATGCCTTTGGAAAAACTTAGAGCGACGCAAATTGATGCCCATGGGAATACTTACAGCACTGCACATTGTTGCCTATGGGGAAAATGTAGCATTGCACATTGACGCCTATTGAAAAATATACCGCATTGCACATTAATGCTTACAGAAAGACATTAAAGCTTGTTGTCTATCGGAAAACATTTAGCCTTACACATTGATGACTAGGGTAATACATGCAGACTTGCATATTGATGCCTATGGAAAAACATACAGAATTTCACAGTGACGCCAATGGGAAAGCAAACAGTATTCCATATTGAGTCTGACTATCGGAGTCGGAACAAGCTTTGCTTTTAGTGATTGAAAAATACAAACGATTTAATTAAAGTATAATTACCGATGCAGGATTTCCTAAATATAAAAACAAACAGTTTCCCGAGTCGATCGGCATAATCTTTGTCAAAATGTTATTATATTTATAGCCATGTATATTTAAGGTCGTTAAATTTGGAGAAAATATTGTTTTATTACTTACATGTTGGTCGTTTCTTGTACTGCAAACTGGCGTTCTTTAACCATAATACAGCGTTCGGTATCAGTTTTACAACATGTCGGCATCAGAATACTGTTCAAACAAATGATAATATTCTATGACTAAGCATTATGTTTAATCTTTGATTGATAAGAAACAAACATTGGTATCATACTAATCTGTGACTTTTTTACACAATGTTTAGTTTGAGCTGCAGAAATAGCATCTTCATTTATCAACTTAAGCAGAATCCTTTTAATTGATACTAATTATCGTTTCAGTTTCAAATTCATAAAACCGCATAAAGACTTTTGTTTTGGAATAAACAATTTTCTTATGGAATTATTCAGTCATTGTATTTTGGTTAAATATGTAATCACGCATGTTGTCATTTCAAATATTGCTATAATTTGAAAAAGCCGGAAATTCTTACAATAAGCATTTAGTGCCGCCTGACCAAATATAGGAAATTAAACGACTGTTTCATTGTTTCAATCGCATACACAAAATAACATTTTGAATTGAAAGTTAATCCATGTGAAATATATTCTAATTATTTCAATTCTCATTAATGTTTTTGTTGTACCTAAATACCAAAGTAATATTTTACAAATTTCCGTTAATCGGTCAGTGAAAATTTATGTTTGATGAGCAATATCTAAATCACGCAATGTCCCATTGGGTCCGTCTCTTTATATATATATCTGCAAACTCGCCATCATAGCATAAAACGGTCATCTAGTACTTTCGAAAAGTGTATAAGAAGTCCATAGCGGAATGTAGTTGTATCGTTAGACCAGTAAATAACTTTGATTTAACACTCATCTGGTACTTTTGACAGAGTATATAAAAAGTACAATGTAGAAGATAGTTGTATCTTAACGGTTCTGTTTTGCGAAAAGGAAATATTTCTAGCTTTCTTTGCTTCAAATCTTCGATTTAAAATTTTCATAATATCTCCGAGTTATCGCCGAAAGAGGAGACGCGGAGGAAACAAATAAAGTAGTAGCTTCATTCACTGTGAGTTTTCTGTTAATTACGTCTTTGAAGTAAAAAGTTGAATTCTCTTTCAATTCCCATATGGTTCTAGAACAACTAGAGTATGAAACTATCTGGACCTTCAATAATTTTAAGAGGTGACTCATGCCGTCTGAACGCTTAAATTTGCTGTATCTCAGTGATTCCATATAAAACATTTGATTCCAAACTTCATGTTTCTGTTTCTTTGTAAATGAGATATGAAACTAACAGTATAGTTATGTTTGTTGCAATATAGCCTGTACTCCGTTAGTGCACCCTAAAACCAAAATAAACAAATTAGTTTTCTCACCCGTAATTTAAGACTTTCTGTAAGTAAATCCTGTGTACAGAAAAATGGCACTGTACTGTGTTCTGCTGAGCATGATAAAAAGCCCTTCGACCAACTATACAGAGAGAGAGAGAGAGAGAGAGAGAGAGAGGGAGAGGGTGGGTGGGTGGGGGTGAGAGAGAGAGTGGGGGTGAGAGAGAGAGAGAGAGAGAGAGAGAGAGCTACTCACGCAGGTAGTGTTTAATTGCTGACAAAATTATTGAAATATGTGGATGGATTGTTTTGTTTGTGTCTTCTCAAATCTTGCGAAGAAGTAAGTAGTAGAAAATCAATTTGCAGTTCTAAAACGAAGACAATAGTCGAGACGTTTTACTGTTTATTGATAACGATGCTGATACTACATAATACATAGAACAAACAAATACAATGTATATAACAACATGAGGTAATGCTACAGTAGAAAAACGTCCTAACTATAAAATCACTTCAAATAGAACAAGTATATGACTGCGTGAATGTACACATACATAGACAATATAAACATAATGACAACGAGGATCAAACAAACAAACAAACAAAGAAACATAGTGACGACATTACCTTGGAACAGGGTATGACAAACATACTACTCAAGTAGACACCGTCGTTTATATAACTGTAAAAATGTTGAAAAAGACGTTAAACCCGAACACACACAGAAGTTTATATCTGGTAATTGTCATCTTTTATCTCCGCCGTTTTCCGAAGTTACATGACCATGATGACAATGTAAAAAAGATATCCCCGCACGAAAAATCCCTATTAAGTGTAATTGTAAAAAGGAAAGAAAATTTTAAGCCAAATATATATTTCAGATCTACATTTCATTTATTTTTAGCTGCTAAATCGAGTATCAGAAACGAGAGAGATGGACATGGCATGTCTTTTCTTGGCTGTGGATGTCACTTTCTCGACCGGGGAGGAGCTTATGTGTACTGGTGGATCGGAGATAGGATATGGTTAAAAAAGCCATATCAAAGTCTAAAATAGCTGATAAAACGTTATCGTTAGAAATAATATCATATGTACAAGTGGAATGATTTAATAACAAAATATGTGTCTATGGTCGTTATAAAAAAAGGTAAAATGATATAATAATAAAATAATTTCGTAACAAGTTAGATAGATTCTGTAACATTTAATGATGGACCAACATACAATATCTCTGGGGGGAAAATAATATACATGTATTGTGAAAATTAGTTTTAAGGTTTTTTAATAGGGTATGTGCGAGGTTGGCATGCCCTAAATGCATTTAAACCCCCAGTTTCCTTTATATAGCTTACTGACCGTTCCTACGCGATGCCCCTATTTCCAACTGGTTTTCTGTCTGTCTTGTATTTTCTGTTGCGTATGTTGTCTTGTTTGTTGAAAGCATTTTTTCTTCCTTCTCCTTGCTCCCCTTGTCGCACCCTCCTTTCCCCTTGCATTTGCGCTCCCCCGTTTTTTTGCGGCCCCTTCCCCTTTACTATGAGTTGGTTTTCATGCCCCCTCCACCTCCTCCCCCTTATTTTGACTTCCGGGGTCCTGGGGCGGTGGACGATTGTTTTATCCTGCTTGCTGGTGTGCGTCTGTGCTTGTGTGTCTAAAGCGGTTCCCTGCAGTGTTCTTATATCTTACCTGTCTGTTTTTCTATGTTTGTTAGTTGGGTGTGATTGTGTGTTTATCTTTGATACATGAGTCTGTGCTATTGTGGTTTACGTTGTAGTGTAACTGTTATTAAGGAACGTGGCATTCCCTTTGTATATTCATCCTTGTTCTTTTTTCCCTTCAACCTCCTCCCCGTCCCTTTTCTGCTCTACCCTTTACCACTTCCTCCCCCGCTATATCTGGCATAAATTTATGTGTACTTGTTAGATTTTCGAAGCAACCCGTCTGTAATATTTGTCCGTTACAGCTTCTTTTTATTGTGGGCCTACTTTGAAAATGGGTGCCTCTGATGCTGTGTTTTAGTGCTCCGTGATTCCGAGAAATCTACCCTTACCTATTATCTTTTAATTATTGGTTTATTATTATGAAAATGTACGTTTTCAACGAACTGTAATATTATTAAATAAAAAAATGATAAATACATTAATTTCATTGTTTTAGCCTTTTCCACGAAAATATTAAGCATTCAAACTTTCAGACTAAAAATAGAAATCAATAATTTTATCAGCTATTAAGACTTGTAAGGATATGAGAATTATGCCAGTAATGTCATATTTGTTTCTATAGAAACTTTGAGAGTCATGTACCAGGATGCATTTTACTTAAAGTGGCATTTACATGTACACACAATTACTTAGCAACTGAAAGATTTACGCAAGTTCTAAATATTTCACACTTCAAACGCTTTCACAATTTGCGTAGTGATACGATAAACAACTTCCTTAAATATATTTTTGCAGTAACAAACAACTATTTAACATTATACGAAAAATAACAACTAGGACTACACCTACATGTACAATTTTCAAAAACACGACAACGTTTCTAATAATAACATAAAAATTATGCTTCATTTTAGAAAACAAAACAAATACATAATATGCCAGTCTACAGTTACATGCCAAATTAAAGCTGAGGAAAAACGATTTTCCATAGACTTGCTTGTGCTTTTCATTTCTTGTGCGTATGTCTTTTACGAGAACCTTTCTTTTTAGAAAAATTGCATTCTATTGACAGACATGTTACTCTGTAACAATATGCTTACAGTATTTTGGTAAATACATATTACAGTTCTCTGAGACATAACTGTTTATAAAAGTTTGAAATGCGTGTAAATCTATAGAAAAATGATTTGCCTATTTTGCCGAGGCTGCGTTTGAAGTGCAGCCAACGAGAGTGTTTTATTATATTTAATTTAGGCAGTAACTGTAACGTGAAAATCTGTTTAAAGTAGCAATGAAATATTACAAAACTGGTCATATATAGATTTCTATTTTTTTTCAAATGTCAGAGTAAAACATATTTTCTTGTCACAGACATCAAATAAACAAATGCTCTTGAACATATAAAAAAATATAGCAAAACAAATTTGTCACAAACCGTACATAGTAAATACAGAAGAAGAAATGATAATGTGTAATGTGACAAAACAAAACTGTCATATAAAAATAGGATAATTAGCTTTACGTAACCACATACCGATTACGAGCTACAACAACAGTGACGGATGCATTCCCTTAAAAACTGCATTGACTTCAATGACGTAGCATTTCGGAATTCAAACTAACCAAATGATTTGTCACATTTGATTGCACTGTGACATATCACGACACAATTTAGCCAGCAGGAAGCAACACTAGCCACTATTAGAAGACGGTATGGATAATTTTAAAACACTGAAAATTTATAAACGAAACAACAACAAAAATACACAACAGTTATACACTATAATCTGAAACAATGAAAGAAATTATAAACATAAAATAAACTAATCGTGCTTTTTATTTGTTTCAATCGCGTTTTATGAGCATATTTCTAGTACGTTAAGTACACGACGTTAAAGTTGCCTTTAAAACCGCTTGAAACATGCAATATTTCATAAGTGCAGAACAAGGAGGTCATACACTTGAAAACACGCTAAATAAACATCTGCCTAACGGATACTTTAAAACAGAGAACCATTCCTTTAATAAAATTTTAAAGTCGAAACTTTACAAATAACCAGAATGACCTTGTTTGACAGAAGAACAAGTAGGAATCTAGTCCAAACTGTAGTCATACAGTTCCTTTCTGTTTGTCACAAACTCTACAAACTCTGCAAAGAAATTAAATCATAGAATATATAAAATAAAAATAACTGATTAAGGCATATCACTTTACTGTAATTACGCATTCATTCTCAATATGTATGTTGCCAGAGTTTTGCCACAACAGGTGAACTCATCAAAAACTCCCGTCCATTGTGTAAAATATATATGACTTCTTCATGATTTAGTTCTTATTCTCCTGATTTAGATCATAGAATAGAATGATCCATGTTTACGTAAACAGAAAATATCAAATAGTAAAATTACGTGTAATTATGATACGGTAATATGAAATTCTTGAACGTATTGAATAAATGATAAGAATGGAATGACAATAAAATCGGTACGGAAACTACATATTCTGTTAATGCAATTAAAACGAAATGAACTTCCCTCAGAAGTTAATTCGGCAACCTTTCTAAAGCTGATAAAGGGTCAGTCAGACTACACCGTATATAACGTTTACGGACGTCCAACGTATAACAAAATTTTCCATACAGTCGTGTCCGTTATCATGCGTTTCTTTTCCGTTTCTCATGCGGCCCCTGCACTCCTTGTCCGGCGATATTCGTTCCATCCAGCGGAAGGTTTTGAGTATGTTCAAAATTTGGAACGTACACCACCGGACAAAGTTGTATGTTAGATTACGGTTGCAATGCGCTGGTATGCGTTTTGTTCGTTACTCGTGCGTTCCTTATTCTGTACTTGTCCGGTTCGCATCCGTTCCTGTCGGTGGACCTGATTTACGGCCGGACTACGATCGGACATGAAACGTATATTCAATGGAAGATAACTCACAATACATTCGTCAAACGTTCAAAAAACGTTTTGTCAGTCTCTGATACGTTGCGCTTACGTTTTACGCGGTACAAGTCCGTTACGAGTACTGTGATATATGTGAATTAAACGTTGTTCTTCCTGTAAATGTGCGTTGTTCTTGCGATCACTGTGCGTTCTGTCCGTTTTAAGCGCCCCATACAAGGATCGTGAGAGCACCACGCAGCAGCGGGTGATGCCTTTCGTAACCGGATAACTTTCTGCTTTAATTTTTCTATAAGTTGGGCGTCCATTAACGCTACACGGTGTAGTGTGACTGACTCTTTAAATGCATTCCCATAATCATATTTTAAACTTTTGTTGAAATCAATCATACACTTTACGTTGGTAATAATCTAATACTATTTATGGTAAAATCACATCACTGACAAAATGTGTAAAAATGAAGGATTTAACACTTCTCATGGGGTTAATTCGTTTCACTAGGCGTTCGTTTTTGTTCTCGGCACTGCCCAAGTCTATCCGGAGTACGCCGATGTGCGCCGGTCTTGCGAGATAGGCAAAGCAGCAAATTATATATTTTCGCGATATAAAATCGGGTTAACATTGGATACTAGTAAAGGTAGAAAACATACCGCAAGAAATATTTTGCTAACTTATTTGGAACAGACATCAATAGAAAATCATAAAATAACGGATTGTTTTTTTTTATTATTTGCACCTCACGTGGCCGGCGTCCGTTTATCAATGAACCGGTTAGAATATTTTCTTGCCGCTCACGTGAGCGGCATGTTCTGGGTTGAGTGAAACAAATTGGCCCATGGGAAGTGTACGTTACATACATACGCCATATTTCGAGCAATCACGTCATCTTATTTTCCAGTTCATATGTTATTATGTTTTGGTTCTTTATCACGAAAGGGGGTTGTAATTGTTATTGTTTCTACATACACACTAGTGAAAAGCATTTGTTCTGTATCGAGTTGGCGATATTAGCGATCAATAATTTTGATAAACTGGACTAACGTTTTCTCTGATGATGTACGAAAACTCTTGCAATGACTCGGATTAAAAACAGTTTATACATGGCAATGCAATCTCATTTCTACGGCCTCGTAAATTCACATGTATGTGGTTAATATTCCAATGGTGTTCAATATTTAGGGACCTACATGGCGAATTGTGAGTCCTGATGACGAAATACTTTTGCTTTTGATGACGTAATGTTATCACCTTTTACAGTTGATTCAGTCGTCGAAAGAGTAGTGTCTCGTCTTCTTATATCTTTACGACTTCCAGTCATTAAACTTGCCCGATCTTTCCGAAAGCATCCGAATAACAGTTCTTTCACATCGGCACGAAATCTCGAACCAACGAGAAAGTAAACGAATACATTGACAGCGCTGTTGCAATCATTCACAACCTGTAGGAAAATGTTCTAGAAATAATAATAGGCGTAGCTTAACAGTACGTTTTTATCATCAAAAGAAGTATATTCTGCAAATAGATAAAAGAAAATGTAGGGAGAGTTAGTGAGTAGGAATACTATGTTGACGCTTAGCAGTGCGATGTTCACAGACCCGTCTCTGTTTCTTTTCTCACTGCTGTGCTTTCTAATTTTTCTGTTCAGGAGTGTTGCAATAATGATTATGGTACTCGTGAAGATAATGGCGTATGGTATTATATATTTTATTGATATCAGAACCCATGTAAGATGATTGTGATAGAGTTCATTATATTCATGTCTAATCTTGCAACCAAGTTGAAAATACTCCATAATACTCTCATGCAAAATGCCAAGTCCAAAGAACAGGCACTAATGCTATATGTTTTCGATGATTGTCCGTATGATGTGCCCATCTGTTTTTCGTTGTAAACATTTCTTTCGGAATCTGAAACTGATTTATCTGATTAAACGTCTATTTCTATAGACTTACATATTTAATGGCGTTGTACCTTAACAAATCTTAAAATATTAATGATAAACTGATTAAAACAATGCCATGACGTCTCTAAAATACAGTGTCTAAAGATATTTAAATTTTTTTCACATAAATTCTCTTGTATAAGGCTAACGACAGTTATATCTTCTATCTTCTATACACTTCTTTCGTTAAATGTTTTGTATTGATTGTATGAAACAGTATAACGACATTCAGAATTTTCTTACGAACTTAAACCTTGCATATTAGGAACATATACTATGTAAGCAATTCTGTTAATACAAAGGTGCTCTGCAAATGTGACATCTATACATAAAGGAAAGTATCTAGAAATCAATCCTTTCTTTTTTGCGGCAACAAAGGTAAGTCATACAATGCTTGCTTGGAACTGTCAGGTTTCCTCCTGTTAATGACAAGTTTATCACAACTGTTTTGAATACTTTACGTCTTACGCATTTCACTGTCAGCTATACCATACAGTATGGCATCGCAGTTATCCAGATGTAAATTAACCAGACACTAGAGACAAAGCTAAATTTTCAGTAGCTGCTTTTGTTAAATATTTTCTAATAAGTATATAAACCATAGTTTTAATCAAGATGACTGTTCAACATTTGCGATTGACATGATCTTCAAAGTTCAATGTTTTATCAGGAAATGGACCCAGATATTAAATCCTGCTTTCACGACGTTTGATATCATCACCAGGAGTTTGTGTGTGTCTAGTGTTTTTTCTACTTCTTTTTTTTTTGTATATAGGACTCATATATATATAGGAAAAATTAAAGACTTAATTCATCTTTAAATAGAATGTACATGTACTACACCTTTGAACATTGCACATTAAAAAGATTAACCTACATATTTCAGGTCAAAAATTATTTCTCTCTAAAATCCGTTAAAAGTGAGAACTCTGAAAGTGACCAGTGTTACAAATTTATTGACACAATTTGCTTGCAAGATCTGTTTATAAATAACCAAAATATTTTGCAGGAGGTAGGAAACTGTTGCAACGCTTTTGAAACAATGCATATATTGATATTCTTCTTCTACTGATATCTAACCACTTTACATTTTTCAGTGTCATATATACATTCTATGCCACACTTGGTGACAATGAACATGTTTAAAAAATTTACCAAACTGTGTGCGAGTAGATTTAAAGTTTTTTTCACATATATATGGAACCGGATTAGAAATCAAACCGATCCTGCTTTTACTTTGAAATAAGCTAGAGTTTTCACATATGCACCTAATTGTGATTTGAATCTCTCGGTATGAATGCGTAGAAACATAGTATGATGAATAAAAACACGTTCAATTACCCTTATGTGGGTGATAATGATATGCTATTGCTTGGATATTACAACACAAAGACGCCGAAGATGCATTCGAAGGAATTAACTGGGTAAATGTGATTCAAAAACACATAGCCGAATTGGGAGAACACCACAAGCTTATTTAGGAATTTCACAGGACACTGGACGATTGTAGCTGATTTTTTATTAGCAAAGAAAGCAATCGACAAAGGTTTGAAAGATAACGTCACATTTTTCACTTTTCGGGACCGAATTCTATAACCAAACTAAGTGTTCAATTTAAGCAGGTTTTCGATTTGGTTATGGTCTACACTTTGGTTCCGTTTCGGCGTATATGTGAAACGGACAATTGAACATAATGCATACTATTTTCATTACGTTTAGGTTTCTGTTCCGGCTCAATGTATATGTGAAATGTTACTTGTGCCTATGGAAAAACTAATACTAGGAAGGATACATAAGGAAGAGTACATCAATGCCTGTTGGAAACGTACATCATTACATATTGATGGCTATGGGAAGATGTTCAGCACTATTCGTTGAGTCCATGGAAAAACATAATGCATTGAACATTGATGCCTACTGGCAAACATACAGCCTTAAACGTTGATGTAAATCGGCAAGCATACAGCATTGCACATTGATGCTACTGCACATTGATTTCTTTGGAAAACATTTAGCAATGCACATTGAACCCATGGAAAAACATTGAGCACTATACATTTAAGCCTGAAGGAAATCATAGGGCATTGCACATTGATGCCTATAGAAAGCATAAATAAATGTATATTGATGCCTATGGAAAAGTATACAATAGCCATTTTAAAAATAATGATCGCGCGCTTCTTTAGAAGTAAAACATGCAAGAAGCCTCTGTTTTACTCGGATGGTACTTGAATGACTCATGTATAATCCTGCAAAAGTTTATAGGAATCTATAAGTTTGGAGTTTTTGAGATATCTAGTTTTGTATGAGGTGAAATTATATACACCATGCAAGATACAAATATCTGAAATTAGAGCGTACAGTTAAGTACGCTAATCTTTAGAAATACATGCAAGGCAGATACTCAGTGAACTGAATACTTCATATGAAAAGTCTGCAGTATCAGAGAAATCTAGTTACAGTTGGGTACGTACGTGTACATTTAAAAATCATCAGGCAGTCACGTCCTGGCAGGCCCTAGTAGCAGTGACATCAAAGAATATTGTGCTGTTAGACGTATGATTGATAAGGTCGCCTGGTACACGGTATCCGAGACAGCGTCTTTCCTTGGCATGTCAACAGGGCGAACTCATGAGATTCTCACCAAGCACATAGGTTTCAGGACGACTGGTGCCCGATTGGTGCCTAACATGTTAACCGAGGAGGAAAAGGCAAATAGGGTCAAATGTGCTATAGAAACGCTGAGAAAGTTCTCAAATTTAGATGATCGCACAATATCATATTTTCAAAAACAAGGTGTGACCTTTACAGATACTTGTATGAGTCACAGCGTTGCATTGACAACAGTGACAGTGGCTGCGAAACGGTGACCGTAAACCAGTAATTGCAAAAATGAACATAAAGTGTCAAACAAAAATGTATTCCATCTGCTATAACGCAAGGGGTACTGTTCTACAAATTCCAACATTGTCAGGGAAGTCAGTCATTGGAAAGTTTTATTGAGACAAACAACTGAAAGCTGTTAAAGAAAAAATACGTCTAGTCTTCTCGATCTCCAGTTTATCCATGACAACGCAGCCACTCACAAACTTACCATTGTTCATAAAAGAGATGAAAAAGTGGTACAAATCAGTAATTCCACTTATTCACCAGATCTAAGACTGAAAGAAAAGGCTGGCTTGGCGCAAATATTTATTAAATAAAGTATTTGGAAGTGGTGATGCTTGTTGGTAATAGCACAACATTGCACATTGTTGCCTATTGAACAAAAACATACAGCATTGCACATTGTTGCCTATGGATACATACAGCACAGCACACTCTTGCCTGCTTGCAAATATACCGCATTGCATATTGAGGCCTATATAGCATTGTAAATTAATGCTTATGGTAAAGCATCGAACGTTGCACAATGTTGCCTCTGGCAAAACTTAGAACAATGCACATTGTTGCATATTAGCGATAACACAGCACTGCATATTGTATGCAAACATACAACATGTATGCCTCTTGGCAAGTACCCAGCATTGTACACTGACGCCTGTGGAAAAAACATACAGCATTCACATTGTTCCTTACTGGCAAACATACAATATTGCACGTTGCGCTTATTGGCAGACATACAGCGTTGCATATTGTTCCTTATTGGCAAACAAACTGCATTCCACAGTGATGCCTATTGAAAAACATACAGCGCTGCACATCGCCGATACTTAAAAAACTTACAGCAGTACACATCGATGACTATGGAAAAATAAACAGCATTGGACACTGACGCCTATGGTAAAGTATAAAGCATTCCACAGTGATGCCTATTGAAAAACATACAGCGCTGCACATCGATGATACTTAAAAAACTTACAGCAGTACACATCGACGACTATGGAAAAATAAACAGCACTGGACACTGACGCCTATGGTAAAGTATAAAGCATTGCATATTGTTGCCTATTAGCAAACATACGGCATTGCACTTTGATGCCTCTGAGAAAACATAGAGCATTGTACACTGATACCTATGGGAAAATAAACAGCATTGCACATTAACACCTATGGGAAAACATAGAGCATTGCCCATTAATGCCTATGGGAAAACATAGAGCATTGCACTTTGATACCGAATGATAAATATGCAGATTTGCCCATGGATGCCTTTGGAAAAACATACAGCGATGCAAATTGATGCCTATGGGAATACATACA
This sequence comes from Mercenaria mercenaria, assembly GCF_021730395.1. Lineage (NCBI taxonomy): Eukaryota > Metazoa > Mollusca > Bivalvia > Venerida > Veneridae > Mercenaria > Mercenaria mercenaria. Next base: position 69,550,566 of record NC_069375.1, read on the forward strand.
GCACTGCACATTGTTGCCTATGGCGAAAATGTAGCATTGTACATTGACGCCTATTGAAAAATATACCGCATTGCACATTGATGCTTATAGAAAGACATTATAGCTTGTTGCCTATCGGAAAACATTTAGCCATACACATTGATGGCTAGGGTAATACATGCAGACTTGCAAATTGATGCCTATGGAAAAACATACAGCATTTCACAGTGACGCCAATGGGAAAGCAAACAATATTCCATATATGCATATCGGAGTCGGAACAAGCTTTGCTTTTATTGATTGAAAAATACAAACGATTTAATTATAGTATAATTACCGATGCAGGATTTCCTAAATATAAAAACAAACAGTTTCCCGAGCCGATCGGCATAATCTATGTCAAAATGTTATCATATTTATAGCCATGTATATTTAAGGTCGTTAAATTTGGAGAAAACATTGTTTTATTACTTATATGTTGGTCGTTTCTTGTACTGCAAACTGGCGTTCTTTAATCATAATACAGTGTTCGGTATCAGTTTTACAACATGCCTCAGAATACTGTTCAAACATATTATAATATTCTATGACTAAGCATTATGTTTAATCATTGGTATCATACTAATCTGTGACATTTTTTACACAATGTTTAGTTTGAGCAGCAGAAATAGCATCTTCATTTATCATCTTAAGCAGAATCCTTTTAATGATACTAATTATCTTTTCAGTTTCAAATTCATAAAATCGCATAAAGACTTTTGTTTTGGAATAAACAATTTTCTTGTGGAATTATTCAGTCATTGTATTTTGGTTAAATATGTAATCACGCATGTTGTCATTTCAAATATTGCTATAATTTGAAAAAGCCGGAAATTCTTACAATAATCATTTAGTGCCGCCTGACCAAATATAGGAAATTAAACGACCGTTTCTTTGTTTCAATCGCATACACAAAATCACATTTTGAATTGAAAGTTAATCCATGTGAAATATATTTTAATTATTTCAATTCTCATTAATGCTTTTGTGATATCTAAATACCAAAGTAGTATTTTACAAATTTCCGGTAATCAGTCTGTGATATTTTATGTTTGATGAGCAATTTCTAAATCACGCTAAATATTGTTTGCCATTGGGACCGTCTCCTTATATATATCTGCAAACTCGCCATCATAGCCTAAAACGCTCATCTAGTACTTTTGAAAACTGTATAAGAAGTCCATTGCGGAATGTAGTTGTATCGTTAGACCAGTAAATAACTTTAATTTAACACTCATCTGGTACTTTTGACAGAGTATATAAAAAGTCCAGTGCGAAAGGTAGGTGTATCTTAACGGTTCGATTTTGCGAAAAGGAAATATTTCTAGCTTTCTTTGCTTTAAAGTTTCCATTTGAAATTTTCAGAATATCTCCGAGCGCGGTAAAGACACCACTGTGTAGCATAGTTTTCACCGTAAGTGGAGACGCGGAGGAAATAAATAAAGTAGTAGCTTCATTCACTTTGAGTTTTGACAGTATAACTTCTGTTAATAACTTCTTTGAAGTAAAAAGTTAAATTCTCTTTCATTTCCCATATGGTTCTATAACAACTACAGTATGAAACTATTTGGACCTTCAATAATTCGAAGATGTTACTCATGCCGTCTGAACGCTTAAATTTGCTGTATCTCAGTGATTCCATATAAAACATTTGATTCCAAACCTCATGTTTCTGTTTCTTTGTTAATGAGATATGAAACTAACAGTTTAGTCATGTTTGTTGCAATATAGCCTGTACTTCGTTGGTGCACCCTAAAACCAAAATAAACAAATTAGTTTTCTCACCCGTAATTTAAGACTTTTTGTAAATATATCCTGTGTACAGAAAAGTGGCCTTGTACTGTGTTCTGTTGAGCATGATAAAAAGCTCTTCGACCAACTATACAGAGAGAGAGAGAGAGAGAGAGAGAGAGAGAGAAAGAGAGAGAGCGAGAAAGAGAGAGAGAGAGAGAGAGAGGGGAAGAGAGAGAGAGAGAGAGAGAGAGAGCTACTCACTCAGGTAGTGTTTAATTGCTGACAAAATTATTGAAACATGTAGCAGCTGCTTAGATGTTGGATGGATGGATTGTTTTGTTTGTGTCTCAAATCTTGTGAAGAAGTAAGTAGTAGAAAACTAATGAGCAGTTCTAAAACGAAGACAATAGCCGAGACGTTTTACTGTTTATTGATAACGATGCTGATACTACATAATACATAGATAAAACAAATTCAAATGTATATAACAACATGGTGCAATGGTACAGTATAAATAGCCACGTCCTAAGTAAAAAAGTCACTTTAAACAGAACAAGTATATGTCTGTGTGGATGTACACATCAATAGACAATATAAAACATAATGACAACGAGGATCCAACAACAAACAAGCAAACAAAGGACCATAGTGACGATATTTCATTGGAACAGGGTAAGACAAACATTCTAATTAGAAGTTCATATCTAGTAATTGTGTGTGCAGAATTGTCATCTTTTATCTCCGCCATTTTCCGAAGTTACATGACAATGTAAAAAAGTTGTCCCCGCCAGATAAATCTCTATTACGTGTAATTGTAAAAAGGAAATAAATTTTATTCCAAATTAATATTTCAAATCTACATTCATTTACTTTTAGCTGCTAAATCAAGTATCAGAACCGAGAGAGATGGGCATGGCATGTCCTTTCTTGGTTATGGATCCCACTTTCACGAATTGGGAGGAGCTGTGTTCTGGTGGATCGGAGATAGGATATGGTGTAAAAGGCCTTATCAAAGTCTCAAAATACCTGATAAAACGTTATTGTTAGAAATAATATCATTTGTACAGTTGGAAAGATTTATTGAAAGAATATGTGTCTATGGTCGTTATAAAAATCCAGAGGTAATATGATATAATAATAAAATAATTTCGTAAAGGTTAGATGGATTCTATAACATTTACAAAGTGAATAATGGACCAATATGCAATATCTTTGGGGGGTGGGGGGTGGGGGTATTAATATACTGTGAAAATTAGTTTAAAGGTTTTTATTAGGGTAAGTGCGAGATTGGCATGCCCTAAATGCGTTTAAACCCCCAGTTTCCTTTATATAGGTTACTGACCGTTCCTACGCGATGCCCCTATTTCCAACTGGCTTTCTGTCTGTCTTGTATTTTCTGTTGCGTATGTTGTCTTGTTTGTTGAAAGCATTTTTTCTTCTTTCTCTGCTCCCCTTGTCGCACCCTCCTTTCCACTTGCATTTGCGCTCCCCCGTTTTTTTGCGCCCCCTTCCCCTTTACTATGAGTTGGTTTTCATGCCCCCTCCACCTCCTCCCCCTTATTTTGGCTTCCGGGGTCCTGGGGCCGTGGACGATTGTTTTATCCTGCTTGTTGGTGTGCGTTTGTGCTTGTGTGTCTAAAGCGGTTCCCTGCAGTGTTCTTATATCTTACCTGTCTGTTTTTCTATGTTTGTTAGTTGGGTGTGATTGTGTGTTTATCTTTGATACATGAGTCTGAGCTATTGTGGTTTACGTTGTAGTGTAACTATTATTAAAGAACGTGGCATACCCTTTGTATATTCATCCTTGTTCTATTTTCCCTTCAACCTCCCCCCAACCCCCTTTCTCCTCTACCCTTTACCACTTCCTCCCCCGCTAAATTTGGCATAAATTATGTGTACTTGTTAGATGTTTGAAGCAACCCGTCTGTAATATTTGTCCGTTACAGCTTCTTTTTATTGTGGGCCTACTTTGGAAATGGGTGCCTCTGATGCTGTGTTTTAGTGCTCCGTGCTTCCGAAAAATCTACCCTTACCTATTATCTTTTAATTATTGGTTTATTATTATGAAAATGTACGTTTTCAACGAACTGTAATTTTATTAAATAAAAAATGATTAATACATTAATGTCATTGTTTTAGCCTTTCCCAAGAAAATATTAAGCGTTCAAACTTTCAGACTAAAAATAGAAATCAATAATTTTATCAGCTATTAAAACTTTTAAGGATATGAGAATTATGCCAATAATGTCATATTTGTTTCTATAGAAACTTTGAGAGTCATGTACCAGGATGCGTTTTACTCAAAGTGGCATTTACATGTACACACAATTACTTAGCAACTGAAAGATTTACGTAAGTTCTAAAAATTTCACACTTCAAACGCTTTAAAACTTTGCGTAGTGATACGATAAACAACTTCCTTAAATATATTTTTGCAGTAACAAACAACTATTTAACATTAAACGAAAAATAACAACTAGAAATACACCTACATGTACAATTTCAAAAACACGACAACGTTTCTAATAATAACATTAAAAACTATGCTTCATTTTAGATAACAAAACAAATACATAATATGCTAGTCTATAGTTACATGCCAAATTAAAGCTGAGGAAAAACGATTTTCCATAGACTTCTTGTGCTTATCATTTCTTGTGCGTATGTCTTTAACGAGAACCTTTCTTTTTGGAAAAATTGCGTTCTATTGACAGACATGTTACTCTGTAACAATATGCTTACAGTATTTTGGTAAATCCATATTACAATTCTCTGAAACATAACTGTTTATAAAAGTTTGAAATACGTGTAAATCTATAGAAAAATGATTTGCCTATTTTGCGTTATGTGGCTCTTGCCGAGGCTGCGTTTGAAGTGCAGCCAAAGAGTCTTTTATTATATTTAATTTAGGCAGTAACTGTAACGTGAAAATCTTTTTAAAGTAGTAATGAAATATTACAAGACTGGTCATATATAGATTTTTATTTTTTCTTTTCAAATGTCAGAGTAAAACATTTTTTCTTGCCACAGACATCAAATAAACAAATGATCTTGAACATATAAAAAAATATAGCAAAACAAATTTGTCACAAACCGTACATAGTAAATACAGAAGAAAAAAAGATAATGTGTAAGAAAGTGTTTCATTCCCTTAAAAACTGCGTTGACTTCAATGACGTAGCATTTCGGAATTCAAAATAACCAAATGATTTGTCACATTTGATTGCACTGTGACATATCACGCCACAACTTAGCCAGCAGGAAGCAACACTAGCCACTGTTAGAAGACGGTATGGATGATTTTAAAACACTGAAAATTTAAAAACGAAACAACAACAAAAATACACAACAGTTATACACTATAATCTGAAACAATGAAAGAAATTATAAACATAAAATAAACTAATCGTGCTTTTTATTTGTTCCAATCGCGTGTTATGAGCATATTTCTAGTACGTTAAGTACAAGACGTTAAAATTGCCTTTAAAACCGCTTGAAACATGCAATATTTCATAAGTGCAGAAAAAGGAGGTCATATACTTGAACACACGCTCAATAAATACTTTAAAACAGAGAACCATTCTAAAGTCGAAACTTTACAAATAACCAGAATTACCTTGTTTGACAGAAGAACAATTAGGAATCTAGTCCAAACTGTAGTCAGACTGTTCCTTTCTGTTGCTCACAAACTCTAAAAACTCTGCAAAGAAATTACGTCATAGAATACATAAAATAAAAATAACTGATTAAGGCATATCACTATACTGTAATTACGCATTCATTCTCAATATGTATGTTGCCAGAGTTTTGCCACAACAGGTGAACTCATCAAAAATTCCCGTCCATTGTGTAAAACATATATATGACTTCCTCATGATTTAATTGTTATTCTCCTGATTTAGATCATAGAATAGAATGATCCATGTTTACATAAACAGAATATATCAAATAGTAAAATTATGTGTAATTATGATACTGTAATATGAAATTCTTGAACGTACTGAATAAATGATAAGAATGGAATGACAATAAAATCGGTACTGAAACTACATATTCTGTTAATAAAATTAAAACGAAATGAACTTCCCTAAGAAGTTAATTCAGCAACCTTCCTAAAGCTGATAAAGGGTCAGTCAGACTACACCGTATATAGCGTTTACGGACGACCAACGTATAACAAAATTTTCAATACAGTCGTGTCCGTTCGCAGGCGTTTCTTTTCCGTTTCTCATGCGGCCCCTGCGCTCTTTGTCCGGCGATATTCGTTCCAACCAGCGGAAGGACAAAGTTGTATGTTAGATGTACGGTTGCAATGCCCTGGTATGCGTTTTGTTCGTTACTCGTGCGTTCCTTATTCTGTACTTGTCCGGTTCGCATCCGTTCCTGTCCGGTGGACCTGATTTACGGCCGGACTATGATAGGACATGTAACGTATATTCAACGGAAGATTTCTGACCAAACTTTCGTCAAACGTTCGAAAAACGTTTTGTCAGTCTCTGATACGTTGCGCTTACGTTTTACGCGGTACAAGTCCGTTACGAGTACTGCGATGTATGTGAATTAAACGTTTTTCTTCCTGTAAATGTGCGTTGTTCTTGCGGTCACTGTGCGTTCTGTCCGTTTTATGCGCCCCATACAAGGATCGTGAGAGCACCACGCAGCAGCGGGGGATGCCTTTCGTAACCGGATAACTTTCTGCCACAATTTTTCTATACGTTGGGCGTCCGTTAACGCTACACGGTGTAGTGTGACTGACTCTTTAAATCCATTCCCACAATCATATTTTCAAATTTTGTTGAAATCAGTCATAAAGTTTATGTTGGTAATAATCTAGTACTATTTATGGTAAAATCACATCACTGACAAAATGCGTAAAAATGAAGGATTTAACACTTCTCATTGGTTTAATTCGTTTCACTAGGAGTTCGTTTTTGTTCTCGGCGCTGCCCAAGTCTATCCGGCGTACGCCGATGTGCGCCGGTCTTGCGAGATAGGCAAAGCAGCAAATTATATATTTTCGCGATATAAAATCGGGTTAACCGACTTAATCTCAGTGTTGTTATATTTTCTGGTCCTTCGGGATCATTGATTTCAACTCATTTAGATTTGAAGATTGAATACTGCTTAAGCCGGTGCTAGGGGGCGTGGGCAGTGTTGCATTTTCCATTACTGCTCATGAACAGACTCAATAAAACCGAGTCTGCAATTTTTACTGTTTGCTTTGTTTTCGGTGCTTCCGAGGGATCTACTTTCCAGATTTTATTTACTTCACAACAGCGGGTGTTAAGTGCTGTGTGGCGGCCGAAAAAGTCGCCCCGACTTCATCTCAGTGTTGTTATATATTTTCTGGTCCTTCGGGATCATTGATTTCAACTCATTTAGATTTTAAGATTGAATACTGCTTAAGCCGGTGCTAGGGGGCGTGGGCAGTGTTGCATTTTCCATTACTGCTCATGAACAGACTCAATCAAACCGAGTCTGCAATTTTTACTGTTTGCTTTGTTTTCGGTGCTTCCGAGGGATCTACTTTCCAGATTTTATTTACTTCACAACAGCGGGTGTTAAGTGCTGTGTGGCGGCCGTAAAAAGTCGCCCCGACTTCATCTCAGTGTTGTTATATTTTCTGGTCCTTCGGGATCATTGATTTCAACTCATTTAGATTTGAAGATTGAATACTGCTTAAGCCGGTGCTAGGGGGCGTGGGCAGTGTTGCATTTTCCATTACTGCTCATGAACAGACTCAATCAAACCGAGTCTGCAATTTTTACTGTTTGCTTTGTTTCCGGTGCTTCCGAGGGATCTACTTTCCAGATTTTATTTACTTCACAACAGCGGGTGTTAAGTGCTGTGTGGCGGCCGTAAAAAGTCGCCCCGACTTCATCTCAGTGTTGTTATATTTCCTGGTCCTTCGGGATCATTGATTTCAACTCATTTAGATTTGAAGATTGAATACTGCTTAAGCCGGTGCTAGGGGGCGTGGGCAGTGTTGCATTTTCCATTACTGCTCATGAACAGACTCAATCAAACCGAGTCTGCAATTTTTACTGTTTGCTTTGTTTTCGGTGCTTCCGGGGGATCTACTTTCCAGATTTTATTAACATTGGATACTAGTAAAGGTAGAAACATACCGCAAGAAATATTTTGCTAACTTATTTGGAGCAGACCGCAATAGAAAATCATAAAAAAAATGCATTTATCAATGAACCGGTTAGAATGTTTTCTTGCCGCTCACGTGAGCGGCATGTTCCGGGTTGAGTGAAACAAATTGGCCCATGGAAAGAGTACGTTACATACATACGCCATATTTCGAGCAATTACGTCATCTTATTTTCCAGTTCATATGATATTACGTTTTGGTTCTTTATCAGGAAAGAGGGATATAATTGTTGTTGTTTCTACATACACACTAGTGAAAAACATTTGTTCTGTATCGAGATGGCGATGTTAGCGATCAATAATTTTGATAAACTGGACTAACGTTTTCTCTGATGATGTACGAAAACTCTTGCAATGACTCGGATTAGAAACAGTTTATACATGGCAATGTAATCTCATTTCTACGGCCTCGTAAAATCACATGTATACGGTTGATTTTCCAATGGTGTTCAATATTTAGGGACCTACATGGCGAATTGTGAGTCCTGATGACGAAACACTTTTGCTTTTGATGATGTAATGTTATCACCTTTTACAGTTGATTCAGTTGTCGAAAGAGTAGTGTCTCGTCTTCTTATATCTTTACGATTTCCAGCCATTAAACTTGCCCGATCTTTCCGAAAGCATCCGAATATTAATTCTTTCACATCGGCACGAAATCTCGAACCAACGAGAAAGTAAACGAATACATTGACAGCGCTGTTGCAATCATTCACAACCTGTAGGTAAATTTTCCAGAAAAAATAATAGGCGTAGCTTAATAGTATGTTTTCATCATCAAAAGAAGTATATTCTGCAAATAGATAAAAGAAAATGTAGGGAGAGTTAGTGAGTAGGAACACTATGTTGACGCTTAGCAATGCGATGTTCACAGACCCGTCTCTGTTTCTTTTCTCACTGCTGTGTTTTCTAATTTTTCTGTTCAGGAGTGTTGCAATAATGATTATGCTACTCGTGAAGATAATGGCGTATGGTATTATATATTTTATTGATATCAGAACCCATGTGAGATAATTGTGATAGAGTTCACTATATTCAGGTGTAATCGTGCAACCAAGTTGAAAATACACCATAACACTCTCATGCAAAAAGCCAAGTCCAAGGAACAATATCCATATAGCGATGATGATGACATGGGCTATATTCGCTGTACAGAGGCGCTTGACTTTGAATGGCATCCAGACGCTCATTACCCTTTCAATAGAAATGACAACGAGCATCCAAGTAGAGATGAATGCAATTGAGAATTGAAACACATTTCGGTATCTGCATTCATTGTCGGATGCCGGTGGGTTAATATATCCATGTGCTAAAAAGTATAGAATGAATGTGTTCGAAGTGTTCACACTCAAATCTGCGAGTGCTAGTCCCTTCAGATAAATCGATGTAGAAAACCTGCGATTCCTTTTCTTCGAAAGGACCAAAATGACCAGTGTGTTGCCCAGGATTGAGACGATCCAAATTATAATCACAAGGTAATTATACAGGAAAATCCGTGCGTTGCGGTACGTTACCGGAAGTAAGTCAAATATATTGAAGGGTTCCCCACTTCCGTAGTTGTAGTAATAATACTGGCGGTTAAGATTTGTTTGGTTCTCGTTCAATGTATCAAAGTTAACATCAGAATTATTCCAAAATGCTGTTTGAACGGTTGTCATTTTCTGTTCTGAGTTATTCGTTGCCGAAATATTCATTTTTAAGATATTTATAAGAATTGTGTTTTCCTAAATTTCTGTTTCTGTATCAGATTTTGGCTATACGTCCTTGTTTTAAAATACTATCACTAGTTCAGATTATAGTCTTGTCATAAATGTTATATTTTCTCTTTTGTCGATGAAGCTATCAATGTATCGTTTAAATATGACGCTGAAGGCGGGGCATAAAAGTCATCAAAAAAAATATTGGTTAACAATAAAATTATGGGCGTGGATTTAAAAACACAAAGTAATGATCTAATATCAACGGCTGCAGGAAATTCACTTCACTTAAAGTGGTTACTTATCTTTTGTTTTTGTAATTAAACTACTTCTTAGGCGTGGCTGTACGTGCGTCTGGTGTGATCATCGGTTTAAACGTATTTTCTTTTGCTTTTAAAGTTCATGTTTATATAGTAAATTTTTCTTTCGGAAACTGAAACTGAAACTGATTTATTTGATAAAACGCCTATTTCTACACATTGACATTTTCAGTGGAGTTGTTCATTAACAGACCTTAAAATATTAATGATAAAATGTAAAACCTTACAGTCATAAAATTAAAAACTAACACCTTATGTTATTACATATAAAACAGTTATCAATAAAATTAAAATAATGGCATAATGTCTCTAAAATACGGTGTCGTAAGATTTTTTAAAACATTTCTCAAATTATTTACTCTTGTGGTGCAAGGCTAACTGCATTTCATTCCACAGTTTTGGACCAATAGTACAGGAATTGCTGTCATTAGATGTTTTGCACTAGTTGTATGGAACAGTATCACGAAATTCAGAATTTTCTGACGATTTCAAATCTTATCAACTAGGAACATCTACTCTTTAAGCAGTTCTGTTGATACAAATATGCCCTGCCAATGTGACAGCTATACATGAAGGAAAGTACCTTTCTTTAACCGGCAACAAATATAAGTTTTAGAACTGTCAAATTTCCTACTGTTCAGGACAAGTTTAACACAAGTGTTTTGAATATTTTGTGTCTTACCCACTTTACTGTCAGCTATACCATACTGTAAGGCATTACAGTAATCCAGGAACTAAAATATACAGATAGGTATATAAATCATAGTAATTCAATATGGCTGTTTGACATTTGCGATTAACATGGTTTGTCATCAAGAAATGCACCCTGATATTAAATCCTGCTTTTACAACGCTTGATATCATCCCCATAAGTGTTTGTGTGTGGATCGTGTTTAGTTTTCTTTTATTATCATTCAGTTATATAGAACTCATGGAAATGTACAAACATGACGGAAACAACTTATTTAATTATGATTTTACATACAAAAGTATGTAGGTACATAATTTTTCCTTCATCAAATTGTCATAAACGTTACTTAAATCATCTTTAGACAGTATGTATATGCGTTACACTTTTGAGACTGTAATATGGAACACTGCACATTAAATGGACTAACCCGCATAATTTTAGGCCAAAAATAATTTCTCTCAAAACTCCATTAAAATGAGAACTCTGAAAGTGATCAGTGGTATAAATTCATTGACCTAAGATTTTTGCAAGATGGTTTTATAAATAACAAAAATATTGTGCAGAAGGTAGTAAACAATTGCAAAGCTTTTGAAATAATGCAGAAAATTTATATTTTTCTTGCATTTTTACCGATATCTGGGATTCTATTTTCAACCACTGTATTATTTTTCATTATCATATATACATTCTACGAAAACCTTGCTGGAAATTCACATGTTGAAAATTTTCACGTATGCACTTAATTTTGATTTAAATCACTCGGTAAGAATGTGTAGAAACATAGTGTGATGAATAAAACATATTTAAAATTACCCTCATGTGGGTACTTATGATATGCTTTTGCTTGGATAATAAACAAAAAGAAGCATTCATACAACATTGCACATTGATGCCTAAGTAAAAGCATTCAGCATTGCACATTGATGCCTAAGTAAAAGCATTCAGCATTGCAAATGTCTATGGGAAAACATTTAACACTGCACATTGAACACTTGGAAAAAAACATACAACATTGCACATTGATGCCTTTGAAATCATACTAGATAGAGCATTGCACATTGATGCTACCGCAATAGAAAAGCATAAATAAATTCGCATTGATGCTTATGGAAAAGTATACGATAGTCATTCTAAAAGTAATGACAATCGCGCGCTTCTTTAGAAGTATGACATGCAAGAAGCCTGTGTTTTACATGGATGGTACTTAAATGGCTCATTTACAATCCTGCAAAGTTTTATTGGAACCTATTGTACAGTTTTGGAGATATTTAGTTCTGTATGAGATGTAGTCATATATACCAAGCAAGATACGTGTAGCTATGAATAGCGAACTAATATCTGAAATTAGAGCGTGCATTTATGTATTTTGTTCTTTAGAATTACATGCAAGGCAGATACTCAGTGATCTGAATACTTTATGTGGAAAGTCTGCGGTATCAGAGAAAGCTATTTACAGTGGGGTACGTAAATTTAGAAATGATCCTTATAGACAGGGTTCGTCCTGGCGGACCTAACACAGCCCGGCGTCTGATTAATGAAGACTCCCGGTACACAGTGTCCGAGATAGCGTCTTTTCTTGGCATGTTAACTAATGGAATTCTCGCCTAGCACGTAGGTTTTAGAATAATTTGTGCCCGATGGGTGTTAACAGAGGAGCAAAAATCCAATAGGGTCAAATGTGCTGAAGAAGCGCTGAGAAAGTATATATACTTTTATGAGCCACAGCCTCGCATTGACAACAGTGACAGTGGCTGCGAAAAGGTGACCAAAGACCAGTAATTGCAACAAGAACAATAAGTTTCAAGTAAAGTTTGTATTCCGTCTTCTTTAACGCAAGGGGTACTGTAACAGTTGTACAAATTCTAACACTGTCAGGAAAGTCAGTCATTGGGATTTTTTATTGAGCCAAACCACTGAAAGTTGTTCAGCGGAAATGCAGAAAATGCGCCAAAACTAGTCTTCGAGGTCTCAAGTTTATCCATGACAACGCTGTGGCTCACAAAATTGCCATCATTCAAAAGCTTCTGACAGATGAAAAGGTAGCATAAATAAGCCATTCCACTTTTTCATCAGATCTATTGCAGAAAAAGATGCTGGATGGGCGCAAATATTAATCGAATAAAATATTTGGGATGCCTATTGGCAATAACACAACATTGCAGATTGGTTCCTATGGAAAAAAACAGCATTGCACATTGATGACTATGAAAAAAGCTGCGCATTGTTGCCTATTGTCAAACATAAAACATTGCATATTGTTGCGTACTGGCAAACATACAGCTTTACACATTGTTGCATATTGGCTAGCATACATTATTTCCCATTGATGCCTACTGACTTAATGAAGCATTGCAAATTGATGCCTATATGCCCATGTACACCATTGCACATCGATGGCCATGGAAAAATAAACAGTATTGCACACTGACACCTATGGAAAAACATACATCATTGTACATTGATTCCTATTAGCAAATATATCGCATTGCATATTGATTCCTATTAGCAAATATACAACATTATATGTTGATTTCTGTTGGTAAACATACAGCATTGCACATCGGTGACTATAAGCAAACATATCGCATTGCACATTGATTCCTATTAGCAAACGTACAGCATTGCATATCGATGTTGCGTACTTGCACACAAACAACATTGCACATTCATGCGTATTTGCAAACATACAATATTGCACATTGATGCCTATGGGAAAACAGAGAGCCTTGTACATTAATGCCTATTGATAAATTTACAGTTTTGCCCATAGATGCCTTTGGAAATTGTTGCCTTGGAATATATACAGCATTGAATATTGTTGGCTATGGAAAATACAATATTGCATATTGACGTCTACTGAAAAAGATACAGCTTTGCACACTGCTGCCTGTAGAATATCATATCACATTTAAATCTATGGAAAAAAAACATGCACTTTTCACGTTGAGGTCTACTGAAAAACGTACAGCTTTGCACATTGTTGCCTATGGGAAAACATTCAGCACTGCAAACTGATGCCTAATACATACAGCGTCACACATTTATGCCTATGGAAAAAGCATATAGAATTGCACATTTCTAAAAACAAACAGAATTGCATAGTGATGCCAGATAGAATAAGCTTTTCTTTTATTGGATAAAAGAACCAGTAGAACACATGAATTATTACTATTATTAGTATTATTACCGACGCATGTTTCCATGAATATTGAAGAAAACAAAGTCCCAAGCCGATCGGCATAATCCACATCGAAATGTTAATATTTCATAGGCATGTATATGTAGTTTAAAGTTTAGAAGAAAAACATACATGATGGTCGTTACTTGCACTGCAAATTGGCGGTACTTTTACCGTATCAAAGTGTTCCGTATTAGTTCTACAACATGTTTGCTATAGGATTAAGTTAAAAGAATCTCATGATAATATTTCTTTAGAGTCTATGATTAAGCATAATGTAAAATTGTAAAATCTTCGATTCATAAGGAAAACATTAAAATATCTTACCAATCTTTGTCTTGTATTACTTGTAAAAGACATTAAACAAAACTGTCATTTTTAGCAACAACAACAACAACATTTTATTAGCAAACATCGACAAGAACTTGCCTTTGGCTAATGAACAGAAAAAACACACTGATAAAATAGATATGTAATCATACATGACATGTTATGTATATGTTTTAAGTATGGTATATCTGTATAATAGTACGTACTTATGGCAGCAGTATGAACAGAACAAGGTAATATTACCTTAACAGTTATCATAATTATTAATTATACATTTACACATCTGCATTTCTCACACTATATGCCTCTTTAAGGTATTTACAAATATTTAAAATAGTTTTCCTTTTATTTGAACTCATCAGACAGTTAAGCAAATTGACATTTGGCCACGAAATGCGTGGCGAACATTTGGTACGGATATTAGAATATTTTTGACAAGACACTATAAAGAAGTGATACTTCGACTCTACTACATTGTCATTGCAATTTCGCCACACTCTGTTTATTCTATCAGTTCCTACATATCTCCCAGTTTCTGTAGCTAGTGATTGTGCTGATAATCTGAAACAAGTAAATAGTTTTCTTAAATAATCATTTTCAATAAAATCAAGACACTTTTCGTATTTAAATTCTGTTTTAAATTTTACATAATAATCTAGTTTGGTCCTACTATGAACAATACCATTCTACTCTTGTTTAAACTGATCTCTTAATCTTTATTTCAATATATCAAAAGTGATGTTCTCTTGAACATTATGCCATATGTAGCCGTATCCGAGACTATCAATAAGAAATTTAACAATTTTTACCCCAAAATCTTTCATTACATAATTCTTCTTATTGAAGCTGAAAAATCTTAAACACAAGCGATCCTATATCTTTTCTTATTTTCATCCAATAATTCAACACTCTCTCTTTACATAAAATAGATATATGGTATCTTCCAAGTTCTTCTCAAACGGCCATAAGTATCTAATCTATTTCGAAAACATAAAGAAAATAGCTTAGCCATAGTATTCATCAGTGAGATTCCTCTGTAATTATTTGGATCCTTTTCCCCCCTTTTATGAATGGGGACAATGATTTCCCTTAGCAGTAGTAGCGTCATCTTCATTTAACGACTTCAGCATAATCATTTTACTGATACTAAACAAAAGCGCTTGAACAATTTTGTTTTTTGGTTGTTTTTGGAAGAAACAATTTTCTTGTGGAATTATTCAGCCATTGCATTTTGATGAAATATCTAATCACGCACGTTGTCATTTCAAATACTAATTATGAATTTGAAGAAGCCGGAAATTCTTACAATAAGCATTTAGTGCCGCCTGACCGAATATAGGAAATTACACAACAACTTCATTGCTTCAATTAAAATCAAAAATACATTTTAAATTGAAAGTTAATCCATGTGAAATATCCTCTAATCATTTTAATTTTCATTAAGGCGTTTGGGATAGCTAAATACCGAAGTAATATTTTAAAATTTCCGGTAATCGGTCAGTGATAATTTTAGGCGTTTTTCATTTCATGTTTGATGAGCAATTTCTAAAACACGGAAATTATTATGACCCGTTGGGGCCGTCTCAGCATTTATATATCAAATAAAGAAAATGTATTTTCGAAACAGCGAAACAATTTTGCGAATCAACTATGGTGAAAAAACGAAAATATTTCGACTTTTCACTATCGTAATTTCAACTACTGACCACCGTAATTTCATTGTGTCTACTTTTCAACATCGTAGTCTTGTCTTTTTCACAATCGTTATTCCATTACTTAATTTAATAAGTATGCCGCGACGGCCAAACACGAAATACCGCAGCAAACGGTTTCAATTTATATTGAATTGTACTTAATACGTCGAGTAATTGTCGCGTGGTGTATGCTATCTGTATATTTGTTTTGGAATCTTTGGAATCAAGTTAGTGTATAAGTAAGAAAGTAAGGAAGTAAGAAAGTAAGTAAATAAGTACGTGAGTGAGTGAGTGAGTGAGTGAGTAACTAAGTAAGTAAGTAAGTATTAACTTAGTTTGTAAGAATATTTTTTATTCCTTCTGAATAATCGGCTTAGCCTATGCAAGTAATCAATGAGGCCCATATCAAGTGAAAATTTAAATGCTAACATGCGTTTTCTTTGTTCTATTTTTCTTTTTTGTTTATTTATTTTATTTTGTTTTGTATTTATTTATTGTTTCGTGTTTTTTTTTTTTTTTTTTTTTTTTTTTTTTTTTTTTTTTTTTTTTTGTTGTTGTTTTTTTTCAATTTACATATTTCTGAAGATATAAAATAACAACACTCTTCCGCATTATACGAGTGCGGCAATTAACTAATCGCGGTAGAATATAAGCTTTTACCTTTAGCCTGCTTGCGGCAAGTAATTCTGCCTTTGTAACCAGTGCAGACAAAGATCAGCCTACACGTTCTTGAGTCAGATCATGGTCTGCCCTGTCCACTATTCAGTCAGTTTATTTTCAGTGAAATCCTCTATTAAGTGGTACTGCCCAAATTGAATAATGGACCAGACCATCCATTAGAAATATAGCAGGGTAAAAGTTAACAAATGTTATTTATTTTCAGCGTAGTATCAATACGATTGAGAAGACCATTTTACAAAATACAAATAGTTGTGAATCCTACTTAGGATCGTTCTGTATAGAATGTTTGATCCGAATAACACCCCCGATTCCATTTCAGAACAATTATACCTATGAGCCAATTAAAACAAATCTCATTCTATGGATTTCCCCGTTTACTGCGGCATGTCGTTTAAGTCAGAGAGATAAGAGATATTGTATAATATTTCAGAAAGTACTTTTAAAGAGGTATGAGTTTATGACCGAGTGATTTACTGTAACGGACTAACGCCATTTGTACATAGAACTCCACCAAGCAAAATAATAGCAGACTCGGTTTGATAGAGTCTGTTCATTTAAGGTTTAAAAATTCGTAGCATCTTCAAGTTATAACTCAATGTAAAGTTTAAGATGATGTTTCTATAAAGTTTTAATTTATTTGAAGAAATAGAAGTTGAACAGTTGACCACAAACTTTCTTGTTTGACTTTAACCTACGGGATAAATAAGTAGCTCAAAGTCACTTGAACTGGGGAGCTTTAAGGTGTGTACCCTTGCCTATTGTGTATAGGTCTCAAAATGTGTATAGATCTCAATGGTGTTTCTCCTAATACTTTGCCGTCTGCAAAATCATTTAGTGAATACATTTGCGCATAAAGTCCGCCAGGGTCTTTCTTGTAATCTTACATGAGTATATCTGAGCTGTGCGTGTTGCACCTTTTGTTTCTTATAAATATTATTATTATTATTATTATTATTATTATTATTATTATTATTATTAACAAATAAGAACTATGACTATCATGATAGTCTCTACTTTCATAACATGTTGCAAATGCATATATAAGTTTGCTTGTATTGTATTTGTGTGTGTATGTCTTGGCCATATTCCAGCTGGATTTATGTTAATTTGCGGAAGGCGTTGATATGCTAATTTACCAAATAAAACTGTAAAACTTTAACTGGTTATTACAACACTATAATGCCGATAGTATGACTTTGGCAATGAAGTTGTATATATTTAGTATTACTTTAATTTTATTTGAACTTATCACAGTCTGATTATGAAACAATTAAAAAGCTTCGTGAAAATCCAGTGAGCACGTTGATTTTGGATAGATCTCGGCAAATAGTCGGAATGTTTCCCCAAATCTGAACTATGAACCACGCAAATTATCAAAATGATATCATTGCCGTGTACGTAAACAATAAATGTTAGCAATTACAACCGTAGTTTTCTATTTTCTTTTATATAAGACTCTATGTTTCAATTTTTGTTTGATGTCGGATTCGGCCGTACTTGCAACCAATGGTCAAAATGATATCTTCCCGTTTTATATGAGTGTAGGCTACATATTGGTTTGATGGCTTAGAGTCAGTGTATACCATGTACCCTTGAAAGAATGTTCTATTGCAGTAAAAAACAAAATTTGTGTAAGCTTTATAAAATTTATTACAAAGTATACAACATAAAACAACAGAAGTTCACTGATAATGCTTTACCTCGTTTCCACGTTTCTATGGCGATAATAAAATAAACACAAAACAGGTAAAATGATGCAACAAAATCTTATAATAGTTTCAATGTTAAGGAATATAGCAAGATACCAAACAGCCTGGTTTGGATACTGTAAAGATGTTTCTCTAAAAATATTAATAAAACTGATTAAAAGAGACAATTTAAGATTTAATATGAAAAAAAAAGACTTTTGACTGAATATCATAAGTATATTTAAGCATGGCTAAGAAACTATATACATGTATAGCCTGGACAAGTGATATGTAACGTCGTCATCTATGTGTATCATCAAAATATAAAATTATTTGGCAATTTTGAACGCTTAAAATTTTCAAGCGTTTAGTAAAAGTTCATATCTTATAATAAAAACAATGAACAAAAAGTAAATTGTTTAACACCGCCGGTGCTTGGATATTCATAGATTTTTTTGAAAAATGGCTGCATATCGTTCTTGTATAGAACAGAGGTTGCAAAATGTTTTCCAGGTGATAGAAATGCCCATGTGTGTATAAATTATGCATAATACATATAGGTATTGAAAGCGGTTTTTTTTTGCGCTAAACGACTCGTGCTTTCCTCTCATGTTCCTTATATTCCAACAAGATTAATTCGATATACAGCGATTTGGTTGTCGTCATAGAAAATCATTATCGAATATCTATAAAGTTGTTATATCGTTAAAAATATACAAATCATCTAGATTTTTTCTCAACGATAGAAAGGTTATTTGGATTTTCACGAGCAATACACCATCGTATTTAACGTTGACGTAATTCAAAACAGCCGCGTGATGATGTAAATGTAGAACCCTGGAGCCGCAGCCCGTCCATACCGAAATAACTTGATAGTGTTTCATACTGTCGCTTTAAAGCGTTTCGGTAAAAGTTTTGAGAAAATAATCATACTTATGTGAAGACATATGGACTTTATACAGAAACTCAGGATTAATTCTAACCTTCAGCCTGACGGCGGCAGGGATTCTGCCTTTGCAACAAATGCAGACTGTACGTCCGTGCAGGTTGATCGTGACCTGCACTGCAGTAATTTTTTAAAGAACACCCATTCAAATACAATAAGAAATGGTATTGCCCAAACTGAATGAGGGACAGGTCCGTTTTAGAAAAGCGAGGTAAAGTTTAAACGGAAATGGTAGCGCATACGTTTGCAATCGAGCAAACCTTTGAAAGAACATGAAGCCACGCTTCATGTGACACAAACGAAACCACTATATTTGATCAGATTAAACGAATAATAAGAGAATATCAAAGTGTGTATTTAAATACAAATTGCATGAATGACATAAGTACCGTTTTAAATGCATTTTAAAGTCCTTGAAGGCATAACGTTAACATTTTAAATGCACTTTCACGCAACAGCATGTTATATGAATATAATACCGGGGTATTGTCATGAACTACATGTACAACAAAGAATTATAAGCAACATTATATATTCTTACAGAAAACAACAACAGATAAAGCTAGTATATTACAATCGTCAAAAGCTGATATCTTTTATATTATATTTAGACGGTATATACACACCCATACGTTTTTAAAAGCTTCTTATTCAGATATAACAAAACTAATTATAAGCTTATAACTACAAAAAAGGTACTGGAAACTAAAAGGAATACAATGCCTGCTTCTGTCGCCATATTTGAACAATGTCCCAAGCTATACGTAACACCTACTTCAGAGACATTTCCCTTCCCGCATCCTCTCCTACCCAATCTCCAATACTTTACAATTAATTTAATTCTATACCTGGTTGAGGGGATCATGTCAAAGAAAATCGAACAAATGGTACTGCCTAAATTGAATGATGGGCAAGTTCATTACATAAATTTAGTAGGGTAAGGGTTAATTGAAAATGAAACATTTAAACACAAAATTTGTAAACTATAATTCCAAAGCTAATGAGCCGAAAAACATCAAATATTGGAGAAAAAAAGACAAAACTTGAAAAAACTAGGATTTGAATACAATCAATTCTAATTGTGTATAAAACAGCATTATCAGCTCGTATTTCCCCCTTTAAAAATGTTCCAATCGTGTACACACAGTGAAAATAGCATGAAAACTATTAATTTTAACTCTCATTCAAACCTTAAAAATGTCTGGCCATAAAAAGTATTATCAACACAAGTAGTTTATAATAAAAACAATTAGCACACATATAAATTCAAATTACAGATAAAAAGTGACGACACTAAGAAATGAATTGTCATAAGCTTCAAATAATCAAATACCTCTTTTAGTCATACCACCATAAAATATTTGTACATTTGTACAAATAAACAGAACACTACAGTAATACAAACTTATCACACACCTAATATTAAAATGAATTGCAATACACTTACAATATATTTAGCTGGACACAAGACATATACTAAATAGAATAATAAAGCAATATTTACAGTTTTCTTCCATGGATTGTATTTTAGAAGTAACCGTACATGCAACTCACGTCACGCAATGGTATAAATAACGAGCCACTCACGTCACACACAACTGTATAAATAACGTGCCTTTCACGTCACACAACGGTATAAATAACATGCCTTCCACGTTACACAAAGGCATAAATAACGTGCCGATCACGTCCCATAACGGTATAACTAACATACCAATCACGTAACATAACGGTATAAATAACGTGCCACTCACGTCGCACAAATGACATAAATAACGTGTCATTCACGTCACACAACGGTATAAATAACGTGCCACTCACGTAACACAGCTGTATAAATAACGTCGACCGACGAAGGCGACTTTAGAACGCCGCCGTTATTTCTATATATTTTTGTGTTGAATCTAACGCAATTGTATATAAATTAAAAGAAAGTAAACGAAAAATAACTACAAAAATACGTTACGCGTTTTCTTTGAGTATGAAAAGCTTCTATTCTACCTACTCGCACCGACAT
Source organism: Mercenaria mercenaria (assembly GCF_021730395.1). Lineage (NCBI taxonomy): Eukaryota > Metazoa > Mollusca > Bivalvia > Venerida > Veneridae > Mercenaria > Mercenaria mercenaria. The sequence goes on from NC_069375.1 coordinate 69,571,716, forward strand.
TTTTAAACGTGTTCATACACAAGAAAGACGTCGCAAAGTATAAATGCGCTCAGTATATTTCGTACTAGTCAATAGATAACTTCCTTATTTAGTACATACCCTTCCGGTTTTGTTCTTTAAAGATATTAATAGCATAATCTTTATCAAAAGTATTGAACAGGTATTTCAAAGCTGTTTTGTTAGATCTTCTTGACACGAGTATTCTGAGTCTGAGCAACAATATAAAACTATTTCACATGTTGTATTTGCGGGGGATTATGTACCTGATCAAATTCCTATATCCGCACCTCCAGACAATGAAAGATTATTTTTCTTGCGTAACGTAGGCCTACCTTATGAATTTAGACATTTTTCATTAAAACCTCGTATATACGACACGAGAGTTCTATGTAGCCTGGAACACTAGACGAATTCTACCAGCACTAGTAAAACCACTGGAGGCTGAACACCACGAAATCCGGCTGTTCTTTATTTCATATAAATCCACTTACTTCATAACGGCTTTTTCGACATTTTCAAGCATATCCGATTTGCAGAGACTTATATTCCCTAAAAGAACTAGATCGCTACTTTAGAAAAACGAAATGAAATGGGGGTGTTAACTTTTATATAAGAAAAATACAACCCACTTAATTTACTACTTTTCGTTTCTTTCAGTTTCTCTTTTCGAGACATTAAATTCTTACGCCGCAATTTTTACCTAGCATGCGATAGGAACATGCCGATTTCGATCGAATGCAAGGTGATACATACTGAAATGCGGTAGGGTAAAAGTAAACACGTTGCTGTTGAGAAAAGGCACTCGGAAAGGAAAAAAAGATTAGGACTTTTTATATTTGGATTACTTGTGACTAGACCAGCGGAGGCTTAAATTCTACTTGGCAGTGATCAGCCTGGAAACTACTGTCGAATGCAAAATGTCTATGTCATTTTTTGTATGATGCAAACACTCGCCGGACTTAAAACCTAAAATAACGCTGACCCATGTTTTTATTTTGGTAAAGTAGTTTCTATATACTGAATTGAGATTCTTGCCGGCGCATTAGTTTAGGTGTTGAAGAAATCAAATCATCGGCATGTGCACTTACTTCTGTCGGCAAAAGAGTGGTGCTTCGCGTTTTTAATTCATTACGAATTCCTTTCATTATACCAGCCCGATCGTTTGGAATGCATCCGAATAACATTTCTTTCACATCGGCACGAAATCTCGAACCAACGAGAAAGTAAACGAATACATTGACAGCGCTGTTGCAATCATTCACAACCTTTAAGTAAACAGACCAGAACTGGTAATAAGCATAGCTTAGGTATATATCTGGGTCGAAAAAACCGTAGTCCGTATGAAGATAAAAGAAAATGTAGGGGGAATTAGTGAGAAGGAAAACTATGTTGACGCTTAGTAAGGCGATGTTGACAGACGTTCCTCTGTTTCTTTTTTCAGTGCTGTGTTTTCTAATTTTTCTGCGCAGAAGTGTTGACATAATGATAAAAGAACACACGAGAATAATGGCGTATGGTATAAAATACTTGACTGTTATCAGAACCCATATGACATACTCCACGTATAGTTCAAGATATTCCTCTTTTATTTGACAGGTGAGACTAGAGTAGGCCATAAATCTCTCATGCAAGAAAGCAAGTCCTAGGAAAAGTATCCACGTGAAGACGATGACGATATAAGCTGTATTCGCTGTGCACAGGCGCTTGACTTTGAATGGCATCCAGACGCTCATTACCCTTTCAAGAGAAATAACCACGAGCATCCAGGTAGCTATGTATGCAATAGCAAATGAAAAAACGTTTCGGTAATGGCAGTCGGCGTCGGATGTTGGAGGCTTGATATACCCATGCGCTAGAAAGTAGAGAGTGAATGTGTTTGAAGTGTTAAGGCTCAAATCTGCTACTGCCAAACCTTTCAGATAAATCGATGTAGAAAAGCCACGATTCTTCTTCTTCATCAGCACTAAAATGACCAGAGAGTTACCAAGTATTGACACGATCCAAATTATTATCACAAGATAGTTATACAGGAAAATTCTAGCATTGCGGTACGAAACAGGAAGTAAGTCAAAAACACTGCTTCCATAATATTGGTTCTCTCTCGATGTATTTGTGTCATTAGAATCGTTCAAACTTGTCTGAGCTATGTCCATTGTGGAATCATTCATTATTCCAACCTGTTTTAATTATTACTATTTAAGAATACTTTTCCAAAATCTTACAACAGTATTTACCAAGTAAATTAATTTTTTTATCACTCTGTCTTTATTGTAGAACGAATGTTAACATTCAATATCTGTTACTTCTTCTCTTACACTAGCTTCAGATAAGGTTATGTTGTAATCTTCCAAAGACCGTGTTATATAACATTTTGTCGAATAAGATAAGCTTGCCGTAAAAGGTGGGACGTAATGATTTCAGACAAACTATTGGTAAAATATCAAATGGAAGGCGTGACTAAGGATATGGCGTTAATGATGTAAAAGAGTAAATAAAACTTATAGAGAATTTATCTGTTGAAAAGTCTTCTTTCGTCGTTTTTCTGGTTGCTATTGAAGTCCTCAATGCATGTACACGAGCTCTGTTTTGTCTCAGTATTCAAAATACCAGTCGTCTCCCCTTCTTTTGTTCAAAACAAAAGACGTATATATACTAGATGTAAAGACGATGGTAAATTTAAAGGACTACTTTATTCACCGTTGATGGAAGTAATATTTTATTTAAACCTTCTACACCTTTTTACACCTTTTGCAATTTACAAATAAGATGAAAGCCCTTGCCGATACATGTATTACTGAATACTAAATGTTCTATAAAACGTTTTTATCTGATCCTTAGCCTGACGATACTACTGACATTAGGCCAGTAGTAGTAAATTTGTTCTTAGCCTTAAGCACTTCTGGTCTGTAGTTTCAAGCAGATATATCTATTCTGATTCTACAACTGAAACAGGATTTAGCTTAGCAAAAGGTTCCTCCTTGTGCATATACAATATTCTGTGAAATCAGATGATTAATTATATGCCAGTGATGTAAACATTTCTTTTTTCTGTTCTTGCATAGCCACCGATGTCTAAGTTAAACCTGGTTTCTGTTTATTTGTTGTGGATCCGATGTATTGTTGACATTTTGGTAGAGAAATGGGAGAAAATTCTGTACATTGTGAAGTTAAAGTTAATTAAAGTATGAGCAGTACTACCAGGTCTCAGCAGTATTATTTTGGTGTGATTTTCAACCAGGAAATATGGTAAGAGAAATCTTTCTAAGAAGATACATGACGCCTACTTTTCTTTTCATTCGTGTCAGTTTTATCATATATCTTTAAAATGAGGTAAAGATATGTTCTCTGAAATGGGCCAAGTTATGTTTGATAGCGCTTTAAAATTGTCAGTTTTATAAAGGATATATAGATATATAGGGAATATATTTTCTCGCTAATGTGACTTATGGCCTTATTGCAACAATGTATAATGTATGAACAATCAAATTTTCTTTTTGTGTTGTTGAACGATCTAGGGGCCAGTGCCTTTAAAAATATTTACAGAACATCATTTCGTTAAAAAGAAGAATGTTTGTCCTTTAACATTTATAAAACGACTAATCATGCATAAGATAATAGTAGTAATCGCTTGTATTTCTAATTACGAATTCCAAAACACCGGAAATACGTGGGGACAGCATTTGTGATGTCTGACGAATGGATGGACTTACAGGAAAATAAACAAAAATATAACAATACAGAGTAACAATTTAATAAACAAAATGAATATTCTAAATTGCAAACTAATCCCCGTGAAAGATGTTCTAATAATTTCAGTTCTTCAGCAACAAAACAAAAAATCTGAAATTGGTCGGTGATAACTTCTAGCGTTGATCATTTTCGTAATTTGATCGGTTATTCGAAGGAGCATTAAAACTGCAAACAATAAACCCACTCGATCACAAATTATTTTAGAAAAAGATGATTTCTATCAAGAAAAATTTTCTTTGCCAAAATGGTAATATATTATAGCAAATCTATTGTTTTTATGTATTTAAACATTCACTTAATCCTAATTGAAAACCCTCGAAAATCTAAGAATACTCGGTAACGGCTTGATGACAAAACATCAACAGACAAAACATGGACACTGCATTTCATCGACACGACGGAACATCGACCCGACACTTCAGCGGCACGACTAAGCATCGTCACGGTCAAACAGAATAAAAACGATAGAATATTGACAAAAATTACATACAAGATGTGACATCGGATGGATGTATTCACCCTTCACATTAATATGAACGATTTCATACTTTAACGTACACTTTTATATTAATGCAGGTGCATTTCGGATTTGTACCAGCAGGTATATTTTTGTGTGAAATATACCTGCACGTAAAAATTGTACCTGCAAGTATACTTTTGATACTCATTACTCTATCTTTTTACTTTTGACCTGAATGCTGCACTTTAATTTTATGCATGTTTCACAAATAACAGGCCAGTACTAGTTCGTCCCATGAAAGACGGTTTTGCATGTATCCGTGTTTACACCGGGCATGTTAAAGAATTAGACTGTCTGTTCGCAAAGAGCTAGACTAAGTAATCGGGACTCTCTCTCTCTCTCTCTCTCTCTCTCTCTCTCTGGCTTTGGGGTTTCCTCTCGCTTTGTACCTCAGGTCAGATCACTCTGTTGTACATGTGTGCGATTTGTGGGGATATGGACCGCTGAGAGAAAAATATTGAGAAATAAAGAGACCTATATCACATTGAAGACTGAAGAGAGTTATCATAATTTCCAATGTATCTCTTTCAGAGCACGCGACTGGAAAAAGTTATGGTGTCATAAATGTGGCGGCTAAAGAGAAAATAAGAAAAGCTGAAAATGTATGACTGCTGAATAATTACAAATGAAAACGTCCTTGAAAATTATGTTTACATGTAACTGTAAAAATAAAACATTTAGTGAAGTTAAGGTTTATTCTAGCAGATAAAACCTTTTTATGAATAAGAAGATGGAATTTATCATGCTTAAAGTAAAAAAATATCCGTAAATGTCTGAAAATTACTAAATAACGATATTAAGAGAGTAATTTTCTGCTTAATGTTCGATTTAAGAGAGAAGCAGTCTGATTATCTATCACTTCCATAGTCAAAAAGCATGATCATATAATCTATATACCCTTGTTATCTGTATGATTGTGTCAGATCAGGTAAATGCCCCGACACTGTGGTCAGAAAGCAAAATCAATAGGAAAATAATCTGTTACATGGTGCAATCTTGAGAATGCTGTTTCTAATGTATAAACAGTTTAAAAACGTAGACTATCTAATAGTGTCGAGTCTCCTATCAAAATTGATAAATCCAATTAAATAATTGCCCGTAAACCTAAGTTAATGACAACACCGAAAGGAATCATCAGAACTTTTCTCTATGTATGTTTCAGTCTAGCATACTTGGTGGTATATGATGTTTAACTGTATATTTACGTTTTAAATGAGGAACTTTAGAGTACTTAAGCCTTCACACTGTGTCCTTCCAATAAACAGGATTTGGTCACTAATCAATCCCTGAAGTTTGTATGTTCAAAGTTGACCAGCAAGATTATGTTGGCTTCCTTAATTGCATATACAAATACATTAAGCTCGTTTCATAGATAATTTAACCTCTTATACATGCACCACGACTAATTAATTTAATCATATAACCTCACGTCGAACTGCTTTTTTAACCCACGTGAAAAGATATTGCGACAAAGTATATGAAAACTCTGGTAAAACCATTCGTAGTCTGTATAAACTCTTGCATATCCTAGAAAAAATTAAATCCAACAATTGCAATGTTTGCTGTTCAATAGTTTCATATGATTCATTTACTCTTTATACCTATTTACCAAATAATATAATGAATGACAAACCTTTTCTGCTTGTAACATTTTTTCCATGTGAACCTGTGAGGCAGTTTGTAAAACCCTTTCCTTCTTACTGAAAAACATTGATGTCAGGTTAGGGAATGCAGTTTCCATGAGAACTACTTCTGCCTAGCTTGTCTCAGATTTGAGTGAAGTTTCTATATTTAGAATAATCACGCATTCTTGATGACGTTTTCAAATACGGCCAATCAGTTGTTGATCGAATAGTTGATATTTTTATGCCGGGGAGGTGCAGTGATTAAATGAAACCAATAATTCAAAGACTAAATTACTGCATCGCTTTGAATTAACATTGATTTAAATACACAGATTGAATTGAGATTGTTCTTTTTTTAGATGAGGATGCCCCCATACAATCTTTTGAAATATATGAGCTTAGGTAAATGTCTGTTACTAGATACCTGGTTTGTCGCACAACAGATTTGTAGGTCATGTTGTCTGTCGATATATGCGACGTTAAATAAATGCATTTTCCTGTACCTTTATAAAATCAGCAATACATCTTTGCAAGAGTGACTTTCAAGAATTCAATGAACGTCATCAATATGTTCTTTTGCAGAACTACCGCCTAAATGTCAATATCATATTTTAGAATTGTGTGTGTGTGTGTGTGTGTGTGTGTGTGTGTGTGTGTGTGTGTTTTCTTTTAGAAATTTAAAAACACTTCTGCTACAAGGAGTATCAAGACAGTATTTAATTATCAAATTCAAAGAAAAATTGCCCAAATGTATTTGGTAAAATGATAAAATGTTTTATTATATGAGGTTCTGGCCCGCTTATTTGGAGATACTGTGCATATTTCGTGTTCAGTCCTTTGTCAGCTGGATAGTAATCTTTCCTCCTTTACCGTGTCCAAAGAAAGAGGTGGACGAAGCCATGATAAGTATTTCTTAAAGCACACTGGTACTGAGCTGTTTTGCTATTTTCCTGCTTTTCTGGCTAATCGGGTCTTTAATAATTTTCTGCTGTTGTTCTGTATTTTGCAACGGCATGGACTACATGCGTAAATATTTGTTAAAAGCTTTAAGAAGACCCCTTAAAAGTATAGAGCTCAATTAAACAAAATGATGAAGGGCTTAACTGAGTTTGTTCATGAGAGGTTTATGATAGGTATTTCTTAAAGCACACTGGTACTGAGCTGTTTTGCTATTTTTCTGCTTTTCTGGCTAGTCGGGTCTTTAATAATTTTCTGCTGCTGTTCTGTATTTTGCAACGGCATGGACAACATGCGTAAATATTTGTTAAAAGCTTTAAGAAGATCCCTTAAAAGTTTAGAACTCAATTAAACAAAATGATGAGGGGCTTGACTGAGTTTGTTCATGAGAGGTTTACAAAGGTGAAGTAACCCCTCTCGCCCTCTAGCAGGAACTTAAGCGGAATTCTATTATGATAAAATTAAAAGAACTCCATAATACGAAAGCACCAGAGGTTTTATTTATATAATTATTTATCCCATCATTTTCGTGCTTCACATATCGTGTCTTTAGTTTCCCTTGCATGAATAAGATATTCAGTATCTAGAGCTTAATGTTTGTATACTGTTCTATTACATTGGAATATGATGGGGATATAGTGTGAGCATTCCTGCCAAACTACTGTCACAGTTTGAATACCACAGCGTTGTTTTGCAGGCGTTGTGGCTATTTTTACATTTTCAGTTTGCTGTCTTTATGCTTTACCTTGTTTATGTATTTATCATGTTCTAAACTATACATGAATTGCTGCATTGATACAGTTACAGACGGAGGCTATTTTGTTGAAACGTTGCATTTCCATGAATCAATGTATATTACATCTCGGATTTGTTTAGTTTCAGTTGCAGAGAAGAAATGAATGAAATGATTGCTATGATCCAGTTGTTACAACATTACCACCTGTCCATGATGCCCTTCCTTTTGCAGTTAGCTGAACGTAATTGCCGAAAGCCCATGTTCAACTCAGAACGTTTTAAATGCAGGGGTAATAAATAATACTGTTTGTAGATAGGTTTGTAATCGCGGAGCTGAAGACGAATTGAGTAAAACACTCTCAGTGTTGATGTCAAGTTTGAATGAATATGATAAACCAGTAATTTTGAGTAATTACGAAGACTATCATGAAGATAACACTTGCATTCAGTTAAAAAGAATCTGTAAAAGTTCTACTGGCATAATGCTTACATCTGATCAAGATAAAAATGCAAACAATACATGTATTTTGCACATAATCTTATAATTAGAGCTTTGTACTGACTTTTCGTGAAATTCACTTTCTTCTAGGTACTTATTTAAAGCAGATATTGGTAACTTATACTCCCTTATTGTTTGTTAAATTTTTTGTAATTTTCGGAAATAATCATCTTTCAAATTCAATACCATAAGAAAAGTCGAAAATAATTAATATCAAGAGGTAGAAGCGGCGTGTAAAAATGCATTGTAAATTAAGTGGGTGAGATACAAATAAAACTGTTTAAATAAATTAAATATATTCTTTTCTGAGAAAGCGTAAATATAAACATTTGAAATGTCACATTGGCTTGTTTAATGACATGATATCCGATATTATAATATGCGATTTTGCTGATTTTTTTTGCCAGACATTTTATTCAGCAGTATAATTTTCGTAATCGGTCGCCATATTGATGACGTCTTTTCCGGACCCAGTCGCGGTCCCCAGAAGAGATACATACATATTATTTTTGTCTTAGACCAAGGAATAGTTTTGTATATGTGGCTGTATATCTAAACTACTTTCAAGCGGGATTACAAATGACAGTGGACTAGTGGCTGCCTTTGTACTATGTAAAGAGCCTTTGAACATGTCATAAAAGGCGCTATATAAATCTGGTATAATGTCATGTAATATGTTCTAATCAAATTATTCATAGTGACGTATTTCTTGATGTCTCTGGCGTAAAATAAGGATATTTATGAAAATAAAGTAAAATTAATTTGTATACATTTTGTCTAAGCTGGACTGATTGTGTTAAAAACACTTGTTATCTTATTGTAGACAAAATATTCATAGGAGTGTGTGCAAGGTATGGTTATTTTTGAAATCTCAGTGTGATAAAGCTAATACTAGTAGCTTTGCACATAACAATATATAATGTTTTTATCTATTGACATACTATTGAAATGTGTGTTTTTTAATGTTTGTGTTGCAAAAATAGGACATTTTTTGCATTATAGAAACACAGTTGGACAATACAATATGATTGATAAGTTCAGCGTTGAAGAAAATTTTGATTACTTTAAATAAAGATATTCTGTGGTATCTTGCTTTTCATATTGAACTATTCAAAGCTGACAAGGATTTTGTCAACAATTACGGATATAGACCTGTTAATTTGTGTACTATTGCACCCTGACGTCTTTATTTGTATTAACACGTGTTAGTTAGAATAGTCTTCTTGATTGTATTTTATTATCAGGTGAACATTTCCCCAAAGTCAAGCATTCTAATGCTTGAATTTTGATTCAATATCCTCCAATCTGCAACAAATTAATCAAATTTGTTTCCTTGCTTACAAGAGGGGTTAAATATAATGTAGCTGATGATGATTCTGATGTTAAAGGTGGTATTGTTGACCAGAAAAATAAAGTTAAATCAGTATAGGTCAAGTTACAGGCCGCAAAATTTGTGAATGAGTTTTATGGCACAACATTGAATGGTCTCTCAAGTCAATTATTTGCTTTTTGTAGTAGCAAGAATTACACAGATACTGCTGTTAATCAGTTGACAGAAAAGAGTTCTAAAGTTTTGTTGACACAGCTGATAAATGTGGATTTTTAAAACATCAAAAATATATGAAATTCAAAAGAGTAAGTAAAAAAATAATGAGTCGAGTTAAGAATATAGGAAACATTATCTGGTGGGCAAGATTAAGTGCATTTAAGGTTTGCAGGAAATAATGATGTTTTAATTTCATGTAGTAGAAACGTTTATAAGAAAGTGATTACATTTGCTGCTGAGGTAATTTAAAAATTGAACGGTTTGAGAAACATGTGACCCTACCTTCCTTCCCCCCCCCCCCCCCCCCCCCCCCCCCCCCCCCCCCCCCCCCCCACACACACACAAACCCAAATCTTACAGGTGTTTCCAACAAATACACGTGTGAAAAAGAAACTGTTTTAAATAAGATTACTAGACTAAGAGAAACACTTTTGAAATACTTTTCAACATATTAATCAGCTCAATTTAAATCTAAATACGGAAAGGGCCCATTTTGAAGCTGCTAATCTCAATGGATTGCCATACTTAAAAAAAGAATTAAACTCTTCATTCGCTGAAGCTGTTCACTTGCAACCATTCATTCCCTGAAAAAAAATCTCCATCTGTTTAGGTAATATTTTGAATGATTATTTGAAACATTCTAAAGAGGTTATGTTTCCTTCTATATGTGTAATTTGTTTAATAATCTTATACTTAACTTTTCATTTTTCTTGATGTTTTCAGACGGGGGGGGGGGGGGATAATTAAACTGCTCAGTAAGAATAACAGAGAAATGAGTGATGCTGACATTTACAGCGACATAACTATATATAGTTGTTTTTGGCAAGCTGTTCACCTCATTTCTAAATAATCGCCTGAATTTGTAACTGGAATCATATTTTACTTCAGATGTTTGATTACATACAAGTTTTAGAAAAAGAAAAAGTACAGCGCAGTTGGTCACATTATTTTCGTTGAAAATGCTGATTTTGTTTTATTTTTCTAGAAGTGAGAACCCATTACGTTGTTTTATTGACTACAGTAAAGTGATCCTATTGGCAGACTTGCCTTATGGCAACCGTTGATTAGTTATGATGTAAATGGTAAATGTTCACAATATGTTTAATGAGATCAAGTCTTCTATTCAAGATGGTGATGAGTTTCCCGGTTTTTGAAAATCAGACTGTTGTCCGTCAAGAGGAAAACTTATAACCAATTTTATTTTCACTTTCCCTAAATGATGCAATTCGTGTCAATCAAATGCATTGGTTTACAGAATGTGTCTATTAATGATATTGGTGTATAACTTTGACTTTTTCTACTTCTGTAGCACTGGAATATTGTCAGACAATTACCTCCATTATGCAAATCAAGAGGAGATGGTAATACCAAGTGATCGTCAAAAGGCGACATGCTTGGCAATGCTTGATTAAATTAATCGAACAGACACATTTATCCGCAACATTTATCATATAGTCATCCTGAAGATATTTCATAGCGGATGCAGTGCTCCAATGGGAACACTGACTACGGAACCAGGGGTCCTTAGTTTGACCTAACCTCCGCCATATGAAATAACTAATATTTGGAATAGCGTCCAGTGAAATGTGTTGCAACTGGCACGCTTAAAAACCAGGGAAACAGTATTCTGGATAAATAGCCCATATGAGTTTTGGCCGTAAATAATCATAAAAACAAAAGAGATTATTTGTTTGTTTTAGTGTTAGACTGATATATCTTCCATTGAGTAAACACCATATCCTGTTCGAAATGTTACAGCTGTAAAAGAACTGTATTTTTGTTCAAAATAACAGTCATGCTTATTTCAAATTTACACTCATGTAGAATTTATGTAATAGCATTGATTTAACAGCTGTAGACATCAATTTACAGCTGTGAAACGACTGTAAAACAGTTCGAAATATGTAAATGAGCTACACCTGTAAAACAAATTACAGCTGTAAAAATGAAAAAGTTACATCTGTAAAAATGCTAAAAAGTCTACAGCTGTAGAAATATTATAGGTATTGAAAAAGAGGGCATTATTTTAAGGGACGAAAGAAGAGGTACAAAAAGTTTTAGGATGAATTACAATTTTCTAGATAAGGTAGCAATTACTATGAAAATGGCAAAATAAATGATCTAGTAAGTAAAGCACCATATGTGGTATGTTTACAGTAAGTAACTGCAAAATTCAAGAGTATGATACACAAAGTAGAACATATGCAGATCTTGTTTATAAAACTTTGATTGTCAGTCAAGAAAACATATGGCAATCTTGAAATTATTTCTTTTAAACTTATCGGCTTCCAGTATAGATTAAATAGTTAATGTATGTACTTATACATGCCCTTGTACAGCTATAATGTACAATAAAACATCTGTACTTACTCTATACCACTTTATATTCCAAAAGTTTAGAAGAGGTGATGTCTGTGTGAATTTCAGTTATATCCCGCCAAAGTGCTTTAAAGATGGCTGACAATACTCGTGCTTCCCTCCAAAAATGTTACAGATGTAATTTTGAGACATGACCAGTTTACAGCTCTAACTTCCTACAGTAAAATGTTTACAGCTATAAATAGAGACCTTCATATTTTACCCCTGCAAATTTCAACTGTAGAGGCTATTTCTGATCATTTTTCCACTTACAGGTCTTTTACAGCTGTAATTTCAAAATACAGGTCTTTTACTGACGTTTAACAGCTGTAAAACAGGTCCTATTTTCGTACAGGATATCGCAAGTATTCTAAGACTGAAAGATATTTGACAAACCGTTTGTCTTTTCCTTTCATGTTTTTACCAAATTGTTTATATTCAATACTTTTCACCCCAGTGAAATATATTTTTGATATTTATCACTTTCAGTTATTAGAAAAATACCACTTATTAATATTTCAATACTTCACTGAAAAAAAACGCGTGTTAAAGTAATTTTTGAACGTTCACACGAAGCAGATGTCTGGACTGGTTTTCTCTTGTGAAGTGACTTTTTTTAGCCCGTTTATTCTATGCTAAATTTTTATGGAAAATTTCAAATCGAGAAAACCACACAAGGGCCACAACTTTTCTAAAAAGAATGGCAGAAATACATGTATATACATGTACCACTAGGCTGTGAACTGACCATATCTACCAATGTACGTTGAAGTCAGATATACATGTATAGTTAAAAAAAAAACGTAATAAACAGCCAGTGAGATGGTAGATAAGGCCAGTTCACCAGTACTGTAATCAAACAAACTGGAAAAAATATGCTCATACTGAGCAGAAAACATTTCATTGAAACACAATCAGTCAAGTAGTTACATGATCATATACTATATTGTATACCAGATTATACATTTAATTACTTTTTTGCTACAAACAAAATTATGTACATTTTGATTTCACATCTGACACCGACTTAAATTAATGTCAAATTCCCAACCAGGTGATATAAATTCAGTCTTCGTCATAGAATATATTGATCAGAATTTATTTATGCTTTCAACATATCACATTCTGTTGGTAAACATATATTTCATGCAGTTCTGGTTGTATTAACAGTTTTAGCTTAACACTTCTTTACATGAGCAAGTACAATATTGGAAAATAATTGCAAATAATCTCTTTCTTTCTTCATTTTGAAGAAAAGAAAGTTTTCAAGTTGTACATAAACCAGGCAGCAGTTTTTAAAATGTATGTACCGGTAGTCGTATATTATGCAGTAGATATTTAAAATACTGTATGAAAATTGCAATACCGAGGTCAATTATTCACCTACATAGTCAAACTGTAACATTTGATTTTTACACTAAACACAGACAACTTATTGCACTATTAAGAGGCACCATAGTTAGGAAAGTCCAGACTTCACTGCTAACATTGAGAATAACCAATGCAAGTAACGTCGGTCTAAGAAATTTTTTACATCCTGGCATAAAATCACGTTTTATAAAATCAGGGAGATTTAACAAACTTAAAAAAATAAGAAAATGAATTTAACAGAGCGAGGTACAGTTTAGTATGAGGTACATGTCACAGAAGTGAAAAATAAATAAAATAATCAGTTATAGTAACTTTAAACATGGAACATAAAGTAATGGAATGATATCAGTTTCCCTATACGTGTATACAGTAATTTCTAATGATTGCATTGCATATTTCATTCTCTATTTCTTATCAAAGGGACCAGGGATGTCACATCTCAACATGTAAAATTTCATATCAATGGTGTCATTCCATTGAATATCATTCATACAGTATAAATAGGTTTATCATATTTTTTTTTGTATCCAGAAATATCAGAATATGGCAACAGAAATACTGAGATCCTAGTTCTGCAGTTCTGCAGAGCTCCTGCATATAACTTGATAAAAAATTATGCACAATTATTTATTCAATGAGGGACTTTAGTGAGCTTCAAATTGCCTCCCTTATTGGATTATGTCCAAGATAATAAAACTGTAAGTTAGTCCCGTCATTTGGAATCCTCTGACTTTATCACTGTTTTGTCTGTGTTAAAGATATCAGTTCTTAGATGTGAGATATCTTGCATGGTTGTTAAATTAAATGTCTGAAATGTCAAAATTAGACACTAGAGTGTTTGTAGAATATGTAGCTAAAGGCATAATTAAAGCAATAGACATGATGATCAATATCTTAGCTTCATTTACATCATATTGTGACAAATAACAAAGCGATAACGACAGAGTAATCCAAATGAAAGGACCTACTTACTCTAGAGAGTATGAAAGGGAGATAACTGACCAAAGTCTCCCATTCATACCAACTTCATTAAGAAATGCAAAAGAAAACCTGACTTTCATTTAAAGGCATCAGTAAATGAAACAGAATCTTTTCAGTTTTAAATACTACAAAACAATTATATACCATGACGTGTCAAGACTATCATGTTACTTGTAAGACTAACATGTTACTTCAACTATAGGTTTGTAAGAGTAACATGTTACTTCAACTACAGGTTTGTAAGACTTCAACCAAGTTTGTAAGACTATAATGTTGTTTCAACCATAGGTTTGTAAGACTATCATGTTGTTTCAACCATAGGTTTGTAAGACTATCATGTTACTTGAACTATAGGTTTGTAAGACTAACATGTTACTTCAACTACAGGTTTGTAAGACTTCAACCAAGTTTGTAAGACTATAATGTTGTTTTATCATAGGTTTGTAAGACTATCATGTTGTTTCAACCATAGGTTTGTAAGACTATCATGTTACTTGAACTATAGGTTTGTAAGACTAACATGTTACTTCAACTATAGGTTTGTAAGACTATCACGTTACTTCAACCAAGTTTGTAAGCCTATCATTTTACTTCAACTATATAGTTTGTAAGACTATAATGTTGTTTCAACTATAGGTTTGTAAGACTATCATGTTACTTGAACTATAGGTTAGTAAGACTAACATGTTACTTGAACTATAGGTTTGAGATAAAAATCTTGAGTTTGTAGACCAGTCTAAGACTTCTACCCTGCCATAGGTCAATTTAAAGATGGAGTTGAATGAAAATCATTAAATGCTAGAATCTTTAGACTGGTCTTTGTAACACAAGTTGCTTTCCAACATTTCAAAAGCGAGCCTCCTGATTTAATAAGGGCTTGCTGAAAACAAGCATATTATATGAGAGTTAAATGGAAGAATGAGAGTTTAATGGAAAACTATATTAACTCTCCTTTAAATTCAGCAAGCTGCAACAGTTTTCTGCTCAACCCTCGATTTGAATTATTATGTTTCCTGACAAATATCTTTGTAAGTTATACATGAATTAATAGGTGGGTGGGGTATGCTCTACATAACACAAATATAGATGTATATACAATGGCTGACTGGGCGAGCATGAGATCACAACATGTTCTAGTTTGTGATGAAATCTATAATCTCACTGACAGTTCTTGTTCTATTCATGCATTGAGCAATCACATGGCAACGTGGCAGCACTCTGTTTTATTTATCACAGTCCTGAATGAGTTTTTCATCATCTGGAAAAGATAACATTTAAACACATACAAATATATTTTATCCTAGTAAAACTGGAAAATAAGGGTGTTTGTGGCACTACTATTTCCTAAAAACTCAACTTTTATGTATACTTCAATCCACAAGAAACTATTCTAACATTTTAACACTTACCCTGCTAAATTTCTATAATTGGACAGTATTATTAACTGTTAGAAAGGGTGCTAACCAAAAATATACTGACTGAATGGGGAAGAGTGCAGATTTTGATCAGACTGCACTGATGTGCAGGCTGATCATGACCTACACTGGTTGCAAAGGCAGAATCAATCATGTCAGGCATGACAAGGATTAAGAAATAGATGCATATATAATACATGAAATATCAATAGGTCACTGATGCCCCCACCATGTGAAGTTATGCCACACATGTGAGTCATGTGATGGCAATCTGACTGAACTTATAGACAGAAAAAGAAAATTATCGTAACTTTTTATTTTGTCATTAATTGATTAAATACTGCATCCCCTTGTTATGGTGAAAGATTGTACTTTTGAAAGTTTTTTTTTTCTTAATATACTTTTACTGTATGTGTATAAAAGTTAAAAGCTATATGACAAAAAAAATGACATAACACCTTCTATCCATCTATGTACACAAATGTACAAAAGTTAGAGACTGGACAAGAAAAATGAATTATTTACCTTTAACGGTGAACTTGACCTTTCACCTAGGGGTGTAGGTAAATGCAACACACTGTCTAGTTATGGTAAATATTTATGGTAAGATACTTGAACATACATCCATTCATACAAGATATAGACTAGACAAGAAATATTAAAGAATTTTGATGTCAAAGTGTTTCCTTGAATTCAAAGGTAGGAGTATGGGTCTTGAATGCAACATGTTGTCTTGTTATGGAAAATGTGCCTGGTATTTGAATATCAATGCATGCATAACAAAGCTATAAAGCGGAGAGGAAAAATGACCTTAAATCTTTAACCTCTAAGTGTGACCTTGACCTTTAGTTAGGGGCCTGGATTTTTCATGTGACATGTTGTCTTGTTTTTTGTGGCTAACTGTGCCAAGTTTCAATATATGACACAGCAAAGCAAAATTGTAGGCAGGACACTATTTTTTGCATTCACTGATGCACCCATGGACGCACACATGGATGCCTATAACTTAACCAATCATCCATAGAAAACCTCAACAGTATTCTTTCAACATCATACAATGATACAGTAATATTGGAAACAGTTTTTATATCAATTCTACGCAAATGTTTCATCTTACCTGATTTCCACAGCTTTCTTTATCACAACCTGAACATCAATTGTTGTATATGGAAAATTCTGAAAGAAATTAATCATAAATAATTTTGTAAAAATGCTTAATCTAGAAATATGTCCATATTATACAGGTTCTCCTTCCTAACAATAGTTAGTTTATACTAGTGACTTTATAGTTGATTGTTAAGCAAGTTCTACGACTTTTATCAAGTACTCGCAACACCTCATTCCTCATGGAAGCCATCGAGGAAAGAAGAGAAAAGCCAGTTTCCCTTTAAATGAAGAGAGCCAAGTTAGGGAGCTACCGGTACTACTTTTCATGTCTTTGGTATGACTCAGCCGGGGGTCCAACCCACAACCTCCATCATTCCAAGCTGACACTCTTCTACAAGGCTATTTAGGCAGTAAATGGTCCGTTGTTTATAGGTTTTTCTCATCCCTTAAGAACTGTCCATATTGGGACAATGATATGAGATGATAATTTCAAACAGTGAAAAGTGACCACATCACCTATTAGCCATGTTTCTCAACGACTTGGAATAATCAGGAGGTCTTCAATGCACCATTTGTGTGAAATTCTTTCAAAATTGGAAAAGAGGTTTAGGAAGCGATGTTGTATGAAGTTTTTTTCTATTTTTAGCTCTGTTGGCCCCTATATGCAACCAAGTGTAACAGGTTAAACAGTTTTGAAAGAGGATAACCCAAAAAGCATCCAGGAAAAGGTTAATCAATTTCTGTCAAATGGTTTCAGAGATGTAGTTTTAATAACAGTAAGGACAGACAGATGGGCGGAAGGACGGACAGACTATGGTCAGATGGATGACGGATGGTGAGCAATCACAATGGCGCACCCAAACACTTCTTGCTTTGTTGAGCTAAAAACCAGTACCAGGAGGAAGAACTGTCATCTTGGTTGTCATCTCCAAAAGGGGCCATCTTGAAGAAAATTAGACATTTGTAGAACCTTTACTGTGTAAAAACACAAAACTGATATGATGAGAAACTATTAAAGTATGTTTTGCATTGCAAAAAAAAATATCTGTTTTCAAGATATTCATTACCACATTAATAAAAGGTCCTTTTTAACTTTGTTGACTCACATTTAAAATGCAGTATATGTATACACTTACCTGAACAAGTTTCATATTATGTGGAAAGTCACCCATGAGTAAATCTTGTTTCAACAACCTATAAAAAGAAGCATAATTGACTTCAATATCAAATGTACAGTTAAACATAAACATTAACATATGTCTAGAAAGATCTGGATGCTTCAATGTAGCGCAGCCAAAACTTGTGGTTGTCAAAACATTCTTTAAAATGTCCTCTCTTGATGATGTTTGTTTGTTTGGTTTAATGTCACATCAACACAAGTATTGGTCATATGGCGACTTTCCAGCTTTGATAGCCAGCTGGATGGCTTCCTAACATGAAGAATTAAATGTCCCGTGCTAGGCTCGAACCCACGTCAGTGAGGGGCAAGTGATTCTAAGTCAGCGACCGTAACCACTCGGCCACGGAGGCCCCTCCTTTCTTGATGAATCAATTATAGGTAATTGATGGTGGTTTAATTATGGTGCTGATTGATTACTTCCTGTTAAATATTTTTCGTTTAAGCCCTGAACTTTCCGGGAAGACCACTGTTCTAAAACATATTCATAGATTACTCTATAAAGCAACAATGACCCGAACAATTACCAACAAATTAGTTTTTTGTTTCTTTTCGGTTTAATGCTGTTTTTCAACAGTTGATCAGTTATTTAGCCGCGAGCAGTTAAACTAACCATTGTGCCTGGATTCAGTATCTGTACAAACCTGTTCTCCGCATGTAACTGTAAACTTCCCCACATGAATCAGAAATAGAGGACGAATGATTTCAGACACAATGTCTTTTATCAAATAGTCACAAAGAACATGTGCATCACCCAAGAATCGAACTCACCACGCTGCCATCCGCAGATCTGCTCTCCCTATTGAGCTAATCAGGTGAGTACTATTTACGATAAATCTGGACATTTGTCACTTTAAAGCAACTTACAGCAACATTGCACATCCTACTTTGATCAGGAAATTAAAACGTTTATCATCCGCAAACAACGAGTCCCAGATACGTAACACATCTGTAAATATACAAGAAAAATTGTTACAGTAAATCATACAGAAGAGCCGTCTGTAAGACAGCCAATGCTTGACTATATGTATTGTTGTCCCAGAAGCAGGAATATTATCCTAAATGTTAAAATATCTAGAGTTTCAATCCAGTATCTGCATTAAGTTTGGAGATAGTAACTTGCATGCAAAACTTTAACAAGAAGTTCGAAAAGGGGACATAATTTGGCAAACATGAATGTCAGAGTTATCTGACTTAGCTTTATAATGTGAAGTTTAAATTCAATATCTGTATTAGATTTGGAGACTTGCATATAAAACTTTAAGCAGGATTTTCTAAGCACAAAAGGGGGCATAATTTGACCAAAATACATGTCAGAGTTATGGGACTTGACCTAGTGAGGTTGGTAACTGACAAAGAAGAAGAAAACTTTATGCCTTTAAATGACAGCCATATGTACTTGCATGCAAAACTTTAACCAAGGTGTGATGCTGACAAAGACGCCAGGGTGAGTAGAAATAGCTAGTCTAAGACTATTCTTTGAATAGTGGAACTAATAAAATGGAACAATTAACTTACAGTGAAGCTTCTGTACACAGTAAACTTTACTGACAAGACTCTTGCTTACCAAGTTAGAATTTCCAGTATTTTCTCTGGTGCTAGAAAACATCACCTTACACCAAGTGTGCACTGGGAGATAACTTTACACGTATTTTGTAATTCAGACAATGCATGAAATTTAATTGAAAACAACAACAACAAAAACAACAAGTTCCATCAATTCTTCAAAGGTTGAAAACCAAAAATTAAGTTCTTTACATAAATTTTCTCAAAGTTTAATTCAGAGTATAATATGGAGTGCAATGCTTCATGCAGGAATAAATTTTTCTAAAGAAATGTCATGTTTCCCCCCTCCTAGGCCTGACAGTTACTCGTTGGTAGCCTGTTAAACTAACTATTGTTCATAGATTTTGTACTCCGCTGCTTTCTGCAATTGAGAACTTTCTCATATGAATCTTAAAATGGTCTAATCCGGTTAGACTTATTAGCTTCTGTCAAACCATCACAGAAAATATCCATCTAGTGCAAAAATCTCTTTCTAATTCACAGTCTAGTGTTAAATATCATAAAGTAAATTTGATGACCAGTCACAAAACCCAGCTTCTCACTGGTTGTTTCTGAGCATACATTTAAAATTGACCAATGGCAATGCTGTGTTCTGAGAGTGGTCTCCAAACCAACTTTTCTAAACTTAGACCTACTGAGAGAAAACTGAAAGTAGGAATAGAACAAAATCATACCCCTCAAACCCTTAACTTTACAGAAAAAAAATTGAAAAAGACAATAGTTTCGCTAAAGTTTAGAGCATAAGCTTTACCTGGCAATGGAAATTCCTGAGACAGTAAAAGTGTGAGCCATCTAAAGGCATAAAATTGTGGCTTTAGGTCCTGCTCTTTCAGTTTATACCACAAAGTTGAGTCTGTCTCTTTCAGTGTGGTCATCAGCTGATTCATCAAGTTACCTAAGATACAAATGCTGAAGTAAAATTATGAGCCATCTATAAAAAGCTTAAAATTACATCTGACCTTTCTGTATACAGTCGAGCTTTGTTCTCTTTAACTTGATGGGAGCGTCGAAATTTATTCTACTTATCGGCAATTCGCGATATCAAACAATATATATTATAAACCAGTAGGAATATTGTCAGGACCTGATGGTGATTTCGATCCAAGGGTGGTGTACAAATTATCTGAGTTCGAGAAAACAAAGTTTGACTGTATACTTAAACGCAGTCTGTCCTCTTCAATAATTCATTAAGTTATCTGAAATACATATAAAGAAATGTACATATGCACGTGTTAATCTGTACTTGCACACAATACTCTGTATTCACCAGTCTCTTGATCACCGTGACCTTAATCTGACCCATAGACATTCAACACAAGTCATTCAATATGCCTCAATCTCAATTTTGAAACACCATTCTTAACACTTCTATATACTTACCTATTCCACACTGTGAATCATCAAGTGTTTTGATAAAGTTGTCTCGAATCTCTGACATTAAGTTTGTAAAACAGAAGAAACTGT
The DNA here is from genome assembly GCF_021730395.1 of Mercenaria mercenaria. Taxonomy (NCBI): domain Eukaryota; kingdom Metazoa; phylum Mollusca; class Bivalvia; order Venerida; family Veneridae; genus Mercenaria; species Mercenaria mercenaria. The sequence goes on from NC_069375.1 coordinate 69,592,787, forward strand.
CAGCCTCAGCAAACTCTGAAAACAGGAAAACAAAATTGTAAAAAAAGAGGTAGAAGAAATTGTCCAATTTACTAAAAGAATAAAATTCTGACAACTAACAAGTTATTATGTTAACTTTAAATGCTTGACAGAATAATCAATAAAGCCCATAACAGGGTCTTACTAACCTTTAAAGTGATTCTGCCTTTGCGACCAGAGCAGACAGACTGATCATAGTCTGCCCTATTCACAATTCAGTCAGTAAATTTTCAGTGAACACCCCTTAAATGGTACTGCCCAAATTATATCTTATATATAATATATATATTTTCTTTCATGTAATATTTAAATTCCAAAGAAGGGCAATAACTCAAAAATGACCAGATATCAAATTCTTGAAAACATGTGCGTGTCTACTTCATGCTGATGAAATAAACCAAAATTTCATTTCAGTTGGACTGAAGCTTCAGGAGGTGTAGAGTATACAATATTCTAAGTAGATGTAATATTTCGAAATCCAGAAAAGTCCATTTTTCAAGAAAAGAAATAAACAAAAACGCAAGTCCAAATAAAATTATGTTTGGGTCCAAACCTTGGAATTTTAGGCCCATGAAATAAAGTGATTCTACAGAGTCCTACATAGAGAATGTACCAAAAGAACTTATAAACTGATGTAGAATAAGAACTCTACACAAACAGCACACATGTGTCAACAAGACACAGAATTGTACTTCTAGCATACAAAAGAGTTTATCTAATGCAGATATTGCAGTTTTTAACCCTCTTCAGGTGATGTCCACTGAGGTGTTGGAGAGTAGATCTACATTGTTAGAGTTGAAGTTCCCTTATTACACATGGGCTTAATGTTGCATCAATACAACTATATAGCAACTTTCCAGCTTCTGATAGTGGAGGGAGACCCAAGACGCCTATCCAGGCTTTATCTCAGACACTGTTGGGCACCTAGGTAGAACTACCAGTATTTGGCTTCCATAATCCATCTGGATGGCTTCCTCAGCAAAAGAATTCTACACCCCAAGTGAGGCTTGAACCCATTTCTATTTCTTATAGTAGCATATTTAAACAAAGCGCAGGAAACCAAAATCCATAAACAGGAATGACGTCATGACGTATCAAAGACAAATAACAATGTTTAGTTCCAGTTTTGTTTTATCAGTTGCAGCGTAACTTTATGATTTTTTGATAAAATAACGTTTTTTAAATCAAGAAATATACCATCAGGAACAAAGAGGAACTGTCAAGGTATTGGATTTTTATTCCGTTTTTGAGATAAAATAAATTACTACATAAATTTTCCACATATATGTGTAGTTCGCAATATGTCATTTAAAGCACGAGAGTCATCTTACACCCGGGGTGTAAGATGGATTTTTCCAGCACCTGTAAAAATACCGGAAATCCCCGTCTGGTATGCATGAAACATCAATCTTTAACTCTTACCCTGCTAAATTTCTAAAATGGACTGGCCCAACATTTAATTTGGGCAGTACCACTCATTATTCAAAGGGTTGTTTTGTGAAAATTTACTGGCTGAATGGCGAACAGTGCAGATCATGATCAGACTGCATGGATGTGCAGGCTGATTATGATCTACACTGGTCGCAAAGGCAGAATTAATCATGTCCAGCATGGTATGGGTTAAAGTCTGATGAATAGGCTTACACTTCAAAATTGTTCTTTTTCTTTATGCTCTTTCATTATCAAAGACCCAAAAGAAACTTTAAATGAATGTGTCTAAGACAGCTAAAGCTCAACAATTTTCAGCAATATACACACATCATAAACAAAGCTACAGCAATTTATTTCTAAATTTCAGGGATAAAATGTCATGAACACCAGCCCTGGTCATAAATTATTCTTGCCGTAAGCCTGTCCTGTAAGTCAAGTAGGAAGACACCGAAATTAACAATTCAGAAGTTGTGAAATATGCACTAGTGCAAGATGAACATTCACTGTTAATAATTTGGGAAAGGATAATACCAGAATTTTTAACCCTTACCCAGCTAAATTTCTATAATGAACTTGTCCATCTTTCACTTTGGACAATACCATTAACTGCTGAATGGGGAGCTTACCAAAAAAAGATAATACCTGATTGGCGAACAGTGCAGCTCTTGATCAGACTGCATGGATGTGCAGGCTGATCATGATCTGCAATGGTCGCAAAGGTAGAATCAATTGTGTCCAGCACAATAAGGGTCAAATTTGCCAGTCAATCTCTACCGCTGATTTATCTAATGAAGTTGTCAGTTATTGCCATGTAGTATTGTACAAGCTGATACTGGGACAAAAGTTAAGAACATTGAGTTAACCAACCATTTTAAATAACAGAAATACAGCTGAAAAGTACTGTAAGTCCATATGAAACAAAAAAACAAACAACAAGATGGTTATGATGACCCTGAATTGCTCACCTGAGCCACATGATTCAAATGACAAACTGATCCTAAAATATAATGAAAGTAGGCCAGTAGGTCAAATTCATGGTAGAAAGCCAGTTTTAAGATCTGTGTGCTTAACTGTACATGTCATCCAAATTTCAAGGTTGTATCTTAACAAGAGCTGTCAGTTGACAGCGCGTTCGACTATTCTCAGTGCTTGATAGTATAATATAAGCTATGAGCAAAACTTTAACATAAGCGTATTCTAAGTTGAAAAGGGGCCATAATTCAGTCAAAATGCTTGATAGAGGAGTTGCCTCCATCTTTTTACAGACTGGGGTATTAATGGTAAACAAGTATGCAAAATATGAAAGCAATATCTCAGTGGACTTTGAAAATATTTGTGGTGGTACGCAAACTTTAACATTACAATAAGCATAATTATTCTAAGTCGAAAAGGGGCCATAATTCAATCAAAATGCTTGATAGAGTTGCCTCCTCCTTTTTACAGAATGGGCTCATGATGGTTAACAAGTATGCAAAATATGAAAGCAATATCTCAATGGACTTTGAAAATATTTTGGGTGGTACGCAAACTTTAACATTACAATAAGCATATTCTGCATGGAATTCAATTCTTTGAAAAATTTTGAAAGGGGACGACCCAAGAATCATTCCTGTGAAGTTTGGTGTAATTCTGCCCAGTGGTTTTCAAGAAGAAGATTTTTTAAGAAATTGTTGATGGACGGACGACGCACGATGGACACTGAGTAGTCACAAAAGCTCACCATGAGCCTTTGGCTTAGGTGAGCTAAAAATAAGCCATCATATTATACAAGCTGTTCCTCACCTTTACAATCTTTGTCTGAATCAGAAGCAAATGTGTAATATATTGGCCCTAATATCTCATTCATGCCCTGAAAACAGAAATAAAACATAATACATCAACATGAATTAAGAAATAATTCCTAGCAAGACAGTGTTTGAACAGTATTTATACACGATGTGCGGTTATATGTCGAGCATAATAATTTCACAAGGACGTAGTCCAAATGAAATATTTCGTACAACATATAACAGCCAGAGTGTATAAATAGTGTTAAAACACGCTTTGCTATAAATTATTTCGATTTTAATATGTGTTTTATTGTAAAATTTAGATCAAAAGTGATAAAACAGCTCCCTCTTTGATGTATAGCGCCAAATAGTAGGTCATCAAGCTCCTTTGTTTAAACATAGTGGAATGTGGAAGCTGTTAATTTTGTGGGCATGGAGATTTGTTGTTTGGACTAAAGTGCCTTTTTGTGGGGATTTTAATTACATGAAATAAAAGGGACTTTTCCTTGTTCTTTGGGATTTTTTTTATGGTCATACTCAACTATGAAAATCATTCCCGCATGAATATTAATGAGTTCCGCATGAATATTAATGATTTCACAGTATTTCACACAAACCCATTAAGCTGAAGCCATGAACAATGCTATGGTAAGACTCTTATAAGAAATGTAACTGATTCATAAACTTTGTACAGACTTTCCTAATGGCCTTTTATATAAACTTGTGTTAATTCATAGTACACAAACAAAAGTCTCTGAAAGACTATCCAACAAAACTAGAATATCTATTACTAATAAACACACTAACCTGTATATAACCAAGCCCTGGATTCAGTTTGGCATACACAAACAATATTCGTTCACAAACTTCCCAGTGTGCCTCTTGACCGTCAGGTAGCGGCATATACTCATCACTGGCTTTCCGTCTGCTTGTCGCCATCTGTAATAAATAAAGGGACAGTTTTATAAAATTTTCGCCAAACTTTTTAACACTGTCTACTGAATTTTCCCATTATAGAGCTGTGTATGTGATCCATATAAGGAACATTCAGAAGGGATATTTAAAAAAAATATACTGTCGAACTTTGTTCACTTGAAGAACTTGTTCGGATCGACAAAATTTTCTTAAGTTATCAGTAGTTCAAGCAATAAACAATACACAGGATGGGATCTGATGACAAGTTTGAGCAAAGTCCAACTTTCACAATGTTGTAGCAGGTTAAAAGTTCATTTTTGACAAAATTAATAAGTTCTATTTGTTCAGTTACTGGAATATACCGGTAACTGAATGATGAAATTGTCATTTGATTCCAAAGTTAAAATGTTCTAAGTGTTATCATAAAGAAGATTTCAAGGAGACTTTTGTTACAGTAATGACAAATCCAATTTTGTCAAAATGTAAGTTGGAACATTGTGGAACTGAGAAAATTTAATATAATGTCTATAAACAATCAGAAGTCTTCAATCAATATCATTCAAGTTGAGTAAAGATTGATTTTCTTTTATTTTATATCAAAATTTTGTGTCTGATTAACACATTAGAATATTTCTCTATTTACTTTAAAGATAGACAAGAGTTTCTGTGAATGTTTTACATCATTTAGAGCACAAGAGTCACTTTACACCCTGGGGTGTAAGACGTAGTTTTCCAGCATCGGTGAAATCATCAGGAATCCCAGTCTGTTATACAAAAATAAGAGCATCTCCATTGCCGAGTGGTTAAGGTCGCTGACTAAGTATCACTTGCCCCTTACTTGTGTGGATTTGAAACCTTGATTTAAGTGTAGAATTCTTCATGTGAAGGAGCTATCCAGCTGGCTAATATTAGGTTAGTGATATAACCCAGATACTCGCCCATGCCTAAAACAATGCCTGGAGAAGAACCTTGGGTTTTACTTCGTCATCAGTTGCTTGCACTGTCATCATATGACCTTAATTGTGTTTGTATGGCTCTTGAACAAACAAAAAATGTCATGTCTTACGTTAGTTATTCCAAGTCTATTTTGTGACACTGACTCCGAGTGAAGAACACACTGCTCTACACGTTTTCTCAAGGTCTCGAAACTGTTCTCCCCGCACAGTCTATTACAGGGGTACTCTGTGGCTCTTTGGAAGAAGTTCAAATCTGGACAAAGTCGTCTGTAAAGACATTTTGATTACACTACATTATCAAAAAAATAATTATAGTTTAGTAGTTTCAATTTAAACCTTGCTTTGGAAAAGGTGGACCTAATGGTAGATGTATTTTATACAATTTAATTTTGTTTTATCTGCACAAAAATAAATGTATACAATACTTCATTGTAGTTCAATTCAACTTTTATTTACACAGCATAAATATGAAAGATGTACCTGCAGTCCTTGTCAATCTGTAACAGCATCTCATTATCCTTGAAGTATGCCCTCCATTTGCTCTCTGGGTTCGGATTTAATGGCTGAAATATGAAATAACTTTCAGTATCAGAGCAAGTATGAAGCTTTCTACCAAATTTAATGTAAAGTTGCAAAAGTTTAGCTATACCTAGTATCCTAACAAAATATTAATAATGATACTGTCTCATGATTTCTGAAACTTTTCGAGACAATGGCATTTCTTTTTTAGAAATGTTTTTAAAAGCGTTAGAAATGAGTTGCTCAAAATCTTATCCACTGGATTAGCTATTTATTGGTTAACATTTACCCCGCTGGTGACAAGTAATTCTGCCTTTGCGACCAGTGCAGACCAAGATCATGGTCTGCACTGGTCGCTATTCAGTCAGTAAATTTTCAGTAAACAGCCCTTTAAATAACAAGAGGGCCATGATGGCCCTATATCGCTCACCTGTTATCATTGCACTTGAGGACAAGAAGGTCCTCAGAAAAAATATCTAAGTCCAAAGGACAGGAACAACAAAGGGAAGAAATTTAACCAAAAAGAAAAAAAAATTCTTACAAGGTATAGATATGTCAAAATACACCTAAAAATTGGAGGTACCATCCATGTTGTACCACAGAAAAGTGGTCTCGGTTTTTCCCTACAGTCAATAATAAAAAAGTTACTAAAAATAAGCTATTTATAGTAACGTAAAAGGGAAGTAATTAAAAAAAAAAATTATTGTAAGTGAACAAAAGAAGGATCTGCCAAATAAATCTGTTGACATAAATGAAATTTCAGATCAGTATCTTCATTAGTTACGGAGATATACCCATCTTAATTTGAAATAAAGGGCGGTAACTTGACATAAAATCAGTCCATAGTTATCTACCCTGATTGGCTCAGTCCAACTTATGACAATAATAAAATTTCAAATAAGTCCTATAAGTACTTACTGATATAAATCCATTTTGATTACAATCCGGGGAGGTAATCAGATATAAAATAACTCTGGAACCTACGATTGGATCTGATTTGTCATGGAATCCAAGATTTATTGTTGTTGAAGATATTTTGGAAGTTTGTATCAAATCAAACCATAAATGAAGTCTCTATATGGCTGCAAAAGCCAAAATAGCCAATTTTTTACCTTTAAGGGGCCATAACTCTGGAACCCATGATGGAATCTGGCCAGTTCAACAAAGGAACCAAGATCTTGTGGTAACACAAGTTGTGTGCAAGTTTGGTTAAAATCAAATCATAAATGAAGCTGCTATTGTGCAGACAAGGTCAAAATAGCTAATTCTGGCCCTTTCAGGGGCCATAACTCTGGAACCCATTAAGGGATCTGGCTGATTTAAAAAAGAAACCGAGATCTTATGGTGACACAAGTTTTGTGCAAGTTTGATTAAATTCAAATCATAAATGAAGCTGCTATTGCGCAGACAAGGTCAAAATAGCTAATTCTGGCCCTTTCAGGGGCCATAACTCTGGAACCCATAACGGAATTTCGCCAGTTGAAGAAAGGAATCCAAGATCTTATGGTGATACAAGTTGTGTGCAAGTTTGGTTAAAATAAAATCATAAATGAAGCTGCTATTGTGCAGACAAGGTCAAAATAGCTAATTTTGGCCCTTTCAGGGGCCATAACTCTGGAACCCATAATGGAATCTGGCCAGTTCAAGAAAGGAACCAAGATCTTATGGTGATACAAGTTGTGTGCCAGTTTGGTAAAAATCAAACTATAAATAAAGCTGCTATTGTGCAGACAAGGTCAAAATAGCTAATTCAGACCCTTTCAGGGGCCATAACTCTGGAACCCATAACGGAATTTCGCCAGTTGAAGAAAGGAATCCAAGATCTTATGGTGATACAAGTTGTGTGCCAGTTTGGTAAAAATCAAACTATAAATAAAGCTGCTTTGTGCAGACAAGGTCAAAATAGCTAATTTTGGCCCTTTCAGGGGCCATAACTCTGGAACCCATAATGGGATCTGGCCAGTTCAAGAAAGGAACCGAGATCTTATGGTGATACAAGTTGTGTGCAAATTTGGTTAAAATAAAATCATAAATGGAACCACTATCGTGCAGACAAGAAATTGTTGACGGACGGACGCACGGACGACGGACGAAGGGTGATCACAAAAGCTCACTTTGTCACTATGTGACAGGTGAGCTAATAAATGGTACTGCCCAAACTGAATGATGGACCAGTCAATTTTAGAAATTTAGCAGGTTAAAGATTAAATTTTAACCGTTTCTAGGCAACCCAAATTGTTGAATGAAGACAAAATAGCTGTATATTAACCTTTACCCTGCTAAATTTCTAGAATGGACTAGTCCATCACTCATTTTGGGCGATACCATTTATTATTTGAAGGGGTTTTCACTGAAAATTTACTGACTGAATAGCGAACAGTGCAGACCATGATCAGACTGCACGGATGTGCAGGCTGATCTTGGTCTGCACTGGTCGCAAAGGCAAAACCAGTCGCTGCCAGCAGGCTAAGGGTTAAATTTTGTTCCAAAGCACAATTCCCAGTAGATAAATCTTTCAGTAAGTGTTTGAAAGTGTTTTAGAAAATCAACTCACATGATCCTCAAATGTAACATCTTCAACTCCCCCGTTTTCCGAGGCCTCGGTTCCCGGCTTGATTATCATCTCATCAATAAATTGTACATATGTAGCCCTGTAACAGTAACAAAGTTAATAGCATTCATTAAATGTGTGTACAGTCACATATGTTCAAAAATGCCTTCAGTGAGTCAAGTCTAACTAGTATCAGTCCCTTTTTTTGAACATTGGTAATGTCCATTTACCTCTAAATAAATGACCACATGAAAAAATGGGCCATTTTTTTTCAAAGAGCAATACCTAGTGTTCATAAACAAGTTTGACTGTATCTGTATTAGTGTATGTATCAATTTACCTTATCACTAAAAAAAACCCCACAACTTTCAGTGCTATTTTGAATACAATGGTTACCTTTCTCTTCTGGCTCTTGGAATAACAAAAAGTCTACTTGGAATAGCGGGAACAGAGGACTACCAGGCGAGAGGAAAATGTTCTCAACAATAATCTGACAGACAAAAATAAACAGTTGAAACTGCATAACCACCCTATATTAGACAGCCAGTCTGCTAAATTCCCAAGCATACCTTTTGTTCGAATTTCAACTTGTTTGAAGCAGCCACCTGCCTCATTCCTTCAGCTGGATGCTTAATACAGGTTTGACTGTAATTTTGTCTGAAGTCATTTGTCCACAGGCATGGACTCATGGGGTCAGGTAACTTTGAAGTTTATGAATAACTTTCATTTGCTAGATATTGTAAATTTGTACAAGTAAGTTATTTGAAGCATTTATCTACTTAAAAGGAAGTGAATTTGTCCCTCTACAAAGAGGTTGCCAGTCTAAACCTCATTTAATAGGTCATAACTGCAACACAAAAATGTACTCAATGAACACCAAAATCTTGGTTCCAAAATCATGCATTAAAATCTAGCCTCACCTCTGCTTTTTCAGTTCCTTGTCCCATTCTGATCTGTTCTTTGGCAGGTAATACAACAATAGCTGCAGGAAATAAACAAATAATGTCACATATTTTTACAAATAATTATCTTATGGTCATAGTAAATGCACATTTTGTTCAATTCATTATATACTGCACTGGTGAGTAGTACCATTTAATTCAGTACAGAACTGTGTAATCCTGCAAATAAAACCTTAAAAGAATTCTTCAAAAAGCCTAAAAGTTAAAAGCTATAAGTAGTTTTGAAATGAAAATATTAAATAAAACAAGAGATTGTTAAAAGAGGATGGTTAAAGCTTGTTAAAAACTTTTTTTAATGTTACTAAGTAGCTAACTACTGATACAAAAGAAAAAAAAAGGAATTTCTTAAAACAATAAATTATTCTATAACTAGAAATTGCTTTTGTAAAAAAACACATGTCTCCCCCAATGCAAAGTCCTATAGGCAAGAAGTCAATAGGGGTCAGGAGCGAAAGTCAAAGAGACACTGATGGTTGGCTGCAATAGGGATCATCTACTTGGCATGTCCAGTCATCCCGCTAAATTTCAACACTCGTGGCCTAGTGGTTCTCAAGTCACTGTTCAGGCTCCTGTGACCTTGACCTTTGATCAAGTGACCAAAAAATAGGGGTCATCTACTCTGCATGTCCAATCATCCTATTAAGTTTCAACATTCTAGGTCAAGTGGTTCTCAAGTTATTTTCTGGAAATGATTTTAAATGACCAGGCCCCTGTGACCTTGTTTTTTTAATAGACTGATCCAAAAATCAATAGGGGTCATCTACTCTGCATGTTCAATCATCCTATGAAGTTTCAACATTCTGGGTCAAGTGGTTCTCAAGTTATTGATCGGAAATTGTTTTCCATGTTCAGGCTCCTGTGACCTTGACCTTTAACAGAGTGATGCCAAAATCAATAGGGGTCATTTACTCTGCAATTTCAATCATCCTATGAAGTTTCAACATTCTGGATCAAGAGGTTCTCAAGTTATTGATCGGAAATGGTTATCAATGTTCAGGCCCCTGTGACCTTGAGCTTTAACGGAGTGACCCCCAAAACAATAGGGGTCATTTACTCTGCATGAACAATCATCCTATGAAGTTTCAACATTCTGGGTCGAAAGGTTCTCAAGTTATTGATCGGAAACGGTTTTCGATGTTCAGGCCCCTGTGACCTTGACCTTTAACAGAGTGACCCCAAAATCGATAGGGGTCATCTACTCTGCGTGATCAATCATCCTAATAAGTTTCAACATTCTGGGTCAAGTGGTTCTCAAGTTACTGACCGGAAATGGTTTTCAATGTTTAGGCCCCTGTGACCTTGACCTTTGATGGAGTGACCCCAAAAACAATAGGGGTCATCTACTCTGCAATTTCAATCATCCTATGAAGTTTCAACATTCTGGATCAAGAGGTTCTCAAGTTATTGATCGGAAATGGTTATCAATGTTCAGGCCCCTGTGACCTTGAGCTTTAACGGAGTGACCCCCAAAACAATAGGGGTCATTTACTCTGCATGAACAATCATCCTATGAAGTTTCAACATTCTGGGTCGAGAGGTTCTCAAGTTATTGATCCGAAACGGTTTTCGATGTTCAGGCCCCTGTGACCTTGACCTTTAACAGAGTGACCCCAAAATAGATAGGGGTCATCTACTCTGCGTGATCAATCATCCTAATAAGTTTCAACATTCTGGGTCAAGTGGTTCTCAAGTTACTGATCGGAAATGGTTTTCAATGTTTAGGCCCCTGTGACCTTGACCTTTGATGGAGTGACCCCAAAAACAATAGGGGTCATCTACTCTACATGACCAATCATCCTATGAAGTTTCAACATTCTGGGTCAAGTGGTTCTCTAGTTATTGATTGGAAATGGTTTTCAATGTTCAGGCCCCTGTGACCTTGACCTTTGACGGAGTGACCCCAAAAACAATAGGGATTGTCTACTCCAGCAGCCCTACAACCCTAAGAAGTTTGAAGGTTCTAGATCAAATGGTTCTTCAGTTATTGATCGGAAATGAAGTGTGACATATGGACGGACGGACAGGACAAAAACAATATAAATATTAACCCAAAAACATAATCAAATGCAAAATTAAGTTCTTTTAGAAATTAAGGTGGTTCGCGGGGTTCCTACCAAAATTTCGAAGTATGAGATATAAGACTGATATTAGGTATGTATGTACTAACATCTCCTGTCTTTCATTTGGAGAAAAAAGAAAATCGTTCCGAGTCCACATTTCCTTTGAAGAGCGCCACCTGGCGGCATATGTATTTTTCAAGGGAAATCGCCGTTTTACTGTAATAATCTCATTAAAATTAATGTTATTACATTTTTTCAAACTCAGGAATATAGCTAAATTCAATGTTATTGTGTATATGTTGCGTTTTGTAAATTATTTCATTTGGAAAATGCTTAGATAAAGAGATATCCGTAGTACGGGTGGGGAAAAATAGCGAAAATATTCAATGTATTTCATGGCCGTTTAGCCGAAATAAAATAAAACGGAACGGTCAAAGTTCTTGATTTTTAAATATATTCTTCTTTAATCATTTCTGAACCAGAAAATAAAATAAAAATAGGGGGTCTTCACGGCAGATTTTTTGCAAATTTACTTTTTATTTGTTTTGGTAATGTAAAATTTGTGACGTTGATACACAATGACGGCGTTAACGTCGCGCAAACGCTGATTTCATTATGTCTTTCATTGATATAAGCAGGACCTTCAGAGTTTACAAAAATCCTTAGAATCTTTTTTTATTTGAATATATTCACATGATGTAAATTAATGCGTATTTTGCAGTCAAGTATATTATCTAGGAATATATATCAGAGTCAGTTAAAGCTACTTGCCCACAGTTTCGGTGAAATTATTCAACATGTTCATGTTCATAAGTGGTTGGATTTTTTATGAAAATGTTTTTTTCTTGCATAACTCGCGTATCTGACTCCGTATTTAAGGGTTAGTGAAGTATTGGGGGACGGGGTGGGGTGTAGAAAAAAAACCTTATCAGTTTATCCGCTATGAATTAAAACGGAGTCACAATTCTTTATTTTCAAACATAGGTTTCTTTAATTATTCCCCGACAAAAAAATAGAAAAAAAGTGTAATTTGCAAATTTACATTGATCCGCGCCATGTGAAAACCAACATAGTGGCTTTGCGACCAGCATGGATTCAGACTCCAGGCTGTTCGCTTTCAAAGCCTATTGCAATTAGAGAAACTGTTAGCGAACAGCATGGATCCTGACTAGACTGCACGGATGCAAAACCATTATGTTGGTTTTCTCATGGCGCGGCTCATTTTAACCTTTTGTATGAAATGTTTAAGTGCAAAACTGAACGACACTCCTTATTGTTTCAATATTTCAAGTGACCAGCTAACAACGAAGATACAAGATACGAAATGTGGTGAAACTGTTTTCCAGACAAAAATGAAATACATTTTTAACGAAAAAGAAATTTTTGAAGGGTGGCTAAAACATTAATATGTTTTCTTTTTTGTTATGATATGTAACTTATTTAGAGTTTTGATTTTCATTATAATTCTAATTGTGTATTACATTTATTGCTTTTTAAACCTATATTGAATATTTTCAATAAATAAAATCATGGAATCTTAAGCAGATGATGGATAAATGAGATAATGCCTCTTACGGTAAAAATGTACTTCAGTCTGTGAACTTGAAACCGTTACTTGAATAAAGCTCATTTTGGGGCCGCTTAGTGCATTAAATTTATAACGTCAACGTGAATGCACAATGCAAACCGTATTGAGGGAAAACTTGCTTAAAAATGACACAACCAAAATAAAACTCTAACTCATTTCGCTTCAAAACATTCAGAAAATAATATAAAACAGATACAGTCGACGCAGACGATATTTTAGGATGGAAAGATGGAAGAAGGGTGGTTTAACTGAGGCTGCTCTTGCGAAAGGTTTAGAGGCATGCATTCATTGTTCAGACCCGCTGTTTCTGTCAGATGTTTTCAAGGAAACGCACTTTCGACATGGTTCACTGTTGTACATACAAAGAGTTTCGATTATAGAATTTTGGCGGCAAAATTGGGATCATTCTTATTTGATGAAGGTTTTATTCCAAAATCGAAGTATGGTATTCCAGTGCTGAATGTAATATCAAAAAAGTAACCACTATGATTTCATCTCGTGCATTTCTTTTGGTGTTTCAAAAAATTTAAAAGACGGATAAAACTAAGAAATAAAAAAAAACCACAATTTACATGTACTTTGAAAAAGTTTTCGCCAGAATGCTGAAAACACAATATTTGACTTGTATTTAGTGTAAAAGTGCATTTTGACGTAGATGCGAATAAATTCGGATATTTCAGGACTGCAAACAACTGCAACTGTAGACCTGGAACGCCTGTATAAATTACAGACCCCGGTATATAACCGGATTCAAGCAATTTGAATGAAAATTATCTTTAATGTATATATTTTGTGACCATTGTAATACTAACCCTAACCTTTTGTCAGTATATTATACATATAATACACTAAATGCATGCTGTCGTACAATAATTTGCGTATTTTTGCCGTGCGCTCCGATTGTTAATTAGTTCAGGACATGCGCAGAAGACCGCTCCAGCTGTGACAGACTGCAATGAGCAACACCGCATAAAGAATGTCCGTGACACTGAGAGCAAAGTGAACAGAAGTTACGATATGCAAGCATCAAATGGGGATTTTACATTTATGCGTTTTGAAGCGCCTTGTCAGATTTTTCTGTTGATTTTATTTTCACAGTTTTGCATATCATGGATCACAATTGTATCATAATTAAAATGAATATAGTGAAGTCTACAAGCAACCACCGACTGGATATATTCCTTAATGAATTACTGTGATCATTGCGTTGGAAATCCATGGCTTAAAAATGTACCATGAATTGATTGCAGTGAAGTCTTCATGCATTAAGTTAGCTCTAAAACTGTTTCAAAAATGGATAAAACAATTTAGCAGATGCGTATTGGTTGCACGCAATGCTAATTACGACGCCAGTATTCAGAAATCCATGTGAATGTAGGCTCTGTTCTTGCAGACAGCTAGTCTAATAGAATTTGAGACGGGCTGAAATTTTAATACCCTGACAGAAACGGCAAGGGTGTCCGTGGTCATCATTTTTAAATGACATTTTACATAATAATATAAACAAAATAATTAATGTCTTTAAGGAAATTGTTGAACTGTCAAGAAAGTATATTTCTAGATGATTTACTTAGATTGTAAATTACTTAACACTGTGAATCTATTTAGTAAAAATATTTCATTTTTGTGTCTTTTCATCATCCTGTTTATACAAAAATGTATCTTTAAAGGACATAATGAACAAAACGTTTGTGTGACGTTAACACCATAAAAGACGTATCTACGTCACAATATTTACATTACCAAAACAAATAAAAAGTAAGTTTACAAAAAATCTGCCGTGAAGACCCCCTATTTTTATTTTATTTTCTTGTTCAGAAATGATTAAAGAAGGATATTTTTGAAAATCAAGAACTTTGACCGTTCCGTTTTATTTTATTTCGGCTAAACGGCCATGAAACACATTGAATATTTTCGCCATTTTTCCCCACCCGTACTACGGATATCTCTTTATTTAAACATTTTCTAAATGAACTAATTTACAAAATGCAACATGTAAACAATAACATTGAATTTAGCTATATTCTTGAGTTTGAAAAAATGTAATAACATTGATTTTAATGCGATTATTACAGAAAAACGGCGTTTTCCCTTGAAAAATACATGTGCCGCTAGGTGGCGCTCTTCAAAGGAAATGTGGACTCGGAACGATTTTCTTTTTTCTCCAAATGAAAGACAGGAGATGTGAGTACATACAGACTTAATATCAGTCTTATATCTCATACTTCGAAATTTTGGTAGGAACCCCGCGAACCACCTTAAGGCATATTATCAATTTTTACTTTGATAGCTCACATATTTTTTACCTTCCAGCATTTTGGTCTCAGCCCTGCTTCAAAAGGACAACCTGAAAATGAATAACAATGATGGAAGGTATACTGATTGTAAAGAGATCCAGTAAAAATTAGGTCCACTGTACACCTAGCCATTGCCTTTTAAGGAAAGGAAGTGTCTAGCTGACAGGTAACAGGATGCCTTGTCTGTCCTCTAGGGTTTTTCTTGGCTTCAGCTAATCAATCTATTTAAGAATTACGTTTTTTCCATTAAATACTGAATCATACTTTAGATAATAAGTTGATTATCTACATCTGATAAATAGTTCTATCTCAAATAGTGCTGTTTATGATGCCACTCTTCTTGTTTAAAAGTGTTCCAATAATATTGTTATTGTTGTGCCATAATTTAGACAAATTTTGACAAATAGGAGTTTCAAAGATAATGTAAAGATAGAAAATTTGATATACAGAAAGCAATAAGAAATTTTAGAAAATCCCCTTTCAACATCTTTATAACATGCCTTGACAAGCAGGGTTGGCAAGTATTTCCCGGAGGCGGGAATTACCACAGGTATTTCCCGGTATTCCCGTCCCGGGAAATGATCCAAATTTCACAAAAGTGGGAAATAGTGGGAAATACTCAATATTTGAAAATTTTTGGCATGAAAATTTACTTTTTAATATAAATTAATTCAATAAATTTGCAAACATTTTAGTCACATCGATAAATTAGAAATAAACAAATGTATGAGTTCAATACATGCATATTTCACCAATTCACTACTCATTTAATCATAATAATGCTATATATTCTTCATTTTCAGCTCAGTTCATTCAGTTACAAGATAATCAAATTCATTATTAAGCATTGTATTACCAGTCAGACAAATACAGCTTCAGGCTAATAGATGTACCTATACATTGTACAGGTAACTGATTATGACAATTGAGGGGCCAACATACAAAAGGCAAATCGAGTCTCACTGCGGCTTTTATAATAACTGAGTGTATATTAGAAACAAAGACAAATAAACAACAAATGATTCTTACTACACTGGACACACAAAAGGCACTTGATGTGGTATCCCATAGTATTTTGCTACGCGGATTATATCTTGATGGAATTGTGGATGCTGACTGGCTGCTTCTCAAAGATTTGTATCAAAACATGTCCTCTGCTGTCAAATGGAAAGGACTAATGTCTAAAAATTTCCCACTTTTGCAGGGTGTAAGACAAGGAGGGGTGTTATCATCTGGTCACTATAAAAGGTACAACAATCCATTACTTATACAATTAGAACAAAACTTTGATGGTGTTAGAATAGGAACAACTAAAATTCAACATGTAACTTGTGCAGACGACCTTGCACTTGTATCTACAAAAGATAAAGAGATGAAACAGATGGTCTTACAAGTTCAAGAATATAGTAATGACACTCGGTATAGAATAAACCCAACACAAGAAACGCGTCAATGCCACGAAACCAGGTTTTCAACACTTTTCATAAGAATAAACAAGAGTGCCAGAATGTCACAATATACGCCCGTCACAGCAAATTTCTTTACTCTAGCACCTGTATTTGCAGATGTAATTTTAATTTTGTGGTTGTTTAGTAATCATTGTAATTCTTTTGTTTTTCTAAGTCCACAAAAAAACCCCTTACCAGGTAGAGATACCTTAAAATACACCTAAAATTAGAAAGTAACAACTATGTTGTACCACAGAAAAGTGGTCTTGGTTTTTCCCTACGGTCAATTATAAAAAAGTTACAATTTAAGTTATTTATAGTAACAACTAAGGGAAGTTAATCTTAAAAAAAAAAAAAAAAAAAAAAATACAAAAAAAAAAAATTGTAAGTTCACACAGAAATCCTTACCAGGTAGAGATTGGTCAAAATACACCTCAAAATTGGATGTAACATGCATGTTGTACTACAGAAAAGTGATCTCGATTTTTCCCTACGTCTAGTAATGAAAAAGTTACAATATAAGCTATTTATAGTAACAACAAAGGGAAGTAATTCTAAAGAATGGAACTGCGCAAGACACTTCGTCTCATGATGGTGTATAATTGTGCCAAGTTACATCAAAATCCCTCTATGCATGAAGAAGATATGCTCCGGACAAACTTTTCATTCTTGTATCCTTTGACCTCTGTGACCTTGACCTTAGACTTAGGGACCTGGTTCTTGCGCATGACACTCCGTCTCATGATGGTGAACAATTGTGCCAACTTTCATCAAAATCCCTCCATGCATGTAGAAGATATGCTAACCCTAACCCTAACCTAACCCTATTTTTAGTAACAATGACCTTGACCTTGACCCCAGAAACCCAAAATCAATCCCAAGCTACAACTTTATGTAAGTTTTCTATACACCAAGTTTCATCATGATAGCTCATTCCTAAGTTAAGTTATTGACCGGAAACCCTTTTTCTATTTTAAGTAACAGTGACTTTGACCTTGACCCCAGAAACCCCAAAATCAATCCCAGCCTTTGTCTTGATATAAGCTACATACATACCAAGTTTTATTCAAATATCTTTACCGAAACAAAAGTTATTGACCGGAAACCCTTTTTCTATTTTAAGTAACAGTGACCTTGACCTTGACCCCAGAAACCCCAAAATCAATCCCAGCCTTTGTCTTGATATAAGCTACATACATACCAAGTTTTATTCAAATATCTTTACCGAAACAAAAGTTATTGACCGGAAACCCTTTTTCTATTTTAAGTAACAGTGACCTTGACCTTGACCCCAGAAACCCCAAAATCAATCCCAGCCTTTGTCTTGATATAAGCTACATACGTACCAAGTTTTATTCAAATATCTTTACCGAAACAAAAGTTATTGACCGGAAACCCTTTTTCTATTTTAAGTAACAGTGACCTTGACCTTGACCCCAGAAACCCCAAAATCAATCCAAGCCTTTGTCTTGATATAAGCTACATACATACCAAGTTTTATTCAAATATCTTTACCGAAACAAAAGTTATTGACCGGAAACACCAGTTTGACGCCGTCGCCGCCGCCGCCACCGCCTCCCGCCCGCCCGACCGACATCTACCCCAATCTAATAACTCAGGTTTTCGTTGAAAACCTGGTTAAAAAAGCAGTACTATACAATATAACTCAAAAAAAACTCTAGATAATCCAAAATTACATGGCAAAACCATTGATCTGGCTGACAAAACTGTGCACCTAGGTATTACTAGACGTCAAGATGGAAAAGTAAACATCCAAGAAAGAGTCGAACGTGGAAGACGGACTGTGTATTCTTTAATGGGAGCAGGATGTCATGGGAAAACAGGGGTTTCACAACAAATAAAAGCACACTATTGGACCATGTATGTAGTCCCAAGATTTACATATGGGCTTGAAACACTACCACTTACTAAGAAAGATGAATTGACCCTGGAAAAATTTCAAATTAAAATCTTAAAGCAAATCCAGCATCTACCTGACCGTACTGCAACATCTGCAACAGCAGCTCTACTAGGAATACTTCCAGTTCAAACTGTTATTCACAAAAATCTGTTAAATCTATTTTACTCCATCTTGACCAACCCTGGCACAAAAGAATGTGATATCGCAGTCCGACAAATGGCAGTGTAATCAACTGAAGATAACAGTATGGTTTCCAGAGCAAGACGTCTGCTGATACAGTATAACCTCCCCACAGCTTATGAAATCTTATCTGATCCACCAAACAAGGAAAGATGGAAAGATATGCTAAGATATGAAAACTAACCATAGCATAGAACAGGACTGGATTAAGGATATTAGAGAGAAGTCATCATTAAAGTACCTAAACCCTCTCACCCTGAAAGTTGGAAAGATACATTCAGTATATGCAACTGTCAGACCGAACATTCATGATATTCAGAAAGCAGAGTTGGAAGTTAAATTTTTAACAGGTACATATACTCTACAGGCAAACAGAGCAAAATTTAATCAGTTCCAGGTTGATCCAACATGTGGTGTATGTAAACAAGAGGACCACGATGGTCCTGAATCGCTCACCTCTTCCCACATGACCCAGTTTTGAATATGACGTCGTTTTTTCTATTATTTGACATAGTGACCTAGTTTTTGAACTCATGTGACCCAGTTTTGAACTTGACCTAGATATTATCAAGATAAAAATTCTGACCAGTTTTCATGAAGATCCATTGAAAAATATGGTCTCTAGAGAGGTCACAAGGTTTTTCTATTATTTGACCTATGGACCTAGTTTTCGAAGGTACATGACCCTGTTTTGAACTTTACCTAGATATCATCAAGGTGAACATTCTCACTAATTTTCATGAAGATCTGATGAAAAATATGGCCTCTAGAGAGGTCACAAGGTTTTTCTATTTTTATACCTACTGGCCTAGTTTTTGACCGCACGTGACCCAGTTTCAAAACTGACCTAGATATCATCAAGGTGAACATTCAGATCAATTTTCATGAAGATCCATTGAAAAATATGGCCTCTAGAGAGGTCAAAAGATTTTAATAATTTTAGACCTACAGACCTAGTTTTTGACCGCAGTTGACCCAGTTTCAAACCTGACCTAGATATCATCAAGATGAACATTCAGACCAACTTTCATACAGATCCCATGAAAAGTATGGCCTCTAGAGTGGTCACAAGGTTTTTTTATTATTTGACCTACTGACCTAGTTTTTTAAGGCACGTGACCCAGTTTCAAACTTGACCTAGATATCATGAAGGTAAACATTCTGACCAATTTTCATGAAGATCCATTCAAGGGTATGGCCTCTAGAGAGGTCACAAGGTTTTTCTATTTTAAGACCTACTGACCTAGTTTTTGATCACAGCTGACCCAGTTTCAAATTTGACCTATATATCATCAAGATAAACATTCAGACCAACTTTCATACAGATCCCATGAAAAATATGGCCTCTAGAGAGGTCACAAGGTTTTTCTATTATTTGACCTACTGACCTAGTTTTTGACGGCACGTGACCCACTTTCAAACTTGACCTAGATATCATCAAGGTGAACATTCAGACCAATTTTCATGAAGATCTCATGAAATATATGGCCTCTAGAGAGGTCACAAGGTTTTTCTATTTTTAGACCTACTGACCTAGTTTTTGACCGCACGTGACCCAGTTTCGAACTTGACCTAGATATCATCAAGATGAACATTCAGACCAACTTTCATACAGATCCCATTAAAAATATGACCTCTAGAGAGGTCACAAGGATTTTCTATTATTTGACCTACTGACCTAGTTTTTGGCCGCAGTTGACCCAGTTTCGAACTTGACCTAGATATTATCAACAAGAACATTCAGACTAACTTTCATACAGATCTCATGAAAAATATGGCCTCTAGAGTGGTCACAAGGTTTTTCTATTATCTGACCTACTGACCTAGTTTTTGATCACACGTGACCCAGTTTCGAACTTGACCTAGATATCATCAAGGTAAACATTCTGACCAACTTTCATGAAGATCCATTAAAAAGTATGGCCTCTAGAGAGGTCACAAGGTTTTTCTATTTTTAGACCTACTGACCTAGTTTTTACCGGCACGTGACCCAGTTTCGAACTTGACCTAGATATCATCAAGATGAACATTCTGACCAACTTTCATAAAGATCCCACAAAAAATGTGACCTCTAGAGTGGTCACAAGCAAAAGTTTACGGACGCACGGACGCACTGACGCACGGACGACGGACACCGTGCGATCACAAAAGCTCACCTTGTCACTTTGTGACAGGTGAGCTAAAAACACCCAGAAACTCGTGAACACTTAATCGCAACTTGTGAAAAATACACAACAATTAGAAATCAATTTATATTAAGAACTGCTAGTATTCTTAATCAGTCAGTTAACATCATACAAACATTGACTCCAAATTTATTTACACAAATGGTATTAGATTGCTCTCATCCAGATTTTCAAAAAGTAATACCAGTCAAAGACTCTAGCATAGAGTACTTAGAACTATATTCGAGAAAATTCCTATTTGATCTACATGTTCTAAGATCAAAATTGCTTGAGGGAGTTATGTAATAAACTGATATGTATATCGGACAGTTAAATACCTGTGTAAATAGGTCCCATATAGCGTACATACAGATGATAATAGAGAATAAATTTTGGGAGGCACATGTGTATATGCTCAGTGTATATTATAAGATTTTAATATCAGGGAAACATACTACATATATATATATATATAGTAAGGCACTTATGAATAATAGTGAAACATGTATATCTACTGTATACACTAAAATATTAATATCATTGTAATATACTTAAAGTATCTATGAACTATAGTGAATTTCATCTTAACTTGAAATTAGTTACAAGCTGCGAAAGTATTAAGATTTAATAAAATAAGATTAAAATCAACCATAAGGTAATTCCTGGATAAAAAGTGTTTTCATTCTTGGATTAGATATATTATTCTGTGGTGGTCTTCGATTCGTCGACTCAGGGTTCATAATAATTTTTTTGGAAAGGATTACTACCCGCCTTCGATACTTACCAAGAGAATCTCTTGGGTGCTCCGACAAGTCAACGGAGGAAATTTCAAGACAACAACAACAACAACAACATAGTGTGAAAAGAGTATCAGTCCCAGTTATTGTGAAAAGGTGTTAATAATGTATAATTAGGCATCACAATGTGATGCTCTGATTCTCAATAGTAATAGGCATTTTTGGTAAACAAGAAAGAAAAAAAAAACAATTGAAATAAAAATTTAGGACTTGATTTTAGTACATTTAGTGCTTAAAAAGAATATTTATATTATTTGTTTTTAATTGAGAGAAATATTTCATGTTAACTGAATTACATTTGTTTAAGTCTCTGCTCATACAATGAGATGTTGACTTTTCCCCACTATTTCCCACTTTTTCCTGGGAAATACCTGTATTTCCCGCTGTCCTGGTAAAAACTAGTATTTCCCACTTTTATGCCAACCCTGTTGACAAGAGCACCGCCTGATCCTTTTGTCTCTGTATGAAAGATATATTGTCATACCCATGATTTTCTAAGTCCAAAGGGGGCCATAATTCACGCAAAAAAGCAATGTAGAGTTACAGTACTTGCTGCGCAGAGTCAGCTTTTAATGGCAAATAACTGCATAACTGAATAAAGTTTTAAAGCAATAGACTTTTAAGGAGAAGTACTGACCTAAAAGCAAAACTTAACCAAGAAATAAACTTAACCAAGAAATAAAATATTTCTAAGTCCAAAAATATATCCAAAAGCTTTTGATGGTGCTGCTTTTGGTGCACAAGTGTTGCAAGTTTTAAATAAATAGCTTTGATAGTTTAGGAGAAAAGCTGACCTAAAGATAAAACTTAGGCAATGCCGATGCCGATCAAGTGATGAGAATACTTACAAACTCATCATTTTTTTCCAAAAAATGTGATGAGCTAAAAATGACCACAATATTAATTTGTTTGTTTTTAATTAAAATGTCAATAAATATCTTCTGCAAGATATTATTGTTTCATAGAAGATCTGCATTATTTATACTTTTAAAAAAGTGTGTAGTGTGTCTATGAATATTTACTAAACTGATTGCTTGTAGACGAGAATCATTTTAAGATAAAACATTCACTTTATATAAAATCATAATTAGCAGTTAAAGCTAATTCAGCCATCATTAAATTTTCGTGTTCCCATTTTTTACCCATAAAGAAACAGTAATTTAAAACAAACACAACCTGTAGTAGTTGTGAACAGGTAAAAATTGCTGTCTTAGGCAAACAAAATATGATAAATTGCATTGCTGTTTCTTTATCTGGATGCGATCTGCTGACCAGCATTTATTGTACCACTGAGAACTGCAACATTTCGGACAACTCATCAAGATAGCGTCAATAACATACTATTCTGGGGTAGAACCGGGAAAGAAACGTAAATTAAAGCCTAACAATTGTAGTGAAAAGAAACAAGAGGGCCAAGATGGCCCTAGGTCGCTCACCTAAGAAACACTCCATAACAGTGTAAAACATGTTTGACCTAGTGATTTCATGGAAACAAATATTCTGACCAATTTTCATTAAGATTGGACCAAAAAATTGGTCTCTTGCGATAAAACAAGCATTTTCTTAGATATGACCTAGTTTTTGACCCTAGATGACCCGTGTTCAAACTCTACCTAGATTTTATCAAGGCAATCATTCTGACCAAAATTCATGAAGATCAACTGAAAAATACAGCCTCTATCACATACAGAAGTTTTTTCTTTGATTTGACCAAGTGACCTAGTTTTTGACCTCAGATGACCCATATTCAAATTCGACCTAGATTTCATTAAGGCAATCAACCTGACCAAATTTCATAAATATCAACTGAAAAAAACAGTCTCTATCGCATACACAAGATTTTTCTTTAATTTGACCTAGTGACCTGGTTTTTGACCTCAGATAACCCATATTCAAAACCGACCTAGTTTTCATCAAGGCAATCACTCTGACCAAATTTCATGAAGATCAATTGAAAAATACATCCTCTATTGCATACACAATGTTTTTCTTCGATTTGACCTAGTGACCTAGTTTTTGACCCCAGATGACCCATTTTCGAAATCAGCCTAGATTTTATCAAGGTAATCATTCTGGCTAAATTTCATGAAGATCAGTTGAAAAATACAGCCTCTATTGCATACACAAGGTTTTTCTTTGATTTGACCTAGTGACCTAGTTTTTGACCCCAGATTACCCATTTTCGAACTTGGTCTAAATTTCATCAAGGCAATCATTCTGACCAAAATTCATGAAGATCAATTGAAAAATACAGCCTCTATCGCATACACAAGGTTTTTACGTGATATGACCTAGTGACCTAGTTTTTGACCCCAGATGACCCATTTTCGAACTCGGCCTAGATTTCATCAAGGTTATCATTCTGACCAAAATTCATGAAGATCAACTGAAAAATACCGCCTCTATCGCATACACAAGGTTTTTCTTTGATTTGACCTAGTGACCTAGTTTTTGACCCGAGATGACCCATTTTCGAACTCGGCCTAGATTTCATCAAGGCAATCATTCTGACCAAAATTCATGAAGATCAGTTGAAAAATACAGCCTCGTTCGCATACACAAGGTTTTTTCTTTGATTTGACCTAGTGACCTAGTTTTTGACCCGAGATGACCCATTTTCGAACTCGGCCTAGATTTCATCAAGGTTATCATTCTGACCAATATTCATGAAGAAGAATTGAAAAATACAGCCTCTATCGTATACACAAGGTTTTTCTTTGATTTGACCTAGTGACCTAGTTTTTGACCCGAGATGACCCATTTTCAAACTCGGCTTAGATTTCATCAAGGTTATCATTCTGACCAATATTCATGAAGATCAATTGAAAAATACCACCTCTATCGCATACACAAGGTTTTTCTTTGATTTGACCTAGTGACCTAGTTTTTGACCCGAGATGACCCATTTTCGAACTCGGCCTAGATTTCATCAAAGTTATCATTCTGACCAATATTCATGAAGATTAAATGAAAAATACAGCCTCTATCGCATACACAAGGTTTTTCTTTGATTTGACCTAGTGACCTAGTTTTTGACCCGAGATGACCCATTTTCGAACTCGGCCTAGATTTCATCAAGGTTATCATTCTGACCAATATTCATGAAGATTAATTGAAAAATACAGCCTCTATCGCATACACAAGCTAAATGTTGACAGACGACGGACGACAGACGACAGACGACAGACGACGGACGACGGATGCCGGACATCGAGCGATCAGAAAAACTCACCTGAGCATTGCTCAGGTGAGCTAAAAATGTATGAAAATATGAGGGTTGACCAAACATTTAAGGAAAAATGGACTCAAAATCACACCTGGCTCATATATGATGGAGAAAAGCAACATTATGCGGTGCACTGACATTTTTTTTCCATCTAGCAGATTTTTAGGCATTGCCGGACCAAATGTCCGGCCATTTTTTCCAACTTTCCTAAAGTCTGGTATACACATTTATATTTCATTTTAATGTAGGTACATTCTGACATTTCTGGATATATGTTGGCTTTACCAAGTGGGTACAGCTGACATTGCTGGACCGAATGTTCTGCCATTCTTTTCATCTTTCATGAAGTCTGAACTAACCCTAACCTTTAGTCAGGATAATTATACATATTATACACGTATAGCCAGATATGTACAATCACAGATAGCTGAAAGGGAGATTCGCAGATTTCTCAGATTGCCGATGACAACAACTTGCAGAAACAAAACACAAAAAACACATTAAATTTGTAAAGCATAAAACCATCACTTATAGATCGTTTAGTAAATTTTCCGAAGAAAACTACCTACATGACTTAGCCTTGTCCGGTATAGATGATGCTGAAACTGTAGCAGATCCTAATCAGTGTCTAGACATAATTTACTATAGATTAAATTATGTCTTAAACAAACATGCACCACTTAAACTTAAAAGGGTTAAGCGTCTTAAGCAACCAGAATGGTATACAGATTCTATAAAGGAAACACGTAGAATGAGAGATAAGTTTCATCAAATGAAAGATTGGGATTCCTACAAAAAATGGCGTAAAAAAAACTAAATGTTTAATTACAAAAAGTAAAAAGCAGTTCTTTAATAATGCCATTAAGTCTAAGTTGGATTCAAAGCATCTATGGTCTAATCTTAAAACTCTTTCTGGTCAGTCTTCAGCTTCAGTGAAACTCCCTTCAGTTCTCAAATTCAATAATGAAGTCATAGAAGGCGACATGAATATTGCAAATGCGATGAATGTTCACTTTGTAAATATCGCGAATATTATCAATAGAGTTCCTTTTAATGAAGATAATTTCTCTGATCTTAAATCTTTTTGCGATGTGAAATTGAATTATGTGACTTTTAACATTGAACACATAACAGTACATGAAGTTAAAAGTCTTATTAACACTTTAAACACAACTAAAGCAACTGGTGGTTGATGGTATAGGACCTCGTGTTATAAAAATGTCCTCTGACTACTTAATAAATTGTATAACCAGTTTAATAAATAAATGTATTGACCAGAGTGTTTTCCCAGAAAAACTTAAAAAAGCCTGTGTACTACCTTTACATAAAACTGGCCCTCTAGACGACCCAAATAATTATAGACCTATTTCTATTTTACCGACTTTATCAAAAATATTTGAAAGGCATGTTGCTTTACAATTACAAAACTTTTTTCAGTCAACTGATATTTTGCATGCGGCTCAGTCAGGTTTCAGAAAAAAAAACACTCGTGTCACACTGCCTTAATTCACCTTGTAAATAAATGGTTGAAAGAAATAGATTCGGGTAATGTAGTCGGCAGTCTTTTTCTTGACTTCCGTAAAGCATTTGATTTGGTTGATCACGAAATTTTGCTTCAAAAATTGAAATTGTACCATTTTTCTCCCTCCTCTGTTGGCTGGTTTCGATCTTATCTTTCAAATAGAACGCAGTCTGTTAAATTAAATACTAGTGTTTCTAATGAATCATTCATAAAAACAGGAGTGCCTCAATGTTCAATTTTAGGCCCTTTATTGTTTCTCTTATACGTTAACGATTTGCCTTTACATTTGAAAAATTCTAACCTTGACATGTATGCTGATGATTCAACTTTATATGTGGCTGATCGGTCAGTTTCTCTTACTGAGACAAATTTACAGTCTGACTTACATATCATAGATAAATGGTGCGCTGCAAACAATATGGTACTTAATCCTGTAAAAACTACTTCGATGCTGATAGGTTCCCAGTATAAAATAAGACATTCTGCCTCTCTGAATCTAACAGTGAATAACTGTCGTATAAATTTTGTCACAAATCAAAAAGTTTTAGGTGTACATATCGATCAGCATTTAAAGTGGGATGTTCACATAGAAAATGTCTGCAAAAAATTATCTAACAAATTTACACTTCTACGAAAGATCTCAAAACTTCTTACACTAGAAATGAAACAAATGTTTTATAATGCCTACATCATTCCGATTATTGACTACGGTGTGATAATTTGGTGTAATGCTCCCAAAACATACTTTTCAAGAGTATCGGTGTTTCAGAAAAGTATTGCTAGATGGATATTAGCAAAACCTTTGATATCTTCTTCTGTTGCTATGTTTAAAGAACTGAAATGGCTTTCTGTCGAAAACAGACATAAATTACATATAGCTGTAATGACGTTTAAAGCTCTACATGGTTCAACCCCGGAATATATTACTCAGTTGATTACTGTTTCCGACAACAAGTCATACAATCTAAGATCTAATTCCCAAGGTTTAATTACTCATTTCAGACTCAATTCAGATTATATGAAACAATCTTTCAAATTTTTATCAATGAAAGTGTGGAATTCTATACCAGTTATTATCCGTAATGCAGCGAATGTGAACTCTTTCAAATACAGTTACAAGAAACTTTTATTTGATGAAGTCTGCACTGCATAATCATAATGCTACAGGTGCTCAGATCAAATGTGTTTTTACCTTTTGTTGTTTTTTTTTTATATTGTATTGTTTTAATATGCATTTTTTTAAAATACTTTGTACCTTGTTGAAGGCCTCATTGTAAATATGTGATTTCATTTGTATCTGCTTATGTGATTGCATAATGAGTTTACCTTCGTAAAATAAAGAAATTATTATTATTATTATTAAAATATACATCCAAAAATGTCAGCGAGCCAATTTTATGCTTTAATTCATTATTATATACTCATTCATTATAATCAGAGATGTAATCATTACAAATATACTGTACCAGAAAACGTACCTATAGAATAGATTTCATTGGGGATTTCCTAACAGAAATATGCAGAATAAGTTTGGATCTGACGGACAGTGACAATCAGTTATCACGTTGTTGGAAATGTCCTATTATTTGGAGTGAAGTCTGGTATGTATATACACATTATATTTTATTTTTATGTTCGTACATTCTGACATTTCTGGGTACATTTTGGCTTTACCATGTGGGTACATTTTGGTTTGGGTATGTTTTGACCTACTAGTTCGAGTCATAAACTTGGCCAGGTCGTAAATATTCAGCCACCCACTTTAAAGCTTTTTTTGGAGCCAGATGCTTGAGAACACATCTGTGTCATCACAAGTGCTTGCAATGCATTAGGAACAAAGTCAGTAAAAAACAACAAGTTAAGGTGAGTAGAAAAAAAGTTGTCCTGACCTAAAGTTGTGTACTCTAAACATCAAATATTTTGTCTGGCAGGTTGCATGACTTCATTGCACGCGCTTGATTATGCTAAGGCCCGAGGGATTCTTAAGATGTTATAACACGAAAAGAACATGCGCTAACGCTATTCTAGCATAAAATGTGTAAAAACCAGATAAAAGAATGTCACTAAATTTCCATGAAATGTGCAGTTAAGTCTAAGTTGCTTTTTCACATTGACATTTCCTTTTGAATTATTCATTCTGGGGCCGTAATACATTTACGCTTTGCCACAGAAAGTGCATATGTTAAAAGATTTTATAACAGCACGTAAGCGCGAGAATCTCTCTGTTAACAGTCAGGGGTGTAACTGTTTTAAGTTATGTAACCTATTTCAGTTACTTTTTCAAGCATTTTATAACCTGTATTAGTTATAAAATATAGTTAACTCAGGTAAGATATTCAAAAAAAGTCTTTTTGCTGTTCTCTCAAAGTGACCTTTAAAGTGAAATTAGTAGCAAACTGTGGTTAATCAAATTCTCTTTTGGTCTGAGCATGACCTGATAAGTAAAATGGGATATTAAGAGTTTTATAGCTTTAAAACTTTTGCGTAAAACTTTATCAGCCTTGCGTAAAAATTTTTACTGCTTAGCTGGAAAGATAAAAGGTCAAGGATTCAGGAAATAATTGCATTAGTCTCATTCAAAATGAGGAATTGGCACAGGAGGGCTTTGTAATATTTTATGATAACTGAAACAAGTTATGAAAGTTAAAGCAATAACTCAAATGGGTTATAAACTGCGATAATTTGAAACAGTTACACCCCTTACTGGTTAACACTTGTTTTCTCTCCTGTTAAAACACGCCGAAACAATAACAGCAGTTTTATGCTAGAATAAGTAATAAACAGTGACGTAAAAATTAAATTACGTCATGCCAGTGTGAGAAGGATGCGCTAATTAAAATTTCTGTTGGCAAATATTTACCACGAGGTATGCTATTGAAAATTGAATGCAGTTTGTTGAAAAAAGAACAATTTTGGCTGTAGCATTGATTTATTTCCAAGAAAATGTTGAAAATATAACCAACTTTAGGTTTAAAAAGTGGCCAAATATTTACAACCTTTAGAAGGTAAAATGTAGAGCTTAACCTGTCCGATATATTTAAGGCTCGGTTTTATCGTTTATTAAATTGTAAAAGGCTATTAATGAAAACAATCAATGTTGCTTGTATTAAAGCACATATGGTAGAAATTTTGTATGAAAAGCTGCAAAAAATGGCCGAATTTACGACTTGAACCAGTACAACCAAAGTTTTGCAGCCTGGGCTGTGCATTGTCTAAATAATGAGACCTCGGGTTGACTGATTTTACGTTTTGATATTTTATGTTGTCTACTGACCAGTCAAAAAATAAAACGATATTCCACTCCGAGTACAATTATTTGCACTATAGGGCTGTGCACAGAGGTGATGAAATTATAAGTTTGTCTAATGTGCATATGAATAATCAACGCGTTTATTCACATATTTAAACCTCAACCTGTATTAATTTTTGGCCAAATATACGTCCCTAATTGTTCTCAAAACTTACCATTAAAAACATTTTTTCGTAGTTTTTTGAAATCGATCACTTCCGCATCAAGAACCGCCCTGAACTCCTCCACTCTGAAATGACAACGAAAACATATGCATGTAATAGTTGCATAACCTCAAGAATGACCTAAATCAAGCTCTCAAATACAAAACAAGGTTTTAAAGTAGCGTTATTTGAAATATTTCAGTTAATTACCGTGCTTTGTAGGAGGACATTTTTCACCGGATGTTTACTATCCGGTCAAATGGTAGATTATTTACCCAAATCATCCCAAATTAGGCGACATTCTAGTTAACTATTACAAAGATGTTCAACCACCATATACTACAGACATATGTGTGCGCACGCGCGCGTGCGTGCGTGTGTGTGTGTGTGTGTTCGGGTTTAACGTCTTTTCAACAATTTTTCAGTCATATAAACGCCGGTGTCTACTTATAGCAGTGAGCACAATGCCCAACTTTATAATGCTGCCTCACTGGAATATCACACCGCAGACACGTGGCATAATAGCCTACCCCACCCAGTCACATTATACTGACACCGGGCAGATCAGTCCTAGCACTATCCTCTTAATGCTGAGCGCCAAGCGAGGAAGCTACTAGTACCATTTCTTACGTCTTTGGTATGACGCAGCTGGGGATCGAACCCACGACCTCCCGCACTCGAAGCGGACACGTACTCTACCACTAGGCTACAGAGGCGGTTAGATATATCAATGACTCAAATAATAACCCTACCAGGTATTTAACTGTGCACCTGTATGGTGCCAGTTAAAAGAAAACTATGAGCTAACTGTGTGGTTAAAAACTTAGCAATAATTAAGTCATTTCAATTAAACAAAAAAGTGGAAAACCACGTCATAAACAACAATGTTGCAGGCTCGGTTTGATTGAAACTGTTCACGGACGGTAGTGAAAGTGCAAGCTACCGTCCACGCCCTCCAGACCCGGGTTGAGAAGAACTCAACATTTACACATGCTATAAGTAAAAGAATGTACCTTAGAGACATCCGCAGATGTATAATTCATATGGCGGTGCACGAGGAACCTTAATTCAACGATGCATAGATTGCAATTACATGAAAAGCGGCGTATGGTCCCCAGATGAAATAATGGCTGTGTCCTAAACGAGAAAACAATGGGCAGAACTAAACAAACTGGATTTTAGAGAGGGGATCTGTGGTTATGGGGCCTGCATATTATAGAAACTGCCAAAAGACAAAATTAAAAAGCAGGCAACATATCCAAGGCGTGATTAAACAACACCCAAAGCTTTTAAAGCGGGAGTATTGGAACCACCCAGGCCGAAATGCTAAAGCTGAAAAATTTAACAGTACACTAACACAACATATATGTCGTTCTGAACGATCTGAGGAGATCGAAATACAACAGCTCTGACTGAAAGTACGGGGAGGCCTTTTACAGCCGCCACACGGCACAAACAACGCTGCTGTGATGATAAAAGTCAAGTTTCAAGGTATATACTGATCTTAGCTCAATTGACCACGAAGTGGTCATGGTGAGCTATCAGAATCAATGGATGTCCTTCGTCTATCGTCCATCCATATTTAGTTTGTTCAGCATCCTTAAATCCAAACCAGTCTTAATCAAACTTTGTCACAATGTAAGTGGCCACAAGATCTCGGATGAGTTCGATTTTAGGCTTGATTTAACCAGTATATCTGGAGTTATGAGCTCTTGAATTAGAAAAATAATGCTAAATTTCACCTTGTTTACTTTGTAGCACCTTCAATTTTTCTCCAATCCTCATAATATTTATATAGAATGTTTATGACATTGATATGTCGGATAAGTTCGATTTTGAGCGAAATCGGATAGTAGGACTAGAGTTAAGCACCCTTGATTTTACAACAATTGCTGTATTTTGCATTGTTTACACTCTAGCCCTTTCATTTTCTTTTCCAGTTCAGATCATATTTACACACAATGTGTATAATTATAAGATCTTGGATGAGTTTGGTTATGAAATGAATTGGATTAGTAGGACCAGAGTAATGTGCCATTGATTTACAAAACTTTCTTTATTTCACATTGTCGACCCTCTTAATTATCATCTTCATGTTTTCATCAGTACTAATAATATTTACATAGAATGTGTATAATTCTAAGATCTTGGTCAAGTTTGATTATGGGCTGGATTGGACAAGTGCCACCAGAGTTATGGGCCCTTAAATTTTAAATATTGCTTTATTTTAAATTGTTTACACTCTAGCATCTTCATTTCTTCACCAGTCCTCATAATATTTATGGGATTAAATTTATTATGTCTTTCAGGATGTCTCATATGATCCGAGTAGATAACTCTGGATTGATTTTATGTCAAATTACATGTACCTCCCTTTCTCTTAAATTTAAATGAATATAGTTCGATAACTATTTAAATGAGTGATGGACACATTTTATTTATATCATCCACTGGACTCAGACAAAAACTTCACAGGTAAACTGGTCTTGATGTGTAGTTGACCCCTATTGATTTTGGGTCACAGGGTCAAAAGTCAAGGTCACAGGGACCTGAACATTGAAAATGGTTTCCGCTTAATAACTGGAGAAGAGTTTCTTCTAGGACATTGGGACATCACAATTTTATTGGTCTTGATGTGTAAATGATCCCTATTGATTTTGGAGTCACTGGGTCAAAGGTCAAGCTCACAGGGACCGGAACATTGAAAATAGTTTTTCGCGCAATAACTAGAAAAGGATTTCACCAAGGATCTTGATACGTCAAAAGTTTATTGGTCTTGATGTGTAGATGAATTCCTTTGATTTTGGGGTCACTGGGTCAAAGGTAAAGCTCATAGGGACCTGAACAATGAAAATCGTTTCTTCACAATCACTGGTGAAGGGTTTCACGTAGCGCCTTGAAACTTCACAGGTTTATTGGTCTTGATGTTTATATGACCCGTATTGGATTTTTGGATCCTTAGGTCAAAAGTCATGGTCACATGGACCTGAACATTGAAAATGGTTTTCGCTCAATAACTGGAGAAGAGTTCCACCTTCGACAATGAAATTTCAAGATAATTGGTCTTGATGTGCATATGACTCCTTTTGATTTTGGGGTCACTAGGTCAAGCTCATAGGAACCTGAACATTAAAATAGTTTCTGCTCAATAACTGGTAAAGAATTCCACCTAGAACTTTGAACGTAACAGGTTTATTGGTCTTGGTGTGTAGAAAACCCCGATTGATTATGATTTTACTGGATCAAAGGTCAAGATCACAGGGACCTGAAACTTAAAAACGGTTGTCGCTCCATTACTTGAGAACAATTTATCCGAGGAGTTTCAAACTTCATCATCTTACTGGTCTTGATGACTAGATGACTCTTATACATTTTGGGGTCAAAAGTCAAGGTCACGGTCACAGATGTCTTAAATATGAAAAAAGTACTCCAAAGCTTAAGATCCATTAAATATGGTATGGTATCTTTAAACATCATAGACTCATTTGTTTTGATTAGTACATGACCCCTATTCATTTTTGGGTCAGTAGATTTCAGCTTGACCTACAGACCTACATTCTTGTTTTTGAAGATAAACAGTTGTTCAATTCTCAGCTGTTTTCCAAATTCACTGCATATAACTGGTATACGTGTATATTATACAGTGTTATTTCATGATTAAGTCAGAATTACAAGAATATAAGTACATGTAAATAACTAGGTAAGTAAATTGTTTATTAAAGTGACTTGTGCAGTTTATACAGAACATAGATACAACATATTTACAACGATAAATTTACTATACACTCGACCCATTCGGTCTGAAAGTGATTGAAGACAAATACTAGCTGTATTCAATATAGGACGAATCAGAGAATGAAAATTCTAAAATCCAATGTTTGTCATATATAGTGCAAAAACTGTTGATAAATGCTGTTTTCTGCTTTTGTAATATTGAAGACTAGTGCCAAATGCATGTACACTATAATTGCAGCCACAGTACAGCTAATAAGCACTTTGTTGCATCATTCGTCTAATTTTATCTGATGTGCTACACCATGTCCCTAAGTTGCCATGCAGTAATGGTGTAATAACTTCATGTAGCATTTTGATTTAAGCCATCCTTAAAAAATGTTTGTTTACAATTGTCTATTGACCCTTAAGTCAAATGTTTCTTTTCCAATTTATGAATGAAGACTTTTTTACACTTAAGGTTTTAAAATGTTTGTGTTAATGTTAATTTAATCCACTCTTAATATAAAAATGTCTTTTCATTTACATGATTAAAGACAGTTCATGACATTTTCATTCTGTATTTGACACAGAACCAAAAATCTATGAACTTCCAATTTTTTTTTAACAAAACCAATCACTACCCACAAGCCCATTACCTCCAACCTTGGGTCGGCAATTGCAAACAAATTTTAAGGTATAACCT
The DNA here is from genome assembly GCF_021730395.1 of Mercenaria mercenaria. Classification (NCBI taxonomy): domain Eukaryota; kingdom Metazoa; phylum Mollusca; class Bivalvia; order Venerida; family Veneridae; genus Mercenaria; species Mercenaria mercenaria. The sequence continues at coordinate 69,626,982 of NC_069375.1, forward strand.
TACCCGTGGAAGTATTGGATGTTTTACTTCAAGCAACTGCTGCCTTATGTTTATGATATTGTTCTACCATTACGTAATTTTCAAAAGTAGGTTTCTCTATTTTTCGGGATGTTATGTAAAAAGCTGACATTTGTCATAAATAATTTCAAGAATACTGTCAACAACTGTAATAGCATTGGCGTCAACTCGTTAGAACTGTAACCGTGATACCTGCTTTGTAGCGCATGTATATACATTACTGGTTTTGATTTTAGAAAATTCAGATTCATATAAAAATTTGCATAGTTTTCAACAATTTACGAAAATTCAGCACTTTCACATCTGTCAAAAATATATAGTTATTGTTACAATGTACAACTACATTGTCATGTTTTAAGCATCCATGTCGCATCATTGTTAAAAAAATAGAGCAAATATTTTAAGCTTCGGCTAGAAATAAAAAAAAAAACAACTTGTAATACAGATTTCGATAGAATTTCATTATTATTATTATTTGCTCATACAAATTTTATAACCATGGTTTATTACTTTAATAAAAATTGTATTCGTCGGTCATCTCCAAAAATGTAAATAACATTTATTTGCTAAATGAATAGGTAGATAGGAATTTAAAAGATACCTACAGTTCAAATATGTTTTCCATATACATAAAAATTCAGTCAATCATTTAGGAAACACGCCAATTTCAAAAATAAGAGTTTAAACGTAGCCATTTAAATCCATTTTGGCGCATAGCTATTAACTGTATACGTTGATATCAATGTGTTTCTTAATTTATTCGCATATACTAGTATTCCAATAATAATCTTAGGGTATAATCGACGAACACAACCTTTAATAGAAATTAAATCCTATTACTGTCTTTGAAGCCATGTCTGTTTAGAAACTTGAAAACTATTTCTATACTGGGCAAAAATTTATAAATAAAGTTTCGAATCTGAGACATTTTATGTTTTCACTTCTGCAAGGCTATTAGTACCTTAATAAAAGTAACTTTGCCTCAACTGAAAATTTGTTTCGGGTGAACTATTGGGAATAATATATATCCATCTTCTGTCCATCAACTTGTGAACAGTAAAACCCCTAGCCTGTACCAGTCTTCATATAACTTAGTGAAAATACTAGGCCACGGTGTCGAATCTTAGGAAAACTTCTCGAAAACAAAATGCCAAATATTCATCCCGCATTTGATGGAACTGCTGGAAATGTAGTTCACCACATCAAAAAATCTTACTTAAATATTGTTTACACTCCATCTCACAATTTTTGTCCAATTATTATAAAAGGACATCGTACGATTTGATGGCATTTGGTCCTCATTTTCAACAATGAATATTTCAAAGAGTAGACATACAAGGGCAAAAAAGTGAATTAAATCTTATAGTTTGATATGTCTCCAGTACACATTTATCGAATAACTCCTTGAGTTTCGATTATTAAAAGAAAAATAACAAGATTAAATTGGCAAGGGTTGATTTTTTTTAAAAGTATTTTTGAGTACTTTTTTCATTTAGTAATGATCTAGGATTAAGTAATTACAATTTTGATACATATTTAATATATAGTTTAGCAGAAAATATGTTTTATTCAAGAGTTTAAGATAATTTTCAATAAAAACTGCACAGAAAAACATCAAATCGTTATAAAACTTATAGTCCACCCTGTATCATTGATCATCCATGCGTTTTCATATCAACCTTGACCACTCTATTGTGTATAAATCAGGACATGTATAAACAGACGGTATGTTTCTACATGTAGCGGTCAATATCTAGACCAAGTCAAATGGTTTATCGCGGCCAGAAATTTGTACAAACCGGACAGAAGTTGCGAAATTGTCATTTGTGCAGGAAAGAAGCGTTTACCATAATGTCCAGTACTGGACAGGTATAGTGACATACGTTTAAGATATCATGCTTTCTGTTTATGCAGGTAAACTTGTGTTTGGTTAAATTTCAACAGAGCACAACTGTCTGAACAGTGTACAAACTCATTACTGTTTTTTCAGGCAAGGGTAGGAAAATGAAAGCAGTAACATTTTTATTAAAAAAAAATAAACAATGAGACAAACATTTTCAACATCTTTGGACGGTTCAAAAATCCCATGTTAAACATACGATAAAGCCCGAAACGCGTGAAAATGTTCCGAATGTAAATCGGGTGAAGTAGGCACTCTATGTATAGAGTTAGATTATGCGTCTTGATACTGTACCAGAGGGGTCGGTCAATTGTGGGTTATTGATTACACTGGGCGAGTCTACTTACTTATTACTTGAGGATGAAAAAAACGTGTTTTTTTAAATGTTGCTCTTAAACAAGGGTGGCGGTTGAACTACAAAAAGTACAACAACAGTTAATTCACAACAAATCGTACGGTATGTTTTACAATCAGTAGAAGCTAGTCGTATTTACGCTTATGAGACCTGTTTCACCCATAAGTAAAGAATTCACAGGTCCATCATGAAATATTTTCCCCAGCGCGCATATACTTCACCTATTCCATATGATTTATATATCAATCTGAGTACATTGTACATACCTGAGTTATTGTATTGTAAAATATGGAGAGATGTATTCTCAGGTAGCTTTTATGAAGTGACAAACCACTGAAATATTTTTATCACACGTTAACATATATATTAGGCTTCTGTTTATAATGTATGAAACATTCAATCGATGTACTTAAACTTGAGTATGGTTTTCTTTACAATGACCATCCAAAAACTATTAGTGATTCCTGATCAGCAGTTTAAGACATGTAAGCTTCAATGTCAACAGAATTTTATATGACATATATATTACAGCACCTAACTAAGCAAAAACTAAAAGAAATCAACATTTTTGCATTGATTTGTTTCTGCAATGGTCTTTGATTTAAATATCCACAGTGTCCTTACATCACACACATATAGTAAAATGCATATCAGTTTAGTGAGGCAATCGTGTATTTTATTGTATGGTTGAAAATAGAACATGTGGAGTAATGTTCAGAAATCTGTTTAATATCAGTGACCTTGACCTCAGTTCTGTACTTTTAACTTGATCAAAGATGAGAAGTCCTTCAATTGTACCTACATACCAAATATCTGATAGGTTGGTCAAAAATGAGGTTAATATGACCAATAGTATGATAATTAGAAGGGCGGAGAAGCAACATATTAATTCTTTGAAGTGTCCAGGAACAATGAGAATGTTGTTTAATAGTTAATATCGCCCCATTCAAGTGTGAAATATTTTCTTTGATAGAAACGCATCATACAAAAAATGTATATGTGTCAATAATCATGGAACACCCTGTATGTACATCTTTTTCGGCGCGCCGTATTAAGCACGATTTTATGACCTCGTATGACCTTATGCCGCCTGAATAATGTACCAATCGGATTGCTTGGTAAGGTATTCTAGGTATTTTCAGCCATAATGAGAGATTTTGTAAGAGTGGCGCTGATTGGAGGAAAGGCTGAAAATGCTTCACTCTAAGTCATGTGTGACACTGAGTGAAATGACAACGCGTTCTTCATCTATAAACTCTGTAAGTACAGCACCATTGGGTTGTCTGCGTTCCACTTGAACAGGTGTGCGTAACCAGATATTCATCCGCTCATCCAGGGGATCATGTCGCTAAATTCCAACTACCTTGTGTTGTCAGTGTGGGCATTTCTTATTTTCGTCTTGCATAGAAGGAAAATATAATGGTCTACATTATCGTAAAATGGTTAAATAGATAAATCTAGCGAAAATCTCAAAGTCAGCAGAAAATTGTTGGTAATATCTCATGGTACTATTTTTTTTTCTTGAGACGGATTGAACAGCAGGTGATGGATCCTTCCCTTAAGTTTTGTTTTTACAAAAAGGTTATTTGTTTTATACAGTCATTAACTCTTACCCTGCATTACAGCAACAATTTCTAATCAGTGCAAATCATGACTAACCTGCAACAACATGTCCGATACTGTTAAATTTTAGACTCTAAAATTTAAATTAATCTTTCCGGTGAAAACAGTACTGTACATATTCTGAATGATAGACAAATGTGATAATAAGCTGAAGTAGGGCAAGGGTTCATGTTGCTTCCAACAATTCCAGAAATAACGTATAGAACGTATTTCAATATTGTATGCTTACTGTACAGATGCCCCTTTCAACATTGCCAAAAGATTTAAAATACAAGTTTCTGCCCATATATAACTTGTGCTTCAGTTACATTGCGCCGACCATCTTTTTTTTAAAGATATTTCTTGTTTGGAAATAAAAGTACTTTCCCCCCGATGCATCAGAAAAGTATTAACACATAATATTGATTATTGATACATACACATATTCCATAAGTGGCTTCTTGATGCACGGGGGTGGGGGTGGGGGGTGGAGAGAGTCATGCCATTTGAAAATGAAATTGTATATGAAATATAAGGGTAAAGTACTCAGACAAAACATTTCAAAGTCATTTTTTACAAATATTTGTGAATGAAGACATTGTGGGGTCGTTTTTATTCATTATCAGGGTCATATGTTTCTTTCCATAGAAGTTTAGCAGAAATTTTATTTTTAGGGTTACTTGAGGAGAATGGTAATGAAATCACACAATGTACTTTGTCTACATGTCTTTGACTTCTGAATCAAGTTCAAACTTGCTTATATGGATTTAGATCTGTCACAAAGTTTGATCTTAAACCGTCTGAACACTGGAACAGTCGCCATATTATTTATGAAATTTAGCTAGAATGGTTGTCAACGAAATTGGAACAATATCAAAACTGGATCTCTGCGTTAAAACTTGGTCATCAAGTCAAATCATCAGACACCTTGTTAACACACTAGAGTGATTGTCTTCATAATAAGTTTTGACATGCGCAATTTTATGTCAAAACCTAGATCCACATTTCTGAATCAATTGCAGAAACATATTAATTTTCCTGTCCTCAGGTAAATCATTCAGGGCCTTTATGGCCCTCTTGTGAAACTAAAGCAAGAAAATTTGTATATACAGTTTTGAATGCATGTTTGAGTCATTACTGAAATCTTGTCCTTTGCCATCAGATGAGCGATACAGGGCTATCATGGCCCTCTTGTTTTATTTGTTGTGTGATATGATGCACATAACATTACATCTAGATTTCAACTTAACTATTGGATATGAATTTATCTTATTAGACGTTTTCTGATATGCATGTATTTGACATTTATTTCACCGTTAGAAAAGTTCTTTAACTGGGGAATGGTTTGATAGGCAGGATAACAAAAAAGCTTAAACAGTATGCTGCAAAACGATCAAAATCAAGACTTTAGTGTTATATTCAGACTTAAATGTTATATATAAATACTCAACGTTAGTTTTATTTAATCATTTTTATTTCTTTATCTAAAATATTAGGTACTATCTCTACATAATGCCAGAGAGAGTACACAGACTGCATAAGTAAAGAAGTTTACTCGTTTCATATAAAAACGTTCATTTCACAGCTTATTTACTCTTATTTAGAACATCACGTTTTTCTAAACTATTAATATGAAATATCTTCATAGCGTAGAAAATTATTTCCCCAATTTTCTGTTAAGAAATGTCATATGTATTAAAATGAAAAATATTATTCGTCTTGCATTGATAAATACTGTAGAACTGGACATTTTCTTTGGTGGAATAATATCGCGCTCCTCTTGAATGTCTCAAAATATCGTTTTCTTGTGAGCAATGGTACCATGCGACAGTATACTGTGTCGCACTAGGATACGACTCTATGCATGAAGGTATGATACGATGCATTTTAATGCGACGTGGTAAAAATGTGATGTGTCGTATCTTACCTTTGCGCGTTGCATAATTTTCTTGTATCAATTCACTACATACAAACCAACATTAACGTTATACTGTGATGACTTTATTTTACCCATCACGATTACTTTACCTCATGCTTTATCATTGTGTTTATTTTATGATAGTGTTAATGGTAGAAAATTTAAATACTTCTCAGTTTGGGTAGAAAAATTAACTTTGATTTTCTCCACGTATACCACAGAAGTTAAGTTTATATAGAAGCCTTGAACACCCCATGCTCGTAAATAATGTTATATTTTTCATGTTCGTAGAAGAAGCCATAACTTGTTTACATTTGCTTTGTAACTGATTTTCTAACGGTTTCTGATAAGAAATAGGGATAAGTCTGATCACTTTTATATGTAAAAGTCCATTTCTGTTTTTGAAAATAATTTCAAATAGATTGAAACACTATTAAATGAAAATCAAATTTTAATTCATAGAATGACACTATTCTCTAGATATGATGGACTGACTACTGATTAGTGGATATGCATCGAGCTTGAAGACGTCATTTACGTTCTCTTCCGAAAAAAGTAAGTTTTTGCACTTCCTCGAAGCAAATATATTCATTTAAACATGATCGATTTCGAAGTCAATATGCTTACGCATATATGCAGTATTGCCAACGGCGACTCTGTTCTCTGTTTGTATTGATGGCCGACCGCAAAAAGATCTTGCTCTTTTCATAGTTCAGATGATACTGATTAGAGAGCTTTGAGAATGCTATTAGTCCTTTGCTCGTTTGCCAGTGTTGTCTTGGTATCAAAGCAGTTTGCCCGCACCTGTCCACACGACATTACATTGTTCGTTATCTTAAACGTCGGGGAGTGTATGATAGAGGCATACATCTCTACCCTACTAACCCTACATTATTATTGAATTTTTCTGCATAAGTGCTGGCAAGTGACGTTACGCCACTGATGACTCCTAATATAAATTGGTTACCCATAGTCTGTGCTATTGACTGGTCTAAAACTCGAGGAAAAATATGAAAATCATGTAATAAAACTCTTGTTGACTGCCTTGCCGGTCAGTAGTTTAAACTATTGGAAGGAATAGTTTTGATTTTTAATCGGGAAGCAATTCAATAAGTGTATACTATATGAGCATTCTTGTCCATATTCAAACGTGTCCGAATTGGTCTTGCACACATATATATTTTGGGCGAATGACTAAGACTTGCAGATTTCTCGCGAAACAAGTTCTCCTATGTTTTCAGCAGTGTGAAATATGCCGATTTAATAACTATTTCAAGGGTCATATATCAGTTATCAAAGCAATTATTCATATTATCAAACTTGTTCAAGATCTTGTTAGTATATCATCTGAAATAATTTGAAATTGTTTATATTTATCTTTTGTTGTTACAGTTCCATTTGGAATGGCGGAATAATACTACAAATGCCCCACAGAATATTATATTAGATACTTGATTTTACTTAGTAAAATCAATAACCTTCCACAAGCCAGATAACTAATTTGAGAGCCAGTAATCTTGCAAATTATCTAAACCAAAGAATATAATATAATGAATATAAACATACATATTTGATCAAGGTTCATGAATATATCTCAAGAAAAGCGACACTTAATATAAGACTTATGTAAAGGTAATAAAGGACAGGTACTTTAATGTTTTAATTTTTTAGCGTATAAACTTTGTTTACATTCCATGAAGATTACTCCATGTGAAATATGGCAAGTTTATTTGAGATCCTGTGGCCATAAACATGTTGTATTCATTTCGTGAAGATTGCACAAGAAATAGAAAATAGGATGAATAAAATAAACCTTTGCCTATTTTTGACAAGAACTCTAAATTGCTTACAATGTACACCGTGCAGTTTTAGATAACTGCAGGGCCATAAAGCTGATGTTTTTATATATCCAGAATCGTGGTGTAAAGGTATTATCATACCAATTTTTAAAAAAGGTGATTCTAGGAATCCCTTTAATTATAGAGGGATTACTATTGTTAATATTCTTGCAAAAATCTTTTCACTATCACTCAGAAATAGAATTAATAGATGGTGCGAAACAGAAAATGTTTATTTTGATTCCCAATTTGGTTTTAGAGATAACCACAGTACGAGGAGTGTTCGATATGAATTGCTTATTGTCCTCTAGCTCGATATCCACGTGGTGCACGATAAAAACCAATACCTACCTGTATAGGGTTATTCAATACCTACACAACGATGTATAAATGTACATGTTAGACTAAGTGTAAGACATAAAATTTGCCATTTGAATTTACGCAATCATTGACCACTGTAGTAAAAATGGTTGGTAGAAGCGTGCGTCGACAAGAAAGATGAAATACGGGCTTACATCAAAGCTCGCTCAAAACTTGGTTGTTCTTTGAAGCAGCTGATGACTGAACTTTCTACTGCTTATGGACCTTCTTGTGTGTCTTATGACACAGTTCGGCGATGGAAAAAGAAATTTGAGTCTGGTGTAGAGTCCATCAAAAATGCACCGAAATCAGGTAGGCCAAAATCTGCATCTCGTAAAGAAATCGCTTCCAAAATAAAGGAAATCATTGAAGGAGATGCCAGATTTACAGTTCGTGATATTGCACGAAAGGTAGGCATATCACTATCAACGGTTCACCTTATTTTGAAGAAGCATTTGTAAGTCAGAAAGATTTCTGCTAGATGGGTGCCACATCTGTTGACTGATGAGCAAAAGAGGCAACGGGTTAAAGTGGCCAAAAAGCTGCTTCAAATGTTTCCAAAATATGACAAAAAGCAGTTTGCCAATGTCGTCACAGGTGATGAAACCTGGGTCCATTATTTTGAGCCCGTCAGAAAGGTTAGCAATAACATCTGGGCCACTAAACACAGCAAACGCCCAATAATTGCCAAACGTTCTTTGAGTGCAAAGAAGGTTTTGTATGCAATCTTCTTCTCTGGTGAAGGAGTCGCAATAAAAGTGCCGGTGAAAAAGGGCAAAAGCATCACCGGAAAGTACTACAAAGACGTAGCACTGAAGAAACTTAAAAAGTATTATCAGAGACGACGCCCTGTCACTGGTTTTAAACATGTCCGTCTTCTACATGACAATGCCCTCGCTCATACCTCCGCAATAGTTACGGCGTTTTTGAAGAAAGAAAAAGTAACTGTTTTGCCTCACCCCCCGTATTCCCCAGACCTTGCCCCATGTGATTTCTTTTTGTTTCCGAAATTGAAATCATTCCTTGCTGGGCGGAAATACCAGTCCCGAAAGGCACTTGGATCTGCCATTCATCAGTACCTTATTACTGTGCCCAAATCAGCGTACCGTGACGCCTTCAAGAAGTGGATACATCGGCTGAAACTTTGCATTTCTAGCCACGGGGAGTACTTCGAGGGCATGAAATGAGCCCTTTTGGGCTAACTTGAAACTTGAAGTCTCCAGATAGAAATAAGCAATTCATTTCGAACATCCCTCGTACAACAGACTGCATATTTTTATTACATACTATTATTCAGAATATACTAGTTGTCAAATCTAAATTATTTTGTGCTTTTATTGACTACGAAAACGCTTTTAATACTGTTTTACGTGATGCCTTATGGGTCAAACGTGTTCAAATTGGAGTCAGTTGTAAGGTGATTAAAATGTTGAAATCCATTTATGAAAATGTTAAATCTTGTGTGAAACTGTCTTCAGATACGAATTTATCTGATCTTTTTGACGTAACACTAGGGTTACTTTTTGCTGATGATATTGCCTTGTTTACCACCAATCCCGCCAGTTTACAGGCCCAACTCGATAATGTTTATCAATATTCTGTTAAGTGGGGTCTCAGGATTAATGTGAAAAAAAACTAAAATTTGTATATTTGAAAAAAGGAAACAGGGTAATAACTTTGAATGGTATATTACCAATGAAAAGGTTGAAATTGTTGATAACTTTTGCTATCTGGGTGTTAATTTTACTTATACAAACAACATGAAAACTGCTGTTAAAGTTCTCTCTGATCAAGCCTTAAGAGCGTATAACAATAAAGAAATGTAAAGAAATTGAAAAGATTCATCTTAGGTTTTGTAAACATATTTTGGGAGTTCGTACCCAAACACCTAATTTAGCTGTTTATGGGGAACTTGGAAGATTTCCCCCTTTCCATAATTATGAAAAACCCAGAGTCACCAATGTATATAATTTTTAGCGAACAGAGAAATAGCACAAATAACATGACATGGTCTCATCAAATCAAACGGTTGTTGGATACCTTGGGTTATAGCGAACAATGGAATAATGTTAACTTAGACCCAAATGTAAATTTTCTTGCTTTGTTTAAACAAAGAATTAAGAGACCAGTATATCCAAGAATGGAATGCATCGATCAAAAATATTTCTAAACTTTACTATTATTGTAAATTTAAACCTCAGTTCTGTTTTGAAAGTTATCTTGATGTGATTTCCGTAAACAAATTAAGGAAGCAAAACACTTCATTTAGAGTTTGTTCTCATAATTTAGAAATTGAGTTTGGTAGATTTTTAGGTATTAATAGACAAGATCGCGTGTGTAATATGTGTACCAATAATGCAGTTGAATCAGAATATCATTTTTTACTATGTTGTCCCAGATATGCCATTATTCGTCAAAAATATTTTGGGCATGTATCATGGCCATCTATTTAAAAATTTGTCTCTTTTATGTCTTCAAAAAGAAAAAATATGTTGTTTAAAATTGCTAAATTCTTAAATGACGCTTTAGAAAAGAAGCCCTAGAACATATTTCTGCTTCTTAATTATATGATGTTAATTTATAAATGATTAGTGTATGTTATGATATGGTAGGTAATGTATTGATTAGTTATGTTGAATTATTTAAATCATAATATGTATTCGTTTTCTATCTTGGCCATATTTGTTTGTATGTTTTGTAAATGGCCAAAGGCATTATTATGTGCCGATTAACCAATAAATGAAATGAAATTTTTCCAGAGCAGTATTTTCTATTATAGATCTTGTCACCATATAATTCTATAAAAGTTTCGTTATGACTGCTTAAATAATGGGCTGGTAATGTTTCAATTGTAAGTTGTTGACGGCAGACTGTTTGTCAGCTGGTCAAATGTCAAACAAATTCTAAACTTTAACGGTCTTTTACCAAAGTAAATTAGTTACTCGCATTATTTTTGCAGCGACTTTAAAACAATGTCAGTTTGAGCTCTAGCAATTGAACAGCACACATAAATTCGCTTAATTTATTGTGCAACCGGTAATACTTATGGTGTTACACTTGAGTAGTAGTAGGAGTAGTAGGCGTAGTAGTAGTAATGATGATGATGATGATAATAATAATAATAACAGACAATCTATTGTAAAACAGACACTACGTTTTTCTCAATTCATTTATTTATTCAAAAAGACGCAATAATTGTGGTTTCACGATGCAGTCAATTTATTGTGCAGAAGACAACACTTTTTACAGTAAATATTTCATACTTAAAAAGATAAACCGTACAACAGACAATACGTGTGTCAGAATTCAATCAATTTCAATATTTTTTTCAGTAAACATTTCATATTCCAAAAATGTATAGTACAATAGACATGTGTCACAATTCAGTAAATTCTGTGTACAGCAGACAAAACTCGTGTTATCATACTTAAGTCAATTCAAAAACCGTTATTTTAAGTCAGTTATTTATATAATATTATAATGATGGAAATCTGACATAACTGTAAAACAATATATAATGATAAGTATTCTCGGCACAGCCCTAATTTATTTTCTAGTCAATGACATGTAAAAGTTTCAACACATAAGTGAGGGAGTTTATGATAATACAAAATAAAGAATTGTACATCAGAATATGCGATCATCATGATTAAATAATTATGCAGGTTTGTATAGCTTAACTGTTAAAATGACATTTGTCACAAACCATATTCCTTTATAGTGTAACAATACAAATACTTCTGCTTTAAACATCTAAATATGCATGTTTTAAGATTTAGAAGTTGACCACTAAAATACAGAGTATTACAATGTATGATGTTTACCGTTGCCACTACCACTTCTAATAACAAATTAATGTATGTGTGAACATATCATGCATTTGCTGATCATATCTTTAAAATATGCTCTTAACAAACATTCCAACACAACACCTATATGCAGTTATCTTGCCAATATCTATCAAATTACGGAATGAAATACACTAAGAAAAATATGTTGTTGGTAATGTATCAAAACTGCAGGAAGGGTAGATTTATGCAACAACATCGTTTTATATTTTGATATCTGAATCGAAAAAAGCAAATTTACAGATACCTTGCAACATTTATGGGAAAGTGAACTTGTCTAAAATATTTGTTATCATCTGCATTTTAAAAGTGATATGTGATACAATTACTCAGACATGAACTTCCGCAATTTTAACTCTTAAATGTCAAACGATATTGAAAGGAGAGTTGTTTCTCTCAAGACACTTTTGCGAGGATGAATAAAATGAACATTTACAAATTTTTGTTATGTAGTCATTACGTCATTTGACTTCCTTTTCTATTTTTTTGTCAATGTCATAGATACTTTCTAGATCAGGCAAAGAGTATATGAATATTTTCAAAATAGTAACTGAAAATGTAAGTAAAATCATACGATGTCTTAAATTTATCTTATTGACATCATTGTTTGAGATTTGCAATATAATTGTTTACACGTATGCCGATATATGAAGCAGGACACAAGGGAAGATTGTTTCTAGTTCTGACAACGTAAGTGATTCTATTCTTTTCCGTTATCGCAACAAGTACACAACTGTTTCTGTTGTTTTCAGTTTTTACACATCTTTGCCAGACTATTTTTAAGTAATAGGTATATGTCCGAACATTTTAGTTATTGTGACACAGGGTTGTGCCTAATTATTTTATAAAATAATTAATTAATTACAACTATTTTGGCAATCTTCTCATTTAAAAAATTACTATTAATTACTTGGTTTTGGGGACAAACAATAAATTAATTACAATTATTCAGGACAAGTAATTAATTATAATTAATCTTCATCAAATCCTGCCTTTAAATTTCTACTAGTATCTTTCGGCAAAATAAAATATTTCAATGCAGCCAAGTTTGTGGGGTGCCTAAGCAAACCAGACTAGTAATGTGTTTCCTACCAGCTGGCTTGCATATATGAAATGACTCTACTGTATTCACTCAGAAATCACTCTTCATGTATACAAAATAATTTTATATTGGTAAACAGTACTGGACACATTTTTGTTTCCTTGCTATTTTTTTCAATAGATTGAACAAAAGGCCAGAGCCAATAACTGTCATATACATTATTTTCATCAATTCAATACCTTCTAAAGTGTGGCAACCACAATTAAAGTTATTACAGACCGGAAATGCACCTTAAATGTATTTAAGTGATGACAGAATACAAAAGGTGTTGACACCTTGTTATTTACAGCACAATAGGTATAAACTATGACTACTTTACAGTATGAAATTTCACCTCAGCACTAATAGATGAAGCAAAATAATTAAGAATAATTAGATTTACATGTAATTGACAATAATTGGTCAATTTTGATCCATTTATTAATTAATTACAGATTTGTTAATTAATTATAATTAATTGAATTATAATTATAATTAGGCACAATCCTTTTGTGACAACTTTCTAACTGTTTTGAAGTAGTTCAATACAGTTTGGAGTTCTTCCAACAAGTCTGATAGTTTTTCTGGCTGTTCTGAGAACATGTGTGACTTTAATTCCCTCTTTTCGCCCGCAAAGTCCGAAACTTTTGCTTCAAGCTTTGAACTCGTGCTTGCTTCTATTTTTATTTTTAGCAACAAGTCCAAAACTTCTTCCAGTTCTGACAAAGGGTGCGAATGTATTGTTCTTAGTTCTCGCAACAAGTTCGAAATTGTTGATTGAATTTCTACCGAAGTGTTTGATTCTATTGTTGTCAGTATTCGCCATAAGCTGGAAACTTTTGTTTTCAATTCTGACAACGTATATGATTCTATTTGTGTCTGGAGTGGCAATATGCACTTAACTTTTTCCAGTTTGAGTTTTTTCAGTTTTGGCATTAATCCAGATAAATTTGCTTTGAGTTTCGATAACTCGCGTGAATCTATCATTTTCAGTTGTTGTAACAAGTACCCAGTTTTTTCTTTCAGTTTTGACAATGTTTGTAAATCTATTGCTTTTAGGTCTCGGTACAAGACTGAAAATGTTGATTCCATTTTTTGTGCCAACGTACTAAATTCCATTTCAATGAAGGTGCTTCTTGAAGTAGCCCTTAAACAAGATGTTTGACCAATAAGTATAGTGAGAAGTCTTTCAGAAAGTCTAGTTCCTAAAAGAATATTCACACATCTTGTTATATAACGTAAATGCTCACTAGATATAATCGGCCCGATTATCTTCCTTGACTTTTCAGCAAGAAGAGAATATCTTTCATCCGATCGAAGATTGTCACACGAAGTCTTAATATATTTCAATACTTTAGGGTTTAAAGCACGGTGTTCATTTGTTTCTTGCCATTCATTGCAATCTATACTTCTGTCAACAATTGAATTATCCAAATGAAGTTCATGTATATATCCAAATGTGTCATTTATGGCAGCCAACATTTGACAAAGCCATACGCCTGATGCATCGACATTGCTGATTGTAACAGACAATTTCAGCGGTCGTAAATTTATTTGCTTTCCGAGCAAATTATTTACCTGGCCTGTCAAAGGCAAGTTCTTTGACAATTCAGATAATCTATTTTGAGGTAAATTGCTAATAGTCAAAACAATATGTTGACAATGTTGTTGCAGCGCAACAATATCATTTTGCATAGTAATTTCTGAGTAGAACGAGGTAAGATTAAATAAACACCATAATTTGACATATTCTAGTATTTCGGCATCTACCATTGAGCCATCACATCTTTCATCAATCAGATCAATATCATTTACGATCAGTCTGACATTTTGATTTGAAGTAGCATCAGATATTGACATCAAGGTTGTTACTCTGATTTTTATATTTGATATTTCTAACAATTCAATTCCTGTTTGAGACACAGGAAATGTTATACAAATATCACTTAAGTCAGTGTTTTTTAACGTCAGCTCTTTAATGATAACTGGATCATTTGTTGTAATTATTTTGAGAAAGCCTAATCGTTCGCAGTCAGGTCGAGAGCTTTTATCACTTATTACTATTTCCACAAGTCGACGGTCAAAATCATGGGATACGTCAACAGATTTTTGAAGTGTTGTGTTATCAACAATTAATTCAAATTTTTTTCTCCTTGGTTTAATGCTATTTATTAGTCTGCATAAACCAACATCTGTCATTGTATCCATATATAGTTCTACAGAATGAAGACTGTGATTTCCGTTTCCAATTATAAAATATATTTTGCTGATATCTGTACCGGTTATGTCTATTTTACGTAGGTTTTGTAATGTTATTTTCATCGGAAAATAACTTACGGCTTCAACATCATCATTCCAAGTAAGGCATGTGATTTTAAAAATGATGCCATTCTCTGATTTTGGTACACTGTGTAATAGTTCTTTCAGGGCTTTATGCGTCATTCTTACACCGTGCAATTCTAAGATGTCAAGACCGTGCATTTGATCTAAGAGTTTTAAGGTATTGGTTTCAAAATCCATGGAACGGATAACGATCGAATGGAAATTTGCTCGCATGAAAAGTTCCATCACATTCCAGTTAATATGTTTTGATTTTGAAGTAAGACTTTGGTTATTTACTTCGACTTCAAACATGCTAATTACTGAGGTGTTAGCTAATATCTTGTAAACTACTTCTTGATTCATTTCGCCTAAAAACATCAAAATGCTCAACATTTCGTAAAACTGGTGGATCGTATCACAGAAATCACAAACTTCATTAATGACATTAATGTCTGCACCATTTATTGAAAGATACATAGCAGCAAAATAGTCTTGGAACGTTTTATGATTGAACGACAAGGACCTTATGTTGCTTATTTTAGAATCTTGAAACACAGTCTTCTGACTCAGAATTACAAGTTGCAGGCAAAGGTATACCTCTTCTTCCGTAAGTCCATACTGCGCTATTTCGGCCAGCTTGTAAACAAGCAAAGATCCACATTTCCTTCGAAACAACATATCAAAGGCAAACTTCGAAACTGATAAAAAAAGACTGCTATAACGGACTAATTTTGGAAATGAATTTAAACAAGATGATAATTCACAGGTAGAAGTATTTACTATGGCTATCATTTTCAAGAATTGTTGATTCTCACTATATTTCTCCTCTGCTTGAAGGACCATTAAGTTTATAATCGAACTGTAAATGGCCGTTTTTGACGTTTCAAGAACACCATTTTCAAACCAGATGCATATGAGAAGCTTAACCAGTAGCGGAATAAACTTCAAATATTCAATATTCTTTTCCTTCAGCTCATGTAGGAACAACGATATTCGGTCATTTATGTTACCTTTGGACAACTTCATCATTATACTTTCAATTAAAACCTGTGATCCTTTTTCTCCTATACCAATCAATTTTACCTCGGAATCCCTTTCCCTATATTTTGGTCTGAGAATTTCCGTTTTCCAAGGACGACTTGTTGTTATCTTGGCGTATTGGCCTGTTGTCGAACTCAGAGGTAAACCTTTTGACACAGCAGGATGTGTTGGAAGTGGAGACGGGGGCTGCCATTCATCTAATCCATCTAAAATAACTAGACAGTTTCCTGGTTTAGTTTCTATTATATTACTAAAACAAATGCTGTGACATTTCTCTCTAAACAACTGACATTTTATTATTTCTTCAATGGAACGTTCTTGGTACGTATCCCGTAGGGATACAAAAAATAGAAAATCAAATTTCTCGATTTCAATTTGGTCATCGGTATAAGTGTCACTACCGTCATTCTCACAAGAAACGGCACCAGTGCGTTGCTGTTCAGTTTTAGACATTGTTTCTGTGTCGTTTTGTCTTTTATCTTCTTCATCCATTTCTTCGTTTTCGCTTTCACCACTTCCACTACTTTCACCATAGATATCATAATAGCTTAGATCCTGTAGCATTTCATATTCGTCATCATCCTTGTCTTCGTTTTCTTCATGGGAATATCTTTCGTCATCAAACACTGCTGAAGTTTTGCAGGTCACATACTTACATTTGGATTTAGACCTGCACCATGCAGATATCAATTTTTTGCAAAACGTCGTTTTTCCTATTCCTGCATCTCCGGTTATGAAAATGTTGTTGAATTTATTCTTGCCGCTTTCGAATAAATCTTTAAGTTGGTCGATTGATTGATTCGGTCCCGGTCGAATTCTTTCTGCTTTTAGTGGAACATACACTTCCTCAACGTCTTCTTCATATTCTGATGAAAGTGGTGAGATGTCTACCTTTACATAATCTCGTCGATATAGGTCAACTAAATAGTTCTGTAGATCTGTAAAGACATTATATCTATATAATTTCAAAGTTA
Organism: Mercenaria mercenaria; assembly: GCF_021730395.1. NCBI lineage: Eukaryota > Metazoa > Mollusca > Bivalvia > Venerida > Veneridae > Mercenaria > Mercenaria mercenaria. Next base: position 69,644,239 of record NC_069375.1, read on the forward strand.
CGAGTAAGTTTTAAGAGTTTTCCTAGGTTACAGATAACGATTAACGTCTCCCGATACTTGAAATTTGTCGCTGAAAAGAAGAATTAAATCACAGTACCAAGTGGCATACGAAGTAGCATATTTTAATTAGACAGGACTGTTACAATGATTTTTTTTTCGAAATACACGTTCAAACTTTTCCCTGATAACGACCAAAGCGCTGCATATACTTCATCATGTACTTTCATATTGTGTATTCTTCTAACGTATATTATACTATTATTAGGCTACATAAGTTCTGACTGGCATTTCTAGATATACAAACCTCTGAACAAAGTAATATCTCACTCACTTAACAAATCCTATATTGCAACACTTGATGCTTTTCATAGTACAGTTTTGAAATTCAACATACTTTTGGAACACCATGTTGTTTATGACAAGTGCTAATCACGATAAAATCAAACCAGAGTTGTCACAGGAGTGACGAATTATACCCCCACAATATGACCTTGTCACAAAACTAAGTCATTGCCAAAGTCGAACTTGCCTGACCTTTCCCCTACTGACCTCAAAATCAATAGGGGTCATCTGCTGGTCATGATCAACCTCCCTATGAAATGTCATGATCCTCGACCAAAGCGTACTTAAGTTATTGTACGGAAACGGTTTAAATGTTTCGGGTCACCATGACCTTTGACCTTTTGAACTCGGAATCAATAGGGGTCATCTGCTGATCATTACCAACCTCACTATTAAGTTTCGTGATCATAGGCCCAAACATTCTGAAGTTATTGTCCGAAAACCGTTTAAAATTTTCCGAGTCACTATGACCTTGACCTGTGACCTGTGTCTCTTTTTAAAAATAGGACGAGCTTGCAAATTGTACGGAAGAACATGAGTGCCACTTGCGTCTTTTTATTAACTCGAAATTTCGGTTTAAGTAAATCGAAATTTCGAGTTATAAGTCAAAATTTCGAGTTAGTAAAATTAAATTTTGAGTTAGTAACTCAGAATTTCGAGTTAATAAGTCGAAATTTCGAAGTACGTAAGTCTAAATTTTGAGATAATAACTCGAAATTTCGAGTTACTATCTTGCCCTTTTATCCGCAAAATTTGAACGTCTGTCCGTCTGTCAAAGGCCAAAAGTGAAATGGACACCATTTGACACTTCGAAGTGGAATAATCTATCTACACACCCATATATTGTACCGAACATGTAGAGACTTAGACATATACTACCATACATCAATGTATGACCTACCATAGCCTCTAGAGCTACTCCAGATTTCAAACTTTATCCAGGATATATACCTTCATTTACATGTATAGTATGTTCAGGTGGTAGAGGCTCGAACTACCCGAGGTACCCGGTCTTGTACTGTTCGCTATCCAGCCAGTACAATTTCAGTGAACACTACTTCAAAAATAAATGGTATTGCCCAAAATGAATGATTGACCAGTCAATTTTAGAAATTTAGCAGGCTAAAGGTTAAGTACTGTTTAGGATATGAATCAAGAGTCAATTAACTGAACTAATATAATTTTACATACAACTTATAAACAAATTCGGGAGTACTTGCTCTGGTCAAAACGTCATTGAGATCGAACTCGCAACATTTTGCTTACTTGACTCATAACTACACGTTCATTTCGGGTATGTCTCTATTTCATTGCCTTCTTTTTCTTCTCGTTCGCAACTACACTGTCAGACCAGTAGCCTCGATGAAACTTGTGGTTTGCCGCAGATCCTCAATGCCTCCATACAATGTCTAGTGGATTGAGGTATCTATCAGCCAAGTCGCAGCTTGCTCCTGGTCATGCCTTTTACATCTCTGAAGTATATGCTCCGCAGTCTGATCTTCCTCACCACACGGACAAGTTGGCGATGGTGCCAGTCTGTATTTATTGTACATGTGAGCATTGAGCTTGTTATGCCCTGAGCGAAGCCTGACCAGCATCACTTGTTCAGACCGATCAAGGAGATGAAAATCATCTTCGTCTATCCTTGGTCTCGTTAGTGCCTTGATAATGGTGACTTTCTCATTGTAGCTCACATGTTCTGTTGGTTGTTCTGAGCTCATAGCTTAGCCGGTTTGTCTGCCTCTTCATTGCCTGCAAGTCCACAATGGGATGGAATTCACTGAAGTGCTACTTTGCGGGCTATACTCAAGCTCTGCATTCTCCTGGCTGGCTGCGGAGCTTTATTGTTGATCAGAGCTTCCATGACAGACAATGCATCTGTGAGAAAGACGACTGAGGAGCTTTCTTCCGCCGAGTCTTCACGGCCTTCATGAGTGCTTCAGTCTCTGCCTTGTAATTGCTGCAGTGTTGTCCTGTGACTGCATGTAGTGAGTGTTTCTCTCTTGTCAGATGGGTATTGAATGAAAACTCCTGCTTCTCCATCTTTGCCGGCGCCTGTGACTGATCCGTCTGTATAGACATGAGTCCATGATTCCGGAGGATAGTCTTCATTGACCATAGCAAGTGTGAGTCTCTTCCCAATACCTTCATCCTCTTGCTTCCCGCGGTCAAGACAAGGAGCAGCAAGTCTCACAATTACTGAGGACAGATCATTTGCTGGTGGGTTTATAATGTCTTCACTATTTAGGGGAGTAGTTAGTATGTTCAGCTCAATATGGGTTCAAATTAGGTCGAAAACCTTCCAGACTTAAACATGGTTTAGGCACCTGGGGTCTTTCTCCAACATAAAAGCTAGGAAATCGCCATATGACTTATAATGTGTCGGTGCGACGTTAAACCCAACAAAATAAATAAATAAATAAACATGGTTTAAATAGTGATATTTTCTATGAGCAAACGCTGCCCGGTCATCTTAATTATATGACCCTGTAGGGCTACCCGACCGATACACCAGGTACCTAATCTTGGCCAGGACCTATATATCAACGTAAACTATTGTAATTAGTAACTCGAAATTTCGACTTAGTAACTCGAAATTTCGAGTTAATAAAACAACGCACCTGGCACTAATACTCTTCCGTACAATTGTATGAGGCTATATCAATTTACATACATCAGTTATCTTGAAAAACAAAGACAAATATCAAACAGGGAATGCCACGTACCAAAATCGCAGCCTCCCCAAAACGAAACCTACAACACGCAGACGTGTACACCACAAACACATACACATACACGTGCACACACACAAAGCCAACACACGAGGACAAAACGAACAAAGGAACACACACACATACACGCGCATACACACAAAGCCTACACAAGAGGACAAAACGAACAAACAAAGGAAGTTTGTTTTGTTATCAGCATTATTATGTTCTGAGAGTGTGACTAAATGGAAACAAGCACTTCTTGTACTTTTTAAAATACTGGCAAAATATCAAGTGTTACGTTTGAATATTTGCGAAGTGTATAATATCATCACTGTTATGCACGATATGAAAATATACTAGACATTCTCATGAACGAGTATATAAAGAATTACTTATATTTGTTCAACACGTTTACCTTTTTCTTCTGCAGTCAGTTCAACAGCTTCTTTATCCACATCACTTTCATCTACTGTTTGTATATTCTGAAAAAGTAACAGAACGATGACAATTCTGTCCGACAAATATCCTTTGAAAATGCTTCATAGAATAAAATTATAAAGTAAAAAGGGGCTAACTCAAAACAAATATATAATCTAACAAGTATGTCCCGACAATATGCACATATGCATTTTATAGTGATGATGTATACCAAGTTTCATTTAAAGATGAACCTTGTATTTTATAACAATAACGCCACAGTGTTATCAAACGAATTGTAAAACTACCATTGACAAAATATTCTTTTGCAACCCTATTTCGGCACCAAAAATTATTTGCTAGGATAGTCAATTTGCTATCTGAAGTAGATTCGTGGTCACGTGAGTATTTGCTTATCATAGATCTATATAAATACATTGCATATGCACTGCTATATACTTCTGTAAATTTTTGACCGAATGCAATTATATACGTTTTGCTGAAAAATATGCAAGCAACAGAACGTAATATTATGCAAAATAATGGAATACAGAAATCATTCCTGGTAAATAAAACAATAATCACTTATCAAGCGTGATTTGAATTTTTATGCTTCGGCAGTCTGCATCAAACATTTGGCTTTCGGCTGAAACACTGATAACTGTATAGGTAATGATCTGACTAAGAAAATATATTGCCACACGTATTTTTGTCAAGAAATAAGGAAGTAATTGTCATTTTTACCAGTTTTAGTGTTGTCTCTTTCATAAATATCGTGATTTCAAATTTTGTTTTGACCGTTGTTTAATGTTGTATTTTTGTTTCCATTAAGAAAACTCACAATAAATTTAATCTGTTGAATTTAAAGACTTTAAAAAGAACCGGGGGTTTTAATAACCGTTTATATATACTTGTCAATTGCATCAGCCGAGTAATTTGAATTTAAACTCGGATCAAATGTGCTTGGTCTCTTTTCAGTTCAGATGTCTTGCAGTAGAGGAAGTTGGATTTAAAAAAGTTTGATAATGTTTTCATTAAAAACTGATGTTAACTTCAGTAGTTATTTATCGATTTACTTGAAATAGCTGGGCAGATTAAGTCATTTTTTCAGGAAAATACTGCATTTGGTGATGCAAGCATGAAATTTGGCATGTGTACTCGTCTGAGCCTCCTTCTTTCAGAAAGCCCGTTAACCACTTGAAAATTCAATATGGCGGCCATTTTTTCAAGATGGCCGCCACAGGAAGTTGATTTTTGACTTGAACAGACCTTAACCGAGTTCTTTTTTGTCAATTATGAGGAAAAGATATCTTTTAAGATGTTTTGAGAGTGCAAAACCTATTTTGAGACACAAAAGATTGGTTTCAAAATCCAATATGGCGTCTTTTTTTCCAGATGGCCGCCGTTTTATGTGAAAGAACTAATTTGCCATTAATACTGACGTTCCTAGTTGAATCAATTTTAATGATATAGTCGAATAACTTATTTAGAGTGTTGAAGAACAGGTTTTGTATTGCCTGCGACTTTAGGAACTGAAGGCGGACTAAGACGTAGCTTTTCCGGTGGGACTGTGACGACGGCGGCGGTGGCGTCAACGTTAAGTTTGTATGTCAAGTCCTTATCTCACAAACTACTGTTTATTGGGTTGAAACTTCACACACGCCTTCATGGTTGATAGGCACTGTACAAAAAAAAACAAAGACAAATATCAAACAGGGAATGCCACGCACCAAAAACGCAGCCTCCCCAAAACAAAACCTACAGCACGCAGACGTGCACACCACCCGCACACACACACATACACGCGCACACACACAAAGCCAATACACCACAAACACACACACACATACACGCGCACACACAAAGCCAACACAGTGGGGAACGGCCAGTGGGGGAAGCCAAGTTCCATATTCTGACATGAATGTTAACAAAATTAATCCCCTTCAAATTAGAAATTTTAACGTTAAGTATGTGTGTCTCTACATGGAATATTATTCAATTATATCCCTTTATGCCCGTCACTGCTTGATTAGAACTTGTGGTCCAGCTTTATATAACGCAGACATTTTTAAAATTAGTGTATAAAGCAATCCACGTAGACACATTTATTTTTTTTTAAAACAGAACCTGCTTTGTGTCAAAACAATTCAGATCTACAGTACTTGTTTCCCCGGGAAGGCATGTCTCAAGTCTTTATATTTTGTCAAATAGTTGTCACATTTGCAGCTGTATAAATCTGTAAACGAGAGTCCGAAACGATTGCATTTACACCTAGAACAACATTGTTTTACATGCACATTTGGTCAGTTCATTACAGCTACTGGCAACTTGTGGATTGTTGTCCAGTGTATCTGCCAAAGGTCACATTGATTCTCCCATCCCCATTCAGCAGGATTTTCGACTTCCATTTGGCAAACAATGCATGTCCCCATATCCAACCAGCTTGGTATGCAGCACGCTTTGTGCATCTGGCAAGGACTGCTTATGTTGGGCCAAGAGCATCATATGAAGTCTGTTTTTGGGCAAACATGTCCAGTCTGAAGCCATAAATATCTGCTATAGAACTTGACCTCTCATACTTAAAGATGACAAGCTTTTCGCGAACCCCCTTGTCCTCTTTAGATATCACTGGCCGATATACACCTAAGTTCTTAAAGACATCTGTCACTTCCAAACAAACATGCCGAGTTTGTCAAACAGTCTTTTTACCTTTCCCCGGAAAACTGACACTACATCAAAACCTGTAAACGCACGAAAGAGAGCAATACATTTTGCTTTCTCATGGCCAATTGATTGAATGCCATTATTTATTGGAATCCATCTCATATTTGTTCCCTGTCCGAAGGCTACCCACAGTTGTTCAAGGCCAAGATCGTTCAGCTCAGAAAATACATAAATAGCTATGAATTGCGACGGCAACTAAATCTGTGTCTATATTATGACCCTCCACATCAGCATACATGCATAAACATCCGTATATCGAGTTCCTCATGACTGCATTGTGTCAGACCTTCAATACTGATTTTTCTGATTGCATACAGTCTTTTCCTCTCTTGTCAAAATTACAGTTATGTGTGTGCATTTCAACATGTCTGTCGGCCGAAAAATAAAAAGATCAGTTTTGTTATCATTATCCCCTAAGAGACTACACCAATAGGGTAGGATTTTCCCGTTGCTAGTTACCCTTCGACTAGCGCCATGACCTCATTTCGGTTTTGTAGTCATCGCTTTTCATGCATTTTCTGAGCTGGAAGGGCATGGCTTTGAACAGCTGTGGGTAGCCTTCAAACAGGGAACAAATTTGAATTGGATTCCCATACATGATGTCATTCAATCAATCGGCCACGTCAATCAGTTGTGTCAGGTTTTCGGGGAAAGGGTTAAAAGGCTGTTTGTAGAACTTGGAATGTTTGCCGGGAAGTGACCGATGTCTTTAAGAATGTAGGAGTATATCGGACAGTAATGACTAATGAGGACAAGATGGTTCTTAAAAAGTTTTTCATATTTATTGTGTCAGACTTGGCATGTCTGCCCAAACAGAGGTCATATAATGTTATTCCCCCAATTCAAGCAGCCTTTGCGAACACACAAAGCGTTCTGCATACCAAGCTGGTTGCATATGGGGACAGGCACTGTTTTGCCAAAAGGAAGTCGAGAATCCTGCTGAATGGGGATGGGAGGAACATGGTGACCTATGGCAGATACTCAGGACAACAATTGCAAATAGCTGTAAAGAACTGACCAAATGTGCATGTAAAAAAGAATGTTGTGGTAGGTGTAAATGCAATGGTTTTGGACTCCCGTGTGCAGATCTATACAGCTGCGACAACTGTTTGGCAAAAATATAAAGTCTTGAGACATGCCTTAGAGAGGAAACAAGTACGGTAGATCTGCATTGCTTCACCTATGACACAAAGCAGATCTTTTGTTTATCAAAATTGATGTGTCTACGTTTATTGCTACATACACTTTAATTTTAAAAATGTCTACCTTATATAAAGTTGCAATCAAGCAGTGACGACCATAAAGGGACATAATTAAAATATATTCCATGTAGAGACACAAAGACTTATCGTTACAATTTCTAATTTTAAAATGGGGGAGGGGGGGGGGTGTAATTTTGTTAACATTCATGTCAAAGTATGGAACTTGGCTTTGTACAGTGCCTAATGACCATGAAGGTATGTGTGAAGTTTCAACCCAATAAATATATAGTAGTTTCTGAGAAAAAAACTTAACGTTGAAAATTCTAATTTCAAAAGGGGGATACTTTTGTTAAAATGTCTGTCAGAGTTATAGAACTTGTCTTTGTACAACGCCTAATGATTACAAATCCATGTGTGAAGTTTCAGTCCAATGAACAGAGTAGTTTCTGAGAAAAAAACTTGGCATACAACCTTAACATTGACGTCACTGCCGCCGTCGTCATTGCCGTCGCCGTCGGAAAAGCTACGCCTTAGTCCGCCATCAGTTTTAAAAGTCGCAGGCGAGACAAAACTGGCCTTCAACACCCTAAATATGTTATTTGTCCATACAATTAAAATTGATTTAACTAGGAACGTCAGTGGTAATGGCAATTAGTTTTTTTACATGAAACGGCGGCCATCTGGAAAAAAAGACGCCATATTGGATTTTAAAACCAGTCTTTTGTGTATCAAAAACAGGTTTTGCACACGAAAATCAACTTAAGTGGTATTTGTTTCTCGAAATTGACAAAAATAAACTCTGTATAGGTCTGTTCAAGTCAAAAATCAACTTCCTGTGGCGGCCATCTTGAAAAATGGCCGCCATATTGAATTTTCAAGTGGCTAACGGACTTTTTGAAACAAGAGGGCCAAGATGGCCCTAGGTCGCTCATCTGAGAAACACACCATAACAGTGTAAACATGTTTGACCTAATGATTTCGTGGAAAAAAATATTCTGACCAATTATCATTAAAATTGGAGCAAAAAATCTTGAGTATAAATAAGTATTTTCTTTGATTTGACCTAGTGACCTAGTTTTTGACCCCAGACTACCCATATTAGAACTTGACCTAGATTTCATCAAGCCAACCATTCTGACCAAATTTTATGAAATCCAGTGTAAATGCAGTCCCTATTGCATACACAAGGTTTTTCCTTGATTTGACTTAGTGACCTAGTTTTTACACCCAGATGACCCATATTCAAACTTGACCTAGATTTCATCAAGGCTATCATTCTGACAAAATTTCATGAAGATCAGTTGAAAAATACAGCCTCTATCGCATACACAAGGTTTTTCTTGATTTGTCCTAGTGACCTACTTTTGACCCAGATGACCCATAATTGAACTTGACATAGATTACATCAAGGCGATCATTCTGACCAAATTTCATGAAGATTAATTGAAAAATACAGCCTCTATTACATACAGAAGGGTTTTCTTTGATTTGACCTAGTGACCTACTTTTTGAGTCCAATGACCCATAATCAAACTCATTTATCAAGGCAATCATTCTGAGGAAATTTCATAAATATCAATTGAAAAATACATACAGCCTCTATCGCATACATAAGGTTTTTCTTTAATTTGACCTAGTGACCTAGTTTTTGACCTCAGATTACCCAAATCCAAACTCGACCTAGATTTCATCAAGGCAATCATTCTGACTTAATTTCAGGAAGATCAATTAAAAAATATAGCCTCTATCGCATACACAAAGTTTTTCTTAGATTTGACCTAGTGACCTACTTTTTGACCCCAGATGACCCATATTCAAACTTGACCTATACTTCATAATTGCGATCATTCTGACCAAATGTCATAAAGATCAATTGAAAAATCCAGCCTCTATGGCATACACAAGGTTTTTCCTTGATTTGACCTAGTGACCTAGTTTTTGAACAGAGATGACCCATCTTCGAACTTGGCCTAGATTTCATCAAGGCAATCATTCTGACCAATATTCATGAAGATCAATTGAAAAATACAGCCTCTACCGCATACACAATGTTTTTCTTTGATTTGACCGAGTGACCTAGTTTTTGACCCGAGATGACCCATTTTCAAACTCGGCCTAGATTTCATCAAGGTTATCATTCTGACCAAATATTCATGAAGATTAACTGAAAAATACAGCCTCTATCGCATACACAAGGTTTTTCTTTGATTTGACCTAGTGATCTAGTTTTTGACCCGAGATGATCAATTTTCAAACTCGGCCTAGATTTCATCAAGGTTATCATTCTAACCAATATTCATGAAGATTAATTGAAAAATACAGCCTCTATCGCATACACAAGGTTTTTCTTTGATTTGACCTAGTGACCTAGTTTTTGACCTCAGATTACCCATATTCAAACTCGACCTAGATTTCATCAAGGCAATCATTCTGACTTAACTTCAGGAAGTTCAATTAAAAAATATAGCCTCTATCGCATACACAAGGTTTTTCTTAGATTTGACCTAGTGACCTACTTTTTGATCCCAGATGACCCATATTCAAACTTGACCTATATTTTATCAATGCAATCATTCTGACCAAATGTCATAAAGATCAATTGAAAAATACAGCCTCTATGGCATACACAAGGTTTTTCTTTGATTTGACCTAGTGACCTAGTTTTTGACCCCAGATGACCCATTTTCAAACTCGGCCTAGATTTCATCAAGGCAATCATTCTGACCAATATTCATGAAGATCAATTGAAAAATACAGCCTCTACCGCATACACAATGTTTTTCTTTGATTTGACCGAGTGACCTAGTTTTTGACCCGAGATGACCCATTTTCGAACTCGGCTTAGATTTCATCAAGGTTATCATTCTGACCAAATATTCATGAAGATTAACTGAAAAATACAGCCTCTATCGCATACACAAGGTTTTTCTTTGACTTGACCTAGTGACCTAGTTTTTGACCCGAGATGACCCATTTTCGAACTCGGCCTAGATTTCATCAAGGTTATCATTCTGACCAATATTCATGAAGATCAATTGAAAAATACAGCCTCTATCGCATACATAAGGTTTTTCTTTGACTTGACCTAGTGACCTAGTTTTTGACCCGAGATGGCCCATTTTCGAACTCGGCCTAGATTTCATCAAGGTTATCATTCTGACCAATATTCATGAAGATCAATTGAAAAATACAGCCTCTATCGCATACCGAATGTTTTTCTTTGATTTGACCTAGTGACCTAGTTTTTAACCCGAGATGACCCATTTTCGAACTCGGCCTAGATTTTATCGAGGCAATCATTCTGACCAATATTCATGAAGATCAATTGAAAAATACAGCCTCTATTGCATACACAAGGTTTTTCTTTGATTTGACCTAGTGACCTAGTTTTTGAACCGAGATGACCCTTTTTTCGAACTTGGCCTAGATTTCATCAAGGTTATCATTCTGACCAAAATCCATGAAGATTAATTGAAAAATACAGCCTCTATCGCATACACAAGGTTTTTCTTTGATTTGACCTAGTGACCTAGTTTTTGAACCCAGATGACCCATTTTCAAACTCGGCCTAGATTTCATCAAGGTAATCATTCTGACTAAATTTAATGAAGATCAGTTGAAAAATACAGCCTTAATCGCATACACAAGCTAAATGTTGACAGACAGACGACAGACCACAGACGACGGACGCCGGACATCGAGCGATCAGAAAAACTCACCTGAGCTAAAAAGTAGGCTCAGACGAGTAAACATGCCAAATTTCATGCTTGCATCACGAAATGCAGTATTGTTTCAGTTATCTGCCCAGCTAAAACACAAATAATGGGAAATTACAAGTCCTCATGCACTCTTAAAGTAGAACAGCCGTTTTAGCTTGTTTTGCTTTTGTCGGAGCAATTTAAGAGATTAAGCCGTATCCGTTTCAAAGTGACTTTAATATTGTGTGTAGTTAAATTATTATCATACTAGTACGAGTATATGGCTATAAGCAATACAATTATAAACAAGAGGACCATGATGGTCCTGAATCGCTCACCTGTTCCCACATGACCCAGTTTTGAGTATGACGTCGTATTTTCTATTATTTGACATAGTGACCTAGTTTTTGAGCTCATGTAACCCAGTTTTGAACTTGACCTAGATATCATCAATATAAAAATTCTGACCAATTTTCATGAAGATCCGTGGAAAAATATTGCCTCTAGAGAGGTCAAAAGATTTTTCTAATTTTAGACCTACTGACCTAGTTTTTGACCGCAGTTGACCCAATTTCAAAATTGACCTAGATATCATCAAGATGAACATTCAGACCAACTTTCATACAGATCCCATGAAAAGTATGGCCTCTACAGAGGTCACAAGGCTTTTTATTATTTGACCTACTGACCTAGTTTTTAAAGGCACGTGACCCAGTTTCAAACTTGACCTAGATATCTTCAAGTTGAACATTCTGACCAATTTTCATGAAGATCCATTTAAGGGTATGGCCTCTAGAGAGGTCACAAGGTTTTTCTATTTTAAGACCTACTGACCTAGTTTTTGATCGCAGTTGACCCAGTTTCAAACATTCAGACCAACTTTCATACAGATCCCATGAAAAATATGACCTCTAGAGAGGTCACAAGGTTTTTACATTATTTGACCTACTGACCTACTTTTTGACGACACATGACCCACTTTCAAACTTGACCTAGATATCATCAAGATGAACATTCTGACCAATTTTTATGAAGATCCATTCACAAGTATGGCCTCTAGAGAGGTCACAAGGTTTTTCTATTTTTAGACCTACTGACCTAGTTTTTGACCGCACGTGACCCAGTTTCGAACTTGACCTAGATATCATCAAGATGAACATTCAGACCAACTTTCATACAGATCCCATGAAAAATATGGCCTTTAGAGAGGTCACAAGGTTTTTCTATTATTTGACCTACTGACCTAGTTTTTGATGGCACGTGACCCAGTTTCGAACTTGACCTAGATATCATCAAGGTGAACATTCTGACTAAATTTCATAAAGATCCCGTGAAGAATGTGACCTCTAGAATGGTCACAAGCAAAAGTTTACGCACGGACGCATGGACGGACGGACGACGGACGATGGACACTGCGCGATCACAAAAGCTCAACTTGTCACAAAGTGACAGGTGAGCTAAAAAAACATTTATCAGATTAATAATTTATAATAATTTAACCAACTATAAAAGTTATATCTATTTTTAAATACTTTTACACCATACACTGTACAGGATCAATCATAGAGTACTGTAAAAAGTGTTTAACTTTAAGGCAAATATTTAATTTCATTAATACCTTGTCATCCATTCGTTTATCTTGTTCACGCAGTTTTTTGTCAAAGTGTGCATCAATGTCTTCATGAACCTGTTTCTCTTTCACTTCAATGATGTGAATAACTTCATCTGTTTTTTTCTCAATATGTTTTATTCCATCCTGGGCAGCACTCAATGCCTCTCTCCGCATTTCGGATACATCTTCTTCGCTGATATATATCTGGTTTCTTTTAAGCTAAAATAATCGCAATATTTTTGAAAGAAAGACTATGTTTTAGGTTATGGATTATTATTTCTTTTTTCAACCGCGATGATATGGAAAATGGGTTCTGTCGTCAGCGTGTTTATCTATTTTCATGTTTTAAGGCGTACAGTACTTTCTAATATATCAACGAATTCATATGATTCGTTAAGGTAGCTATATATGTTCTTCGGGCTACCCTATTCGGATGGTTACGGTCGCTGACTTCCAATCACTTGCCCCTCATAGAAATGGGTTCGAGAGCACACTTAAAGTTTAGAATTTTTCATGTAAGGCTGATGGTTCTATCCAGTGGCCGCCCATGCATAAAACAATCCTCAGAGAGGCTGTTAGGTTCTTTTTCCATCATCAAAAGCTATAAAAGTTGCCATATAACCTACATTGTATCGGTGTGACTCTACCCCCTCCTTCCGCCCAAAACAAATGCACGGTAATTTAGCTGGAAGTAATGACGCAACACTGAATAACGAAGAATATGTTAATACAGATAAAATGTGACAATAAAAGTGTTTACAGGTTAAATAATTAAAAAAAATATCACTTTGAGACCTATGCATACAGTATCTTTAATCACTGGCAAATAACTCATAAAGTCTGTATTGTAAAAAGTAAAGCACATCATTGTAAAAAGTAAAGTGATTTGATCTAATTAGTAAAACTTACCTTTGTCAGATTAACAACGGCATTTTTGGCAGCTTCTTCATTTATCAGTTCTTTTTTATCTTGAAGAACAAGTATCATCTGATCTACATACCAACATAACTTTTCATCGTCAACTTCAAAGGACGTAGAGTGCATGATATCATTACGAATACCTCGTGCCTTAAAAAAGTATGTGCGCCATGAGATGGTTACTTAGATACAGTATCATTTGATTTATTGCGCTTTTTATATCTTTAATTACACCTTTTCTAATCCTGCCTGTGACCTTTACTACCGAAACAGTGGATGAAACACAATAATTAAATGTTATATCCCATAATGTAATATTCCAACAACAGTGACTGTACGTTTAAAATCAAACCACAAATGATTAAATCATTTTACTGTTTTTCGTAAGTATTGTGTATAAAAATAAAAGTTTAGATCACTTTTACTGGTATGACTTTTTCATTATCATGATTAATTAGTTAGTTATTAGTTATTATTACTAGTTATAGTTATTAGTTATTAACTTATGTTGAGGTAAATATGTGTTTTTACGCAGTCCGAGGTCAATATCATTCTTACAGGTCCGTAAAAACACACATTGACCTCAACATAAGTCTATAATTGCAATATTATATGCCCTACTCTAATGCATTCATCTGACTGGTCCATACTTCATAACAAAGTGATATTACAGAGTCATTATCACCTTTGCAGGTTAAAATCGCTTTTTGCGGACCCGCGCGTGCACACATTTCGACCAATCAAATGAGCGCATTTGAGAATGGTATATAATGTTTGCAGATATTGTTTGTCAATAAAACCAAAGTATCGTTTTTTCACTATTAATACATACTAAATCCTAACAGATCAATAATTTTGTGACATATCAGTTATTGATATAACCAAAAACTTCACAAATTTCATTTATTTGTAAAATAAGTTTTGGTTATTGAATAACTTAAAAGAAATCACTTTTTTATTTCATGTTTCTGTTTTTGCAAATTTCTTGTTAATGTGCTTAATCAAACTATCTACCTTACTTTATAGGTCTACCCATATAGATTTTCCTTACCTTTGACATATTATCCGGACAATCAAGATGGTTTCGGATCTCAATGTTATTCAGCATAATGGAAAGAAGTCCCGAGGCGTCCGTTTCAACAGCTGTATGTTTATCGGAATAGCCGGTAGTACCAAGAAAACATTTAGCCATTGCCCAATGATCCCCGAACCATCTTGCTGGATCTGTGTTGGCCCAGATGGGGTTTCTTTCGTCGTGAGCAAGACCAATAAGATCATAGAACCTGCTGCAGAAGTTGTTAGGACATTTTCTTCGACCACTTGGATTGTTGCAAAAACATTTAGACCCGAATTTTTGTATACATCGGCTTCTTGGATGGTCTGGTAGTAGATTTTCCAAAGTGCATTCGCTGCAACTTTTGGCAACACATCCTGTGCCTTTTATGTAACTGTAGAGAAGATCTGTGTGGTGTTGTTTTGCTATTCGGTCAACAAAACTATGGATGCCATGTTTTAGGTACTTCAAACTGAGTGCCGACCTCACCCAGTTCTTGTAGAGAGGGTCCTCAAGATCAGACATGTCTGCTGTTAAAAAATGTCCAAAATAATTAGCATTTAATGTAATTAATAAAATAATATCGTAGAACTTGGAATTAGTAGAACTCTCCACAATATATTACCTCTAACAAATGTTGCATTATATTAACAAAAAATAAATAAAAAAAGAAAGCTGTACGCAATAAATGGCATCTTACAGATAGTCAATTACACGTATAAAGCATTTCGTGACATTTTTCATATTTCGTATATTCAGACAGAAATTTATCTAAATGAATACAAAGACCCACTACATCGTGTAAGATCCTTATAACTAGTGTATGTTTGATTGATTTTGTAAAAAAATTAAAGTTGAGTATTTCTATTTGTTTGAACATTATTTCTACTGTAGTTTTACAAATTTGACGGTTATCGGGATATTTTTAAACTGTCTAGTTTCTAAATTCATTTATTTCCCTACTGTCTTGGTTGCACAACGTATATTATATAAGGCAAAAGAAGGAAATAATAAATTTTCAAACTAGCATTTCTAATGAATATCGGCTATATATATGTTAATGCAAATCTTTAAAATATATTTGTTAATGCAAATCTTTAAACAGTCACTTTCAGCAAAATATGTTTAAAATATCGATTCTTTATCTAAATTTTAAAACGCTGCCATTGAAAATCTAATCTTTATTAAGCCTTACGAGAAATCCATTGTTTGACAAAAATCTGATTAACCACCGTTATATGTAACAAAAACAAAAACAACAACAACAACAACAAAAAAAGTTAGATACACAAATTAAAAATTAGTACTATAAAATGAAATCAGTTACATATAGATACCAATAAATTATAAATATTTTTCTCAAGAGACACCCGCTTAAAAAATAAATAATAACTTGAAACGACAATCAAGGACCGGAGTAAATTTGAAAACCAAATCTAAAATATAGTGCATCAACATGGCGAACTCACTTGTTTCTACCGTCTTTGCACTCTGATAGAACAGTCCTTCACTTCCACGTCTCCAGTACCTCTTTCAGTGCAGGAATCCATCGGTCCCCGCCCGGTGTACTAAAGTAGATGAATTACAAATATCTTACTCTAATATAATTCACATCTTGTTACAATTTTAAACTACTTACAGAGTTAAAGTTATGCTATATTTTCCTATTCCTTTCATGATTATCGAGTGGACCTGGTAGATGTTTAAATTTTTCTTACTCCCTGCTTCGTTTTTTAGTGTCTGTCTACATTCTAAACTGCATTGGGGTCACCTGTGTAAAGCATGACCCTACTTAGAACAGTCACTTTCCAATGCGCCCCTAGATATTCCCTATTATAATGAACCTTTATATAGCGTGTTCCTGTCTAAACTGGTCTGCGGAAACTACAAAAGTAATGCACTTTACCATTTACGGTCAATAATGTACTAAAGAAAGCACTACAGCATCTTTCCGTTTTCCAATAAATGTGAATAGTTCAATTCGTAAAAGGGTAATGCGGTGTTACATCCGCTTCCAGAAATGTGTACATCAAATTAGCTAAATATTATGGGTTTTTTTTCTGTTTGTTTTCATTGGGACAGTGTGTATCTCTGATAATATTTTAAAATTAGTATTTTGCAATGAACTTAAACAAAGATCTTTGAGCTTTCAGGTTTTTCCAAAATGTTTGCTATTATTAGCTGGTTTTACCGAATACACTTACCATAAATAGAAAACTAGAACATTTTTATAAATAGATGCCAAATCCAATTACCTTATAACCATATATAGAACTTTGACCTCCCAAAATTAAACAGTTCAAATAACGGATTTAATCAAATAACGCACGCCTTTTATCTTAATATGCAGTTTTTAAAATATTTTTTTTTGTAATTAATAAATCTAAAACTTTCATCACATAGGTGCCAGACACTGGTTAGTCCAAATAATTGTACTCGAGAGTTGAATATCGTTATATTATTTTGACTTGTCGATATCCGCCTCCGAGTACAAACCAGAAAAGGTAAAGAATGTGGTAGCACTGTCCTCTTCTTTGCGTAAGTAACACCCAATGGAATCCGTTGGCGGGAATTATGTTATAATAATGCAACGGATAAAAAAAAGAAATACATACATAGAAAGCCTGTAATTTTTCCTTTTCAATGATGTATATATTACCGAGATTTCTTGAGAAAAATTCAAACTATGGCAGTTAAAAAATTGCCAAGGTTTAACACGAGTGTACTACATATTGGAAAATGGCCGATCACCGGTAAAGGACGGATTACACCAAACCGGAAATGACTACTCAGTGTTACATGTGAAGTAGTCCAAAATGTAGTTCCATGCTATGGATGAAATCTGGTATAATGAGTGACATGAGGAGGTGACAGTTAAATTTTTGGCTTATGTTTATTGCTTATAGTACTGAGAATAGATCTAGACCATTTTCATTGTAAATTTCTTGGAATAAGTTTTATTCTTTGCGAAAAATGTCTACCTACGCGTAACTGCTAAACGGCTGTTTTCATGGGGGCATTTTTAGAGGGTGATGTTTCTCAGAACAGATTATTTTTCTTATATTCAACATAACATGTCAATATTTTTCTATTTTTGATAAGAAGACATGTTATACTAAATGACCATATATGGTTTTCATATTATTGAAATGCTCTAAAGTGCTGAAAATGAGGTCTGAATGTTTTGTTATTAATATGAAATAAATAAGGACTTGAATTGGTAGAGTGTAACCTAAACACATTACTACACGAAGCGTTTTCATTGGTCACGCCTCCGACCGCCATTACATGAAGACGATTGAAACGTTAGAGGTTTAAATTTTTTACAACAGAAATTCTTGATAAATATGTCCTGTTCTTATGTTTTTTATTTATTATTTATGATTTAAAACAACAGGTAAGCAGTTAGGGCTAAAGAAAAATCGTAATTTCAATTGACCACAGTTTCCACCACAGTTTTGATTGTTTCTGGTTGAGACCTCTAGGTAGACAACGTAAAATATCAAAATGTAAAATCGGTCTGCCCGAGGTCTCATTATTTAGACTAGACACTGGTATGCAAATTAGTTGAATTATACCCATCAAAATACATATCTTATACATTGATTATTAACAAATACCTTACTCACCTACATTAAATCAAGCAATATCCTTTACTCTTACAGTGTCACATATCTATATTTGCCATTTATACGTTCAATAAAATATGGCGGACAAAACTGTCTCTACCCTGTTTCAAGTGTCCTAGTGCGCATGCCGGTCGCTAATGTAATATGATATAGCGTAACTAACTACACATGAATTATGTGTATTCTGTCAAGGACCTATGATTTCAATATTATATATACATTGCAGCCTGGTTTATTTTTACACATATTATAAAAAAAAAACATGATTTTAAACATTTAATGGTAGGTAGAATTTACTTAATATTTTATCTATTGTTTTCACTTTCTACTGATACAGTGTCGCACACTTTCAAAGTTAACAGTTTCGCCGGACCTGCATTTTTGTATGACAATATAAAACAAGCAATATCTTACAGCAGTGTATAAAAAAAAATGTGGACGCAACTTGACCCCGATGGTTGACCTTTGTATTATAATACATAATGAGGCACAACCTATTATTGAAAAGGAGTGTACGTAAAACACGAGCTGCACGAGAAAAAGGAAATATAAATTTGTGTAAATATAAATTTGTGTATTGGAAAGTTTTAACGGATCAAATGTAAGTATATATACTTTGATACTGCACTGTATACAAACTAATTCCATATAAATATACAAGGCTACCCTAAGCACCCTTGATTTCTATAATGAAATAATCGATATGAATAATCAGCCTAAGGTCAACCATCGCGGTCAAGTTGCGACTACTATATTATTAGTATAAATGATAAGGTAAATATTTAGTGGTTTTAATAGATTACAAAAATAGATTAGATACGTTTATAATGTATGGTCATAGAAGATAAAATAAAGCAACGATAAAGTGGGCATCTCAGGGGTATATTAAGGTACTTCTGCAAGTTCGGATCAAAATTCTTATACTATGAAAATTTAAATTATTTTAGAATATACTTAGGAAGTACGGCAAATAAAGATATGGCCTATAATATGGTGAAATAAAATGTACAGGTCGTTGTGCTAGTTGTTTTTGCACATTATTAAAGAGATCTGCGTAGTTCAAGTTTATTTTAAGACATATAAAAATTTACACAATGGTTACCATTAATTCAAAAAATAATTTTTATTTCCGTACGACGTTTCTACGGAATCATATTAGGGACATCACGTTTTCGCCCCTCGCCTTTCACAGATGCTTTAATCAAGAAAAAAAAAAACGCGAGTTTTGCTCATAACATTCTCGTATCTATTTAAAAAATGAAGAGATATAGTAATAAATTTGTATTGGAAAATAAAAAAATCGAGAGATTCAACTTTTTATTTCGCGCACTCTTTTCCACAAACATTGATGGTGGAAAAACACGACATTTTATTGTAGAATCTTTTTCGCAGCCGACTCAATGATGTCGGACTTATTTTCAGACACTATCGGTCGTCGTTGGAGACTGAAGAAAAAAACCGAGAGTCTACCATGTGCTTTGTAGATAATAAACCAGACTAAGCTAAATACGTCAGGTATAACTATGTATTCAGATTTTATTGATATTTATTTTTTAAAGTATATTTCTAATTTACAAGACAAACCCTTGAATTGTAACCGTAAATGAGTTGGTTCTTGCCTTTTCACATATGATATTATTTAAGTAATTCATTCAAATGCGAAGTCCTAAATTTTCAAAATAGAGATGATAATTCTAGCGTGCTTCTCGGTAAAGGTGATGCTGTAAAAGTCGGTCCATCAAAACAGCAAAAGAATGGATTCTGAACGATTATATTCACAACCTTCACCTTAGATTCAGACAAGAATCAGAGTATAAAATTTCGCTTTCGACTTTTTGCAGATTAAGGCCAAACCAGATCAGTTCAGTCAATTTTTCACATCTCGAAGTGTATGTCTTTGCTCGAAACATCAGAACTTTTGTTCAGAGGTGCCTGAAAAACATGAATGTTTCTACCTGCACAAGTCCAGATTCTGGTGTGGATATGTAAAACACTCACCTGAATGCATTGAAGTTATGTTATAAAAGGTGAAAATTGATGTTTCAGCAACGGAAAAGAGTAAAACTGCAAAGTAAAAAAGAAAGAATGACAATTATAAAGACAAAATGTCACGTGAAGAAGTCATTGTGACAATAAAAATGAGTTTGATGAGTTTGTAGGTCATGTAGATAGGGTACGTGCATTTTAGGTAACACTGTATAATTTTACATTAATATGCAAATACATTTCAGTTACTGTTTGGAATCTCAAACATAGGGCACAATACAAAAGAAAAACTTAGAGCGTGGGTCGAAAACCGAGATTTAAGACGTAGCCCAACGGGGTAACAGGGTGAATGTAGCTTGCCAGCGTGGGCCTAGGACAAAACACTATTTAGCGAGGGTGCTGGCAAAATATCAAGATATCAGAGACGTAATTACGATATCTTCACGTGGAGAATTCTGTATTTTCTTGGTATTTTTGCATTAAAAATGTACATCACATTGCAATATTACATGTTAATCATAAAGTTATTATCTAAATTACATGTTATACATGCATAAACACAGGAATCAATCCTATAATGAACAACCATTTATACAACTATATTTATCAGTTTTTCTTGATTTTAATATTACAATGTAAGAGATGTAGCAATCTTTGATCAGAATTAAGGCTTTTATCAGCTGACCTCAGTAGTATGTTGCTCCGCGAACTATTTTGTAGAATGAAACATCATGAGATTTGATCTGGTTTATTATTATATACCTTACAATAAATAGTAGTACATCTACATAGGACAAAGTCCTGTAGCTCATGCTATATAATAGGAAGAGGGCATTGAGACCGGGAACAGTCATTATATCCGGTTATTGGCCCGCCAGGGAGGAGTGACGTCATTTTCATCGCGAAAAATAGTTTACGTCGATATTTTATATTATTAAGCAATCGAGTAATCGTTACAATGTGTAAGTATATAATAAACACCTCATTAAACGGCAGTGCTCTACCTTTCGCGGTTAATAGCGCTCTTCAACCTATATAGACACTCTGTTAAATACATGTCCAGTCGTGCTAATAACATCTTCAGACCCGCCATTGCCATTTAAAAAGTTTATATCGTATTCCTTACTATATAATGTAACACAACTGAAAAGGACAAAATTCAGTAAACCAGGCCAAATAGCCATAAGCGGGAAATATAATCGGAAGCGGGCACAACATCCAGACGTCATTTTACCCTGTGCTAATAAAAAGTCTGATTGAAACAAACGAGCTATCGTTATTGTTTTTAGAGTATGGTCATTATTATTAATACCAAACCTATATGGCACAAGGAAACTCCCTCGTGCAAAACAGGTTTAGTAAAGGGCACTTAAGGCTCGCAATTCCCGTTTTTTAAGTGTATAATATTTCATTAAAATTATTATCAGTATTTCTGTATCTTAATTTTGATTTTGTTTTTATTTTTGTTGGATTTAACGTCAGACCGACACAATTATGTCATATGGCGACTTTCCAGCTTTGATGGCGGAGGAAGACCCGTGGTGCCCCTATCATCACGAGCGAGCATCTGGGTGGAATCACCAATTTTCCTAAAGCCAGCTGGATGTCTTCCTCACTTGAAGAATTCAACACCCCGTGTGAGGCCCTATTCCACATCGGTGAGGACAAGTGATTTGAAGTCAGCAACCTTAACTACTCGGCCACGGAGGACCCTTTCTGTATTTTAATATTACAATATAAAACATGTATCAAATTTCCATTATCAAGATGTTTATAAGCTGGCGTCAGTACTGAGTTGCTTCTCTAACTGTTACGTAAAATGAGACATGATCTAGAGTATTTCATTAAAACACTGTTAAAACTTTAATATGCAATGGAAGTGAAGAAATGAAGAAATAAAACTAATGCTATTTTAATACTAAAATAGTATCACGTCATATATAAATGCATAATTACATACACTAGGCAAACTTTTGATACAATTGAAATCTAAGGAAACAGCAAGAGTGTAATTTATTTACACAGTATATTCAAATGGCCAAATGAAAAAAGTGGCCATCCAACATACCCAAATGTCTTAAATTTACACTCGGAATACAATTTTTGTGACTGAATTTGTAATCTATACAAGCCTAATGTACGTTCAACCAAAATAATAACGAATGAAAGATTAAATGAAAGCCATAGACGCAACATCAGATCGTCTCAGTTGATAACATCCCTGAGAATGTTGTATCATGATTCGCAATTTTGTGTTTGGATGTACTCGAGTGGTCCTGTTTAACGCCAAGCTTTGTCACCTGCAACCATATACGAAACCAACGCTTGTCCCCAATAGTGTCGTGTCATTATGCCACGATTCTTGAAGTGAGTACGCTCTGAAAACAGCGTCCACGTATAACCTATGTAAGCTATGTCATATTCATCTACCTTTCCCAGGTTAAACAAAAAAAAAAATGTGTACACCACTGTGTGGAGCTGTAAATTTAACAGTTGTGGAGTCGTATCTATCGCCTTGGTATTTTGATTTGAGATAAAACCATGTCGGTCTTGATCGGCTCCGAAAAGGACACAGATTACCCTGAAATATCAAAATGAGAACATACAGAAGACATGGCAAAATACACTTAATACATATAGATTATTGCAACATTTCCATGGCCAGCTTATGATGAGAAATATCGAGTATTCTCTCCCTTGATTATCGATTGTTTCAAAGCAGTTCCCCCTGATTGGATTGTCTCCCTTGCATTAGCTAAAGTCGTATATTAATATTATAATTCATTTTCATAAATTTTGCATTGATCGTGGTATTGCTTTGGGCAATAACTTGAAATTAAGCTATAACTTCTGTTACTTAGTTTATACTAACTTGTTTTAGCTCGACTGTGATGAAAGCTTCAACCTTATTGCGACCACTCTCGTGTCTGCTTCCTGGAAAAACCAGTACTGGTGTCATATGAGAGGTCATGGTCGTGACCCCAGTGGAACTCGAACCAACGACCCCTCGATTGAGCGGCCGAATCATATAGAAAGATTATCTCTTGAAAGTCGTAAAACATTTCAGAATAAAAACTAAAAACATTAGGTCAGCTTACGATGTTACGAATTTCGTGTTTTCATGTTACAGAAAATAAATGTATATCATTTTGTTTTGAAACTTTAAAGTCCGCAATAAGGAGACGGCCAAAAAAAACAACATGTAAAGTACGTTTTCTCCTTGATCAAAACGAGATTATATAATGACACAGTGCATACCTATTTTGTATGCATGCTCTTGTCTATATAACGGCATTGCTTGTGTACTAATCCACCGGCAATTTTTGACAGTGACGTCATTTTGTCAACAAACTATAAATAACCACGGTATATCCCAAAACGGATGTATACTAATAAACTTTGATAATGTGGCAGTTGACCTCAATACAATCGGCACTGTTTATTTTCCAATACAGGTAAATCCAATAATTGCTTTACAATAGATCTGTGACGGATTACCTTTGAACACCCCTGGACTTACTGGACTCAACTGCCACATTATCAAAGCTTATTAGTACCTATAATAGATAGAAATATGTTCTTATTGTATGAGAAACTCTAAGTAAGGTATGACCCAGTGGATGTGTTGGCTACTTGTCACGCAGGCGTTGTAAGTTCGGAACCAGTGGTAGACGATGTATATTTTATGTATTTTTGTAGCAAAAAATATTGTTTGAAAGATCTGTTACATTTGGAAAAAAGTTGTTTTTATATGTTTTTTTAAAGTTTTTTTTTAATCATCAATCATTTATTATAGTATGAAGTAAACCAAATGTTAATGCAGTATATATGCCTGTCTCACCATCCGTCTATTGTGTTTTAGAATAGATATTGCTTTCACGTTATTCTCCAAAGGCTCGTTATAGTTAAAAACGTGTTCATAGCCATTTTTGCCTTTTTATGTGGAGTGAAATAACGAACGTTTTTACACAATTTATTCCGTACGCATAATTCGTAATTCACTAGAAAATCAAGATATCTATATAGTTGAATAAAAAATATCGTGCGGGGAAAAAAGTTCCGCTAAATGGATTCGAACTCGGTATTTTTCGGTTACTTCGACAACGCCGTTTTCCTCTGAGCTACGTATCCATGCAGGCTATAGGTAAAGGAAAATAATCATAATCCAGTACAATATTTAAAGTGGCAGGGGCGTTTTTTAAATAAAATAGACAGATGCACTTTAAAGGCATTTATATTCAACTGGTTATTTATGATGTTTATAGAACTGAGGATTCCTGCGTACGAGTAGTTATTGTGTAAAGTAAATATATACTTGAATCGATTTTCCTAGCTCCGTGTAGACGGCCGGTGTAATGAAGTATTTCGACCCCCATAGAATAACGACCCCCCGGTCATTATTCTATAGAAAATGTGACTCCTTTCCTGTAAAAAATTGACTCCCCTTATAAAAAACTGACTCCCTTTGAAAACTCTATAGAATAACGACCCCCGGTCATTATTCTATAGAAAAACTGACCCCTCAAAGTAAAATACTGACTCCCTAAAGCTGACTCCCTTCGAATCTCATAGAATAATGACCCCGGTTATTATTCTATAGAAAAGGTGACTCCTTCCATGTAAAATAGGCCTACTCACTGCCGAAATTACTACATTCGAACTCTCATACAATATCGATTCCCGGACATTATTCTATTTAAAAAAGTTACTCTTTCCGTGTAAAACACCGGCTCCTAAAAAGATTTTCGACGATAATATCTATTAAAAAGTGATCCCTACCAAACCTAACGGACAATTTTACTAGATCTACAACTCTAATACCCTCCATTGCCAATAGTTAACATTTTGATTGTACTACTACTACTACTGGTGCCGCTACTTCTATTGCTATTACTACATGTACTTCTTCTTCTACTACTACTACTACTACTTCTACTACTACTACTACAACTGCTACTACAGATACTACTATACCTGCTTCCACTAATACGTCTTGTACATCTACCTCTTCTTCTCCTGCTGCTGTTGTTGCTGTCACTTATTCCTCTGCTGCTGCTGCTGCTGCTGCTACTGCAACTGCCATTACCACTGCCACTACTACTACTACTACTACTTCTACTACTACTACTACTACTACTACTACTTTCTATTGTTGCCGCTACCGTACTTTACTGCCACTGCTAAGTATTGCAACTTCTATTAATACTAAGTTCTATGCTAGCAGTTTCTTGTGCAGTTTTCTTCTGAAGAATTACTTCATACCGAAGTTTGCAGAGATTACTGACACTGGTGTGTTTTGTGAACGTATTATGAATTGTTATTTTCCTGAAAAAAGTGTATACACCAAGATACAGCGTTTAGAAATAGAATCCCTTTTCCCGTTGCGGAATGCTCTGATTTCTGTGTCAAGTGATGGTATCTGGGGCTAATGGTCAAACGGAAGGACGGACGGACGGACGGACAAGGGCAAATCTATATGCCCCCCTCCCCCGAGTGGGGGCATAAAATGCAGCAATTAGGCCTTAGATACATGAGTAGTAAAGTAATTGTTTGTGCGAAGTCAATCTAACCCCATTTGACCTTTTAACCCTTGGTCCGAACCGACCAATGCCGGCCAATTTAAAATCCACAGGTTTTAAACCCAATTAAAAGTTTTTAAAGTTAAATTTAAATACATATGATATAGATGAGTTTACAAAATAAAATATATTGTTTGAAAGAAAGAAGATTTACTGATAATATAAACCCCCATTATGTTATAACAAAAAATGGGAGAAAAATGATAAAAGCTACCTGTTCATCTTGTGGAAAGATGAAATCAAAGTTTGTTAAAAGTACAGGGGGTAATTTAGATATTCACAAAGCAATGTTACCTTTATTACCTAAGAAAGGTTTAACACTTCCAGGATATAATTATTGTGGGCCAGGAAATCCCCTAGATAATGGACCCCCTGTCAATGAACTGGATGCAGTATGTATGGACCATGATTTTGCTATGACAGCGATGTAAAAAAGGGTACATGTGATAAGCAAATGCTTTCCAATTTAAATAAAACTAAACCAAAAACATTTGGAGAAAAGATTGCAAAACATTAGTTGTGAAACCTATAATTAAAACGAAATACACACTTGGATTGGGACAAAAACAAAAGTCAAAAAACGGGAAAAGGGGGTAGAGTATACCCCGGAATCACATGGAGCGATGAATTAGCAGAAGAATTACACAAACCAATTAAAGGAAATTTAGGAAACGAAGAGTGATAGTTAATGATATTGATGATACTTGGTCAGCTGATTTAGTTGACATGCAAGCTTTTCAAAATATAATAAAGGAGAAAGTACTGTTAACTGTTATTGATATGTGGAAAGTTGGCGCACTTCATTAAAATTCATCTTGGGACAGGAGTAAATCCTACCTACATATCTTCAACAATATGTAATATAAAGAGTAAAGACAAAAAAAGAGAACTTTTACCGCAGTATTTTTAAAGATGTATATCTCTGCCCTCTTCTGTTTTAGAGGTAAATTCACTTTGAACATCAAGAAACTGTTTTATCAAATGAAAGATTTCCACTTTTGTACAATAAATCCATAATAAGTCTTGAAATCAGTAAAAACTTACTAGGAAAAAAAGGATAATAAGGAAAACAATATTTGGTCCTAGTGGGGATTGAACCTACGCCCTCCTGGAAAATTTCAGTCAAAGTAGGTTTATTGTAAGAATAGACCACTGGCACCAGATCAGAAAGAAAATGCCTCCGTACGTGTTATACCCTACCCCTAGGTATTCTATAAGAACCATGGTCGTGAACGGGAAAATATACTAACCCGTTTCAATCGCACATTTCATACCATAAACACGCAGTGTGGTAAATGTGTACTATGGATATCAAACAAGTAGTAATTTATCTTCCATTGTGTACCGGTCACGTTTTTTCAATACATCTTATCTTAGAAAAACAACGCGTAGTCTATAGTAATTTCAACATTACACAAAAAACTTGCTTGAACTTCCCTGGTGAAGTTCCGTTCTAGATTACAAAACCATTCTGATTGGCTGTTGTGAAAATGTATGTCAATCGTCATTTTACTACACGTGTTCGCTAAAATGTGAAAATGCAGCAAAATGTGCAAAATGAATAAAATATACAGAACAGATGCAGACCAATGTACGATTTCAAATTAAAGATCATACACAAGATGAATTTCATTCATCATTTCGAGTTTTAGTGTAAAATTGTGATTTTTTTAAAATCTGTTTTTGTTTGTTTACGTTTCGCCAAACATGTGCGCACTGCCGTGACCTCTAGACCGGATGTTCATTAGGGAAGTTCAAGCAAGTTTTTTTTGTAACGTTGACGAAAGCATAAAATATGTTGATAATCTCAGCAATATGGAATATTGAGACAATGTGACTGGTACACGATGGAAGATAAATTATCGCTTGTTCAATATACTAGGTACCCATTCACCGAACTGCGCGTTTAAGTTGAGAAATGTACGATTGAAACGGGTTAGTGCACTTTCCCGTTCATGACCATGGTTCTTATAGAATACCTAGGGGTAGGGTATAACACGTACGGAGGCATTTTCTTTCTGATCTGGTGCCAGTGGAATAGACCATTTCACGAAGTATATGCGCATGCTCAAACTGATTACCGTTAATCCGTGAATTAACGTGATTAAACGATAAGACAAAAACTGGGGGCTAAGAGATAGATAGATAGGTTATGTACAGCGTGTTAAGTTTGAGACAGTTTTCTTCATTTTTGGATCGAACTACGTTGAGAATAAACAATGAAATAGTCTGTATAGCTGAACGCTTTTAAATTACTTAAATGTCTTATACGATAGCTGACCAACCGCTGCGTCTGTAAATTATTGACAGGTGTAATGAGCGGGAATTTCAAACACAAGTTGTGTCCTTAATAACTTGTTTAATTAATAGCAAAAGCTGATCTTCACCCGATGTTCAATTATTGAAAAGGTCAAATGCCCATTTTTTACGCAAATGGCGTCGAAAAATCACGTTTTAGCCTAAAAAAAAATTGACGTTGCTGTTTTTACAGCGATTAATTTAGTTTCGGGCGCCCATTTCAATCAAAAAGAAATTTATTTCATTTATTATATTACAGGACCGTTGAAACCTATACGGTAATTTAATTTTCAAATATGTACTCCGACTATTCGCCGAAGGAATTCTTACTTCATGCAAAGACCATGCAAAAATCTTTCTACGAAATTATTATTTTCGAACGGAATGACTAAGTAATGTGTAAAAACCATAATACAAATTTATTTTACTGTAAAATGAGAGATAAAATGCGGGGTCTCCGACTTTGTTTTCACTGTATTGTCTTCAATTTTCCACTACCATCCTTTTCACGCGAGATTTAGGGAAAAATACAAACAACAACAAAAATTTCATTTTAAGCTTACTTCAATTTTGTTAGCAATTCTCCGATTTCTTTCCGATTTTTATTGTCACACTTGTATGCCTGAATGCGTGTTACACACAAAAAAAGTGCGTAATGAAAAAATGATACTTTTTATTAAACATTTTACTGCTCGTTCTCTCCTCCATAGATTTTTAGAAATTTTCTGAAAATGATCCCGAGATGTTTTTGAATAGAATAAGATAACAAACTCGTTGACTACTGGGTTCATTTTCACGCTACAGTGCTAAGAAAATTAGGAAGTTAAAGGAACTTTAAACATGTCTTTTTCCCGCATTTTCCAACCAAGTTAATATTGTCTGTTTGTGGAATTTATTAATTTATTTGCAGCCTTTATTTTACGGCTTTTAGCGGTATAATATAGTGTTTTTGTTTTTAATGTTTTTTTTTCGTATTAAGTTTAAGCCCGTTTCAGCTGTTTCATAAATAACTAAATGCAGTTTTCTCCGGAATCTGGAGATGTTAGTTCGGGCCCGACTTCCTACAGCACTGCATGAAGTGGGAAAGATGTAAATTCTTACGGGGAGTACCTACTGGTTAGAAAGTATAAAGACAGGTTGTGTAAGCAAACCGCAGTGACAAGGTTGTTGAGAAACGGCGTAAACCCAACACAAATAATGGGCATCAAATGGATAAGTACAATAATCTATTTATTTCATGTCCGTAAATTTTTACGTCTGACATTAACTTCATGTCGTTTTGATTGTGCATATTTCGACCAACTTATAAGGGAATAATTATTGTTTGTTTATGGTTATACACCCGTTTTCTTCAACATGTTATTTATTATTTTTTTTTTTGTAAGCACTAAACTATTTCCACAGTAACTTAAACTTGTCCGATTGATAAATAATACTTACGGATAGAGTGGCCGTACCAGACACCAAACATGTGATCGCTGGACTGACGGGCGAACGATCCAACCAGTGTGTAATTCGTTCCGGGCGGGGGTAATTTTTGACTGGATGGATGCACAAAGACTATTTTTAAGAGTCATTTGTATTTGAAGTTTCAAAACTGGAATTATTTTAAATTGCACGTATTTGTTAACAATGGTTTAAAATGTTCATTTAAAAAGATGAATGTTAAATATTGTGGGAAGGACTTATATACCGATAATTTGAAATAACTTGTAGCCTGACCCAATTGGTTTTTTTTTTTTTTGTTGTTGTTTCATTTTGTTGTGTTAAAATGATATGCTTGTATTATTTTATGTATGAAACCAAAAACAATCATATATAATGATTAAATTAAGAAAACGAAGTAAGCATGTAATTGTTTAAACGCGAAAGTCCATCGTTTTTATTGGGGGGGGGGGGGGGGGGGGGGGGCGGGGGAGTGTTGTTTGCCTTTTTTTTTTCCTTTTGTTAGTGCTTCTTTAAAACAGACTCTTAGCGGTGACACGGGTTCTAAATTTTTGCATAATATTCACGTTATTCAAATTTGATAAAAAAGAAATACATATACTGATAAAAACGGTGGAAGGTTTTATCTGAGTGTTCGATATGAATACGGTCAAATGCTGACAAAATCATAACCATACTTTTACTCTAAACAGTCAGATAGGACTTCAGTTTTCCTATGTCAATATTAGCCGAATCAATAAACCACTGAAGTGAAAAACCTTTTTTCACCGATTTATGCATCAGGAAACTTTGTTGCAAAAATCGATAAATAACTGAAGAGCCCCCAGTTTTTCAAATCTCGTTGCGTCTCGAGAATTCTCGCTTAGAATGCGTCTACCGATAAAGACTTTTCCAATGCTTAGACGCTTGCCGTGAAATGGTCTATTGAATACCCTTCAAAAAGGAGGTACTCTAAAACGGGTCTAATAAACAAACAGTACCTAAATCTCCTGCCACTGTCTCCGACGTAACATCTGCTCACACTAGCAACAAAAATGCCGTTAATAATGATGGAAATCAAAACTTTCTTTTCCGTTGTTAAATGGTTATTCTACTTGGAAAATTGAAGAACTTGGAAAACTGAAGATCTGATTTATTATAACAATATGTTGACATTTCCAGAAGGTACGTAGTTTTGTTTAGGTACAAATGCAATTATCTATTGGCGCCAGATGTATTTCAGTTGTCTTTTTCGCTATAATTGAATTTCTTATCACATTGATTAAAAGGAGACAACACATTCTTTACTAGTTTCCACTTTTATGTCTTCGTCAGAAATAACAACGTACAATACAAACGACGTCAGGACGCGAACGTCAACGTGACAAAAAGCGCAAATTGTATTAATGTACATATTGATACGGATCATAATGATACGGCGGATATTTATCGAAAACATATTTCTTCAAGAGAATTAACAATACATGTGATAATAATAGTAAATTACCATTGATTGAAGCTAATCACACATAAATAATTACAGAAAGAAACAAAAAATTAAAAACTTAAATAAGAAATACGATTTAAAGAAAAAATGCAGTCAAGCGGTGGAAAAGGGGATCTTGAAGAAACAATAAGGGGAGGTAATAAAACGACGATAAAATATCAAAATGATGGAAATTAGAGCTTATATATTCTTAACTTTTATATAAAATATTAGTATTATTTTGAAATCAGAAAATAAATCAAAAATAATACTATACAGTTAAAATATCTTAGCTGTAGGAATATTGTGAAAGTGTTAGAATATAAACCATTACCACTTTACTCAGTTATTGTATTCACACAGTAAACAATACGCCGGTGTTCATGCCAGACGGGTGCACGGTATTAACCGGTGAATCCAGATCGTTACTCGTAATTTAATCTATCCACATCATTATCAACAATGTCAATTTGTAAAAAAATGAAAACATCAAAATTGTGACCGGTATTGTTGAAATGTGTAGCCACACCACTAGCATATGCAGGATCGCTGAAATTGTTAATGTCAAATTTATGACTGTTCATACGTTTAGAAACCTGTTGTCGTGTTTGACCCACCATTGCATGTTACACTTTTTACAAGTTATGACATAAATTACATTTAATGATGTGCAGTCAGTATTAAATCTAAGTTTGTACACAGAAGAATTTGAAGAACTAATGAATTTATCAGTTTCTACTATCCTGTTACAATGTGTACATCTAGGTCGGTAGCATTTGCTGGAACGGGCATTGACGGGGATAAGGGGCATTGCAGAATATCTAGACTTTAAAAGAAAATCTTTAAGATTTTTACCACGTTTGTATGCTAATATGGGTCTAAAAGAATGCAACTGTTGGACTGAGACATTTGGCGATAGTTTAGATAAATCCAAGCATTTATGTATGATACTGCCAATGTTAGTGACGGAAGGATTATATTCAGTAACAAAAGGCACAATATCAACTTGAGTAGAGTTGTTATTGTATTTCAGGGCTTCATCTTGTGTTACATTACGCAACTTGTTAAACGCAGCATCAATTACACTATCTGGGTAATTTCTGGATTTGAAAAATTCACACAAAGTGTCCAGAGATTTAGCAAATTGATTATCGTCAGATATAATACGGCGATATCGCTTAGCCTGACTGTAGGGAATGCCGTCTTTACAAGTCTTTGGATGACTAGAGGAATAGAGAAGGTATTGGTGGATGATAGTATTTTAACATGCACAATGGTGCATATGTTATTGCTAGTATCCTTCGTAAGATCAACACCCAGGAATGACACTTGTTTCATTGAAATTTCATACGTGAATTTAATAGAGCTATGTAATTCATTAAGGGCTATAACAAAGTTGCTCAATTCGTCCAGTGAATGATCCCAGGTCATAAAACCATCATCCAGAAACCGAAGCCACAATGTACAGTGCGGGGTATCACATGATCAAAATATTCTCTAAACCAAAGTTACATTTTGAAGAACATGGCTTAATGTCCTAACAAAATAAAACATGGAATTTAGACATAGCCTATCATATGACAAATGAAAAGTGTTAAATAATTATGTAGTTAACAATGATGGTATCCAGTAATTACAAACACTAAGGAAAATAAGAAGTCTCAGTTTCATGAAGTGTTCCAGATAATCTGAAGGGGATTGTGATTGAAATCTATGTAGTTTTAGGATACATCTATGCTGCCATATGATAGGCTATATTTTAGATTTACAGCTAAACTTGCTTCAAATTAATCCCGTTTTATTCATAAATTTATTTTGGTTTAGAGATTATTTTGATCATGTGATTCCCCACAGTGATGTAGGTTTCAGCTGCTGGCTTTGTAAAAAGTCATGCTCTAACTTACCCATGAACAATGACGCATATGTCGGGGCGAAAGGACTGCCTATGGCCGTCCCCATTGTTTGAATGTAATTATCACCATCGAACTGAAAATGGTTATTTTTAAGTGTAAGTTCAGTAAGTGCACATACGCTGTCTACGGAGAAACTAGTATCAGACATACTCTGAATATCCTACGTAGAAATGTGAAAGACAATGATTTTTTGGGTAACAATACTGATATCTGCAGATATTTCCTTTCGTTGAGTGTTACGCTACAATGACATAATTTAATTAAATAAGACGATTTTCTAGCTAAGAGAGTAAGTGATCCTTCTTATGACTTCAGGCACTGAAGGGTTCCTGAGTACAACGATCAACGTTCATGGCATCCTCATACGCGCTGACGCATGGAGCAAGATTCTAAAGATAATCATGATTTTCACCGGCTGGCTCAGTGATGCAAAGTAAATTAAATTGGATTTCTTGGTGCGGCGAGGTATTGTTGACAACCATGAAATAATTTTCCGATAATTTCAGAACCATTATCCAATTTGCTAACGAAACGGAACAAATTCATTAAGAATGGCATATGACCAAAAACAAAAACGTTAGACAAACATTGAAAGTATACGATTCTATAATAGGAAAAGGGTGCCTTGTTCCTATTATATATGTATCACATCCTTCTGAAGTTCATTTTGCTTTACAAACATTCATCCCCAGTTGTCTTCACATCCCATAGCAATTTACACAACTGCTGAGTTTGAGTTTGTTGTTAAAATGATATAAATTTGGCATAAAATACGTAGAAGGGAAATATATTTTGATTTCTTAAACACTTCATGTGTTTGTATTTGACTGTGTTTGATTGTAATATTACTATTGTGTAATGTAAATGTCATTTTCAATTAATTTCATCCTGTCTCATTTGAACTTATACCGGTACCTAGCACTATTAAATAAATATTTCTTCCAGAAATAGTTCTTTTGCTTAAAGAGGGGAAGTACATGTATTATATATACGATTTCACTTATGATCTCGTGTCCTGTACTACATTTCCTTTCTCATCCTTTTCTTTTATATTCTATGATGCAGTTGCTTTCATCTACTACGGTTTTCAGCATTATACTTCAATAATAATTCTATTCATTTTGTAAAGAAATATCTAGATTTTTCTGAATTTCTAAACAAATTCACTATTGGAACCTTAAGGGTATATTCAAATGATTTATATTCAACATAAGCTGCGTTACAAATGGAAATAGATTCATAAAAGAACTTGACATCAATGAAAATCACTGGATAGTACAGATATGGTACCTAAATATCAAATCTGTTTTCGGATTGCTAAGTCCACCAATTTACTAAATACATTTACTAAATACATTCACGCTTTTCTTCATCTCCATGTAAAAATACAAATATCTGATATATAGAAAATGACCTTCTTAAAATATCTGAAGCAAAAAAGACAATTCTTGTATTGCCATTTTGCATTCATTTTGTGATTCCCCCATTTATTATCTATATCAAAAGTCTCAACAACTCAAAAAATTCAATAGAGTATAGTGTAAGTTTAGTCTACTTTCAACACTTTAAAGGAGCCTATACTGAACTTTTTTCTTTTAATAAATTCAAAATCCTAGACTAGCCACGTGTCTAAAACTCTTGATCAAATTTTGATTGAAAGAGAATAGTACATGTTCTTTATTACAAGCTTACCAAGTCCATACCAAAACTGACTTGAAAAGAAAATATTAAAAAATTTACAAAATGTAAACAAACCCCTACAACATTTTGCCATCAATATTTTCCACACATGAATGCACTCAATTCAAATGATAATTATTGATATAATTGTAAATGATAGGCCAACACATTTTTTTTCAAGTTGCGCAAACATTTTAAAATGTAAATTAATGTGAATATCTTATTATAACAATAAGTTACCTGCTTACCTTGTTTACATCAATAACAACAGCTCATAGTTTGTTTAAGAAAGTAGAACTGTAACGAATATTGTCAAATTACGTTTTTTCCATATGTTTTTCAGCATTTAAGCTATAGTTACGTCCAGAGAACGTATCAGCATATTTCGATTCTGTGACACGGTGTCCACTAACTGTACATCTGTATTTCCAGAAACGCTTTCATGTCATACTTTTGAGCTGCATTTTACAGCTTTTCCTAGAATAGAAGTGTGGATAGAATTAACTTTAACACGTGTAAGGGTCTCTGACGATCTTATTTTGTTTATTAGTTAACATAATGTCTTACATCTAGCATTTTTCTGATATATAGTCTGCATGTTAAATACTGTCTAATTCTAAAGATGTTTGTCAGTCTGTCATTACATGCCCTTAACATGATTTTTTTAAAAAAACTTTGATGTACCAAAAGGTTAGGTTTGCATTCGAAACTGAGCGTTTTATTTTACCTCGTGAAAAATGGAGATGACGCCTTTATAAACACAAAAATAGATTTTAATTTTTTTGGAAATATTCGTTTATTATATAATAACCCAAACTGTTGTTACATACTTAAATAAATTGGTTTTGTCCTATTTGAATTTAATATATGGAAGAAAAGGTCCTGAAATATTCTGATTTTGTCAGTCAAATGTTTTGAAAGTGACTTAATCTGTACTATTTTTTTAGGTGTTATCTCTATTTTACCAAACCATCTTTAACATGATGAATGCAAATGATTTTGCCATTGCGGCCAGTGCAGACCAAAATCAACATGCAGATCCATGCAGGCTAATCAGTGTCTGCACTGTTCCCTGTTCAGTCAGTAATTTTTCAGTGAAAAAACCTTTAAATAATAAGTGGTACTGCCAAAATTGAATGATGGACCAGTCCATTTTTAGAAATAGAGCAGGGTAAAGGTTAAGAACCATTTAAACGTGTCAAAATATTCCTTTAGAAGCATGTAATTCGATCTATTGAGTATTGATATGAAAGGTAATCTCTAATACCTCCTTGAACAGGCTTCAGCAAAATTGTAAGTTTCTCTAACTATTAATATTCTCAATTAAGAAGTATTGTTTGTATCAGGTTTTATATTTTTAAAACACAGAATGATTTTTTTTTTTTTTTTTTTTTTTTTTGTAGAAAATGGTAGTTGCGCTTTGTTTCGTTTAATCT
Source organism: Mercenaria mercenaria (assembly GCF_021730395.1). Lineage (NCBI taxonomy): Eukaryota > Metazoa > Mollusca > Bivalvia > Venerida > Veneridae > Mercenaria > Mercenaria mercenaria. The sequence goes on from NC_069375.1 coordinate 69,680,352, forward strand.
AATTCGCTTAAAATTTTGAAAAGTAATTGGATGTGGATTGCTTACAGCCGATTTAATAGACTAATAAACTATTTTCAGGCTTCAAAATATAATTACGTACATTTTCCGCAGTTTGTTTAACATTCGCCTCGATTCGAAAATAGTTTTGTCTTCCTGTTAGATATCTATCCTTTTTCTTTAATTGTTAGTTTTTTTAAACAACCCGTCATCTCTATTTACCGTTACAAGCTTCTTCTTGTTGCGAGCCTACTTTGCGATGCATGGCTCTATCGCTGTGTTTGGGGTGTTCTATGCTTCCAGGTAATCTACCCTTACCTTTTATCTATAGAAGGTGGTTTTGGCGACAGCGTCGGCGACACTGCTCTGACTGGAACGATGAAAAGGATTCTATAAAAACGTTAACTTCAGACGCAATATATATATTATTATATAATTAAATACTGTTGGAAAATATATATATATAATTGTAAATATATATTCCAGGAAATCTACCCTTATCTTTTATCTATAGAAGGTGGTTTTGGCGACAGCGTCGGCGACACCGCTCAGACTGGAGCGATGAAAAGGAATAGAAATAGAAACGTTAACTTCACAAACAATATATATATTATTATATAATTAAATACTGTTGGAATATATATATATATATATATATATATATATATATATATATATAAGTTCAATTTGCAAGGAATTAACAGCAGTAGACTTCTGTGATTTTTTCAGTTATTTACATATTCATTTATATATAAAGAAAAAATAAACAACATTACATGAGTTACATTATATTTGCCTACCGGTTTCGTTTATACTCATCAGGGCAAATATACAATATGGCGTCAATAAATGTGTAATTGCTAAGCAACGTCATTTTTGCGTACACATGTGTACACAACGTTCATATTGTAAAATGTCAATGATTTAACGTTCTTTAGATAACCTAGCCTGACCAAGATTTGACCTTGACCATAAGATCATAAAGGTTGACATTCTTTCCATGTTTTATTAAGATACAGTCCTAAATGTGATATCTAGAGTGTTAACAAGCTTTTCCTTTGATTTGAACTGGTGACCTTGTTTTTGACTACACCTAACCCAGATTCGAACTTGACCTAAAGATCATCAAGATTAACATTCTGACAAAGTTTCATGAAGATACAATCATTAGTGTGGCCTCTAGAGTGTTAATATGTTTTCCATGGATTTGACCTGGTGACCTAGTTTTTGACCCCAGATGACCTAATATCAAACTCATCCAAGATTTTATTGAGAGTAATATTCTGACCAAGTTTCATTAAGACTGGGCCAAAATTGTGACCTCTAGAGTGTTAACAGTCAAATTGTTGACGACGACGACGACGGACGGACGACGACGGACATAGGGCGATCATAAAAGCTCACCTTTGAGCACTTCGTGATCAGGTCTCTAAATATTCAATCTTTGTTCCATTTTCACTTTTGTGCATAGCAACTCCTCTTCTCCAAGGAAAATAAATCAATGCAGCCGCCGCCCCGAAAAGTGTTTGCGCCTATAAACTGATCCAAAATACTTGCTACCTTAAATCGTTAACATTATCATGTACTGTTTTATCTTACGTTTAATATGAAAAATAGATGATACCTGTTAAATATTGTATTTATCTTTTAGCTAATGGATTAACGGATGCTTTAGAAAAGCAGTGTGCGGGTGCTTCAGATAGGCAGAAGAGACGTGCTGGTAACATCGCGCCACCCGGAAAATGATACAGATATTAAAACTCACCAAAGCAGTTTCTTCACAACCGCAGACATTTTGAAACACCATCGTGACAACTAACAATAATTATAACGTTTACAATATGATTCAGATGAAAAACACTCATTTTTGTTGTTTCTTACTAGTTTTAGACGAATAAATATTCAAAACGTAGAAATACTAAAACCTTATTATTACACGTTCCTTTACATTAAGACTCTTACTATTTCATTGCTCAGAAACTTGGTATAGCGGAACTCACACTAGCGTGTATATAAGACATGTTCGTACCAAAAAAAAAAATGTATGAAGCGTTTAGCCATCAAAGCAAGCAAGACAAAGCATAACTGAATGGTTATGTAACAGTTTAAGTTTCTTTCATTGGTTGTAGGGGCTTGTCCGCTTAGCTCAATAGAGACAGCGCAGATCTACAAATTGCAGCGTAGTAGGTTCGATCTCCGAAAGAGGTATGTATTCTCCAGCATTTTGATAAAAGACGTTATGGTTGAAATAATTCGTGCTCCGTCTGTTATAAATTTGGAAAAGTTGACATTTACGTGAGGAGAAAAGGTCTGTTGTGGCATTTATGAGCAAAAAGAAAATAAATGAAACAAAGGATTAAGTAAGCCTTATTATTATAACTTCCGACGGTTCATGTTTCATGGTTGCATATAACTTAAGTTTCCGTGGCTCTTCCCAATTCATTTGACAAATATATGGCTATGTTAAAATAAGCCCCGCCTATACTGACTGACTTCTGTTTATAGGAACTTTACTCCTCCGTCTTTGTAAGGACGACACATACCTAGATCCTATGAAATTTGAGTCGCTTATTTACTTACGACTACGTCGCTGGTATTCAAACATGTACACGTACTTGTGTATTCTAAATATACTGTTTCGCTTGTTTATTGCGCAACGTTCTTCTGTTTACAAGTTTTTGAACTTTCTATAGTTATTCGTGTAAAACTAGATAATACTTTGTTGACTGTAATGTAATCATTTATAAGTGAGTTTTAGATAGAACTTGCAAAATTAGAACACTAAAGTATTGTAGCAGTATGAACTTGGGAGAGTTCAGTGTGCGCTTCGGATTCTGGGTCTTTGTTGTATTGCGTGGAAAACAAGTGGAAATATCTAACTGAGGACAGAATTGCCTACTTTTAGAAAGGTGGAAGACTTCCGCGTTATGTTTTTAGCTGGCAGATCACCGGGAAAATGTAAATGACATTCATAATCCAACAGGTGTTACTGCCATATTGCGTAGTGACACACTAACAGAAAAACTGCGCCTGTGAACAAGGAATATCTTCGTAAAGTTGAACTGAATAGTCTGTTGAAATGCGTATAGTCTGTTGAATTGCGTATTACAAAGAGGTTGTTTCAATGATTTTTTATTTTATCTTTTTAGAGGCATGCTTTCATATACATTTCCGGGTAATACTCACATCCAGCGGTTTGAATATTTGTCGTTCTAACCAACTGAAAAAGACTACTGTAACAGGCAATGTTACGGTGTCAGGATACGATTTATATGACCCAGGGAATTGCCTACGCCTTTAGTATCTTGAACAATGAAATAGGTCCTGTCGCTAAGGTGACTATATCTTACACTAGCTGACAAACGAAGTAGAATGTCCTTTTTTGAAACGTATAGCTGGTGAGACCAAATATCTCGTATATAAAATTTTCTTCTGGCTACCTAGCCTTATATGATTCCTGTACCAATGATTCTTAAATGATTTCAATTATATACTAGATAATTTCAGGGATCAAGCTAATCACTAAAAGTTTCTAACTTAGGTAAATATCTCGAAATATTGAGTTAGTAACCCGAAAATTCGAGTTAGTATCTCAAAATTTCGAATTAATAAATAGAACGCAACTGGTACTAAATGCTATTCCGTACAATATCGATGACAGATTGGAAAAATCTAAAAACAGAAATATGACAGTCAAGGTTTTCATTATATGATTTTATTTCCAACCTTTATGTAGGATGTAAATTAATGCCGATATAAATATTTCCTCTCTCTTTTGAGTACATATGGATCCATTTTTTGACGATTATAAATGTAATCAGGTGCCCGTTTAATCATATTCACCAATTTGACCAAAAATCAAAACCAGTTTGGATAAAGGCAAGTGTTCATGGCTATTAAGGCGGAGGAACACACCTAAAATTTATTACCTATACCAATACCCTGCCGCGTTTACACAAATTGTATGTTTTATCATATTTTAGATGCATGAAAATGTAATTATATACCTTTTAGCGTTTAAATCATTATATTGGTGATGCTGAAAATCGACGTTAATGACACAATATTAATTTAAGGTAGTCAATCTGTTGTTTGAGAGACAATATTCATTAAAGGTAGTCAGTCTTATTTTGGACATCATCTATATTCGGAATGAATATAAACCATAAATAAAACATTTTGGACACTTAGGCAATGATAAAAGTCTGAAAGTCTTACACAACAACGTGTTTAATAAGTCATTTATATATTCCAATCCAAACATGCTTTTCATGCAGAAGATCTCAAGTTAGCCTGAAACGGAAAAGGAATATTCATACAGATATTTCGAAAATAATTATTTTAACACAAGATGCAATAAAATCAATCATTGATAAGTTTCTTGACATTGTATTTGGCGAACAATAATTCTAATCAATTAAATCAATAAATTATTATTATCCGTTATAACACATCTGTCAGTTTCCTATATGTATATAGGCAGATAATTCAAGATCAAGCACCGGTTCCAATAATTTCTATCTATATTTCCGTTTTAAACTTGATTCTCAGTCAGTACACAAAGTTTAAAGAAATTCTGTCCGTAGGAACATTTTTGCCTATATACATATATGAAACTGTCAGATGTGTCTTTAAGTACTATGAAATGAACACAACAACAATTTGTAACTAAATGTAACACGTACCGACGATAACGGATCCAGTTTGACCTTGAGAAGAGGTCGTACAGTTTCTGTTACAGTAGTCTTCGGTGCAGCACGACTGACACACAGGAGTCGATCTTTTGAACACGTGACTACCCATTCTACTGACAGGATCACACTGCGAAATGGTCACAAAATGGTTAAGATTAGTCTAGATACCGCATCGCCGGATGTGATATAGACTTGATCAAACGCAATACAATCAACTTATACTACCTAGAATCATGACCTTGAAGTTTGCATAAAGGGAGGATACATAGGTTGTCTATGTAACCTGGTGGGACCAGACTGTGTTATTTGATGAATTGGAGTCGGCTCGGGTTACCTCAGAATACACGCAAACATGAAATAAATAGTAACAGCAATTCTGTTCAGCAAAAGTTTCAAATGTCGACGCATATGCGCCAGCATTAATTAAGTTTAAGAATGTTAGTATGACTGCTTAATTTTTGTGATATAGGTACCAAAACGTATATGTTTTCATTGTTAAAAATAGATAAAAAGAATAAGTAAAAACGAATTGAAATGGCAGCAAATACAGCTAACTAATTTCGTATTCTGTATTTATCGATTTACCAGTCCGTGTCCACATCCAAGTTTGAAGTGTGAATGATCGAACCATTTGTATTCTTCTATACGGCACACCTGTAAAAGACGGCCAAGTAATTAGAACAGATCAGATATGTTACAATACGCTTGATATTACACATTTCAAGAATTTATTGAACTTCTCTTTACTTCATTTAGTTCGTTCCGAGAGAAAATTTCTGTATTAACTACATTTTCATTGCTTTCAACATTCTAAGCAAAATATGAAGTCAGACTAAAAGTGATATGCATGTCTTTTTTAAAAAATGCAATGATTATGACTCAGGGTTCGAGACCAGCCGTAGTTTGAACTTCAGTGCGACTGTTTATTAGACAGTAAGAACTTTTACACATTTAGCTTAATTAATCTATTACGATAATTATTATTCTTGTCGCCTGAGTTAAAATGAATAATTTTTAAATACAGGTACAGGGATCTACTATGAATACTTTTACTCCTCAAAAACAGCATTATATAAATATACTACAGATGCGCTGAAATAAACATTTACCTGAAACAATAGTCAACAAGGACAAAAGAAACAAAGAAAGAAATCTAAAAGGACAACCCCGTGCGAACGGTCAATATTAAAAACACATGTTACTTGCGCTAGAAGACCAACCTGATTGGAATCGCAGGGAGAAATCTTTACGCACTCCTCAGGAGATGAAACATGTTGACAGTCAAAACAGATAGGTCCTCGTCTGTCTCTGTCTGGAATCCCTGATAAAAATGTTCCATTTTTTTAAAAAATATACTCAAGTAGTGTCCTTCATTTTTTCAGCTATAAGGGGAAACATTTTTCGACATAACTTATACAAGTTATCAGATAGTTTTTTGAATTGTATAAGTTTCTAATTTATTACTTTAACCACATGATTTCATTTTATGCTTGAGGCCGATTTGTTAACAAAGTGTGCGTTAGAGGAACTGATACATCACAAGAAGTACATAATGTAAGCCGGATACTAGGATTTTGAATAGATTAAAATATCATTAACTACTCTATCACAATATTCATACAGACTCTTGTACGTCGTCTGTCTGTAGAATGTTTTATCATTGTTCGTCTGATCCATACCAAAATTAAAACACTTTTCGTAGACAAACAAATGTTCAGTATATGACACCAGTCATTGTGTCTTCAAGGCTGATGAGGCAATATCTTAAGTGAACTTCAAGGACGCATTTATTGACATGTCCATGCTTCATATCTGTCAGAAACTTTATTATTGCGTCAAGAATCAAGGGACGGCCCTCCAGTTCGTTCGACAACAAAAATGTTTTTTAATATCTGGAAATAAATGCTATATTTCTTAAGAAGGCTTTAAAACCTAATTACTGACAGACGATATGTTACGGAAACACATGAGAATTTGCTGTTTTTACTACTTTTTACGATGAAAATCTAAAAGCGTTTGTAACGCTTTACTCCAGGTAAATTGTCTCGATTATAAATATCTATATTATTGAAGTCATGATTCACTAATTCCGCTATAGCGCTATTGGTTACGACGACGGGAAAAATGTCTTTATTGCCGCGGTGGTCCGGAGTTCGATTCCCGACGCGGTCATCTTTTTTTCTTGATTGGGAATTTTTAAAATATTTTAGAAACAAAATCTCATATTCTAATGTTCATAATATGACCAAGCTTCAATTTGAAAGAAAGATTATTTTTAGCTAAATCTGGAGGTCAGTGCCTTTTAGGAGGAATAAATTAGTAGGACTAAATACTGTATATTCTAATAATTGTAATCTTCATACTGTTTTATTTTGAATTTTATCCGCTCCTTTGATTGGATCATAGAATAGTGGCATACCTTGCAGATTTCTTTCTATTCAGAAATAACCGCTATATACTAAATTCTATCGTGTTAGGAAATTGTAAATCAAAATATATTCTGTACAACAAAATATCTTACCACTTTCCCTACATCCTTTGTTGTTACAGTAATCACCATGGCAACATTCAAAACAAAGAGCATCCGAATATCTCGAGTCATTGTGTTTCATTTCACAAGTCTAATCAAAACAAGATAAAACACGATAAACTTTAACGTACTAAGAAACTGTAAACTGTAAAATTTCAATTCGTATATTTGGCTGTCTTTTGTTTTTAACACTTTTCCATACATTATTGTATAAAAGTACTAAAGAATCTCATGCAAGAGCCGCAGTTACGAATATACTCACAAGATTCGTAGCTTTAGCACACAGTACAGACATAACTGACTTAACAAGTGAGCTATTTCTGACAAATTCATCAAACTTGCATTTCGAAATTTGACATGATAAAAGATAATTAAGTTTTTATTTAGAAATACGTACCTAACATGAGGTCAGAAAATGTACGTGTGTTAAGGATTTATAACTTCACACGATGAAGTAAGCTGATACGTACATTTTGTAGGGGACATCCTGTTTTGAATTTCGTTTGGCCACTGTCTTCGTATCTTTCAGTAAAACAAACCTGCATCATAAGGTTTAAAATAAATAAAGGCTACATTTAATTAAAATACTTGAAGCTTTCTGTACAGAATAATAAATAAAACAGATTCATGCGGGAAAAATCAATAGTAATAAGTAGTAATTAGTAATACGTAATAATAGTAAAAGTGTTCTGAAAATGTATGCGTGTTTGCTGTTCTTTTTTTTTTCTTCTCTCAATGCGACACCGAAAGAAGTACCATTTTCTGTTTTTATTTAATCATATACTCGCTTGGGCAGTCAAACAACGCTTGATATACTGTCCAAGTGTGAGAAAGGTATTGAGTTGCGGCAAACATAGGACCGTGGCATACTTGCTTGGTAAGTCTTTAAGTGCCGTGGGGCGGCCGTAAAAAAGTCTCTGCGTACTTGGATTGTTGTTTTCTGGACCTTTGGGATCACGCAGTCCATTCAATACCTATTTAATAGAATTACGCATAAGCCAGTGCTAGGCCACGTTAGAGGTATTGTACATTTCATTACCTCCCGTGAACAGATTCAATCAAACCGAGTCAGCTATGACGTTGCTTGGTTGCACTCTATGCTTCCAATGGATCTTCTATTACACAGTTCTTTTAGATTGTACTTACAGCTCTATACATGGTGAATTTCTGGAGTTCGAGGACGACTTTTGCAAATCTGGGGTGAATGTCATGTTACCAACATAGTGACATTAGAGAAGAACATGTGTGAGATAGACATTTAGATAGGTCGGGTATGAACTCGCTCTGTAAGCGAGAAGTCCTGGCTTCGAGTTTGGATTGCCGGACATACTGAACAGTTTTGTCACCCTGTGACATTTCTATCAGTATAGATATTTTAAAACGACATGTTCGTGTCATAGTTTTACCTCCTGTTTGCTGCATTGCTTCACTGTATCACAAAGGTCGACATGGCTAAATTCTTCGCAGTTGTAACACATTTGTCCTCTTGCTGAAATTAAAAGACAATAAAAGAGTATGTAAAAAATGAATTGTTATGGAAAGGGTACGTATAAAGTGTAACTACAACAGGTATTCTTCAATTTGTTTGGTGATGATTTATTTCCGTATTCTATTTGCAAGTAATAACAATATATCCCGAATAGTGATTTCCTATTTTAATCTTACCATTCATTGAATTTCAAATTTGCAGAAATTATATCACATGGGTGCAGCCAAAGTGATGTATTTTTATGCATCTGAATGACTAACAATGATTTTATTCAATGACTGATAAATTTAGAAAATATTTCATTTGATTCTGACACGACGTCTGTTTGGGCCGATTTTATTTTGACCGTGCCGTCGTTGTGAAGATTGAAGCTATAACGTAAAACAATGTTGTTGTCACATAATTACGTCATACTTTGTTTTATAACAGTAGAAAAACAAATCGGGTCCTGTTAGGATTTTGACTTGAAAATGTTTCAAGCAAATCATAATTACGTTGTAATAAGGAAGTAGATGACGTCGTAGATGACGTCATAGTTGACGTTGAAATCGACGTTGTGGTTGACGTTGATGTTTGAATACGGCAATCGCCTGTAATTAAATAATGATAAGATATCTATTAATGTTGCTTTGAATTACTATTTTAACAAAAGAAATTGAATAATTTGAAAAATTTCCAAAGAGTTACAAAGCTTAAGTTAACTCTTTTACAAACAATAATGTTATAATACAATTTTTGAAAAGATACTTTGGAAGCATAGGACGCAGCCAAGCAACATTACAGCAATCTGTTCATGACAGGTAATGAAATGTTCAACATCCATCACGCCCCGTACCACCTGCTTATACGGAACACTTAGTACAATTAAAAAATATAACAATACTAAAAGTAAAAGTAAAAATTGCATATTCTAACACGATCCGATTCAATTTCCTAATAAACAAAGAAAGCTGAAAACAGTGAATTATCATACAACAAATCACTGTTCTGACGTCACAATTATTACGTCATGGCGTCAAAGGCATAGCGGCGCGCTTGAAAAGAAACCAATTGAAAACGGGCAAATATTTAATGAATGTCGTCAAGGATGTACTTAAAAATCCTTGGTAACGTGTTAGAATCGAAATAATATATCTCATTTAGTGATTTGCTCTTGAATAAATCATTGTTTGTCGTTCAGATACGTATTATGATATCAATCGGGCTGTGCCCTCGTGATATAATTCCTTAGCATCTGAAATCCAAACAATGATTTATTCAACGACAAATCACTGGCTAAGATATATTATTTCTTAAACAAAAACTGTTAGTATTTCATAAGAAAACATCTTATTGGTTTTGCTATTTGTATCTTACCGTTTAAGTCATAACCGGCAAAAAACCCATAGCTTAAAAAGTATCCATGACCGTACACGAACACACCAAATGTCACTTTCTCGGATGAATGATAGAAATGGTGGTAGCCTTCATTCACTCTGAATGTCAAGATCGTATAAGTATCAAATGGAGCGGGATCATCTAATATCTTTGCACGGTTTGTCTGATTATATACGTGTAGGGACATTCCATCAAGAACTAAACTATCTTTGTACATTTTAGGTACGATGAGAGACACATATTGTTTCAAATTTCCGTAATAACCATGTGGTACTGTAAATATATAATTGTTGATATACTGGTCTACTCCAGGTACGACTGTCATAAAAGGGTTTCCAGAGTTATCATCAGAGTCATAACTAACACCATATTGAGTTAGTGAGAATGGATGATCAGAGGTAAGAACAAGAGCCTCCGTTTCGAAATATTGGCTGGATGAAGATGGAGTGAGCCTGTATGATTCTGAAATGTTAGAGACCGTTACACTGGAAAATGAATTTTCCACCAAAATTCTGCTGACAAAAGCGGTCTTTGGTAACACTGGAGACACGATGTATGTACGAGACCATGTTTTTAAAGGATGCATTTCAGAAACTATGTAATCACCTCTGGCACCACTGTTTGTCAGAAGAGCTGCGTATGTTGATCCGGACGAAACAGAAACTGGTTTATCAGCAATAACGCGTATGCCTGTGACATCACAAGACGTAACACATGACCTGTATTGCAATACGTCAAACAGGTTAATGATGGCTGAGTAAAGGACGTCTGTGCCATTGAAAATTGTTACATTTGTATCATTTGTTACACCAGCCACCAAGAGAACACTTCCGTAAATGCTACTATAAGATGATATGGTGTAATTTCGTGCAATATTAGCAACTAGTATAATATTACACGAATCTATAGTATTATCGGTATCATATGTATTCGTAAAAATCACCGAGATGTCGTTGTTAGACGTAATTCTGATACCGCGTGAACCAACAAAAGTCCCATATTTTTGTATCTTTGGATCAATTTTAACTGTTTTCCCTCCGCCATGCGGAATGTTGAAATGCATGTCGTTGTTTAAAACAGGTATCTGCAGCCTTATTTGTGCATCATATGGAGACACGTTTGTGATACCTAAAGTTAAGATATTATTACTATTGTGAAGGCCGTTGTCACCGAAATTCAGAATACCAAATACAAATTCTTTTCCTGAAGTACCTGGAAATAGAGCAAAGTTCCAGCTTGTTGAATAAAAATAAATACATAACCAAACATGTATATATGTAAATTGATATTTGAAGTGAATGTTCAGTGAGTGATCTTCATACATGATACACACTTGTTGTTTTTTAGATATTGTTTTTCTTTTACAAATAATTATATACATATTACTAGAATACTTACTACTAAAAATAATCAATTAATTTTGTATGAGACATATACAGGTACATTTCTGTGCAAATGCATTATTTCAAACGTTTTTATCACCCTCATTACTTAACTTTGAAAGGAAACACAATAAAATCTAATTAAATCATAGAAATAGTATTCATACTTGTAGACAACAAAATTTGAGCGACATTGAATCCAGATCAATGAAAAATGTTACAAGCTGTACAATCGAATAATCATCAAAATTAAAAACTGTCACAAACCTAACACTTAACATTCGGCCATCATACAACTGATACATAATGCCTTATTTGGAGCAACTACCACAATTCCACCGAAAGCATTAATAAGATTTTTTATGCGGCTTCGTTTTATCAATGTGACTTCTCCTGTTGAATGTTTGTCCTTGTTTTTATACATAGTTCGTGTTAAAGCATTTTATAACTGTTTCTTAAAGGACACAACTGGCTCTGTCTTTGCAAAAATACACTTTAATGATGCGTTATCAGTATATTTTCATTTGAATTCATATCAGAGCTTTTAAATCATCTATTACTGTCAAAATTTACTGACCAATTAAAAGACACTACCTGCCCTTATTCAGTTGCGATGGAAAATGCTTAATATTGTATTATCAAATGAGTAGGAATTAATTAAAGTTAATTTTGTGCTTAAATACATACAGCAGTTGTCCATTCAGGTGTTTTGCATAATCAAATGATTAGAAACGCATTACTTTCAATATTGCAAAGCTAAAGAAATATTTATTAACAATGGATGCAATATGACATTTAAAATTATAATATCTATTAAATATTTTAGAAAACAAATATCAGATTACAATTACATGATTTAACAAGAAACTCACATTTTTAATATGTTCATTGCAAGCATGTGGCAGCCACATTATGAATAAAGGCCATAATAGTGCAAACTTAACAATGTGGAGTAATTTGCGATTTTGTTAATGTATTCTTATGGATATACATGTATGTTGTGCATAATTTGCATGCATATCTTCATCAATTTTGTGTTGTGCTGTAAAAAATAGTTGTACATTTGTTATGTTTTTAACTTTAATAAATTATTTTCAGTCATTTTGTTCATTCCGGAACCAACGTTTAACTAATTTCCTCGGGAGGTTGACATTAATGAATGCGTATGGTCATAAGTATTGAAATAAACCAGCATAATTACGATATGGATATTTGAATGTTTGTTTCTTACCTCTAGTTTTAAAGTCAGATATCATTTTTATTATATACCTATTTATATACCTATATAAATTAGATTCTGTCAAAGATATGGATTGTATTTCACAGGAAAATACAAACAGGCAGAAAAAATAAATCCGCAATGTAGCTTTTGTATTGTATGTTGCCGGACTACTTTAATTCAATATGCATGAATGACACAGTTCAACAAATAGCTAGCACACATAGCTAAATGAGTCAATAAAATAATTAGCGAACGGATACTGTCTTTTTCATTCGAAGAAGAGGCTAGCTTACATGTCATAACAAAATTTCTGCCATCGGAATACTTTAATGATCGAGAAAAACATGTTATCTTTAAAAAGGATATGAAAACGTGTAACTGAGTAAAAGATACTTCCAAATATAAGAAAATCATATGACATATCGAATATCGATCATTTTTCACTGATACGAATATCGTATCGATCATTCCAACAAATACACTGTACATTGTATTATTTTAGACCTGATATTAATATTGAAAGTATATATAATTACTGGATTTACAGCCTGCAATAACGTTTTGGATTTGACTTGCAACCTGAAATGGAAATACATGCATCTGATACTACATCAATAAAAAAGCAAATAACAACAAACAAGTGAATGAAGTATTGCCATGCAATAAAAGTCCCCTAATTTTCTCAACTGCAGTATAGCATAATAAACTGATATCTGTCAATGATGTATAAACACTATTGTACTATATATACGGTATGCTACAAACAAAAGACTTGGATTAAAATTTGTATATATAAAACCCTATAATTGTTTTTAGCATTTTGGCCAATTATCAAAAAGGTAACATTATTTATAGTAAAAAAATAATCCATATAAGTCCACACAAAACTCTTTACCAGTTAGAGATAGGTCAAAATACCGGTACCCCTAAAATTGGATGTAACATGCATGTTGTACCACAGAAAACTGGTCTCGATTTTTCCCTACGGCCTGTAATAAGTAAGTTACAATATAAGCTATTTATAGTAACAACAAAAGAGTGCCTCATGGTGGTGAACATTTGTGCCAAGTAACATCAAAATCCCTCCATGCATAAAGTAGAAATGCTCCGAACAAAGTCATTCTTGAATTTGGCATTTGACCTCTAAGCGTGACCTTGACCTTAGACCTAAGGACCTGGTTCTTGCGCACAACAATCCGTCTCATGATGAACATTTATGCCAAGCTACATCAAATTCCCTCTTGTATCTTCAAATTCTTGTATCTGACCTTTGGCATCTGTGTGTAACCTTGACCTTCCACCTAGGGACCAGGTTCTTGTGCATGACACTCCCTCTCATAGTGGTGAACATTTGTGCCATTTGTTTTGCATGACAAAGTCATACAGCGTACAGGAAAAATGTCCCATTAATCTTTGATCTCCAAGTGTGACCTTGACCTTTAAGCTAGGGTTCTGGGTGTAGCGCATGACACGTCGTTTCATCATGGGGAACATTTATGCCAAGTAATATTAAAATCCCTTGATGGATGTCAGAGTTCTTGACCGGACAGGAAAAAAATCTATTGACCTTTGACCTCCAATTGAGCCATTGACATTTGAGCTTGGGGTCAAGGTTTTGCGCATGACACGTCATCTTATCATGGAGAACATTTGTGCCGAGTAATATTAAAAAACCTTCATGGATGGCAGAGTTATGTACGGGACACGAAACAGACCCTGTTCATGCCATGTTAACATTTGACTGCCAAATGGGACCTTGACCTTTGAAAGTCATGCATGACACATCGTATTATTATGAGGTACATTTGTGCCAAATAATATAAAAATCCCTTCATGGATGACAGAGTTATGGACCGGACAGGAAAAAAGCCCTTTTGACCTTTGACCTCAAATTGTGACCTTGACTTTTAAGCTAGGGCTCCAGGTATTGCGCATGACACGTCATCTTATCATGGAGAACATTTGTACCAAATAATATTAAAATTCCTTCATGTCATGGATGACAAAGTTATGGACCGGACACGAAATTGCGGACGGACAGAAGTCCGGACGGACGGACGGACGGAATGACGGACGGAAAATCGCATTCCTATAGTCCCCGAAACTGGTTTGTTTTCAAACAGTAGGGGACTAATAAACATGTAAGCTGAAAAGAACCCGAACAACTTAGGTAACTGATCTATTTATTATAATAAGTAAAAGGCATCTTTAAAAGAAGCCATATGCAACGAGTTTGTTTTAGTTCCCGATTGATTACATCGAGGACTGGAACGGAGAAGTTAACATGTTATCTTAGAGCGCTAATTTCGATGTGCTTTATGATATATGCAAAAAAGGAAGATCATTTAGCGTATTCAATGTATCTGTATAATTGCGTTAACTCGAAGCCAGTGTTTGGTAGGAGGGGTTGGCGGAGGTGATGCTCGTCCAAAAAACTGCTATGTGCTGAATCAAACAAACTGTTTTGTTTTCTGTTGTTTTTTTTTCCTTCTTTGCAGCGTTTTATGATTTCCAAAAGATCTTCTGATAGATTTTATTTTGATGTGACAAATCAGTGAACATTAACATTATGCATGTTACAAAACCTTGACTCTCTTGGAAACTTTTGAGTGAACAACGTATTATTGATAAATTCCGTAGCCGTATTTCACCAGACCGGATTTGATAATTAGAGACAAGCATTTTACCAAAGAGACGATATTCCCCTTTTTTCTGACGGGTCACCCATGCTAGACTGTCTAACCTATTTTCTTTTTCATTTTCTACCCATTTTCTTATATGATTAATTAAGCCTGTCCGCTGAACATTAAGATAAACTATAAATTCATGGATATTCTAATATGTTTTAATAAAATACGTATTGAAATCTAAGATACTGTTGTGTAATATGTGTAAATATTAAAATGTCTCATTTAACGAAGACGCTTTATGAATATGAGCTGTGGTAGTTTTTGAATTTATTGTCGAACTGTACCTTTGATAAAAGGTATGACTTTTAGTTTTTTCTGATTTTAACACACTCGTTTAATTACTGTTGTTTGCAACTGTCATAGAATTAAATTGAGAATCACGTTAGAATGTAAACAATTTATTTAAATTTCCAGAGGTGGTTATTATACTGAAATACATTTTTAGAGCAAATGAAAGTCTCTTATAAATTTTAAAATGCTCCCACATGTTGTACTGCAGAGCGTAAAGAGCTAGTACGTAATATATATTTAAATCAAATAAAGTTATATCTAAATTATAATAATTACTTACCAGTAGAAAAAGAATAAGACGATCCATATTGTAAGAATCACCAAAGAACAACGTTTTTCAACTGGTATACTTCAGCACAAAAAGAACGTGTCATCGATCCATACAATTACATGTCATAATACTGTGCACATAAATCTCTCACCTTTGTTTCATTTTTTGTATGGCATATTGTTTGAAAGACTTACCTACACATATTTACCTAAATCTTGAACTCAACAAGGCTTTAGGATCATCACGTATCATTGTGTATGAACATTTATCATTTTAAAGTAAGATTAGAAATTAGATCGTATTGGTTGGAGCGGACGCTGTTGTCAATGCTAAGAAACCATGAGTCGCGAGTTCAATCCCCTGCTCCTCTAACATTAAATCGATTGAAATATCGTGCATGAGTGATCTGGCCATTACAAGCTAAAGAACGAGGGAATCTTCTTGAATCTGAGCATTTTCTACATCTTGCACTCCATGTGGAAGAACAACTTGCATCCTGAAAAATTCGCCCATACTACTACTACTGCTACTACACTACTACACTACTACTCTACTACTACTACTACTACTACTCACTACTACTTATTACTACTAGATTTTACATACAGTAATAGAGTTGACACAGTCTTGAACAGGTTTCAAAGCTGCACATTACAGGCATATGTCTCTTTATATGAAAAACTGTTTTAGTCAATTATAGTATATTATTCACGCAAGCTCTAACTTACAAACTACTGACTTTTCAAATCGCTTTTAAAAGCCATTAGAACAGGATTTCATGAAGCATTTAACTTTAATCGTAGTCGATTAGTTGATTTCTATAAATTACCTCGAGAAGATAAATATTGCTGATTTTGTTTTTCGTAAAGTATACGTTATCAGGGTTGTGGTATCTAGATAGCGCGCAAATCATAGTGCAGCATTTGCTTTTTTATTTTTATGCATACTATTTCGTCTAGGTGATACAAAAATCAGGTCATATCGTTATCTGTGTACATTTAGATATTTTGTAGCACAATTTGAATTAAGGACAGTATTTTGTTTATCCAGTGAGCATTTTATGAGTCACATTTTACTTATATTTTAATCAGAGCAATTACGTTCTGACTTATATGCAAGAAATTATGTTATAACTCCCCATTGGTCAATTTGCCGTTTTATTTCCATTGTCCCCATTGTTTTATTTTGTCTTTGCAGTTTTGTGTACAATTTGCATTTATTACCGTAGTTTTACTATTTCGTTTGGAGCTATATTTCTTTCTGGCAAAATATATAGAAAAAAACAACACATTAATTATTTAATTCGTCTAAAAAGTACGAAAATATGAAACTTTTTTACGTAGAGCCAGCTTTTACACCTAAAGGATATATATTAAGGTATATTGGATGTTGTGGTGAGCCCGAACTTAAAAGTTACAGCAGCTTTCACGTCAAACATACTTCATATTTTCGTACATTTTAGACGAATAGTATAACTACGTTTAATGCCCTTGGGCGGCGCTTACTAATGGGCCGACGCATTGATGATATTATCGGCATCTATTGACTCTAAAACTACTGTAATAAATTTTGTAATAAGTGCTGCTGACTGTATGTCTTGCTTATGGTTATTATAATATCCTATTATGTGCGGTCAGAAAAATAAATTTATATAGGCCTGAATGAAACGATTGTACGGTAACATGTAAAAAAATGGTAGGTAGTTCGGTATTTCCTTTTCCTTTTTGGACTTTTCGGAAATTAATTTTGTGTCAAACAATGAATACAAATAAGGGGGCTATACCTTTAGAGAGTCACAAAGTTGATTTCTAACATCAATAGCCATGTTTAAAGCATAAAAAGTGCGGTTTTACAACTGTTTGGTAAAATGTTGAAATAGAAATTCCCAAAGGCCATAAAACATTTAGGGCCGGGTCAAAGATTTAGGGTAGGTCGGGCTTCCGGACACAAAACATGTTTTTCTAGGGCCTATACATTTTTGGTTGCGGGTTTATCCCACTACCAAAGTTATAAGTGTATTTCTGACAATCATATAACATCTTTATTTCATTCCAAATCACTTCCAAAGGATGATCATGTGCTATACAAAATAGTCCTATTCACGAACAATGCACAATGCGGATGAATTATCAATGATAAAGCAGTTCCGATTCAACCTATATCCATTCACACTGACCATTTGAATTACATAAGATCTATCAATGATAAGATTTTCCAGCCCACGGTTACATCACAAGCTAGGTCAAGCAGAGTTCATCTTAGATATGGGGCACATTTGTATGTGTTTCTCATTCATGTATATTTATAGATTGGCATTTAAACGGAAAAAAGATCTACCAAAACCCGCAACCACTAGACATCTCAAGGTTTTGATGATAATCGTCCTGTTAATCCACGCAAAAGTTAAAACAAAAACTGACCCTAACCGTGCGACAACAAAAAATATACAGGTTTTTAGTGCATAAAATGTTATAGTTATTTCATTCATCTAAAACCTAAAACAACATAAAGCTTGTTTAGTTTTAAATAAGGGCAGCTGACTTTACTTCTTGCTTATGGCTGTTGTCATACTTTATTATGTACGGTACATTAATTAAATAACTCCCATCATCATATATATGGGCCGTTCCATGAGAAAACCTGTATTTAGTGGTATTGTATAATTATTGCATAAGTAGTTTAGAATACTTGAAAATCATTGTTTTTCTTATG
Organism: Mercenaria mercenaria; assembly: GCF_021730395.1. NCBI lineage: Eukaryota > Metazoa > Mollusca > Bivalvia > Venerida > Veneridae > Mercenaria > Mercenaria mercenaria. The sequence goes on from NC_069375.1 coordinate 69,699,007, forward strand.
TCACGTCACGTCTGACAATGCCTTCGGTAACTTACTTAAAAGCATTGTAACTCTTGAAATAGTGAAGATAATTACTTGAATATTTCAGATTTAAAAGGTAAAAGAATGATTTTTAAGAAATTTCCGTTTTCACAACTTTGATTTTTTGCCACTAATACAGGTTTTCTCATGGAACGGCCCATATATATTTTTCAAGTTGTTGTATTGACTGATCCACAAGGGACATTGTAAGCTACAGACATTTAAAACGGGTCCTGCTCTTTGCTGTAGCCATTTGAAATCGTCAATTTTATTTAGAATAAAGAAGACCAGCTATTTAGTATGTTCATAGCTTAATGTCTCTCCACAACATGGCTTCATATATAAATATTAGAAAAGTGAACATCAGGTAGCTTAGATATTTTCATGCTGTCTATTTCCTTTAGGAACTGGAATTTTATCTGGCACCATTTACTAAATTACTGCTTGATACTCTTGTTTATAACATGACCATGTATTGTTCCAAAAGTTTGAAGTCACAACACGTGGTGCACTAACTAGTTTGCGACATGGTACACATTTGTTTGTCGCAGATGCATAAAATCAAAACCACGAAGGGATGATGTTACAAGCAACCAATACTGATACACACTGTTATTTTCTATAGTAAAACAGTTTGCTAGTTGTTAGCTGTAGCTTGATTTGGCCGTCCCAAACAGTTCTGGTACATGCTGACTAATACCGTAGTAAGCCCTTTTTTGGCTGAAAACAAGCACAAAAATCCAACAGGAAAAGACACATCAAAGAAAGGTGACTTTGACTTAAAGCTAACAATCTTTATAATGCATGCTTACTTAATAGTTATGCCGTGTTAAATGAGAAGCGCACATGACAACTGGAAGAACAGGTTGTTCTATCATGCAAAGGAATAATAAAATGAAGCCAGAGAATATATTTTCTTAAGCAATTAGACGTATTGAAAGCAACCTCATAAGAGATGTTCACGTATGTACTAGTGTAGCAAATAACATTGTATCAAGCAGGTTGTAGACAGGCATTTATAGCATACATTGACATTGCTAGTCCTGTCAACTGGAAATGGTCAGGAGAACAGGTTATTGGCTTTAATCATGTAAATTAAATACGCTTCATAATTAGCTGCTGTAAATTGGAGGAAACTCATCAATGTAACTACAAGAATACATGCAAAGGCAGATATAAATGTATCAAGCCAAGTCTGTGTACTTTGACATTTTGAAGACATTGTGCTAGAGAATGAAATACTGGCAAATCTATTACACTTTTAGTTGAATATTGAAAGGGTTGTTACGCCTAAAATTAAAAGATTTTTGTTTAGGGTACCCTAATCTTATTTTTCTTTGACCTTCTGTAAGTTCACGAAAAATGCTTGTGACATTACCCTAAACAAGCAATTATTCTAGAACTTATAATTGCGCTACTTAAAGGTATTCCTAACACTGTATTGGACAAAGAGTACACATCAGCTATGACTATAACTAGCTATAAATAGGATGGCTTGCAATAGTCATTTTGTCCGTGCTTAATGAGCTCCATTGGCTATACCGTGATGCATAGTATACGCAGCACTGACCAACAAGTACAATGTTCTGAATGATCATTTCTTTATCAGATACATGATATCATTATATAGGCCGATTTGGAACATAAGACAGAAAATACACTATTTCATTGTTTGTCAAATGCTTAATATGCAAGATAACTGTAGCTCAGTATATTTTCAGGAGACATTGTGTATAAACTAATCGATTAATCTTTACCTTCAAAAATTTACATCTACCTCTATTTGGCATGACTTTCTTTATTTCTGTATCATATTTTCATCTTAAACAAAGTTTCATATGTGTTCTTGTGGTGTCTTCAATAAACCAAAGCACTTTAGAAATGTTTATAGTTATAAGCTCTGTGGAGGGGTTCAGTGTGAGAGACCGTCTAGTGGTAAAGATGTTGTCAGATCAAGGTCAGAGGAAGGTCGTTGGTTTAAACAACATACAAAGGTTAATCATACAATACCAGTGCTCTTTTCCAGAAAGCGGAATTTAGACTGATTCTAAAACTTGAAATTTTAATCAAATTCAAATAAATTAGTATCATTGAATATAGTATAAATTAGCAATAATAAATACAATAATACATTTAGTTCACATTCCAATATTTTTGTTGTAAAGAAAGCATTAGGATAATCGTATGCTTTAGTTTGAAGTCATTAATTGTCTTGAAAAACAGAAATTATGTTTTGTATAATACGTATTACATGATTTAAATTAGATATTGAATTACAAGAAAAACACAAAATAGCTCCTTCTTTAGCTGCTCTTTTGAATGTTTAATAACAATATTCATAGGGAAATCGAACTATCGGTACCCCATGTACAGCATAAGTATTGTAAAATTGATTATATTAATTACAGTATGTACGTATATGTGAACTGTTTTATAAAATACCCTTTCTGAACCTCAATATGTTAAGAATGTTTAAATAATATTTTGATATAATTAATACCAAAATTAGTTTTGTTTACCTGAGTGATATAATTATTCAAAACTAAAGTCATCCTGTAAATGACATTTTTAAACATTTTTTCCCCTTTAGGGCCTCATGAATGCCATTTGTCAGTGTCCTATATATCAAATGTGTATAAAATGTAACTAAATAAATATCATGTCAATAATATTTACTTGTTTAGGTTATAAATTAAACTTTTGGACATTGCTTTCAAAATTATATGATCAAATTAGATAAAATACAGGTCCCTTTTTGGGGCCTCATGTTAAGCTGATTGATGTTAGCGAACTGAGTGTCTCCCTCTTTTTTGGATTCAGTATACTTCAAAATAGTTATATACGAAGTTTGCTGCTTTCTTCATAAAAAGGAAACATCTTTTTCCTATAACCTACTCACTATGCAAGATAAATATTACATTATAAAAGCTGGTTTTGAAAATAAATGTTTTTGCGGTTTTGTCTGCTTATCCCAATAGAGCAAGTATTTTCCTTTATCGGAAGATCTCTGTCAAAAAAATTGCCACATCCAAGATTAATGTATGAAAGACATAATCTATATATTTTTTCTGTTCGACGGTATTACATATAATTGCCTTATGGTGTTCTATTAATTTGTTTTTGATTTGTTTGGTTGGTTAAGTTTGGAGTCATACCGACGTTATTTGTGTCATATGTTTACTTTTCCAGCTGTTGGTGATTGGGGAAGACTCTAGGTGACCCTCATTGCATTGTTTTAGGCCTTAAAGCGCACCTAAATAGAACTAACGACCTTCCGTAAGGCAGCTAGATGCTTCCTAAAATGACTCTTACTCTCTAAGCGAGGTTTGAAACCAACATAGGTGAGTAGCAAGTGTTTCGAAGTCAGCGGGCTTAATATATTACTCGGTCAAGGAGTCTCTTTACATTAATTTGTAGAGTTTGTCCTTTTTAGGCCCCCGAAGGTGAGCATATTTAAATCGCACTGTCCGTTTGTCCGTCCGTCCGTGCGTGCGGGCGTCCGTTCATCCGTGTAAATTCTTGTCCAGGCTGTAACTCTGTAATTCATGAAGGGATTTTAAAATAACTTGGCGTAAATGTTCACCATAATGAGATGACGTGTCGTGCGCAAGACCCAGACCCCTAACTCCAAGGTCAAGGCACACTTAGAGGTCAAAGGTTAACAGGGTCTCTTTCGTGTCCGGTCCACAACTCCACCATCCATAAAGGGATATTGAAATTATTTTGCATAAATGTTTACCATAATGAGATGATGCGTCACGCTTAAGACCCAGACCCCAGGCTCCAAGGTCAATGTCATACTTAGAGGTCAAAGGTTAACATGGTCTGTTTCGTGTCCGGGTCATAACTCTGCCATTCATCAAGGGATTTTGAAATAACTTGGCATAATTATTCCCCATAATGAGACGACGTGTCATGCGCAAGATCAAGACCCCTATCTCTAAGGTCAAGGTCACACTTAGAGGTTAAATGTTAACATCGTCTGTTTCTTGTCCTGTCAATACCTCTGCCATCGATGAAGGGATATTAAAATCACTTGGCATTAATGTTCCCTATAATGAGATGACGTGTCATGCATAAGACCCAGACCCCAAGCCCCAAGGTCAAGGTCACACTTAGAAGTCAAAGTTAACAAGGTCTGTTTCTTAATATATGCATTTCATTTCTTACTTTATTATTTCTGTTTGATTCATGAAAAGTTATTTTCTTGTCTTTTTATTGCTATTTGTTTTGCTTTTATGCAATGTCCTTTTGTTATAGTATTACTTTATGTTGCGTTACAACTTTATTATCTTTACTTTTATCTGATATTTTATTCTCTATCTAATGGCGCCTGTTGTGTGCAGATATTTTCGCTTTTATGTCTTGTTTTATTGTTTATTTCAAAATCTACTTCTTTATCTGCCGTTTGCTGTACGTTAATTTACAAATCGGTTAGCATTACAACGAGAGTAAGTATATTAATCAAATAGATTATTTTACAAAATTGATATAACACATAGCTATTTCGAATTGCTTAAGAGAAAATATAACATAAGTTTATAAGGCATTGGGGACAGCCAGAGTTGTTTGAAGGTTGAACTGTACGCATTTGGTGTATGATTTACGCAGTAATTGTTTTTAAATATTCTTTATGTTATTAGACCCCTAATAGTAATGTTTAAGAAATGGTATTTACTAGATATATCCTTAAAGTTGGCTGTGTTTTGCATTGTGTTGCAAATTTAAGAAATAAAAACTTTTACCGTGCCGTGTTTTATAAATTTTGTATAATTTATGGTATTTCCTCAAGGTCAAATAGAGACAAATTGCAAAGGAATTGCCACTGTCCAAAACGTTCACAGAGAATTCATCATGCCATTAATTTTAATAAAAGAAACACCAAACTATTGGTAAACAATGACAAAACACAAAATAAAACTGTCAATATCATTTTATCTAGGGTGCCTTAACTAAACGGATTTAATGAGACAGAAGTCTAACTCCAACATTGAAAAAATATGGTCGAGTCCTGTGGGACTGTTTTAAATTTTGCTCACTTCTTTCAAAAATAATCTTGGGGCAGAAAGAAAACTTACCTATATTTCGTTCACAATATGTAATCTAAAGAGTAAAGGTAAAATAGAGAACTTTCACCGCATGTAACTCAGTATTTTTAAAGATGTCTAACTCTGTTTTACTGTTTCAGAGGTAAATTCACTTTGAACAGAAAAAAATTGCATATCAAATGAAAAATGTCCACTTTTGTACAGTTAATCAATAATAAGTTTTGAAAAAATGTTTCTAGAAAAAAAGGTAAATAAAGAAAAAAATGGTCCCAGTGGGGCTTGAACCTACGCCCCCGTGAAAAAATTCAGTTAAAGTAGGTTTATTGTAGGAATTGAATATTCTTCAAAAAGGAGGCACTCTATTACGGGTCTAATACCTTAATATCAAACCTACTATAATATCAATAGTAAGCGATTCTATTTTCTGTTTACATATCAAATGATTAATTTTGCAACCTTTGTTACAAACAAATTTTACAAATGTAAATAGTACTTTCTATTGACTGTATATTCTGCTTTTTTGTTTCGAGATTTTTATGTTTGCTCAATAATGTATAACACAATGAAATGCTGAATCAATTTAATGATAGTTCGTCACAATTTCGAATAATGAGGAACTGTATCAAAAGAGCCAAAACTAAAGAAACAAAGGCAATATATACATATCTGGGTTTATTAAAGAATAAATTCTCTAGCATACCCTTGAAGGTAAACGACTCTTGTATGATCATTGACATTAATCCAATACTGTTGGTGTTTAAGTAGTGTAGACATAATAAAACATTTTAGACCTCGTGCTTCCGAGTTCTCAATGTATAGCCAGAATTATGCTGATACCATTAAACTGTACTAACAACAAAACAATAAATAAAGTCATATGAACTTAAGTTAAAAGTTACATGTATAAGGTATTTCCCGACTTCAACACAGGATAGTCGGAAGGATGTCAATGCGTTTACGGTATGTTATTAAACTGAAACTAAGCTTTCTAATCATTTCGTATTTAGCTTTAAAAATGTATCCTTTGATATCACATGTCAGTTGGCTTCCCTCATGAAAAAGTATGTGTGACTCAGTTTGAATTTTTCGGAATTTGTCAGATTTCATACTGAATATTTCTGCACAAAAATCTTCTATATGAATATTTCTGAATCAAGCATTTTAGGAACTGAACATTTCTGAATATTTGCTGAATATTTCTGACTGAGATATTAACTTTTCAGACGTCTGAAAGTGTATGAATAAGAAAGTATGAATTATTCAGATGACTTTTTATCTGAATTATTCTGAGTGCCGGTAGACTGAATTTTTCAGTCATGTGAGTTTTTTAGAACATTGTTGAATATTTGCTGAATATTTCTGAATGAGATATTAACTATTCAAATATCTGAAAGTGTATGAATAAAAAAGTATGAATTATTCAGATAACATTTTTTATCTGAATTATTCTGAGTGCCAATAGACTGATTTTTTCAGTCATGTGAGTTTGTCAGAATTTTCAGACATATTTGTAAAAAAAATTCTAAGACCAAGATGAAACAAAAAAGTTAACTGGTTTTATCTATACATATTTAAATTTACGTTTGGCCTTACTGCCATTACAATTGATATTGTGTGTTATAGGTTAGGCATTATGGCAGACTGTGGACACTTTCCATAGCGAAATATGGATCATGATTTTAAAATGATTAAATATGTTAAATATGTTGAAACATGTTTTTGTATCCACAATCATGTTAGCTAATCATGTTTTATGAACATGTTCAACCATCAAACATCATTATGCCATAGTCTTTTTTCTTCCAAAAATGTTTTAAGCCTTAAACCAGCCAGAACTAAATTAAAACTGAAGCAATGTTCAGATATAGCAAGCAATTAGATAAATGGCAAATTGTTCAACCATGTTCAACCATGATTATTCAAGAAATATTTTTTCTTTTTAAAAAATGCTTTCCTATGTTTTAAACCCAGTGTTAAAGCAAAATAAAGCACTCAAAAGGGGCAGAGGGAGTTGTAATGCAATAAAAATAACAAGGAATAAAATGAATTTAAACATGTTCAAACATGGTAGACCAAGGCACTAAAATGGCAAATAACCTTGCACTGGTAAAAATTTCATGTCTGACAATAATATTAACACTTGATATAAATTTACTTTATAATTTACTGATAATTCAAAACCAGATACTGACAAAACTCTGGATATACACTGGTAATACAATACTCTGTACAATTCAGACTTAAAGAAAGCCAAGATTGTAATTTTCACAATGTGTTAATTTCACAGAGCACTCTATTTTGGCGCAAAAAAGTGTAGGTCTTTCTTTTTTGTTGTTCGTAAGTGTCTGTAGCTGCAGTGTGTATTTTTCACATTGCATTGAAATGTTGTAGAAAGGAATGATTTAGTGTGGTGGGTGCTTTTTAGTCTGTATTTTGATAGTCTTCTTCTTCTTCTTGTCGTTCGCATGTATTTTGATAGTAACTGTCAATAATTTTGTGAAGTCACAATTGTCATCAATTTTCACGATCTTGATATCACATTATAGATTGGGGCTGAGGTTTTTCAGATGTAGTCTGAACACTTCTGAATCTCGGTAACAGACTTTTTCTGAAAACTGACTGAATCCGTCTGAAAATGTTCCAGTTTAAAGCAGCATGCCTCCAAATTGTTCGACAACAAAAATAAATAATTTGTTTAGATATCTTGAAATAAATGCTATATTTCTTAAGAAGGCTTTAAAACTTAATTACTGACAAACTTTCTGTTACGGAAACACTTGAGAATTTGCTGTCTCTACTACTTTTTACGATGAAAATTGAAAAGCGTTTATCACGCTTTAACTCCAGGTAAACTGTCTCGATTATAAATATCTATATTTTGAAGTCATTATTCACTACTTCAGCTATAGCGCTATTGGTTACGACGACGGGAAAATGTCTTTATTGCCGCGGCGGTCCGGGGTTCGATTCCCGACGCGGTCATCTTTTTTTCTTGATTTAGAACTTTTAAAATATGTTAGAAACAAATATTCTTATTCTAATGTTCATAATATGATCAAACTTCAATTTGAAAGAAAGATTATTTGTAGCCAAATCTGGAAGTATGCTGCTTTAAGGACAAAATCAGACATCTGAATGTCTCTGAATTTTGGCTGATGTTTTTTTTCCAGATAATAGTCTGAACAGTTCTGAATCTCAGTAACAGATTTTTTCTGAAAACTGGCTGAATTTATCTGAAAGTGTTTCATTTTAAGGACAAATTCAGACAATCTGAATGTCCCTGAATTTTGGCTGATTGTTTTCAGATAATAGTCTGAACAGTTCTAAATCCCGGTAACAGAATATTTCTGAAAACTGGCTGAATTCGTCTGAAAGTGTTTCATTTTAAGGACAAATTCAGACATGGTTTCTGACCATATATTCAGACACTTTAATCCAAAATTCAGCTTAATTTCAGGTCCAGTTTCAGACCAATTCAGACATTGTTGTTCATGAGGGTTAGCACAGCAGAAGGAAGTATAGCAAGGACAAATATGACTTACTGCGGCAATGAACTTAAATAAATTTAAATATTGTTAAGTTTACCCCCATAGATATTTTTTGTAAAGGTCTGCTTATACACAATAATGTCTAAAACAAGCTGCTTGCAAGTTCAGGATAAATAGCAATTTTCAGAACTATTCCGATTTGGGCACAAATGAGGATTGAATGTATTAAACATTACAGACAGCTTGTTTTTGTTTAAGACATTGACATGACGTCTTTTATGTGGAGCATGCAAAAATCTTATCTTAAATAAAAAATGAAGAATACAAATATATATTTATGAATATGTGCTAACAACGTAACAAAAGACATCAATTACTGACAATTACTTAAGTATTTAAAGAGACTAATAACCAGTGATAAAACAACAAAATTTGGTTTATTAAAGAAAAGTACTCAGACATTTATTGAGAAGTTCAATCAGTTTAGTAAACATTTAAGGTTAAATAAAAAGCCTAAACTAAATACAAAAAAAAAACATCATTAATTACTCATCACTAAGAGAGATATTTTAGTTGTTGCCAGTAAAAAACGTTTACTAGAGACTAAAGATATGTCTGGATTATTCTTGTGGGGTAGACTCAGAATGCATTTCTTTATCTCTGATAAGCCATGAAACATAGATCTTAAAAATCAGCCATGAACTAAAGTCTCTATGACTATAATCTCATAGTGGTTTAAAGTTCTTTCATATTACACAACTTAGTTTCTAAAAGAAAGGATAAAACTAAAGCACTAAATGTATCTATCAATAAACTAAGTATTATAAATGAATATACCAGACAGAGTAAACATGTTTTAAAATAAAAAGATAAATCAAATGTCTTTAATAGACCTGCTGAAAGCATTTAAAAAAGACTAGCTAAAAGCATACATGTGCTTCCTTAACATATATCATATTGTATGAAAACACAAATAATTATGGCAAAGCTTTGGATAATTTAAGAAATAATTTATAGCAAAAGAGTGCTTTAACACTATTTATGCATGATGGGTGGTTATACGTCGGGCGTAATAATTTTATTCTGGCTGAGTCCTCGTGAAATTATTTGAACGACGTATCACCACCCGAGTGTATAAATAGTGTTAAAATACGCTTGTGCTATAAATTATTTCGATTCTAATATGCCTTTAATCTAAAACAGTACATAAAATATAGAAGCGCTCTTTCTTGGTCGCAACAAAAACGTTAATGTGACGTCATTCTAGCGTAAGAGTGTTTTAACAGAGGCAAGCATATAAATATTACATTTTTAAATTTGGTTTAAAATTAAATAAAGTAAATAAAACGATTTCAGGACGGACCTATTCTTTAATATTAAGTATACATCTGCTTTAGTTATCCGTTGAACATTAAGTTTGAGTGCACTAACAGACCAACTGTCTGTCATTTTATTAATCAACAAATTGACAGTTTATATAACTAGAGGAAATTTTTTAAACTTAATGACAAATATATTACAATAATATTCAGCCTGATACGGTGCTAGTCGGCGTGAGAGATGTTGTACATTCTGTCACCTCTCATATTTATTGTTTATCAACGTCTCATCAATGTACATGTACATACAAATGGTACGACATAAAACATCATGATTAATTAAAAAATGAATCTATAAAACAGTACATTGCCACTCTAAGCAGAGTTATAACAGACAATAATTATTCTGACAGACATAATTCACTTATATTGACATACATAGAAGAGTGTCTTAAAATAAAGATACAAGGAAAACACACCCGCTAATCAGTTGTAAAGAGAAAATGCCCTAAATTACTGATATTAAAACGAATTTATAAATGGGAGTTACCACATTAGATAAAACAGGTATAAAACATTTCTCCTGTATTTTTCTTAATCATATATAACTGATTATTAAAAAACCTTAAACTTATATTAAGATAAACTGGCTATATATTACAAGGTTGTAAAATATCTTAAAATACAATGTTTGAATAATCCCTTTAAGAATGACTGAAGAACTGGTATTTGCAAAAAGCATGATAATCAATAAGAGCTGTCGCAGGACAGCAACGCTCGACTAATCAACAGCCTTGTCAATTGAATTAATACAAAAGTTGAAAAAGGGCATGATTTGGGGAAAAGGGTTATGTAACCTTCACAATGCTTATCAACTCATGACAGTGAACAGAGTGTGAAGTTTCAATCCTTTCCAATTAGTGAATACTGAAATACCAGCTTACATACAAAAACTTATGATAAGTGTCTGTCAGACTGGGTCTTCTATTAAGTTCCATTGGGCGCATGCGTACCAATGACCGCCCCTTCATCGTATTTTAAAGGAAGCCGGCACATTTTTGTTAGTCAAAGGTAGGCGGAGAATCCGACACTACTGACTCTGCAATTCTGATTGGTCAAACGTAGATTTCACACTATGTCAGATAGAGTCCATGAAAAGAATTCTTCGAGAAAATGAAACCTCGGTCGGTCACTCCGCTACTCTTCGTTTCCCTTCCTATCGGTTTCTTTTTCACAAAGAATTCACTTCATAAACTCTATCTATAACATAAATGTATGTAGAAAACAATCATTAAAAGCATTATCGATTTTAAAAGGGTTTTATTGTATGCATCTACTGAATCTACACTTGTTATCGCCCTTAATGTAAAGGGTATATCTTCAGCATATTTCAAATTCAAATATGACAATGTATAAGTGGAACAATGATTCAATGTTGCTCTTACTAAATTATTCCAGCTTAAAATGGTTCTTCCAAGATAATGCAAATTTAAAATTTGATCTAAAGATAAAATGCTAAGTATTAGTATGTAGGGAATGAAGGAAACTTGGTATGTAAGACGTGACGAAGTTACATTATTCCATATATGACCTCTAGAGATATATTGATGTCACATATTCTTAGCTAAGTGAATATGCATAGAATGGTCATACATAATAGAACCTCTTTAAATAGTTCCAGTTCTTAGGTGGAATTTTCCTACATAAAAGGGTATACGTTATTCATTAGGAATATGCAACAGTTTGCAACATTGCTCATTAGAAAGAAGTAGGCGAAACATTAACACTTACAAAACAGTTTTAAATTCGGACTACAAACAAAACAGCCATTTAGGGCATAGTGACATCATCAGTCCTTTCTTATATGGGTATTACCATTATTTTAAATCAGTGAATAACAACCGAGAGAACAGTATTTTGTGGGTTATAATATGATATTCTTAGTTTTGTGTAAAAGTGTAAACCTTAAAATTAAACTAAATGTTTAATTGGATTCAACATAATTTTGTCATAAGTACAAATTTTGTTATGCCTATATAAAAATGAACGATGACGTTACTGTTCCAAAAAGTGCTATCGTTCCATTGAATAGATAATATTCAAATTGCCATATCTCTTTTGTCTGTACTTTGATTGTCTGCCACTTAATATTGTTCATTAAACTTTTTTCTAAATACATACATTGTCAAATGTTGAATATTCACTTATACTTATTGAAAAAAAATGCGTTTAATTTCAGAGCTTTACCCTGATGGTAAAGTGTTTCTAAAGGAACGTGGAGGTAAATAGAGACAAACAATATATAATCAACTAAAAGACAGTAAAAAGAAAATGGTAGAATATAATATTAACAAGAGGACCATGATGGTCCTGAATCGCTCACCTCTTCCCACATGACCCAGTTTTGAGTATGACGTTTTTTCTATTATTTGACATAGTGTCCTAGTTTTTGAGCTCATGTGACCCAGGTTTGAACCTGACCTAGATATTATCAAGATAAAAATTCTGACCAATTTTCATGAAGATCCATTGAAAAATATGGTCTCTAGAGAGGTCACAAGATTTTTCTATTATTTGACCTATTGTCCTAGTTTTCAAAGGTACGTGACCCTGTTTTGAACTTTACCTAGATATCATCAAGGTGAACATTCTCACTAATTTTCATGAAGATCTCATGAAAAATATGGCCTCTAGAGAGGTCAAAAGGTTTTTCCATTTTTATACCTACTGGCCTAGTTTTTGACCGCACGTGATCCAGTTTCGAAACTGACCTAGTGTCATCAAGGTGAACATTCAGATCAATTTTCATGAAGATCCATTGAAAAATATGGCCTCTAGAGAGGTCAAAAGATTTTTATAATTTTAGACCTACTGACCTAGTTTTTGACCGTAGTTGACTCAGTTTCAAACCTGACCTAGATATCATCAAGATGAACATTCAGACCAACTTTCATACAGATCCCATGAAAAGTATGGCCTCTAGAGAGGTCACAAGGTTTTTTATTATTTGTCCTAGTGACCTAGTTTTTAGCTCACCTGTCACAAAGTGACAAGGTGAGCTTTTTTGATCGCGCGGCGTCCGTCGTCCGTCGTCCGTCCGTGCGTCCGTCCGTGCGTGCGTGCGTCCGTCCGTAAACTTTTGCTTGTGACCACTCTTGAGGTCACATTTTCATGGGATCTTTATGAAAGTTGGTCAGAATGTTCATCTTGATGATATCTAGATCAAGTTCGAAACAGGGTCACGTGCCGTTAAAAACCAGGTCAGTAGGTCTAAAAATAGAAAAACATTTTGACCTCTCTAGAGGCCATATATTTCATAAGATCTTCATGAAAATTGGTCAGAATGTTCATCTTGATGATATCTAGGTCAAGTTCGAAACTGGGTCAGGTGCCTTCAAAAACTCGGTCAGTAGGTCTAAAAATAGAAAAACCTTGTGACCGCTCTAGAGGCCATATATTTCATAAGATCTTCATGAAAATTGGTCAGAACGTTCATCTTGATAATATCTAGGTCAAGTTTGAAACTAGATCACGTGCCGTCAAAAACTAGGTCAGTAGGACAAATAATAGAAAAACTTTGTGACCTCTCTAAAGGCCATATTTTTCATGGGATCTGTATGAAAGTTGGTCTGAATGTTCATCTTGATGACATCTAGGTCAAGTTCGAAACTGGGTCACGTGCGGTCAAAAACTAGGTCAGTAGGTCAAAAATAGAAAAACATTGTGACCTCTCTAGAGGCCATATATTTCAGGAGATCTTCATGAAAATTGGTCAGAATGTTCACCTTGAAGATATCTAGGTAAAATTCGAAAGTGGATCACGTGCCATCAAAAACTAGGTCAGTAGGTCAAATAATAGAAAACCCTTGGGACCTCTCTAGAGGCCATATTTTTCAGGGATCTGTATGAAAGTTGGTCGGAATGTTCAACTTGATGATCTCTAGGTCAAGTTCGAAAGTGGGTCAAGTGCCATCAAAAACTAGGTCAGTAGGTCAAATAATAGAAAAACCTTATGACCATTCTAAAGGCCATATTTTTCATGGGATCTGTATGAAAGTTGGTCTAAATGTTCATCTTGATGATATCTAGTTCAAGTTCGCAACAGGGTCATATGCGGTCAAAAACTAGGTCAGTAGGTCTAAAAATAGAAAAACCTTGTGACCTCTTTAGAGGCCATACTTGTGAATGGATCTCCATAAAAATTGGTCAGAATGTTCATCTTGATGATATCTAGGTCAAGTTTGAAAGTGGGTCACGTGCCGTCAAAAAGTAGGTCAGTAGGTCAAATAATGTAAAAATATTGTGACCTCTCTAGAGGCCATACCCTTGAATGGATCTTCATGAAAATTGGTCAGAATGTTTATCTTGATGATATCTAGGTCAAGTTTGAAACTGGGTCACGTACCATTAAAAACTAGGTCAGTAGGTCAAATAATAAAAAAACATTGTAACCTCTCTATAGGCCATACTTTTCATGGGATCTGTATGAAAGTTGGTCTGAATGTTCATCTTGATGATATCTAGGTCAAGTTTGAAACTGGGTCAATGGCGGTCAAAAACTAGGTCAGTAGGTCTAGAATTAGAAAATTTTTTTGACCTCTCTAGAGGCCATATTTTTCAATGGATCTTCATGAAAATTGATCTGAATGTTCACCTTGATGATATCTAGATCAGTTTCGAAACTGGATTACATGCGGTCAAAAACTAGGCCAATAGGTATAAAAATAGAAAAACCTTGTGACCTCTCTAGAGGCCATATTTTTCACGAGATCTTCATGAAAATTAGTGAGAATGTTAACCTAGATGATATCTAGGTAAAGTTCAAAACAGGATCACGTACCTTCGAAAACTAGGTCAATAGGTCAAATAATAGAAAAACCTTGTGACCTCTCTAGAGACCATATTTTTCAATGGATCTTCATGGAAATTGGTCAGAATTTTTATCTTGATAATATCTAGGTCAGGTTCAAAACTGGGTCACATGAGCTCAAAAACTAGGTCACTATGTCAAATAATAGAAAAAACGACGTCATACTCAAAACTGGGTCATGTGGGAAGAGGTGAGCGATTCAGGACCATCCTGGTCCTCTTGTTTATGGCACGTGACCCAGTTTCAAACTTGACCTAGATATCATCAAGATGAACATTCTGACCAATTTTCATGAAGATCCATTCAAGGGTATGGCTTCTAGAGAGGTCACAACGTTTTTCTATTTCAAGACCTACTGACCTAGTTTTTGATTGCAGTTGACCCAGTTTCAAACTTGACCTATATATCATCAAGATAAACATTCAGACCAAATTTCATACAGATCCCATGAAAAATATGGCCTCTAGAGAGGTCACAACGTTTTTACATTATCTGACCTACTGACCTATATTTTGATGGCACGTGACCCACTTTCGAACTTGACCTAGATATCATCAAGTTGAACATTCTGATCAATTGTTATGGAGATCCATTCACAAGTTTGGCCTCTAGAGAGGTCACAAGGTTTTTCTATTTTTAGACCTACTGACCTAGTTTTTGACTGCACATGACCCTGTTTCGAATTTAACCTAGATACTATCAAGATGAACAATCAGACAAACTTTCATACAGATCCCGTGAAAAATATGGCCTTTAGAGAGGTCACAAGGTTTTTCTATTATTTGACCTACTGACCTAGATTTTGAGGCACGTAAACCACTTTCGAACTTGACCTAGATATCATCAAGATGAATATTCCGACCAAATTTCATACAGATCCCATGAAAAATATGGCCTCTAGAGAGGTCACAAGGTTTTCCTATTATTTGACCTACTGACCTAGTTTTTGATGGCACGTGACCCAATTTCAAACTTGATCTAGATATCATCAAGATGAACATTCTGACCAATTTTCATGAAGATCTCATGAAATATATGGCCTCTAGAGAGGTCACAATGTTTTTTTTATTTTTAGACCTACTGACCTAGTTTTTGACTGCACGTAACCCAGTTTCGAACTTGACCTAGATATCATCAAGATAAATATTCAGACCAATTTTCATACAGATCCCATGAAAAATATGGCTTTTAGAGAGGTCACAAGGTTTTTCTATTATTTGACCTACTGACCTAGTTTTTGACGGCACGTTATACAGTTTCAAACTTGACCTAGATATCATCAAGGTGAACGTTCTGACCAATTTTCATGGAGATCTTATGAAATGTATGGCCTCTAGAGAGGTCACAATTTTTTTCTATTTTTAGACCTACTGGCCTAGTTTTTAACGGCACGTAATCCAGTTTCAAACTTGACCTAGATATCATCAAGATGAACATTCTGACCAACTTTCATAAAGATCCCTTGAAAAATGTGACCTCTAGAGTGGTCACAAGCAAAAGTTTACGGACTGACGGACGGACGGACGGACGACGGACACCGCGCGATCACAAAAGCTCACCTTGTCACTTTGTGACAGGTGAGCTAAAAATACACAAAAATTGCATATATATAATAATAATTATACAAATTTATAATCATTTTATCTATATATTTAGGTAAGTCTCTTTCATGAATAACAAAAAAAATGGTATACATCAAAATATAACTTAAATCATTCCAAAATAGTTTTCAAACTTTTTATTAAAGTACACATTTTTTACCTTCTTACTAAACTTGTACTTGCCACTATTTTTGTCTCTGGAAAAAATCTTCAAATGTTGCTTTTGAGTCAATCACTGAAAAAAGACTGCTTTAATACGCCAAATCTTTCATCATATTTATCTCTCTTAAAAGATGCAGACATTCCTGAAGTATTTGGTTTTTGTCCATTGCAATTTTTTTTTTAAATTGATTGATTTACTTATTTATTTTCGTATGTTTTGCAGAGTTTGTCAGTATTTTCAATGACGATCGAAATGTACTTAAACGTGCAGGTAAATACAAATAATCTTGTTGATATGAATGCTTAAAATAATCCTTTATCTTAGATATAATCGTGGTTTTTTTAATCTATTTCTAGAAACGCAAAATGTACTTTAAGGCCACGAGGTTTACTGATATAATCCATAAAGATTTGCATAATAAACAAAGTATGTTCAGAAAAATAATTATCTACATAAAACAGATGTAAACATTGTTATCTTATGTCTTTTTTTCAGCGGACGAGACAGAAGGCGCTCAGATTAAGAAGAGAGCTGCCTATCCACGACCCTAAGCTCCTCTTTTCCATTATGTTCCATCTCTATGCTTCGCCTCAATTAACAACGACAAGTAGTATCACATTGAAGAATATACGATTTGTTTGTATCTATTTCGCTGATATCTTATTAATGAATCTTGACAATTAACGTCTAAATGAATTTATTAAGTGATCTGAACAGTTAACTTCCGAATGGTTTTGAAAAAAAAAATTGAAAATTTGTAAAATATGGACATTTACCAATAATGGTGGTATAATTTTACCAGCACGTTATATTCTAAAATCACGAGCGTATGATGTATATATGCACCAAACAATAGATTATCATATTATATTTTATATATTCAGTTTCGCGTAGTATGGTCGACATCATTGTAAACCAATTTTAATGTTGGAAAAGAATTTATATCAGCTACTAGCTTGTTTTCAAGTCCATGTATTTGAACTGTAAAAATTTGTTGTGCATGTTATGTGTATGTTATCTCAAACAAATATTGTTTAAGCTAAATTAAGTGTGTTCTTTTTTGTAATTAATTATTGAGTTAAGTATCAAATTAGGTCCATAGAAAAGGATTGTGTTTGCTGGTGTCATCAGTTTACGCACAGATTGCTGCACTCTCTTGACTCCGTATAAGGAAGACTAGGGCTTCAGGATTAACAGTTGTAAGCTGCAACATCCTTATGTAACGGATCAAAAAACTTACACGATGAAAATATTAGAATAAAACGAAACACTACTGTGGAATAAACAACAAAGAGAAAATTGAATTTTAGATTTACATCTGTTTTCGAAACAATAAATTGTAAAATTTTATATTAAACTTCATTTTCATTCAATATGTTATGATATAGTTGCTTACATTCACGGCTTTCCTCGTCTTGTTTTTAGTAATGATTTAAATAAATATGTAAAGAACAACCTAGACAGTCCTATTTATTCCATACATAAAAACTTTTGAAACATCATGGCAACTTCTGGTAACTTCTTGTCAAATTCAAATTAAAGACATTTCTAGAAGGACTATTCCTAAACGGAATGTACTAAAGAATTCTAGAAATACTTTATTTTCATATATGTGACCATGACTGAGAAAATGGGTCCAGATGAGGAATTTTGACATTTTCAGGTTTTTGCATATTTAGAAAGTATATTCATTCACCAAAAAATCCTGAAAATTTCAGATGAAAATCTTCAAAATTGTCAATTTTATGACAGATTTTGTAACATAGATATTAAAAATAAAAACAGTACATTTCAGTTATCCTTTCTTTCTAGTTTATTTCTCACATACTGGTAATGGCTAACAATTCTGAAATAAATTTATCTTTTGTTACAATTGCATGATATAAGTAAGATCCCTTCTTAATACACAAAATGATAATCAATTAAAATCTACAATTTCTATAAAAATATTTCTAAAATTGTGTTACCATGGCAACAAATATATTAAAAATCCCTTTTCTATGATAAAACTTAAAAAAAAACATGTTAGCTTGTAATAAGGATTTTAAAAAGTAAACTATTTTAAGGCATATGTATTTACAAAAATAAACTGAAAATTTCCCATGAAAATATTAAGAATGTTTGGTTTTATGACAGTTTTTGTAACATGGGTAATAACCATAAGAATAAGATAGATTTGTCATTGTTTCTTCATAACTTGTCAGTAGTATTAGAAATACCGATTTTGAGCCAATTCCGGCCCCCCTGACCCCTTGACCCTATTCTAAAAAATCCAATGCCGGACAATTAAAAATCCACAGGTTTTAACTTTACTTTCATTTTCTCATATTTTCAGAAAACCTGGTTATAAATAGCTGACATATTTTCTGAAAATGTTATATTGGAATTTACGTTGTATTTTCTGAAAATGGCTATGTGGGAAACCACAAATTCAACCAATCAAAAGCCTGCCATTTTTCTGCCAAGTTGGCAGCAAACTGTCATTTGCTTTTACTTTGGCCGAATCTTTGGACGAATCTTTGGCAGAAATTTGGCAGATTTTATTATATTATTTTTATTAATAAATGTATGTATATTTGATCTTTTTTTCAATTGTAAGTTATTATTAGGGTACACATAGTAATTAAAACTTTAATTAAACTTTTTAATTAAAACCTTTAATTCCAAAAGTTTGCTTATATCGGCAGTCCGTCCGGTATTAGATTCATCCGTTGTAGAATCTAATGTAAGCTGTCCCTCATAAGTGAAAATGTTACTTCTGTAGATGTTGAATCTCATACGGGTGAATTGTCAAACATTGTTCCTTGTGTTAAATAAATTTAATTTGTTCTTATACATAGATTTTAACTGATCTGTGTCAAGTTCCTCAGCAGCCTCAAGCTGCTATATTTATTATATTACTGCTAATTTACAAAAAAAGATCATCAATACAATCCCGATAACCTAATCATTCCTCCACCTAAATATAAATGTGATATTGGATTTTAATCGGTTATCCGGTCACCTATGGCCTGGCCCCGTTAATAATATATTACTATCTATTATATTAAATCAGTTTTTATAGCTATAAACACACCACTCAAGTCACATTAGTACATCTATTTTATATCTTGGTTTTGTGGTTATAAAATTCTTTATAATCTACGATAATTCCAAGGTCTTATTTGAAATATATTTAAAAGCCCTACCGCCCAGAGCTTTCATTGTTGAATATATCCGGACCATGGACGGTTAAATACTTTTTAATTTATAATTTATATAAAAACTGTTATTATAGTATTCATAGAGAAACACTTCATGTTTTAATTTTTTCTATTTCTTTTTCCAATTCTTCTTTTATTTTTTTGTCTTTCTTTTTAGTTTTAAGAATTATTTCAGCTAAATCATCAACTCGTTTTGTTGGGGCAACTTAGAAGCAGATATTTTGTCAACCAACAGCTTTTGTTCTAGCTTAATTGTGTTTCTTGTTTTAAGAAAACATTTTGTAGCTTTTGTACATTTTCTTCAGCATTAGTTGTATTTCTCCGACATTAACGGTTTTGGCTTTAGTATTTGCAGTAATTAAGTGGGTATTAGCAGTTGATGATTCCTTGTTTAGTCTGATATTTCAACTACATGAGTCCAAATCATTTGTTATTTTTTTTTTTTATCATTAATCTATCGTAATTTTATTCATTAATTATCTAATTGATTCTTCTTGTTTAACTGTTTTTTTCAACTACAAAGTCCAGTCTCAGTTTTATGTTCTTCAACTTTTATCATAAATTTTTTTCATTTTTTTTTTAAAATTTTTCATCTTGTAATTTTTTATGTAATATTAACTTAATCTGCATAATTTTAAAATTGTGACGGTTGTCAACAATACTAATCAATTTTCGAAATGTTTTTGAAAGTCATTATTTTAGAATTAATTCTTTTTTAAGGTTTCTAATGCTGTATCATGTTCATTCACCTCTTTGTGAAGCTGCCTTTTTCCAATTCAGGCTTTATATTCTGCAAATTTATTTGAAAATGTATCGAGTAAATCGTGATTCCCTTTTGTCCATTTCAGTATTTAGCTTTATTTATTTTGTTTTGATTTCTAAATCTGATACTTATTTTGTAACTTTTTTCAGCTTCAATAATTTTCTTTTTAGCTCTTCATGTTTAATCATGCTATCTTTTAATTCTTGAACTTGAGTGTATAAAATGTTTAAAATTGACTCGAAATACTTCTTTTATGTTGTCATCGTCAAATCAGATTTCTCTTTCATGGTTCTTTAATAGAATCTGGTCATAGCTTTCATTTCTTCTTCATTTTACCTTGTAATTGATTAATTAATAATGTATTCTTTTAAAATCTTTTGTTAATTCTTTAATATTCTTTACCTTCTATTCTAGGGTTTGTTTTTATATCGCTTGACATCTTCAAGTTTATAGTAATCTATTACCACCAAACCTTTTTTTGTATTTTTTTATACACAAACCGTCTTGAAATGCATGTTGGGTTTATCTGGATTTCCTAGGTTGATTATTTCATTTCCTCCCTTATCTAATGCTCTATTCATTGTGTTATCATGTTCCTTATTTTTTTGAAGATACCGATTTCCGTTTCCTTTTAAGCTTTTTGAATTGTTTTTTAGTTGCATAATCACTTAAATCAATATCAAATTTAACTTTACTTATTACTGTCCGGTTCAATTATTTGTTTTACAATCATTAAAAACTCCCATTATATAATATTATATATTACCAGTAAAGTTTTTTCTTAAAAACTTCCTGGTTTGTCAATATATAAGAAATCATATTTTTGATTTGTTGCATTAGCAATAAGTATATCGATCTATTTTTTGTTCATCACAAAATCCTATTATTTTCCATTTTACTGGAACTTTCAAATAAACTTAATGTGAACAGTTAATTCGAATATCTTGTGGTGTTTTATAGTAAGACTGACTTAAGTAAAATAAACACAACAGTTTTTGTGACGTCTTGAATAAAGTATTTGTTATTTCATTTTGTACTTTTTATCTTTCACATACAAAATATTCAAATATTACTACTTTTTGTTTTATGATCAAGAATTATCACAAGGTTCATTGGTTGGATCAGCTGAATATTCAAGTATTTCATTTGGATCTAATTAATCTTTTTTGCAATTGGTTTTAAAGTTGTAATTAAATCCTGATATTTAGATTGTTTCGAGGTTTTGTAGATACAGTTTATATATCCATAATCTATAGAGGTTTTTGAAGTATATGCATTAATGTATTTGTTTTTCCAGATCAGAAGATCCGCATATTAACATCTAAAACATGAAATCTGGCATAAAAGGATATATTGTTCAGTTAGTGGTTTTATTTTTTTGTATCATAATTTGGAATTCCATTTATATATAATTAATACATTATCTTAATTGTCTTACATTATTTTACTTTAATTTTACATTATTTTAAATTAATCTTACATTATATTTATATAAATGCAATCGAAACTTAATGAAATAAGAATAAGAAAAAAATTAGTCGGGACAAAGGATGAGAGCTTCTTAGAGAAGAAATAATTGAGAGAAATAAATAAGAAAAGCTACAAATCGGGATATGTACACTGAATTTTATAAGCCATTACTGAATAAATAGAAGTTCAAAAAGAAAAATTATCAAGTCAGTTAAAAAGCATTACCTGGAATTTATAAACAACATTAGCGTTATTAGGTGAGAAATGAAAGTCATACAAACATACCAGGGTGTACCACAGCTATTCCAGAACCACCTATACAACCATTACCACAACCATCCGAGAACCAACACGATTATTTACGCCGGAAGATACTATGGGTTTGGAAGAAAACTATTCGAGAACAACACGATTACAACTTAAAAGAAGGTGAGTATTGATACAATGAAGAATCAGAAGAATTTCCTGAAAATTGTTTGGACAAGGCGAAGACAAGGAAATACTATAGTAGATTAGTTGCTGATTTGGATAATAATGTTTTAGAAGATATGAATATTCCAAACGTCTAAAATATTTCGACTTTTTTACTGCAGATGAATCTGGATCCAGTAAAATTAGATAAGACGATATTGAGATACAAGAATATAGTGTTAATACGAATATCAAAAAATGAAATTGGTATAATAGCTACAAATCAAAATCAAAAGATCCAAATAAAAAAGAAAGAGCAAAAGAATTAAAAACATGATCGAGATTGAACTCATAAAGTACAAAAAACGGTTGATATATTACTATTAAGTTAACTCCTACATTTAGACAGATGGACAAGGAATAAGATATCATAACCATATAAAGTTTCACCGAATGGACAATACGGTAATTTTTTATTATTACTTAAATAACTTTTGGTACCAATAAGTTAATTGCTAGGATAGATATTTGGATAAGAGTAATTAACACAAATGTAGATGATGATTTAATTGATTTAATTAATAAAAGATTATAACAATAAGTAAAAAGCATTCAAATCATTCAATAAAAATATTTAAAGAATTTACAGAAAGTCAGGATTACCTATCAATAAAAGATCTATGAAATTTAAAAATGTAATTGGGACAAGGTCATGGTACTTGTCCATGTATTCCAGAAGTATTGGTTAATGACTTGGAGTTAAATTGTGTGGTTCAATTGATGCTGGAAAATAATAATGAGAACTAAAAAAGAAGGTATTAGCCATAATTGATAAACTATTAAAAATGGAGTCACTATTACCAGAACAAACATGAAATGTTTTAGAAAACAAATTTTTTTCTTGAATTTAAACTTTTATTTAAGTTTAAAACTTTAGTTTTTAATTATATTTAAATGGAACATAATTTAGTATTAAGTTCTGAACAGTTAAAGATAATAAAATTACTCGAGTGATTTTACAATCAGTTTTTACGTCGTTCTTTAATTTTAGATAAAAATAAAACTTATTGTTAGTTGGTTTGGATAGTCATTAACAACTATGACCTATTCTTGGCATAATATTAGTGTGGAATATTGAAATAAAGAATTCGTGATCATATTGGTAAGGATTGGATTAGATATTATATTTACATATGGTTCTTACCAGTTACACAGATATTAATAAATTAATTAGGGAAACTTTTAATAAGTAATGATGATTTGAATTTGATAAATCAGAATTGCTCCAATAAGTATGGAATTTGATTTAAGTAGTTTTAAGATTTTGATTTCAAGTACAGATTAATTTTAAGTTTGGATTTGAAATATCAAATTTTCATTTACATGTGCTTGGATTTGCAGAAAAAAAAATTAGCAAACTGACTGGGGAAACTAAAACACCAAATATAAAACTACTTGTGGATACAATATACATTCATTGTGATTCTTATTGAGAATTCACTTGTTGATGGTAAATTTTCAGTGTTATTATCTATGCTTTAAGTTACTGCAGATTTAACAAGAAGCTTATCCATTTACAAAGAACCACAAAGAGTTGGATATTCAGAAATTAATAAATATAATATATAATTCATTAGATTATATATTACAGATGAATTTGGTAGAATTATTAATTTTAATTGAGGTTGAAACAAGTTTTATCACTAATTTTAAAAGAAATTTAATTAAAACTTTTTTAAAAACTTTTAGTTTTATTTAATGTACAAGAATGTTTATGACAATATAAAGGAATATTTATTATGTTGATGATCACACAGGAGAAGAAAATATACGCGGAACAGGTAACTTTGACACTTTAACGAAATTCTTTCAGTTCAGCGCATCTGTGGAAAAAAAGCTTTGGAAACTGCAGGAAAAAGCAGCCTTGAAGGTGGAACAAAAAAAGGTTGGGAACTAGAAGTTGGAAAATTTGCTGCAGCTAAAAAATTGTTGAAAAACTTAAAAAGAAACCTGCTCCGGCAGTTGTTAATTTAATTGCTAAGGAATTACAGAAAAAGATAATAGTAAAAATAATAAAAAATAATAATAAAAAATAATAATCGATAATGAGGAGGATATTCATATGAGAATAAAATAGAATATTAGTCAGGGATCTTGGGATTAGCCCTCCACCCCCCCCAACGTATAACAGATTAATTTATAAAAAAAATAAAAACTAAAATAAAAAATAAACTTAATATATAATATATAATGTTTAGAACAAAAGAATATTGCGAAAGTACGAACTAACTTCCTATTCAATTAGATACAGCATTAATACTGTCTTGGGACATAATGTTTAACAACAAATAACGGATATCACTTTACAATTAATATAGAAGTTCATATTTTGATTGGTTTAATGGTATTTTGAAAGTAAGTTTTAAAGTAAATAAACTTGCTATTGGTAATAATTATGGTGCTGATGGAGATGATATCAAATGCTTTAAGTAATAATCAGCTTGCATTAATTGATCAGTTGTGGTTTAAACAAAATGGAAAAAATTGTATATGTTGTATTATTTTTCAAGGTAATAAATGTAAAGAGTTTGGTTGAACTATCTGAAGATTATGCAAAAATCACCTGGAACAAATGAATTTATCTCTTTAGATAATACACCAGCTGTTGCTGAAAAGTAGGGCTGGACCTAAGATGGATATAATAGTGGTTTTGCTACTTGGAAGTTATATAATTCCAGGTGGTAAAGAGTAAATGCTAAAATCCATTCAATAATTATTCATTTTTTTCAGGGTTAGTAAATAATATTTTAAATCCAAGTCAAATTCAAATAACACTCAGCTGACAGAGATGATGAATTATTTTAGAAATATTGCTGCTGATGTGGTAGAGTATTGTAACAAAATTTATTTCTATGGGTTCCACGTTTTAATTTTTATGAAATTTGGGTATGATCTAATTGCTTACTGAAAAGATTTACAAAAAGCAAGATGGTCATACCATTAGGGAAATGGTGACGCATCAATGGAACCCAACAAACTAATATAACTTTTTGAATAAAGCTGGTGTAATAAAACCACAACTTGTATTTGTTTATTTACAAAAGACCTGACAAAATAATGCACAAGGGCTAACCCACATTTATTTGTTACATTTCAAATTAGTCCAGATAATGAAAATTGCACTTTGAGCTCTGTCGTCTTGAAGTTGGTATGGTGTTTTTATCCTGAAACAGAATATTCAAGCTATATTCAAGTATATCTATGATGATGTAATTAATTATTTTTATAAACAAAATAACAAAACTCTGGAAGTCTTTTAAATAGATCAAATTTTAAAAATTTGTTTGGATTTATCTCATTTTAACTTAGATATAAAAAGGAGTAATACAGGTGATCCTAAACACATTATTAACGCTAATTAAATATTCACAGAGCCAATTTTCGTGTTTATGCAATTGTTACTGTATGAGAAAACAGTTGAAATAAATACTATGGAAATGAACATGTTATTGTTTAAAAAATTGACTTGTTATTGTTTAAATTAAAATAAATATAATTAAATAATCTAAATTTAAATTAATAATGTCATCTAATTATATTGATTTATAAAATTAACTTACAGTTGGACAAAAGAAAAAAATTTTAGCCCGAGCTACAACAACAAAATTCCACATAACTTTTAGATTTAAACATGAACAATTACATGGAAACTTCCTTTACTTTTAACAAAATCACAAATTAATAATTAAAAAAGCTGTTGCAAAATAAGAAAGGGATTAGAAATTACATATTTCAAAGAAACAAAGGTCCAGTCAAGGTCAAAATGGTGGATTTTTAGGAGATTTAGACGTTTGTTAAGGAAAAACAATTCTTCCAATGGCTGCAAAAATAGCTCCAAATATACTTAGCACTCTAGGCGTTGGAGCCCTTTCTGGACTGGCCATTACTTGGTTGTTGTAAAATACTTGGAAATGGTATGATTTCTGTAGCTAATGATAAGAGAAATATGATATCACCATATTCTTACACTAATCAAAGGAAAGCAATTAGTAGGATCATGGAGTGATTAAATTAAACACAAAACAAAAACATGACGGTGGGGTTTTTAGGTATGTTGGACTGCTAGTCTAGGGACACCTTTATTACATCTTTGTTAAGTGGGAAAGGACATGGTCAGGGTATACAGATTGATTCTCAACGGAGACCTTACAGACGAAATCCTATTGTAAAAAAAAAAAATAAATTTATAAACAAACCAATATCTAACTTTGAAAATTGAACAATGGGTAAAACAATTAAATATTAAAAAATACTTTAGGGGTGTTTTTTGTAGAATATTTACAAGAGTGAAACTCTCGGAGACCACAGGTCTACCAAAATAATATTAAAAGAAAAGGGAGAGTGTGGGATTATAAATTTGGATGACTTATTGGTCCTGGAACACCATGGAGTTTGTTATTGGTAAAATTACTTCGACCCATTTTGGACTTCTCCACAAAGATGTTAATTAAGTATATACCAAATGTAAAATACTACAATGTTCAATATCAAGACAAAACGGTATGCTTTGCGGATATTATTGTTTATTTGTCATTAAATGTTACAAGATAAAGTACCTTTGTATGAAAGTTATTGTATTAAAATACTAAAAATTAATATTCAAAGAGTAAATGAACAACTATTATTAAATTAATTTTAACTAAAAAGGACATTTATTTAACTGATTTAACTGGACTAATTTAATATAATGGGAATATTCAATATTATAAATGAAAAAGTAAATAAAAATAGAAAAACAAATAGAAAGGTGGGTCGACGCAAATTAAAAGAAAACCTCCATTGTTTTTAACAAGTTATACCACAAGATACTGATAGTGGATTATTTCAATCGGAAAACTGTCCCCCCGTAAATGCTAGTCCTGGTTTAGTTCAAAATGGTAATAATGTAACAATTAATTTAATTGATCTTAATTATTCTTGTTGATGCACTTAAAGTAGATAATGGAGAAGCTAAATTTACAACTAAAAAATAAAGAAAATGTAATTCTTCAATGTTATAATGTAAATAATATTAGAAAAAATGAATCTTTTTCTTATTAATTATGCAAATGAATTTAAACTAAATGATGTTATTTCTATAATTCCTTTAAAGTTATGAATATTCAGTTTAACAATTTATGGTTGTATAATTTAATAAAAGCTTTAATAAAAACTTTAATAAATACTTTAAATAATTTAAGAGTAAGCTAATGTATCTTCCATTATCTCAGAATATATCTTTTATCGTTATAACATGATAAAGATGTTTTATTTTAACATAAACTGGAAAAGATTGTGTTTATCAGAACGAATAACTTTAAAGGTGTGTTTACTTTGGTTGGAATTAACAAAGTATCTTTGTTAATTTTTATGACTATGTTTTTTCCTTAACAACAAGTTGTTTTATTCCTTTTCATTTTTTAACATTAACTTCATTTTTCTAATAAATATGAATACATTTACTTCTTAATTCCGACTCAAATTAAACAATTATACACCAGCAGCTTCATCTCTTTTATATTTTCCATATTACTTATTTATTTTATCAAAATAAAATTTTGAGTTGTTATCCGTAATCACTATTATAATAATCTTTTTCCTTGTAAAGTCTTCTATATGCTATCATTGGTTTTTATTTCATTACATAATGAATCAGTGTCAGTAAACATAATTTAACAATTACTCTTGTACTGTTCATAATGTATTTATAATGAATATCATACATGAAATATTTTGATAAATCTAGAATGCACATTCCAACACAACAAGGTCTGTTTAATAAAAAACTTTCTTTTATTCTATGAATTACCAAATAGGTTAGAGTTAAACATCGTTGAACTAACAAATGAATGTTTGGCTTATGTATTTTAATAAAATATTTTCATCATGTGTTAATTTAATATTAACCCTCTTACGTAAATTCTCATAGTCTTACGATACAGGTTGTTCATTAACTTAAAAAAAGTTCCTTTTCAAATGAAATTTTTGCTTTAGATTGTCTTTTTTGGTATTAAAATCAATATACTTTTTTAACATGGACTTTCGTCAAAAGTAATATTTTATGTTTTTTTTGTTAATTTTAACCCTTATTGTGTATTTGTTCAAGATTTTTATACTGAAACTACATAATTTTGTTTTTTCATCTAAAGTTGGAACTAAACTTTTTTTTCATTCTTTTTCCTATTGCAAATTCTTGGTTTTAATATTTTTACTATAATCAGAAAGCCATTTGATCTGGGTTTTTATTTTGTCAGGAGTATAAGGATAATCAATGGGGTTTTATGTAATTCTTTTGGTATTCAAGAATCACATTAACTATATAATTACTTTTACCTTTTTGCATTACTTTCTTGAATTGTTTTTTGCGGTATCATTTAAAGTTTCAAGTGGCAAAGGTTGACACATAGCCCCAACCGTATAGGTTTTTGGCGTCGAGGTACATTAATGTATTGCTTTTCTTTTGGAATTATAATCTTTCAATTATTTATTGTTTGCTTTACTGTATCTGTTTGAAATATAACTTATTCCTACCTCTCCACACCCAATCCCTTTTCAATAAAAAGTACATATCAATATCAAGTTATTATCTAAATTAATTCCAGTCATTTTTAAACATTGCATCCCAAGCTAACCCCGGACTACTAAAAAGAATGACAAGGATCTAATTTGTAGTACTCTAAACATAATTTCTAAATATTTCAAATACATCAGCATAAAGTAATACGTCAGTTTTTAAATATAAATCATGATATTCTCCCATTGTTTTAATTTTAATTTTTTACAGTTTTTTTTAGCATGTTCGTATTCATTATCAGATATATGTGGTTTCATTTAAAATTGAAATAAAACTCTTCTTTAGAAGGTAATTCATGTTTTCTTTGAATTCTTTTAATGAATCATGTAATCATATGGATAAACACCTTTTGTTTTTAATAATTCTATGTAATCAAATTCTTGAGATAAGTATTTAAATTCTGAATTATTTTACTAGGTTATCAATGTATTGAGACATAAATTGGAATGAATCTATAAAGGACCAAGTCCAGAATTCATAAATGCTTATATCTTTCATATTGTTAGGAATAACATTAATTGCTTTTTTTAAATTTCCTATTTGTATGCATAATAAATGCCGTCATAACCTCTTAAATTATGAAAAAAATAACAGGAATTTTATGTGTTAGTTTAAATTAAATATTTCATTTGAGTGAGCACTTCCTCTGAATTTTCCTGTTATATGGACATGGGTCACGGACAGGATTTTTTCATTTCCTTATATTCTTTTTCACAGATATGACAAAACTTTTGTTTTTTAAATTCGGTTTGAATCATTTTTAGACATTCTTAGTTTCTTTGTTTAAAGTGTTCTTAAAATATTTATTTACAATATTCCTCTTCCGCAAGCATTTTTTTCAATAAACTTTTAAACGGCATTATGGCCTCTATAAATTGGGTTGGTTTAGTATATTTATCGTTCGTAACAACATAACACTTTATAGCCGTAACCACTATCTTATGATTTTGATATGGTTTCAGTTAAATGAAGATTAGTTGATGGTAAGCAGTTAATAATTTCTTAGTGATTGATTCAATCAGCATAAATTACAAAAAGGTACTGCTAAGCCTTTATGATAATTTTTAAATTGTACTTTCAACTTCCCTCTTTTGGCATTTTTACGCTTGGATACATTAATAGCTAAACAGTTTGGTATGTGTTCATTTCAAATTCTTTCTTGAGTATAATGTTGTAAGCAACTTTTAAAATAAATATTTTCTATGTTGGTCTTTTGGTTATGTTAGTCATTAATCTATCAGTAAGTCTTTTATTCAAACATAATGATGAACTGGGGGTCTCTGGTGATTTACAGTTCGCATTTATTTATCATTAGTATTTGCAACTTGTCACAGTGTTCTTCGTATTGATATTTTGATATGTACAATGGAAAATATATTTTCTTCATATCCAAATATATTAAATGGATATTTCATTTAAAACTTTATTTTAGGTATTTGATTTAATGTAACAGGAAATTTAATTCCAGTATAATCAAGATCGTTTATATTGTTTTGTTTAATTTGAAACTCTTTCAGAATGTATTGTTACAGGGATATTTGTAGCTAAATGGACACCATCTAAAAACATTGATTATCAACAATCTTTATATTGATTAAATCCTTTCATTGGATGTGTAATGGTTTTGGTAATTCTATATAACTTGAAGCAGCCAATCGGATTTTATACTTATTTTCTATTTATATAATGAGATCAACTGACTCTATTCTCGCCACTTCCTATTCAGAAATCCAATTACCAATTCCCCATTTATTATTCATTTTCAACACGCTTGATGTAAAAGTTTTTTTTATTTCGTTTGTGTTAATATTTCTAAAGCCTTTTGATTGCAAAATAAGCTGATTTATATATTATATCAGTTTTATACATTTTGCAAAAGTTTATTTTTAACAACGTTTATTTTTATACTTTTAGAGTTTTTAAGTTCAGATTTATGTATTTATAAGAGTCGGTTATAGTTAAAATATAAGTGATTCTTTGGATCTTGTCTTTATGTAATTTTAATTTCAAATTTCTTATATATTGTTTTGATAGATCTCTCAGATTTCCTTCTATATTATTTATTATAGAAAAAAAAAATCTTCAAGCAAAAAAGGATTAAAAAAATAATTAAAAATAATAATAAAAAAAGTTTAAATTATTTTAAGAAGAAATAAAATATTTAAATTTATATCTTTTTCCATTAACTTTTGATATTCCACATTTTACTCGGTTTGTCCCTTCACACACATTTTATTAACCGGCTATTAAATTACCAAAATTCTTTAGATGCTTTGTAAGTGCTTTTATATGTTTTTTTCTTCATTAGTATCCACAGTCGGTTTACAATTACTTTTTTAGGATGTTTGATAATTATTTGGTCTGGGACAATCCAATAATTTTCTTCATTTCTTCTTCAGTTAATAGACAAACCACCAGTCATTCAAATAAAAAGTTCTTTTACGAAGATAGGTCTATAAACATTTTGTAATTTATTCAATAACATGTTTTTATATCATCGCTAACTATTTGATAAAAGTTTTGATTTTATAAACATTTCTTCTTTTAAGAACTTTCTTATATGATTTTCAATGATTTCATTATTTCTCCTAAAGTGCTAGATAATTTTGGCATAATCATTTATCTACCTTTCTAATAACCATCTATATATAATATACTTTATAGAAAAAAAGCTTTAAATAAACACACGTAAAAATTTAATACAAGCTCTTCTTCTTTTTACTTTTATATCCGTAGTTTAAATTCCTACATATTGCATTTCAAGAGGTGTGAATATTTTTTTCTTTTGATTTCTAAGAGTATTGTAAAAAATATCCTGAATAACTTTTTCTCTTCTTCTTTATTTACTTTTCCAATCCGTGCTTTGTTATAAGTTGTATTATTTTGTGAATGATGTGATTTTAAAAAAAAATTTCTTGTCGTCAAGTTTTAGTCTGTAGTTAAAGATGGTAATACTGATGGAACAGCGCCAGCAACTGCTACAAATATAGGAATAGTTGGAACAAGTGCTAATGCAGCGAACAACCAAAAAAAACCTGCTGAAATATATAACCCAGTACTTACTCTCCCACAAAATTTATAACTTTTCTGTAAGCACAGCTAGTTAGTTAAGTGAATAATTAATTGATCTATTGTTTCTATTCCATTATTATTAGAAATAAGATTTTTATTACTCATTTATATAATTAAATTAATATTTTTCAACTTAAATTTTTTTAAATTCACTAAATGGTACCCAACTATTAAATTTTTCATTGTAACCTTTCCATTTTACTAAAGCTTGTTTTTTTTTATAGTCTCGTCTAATTTAATTTTTTTCTATTCTAAAAACTTCTTGGTAGTAGGTAAAAGTTCTTGTCCGTAAAATGAACCTTGAACTATTTCATCATTTAAATCTTTAATAGTTATGTTCTGGGATTTTGTATTATTAATTTTATAAATTATAAATATTCCTCTGTCCAATTTGGTGTATATCCTTTTTCAAAATGTCTTTTAAGTTTGCTTAAAACGAACTCGATCACCAATTTTAAATTTTGCTTTACTCTTTGGTATCTTTAAATCACCATATAAATTAAAGTAAACAGTACCTTTATTTAAGTTTTTACTAAGCTTCGGTTGGTGTCATTTTTATACTAGAATGTTTGGGTTTTGTTAAAATTTATCAACCATATCCTGCAAATTATCTAAATAAGGTATAAGTATTATTTGCGTAAAATATTTCCACATTTTTTCTTTTTAAACTTCTATTAAATCTTTCTATTACTACAGCCTTCCTTCATTAAATGTAGGGTACATATTAATCTTATTTTTTTTAAAAAAATGATTCAAACTTTTTATTATAAAAATTCTTTTCCTTCATCTACCCTAAATTTTTGTAATCGTCCTTCAGAAATTATTTTTCAAATGCTTCAGTAACAGATTCTCCAGTTTTATTCTTTAATGGAATAACCCAAGCATATTTACTAAATATATCAATAACGGTTAATAAGTACTTTATTTCCTTTATTATATTTTGAAAAACTTGCATGTCAACTAAATCAGCTGACCAAGTATCATCAATATCATTAACTATCACTCTTCGTTTCAAAAATTTTTTTCTTTTAATTGGTTTGTGTAATTCTTCTGCTAAATTCATCACTCCAATTTATTTGGGGGTATACTCTACCCCCTTTTCCCGTTTTTTGATTTTTTGTCCGAGACCCAAATGTGTATTCGTTTTAATTATAGGTTTCACAACTAAATGTTTTGCAATCTTTTCTCCAAATGTTTTTGATTTAGTTTTATTCAAATTGGAAAGCATTTTTTTGTCACATTCACTTTTACTTAGTCTTGATCATAGCAAAAATCATGGTCCATACATACTGCATTTCCCGTTCATTGACAGGGTGGTCCATTATCTAGGGGGTTTTTCCTGGCCCAAAAATAATTTTAACCTGGAAGTGTTAAACCTTTCTTAGGTAATAAAGGTAACATTGTTTTATGAATATCTAAATTACCCCCTGTACTTTTAACAAACTTTTATTTCATCTTTCCACAAGATGAACAAGTAGCCCTTATCATTTTTCTCCCGTTTTTTGTTGTAACATAATGAGGATTTATATTATCATAAATCTTTTTCTTTCAAACAATTATTTATTTTGTAAACTCATCTATATCAAATGTATTTAAAATTTTTTTAAAGACTAATAATGTAGTTATTAATTCAAAATAAGATCAAATATCTTACATTTTATTAATAAATATAATATAATATAATCTGCCAAATTTCTGCCAAAGATTCGGCCAAAGATTCGGCCAAAGTAAAAGCAAATGACAGTTTGCTGCCAACTTGGCAGAAAAATGGCAGGCTTTTGATTGGTTGAATTTGTGGTTTCCCACATAGCCATTTTCAGAAAATACAACGTAAATTCCAATATAACATTTTCAGAAAATATGTCAGCTATTTATAACCAGGTTTTCTGAAAATATGAGAAAATGAAAGTAAAGTTAAAACCTGTGGATTTTTAATTGTCCGGCATTGGATTTTTTAGAATAGGGTCAAGGGGTCAGGGGGGCCGGAATTGGCTCAAAATCGGTATTTCTAATACTACTCTTGTCTTTTACATGCTGATGCTAAATGACTACTTTGGAAAAAAAGACCCTTCTATTACTATGAAATTTTATTTTTGTGATGCTTACTTAAAACAGAAAAATACAACTAATTTAAATATTTCATATTTTCTATGAAAGCGTTATTCAAATTGTGTTACCATGGCAACATACGCAATAAATTGCTTTTTCTACAATAGTACTTAAAAATAAAAGCTTAATTTAAAATAATGTTTCTTGTCAGTTGAATATAATGAAGTATATGTATTCGAAAGTAAAATTTGAAAATTATATGTGAAATGATATAAAATGTTCGTAACACGTGTAATAACCACAAGAATAAACTATTTCAGTCGTTATTTCTTTAGTTTGTGTTTTCACTTATTGGTAATCACTGGCTATTTTTAAATAAATGAATCTTCTTTTACAAAGAATATTTAGATATTCACTTAAAGTGCAAAGATCTAGCTGGCTAAAGTCCTTCACATTTTCTATAAAAACTTTATTAAATTATGTTACCATAGCAACATATGCATTTGATTCTGTTTTCTACAATAGTACTTTAAAAAAGAGCTAAATTTGGAAAAGTGTTTCAGATAACTTGAATATTATAAAGTGGTATGTATTCAAAAACATTATCTCAAAATTTCATGTTAAAAAATTAAAATGTTTTGTTTTATGACAGTGTTTGTAAGATGAGTAATAACCATAAGAATAAGACATTTCTGTCATTGTTTCTTCATAACTTGCCTTTTACCTGCTGGTAATAAATAACTATTTTGAAATAAATGAAACATATATTACCAGTGATTTGTTTTATTGTTTATGCTTATTTTAAAGTAGAATACTAGAAAGTACAGCTAATTAAAATTTTTCCATATTTTCTAGAAAATTGTGTTACCATGGCGACACATGTTTTAAATTCCCTTTCCCTACAATAATACTTAAAACAAGAGCTTATTTTAAAAAAAGTATTTCTAATAAGTTAAATATTTGAAAGTATAAGTATTCAGGAAAGAAATCTGAAAATTTCACATAAAAGCTTAAAACAGCCATGTTCTGTAACAAAAGTAGTTATGTAAGAATAAACATTTCAGTCATCCCTTTCCTCATAATCTGTTTTTTCACTGGCTAGTTATAACTGACAATACAAGAAAGTGAACATTCTTTTACCATTACATTATAAACTGTAAACACATCTATATGAACAGCAAAACAGGCTAAAGTGTTGTATATTAAAACGTTTGAATTCAACAACAATTTCACTTCCTTTTTTCAGTTCTCAGAAAAATCCTCACCAATCACAATTTCAGTTTTCAGTTGAAGTGGTTTGGGACAAACAGACTCCTTTGACTTATCAGACAAATACTATTCTCTTATGAGTTCATACAGGTACCATTGTCAGACTTGTGTCATTCCATGTAAATAATATTCGTTTGGCAAGGGGGAGTAGATTTTAGTAAGTTTACTGGACTGTCACTTTTAACACTAACAATCCAGGTGTTTCTGCAGACATGATAAAGTGGTAATACTTGGTTATCTTCTTCAAAAGTTTAAAATATTGTGATAAGATATTTCTCCACTGGTAGAATGTGACAGGATTTAAATCATCGTTGACCAACTGTGCAGTGTTATGACCTTTCTTTGATGACTGACACACTGAGTCAGCAATATCATGTATCATTAAAGGTCTCAGCATTCACCCTCCTCCACAGATTCTTCTAAATTCAAAAGTGCAAGTCAGATTCAAACTTTGCATGGTCTGTGATCATTGTTGAATATTCAATCGATCTGTGATAATCCTGTAACAAATAAGTAAAACATATTATTTTTAAATAATTAACCTAGGAGTCTCGTTATTTAATAAAAGCAGAGTTATCACTATTTGATAATAGATGATTTTTTAATTTCTTACAACCAATGCTCTAAAATATTGACAAACAGACTGACAACAGCGTGCTGTCAGTATATAAAAAGTACTTTGTTTGTAGATTTTGATTACTGCAAAATAGGATGTTCTAAAAAAACAATTTTTGCATTTATTGGGTTAATCCTTAACCTGCTAAATTTGTAAAATTGACTACTCCATCTTTAAATAGAGACAGTACCATTTATAGCTTATAGGGGGTTCTCATAGAAAATTTGCTAAGTATCAAACACTGCAGATCATGATCAGACTGCACAGATGTGTAGGTTGATCTTGATCTGCACTGGTAGCAAAGACAGACATAGCTGCCTCATGCAGCCTAAGGGTTAAAAGTATACACTGTTTTAACAGCTATCAAAAATGGTTGTTACCTAGTAAAAGTCTCCACAGACCGTACCACAGCAAGATGTTATTTCTATTCTAGCTAGCAGCATTGTCAAAATGGAATACCAATACAGGTAGTGATGTACCATGCTCACAAGTTGTCTGCCCCTTAACCAACTCAGTTGCTTCATAAACAAGAGGAAACACTTGCCTTCCTGAAAAAAGATTTAAAAGTCTTTAGTAAAAGTATCTGTTATCTTCATGTATCTCAGGCTTTACAGTCTTCATTTTAATCTATATTCTTGGTGCAATAAAACTGGTAAATAAATTCAATCACATCACAATGTCTAAGTCAAGAATGGGTTAATTAAATTTGAAAATAATCACATTACAATTAAACTAAATTACAATTAATTGATTTACTTCGAATACTTAATTAAAATTCCTATTATTTAGAACTATATTCTACAAGTTAATGAGATATCAACTTATTCACATGTACATGTTGTGTTAAGCATTCAAATTATCCATGTACTTATTAAGTACCACAGACTTTTCTCAGGCTAATAGCCAATGTAATGAAGACTTTACACCAACTGATCCTCCTCAAAACCAGATTGTTGAAATTAAATTTCAATAATGCCAGTTTTGTCAGTTTAAGCCATTTAATAGTCATATTACATACATTGTACAAATCATTAGTGTAGAAGTAGACTTATTTTGAATTGGCTCCAACAAAACCTAGACAGAGGTATAAATAAATAATATATTGCATTAAAATTTTAATAAGAGCCATTAGCTGCATGTTACTTACCTGATTCCTCAAAGCACATCCAAAATATGTTACATTTTCTTGGGATCTTAAAGTAAACAGACCAATTTCCTGGCTGTTGTAGGGTATATGAACCAGCTGTATAGTGGAATGAACCATCAAAGGAACAAGGAATATTATCTGAAAGAAGATACATTACATGTACTGTAAACATCACTAAAAATCAAAAACTTCATGAATACTAAATTAATAATGTGAATGTGAAAGGTTTCATTAACTTACCACAAAATACTATAAAAGTTATTATACTATGAATCTATTTTTTAAAGGATCATAAATTGTTTTACACAAAGCAAGGCTCAAAAATTTCAAAATTAAAAAGATTTTCATTATATGTCATAAATTCCCACTATCCAAAAATAAAATCATCCTGTTACAAAACATTCTGAATCAACAATAATGGAAAGAGAGTAGTCACCAGACAGAAATAACATGACTTATGAGACCCACAGCAAAAACAGTTACCATTTTATAAATGGAAGTGTCTAGACATCCGGTAACCAGAAACCTAGCCGGTGTTCTAGCCAACCGGTAACAGGACGCCTAGCCTATCCAAATTTCAATCCTATAGGGGTTTTCTAGGTGTCCGGTAATCAATTTTAAAATATTGTATACGCCTTACAGGTGGATATTCAAACCTATGCCAAAAAAATGATACAATAAATTTATTTCCTAAAAAAATTCCTTACAGTATTCATATATAAAAAGATCGCCGAACAGCTAGAAAAACATTCGCGGAGAGGCTAGTCGTATTGTTGCCGGACAGCTAGAATGCAGGGTAGGCGTCCGGTTACCGGACATCTGCATATTTCCTTTTAAAATACCTTGGCTACTACTTGAGAGGGGACTTTTCGAGAAATGCTGTGACACAGGCAGGCATCTATAAGTCTGCATCAAATTTATTAATTATCATTGCTACATGTATATTGTATTTTTCCATAATAATGCTTACTATGGACAATGAACTAATTTGATGAATCCTGGTCACCTGGAGTAAGAAGCTACCTGCCTTCAATAATCTTTGTGATAACCCAACTGGCCATTTTATATTAAATACACAGGCATAGTGAAATCATCTGTGTTTAGTGGCCGCAAGATAAATTTCATAAATTTCCCTCAGTATGTTTTGGATTCACTTCCGGGTAAAAGACCGACTTATTTCAGTGAAAGTTTCAAATATATTAGAGAATCTTCATTAACTACTGTTTATAAACGGTACTTACCAAATCAGTAAACAGTATTACAAGTCTCAGATCCCTTCATCGTTGAACAAAAGGTAGTTAAACAAAAGTAAACTTCACATGCTTCCCTGATAAAATCCATAAAAACCAAAAAGATTACGACTTACTTCAAAGTGACTTAAAAAACCTTGAACTCTGGGCGGATAAGTGGGGCATGAAGCTTAATGCAAAAAAATGTTATGTCATAAGTGTAAATTGCAAAAATCCTCACTTCTATTCTTTGTGTGGTCATATACTTAAGCAAGTAACTGAGAACCCATATCTGGGTCTAACACTATCTGAAGACCTTACATGGACTAAGCACATTAACAAAATTACAAAAAAGGCAAATTCAACCTTGGCTCTACTCCGTAGAAACATTCGTCACTGTCCATCAGAATGCAGAAAAAGTGCCTACTTAGCTTTAATACGATCAACTCTCGAATATAGTGCTATTGTTTGGGACCCTTACTTAGAAGGCGATATTAATAAGTTAGAACTATCCAGCGTCAGGCAGCGAGATTTATTACCGGCGACTACAGGTCTAGAGAAAAAGGATCGGTCACAAACATGTTGGAATCTCTCAAACTAACTCCACTCCAGGATCGTAGAAGAACCAGTCGACTTGTATTTCTCTACAAAGTGGCCGGGGGTCTGGTGCCAGCTATACACTCATCGGATTACCTACAAACTGTAACTCGTAAAAGACAAATCAGAGCAAAATCATATAGTGACTTCCATGTGTCAAACATTGTTGAAAACCAAGTAATAAACAATACCAGAGGTTTTAGTGTTAAGCATTGTAAATCTGAGCAATTGAAAAATTCATTTTTTGTGAAAACTGTAATTGAATGGAACCACCTGGACGATAGGGTGGTCCGCGAAGAGACAACAGAGGGCTTCAAGTCTGCCCTTCTTCACGATTAAGCGCCTCCCTCCAGTGTGCGAAGCTGTAACAGGCCCTACACTGTAAAACATACAGATACAGATACAGACAGAAAATCCGAAACCGGAAACATAGCGAAGGGGAAACAACTGATTTTGAACGAAATATTTTGCCTCAGGCGTAATACCACTATATTTTTACAGGTCTGATGTCTAAATATTCTTTCTGTAATAGGCTGTTATCAATCATGTAACAAGCAGTCGTACTTTAACGGTCAAACTTTTGCTAATTAAAACATGTGTAAGAAAGCTGCGCGCGTAAACTTGGCGCAACTTTAAACGTCGTTTCTCGATATTACGTCATGCCGCATCTGGACCGGTTTTCAAAGACGACGTCACATATAAGGAAACAGTTTTTAGTATCTTTTTCTTTGGAACTAACGTCTTTGGAGTTAAAATCTTTTTTCAGATTAAATGTTCTGTAAAAGAGTTACCATAATATTGAATTTAATCAATGATTATATCTTAACATTTTTTTGAAAAATCATATTGACTTTAATCAAAGATTTCATTTTTAAAAAAATATTGAAAAATCATTTCGATAGTATTTTGATATCAGTACTAAAATAGTATACTGTGTATTCAATTTTGCTATATAGTTTTATTTGATGTCTGTTGCTTGTTCTTCTTTCTAATAACGCCCGGCTCATAACAATTATCAATGTTATCTAAAAGCTAGAAAAAAAACCTATTGTAATTAATGTTATTCATACGCTTTAGGCAACCTTTATCATAGTAAGATAGTGCCGTGTGTTTAAGTAATGATATATTGATAAACACAAAATAATCAAAGTACATAAAAATGTAAGCCAGTACCAGTTTATCGTGAAATAAAATTCCGTTTTGTACCAGTCATTATAAATCACATATGAATTACAATGTCATTAAATATACCTTAACAAACATTTTCATTGAAACAAAACGTTTCTCATAAAGATAATATTTTGAAAACAGTCATCTCATTTCCTCCCATGAGCAACTATCTGAAGTACTGAAAGATATTCAGTCATTATGAGAAATATGCGAAATATATCTGGAGGGATGGGTGGAGATTAGATATTGAGAGACCAAATGTTTAGTATTAAAACAGATTGACGCCGGACATATGAAGCAAAATTATGTGAACAAATGAAACCAAATTAGCTTTTGCCCAAACTGTACAACTTCTAATAGGAGAGAGGGGATGGACATGTTATCTGAATATTTTTAACGTTAGTTGATTTTTAAAACTTCGCAGGGAACTGCTGGGGAGGCAGCATTCCTGTCGGTTATTTGCCTTTTTTTCTCTTTGCTAATTATGACCCCGAAGGGAGGCATATTAGTTTTCAACTGTCCGTCCGTTCGTTAGTTCGTTAGTTTGTTCGTTCGTTCGATCGGCATGAAGGCACTTTACTCGCGAACCACTGCATCCAGGACCTTCAAACTTCATATGCTGATAGTAGTTATTGAGTACACAACTCCTACAGACTTTGGGGTCACCAGATCAAAGGTCAAGGTCACAGGGGCCAATGTTAACTTTTTGCATGAAGGCATTTTACTCGCGAACCACTATACCCAGGACCTTCAACCTTCACATGCTGATAGTACTTATTGAGTACACAAAAACTACTGACTTTGGGGTCACCAGATCGAAGGTCAAGGTCACAAGGGCCAATGTTAACTTTTTGCATGAAGGCACTTTACTCGCGAACCACTGCACCCAGGACCTTCAAACATTCGCGTGCTGATAGTACTTATTGAGTACACGACACCTACTGACCTTGGGGTTACCAGGTTAAAGGTCAAGGTCACATGGTCCAATGTTAACTTTTTGCATGAAGGCACT
Organism: Mercenaria mercenaria; assembly: GCF_021730395.1. Classification (NCBI taxonomy): domain Eukaryota; kingdom Metazoa; phylum Mollusca; class Bivalvia; order Venerida; family Veneridae; genus Mercenaria; species Mercenaria mercenaria. The sequence continues at coordinate 69,740,138 of NC_069375.1, forward strand.
TTACTCGCGAACCACTGAACCCCAGGAACTTCTAACTTCACATACTGATAGCACTTATTGAGTACACAACCCCTACTGACTTTGGGGTTACGAGATCAAGGTCAAGGTCACCAGGTCAAAGGTCAAGGCGCTGCAGGGGCATTTGTCACCATTAGTGACAGCTCTTGTTTGAAAATAACTTTCACTATAAAATATACTTAGCCTTCTGTCTGTTGTAAAATCTGTAATAAAATTATCCTGCTACTTATACACAACGCTAGCTATTCGACCTATTATAAATAGTCTTCTCTGTACACTTTTGGGAATATTGTGTTTAAATACTATCTTTAATTATTAATTTACTCTATCAAAGGGAGATAAGCAAGACGAATCTGAATGCAAATAATTGCCGTAGGTTGTTCCTACATATACTGTTCTGTTTGTCTTTGAATATGTGTTAAAACTTTGGATTGTCAGCGGTTTGTAATTTGAATATTTGGTAAAACCTTGGGTTTTCAGTGCAATAATGTTTACCTCTTATCGTCGTTTTATAACAGACTTCAAATGTAGCATTTGAAAAGTCTATCTTCACCAACAGGTGTTGTGCATACAAATGTATAATTATGGTTTAAATGAAAGTGTTTTTTGCACTTTTCCCTTTATGCGTACTGATGATTTGTTTATGTAACAACACATTTATTATTAATATATTCAATTAAGCGTTTGCCTAGTACTTTTCAGACAATGTATGAGGGATAATACTTCGAAATTTAACAACAAGTACTTATCAAGTTTTTCACCAAATCCAATTTCAGAAATTCAAGAAATACCTTGAAATATGAAATATGTGTTTATCAATCGAAGAGTTTTATAAGGAAAACTCTATCTATTCACTGACTTTTAAAGTGTCATACTTTTATGTTATAGAGAGTAATATTATTACATTGTCAGAAAAGCAGTACTGTCAATATTACACATGAGTTTCTACGTACAGAGCTATAAAAGAAAACAATGAATTCAGTGATACTTTATACAATAAATAACAACATATTAGGTAACATCTAAACCAGAAGAATACCAACATCATATTCCTGCTGTAGAATGGATGATTTTTGGGTTCTCATTCGTTGTGTTATGAAAATGCGAAGCGTGAGTGTTCGTGTTTTAGGAAATGATGGATATTTGAATTCACGAAATCGCGAGTTGAATAATTCGCCAATATTGCGAAAATAAAAACATCGCCAATATAACAATATCTACAGTATATACATTATATGAAATGAATTTTGTCTGAACTGTGTGACAATCCGGCTTTATTGAAACTTCAACCTATTATCAGCAACATATTTGCCAAATGAATGCCAAGTTATAATTGTGTGTTTGGTAATTTTAAGTACAATACAGAAAAAATATCAATATAGTAGTGTTGCGTTAAGAGAATGTGTCAAGGTACAGGGCTGCTTTCGCCAAGAAGTCTAGTCTTTTTCACATGATTATGTTGTCATTATGGTTATTACATCAGTTTATTTTGAAAATAAACACAACTTTATAATGACAAATAAAAATTATACCTTTGAATCTGTTGGAATAAAATACTGATATTTTTGTCATATTGGTTGTCTCATATCTGTTTTTAGTTACAAATTACTTTCCAATCCAGACACACATTTCCTTTCCAGTGTACAAGTGCAGGCTAGTATTACGTTATTTACTGACATCATACCTATAGTGGAAAAGCTTCGTCCTAACCTACTTTATACGGGTAATGGGAAAGCTAATTACACTTCATTTCTGAAGTACCGTACCTTAAACGCATCTAACAAACCTTCACTCCTAACGTACGTCATACACACCTCACAATACTTTACTCTAACGTATGTCGTATAGATCTCACAACACTTCATTTCTTACGTTTCTCATATATATCTAACACACGTAAGGAGTGACGTGCTTTGAGATGTGTATGACATAAGTTAGGAGTGAAGTGTTGTTAGATGTGTATGACACACGTTAGGAGTGAAGTGTTGTGAGTTTTGTATGACATACGTTAGGAGTGAAGTGTTGTGAGATTTGTATGCCATCAGTTGGGAATGAAGTGTTGTGAGATATGCACATTTCACAACACTTAACTTCTAACGTATATCAAACATATCTCACAACACTTCACTCCTAACGTATGTCATATACATCTCATACCACGTCTGTCCTTTACATAATAGGAAAACGATAAATATAAAACTCCAAACGCATGTAATAATATCACACTCCTAACGTATGCTACTCACATATCAGGAAGGTTGTCAAACGTACAACATTTAACTTCAGACGAAACTTAGTGTATCCAACGAAACTTCTCTCAACACGAATCTTTTAGGTCATGTGCATAAAAAGAAAACTAACAACACTTCCATTAGAACTTACATTATACACAAAACAGGAAATCTAAGAAAATCTCCATATCAACATACGTAAAGTCTAACAAAACCTTCTTTTAATGTAAATCACTAGTTCAATTTAAACGTTCGTCGCTTACAGTGACGGAAAAACGAACAATACTCCCCTCCGGTCGCTCATGATAATCATTAAGGGAAAACTTAACAAAACCTTACTCGTAACCAACTACTTATGCATCCCGTGAAAACTAACACCACTTTCCTGGTAATGTGTTTCATACTTATAAAGATAAAAATGCTACCACTACTTCACCCTCAACGATCGTGGGCATGATTGAAAAACTAAGCATACTTCACTCCTTACATACGTCCTACACAAGCAAGAAAAAACAACACGTCACTCTTGACGTATCTCATACGCATGAAGGAAAAAACAACAACATTTTACTCCTAATGTACCTCAAGCGCACAAAAAGAAAAACAACAACACTACAGTCCTAATATACCTCATAAGCACATAAAGGAAAACAACATCAATTCACTCATAACATACCTTATACCCGCGAAAGGGAAAACATTCAGTCCTACCGTACCTATAAAGAACAAAATTGAAACAACAATATTTCAGGTCTAACGTGCGTCATACGCATATATAAAAAAAATTAACAACACTTTACTCCTAACGTATCTCATACGCAAAAAGAGAGAACAACAATATTTCACTCCTAAAATACCTCATACTCCAAAAAAGGAAAACAACAACACTTTAGTTCTAACATACCATATACGAATAAAGGGAAAACAACATGAAATCAGCCTTACGTACCTCATACGAATAATTAGAAAGAAAACCAACAACACTTCTTTATCCCTAAGGTATCTCACACACAAAAAGGGAAAACCAACAACGCTCAAGTCCTAAATTATCTCATATACAAAAACGGATATAATCAACGTGAGTTTTAATGTACCTAATACGCATCAAGCGAAAACCAACAACATTTCACTCCTAATGTACGTCATGCGCCAAATAGAAAAACCAGTAACACTTCACTCCTAAAATACTTCGTATGCATAAATGGAAAACAAACCATGATTCATTCCTAACGTACCCATAACAATAAAGGGAAAACCAACAATACTTCAGCCCTAACGTACCCTTTTCGCATAAAAGTGAAAACCAACAACAATCCCGTACTAACATAACCAAAACTCATACAGGAAAACCCAACAAAACTTCAGCCCTAACGTATCCTATACGCTTAAAGGGAAAACCAACAGAACTTCAGCCCTAACGTACCCAAAACTCATAAAGAAAAAACCAACAACTCTTCAGCTCTAACGTACCTAATTCGCATAAAGGGAAAACTAACAAGACTTCAGCCCTTACATACCCTATACGCATAAAAAGAAAACAAACAACACTTCAGCCCTAATGTAGCAAATACTCATAAAGGTAAAACCAACAACACTTCAGCCCTAACGTACTCTATACTCATAAGGGGAAACCAACAACACTTCAGCCCTAACGTACCCAATACTCATAAAAGAAAAAAACAACAACACTTCGGCCCTAACGTACCCTAAACGCATAAAGGGAACCCCAACGACACTTCAGCCCCAACGTACCCTATATTCATAAAGGGATAACCAACAACACTTCAGCCCTAACGAACCCAATACTCAGAAAGGGAAAACTAACAACACTTACACCATAATGTACCGTAAACGCGGTACTAAGGTACTCAATATTCATAAAGGGAAAACCAACAAAACTTCAGCCTTAACGTACCCAAAACGCATAAAGGGAAAACAAACAACATTTCAGCTCTAACGTACCCAATACTCATAAAGGGAAAACTAACAACACTTTAGCCCTAACGTACCCTAAACGCATAAAGAGAAAACCAACAACACTTCAGTCCCAACGTACCCTACACGCATAAAGGGAAAACCAACACATAAAGGGACGACCAATAATATTTACATCCTAGTGTATCTTATACGCTTATAAAGGGAAACCAACAACACTTCACTCCTACTATACCCCATCTGCATTTAGGAAAAACCAAGAAAACTAAGTTGACTCGTAACGTACGTCAGACGCAGCTGACAACGTTTCACTCCTAACGCTCCTGAGAGGCAGAAACGGGAAACAAATAATAAGACCTCGCTCTTGGAGGGGAACATCGACCTTGCAACACTTCACTAGTTCGCCACCAACACTTTATTGGACAACCAATGATATTTTACTTTTATTAATAATATATAAATTGTAAAATAAAAACATTACATAGTACATTCTTTCAAATAGTTTATTACAACATAGAAGAACAGTTCACTCAAATAAAATAAACACATACATTGTTATATTTGATCATACATCACAGAAAATCACAAATGCTTTTATACTGTGATCATTTAGTTTTGTTTGCATCACGTTATTTGTTTTGGGACTAAATTTCGTTTCTTTCTAAGTTTAAACCTGGCGGTAATATAAATAATGATATTCTTTTTTCCCAATGTTCTCATTTTCTTGATTGGAAAAACAGCACAGAATTACATAAACATATGTAATTAGATAAAGCATACAGAAAAAAATTAAACTTCTTCTCATACATCAAATCAAAGCATATACACAAATATAGATATACAGTGAATATAATTCATTTTATCAGAACAGTATGTCCTTTTGTACCATCAAATCTGTGACAAAAATTCAATAATTACTTATATATTTACTGGCTTGAAACGTCTTTTTTTCTCAAATTCCAGTTTTAAAACATCTGAAAGCATGTGTCGATACTATTTATATAATTTGTAACCTTACTAATATACCTCCGCAGTATTTCAACACTGCTACTAGTATAATTGTAAGAGCGATGATTCCACATTAAAAAAATATCAATTACATTAAATAAATGTATTGTTTTTTACAAAAGTAATACAAGACACTCATATTTCTGAATTAATGCAATAAATTTTGATATGACATTGCGGTCAATTACCGCTCTCATAAAAATGCAGTGACACTGATGCACGTAGCAATATATTTTGAAACATGCAAGTTTTATTGTATAACGCAATCATTTTACCAATCCTTTTCTTACACCTGGATTGTAAAATACGATATTTCAACCTTTACAGACATACATGCTGCCAACGAATAACACTCTTTCATAATATTTCATACTTTTCAAAGAAACTGCATTTTAACCTTTAAAAACTGTTTAAATATGGAATCCTACGTTTAGTTGCATGTTGCACTAAAAACACCTTTCATCCCATGTTATCGTGCCAGCTGCATTCTCTAACACAGTTGTCTTACTTAAATTCAATATAATACAAAAAAATATACAACATAGAATACACAAACTTTTACCAAACACTGAAATATTAAATCAGAAAAACAAAACAGTGAGTTAGTGTATAAAAGTACATGAGCGAAACGGCTTGGTTTGTAACAAGGAAGATCTGCTGACCGTCTGAGCTCAAAGTTATAATAGTCTAATTAAAAATGAGAAGTGGTAGAAACATAGTTCAGATTAGGTTCATATTCATATCATCATCAATTACAAATAAAATCTTTGCCAATGTCTTCTGTAAGTTTAAAAGCAACATGATAACAGACCAGGTTTAATTGATTGTGTTCATGAGAGGTTATGAAATGGGCAACACCTCTCACACCCTCTAGCACTTGTTGAAGTGGGTTGCAATTACAGTACTAATGAATGTATTCCATGATAGATATAACAACACCGATGTAACTCATAACAGACTTGGAGCGGTCTTCTGTGCATGCCCGAAAGGGATTATCAATTGTAGCATAGTTTTGCATGTCCGCATGCATTTAGTGTACAATATGCATAAAATACTGACTAAAGGTTAGGGTTATTATCACCATGGTTACTAAATATATACATTTAAAGTATTTTCGTTCAAATTCAGTTAATCCGGTATGTACCGGAGTCTGTAATTTAAACCGACGCTCCAAGTCTGCATTGAGTCACAGTCTAACAACACTAAGTCTAAGTACGAGGAAACGTTTTACAGCCGCCATACAACACTTAAAGACTGCTGTTGTGTTAGCTAATAGAATCTGTGAAATAACTAACATTTTTTGTTTAAATTGATGTACGAAAATTCATGCTTACTTTCAAGAGGATCTCTAGATAATACACAATGACACTTAGGTAATAGTCACCTACTTTTGTGTTATATGATTCATAATTTGTTCAAGTAGTATGCTATGAAAGACGACATAAGAATGTAAAACAAAATAAACATGAACCTTTTGTAAGATCAATATTATTAGTTTAGTGTCCATTTAACTGACAAATGACACAGAGCTTGCAAATTTGAAATATTTCTGGGTTTTTTTCTTATCACAAAAGAACATATACAAATGACTTAAACGAGGCATTAAGATATTTCGACATGAACTGATGCAAAATATTGCATCTCTGTTTAGTCTGTATGCATGCATCAATTTGTCGGCTACATTATACTACATAAAAATGAGGCTTCAGATGCAAATATGTGCATTACCTTTTACTCTGTGCAACATGAAAATTGCATAAGTTAAACATTGTACATCACTACATTACACTTGTAAACGTTTTTGCCATATTTTTCTGTGTACTATTGTGATAATAGATATACTTTACTGCTAATTTCATTACGAATATATGTTTATTTGGTCGTGGGCCTCTGTACGACAGGTTAAGGTCGCTGAGTTCAAAACACTTGCCTTTGACAGATGTGCGTTGGAGCCTCACTCGGGTGTTGAGTTCCTTAATTGAGGTACGCAGACGTAGCTTTGTAGTGCACTATGAAATGTGGATAAAAGCGTTAAGATGCATAACAGGGATTTACACAATTGCGTGAAAAATAATACCATTTAAGTTTTTGCAGTGTTTACAGCAACTTTTAAATGGCAAAACTTACTGAGATATATTATGCAATGGTCTACGTAAGTAGTACGTTGTTATTGTCGCTAGTCACTTTTAAATTTTATATTACAACACCTTTGTACTTAAAGTAACAATAATTCATGGCTAATTTAGACAAAATGTTCTAGTACTATGAATGTTCGAAATATATTTTCCAATTACTGGAAAAGTATACAATCCTTATCAGGCTTTGTTTCGGTCGAAGTGTGTTTCATTTTGCATAGCGTCTTATTAACATTCGAGATGTCTTCAGTTGTTTCGAGTCAGCAAATCCGTACACATAATAACCTATTTCTACGCTGTAGGTTTTGTGGTCGCAGGAATATTCACAAAATTCACCGTTAAGGTTCATACTCCCACAGTCGCGATACCACCATCCGCCTCTTTCTAACCGGGCACAGTTGTCCTTCCATGCATCCATATCTCTGTCGAAGGTTGAAAATGGATAACCCTTCAAATAGGCAAACGCCAAGAAGCCGTTTGTCAAAACTGGAACATTATATTAAGGTTTTGAGTTAATAAGAATAAATCAAATATCTATACGGTAAACAAGTTGTATAACAAGTAATCCCGTCAACGCGCTGGAGAATCCATCTCTCTGTCATAATCTATTAGTAGGCACAGGAGTTTGAAAAAGAACATTACAGGTGCTGTCATATAGAATAACAAACCTCAAAAAAGGTAACTTTTAGTATGTTGGCTAACCTGTTCAAACAACAACTAACTGGTTTCATACTCTTGCCATGTCTAACACAACTCTACATAGTAATTCTATTTAAATTTTATTCTACCTGGATACGATTCTGCTGTGTCGGGATTGATTGAAAGTACGTAATCGGAGCCATTTAACAGCTTGAAGTCTTTATAGTTTTCGAAGTAATCTTCATCCTGTTTACTCGTCACTTCCAGTCGAATCTCATTTGTACCTTTGTCAGCGAGTTCTTGAATATATTTCAGTCCTAAAACGATCATCTTGAAAAGATTCACACTGTTTTATTGTGAGTATATTTTCGTAGCATTCACAATTCACTTTATGGCGGTAAATTCAGATTTATAAACTTTGTAAGCGAACGTCTAAACATTCTCATTCTAGTACCACAACATTAACAAGAAAACGTTTTAATTTTCTATGTTATTGTATAACACGTTAATTACTACGAAACTCGTATGATATAATAGGGTTATTATAACAGTAGCTTGATCTGGGATGCAGTATTCGGCTCGAGTGGATTTTGTCAGATCGGATCTCACGAGACGCGCAAGCACCGAGTGTGATCCGACCTTGCAAATTCCACGAGAGCCGAATACAAAGTCCCAGATCTAGCTACTGTTATAATGACCCTTTTATTATATACCTTTACCATTTTGATTCTTGTTTTGTTCTTTAATGAAATTTTCAATGTTTATCAATATTAAACGGGACTTAGTAAAGTGTTTATATGCGCTATTTATATAAATGTGTCGAATCATGCATATTAATGAAAATAGTCCGGCAGCACACAATACGGAAGGTACAATACGGAACCTAAAAGGTACAGTACGGAATTTTTGTCTGTATGTTCATATATAATTGTGAAAATTAAGCCGATATTTTACATAATTTATATAGGTATATAATAAATAAAATTATCGAATCACTTAAGTAACATCGAACTCTTTTGTTTCACATATTATTATATATAGTTATATTTCGTTAAAGATATTATGTACATTTTATTTAGATAATGCTTCCTTTCTATTCAAAGGCTTTAACATGCTTTAATTTGGCCTCGATAGGGTTCATGATTACTATACAATCACATCATGTTGTCATGATAAGAGTCAGAAATATATACTGCAAATATACAGTATATAAGAAATGCAGTAATACGCCGTATATTACGACAAATATAAATGTAGCAGTAAAATATAAAGAAATAAAGCACTTTAAAAGAACGACATGGAAACAAACAAGTTGACATACATACTGGTTAAGTGCAATTTGTAAGGCTTTAATGATATTCCCATTTTTTGTTCTGTTAGTTACAGAAGTTAGTAAGTTTCTTCTTTATTTATATGTACTAAGGACCTTCAGACTCTAACCCCTCGGTTTGTAAGGTAATTAAACTTTATACAGATTCTGGAACACACGCAAAATATAAACACATTCCTTTCTCATAATGCATTATGTCTCACCAAAGATTATAATTAAAATGCACTTCTAGGTGTTTCAGTATGACACAAACGCTTCATCACATTTTGAGGAAATTAGATTGGAAAATTGATTTTAACTTACCTAGCCAATATTCACCATTAACCGCACCAAAGCCATTTTCGTATTCGGAGAAACTTCTGTTGAAGTCAGTCGAACCGTCAAACCGGGTATGAATCGTCTACAAATGAAAGAATAAATAAATTCAATGGTACATTTCAGCAAGTATTTACATCTGCAAATGTGGGAAATATATTTGACGCTTTTTGACAAAGAAGGAGATCAAATTATTACACACAGTTATATTTACACTTGTTACCGACTTGAATCATAATAAATATTTTACTTTGTGACATCGTGATTTATAAAAAAAAAAAGAAGAAAAAAAAAAACGATTGTCACCGAATATCAAGGTTTTATGAAAATATATTTGAATTAGATCTTTGTCTCATACATCCTATAGATATGCAAGACCAACATGTTGCTAGATGTATAATCTCAAGTAATTGAAATGCATCTTTCAATAGTGGACATTCTTCCATGCGTTAATAATTTAAGTGTACTACGGACGAATTTAAAGTTCAGTTAATGAGATATTCGAAAAGATGTTAACAATATTTTAAACGCTTGTTCAAATTGTTTGATTACTCGCTTTTACCAGATGTAGTTTCATATTAATTGCTTTCAGTTTGCAATACATCTTAATAATTTCCGGTTTAAAAATACAAGTTTTTTTTATTTAAGTAAGATACTTTTTACAAAAAAAACTTCAAGAAGAAAATAAGAGTGTCATATTTCATGCGTATGAATATATACTTAAAGGAGACTTGTAAAGTTGAGCATATAACATCGAAATGAGCCGTGCCATGAAAAAACCAAGATAGTGGGTTTGCGACCAGCATGGATCCAGATCAGCCGGCGCATCCGCGCAGTCTGATCAGGATCCATGATGTTCGCTATTAGTTTCTCTAATTCCATTAGGCTTTGGAAGCGAACAGCATGGATCCTGACCAGACTGCGCGGATGCTGGTCGCAAACCCACTATGTTTGTTTTCCCATGGCACGTGTCAAATAATACATAATTCGAAGCATACTACACTGCATAATCTGCTGCTAAGATGAGTACCCCATAAATAAAAATTCATTATCTTGTAAATTTATACGAAATTTAATGTCCTAATTGTCTTTCATGGTATTATACTAATTTCGTATCTATGATTTAGACTGTTTTAAACTGCATGCAGTCTTTTTTCCTAAATAAAACAGATATATAGAGATGGTTTATTAAATGTTATAATGATATTGTACTTTCTGATCAAAGGCACAAACTGTAATATACATGACAGTTTTGAAATACCTAACTTTCATACTGTCACTTTTTCAATATCAGTTTGACAATGTCACCGTCATATAAATAAACTATTTCTTATTTTTTCAGCGTCGTACTCATCGAGATGTGTAATTCATTACGACATATAACAAGTGTACCAAACGCGACTGTTAAAATTTATTATCTAGTCGATTTGTATTTGGAATGCCAATTATCTAGCCCATTTAATTAGGAATGCCAATTATCTAGCCCATTTTTTATAAGGAATGCCAATTATCTAGCCCATTTGTATTAGAAATGTCAATTATATAGCCCATTTGTATTAGGAATTCCAATAAACTCACCGTCCAGCCTCCACCATCTGTGTCCATATCACAGAATACTGATATTATTTTCTTTGACTTCCATAATCTTATTTTATATATGCCACTTGGTGCAGAGCGCCTGTCCTTCAAAATAGCTTTGCAGTCTGTTTCTTCAGCTAACATTAAAATAAAATACTAGAGATGCTTTTGAGAAAAGCGCATGTCTCCCACAACTGCCCTTATCAAAAATGTCTAGTTTCTCTTGACGGTTTAGACGAGTAGATCCAATTAGATGGTCTGGACGAGTGGATCCAATCAGTAATTCAAGGGCCATAAATCGAAAGTGCCTGGGCCGATTTGGCTAGTTATCGAACTTGGCTAAGGTCTTATGGCAAAATACATTTTGTTCAAGTTTGGTGAAGATTGGATGAAAAATGTTCGACAGAGAGAGCAGACAAGAGTAAAAAGGCCGATATTTTGATAATTCAAGGGCCGTAACTCCAAAATGCCTAGACCGATTTAGCTAGTTATCGAACTTGGCTAAGGTCTCAGGGTCAAACACATTTTGTTCAAGTTTGGTGAAGATCGGATGAGAAATGTTCGACTTAGAGTGCGGACAAGAGTAAAAAGGCCGATTTTTCGGTAATTCAAGGGCCATAACTCCAAAATGCCTGAACCGATTTGGCTAGTTATCGAACTTGGCTGAGGTCTTATGGTCAAACACATTTTGTTCAAGTTTGGTAAAGATCGGATGAGAAATGTTTGGCTTAGAGTGCGGACAAGATTAAAAAGGCTGATTTTTGGTAATTTAAGGGCCATAACTCCAATACGCCTGGACCGATTTGGCTAGTTATCGAACTTGGCCGAGGTCTTATGGTCAAACACATTTTATTTAAGTTTGGTGAAAATCAGATAAGAAATGTTCAACTTAGAGTGCGGAAAAGCTTTGTGACAGACAGACAAACACACACACACACAGACAGACACACAGACACGCAGACTGGAGTAAATCAATATGTCTCCCACACCACTATATGGTGGTAGACATAATAACCGATGGATTAAGCAAACAATTTATTATCATTTATTAATAAATTCTAATTTCAATTTAACTTATTTTATTGTATATAAAACATAAATTCAAACTACAAGAAGATTTAGCAATATTAAGTAATAATCAGAGCTGAATACATGGTGTGATTTTTTTTTCCAGATAACACATTCTTACAGAAAATTGTAATTAACAGAAAAGATCAAATAGGAAATGTTCTTATTTATTGTTGTTCTCACAGCAAAAGTGTATTTGAGCCGTGCCATGAGAAAACCAACATAGTGGGTTTGCGACCAGCATGGATCCAGACCAGTCTGCGCATCCGCGCAGTCTGGTCAGGCTCCATGCTGTTCGCTTTTAAAGCCTATTGGAATTGGAGAAACTGTTAGCGAACAGCATGGATCCTGACCAGACTGCGCGGATGCGCAGGCTGGTCTGGATCCATGCTGGTCGCATACCCACTATGTTGGTTTTCCCATGGCGCGGCTCAATTTATACTAAGACAGTTGGAATCTTTTTGTGTCCTTTATAGATTTGTGAAATTGTTTTAAAACGTACTAGTTTTGCGCGTCTATTTAGATTTCGTAACTTAACAGTATCTTTCGTGTACTTAAAGGTTGAAATAGAAGTGTATACAAAGTTGTGTCGAGTTTCTATTGCCAGTTTAGAGCATCTTAAACTGCGAACCCACAGCTGAAAATAGGATTATCTATAAAATGTTTACATATTGGCATTTCAATTTCTGCAGCTGTTTTAATAATGTCGAGAAACACCCCCATTTTAAAGTAAATTGATGCAAAGCTTTTTAATACAATATGGAAACAGATTTTGTCTTGACGAAACGTATCACAAATATGCTTGTGGTATTGTAGAAATGTAATCCTTGTAAAATCAATGTATTAATTTAATAATAATTTATGCCGGCTTGAAAATGACAAAGTCAGTGCTTCAGTTTTGAACATACTGATTTTTGCCACCCATTGTTTTGACCATAATGGAATTGTATTTGATTTCTGAAATCCAATCGTCAGGTTTTGTCTACATTTATATTACAAACATTCCAAATTATATAGAAATGTTCCTTTTTTATTGTAATTACATACTCTCCTTTATTGTCAATGGTAACTCGAATGAATAAATACTGAAATGACTGGTTAAACAAGCTTCTATTAGAAGTAGATATCCATTTATGATAAATTATTAGTTGTTTACTAAAACCAAACAGGCGGATCAATGTTGACCAATAAATAGAAATACAATCTGTAATACAAGAAAACACTTGACAAATTTTGATTTGCTAAATAAGCTTTTGTTTATGTTTTTGATATTTTCATGTTTTGTGCGTCAGCAAATATTTTGAGATGTGCCCACTTCATAAACGATGGGTCTCGCACAAAAGAATCCCATTACCGTATAAGTACTTTTTCTGCGGGAACTTTATTTCTACGTTTTCTGCGGAAGACAATAAGACCGCAGATTAAAAACCCGCAGAAAATTTTGTCCTGACATGTATTAGATTAGTTTAAATGAATAAACGTTCATTAAACATATAAGTAGCAAAAATGGGAAACATCTATTTAAAGTTTCTTCGGTGCAGGTATTAATAAACACTAAGCTAATACTTACTGTAAACTGGTTTAGATCGAATGTATTGTGAACCATTGCACGTTTTCAGATTTGCTGTCTGGATGTCAGGATTATTACGACACCCGATGCACTTGTTAGAATCCGGTTGGTAGAACACGCTACGACATTTTTTAGTGAGGTGACATTGCTTTACACATTGTACAGGATCAGATACGTTGTCAGTTTCAAAGACAGTTTTGTGAGGAACACACCGATATCCAGCTAAATTGAGATCATAGTGGTATTTCGTGAAGCTTATACCAGCAGAGGATATAAAGGTCCAGACTTCCACACAAGTCAAGACACATCCAAACAAGAGAAACCTCATTTTTAATCCATGTCAGCTTTCAAAGCAAAAGTTCCTAAACGTTCATAAACTGACAGTATAATAACTAGAAACCACTCTTAAAGAAATTTTCGTTTTTCCCCGTTATCTTCAAAGACACGCGATCATATGATGTTTAACGTAATTCTATCACATGACTTCAAGCTTTTGAATAAATAATATCTTTCGCATTACACAACCATGCAAGGGTTATTCAATAGAATTAGCAGATATTACATTATTTTCAAAATTAGACAGACACTTAAATGGATTTATTCTTGCATGTAATATTCCGAAGCATCAACACACTAATATAATTAAATACAAATATAAATTCTGTCAAAAATACAGCTTGTATTTCATAAGTAAATATGAGCAGGCAGAAAGACAATTCGTATTGTATCTTTTGTGTTGTATGTTGCCGGACTATTTTCATTTAATGTACATGATCAAACACAATTCTATAATTAGTGCACACAAAAACTTCACAAATTTCTATCTTAACATAGACAAACATTTAAGAATTCGTTCGATAACAAAACAACAAACAAAAAAGGTGGAGGTATATAATAAAAGGGTAATTACAACAGTGGCTAGATCTGGGATTTTGTATTCGGCTCTCGTGGATTTTACAAGGACGGTTCACACTAGGTGTTTGCGCACCTCGTGAAATCGAATCTAGCAAAACCCACCCGAGCCAAATACAGCAGCCCAGATCGAGCTATTATTATAATAGCCCTACTGTATTTAGAAGGTTGGAACATCGCAACGAAGCAAAATAATAGTCTTGCTTTGTCTCAGTCTTCCAATGAGAGGTAATGAAAAGTGCAGGATCCAGGCTTAAACGGAATTCTATTACATAAATATTGAATGAATTCTATGGTTCCATAGGGCCAGAAAATATAACATAATGAATATCTATGTTATATTATTAACATTTATAAATCTGTAGAACTAGTATCACCAAACTTTTATCAATATCAAAGAGTCGATAACATGATAATCAAATGTATTTTGGACAAAAATCATTGACATGATCTTGAAAACAACAAGATGAAAATGGGAAAATATGAAAACAATTGTTGATTGTTGTCATAGATATCAATTTAATTTAAAACAAGCAGTAATAATGTTGATAAAGGTACGACTCGGACAGAACTTGCAATTATCAACACCAGAACCTTTTAACATGACCAAGATCGTAAATCAACATATAAATGTTCTCTGCACTCTCAATGTGTATTCAGTTCTTTTTAAAATAAAAATATTACTAAACAGTGCTACGTCTGCCATGGCAAATGCACCAAGTGGATCTAAACTTGAGCACATTAGTACAGAACCTGTATACAACACATGGCGATATTAGTTACATTTTACAGATTTTAAAGACACACACAGTTTGGGCATTAAAATTTGTACTAGTAAACAAAGATTAAAATCTAATATGTACATTTTCTCAAACACATCAGGTTTAAAAAAAATGGTGCAAAGCAGAGTATATCCTTTCATGTAAAGCCCGATGGTCAAAAAGCAAAAGGGATAGACAGATCTAATACCTTCCTCTCAATTCAGGGCCCGTTCTTAACGAAATTCGTGATCTTATTCATAGGTTTTTCAGTGCACCACATATGCCGTGAAATATACGCCTGCAACAGCATTTTGGATAAGCCCTTCTTTGACAACAATATCTTGGTTTATGTATTTTACAGGCATATCGCGACTCTCATTTCTACACTACGTCTAAACCTGTTTATGTAGCTGTCAACTGATTCAACTCATACTACTATGTCTACTATGAGATATTATTCAATGGTACTTTGTATAGTATATTATATACGACGGTCATTATTCAAAAACTGACAATTGAGCTGGAATATGGTACAATGTACACAGTCTGTGTACGGACTTCAAATTTAGTTTATCCATTCAAAGCATTCGGACTTGACTTCAAGAAATCCAAGAGGTGAACGCTGCAGTGTAGCTTCCTCTTGGTATGGTCTTAAGTAACTGTAAAATACCTCTCAAAAGTGCTTCATTCGAAAAGTATTTGCACCCAGACAGCATCTTTTGGAAAGAGGAAAAGTCATGACTTAGATCTGGTGAGTAAGCGGGATGATTGATTTGTACCACTTTTTCATCTCAGTCACAGAAATTTTTGAACGATGTCAGTTTTGTTAGCCTCGGTGTTGTCATGGATAAACTGGAGACCGCAAAGACCAGTCCATGGACGCATTACTGTACCAAGTTTCAACATCTCGTTGTTTGAGTTTTTTTTCTATTTCTACGTGACCGCATTACACAAATATTCTGGACGTGTAAAAATAGTCTCAAATTTACTTTTATAATCTTGGCATTGTGTGACTGTGTGAAGCAACTGAGGACTACTGTTTTAAACAACAAAAACAAGCAGCCGCGGATTTTATAATGATTATGAACTATATATTCACATTCGAAATATTGGAATCAAGGGTTTAGGGTTAGGAGTAGGGTTGTGAACATCACTGACTCCACATGAAAAGTTAAAAGTTTGATCAAATTTAGCAGGAGTATTTGTCAGTATCACATCAAGAAGACTAGGCACAGACAAGTTTGGAAAACATGTGGTTCTTTACTTAAAATTTTGAAGTCAAAAATTGTCACATATCTGACACAAAACTTTGCACTTACGAGGGATGATCAATATATAACGGGAAAATGTTTATAAATTTGTTTGTACTTATCATTTTCAAGAGATATATTATACTGGGGTAAAAAGATATATTAGAAAAAAATCACATGAAATAGTTTGAAAATATATTGAAAAATTAACAATTGACAAAAATTTTGCCAACCTATGAAACCCATAGGCGGGGCAACGTCATTTACGCGCTAATTGACGTACAACTGAGTTCAACGTTTTAAACTTAACTTTACTGTAGTAAATGTCATACATTTTTTAAAACTTCTCGAAATACTTTCCTTTTACATTAATACATTTGCCAACGGGTTTCCACTTTTTTTCAATTTTACCTAGGGTAGAAGTGAATTACGATAATCATCTTTGGGAATTGCGTTCAGCACATTCAACACTTTCTTACGAAGTTCTGAAAATGAACAATTCATCTTTACACCCCGCAATTCACGTTTCAGTGTCAGAAACAGGTAAAAGTCATTTGGCGACAAATCCGGTGAATAAGGAGGATAATCTTGCAGATTAATTACTAGATATTCTATGTGACTTGTGGTCGCTTTCGAGGTGTGGGATGGCGCATTGCCATGATGCAGAATGAAATGGTCCAACTTTTCTGGGCGTTTCCGGATGCAACGTGTTGCAATTTTCTCTTATTAAACCTTTTCTTTAAGATTGTATGGACAATTTCATATGACAAGTTCAGTTTATTACACAGTTCTCTGACAGTTAACCGCCTATCGCTGTTTATGAGATCTTTCACCCTTGTAACGTTCTTACCGTGCGTCTACGTCACTTTCCGGCCACTCTGTGTTAAATCAAACGCATGTTCCCAACCGTTGTTTAATCAGTCATACCATACATAAATTCTTGTTTTCGACATTGAACGATCACTAAAGGTATCCTGTATTTCTTGCACAACTTCATTTTTACTTTTTCTCTTCAAAACTAAAAAAAATTAGAGCAAACTTTTGATCTTTCGCCTTCTTACTACCACGGAACAGTAACACGTGCAGGACGTAACATATGACGTCATAACTCGTGCATGACGTCATCATCCTACGCGTTTGTCTTAAGTGACCATAACTGCTAATTTTCACCAACGTACCGTTGCTTGAATGAAAACTGTAACGGTTTGAACTTACGTGAAAATGGTGAAAAGTATTCAAAATGCCCCGCCTATGCATATTGAGCGTTACCTTAGCTACTGTTGATTTTAGCATTATATTAGTATAAACCTGAAAATTTAGCGATACATTGCTTATATATGTACCTACTTCTGGCTGAAATGTGAAAAAGATCGATATGATAATAAAAAAAGTTATAAGCATTTTCCCGTTATATATTGATCATCCCTCGTATATCTGTTCAAATAGTCATAATTTGTATCTCCAAGAATTATTTTGTGGACATATTTCACTGAAATTTTGTCAATTGTGTTATACATATCTTCAAAAGATTCATCATTTGGTAAAGCTGGAGACCTATAAATTCCACAGATAAACCATTTCATATTGTCAAATTTCATATCACCACCAATTGATTCACTCACCTGAAATTCTAGACTGGATTTTCTGTCACCAGCAAGGTCACTTCTGAGATATGCAGCTAGGTCACTACCTCTGGATGTCCTGTCATCCCTTCAGAAGTGCTAATTGTCTACTGAGAACTCTGCATCAACATAAGTGTCATCCAGTTTAGTCTCTCCTAGAAAAAGCAAGTCAACAGTCGTCAATAAAATGGAATTTGTGTCTTAAATGTTAATATTTAGGTAAGCACAAATTTCTTAGGGTTGGATCATTTTGCTTTTGTAACCTGGTCAAAAATTCAGTGTCATTTGACTCACATTGGCTAAAATCAAAAGTTTCAGATGTGTCACTAGATGTATTCAGTGGGATATCTGCTGATGCCGGAAGCTGACTAGCAGGAGATGGAGCATGTGGGGATATACATGCAGGGCATGTGAACAAAGAAAGCTGTGACAGCTTATATTGTTTATACATGTTGTCTGTCAAATCTGAGCACTTTTTGTGGCAACACATCTCACAGTCAGTACAATGAAGAACCCTGTGGTTAATGTTTACAATTTTTGCACAAACACCACAGCTGGTATTGGCGGGCCCTGGGTTTAGAGCTATTGAAATTGAGCTATTGAAATGGGGACAAAATATGCAACCATTTAAGATATAACAGTTGCCGCTGACCGCATAGAGCATGTGGTTCTTGCGTGCAGTAATTTAAAGGAGTTTAAATTTGTCGGGAAATTTCAAACTGACCGTTATTGACAAATGAACGTTCATGAAATGGACGGTGGCCTAGTACCCATATAAGCCTGTTTGGCTACTTCATGATTTATTTCTTGAATAAACAAAAAAAAAGAACAAAGTTTGCAAAGCAATTTACTTTGTTTTGGATGGAAAACTATTGCTTCAAATTAATATAAGATATTGAATTGTAATGTTGCCCATATGGCAAATGTGTTCTATTTAAACCCTTTGACTATTTCATGATTACTACATGATTTAGAAAAGAGAAAAAAGCTTGCTCATTAAAATTCATTTTGCTGGAGTTTAACCAAGCTGTGTCTTTTGTATTGAACCTTTGACAAATACACTTGTGTGTAAGCGCATTGGGCTTTTTCATGATTTATACATTTCAATAAATAACTAAATATATCAATTGTTTTGGATGTTAATAAATCTTTGGCTTTGAATTAAATTATTGCGATATTACCATTTGACAAATGTATTTTTGTGTAAGCCCGTTTCGAGATTTCATGATTTATACATCAAAAGGAAAATTTTCTTTAGTTAATACAGTCAATCCATATGTTGGATGATCACAAGATTCTGTTCCTACACATATGAATACCTAATAATGTCTATTTGCCTGATAATTTTGAAACACATACACAGATGATTACTTAGAAGAAACAAACATTAAAACACAGAAGATAAAGTAATCTGATTTCTTTTCATAAGTGTAAAGCCTAAAGATAAGGTTTTTATGCTTTAAATTAGCAGCCAACAAAAACACCAGTATGATAATACAATGTTTTCTAAAGACTTAAAAATATATCATAGCTTAACAGTATACAAATACATGTGATCAAAAGACTTCGTTACCAATATATTGAACTGTGAGTTCCTATAGTTTTTATATGATTTTGCTATACCACATGTCTCACAATGACTTATAAATCATATTTCCTCAAATGTATCATAAGCAGAGTAAATTGACAAATGCAACACATTATCTCGCTAGAATATTTGCTGTATTACTCAATCACGCTTGCCTGGATATGTTTCATGTATTTTTTACTATTTCTTTAAATAGGAAAACATGATATTTAGGGTTAAATGTATATTTGTGACTTTATGTTAAACAGACATGTCAGAAAACACATTCTTATTATATTATATCCGTTTGACTTCAGTCTAGGCATGATGCTTTGAACGCTTCTAGTTTTGCTAATATTCAGATAAGGCTTGGAGATATATGATACTTCTGCATAAGCGTTTGAAATCACAAACTTTGCATAGTTTTCTTTGTAAGCATTGTAACATGTGACGGAATTAATTACGTTATAGTCCCATTTCGTATAATATGTGACGCATTATATCGACCTATGTCTGGCAGGTTTCGAAACATACTGCTCGTTAAAACATCCGCCAAGTGTCAAGTTTCAGATAAAAAAATGTGAAAATGTAACGCATATCATGGTAATATCATTTCATAATATGAAAACTTTAAACATGTGGGAAAAATTGTGAAAGATTAAAAAGATTTCTTCCCCATTTGGAAGCTTCAACTCTGAAAAGTTAAATTAATTATAGGAGTCATTTAGATTGATACCTTTTGCATTGGTTTACAACATTTGAAGTGGCTATGGTTCAAGACAATGAAAGAAAAAATAAGACATCTTCACTAATTTATTTCAAGAAATGCATACACTAATGTCAAAAGCAACAAAAGTTGTAATCAGACATTTACCAGACAAATTACTACCATTAACCATGCAACTTAAACCGGATTTAACAGGGGAAATGAAGAACATGTCAGTAAAAGCTTATAAGATATCTCAATAAAAGCTTACTTAAAAGCCTATACACCACTTTGAAAAACTTAAAACGTCAATAAAAGCTAATTTAACAAAAATATAACGTCTACAATGTTTATAAAAATATGACGCAGTTTTTCTTTTTTTCTTTTGTATGTTTTGTGCTTATTTCTGTGAATAACTACTTCATGCCAAAGATTGAGATATAATTGTATATACTATCACTTTGTCCTATCACTCCATTTTTATATGAATACGTGTATCTAGGACATCCAGGGTACTGTTTGAGCATGTTGCTAAGCAAGTGGCACGACTTGTTTATATAGATTAAAGCACGCTGCAACGAAAGGTTATATAAAATGTATGATGTGGTCGGCTTATGTTCTGTAGGATAGAGGTAAAATATCAGTCGTGGTTGTTAGCACCTCTACTAGATTTTGTCAATAGAGAGATCTATCTACAAAAGGCTTTAAGTGGATACAAGGATATCAGGTAGAACGATATCGGGTTTTGTTTACACAGAATTGTGTTCCAGATTCTGTTCTGAATATTTGAATTTGTCGTGACAGACTAAACAACAATTATAGTACTATCAGTTTTGTAAATAGTGACGAACAACAGTATTAACGAATTCAAAATGTAAAACGTTTAGCCTTGGACAAACGTCTAACTTCCGTTGTAATAAACATGTCAGGCTCCTCTGAAACTAATACCAAACCTGTACACATTAGTAATTAATGAAAATGTGTAATAGGGATATATTGGATGTCTGTCTTTTATACAGTAATCACTAGTTGAGTATTGCGGTAAGTTTTGTCTAGATCATGATCAGTTATGCAGGCATTGTATCATCCGCTTTTAGATTAACAGCTAAAACATGTATCAGTAAAGCAGTCTCTTTTGTATCGCCGTGATAATCCATAGTGGCTGTTTCAATTGTCAAAGGAGATTTATATTAGCGATAAAAGGGTCGAAATTCAACAGTTTGTTGAAGAGATACGTACACCGGACTGAAGCAAAATTATCACTATAACCAGGCTGTATCCCTGCAGTTTTTATTTGAATGACCTGTCAAAATGATACTTTGCCATTCAATAAATGAAATAATCTGATTTTCTGAGTCCAGAGTTGCTTTATCTATGTATTTAATAGTGAATATGCATTTTTGTTCTCACGATAGACTGCATTGATTCATTTTTGTTTAGTATATGTTATCAGCTAGAAACGAATCTATAAGTTGTTTGTTTTGGAAACAAAATGTCATGTACATAAAATTATCTAAAGAAAAGACATTTTCTTCATCTTATCATCTAAAAGCTCGTTATTGATTTAAAAACCGGTGAGATGTCACTTCAGTTGAGGCTTTTACTATTTGATCTTTGTCTTTGACAGTGTTTTCAATAATTTAGAACTCTCCACAGGCTTTGATGTTTGAATTACCTGAACTATGAAAGTGTCTTTCCTGCAGGTAAATCAACAAAAATGTTTACAGCATAACTCCGGGGTTGATTTTATGTCATTGAGCCTCTAGACGGAATATGGTATCATACAGGTGCATATATATGGTATCATATAGGTGCATATTATTAAGTTATTGACTTATGTTTCGGTCCATATGTGTTTTTACGGACCTGTAAAAATGATATTGACCGCGGCATACGTCTATAATTGTTATATTATATGCCCTTCTCAAATGCATTCATTTGTCTGGCCCATATTTCATACATATAAGAAAAAGTGATATCACAAAAGTCTTTATCACTTTGCAGGTCACTATCGCTTTTTGCGGACCCGCGCGTGCACTTATTTCGACCAATCAAATGAGCGCATTTGAGAAGGGTTTATGATATATATGGTAACATACAGGTATTTATATATGTATATATGGTATCATACAGCTGCATAGATATTAAACCAGACAAGGATAGTATTTGTGTAATTGACTGGTGTCTAGTACTATCTCTAGTCGTATGTTATTTTCTGCTACATACTTGCATGTTGAAGTGTCGTTATTGATTTCGAATCATGTGTCACAGGTTTTGACGATTGAATTGCATTATTTATGAGTGTCTTTACAATGCGCAAGCCAGTGAGAAAGATTGAAGGATTCCACTTTGCTATCCTTTCCCAATTCCAGTTTTCATTTAGCCTAAACTGATTTATTTGGATATGGTTTCTTTTAACAGCAATTTGACCCCTGATTTAATGGTTACAGAAATATTTAAACCCCACCCTAAGTGGTGGTAGTTTTGAGTCCTTATGTAAATGGAAGCTCTGCTTAAACCAGTGTTAGTAGTCACAAACAATACTTTATATTTCAGTGTCTCTAATTAACAGACGCGTTCATTTTGAGTCTGCTATTGTTTTGCTTGGTCCAAAGGATCTCCGAACTTCGTGCTTAATTTGGCCAATAGCACGACAGCATTCTGACACTGGTTTTGAAACCTGTTTTCTGGCTGCTAAATTATGTATTTTTTGTTTGTTTTGTTTTTATTGGGTTTAATGCCACGCCAACAATTTTACGTCTTATTGCGATTTTCCATTTTCTTATGGTTGTGGATGATCCAAGTTATTTCATCATCGGCAGACAGCTGGGAAAAACCACGTGCATTCCGTAAATCAGCTGAATGGCCGCCTCACATGGAAAACTCAAATGAAACTCAACCCTACATCGGTCTGGTTTATCATGTACAGTTACTGAACAGGCATTGTAAATGAAAATAAAAACAATATTAGTAAGTAATGTTATTGAAGGCTAAAACATGAACGTATGTGCAGTGTGTGATATGTGTAGAAAAGGTCCATGTTGTAAACACCTGAGGCCAAATAGAGAGATAATAACCTGATGAAGTTTATGTTTTCCCTTTAAAATGTTTCCATCGGACACTGATGTTCCCACTTATTGTCGTCGTTTGGCCAGTAAAGTTGATCGAGTAAAACGACGCATGTTACTTGATACATTTGTAACTACACAAGACTGAATAAACATTACAGTTACCTTTCTAACTAAATACATAATGTATACAGGAGTAGATTATCGGTTTATCATAATCCATATACATTGCAGTAGAACTGATTTACATTTGTATTTCTGTGTATGTTATAATGTATACATACACAAAATCATATGTATATTTAACAATGTGTGTCTGTGGTGATAAGGAGCCGTGACAGAGTGAGGATATAGATATGCAACAGTTCCTAGGTTAACCTCCTTAGAGGTGGTATTTCCTCTGGCTGTTCCAATGCGGTGCCTGTGGTTTTTCCATTTCTTTTATTTTTGCGTATGTATATTACTTTTTATAATGGCAGTCATTTGTGTTTATGTGTAAATGTGTTAAGTTGCTTCGCACGTGTATTCATTAATGCAAGCTTCAATTTCAAAGGAGAGTACTGTATGTGCAGAGACAGAAGTGGTTGAGTGAGTGTGTGAGTTATTTAGTTAGTTAGTTTTTAGTTAGTAAGTTAGCTAGTTAGTTCTACTTAATTGCTCTTTTCTGCTCTAATAAGTTAGTTAGTCCGATAGAAAGAAGTAAGTTAGTTTATTAGTTGGGTTTTATTGATTAAGCTAGCTAGTTAACTGTTCTGCTCTGCCCTTTTCGAGTTAGTTCGCTAGCTAGTTAGATGGTTCGTTTGTTAGTTAGTTTGAAACTCTTTGATTCATGCACTTGTAATTACAATACCTTGCGACAAGGATATAGGATTTACGAAATTAAGAAAACATGGCAGATAATCTTCAGATAATCTTCAGATTAGGTATCAACACCACACTAACTATTAACAGAACAACATGCAGTTGGACAAAACAACAGCAACAATATATCAAACGCTTTACTTCGTCCGTGTTACAAATATAACTAAAGACAAACAAACGTATTACGTTAGCGCCAGGCTGCACGTAGCAGGTAAACAAATTCATGATATATTCGGACAAAAGAGAAAAAGTGAAAAAAAACATAGCAGGGTTAGACTGAGCAACTTAAATATATAGCCTGTGCTTTATAAAGCGATGTACTGTCTTAATGTAAAATAATAATCTATTAACATTATGGATGAGAAAAAGAAATTTTCATTCTGACGTAAGTGTAAAATTTAAAAGCGTAAAACTCTTTTAAAAAACGGTGTAGCACATCCCAAAACAAATTGTAAAATTCTAACGACACTTATTGCTAGTTACATTTTGATTAAAAGTTCATTCCAACATCTACTTCGTGTTCAATTATCACTGCAAATCAAATTAAGAAGAAACACTATTATCCACTGATCACCAGAGTGAAGTTATGCAACGAGGAAGAAACTAATATGATATATAGAATATGCTTGTTGAAGGATATTGTTCAAATAACTATATAAAATAATGTCACTATTTAAAAAAGTCAGTTCAGTTGTATGGCTTTTTGGATAGTACATTGGTAGCAAATATCGTATTTACGTTAGGTGTTGCATGCGAACATGCTTATGGAATCGTTTATATGAACAAGTTCGTATCAGACAAGCAAATTACACATAATTTCAAAGGAAGCAACTGGTTGCGCGTTTCTTTTTTCAGACATTTTTATCAAAGCATCTGTCCAATGTCTGACAGACCCTTCCTAAGTTCTGCTACCTCAGCTGATGTCAGTGAATGACCCAACTTCTGTAGTTCTCCCAAAAGATCCACCATAGGACAATTCTTAAC
This sequence comes from Mercenaria mercenaria, assembly GCF_021730395.1. NCBI lineage: Eukaryota > Metazoa > Mollusca > Bivalvia > Venerida > Veneridae > Mercenaria > Mercenaria mercenaria. The sequence goes on from NC_069375.1 coordinate 69,765,696, forward strand.
TGTAAGACATTTGAAGATCGCGTTGACCTTGATTGAAGTACCAGTGCAATGGTATCTGTCTGCGAGTGCTACCTTGATACCAGGACCACCGACTGGTTCGCATACACAGCAACCAACATTGCGATAGCCAGATCTACATTTGGGGTAGCAAAGTGCACCATATTTATCCTCATTACTCCGACAGATTTGTCGCTGCGCCAATGTTACTTTTATACCAACGCCAACTTTTCTGCAAGTACAGCCATCGTCGTGGTAACCTGATCTGCATTTTCCACAGCATCCCCATAACGTGCAGCAACACCCTTTCCCATAGATATGTGCGTCGTCCAAGAACTTGTTCCATCATCACGTAGTCCGGATGGGCATGGGCTTTTATCTGGGATGCGACCAACTCCTCTTCCATACGGATCCTTCCAACAGCTTGTTCCGTCATCCCTCATTCCTGCTGGACAGGGAAGTTTTGATGGTTTTTCCAACGTCGCCACGCATTCTCCTTTGAACAGAAAGAAATTATTTATTAGTAGCGAAAATGCTATAGTTTCATACTTTGCAAGAATATTACGCAACTAAACCAAATAGTAGGAGATTCGATTTGACTGAGTCTGTCCATTGGATGTTACTAAATTTGCAACACCATTCATGCTCCCCTAACACTTGTATAGGTGGTGTTCTATTATACAGACACACTGATTGGGATTGGACTAAATGATCCAAAGTGACCAGAAAATATAACAACACAGAGTACAAGAGATTTTAAGAGCGTCACCCTTTTGCTTTAGGTACAAAAATTCTATAGAAAGTACCTTAAATTTGAAAAACTGTAGCAAATTTGTGCTGTTGAAGTATGTTTTTGGAGTTGATCAAAAAGCAACACTAAAGCATTCAATAAAAGTAAACGATGCATTTATGTACACAAATGATGTTGCAAAGAATCGAAACTCAGTTAGCAATTTGCAGCGTCCGATGATATGTGATGGAAAAAAATAACATTTCAAACAATATCGCCAAAAAGATTTGTTCTAGCCAATTAAACTACAAAGCACTAAAAGCAGCGTTTCAGAGAAATAATACGGATGGATTAAAAGTTTTATTAAGTGAGAAAATCAACAATCGAGCTCGAGTTACAAACAGAATATCAATAATAAAAAGTATAGAGGAATTCTTTAAATAAAAAATGAATACATAAACAAACTCAGTTAACAGTTCAACGTTTATACAAATAGCAATAATCAGACTTCAAAAGCGCTTAGTTATAAAGTTTTACATTGATGCCGTACGTGTATGTACTGTCTCGTTGTGCATTAGGTAATTTTTAAATTGATATATGTATTATTCTGTTATAATCCCACATTAAAATTAAAAACTAATAACCTTATAGAAGAGATTTTATTTTATGATGCGCTTTTTTACAGATGTAATTCCATTATAATCATACATTAAATTTGAATACAACGTTTATTCATATTCAAGGGGAAAAAACGTTATAATTCGAATTACAAGTGTTATTTCCTTATACTTCAGTACATGTTTTCATTTGACTTATATTTTTACGATAACTTGCGGCAATATACATCATAATACTAGTTTTCTGAAATCGTCCAAAATCTTCAATGTTACTTTAAAAATACTATACATAACGTCGCGTTTTAGCCCTGGGGGGTGGGGAAAGAAAATTGGTCCTACTGAAAAAAAAAACGAAATCGGTGACATATATTTCTTCTTAATCAAACGCAAGTAAATATATTTGCGCATTTACGATTGAAATTTAAACACAATTCCTCGACTTGAAAAAAAAAGTTTTACTGAAAAACGGACATTTTTCAGCAGAACTCTACGTTACGCTTTATGTATGTCTAACGCTTTAATACGTCATAATCTTAAAGTACGTCATAGATCATTCACAAAATTTTTATCATAGGAAAAGAAATTTCTTATATTTTAAAAACATGTTAATTTCATTCGTGTCCGCTTCCACCTAAAACAGAGATATGCTGAAAATCGTGGAAAAACAGTGAAATTGACGTCAAAAAATGACGCCCAAAAGGTGCCGTTAGTGGCCAAGTTTGACAGCGTACCAAACAAATGTGGCATGGATTAAAGCCAAACGGAAAACGGGAATAAATCAGAAATATGCTCTTTTTTCCTTAGTTCAATTTTCATAGATCTGTCTAAAAATAAATAAAGGTCGCACACCACCTTAAGTGGAATTCTTTTAAACATTTACATTACATAAGGTCCAAGGAAATATACTATTTTATTAACACGACACTAACAGTCAGCTGTAGTTAACAAAATTATAACGAGAAACTTCAGTTCATCCACTGTAAAAGCATTTTCGAAATGATATTACGAAAATACATTTTGATGCTGATACATCAAGTTCCTGATTTACACGTGTAGACGAAATTAGTCCCCGTCAGGTCAGTTCCTTACAAACGAAACAGTTACCATAGAAACGCGTTGGGAAGACAACTATACAAAAAACCTCGAAACACAATAACCAATTGTTAAATGGCTGACCAATTAAATTTGCAGTTTTATCACTAAGCCTATCTTAGAAAAAAACGTTTAATTGACAGTTCTAAAAAATATTGGTCGTCATTGCCAATATCCAAAAAACTTACGGAGTTTGTAATTTCATCTTAATAAAAATTAGGTAATTATACACATATATCTTGTTGCAGAAGTGCATTTAGATTATTTTGAATGTTACTGACTCGTATCAAATTTAGCAAAATACTTGCAAATTTTATTATCATAACTATGTAACTGTTAAAAGAGCGTTTAGATAATGGTAATATTCAGAAGCTGATTGAAGCTGTTCATTAAAGTTATAATAATTCATATGTAGGTAAAAAAATGCTCCGAAATGAGAACATGCTTCAAATGGCTTGTTATTGTATAAAACAGAATCCATTTACACAAATAAACATTGCTGTTGTGTAGAATTTTTAAAGTAAATGTATGATCGGAATGTCCAGTTTTATTTGATTAACAACAATATAATGGCAAACTTGTCATCTGTCGATTGCTTATGTACATTGAAAGAAATATAAATTCATCCTTTACATAGAGAATTCCCTAAGCCCTCTTTCCACATGGGAAGCAATCTGTTTTTAGAGTGAAATGATTGAGTGAACACCATTTGTCAATCCTAATCATGTCCATGTTATATCAATGCAATGGAAAAGTAAGCTATGAAATGTTAAATGCTATGCAGGATAAAGGAGCATCTAACAGTCCTGAAATTGATTTCTTTGACTTTCTCATATTTCTATATAGTTTTCCCATACGCAGATATATGGGTAGCAGAGACTGTCCTCTTTCCAGCAGTAGCCTTTTCAACATATTTTACCTTGTGAAACTCTGTGAGTTTCGACTTTTTTACAAAGAAATTTCTGTTTGTTGACAAATTCCACAACAACAAATGTCACAATTTCCCCAGGGGCATTAATTGATTTGATCTATACAGTTTCACTTCACTTCAGGCTGCTAATCCATGTATCATTTATGCATGATTTTTCATGCATATCTATAGGTAAAATGTGCATGGTTTGCATGAGGTACGAGGTCAACATTCACCTAAACCGATAATAAAGTCATAGCGAAGTTATATCCAGTTTGTCCAAATATTTCACCCGAGGTCATTTTCTTGAGTTCATATATCTCTTTTTCAGAAAATGATACTTTAGTGTTTTGTTTTTCTTTTTTCAGACTGTGTACTTTGAGCAGGTTAACTACACATATATCTAAAATAGGTAGTGTCTAACTGAAATTTGTATTTCAGATCACTTTACATATTGCTTTATGATTTTGATCATATCATTTCAGGTACTGAAAAACACATAGAGTAACGGAGGCAGTTATCGACCTATCAGACATATCTGTAATACAGATAAATAGATTAACTGTAAAAAGTAAAAATACAATTTATGCTTTTTGTGTGTAACATTATAAATATTTAAGACATATGATTTCTTATTTTTTGCAATTTTATTTAGAATACTACGAGTGTATAATAAGTACGATTACAAGCTTTTCGGCACACCGTACAAGCCGGATCAGTAATTTTAATTGATATTCAGTATCGGTCATAAAATAATCTCCACCACAGTGAGTCTGGCACAAAGTCAAAACGAGAAATAAAGTATATCAGACATCTTACATGGCATCCACGCCTCTTTTCTTGTTAATCAGATACTGAGTTTGTCCGATATGCATTTGTCAGTTACTTTACCAGTCATTCTCAGTTTCCAGACATTCAGTTTACCAGTAACTCAGCGTTTAAATAGTAAGTTAGTCAATTAAGTTACCAGGTATTCAGTTCGCTATTATTATTCCTAGACATTCATTTTTAAAATCAATTCAATCAAAGTTATTTGTTAAACTTTACTATAATGACAATTAGAATGCATAAGTTGAATGTTCTTCAATCAATGAAGTTTCATTAAGACAACAAGAATGTTAACTTTGAGCGAAATAGCCCATTCTATAAATTTGTTTTCTTTTGTTAGTCGTTAGGAAAGCGGAATTTATATTTTTATCATTTTTTATCAATTACAAATAACACTTGATTTTACATTTCTCCATGATTGTATGATCATGACCTTTAGAAAACAAATGTAAATACATTACTAGTATTCCATAAATGCCTTAAATCTTAATCAAGAATGAAACATAGTATATCTTACCAAGTGCCGTCTCGAACATCAAACCAACAAAACAAAGAGCTAATTGAACCTGAAACATAGTTTATCTTAATGTATGTTACAAAATCATTTAAAATACTAATCGCTTTGTCGCCGGTTATCTTTATATAGCAGAAATTGTGCCGGCGCACCTGTCCTAAATGGTATGTAATAACAACACATTGCTTTGTAAATATGCATACTGAAGCCCGTCCATTTAGAGTATGGAAACGCTTAGCCATGAATGTTAAGCAATGACTCATAGCATGGCTTACATTTTTGATAAGCTGTTCCTATTTCGCTCGTAACTGAGGTTACATAACAATCTATGTCGGTCTATTTGACCATGTCCATAATGCCGACAAACAGTTTTCCAGAAAATAAGGACCATTTAATGAACAACTTTTCAGCTTCATAATTCGGTATGGAATAATAACAACTGATTTTCTAGGGTATGCAAATATTTGTGGGGCACATCAATTTAATTATTTTAATGAGTAAAATAGTTAATAAAGTCTAAGAGAAGATTCTTTGCAAGCGAGTTCAACCAAGAAAAATAAAATTGTATACATGTATCTTCAGTTACAAGTCCATACTGCAGAAAATTACAGATGTTGAGGCAACTTGAGTAATCAAAACACTCGTAATTTGCTAGACCTTATGCAAACTTATGGTACTGTTTAATTGTATCTACAGTTGTACTTCCATATTTTCCATATTAACATTTTATTAAAATTAAGAATAAAATTGTTGTATTGTTAAGGAGGGCTGTTTGAATAAATGAGGCTACAAAACAAAATCCAGTTATGTTTTATCCAGATGATATCTTTGTTTAGATTGCTTGCGGAAATACTTGTAAAACCAAGTCAAATAGGGCCTAAATACCAAAAAATGTTCAGAATAAACTCTTAAAGAGTCATGCATCTACTTGCAAATAAGATTAACCTTGTTTGTAAAACAAAAATATTTGTAATACCAGGAAGAAGGTTTAGAACAGGATTAGCATGTGAAGGCCACTGTTCAATGTGTGTTACAAAAAAGAACAAAATATTGTTACATGTTTTTGACAGTCCAGTAGAACTTTAACGGAACCTTGCAGTGCAATAATATTACATACAAGGTACTTTTGGTGTTTCCTATTCTTTTAGATTCAGTTTATAAGAGTGACACCATGTCATCTTTAGGGAATATTCTTTATTAAAGAAAATTCAAAATCGTTACATTTTAAAGTTTTCTTTGAACGAAACTATAAATAACCTAGTAGTTGCGTTTATATAAGGTAAAACATACTCAATATGTGATGATTTTCGCTCCTTGGCCATTGGGCATTTTTCCATTTATAGAAATTCAAACGGCTGCCATTAAAACGTAATTTATGTTTAATATTCTGCTAATTATACACGAACGACAAAGTTATGTTTATTTGCAAAGGTATGATTTGTATAGTAAGACCAAACACTTAAAACAAAATGTTTTAGAAAAACACACAAAAGAAACGTTGAAAATATGCACTACAACAAAAAAGACAACTTTTAATATACAAATATAAACATCACTACAATCTTACGATTTAAGAGCGTAACTGAAATTGAAGAGGATATATTTCTAAGAGGAAATAACATTTTATGATGAAAAATCCCTAGTAGCTGTGGCGGGATTCGAACCCGGATCGCTCGTGTGAAAGGCCAGTTCTCTAACCCCTTAGCCAAAGAGTCGACTCCCTTACGCTTTTGTCAGGGATAGTTTTGTTTCTTTTTCATCTTCCAAGCGACGCGTAAGCGACAGAAACAATGTTACTGACCTTTTGTAACATCAGAAGCAGACTATTTCTACGTTACCAGATTCAAATTACCGTAAGCTATGTACATTGCACTGAACTGAAAATGCACCAATGTACCTTAGTAAACGATTTAATTTGTCTATTTGATATCTTTAACAGTGGTAAAAAAACTTTCTTTAACATCGTCCGGTCTTAAAGCACAATCTATGTAACGGCGATTTCGAGTCATATATAAACTGGGTATCCTGTTATGCTCCAATAAAAGTTAAAACATCCACTGAAGTTTAACAAGAACCTTTGTTAGGACGGATTACACCAAACCGGAAGTGACTACTCAGTGTTACATGTGAAGTAGTCCAAAGTGTAGTTCCATGCTATGGATGAAATCTGGTATAATGAGTGACTTGAGGAGGTGACAGTTAAATTTTTGGCTTATGTTTATTGCTTATTGTATTGAGAATAGATCTAGACCATTTTCATTGTAAATTTCCTGGAATAAGTTTTATTCTTTGCGAAAAATGTCTACCTACGCGTAATTGGTAAACGGCTGTTTTCATGGGGGCATTTTTAGAGGGTGATGTTTCTCAGAACAGATTATTTTTCTTATATACAACATAACATGTCAATATTTTTCTATTTTTGATAAGAAGACATGTTATACTAAATGACCATATATGGTTTTCATATCATTGAAATGCTCTAAAGTGCTGAAAATGAGGTCTGAATGTTTTGTTATTAATATGAAATAAATAAGGAATTGAATTGGTAGAATGTAACCTGTGATGCAAATTTCTCCTATAGCCACACTGATTTTCTTTATAATAAATCGGCTGTGCCAATGACATTGATAACGTAAAGTCTATTTTACATAGTTTACATGTTTATGAATACACTAGTTTAAATATTTTTTGTAGTTCTGAAATATTTACATTTCAAGTTGGTAAATATCTTATTCCTGCTATAATACACTAATAATCCAAATATAGAAGGCGCATATCGAGATCGGAGGTGTGTCTCGTTCGAGGCGGGGCTTGTCAGGTCGATTAGTTAAATAAAGGTTACTGATTGCCTATCTGTTTGGTGCCTGCCAATGTAAAAGAAGGAACCGGAATTGCCTTCACATTACTCTAAGCAGCTCTTACTTTATATCTAAAAGGTAACTATATATCTTATATTTTCTTCAAAAGTGTCCTTTACGATTAAAGCAAATACCACCCATGGTAATATAGCTGCATGTTTGTCCCTGTAAATTCTCTGATAAAAACATCTGCTAGTTCTCTTACACTTATCAAACAGTAGCGTCCACTCTTCAGTATCATCAGTTTTGTGAAAAGGCCTTTTCCATTTTTAGATGTAATTCATGGAAATTTATTAACACATTGATTACATTTAAAACGATATTGAGCGTTTCACTGTTGGATTTACCAGCTATGCACTACACTGTTTCAGTAGTACTGATGAATTACAAAGTTACGGCAATTTTTTAAGTTATAGAGACTTAAAGTCTAAGCCAAAGTTTCGGATTTGAGGAATGTTGGTTTTATTATACAGACCCAGATTGATATTGCTGGGCTCGGTGCTTAAAGGAATTCTATTCTTTTATAGTATATATGTTTAATAAATGCCCTTAAAAGAATAGCTAGTATCTTTATTGTTGTTGCCTCTGTTCGAATCAGCTGATATATGTGTTACATAGTTATTTTGCTAACCACTTTCACAGGCATTGAGGTAACATATTGCCTTTCTTATCAAAAAACTTGGTGCTTTATCACTCACTAACCAAAATACCTTTCAAATGACAAGAAATCTTTTTCGCGTATCCAAAGCAACATAAAAACACATTGTAGTAGCTTAAAGCAGACCTCTATCACTTCAACATTATAACACCATTTTAGCACGATTCCTGTCAATCTTTTGACAGCTCTCGTTTATTTTACAAGGAGTTTCAATATTTTCGTGGAAAAGTTCGTGTTAAAACATCTAAATATATAACATATACATAATATTCATCCATCTCTTTGATATACACACGCTGCTTCAAGTCTTTTATCGCTTGCTCTTTAAATAATCGTCCAAAATATTATAAAGTTCTTGGACAAGTGCCAAATATCGTGGATGGTCACCTTGCGCATAGACTGTTATGTAGTTAGTGAGAAATGCTATACCAAGACCATTGTTTACATCCGCCAGTGCAATCTGACCGCCGTGACCCGGATGTCCAAACACTGGTTGTCTCTGAAGAAAAAATATTTAAAGAGGCACACACATATATACATAAAGGGAACAACACTCGTTTTAAAACAAAAAGCCACCTGTACATATATCTTATAAATATATCATAATATCCCGCGCGAAGAAAGAATCTGTAAATCATGTAATATGCAAAAACCTGAAACGGAGTTTCACTTCCTTCTTGTATGTCCTCATTATCGAGAATTAAGAGTTAAGTACTTCAAACCATATTATCTCCATTGGCCAACCCTTCAAAAATTTGATGCACTTATGTCAACTTCTTCCAGAAAGATTATTAACAACCTTGCAAAATTTATTTTCTTTGCAAACAAAAAACGTATTACGTCATGAACATATTGTATTATTCTGTTCATTCATAACTTTTGTTCTTCAGAAATGTATGAACTATTGCTCTCACTGCATATTGTTAGGTTAATTTCATAGCTATAAACACTGTATGATGTTTAATGCTTATAAAGTATATTGTATTGTATTGTATAAAATAATGAATAAAATTATTGATACAACTTAAAGTATTTAAAATTCATATAGAATTTTTATTATGTTGGTAACGTTTAAGAATGTTTTTCTACACATTTATTTATGTTTATAAGAATAACGGCAACATTGAATCACATATTTTTACTCTTCTCTTTACATTTACGATTACTAAGTAATGGAAGTACTGTCTCTGTTTTACAAAATGATATAAATATTTGGATGTTTTTGAAGCTTTATTACAGCAATCCGTATCAACACGATTTTATTTATTGTGAATGTCGTTCTATGTCGGACAGCGAATAAGTTCTAAACAGACTGTATGAAATTTATAATCAAACGAACTACAATATCATATTTCATTCATATGTTTAATCTCATTAGAGCCTTTTATTTCATTAAAGAAAATAGCCATACGTATCCGCATGTAAAAGTTTACAGTATGATGTAAAATTTAGTTACAGTATATAAGATTCACTTTGAATGAATGCGATTATAACAAAACAAGAACTGACGTATTTCACGCCTTACCTTTGGATTCTCCATTATTTGCATCCCTGTGCTACAAGAACCATTAAGTCCTGTAACTGAATCCACACCAGACACAATGGGCGTTCCTAGTTTATTAACAGTATTTTCTGAAAGCAGGCCCGCCCCTCCATTAGCTAGAATCCCGTATAGTTTTGCATACGCACGTGCAGTGCCGGAAGTGAAGACAGAAGAAACTGGCACCTAGCGTAGATCTGGGTTATTGTGCGTAAAGACAGACTGAAAAACAAATATTATACTGTATAAAAATTACCAATGCACATTTCAGTTTGTTAAACCACTCTAAAGTAAGCTACTGCTACGACAGGAATAATGTTTTTCCTCAAGATCTAACTTAAAGACAAAAGTAAGCTTTTTCTAACTCTGCACAAAACGTGAAATAATACCATGAATTATTGATTACTAGTATAATAATAGAATGTTTTCAATAATGAGATCAAAATGCATGTAAATCATTAAGGCCTAAATTGTACTTACTTGTACCTTTTTCGTCATCAATTGTGGAAAGAGAGATACAATTTTTATAGAAAAAAAAAGAATGGGGATCACTTACCTTTGAAAATTCCGCCACTGCTCTTGTAGATCTGGCAAACAAAGATCCCGGAAACAAGATGAAGGATCCATGCTGGTCGCAAACCCACTATGTTGGTTTTCTCATGGCACGGCTCATATACTTATTAGGTGATATGTCATATATTGCGTATTGTATTTGGTTGAAATGTGGGTGGGATATTATATAGCACCTGTCCAGGCTGTTGAAGTTGTGGCACAGCCGAAGAATGCTCTACTTTATATTTACTGTGCCAACGGCCATCTATTATATTATGGACCAGTGATAACTGGCAATTAAATTATTTGCAATTATAATATAGGCCATTAAAATGAATGAACTTACCATGGACATCGGCAATATCTTCTTTGAATATTTGAACTATGTCCCGACCTTTAGGGTCAGCCTTTTTGACTAATGTGTCTACATATGGACCGGACGATAACGAATGGTAACCGAAATTGGTACCTGAAGAAAGGAAAATTAAACGACCTTATCGTTTTAGATCTGTCTTAGGAGCTGTACTTTTTCACCTGTCTAAACCAGATGTGTACTGTAATAAACAATTCTCTTGGAGTCTTCAAAGACGATACTTTCTTCTCAAACACAAATTTGAAAATTCATATTATAATTATAAGTTATAGCTTAAGAAACAAATATATTAATGTTCGTATTTCCGATAAATAGTGCGCATCTAACCTGCTAGCCAAGATGTTTTCTGTCGTGCCAGTATTTTATCCACCTTTTCTGGATTGTCTTTGATATCTCGAACATGTATTGGTTCATCAAGTGTCACTAGACCTGCCTGAAATATTTCTAAGATATTTTCGTATAAGTAAGTACAGGTAGACTGAACATACTGCGTACTCTAATCAATTAATGTAGAAGAATATGTTTAGTTTCAGATCAAAAGGAAAAGTTTCATAACCGAATTAGTGATAAACATTAAGAATGATGTTAATTGTAATTGTTCTTTTTTTTTAACATCTGAATATAAGGCAAATGTATAAAAGGCGAATTAGTTATATTATTAGTGTATAAATGACGCACTATCCCCTTGTATTTGTGATTGTTTTGCTGTAGTTTCTTCTTTTCTTTTCCGAAGATGTGGGGCGTGTAGGAGGGTGGAGAGTGTGTAAGTAGGGGACTTTACAAACTTGTCTCATTGGACAATTATTTGATAGTCGTTAATTTTGGCTGTAGCAGTAACACCATAACTAAACCTTCAATTCTCTATTTTTGATAATGTAGAGTAGTTTTTGTCTTTCTGTTGAAGTTAAGAGAAACCTCATAACAATTCATTCTTTGAATAAATTATATCCATCGCTCCAATCAACAGGGCGTATTCCAAATTTTGGCAAAGTAGTAATTGCTTACAGGAATGAAATATTTATCGATGAGCACGTTATCACGTGGCAGTTCTCGGGATTCCAGATTTTGCAAATTCACAACGTTATAGATCTACTCTTTGTTTAAGAAAATATGAACACGTGTATGTATTCAGAAACCTTTATGTATATTATGAAGTAATATTATATTATTGTTTGGGAATAATACGTAGGACGGTTTCTGTTATTCTAAGACAGTCATTTACGTAAAATCGCATTGTTCCTACCTGATGACTAAGCAACATCTCAACCGTGATATTTCCTTTTTCCTGTTGTGCAAATTCTGGCCAATATTTGGCAACTGGACGGGCATAATCTAGATGACCTCTAAAATGAAATGAAAAAAAACAACGCTGTTTAAGGTAGTTGACCCTTTCTTTCATGCGACAATTTCTTAGTAAGTAAATTTTCGTCATCCTGTTGTGATAAGAGAAAATTATTTTGTCACAACAAATGTAGAATAATAAAATTACATACAGAGAAGAGGCAATCGACCGTAAACTGCTGACTGTTATCATAACGAATACACTTACCCCTTTCGTTGAAGTTTAATGCCTTTTTACAACTGCATTTAAGTAATGTTTGTCAAATATTATTATCAATATCACATACAAAGTGGCCTGCTTACGGCAATTATTAAATAACTATCTCGAAAAAGCGATTTCGTTGTAGTAACTAGTACGCTTGTAAATGTTAGAATATTCTACTGTTTCCCATGGGAATAATATCATTTCAATTTACGACTACAAGAAAAATATAATTTATAAGCATAATTAACCTACTAGGTGGTCCTTTTTGACGTGTTTAATGTGACTATTCGCATCTATACTTACTTTTCAACCATTTTAGCTACAACAATGGCTGCTACACCTTTAGATACCGAGTACGCAAGCGCTATTGTGTCACGGCTCCAAGGTATCTGAGCCTCAAGGTCGGCGTCACCACCCCACATATCAACTAATAGTTCACCCCTGTGGTAAACTGCAAATGCTATGCCAGGATTTCTGTCGAGTTCAACATTTTCCCTGAAAAAAAATGCCCTTTTGCAGAATAAAAAAATGGAATGAAATCACTCTGACAGACTGCTTGCCTTAGAGTAAGACAGACTTTGAAGAGTCATTTGGGATGAATCATTATTAAAAATGATGTTCCTGAATGCCTTTGTAGTTAAAAAATAGAAATATTTAGCAAATCCTTTTAGAGAATAGATAACACCAGATGTTTGAATAGCTGCATAAACTAAGTAAGATATGTGTAGTTTTTAACAAATATACTTCTGCTTTACCATAAATATTGATAGGTAATCTTAAAGGTGGCAGGTGTGCCATTTCGAATTTTGTCCCATTCGATATTTTTTGCATATTTGCTGAACCTTTTTGAAAGTTAATTCTTAAGTCTAACAATATATATGTGCAAATAGCTATACAGAAAGAAGCGAGGTTCTGTTGAACATGGATTCATAAATTTGAATCATTATGCGTGGAAACAGACTCGAACGCAGCAGTGCTTTCTGCATCAAAACGACAGTGAGGCTGGTGTGTTTAAACTGCTAAATATTCATGGATCGCAAACATATTTGCATGGGGTTTGATTGATATAAAAGCGTACTCAGATTACATTATAATACACAAACAAGTGTATGATATCAGCTGGCAGATACTGAAATTTTCGTGTTATGAAAAGCTGAGGTAAAAATGAAATGTCCATTTATTCTAGAGGTGACCACAAAGGTCTGAATACATAGAGTCATTTTGAAGCACATATTCTGCCATATAACAGAATAAAGCTAAAGTGCTTCTTTTAAAATGGAAATGTTTGAGTATCCGGGACGTTCTTACACGTAATTTACATAAAACCGACTCCCAGATTGTAAAATGTGTTAAGTATCATGTAAAGGGAAAACAGTATTTAACTCACTTTGTATACATAGCTGTAACGGTTCAAGTAAACTAGGGGCATACTGCTTTAAATCTTACCTGAACACGTCTGCAACTCGTTTAAATGCCGGGTGAACATATCCGTCCACATTCACTGGTAGTTTTGGTTCCAACAACGTCGAGGTGTAGGTATACAGAATTATCAAGATACAAAATATTACACTCTGTTTAACAAATCCCATTTTTTTGTGTTTAAAATGTACATGTAAATGTACTATGCCCCATACTTTGAGAAACGATATACTTGAGTAATCATGTACATCTGCAATATGTATACACGTCTTAAAGATATGAGCCGCTTTTTAAGTTATATTTGTTTTACAGTGTCATAAATTATGATTGTATATGCAATTAAATGATGAAAGTAGTGTAAATAAGTGGAAACTAGCTTAGAATTTTTAATACCATGCATATTATATATATCTTCAGATATTATACTGACTATATTAATTTATGATTTTTGATATTTGATTTGGTTCTTAGTGTATTTAAAGCAATGACTTGAAAATTGAAAAACATCTCAATTAAATAAGTCAAAGTTCCGCATACACGTTGAACAAGAAAAGCGTCCGAACCGAACCCGTTTTTGTCGCTGTCGTAGAATGAAGTGGATTCGTTCGATTTATAAACAGAGCGACGAATTTGAAATATATCTCAAAAAATTATGAAATTGCATGTAGGTCCTTGATGACAGTTTACCAGTTTTGTATTATCAAGAAAAAAATCAAGTCTGTTGGAAAAGTGTGTTCTTCTTCACATTTTCAGGCCGAATTCGGCTAGGAATTTAATTCGTACATGTTTCAATTTCGGTTTCGTTTACGTCCGAATTCCCGATAGCTGTTAATGCATTCTTATTAGTTCCATATCGGTATTTATGTATAAATAAACCTTAATTAATCACTATCAAATCTACAAGAAGATTCTTTGCAAGCAAATAACGCAACCAAGCAAAATATTGACACAACACACTGATGGATTTCACCAATGTTCCTGGCTGCCAGTAAATGATGTATTTTATTTTCGACGCATTATTGATTGTAGTAATTCATAGTGTTTGAATTTATACGTTTTATTTTTTTTTTGTTGGGATTAACGTCGCACCGACACAATTATAGGTCATATGGCGACTCTTGAATTTAGAAAGGCTTCATAGACAAACGTTAGAGATCACAGTAGGAGGGACTTTTAGATAAAGGCCAAATGCAGTCCTGGTTCTAACTAGTATTTCATATTTCAAAGAACTTGACAATGTAAATAAATCAACAATGTCGAATTTTGAGACCTTACAACCTCTAATTATTTAAGATTATGTCAAAGGAGCAAATGATAATACACGAAACATAAATATACAAGTACACACTGGTCTGACCGTACAAAACAAAGTAAAACTATTCAGGGAGAAGATAAGTCTACCATTTACATGATTTATTGAACGTACAAAACAAAGTAAAACTATTCAGCGAGAGGGTAAGTCTACCATTTTCATGATTTATTGAACGTACAAAACAAGGTAAAACTATTCAGCGAGAGGGTAAGTCTGCCATTTACATGATTTATTGAACGTACAAAACAAGGTAAAACTATTCAGCGAGAGGGTAAGTCTACCATTTACATGATTTATTGAACGTACAAAACAAAGTAAAACTATTCAGCGAGAGGGTAAGTCTACCATTTACATGATTTATTGAACGTACAAAACAAGGTAAAACTATTCAGCGAGAGGGTAAGTCTGCCATTTACATGATTTATTGAACGTACAAAACAAGGTAAAACTATTCAGCGAGAGGGTAAGTCTACCATTTACATGATTTATTGAACGTACAAAACAAAGTAAAACTATTCAGCGAGAGGGTAAGTCTACCATTTACATGATTTATTGAACGTACAAAACAAGGTAAAACTATTCAGAAGAAAAGGTAAGTCTGCCATTTAATTGCTGACAATTATTTCTGTACTTACGGGAATACATTTTTGTAATATGAGCCGTGCTATGGGAAAACCAACATAGTGGGTGTGCGACCAGCATGGATCCAGACCAGCCTGCGCATCCGCGCAGTCTGGTCAGGCTCCATGCTGTTTGCTTTTAAAGCCTATTGGAATTGGAGAAACTGTTAGCGAACAGCATGGATCCTGACCAGACTGCGCGGATGCGCAGGCTGGTCTGGATCCATGCTGGTCGCACACCCACTATGTTGGTTTTCCCATGGCACGGCTCATATGTAGTCTTACAACTTGGTTTAAAACACTCATAGTATAAATGTGATTATTTGTGGTAATGTACACTGAGTCTCATTTCTTCACTTCGTAGCATCGGCGGGAGGGAGAGGAACAGAAAACCGACTTAACATCAAGTGACATTTTCCAATCGGTATTTACCTTTCAACGGTTGCCTTTCTCCATATTGGTTGGCGCACAAATATCCTAGCAAAGATGCCAAAAATTTTGGCTATTACACCTCATCCAAATCAAGAGACCGCTTTCAGTAGGTTCATTTTAGATACTCCTTTGTTCGCATTCATAGCCAGAATATATATAGATGTGTGGTACTGTGTTCATATTCCTCAATTTAAATTTGACTGAAATTTAGGCTTAATCTATGAAATGCTACAAATCCTCTCTGTCTTATATATTTGTCAACCTTAATACAATCTGTAAATAATATAGCTTATACGACAACAATGAAATATATATACAAAGATTCAACAGTTTATATGCGTTATAAAGGAAATAAAATTTACAGCAAAGAAAATAAATAGCAGACTTGGTTTGATCGAGTCTATTAATGGTACCTAGATTTTTTTTAGATATTTGAATTACAAATAAGAATGTTGTCAGATATGGGCCCAGGTAGTGCTTATTGTTCTTAATGCTTCTAACCATTCTGATTTTACCATTTTAGTTTAGATCTTCGCTGACGTAGGATAAATTTTAAATTTTGGACATCTTTTAAATACATTTTGTAAAGAGCCTATTAAGTAATACTATTTCAAAATTTTAAATCAGCATAGCATACAAACGACTGTACCCTAGTGGGCGTTGTTCAAATCAGTAAACCTATAGTTCGTTTCTTTTCTTATCCATTTCTTCGATCAAGAAGATCAAGAAGAGAAAAGGTGCGTATATATTGCCATGCTCGCGTTGCTCGCTCAGCAAAATATTTGTTGTTTTGTTTACTTACTAATTTGTTGTTTTGTTTACTTACTAAATTAATAAAATTCTATTTGTGTCCCTACCCCCATATTTGTCTTTACCTTATTTCCTTAGGGGAGGGGCACTTTGCGTTGCGTTTACGCAAAGCCACCAAACCACAAGGACTGGCATTTTGCACGTCAATTACGCATTTGGTGTTTTACTTCGGATTTCATACAGCCAGGCAATAGTTTTGGCCCTTGGCTTTGCTGTCAAAAACATGCATTAAAAGTGTCTAAAAGTTTGTTAGACATGCAACCCAAAAGAACTGGACCGAGGATTATAAAACATAATTAGATTTAGTCAAAAATATGCATAGAAGTATGTATCGCATGCATCTCAAAAAATATTTGACTTAGAGTCATTAACTAATAAACCGTAAGAGGATTGTTATATATTTTACACAGTCGTATCAAGGAGCTTTTAAATTTATAAAAGCGTGCCTGAACATTATTGTTCATATCTGTACCACGGATCGTCGGCAATATCCTCCTGACCACTTTTGAACGTTCCATCTCCACTATTTGATTTTTGTTTTCTTCAGGCCCTTTAACATTTTGCAGCATTTGACTCTTTCCTTGATTTTCGATTCAAAACATAAAGTGTTATCCCATGTCTGCGTTCAACTCTGATTTTCAATCCATGAAATCACAACATACCAGCCAAACATTTTAATTATGTTACATTTATAATTTGACGTTATTGGCGTAATGCATGCACTTCACATTAATATTCGCCCAATTTAAGGAAAGGTAGCTTGAAGAAAAGGTACGTTGCGCATGTAAAATAGAAAAAGAGAAAAACTTGGACCGGATGAGGTTACATGACATTGCCATGGGGACTAGCATGTACTTATTATTTATCCAGAGACAATAAAATTTTGACATATATACTCAGTAGAATCTTTTCCCTAGTCTACATTATATCTATAGCGATTTCAATTATGTTTGATGATACATGAAGTATGGAATGGAGAGCACTTTTCCGGGTATTTACTGAATACCCCTCGTAATGTTCTTAAAAGTTGATGTTGCATATATCTTAAAGCACTGCTCCGCGGCAATTCAAATTCATTTGCGTGTATGCAACCCGTGATTACAATTGGTAACAGTTAAAGGCCACGCGCTACACGTTATTTTATAGTTCATAGTCAGGATTTTCATGCTTTTTAGTGACTATATTAGGTTAAAAGGTAGGACTGGAGCAGGTCTTTAAAACTATTTCACTTAGAGTCAACCGTGTACAGTGACAGGACATGGGGGTGCCAGTGTCCTTTTGGCACACATCTAGTGTCTAAATTTGGAGACACAATAAAATATTTAGCAGTAGATTGACTATAGTTCAACTTTGTTCATATCATCTTAACCTAATCTGTCCTGTTTCTGCTTAACAACTAAGTTTTAGCTCAATGCTCATATCTTTGCACACAACTTCCATTATGTTCGTGGAGAAGTTGATGTGGTTAAACATCTAAATAGTTAACAGATACATGATACATAGCTACCTATAAGATATACACACGCTGTTTTAAACCAAGTTATAATGACTTTTATTGTTTGCTCTTTAAATAATCGTCCAAACAATTATAAATTTCTTGGACAAGAGCCAAATATCGTGGATGGTCACCTTGCGCATAGACTGTTATGTAGTTAGTGAGAAATGCTATACCAAGACCATTGTTCAAGTCTGCTAGTGCAATCTGACCTCCGTGACCCGGATGTCCAAACACTGGTTGTCTCTGAAAAGAAAATATGTCTTACAAGTTTAAATAGGCATCAAACATTTTATGTATGTTATTAAACAATCATAAATATGATTTATGATTATGATATAGTGTACAGCTAAAATTCCTTCTATTTACGTAGCATTTCTATCATGTGACTAAAGCTTCTACACATTTTACAGGCTACATGATTACGTACTTTCAAAAACAAAACCTTCTATAGATATATTTTACAGGCTATATGATTAAGTACTTTCAAAAACAAAAGCTTCTACATATTTTACAGGCTACATGATTATGTACTTTCAAAAACAAAAGCTATGACATATTTTACAGGCTACATAATTACATACTTTCAAAATCAAAAAACCTTCTATAAATTTTATAGGCTACATAATTATGTACTTTCAAAAACAATTGTCATCACTGAAGTACTTATTTTTATTTAAATTTACTAATTACTAAAATCATTTTTTTTAATGACATCATTCTGTCTGTATTTTTAAGCAGTATTACAGCATTTCGTATCAAAAAGATTTTGTTCATTGCGAGTTTGGTTCTGGGCAGCAATATCTTTGAAACAGACCAAAATGTAATTCATTTAATAGGTCTAAGAGTCGAACCTATACAATTTAGGTCATACTGCGACTTTTCAAGCTTTTGATGACGGGAAAAGACCCCCTAAAGGTCTTCAAGGGAAATGTTTCGGTATGAACAGTCATCTGGGTAGAACCAACGACCTTGACAAGAAAATATAATGGCTATTCCATTGTTTCAGGAATTGGTTGGTATCTAGGTAGAACTATCAGCCTATACCGCGGGCATGCAGGGTGGTTTCCTTACATGAAAGAATATAATTCATACTCCTATAAAATACAAAATCATGTTTCATTGGTTTGCATGATGATATTAAAGCGCTATATTTCAGCCGAAACAATAGCCACACGTATTAGCTCCATGATTCAGAAACGCATTTGTAAAACGTTTGCAGTTTGGTATAAATTGAGTAGAATAAAATTAAGAAAAATGTTTTAAATGACTGAGATTAAAACAAAGCAAAAGGTCAAACAGCTGGTAAATTTCAAGCCTTACCTTTGGATTCTCCATTATGTGCATCCCTGTGCTATAGGACTCGTATAGTCCAGAAACTGCGTCCACACCAGACACTACAGACGTCCCTAGTTTATAAATAGCATTTTCTGACAACAAGCGATACTTCCCATCCGCCCCTCCGTTAGCAAGAATACCGTACAATTTAGCATACCCACGTGCGGTACCGGAAGTGAAAGCTGAAGACAATGGCACCTCACGTACGTCTGGGTTATTGTGCGTAAAGACCGACTGAAGTAGAAAATTTGTATACAAATCAAAACATCTTTACATATTTTAGTCAATACAAGTCTAAGCTACTTCAACACAATGAATGGAATACCTTTTACCATAACATAGAAGTGTTTGGCAATTTCTTCCTATCTGTACCCAAAATAAATAGTTATTTCATTAATTATTTGTCGTGATTAAATATGTTTAATTATGTGTTCATCTTCGTCAAAAATGCATGTATGAGCTATTGTACTATTTTCTTCAAAAATAGCGGCGAAATGACTAAGGGTGTTTTTTTTTTATTTCAAAGAAAGTATTGTGAGTTGCTTACTTGTGGCACTTCCGCTACAGCCTTCGTAGATCTGGCAATTAGAGAACCCGGAAACAAGATGAAGTTGGTAAAAATCTTAGCGTATTTAGGAACCGTGTAGGCTTTCAATAAAAACTTCCATTGAGGGTCTTGGTGAATTCGTGCCGCACGATAAAACTGATCTTTGGGCGTATTCATGAACATGTCAAGATCTGAATTTAAAAAAGGTATAGATCTATGTTTGCTTTGAACGTTGCACATCACTTTAATGTGTATAAACGCTGTCACTGTCTCTTTTCAAATTTATTTTACTTTACAAGTTCAGTCTATCCGGACATAAATATGATGGTCAAACAGCTAAACGGGTACAAATACACAAATAATGTTGTAATTGCGATACCTTGGATAATATTTGAATTACACGACTGAAATTTTCTCGATCACCTTTATTTCCATATGCTATTTGTTTTATTTTCAGCGTAGTCTAAACGAAATATACGAATATCATAGGTGACCGATTATAAATGTCTATGAGTGTATATTAGGCAAAGGTTACAAGGTTTTCGATACATTTGCCTATTTCATTTACGTAACTAGTATAATGGGCTATTAAATCATGAGCCATTTGATTATTATACATTATTTTAAAGACCATTAAAATACGGACATTGAAATTAATGGCAATAATATTGTCATAAAATAAAAGATCGTACCGTGGACATCGGCAATATCTTCTCTGAATACTTGAACTATGTCTCGCCCTTTTGGGTCAGCCTTCTTGACCAATGTGTCTACATATGGACCGAATGATACCGAATGATAACCGAAATTGGTCCCTGAAAAACGAAAAACAACACTGAGATGAAGTCTGGGCGACTTTTTACGGCCGCCACACAGCACTTAACACCCGCTGTTGTGAAGTACATAAAATCTGGAAAGCAGAGATATAGAGGATATTGCATGTGTGTCTTTTCATACTGAATTTATTATACGAGTTGAATAAAATGAAAAATATACGAGGCTCGGCCGAGCATTTTATCAATTTTATTCAACGAATTTAATAAATTAAGTATGGAAAGTCACAAATGTAATATTCTTTTATCACATGTAAGTCTTTCCTGTCGAAACATCAAAAATTCTACTTTCTTTTACTATATAAATAAGTCAACTCGACCAACGTTTTCAATTACTATAAACGACGTCAACGTCAAAACTTTATTACACTGGTGTATTATCGTTTTTATTTAATGGCTTTATTACCCTCCCGCGACGTCAAACGTGTGATAGTAAGAGGTTAATATACGACTGGGTTGTGCCTTCTTGCCATAATGGCGCACCTAGCGTTATAATTGCCCGAGGGCCATTATGAAAGTAGGTGTGCCATTATGGCTAGAGGGCACAACCAGTCGTTTATTGGCCTTTTTATTATATACGTTCGCTTCATATTTAACTTGGTATTTTCATTTCACATATTTTCAAAAACTTAAAATCATTATTTGTATTGCTTTTTATCAACAATGTCATTAATATTTGACAATCGATCTGAAAATGATTCAGCGCCCTTTCAGCCGCCATAAGGAGGACAAAACCCCCCTTTGCTTTTTATAAGGATTCAAAAGGGAAGACATCGTAATACACTTTAAGATTTATCATTTTATTTATAGAAAAAGATGTCTTGAAGATAATTATAATTAACGATTATAATATGGATAATTGATGTACTTACTCTGTTATATATAATTATTTATTATGTATGTTATGTATATATGTAGAAATGAAAATTATATGCAATAAAATATGATTAAACTAAACTTATACTTATTTAGGCAAATACAAAATAGTAGCGTACTTACTTTTGACTGTGATAATAATCCGATGCACAAGTTTTCTTTCCGGTGAGAAGTTTTGCTACAACTTCATTATATTTCGGCCTAGGCCATACAACACTCTTGTTATTTTTCTCTATGTTTTTAAATAAATTAATTGTAAACTTTTGTTCATTAGACATGCCAATCTGTGCCTGTGCCATTTGTCTAACACTGAACATGTCAGAATGAAAAACTACAGTATAATTTATTGTTTAACAGTAAATGTGATTTTACATTTATGCACATGTAAGGGGAAATCTGTCCTGAATATAATTTCAAATTTTTGTTTTAAGAATACAGCTTCAAATTGTTAGTCATATACCTTTTTACTCTCTCGGTGTTGACGGTAGAAAATGTCATATTGATTGGATTGTGTATCTACGGTGTTCCGTTTGGACAATCGTGACTTTTTATTTAATACTAAACGGCGATGCACGATGATACGATGACGAAAATGCGATGGCACGATGACAAAATCGCGATGGTGCGATGGTACGATAGTGAAATGTCGATGTAATATCGCGTTTACATCATCGTACCATCGCGTTATCACCATCGTACCATCGTGACATCGCGTTGTCATCATCGTACCATCGTGCCATCGCGTTTTCCCCATCGTACCATCGCGTTTTCACCATCGTGCCGTCGCGTTATCACCATCGTACCATCGCGTTTTCACCAACGTGCCATCGAGTTATCATCATCGTTACATCGCGGTTTCACCATCGTACCATCGCGTTTTTACCATCGTGCCATCGCGTTTTCACCATCGTACCATCGCCTTCCGGTTAGAAATGCGTAGTTTCGTGCACTTGTATTTTTGTTAACAATAGATGAATGTATCTCAATGTATTTTATGAGAAGAAATTTACTATTTAGATTCTGCTGTTTCGCAAAATGTTTTACAAAATGTTCAGTGCTCAGTTTATTAAAACTGTATAAAGTCTTCAAGGCCACATCCTTTGTATTTTATGTATGCATAAAAGTAAATAAAAAGCTGGGTATAATAGTCACATGATATTATTCAAATTCAGCTTATTCTTGTTAGGATTTAGAAGGTATATAGTGCAATGTAAAAATGAGATTGTATCAAGCCTGTATTTTACTGACACATAAACTGTACCACTACGCATGACCACCGGAAGGCGATGGTACGATGGTGAAAATGCGATGGTACGATGGTGTTAACGCAATGGTACGATGGTGAAAACGCGATGACACGATGGTGAAAACGCGATGGTACGATGGTGATAATGCGATGGTATGATCATGAAAACGCGACGGCACGATGGTGCAAACGCGATGGTACGATGGTGATAACGCGATGATACGATGGTACGATGGTGAAAACGCGATGGTACGATGATGAAAACGCGATATTACATCGACATTTCACCATCGTACCATCGCATTATCGAGATTTCATCATCGTACCATCATTGTTTCATCATCGTACCATCGTACATCGCGGTTTATGATTCAATAAAAAGTCACGATTGTCCAAACGGAACACCGTATTATGTATTATGTATCAGATGTTTTTTCAAACATGTTGCATTAAAGAGTTTCTTTTCATTAAGTAACTGCGTTAATGTTTAATTTCTTTATGTCTAAAAATATAGATGGTCACTAAAATCTACCCTCCGTAACAAGAGTAAATGGACATATGTATCAACATTCGATATTGTTTAAACGCTACCAATGTTGTGATAGAAATTTTTCAGAACCAACCAGGAGATGTTGGACTTTTAAATAATTCAAGTTAAGAACTGTTATTTAACTTTCACATTTTGAAGATTTTTCTAATTATAAGTGGGTCAAAATTTTGATTTTGGCTGTGTAGCCAATTCGGAGACACACTAGATTCTGTTCATGATTTCAGTGTCATATAATTATATGCATGCGTATACATGTGTTTTGTAGTTACATGACGATAAAACAATGCTTTAGTATGAAGCCACTCTTACATTACTTATTGTTACTCTTTTGAGTTAACAAGGCGACTAAATATTACTGAATTTAAACACTAGACTTGACTTACAAAAATATAACTACAGAATACATATCGATTACCCGAAATGAAAAGGTGCTATCTTTTAATAATAAGCTTGGTAACAGAGGACAGATGACACAGTATTGCTTTTTTTGTTCTTAATGTTAGATAGCACAGTTTTGCTTAATACCATTCTTAAATATACCTAAAAGCACCTTACGTATGTCATTGCTTTCATATGTATATGTCGTAACAACATACAAAAAGATGGTATGTTGGAGCACTTGAATGACATTTATAAGAGAGTGTGTACAAATACAAAATCTTGAAATATTTACTCATATATATAATTCCCAGACAAAAACAGATTCTGTACTTACAAGAATGAAAATGTACGAGTAAACGAATGAATATTTTATTCTTACTTCATTTTGTTGCAAAGTTTCAAAGTATTTTATTCATTCTATACAAATACAGTTTCGTACCGGTGAAACAATATCCAGTATTTTTTCACGCTACAATTGGCAGATATATTCGCTGTTCTATCTCGATTATTCACCGAGAAACTCGTGATCATTCACCGAGAAACTCACAATCATTCAAGGAGAAACTCGCGATCATTCACAAAGAAACGCAATCATTCACCGAGAAATTCGCGATCATTCACCTAGGAACTCGCAGTCATTCCAAGAGAAACTCGATACGCGAGCATTCACCGAGAAATTCGATCATTCTCCGAGAAACTCGTGACCAGTCACCACGAAACTCACGATTACTCACTGTGAAACTCATTCACCCTGAAACTTGAAACCATTCAAACATCATTTACCAAGAAACTCGCAATCATTCACCGAAAAAAACTTGCAATCATTCATCGAGAAACTCGCAATCATTCAACGAGAAACTCGCGGTCATTCATCGAGAAACTCGCAATCATTCAACGAGAAACTCGCGATCATTCACCAACGAGAAACTCGTGATCATTCAACGAGAAACTCGCGATCATACACCGAGAAACTAATGATCATTCACCAAGAAAGTCATTATAATTCACTGTGAAACTCAATCATTCTGAATCCATTCAGAAATCATTTACCAAGAAACTTGCGATCATTCACCGAGAAACTCGCGATCATTCACCGAACTTGCGATCATTCACCGAGAAACTCGCGATCATTCAACAAGAAACTCGCGATCATTCACAGAGAAACTCGCGATCACTCGCCAAGAAACATATAGTAAATACTTAATTATGTGAACAGGTTTTACGAGTATGAACTATTATCGATAGATGTTTAGCGGACTATTCATTAATAATTTACAGAATATATGAGATATTTTAGTCATTTGCTATTACCCGGTGTATTGTTTAAATCTACAATAATTAGATTTTACGCTTCGAATTTCAATTTGACGAAGCGACTCATATAAGCGATATTCATTTGCGAATGAAACAAAATATGCAGATGAATATGCGAATAGATCAGGGCAAATAACAAACATTATGTCTAAGAGTATAGAATTTAGATGGATAATATATATTCATTTATCTACACTATTATCTACACTATTCGAACACATCCGGTGCCCAGAAATGACCATTCAAAGGGCACTGACTATCATAAAATCTTAGGGCTATTCCAAGAATCTTTTTGTTTTAATTGTTTAAAGATGCAGCTATTTACATCACTTGTTATTTTTGTTACAGGAGGATCCGAAGCGCATACATTGCAAGGCGATGCGAAGAGAAATGGACGAAATAAATGGGTACGTCTTCAAGGAAGAACTTGACATGCCAATAGCTTACAGTATATTAGTGTATACAGATTACGAAATGATAGAGCTCTTATTACGTACAGTTTACAAACGTCACAACACATACTGTATACATATTGACGCCAAGTCGCCGGAACATTTCAGAAACCGTGTGATGAAGCTTGCAAACTGTTTCGACAACGTGATGATAGCCACAAAATTAGTCAGCGTCTATTGGGGCCAGTTTTCTATACTTGAAGCTGAAATGTCATGCATGAAAGACCTTTTCAACAAGACAAAGAGTTGGAAATATTTTATTAATTTGACTGGACAAGAATTTCCACTAAGAACTAATTACGAAATTGCCAAAATACTTAGAGCACTTCGAGGTCACAACAACATAGGATGCAGTAAAAACTTTGAGTAAGTTGTATAAGAATTAATAAATATTTGCCTCTTTTCTCTTTCACCTGTTCTATATTAATTAAATTTAAGCTTTGTTATATCGGACCAATATCCACAAATGATCATGCTACTGGTCCGGCATTCATTTTTGTTTGTTTGGTTGAACGTCGCACCAACACAAGTATAGGTCATATGGCGACTTTCCAGATTGATTTAATGGTGGAGGAAGACCCCAGGTGACCCTCCATGCATTATTCCATCATGGGCGGGCACCTGGGTTGATCCACCGACCTTCCATGATTTAAGTCAACTGGATGGCTTCTTCACATGAAGAATTCAACGCCCCGAGTGAGGATCGAGTCCACATCGGTGAGGGGCAAGTGATTCGAAGTCTGCGACCTTAACCACTCGGCCACGAAGGCCCCAAGTCTGGCATTCAGCCGATATTAGACATGAACAGACTAAAAGACATCTGTGAACCGATTAAACGTCAGCTTTGCAAAACTGATGTCAGGCCAACATTCATAATCAGGTAATTGGGGTGGTGTAAGGCAATTTCCGTACATTCTCTACAGTCATGTATTCTCGTATGCGATTTTGGTATCCATTGATCGGCAATTCAAAAGTAATTCAAAAGTAGGAAAGAATGATAATAATATGCTGGGTATTAATATGATCATTTGAAATAATGTTAAAAATGAAAGAAAATAATCCCGGGTATCGGAAGCATAATGGAGTAAAACCTTTATTGAGCCACCAGCCAGGGTATTTGATGCAGATTGCTGCTTAAACACAAATGAAAATCAGAACAAAAAGTCAATTTGGGAAGGTAGCTGACTAGCTGCTGAAGGCAAGTGGCTACTTAACACATGTGCCCTCTAAATTAGCTTTAATTGTAATTTTGTTATTACCAAACTACCAATAAAATATGTTTTAAAACGGACAGCTATCAGAGTTTTCTGCAAACAAATTATTTCTGTTGAAACATATTAGCCCTTATCCTGCTAAATTTCTACAATGAACTTGTCCATCTTTCAATTTAGACAGTACCATTAACTGTTAAAAAGGTTGCTTACCAAAATTATACTGACTGAATAGCGAACAGTGCAGATCTTGATCAGACTGCATGGTGGAGCATGCAGATCATGATCTACACTGGTCACTAAGGCAGGATCAATCGTGTCCAGCATAAGGGTTAATTTTCTGGTACCGTAGTTTGTGTTTCCGTTCTTCCCGTTCAGTCTAAGATATTAGTAAACTGTCCGTTTTTCTATATTTTCTTTTACAACATTGCAAGTTTTCCATATGGACGTTACTTGACGTATAATCAACTGATGAAAGCTAAATCTAGATTATCACTAGAAATAGAATGAAGTATATCAAAAATGGAAGATATACATATTGATTTTATACTTTAATTAAAGATTTCCTGTTCAACTACGAACGGGCTAAGCCAATTTTTAACAAATAACCAATAGTTGTCTCCCTTTCCGGTAACTGACCACTAATTTTTTAGCACTATTTGTTTACTTAAAGGCATACAGACACTGATAGAAAAATGGCGCGAAAAAAATGGTAGTCGCATAATGGCGGATACAAATAGTCCTCAGTTTTTTTGCTCTGTAGAGCTATTTTCCTTATTTTCTTTGCAATTATTTTTGCTAAAATCACATGACAGATCTATGCTTACATGTAGGTAGCATTTTCATAATGAAACAACATCATGACAGAAGTTTTCATGGAAACATAGATGATGCACCATTTAGGGTCTGATTGTTTAGCTGATTTTACAGTTTGTGTGTTTGACTGAAATTATTTTTCTTGCATCAAACATGACCCCCTCTTTTCTTTTGATTTTCATTTAGCACTGACAATATTCTTTAAGAAAATGTAAGTTACAGACATTCAAAATGGGTCCTGATGTGGCCATTGGAAATAGGTCCATTTTATATAGAATAAAGAACAACAACTTTTTAGTGTGTTATAACCTATACCTATTTCAATTACAGACATTACCGTTTACGTACGTCGGGTCCGCCTCCGCACGGTTTGGAGGTTTACAAGGCCTCAACCCATGTCATTCTTACTAGGAAATTCGTTGAATATTTACTGACCGACGAGATAGCACATCGTGTTTTAATGTGGTCAAGAAAACTACTGATACCCGACGAGATGGTTTTTCCAATATTGAACTGCAACAGAAAGCTTAAGGCGCCGGGATCTTATAAAGGTAATTTTAGCCCGATGTTATCCACTTCAAGCCATTCCCCATATTCTGTACTTAGTATAGAGGGTTGAATATTGCATTATCATAGCAGAAAGTATTTTTAATCCATTGATTATTTCCCTGTATAAAGCATTGAAAGTCGTGCTTTTCTAACTCTTAATTATGCATAAATTAATACCACAGTGCCACTGAAACTAATTGAGACCTCACGTGAATCAGGAACTTACATGATCTAAACTGCAGTCAGTGATGTAACCGTTGGCTGAACTATGTTATCATTGATAAACTGGTCAGCTTAACCTGTATGCACCCGGGGCTGGGTCAATACTTTATCATTGATAATTCATCCGCATTGTTCATGAACGGGACTATTTGATGTAGCGCACCAATTTAGATGTTGTTGGGAATAAAATAAGTACTAATTTCAGAAAATTAGTTTAACCGCCAAAACTGTTTGCAAGCGATCGTCCTTCCAGAAGACATTGGTGCAAACGAAAAGCAACTTAGCGGAAATATGTCCCATTTTATAGTTGTTTGGCATGACACACATGCAGAAAATCTATAGCAAATTACCGTCAGTTTAAAAGGCTATAGAATGAAGTTTAAATCAGAAATATTCCTTCAGTTTAGTAGTACAGAAGTACTGAGTCAGACTTAAAAGATGAGGGTCTGAACAAATGTCCGTTGTCTTTTTCTTGGAGAGTTATAAATGTTTCCCTCTGCTCAGCTGCGCTTGATGAATAATGTTTGGATGTGCATTTACTATCAAATTATTACATGAGTACCTATAAATAGTAACACATTTGTGCTGAAAATTCTCCTGTTATCGCATTGCGTCATGCATTATATTATTGTAATTAGCCCCGGGGCCATTATCGATAATGGCCCTGACGTTAGCGCGGGAAATTAACGTCCGTAAACAGAAATGACGCCATGACGTTTCGTGGAGGTAAAAAAGCGAATTATTTCAATTATTAGTTTTATTATCTTGTGCATAACGTCGTATCTTCATCATATAACTTATTTTCAACCCTGAACTATGCTATAAGCAACATAGTACAACTATCAAGGCATTTGATTTTATACTGTATATAGTCTCTTATACATATAGATCTAATGTAGAAACTGAAAAGCTGAAAATTATTATGCCAGTAGATGCCAGCACTCATAAAAATGACACACTAAACTTTTCTTACTATATTATAGGCAACATGTAATAAACAGGTAAATACATGCGAGAGCGGTGCCTTTTACTGATAATGGCCCTGGAAGAAGATAATATAGCACTCGGACTAAAGCCCTCGGGCTATTATCACCTTGCTAGGGCTATTATCACTCAAAGGCACTGCTCTCCCATTTATTAACCTATACGTAATACATAACACACACAGGTAGTGTATAGACACGTGTCATGTTTATGTTGCAATAAAGGGCACCACCAGATATCCAACGTCTTTTTTTTCGCCTAACGCACAAGATGTTCTTGCTATCTTACGTAGCCCCGTACATTTTTTTTCCAAATCCTGACTGGTATCATTATATTTTTTATCTCCTCTGGCCACGCACAAAAATAGCCAACGTTAAAATTTTAATGTAACGCTTGTATGTGACGGGATACCCGACGCGATATCTTTTATAACTGTTACGTAGATAAAGAGGAACAAGATAAAATGGCATGACATGTATAGTTAGTTTATATTAATTTATTTTAGCTCACTCTTGAGTCCGCTGCCTTGAAAAACCAATTCTGATAGTATATGTGAAGATCTGGCCGTGAATCCAGAGGAGCTCGAATCCGTGATCTATGGATAGAGAGGTCGTCACCTTAACCACTGGGATATCCCTCTCATTTAATTGCTTGTATTAATTTATCAAGTGTCAAGCATTTTTTGACTGACGGAGTAACGGCTGACGGGTGGATAGACGAGGACAGACCGTTAGTACCTACAGGTAAAAATCCTGTATATGACGTGTAAGCAACGCTTTCTGTCCAATTTTAACACGTAGAAAATGTTTTACATTATCTTAATTAATTTAAATAATTTTTTATCATTTTATTGATTTTTGAAATAATAACAATTATGAATTTTTTTCAGAACATCCAAGTTTATACGATCATAACAAGAGCTTTGTTTCAAGATATAAAATATGGAGACATGAAGGCACGCAGTGCCACGGGAAAATCATGCGGGACATATGTACATTTGGGCCACGTGACGTTGAAAATTTACTGACGAGACATGAACTTTTCGCCAATAAATTTCACTTCAGTGAATTTCCCGAAGTGTCATTCTGTTTACGAAATATATTATTAAAAAGAACTATTTTAGAATATAAAGGGTATATGGATTTTAATGTATCATTTTATAGCAATATACCTTACAAATGGTAACATATTATTCAAAATTACAATATGTTTTTGTTTGTCATTAAAAGAACTTGTATTCTTTTTATTCTGTACATGCTATTTGCTTAAGGAGACGTCACGGCTGAGATAGTTTAGCTTTATTACAATACACAGTCGGTATTGAAATTGTGTTTGTAATACATGTGCTCATTAGATAAATCCTCAATATCTATATGAAAATATGGGATGTGTTTTGTATAATTGCAACACTGTGAGTTGCTCTAATTACTGACAAAAGACTGAAACAATAGGAATTCGTACGAGAGATGGATGGACAAAACATCAGTGAGGTAACAATATATTCTTTTATTGTTTTAATGTATGAGTTGTAAGCTACAATAAAGAATACCCATTTTAGTTAGAAATAACAGAAAAAAATTAATTAGGTCATGAGTCATCATATACCTGTCAAAATTTGTCATTAGTTTTCACGAGCTGTCAAAATTATTTTTATCTCTCTATTCTGCAAATGCATTGTTTTTGAAAGTATCTTGGACGGATATTGTAATGTGTAACTTACTTTACATTCCACATTAGTATATGTGCTTGAAATTGCTTTGTTGAGCTCACCGACGTCACATATGAATGTCTATTGTTTTAGTTTATTGTCTGTTATAAAGGTACCAAATCTCAATATTAAGATATAAGAATTGTTCCTTTCTGGTATACAAAGGAAACTATTTGGTTGAATCATGATATAACGGTTTTTGGAAACAACTGAATATTCTTTGGTTTTTTGTTATTCACCGGAAATTCAAAAAGTGACATCACCTTAAGTCATCTTTCAGAAGTACGCTCAAATATATTTAAAAATACAAAATACACAAATTACAAATTGAATTATTTGCAATTTATATAATTATTCTTTGTAATTAAGAAAACAAACTTATTCTGTATAGGGGCGCGTTGAGGATGAACTCTCTATTCATTCTTGGAA
Source organism: Mercenaria mercenaria (assembly GCF_021730395.1). Taxonomy (NCBI): domain Eukaryota; kingdom Metazoa; phylum Mollusca; class Bivalvia; order Venerida; family Veneridae; genus Mercenaria; species Mercenaria mercenaria. The sequence continues at coordinate 69,797,455 of NC_069375.1, forward strand.
CATTAACGGTCTGAATCGTTTTAAACTTGAAGATGAGGACTTTTTGAACTGTTTATCGAAAAATGATATTATCTTTTTATACGAATCATGGGGGAACTGGAAGTCGGATTTGGATATTGATGGTTACAAATGTTATAATTTCTATAGAAAGTACCAGAATAGGAGGGCTAAAAGGAACAGTGGAGGCCTAGTGTTATATATTAAAAATTCTATTAGTAAAGGAGCTAAAATCGTTAAAAATCACCATGATACTATAATTTGGTTGCGGCTTGATAAAAATTTCTTCAATACGAAAAATGACATATACTTAGCAGGAATTCATATTTGGGTCGAAAATTCGCCAGCATACAACATGATAACAGATGATTTTTTTTTTAACTGCTTCAATATGACATTCATGAATTTGAACCACGTGGTGACGTCATGATAGTTGGTGACTGGAATGCAAGGGTCGGAAATGGGGACAGAAGGGATTATATTGTTTATGATAGATCAGTGAATTTCATTGACAATGATGACTATTGTCCGGATATACCGATGGACCGTATATCAATGGACTCAATGCGCACAACAATAACGGTATTAAACTGCTTGATTTATGTAAATCTTGTTCGATGCGTATCGTTAATGGTAGACTTGGAAAAGACTTTTGTGTAGGCAATTATACTTATGCATGCCCTGCGGGAGCTAGTGTTATTGACTATTTGGTTGTGTACGAACGATGTTTTGGTACACTTGCGGATTTTTGCATTAAGCATTTTTCCCATTTGTCTGATCATGCAGCTATCAACTTTTCGTTATATTGTAACACAAATACATTGAATAATAATGATAAGTATGAAAGAAAGAGTATAAAGTGGAATGACGAATTACGTAATCAGTTTCGTAACGATATCATTTCGAAGCTTGCAGATTTCAATGCTATAACATTAAATACTGATTTTAACAACAGAGCTGCATTAAGTTCTTGTGTTTCCGAGTTTACGAATACTATGCTTAGTGTAGCAGAGCCTTTATTTACTAGAAATGTAACAGTGTCTAATAGGCCTAAAGTATCGAATAAATTGAGCAAACAGGCTGGTTGGATCGATAATGACTGTCAGATTGCAAAAAAAATAATTATTTGGCTGCAGTCAATCGATATAATTGTCATAAAACTGACGAAAATAGGCCTAATATGTGTACTTTAAATGGCGTTTATAAGCGTCTTGTAAAAACTAAGAAAAGGCGTTATGAGTTTCAACGCATAAAAGATATTGAACGTTTGAGACATAGCAAACCTAAAGGGTTTTGGAAATGTTTCAAAAGTAATAAGAAATCATCAAGTAACAATATTTCGCTTGATGAGTTTTATAACTATTTATCGACATTGAATGATGATTTACCTAACTGTGTTAATAATGACGCTGACACCTTTTGTAATAATCACGACTTGAATGTTGATGACTGTATTTTCGAAGAGTTAGATGTTCCGATTACGGTATCAGAAATTATGAAGGTCTTACATACTCTTACAAAAAAGGTAAGTCTTTTGCTGGTGATCAGTTACTAAATGAGTATTTTATTGAGACATCAGATATTTTAGCATCACATTTGGCTGATATTTTTAACGGTATATTCAATTCAGGATTTTTTCCTGATAGTTGGATGAAAGGAAGGCATAACTGTACCATTACATAAGAAAAACGATCCGGAATTAGCCAGTAACTATAGAGGTATTACATTAGTTAGTTGTTTTTCGAAAATATTTACAGGTATCCTTAACCAAAGAATTAATATCTGGATTGAAAGTAATAATATACTTAGTGATGCTCAGTTTGGATTTAGAAAGGGTCGTTCGACTGTTGATGCCATTTTTATATTAAATGCACTCATTCAAAAAGTTTTAAATAATAATGGCCGTCTGTCATGTGCTTTTATTGATTTTCAGAAAGCTTTTGATAGTATATATCATAATGGATTGTGGTTCAAATTAATTAAACTAGGAATTGCTGGTAAAACTCTGCGTATTATTCGAGACATGTATTCTAAAGTTAAGCCCTGTATACGGGGGTGTAAGACGTATTCGGATTGTTTTTAATGTTCATTGGGCTTAAAACAAGGGGAAGTAATTTCGCCCGTTCTTTTTTCTCTTTTCCTAGGAGACATAGAGGTATCTTTGATTGACGGTGTCGATAACGGCTTCAATTTAGATGAGTTTACTTTTATTTTATTGTTGTTCGCCGATGACATGGTCATTATTGGTAAGAATCCAGAGGATTTACAAAATCCTTTAAATTTGTTAAAGGAATATTGTGTAAACTGGGGTTTTCAAGTTAACCCAGATAAAAGTAAAATAGTTGTTTTTAGAAAGCGTGGACCAGTTAGACGTAATGAAGTTTGGTATTATGACAATAAGACCCTCGAAGTCGTTGACAGTTATAACTACTTAGGAACAGTGTTTAATTATACTGGTACATTTCTATCAAATCAAGAAACAATTGCTGGAAAGGGCCTTAAAGCTATGAACGTTCTACTAAACAATATTAGTAAATTATCTCTTAAACCTAGTACTGTTTTGCAATTATTTGACTCATTTGTTACGTCAGCATTATGTTATGGCATTGAGATATGGGGTTTTGGTAAATCAAAACCAATTGAAAGAATCCATATGAAATTTTGTAAATTGCTTCTTCATGTTAAGACATCTACTTGTAATTATGGTATTTATAGCGAACTAGGCAGATACCCATTATATGTAAACAGATATGTACGTATTATAAAATACTGGTTGAAGGTTGTTAAGTCTGATTAACATATATTTTTATACAAAATTTATATTATTATTTAGTAAGTGATATTGATATGGGTAGAACGAATTGGGCATCTAACGTTAAACAATTATTAGATAGTTACGGGTTTTCGTATGTATGGATTAATCCAGATATTGTGGATCTTAATACGTTCCATATTGTATTCAAGAATGAGTGATTGAAAATTTTGTACAAAATTGTTATAATGGTATTAACAACAGCAGATGCTTATGTTCATATAAGTTGTTTAAAACCACATTTGGATTTGAAAACTATCTAGATTTCTTATCGCCTAAACTTAAAATTGCATTTTCTCGTCTTCGCCTTTCATCGCATCAATTAAAAATCGAATCTGGCCGTTATGGCGCTAACAGGGTTGATCATAACCAAAGATATTGTTTATTGTGTAATAGCGGCGATATAGAAGATGAGTACCATTTTATTATTAAATTTCCAGTATATGACACCATTAGGAAATTGTATATCAAGCCATATTATTATCGTCGACCTAGTGTATACAAATTTACTCAACTAATGCATAATACTCAACGTTCAGTTTTATTGAAGCTTAGTAAATTTATTTATAATGCTTTCATATTACGAAAAGGTCTTTCTGTAGCTATACAGTAGGAGTTTAATATAATATGCTATTGACATTACCTTCATGTTTACAAACATCATGATCTGCTGATGTATATAATTTATTTATATCTGTAGCCGGAGCTATGGTTACTTTGTCATGCAATCGCACCAGTGCTGCATATATCGACTTAAGATACCTCTCTTTTGTCATACTGCGGCATATTTTAGCACTTTTTAGTTATTTACACTCTTCGTAACTCTTCATGCCTTGTTTTTTTTTTCTACAAGGCATGTTGAGGTATTATGTATCCGTGCTTGTTCTCCGTTTGTCGCACGCGCCTGGTTATCCTTACATTTTCGTTTCGGTAAGGCCTATCGCATTTCTATATTTTCTTTCTTAGTTATTTATATGTGAGTACCTATTAGTATCGTTAATCATTATCATTCGATATACTATTGCATTTGTATTCTGACACATTTATTATACTCGGCAATTTTATCAGCATAGCACCGATAATGATAGACACTTGTTTTGTCTTAATTATTTCACTGGTTACTTATCTAGGTGAATATCATTGCTAATACTGTACCCATAGCTCCGACGACAAAAATGTTCCATTTGCTTTGCATTCATATATTGTATACTTCAAGTAAATATCACATGTTACGGTTGCTATTTTAGTTCACCCTCTATAAGCACATGTATTTATTTCACTATCTGATTTTGTTCACCGTCCTTAGTGACACATAAATATACTCTATACTGATGCTATGTAACGAGAAACATTATATTGTTTAAGTTATTGGAAATAAAGAATATGTTCTGTTCTGTTCTGTTCTGTATAATAATTAAAGAAAATAAAGACAGTTCGTTTCTGTGAAGCAAACAACTATATGAATTTACAAACGTGTAATTCTGGAAGTTTCATAAAAATCACCAAAAGAATAGGAGAAAATGTATGGTCATACAATGGTTTTTATTGTTCGAGGTCAGATGAATGTATGACATTCGGTGAAAGTGCCTCTCTTCCTTTGCAAAGCCATAGAAAATGTATTATTACATGCCTATCATCTGACCATATTCGAGCGTCAAATAAAAGATTATTATCTTAGCTTCGAGGAAGATGCGCTCGTTCTTCTCGTGGCTATTTCTCGATACAAATCTAATAACCTATAAATATTTTCTTAGTTAGAACATTTCCAATACAATGATTACAGTTTCAAAGAAAAATTCGGAAAAAAAAATGTTTTCAAAATTTCCGGCTGAAGTGCTGTAAAAGTGAAAAATAGCAATAACTTTTTTGTTTCAGGATAAAAACCTTTGATTTGACCACTCATTTTCTAATTTCAGACATTTCCAATACAATGGTGATGATTTAAATGCAAAATTTTGATAAAATAAGTGATTTCAAGTTCCCGCAAAAGTGATATATTGACACTGACTAGATAAGGCAAAGTTTATTAGGCAGGCCGATATTGCGCTATATCTTATATGAGGGTAGGATAAGTAAAAATACCCGTTGAATGTAAGGTTTTATTGTTTCGTTAACTTATAATCATGCAAAACCCTGTAATATTTCGAGATAAATTACTTCTCATCCATTGTGAAATAAAGAGTGCCCAATGCAAAAAAAAAAAAAAAAAGATATGAGCCGCACCATGAGAAAACCATCATAGTGCGTTTGCGTTTGCGACCAGTGTGGATCCAGACCAGCCTGCTCATCCGCGCAGTCTGGTCAGGATCCATGCTGATCGCTTTCAAAGCCTATTGCAATTAGGGAAACCGTTGGCGAACAGCATGGATCCTGACTAGCGTGCTCGGATGCGCAGGCTGGTCTGGATCCATACTGGTCGCAAACGCACTATGTTGGTTTTCTCATGGCGCGATTCATATAATTATATAATACTGAAAATGAACTTTTTTTACAGAAGTGAAACAAAATACGGGTATTTATCATTGTATTCTTATAATATACTAAATTCATATCATTGGGTAAAAGAAATGTTTTGGTTTTTATGACACGAAATAAAAGGTATATTTAAGTTCATGAAAACCTTTATAGTATATATATTTTCCAAATTGTATGCCAATATTTTACGATACCTAAATTCTAGTATGATTCTATAGTACAGGTGCACAGTATCATATTCATTCAATATGTCGTCTTCCTGACTTATTTAGTTCCTAAATTTGTTTTTACACTGTCCTTATGTACTTCAAGTGTATGAATTGACTGTGTTTATACATACCGATTTCTTTTACATATATTAACATAATGAGAAGGTGAGGTGTTCAAAAATTCAAAAAAGCGGCATGCGGCTCTCCACGATACCGGTAGTCTAATTATATTAGCATATTGTTTCATATAAAACTAAACCATTTTGACTGTTTATACCTTTATCTGTTTACTTAAGGACAGACTTTAATGTATAGAATTGTATGGTCAGACGGAGGGACGTGCTATGGATTTACTTACTAATAATCTTGTTTAACTTAAGTCTACATTTTTATCCAATACGTTTCTTCAATTAAAGCTTTAGGGTCAGTGGTAAAAAGACAGGGTCAATCGGATAAGCGGAAACAAACAACTGCATTCTAGACCTAATTAACACTTTTGCATAAAATTTACCCAAAAGCTTTATAAGCAAAATTTATACAACGTTGTATTTTTATTATTTTTAGCTGACAATATATACTTTTAACGTTTCCTGGCTTGAAATATATGAGCTGATTTAACAACATTTTCTCACAAAATAATTAATTACATGTAAATACATTATCATTTATTTTTCCACAGAGAGGTTAATGTTGAATACAATGTTATTTTGTTCATAAATAACACTCGGTTGGGTGATATTCGTTTAAGCAACACCCTACCGGTTGATATTCAATTTTATTCTCCCTCAAGTAAATAATGTAAAATAGCCATAGACCAACGGAGCTTATTTTGGAATAGTACATTTCAAACAATATTAAGGTATGATATTTTTTTAATGTCATCATGCCCGATGATATTCATTTGAGTGGCACCCTGCCTGGGAATTTTCATTTGAATAACACCCGGGTGATATTCGTTTGGATAACAGCTGCCGGGTGATATTCATTTAAATAACATCAGGTCTGGTGATATTCATTTCAATAATACCTGTGCCGAAATTATTTGATCATTGGACAGAGTTGACAATACTATACAATATAGAGTTTAATTAAAGTCGGTCCTTAAGTAAATAGAGAAAAGATGGTGAAGCGCGACAGTACGATGGCGAAGCGTGACAGTCCGATGGTGACACTACGATGGTGAAGCGCGACAGTGCGATGGTGAAGCGCGACAATACGATGGTGAAGAGCGACAGTACGATGGCAAAGCGCGACAGTACGATGGTGACACTACGATGGTGAAGCGCGACAGTACGATGGCGAAGCGCGACAGTACGACGGACTGTCACCATCGTACTGTCGCGCTTCGCCATCGTACTGTCGTGTTGTCACCATCGTACTGTCGCGCTTCGCCATCGTACTGTTGCGCTTCGCAATCTTACTGTCGTACCTTCGCGCTTCGCGTTCAAGGGAGCTGGCGCTGGCCCTAACGAAACACCGTAATACAGAGTTTAATTAAAGTCGGCCCTTAAATAAACAGAGAAAAGATAGTGGAACGCGACAGTACGATGGCAAAGCGCGACAGTACGATGGTGACACTACGATGGTGAAGCGCAACAGTGCGATGACGAAGCGCGACAGTAGGATGGTGAAGCGCGACAGTACGATGGCGGAGCGCGACAGTACGATGGTGACAGTACGATGGTGAAGCGCGACAGTGCGATGGCGAAGCGCGACAGTACGATGGCAAAGCGCGACAGTACGATGGCAAAGCGCGACAGTACGATGGTGACACTACGATGATGAAGCACGACAGTGCGATGGCGAAGCGCGACAGTACGATGGTGAAGCGCGACAGTGCGATGGCAAAGCGCGACAGTACGATGGTGACACTACGATTGAGAAGCGCGACAGTGCGATGGCGAAGCGCGACACTACGATGTAGAGACCGTACCATAGCTCTTCGCATACTTTGATTTTTCAAACTAAAGTGATTTTTACAAGTGCACCGGTTACGATAAAAATGTAAACAACGGACTCTGTCTATGAAACTTTGAAATGAATGAATGACAGTCGATCTCAGTCATAATACTGATTGACAGTGAATGCTAATGACTCCATGTGTTGCAGAAAGGTATTTAGTTTGTAACTGTAATTTGCCATCAATTGAAATCCTCTCAAAACTGGTAAAATAATTACTTATATTTGGACAAATCTCATCGTCTTCGCCGTTCGGCAGCTGCAAAAAGGGCAAATATAAAAGATTCAGTGTAAGTATATTTCACTGGTACTGCCAGTTAGTAAGTTCATACTCTGAACAACACGTCAAGAAATTTGGGCAGATTTGACCATAATGACGTTGGCAGCATTAGATTATAATTTTTCTTTACACAAAAATTGCCGTTAGGTAACAAAGCGAATACGCCGATAATCCGGAGTTCACCGATTATTGTTTCAGTTCACGCAATGTAATCCAGCAATTAAACGCATAGCTATTAGCTACTGCTGTTATAGGGAAGTGGTAGAGTGTCTGCCTTAGGGGTGAGAGGTCCTAGGGTTCGAGTCCCAGTTAGAGCTTAACTCTATTTAGATTCTGCTAAGCATAGTTTTGCTGTTAATAGACTGTTCCAGATGTCTAAATTTTTAGCACACAGTATCATGGATCAGTATTTAGAAATCCAGATCAAAGTTGATGTTTAAATCAAATGCACCCAATTAGAAAAATATTGACTATATTATGTCCCTTTGATGTTATGCTCTCCATGTTCAAGAAGAGTTACATTTCCTTGATCACAAAATTTTCGTTATCATGAAAATATTAAATGCTCATAACTCCGCACTTCTGGTTAAAATATTGTCTATATTTCTGTTTTTGAGAAATATATGGACATTTCTCTTCATTTCAAAGCTTTTTAACTTCAAACCTATGATTTGAAAAACTTAGGTACTATCTCTATACGATGGTGAAGCGCGACAGTACGATGGCGAAGCGCAACACTACGACGGACTGTCACCATCGTTCTGTCGCGCTTCGCCATCGCGCTCTCGTGTTGTCACCATCGTACTGTCGAGCTTCGCCATCGTACTGTCGCGCTTTGCCATCGTACCGTCGTACCTTCGCACTTCGCGTTCACAGGGAGCAATCGCTGGCCCTAACGGAACACCGTAAAAAACCAACTTATCATCTGTTAAAGGTGCGTGTTTCGTACCCGCGCATAATATGTAATTAAATTATGTTGAAATGCTCCCTTGACTCATCTTCGTCTAGACTGGCATCAGTCGTTAGAGTCATTAAACGTAAAGCACTTGGCCATAAAATCAATCCTCTCTAATAGCACTTTCTGAAAAAAAATTACAATACATGTATCCCTTACCTCTGACTCTAACGATATAATAAGCACCATCTTATTAGAGATCATTGCAAATGTGTTCATGAATGGAAGAGGTCTTAATCAACATTACTGCAGTTGGAATAAGGTCAGTAATTCGGTCGAAAATGTGCTTCCGTGGTGTAGTCGAAAGAAGTCCATAATAAATAGATCCTAATTATCCCATTTTTTGCGCAAATTCGTGTAGAGTGCTTTAATCACATTTTTTCACTGCTAGAATTCATTCACCCAACATGGCAAGTTTTGCAGATCGAAACCGGAAGTAGGTGTTTATTGCGCGGACAAGAGTAAATATGCGCCATTATTTGGGTAGCAGACCACAACTGACTGGCATTTCACTAGGATCTACTCAACTCCCTATTTTCTTTTCATTTTTTTGTTAATTTATGATAGAACTTTCATGAAAAATAGGTGTAGGAAAAAGTGATGTTCTATAAAGATACGTAAAAACGACCTGAAGTTGTCGTTTTTTATATGAAATAAAGAAGGATTTGAATTACTGACCTTCAACCAGTTACAGTAATTTCCTGTAACTAGTTAATATTTGACCTGTATGTAAAAAAAAAGATTGCTGGTACCACCAAACAAATATTGATTATTAAAAGCACTTTTCTCGAGATCATAGGACAACAGAATAAAGAGAAAATTTTAGGTATCGCGAAATTAATGCTATGCCTCTTAAGAAAGCTTTGAAACTTAATAACTGACAGACTATATGTTATGGAAACACATGTTGTTTTTACTAATTTTTACACTGGAAATTGAAAAACGTTTGTAACGTTTTACTCGAGGTAAACTGCCTAATTATAAATATTTACATTTAAGGGTCGTTGTATACATATTCCTGCGTGGTGTATTGTTAAAGACAGCAGGAATATTTTCATTGCCGTGGCGGTCCGGGTTCGATTCCCGACATTTGTTTTCTTGATTGAGCATTCTAAAGATAGTTTAGAAACAAAAACTCATATTCTAATGTTCATAATATGACCAAACTTCAATTTTAAAGAAAGATCATTTTTAGCCAAATTTTGTGTGCCTTTAATGGGAGAAAGTTTATTGATCAAATCACAAAATCGGTCAAAACTGTAACTGGCGGTCATTATATTTAGTAGCTTTCATGATATACTTTAATTATACTTTTGCACTGTTTACATAACTTCAAGAGAGGCACCTCCATGGCCGAATGGTAAAGGTTCGAATCTTCACATGAGATGTTTGAATTCTTCATGCTCATAAACCGTCTAGGTCGGCGGTTGTAACCTGATGTCTGCCCATGCCTGGAATAATGCCTTGAGGTGCACCTGGGGTCTTCCTCTACCATTGATGCCACTGCATGACCAAACCGTGACAGTGCGACTCTACCCCAACTACATACCCCCAAAAACAAGAAATAAAAAGTTCAAAAATATCTAATAAAACAATATTGAATTATTGACTACTTCATCTGTCAAAGTCAGAACTTTGTCAAATGCGTCTTTAATTTATACTTATGAAGTTTGTGTGAGACATTGAAAGAAGGGAGATGTTTAATAATTTACAAATATATAATTTATTAGATAATCAGGAAATTTTGATGAAATTATACATGTTCTGTCTATTATTGGTTCTGTAAAAAATTCATATTACTAGTATTTTCATGAAATATATCTGTATTAATTGACCACAGAAGTCTATCTAACGATTTCAAAAACAGTTGTAATGATATTATGGTAAAACATAAACTTCTGTCATATTGTCCATAACAACAAAAGTAATAAAAATATTTTGAAGTATATAGATCTAAATGTTAAAAAAATTTAACGTCAGCTATTCAGCAACTATAAATGCTTGAGCATTTCTGCAGGAAATTTACAATGTGGTAAAGGATTTACTTTCATTCATTTCTAGAGAAAAATCAAACATCTGGTACAGGTAATTTGAAATAGTACAAATAATCTTGTTGCTGGTCAGTTTAGGGTGGCTATTGACAGGTGGTACTAATCGCTCTTCATTACATTATTTAACCTCAGAATCGCATTTGATATGTCTGTTGAGATGAGCCTAGAGAGAAAATGGTTTTCTGAAAAAATATCAGTGTCAGTATGAAGAAAATAATCAACATTATTACAGATTATTTGACTTTGTAAGTCTAGTCTTCGTCTTTCATCCTAATTCGCAAATGTCTATCACCATCCGTCTTTTAAGCCGGTATCACGTGTGCTTTAGTAACATGTAAATATCCTGAATACTTGAAATTATTCATACTTCACCATCTTTTGCGTCATGACGGGCCCCTGACGCACCCCTTCCCCTATTATGTTTTTGTTCTTACCTCCATCGTTGTGTCTTTTTCCACTACGTTGTCTGCTAGAGAATACAGCTTAAACGCCCATCCTCCCAGAATCGGTATAAATACCACAGTGAGAAGTTTTCCCAGATGCAACCATTTCCCACGAGTACTTAGATAATCTGCACGAAATAGCCGACCTATGATAGAGAAAATTGAATGAAGTTAATGTAGTAAGTATCAATGAACTCATACATGATACCGAGATCAGATACGATAGACTATTGCATGTATTTAGCAGAAGTAGCTTTGCATGTCTTTGACAGAGTCTGGTCATGGCCTTTTATGGTCAACACTGACATTGATTTAGATTGTAAGAAACGACACTGTGGAAATAATGTCAGTAATTCGGTCAAACATGTGATTTTGTGGGTTTAACCGAAAGAACGTAAATAGATCTTTTCCTTGCGCTAGGCGAGGTAGTCCCTTCTGGGAGATGGTCCTCCACTATGAATGGAATTTAGTGCTCTAACTAGAACTTACTTTACTACGAAAGTTAAAATTGTGTTATACAATGCTCTTTCCATTTTGTAAACAGCCGTAAATATTTTTCGGCAGAATAATATTATATATATATATAATAATATTATATAATTATAAATATATATCATATATATATATTATATATATTATATAATATAATATATATATATATATATATATTATATATAGAAATATTTGATGTACATTAGCAAATATTGTGAACCCTTGCACATTAATGTCGGCCTTGGCTTTTTCTCAGGATAACAGTTCTGCTAACACCCTCAAATGCATGTAACAGTAGAGCAAAATATTGACAGCAGTGCATTCATGCAATTTTGATGGTCCTAGCAACTTTGTACAAAATGTGGTTGCCACATTTTCTATAATGAACATGAAATACATAACTTCTTGTTACTTTCTTTTTTGTAATTTTATGTTGGATAACTGTCATAGCTTTAAATTTTTTATTAACATAGTAGATCGTATTATTTAATCCATTGTTCTTGATAACTTCATTTTATGACCCTGACTGAACAAGTACATGTGCAACATTGAAAGAAGTGCTTTTCTAACCATGTAAAAATGCATATTCTCCATTTGGACAGTTACTTCTTTTACATAAAATCTAAAGCATTGTGGAACTTTAAAGTGAGAATAATGTGAAAGGTAAAACGTTTTAAATACTTACCACATCCTATGGCCATCGCACCATCGTTTGTTGACAAACGTGAACTGAGATGAGACAAAGAGCTTTGTCGTTTACTTGCAAGTCTGAAAGATAAAGTAAGTCTAATATTTACTTTCACATTTCTCAGACTTTTATCCGGGAACCTTTCGCATTCGAATATGGTTAAACATTGCTTGCTTCCACAGTAGAGTCAATAGCTGTTATTAAATATGAAACAATAAAGGTTATTATAGAACATCGGACATGACACTGGCTTTCGATCTTGTGCATTTCTTAACCGGCTTAATATTATTGTAGAAATTTGTTTTTCCGGGGCAATACTAGTTTTCTGTTATTCCAATGCAGTACTTAGAGCTTAATTTACGTCTACGGTGTGCCTTCTGATCATAATGGCATATCTGGTAACGGCACAAGGGCTTTCGCCTTTTGTATTCTAGAAAAAGACGGAATTTTGTGTGTGATGGATATCTATCATGTCCCTCTTTATGGTGATATTTCACGTACTTTTATACCCTTCCTGAATAATGATCACTTAACCGATGTGGGTGATGTCCTTAAAGATACATTGATAATTCACATTGCGCATCTTTGTATGCATAGGGTATATTCCATTATTGTACATTACCTGGCAGTAACTGGCAATAGCTTAGAAGATTTGAAAAGGCTGCTTAAAGAGAATAGGCCATTGCAAAACCCAGAACTATTATAACAAAATTAAACAAAATTATTTGCAATGTATTTCATTTGCAATGACTTCAGCAATACGTAGAATCTATGCCGTTTTTGGCTATCCTTTGAATAAATAAAGAACATCTTTGTTTAAAGGGAGAAATGATGCATAAACTCTAGTATATATCTATTAGAGTACTCTTTTTCTAAAAAAAAAGGAAAAGAGTGTTTATCTGATGTCAGAATATGATTCCGTTATATATACATGTATATCTGAGACATAATTTGTTCAAATATTGCATTTCTACCTGACACAATAAATTACACCCAGTTGTTACTGTATTAATTGTATTGGGAAATCGGTTTATTTTCTATTTTTCGCTATTTTTCAAGTACATTTGTAGCTATAAGAATCCGCAGTAAATTCATATCTGTTACAAAGAAACTATCACATAAAAGTGACCTTACCTTTCTATTTCGTTTTGTTTCTTCATAATTCCAATGTTTATATTTCAGTTTAAACAGACAGTTCATATAATAAATAAAAGATGAAGCTTGTGCAAAATACTTCCTTTTTCCAATGCGTTTGCATTCTCAGTGTATCAATATTTTTTACTAAAACCATAGATAAGCTTTTCAAAGTATGGGCAATTAACTCATTGTTATCAATTTCCCTACTTATCACTGACTTCGGTGATAAATAACATCAGTCACATACCTATAAATGGGCATTACACTAATGATGTACAAATAGTTTATCTGCACGGAAAAACATGATATGTCTTGACTATTTCATAACCTATTCCATTTTCGCATGTACATTTTTATAGCCCCAAAATGTTTGCGTTGTTTAACAGCAGAAAAAGGTTAAAGGCCTTTAATATATTAATATATGCCAGCTTCAAAGAGACGAGTTAATTATAAAGCGAAGAAGTATTGCTCAATCCAATTCTTAAAAAGAATGGTACCACGCGCACCTATATCAAAAATTTAATATATTCAGTCTCTTTCGAAAAGTTGCGGTCCTTGATTTCACACCGTGCAACAACAGTGGTTAATTCTACGACTATAATTAAAATAAAATATTATGATTCTTTGGCTGCCTATGTGCAAGATAAAAGATGTTGTTTGTGTTGTTGTCCTTCTCTTTAAAAATATATGAACTGTCTAGCCGAGTTTACAACATATGCCAGAACAGAAATGGATTCAGAAAATAAATTTATATGTTACACATTTGGGGTTTTCACAACATTTTAAAGTTAAAAAATACTAATGCAACACATTGTTTACTGGGAGTGTTTCTAATTTTGTCTCGTCTGCCATATGCTTAATTTTGTAAGCTCCTCGGGTACGAGGTTTTAGGATAGTTGTGTGTCCGTCCTCCGGCCGACTTCAATCCGCCCGTCCATTGTTCTTCATACCCTTATGGATTTCTTCAATTCTACGTCATTTACGAAGTTTTTTGGTTACCATGGCAACCAAAAGGAAAATGTTGATAATCTTCTTCTAGGAAATCGATCGATTTCAAAATAATTTCAAAGAAAAGTTGATTGCATGTCCTTTCACAAATTTCTTCAAGCCATATTGATTTGCAGTAATACGAGGTCTTTAGAGTCTTTTTTAAAAACAATATTATAGATCTTCATCTCTTTAACCTTTGGGCCAGTTTTGAAATAACTTCATACTAATATCACATGGACAAACTTCTTACATATCCTTCAGATAATTCTGCTGTGTTATTTTTAAACAATATGGTAATATTTAAGTTTTACACAACTCAAAAAATACTTAGGCATTTTTTTTAACTGAAGATGCCACCATGCAAGATATTATTTAAGTTTTACGATAAATCATCAAGTGTGTGAATAGCAAATTAAGGTATCCGATCCACAAATGGACAACAGTTCGATGCTTGGTGACCTCATCTTTGTTGGTATCATATGAAAGAGTTGTGTTTGCTGAGCAAGAATTAGTAAATAAGATGACCTTAGATAATATGCATGAACCACTACAGTCATGTTTTTTGACTGCGAGATGATAAATCTTACATTTTGATAACTATATTTCTGTTGAAATATCATTGAAAACTAAACTGTAGAACTATAAATATTTTATAATATATTTATGGCAAAGGTTTTTATATTTTCTTTTCAGTAGACAATACACTTTATAATGATACCAAAATTATATGAGCTTACCAGGCATTAATAGTTGATATATCTAGTAGCACTGCTATATAGAACTTGTGGATCGGACACCTTTAACTGTTATTATTGGCGCATGTTGAGGAGACGAAATTTAATTTGATAGGCACATAAACTTAAACTTTCTTGTGCGGTCATGCACAGAAAAAACCAAAAGAAGATCGACTGAATACATGGTTCCTTCTGGTAGCGTAACGGGATATTTCAGCTGAAGACTCGAACTTTCGGAACTCTATTCCTTTTATTTAACATATCATGGTCAATAGTGTAGCTTGCCGATCTGTAGAAATGAAAGTCCTTCTTCAAATTCCAATAGAGGTACCTTGCCCACCGCAGCCAAAAACAAAAATAACATGTTTTAAGAAATAACAACTTAGACTAAATTTAGATTTTATAAGCTATATGAAATTCTGCTTGCTTATATTTCATGGACTTTGGAGTTCAATTACAGTTACGTAAGAGTGAAATTATATAGATGATACTGCTTGAAGCTCCTATTGACACGTACAATGTAGACGTACAATGTTATTAAGGGTCAAAATCTTGGGGATTTCTCAAAACATGAAAATTTATTTTTTAAGATATCAAATTTAAATGTTTTCGCCTAATTATCAAGGCACAGCATATCTTTACAACTCTTGGCAGTGTTATAATCTGCTGCCGCCATACTAATCCAACAGTTTTGTAGCATTTCATTTCCGTTTTTAAATGGACACTTATGTACAAGATTGTTGAATTTGGCACGCTTCCTGCGCTCTCGGCCATTTTGTAGTCTTAACTGTGCCGATATGAACGGCGTCACAAGTGGGTGTTTGTTGGGATAAATCTTGTCTCCAAGGAAAACACAGACGAACACTTATATCTGCATCTTATGAAAATAAAATACCATGTTCAGTTTAATAAAACATATAGGCTCCTATTCTGGTTCTTAACGCCTACACAGCGGTGTTGGCTCCATCTCGTATATCAAACGTGTATATAGACGAGTGAACAATCAGTCAACCACATCATTCATTTTGTAATAAAGTATGCGGTATATTTCTGTGAAAATCTAATGTTGTACAAATCGGAGCGGAATACATGGCCAAAATTCAACTTTCGTTTTGAATAGACTTTATGTTACTACTCTCAAAAGTGCTACCGTAAAACAGTAAATCTTTGCAAATCGGTTTCATATTACATATTACATATTAAAGTCATCTATGATAGGAACTATATATTGCCCGTTTATTGCATATGTTACTAAATATAGTAACAAATTTGCACTGAATTTAAACGTATTTGAGCAGCATGAGGCCGATATTAGTTTTCGTGTGAGCTGGTGTGCCTGCTATCGATATGCGGACACGCAATTATTTAAGAAATAATATATATCCCAAACAGTGATTTGTCGTTGAATAAAATCACTGTTTGGAGTTTAAAAGCGAAGGAATTATATCACGATGGCACAGCCCTCGTGATATAATAATACGCATCTAACCGACAAACAATGATTTCATTCACGAGCAAATCACTGTTTGAGATATATTATATCGATTCTAACACGCTATCAAGGACTATTATGTACGTTCTTGACGATATCCATCAAATATTTGCCTGATTTCTGTTGATTTCTTTTCCAGCGGAATACATGGCCAAAATTAAACTTTCATTTTGAATAGACTTTATGTTACTACTCTCAAAAGTGCTACCGTAAAACAGTAAATCTTTGCAAATCGGTTTCATATTACATATTACATATTAAAGTCATCTATGATAGGAACTAAATATTGCCCGTTTATTGCATATGTTACTAAATATAGTAACAAATTTGCACTGAATTTAAACGTATTTGAGCAGCATGAGACCGATATTAGTTTTCGTGTGAGCTGGTGTGCCTGCTATCGATATGCGGACACGCAATTATTTAAGAAATAATATATATCCCAAACAGTGATTTGTCGTTGAATAAAATCACTGTTTGGAGTTTAAAAGCGAAGGAATTATATCACGATGGCACAGCCCTCGTGATATAATAATACGCATCTAACCGACAAACAATGATTTCATTCACGAGCAAATCACTGTTTGAGATATATTATATCGATTCTAACACGCTATCAAGGATTATTATGTACGTTCTTGACAATATCCATCAAATATTTGCCTGATTTCTGTTGATTTCTTTTCCAGCGGAATACATGGCCAAAATTAAACTTTCGTTTTGAATAGACTTTATGTTACTACTCTCAAAAGTGCTACCGTAAAACAGTAAATCTTTGCAAATCGGTTTCATATTACATATTACATATTAAAGTCATCTGTGATAGGAACTATATATTGCCCGTTTATTGCATATGTTACTAAATATAGTAACAAATTTGCACTGAATTTAAACGTATTTGAGCAGCATGAGGCCGATATTAGTTTTCGTGTGAGCTGGTGTGCCTGCTATCGATATGCGGACACGCAATTATTTAAGAAATAATATATATCCCAAACAGTGATTTGTCGTTGAATAAAATCACTGTTTGGAGTTTAAAAGCGAAGGAATTATATCACGATGGCACAGCCCTCGTGATATAATAATACGCATCTAACCGACAAACAATGATTTCATTCACGAGCAAATCACTGTTTGAGATATATTATATCGATTCTAACACGCTATCAAGGACTATTATGTACGTTCTTGACGATATCCATCAAATATTTGCCTGATTTCTGTTGATTTCTTTTCCAGCGGAATACATGGCCAAAATTAAACTTTCATTTTGAATAGACTTTATGTTACTACTCTCAAAAGTGCTACCGTAAAACGGTAAATCTTTGCAAATCGGTTTCATATTACATATTACATATTAAAGTCATCTATGATAGGAACTAAATATTGCCCGTTTATTGCATATGTTACTAAATATAGTAACAAATTTGCACTGAATTTAAACGTATTTGAGCAGCATGAGACCGATATTAGTTTTCGTGTGAGCTGGTGTGCCTGCTATCGATATGCGGACACGCAATTATTTAAGAAATAATATATATCCCAAACAGAGATTTGTCGTTGAATAAAATCACTGTTTGGAGTTTAAAAGCGAAGGAATTATATCACGATGGCACAGCCCTCGTGATATAATAATACGCATCTAATCGACAAACAATGATTTCATTCACGAGCAAATCACTGTTTGAGATATATTATATCGATTCTAACACGCTATCAAGGATTATTATGTACGTCCTTGACGATATCCATCAAATATTTGCCTGATTTCTGTTGATTTCTTTTCCAGCGCGCCGTTATACCGTCTAACGCTATGACGTAATAATTGTGACGTCAGAAAAATTAATTGTTGAATAATAACACACAGTTTTCAGCCTTCTTTATTTAATAGGAAACAAATCGGGTCGTGTTAGAATTGCATACTTTTGCTGTGCGCTCCAATAATAACCACTTCCGGACATCAGCAGAAGACTGCTCCAGCTCTGCAATGAGCATCACCAGATATCACCAGATATACTTCCGGCGATATCAGGCACACTTCCAGCTGCACAAAACATCCAGATTTTTTACTTCCACTGACAAGATGTGAAGTAGATCTATTTATAAATTAACATCTTTTTACAAAATAATGCATAATATATATTACAATAATTTCGCTAGCTTCCTCTCCTAGTGTGGTTGAATAAGGTTGACACAAGAAACTACGGTCCTAGAATGCATGAATTTATAACAAATGTCTGAAAGAATATAAGGATCTTACATGCCTGCCTGTGTAAGACGGGGTTTTCCCTACCCGAGGGACAGCGTGGAATGGAAAACCGAGCGTTAGCGAGGTTTTCTATCTAAGCTGTCCCGAGGTTTGGGAAAACAGCCGTCTTACATAGGCAGACTTGTTAGATCATTTTGCTTGCCTATCACGTTCAAAATAGATTATGGAGACAAATAAATTTGAGTATTTCCTGACATTATTTATATGTTTATGACGTCATAATAGTGCCAGTACTATGTGACGTCACCTAAGTGCACGCTATTTTAGACAAGGTTTTTCCCTAGGGAAAGACAGTAATATCTATTCATGGCGCGTGCTCGGACAAATGTATACTTTCCCCGCTAGGAAAGAAAAAGACGTCATTGTCATCAGACAACGTTGACGTTCCCGCGCATTACATGAACATTCAATGACGGTGTGCAATATTATTTTTTAAAATCTCGTTTTCACTTCACATAACAGTAGAGTGGAACATATGCAATAAAGAGGTTATAAAACAGGGCTGGTGTGCCTTGAGGCGATATCGGCATACTAGACCGGTATTTGCCCTCCAGCTTATACCTCTCCTAGTATGCCAATATCGCCTTACGGCATACCAGCCCTGTATAATAACCTCTAATTATTGAAATACGTGGTTCCAAATTGTAACAGAATGTAATCTTTCTTTACTACTTTGCGCCACCTTGATAGTATTATTAACTTTTTCTTCCACTCACCTCACTCGGCACCAAAACAGGCGGAACCAGTGTTTACAGGCTGTGTTATAGATCATATTGTTTCAAAGTATCTATTTTCCTCATACCCACCGACTCTTACACCCTGACCACCAATACATGAGAAAATAAATAAATAAATTTATACTATCTCCTCTTTTAATATTTTAGTATCACCCAAAGACCTATACCATTCTACCTTCCCCTGATACACTCATACACCGCCCCTCAGTTATTTTTATAATTTCTATTCATATTTTCTTCAATTCGTCGTATTTCTTTATATTGTTTTAATACACCCAACCCGTTCCCACACACTAAGTGTAAACAAAAAGGTAAAAGATCTGTACATATTTTCTACCGCATTCACTGTTTTCTGTAAGCTTATACGACATGCAACTTTTTATCCATGTACTTAATTTTAAAAAATGTGCGCAATAATTCATAATTTATACATATTCTCAATACACACTATCACGCTTAGGAATCCTAAAACATGTTTAAGAAAAAAAACCCAAATTTGACCGAAGTACAGAGTACGTTTACATTTCCATTTCCATGTCCGTGTCCGTGATAAAGGTCTATTATCAGCATACAGTCAGCCGATATATTTCAGCGCATGAAATAAAGCCATGTGGCATGTAAGCTGCTAGCATGACATTTAATTGGTCAATTCACTGATTGAACTACCGGATCAAGCTAATTTGGGCTACCGATATGTGTATGTTTATGCAAATAAACACTTTGACTTGAAAAACAAAACTTTTGGAAAGCAGATTTTACAGTAACAAAAGGTAACATCTTGAAGTTTCATATTATATATCTATTTTATCACTTAATGTATATATCGACGTTCAAAATAACCTTGAGTATGTAAACAAAACAAATGTTGTTACAATTCATTGCTATATTACTTTTAGACGTTATTGTGTTTATCGCGGCGATCTAATAACATGTCAAGGTATGCAAGTACTACATAGACATAATCTACGGAAAAACCGAAGGTGACATTTGAAAATCATGTACTTTGGCAGGCTGTCCCTCTCTCCACATCATATTCAACCCTTGAAAACTTTCATTACCTGATATGAAATTAACGACATTTTATGAATTACTCTTCGTTGACACTTAAGCTTGCAATTGGCCCATAATCTTGTCTTAACATAGAAGTAACTTGACCTAAACGTAGGTGTTGTCACATAACTTTATCATTTTATCAATAAAGCATTCAAGAAAAATCAGATAAAACAACAAAAACAATTATCTTACAACAATGCAAAATAATAATCATAAATGCATGCCTTTGGCATAGTATGTCCGTCTCTGTTCTAAATGTAAAATAATTTATGGCTGCCATAATTTTGTAAGGATCGATATTATTTGGAATATAAAAAGGTATGTTTATGCTTCATTCTAACACGACCAGCAAATAACCTATATACATTTAGAGCAAAATCTATCTCGGGTTATTCTGCAATATACCACTCGCGTGCAATGCCGTCATCGGATCCAGGTGCGTAGTACGGTCGTAAAAAGTAGTTACCACTTTTTTTCTAACATTTTTGATACTAAAATGTCGTGTTAGAATCGAAATAATAAGTTCCCAAGTGTGATTTATCGTAGAATAACCCGAGTTTTTCGTTTTTATGCGAAACAATATATCACTCAAGCCTACGGCTTTCGTGATATATTCTTACGCATAAGAACTCAAAACACGGGTTATTCTACGATAAACCACACTTAAGAACTAATTATTTCTTAAATAAAATTCATTGTATCTTCGGTGACGTTTTCAAATTATCATAGCGGAAATAGTTCAATACTGTGACATTGGCATTATTTTAATGCTTTATTAATAGTCTTCTTGAATGGCAAATGTATTTTTCTGAATTTCATATTGCGTAAGTATATGAATATACATGTTGTTGTATTTATAATGAGGAGACCAAAATAAATAAATGAATACACGCGAAATTTTCGAAGAAACACGCGATATCTAGATTTTATTTATTTCTTTATATTTCTGTCTTTGAACAACATCAAACGTGTTTTTAGTTGCAATTTAAATTTCATTAATTATTTAATGATAAAATTTTCACAATAGTACCATCTCACAAACTAACTGTATCACATCATATTGTTTAATTCAGCGTAGTTTACAAAACAGTTTTGACAAGTCTATTGTTTATAATATACCCGGCTCGTTACAATACAATTATAATGTGATATGGGCCGAGTATCTCAGTCAAAACATGTAACAATTTGGACGCTTTTTAGCAAAAATTAGTTTTTATTAATTACGTTGGACTAAGAATATACAAATGGAAAACATAAAGATAACAAATACTTGGATTCGCTCTCCATATGTGTTTATCACATGATCAAATGAGTTAAAAACATACCTATTTTTCCCATGTATCAAGAACTTTAATGTAAGTGTTTGATCGTAATGTGTATAATTTTCAGTGGTGGATGTGGACAAGTATTGGACCAAACAGACGGATGTATATGTATTTTCATCAATGGCATATAGACGATGGCGTGCATTGCATGTTAAGTGTGCAAAGAGAAATATTTATCAACATTCACATTATAACTGCATCAAAATACAGAGTAACGTTATATTCTAGTCATTTAGAATAGGTGTCGACCTGATCGCTTATAACTTAACACATTCACAATTGGAAATCAGAGAATATGAAATACCATGGAAATAGAAGCTAATACAAGTTGAAATTGTATAAGCATAGAATACAATGAAGTGTGATCTTTGATTTGCATTATGTCTGAAATCGTCAATGTATGTGAGGACAACAGGTGGACCTATAGGAGGTTTTGTGAGCTTTCCTATGGAATTAACATTTGCAGTGGAATCAAAAGTATGTCTATTCATTTCCTCGTATTCTTGTTAATCCAGATTACAGGACTTGGAATATTTTTGATATATACTCTGTATTATACAGATTCCGGTGTTTTAAGTGAAATAGCATGGAACTGAAATACAGTCGAAAGTAGTGCAGAAAGTATTGCAGGGACGAATATATCTGATTTCACTAGATATTCTAGTCTGCGAATTAATGAGTCACTGGGGAAATTTAATTATATACCTGAACAAAGAAAAACTTTATACGTGTGGAAAAGAGATGGTGCCGTTCCTGTAAAACCCTCCACATTACTGTTTGCTGGGAAAGAGAGGGCTCTCGTGAATGAGGACATCTGCACTAAATTAGAGAACCGGACAAAAAACAACATCACTTTAACTGTAAGTATACCCGGGGAAAGGGGTATGTCCTTACAGTGCTTTATTAAAGCACGGGTACTAGCCACAACTCTAGGAACTAGCCGTCATGCGCAATTAAAAATTATGTAGGACCTTATCTACAAAAAATTGATATGAATGTTAAATCAGATTTAAACTAAAACCAATGTACTTAATTTCTAGCTTGTCTGGGACACACTAGATTCTATTCTTGATTTTAGTGTCATGTACATACGTTTTATAGTTGCATGACGAAAAAAAAACAATGCTTCAGTATAAAGTATTAAATGTTGTTACTCTTTTGATTTTTAGATATATAGCGTGTTAATTTCGTTCTTTCTAGTTGGGAAAAGTTGCAAAATTATGAAAATACAGTTCAAACAAATATCTAAACACAAACTGAATGTTTCATGTTGCCATGGAAACAAAATGGCCGTTATCTTGGTGCAAGATTGAAATATTTATAATTTTCTTATTTCTTTGCCAATTTTGAAAAATTCTTTCACTGCCTACCTAGGATTCCGGGGAACTTTTCAGACGGAATTACAACTGAATGAAAGTTGCCTTTCCCACTAAAGGTTTGGTCATTATGGTTGATATTAAGGTATCATGATAAGATAACCAGCGTGGCATTTTCATATCAAACTGAACAGAACAGAAATTTTGTTCAAATTTGTGTTACGGTTTATATGTAAATGTCGTAAAAACATACAAATAGATGGCATGTGGAAGCAAATGAATGCCATATATAAAAGAGGGTATATATATAAATACAGGAATAAGAGATATTTTTACCCAGAGAAGACCAGATGCAGTATTTTTACGAATGAAAATGTAAGAGCTAGTGTTCATGAGAGATGTTACATGTAAAGCGGACATTTTTTGTTTTTATTTTAATGCTGTTGCAATGTTTTAAGTATTTTTTCATTTAATACAAATGCAGTTTCATATCAGTGACACATTATCCAATATTTTTCACGGTAAAATTATGAGATATATTCACTGTTGTAGAATAGGCTTTACAAGGTTGAACTATTATCGGTAGCTGTTCGGTTGATAACTGTTAGTTTAATCAGTTAAAAACATTGACGGAATATGAGGTTCTGTAGTATTTTGGTACTACCCCGGTGCATTGTTTAACCTTTAGCCTGCTAAATTTCTAAAATGGACTGTTCCATCATTCAATTTGGGCAGTACCATTATTATTTTAAGGGGTGTTCACTGAAAATTTACTGACTGAATAGCGAACAGTGCAGACCATGATGTGCAGGCTGATCTTGGTCTGCGCTCGTCGCAAAAGCAGAATCACTTGCCGCCAGCAGGCTAAAGGTTAACCTACATTGATTAGATATTCATTTGCGGTAAAATAATTATAGCGCCGGTGTTATGATATCAGATAGTTAAACATATTTAATTCTTGGTTTGTTTCTTTTATATGGCGTTTTTAAGGCACCAAAATATAAATATGTTGCCAGCACTTGAATATGCTGCGAATAGATCAGGGCAAATAATACATATGTCTAACATTACGGAATTTAAATAAATATATAATTATGCATATATTTACGCTATTTGCTAACACCTTATGTCCAGAAATGATTATTCAATGGGCACTGACTCTCACAAAATCTTAGAGCTATGCCAAGAATCAATTTTTTATTGTTTAAAAATGTAGCAATTTAAACCTCATTTTTGTTACAGGCAGATCCAGAGCGCATAGATTGCAAGGCGCTGCGAAGAGAAATGGACGAAATAAATGGGTACGTCTTCATGGACGAACTAGACATGCCAATCGCTTACAGTATTTTAGTGTATACAGATTACGAAATGATAGAGCTCTTATTACGTACAATTTACAAACGTCACAACACATACTGTATACATATTGACGCCAAGTCGCCGGAACCTTTCAGAAACCGTGTGTTGAAGCTTGCAAACTGTTTCGACAATGTGATGATAGCCACAAAACTAGTCAGCGTCTATTGGGGCCAGTTTTCCATACTGGAAGCTGAAATGTCATGTATGAAAGACCTTTTGAACAAGACAAAGACTTGGAAATATTTCATTAATTTGACTGGACAAGAATTTCCGCTAAGAACTAATTACGAAATTGCCAAAATACTAGGAGCACTTCGAGGTCACAACAACATGAGATGCAATAAAAACTTTGAGTAAGTTGTATAAGAATTAGTAAAAAATTGCCTCTTTTTTACCTAAAGTTTTCAAATTCACCTGTTTTATATTAATAAGCATTGGTATTTCGGACCAATATGTACAAACCAATACCTGATCATGAAACTTGTCCGGCATTCATTTTTTTTTTGTTGGGTTGAAAGTCGCACCGACACAATTATAGCTCATATGGCGACTTTACAGCTTTAATGATGGAGGAAGACCCCATGTACCCCTCCGTGCCTTATTTCGGGCACCTGGGTAGAACCACCGACCTTCCATAAGCCAGCTGGATGGCTTCCTTTCATGAAGAATTCAACGCCCCCAGTGAGGCTCGAGCCCACATCGGTGAGGGGCAAGTGATTCAAAGTCAGTGACCTTAACCACTCGGCCACAGAGGTCCGACAGGCTAAACGACATCTGTGAACCGATTAAACGTCAGCTTTGCAAAACTGATGCCAGGCCAACATTAATAGTCAAGTAATTGTGAAAGGCAATTTCCGTACATTCCTTATAATTATGTTTTGGCATCCTTTGACCACAAGGGAAAATATTTATTTTCATAGAATCTGGAGATTGCCGAAATCGCAGTCGGAAAATACGTAATTTGACGGAAAATGCACACTGTCGTTAAGGGTTCTGTAGCTTAAAGGGGAATATTTAATATTTGACAATGTTTGTTTTTGGAAAGAGTTTAAAGAAAAATATAAACTGGCAAAAATATTATGAAAATCGGACCACAAACAAATAAGATATAGCAATTTAAATGCACAGTGACCTCATCGTTCTTTCCTTATATAGGCATTACCATATATGGTATTTTATGGCAAAATAATGTTGAATATAATTAAACATTGAACTTAAGTTTAAGATACACACTTTTACACACAAATTAAGGTTCATATTATAATATGGCCTTCACTTAGTTGTTATTCACTGATTTACCATATATGGTAATGCCCATATAGGGAAAGAATGATTATGTCACTGTGCCCAAAATGGCTGCCATTTCATCACATAGATGGTATTCAAATGGCTATTTTGTTTGTAGTCCGATTTTGACACTTTTTTCGTCAATACAAACGTTTCGGTTAGTTCTTTCTTATAAGGAATTTTGCGAAATATTACATATTTCCCTTTAATGAACACAGTTTTCCACCAGCAATTCTAAAGCAGGTCAGGATAATAATTTTATGCAAGCTGATTGTTATAATGAACGTTAGAAAGCATGTTAAAAATGAAAAAAAAATGTATTCCGGGTATCGGAAGCATTATGCAGTCAACGTCGTATTAAATGTATACCTGAGGCAGACGACTGCTTAAGACAAGTTGTAATTAGAACAAAAGATCACTTTTGGAATTTTAGCTGACGGCTGCTTAAGGTAATTGGCTGCTTATGGCAAGTGGCTGCTTAACACAAACGTTATTTACAAACAACCAATTTAATAAGTTTTCAAACGGACAGCTGTCAGAGTAATCTGGCAACAAATTGTTTCTACTGAAACTTATTGATTTTCCGGTTTCTATTCTTCTTGTTCAGTTTTTGGTCACCTGTCCGTATTTCTATGTTTTCTATAACAACATTGCAAGTTTTCTGTATGGAACGGTTACTAGACATATAATCAACTGATTGAAAGCTAAAACTAGATTAACACTAGCAGAAGAATGACGTATATTTAGAAATGGAAAAGTGTAAATATTGATTTTTATACTAAATTGAAAATTTCTTGTTCAGCTGCGAACGGACTAATCTTTTTTTAAAGAAACAATATTCTACAAATAATCAATAGTTGTCCGGTAATTGATCGATACCTGTCTCAATTACAGACGTTACCGTTTACGTGGGTCGGGTCCGCCTCCGCACGGTTTGGAAGTTTACAAGAGCTCAACCCATGTCATACTTACTAGGAAATTCGTCGAATATTTACTGACCGACAAGATAGCACAGCGTGTTTTAATGTGGTCAAGAAAAATACTGATACCCGACGAGATGGTATTTCCAACACTGAACTGCAACAGAAAGCTTAAGGCACCAGGATCTTATGAAGGTAATTTTAGTCCGTGGACGCGTTGGAGCGCCCCCCTCCCCCCACGCCCTCATATAGTAGAAAGTATTTTAATCTATTGATTATCTCCCTGTATAAAGCATTGAAATTCGTGCTTTTCTAACTCTTAATTATGCATATATTAATACCTCTGTGCAACTGAAACTATGTGAGATCTCACGTGAATCAGGAACTTACATAAACTAAACTGCAGTCAGTGATGTAACCGTTGGCTGAACTATTTATCATTGATCAATCTTACATACAGCTTGACCTGTATGCATTCAGTTGTAATCAGAGGCTGGACCAATACTTTATCATTGATAATTCACCAGCATTGCTCATGAATGGGACTATTTGATGTTGCGCAGAAATTAAGAAGTTTTTAGGAATAGAATAAGCACTATCTGATTCCAGAAAATTAGTTAACCCGCCTCCCAAAAAAAATCTCCGAGCACTCGTCCATCCTCAAGACATTGGTGCAAACGAAAAGCAACTTAGCGGACATATGTTCCATTTTATAGTTGTTTGGCATGAAACCCATGCAGAAAGTCTAAATTTATTGTAAATTACCGTCAATTTAAAAGGCTGTATAATGCCATTCCAGACAGAAATATTCTTTTACTTTAGCAGTACAGAAGTACTGACTTAAAAGAGGGTCTCAACAAAAGTCCATTGTCATTTTCTTTAATAAAAGGCCTTGGAGACTTATAAATGTTTCCCTCTGCTCAGCTGCACTTCATGAATAATGTTTGGATAAGTATTCACTTACAAAGTAATACTTATCACTTACAGGTAATGTATAAACACGTGTCATGTTTATGTTGTGAAATAAAGGGCACCACCAAATATCCAACGTCTTTTTGCCGCCTAAAACGCACAAGATGTTTCTTTTTTTTTTCTGTAGTCCTGTACATTTTTTTCAAATCCTGACTGGAATCATTATATTCTTTATCTCCTCTGGCCAAGCACAAAAATAGCCGACGTTAAACTTATGTGACGCGATACCCGACGCGTTATCTTTTATATCTGACACGTAGATAAAGAGGAACAAGATAAAATGACATGACATGTATAGTTAAAGTTAGTTTATACTGATTTATTTTCGCTCACTCTTGAGTCCGCTGCCTTGAAAAACCAATTCTGATGGTATATTAAAGACCTGGCCGTGAATTTAGCGGAGCTCGGACCCGCGATCTATGGGTAGAGAGGTCGTCACCTTAACCACTAGGATATCTCTCTCATTTAATTGCTAGTATTAATTTATCAAGTGTTATGTAAAGTATGATCCACATTTTTTGACTGACAGAGTAACGGCTGACGGGCGGATAGACGAGGGCAAACCGTTAGCCCCTACAGGTGAAAGCATCGCTTGTTTCTGTACTATTTAAACACGCAGAAAATGTTTTACATAATTTTAATTGATTTCGCGAAATTTTTTATTATTTGATTAATTTTTGAAAAAAAATAACAATCATGTATTTT
Source organism: Mercenaria mercenaria (assembly GCF_021730395.1). Classification (NCBI taxonomy): domain Eukaryota; kingdom Metazoa; phylum Mollusca; class Bivalvia; order Venerida; family Veneridae; genus Mercenaria; species Mercenaria mercenaria. The sequence continues at coordinate 69,826,112 of NC_069375.1, forward strand.
TTTCAGAATATCCAAGTTTGTACGATCATAACAAGAGCTTTGTTTCAAGATACAAAATATGGAGACCGGGAAACACCCAGTGCCACGGGAAAATCGTGCGGGGCATATGTATATTTGGGCCACGTGACGTTGAAAATTTACTGACGAGACATGAACTTTTCGCCAATAAATTTCACTTCAGTGAATTTCCCGAAGTGCCATTCTGTTTACGAAATATATTATTAAAAAGAACTATTTTAGAATATAAAGGGTATATGGATTTTAATGTATCATTTTATAACAATATACCTTACAAATGGTAACATATTATTCAAAATTACAATATGTTTTTGTTTGCAATTAAAATATTGTCTTCTTTTTATTCTATGCTATTTGTTTAAGTCGTCTTTTCAGAAGTACGCTCAAATATATATAAAAATACAAAATACAAAATGTACAGATTGAAGCTTGTGCAGTCTATATAATTATTCTTTGTAATTATTAAATTTAAGGTAATTATGCACGTTTGGTAAACCGGAAGTGATAGCGTAGCGTCATTTATCCGGAAAACGTGGGATAAAGCCTGGATTCGGCGTACGGAAATGAAAATCATTCTATGAATGAATGGCAACCCATGAGTAAATTTATTACAATGGAACTTTTACTGTCTATTTAAAGTTAAAATATGATATTAAAACATCTGACACGTTAAATAATTCAAAATAATGTCTTAAAAGTGTCTTTAAATGTGCATTTCACATTAATTATGGTCAAATATTTCAAAAATAAGCACACGGACATATGTATTTTATTTCACCATATTATAGACCATATGTTCGTTTACGACTGTCAGAAGTTTCATTAAAATCTGCATTGTAGAAAAAAATATATTTGCAAAAACGTTATGAAAGTTGTGATTTTGCCGTTGACCCCCTTTATGAAAAATTGCGTATGGTTCAATTTTTCAAATCAGTCTAGTGAAAAATCAAGCACACTATCATATCTTTTTTATTTGCTGAATTTTCTAAGTATATTCTGAAGTTTTGAAAAATCAGGGTTTAATCAAATTCTACATTGTAGAACAAAATTCGATCAAAATGTGCAGAACTACCTTAAACAAACTTATTCGGTATAAAAAAAGAAAATAAAGTTCGTTTCTGTCAAACAAACATTTATTAATATAAATTTACAAACGTGTAATTCTGAAAGTTTCAAAAAAATAACCAAAAGAATAGAAGAAAACGTATGGTCATACTTGGGCTTTATTGTTCAAGGTCAGATGAATGTATGACATTCGGTGAAAATGTCTCTCTTCCTTTGCAATATGATTTGCTGATTTGCCAAATAAAACTAAAACTGTAACTGATTATTACACAACGCTAGGTATGCCGTATTTTTTATGCACAAATAATCCCAAAAATCACAATCACGTGACGTTGGACTCTTAGTCTTTAGTTTACAGATAATACTATTTCTGTGACTGCTTTATATTGATCCAGACATTAATAAACAACTGAATGGTGGATAGAAATCACCTCTTCTCTATAGGAATTTCTACATTTTGTCATTGTTTTCTCTGTTTTACCAAAATTATCTTTGTATCATTTACAGTTACCATAACTACTTTCAAATCTTAGTTATGATAGCACTGAAAAGTAAAAGCAGTTTTTCTATTATATGAGGTAGGGGTATGACAGCTGATAAGTTTGATAATAAAATTTAATGGCAAAAATACTTACTTTTTTCTTTAAGATTCCAGACAAATAGAATTGAAAATGATTAGAAAAGTGTTTTCTATATTTTTTAATTCTTATAGTGATACTTTCACGTCGATTTCATTGGCAGACAGTACACATTTGTGATAAATTGTCTTTTTAATAACGTTACTTCTCATTGCTTTCGTGATATTTTCCTGATTTTCAAACACTTGTCTGACATATAAGACTTTTTCACTACCTGTAGGAGAGTATGAGATTATTTTGCTCGATAATATCAGGTAACAAAGCTCTATTGAAGTTAACAATGAAAAATATCCATTGAATTATGTTTTTATCACAAATTTAAAACAACTAGATATTGTTTCTGAAAAAAAAAGATAATATAAAATTCTTCAAAATGACGCTTATATAATAAATTCTTGACAAATGTCATTGACGAAAATTTTAAAATTTCTTTAAGACTGACTGAAACAAAGACCGCAAACATATAAAATCAGACCCGGTCTGATTGGGCTTTTTAGGTATGTTATGAAAGTTCAACATATCATTACTTACGTCCCCTAGAGCAGGCTTTAGTGGAACTATATTTTACAGAAACATTGAATTGGTAAATGGACAACATGACACAAAAGGACCAGAAATAAAAACAACACTTAAGTCAAATGGTAATCTCAGTAGTTCCATTCGCCCCCTAAACCAGAGGCTACACTTTTCCTTTGTGTTGATGTTTCCGAATCACCCTTCATTTTAATCGGATTCACACTTCGTGAAATCTTCTTCCGGTTTGTACTCGTGCGCATGTCACTGCTGGTTCCCTGTGCTTTCGATGTAAATTCTGTAGCCTCAGTTTCCGGTAAGACGTCTACTTCCCCAGGAAGTGTATATTTGGAGGGGTCTTTATCTCTGGCACGGACTGCTTCTGTAAGCCAGTACGTGTTCATCTCTCCTTTACCCTGCAAGTTATATGACCATATTATAACGGGAAGACATTTTGATGGGAACCATTATAGGACAGGGAACCAGATAAATGACCAAATCGACTTAATATTTCACTGAAAGTAAAGCTATATGTAACAGGATGTAATAGCAACTTACTAAATACTTCAGTGCAAGGTTTAATTGGTTGATCTTGACATCAATGTTGAAATTGTTCAACGGCAAAATTGCCATCTAAAAATGGTTTCCAAAGTCAGTCTTGCCACTTTTTGACAAGTGTTATAAATAATACTGAGTTTGATGGTCAGTCGACATTTTCAACTTTGTCTAGGTCAAGTTAAAAATATGCTCAGTGCCAATCCGATAGTTAGAGTTGTTTCAATGTCAGCATGATATCATTAATTTCTCATCCGTAAACATGGACATTTTTGCATTGTGATAACATCATGTTTTCATCATAACTTAAAGTATAATATCTCCTTGAAAGGTAAGAGAAGGTCAATGTATTCTTGTTTAAAATATATTTCACATGACCATCAAACAGGATATGTCTGATTCTTTTTATCGCAAATCCGTTTTTAAACCAAAATTATTTTCACCAAACATGTGAGTAATAAAGTTTTTATACGCCGCGAGATACAGGTCGATCCTCGCAAGTTTTACTATGTTATTATATTATATATATGCTTATATATTCTCTTATTGTATATTTACACATGACTTATTAAAGGCGCTGAAGTATTGAGGACCACCCTAACATTAACAGTGTAATGTAGTGTAATTTGCATGCAAGGAGCTTCTATACGAACTTTCCAGAACCTCGTTTTCACTTACATAACTAGATTTTATATTGAATTATATATCTGTGCCACCAGAAATGTTCGAACAGAATTCTTATAAAAATATTTTCATTTTTAGATGCTATTGACTGAGATAATTTCAGGTATTCAAAAAAAAAAACAACATTTTCTAATGCAGGTTATAAAATGTTAGAAAAATATTGTTTGATTTTCATTCATTCCATGCAAATGGCATTGATTTTGATCAAGATAGCATCGTCATACGAAGTGACGGTAATGATTCATGGCTTGTGGGGACAACAAATTGATAACACCTGTGTCAGTACTCTTTGAATACTGCTGAGACCTACCTTGACTTCAATTTTTCCTCTTGGTGACATGATGAAGATTCCCGTCTTGTTTAGGTTTCTGTAAGTTGATTCGCTGATATGGATCCTGTCCGCTGAAAGCGGAAATGTTATTTAAAGTTTAAACGGTTTAGTTTTTTATGCTTGACGTTCCATGATATGATTTATTATCTTTTTGCAAAAGTAAACACAAGTCATTTCGAAAAACACAACCCGTAATAGGACAATATTAACGCATAAGCATATAATTTATTCTGATATTTTGCCTAGGTAAATCCTTGACAATGACGCAAATGTGTACCACAAATCCTGTCATTGGAACTTTTATCTAGTTTGTACTGATATAGGAATAATTGACAGGTAATACTAATTATGTATACACATCGTACAGGCATGGCACATAGTGGAATAGAATCTATAGATTATTGTCAGTAGTGACAAAGAACTAACTGTATCACAAATTATTAGCAGATAAGTTAGAGAATTATCGTCATTTTCTTTTTTAGCACTGCTTGTTTCTTTTGTAGGCGGGGTGTAAGTTAAAAATATATTGAAAATATGAAAGAACTTACGTAACCCGTTTGATTTCATTCTTGATGCTGTATTGACCGTATCTCCAAACAAACAGTATCTCAACATCACTGTGCCCACAACACCAGCTGATACAGAACCTAGAAAACAGGTTTTAAGTGTTTTATGTCAATGCTGATATTATCCTGACTTTTTTTCCTTGTTCCAAACGCAAAACTGTAAGGCTTAGAGATTACGATATGTAGCCGATTTTGGTATATCGGGGTATCCATATTGTAGATGAATATGTCCTATAGTTGGCAGGTCTCTCCTCTAGAAAGACAATTCAATCAGGAGTAAAAGGCTGATAATTCAATTGAGAGCATACTTTAAATTTTTATCCGGTGGACTACTTTGCTTGGTTCATTTACTCATTTACACGTGTCTTACCTTCTACCTGTGAACAAATTCAGTTCAGAGCGCACATATATTATAATGCACATTATTACAGACGAGGTAGGGACTAATTATAAAGATTATTTCGCATGAACTGCGCAGAAACATTTGGATTAAGAGCGAAACATGATAATCAAGATGGTATATAACATAAAACGCTTTATGAAACGCTTTCCATGAAAGGGAATGAACTATCTTACTCACCATCAACTGAACAATGCTTACTGCTAAAGTTTTTCCCCATCCCTGTATTCCAACCATAGATAAATTCTTGCTTGCGGGAAACGCGAAGGAGTTTTACGTGTTAGGAAATAAAATTATATGTAATAGAGACTCGAGTTCATGCTAGCATATAAAAGTGACTATGATTGTAAAAAAATTGTAAAAATGCGTTTTGTAACAATGGTCCACTGATAGCTCTTTAATATGTGGTATTGAGCTTTGGGCTCTAGTCTTTCATCAGGCTTGTAACCGAATTATTCCGAATACACATTCTAATTCCATAACAAAACTAAAACGAGGTAATAGAATGGCTTACCAGTGCTTATGCCAATTAACAATTGCAATGGTTGTTTGGTGCTCACTGACAACAGCGTCTTGTACCTCACTGAAGAGACTACATCCAAGGCAAGGTATGCAATTTCCGACGCATGTCTGGAACCATTTCGGACTGGCACTCCTGGATAAAACAAAGAATACCGCATAAAGCAGCAATTTCCCTTCATCCTTACAATGTTGAGATTCACCTGGCGGGGATTAATTTTATTTACACTGTCCCGTGACTTTGGAACATGGTGGGGGTACCCCACTGTGTTCCTTTACTTGTTCGTTTTGTCCTTGTGTGTTTGCTTTGTATGTGAGTGTGTGTGTTTGCATTGTGCACATCTGCGTGCTGTGAGTTTTGTTTTGGGAAGCTGCGTTTTTGGAACGTGGCATTCCCTGTTTGATATTTATCCTTGTTCTTTTTAGCATTGTTAACACTGTAACATGCCTAATTATTAGATAAACGATGCATAGCACAACCGCTTTTCTTTGTTTGTTAAATATCAGTACACCTGTCTCATTTTGTTATTTAATGTCTGACATACAAAATGTTTGTTTTCTGTACCTTATAAAACCATAAGTGAGTTGCTTTCCATTGTAAAGAAACATTTTCTAATTTCTATTTAACAACACTTTAAACAACATTTTATCTGCATTATTTTTTAAAAAGTGGCTTCGTTGGCAACCTTATTGTAAGTCGATTTAAAACATCATTTTTGAGTTTTTTGAGTGAATGTTACAACTGTAATTGTTATATGGATAATACACGTACTAAGTACGAGCTCCGAATGAAGACTACGCCTTGTAAAGTTTGTTTCAGAGGGTTCCTGTACAATTATAACAAAATAATTCTTACCTCCTGTAATCTCTCAAAGATGATTTTAATATTAAGGCTGGTCAGGGTCCGAGGTTACAAAATCGAGACTGGAGACCAGCCTAAAATCTCCAAGGCATGACTACCAGATTGTAAGCACACATTTTAACTATAGTAAAGGAACCAGCATGGGAGCCATCTGTTCTAGTCGCGTAATGGCGGACATGTTTTTGGACACCAGTTTTTCACATGGCCACAGAGGTCTTAATTAAAGCTGGTTTCTGTTTAAATTTAATTGTGGACGTATTTTTGACATTTTAGTAGGAAAAATTGGAGAGGATGTTGTATCTGGTGAAGTGAAATTCAATTTTAGTATGAGTAGTACTTACAGGTCACAGCAGTGTGATTTTGATGTGATTTTACAATAAGCAAATGTGACAAGAGAAATCTCTCTTAGAAGATACATGACCCCTACTTTTCTCTTCATTTTATATCAGTTTTATCATAACTCTTTAAAATGAGGTAAGGATTTGTTCTCTGAAATGGGTCTAGCTATGTTTGGTAGCTCTTTAAAAAATGTCGGTTTTATATAGAATATATAGGGAAAACTATTTAATGGTGTGTGACCAATACTATTGCTGCATTCTGAGACTAGCTTTCAAACTCTAGGCGTAAAACCGAGAACCAAACCAGTCTAAAACTCCACCTCTAAGGTTGAAATGTGCGAATCCCTTTATTAATGGTGGTCAAATATCTTAAAAAACAAGCACACATACCTGTACATTTCATTTCACCATATATAGACCATAGGTTAATTTATAATCGCAAGAACTTTCATTAAAATCTACATGGTAGAAAAGAAAACTTTTCACAAAAATGTCATCAAAATTGTGATTTTCCCATAGACTCTCATTATGAAAACTTATGTGGGTAACAAATTTTTCAAATCAGCCCAGCAAAATTTCAGGCACTCGACCCTATCTTTTTATTTGCCTAATTTTCTATGTACATTCTGAATTATTGAAAAATCAGGGTTTAATCAAATTCTACTTTGTTGAAAGAATATTGATCCGAATGTGCAAAACTACCTTAATTAAGCTAAATTTAGAATTAATAGATGGGAAAATTCTAAAACTGGTTTCCAATCTCAGATTTTTAACTCAGGCCAAAGAACGATATCTTACCTGAAACAACCATATAGGTGTCATTGATTGTCTCCACTTTGTACACGTCGTACATTTCTATCTTGTTGTCTATAGACGAGTACAGAATGTTCAGTAGGTCGATTAATTCCATAGGCGAATACTCAATACTCAGTTGAATGAAGTCCACTACGCTGGTAAACATCACAGTACACGATTTGAAAAATTCGGATTCTACGGCACTCTTTCTTTTGAGTCGATCGGCAATTGGTCTTGGCAGCATTTGATACAACAGGGAATCTGTTTTGGATCTTTCCTTGTTCAGTTCGTCTGAGGCCTTCACAAGGATTTTGGAATATTCTTGCATGTTGCTAGTCAGTGCTTCAGAAAACGACATGATAAAAGGACATGCAATGATAACGAGAGCAGCCGTCACGCTGTAGATAATGATGTTTTCTGTGTAACCTTTGACCGTTGTATTAATACGCCCTATTACCCTTGATGCAACCGCTTCCTGAATCGAATATAAATAGTCCACCCGAAAAGTTGAATTGTCGAAGTAATCTTCCGCCTTTTCTGTAGACTTGTAATTCCCAGAGAAGTTGCTATTCTTTATCTCGTCCCTCAATATTCTTATTGATTTGGTGTAAGTAACTTGATCTGATCTTGAATCTATGAGCGGGTCCACTAGGTCTGAGTAGAAAGTAGCGCTTTTGTAGTTGTAGTTAAAACGAAATATCCTCCGGAAGTAGTTATCGTATAGATCTTGGTCGGGAAAATTTCCTTGAGCAAAAAACATTGCTCCATATGCTCTCTCTGCTCCTGTGTCTAACATACAACGTGTTATTTTCTGGAAAACCACAAGAGATTTCCAAATGTTTCCAAAACCGCTCTCTCGAATCCGTTCAATCATCCATTCCATAAAGAACTCGACAATTTCGCTGTAAAAGTTTATCTCGCCGTATACATCTGGTGAATTTGGATCGAGTTTATTCCTCCGAGAATTGATATGGTTAATGAGTTTTCTTTTAGAACGGAAGTACTGCTTTTCATGAACTGTAAATTCTAATGGCCAGTCCCACATGTCGGCAAAAGCTTTGTCTGTCTGGTCATACTCATCGATAAGGAAGGCCTTGGTACCCGGTCCGATCCTACTAATGTATAAAATGCTCATGTCTCGCTCCTTCTGGATGGTATATATTAGCCGACCCAATTTGATCGCCCTCAGCATCAAGGTTTGAGCCTATAATAAGACTAAGCGTAAGTGTTTATTCTACAGACCTGATTTGTTTAAGAAGTAATATATCTCATTTTGTGGTTTGTCGTTGAATAAATAACTGTTTGGAGTTCAAATGCGAAAGAATTATATCACGAGGGTGCAGCCGCCCGAGTGATAAAATAATACGCATCTGAACGACACAAAATGATTTTATTCAAGAGCAAATCACTAAATGAGATATATTATTTTGCTTCCAACATGTTATTAGGGGAAATTTACATTTTTGAAGATATTCAAAAAATTGTCGCCAGTTTTGTGTAGTTTTCTTTTCCAGCACGCCGCTGTGACGTTTTACGCCATGACATCATAATCGTGACGTACAAACAGTGTGTGTGTTGCATAAAAACACAGTTTCATTCTTCTTCATTCATAGGGAAATAAGGCGTGCCGTGTTGTTGCATAAAAACACAGTTTCATTCTTCTTTGTTCATATGGAAATAAAGCGTGCCGTGTTAGAATTTACTATTAAACAAGAAGACTGAAAATTGTATATTATTATGCAACACTTCATTTTTCGTACGTCACAATTATTACGTCATGTCGTCAAATGTCAAAGAGAAACCCACTTAAAACATGCAAATAGTTAGTGGATGACGTCAAGGATGTACATGATAATCATCGATAACTTGTTAGAATCGAAATGATATATCTGAAACCGTATTTAGCTTTGTTTGTCGCCAAATAACTGTATGAAGTGGAAACTCCACAGGTCGCTCGACACGACAAAAACGAAAATGTTACAGGCTCGGTTTGATTGAGCCTGTTCATGGATGGTAGTGGAAATGCATGCTACCGTCCACGCCCTCTAGCCCCATGTATAAACCATTTCTTAAACAACATCCAGCAATTTTCTTAACGACACCCAAAGCAGTGGCAAGGTCTCTCCTATTGGTATGACTATTCTCTATATTTTTGGAAGGATAACCATACTTACATGACATACCTATATAATCACCACAGTTAGTCTTTCTTTAAATATAATAGGAACTTTCTAATTGTCTCTTACATTTTAGAAAAGTCATACGTCTTTTTTGGACAGGAAATATCTACCCACTTTAATCAAAATTTGACAAGGAGTGAATATCTAACATAGATTAATGTGTTATGAATCTTGTTATTCATTATATGAACATGGTATTCAGTTTGCGAATTAACACAAAGACGAATGTGACTTGCTAGGAAGATGGATATTTTAAGTAGCCAGAAATGTGCGGAAGAAAAACAAACATATATCGGTGATAAGGTGGACTTAATTATGCCCCCATTGTGTGCTGTTAGGGTAAAGATTCACCTTTGTCTGTCTGCCTATCTGTCCGTCCATCCGTTTCAGAGGAAATTTGTATTGCACATATCTCTAGAATATTTTGACATTAAGTCATAAAACTTTATAGAAATATTATCCAACATTAGACATTTTATAACTGATGTTTTGTTTTAGCTCAACTGAGCACAGAGTGCTCAAGGTGAGAAATTGTGACCTCCCTATATCCATCCCTCGTCTATAACAATTTCAATGTTAACACCCGGAAACCATAAACTAGGTCACTAGGCCAAACAATAGAAAAAACCTTGATAACACTTTAGAGGCTCTTTTTCTATCTGATCAGTATGTGTCTCTTTGGATTCTTTCTTTTTATCGTTTTATGAATTAATTGCAACCTGCAAATTTATTACAATGGCATTTTTACTATCTTTTTAAAGTTAAAATATGATATTAAAACATCTGACACATAAAAAAAATTCAAAATAATGTCTTTAAATTAACGTGAAATGTGCGGTTCATATTAATCATGGTCAAATATCTCAAAAATAAGCACACAGACCTATACATTGTATTTCACCACATTACAAGTCATAATATTTAATTACAACGGTGAGAAGTTTCATTAAAATCTACATTGTAGTAAACATTCTATTCGCAAAAATGTTATGAAGTTTTTTTTTTTGTTTTTTTTTTATTATTTTTTACATATACAAAGTAATACACATATTTCAATATTCTACACACATTTTACTTGTTTTTGGATCCTAGGACTAGGTCAAGATTTAAACTACGTAATCTGATTTAACCCCTTTTTTGACCACAAATATACAAGTTTTAAACTTGATTTGAATTTCATAAAGACAAATATACTGATTAAATTACATACAGGTTAAGAAGGAAATATGGCCTCTAGGGTTTTAGTAAAGTTTTACTACAACTTGACCTGATTATGATCTCATAACCCAGTTTCCAACTTAACCAAGGCTTTATAGTGAACAGTTTTCAATGGCTTCCTATAATTTGACGCAGTGAGCTTTTAGTTACCCCATATGACTAAATTTTATTAAGACAAACATCGACCAAGTTTCATAATATGTGGATGTAGCCGCTAGTGTGTAAACTGAAAGTGTCGGACGACGATGGACCTTGAGCAATTGATGATCAGTTAAGCTAAAATCAAAGCGTCATTTGCAAAGCTCCTAATATTGAATAAGATATCTGTAAAGTTTCTAATTATTTCTTTGAAATATGTGTAACATACATTGTCTCAGACGGAGGGACGGACCGACAGACTTAGACAAATCTACATTACCATACAAAAACTACGGTGTTCCGTTAGGGCCAGCGCTTGCTCCCTGTGAACGCGAAGCGCGAAGGTACGACAGTACGATGGCGAAGCGCGACAGTACGATGGCGAAGCGCGATAGTATGATGGTGACAGTCCGTCATACTGTCGCGCTTCGCCATCGTACTGTCGCGCTTTACCATCGTAGTGTCGCTATTCGCCATCGCACTGTCGCGCTTCACCATCGTACTGTCGCGCTTCGCCATCGTACTGTCGCGCTTCGGCATCGCAGTGTCGCACTTCACCATCGCAGTGTCGCGCTTCGCCATCGTACTGTCGCGCTTCACCATCGTACTGTCGCGCTTCGCCATCGCACTGTCGTGCTTCACCATCGTAGTGTCACCATCGTACTGTCGCGCTTCGCCATCGTACTGTCGCGCTTCGCCGACTTTTCTATGTTTACTTAAGGGCCGACTTTAATGTATAGAATTGTACGGTCAGACGGAGGGACGTGCTTTGAATTTACTTACTAATAATCTTGTTTAACATAAATCTACATTTTTATCCAATACGTTTCTTCAATTAAAACTTTAGGGTCAGTGGTAAAAAGACAGGGTCGGTCGGGTAAACGGAAACAAACAACTGTATTCTAGACCTAATTAACACTTTTGCATAAAATGTACCCAAAAGCTTTATAAGCAAAATTTATACAACAGTGTATTTTTATTATTTTTAGCTGACAATATATACTTTTAACGTTTCCTGGCTTGAAATATATGAGCAAAACAATTAATTACATGTAAATACATTATCATTAATTTATTTTTCCACAGAGAGGTTTATTTTGAATACAATGTTATTTTGTTCATAAATAACGCTCGGTTGGGTGATATTCGTTTTTATTATCCCTCAAGTAAACATAGACCAACGGAACCTATTTTGGAATAGTACATTTCAAACAATATTAAGGTATGATATTTTTTAATATCATCATGCCAGATGATATTCATTTGAGTGACACTCTGCCGGAGAATTTTCTTTTGAATAACATCAGGTCTAGTGTTATTCATTTCAATAATACCCGTGCCGAAAAGCGTTCCAATTATTTGATCATTGGACAGAGTTGACAATACTATACAATACAGAGTTTAATTAAAGTCGGCCCGTAAGTAAACAGAGAAAAGATAGTGAAACGCGACAGTACGATGGCGAAGCGCGACAGTACGATGGTGACACTACGATGGTGAAGCGCGACAGTGCGATGGCGAAGCGCGACAGTACGATGGTGAAGCGCGACAGTGCGATGGCGAAGCGCGACAGTACGATGGCGAAGCGCGACAGTACGATGGTGACACTACGATGGTGAAGCGCGACAGTGCGATGGCGAAGCGCGACACAACGATGGTGAAGCGCGACAGTACGATGGCGAAGCGCGACAGTACGATGGCGAAGCGCGACAGTACGACGGACTGTCACCATCGTACTGTCGCGCTTCGCCATCGTACTGTCGCGCTTCGCCATCGCACTGTCGTGTTGTCACCATCGTACTGTCGCGCTTCGCCATCGTACTGCCGCGCTTCGCCATCGTACCGTCGTACCTTCGCGCTTCGCGTTCACAGGGAGCAAGCGCTGGCCCTAACGGAACACCGTAAAAACCCCAACCTTACCATCTGTTAAAGGTGCGTGTTTCGTACCCGCGCATAATATGTAATTAAATTATGTTGAAATGCTCCCTTGACTCGTCTTCGTCTAGACTGGCATCAGTCGTTAGAATCATTAAACGTAAAGCACTTGGCCATAAAATCAATCCTCTCTAATAGCACTTTCTGAACAAAAAAATTACAATACATGTATCCCTTACCTCTGTCTCTAACGATATAATAATCACCATTTCATTAGAGATCATTGCAAATGTGTTCATGAATGGGAGAGGTGTTATTTTCTGGTCCTTCGGGATCATTGATTTCAACTAATTTAAATTTGAAGATTGAATACTGCTTAAGCCTGTGCTAGGGGGCGTGGGCAGTGTTGCATTTTCCGTTACTGCTCATGAACAGACTCAATCAAACCGAGTCTGCAATTTTCACTGTTTGCATTGTTTTCGGTGCTTCCGAGGGATCTACTTTCCAGATTTTAATCAACTTTGCTGCAGTTGGAATAATGTCAGTAATTCGGTCGAAAATGTGCTTCCGTGGTGTAGTCGAAAGAAGTCCATAATAAATAGATCCTAATTTTCCCATTTTTTGCGCAAATTCGTGTAGAACGAGTGCTTTAATCACATTTTTTCACTGCTAGAATTCATTTTGCATGAAATGAGATTATTTTCATGTTTATACACCCAACATGGCAAGTTTTGCAGATCGAAACCGGAAGTAGGTGTTTATTGCGCGGACAAGAGTAAATATGCGCCATTTTTTGGGTAGCAGACCACAACTGACTGGAATTTCACTAGGAGCTATTCAACCCCCTATTTTCTTTTCATTTTTTCGTTAATTTATGATAGAACTTTCATAAAAATTATATTTAGGAAAAAGTGATGTTCTATAAAGATACGTAAAAACGACCTGAAGTTGTCGTTTTTTATATGAAACAAAGAAGGATTTGAATTACTGACCTTCAACCAGTTACAGTAATTTCCTGTAACTAGTTAATACTTGACCTGTATGTAAAAAAAAAAGTTTGCTCGTACCACCAAACAAATATTGATTATTAAAAGCACTGTTCTCGAGATCATAGGACAACAGAATCAAGAGAAAATTTTAGGTATCGCGAAATTAATGCCTCTTAATAAAGCTTTGAAAATTAATAACTGACAGACTATATGTTATGGAAACACATGTTCTTTTTACTATTTTTTACACTGGAAATTGAAATCGTTTGTAACGTTTTACTCGAGGTAAACTGCCTAATTATAAATATATTCATTTAGGGGTTGTTGTATACATATTCCTGCGTGGTGTCTTGTTAAAGACAGCAGGAATATTTTCATTGCCGTGGCGGTCCGGGTTCGATTCTCGACTTTTGTTTTCTTGAGCATTCTAAAGATAGTTTAGAAACAAAAACTCATATTCTGATGTTCATGATATGACAAAACTTCAATTTTAAAGAAAGATCATTTTTAGCCAAAGTTTGTAAGCCAGTGCCTTTAATGGGAGAAAGTTTATTGATCAAATCACACAATCGGTCAAAACTGTAACTGGCGGTCATTATATTTAGTAGCTTTCATGATATACTTTAATTATACTTTTGCACTGTCTATATAATTTCAAGAGAGGCACCTCCATGGCCGAATGGTAAAGGTTAGAAACTTCACATGATATGTTTGAATTCTTCATGCTCATAAACCGTCTAGGTCGGCGGTTCTAACCTGATGTCTGCCCATGCCTGGAACGATGCCTTGAGGTGCACCTGGGGTCTTCCTCTACCATTAAATGCCACTGCATGACCAAACCGTGACAGTACAACTCTATCCTAACTACATACCCCCAACAACAAGAAATAAAAAGTTCAAAAATATTTAATAAAACAATACTGAATTATTGACTACTTCATCTGTCAAAGTCAGAACTTTCTCAAATGTGTCTTTAATTTATACTTACGAAGTTTGTGTGAGACATTGAAAGAAGGGAGATGTTTAATAATTTACAAATATATAATTTATTAGATAATCAGGAAATTTTAATGAAATTATACATGTTCTGTCTATTGTTGGTTCTGTAAATTCATATTACTAGTATTTTCATGAAATATATCTGTATTAATTGACCACAGAAGTCTATCTAACGATTTCAAAAACAGTTGTAATGATATTATGATAAAAACATAAATTCTTGTCATATTGTCCATAACAACAAAAGTAATAAAAAGTATTTTGAAGTATATAGATCTAAATGATAAAAACGTCAGCTATTGAGCTACTATAAATGCTTGAGCACTTCTGCAGGAAATTTACAATGTGGTAAAGGCTTTACTTTCATTCATTTCTAGAGAAAAATCAAACATCTGGTACAGGTAATTTGAAATAGTTCAATTAATCTTGTTGCCGGTCAGTTTAGGGTGGCTATTGACAGGTGGTACTAATTGCTCTTCATGACATTATATAACCTCAGAATCGCATTTTATATGTCTGTTGAGATGAGCCTAGAGAGAAAATAGTTTTCTGAGACAATATCAGTGTCAGTATGAAGAAAGTAATTAACATTATTACAGATTATTTGATCGCAACAGACTTTGTAAGTCTAGTCTTCGTCTTTCATCCTAATTCGCAAATGTCTATCACCATCCGTGATTTAAGCCGGTATCACGTGTGCTTTAGTAACATGTAAACATCCCGAATACTTGAAATTATTCATACTTCACCATCTTTTGCGTCATGACAGGCCCCTGACGCACCCCTTCCCCTATTTTGTTTTTATTCTTACCTCCACCTTTGTGTCTTTTTCCACTACGTTGTCTGCTAGAGAATACAGCGTAAACGCCCATCCTCCCAGAATCGGTATAAATACCACAGTGAGAAGTTTTCCCAGGTGCAACCATTTCCCACGAGTACTTAGATAATCTGCACGAAATAGCCGACCTATGATAGAGAAAATTGAGTGAAATTAATGTAGTAAGTATCAATGAACTCATACATGATACCGAGATCAGATACGATAGACTATTGCATGTATTTAGCAGAAGTAGCTTTGCATGTCTTTGACAGAGTCTGGTCCTGCCATTTTATGGTCAACACTGACATTGATTTAGATTGTAAGAAACGACACTGTGGAAATAATGTCAGTAATTCGGTCAAACATGCGGATTTTGTGGGTTTAACCGAAAGAATGTGAATAGATCTTTTCCTTGCGCTAGGCGAGATAGTCCCTTCTGGGAGATGGTCCTCCATTGTGAATGGAATTTAGTGCTCTAACTAGAACTTACTTTACTACGAAAGTTAAAATTGTGTTATACAATGCTCTTTCCATTTTGTCAGCTGCAGTAAATATTTTTCGGCAGAATAAAATATATATATATATATAGAAATATTTGAGTACATTAGCAAATATTGTGAACCCTTGCAAATTAATGTCGGCCTTGGCTTTTTCTCAGGATAACAGTTCTGCTATCACCCTCAAATGCATGTAACAGTAGAGCAAAATATTGACAGTAGTGCATTTATGCAATTTTGATGGTCCTAGCAGCTTTGTACAAAATGTGATTGCCACATTTTCTATAATGAACATGAAATACATAACTTCTTGTTACTTTCTTTTTTTGTAATTTTATCTTAGATAACTGTCATAGCTTTAATTTTTTTATTAACATAGCAGATCGTATTATTTAATCCATTGTTCTTGATTACCTCCCTTTATGACCCTGACTTAACAAGTACATGTGCAGCATTGAAAGAAGTGCTTTTCTAACCATGTAAAATGCATATTCTCCATTTGGACAGTTACTTTACTTCTTTTACATAAAATCTAAAGCATTGTGGAACTTTAAAGTGAGAATAATTTGTAAGGTAAAACATTTTAAATACTTACCACATCCTATGGCCATCGCACCATCGTTTGTTGACAAACGTGAACTGAGATGAGACAAAGAGCTTTGTCGTTTACTTGCAAGTCTGAAAGATAAAGTAAGTCTAACATTTACTTTCACATTTCTCAGACTTTTATCCGGGAACCTTTGGCATTCGAAAATGGTTAAATATTGCTTGCTTCCATAATAGAGTCAATAGCTGTTAATAAATATGAAACAATAAAGGTTATAGAACATCGGACAGGACACTGGCTTTCGATCTTTAGCATTTCTTAACCGGCTTAATATTATTGTAGAAATTTGTTTTTCCGGGGCAATACTAGTTTTCTGTAATGGCAATGAAGTACTTAGAGGTTAATTTACGTCTACAGTGTGCCTTCTGATCATAATGGCATATCTAGTAACGGCCCAAGGGCTTTCGCCTTTTGTATTCTAGAAAAAAGACGGACTTTTGTGTGTGATGGATATCTATCATGTTCCTCTTTATGGTGATATTTCACGTACTTTTATACCCTTCCTGAATAATGATCACTTAACCGATGTGGGTGATGTCCTTAAAGATACATTGATAATTCACATTGCGCATCTTTGAACGCATAGGGTATATTCCGTTGTTGTACTTTACCTGGCAGTAACTGGCAATAGCTGAGAAGATTTGAAAAGGCTGCTTAAAGAGAATAGGCCATTGCAAATCCCAGCACTATTAAAACAAAATTAAACAGAATTATTTGCAATGTATTTTATTTGCAGTGACTTCAGCAATACATAGAATCTATGCCGTTTTGGCCATCCTTTGAATATATAAAGAACATTTTTGTTTAAAGGGAGAAATGATGCATAAACTCGTTCGCTAGATCTTCTTTTCAGCTAGTTACAAACAGACAAAGAAAGTATATATCTATGAGAGTACTCTTTTTCTAAAAAAAAGGAAAAGAGTGTTTATCTTATGTTAGAATATGATTCCGTTATATACACATGTATATCTGAGACATAATTTATTCAAATATTGCATTTCTACCTGACACAACATATTACACCCAGGTTGTTACTGTATTAATTGTATTGGGAAATCGGTTTATTTTCTATTTTTCGCTATTTTTCAAGTACATTTGTAGCTATAAGAATCCGCAACATATCATTTTAATTTCAGTAAATTCATATCTGTTACAAAGAAACTATCACATAAAAGAGACCTTACCTTTCTATTTCGTTTTGTTTCTTCATAATTCCAATGTTTATATTTCAGTTTAAACAGACATTTCATATAATAAATAAAAAGATGAAGCTTGTGCAAAATACTTCCTTCTTTCAATGCGTTTGCATTCTCAGTGTATCAATATTTTTTACTAAAACCATAGAAAAAGCTTTTCGAATTATAGGCAATTAACTCATTGTTATCAATTTCCCTACTTATCACTGACTTCGGTGATAAATAACATCAGTCAAATACCTATAAATGGGCATTACACTAATGATGTACAAATAGTTTATCTGCACGTAAGAACATGTTATGTCTTGACTATTTCATAACCTATTCCATTTCCGCATGTACATTTTTATAGCCCCAAAATGTTTGCGTTGTTTAACAGCAGAAAAAGGTTAAAGGCCGTATATGCCAGCTTCAAAGAGTCGAGTTAATTATAAAGCGAAGAAGTATCGCTCAATCCAGTTCTTAAAAGGAATGGTACCACGCGCACCTATATCAAAGATTTAAGTTATTCAGTCTCTTTCGTAAAGTTGCCGTCCTTGATTTCACACCATGCAACAACAGTGGTTAATTCTACGACTATAATTAAAATAAAATATTATAATTCTTTGACTGCCTATGTGCAAGATAAAAGAGGCAAACCTTTTATGTTGTTTTTGTTGTTGTCCTTCTGTTAAAAAATATATGAACTGTCTAGCCGAGTTCAGAACATATGCCAGAACAAAAATGGATTCAGAAAATAAATTTCGATGTTACACATTTGGGGTTTTCATAACGTTTTAAAATTAAAAAATACTAATGCAACACATTGTTTACTGGGAGTGTTTCTAATTTTGTCTCGTCTGCCATATGCTTATTTTGTAAGCTCCTCGGGTACGAGGTTTTAGGATAGTTGTGTGTCCGTTCTCCGGCCGACTTCAATCCGCCCGTCCATGGTTCTTAATACCTTTATGGATTTCTTCAATTCTAGGGTAATTTTCGAAGATTTTTGGTTACCATGGCAACCAAAAGGAAAATGTTGATGGTATTTGAAGTTTTGCACAACTCAAAGAATACTTAGTCATCTTTTGACTTGAAAATGGCACCATGTAAGATATTATTTTAGTTTTCTGATAAATCTGTCATAAGGTAATCAAGAGTGTGAATAGCCAATTAAGGTATCCGATCCACAAATGGATAACATTGCTGAACAAGAATTAGTAAATAAAAACAAAGAAAAATATCAAACAGGGAATGCCACGCACCAAAAGCGCAGCCTCCTCAAAACGAACCCCCAGCACGCAAACGCGTGCACCACACACACCCACACTCAAAGCCCACACACCAGGACAAAACGAACAACACACACACACACACACACACTCAAAGCCAACACATAAGGACAAGACGAACAATAAGCATACACACACGCGCGCACACAAAGTCAACACACAAGGACAAAACGAACAAACAAAGGAACACAGTGGGGCACCGCCTTGGAACGGTCAGTAGCAAAAACACCACTGGGGAGCTTAAACCGGTTTATGGTGCGCACCCAACCTCACTCTTACCCCCACCATGTTCCAAAGACATGGGATAGTGTAAATAAAAGCAATCCCCTCCAGGAGAATCTCTAACACACGTAATGGAAACAAAAAGGCATGGTATGTAAAACACAAAAATGCTCGTGTATAAATATATAAAAAGCAAACCTTAAGAACCAAAAATGTATGTACTCAATGCCTTTCAGAAGACAGAGCAACAAGAGAAACACCCTTAAGGGCCCGACGAAACAGGCCAGAAGACAAATATCAAAACAGTTCAGTCCTGGTAGGATTTAAAAACTGCTCATCATAGAGTCCTCCCCCTCTTCCGTCAGACGCAATCAAAGAGGGAAGCGTAGTGTCCAACTGTAAACGGGTTGAACACTAAACATGCGGTATGTCTCAAAACAGTTGGGTCGTAACCTCTTTTAATAAAACTTTTGATAATCTTTTCAAATACGTTTGGAAAATAACCATGACCCAAGATCTTACGAAGTTTGTAAACCACATCCCCATAAAAATAAGATGACCTTAGATAATATGCATAATTACTACAGTCATTTTTCTTTTTTTACTGCGAAATGATAAATCTTACATTTTGATAACTGGATTTCTGTTGAAGTATCATTGAAAACTAAAAAGTAAAAATATAAAAATTCTACAACTGCTTTTGTCATGCAATTTATATTTCTTTTCAGTAGACGATACACTTTAAAATGATACCAAAATTATATTTGCTTATCAGGCATCAATATTTGATATATCTAATAGCACTGTTATATAGAACTTGCTTATTTATGGATCGGATACCTTAAACTGTTATTATTGGGGCGCATGTTGAGGAGACGAAAATGAATTTGATAGGCATTCTTATACGGAAATGCAAGTGAGCTTGTGCGGCCATGTACAGAAAAACCCAAAAGAAGATCGACTGAATACATGGTTCCTTCTGGTAGCGTAGATATTTCAACTGATGACTCGAACTTTTGAACACTATTTTTTATTTAATTTATCAAGATCAATAGTATAGCTTGCCGATCTGCAGAAATGAATGTCCATCTTCAAATTCCACCAGAAGTGTTCTTGTCCACCGCAGCCTTTTTAATGAATAACAACTTAAAAGCAGCTCATGAATATATATTTTTTAATTTAGATATTATAAGCTACTTATATTTTATGGACTTCGGAGTTCAGTAACAGTTCCATACTAGTGAAGTTATATATTTGATACATCTCGAAGCATAAAGTCTGTCGATATATTTCAGCGAACAGTTAGCGCATGAAATAAAGTCACGTGGCTAGTAAATATGGCAGTTAAGGGTCAGTTCATTGATTTAACTACAGAAACAAGATAATTTGCGATGCCATTGTGTACAATGTACATGTTTATGCAAATGAACACTTTGACTTGAAAAATAAACTTTTTGGAAAGCAGATTTTACTGTAACAAAATGTAACCTCTTGAAATTTCATATATTTTATATGTATTTCATCACTTAAGGTAAATAACGACTTTTAAAATAGCCTGGAGTATGTAAACAAGTCAGATGTTATTACAATTCATTGCTACGTTATTTTTACACGTTATTTTGTTTATCGCGGCGATCAAATAACATGTCAAGGTATGCAATTACTACCTAGACATAATCTACGGATACCCGAAGGTGACATTTGAAAATCATGTACTTTGGCAGGCTGTCCTTTTCTCTACATAATATTCAGACCTTGAAAACGTTCATTACCTCTTATGAAATCAACGACATCCTATTAATTACTCTTCGTTGACACTTAAGCTATATTTCTTTAGTGGTTTAACATAGAAGTAACTTGACCTAAACGTTCGGTGTTGTCATAGAACTTTATCATTTTATCAATAAAGCATTCAAGAACGTCAAAAATAATTATCTTAAAACAATGAAAAATAATGATCATAAATGCATGCCTTTGGCGTAGTATGTCCGTGTCTATTCTAAATGTATTTACTAATTTATGGCTGCCATAATTATGTAAAAAAAAAAAGATATTAGTTGGAATACAAAAAGGTATGTTTATGCTTCAATAAAATTCATTGTATCTTCGGTGACGTTTTCAAATTATCATAGCAGAAATAGTTCAATACTGTAACATAGGCATTATTTTAATGGTTTATTAATAGTCGTAACGGATGGAAAATGTAATTTTCTGAATTTCATATTGAGTATATGAATACACGTACAATGAGGACACAAAAATAAATAAGTACACTCGAAAGATCCGAAGTAGCACGCGGTATCCATATTTTATTTATTTATATTACTGTCTTTAAGTATAATTTTACAAACTTCGAACAACATCAAATGTGTTTTTACTATAGTTGCAATTTAAATTGTATCATTATTTAATGATATAATTATATTTTCACAAGAGTATCCTCTTACAAACTAACTGTATCAGATCATATGGCATAGCTATTGTTTAAGTTAGCGTAGTTGACATGTCTATTGTTTATAATATACCCGGCTCGTTACAATACTGTACAGTTATAACCTGATATGGGCCGGGTATCTCAAAATATTTAAGTTCAGTTTGTGTAACAATTTGGACGCCTTTAAGCAAAAATCAATTTTATTAATTACGTTGGACTAAGCATATACAAATGGATAACATAAAGATAACAAGTACTTGGATTAGTTCTAAACGTGTGTTTATGAGGGACACGTGATCAAATTGGTTAATCAAATACCTAATTTTGTTTTCCATATATCAAGAATTTAAAATTTAAGTGTTTGATCGTATTGTGTATAATTTTCAGTGGTAGATGTGGACATGTGCAAGTATTGGACCAAACAGACGAATGTATGTATTTCATCAATGATATATAGACGATGGCGTGCATTGCATATTAAGTGTGCAAAGAGAAATATCTATCAAGATTAACATTGTAACTGCATCAAAATAAGTGTAACTTTATATTCTAGTTATTAAGAGTAAGTGTCAACCTAGCATCGATCGCTTATAACTTAACACATTCACAATTGGAAATCAGAGAATATGAAATACCATGGAAACAGAAGCTAATACAAGTTTGTATAAGCATGGAATACAATGAAGTGTGATCTTTGATTTGCAATATGTCTGGAATCGTCAATGTATGCGAGGAAAACAGGTGGACCTATAGGAGGTTTTGTGAGCTTTACTGTGGAATTAACATTTGCAGTGGAATCAAAAGTCTGTCTATTCATTTCTTCGTATTCCTGTTAATCCAGATTACAGGACTTGGAATAATTTTGATATATACTCTGTATTATACAGATTCCGGTGTTTTAAGTGAAATAGCATGGAACTGGAATACAGTCGAAAGTAGTGCAGGGACGAATATATCTGATTCCGTTAGATATTCTAGTCTGCGAATTAATGAGTCATTGGGGAAATTTAATTATATACCTGAACAAAGAAAAACTTTGTACTTGTGGAAAAGAGATAGTGTGATTCCTGTTAAACCCTCCACATTACTGTTTTATGGGAAAGAGAGGGCTCTCGTGAATGAAGACATCTGCACTAAATTAGAGAGCAGGACAAAATACAACATTACTTTAACAGTAAGTCTATCATGTATGTAGAGTGTCTGGCTTTTGAAATGAAGTTCACGGTTTCGGTACCCGGTGAAAGAAGTATTTCCTTGCAATCGTTTATAATAGCAAGAGTACTGACCGTAACTCAAGAAAGAAGACGCCAAGAGTAATTTTAATAATGTAGGACCTTTATCTACATTTGATATAAATGTTAAAGGTAAATGCCACAATTGCATATAAAAACCATAGGTACCCAGGCTTGATCTTGAATTATCTGCTCTTGAAAATCAGAAAATACAAATTAAAATCCAATATTCAAGGGCAGATAATTCAAGAGCTAGGCAAGAGAAATGTGTATTCTAATTTTCATTTCTGTTTGAGACTTCATTTGCAGTCATTATACATAGTTTAAAAACTTCGGTCCTTGGAAAAGACCAGTACTTTGCGGTATCAATTTGTCATGTCCATAGTTAAGGACATTTGCAACAGTCTCTATATTGACATGGGGCAAACAATTTTTTACAGAGAGAATTTCTTCTTTAAACTTTTTTGCTGACAAAGAATCAAATGAAAAACAGAAATTTGAAATTAAACAAACCATAGGGACCCAGTCTTTGTCAAGAATTATCTGTCGTTGAAAGTCGGAAAATACTGAACAAATCTACTTTCAAGGACAGATCATTCAAGATCAACCCTGAGTACCTATGATTTTTTATACATATTTCCGTTTTAAACTTGATTCTCAGTCAGTACACAAAAATAAAAGAAATTATGTTCCTAGGAAATTTTTGCCCTTTATGCATTTAGGCAACGGTAGCCAATTCTGTGACACATCAGATTCTGTTCAAGATTTCAGTGTCATATATATGCATGCATATACATGTGTTTTGTAGTTACATGACGATAAAACAATGCTTTTGTATGAAGCTACTCTTACATTACTTATTGTTACTCTTTTGAGTTAACAACTAAATATCACTGAATTTAAACACTAGACTTGACTTACAAAAATATAACAATAGAATACATATCTATCACCCGAAATGAAAAGGTGCTATCTTTTAATAATAGGACAGATGACACATTATTGCCTGTTTTTGTTCTGAATGTGTGATAGGACAGTTTTGCGTAATGCCATTCTTAAATATGCCTATAAAAGCACCCTACGTATGTCATTGCCTTCATATGTATATGTCGTAACAACATACAAAAAGGTGGTATGTTGGAGCACTTGAATGACATTTATAAGAGAGTGTGTACAAATACAAAATCTTGAAATATTTACTCATATATATAATACCCAGACAAAAACAGATTCTGTACTTACAAGAATGAAAATGTACGAGTGATCTTACATGTAAAACGAACGAATGAATATTTTATTCTTATTTCATTTTGTTGCAATGTTTCAAAGTATTTTATTCATATTCTATTCAAATACAGTTTCGTACCGGTAAAATAATATCCAGTATTTTTCACGCTACAATTGGCAGATATATTCGCTGTGCTACCTCGATTATTAACCGAGAAACTCGTGATCATTCATCGAGAAACTCGTGATCATTCATCGAGAAACTCGCGATTGTTCAAGGAGAAGCTCGCGATCATTCACCTAGGAACTCCCAGTCATTCCAAGAGAAACTCGATACGCGAGCATTCAACGAGAAATTCGATCATTCTCCGAGAAACTCATGACCAGTCACGACGAAACTCACGATTACTCACTGTGAAACTCATTCACCCGGAAACTTGAAACCATTCAAAATCATTTAACAAGAAACTCGCCATCATTCACCGAAAAGCTTGCAATCATTTATCGAGAAACTCGCGATCATTCAACGAGAAACTCGCGGTCATTCATCGAGAAACTCGCGATCATTCACCAACGAGAAACTCGCGATCATTCACCAACGAGAAACTCGCGATCATACACCGAGAAACTAATGATCATTCACCAAGATAGTCATTATAATTCACTGTGAAACCCAATCATTCTGAAACTTAATTAAGACCATTCAGAAATCATTACCAAGAAACTTGCGATCATTCACCGAGAAACTCGCGATCATTCACCGAGAAACTTGCGACTATTCAAAGGGAAACTCGCGATCATTCAACGAGAAACTCGCGATCATTTACCGAGAAACTCGCGATCACTCGCCAAGAAATATATTGTAAATACTTAACTATGTGAACAGGTTTTACATGTATGAACTATTATCAATAGATGTTTAGCGGACTATTAATAATTGACAGAATGTATGAGATATTGTAGTCGTTTGCTATAACCCGGTGTATTGTTTTAGCCTACAATAATTAGATTTTACGCTTCGAATTTCAATTTGACGAAGCGACTCATATAAGTGATACTCATTTGCGAATGAAACAAAATATGCAGATGAATATGCGAATTGATCAGGGCAAATAACAAACATTATGTCTAAGAGTATAAAATTTAGATGGATAATATGTATGCATTTATTTACACTATTCGAACATATCCGGTGCCCAGAAATGACCATTCAAAGGGCACTGACTCTCCTAAAATCTTAGGCCTATTCCAAGAATCTTTATTTTTTAATTGTTTAAAGATGCAGCTTTTTATATATCACTTGTCATTTTTGTTACAGGCAGATCCGGAGCGCATAGATTGCAAGGCGATGCGAAGAGAAATGGACGAAATAAATGGGTACGTCTTCAATGAAGAACTTGACATGCCAGTAGCTTACAGTATATTAGTGTATACAGATTACGAAATGATAGAGCTCTTATTACGTACAGTTTACAAACGTCACAACACATACTGTATACATATTGACGCCAAGTCGCCGGAACCTTTCAGAAACCGTGTGATGAAGCTTGCAAACTGTTTCGACAACGTGATGATAGCCACAAAATTAGTCAGCGTCTATTGGGGCCAGTTTTCCATACTTGAAGCTGAAATGTCATGCATGAAAGACCTTTTCAACAAGACAAAGAGTTGGAAATATTTTATTAATTTGACTGGACAAGAATTTCCACTAAGAACTAATTACGAAATTGCCAAAATACTTGGAGCACTTCGAGGTTACAATAACATGAGATGCAGTAAAAACTTTGAGTAAGTTGTATAAGAATTAGTAAATATTTGCCTTTTTTCTCGTTCATTTGTTTTATATTAATTAAATTTAAGCTTTGTTATTTCGGACCAATATCCAGAAATGATCATGATACTGGTCCGGCATTTATTTTTGTTTGTTTGGTTGAACGTCGCACCGACACAAGTATAGGTCATATGGCGACTTTCTAGATTGATTTAATGGTGGAGGAAGACCCCAGGTGACCCTCCATGCATTATTCCATCATGGGCGGGCACCTGCGTTGAACCACCGACCTTCCATAATTTAAGTCAACTGGATGGCTTCCTCACATGAAGAACTCAACGCCCCGAGTGAGGATCGAGCCCATATCGGTGAAGGGCAAGTGATTCGAAGTCTGCGACCTTAACCACTCGGCCGCAAAGGCCCCCAGTCTGGCATTCAGCCGATATTAGACATGAACAGGAAGACATCTGCAAACTGATAAAACATCAGCTTTGCAAAACTGATGTCAGGCCAACATTCATAATCAGGTAAATGGGGATGTGTAAGGCAATTTCCGTACATTCTCTACAGTCATGTATTCTCGTATGCGATTTTGGCATCCATTGATCGGCAATTCAAAAGTAATTCAAAAGTAGGAAAGAATGATAATAATATGCTGGGTGTTAATATGATCATTTGAAAGCAGGTTAAAAATGAAAGAAAATAATCCCGGGTTTCGGAAGCATAATGGAGTCAAACCTGTACTGAGCCACCAGCCAGGGTACTTGATGCAGACTGCTGCTTAACACATATGAAAATCAGAACAAAAAGTCAATTTGGGAAGGTAGCTGACTGACTGCTTAAGGCAAGTGGCTACTTAACACATGTGCTCTCTAAGTAAGCTTTAATTGTAATATTGTTATTAGCAAACTACCAATAAAATATGTTTTCAAACGGACAGCTTTCAGAGTTTTCTACAAACAAATTATTTTTTTTGAAACATATTAGCCCTTACCCTGCTAAATTTCTACACTGAACTTGTCCATCTTTCAATTAGGACAGTACCATTAACTGTTAAAAACGTTGCTTACCAAAAACATATACTGACTGAATAGCGAACAGTGCAGATCTTGATCAATCTGCACGGTGGAGCAGGCTGATCATGATCTACACTGATCACTAAGGCAGAATCAATCGTGTCCAGCATGATAAGGGTTACTTTTCTGGTACCGTAGTTTCTGTTTCCGTTCTTCCCGTTCAGTCTAAGATGTTAGTAAACTGTCCGTATTTCTATATTTTCTTTTACAACATTGCAAGTTTTCCATATGGACGTTACTTGACATATAATCAATTGATGAAAGCTAAATCTAGATTATCACTGGCAATAGAATGAAGTATATCAACGAGATGCCCATGGGCAACATGTCGACACCGCCAGCTGTCAAAAGAACTGGGAGTTGCACATTACACTCCTTGTCTCATTGAGGCAAACATTAATGCCAAATAAAAAAGAGATTGCAAAAAGTTACAATATAAGTTATTTAAAGTAACAACAAAGGGACATAAATCTTAAAAAAAATATCTAAGTCCACACAAATATCCTCACCAGTAGAGATAGGTCAAAATACACCTGAAAATTGGATGTAACATGCATGTTATGCTACAGAAAAGTCTTGATTTTTCCCTATGACCAGTAATAAAAAAATTACGAATATAAGCTATTTATAGTAACAACAAAGGGAAGTAGTTCTAGGATCTTGCGCATGACACTCCTCTCATGATGATGAACAATTGTGCCAAGTTACATCAAAATCCCTCTATGCATCAAAAAGAAATGCTCCAGACAAAGTCATTCTTGTATCTGGCTTTTGACCTCTAAGTGTGACCTTGACCGTAGACCAAAGTACCTGGTTCTTGCGCATGACACTCCGTCTCATGGTGGTGAACATTTGAGCCAGGTTACATCAAATTCCCTCCATGCATGAAGAAGAAATGCTCCGGACAAAGTTGTCATTCTTGTATCCTTTGACCTCTAAGTGTGACCTTGACCTTAGACTTAGGGACCTGGTTCTTGCGCAAGACACTCCATCTCATGATGGTAAACAATTGTGCCAAGATACATCAAAATCCCTCCATGCATGAAGAAGAAATGCTCCGGACAAAGTCATTTTTGAATTAGACCTTTGACCTGTAAGTGTGACCTTGACCTTTGAGATAGGAACCTGGGGTTTGCGCATTACACGGACGCACAAACGCACAAACGCACATACACCAAACAGCCATTTGGACAACTATGTTTTCGCTTCCGCAAGCGGGCTCGACAAGAATGGAAGATATACATATTGATTTTATACTTTAATTAAAGATTTCCTGTTCAACTACGAACGGGCTAATCCAATTTTTAACAAATAATTAATAGTTGTCTCCCTTTCCTGTAATTGACCACTATTTTTTAGCACTATTTGTTTACTTATAGGCATACAGGCACTAAATAGAAATATGGTGCGAAAAAAATGGTAGTCGGATACAAATTGTTCTCAGTTTTTTGGGGATTTTTTGCTCTGTAAAGCTATTTTTCCTCATTTTCTTTCCAAATAGTTTTGCTAAAATCACATAACAGATCTATGCTTGACATGTAGGTAGCATTTTCATAATGAAATAACATCATGACAGAAGTTTTCATAGAAACTTAGATCATAAACCACCACTATAATTTAGGGTCTAATTTTTTAGCTGATTTTGCAGTTTGTGTGTTTGACTGAATTTTTTTTTCTTCCCTCAAACATGACCCCTCTTTTCTTTTGATTTTTATTTAGCACTGACAATATTCTTCAAGAAAATGTAAGTTACAGACATTTAAAATGGGTCCTGATGTGTGCTTCGGCCATTGGAAAAAAGGTCCATTTTATATAGAATAAAGAACAACAACTATTTAGTGTGTTATAACCTATACCTATTTCAATTACAGACATTACCGTTTACGTAGGTCGGGTCCACCTCCGCACGGTTTAGAGGTTTACAAGAGCTCAACCCATGTCATTCTTACTAGGAAATTCGTCGAATATTTGCTGACCGACGAGATAGCACATCGTGTTTTAATGTGGTCAAAAAAAATCCTGATACCCGACGAGATGGTTTTCCCAATATTGAACTGCAACAGAAAGCTTAAGGCGCCGGGATCTTATGAAGGTAATTTTAGCCCGATATCTGAAAAGACTCCAACGCGTTGAAGCGCCTTTTTTCTACTTTTTTTTTCTTTATTTTCATTTTTTTTTTTTGCACTGTGAATAACATCAATCATCTTAGACTTACAACGTATTTACGTTTCACTTAAAATGCAGCTAAGACATCTTTTGTTATCAACTTCAAGCCATTCCCCTTATTCTGTACTTAGTATAGAGGGTTGAATATTGCATTATCGTAGCAGAAAGTATTTTTAATCCATTGATTATTTCCCTGTATAAAGCATTGAAAGTCGTGCTTTTGTAACTCTTAATTATGCATAAATTAATACCACAGTGACACTGAAACTATTTGAGACCTCACGTGAATCAGGAACTTACGATAGAGAGGTCGTCACCTTAACCACTAGAATATCCCTCTCTTTTAATTGCTTGTATTAATTTATCAAGTATCAAGCATTTTTTTGACTGACGGAGTAACTGCTGACGGATGTATAGACGAGGACAGACCGTTAGTCCCTACAGGTAAAAATCCTGTATATGTAGAGATAGGCCCTAAAATTTTCTATGATAGAATTACATTAAATAAAGTCTAGAAATTAATTTCCAAGTCCTTGAAACAACCAAAAATGATTTCACAAATGTGAAGTTTATGATAGTTTTGTTAATATCAATAACAGAAGTTTTAATTTTTAATTTAAAGTTGTGATCCACAAAGAATGACAACTCTTGCCTTGGGCTAGTACTTATAAGTAGAGATCTATTAGTTTACTTCCCTTGCAATTACACAATTGAGAGGAAAATGAAAACTGTTTAAGACACAATATCATACTTTTTTGTACAACAAAATCATTAAGGATTTATTCATTTGTGTTTGATTTACCCCTTAAGACAGGTTCCTATGATTCTGTTCAACTTACATATGTAATAAAAATAACTTTTAACAGCAATAATAAAACGAGTACAGTAGTTAAAAATAGTGCAGATAATACAGTTTGCTTGTATCAAAATGTATCAATGATCCACTTTTTTAATACAGAACACTGGTAGGATAGGAAAGGTGCAATTATGATCTCTATTCCTATGCCTAGTATATGACGTGTAAGCAACGCTTTCTGTCCAATCTTAACACAGAGAATTTTTTTACATAATTTTAATTAATTTCGCGAATTTTTATCACAATAGTGATTTTTGGAATAATAACAATAATGTATTTTTTTTTCAGAACATCCAAGTTTGTACGATCATAACAAGAGCTTTGTTTCAAGATATAAAATATGGAGAAAGGGAGACACGCAGTGCCACGGGAAAATCGTGCGGGACATATGTATATTTGGGCCACGTGACGTTGAAAATTTACTGACGAGACATGAACTTTTCGCCAATAAATTTCACTTCAGTGAATTTCCCGAAGTGCCATTCTGTTTACGAAATATATTATTAAAAAGAACTATTTTAGAATATAAAGGGTATATGGATTTTAATGTATCATTTTATAGCAATATACCTTACAAATGGTAACATATTATTCAAAATTACAATCTGTTTTTTTGCAATTAAAAGAACTTGTATTCTTTTTATTCTGTACATGCTATTTGTTTAAGTCGTCTTTTCAGAACTATATCTATCGTTTAAACCAGTTGACCAAGCATCAAAAGCAGCCACAATCAAACGAGTTGAACAATGCCTGAAAGAAATCATCTCATGGATGAATTCAAACATGTTAAAATTAAATGCAGACAAAACTGAAGTAATTCTTTTTTCGAGTCAAAAACACTCCAATCATGTTGAAAATCTAGAACTGAAAGTTGGCGAAACGAGCATAAGACCATCAAAAACTGTTCGAAACCTTGGTGCTACGTTTGATTCGAACATGCACATGGACCATCATGTTAATTCTGTGACTCGAATATGCTACGGCCAAATACGACACATTGGTCATATTCGACCACATTTGACAACTGAAGCCTCCAAAACCCTTATAACTCGCTTGTAACCTCACGATTAGATTACTGCAATGCTCTTTTGTCGGCGTGCCAAAAGTAACAACGAGCAAACTGCAAAATGTCCAAAACACAGCTGCACGTCTTATTACGAAAACAACCCGTTTTGAACATATAACACCAATCCTTAAAGATCTTCATTGGCTTCAAATACAAGACAGAATCAAATACAAAATTCTCATTCAAACATTCAAGGCCCTGCATGGACAGTCGCCGGTGTATATGAGAGACTTACTAGAGGTGTACGTGCCAACTAGAAATCTGAGGTCAGCAAGTGCAGCAACGACCCTTGTGCCACAAAAAAGTCGACTGGTTGCCTACGGGGACAGAAGTTTCAGAGTTGCCGCCGCAAAACTATGGAACTCTCTTCCTGACAATCTCAGAAAAGATTCATCACTTAATTCATTCAAAAGAGCTCTCAAAACACACCTTTTCAAAATTTTCTACAACACATAGATACCAACTGTGACTGTTCTACCCATAATAAATATTCCATCGTTATTTTTGTGATACAGAACTACGGCAAGTCATTCGTCGATGACTAAGATCTCTTAACTGTACAATTCATCATGCAATTAACTAAATCGACAATTCATCTTTTATTTCATCATGTCACATTTTAAGTGTTATGACGTTCTATGTGTGTGTTTTTTGCAAGACTTGAGTTTCACTTGAAGTGTGTGGTATTTGTATCTAATACAGTATATGAAGGCACCATTAACCGGGGGGTTGAACCTCTATATGAAGCCCGTCTGGGCGTACCAGATGCTTAAAGCACTGGTATTGGCAATAGGGGTAAATCGACCTCAAGGGGAGGGGTGCGGTCATGGCTGTTTGTTACATCGTTCGTTTATGATATTGTTGTAATAACTATTATTTTTATTATTATGTACAACGCCACTGAATATATCATTCATGAAAAAGGCGTTTAATCAAATTGTTCAGTTTCAGTTTTGTGATTGCATATGTCATTTTTTTGTTATTTTCCTACATATCTGCGATATGTCACATGTTTAATTGTAAAGCGCCTTTGAACGTATATTCCATATGAAAAGGGCGCTCAATAAATCTGGTATAATAATAATAATAATAATAATAATACTCATCATAAGATAAACAAACGTGTTTGTAAACATAGACGGTTCCAAATTGAAGGGGATCCATGCTAAACCAGAATGACAAAATACAAGACATTGTGGCAACGTTAAATGTCGCAACGACGCTAAATGTCGCAACCACCGTTATATGTCGCAAGGTTGACGTTAAATGTCGCAACCACCGTTAAATGTCGCAAAATCGTCTGCCGCTAAATGTCGCACCTTTAACGTTAAATGTCACAAAAATTTGCCCACCGTTATATGTCGCAACTCCAACGCTAAATGTCGCACAGCAAAATAAGGTAAGTTAAACAGTCTTTACAAGTTAGAGATAAGATTGGGTAATGCATGCTTGCATGCATCAGTATGCAATGTGTTGATTTTGGAAGGGCTGAAATGACCTTTCACTCTAATCTGCACGTTTGCTTTTCAGTGGTCCCGCACCATACATACGTTATATCTGCTATATATAAAGGTTTGAGCACTAACTTAGTACGCGACACAGTACTAAATTTATTTCAGGTCTGAATATGTAATTCTATGGCGTCCTGTTTAGCTCATGAGATATTAAGCTCACGCTCCGTATTGTCGCGCGTTGTATCGCATGTCTTGAGTCGACCTGAATTTCGTTACACAACAGCCCGGGGGCCAGAAATTGTTGATGGAGGAGGGGAAGGGGGCACCAGTTAAAAACAAAAGCGTCACCGGCGACGTGCGGTAGGTACAGGGTTCCTCTATCCGTATTTGTGGGAAAGTTTTTTATTTACAGGTATGAAATGCTGGCCTGTGGTGCTTTTTGTCTATTTTTTGAGGTACGTACTAGAGGGGCACTCCCCTTATTTTAGGTGGTTAGGGTCTTTTCCCCTTCACAATACAGGTATGGAATACTGGACTTTTATTGCATTTTTTGTTCAAAATGTCGGTGCATGGGAGGGGTTATGGGAGGGAAAGTTTGAAAAACAGGTATAAAATGGTTGCCTCTGATGCATTTTTGGTCTTGGATTCTTCCCCCTGGGGAATTTTAAAAATAAGTGTAAAATGTTCGCCTCTGGGGCGTTTTGGGTCTACATTTTGAGAAAATATTATTTCCAAAATAGTCGGTGCAACCTAGATGAGTATAAGTCGCTACTAAGCCAGAAAAGGGTGGGGTTGGGGGTGGGGGATCGGCTCGGGCCGCGATCCGGGCCTGTTACACAACAGGATGTTTAACTACGCGACACGAAGACTGTAACTGTGTTTTGTACCAGCTGTAGAAAACCGTGCGAAGATTTTCTATTAATCAGCCATGGATTCTATTTCTTTGTTTGGAGGTCATAAGTCATAAGGTAACTATTAAGCTTCAATGGCGGAGAAAGATCCTATGTGGACCTCTGTACAATTTTTTTAGTTAAAGCGGGAATTTTGATATTATTTTACTTTTAGTCTCTTAAAATTGTTTTGTTTTTTCTCATTCCCCTAATTAACCTATATTTCCGCCTTCCCACACATACCCCCCCCCCCCCTTCTCTCTCACCCCCATCCCTCATACACACACTCCAACACTCCAGAAATGTAAATATTTATAAATCATATTTAGTTAGAAGAAACATCAGAATATTTCTGTCCTAAAACACTGGTCGTATTACACGGGTACTATACAGTGCCTGCGGTACTGACTGTGCCGACGAGGATTGAAGGCACTTCGCTTCCTGTACCGCAGGTACTTCGTCAATGTTTACAAAACGAGCGAGATCGGTGAGTGATTTTTGTCATTTTGATTTTTGGAGTATTTTGTTCAAAAATCGGGGAATGTAGCGGGGTGTAGATGTATCTTATCTACATATCCATGCTAAAATTTGTGGCAAATGAATAATTTCCTAGAAACGTAAGGACAAATAAGTTGAGAATGAAACCTGATTTTTTCACATCAGTGACTGTTTAGACTCGATTTCTTTTTGCTGACCCAAACGATGTCGTCTCTGCCGTCGTAAATTATATTTATAAATGACATGTGATCTGCTAAAACATAAAATGTGTCCAGAAAATTCCGAATTTGAACGTTATGCCACTTTTGGAAAAGTGCCGCAGGCATTTTGACGATGCCGCAGCATCTTCGAGGTGCCGCAGGCACTTTCAAAAAGTATCGGGACATAAATTTGCCCGAAACTAGACAAACAGACAAATGGAAGAACAGATAAACAACATTTCCTTCAAGAAAACGAAAAGAAAAAGGGGTGTTGAATAGTATGCAGTGGAATGCAAGTCAACTGAAGTCAGGTACCCTCATATTGCCGCATTTCAGAAAGCGATCCGCAGAATAAAAACCCTACTTTCGTTTTCACGTAAAACAACTCGAAAACAAGCGAATATTAGCATGAAAAATATCCTATTTTATGTAAAATTCATTTCACGAGTGGAATGATGCCCATTTGGCTCCCGATTTATGCGAAAATGCTCGAAAAATAGAAAACTTAAGATCTATTTATTAGGGACTTCTTTCGACTACACCTACACCACGGAAGCACATTTTTGATCAAATTACTGCATTATAACCTCTGCCACGAGATAGGTAGGTAGCTGTCACGATACTTCAAGAAATTATCGTGATAAAGCGAAGTTTTCTAATAAGAGTCTCAATAGTCAAAAGTTTCCTGTTAATATTATTGCGATGATTCACATTATAATCTCGATACCATTTGTGTAAGAGCCCATTGTGGACAGCTGACATTTACTAGCTAGACAGTTATTACGGTATAAAATCAGAAACTATATCGATGTTTGAAATTTTCTGTAGTTATTTTAATAGCCTAACGTTTCCTGGAAATATTAAGTATATCTACAAAAAAAAATATTCTAAAAATGTTTTCAGAGAAATGGAGAACTTGATAAGTATAGCTCATAAACGACCAAACGGGAGAATTTTAATAGTTTTTACATGTACGTAAAAACCTATTTTATTCCCTGCAAACAAAACTTTGAAAAAAAAACCCCAAACATATCGAGCAGCATAGGACGGGCAGAGAAGGCAATTTTCAAAAAGCATAATGTTTTGGAAATACAGTTTGCTTCAACTGACCGGAACAATCGCGTACTATAGTTTAAGATTACCCGCGATGATAAACCGATTGCTAAACTTTTTATATTTGTAAATATAAATTATAATCGTACGAATGCGATTTATTTGAGACGTAGTTATGGGCCAAATTTATGAAACGTTTTGAAGTGCCTGCGGCACCTCGAAGGGGCTGCGGCATCGTCAAAATGCCTGCGGCACTTTTCCAAAATTGGCATAACGTACAAATTCAAAATTTTCTGGATACATTTTATGTTTTAGCAAATCACATGTCGCATCAACATGGTCTTTACCAGACGAGAATATGACACTATAATAATACAGATATTGACTACATTCGAGCGGACCACGGCGGCACATCCGGCGAATCACTACCATATCACATGTACAAACTGTTTCCGTTACAATATAAACGCCTAAAAGCATCGTCTAAAGCCAGTTCAAAATGTCTTTATTCCATTGCTTTCATATTGTTACAGGACAAGTGTAAACATATACACTGGGAGTGTTTCTGATTTTGTCTCGTCTGTCGTATGCTTATTTTAGTAAGCTCCTCTGGTACGAAGTTTAAGGATTGTTGTGTCTCCGTCCTTCGACCGACTTCAATTCACCGTCCACTGTTCTTCATACCCATATGGATTTCTTCATTCTAGGTCATTTACAAAGATGTTTGGTTATAATGGCAACCAAAAGGAAAATTGTGAAAATCTTCTTTTAGGAAATCTATCGATTTCAAAATAATTTCAAAGCAACATTGCTTGCGTGTCCTTTCACAAATTTCTTCAAACCATATTGATTTGCAGTAATACGAGGTCTTTAGAGTTTTAAAAGAAAATATTATAGTTCTTCATGTCTTTAACCGTTAGCCCAGTTTTGAAATAACTTCATACAAATATCACTTTGACCATCTTCTAACATATCCTTCTTATCATTCCGCTGTGTTAAGTTATAACATGATATGAGCCGAGTATCTCAAAACATCTAAGTTTAGTTTTTGTAACAATTTGGACGCAAAAAAAGGACAGTTTTATTAATTACGTTGGGCTAAGAATATATATAAATGGATAATACAAATGATTGAATTTGTTCTGAACATATGCGTTTTCTCTACATTTCCTCTCCCTTCCTTTTTATTCTGGTGAATATAGTTTCTTATACAGCATTTTATACCGTTACTTTATGGGTACCTGATATTGCTAAAATATTCTAAATACTAATAATTCTGTATACTAGTACTTTTATTTCATCTTTTCTTTCCATTTTTGTTGTTGTTGTTTTTTCCCCTTTTCAGCAATAACTCAGCATGTGTTACACATTACTATAACAACCATCAATAAGTATTATCATTCCGGAGGCTCACTCGATAAGTATTCCAATACTTCCGTCAATATCCTGTTGTTTATGCGATAATGTGTGTATGTACGTGTATGATTGTATCTTGTGTAATATTTACAATAAAATATTCTTAAACTAACGTTTGTTTATAATGATCCCATGATCAAATTGGTTAATTAAATGCCCAAATTTAATTTCATATATCAAGAATTTAATTCAAGTGTGTGATCGTAATGTGTGTAATTTTCAGTGATGGATATGGACAATTATAGGACAAATCAGACGGATGTATTTTTTTAATCAATGATATATAGATGATGACGTGCATTGCATGTTAAGTGTGCAAAGAGAATAATTTATCAAGATTCATACTATAACTGCATCAAAACTCATACAGTGTAACGTTATATTCTAGTCATTTAGAGTAAGTGTCAACCTAGCATCGATCGCTTATAACTTAACACATTCACAATTGGAACTCAGAGGATATGAAATACCATGGAAACAAAGCTAATACAAGTGGAAATTGTGTAAGTATAGAATACATTGAAGTATGATCTTTGATTTGCAATATGTCTGAAATCGCAAATGTGTGTGATGACAACAGGTGGACCTTTTGAGGCTTTTGTGAGCTTTGCTGTGGAAATAACATTTGCAGTGGAATCAAAAGTCGGTCTATTAGTTTCCTGCTATTTCTGTTTTTCCAGATTACAGGACTTGGAATATTTTTGATATATACTCTGTATTATTCAGATTCCAGTGTTTTAAGTCAAATAGCATTTAAGTGGAATACAGTTAAAAGTAGTGCAAAAAGTAGTGCAGGGGCGAATATAAGTGATTTCGTTAGACATTCTAATCTGCGAATTAATGAGTCATTGGGGAAATTTAATTACATACCAGATCAAAGAAAAAAAACTTTATACGTGTGGAAAAGAGATAGTATAGTTCCTGTTAAACCATCCGCATTGCTGTTTTCTGA
Organism: Mercenaria mercenaria; assembly: GCF_021730395.1. Classification (NCBI taxonomy): domain Eukaryota; kingdom Metazoa; phylum Mollusca; class Bivalvia; order Venerida; family Veneridae; genus Mercenaria; species Mercenaria mercenaria. The sequence continues at coordinate 69,863,696 of NC_069375.1, forward strand.
GAAAGAGAGGGCTCTCGTAAATGAAGACATCTGCGATAAACTAGAGAACCGTACAAAATACAACATTACTTTAACAGTAAGTATATCACGTATGTAGAGGGTCTGGCTTTTAAAATGAAGTTCACGGTTTCGGTTCCCGGTGAAAGGAGTATTTCCTTACAATCGCGTACAATAGCAAGAGTACTGACCATAACTCAAGAAAGAAGTCGCCAAGAGTAATTTTAAAAATATAGGATATTCATCTACATTTGATATGAATGTTAAAACTAAACCAGTGTACAAAATTTTTAGCTTGTAGCCAATTCTGAGACACAACAGATTCTGTTCTAGGTTTCATGTCATATATGCATGCATATACACGTTTTGTAGTTACATGACAATAAAACAATGCTTTAGTATGAAGCCACTCTTACATTATTTAATGTTACTCTTTTCAGTTAAAAAGCGACTAAGATAACAGTATGACACAAAATTTTCGCATTGAATTAAAACACTACACTTTATATAGGAAAATGTAACAATAGATATATCTACGCTTGGTAATAGAGGACAGATGACACATTATTGCTGTGTTGTGTTGTTTTTGTTTTGGTTTTTTTTGTCCTAAATGTATGTGTCGTAACAACATTCAAAAAGATGGTATGTAGAAGCACTAGAGTTGGCACTCATAAGAGAGTGTGTAAAATTTATAACAAAATTCAATAGTATAAGAAAGAAGATATAGAAACATTTCACTCACAGAAAAACAGATGCTGTATTTACACGAATGAAAAAGTACGAGTGGTCTTTCATGTAAAATGAAAAAACGAATATTTTCCTTTTACTTCATTTTGTTACAATGTTTAAAAGTATTTTATTCATTCTAAACAAATACAGTTTCGTACCGGCGAAACAATATCTAGTATTTTTTTCACGGTGAAATTGTCAGATATATTCGCTGCTCTATCTCGATCATTCACCGAGAAACTCGTGATCATTCATCCAGAAACTCGTGATCATTCACCGAGAAATCCGACTAACGATCATTCATCGAAAAACTCGCGATCATTCACAGAGAAACTCGATCTTTCATCGAAAACTCGCGATCATTCGCCGAGAAAGTCGCGATCATTCACAGAGAAACTCGATCATTCACCGAGAAAGTCGCGATCATTCATCGATAAACTCGATCATTCACCGAGAAACACACGATCATTCACCGAGAAATCGATATTTCACCGAGAAACTCGCGATCATTCACAGAGAAACGTGTAGTAAATGCCTTATTATCTGAACAGATTTTACAAGGATGAATTATTATCGATAGATATTCAGCGGACTGTTCTATTAGTAGTCGGCAGAATGTATGAGAAATTTTGGTATTGTTTGCTATTACAATAATTAGATTTACGCTTCAAATTTCAATTTGACGAAGCGACTCAATTATTATCCATTTGCGATTGAGAATTTACAAATATAATAAAGCGCCAGTTTAGTAACAGTTAAAAAAAAATTAATTTTTTGGTTTGTTTCTTTTATATGGCGTAAAGGTACCAAAAAATGTATATGTTACTAACAGTTGAATGTGCGAATAGATCAGGGCAAATGATACACATTATGCTTAACAGTAAATTATATTATATTTGAAAACACCTAAAGTCCAGGAATGATCATTCAAGGGGCACTGACACTCACAAAATCTTAAAATTACGCTAAGAATCGATTTTTCATTGTTTGAAAATGTATACGTAGCTATTTACACTTCTTTTTATTATTGCTTTAGGCGGATCCGGGGCGCGTAAATTGTAAGGCGCTGCGCAGAGAGATAGACAAAATAAATGGTTACGTCTTCAAGGAAGAACTAGACATGCCAGTAGCTTTCAGCATATTAGTGTATACAGATTACGAAATGATAGAGCTCTTATTACGTATAATTTACAAACGTCACAACATATACTGTATACATATTGACGCCAAATCGCCGGAACCTTTCAGAAACCGTGTGATGAACCTTGCAAACTGTTTCGACAACGTGATGATAGCCACAAAATTAATCAGCGTCTATTGGGGCCAGTATTCAATACTTGAAGCTGAAATGTCATGCATGAAAGACCTTTTAAACAAGACAAAGAGTTGGAAATATTTCATTAATTTGACTGGACAAGAATTTCCACTAAGAACTAATTACGAAATTGCCAAAATACTTGGAGCACTTCGCGGTCATAACAACATGAGATGCAATAAAAGGTTTAAGTAAGTTGTATAAGAATTAGTAAAAAGTTGCCTTTTTTAACCTAAAGTTTTCAAATTCACCTGCTTTATACGAAGGACCAGTATATACAAACCAATATCTAATCAAGAAACTGGTCCGGCATCCATTTTCTTTTGTTGGGTCGAAACCCTCACAGTTATAGCTCATATGGCGACTTTACAGCTTGAATTATGGAAGAAAGCCCCATGTACCCCTCCGTGCATTATTTCATCACAGGCGGGCACCTGGGTAGAACTTTAGACCTTTCATAAGCCAGCTTGATGGCTTCCTCACATGAGGTATTCGACTCCCCGAGTGACACTCGAGCCCACATCTGTGAGGGGAAGTGATTCAAACTTTGACCTTAACATTTCTGCCACGGAGGTTCAGGGTCTAGCATTCAGCCTATATTAGTCATAAACAGGCTAAAAGACATCTGTGAACGGATTAAACGTCAGCTTTGCAAAACTGATGCCAGGCCAACATGCATAAACAGGTAATTGTGAAAGGCAATTTCCGTACATTCCGTATAGTTATTAATTCTCGTATACGATTTCGGTATCCTTTGACCACAACGGATTTTTTTTTCAGAGAATCTGGAAATTGCCGAATTCGCAATAAAAACATAATTTGACGGAAAATGCACACTGTCGTTAAGGATTCAGTACCTCTTTAAGAGGAATATTTTACATTGGACAGTTTATGTATTTGGAAAGAGTCTAAAGAAAAATATAAACTGGCGAAAACTCGGACCACAAACAAAAAAAGATATTGCAATTTATATGCACAGTGACCTCACCGTTCTTTCCTTATATAGGCATTACCAAATAAGGTATTTTATGGCAAATTATGTTAGATATAACTAAATAAGGAACTTACGTCAAAGATACATATTTTACACACAAATAAAGGTTCATATTATAATATGGCCTTCTGTTAGTTGTTATTCTTTGATTTACTATATATGGTAATGCCCAGGGAAAGAATGATTATGTCACTGTGTCCAAAATGGCTGCCATTTCATTACATAAATGGCATTCAAATGGGTATATATTTTCTGTTTCTAGTCCGATGTTGACTTTTATTTTCTGCAAATAATCAATAGTTGTCTATCTTCCCGGTAATTCATCTATACCTATCTTGATTACAGACGTCACCGTTTACGTGAGTCGGGTCCGCCTCCGCACGGTTTGGATGTTTACAAGAGCTCAACCCATGTCATACTTACTAGGAAATTCGTCGAATATTTACTGACCGACGAGATAGCACATCGTGTTTTAATGTGGTCAAGAAAAATACTGGTACCCGACGAGATGGTTTTTCCAACACTGAACTGCAACAGGAAGCTTAAGGCACCAGGATCTTATGAAGGTAATTTTAGTCCGTGGACGCGTTGGAGCGCCATACAGTTGAAAGTATTTTAATCATTTGATTATCTCCCTGTATAAAGCATTGAAAGTCGTGCGTTTCTAACTCTTTATTATGCATATGTTAATGCCTCACTGCAACTGAAACTATGTGAATCAGGAACTTACATAATATAAACTGCAGTCAGTGATATAACCGTTGACTTAACTATTTTATCATTGATAAATCTTATATAATCTAAATGGTCAGCTTGCTTGAGCTGTATGCATTCAGTGTTGTAATCAGAGGCTGGACTAATATTTTATCATTGATATTTCATCCACATTGTCATGAATGGGACTATTTGATGTTGCGCAGAAATTAAGATGTTGTTAGGTAAACAAGAGGGCCATGAAGACCCTGTATCGCTCACCTGACCTATTGTCCTAAAGATCATCAAGACTAACATTCTGACAAAGTTTCATTAAGATATGGTCATAAATGTGGCCTCTAAAGTGTTTATTACCTTTTCCTTTGATTTGACACAGTGACCTAGTTTTTTACCCCAAATTGACCCAGATTTGAATTTGACCTAAAGATTATCAAGATGAACATTCTGACTAAGTTTCATGAAGATATAGTCATAAATATGGCCTCTAGACTGTTAACAAGTTTTTCCTTTGATTTGACCCGGTGACCTAGATTTTGACCCCACAAGACCCAGATTCTAACTTGACCTAAAGATCATTAAAAGTTAACATTCTGACCAAGTTTCATAAAGTTATAAATGTGGCCTCTAAGAGTGTTAACAAGCTTTTCCTTTGATTTGACCTAGTGACCTAGTTACCTAGTTTTTAATTAGTTTCTGACCCTACATAACCAAGATTCAAACTGAAATTTGAGATCGTCAAGATTAACATTCTGACATTGTTTCATGAAGATAAGTCATAAGTGTGGCCTCTACAGTGTTAACAAGCTTTTCCTTTGATTTGACCTGGTGACCTAGTTTTTAACCCCAGATAATCCAATATCAAACTCGTCTAAGATTTTATTAAGGGTAACATTCTGACCAAGTTTCATTAAGATTGGGCCAAAATTGTGAACTCTAGAGTGTTAACAAGCTTTTTCTTCGATTTGACCTGGTGACCTAGTTTTTGATTCCAGATGACCCAATATCAAACTTATCCAAGATTTAATTAAAAGTAACATTCTGACCAAGTTTCATTAAGATTGGGCCGAAATTATGACCTCTAGAGTGTTAACAGTCAAATTGTTGACGACGACGGACGGACGACTGACGACGGACGGACGACGGACACAGGGCGATCACAAAAGCTCACCTTTGAGCACTTCGTGCTCAAGTGAGCTAAAAAGCACTATCTGATTTCAAAAAAATAGTTAATCTGCCTCCAAAAGGTCGCTCCGAGCGCTCGTCCATCCTGAAAACATTGATGCAAACGAAAAGCAACTGAGCGGACGTATGTCCCATTTTACAGTTGTTTGGCATGGCACCTATGCAGAAAATCTACAATTATTTCAAATAACCGTCAGTTTAAAAGGCTATTTAATACAGAAATACTCCTTTACTTTAGCTGTACAGAAGTACTGAGTTAAAAAATGAGGGTCTCATCAAATGAGCCGCGCCATGAGAAAACCAACATAGCGCGTTTGCGACCAGCATGGATCCAGACCAGCCTGCACATCCGCGCAGTCTGGTCAGGATCCATGCTGTTCACTAACGGTTTCTCTAAAAGAAATAGGGTTTGAAAGCGAACAGCACGGATCCTGACCAGACTGCGCGGATGTGCAGGCTTGTCTGGATCCATACAGTTCTCAAACGCACTGTATTGGTTTTCCGGAACTTTTCCTTTCCCATGGCGCGGCTCAAATATACATTGTCAGTTTCTTTAATAAAAGACCTTGGAGAGTTATGAATGTTTCCCTCTGCTCAGCTGCACTTGATGAATAATGTTTGGACCTGCATATACTTACAAAATGATACATATCAGTTACAGATAATGTATAAACACATGTCATGTTTATGTTGCAATATAGGTCACCACCAAATACCCAACGTTTTTTGTCGCCTAAAAGGCAGAAGATGTTCTTGTTTTTCTGTAGCCCCGTACCTTTTTTTTCAAATCCTGACTGGTATCATTATATATTTTATCTCCTTTTTCCACGCACAAAAGTAGCCGACGTTAATATTTTAATATAACGCTTACATGTGACGCCATACCCGACGCGATATTTTTTATAACTGTCACGTAGATAAAGAGGAACAAGGTAAATGACATGACATGTATAGTTAGTTTATACTAATTTGTTTTAGCTCATTCTTGAGTCCGCTGCCTTGAAAAACCATTACTGATGGTATATGTTAAGAACTGACTGTGAATCCAGGGAACCTCGAACCCGCGATCTTTAGGTGGCGAGGTCGTCACCTTAATCAGTAGGATATCCCTCTCATTTAATTGCTAGTATTGATTTATCAAGTGTCAAGTAAAGTATGATCCACATTTTTTGACTGACAGAGTAACGGCTGACGGGCGGATAGACGAGGGCAAACCGTTAGTCCCTACAGAATGACTTGTAAGCATCGCTTTCTGTCCTGTTTAAACACGCAGAAAATGTTTTACATAATTCTAATTGATTTGGTGAAATATTTTACCATTTGATTAATTTTTATTAATTTTTGAAATAATAACAATTATGTATCTTTTCAGGATATACAAATTTGTACGATCATCACAAGAGTTCTTTTTCAAGATACAAAATGTGGGGAACGGAAAACACGCAGTGCCACGGGAAAATCGTGCGGGGCATATGTATATTTGGGCCACGTGACGTTGAAAATTTACTGACGAGACATGAACTTTTCGCCAATAAATTTCACTTCAGTGAATTTCCCGAAGTGCCATTCTGTTTACGAAATATATTATTAAAAAGAACTATTTTAGAATATAAAGGGTATATGGATTTTAATGTATCATTTTATAGCAATATACCTTACAAATGGTAACATATTATTCAAAATTACAATCTGTTTTTGTTGGCCATTAAAAGAAATTGTTTTCTTTTTATTCTGTACATGCTATTTGTTCAAGTCGTCTTTTCAGAAGTACTTATCATAAAATAAACAAACGTGTTTGTAAACATGTACGGTTCTAAACTGAAGAGGATCCATGCCCAAAAATAATGACAAAATACATTGCACTTCGCATATCCGTAGCCCTTTGCCAACCAATAAACCGGACCAATGTATTTTATAAGTACAACAACACTGTTGACCCATTTAAACGAGGAGTATAGTGGACGCAACTTGACCCCGATGGTTGACCTTTGTATTATAATACATAATGAGGTACAACCTGTTATTGAAAAGGAGTGTACGTAAAACGAGCTGCACGAGAAAAAGGAAATATAAATTTATGTAAATAAAAATTAGTGTATTTGAAAGTTTTAATTGATCAAATGTAAGTATATTTACTTTGATACTGCAATGTATACAAACTTATTCAATATAAATATACATGGCTACCCTAAGCACCCTTGATTACTATAATGAAATATTCGATATGAATAATCAGCCTAAGGTCAACTATTGCGGTCAAGTTGCGACTACTATACGCTCAAATAATATTTAAAAATACAAAATGCAAAAAATACAGATTGACGGTTGTGCAGTGTATGTAATTATTCTTTGAAATTACGAAAACAAACTTACTCAGTATAATTAAAGAAAATGAAGTCAGATTGTTTATCATATAATATTCTGAAAGTTTCATAAAAATCATCGAAAGAATAGGAGAAAACTTATGGTCATATAGAGAATAACAGGCTCGGTTCCCTCACCCCTTCCAGCCCATATCAGCCTCGACCTGATAACATTGATATCAAAAGACAGTAGCTTGTTATTCTATTTATCATGAAACTCACACAGACTGACTAGAAAACATATGTCTTCTTCTCGTATTTCTTAAAAAATGTCTTCTGAAGCAAAAAAATAAATTTATATTTTACGGATTTAAAAATTCATCCGCCTCTGAAATTCGGAACGAAAGAATATGGCAGCCATATTGAATTCAACTCCGACAATGTTTTTGACTTTCTAATATTCTTGTAAAAAAATAACAATGAAATAATTTCTTACCTGCGTAAAAATCAAAAATCATCATCTTGAATAAACCAGAACATGCTTTATTTCCATACTATACAATATACAGCATTTGACTCAGACAACTACATGTCAAAAGCGCTGAACATTTCACTTCCAGTTCCAGACTTTAAAGTTTTTAAAATCACTAAAATTTTCATTTTTATCCCTGACAAGATATTATTTGAAAATAAATTGGCTGACTTAATTAATACTGACATAGGACCTGTTAACTTATGCAGAAAAATGGCCGAAAAACACTGCAAAGTCATAGCCATTTCAATACAGACAAACAAAAATAAAATGACTTTAAATTCTGTAAAAGGAACTGACCCTGTACCTTGTGGTCAAACGTTGTACAACCTATTACAATGCCAACTCTGAAAACAAGTTTGTCAATGATAATGCATTGTACTCTTGTACCGTACAAAATTCTTTTTGTCTCATTTTTTAAAGTAAAAAATAGAAACACTGACCAGCTACTGATTTCAAATATTTTTTCAGACTTTTAATAATTGAATGATGTTTTCAGGGTAAGTATAATCATATACACATGTCACAACGCCTGAAAGTGAGTGTTTAACCAGTTGTGACAAAATGCATTATATTTCCATTTTACTAATTATATGCAAATTGCTGGAGGTAGAGGTATAGTTAAGGTTTTTAAAATGTGATTACTGCCTTATCAAAGTGGCATGTACATCTAACAAATCCTTAGGTCAATTATGATACCTACTTTCTAAAGATCGATATCTACACCCGCTCTTATTACTCTAAATACTACAATGACATGAAGACATTTCAATTCACTGAAACACATATTATTATATACATAATTATCAATTATCTTTGATAATACATACCCATGGTTTCTGGTCCCCCTTAATACAGTGACATAAAAGTTCAAAGTATTAAGTATTATCTGACCAGGCCAGGGGTGTCATTGGATGCCATCCAACTCATTGATGCCAGATTTTGGATATGAATGCATTGTGTCATCAGAAAAATATCAGGGATTAAATATGTCAACCATTTTTTGAAGAATCTTCATTTATATTTATTTAAACAAGTTTTTGTGAGGTAAGACACACTCGCTGGCTTAAAATACAACTGGTTACTTAAATCAGCCCAGCACCAGAGTCATAGTATATGTGCTTTGCTTGAACATTGAGTAGTATGACATGATCTACTTTTGCATATTAACTACATCACAGCTGTCATACTTTGCTGAGTGTCTATGAAACAAGGAAACAGCAATGATCTCAATTAAGGAGTTACCCCTGTTACAAAATACTTAATCTCTAATTTTTCAGCAAATTGAAATAAAAAAAAAATGATGTAATTTCAAAGTTTACAGGATAGTGAATACAGGTAATTCTAACACGATCTGCAGCGATTGCTATATAAACATATAGCGAAATTCTACGATAAAATATGGTTGGCTGTTACATTTCACCCCCTTTGATTGTGGCATAAGAGATTCTACTTCAGTTCCATAACATACAAATTATTTCAGGGCATAACGGTTGAAAACAGCATTTCAAAAACATAAATATGATAAAAAGACATACTGACTTATGTGTAGGACCGTAAAACACGTTTCGATCTCTACGAGCGAATTCAATTAGCTTAATTAAAATTCAGCGGTGATGTCATAAATGTATGACATAAAGTATGACGTCATGATGATGTAACGTCATATAAAGTTAACCTCGTAACTTGTAACACAGGGTCAACTCCCCTAATTTGATGATTCTCTTCATAATTAGTTTGCGAGTTGTTAGATTACTAAATTATAAACTTCTGAAAATTCTGATAAAAAAAATCTATACGTTCCATTGGCTATGCAACTCTTTCTAACCATAGGGGGTAAATTGTAACAGTATATGACCCGAATGGCGTATAACGCTGAAAATGTAGTACTGTAAAATGCGAATCATTTGCGATGTTAGAATCGAAATAATTAATTAGTTCCAATAATTTTATCAATTAATAAAACATGGGCAGTCGTTTGGATGCGAACGATTAAATCACTCGTGCTACGCACTCGTGATTTAATTATTACGCATCCAAACTCCTGCCCATGTTTTATTAACTGATAAAATATAGGAACAGATTTATTATTTCTTAAATAGTAACTTATCAGTTTTAGTCTTTGTGGCCGGGTGGTTAGAGTAGTTGACTTTAAATTAATCGTTCTTCACTGCTATTTGTTCGAAACCTTGCTCAGTGTGTAGCATTCTTTCATGTGTGGAAGTAATCTAGCTGGCTTATAGGACAGTGGCTTAATCTAGCTGCCCGCATTGAAAGTTGATATATGGCCTATAATTCTATCAATCTGACATTAAACTCAACAAAAACAAACATTTGTATTCACTCAACTGGTCTATTGGCTTAAGGATAACATGGAGTAATAGGCTTGAATTTCACCAAAAGCGTACATACAACTTGATTATGTAAGCTTTAAAAATGTCAAACGATAGAAATAAGGTGCATATTACGCTGAAAATGTAGTACTGTAAAATGCGAATCATTTGCGATGTTAGAATCGAAATAATAAATATGTTCCAATAATTTTATCAATTAATAAAACATGGGCAGTCGTTTGGATGCGAACGATTAAATCACCCGTGCTACGCACTCGTGACTTAATTATTACGCATCCAAACTCCTGCCCATATTTTATTAACTGATAAAATATAGGAACAGATTTATCATTTCTTAAATAATAACTTATCAGTTTTAGTCTTTGTGGCCGGGTGGTTAGAATAGTTGACTTTAAATTAATCGTTCTTCACTGCTATTTGTTCGAAACCTTGCTCAGGGTGTAGAATTCTTTTATGTGTGGAAGTAATCTAGCTGGCTTATAGGACAGTGGCTTAATCTAGCTACCCGCATTGAAAGTTGATATATGGCCTATAATTCTGTCAGTCTGACATTAAACTCAACAAAAACAAACTTTTGTATTCACTCAACTGGTCTATTGACTTAAGGATAACATAGAGTAATAAGCCTGAATTTCACCAAAAGCGTACATACAACTTGATAATGTAAGCTTTAAAAATGTCAAACGATAGAAATAAGGTGCATATTGACAAGTTATATAGTGAAAGAAGTTCTAAAATATTCCTTTAGATTACCTCCCCAGATAATTTTGGTTTTTCATGAGTTATCTCCCTTGAAAACTAGAAAAAAAAAATATTTTCTCCTTTTCCCTACGGGGAATTTTACATTTCTTTTTCATATTTGTATCAGAATCATATAATGCAGTTTTCTACCGCAAAATTTTCTCGAAACTCAAGCTCAGATTCTCATAATCAAAGAAATTATATATTTCCCATAGGCATCAATGTTAACTTCAATACCGATTATCTCCCCCCAAAAAATGATAAGATTTGAAAACTCTCGGTGAAAAGTTTTTCATTTTGAATGTCTTTAAAGTGACCAAATTTCATTTAAATATTACTATCCAGTTACAAGGCATGCGATATGGCTATTACACCATGTTATCCTTAAGTTGTTGAGTGCAAACGGTAGTGACTCAACTGTCTATGCCATAATTAGTCTTGCTATACACATGTTAAAATAGAGTCGGCGTATGGGGAGTAGTCATAGTAGTACATGTTATTTAATAAGTTTGGCTCTTTGATACAAAATCTGTCATTAATCTCCATTTAGAATAAATTTAATCACCAGTGTTTCTACCTTCGCCATTTTGTTCATACAAACTGCCTGTTTGTTCAAGAACTCCTTTTAAAAGAAACCAGTTTCAGTTTATCACTATTTTTTTATCCAAACCGAAACCTAGAACCCAAACCGGATTTTTGCAAACAAAAGCGCAAATGAGCCGTGCCATGAGAAAACCAACATAGTGGGTGTGCGACCAGCATGGATCCAGACCAGCCTGCGCATCCGCGCAGTCTGGTCAGGCTCCATGCTGTTCGCTTTTAAAGCCTATTGGAATTGGAGAAACTGTTAGCGAACAGCATGGAGCCTGACCAGACTGCGCGGATGCGCAGGCTGGTCTGGATCCATGCTGGTCGCAAAGCCACTATGTTGGTTTTCTCATGGCACGGCTCAAATATCCTCAATGCAATCTTATGCAATATATAATACCGTTATACGCTTCATACTTTGTACTGGAATTGATTATCGGCTATGAATTGAATGTACAATTTTATGTCGAATAAACAATATGTTATAAAAAAAAAAACAACATAATACCGTTACAATCAATAGCGAGAATATTCTACCAAATGTCACTATCGTTATTCACATTTAGCAATTTAAATCCACATCTGTGACAAAGTATAGCGAAACACGGCCATTATGAGTAGTTACTTAACAACTTTCTTTTCTCAATTTTCCTTGTTAATGTATTTGGTAAGATACTGAAACATTTGTGAACGATTCGTTAATAAAGGCTTGGATACAAATAACGTAACTTAGCAAAATAATAGGACTAGGTTAGACTGTGTTTGTTTAGAAAAAAAGAGGTAAAGAAATGTAAAGCACCCGTCACATCCCCTAGTACTGTAAGCTTGAGCGGTATTATATATTGATCATATGGAATGGATTCCATAATCCTGAAGGATCAGAAGTATTTATATCAGCAGTTTTGTGTTTCAGCTTGTTCTCTATATGATTTAAACTGTCCCATACGTTGCGGTAAAACGAGAGCAAGATATTACAGGGAAAACGAATAAAACTATACATTATTTAATTAATAATCATATACAGTTATCCATAAACTAAACAAGTCAAATGGTTTATCGCGGCCAGAAATTTGTACAAACCGGACAGAAGTTGCGAAATTGTCATTTGTGCAGGAAAGAAGCGTTTACCGTAATGTCCAGTACTGGACAGGCATAGTGACCATGCACGGACACAGCCAATTTTCTCAGAGGGGGCCGATCCCCTGCCCCCCCCCCCCCCTGGACATTTTGAAATTTAGCACTTCATTTTTTGCATTCTGGGACAGTTTTATGGACTAACCTGTTAAAATTGGGAAAATGATAAAATCAAACTTTCTTGAAGGTAAAATTCTTAGTTTCTTTTAGATAAATAATATGAATTATGTCGGGGTCGCGTATGTAGCACCAGCCGCATATACTTTACATGCAGTCCTAATGTTGCCTTTTTCGAAAAACATTTTCTTTCCTTCTTGTCTTATTTCCTTTTCTAAAGATTTTCCAGAGGGGGTCCGGACACGCGGTACCCCCACTCTGGATCCGCGCATGGTGACATATCATGCTTTCTGTTTATGCAGGTAAACTTGCGTTTGGTTAAATTTCAACAGAGCACAATTGTCTGAACAGAGTACAAACTCATTACTGTTTTTTCGGGCAAGGGTGGAAAAAAGTGGTAAACAATGAAAGCAGTAACAGTTTTATTAAAAAAAAATAAACAATGAGACAAACATTTCCAACATCTTTGGACGGTTCAAAAATCCCATGTTAAACATACGATAAATCCCGAAACGCGTGAAAATGTTCCGAATGTAAATCGGGTGAAATAGACGCTCGTATAGTTAGATTATGCGTCTAGATTGATTAAACTGGGCGAGTCTACTTACTTATTACTTGATGATGAAAAAAACGTGTTTTTAAATGTTGCTCTTAAACAAGGGTGGCGGTTGAACTACTAAAAGTACAACAACAGTTAATTCACAACAAATCGTACGGTATGTTTTTATAATCAGTAGAATCTAGTCGTATTTACGCTTATGAGGCCTGTTTCACCCATAAGTAAAGAATTCACAGGTCCATCATGAAATATTTTCCCCAGCGTGCAAATACTTGTCCTATTCAATATGATCGCGGCCTCATCGGAGGCGATCAATGAATAAATACATTTTATGGTAAACAAGGAACAAATTGTTAATAATCTAAAATGAAATATATATCACATTTTAAATTAATCCCCCATCACTCGTGGTTATAGGAATGGTCTCCGTCCGTCCTTCCATCTTCCATCCTTCCGTAACATTTTTGTCCGCTCTGTATCTCCTAAACCCCTTGAAAGATTTTCATCAAACTTGGGTCAAATGATCACCTCATCAAGACGATGTGCAGAACCTAAGAGTCAGCCATGTCGGTTCAAGGTCAAAGTCATAAATTAAGGTCAAAGGTTTAAGCCTTCAATTTCGTGTCCGCTCTGTACCTCCTAAACCCCTTGAAGGATAATCATGAAACTTGGGTCAAATGATCACCTCATCAAGACGGTGTGCAGAACCCATAAGTCAGCCATGTCGGCTTAAGGTCAAGGACACAACTCAATGTCAAAGGTTTGAGTTTTTCATTTCGTGTCCACCCTGTATATCGTAAACACCTTGAAAGATTTTCATCAATCTTGGGTCAAATGATCACCTCATCAAGGTGATGTGCAACAAATAAATCAGCCATATTGGCTCAATGTCAAGGTCACAACTCCGGTTCAAAGGTTTGAGCCTTCCATTTCGTGTCCGCTCTGTATCTCCTAAACCCTTTGAAGGATAATCATGAAACTTTAATCACATGATCTTCTTATCAAGGCGATGTGCAGAACTCATGAGTCAGCCATGTCGGCTCAAGGTCAATGACACAACTAAAGGTCAAAGGTTTGAGCCTTCCATTTTGTGTCCGAACTGTGTCTCCTAAACCCCTCGAAGGATTTCCATCAAACTTGGGTCAAATGATCACTTATCCAAGACTATGTGCAGAACCTTTGAGTCAGTCATGTCGGCTCAAGGTCAAGGTCACAACTTGGGGTCAAAGGTTTGAGCCTTTCATTTTGTGTCCACTCTGTATCTCCTAAACCCCTTGAAGGATTTTCATCAAACTTGGGTCAAATGATCACCTCATTAAGAACTCATGATTCAACTATGTCAACTCAAGGTCAAGGTCACATCCCAAGGTCAAAGGTTTGAGCTCTGTTTCTCTTACACTCCTAAAAGGATTTTCATGAAACTTGGACCAAATGATCACCTCATCAAGACAATGTGCAGAATTCATGGGTCAGCCATGTCAGTTCAATGTCAAGGTACAGCTCAATGTCAAAGGTTTACCTTTTCACAATTCATTACAGTGGCGGGGGATTTAGCCGTCTTTCAGACTGCCTTGTTAAAAACTAACATTAAGCATTGTTTAAGATAAATACATGTTTAAAAAAGCAAAATTTACTGAAAATAGAATATTGAGTTTCTGTTGACGTTGTTTCCTCCTTGGCTTCCACTGATAAATGACTTCAATCATAAGTGTATTAACCCTAAGGCCAAACAAAATGTTTAGTTTCTCAGGCCCCGCCGCATACGATTTTGACCCGCCGCATCTAAATTTCTAATCAAAGAAAAATCGACAAAATTCGCGAAAAGAGAAATTTCAACTAGGCATGCAGACACTAAATAGAGAAAAGGCGTGAAAAGAAATGGTCGCATAATGGCGTATGCAAATAGTCAAATTTTCATAATGAAAAAAACAACGTGACAGAATGTTTCATAGAAACTTAGATCATACACTACCACTATAATTTGGGGTCTTATTTTTTATCTGATTTTGCAGTTTGCGTGTTTGACTGAAATGACTATTATTATTTTATTATTATTATTTTTCTTTTTTTTTTTGCATCAAACATAACTCCAACTTTTCTTTTGATTTTTATTTAGCACTGATAATATTCTTTAAGAAAATGTAAGTTACAGATGTTTAAAATGGGTCCTGGTGTGTACTGCGACCATTGGAAATATGTCAAGTTTATATAAAATAAAGAAGAATAGCTGTTTCTTTCACAATGGGCCATATATTATTATACTTTTATGTATCTTTAAAAATGATGGTCGGCGAATTGTAATAAGGAAAGAAGTTTATGATTTTTTCATCTAGCATTTATCTTTCATCTAACATTTTTCAAATTGCAAAACTAAACACCGCACTTTAACAATTTAAATGGTTCTCTTTTAATTTTTCGCAAAGGTTTCTAAGGTTGCAATTTTGTTTCGTTTATCCTTAGACGAATAATTACAGCAGTAGTTTGATGAAGATTCATGAAGCGGTTCATGAGAAGAGGTCATTAAACGTGTTTATATTTTTAGCTAAATTGGTCCCTATCCCCATTTGTAACAAAATAGCAGGAGACCTTACAATATTGATACACATCGAGTTTGATAAAAATCCATTACATTTTAGTGGTTAATGCGAAGAAAGGCATATCTACTTTTAGCTATAGTGGTCCCTAATAGGGCCCAAGTTCCTATATAAATAAATTTGGAAGAGGACCTTATAATGATGCTCCAGACCAAGTATGACAAAGATTCACCAAGCTGTTCATGAGACGCTGTATAAAGGCATTTCTAGTTTTAGCTCTAGCAGCCCCAAAAAGGGGTCAAATGTCCCAGCTGAACAAAGTTGGCTGCGGGCCTAATAAAGATGCTACAAATCAAGTTTGATTAGAATACATGAGAAAAAATCAATTAAAGGATTTTTTTATAATTATTAGATAGGCCAACTGATCCCGCTTTAACAAATAACATATCCGCTATTCATGAATCTTTGGACAATGACGTCACACCTATAAAAAAGTGAAGGTCAAGCAAAACATAATGTAATTATTTCAATAGTTCTGTTTCATAAGCAAAGTTTGACCGTAGTCATATCACATAGATAAACTGTATGCAGCGTACCTTCTTTTCAGTGTTATGAGATTCAGTCATTATATAGCATATATATAATAAAACAGAATTCAACTGAGTTCAATATTTGCCTACCATACTAAAGAAAAATATTCATATATAATAAATCAGTTAAATAATTTGTAACAAATATATCAAAGCAAACAATTACTCATTTTAATATGCAATCTGAATAAGTCACAAAAACAAGAAACCTTTTCATATACAGACGATAAAAGGAAAATCTTTTAAAAAGCACTTCTCTACATAAAAGACTCTTATCACACCCTTATTCATGTGATACGCAGACCGTATTCAGCTCTTTCTTTAATTTGATATATGTTGGTATTTGAACAGGTTTTTATCATATTTATTAAACTTACTTACTTATCATTTTGAGATATATCAATATTCTTGTTAAATATACTGAGCCAAAGTTAGCTTTAAAACTGTAAACAGCGTCGTTTAGGACAAACGCTTTGTCTACATTTCACTCCGCGTAGCACAATCAACAGAGTGAAAGAAATTGACACTCTCATCCAATCAGGAAGAGTGTTGCATAACTCTTCCATTTTGATAAATTATCTATAATGCGTTATCAAGTTGTTTGATTTGCAAACTGAAGTCACGTGGCATAGGTAACGAAAACGAATTTAGACGGCGTCGCCGAAAAAAATCTATATTTAGCCTGGGTTTTTCATATGTACAATTCTTATGACGACCACATCGCGACTACGCCCTCGTGTTTTGAGAGAAATCATTATGTCATGGTACGGACTTGGTTACGTAAGGTGTCAGACAGCCGGTTAGCTCAGTCGGTAGGGCACGCGACCTGTAAGCGAGGGTCCCGGGTTCGAGCCCCGGACTGACTACACATTTTTCTCACCCTTTAACATTCGACGCTATTTTGATGGTTCAGCCAAATGCTTGTCGAAACAAGTCGTCTGACTGGTTCAAATAAAAATAGATTTGCGAAAATAAAAATAGCAATATCGGAAATCCAAATTATACAGAAGACGAAAGTGAATTGGTCATTCTCAGATCTTCGTTTAGAAGATCAAGTACTTTAGTCAGGTTGCTGTTGCATATGGATTAGCTTCAGTGTTCGGTTTTACGCCCGTTTTCAACGTTATTTCAGTTATATCAGGCGGTCAGTTCACCTAAACATCACTCATAGGAAAGACCAGTATTAGACCCTAAAGTCCGTAAGCAACTGCCTAATTTCTCACTTAAAGAATCCTAGTTGGTAGCAGGGCTCGAACCTACGGCCTTGTTTCAGTCAGACTCAGGGGATTCAGAGATTACAAGTCCAGTACTGTATCCCGTACATCACGAATCCGGGCTTAATAAGGGCCGCCAGACATGAGTTGAATCTGCCAACATTCCACCATAGGACTATCAACACAAATTGAAAAGCATCAAAACGTGTAAAAAAATAGTCCTATATTTATTTTTTTTATAATCTTGGAATTGTGCGAGTGTGTAAACAACTGCATGAGGACTACTTTTTAAACAACAAAAACCAAGCAGCAGCAGATTCTAGAATAATTATGAACTTTTTATTCATATTCGAAATATTCGGAATCACTCCGCTCTAGGTTTAGGGTTGAAACTGGCTCCCTGGCACCCTGGAGCAAACTAAGTTGTATATATAGTTGTACAGAAAAGACCTTTTAAAAATCTTCTTGTCTTAAACAATAATGCACAGAGCTTAGATATGTGGCATGTAGCATTGTCTAGTGGACCTCTGCCAACATTTTTCAAATCATGACCGGTCTATGTACAATGAAATGTTGATTCTTTAGGAGTATCGGTTGAAATATCACTCAATAAGCACTGGCTACTAGTCCTTTCAGGGCTTTGATGTTTTATACACAACTAAGCAATTTAAAATACTCAGATGGTCTTTCAACCTGGTCGTTCAAAGGCGGTGCCGAATGTGTCTCTTTATATGTACAACAAACAACAGATTGGCCTGATCCTATTAAAATGCACAATTACTGTATACGTGAAATCCTTAACCGGACTGAGATCTTCCTTGACAGCCAGCTTCAATCCGTTACCCTAAACGGTGCAAGCTCAGTTCCCTTACCTATCTCCCAAGGAGTTCCACTTGGACTCCTACTCTCCTAGGATACATTCTTGACCGCCCGCAAAATATCCAGTGTAATGGCACTGCAATATACATGTCACTTTACCTTTGTCAAAGTGGGAGTTGGGCTGGGATATGGAATTCAATTTCTCCAAATATCAAATTATCTTCGTCAAAAGAAGGAAATATTTTATTCCCTCGCACTAATACATGCATAATATACTACAGTAACTCAGTATTATATATAATACTGGAATCTGCCAGCTCAGCAAAATACCTTGGTGTGAAGATTTCAAATGATCACTCGTGGGAAGCACACATATGTAGGTCAAATAAAAAAGGAAACCTTATTCTAGATTTCCTTCGTAGGAATATGAAGGTCAATTCAAGACCCAAAAGTCAATTGTATGTAGGAAGCCTCATCAAGCCATAGCTGGATTATAGCTCCGACGTCTGGTCTCCATACACAAAAACTCAAATGGACTAAACAGATGCGGTTTAAAGACGTACAGCGCGTTGGGTTATGTCCGACTTTGAAATCACTTCCAGTGTCACCGAAATGCTACATATTCTAAGATGGCGCAGGTTAGATCTCTGAGCCATTGATTCCCGAATCTCCGCCACTCCGACTCTCTTTATGTACAAAATTACAAATACTCTGTTTGAAATCCCAATGAATGATCAAATACGACAGTTCTGCGAAATAGTCTCCCATCTGACGATCCCTTCCTTCAAGCTCTTGAACAGAATATGCTTTGTCACTATAACCCTGCTTTTCACCCCTATTTTTATCTTTGAAATCACTAACACATTTTCCTTTTCTCTTTTATATAGACCGATTTACTATCTGTCGCTTGACACACACGTGTCTATGTCCTTGTAAAGAGTTAAAAAATAAATGAAGAAAGATATAGTTAATGATATTTAATAATCTTTCTTTTGGATCTATGTTCCTACTCTGAAAAAGACACTTGGAAAGGTTTTGCATGTTTAGTAAGATAGCCCATGGAACTATTTTATATACTTATGTATGACTGTACTAAAGTATACCTTACCTGCCCTGTACTTGGTCCTTGCTAAAATGCCTTCTTGATTTAATAAAAAAGCAAATGCAAATGGACCTGGCTCAATTTCATTCAGTTCAATTCAATGCAATTCAATATTTATTCATTTCGGTAAATAATATAACATTACAAACATAAGCTATAAATAGCTTTTGACCGACATATTTATACATAGAAATCAACATGTTAAATTACACTTTTCATTCTACATATAAATATCTTTAATTATTAGAACTTAGGATCTGAAACACGTAATACATCTTTAATAATGGTAAAATATTATAACTAGAGTTTGTCATAAGAATGGAAATAAGATAATTTGATACATAAGTAATAAATAAATAAAACAGAAATAAAGCAACCACTTGCACATGCAATAACAGAAATTGGTAAAAGTCTTAAAATAAAGTTCATGGAGTTTGCAATCTAAGAAAATAAATGAAGCATAAAAATATTAAAACAGCCTAAAAGCTGTATAAGATATAAGATATAAAATATAAGAAGATAGAAAAACAACTGAAAACTAGACCTTAAAACTCAGACACACGAAAATAAGAGAATAAATAAAGCAGATTAAACACAATCTTAGTAAATTCAGGTTTACTGGCAAAATGAACATGAGCAGCTAGACTCCGTTCCATGCACCAAATTTTTTTTTTTTTTTTTTTGGTAGTTAACCTCATCATCTCTAAGAGGTGCTGCGGCAATGAGTTCCAAAGTTTGTGTGCATAGGATCGGAAGGGTTCTACCATAACTTGTTGCTATTGGCTATATTTGTGTACCTAAAATTAAAAGAGTGTGTTTTAATATTAACCATGTCATGTAAATAGGTCGTTGTTTGTGAATAATTTTATGAATTTCTAGTGCCATAGTTCTGATTCATTTTATTTTAATGTTGGTAGTTTAGATTTGGTTAACAGTGAGTCGTAATCTGATTCGTAATCGTTATAGATGAAATGTAAAACTCTTTCCTGTATCTTTTAATTTCTAGTTGGCAGCGGCTAGGTAGCCGGATCCGGATTTTATATGAAATAAATAGCATGCTAGGTAAAAATGGCGGCGTAAGAATTTAATGTCTTGAAAAGAGAAATTGAAAGAAGCAAAAAGGAGTAAATATAACGAAATGTAGTTTGACTTTTATGTCGTGTTACTGGTACTGTTTAGTTTCTCAGCTTGAACATTTCGGCCTGGGTGGTTCCAATACACCCGCTTTCATAGCTTTGAGTATTGTCTGGCACAACTGATACGTATTAGACCTTCCTGGTTTTGTATTATCACCCCTTGGATATGGTGCCTGCTTTTTAATTTTGTCTTTTGGCAGTTCCTGTGATATACCGTGCGGGATATGTTCCCAAGTGTGTCCTGGTCACAAAAAGGTATCCTGCGTGACAACTGCGAAACTTGGTTTCACATAGACTGCGAAGGCATCGGCAGTCATAGTTACGATAAACTCTCAGACTCAAAGTTCAGCTGGTACTGTCAACAGTGCGGCTCTCTTAACCACTCAAGTTCACTGACTGAATCCCTAGATACTCTCAGTGACACTTCTTATTATTCCCCTTTAAGTCACGACCACAGTAAAGCAAGTTTCAGCTTAAATAGCTCTTCTTTTCTCCATGAGCCCCCAGAAACCCCAAAGGCCTCATCTACCCCAATCCCTAAAAAGAAAAAGGTTACTCCCAAACCTAAACTAAAAACATCTGAACGTCTCACAGTCCTTAACATTAATTGTCGCTCTGTCAAAAACAAAATCCCTGAATTACACCTAGTCATTGACCAAACTAAACCAGATGTTATATGCCTTATGAAACATGGCTTAAGCCAGACATCAGTTCCTCCGAAATATTTCCTGATAATCTTAATTATAAGGTATATAGGGATGACAGGAGTGAAGGTCAAGGCGGAGGAGTGATGACAGCTATATCTAACTCACTGATCAGCCAAGAACAACCAGACCTCAAGACTTCATGCAATATAACCTGGGCCAAAATTACCATCACTGGCCTTAAAGATATCTTTGTCGGAGCCTACTACAAACCCCAAGAATTAGACGCCGAATCCCTGTCCCAACTTTGGTTATCCCTTAGTAAAATACCCAAGGGCAGCATAGTATGGCTACTTGGAGACTTCAACCTCCCCGACATTGACTGGTCAAAGAGTCCTTAAACAAACTTGTAAAAACAGATACTTTATGAAGAATTTATTGAAAGATATTCCCATTTAATCTTGAACAAACAGTTAAGATCCCAACTAGGTTATCCAACACCCTTGATCTCTTCTTTACAAACCATCCATCCCATGTCCACTTGGTCAAATCCCTATCGAGTCTAGCAACCTCGGATCATGATATATTTTTTCATGAATTGAATCTTAATAGGGGCCGCCCAACCCAACCTAGACGCCCTATAAATCTCTATACGAAGGCTAATTGGGAAGGGCTAAAATCTGACATGAAGGCTTTTGGTGCTAGCTTTCTCACCGAAAACCATTCAGACCCTGAAGTAGCGTGGAATTCATTCAAGGACCGCCTTAATGAATCCCAGTCAAAACACATTCCATCTAAAATGTCTAAACCCGTGCCGACTTGGCATGGTTAACCCCAAGAATTATCAGGCTTATACACAAGCGTGATAAACTGTACTAGAAACTACACAAATCTCCCTCCCCAGCCCGCCAACAAAGATTCAGATCCCTTAAGTCTTCTATCCAGAAGCAGATAAGAGCCCAATACTGGTCATATATGGAAAGTATCATATTTGACCATGACTCACAACCTGGTAAAAACAAAAAGTTCTACAGTTTCATCAAGCACAACAAAAAAGAAAATGTCGGCATCGCCCCCCTCAAATCAAATGGTCTTACCTACACGGACCCCATCCAAAAGGCTACTATCTTAAACAAACCATTTGAATCTGTCTTTTCCCCTCCCCAGCCCCTTAGTCTGAAGCATATATGTTCCAACGTTCTCTCATCCCCAGTCTCCAAGATGAATAAGATCCAGATCACCACTGAAGGTGTGGAAAAACTGCTCCATGGCCTATCCCCACATAAAGACTCAGGACCTGATGAACTATCCCCACGCATCCTAAAAGAACTCCACCATAAAATTGCTCCTGTACTTGCCCATATATACAGGTTATCTCTCGAATCTGGCCTAGTACCCAGTGATTGGAAAAAAGGCACTGTAGCCCCCGTATTTAAAAAAAGTCTCAAGTCTAAACCTAGTAACTATCGCCCAATTTCCCTAACTTGCATTGCTTCTAAACACCTTGAACACATTGTTGTTTCCAATCTTATGACCTATTTTGACAAGCATAAGCTACTTAGCCAGTTCCACACGGCTTTAGATCAGGTCACAGTTGTGAGACTCAGCTCATTAATTTCACCCAGGAACTTTACAATAACACTGAACAGGGTCAACAAACAGATGTTATTGTCATGGACTTCTCCAAGGCGTTCGACAAGGTCGATCACATAAGACTAATTTATAAACTACAAAGTCTTGGTGTCAACCCACAAATTACCAATTGGGTCAAATCTTTCCTGTCCAACCGATCCCAGAAAGTCGCTGTTGATGGTCATTTTTCCAGTGAACTTCCTGTACTGTCTGGAGTTCCCCAGGGGTCTGTTCTTGGGCCTTGTCTCTTCCTGGTATATATCAATGACTTACCAGACTCGGTCAAATGTAACGCAAGAATGTTTGCAGATGACACCATAATATACCTTACCATCAACTCCATTTCAGATAGTGTATCTCTGCAACAAGACCTCATTAACTTAGAAACCTGGGAGAAGACATGGTCCATGGAGTTCAACCCGGACAAGTGTGAAGTCCTTAGAATCTTTAGAAAGAAAAATCCCGTGGTCTACCCCTACAAACTTCACAACATAGAGTTAAAAACTTGTGAGGCAGCTATATATATATACTAGGCATAACCATTTCCAAAGATCTAAACAGGTCCAAACACATTGACAATATCACTTCCAAAGCAACTTCCACTCTTCGCTTCATACAACGGAATGTGAAAACTGACAATAAAAAGGTCAAAATTGCTGCCTATAACACCTATGTCCGCCCTCAACTTGAGTACTGTTCAAGCGTCTGGCATCCTTGGCAAAAAACCCTCACTAGCAAAGTCGAAAATGTCCAAAGGTCAGCTGCTAGGTACGTCATGTACGACTACAGTTACACCAGTAGTGTTACACAAATGCTGAAAACTTTAGAATGGAATACACTCCAATATAGAAGGTTACACAACTCATTAGTAATGTTTTATAAAATAAGGACCCAGACAGTTGCAGTCGACCAATCTCATCTTATTCCAACTAGAAACCTAAATTACTTAATCCCCATGTCTCACACTCAATACTTTTCTAACTCCTACTTCCCAAGGACCATCCGTCTCTGGAACTCCCTACCAACTTATGTTAAATCTAGCCCCAGTCTCGGTATCTTTAGAGAGAGGCTGGCGGTGGTCAGTATGTAATTCTATTGCCTCTGCCCCATTTTAACTGTAGCATACTGTCTTGTTTAGCTTTTATTATTTTAACATTGTAACATATCATTTCTTTAACAACTGTTTCTCTGACAGCGCCGCCCAGTGATAGTCGGAAATCGACGGTTGGGTGAAAGATGTAGATGTAGATGTAGACAGACTCCATACTGTAACCTCAGATCCCCTTTCTAAATTCAACTTTGTTTAGTTCTGCCCATTGTTTTTTTCTTTTAGGGCAACCCCCTTTATTTTAACTGGGGACCATACGCCGCTTTTCATGGAATTACATGCAAGTGTATCATTGAAGGTTCCATGTGCTACGGTGACCGCCGTATGAACACATCTGCGGATGTCTCTAAATTACTTTTGACTTGTAGCATGTGTAAATGTTGAGTTCTGCTCAACCCGGGGCTAGAGGGCGTGGACGGTAGTGTCCATAAACAGGCTCAATTACACCGAGCAAGCAACATTTTCGTTTTTGTTGTGTTGAGCGACCTCTGGAATTAAATGTCGAAAAAACGTTATAAAGTAACTGGATTTTATATGAAATAAAGAACAGTCGGATATAGTGGTGTTCAGCCTATACACTGCACCATCAAAAATGTTAACGTGCAAATTGCACGTTTCACAAAATGGCTGTCGATATCAGGTTGGCGAGCGCATGCGAACGATTAAAACCCGAAAATGTTGATGAATTGTCGAATCTAGTCACTCCAGGTGATGTCATTACATCTGACACTGGATTTATGAGGTAACTGCTAAAAAATAAATTCATGACAAGGTACAAATTTCAAGCAGCTCTTGTATTTATTTTTTATTTTCTGAATAATAATTTAACTTTAGGTTTAGGAGTATATCACCAAAACACAAAAATATTTTAATATGAAATTAGGCGCTGCCTATCTGACGGGAAACAAAGTGATAGTGATACGGATTCTTTCTTTTTTTCAGCATTAAATTGTTCTTTCTGATATTTTCTGTTTGGCTTTCAGTTTTGACAGTAAGCCTGATGGTTTTGCTATTGTTATAAAAATAAGAAGGGGAAATGTTTTAAAAAGTTTTGTTTAAATGAACATAGATCTAAACATTTCTTCAAATGTATCAAGACAAGACAGACAATGGAAAATAGTGTTCATGAGTTAAAGATAATAGCAGGCCCTTCCCCAGCCGCATAAGGCGCCGCGCTACCGCGGCGCTTAAAACACGAAATACAGCTTCCCGCAGCGCTTAAATATCCCGCGCGGTGCCTCAATTATTAGCGCGGCGTCTTAAATCAGTAAACGATTTCATCCCCGTGAGGTACCTCATGTGTAGTGTATATGTAATTTCCCTGTTGACATGCCTCGACGATTTTTTTGATCAGCAAATTACGTCACGGCGAGTGCACACAGGTAATGAGAATCAATGAAGTGTTAAAATTAATTGATAAATAGTATGGAACTTGCGTAAGCAGCCAGCTGATTACCAAGCACGTGAACAGTGCCCTAGATTTCTTCGCGCAAAATTTAAATTAGACCGTTGTTAGTA
The DNA here is from genome assembly GCF_021730395.1 of Mercenaria mercenaria. NCBI lineage: Eukaryota > Metazoa > Mollusca > Bivalvia > Venerida > Veneridae > Mercenaria > Mercenaria mercenaria. Next base: position 69,889,252 of record NC_069375.1, read on the forward strand.
TAATAACAAGTATATATCAATGCAGTTTGATTCTACTGTAATTTAAATTAGAAAATGCACAAATTTTAATGAATATCGAAAGTAAAAGTACGTTTAGAATGTCCGTTCACGAGTCGTTATTACTCCCGATGTCGTATGCAATTTTTCCATATTTCCTTCAAAAAAAGCTGACAGTCGGTGTATTTTTTAGGATGAGAAACATCAAAATTTGAGTAACTATCTCTGGTTTACCCTAGTAGGTCATGTAACTGAGTAAAAACTACTTTCAGACAACATTCCGAAAGTGTACCAGTATCCGGATAGTATATTTTGGATATGCGTTTTAGTAAACTTTAACCTGACTGTAATAGCACTTTTCTGTTAATGAAATATTGATGAAAGACCTGATCAATACAACATGACTTTTGATAATTATTAGTTTACAATGTGACCTGAAACAGGCCTTTAACTATGTTGTTCACAACATGATCTTGGTTTCAGGATTAAGCTAATATATTTAGGCCCTCCACTATTTCATATTCATATGAATAAGTTGACATTCTTGGTGACATTTTGTAAGAGAAAGGCTTGAATGGTTTAACCTAAACTATAAAGTAAATAAAAAGCCTTTGTAAACTTTGTTACTGGTTTTGGGAAGATTTACCGCTTAAATTTATTCTGTGACATTTCCTTTAAGTGTGCAATAAAGATAAATGGAATACATATTAACTATAGACATCTAGAAATGCAACTACTGCTATGATAACTTTCAGGTTGAAAAGAGCACCCTGCCCCTTTCGGACAGCACCCTGTCCATTTTGAGCTCTAGAAATAACACTATATGATATATATTGATGGTTATATCATTATGTGAAAATGTAGAAGTAATGAAATACATGCTGTTGTGTTTTTTTGCATATGGTATACTTAAAAAAGCACCATTTGGGTTAGATTTAAAAAAAAAAAAAACGAACACGGGAGGGGATACCCCTCCCGCACCCACCCCTTATTCCGCCATACAGACTTTACCCCAGCGCCTTAGAAAATTTCTGGGGAAGGGCCTGTTTTAAAAAGTTTTGTTTAAATGAACATAGATCTAAACATTTCTTCAAATGTATCAAGACAAGACAGACAATGGAAAATAGTGTTCATGAGTTAAAGATAATAGTGATATTTGGGTGTACAGAATCTAGTCCCAAAATACACCATTAGTTGTACTGATGATAAAATAGAGAAAAGTGGAAACTTCACATGTCGCTCAACACGACAAAAACGAAACTGTTGCATAAACCCGGACAGATAACGAGGGATTTTTTACCTGTCACTTTTTTATTTCTGCAAATTGTTATCATTTATTGTTATCAAAATAATGCTTTTGCTGAAAACTTTACATAATTCAAATTTATATCTAGCAAGCAAATTTTAACTCACACGAAGTGAGCGTCGGAAAGGGGTATGTAAAATGGGGGCTGTACGAACATTGATAAATTCGAACACTTTCGTCATTTACAAAATTTTCCTCATAGTATTATATATGGTGCAACAGTCATTCAAAAGTGACCCAATATCAGGCCTTTATGTGTTGTCAGTGAGCATGCGTAAAACACACTCTTCCTCAGTAGTTTTGGATAAATATTTTATTATATACAGATAAATGCAAGTCATTTATTTATACATAATATTACCAATTTTGTTTCTGTTTACAACGATCATGCCTTTGCTATCAATTTGTTTCTCTAATACAAATTTCTGAATCCGGAAATGCACATATTCTTTTCAGTTCATTTGTTACAAACAAATAGTTTCTAAAAATGACAAAACAATCCAAAAAATAAAACACAACAATTTACACATTATGCCTGCGTAACATCACATTCAATATCATCTTGTTCTGATATTCTTTTTTAGTATTGATACCGGAACTTACATAATCCTGCTATCCTAAACACGGACTATTTTAATTCTTTTAAATGCCATTATTGTCAAATGACACTCTTTTAGGACAAATTGTGTTCCACTAATACAGCTATGGTAAAACTCGTGTATGTGAGAATGACAAACAACCATTTACTTGTGAAATTCTTATTTCAAATTCATTGTAAAAAGTTCTTGACCAGAATTTTATATATAACACAAACACTCTTGGTCGAAATTCAATTTAATTTACCTAACTGCTAACAGTCAGGGACCTTTTTTTGAATATGATTAAGGTTAATTTCTTAGCTTGATAGTGATCGTAGTGAGCCTCTCAAGTTTATAGCCAACATTTTTTTCCAAGTGTAATTTTACTAAAACTCTAGTCAATGAATTGACTTTTAGAAAGTAGTTGCAATGTATGTGAAAGATTGTGGAAGGGAGGGGAGATAAGCAATATCGATATAATTATGCTTTTCCATGCCTTCAAATATTTTGTTCAAAATTTACAGACAGAACATTGGTTAACTATACTTATTATTGATTTGTGTTCCAGTAATTGAAAAAAGTGTGATAAATATAAAGAAAAAATATTAAATTGGGCCTAAGGTAAAAAAAAAAAATTCAAGCACCTTACGAGATTCGAACTCGGACCTCGCGCATGGAAAATACGTGCGCAAACCACTGGACCACAGTGACTTGTGACATAAATATGTGATAAAATTATGTATATAAATAAATTTTGTTAGGACAGCGTGTCTATATTCGTTTTACATTGACATTTTTGAAGTTATTGGCTTTTCTACATTCAAAAAATAAATAAACAATGGTTTTGTTATTCAAACAGTGCAGTAATGTAGCTTACATCATAATTCATTATTGGAAACAAAAAGCGGGCCGCTTGAATCATCCATAAACTCGTTTCATGAAGAAACCCGGATAACACCGATTTCTATTGATACCGCGAATTTTCAACTCGATAGAATACTTTGTTTTAATAATGCTGCGCCCGATCGTTCATAAGAAATTTTATTTTATCAAATGTCGTCCTGAAAATTATTTATTGCGCAAGCACGGCAGCAGGTCCGGTAGAATTATGGGAGAACAACAACAACAAAACTGGTGAAGGTATAGAACATATTCCCAAGTTGAACGGTATATAGGTTTACTTTGACATATACACACGTACACATTATCTATAGACGGAAAAACCTTTGGTTTTCCCGTATAAACGAATAACATCGTTACCAATATTTTACTTAACCATTACATGTTCTGCCCTACTGTCCCGTACTGAAAATATTCTGAAAAAGTTGTCCCCCTTTGAAAATGAATGCCATTTGTAAAGAAATAAAAATAAACAATTGCTGAAAACTGTGTTCCACTTAATTATGTGAAATTTCAACACTCGCATGCGATTGCAAATGAATCAAAACTAACATGTGTAACAGTTCTTTGAAAATGGTGACTTTTTGAAGGCGTTTGACAGAACATGTAATGGTTAAGTAAAATATTGGTAACGATATTATTCGTTTATAAAATATTTCTGTGTTTTGGTGATATACTCCTAAACTTTAAGCTTAAAGAGCTACATAGCTAAAAAAAATAGCTAAAAAATTTCAGCTCAGATGTTTATATGCTGTGATGGATAAGTACAACCTCTTCAGAGTTGCCCACTCTTAAGCAAAAACAGTCTCAACTAAACATCATCAAAATTTCTCTAACTTAGAGTCTATGTTGTTGTTGTTGTTTTTCCTTTATGTCAATTTTCAGCTGACAGTAGACTCTGCGTATATATTCTTCTCTTTGTGGAATTATTTCTCTAAGTAAACTTAACACTTTATTAGTCACTTTGGGAAGTTGGTCGCTTTAGATTTACTTAAATCTTCTAGTGTCTTTAATAAATTGCTGAAACAGCTTCTGAATTTCTGTCCCAAACTCCCTCCTCCCCTCTACATTGCCTATCAGAACTTTCAGATTTATGTCTGCAACTGGTTCACTGTGTCTGTTTGATGCCTCTTCAACCTCTCTTTCTAGTTTATTTCTTTGGAAAAATCTCCATAAATCTTTCATTTCCTTCAGTATTTTCATATCTTCTTTGCCATTTTTGCCTCGCAGTTAACCTTAAATCTTTCGTTAATTCTTTCTTGTCTACTTTCCTAGAGTTTTCCTCCACTTGCTTTCCTATCATTTCACTTGCCGCCTCCTTTGCTAGCTTTCTGCAATTTCATTTCCCTCTATATTTTTATGTCCTGGCTTGAATCTTGTTATTCTTGTTCTCTAGGTTCTGTAATATTTGTCTTGTTTCTATTGTTAATGCTATATTGGACTCTGGTATTGTGTTTGAAAAAAATGGTTTTAATTGCTGGCTGACAGTCTACAAACAAGTGAATGCTTTTTTGTTGGATGTTTTTTTCCTCTAAAAAGGATAGAGCCAAATGAATTCCATTCAACTCTCCTACATAGGTGTTGCTGTTTGGACTAACTGGGCGTTTTAATTGGACTGGATCCGAGTTTGTACCTTTAAAGTAGATTACATGCTCCAGCTCCTGTTGGTCCTGGATTTCCCAGTGTTTACCCGTCTGTGAACATGTTGATTTCCCTGTCTGTCAATTTGCTAATTATTTCTGTTATGGGTGGTTTTCAAAATAATGAAGCTTTTTCTTCTCTCTCACCTTACTTTAATTCAGTTCAGTTTTAGAATGTGTTTTGGAGCAAATTATATCCAAATCAATGTAATCAATAAATGTGTGCAATTTCATCTTGATGGCTCAAGCAGTTTTAAAGTTATATTAAATTATATAGCTAATTTTGTCCCCTGTGCACCCAAAAAAGTGTGACATTTTACATGAAGTATAGTTTTCAACTGTGGTTTACTTTTTAAAATCATGCTTTATTGTTACAGCTTTGACTTTTTTATGCAACTTAAACTCTGCACATTTAAATAAAATAATTCTTTTTCATTACATACATCTTACTGTTACCAATATTTCACATCTTGTGATGGAACCCCCTTCACAAAAAATAGTGAAAAAAATACTAAATTAAAATGTTGAACACTACAATTTCATAACCCTATTACTTTTTTAAAGTCTTAATGTTTTTCTAAGATGTTTATCCTTTCAGCTGTGAAGACACAGTATGATTTTTTTCTTTAATAAATCGACTTTCTCAGAAACTTGATGAATTTCTATACACCTAAAAATGTCCCCTGTGCACCTTTTCAGTTGTTAAGTGTCAGATTTCTTTTATTCTTTAAATAAAATGGGATTTTACTTTATTTTCCTTGAAAGGGAGTTACAACAGATACAAAAGCAGCATTCAACTTCACATATTACAGACTGTTAAATATTCACAAAGCCAAAAGTGATGTCCCCTGTGCACCCTTTTTTTACATATATCAATTATCATAGCATTCCAGTAATTTGTGGTGGCAGTTCTATATTCTTAGCAATGTGAATGCAAAATTTAGGCATTACTTGATAATTTAGCATTATATAAGAAACCCTGGACAATTTAAAATTCATTGTTTGCATTTTTTCTGAAGTTGCCAATTTTCAAGTTTGAAAGTGGAAACGTCAATTTTATTGCTTCTTAAGCTCTTAAGTTTACCTACATATGTAAATGTTCACTAGTAAATATTGTGTAGTTAAAAGAATTTTACTTACCATGAACATATTCTATGAATAAATATTTTGACACAATTTGTCCCCTGTGCACCCTTTTTAGTAAAATTATAAAATATGTATGAATTTTACTATTCCGTTTTATCATGCATGGTATTTAGTCATTTTTCTTCTCTGAATAAGCAGTTCATGTAAACTAAATGATTTCAATGTGTTAGTTATGTTTAAAGTCACTTATTTTTTATTTAAAGCATTACATTCTGTTGAATTTTCATGTTTTTGTAGTGAAAATTTTCAATTTTGTAGTTATTTTGTGGAATAAACTAATTTTTTAATAGTATTTGTCTAAAGTTGATTACCATTAGTCTTTTTATGAATAGAAAACTAATAATGGATGAATATTACACTGATCTTCAGTATCTGTCCCCTGTGCATCTGTAGAATAGCTCAATTTTGAGTTGACAATTCTAGAAATTAGAATTACTGGACATTCTTGAAATTTGGCATGTGGTTTATAAGCATGCAAAGTGTGAGAAAAAAATAGGTTTTATAATTATATGTTAGTTATATTGCATTCAGCAACAACTTTTCTAGGTAAAGTTTTATTTTCATGTCAGATTTGTGCAGAAATGGTGATTTTGAAAACCAATGTCCACAAACATATGATTAAATAAGTTTCAAACAATACACATACACCCATTACTTATCATTTATGTTGAAAAAAATACTGTTATACATATTTCCTTGTCATAAAACCATGCAACATTTATCACCCATCTTACTGGAAATTCACTGAACTTTCGAATTAAAGGCTGAAATATTTTCTGATTGGCATTTCTCAACACTTTCCTAAAGTTATTTCCTTCAAATCTGAAGTATTTGCTATCATAAAAAATAGGTGACCACCCTAAGAAATGAGTTTGAATTTTTAACCCCTATGTCACACTTTTGCTTCATTATTTTGAAAACCACCCTTATGTTCTCCACTTGCTGGTCTTTCTTGTTCTGATGTTCCTCTTCATTTTTAATGTAACTGACCTTTCTACATAATGCTAGGCCTCCTTCTTTGCTGTACTTGAAGTCTGTTTCTACATGTTCTAACTCTGTTTGGTAAGAGTGAGGTTGGGTGCGCACCATAAACCGGTTTAAGCTCCCCAGTGGTGTTTTGCCACTGACCATTCCAAGGCTGTGCCCCACTGTGTTCCTTTGTTTGTTCGTTTTGTCCTGATGTGTTGGCTTTGTGTGTGTGTGTGTGTGTGTTCCTTTGTTTGTTCGTTTTGTCCTAATGTGTTGGCTGTGTGTGTGTGTGGTGCACGCGTCTGCGTGCTGTGGATTTCGTTTTGAGGAGGCTGCATTTTTGGTGCGTGGCATTCCCTGTTTGATATTTGTCTTTGTTTTTTACCTTTAACCTCATTGAAATGACTTATCAGGTGTTTGTACATGCACTTGTTTGTCTTAGCTCTGTCTGTCATCCATGCCTGTAGGTCCTGTTTGATTGGGTTTTCTTCCACTTTGCTGTAAAATCTAATCAGCTCTTCTGCATTTTTGCACTTTAAGTGTAGAGATATTGGCAGAGTACCTGTCATCACTTCTAGCTGATCTGTCGCTGTAGAAGACATACATCCTGTTGCAGTCAGTAGTGCCTTTCTCTGTACTTTCCCAAATTCTTTTTCAGCATAATCTATAGCTGTTGCTATCACTGGCATTCCATAATCCATCACTGGTAGAACTAAAGTTTTGTACAGCCTCGTGAAGATTTCTTGATTTCAGCCTCTCTTATCATTACCAAAGTGACTTATTGACCTGAGAGCTTTGAAACCAGATTTTGTTCGATTATTAATGTGTTCATGGAAGCTTAGTTCGTCATCAATAACTATTCCTAATACTTTTTTCTATCTGACAACTTTCAGAGTTTCATTTTTTAACATGACTTTTTGGTCCCCTACGTCATAGCTTTCATTTGGTTTAATGATCAGAACCTCAGTTTTTTTCCGCTGCTACTCCCATATTCCATCTTGTGCACCACACATTTGCTAATGTGTCAATGTCTTTATTCAGTTTTTGTACAACCTCTTTGATGTTCAGTCCCGATTCCCACATTGTACTGTCATCGGCAAATTCGGTATGCTTACTATTTACTTTTGTCATGGCATCACTTGTATATATGTTGCACAGAAATGGTGATAAAACCGATCCTTGAGGAATTCCCACTTTTGATACACAATCTCTTGACTTTTCACCATTAACAGTAATGTAAAATCTTCTGTTATACAGGTAGTTGTGCAAGTATAACCATAGTCTACCTTTAATTCCTTGTTCTCTAGCTTTATGTAAAAGACCTTACCTCCATACTCTTTCAGAGCATGATTCATAGTCTAGGACAGCCACTACTGATACCTTATTATCTGCTTTTGCTAACTGCAGGTTTTGTACCATTCTGCCAACTGCATTTATGCAGGACCTGTTTTTCCTATATGCTTCCTGACTTCCCGCGAAAAATTCCTTCTACTTCACATTTCCATCTCAGCCTATTTGCTATTACTCTTTCAAAAATCTTGCCTATCACACTTTCTAGAGTTATTGGTCTGTAGGCCCACACTATGTTATAATCATCTTTTCCTGGTTTTGGCATTATTAGTTTAGGATCTGTCTTGAAAGCTTGAGGAATTTCTCCCATTTCCCAGCATTTTTGAAAAAATTTACATAGAGCTGTGATCAAATTCTTCCCTCCATTTTTAATAAACTCTATAAAAATCTTTTCTTCTGGACTTGGTGCAGAGTTAGATTTTGCACATTCAACAGCAAGTTTCACTTCATGTTCAACAAAGTCTTGGTTTTCATATTCATCTTCTGTAAAAAGAGACATCTCGTTCTTCTGTAATTCAACTTCTTCTTTCACTTTATTCTCCACTTCCTCAAACCAATCTTTTTGTTTGGTTTCCACTTAAAGAATTTCTTTCCCATAATATTCCAGAAATTGTTCTATAATTTCCTTTTCTGTAATTGCTATTTTTCCATCATTTTTCTTAATTGGTTGCACTACTGATTTATCTGCCCCTTTTCTGTTGCTATTAATTATTTTCCAAAATTTTTGAGGTTCTCTAGGATCAAGAATTTTTGTTATTTTCTAAGTATTCCTCTTTTGCTGTTGTTTCGACCTTCTTAAACTCATTCACCGCTAACTCTAATAATTGCTTATTATATGGATCACTCCTTTTGTGAAAAAAGCGTTTCTGCTTTCTTACGGCTTTTGCATTTTGCTCTAGCTCTTTTGTCCACCATCCCTTACTATGTATACTTACCGTTTTCTTCTGCACTACTTTCTCTGCTGCCTCTAATATCTTATTGCAAATATCTTGGTATGCCTCCTCTATATCTCTGTTTTCCTCCCAACTGTCAAACAGATTGTGGCACTCTACTCCAAATTGGTACCAGTCAGTTCTTTTAAAATCCCACTTGATCACCTTTTCAATAACCTCTAAGTTAGAGTCTAAGCTAAAATATTCTATCAAATTTACCTCTCCAGAACAACAAACTCTACATAACAGTCAAAATTTGTATCTCCTACAAAGGTTGTACTGTATATTAATTTTATTAATTTTATTAAATCCTATTTTCAGTTACTGGTTTAATTCTCCGATACTTGTCAAAAGTTTGAAAATCAATTAAGATAGTAGAAATTTTTTATACATTATTTTTAGTACGTCTTTTTATGGCTCTGTTTGTATACCAGTAAATTCATGTGCAGTATTGAAAGTAGTGTTTTTCTAATCATCTAATTATACATAACATTTATTTGGACAGTTTTAAACAAAATTCTTTAAAGCTTTATGGGACTTTAAATTCTCAGTCTGGTTTAGGTCAGCAATATGACATAAAGAAATTCTTTTATCTTTACATCATTTCAGAGGCCATGGGACGTTTATGGAAGATGGTGGACATCACGCTTCAGTTGCTGGAGTCGTACAAAGAGTTAACAAGCTTATCTGTGTCAAACCTCTCAAAACAAGGTAAGATAACTCTATATTGAAAAAGTATCAAACATCTCGGACAAGAGAAGATAACCAAAAATTGTCATACACACGGGATGTTCAAATTTTGTTTAAAAAAAAAGTCGGTATCTTTAGTATATTCTTTACAAGGTTTGGTGAATTTTCCCCTTCTTTTGAGAAAAAAGCATTTCTAGTTTTACTGTAAAAACAAAGTACCTCCCAGGTCAAGAACAGATAACTCCTGCTGTTAGTCCGAGCTGATAACTTCTGTTTACCAGCTAGGAACTTAACAATGTTTCATGTTTTAGAAATTGTACTCAAAGCAGTCAAAATAACCCAGCTATATACAGTCTTTGCAGTATGTTCATATAAAACGTAATATAATAGTTATTCCCTTTTCTTCCAACTTGTGGTTTAGCCCTTACCCTGCTAAACTTCTAAAATCGACTAGTCCATCATTCAATTTGGGCAACATGACTTCTTATTTAAAGGGGTGTTTGCTGAAAATTTACTGACTGAATAGCAAACAGTGCAGACCGTGATCTTGGCAGTCTGACTAAAGTACATCTCCTATCGCTACGCATAGGATCTGAAAACGACCTACTCATAGCCTCGTTCTGACAACCCTTTCGCTAGCCAATCAGAGCTTAACTTACAAAATTTTGCAAACTACCTGTAGCTTTGACTTTTGATATTTACAATTCTTGTGTCGTAATGCGTCAGATAGCCGGTTAGCTCAGTTGGTAGGCCATTTGCTTTGAAACCGAGGGGTCCCGGGTTCAAGCCCTGGAATGACTGCATATTTTTCTTACTCCTTGACATTCAAACAAGTCGTCTGATTGGTTAAAATAAAAATAGCAATACTGGAAATCCAAAATATACAGAGGACGTATGTGAATGGGTCGTTCTCAGATCTTCGTTTAGAAGATCAAGTACTTTAGTCAGATTGATGATCTTGGTCTGCACTGTTGCAAAGGCAGAAACACTTCCTGCCAGCAGGCAAAGGCAGAAACACTTGCTGCCTGCAGGCAAAGCGTTAAGGTACAGCAGAACTAAGAATGAACACTCCCCATGATAGAAGGGAAAAAGCCAGTTTTGGATGAGTAGCCCATTACCCATTTTTAGGTGAATAGGCATGGGATGTCACATGCTATCTTCTATTCAGCTAAGCTGCTTAAATATTGCAGATATAATGGTGAAGTTGGAGACATTGTAGTTGGAAGAATACTTGAGGTTGGTATGAAACGTTGGAAAGTTGACACACATGCAAAATTGGACTCGGTGCTTATGCTTTCCTCTGTGAATTTACCTGGTGGTGAATTGGTAAGTGTTTTTAATACTTCTGATTCTTCAACAGTCATTACATTCCAGGATATTGAAATCAGGGATACCAAATTGACCTGGATAGGCAACTATGTTTAATAAAGCATAAACATTTTCACTTTTGGGCAGAGAAATAAGATGCTCCTTCGGGAACATAATCAGTTGTCTCCCTTACCAGTGAAGATATATTTTGATATATATCACACTGCAAATAAACAAATATCCTCTATGCAGTTGACTTGGTAGCTGTAACTACTGTAGGAGGAAGCAATCAGATTTTAAAGTGTTGAATTACAGGAGAAAAAAATTTGATTACAGAAGAAAAGTATTGGATTACAGGAGAAAGGTGATTGTCAAGGGCAATGTTTGTGATTGAGTGATTATGCGGAGGGTTATGTGTATTTAGAATAAAATTGTTAGAGACTGATTTTCCATTCTGTAACAAAGAAACGCTGCTACCAGCATTAAAATGGAAGTTTATTATTTTTTAACGTGCTTGATTGCATCTTGTTCTTAAATGAGATCTTTCTGTAGAGTTTATATTTAAAAACAAAAATCAGATTGTATCACAGGCTGTCAAAGAAATGTTTTGTTTTTCAGCGCAGGAGATCAGAAGAAGATGAAAAGTTGATGAGACATTATCTAAAAGAAGGAGATCTGATCAGTGTATCCTTTACTTATCTTCTCTAAGGTTGTCCAAGTGGGGTCACATAGTTGGATCACAATTTGCATGTCACTCATTTTTTATGGGTTTTATTCATTTTTACATGCCTTGTTAAAAGCTTAAATCTGTGTAGTTAGAAATTGAAAATTGGATAACAATAACAGTAAATATAAAGGTAAAGCTTTAAAAGATTTTTCTTAATGGTATAGTTTTATGTATTTTCTAAATATAATAAAAATGATACAAACCTTTGAAGGTTTTTGTGAATAATATTTCTTAAAGCATTTTAAAGCAACCTTAATTTTCCCTGTTGCCTTAATTTTCCCTGCCACCATAATTTTCCCTGCCACTTTTTTATGCCCCAACATTTATGAGGGGGCATATAGCCTAGCTGCTGTCCATATGTATGTCTATACATCTGTAATTTCCGAAATCTTGGGTGTCCAAATCCTCCCACACTGTTAGCCTGATTTGCTTCAAACTTTCCCACATCATGAACAAGCTTGATGTGTAGATGACCATAAAGGAAGGATTTTTTGTGAATATATTTATTGGAGTTATGGCCCTTTGACAGTTTTTGCAGTATCTTTTGCGCACCGGTAATGTAGTGAAATGGGTAAAAAAATTTAATCCTCAAAAATGGGCCAATGTTTACAGTGAATGCCTATAACGCTTTTTAAATGGGGTAAAATTTTCTATCCTCAAAACCTGACCCCATTTTAGTGTAGGAACCCTGAAACTTTTATTTTTTTACTTTTAATTCCTGAAATTGAAACATTTATTTCTTACGGTTCTGAAAAGCGGACTTAAAATTTTCTTTCAGTTTTAATATTTTACCTGTTAAATTCATGATAAATAATTTTTGTCAGGAATGTCTTTATTTAAAATACCTATTTTTATCGATATAAATCAATAAACTATCAAATTTGCATAATTTAAGCATTCTTGAGAAAACCCTGACCTGTTTAAATTCAAATCACATATAAGGCCACACCAAATTGATGTCTTGTTGTTCGGATTTTTTTCAAAAATATTTGGGGCGAGCGAGCAAAAAAAAATTAAAATGTTTTTTTTTCAAATCACCATTTATTGATGCAAGCGAAGAGCGATGAAATAAAAAAAAAAGTAATTATCGCTTGTGTCATGTTTAACACCAAATAAAGTGTATTTCCATCTATATTGTATGACAAGCCGAAACAATCTTAATTTTGGTTCAGCAAAAATGTGTACAAAATAACCTTATCGGCTGATGTTCAAGCAAGTGGCAGTTAGTTTCGGAGAAAAGACTTTTCACTGAAATGGAACTTGGACGTAGTAAGTTAGGAGTCCGAAAATACATTTATTACTGGATATTTTATTGTGTTCCTCAGTGTAAAAGGCACATGTGGCAATTAGTGGCTGAATGTTTGTCCCATATATACTTTCAATGGGTCTTCTTTATTAGTATACTTAAGTGGACATGAGAATATTGCCAGGAGTTCCATGTTTGATAATTATCTTTTGAGTTAGGGTACCTGGTTAGAACTTTATTCAAACTAATTTGACTTGATCCTCGGAATATTGGTATCGGTTAGGTTGCCCAACAGAAATATAAAACAATCATTAATGTGACCGTCAAATTATTTGGACTAGTTTGAATTTTTTATCACGTGTTTGCATTTGCAGGGGACATCAATCATTATACATTGAAAATGCAATTTGTGTTAAACATAATTACTAACAATTGTGATATTACTTATTTTTTTCTTCTCTGACCCCCAATACTTCAAAGGAAAAGACTCTCAATACTTCAAAGAAAAAAAAAATGTTTTTACAAGCTGATACTCACTTTTGCTCTTCCATTTCGCCATTTCTTTGGTGTCTTTCCTTTTTATTAATTGTGGTATTTTTCTGGCAGTCCCACATGAATTTGATCGTTGTCCAATTATAATATACAGACAACAAATCTCGTACATGTGATATACCAGGTTTTTCAACATCTTGACAGCGTTGTTAGTGAACGTCATTTTTCGTAGTTTTACGTGATTTTTCCCAATGTTGAGCTTTAGCTGCTGTAATTTCTACTCAGCTCCAATTCATTTACAATACTTGTTATCACTACCAACTTATTCCAAAGATTATTGTCTGTTAACTAGTATATTTTTCCTAATTTAATTTTACACAATTTATTTCATGCAGGCTGCCATTTTTCATGCGTCTGCTCACTTTGATGAAACAAAACCACTACCATACAGTTTAACTTGTATTGACAGTAGCAGATATGGATGGTTGGCGGGTAAAATGAAAATAAATGTACTGAAAATGACTTTTATTTTTATTTCCTTTTGTCAAAAAATAGGGTCTGCATTCCCGTAAACTAGAAAATTAAAAAATGCTGATATAAAATTCCAAGCTAGGTGCGTTTAAACTTCTGAATTTCCACCTTTTTATTCGTTCCTACTGATTTCGACCGAACGCAAAAAATACGCCAGGTGCGGGCGGTCAAAAAAAAAAATATATTTTTTTTTTCATTTCCCGTCAAATTGATGCGAGAAAACCGGTAATCAATTTGGTGTGGCCTAATAATGCCTTATAAGACGAACGTAAGACTTACGTTGATTTGGAGACATTTTATGGGTTATCTCGAAAAAATTATAAAAGTGATCAGTAAAATTGGTCTTATTGGTCATGATTCGGTCATTATTGATTATTTTTAGCTCACCTGTCACAAAGTGACAAGGTGAGCTTTTGTGATCGCGCGGTGTCCGTCGTCCGTCCGTGCGTCCGTCCGTAAACTTTTGCTTGTGACCACTCTAGAGGTCACATTTTTCATGGGATCTTTATGAAAGTTGGTCAGAATGTTCACCTTGATGATATCTAGGTCAAGTTCGAAACTGGGTCACGTGCCTTCAAAAACTAGGTCAGTAGGTCTAAAAATAGAAAAACCTTGTGACCTCTCTAGAGGCCATATATTTCACAAGATCTCCATGAAAATTGGTCAGAACGTTCACCTTGATGATATCTAGGTCAAGTTCGAAACTGGGTCACGTGCCGTCAAAAACTAGGTCAGTAGGTCAAATAATAGAAAAACCTTGTGACCTCTCTAAAGGCCATATTTTTCATGGGATCTGTATGGAAGTTGGTCTGAATGTTCATCTTGATGATATCTAGGTCAAGTTTGAAACTGGGTCAAGTGTGGTTAAAAACTAGGTCAGTAGGTCTAAAAATAGAAAAACCTTGTGACCTCTCTAGAGGCCATATATTTCATGAAATCTTCATGAACATTGGTCAGAATGTTCACCTTGATGATATCTAGGTCAAGTTTGAAAGTGGGTCACGTACTGTCAAAAACTAGGTCAGTAGGTCAAATAATAGAAAAACCTTGTGACCTCTCTAGAGGCCATATTTTCCATGGGATCTGTATGAAGGTTGGTCTGAATGTTCATCTTGATGATATCTAGGTCAAGTTCGAAAGTGGGTCACGTGCCATCAAAAACTAGGTCAGTAGGTCAAATAATAGAAAAACCTTGTGACCTCTCTAAAGGCCATTTTTTTCAATGGATCTTCATGGAAGTTGGTCTGAATGTTCATCTTGATGATATCTAGGTCAAGTTCGAAACAGGATCATGTGCCTTCAAAAACTAGGTCAGTAGGTCTAAAAATAGAAAAACCTTGTGACCTCTCTAGAGGCCATACTTGTGAATGGATCTCCATAAAAATTGGTCAGAATGTTCATCTTGATGATATCTAGGTCAAGTTCGAAAGTGGGTCACGTGCCATGAAAAAGTAGGTCAGTAGGTCAAATAATGAAAAAACCTTGTGACCTCTCTAGAGGCCATATTTTTCATGGCATCTATATGAAAATTGGTCTGAATGTTTATCTTGATGATATCTAGGTCAAGTTTTAAACTGGGTCAACTGCGATCAAAAACTAGGTCAGTAGGTCTTGAAATAGAAAAACCTTGTGACCTCTCTAGAGGCCATACCTTTGAATGGATCTTTATGAAAATTGGTCAGAATGTTCACCTTGATGATATCTAGGCCAAGTTTGAAACTGGGTCATGTGCCTTAAAAATCTAGGTCAATAGGTCAAATAATTGAAAAACCTTGTGACCTCTCTAGAGACCATATTTTTCAATGGATCTTCATGAAAATTGGTCAGAATTTTTATCTTGATAATATCTAGGTCAAGTTCAAAACTGGGTCACATGAGCTCAAAAGCTAGGTCACTATGTCAAATAATAGAAAATATGACGTCATACTCAAAACTGGATCATGTGGGAAGAGGTGAGCAATTCAGGACCATCATGGTCCTCTTGTTAAAATACGTATTTGAACGTTGTGGGCATGTTGGCAAAAGTTAGGACTCTTTTTGCAATACCCGAAAGAGCACTGTATTGTTGAAGAACGTATATTTGGTTCTTACCCGAAAGAGCACTGTATCTTTGAAAAACGTATATTTGGTTCTTACTCATAAGAGCACTGGAGCGCTGAAGAACGTATATTTGGTTATTTCGTATGTTTTTAAATGGTAAATGAAGTCATTATAATGTAAATCTGCTCTTGAGCTGATAAACAGCAACAACAGAAAAAAACGTACTTGTTCATTTCAACGTTGTTAAACATACCTTTTTCTGAAAATAAGTCAAATCATGCATCCGGTTTTAAACTTGCAAAAAAGGCACCCGTCTCATTACGCTGCAGGCAATCGCTGTAAAGATTGGCCTGGTTTTGAGGCAAGGAATTTTTTGCCTGTTTCAATACGCTACAGGCAATCGCTGTAATACCTTAATTTTCCCTCCCACCTGGATTTTCCCTGCTGCCTTAATTTTCCCAGAGAGCAATTATATAAAGCAGTTAGGTTTAAGCTTGGATTTAGCTTCATGACTACAAAGTGTGAGTGGTAAATGAAGGAAACAGGTGTGACATAGATTTGACAACTTAAAGTCCTTAACAGCATTGTAGGCGGAAGTTCAGTCAGTATTCAATGACGGGTCATTATCTCTTCATACCAGATCATTGAAGTATGGCAAGGTTTGTATTGTCTGTTGTCCATAGAATATATATACAGTAAAACCTGTCTTAAGCAGTCAGCCAAGGGAGTGGGGAAAGCGGCTGCTTACATCAGTTGGCTGCATAATGCAGGTAATTTGTAGAATGAATGACAATTTTGGGAAATGAAACTCTGGCTGCTTGAAGACAGGTTGGCTGCTTAATAGAGGTGACCACTAAAGCAGATTTTTCTTTGGTCCATTTACTGTAAGTGATTGGATTGAATTTCTTGGGTTGACACAATTAGGAAATTAACGAAAAAATAGTCCCCTGTAAGTATTAATGATTTCACAGTATTAAGGATATAATGTAATACTATGTATGACAATGAATATTTGCAGATAATAATACTAGTATTTGTTTTAATATACTAAGTTTATATATGTTTTAGATAAAGTTCTAACAAAGCAATTTATTTGGAGCTTCACCGGTGAAAAACTCTACCCAAAGTTTTTAACTTAACATATGTCTTTTCAGGGTTTTTTTCAGCCGTTTTTATAGCCGTTATTCGGCTATATTCCCAATGCCAAAAAGTATGTATTTTTCCCAAAATGAGTGCAAAAATTCCCAATCTACATTCTGAAAAAAATTTCATCAAAATTGCATAAACATGACCAAATTATGAACAATTTTGCAATGGCAGTATGTTAAAGAGGTCGTACAATGTGAAACAAGTGTATGTGAAAGTGCTTAAACACATCCTTACTGTATGCTATGGGACTAAATATATCCCAATATGGAACATTTACGCATCAAAATTCCCAATATTGGGGGTATAGGCTTTGTTCCCAAATCAGAAAGAAAAAACCTCGAGTGAAACAAGGTACATGTATTCCTTATTCTTGTCACGTTACTGTTGAATATAATTTAATATGATATTATTATTTGTGGGGCAGAGGGATGGTAGGGGGGATAATTTTCATTGATTTCGCGGTTTTGTCCATCCAAGAAATCAATTGTCAATGAACAGATAAAACTTGCACTCATTTTATCTTTCAACATTTAAACCGTACAAATTAATACTCACAAGAAATAGCCATTTTTTGCTCAAACCACAAAAGATTGTGCCCATGAAAGCGATTTCACAGTATACCTACATGTACAATTGGATATAAAATAGGTGTTATTCAGTGTTTGATTTAATGCTATTCTAGCATAAAACTGTTGTTCTTGTCACTTTTTGGGAATGTATAAACAGGAGAGTAAATTGTGTTGACATAGAGATTCTCGCGCTCATGTGTTGTTAAAACACCTTTTCATATATGGTGTTCCATGGCAAAGCGTAATCATATTACGGCCCGAAAAAGATAATTCTTAAGGAAATTATGTCATTGCAATAAAACAATGCAGACATTCCTGCGTATATAATGGAAATGAAACTCAGGAACCAACCTATCCCTTGGCATTCAGCAGATGTTATAACTACAAAAACAACATGCATTGTCCTTACAGAATAAAACTCCCTCTCTTTTCCTTGAAAAACAAGGTTCACTATGCTTGAGTCGGAGTGTTGACTTTTAATTCTTCTTGGAAACATTCCATTGATTTTTATTCATGTTTCAGTTAGGCCAGGGATCACTATATCTAGTTTCGCCATCTCTGATAAAAAGACGTAAAACACATTTTCACTATTTACCATGTGGGGCCACTGTGATACTTGGAAACAATGGATATGTGTGGATATGTCCAACTGAAGGGGAGGTATCAGAACAGACAGGTGGATATGAACAAAATTTAGAGGTATATATAGATATATTAAATTATGTGTAATTTATTAAAACAAGGTAAAGTTTTTTATTTAACGCGGGTAGCCAATAAAAGTCTCCATCTTGAATGGATGAAAAAATTAATTTTCACCCAAGCCCATGACAGGTCATATCTATCTTGCCAGCATCCAGTCTAGTGCTGATACTGCTGGAAACAGTACCAATTACAAAAATGTAGATTGAATCTCCCAGCACTGAACACTAGTAGGGATGTCAGACACGAGGTGGAAAACTCAGATTTCTGGCATTGCAGTGCAACCTGCAAACCACTGCTGAACTGACTGTCTTTGTTAATCACACCTTAGAACAAAGTGCTCAAGGATGAGCTATTGTGATCACCTTTTGTCTGTCGTCGTCGTCCATCCACCTGTCCACCAATTAGTGCTAAGACATTAGAAATCTTATTGAATGAGCAGTCTTCATGAAACCTTGAGTATTCCAGCTTAAATTAAGACAGATTGTATATCATCAATAAAGGTAATATGCAAGATTGCTCCAATAAAGCCCTGTAGAGTTTTGTCCCTTTACTTTTAGTATATATAATAAACTATATTTCAAAACCATTTTCATTTAACTTGTATAAAAAATATTATGGCTGCAAGATCTCATAAAGGGTTAAAAGGAACAAGATTTCTTTGTTAATACCAGAGATCTTTCCTAAATTGAATTAGTTAAAAAATCTATATTTTCACTACAAAAATTTCAAAAATTAAAAGATTGTCATATGACCCATAATTATGTTTGTGTTGCCCTTACAAAAAAAACCAATAAAACAAGAGAGGAAGGCAGTGAAAGGAGTCATGGTGGTTATTTTATTCTTTCAGCCTGTATTGAGATCTGATCGTGAAGTTGTGGCCCGGCTCGGTAACTGTGTACAGGCTCTTGCAGACCACAAAATGATGCTGTATGACACAAGTATTCTCTACACATACGAAGCCTCTCTTAAATTTCCTGTACGTATGAACTCTCTTGCTTCAGTGGACTACCCAAAATTGGATACTTTTCACATCAAGTTTATTCCGACTTGTTTGTCACCAACACAGTGGCAATGTTCATTGTCCTGTCTTGGATATAGTTAATATTTTTGGAGATGTTCGGTAAAATATTTAGAACTAAGTGCTCATGTTACTATTTTTGAATATCAATAATTATCAAAAAATAAATCTGTTAAAATTAATCTGTCTTTAACATCGCATTCAGTCAATGTCTAATGAGTCAGGGGCAGTTAATGTCTTTGACATTTTTCTTGGTAAAACATTTAGATAGATTTTCATGTCATATATGCAATAACAGTGTCATAAAAGATTATGGACTAAAATATATGTAGATCTGCTTGTTGCCTGAAAAACAGAAATCTGGCAAAATTAGCTCCCAGTTGTGTATTGGGAGCTTGAACGGAATTCTTTCTTGTGTGGAAGAATCCAGATGGCTTACAGGCTGGTGGTTCTACCGTACTTACTGGAAAGAAGTACCATCTTCCTACACTGACCATTCTCCTCTATGTCAACTCATATGAAAGACCTACCCTGTGGGCCTGTGAAAAGTCAGTATATCACACACATCTTTGCCTGAAATTATGTCTGAAGGGACACACAGTGTCTTCCTATACCATTGAAACTGGAAAGTTGTCATATGATCCATAATGTATTGGTGTGACTATAAAATCCACCAAAGCAATACATTTTATATCAAACAGTGAGGAATTTATTATGATACATATTTTTAGGTTCAGGATATAGAAGTCTGAAAAAAAAGATTTTGACAGAGATTGGTACAAAACAACTTGATTCTAACATCTGTTGTGGTCTTTGCATAAAATGTAGTGTGTAACAATGTGGGAAGATGTCAGTTTGAGTTAAGGGTTTATAAATATTAGACTTTAATCTTTCAGATAAAGGATATAATGAAGCCTGAGGTTAAGACAGAGATAATAGACTTAGCAAGACAGAGGTTAGAACGGGAAGGAACTTGAGACTGAGATTTATTGTGGTGTTTGTTTCAACAATATTACACTTGTACTGTATGTGACGAAGTGCAGAATGCAGAATTATTAATGAGGCATGGAAAAGGCAACACTGAAAGATGCAAGACATTTTTGTATGAGCCTGACATACTTATTGTTGTGTGAGGAATGAAAAAGTGGATACGTGTCGCCAAAAGTTGGTACAGAAGTGGCTGTACAGTGTAACTTCTGTCAAGGACACATCAAAAACAGCAAACTCCTCTGTAAAGACATATACATTTAATTAATGGAAGTTCTTTGTTAAATAACCTGTAAAGAGCCTATGACGATTCTGCAAGAAAGACATTCTAGTTTTTCAAACCAATGTTTGTCGGGAGAGGTTACAATGTTATTTAAGAAGCAAGGAAAAATACAAAAAGAATATTTTGCGGCTGGAAGAACTTTTGACACTTAACAGAACAGTAATGTAAAGCCAAATACACCAACTGTGGAAAACATTATACATAAATATTGGAGACTCATTTTCATGGTTGTACCATGCCACAAAATTAAATCCGGACAAATATATAAAATTCTCTTTTTTATTTTTTATTTAAAAAAATTGGAAATCTGCTTATTCATGCTCTTAAAACTGCCTTTTTCTAAAGAAATCTACTAAATTCAATAGGGGCCTTTGTGGTCAATTGCTTAACTTGCGGCCATAGGTTTTGTAGGCAGAAAGTGTTACCCCTGTCAACTCAAACCATATCTGCAGCTTATTGGTCATTGTCCCGTTTGTCAATATGTACTCTGTAGTGGGTCGTAAAACTAGCAAATCAACATTAAGTAGTAACAGGATAATTAGCACTGCAGGGGGTCTCCCATAGACCATGAATAGCTATAAAAGTATTTCCTCCTATGATTGTATAATGGTAATAATAATAAACAAGAGGGTCATGATGACTCTGGCTCGCTCACCTTAGTTATATGAGCCACATGTTTCAAGTGGCAAACTGATGCTAAAATATTAAGAAAGTAGTTCAGTAGGTCACATTCATGGTCACTGAAAGTCGGTTTTAATATCGGTGTGCAAAACTGTACATGTCAGTTAAATTTCAAGGCTGTATCTTAAAAAACAAGAAAGTAAAGTAGGTCAAGATCACAGTAAGGTGACACCTAATCACTTTGGGTAATCAGGTAATTATAATTAAACAGTCTAGGAAATACATGTATGATCGGATAATTTTTTAAGTATTTTTTTCCTATATAACTCATATAACAAGTGACCCCCAGGGTGGGGCCTCTTTTCACCCCGGGGCATAATTTGAACAAATAGAGATGCACTAGGTAATGCTACATACCAAATATCAAAGGCCTAGGCCTTGAACTCACAGGCAAGAAGATTTTTTTTTCCCTAATTAGGTCTATATTAAACTTGGACCCCCTAGGGCAGGGCCTCTTTTCATCCCAGGGGCATAGTTTGAAAAATTTTGGTACAGGAACACTAGGCAAGGCAACATACCAAATATCAAAAGCCTGTGCCTTGCAGTTTCAGGCAAGAAGATTTTTAAAGTTTTATCCTATATCAGTCTATGTAAAACATGAGACCCCCATGACAGGGCCTCTTTCCACCCCAGGGTAATAATTTGAACAATTTGTTTTCAAGAAGATTTTTTAGAAAATGTTGACGGACAGACGACGGACATTGAGTGGTCACAAAAACTCACCATGAGCCTTTGGCTCAGGTGAGCTAAAACTAATGAAAATAACAGTATTAATCAAAATTCAGTGCAAGGTGTTAGAGTTGTTGCACATTCCATTACCTTTAGTGCTGAGCAGATCAAGCCCAACTATTGTCTGAATTCCTTTGATGCTTTCAAACATCCTTTTAAAAGAGGACTTTGTTGATAGAAACCGTTAAGTAGAGTGAAAAATTAAGAATGTTCAATGTAGGTATTGGTCAGCTTGGATACAGTATAGTTTTATTTATAGAAATTACACAGATATATGTCAAGCCAACATCACATTTACCCTTTTTAGTTCACCTGTCGCGTAGTGACAGGGTGAGCTTTTGTGATCGCCCTTCGTCCGTCCGTCCGTTCACAATTTCATTGTGAACACGATAGAGACAACATTTTGTATTTGATTTTAATCAGACTTGCACACAATTTGTATTGGCATAATATCTCAGTTCCTTTTGAAAACTGGCCAGATCCCATCATGGGTATCAGAGTTATGGCCCCTTAAAGGGCCAAAATTTACTATTTTTAGCTTGTGAACACGATAGAGACAACATTCTGCAATCAACTTTAATCAGTCTTGCACACAACTTGTATTGGCATAATATTTCAGTTCCTTTCGAAAACTGGCCAGATCCCATCGTGGGTTCCAGAGTTATGGCCCCATAAAGGGTCAAAATTTACAATTTTTGGCTTGTGAACACAATAGATACCACATTTTGCAATCAACTTTAATCAAACTTGCACGCAACTTGTATTGGCATAATATCTCGGTTCCTTTCGAACACCGGCCAGATCACATCATGGGTATCAGAGTTATGGCCCCTTAAAGTGCCAAAATTTGCTATTTTTGCCTTGTGAACACGATAGAGACAACATTTTGCAATCAACTTTAATCAGACTTGCACACAAGTTGTATTGACATGATATCTCGGTTCCTTTCGAAAACTGGCCAGATCCTTTTATGGGTTCCAGAGTTATGGCCCCTTAAAGGTACAAAATTTGCTATTTTGGCTTTTGCAGCCATATAGAGACTTAATACACTTAACAAAATTTCTAATTGGTCAGTTTATATTGTATTACTATTTTGTTAATGATGCATGTATTTACAAGAAATTTCACATACCGACATTTGAATAGGTACTGCAGCTAATTATTGATTTATTATTGGCCGACTCACGCCCCGCGTAATCACATTAGGCGTTTTGACCAATATTGCATATTTTGCACGTGCAGGGCATGCGCACCAATATGCACTTGTTAGTGAACATTTTTGGCACTACTGACGAAAGTCCTACTAGAAAAAAACATTTCATTGTGAAATTAACACAAGAGCAACGCGCCCGGGCTCTCGGAATTTTGCAACAAAGCTCAAAACCGGTCACTTCAATGAATTGTCCTTGGGTTAGATTTTGCCAAAAGAGCGTGGATGGTACATAACCAACGATTGAAGGTTCTTGTAAACAGAAATAAGGTTAAAAATGGAAATAACCATCAAAGTAACACTTACAAACAAATTATATCAAAATTCCTTTGAAATTGCAAACATAATTACACACATGTCGTAAATGTGTCCTGGCTAGCAACATTCCGACAGCTCGATCGCGTTGCTTTTGTGTCAATTTCACCATGATACGTATTTTTCTAGTAGGACTTTCGTCAGTAATGCCAAAAGTGTAAACTCACACGTGAATGTTGGTGCACATGCCCTGCACTTGCAAAATATGTAATGTTAGTCAATACGCTTAATGCGGTTATTTTGGCTGTGAGTGGCCAATAATAAATCAATAATTAGCTGCAGTACCTATTCAAATGTCGGTACGTGAAATTTCGTGTGAATACAAACAAAATAGTAATACAATATAAACTGACCAATTAGGAATTTTGTTGAGTGTATATGGTTTATTTGATAGAAACTTGCAAAATATCTTCAACAACAATAAATCTTGGATTCCATGATGAATCTTTTCCGGAGTAACAGCCCCTGACTGACCCCTAAAAGAGCCAAAATTTAGTAATTTTTACCTTGTGAACACAACTGAAGTGACATTTTATATTTGGTTTTAACCACACTTACACACAACTTAAGTCACAATAAAGGGGCCTTTGTGGCCGAGTGGTTAAAGTCGCTGACTTCAAATCACTTGCCCCTCATCGATGTGGGTTCGAGCCTCACTTGGGGCGTTGAATTCTTCATGTGAGGAAGCCATCCAGCTGGCTTACGGAAGGTCGGTGGTTCTACCCAGGTGCCTACTGGTGATGAAATAATGCGCGGAGGGGCACCTGAGGTCTTCCTTCACCATTAAAGCTGGAAAGTCGCCATATGACCTATCATGTGGCGATGCGCCATTAAATAAAAAAAAAAATAAGTCACAATAAGAGCTGGGTTCCTTTCGACATCTGGCTAGATTCCATCATGGGTTCTAGAGTTACTGCTCCTGAAAGGGGCAAAAAATTTATTTTGGCCTTTTCAGCCATATAGAGGTTTCATTTATGCTTTGATTTGATACAAACTTGCACAGAATGATGATCTGTAGGTCTGGATTGAAACTAGGTCATGTCGGGTCAAAAACTAGGGCATCAGGTCAAATACATTGTAATAGGAAAAGCTTGTAAACAACCTAGGGGCCCCATTTATGACCCTATCTTCCATGAAACTTGGTCAGAATGTTTATCTTGATGGTTTGAAACTGGCTCATGTGGTGTCAGAAACTAGGTCACCCAGTCAAATTAAAGGAAAAGCCTGTTAACACTCTTGTTCATATGATGTGCGTGAAGCTTTTGGTCAGAATGTTTGTCTGCATGAAATATCATATGAATTTTTATCTGGGTCATGTGGGGTCAAAAACTAGGTCACCAGGTCATATCAGTAAGCTTGTTTACACCCTAGGGGACACATATTTTATTCTATCTTCATAAATTTTGGACATAATGTTTGTTTTTATGAAGTCTTGGACAAGTTTGTACCTTGGTCATGTGGGGTAAAAAGCTAGGTCACTAGGTCAAATCAAAGTAAATGCTTGTTTACACTCAAGATGCCACGTTTTTTGGTCCAGTCTTACTGAAAATTGGTCAGAATATATGTTTCCATGTATCACTAGGTAAAACATGTTAACACTGTTATAGCGTGTTACACAGGTGAACGTCCTAGGGCCATCTTGCCCTCTTGTTTAAACAAGACATTGGAATTTAAATCTGATTTTATTTTACCATACAATAAATTAGAGAGATATAACTTACATCACAAACACTAAAATAACAGGTTTTACTTTCCAAATAGAAAATAACTGCAACGTTATGAAATAGTATACTGAAAATGAACATATTGCTATAAAAAACTATGCGCTGGATTGCAATATGAAACCTTTTAGAATAAAGAATTTTATGATATTCCAATAAAAATTAGCAGCATTACACATTCCAGCATTTCCTTTTTTTTTTTGTCAAAAAAGGTCCGGTACCGACTGAACTGGGAAAAATCGCTGCATTTTTTCTCAATTCAGGAATCGTTGGTTTCATTCTGTTTTTCTAGTCATCAGTTACAGTAATAAATGCCCCAGATAGGCTTGTACTTATAAAATTGCAAGCAATCATTAAACTAAATATTGGCAAAGTTATGATCTATTTTGCGTACAAGTCAATAAATTGCCAAACCAATGAATAATTTGATCATTTTCCTTTGTCTTTTTGAGAATAATTTGATGGAAATTGGGGAAAAAATCATTTTTTTAAATTGGGAAAAGGTCCTTTTACCGGTACTTTATATAGAAGGAAAAATATTGCTGCATTTCTCTTGAATATAGGTAAAACAGCATTTTTGCCAACATATTTTTGTACAGAACATAAAGTCATCGCCATAGCATGTACTTCTCCGAAGCATTTTGGTCCCGTAGAAAGTCAAGCCACCACTAGCACAAACTTAAAAAAGGTTACCAGGCTTAGCTATAACACGTTTGTGGTGGAATTAATCCAATTTATTACTCAAACAGAAACAGGCTGTGGTTTTTTAGTTGGCTTTTGGTTTCCACGTATGCAGAAATGAATGCACTTTATGATTCCGCCAATTACTGCAATTCCAAAGGCTGTAGCAAGCAGTGGTATAATCCAATCATTTTCTGGTAAGTCTTTGTCTGAAATAGAATATGAAAATGCTATCAACACTTACATCTGATTATGTCTGAGAGTTTAATTCATAAAACTGAAAGGTAAGTTTGAAATTCCATAAGGCTTTAGATTTTATGTTAAAACAGATGAAACAGCCATCCAAAGAGATGTTACACATAATTACATGGTGAGAAAAGCGCTACTTTCAATACCGCACATGAACATTTACAGAGGCATAAATGGAGGTAATGAAAAGCATGTCATTGAATGCAGTAAAAATACCTCTGTTCGGCTAGTTTTAGTCTCCATTTCTTTTTTGTTACACAATAATTCACAGCCTTGTTTGCTGGGTTTCGATAGCTGCTTTGACAAATCGTCACATGCTGGGACAAGGTAGAATATAAAAAAGTCTACTTAAAATCATCACTGGACTGGAAAATGCCTCGAGTATGCACAGAGGCTCGACACTGATCATTCCTGTAAGGTTTTGTGGAAATCTGCCCAGTACTGTAAGAGAAGTAGCCAGAACATCATAAAATTTGATGAATCAACGGCCATAACTCAGCAGAAAATCAAATCGGAAAATGCCGACGATATGCACAAGTGGGTTTGGCAGTGTTCAGTCTTGTAAAGTTTGGTGTAAAACTGTCTGGTAGTGTCGTCAAAGTTGAGGCAGACAAAGACATAAAAATAAAAACTACCAAAAGACATTTTCAAATTGCTTAGTACTCTTCACAATGTAAATATAAAGTTTTTGTCAAATTTACACGTGCACGCACACGAGGCTACAGCAACAGCGAATGTGTCGTTCTAAGAAAAAAAAGTAAAATGCTCGGACCCTTTGAATTCGAGACACCTAGTTTAATCGGTATACTAGTATAATATATACTTGGAATTCATGTAAAATAAACCAGATATATTGTAACACCACACTTACCTTCCAGATGGTAAACCCAGCTCGTGAGCTTCTGAAAAAAAATATCGAAGAGAGAGTATGTACGAATTAGATCTACTTCTAAGCAGCTGTAATTCCCAATTCCAACGCAAGAATTGGGCGTATCGTGATAGAACCCAGCCGTATGTTCCGTTTACGTCCTAGTACATTTTTCTAAATCTGTTATTGCAGTCGAATGAAGTAAAATAGTGAATTTTGCTATGGTTCCCAAACCTGTAAGACTTGATTTTCTGTTATATAGAAATTATTTATTAGATGACTGTTCTGTCTAACATTCCAGAACGCTGTTCGTGCAGACTGGAGTAATCAATGGAATGCGCGGATAATTGAGCTGCTGAACTAAGACAAAAAACATGTCATTGAATACAGTAAAAATACCTCTGTTCGGCTAGTATTAGTCTCCATTCCTTTTTTTTTTTTTTTTGTTACACTGTAATTCACAGCCTTGTTTGTTGGGTTACGATAGCTGCTTTGACAAATCGTCACATGTGAGTCAATATATTGCTATGGGAAGCCAGAATTTCTGGAAAACCCGTCGGACGACAGTGACGCAAAATTGAACGATAGTTTGTAGATATCTGAGTTATATGGAATTTCGTTTGTAAGGTAAATATGAATATTTGTCAACGAAAACCTTGATGATTCGTTACTAAATTATTCACGTTCTTTCCGAGACCGAGTTTGATTTATTTTACCATACCTTTACCTCCCAACGACCTCAAATGCTGCATCCCATATTTTCACTAAACTTTCTTTATCACCCTTAAATAAAGCTATCTAAAGTGTGTTGAAATCATAAACCTGTGATTTTTTTTTTCAAAATTTTGAAAAAATCTCTTAAAAATGCTAGTGTATACATAACATTTGTAGCAATGGGTCTTCAGCGAGGCCATCGGAGGAACAGTGGGTTTAACTACAGTAATTTTCTTGTATTAGAATGGGCGTTGGAAGTCAGTATGTGAACGGCATTTGCACGACAACTGGTTAGAATGCGACATAAATGCACGTTTGATAAAGTATTGGCAAAAGAACGGATGCATATTTACCCATACCATGCTAAATTTCTATAATGAACCTGTCCATCTTTCAATTTAGACAGTACCATTAACTATTAGAAGGAGTGCTTACCAAAAAGATACTGACTGAATGACGAACAGTGCAGATAATGATCAGACTGTACAGATGTGCAGGCTGATCATGATCTGCACTGGTCGCAAAGACAAAAACTGATAATCAGTCGTGTCGAACATGGACAGGGTAAATAAAGGGGATTTTCAGTTGTTACTATGCTGTTTCTAATTTATTACTACTTCGCTTTTTGTGGTTACATATAAAGTTGAGTAGATGCCGACGGTACCAGCAGTTCGAGTAAATGAAAATTTATTAAGCGGGCAGAAATCTGAAAACCGGTTTATACATTGGTTTATACCTAATGGAACGGCAAATACTATGCCTGTATACAAGGAATGAATTTTGAGGTGAATGTAAATATTGCTCATAGGATATCAGTCATTTTAGATGAAAATTACATCAATAATATCAGTGAACAACCAAAACTTGGTCAATTTTGTATCATTATGTAGATAATGTAGTATACTCACAGCGCATGCGTATATTTTATACACACCCAGTTTGGGATGTTGCTTCAGCAGTTGTTAAGGCGCACTCATATAATAAACATATACTTATAGTAAGAATACTGTGTTGGTCATTCTTTACAATAAGACATGGTGTCAGAAAATTAACGATTTTAATACATCCGCATTTGTCAGGATTATTAACAATCATTGTGCATATAGTGCATATAGTGTATCGGATTTAAATAATGGATTTAACCGGTGTACCGACGCCTACAATGGACTGGGACAGTCCGAATTTGTTGGAAACATTCAAAACCTTTAGAGGTCACGCGGAATTGATATTCCAGGGTCCGTTAAAGGGGAAAGATGAACCAGTACAAATCACATACTTGCTCCTATGGATGGGACAAAAAGGAAGAGAAATTTATAAAACTTTAGTGTTGACAGCTGATCAGAAAAAATCAGTAAAAGCTACCGCCGACGCATTTGAAAAACACGTTCAGCCGAAATCAAACCCAGTATTTGCGCGGTTCAAATTTAATAATGAAGTGCAAGGTGAAAATACCATGGAACAATTCATCACACGACTTAAGATACTTGCAAATGACTGTTCTTATGGCGAAGCGTACAAGGAAGATTTGATTAGAGATCGAATCGTGTTCGGTGTAAAGTCGTCCAAAATTAGAGAGAAGCTTTTGACAGTAGGTGAGAAACTAACATTGGCGAAAGCTGTTGACATATGTCAAACTGTAGAATATGCACAAGAGCAAATGAATAACATGCAAGAATCGTCTTCTATTAACTTTGTACGGAAAACTACTCACAAAAAAGAGGAATCGAGAAAACGAGATATAAAGTGCAAAGGCGGGTCGCGGAAATCAACGGAAAACAAGCCCGATGTCGCGCACAAATCGTGCCAAAACTGTGGTCAATTCCATGGGGACAAAACAGTGTAAGGCGAAGGGAGTGCAATGCCGAAACTGTAAAAAATGGAATCACTACGCGAGGTGTGCAGGAGTAAACGTGTCAATGAAGTGAGGGCTGATGATTCATCTGAGGATATTTACATTGATACAGTAATTAGTGCTGTGGACAAGATGTGCAATCAGGCATTTGTGGATATTAAAACTGGACCTCATTGGGAAACAAATTTCTTTCAAGATAGACACTGGCGCACAGGTGAATGTTTTACCTCATTTTGCATTGCAACAATTAGGTGTAAAAACCGCACTCTGTTCCTCTGTAACGAAGCTCACAGGTTATAATGGCAACCCTTTAGTATGTCTAGGTTCCATTACCCTGCAGTGTACCCATGAACCTTCTGCACAGACCAAGTATGTAGAATTTCATGTAGTAGACACCCAGTCACCACCCTTGTTTGGTTTTCAGACTTCCATAGATTTTGGCCTAGTTAAACTCGCACATGCTGTCACTTCCAATTATGTATCCTCCCCGCTTAACAAAACAGCAGTGCTGAATGAATATTCCCAGGTTTTTAAGGGCATTGGCTCTATTCCAGGGCAATGTTCTATTTATCTGAAACATGATGCTAAACCTGTGGTTCATCCTCCACGTAGGATTCCTGTCGCATTACGAGATAAATGCAAGAAGGAGCTAGATAAGATGGAGAAATTGGGGGTCATTACAAAAGTAAGTGAGCCTACTGAGTGGGCCAATTCAATGGTGACAGTACAGAAAAAATCAGGTGACTTGCGAATTGTACTTGATCCGGGTGACTTGAACAGAAACATTCAACGTCCTTATCATCCGACGAAAACACTGGATGACATACTTCCCCAGCTAAACGGTGCTACATTTTTTACAAAATTAGACGCTAGGTCAGGTTACTGGGCCATGCATTTGACAGAGAAGTCTTCCATGTTGACTACATTCAATACCATATTTGGGAGGTACAGGTATCTGAGGCTTCCAATGGGTATTTCGTCTGCCATGGATCTGTTCCAAAGAAAATAGACGAAATATTTGAGGTCTCCCAGGGGTAGCTGCCATAGTAGACGATATTTTAGTATATGGCAAAACAAGGGAGGAGCATGATGCGAATTTGAGAGCAGTGCTCCAAAGGTCACTAGAACAAGGTATACGCCTTAATCCAGATAAGCTGGAGGTTGGGCAGTCCCAGATTAGTTATTTCGGTCATGTGATATCTAAACAAGGTCTTAGCCCAGATCCAGACAAGGTGTCTGCAATTCGAGAAATGCCTATCCCGGAAAATAGGTCACAACTCGAAACGGTACTTGGCATGAGTCAGTATCTCGCTAGATATGCACCTAGGCTATCTGAGGTCACTTTGCCCTTACGAGAATTATTGGCGAAAGATGTAGAATTTCGCTGGGGTGAATCACAGCAGCAAGCTTATGATCAGATGATTGATATCATAACGCAAGCTCCTGTCCTTGCTTTCTATGACCCGGCCAAACCCTTAGAGTTGCAAACCGACGCAAGTAGGTCAGGACTTGGGGCCACACTCCTTCAAGAAGGTAGACCTATAGGTTATGCCAGTAAAAGTCTTACGCCAAGCCAAATGAACTATGCTATGATTGAGTTAGAGTGTCTTGGACTGGTATTTGGCTTGAAGAAATTCCACCAGTGGGTGTATGGGAAAAAAGTCAAAGTAGTTACAGACCACTTACCATTGATAGCTATATGTAAGAAACCCTTATTTGCTGCACCTGTTAGGTTACAGCGGCTGCTCTTAAACATTTCACAGTATGATATAGATGTCACTTATAGGCAGGGAACTCAGATTCCTTTACCAGATACTTTGTCTAGATTTCCGGTAAAGGATACAGATCCGTCCCTGACGGAAACTGTAGAAGTCCAGGTTAATATGGTCAAAAGAAGCTTACCGGTAAGTGACCGGAAATTACAAGAAATCAAGGTCAATACTGACAGGGACGAAAAACTTTTGTCCCTGAAGCAAGTCATTATTGAAGGTTGGCCTGATGAAAGAAATCACTGCAAGTCAGAACTGCTAGATTTCTGGAATTATAGGGATGAGCTTACCGTCATGGATGGGGTAATCATGAAGGGTCACAAAATTGTTATTCCTAAATCACTTAGGGCAGACTTGTTATCAAAACTACATTCTTCAAGTCATATGGGAATAGAGAAAACAATAAATAGAGCAAGTGATATTGTTTTCTGGCTTAGAATCACCCAGAAATTAAAGATCTCGTTCTGAAATGTCCTGTATGTTTGCAACACAGAGACTCAAACCAGAAAGAACCGCTTGTCTACAACCCAAGTTCCAGAATAACCCATGGCAGGTAGTTGGCACAGACCTATTGAGTTCAATGGCAAAGACTTTTTGATAGTCGCTGACCATTATTCACATTACTTTGAGGTCAAAGAGCTGCCTAACTGTAGAAGTTCGACAGTAATAAGTAGGCTCAAGGGCATATTTGCTAGATTTGGCATACCAGAAATTGTAGTATCTGATAATGGGCCATGCTATGCATCTCATGAGTTTGCAAACTTTGCAAAGCTCTGGGATTTTACACACCAGACCACAAGTCCTTACCACAGCTCCGGTAATGGTTTTGCGGAAGCGTACGTGAAAATTTGCAAGCGCATTTTCACGAAGGCCAGAGCATCAGGCACCGACCCAATGATAGGAATACAAGAATATAGGGTTACAAAACTTAAAAATAGGGTTTTCACCCAGTGAAATTATGTTCCAACGTCAAATTAGGTCAGTGTTGCCAGTTGCTAAGTCGCAATTACTTCCCCGGCAAATCTCACACAAGGTCATTCGTGAGAAATTGTCAGCAAACAAGGAAAGGGAGAAAGTGTATTATGATATGACAGCCAAGCATTTACCACCATTAGAAATAGGAGATTCGGCACGAATTCAGCAAGCAAATAAAAATTGGAGTCCTGCAGTAGTAGTGCAAAAACACCATGATAGGTCATACTCTGTTAAAACACCTGACGGTAACACATATCGTCGCAATAGGAGGCATTTGTTACAAACCAATGAATCAAAAGAGTGCATACCTGATGTTGACATGCAAAATGTGGAAAATAACAACCTTTCGGCGCCTCAAGAAAATTCTGACTGTATTTCACAATTCTCTGATAAAAACAATAAAAGGTCAGATAGTGAAGCAAGCGAAAAAACATATATGAGTAAATCTGGCAGGGCAGTTAAACCTCCGACAAGATTAATTGAAACAATGTAATATGATAACATTAGATAGCGGAACACGCGTGCTATGTAAACAATGAACAGAGATAATTAAGTGTTGATAGCAAAAATATGTCATTCATGGAGAAACAGACTTTATGAAAGAAATTTTACGTTATAGTAAATTTGGAATATTTTGATTTATTTTATTTTAGCTTTCAGAAATTGTGTTCCTTGTTCTTTGCCAAAAGGGGAGATGTATCATTATGTAGATAATGTAGTATACTCACAGCGCATGCGTATATTTTATACACACCCAGTTTGGGATGTTGCTTCAGCAGTTGTTAAGGCGCACTCATATAATAAACATATACTTATAGTAAGAATACTGTGTTGGTCATTCTTTACAATAAGACAAATTTGTTGTATTTGTTTTTAGATATTTCCAAATTAAAAGATGTCGTTGTGTCAGATATAAAAGTACACACCGGCTGAGCATATGTACACAACTTAGTATAAACATACACGAAAAAAGGAACATCCTTGAACCGCCAACGGGAAAGCCAGCACTGGAAATATTGCACAAGTTTATAAGCGCCGAATATTATTTTCTAACATCTACCATATGGCGCCAAACCCTACAACGTTTGAACTTTTTATATAACAGGATGGTTCAAATAAAATTATTACTCTCTACCCGGTGAATCCCTTACCCACGAGATAATCACAGGAACACACTTGTAACAGAAAATGATACAAACCAAACTGCATGAAATCGTGAACACATGGTCTGAGGACGAAACCAGAGTACCATGAGGAACACCATTAGCACTCCTGTTTATTACAGTTTATGCGTGTTTTCGTTGCGAAAACGTCTCTTGTAAAGAAAATATACTCGTGGTCACTAAAACAGACTTTGGGGACAACTGTTACTGATTTGATTTATTTTTTGCAGCACTGTTGGCATTGATATGAAAAAGTCGAGGTAATACATTTTCAAACATGTGTTTGCTAGTCAATTAATTTCTAGGCCAATAGCCTTGAATCGTTCAATATGATAATGCATGTCGTATATTTAGAACGAAACAAAGATTTATTCATGCTTGTTTAGGAAGTAAAATTCTGACTTAAGCTGTGTTTACGGGTTAATCCCTGCATATGTTTCCTTGAACGATATTCTTGTTTCACACATAGCGGTTCTATCCCAATTTCTGGACAAAGCTTAAATACTTGTGAGCCGCGTGTTTGAGGGCACGCTTGATAGCCGCGTGTTTATGACACGCTTGATAGTCTCGTGTTAGAGCACGCTTTAGGACACACTTGATAGTCTCGTGTTTAGAGCACGCTTGATAGTTTTGCGTTTAGGGCACGTTTGATAGTCTCGTGTTTAGGACTCGCTTGATAGTCTCGTGTTTAGAGCACGTTTGTTAGTCTCGTGTTTAGGGCACGTTTGATAGTCTCGTGTTTAAGGCACGCTTGATAGTCTCGGGTTTAGAGCACGCTTGATAGTCCCGTGTTTAGGGCACGTTTGATGGCCGTGTGTTTATGACACGCTTGATAGTCTCATGTTTAGAGCACGCTTTAGGACACGCTTGATAGTCTCGTGTTTAGGGCACGCTTGATAGCCGCGTTTTTATGACACGCTTGATAGTCTCGTGTTTAGAGCACGCTTTAGGACACGCTTGATAGTCTCTGCTTCATTTAGCAATGGCTTTATAGGAACAGACTCTCTGAATGCTGATCTAGTTTGGGAAAGGGAATTGGAACAGCTAAATTGTTAGACATACATTCGTATTGCGATACGTCTGATATTTTTAATCTTCAGTGTCCTGGTCGGTATCATCAGAGGGAATCTTTTAAACTCCAACACCTAATCTATGTAATAACGGACCACTATCCCATTCAATAACTGTTACATTATAGAACGGAAAGTAAAACTTATTCATGGAATAACTCTACATGTAGATCGAATTATCTGACAGTAAATACGTAACACAGAATCATGTCTTTGTATTTTATTACGAAATTACTAATTACATGCAATATTCGTATTATAAATGTCTATTATAGTATATACATTGTACCTGTACATGGTTTCTTTTTATACAAAGTTTACATTTATATAAAATACTATAACCTCCCACAGTGGCCCACCTCGACTGAATGTGTAACGCATCGTCGCATATGTATTTGTTGTTCCGTATTTGTTGTTCAAATAGTATTGTTCTTGCCCTTTAAGCTTGTTCATAATTATATGTATGACTGTCATGAAATCAGTCTTTGTATCAACGAACAACTTTGTGTCGCGTACTCAATGAACTATGAATTTACATTATATGCTTGTACAAGGAAAGAGTTAAAAAAAACAACAACAGAAGACAAAGCACTAGAAATTCACACCTCTAACATACGACTGTCTGTTGTATTCATTTGTCTTGAGCTAGTCAAAACTTTTAATATGGGGCGGGCTTGCAGTCTTTGTATTTCTTTCGTTTCCTTTCTCCCGTCTGTGTTTGAAGCGAGATTTTAAATAGAAGCTACGTACATCTTCGGCAAAGAGAGAGAAGAGAAGAAGCTGTTAACGATGAAATTTTTCAGACTGGTTGTCCGTGGACAGCATTGACATTGTTTTTCAGGTACTTGTATTTATTGCGAGAGATGCACCAACGTACCCACACAACAACAACAACCACAACCATGAGAGCCCCAATGAAAAGCGCTAACGGAATCAACCAGTCTTCAGAGCTGGAATCCTTTGGTAGTCGTTCTTCTGTAATAAATATGAACAACCGATTGTTGAAAATGAAACTACAAGTTGTATTAACATATACTGAATTGTCGAAATGGCTGATTTTGTTAGGAACTAGTCATTGTAATGTAAATATTTGGGAAAAATACGTACTGAAATTTAAAATTAAAATTGTCTAATACTAGTATATATTTTCGTATATACAAATATGCTTACCGATATTGTTGACCAAATTGCCAATTCCAGAGTCCATTCTCTGAAAAAAAAGATACAAAATGTGTGTAAATAAATGCAGACAGTAAACAGATCGCCAACATTACGGAAGAAGAGCAATATTAACGCATAGACTGCATTTAAGTGTTAAATGTTGTGTTTTAAAACTATGTATTGAACTGCAATATTTTCTAATTATCTGAACTATTTATTTAACAATTTATTATAAATATTGATCCAAAGCATGCATTTTGTAAATATCTAGTGTTAATTTTCTTCTGTTACAATCTCATTAATAATATTTTTTTTTTACCTTATCAATCTTGTGAAGCTCAGACATTCTCGCCGGATTATAATACTAATATTCAGTAAATACAAGTTTTCTTTGTGTTTACATCTGTTTGAAGTATGTTTATATTATACGAAAGTTGTGTTTCCAATATATATATATATATGAGCGTACGCAACACGCAGTGAAGGCGTGATGGATGGACTAAACGCACTTTTTTCCGCTATTTATATAGATATGATCATACAGTGCGATTAAATATAGAATATATCTCACCTTGAAGTGTGATAATTTCCGTACTTCCGCGTTCTATCGACACACATGGTATTAATGATTTGAAGACAATGCATACTATTAATTAAGATAAATTTTATCCTGTATCTCAAAATGCTTAAACGCAAATGCGATATGTATGGGATCACACTGTCGGCCAAACTTTATCATTTTTACATCGATTATTCACTGTGTTATAAATGGAATCGTTTATTTAATTTTCTCTTAAAGTCTTCCTGTGTTAAGCTACGGTGTTTATGAATATGTGCATTGAACTCGTCGAATAAAAGAGTACCTTGTATCAGTCATTTGATATAATACCATTTCTTAAGTTGAAACTGCAGTAGGTTAAACAAGTTTAAATTATTAAGTCAATCTAAACTTGGTTAAAATGTAATAAAATAGGCCTATATAGTTGTTTACAACTATCAAATAACGGTGGGATTCCGCTATTATTCATGGGCAGTTACTATATTCTTTCCTGTTCTACTGACACAGTTAAAGTCATATGATGCTATACATAGCAGATTTTAAAACGTAAATAAAACAAAAATAAGACTAGGTCATTCCAAAGTGAAGGACATCGAGCTATAAATAGGACCGACTACAAACACCGAATATACTGGTTATTATCAACTTTACATAGTAAGGAGAATGTCTGTTCCTTTTTAGCTAAACTATTCGAAGAATAGGAAGAGTTGGCATAGATCTGCGTCTGCGTCCCGTTTTGGTTTAGATTTTTGTCTCGGTAATCCGAGTGTTCACTGTGATGATAATAGACATAAAACGCACAGGTCTGTAACTTTTATGAAGTTGTGCCTTTTCGAATTAAAGCAGTATTTGACTAAGATTTTATATGTAAAATGGCGTTTCAGAAACCACTATTGGGAATGAATTGAAACTTCATACACTTATTTACTGTAATGGTCTGGCATGCAATGCAAAGATTTGCCTTTTCTCTAAGTAGTGATCCTTTTACGACATAGCAAGTTTTGTTAAGTTTTGGTATGCCAGCTGATATTAGTGGAACTTTGGGAATATGATATGCATGATTCAATTTCCATACCTCTTTTTAGCTTTTTTTCACAAAACTATGCCCCCTTTTCGTCTTTCGGCATTTATACATTTCACTTTCGTTGTTAACAAGGTTTTTCGTCGTCAGTGGGAAGCCAATAGGTTTTGTTCCCTTCTTTGTCAACTGACTGGTACATGTACACTAGTTAGCATCGTACACTTATCGGCATAGAAAACGCAAATCATTTTTAAAAAATAATCAACTTTTATTCAACATAAATATTTAATAACATCTCTTGACACTAAGTTGCATCTATAACTTAGCAAAAAGAATATTTTTCAAATCAACAGGATTTTGCTCTGTCTTTGGTCAGTATGCCGTCCTTTCAGGTGTGAATCCAACATTTTTTTAGTGTCTTCTCAATAACGAAAATGCGGTGTTTTTTAAGAACCGTCCTAAAATATTCATTTGCGGGTGTTTGGCAGAGATTTCAGCAAACTGAGCATATTTTCCAGCAGGGTTTTCCCTTGGTGCATATACATACATATGTATTTGTTTAATTATCTGTTTATTTATTTATTTCTTTGCGGTCTCTCTCACAACGAGTCCGTAGCTGCCATTCGTTCTTTTAATTCACTTTCACGAAGACGACAGTTTGATTAAAACATTGAAGCCACTTGTCATTTATAGACCCGTAGAATGTGCAATGATGGTATCTCTATCATAGATTCTCATCAGAGTGGAAATCAAAGAGCAACCATGCATTTGTGCCGCCATTTAGGATCGGTAACTTGGGACTGCTTGCTTCCTGCGGTCATAAGTTGACATTCATAGGTCGTCAATAATGGCCGGTTCCTTACAGTTGTTCCTAAGGCGGTAACACCCAAGGCCTACACCGAACATGACCACAACAATTAATGCAAACGTGAATAGCCGCAATATGACAAAGTGGACATCATCTGAAAGCAAATGGCAAAGTCTAGAGACGGTTAAACTAAACAAAACACCAATATTAATGGAGAAATACTTTGTAGCTCTTGCTTCCAAACGTAGAGTAAAGCGCCAGTCTTACATATTGTTTTACCAATGTTGTTTATATGTAATTAACCTTTAAACCCTTTTCTTTTAGATATTAAATTGATAGCTTATTTAACAATACAAGTACCTGTATCATCTTCTTTTGTATAATCTGTCAGGTTTGTGATCTAGAAATAAAAAAAATAAACTATTTTTCGTGCTTTCTCAATGATTTTTTCTGAAATACATAATATCCTGATAAACTCACTGTTTTACAGTGTTTTATTAACTAACTGTTGTCAGTGAGTTTATAGAGCATGCACATGACACTGCGTGTCATTTGGCTGGCATATGCTTACAACAAAGTAATATGCTCAAGATTTCTAACCAGAACATAAATAAATAATACACACACTTTCGTATTAAAATGTACATATTTTTTTCAATCTAACATTAATTTAACCTTCAAAGCTTTGCACTTGTCTAAAATGGGTTTCAAACAAATAGAAAATCTGATTAATTGACATTCCACTCTTATACTGCATCTTTTGCACTCGAGGGAAGAACATTCAATAAAGCAAACAGCCTCTATACATTTGGCAAAAAAAGATCATTTGGCAATTTAAGCTCTGTCAATTGAACGGGTCTTTTAAGATTTTTATGTTAAGCACAGCGTTGTTTTCGTTGTTGGTGTGTGTGTGTGTGTTTTTTTTTTTTTTTTTTTTTTTTTGTAGTTTAATTTAAAGTATGTAAAATGCATCAGTCCTAAAGACATTTATAAAATGTTGTATTCTGTAATTATAGCTTTAATACAAATTAATAAGTTAAAATACCAAATATGTTTCACCAACCTGCAAAGTTCCATTGGGCGCCGTGTAATTTAAAAGATGTAAAAAACTCCAATTCTCTTTAGAATCTTCAACTGGATTCATATCATAAGTAAAATGTAGGTCTACCTCGTCTTGATCTATCATTTTAAATTACATATGTATTAGGTAAGTACAAACAAAATTTCGTCATGCTGATATGCAAATTTTTTAACAGGAATTCCGGTAGATTTTCTAAATATAAACGCCAATAACAATATTCTATATATAGGCGAAACGTTACAGGTAGCGCTTTTCAAAGAAAAGAATTTTATGTAGTTTTATTAGTCTGTTGTCTTTAATTCATATATACAATTATGTTGTACTAACAAAGAAAAGTACTATACACTTTTTTAATAATTAAGGAAGGACTTAAGTCTCAGACCTATATAATTTCATAGTGCTTTTACTTTTCTTAGCGACAGAATGTCCTTTATTCACTATTCTAGACCTAATTGCCAAATACAGTTACACTAATAAAAAAGATATACTGCGTAAATACGAACTAAAAATATACTCCGTCATAATTATTACAATCTAATTTTAGAAACACTATATATATGGGAATTTAAACCTGGTACGTATTTTCCTTCCTTGTCTTTAATTCAATATATGTCTTGGCCATCTTCCAAGCCAGAGATATTAGAAAATATAAACGTAGAAGTTTATTTTTTTAATGACACACGTTTTTTTCATCTTTCACTAAAATATTTTATCATTAGATATTAACTGTAGATTTAGAAAACTATCAAGGATATACAACACTTGACTTCCTTCTTTACTTAATAAACGAAAAAGTTTAGATTTTTTTTTAAATATTATATCACTCGGGCTGCGCCTTCGTGATATCTTTCCTTCGAAGCTGAACTCGACACATTGATTTGATTCTGAATCAACGACAAAATCACTATTCTTAAAAACAAATATAATAAAAACGAAATGTCACCACTAACATTGTAACGACATCTAAGACCAATAAATATTGCAAAGAACCCGTAAACAACTTTAACGACAACTAAAAGGAATGGGGATAATTTAGAAAAAAAATGTATTTAAGACTTGTGTAAAGAAATAACGCATTTTGCGTTGATTTGTACCATTTAGAGTGGAAAAAACTTGCAGAAACATCCTTACACAAGAAGTAATATACCCATAAGTTAAATATTCTTGCGACGCCTTGTTACATAGTCACAAAAGTAGTAAGCCCTTTTTAATTAAAGGTGGTTAATCAGATTTTGACCTAGTAATGAATTTGGTCGAAAGTGTAACAAATGGTCGATTTAATACACTTATTTGTGTTCACTGAAGGCTAATTACATGCTAGAATTTCACTGCATTTGAATTTCCTATCTGAGTTGCCAAACAATAGATAGAGTTATTTCAACATATGTTTAAATTTAATACACACACCTGCCCATGAAATCTTATGAATATAAGAACTATTGTATTTTATTGGTCAGATATGTACATATATTATTACTATATAACAGCCGATATCCATTAGAAATGCAACTTTGTAAAATGAATTTTACCTCCGTTTACCTATATTTGTTGCGCAACCAGGATAGAAACTAGGAAATAAATGAATTCTACTAGCCTGGCTCCCTGGCTGCATGGTTATTTTTTATATAAATACTGCAAGCAAAATTTAAAAATCTTAAGCCTCTAAAATAGCACATTTTATCTGATGGCTGAACCATGTTCGGAGCCAGGGGCAATAAAAAATGTCAATGTAGAAACAACCTGCTGGAGTTACTTCCCTCTTAATGAATAAACTTGTATATATGTAAATAAGAACAAACATAGGGACGGGAGCCAGTCTAGAATTCTACAACTACACAATGTTTTACAACTTGTCTTTTGGTAGCTATCAAATGCAAATGCGAATTTAGAAATTGTCAATAGTTCACATTTTGAAAACTTTCATGTTAGTTAAAGGGAAGTAATTACAAAATTTCATAAAAATAATAAAATATACATTTCTGATAGGAACCTAACTCTGTTAAATAGGGTCTTTTGGTTGTTTTATCTTTAGCCTGCTGGCCTCAACTGATTTTGCCTTTGCGACCATTGCAGACCAAGATCAGCCTGCACTAATCATGGTCTGCACTGTTCGGTATTAAGTCAGTAAGTTTTCAGTGGTGAACACCCCTTGAATAATAAGTGGCATTGTCCAAATTGAATGATGGACCGGTCCATTGAAGAAATTTAGCAGGGTAAAGGTTAGATAAATCTCTAACTGAACATACTAAATATGAAAAATATCATACAATGTTGCCCAAATGTGATTGGTCACCTCAAACAACTTTCGCAGGTCAAAAAGAAACTGCAATCAAGATACATTTTTTAGGAAAAAGAAAACGCTGTTCTATAAATAACATTTTAACACGACGCAGTAAGAGACAACTCAACTTTTCAGTTGTCTAACAATTGTTTTTCCATTACCAAATCTGTACTTCCTTGTCGCTTTTATTGTGGTGTATTGATGACGCTTCAAAAATATCCTATTCTCATTTTTTTATTAATAAATTATTCAATAGATCTACACGTATCATTTATCATTAAACTGTCTTTATACAACAGGGTCACATGTTTTTTTTTTTTATATATAAACGGACACTCCGACTGGACTGCATGGTGTGGTGATGACAATTTGCTGTCCAGTTAAGTGTTTTATCCATGCAATATGCTTTCTGCTTATCAGTCAGACAATTTGTATTGGATGTAAACACATCTATGTGATAAGCTATTTTCCCCACCGTGTTTCCTTAGTCTGTTTCTACTTCTGTTGCATGCTTTGTGCATTAGGCATATTTTGAGCATATCATCAGGCAAGTTTTGCTCATAAACATCAACGTACACATATAATTACTACCATTCATAACATGTTTTGTATTCCGAACAATCTGTTGACACTCAGTAGTCGTCATCCGTTCTTTATTTTATGAAAACGACATTCAGCATGAGAATGTTTGAAACCTTAACGCCAATTTCATCTAGATCAAATGACTGTACAGATTAGCCAATCGCGGACTCTCCTGAGGGTGGAACTAGTGGTACACAAAGCTGTTTTGCCTGTGACGTGCCGAAACTCAGAAAGGTAACTTCAGACGACTTGCTACCTGCGGCCTTGGGTTGAAACTCAAAAGTCGTCAATGATGGCAGGTTCCTTACATTTATTTCTGAGGCGGTAACATCAAAGACCAACTCCAAACATCATTACGATGACGAGCACGAACACAAACAGCCGTAATGTTACTAAATGTACATCATCTGAAAGCAAACATTGAAAATCCATATGTCCGTTATATCAACAAGGCAACAAATAATTGTTAAAGTTCTGGAAAAATGTAGATCTAGTTAAATACCAGAGACAAATATCCTACAGTAAAAGCCACGTTGAATGAATACAGGCGCCTAAAACAGCACATCGTATTTAGGAACGTGTAAATGACTGGCATTTACACAAATATATAGGCATGGTAAAACATCAAACAAAAGAGCGAAACAAACGAACAAACAAACAAAGAAAACAGTGAAACACCAACCTTGGGTTCGAGCTACTATTTCTTCATATAGAAGTAAAATTTAGGGTAGCTGTATTATACCAGTATTACCAGAATTATTTGCAAGTTCATGTGAGAGGAAAAAATAGGCCACTAGGTCGTGGTGGGTAAAGTGGTAGTATTGGACTGGGAATTCATGGCATGGTTTCGTGTTTAGAACACGTTTGATAGCCTCGTGTTTAGGACACGCTTGAAAGTCTCGTGTTTATGGCACGCTTGATAGTCTCGTGTTTAGGGCACGCTTGATATATAACCGCGTGTTTATGACACGCTTGATAGCCGCTTGTTTGGGGCATGCTTGATAATCTCCGCTTCGTTTAGCAATGGCTCTATAGGGACAGACTACACAGTGTCAGACTTTGTGCTTTAGTGGTCATTGAATGCTGATCTAGTTTGGGAAAGGGAATTGGAACAGCTAAATTGTTAGACATATATTCGTATTGCGATACGTTGATATTTTTAATCTTCAGTGACCCGGTCGGTATCATCAGAGTGAATCCTTTAAACTCCAAGACCTTAATCTATGTAATAACGGACCACTATCCCATTCAATAAC
Organism: Mercenaria mercenaria; assembly: GCF_021730395.1. NCBI lineage: Eukaryota > Metazoa > Mollusca > Bivalvia > Venerida > Veneridae > Mercenaria > Mercenaria mercenaria. The sequence goes on from NC_069375.1 coordinate 69,932,558, forward strand.
TGTTTCATTATAGAACTGAAAGTAAAGCTTATTCATGGAATAACACTACATGTAGATTGAATTATCTGACAGTAAACACGTAACACAGAATAATGTCTTTGTATTTTATTACGAAATTACTAATTACATGCAATATTCGTATTATAAATGTCTATTGTAGTTTATACATTGTACATGTACATGGTTTCTTTTTATACAAAGTTGACATTAATATAAAATACTATAACCTCCCACAGTGGCCCACCTCGACTGAATGTGTAAAGCATCGTCGCATATGTATTTGTTGTTCCGTATTTGTTGTTCAAATAGTATTGTTCTTGCCCTTTAAGCATGTCCATAATTATATGTATGACTGTTATGAAATCAGTCTTTGTGTCGATGAACAACTTTTTGTCATATGTCGCATTCTCAGTGAATTATGAATCTGAATTATATGCTTGTACAAGCAAAGAGTTAAACAAGAAGACAAGCACTCTAACATACGGCTGTCTGTTGTATCGTTGTGAAAATTGTTTTCTTTGCATGCTCCTATATATAGCAATTTGGGGCGGTCTTGCAGTCTTTATATTTCTTTCGTTTCCTTTCTCCGGTCCGTGTTTGAAGCGAGATTTCAAAAAGAAGCTACGTACATCTTCAGCAGAGAGAGAAGAGAAGAAGCTGTTAACGATGAAATTTTTCAGACTGGTTGCCCATGGACACCAACGACATTGTTTTTCAGGTACTTGTATTTATTGCGGGAGATGCACCAACGTACCCACACAACAACAACAACCACAACCATGAGAGCCCCAATGAAAAGGGCTAACGGAATCAACCAGTCTTCAGCGCTGGAATCCTTTGGTAGTCGTTCTTCTGTAATAAATATGCGGACAACCGTTTGTTGAAAATAAAACTAAAAGCTGTATTTAAATTTATTTAATTGCTAAAATGATTGATTTAATCAGGATTTGTTCAGAATAATATTGGAAATTAATATTTGAAAGAAAATACATACTGAAATTTAAAAAACAAAATTTATATTAGGCCTAAAAAAATCTTTGTTTCCGGATACATGATCAAAAAATTGGGTAGGTAGGTCGGAATTTTTTTTGGGAGGGGGGGGGGGGGGGGGGGGGGGGTTATCAAGTGAGACTTTTCGGAAATTATTTTTGTGTCAAAGAATGAATACAAATAAAGGGGTTACACCTTTAGAGCATCATTAAGTTGATCTTTTAACTTCACTTGACATGTTTAAAGCATAAAAATGCAGTTTTGCAACTTTTTGTTAAAAACTTGAAAAAAAATCTCCAAGGCCGTAGAAATAGTTAGAGTCGCGCCAAACATTTAGAATAGGTCGGGATACCGGAAACACAATTTCTTACGCTTTATCTAGTATAAAAGGTCAAATTTTCTGGATATCTTAAGTTATCATATTTACCTGTTTTTCCGTAGACGACAAATAGACGACAGTTTGAAACATTGACGTCACTTGGCATTTATATCTAATACTATATACTCGTAGATTGGGCAATAATGATATCTCTCTCATAAATTCTCCTGATGGCGGAAATCAAAGAGCAACGTTGCATTTTTGACGCAATTTAGGATCGGTAACTTGGGACTGCTTCCTTCCTGCGGTTATAGGTTGATATTCATAGGTCGTCAATAATGGAAGGTTCCTTACAACTGCTCCTGAGGCGGTAACACCCGAGACCTACACCGAACATGGTCACAACAATTAATGCGAACGTGAATAACCGCAATATGACAAAGTGAACATCATCTGAAAGCAAGTGCAAAGCATATAGCTTTTTAAACTAAACAAAACACCGATTTTAATGGAAAGATACTTCGTAGATCTTGTTCTAAAATGTATCTAGTAAAGCGTCAATCTTACATTTGTTTTACCAATGTTGCTTATATGTACTTAACCTTTGAAACCTTTCCTTTTAGATATTAAATTGATAGCTTATTTAACAATACAAGTACCTGTATCATCTTCTTTTGAATGCTCTGTCAGGTTTGTGACCTAGAAATAAAAAAAAAATATTTTCTGAAATACATCGATACATATCCTGATAAACTCACTGTTTTACGGTGGTTTTAATAACTAACTATTGTCAGTGAGTTTAAAGAGTATGCACATGACACTTTCTTTGTCAGTTGGTTAAAATAACTTACAACAAACGTGCCAAGGCTTTCTTAGCAGAACAAAAAAACTAGTAAAATGTACATATGTTTTTCAATGATCAGATATCAACTGATCCAGATATCAACTAATCCTTCAAAGCGCTGTGCTGGTAACATGCACGGGTTAATTTGAATCGACATCAAATAAAAAGAAAATCTGGTTGTTTGACATTCCACTCATATATTGCATCTTTGCACTCGGGGAAAGAAAGCTCAATAAAGCAAATAGCCTCTACAGTGTGTACATACCACGTGGTTTGTGACGTCATTTTCGGGTATTACGGCAAGAAAATTAATAAACAAATCCGTCGATTCAGAAATTAAAAACACCGTAAGTATTTCATTTTTTCTCCGATTTGAATAATTCTTTTACGAGACTCAAGCCAAAATAGTGGGCTATAAACATAAGTCAATGTTTTTTCTGAATTTCTAAGCAGTTTTTGCAAAGGTCCGTTCCAACCCTGAAATTCGGCAAATTCTTGGAGGGTAATACGGCAAGAAAACCCCATGTTTTTACAAAATAATGCAGGATTGCATTTTGACTGAATTATAGCCCCTTTTCGACTTAGAATAAATGTTAAAGTTTGCGTACCACCCCAAATATTTTCAAAGTCCATTGAGATACTGCTTTCATATTTTGCGTACTTGTTTACCATCATGACCCCAGTCTGTAAAAAGAAGGAGGCAACTCTATCAAGCATTTTGACTGAATTATGGCTCATTTTCAACTAAGAATAAATGTTAAAGTTTGCGTACCACCCCAAATATTTTCAAAGTCCATTGAGACATTGCTTTCATATTTTGCATATTTGTTTACCATCATGACCCCAGTCTGTAAAAAGGAGGAGGCAACTCTATCAAGCATTTTGACTGAATTATGGCCCCTTTTCGACTTAGAATAAATGTTGAAGTTTGTGTACCACCCTAAATATTTTAAAAGTCCATTGAGATATTGCTTTCATATTTTGCATGCTTGTTTACCATCATGACTCCAGTCTGTAAAAAGGAGGAGGCAACTCTATCAAGCATTTTGACTGAACTATGGCCCCTTTTCGACTTAGAATAAATGTTAAAGGTTGCGTACCACCCCAAATATTTTCAAAGTCCATTGAGATATTGCTTTCATATTTTGCATACTTGTTTATCATCATGACCCCAGTCTGTAAAAAGGAGGGGGCAACTCTATCAAGCATTTTGAATGAATTATGGCCCCTTTTCGACTTAGAATATGCTTATTGTAATGTTAAAGTTTTACTCATTGCTTATATTATACTATCAAGCACTGAGAATAGTCGAGCGCGCTGTCCACTGACAGCTCTTGTTAGGGCATAAAGATTTAGCACTTTCTGGTTTCATCATATATGATTGGATATATGATTTTTAAGTTTTATGATAAGCCCAAGTTATCTTCAGTAATGATTCTGCGATCCTTGCCATAACCAGGGTCATAATTTAGTAGTAGACAACTGTTTCATTACAAGACCTGTATTTGGAAGATGTTACACCGACCCTTGATTCCGTCTGTATTAACTATGTTTTATTTACCAAAAGATAGGTATGCCTCAGGAGCAGCTCAATATCGCACTTATGTGTGCTCTTTGGCTAATCACTAACGCTTTATTCAAAGGTCATGCAATAATTCTTTCTCTCGCGTTTGGTGTGGTCTTTGTGAGATACACATGTATATTTTTGTTATTTATGAGCTCAACCCGGGGCTAGAGGACATGGACGGTAGCATGCTTTTCCACTACCGTCCATGAACAGGCTCAATCAAACCGAGCCTTCAACATTTTCGTTTCTGTCGTGTTGAGCGACAGGTGAAGTTTCCACTTTTTCTGTTTTACTCAACTCGAATTTATTATATTCTTCTAGTCGTTGGTTTACGCGTTGAAAGTGTCCAGATATTTGAGAAAATATTTTAACACATTACGTTTTGTATACAAATGTATTGTTTTTATTTTTTAAAAGTGAATCTGCATTTTACACTCTAGTACGACATACAAGAAATACTGCATACACATGTATATTTTTGTTATTTATATATGGTTTACATTGATTAAACTGTGATTAATGGACGATACGACAAATGCAAAGTCGAGATGGAAATGCTTTGGTCTTAGTTTGCCCATCGTCAGTACGGTTTTTGTTTGAGTAAAATATAATTCTGAAATACAAATTTATCACAAAAAGATGCTACACAGTCTTCATTTATGAACGCTGATTACTAAGTTTCAATGTGCATAATATGTCATTGCGTATATGGAAACTACAAAGCTAGCTTGGTGACCTTTTATTGAGTTTGCATTTGTTGTATTGCCATTGCTTTGTTGGGTCTGACAGAATGAATACATGTTGTATTTCCAATTTTACTTATAATTCACTGTTATGTTTTAATAAATTTCTAAAATGTGTTACTATCTGCATATACATGTACTATAACTTAATGTGTTGATTTTATGTTAATAAGTAACTTTATTGAAAATTTTATCTTCTGTACATATCCACGATGTAACAAACTTTACATTTGAACCCGCTTGTTGGTTTCTGTGTCTGAACACTTACGTCTTAGATCGTTTCCCAAGTTTAAGTTTAGTCTTTGTTCTCGTTTTACTCTGAAACAATTAAAATACGTCATCCGAGTATTTGTCTTTGCTAACATCAAGCTTTTTTTATCAAAGTTTAGTAGGTCTACACCATAATCACGAAACCTCAAAGACTTAATCCTATATAAAAATTCGATACATTATCAATTACTTTTATTGATAGACATTGTTCAGATGTCCCACTTTCACTAATTCTTGATAAGTATACACATAATGTGAACATGTAAGATGTATTTTCAATTTTAAACACTTTTTGTAGGCATTTTGGCAGTTTGAATCTTTTAGGATGGTTGTTAGCATTCGCGGATGCAACAATATAGATACATAAAAGACTCATTTTTAAGATACCTCTTGAGACTATAAATAAAGTAGAAATAAGGAAACTTCTCTTGAAAGCTCTAAATTATTAGATAACAAGTAATGAAATAGAACAATTTTAATAGATCTACTAAACGATCTTTAAAAATCTTTATTTAAAAAAACCGTTCTTTCATATCACATCATACCGAAATTATTCTTAAAAGCTGAAGAAATCTGCAAACAGGTATTATACATGAGGAAACGAGTCTCAAATTCAATAATCCGCGAAACTGTTCGTAAAGGAACAATAGGTGTATTCATGAATCTGCTTGCCGTCATATCATTCTTGCCGTATTAGCATTTTTGGAAGACACATTTTTCACAGAGAAACCTACCATTTTATTTCAAGTAAAGTGGTTCGCAGGCCTTCTTGGAAACGAAATTAACAGCGATGAAAGACACAGCAATGTAAACGGAAGCAATCCTGCATTATTTTGTAAAACATGGGGTTTTCTTGCCGTATTACCCTCCAAGAATTTGCCGAATTTCAGGGTTGGAACGGGCTTTTGCAAAAACTGCTTAGAAATTCAGAAAAAACATTGACTTGTGTTTATAGCCCACTATTTTGGCTTGAGTCTCGTAAAAGAATTATTCAAATCGGAGAAAAAATGAAATACTTACGGTGTTTTTAATTTCTAAATCGACGGATTTGTTTATTAATTTTCTTGCCGTAATACCCGAAATTGACGTCACAAACCACGTGGTATGTACACACTGTTGACGGAACTTTTCGTCATATAGTTGCCAGGCATGTGTTTTGAGCGAGGTTCTGGATGATCGACATACAGCGAAAGAGTTGGGGGCTTTCAGAAGGATATTTGGAACAATAAATGTCGGCGTACAGCTGAAATGCACGACACCAGGTTAAGATATGATTAATTTTTCGAGGAGATGTCTTTTGTACTGACGTAACTGTAGCCGTTTGTGACATTGTGATAGTTGTTGTCTAAGATATGTTAGTTTTGAAGTATAAAGCAGACAAGTCAACATATTGTAAATACCAAATTGCTTTTTTGGTTCTTTTGTCAGCAGGAGGGTGCGTTGTGGAGAATGACCCGAGGTCAACTGGCACGTCCACGCCTTCATCCTCTGACTCGGTGGACGCATCAGACGACACAAAATCGTCTTCCACTTGAAGAAGTGTCATTCCTAATTTTTCTGTACCTTCAGTGCATAGTCTTTTTGGCGGAATTATAAGCGAGGATATTTCTTCTCGAATGTCATGGTCCTGTGAGATGGCCTGTGCTACCAGTTGCACTAATCTGTTACCGGATGTTGCGTTATCAGTGCCATCTTCCTTCCGCGACCTCTTATTGGCAGAAGTTTTGCTACCCACAGCTGTCGCTGGATGAGATTTAGGAATACTGAACAATTTTCAAAACTTTTACGCAAGTGACAAACTGATGCCGTAGAATAATGTCTAGAGCCCTTGACCCTATATTGGTTTGTATGTTATATAAACCACCAAAACATGCTAATCTAATAAACAATTAATTGGTATGAATAGTATAAAGTCACAATTCAATATTGCAGGTGCCCTCGTGGAAATTTACTGAGGTGCCTTTTGTGGCTGTAGAACCGGGTTCCTTGAGAACAGTTTGTACATCTGAGGCAAGTGATCTGAAACAAAAAGAAAAGGTGAACAGTAAATAATTATAATCTTTGTCAATGGCCTTCAGAGTGAGCAGAATTATTGAAATTCCTTCTCTACCTGTAGGACTGCCCCACGTATAGAGCTATAATAGCGCGCCATTCCTCGTTCAGGGTCAATGTGGACTCCATCTGATGCAATGAAGTCCCGAAGAAACCGTTTATTAAAATTGTTCCTGGAATGAGACCAAAATATGATATGGGCTTGGATTGCGCATTGCGCCTGCAACATGGCATTTGTTTCAGACACACGGTTATTAAAAACCCCAGTTCCTAAACGTTCCAGTAACCACCACCCGACAGCCTGCTGCGATCAACCTGTGAGCAAAAGAAATTATTTGGTGAACTAACTCTGGGGGTGATACTTGTGTGTTGCATAAGTCGTTGCTCCCAATGTCTAAAAAGACAGCCTGCACCTGCAAATCCGAAACCACAGATAGCTCAGACCATAAAGATTTATCAAGCATTGGGTTCCAGATAGTGGCACCTCCGAGTCCATGCCAGTAAATCTGCATCCTTTCAGGATCGAGGTTTAGATTAAAAAGACCATTTGAAAAACACCAAACCTGAAGCCGTCTGGTGAAGGAATGGCCTATTATCAATACGTTCAACATTTAATGGTTCTAAGATAAGTGGGCGGATAAGAAATTAGGGTAAAAGTATGAAATATTAACAAATAAAAAAGTTTCAACAATTTATGTAATTTTATGTCAAAAGTAGGTCAGACACGCTGAGCGTGTTTCCGTCATAAAACAAAATATTGCACGCGTTTTAGAAGAAAACTTTAGTATTAAAACATGTACAGATGTTTAATACCTTAAGGTATTGGACCCGTAATAGAGTACCTCTTTTTTGAAGAGTATTCAATTCATACTATAAACCTACTTTGACTGCAATTTTCAGGGGAGCGTAGGTTCAAGCCCCACTGAGACCAATTTATTTTTCTCCATATTTTCCTTTTTTCTAGTAAGTTTTTACTTCTTTCAAGACTATTTATGGATGTATTGTACAGAGGTGGAAAATTGCTCATTTCATAAGCGAGTTCTTTCTGTTTAAGGTGAATTTATCTTTAAATCTGGAGGGGTAGAGTTAGACATCTTTAAAAATATTGAGTTACAGGCGGTAAAAGTTTTCTATTTTGCCTTTATTCTTTAGATTACATATTGTGGAAGAAATGCAGGTAGGTTTTAATTCTGCCCCAAGGTTATTTTTGAATGAAGTGAGCAAACTTCAAAACAGACCCACAGGATTCGACCTTAATTTTTCAGTGCTGGGAGTTAGAATTCTGTCTCATTAAAACTGTTTACTTGACGCAACTTAGAAAAAATGATATTTACAGTTTTATTTTGTGTTTTATAATTGTTTAACAATAGATTGGTGTTTCTTTTATCAAAATTAATGTTGTAATGAATTCTCTGCAATGAGTGTATTACTGTTGAAAAACGGCGTTAAACCCAATAAAAAAAAACAAAAAATTCTCTGCAAATGTTTTAGATAGTGGCCATCGCATTGAAGTTTGTTTCTTCTTGAGCTTGAGGAAATACCATATATTATACAAAATTTACCAGAAACGGCACAGTAATGTTGTTTTAAATTTGCAACACAGTGCGAAACAGTGTCAGCTTTAAGGTAGTTCTGCACGTTTGGATCGAAATTATTTCTACAATGTAGAATTTGATTAAACACTGATTTTTCAAAACTTCAGAATATATCTAGAAAATTAAGCAAATAAAAAAGATAGGGTCGTGTGCTTGATTTTTTGCTAGACTGATTTGAAAAATAGGGACCTCAAGCAATATTTCATAATGAGAGTCTATGGGAAAATCATAACTTTCTTAACATTTTCGCGAATAGAAATTTTTCTACAATGTAGATTTTGATGAAACTTCTCACATTTGTAAATAAAGACATGACCTTTAATTTGATGAAATAAAATATATAGGTCCGTGTGCTTATATTTGAGATATTTGATCATGATTAAAGTAAACCGGACATTTCAGGCTAATTTTAGGACGTTATTTTGAATTATTTAACATGTGATCTGTTTTAATATCATATTTTGACTTTACAATATAGCAACAATACCATTGTAAAAAATTTACTCACAGGTTGCAATTAATTCATAAAATGATTTTCTGTTCCGTACGCAGAATCCAGTCTTTATTCTACGTTTCCGGAAAAATGGCGTCACGCCATCACTTCCGGTTTATCAAACGTGCAGAACTACCTTAATAATATACCAAGCAAATGCCATTTTTTAAACATTACTATTACGGTCCACCTTAAATGCAATAAAAAAGGTTTGTTAAAAAGGGAGAAAACAAAGAAAACATCGATAATAATTATGTAAAAAACTTCTCTGTTCTTTGTTAGGTCCTAATTTCTGAAACGAGGCTGGTATAGGTTAGAACAAACTAAAAGTGTGCTCGGTTAAATGTGCTCGGTTAAAAGGTACTAAAAGTGTACGTTTGTGTGCATCCTCGCCTCTACCGTACAGTAGAAATATGACGTTTCGCAAAAATAAATGAGTTTATATTGTCATATAAATTATCATTTTATACACGGCATTCCGTTTTTTACGACATTCTTTCAGTTCCAACCTGTAAGAAGAGCAAATAGTTTACGCAGTCTAAAATTTTCAAGTCTGGATGACAAATACAACCTGACACCCCTCCTTTTTTACTACAATTTAGACTCGCCTCTTTTTAACCTTTACTCTGCTAAATTTGTATAATGGACTGGTCTGTCATTCAAATTGTGCAATTATACCATTTACTATTTGAAAAGGTGTTTACTGAAAATATATTAGCCAAATAGCGAACAGCGCAGACCATGATCAGACTGCACGGATGCGAGCATGATCTTGGTCTGCACTGGTCGCAAAGGCAGAGTCGCTTGCCTTCAGCATGCTAAAGGTTAAGTAAAAGCTAAATAGCTATAGTGACCTCGTATATTATACCACGGCCTTGTAATGAATGAAGAAGATATAATTACGATACTTCCCACGTCACTTACAGCGTATGACTTGACTCTTTCAAGGCGGGTATTTGATACACAAGTGATGAATAATATAGAGGTTAAGACTGTATTCATTTTTTTCATTAACTTCAGTTGGGAGAGATCTAAACTTATCAAATATCTCTAGAGTATTTAATCAATTTCTTATTTTCTGATCGTTGTTCAGGGCAAAATAGAATTTTTCCTTCAAGCTCTCTGTTTCGTGTATGAAGTTAAACTAACTCGTCCCTTAATTTCTTGTGACTTTTCTCAGCTTCGTTTTTGAAAGATTGAAGCTCAGCCTTGAGATGTCTATTTTCACCTATAATGTATTCAATATAACTTACATTTGAGGATTGACCCCATTTTGAAGATGCTCCGTTCTCCATTCTGAGTATATAAACAGTTACAAAATATTACGTTGTTTAATGACATCAAAGCTTGTGTGAACATGTTCTCAAAGACATGGGCTGATAAAGGTACCTAGTTTGAATTAGTGAGGTCTCTAGTTAACCTAACAACGTAATTATTTAATTATTTAATTGATTTCTAATTACTCTAGTGGTGAGAAAATAGCTTCACAGCCAATTAAATCTTGTAATCGGCCGGACTTAGATACAATTTCCTAACCTTATCAACAAAAATTATGATATGTGAGCCAAACTCTAGACAAAGTTCGGACATTACGTCAGCTTTCACAACAATAAGAACAGAACAGAAACAGAACAGAACATAATTCTATTTTATTAACTTATACATATAAAGTATCTCGCTACATACATACATTTTAAATTATAGTCAAAAAATAAGTCAGACAGCTGGTACAATTATTGACAGGAAACATATCACTTTTGAAAAGGTGTCAGTTTCTGTGTGAAACTTTTAATATTTGATCCTTCCAGGTATACCGCATTACAAAATTACAAAGTTTAAAAAAAGTAAAGTAATGAAACGGCGTTTCCATTTTTGAATTCCCGCACAATGGCATTCTTAGAGAAAACGCACCTGCTTTTCATAGACCGAAATAATATCGCTGTAAAAGTTGGTCTTTAAAAAATCTCAGTACAAAAGTATGCGTGGGTAAAAAGTAAAACATTATTTTTATCATACCTGAGTTTGTTCATGGATCATGAGACACAGATACTGTTAACATGATTTTTTATCAATGAGAAGCGTACCAGTTTTTTAAAAGGTTGAAAGGGTATGGTTACCGTGTCAACAACTTTGAATGGCGAGAGAATATTTGAGATTTTTTTTAATCATACTTCGTTAAACTATTTTTCCCACGCACCCTAAATGGGTATTTTACTCACTGCGTTATAACTAAAAAGATGGATTAATAGTATGTTGTGAATTTCTATATTTTCTTATTTGCTATTATCATTTTTAATATTTATTCCATTTCAGTTTCAACAGTTTTTAAGTTTGTATTATGCTGTCATGTTGTGCTTAATTTTGACTGACTGACTGACTGACTGACTGACTGACTGACTATTCCATAGTAAATTTCACAATTATTAATGTTAACCTCATTGACAAAAAGCGGGTAGATATCGAGTTACAAACGACCTTAAATAATTTCCCACGCACTATGATGTATAATAACCGTGTGCTTTTTGAATTATATTTTGACTCGAGGGATTTCCCTTTATGCGATGGAGAGCAAAAAAAAAAAAAAACAAAAAAAAAAACAACGTATTCCCTCACCGTACCGTATTCTCTTACCATATGCTATGTGTACAATATTTTCTTATTATATGACACGTGTGTACCGTATTCTCTTACCCACCTACCACGTGATCACGTGGTAGGGCTAGAATACGGTGTGCACGTGTTGTACCCACCATATTACACTACTGATATATTTTATTGTGCAACTGCAAAGACCCACGCAGGCATATTGTGTATCGCTAAATGGACCTGACAATGTGTATGTAAGGGTAACTGCATCTAAACGTTTACCTAATCCCAAATATACAAGTGAACAAATCGCATATTCGAACCGTGTGAAAAGCTGTTATTATCATTATTTATAATTTAATATCCTCTACAATGTAAAGATTGCATACTTCTTAGGCAATGAATTGAACGTTATTGCACACATTAGGGATGTACTAGTTATTTTTGTTGTTATCGTTTTTGAAATCTTCGTCAATGTTTAATTTAATGCATGACTTCTGCATCCGAATTTTGACATGTATCTACCCACACATTGCAAATATTTTAAGTTTTCTCGTGCGAAACGTAACCTTTTTCTAGTTACTGTATTTGCACTGCGTAAATTGCTATATGGTATTTCCGTATCTAGACTTGGATATAGATTGATAGATTTAATTGCAAACATGAAAAATCAATATCACCAGGGGGAAGGACGTATGGTGGTATGCTGTAAGGATGAGCGAAATGTATCGCTGTAACAAAAATGGCGGAAATTTAAACAGAAAATACACCTTGCAGACATATTTTTGACAGGTAAGTGGATTTTTGCTTCACATTTCAAGAAATAAATATGCCAGTGCTGTGGCGCAAAGCCTATTCTTTAGCTATATTGTTTTTACAGTCGCATAAGTATAAAGACTTATGCAAGGTTTTGCGCTTGGGTGCAATGTTTACAAATAAATGTCTTGATATTTGACGTAATTTTGCCCTTTTCCCCTGTAAATATGACACTTTTCTGATCACACCAATGTTGTTATATTTAGCGTAACTTTTTTCTTTCTCAACATCGGCTGATAATTTTTGTTCTGCTGCTGCTCTCTTGGTTTACCAATAAAACATATGTCATTTGAAATTTGAACAGCTGTGTTTGCTGTACTATATGATTCCATGACATTTAAACTTACCTTTTACGTTTTTAGTCCCCTACTGGTTGAAAACCAGTTTCGGGGACTATAAGACTGCGCTTTTCCGTCCGTCATTCCGTCCGTCTGTCCGTCCGTCCGTCCGCAATTTCGTGTCCGGTCCATAACGCTGTCATCCATGAAGGGATTTCAATATTACTTGGCATAAATATTCCCCATGATGAGACAACGTGTCATGCGCAAAACCCCTAGCTCAAAGGTCAAGGTCACAATTTGAGGTCAAAGGTCAACAGGGCTTTTTTCCTGTCCGGTCCACAATTCTGCCATCCATGAAGGGATTTTAATATTACTTGGCACAAATGTACGTACCTCATAATCAGACGATATGTCATGCTCAACTTTCAGACCCCTAGCTCAAAAATCAAGATCACACTTGCCAGTCAAATGTTAACATGGCATGAAAAGGGTCTGTTTCGTGTCCGGTCCATAACTCTGTCATTCATTTAGGGATTTAAATATCACTTGGCACAAATGTTCCCCATGATGAGACGACGTGTCAAGTGCAAATACCAGACCCCTGGCTCAAAGGTCAAGGTCACAATTAGGGGTCAAAGGTCAACAGGGCTTTTTTCCTGTCCGGTCCATAACTCTGCCATTCATGAAGGGATTTTAATATTACTTGGCACAAATGTTCCCCATGATGAGACGACGTGTCATGCTCAAAAGCCCGGACCCCTAGCTTAAAGGTCAAGGTCACAATTGGAGGTCAATAGGGTTTTTTTTTCCTGTCCGGTCCAGGACTCTGTCATGCATCAAGGTATTACAATATTACATGGTATAAATGTTCCCCATGATGAGACGACGTGTCATGCGCAAAACCCAGAACCCTAGCTTAAAGGTCAATGTCACATTTGGAAATCAAATGTCAAATTCAAGAATGACTTTGTCCGAGCATTTCTTCATGCATGGAGGGATTTTGATGTAACTTGGCACCAAAAATGTTCACCACCATGAGACAGCCTTGTTTTTAGAATTACATCCCTTTGTTTTACTATAAATAGATTATATTGTAACATTTTTATTACTGGCCGTAGGGAAAAATCGAGACCACTTTTCTGTGGTACAACATGCATGTTACATCCAATTTTTAGGTGTATTTTGACCTATCTCTACCTGGTAAAGAGTTTCTTGTGAACTTAATTTATATAGATTTTTTTGTTTTTTAAGAATTAATTTCCCTTTGTTGTTACTATAAATACTTTATATTTACATTCGCCCTATTCTTTTCCATTGAAAATTATGACGTTCATTTCGTATGAACAGCAAAAGGAAAGCCGCGAAATTTACGTCATCACTGCTTAGTGATAACCGACCGCCGTTTTGACGACGTCCGCGTATAGTCAGGGAAAACGTTCCTTAGATGACGTCGCAGTTATTCCGTGTTTTGAATAGAATGGCCGGGAAGCTGATTTTAATGTTAAACGCCACAAAATATGTGCAATTTATAATATTATCTTGTTTACAAATGGAAAGGAAATATAATGTAAATATAAGAAATGAAACTATTTTTTTCGGTGTTCATGCGAAATGAACGACAGAATAGGATCGGCAAATTAAAAGCGATTCGTGGATTTGCCGATCCTATTCTGTCGTTCATTTCGCATGAACACCGAAAAAAATCATTTCATTTTTTAAATATGATAACTTTTTTATAATTGGCCAAAAAATTCCATATGAAAACAACTGTAGGTTTTTATATATGCAAATTTTAATCCAATTGTTTTGTTATAACATATATAGTACAATATTGTTTATACATCAATAGTTCATTATGTTATACTCCAGTACAAAAATTTAGGTGCCTTCCAATAGGGGACTTTGTATTGCATGGCAATACTTCATTCACTTGTTTTTTCTACTATATTCACGATTATTAAAAAAAAACACAAATCAGTCTCATATTTCAAAAAAGAATTTGATAATCTCATTAACTTAAAGATGATATTGTTCAAATGAAGAACTTTAAGTAGCCACCTTACCTCCTAAGGCTTTACATTTTATTGCATATTTAGCATTTAGAGCCTTTTCATTTTCACAGTGCCGAATTTGAATTGTACGTATAGGCGTATGCCCAGGTACGCTGCTGGCGTCGGACTACGTCGGACTCCGCTTTAGTACGGGCAGCCCCGGATAACTACGTTCAGCTACGGATCAATACGGCAAGGTACGTTTCAGTACGGATGACTATGTTTTAGTACGTTTAACTACGGATGAATAAGTTTCAACCAAGTTGGACTAAAGTCACGCTCAAATGGCTACGGATCGCTCAAACTTTTATGCATGTTCAAAAGTTGGAGAAACTTGCAAGTTTGGGATAAGTCTTGAATACGTTTTGACCAAGTGTTGGTACGGATTGATACAGATTACTACTTTTAGGTACGACTCAGGTACGGATAGATGCGGATTACTGCGTTTCTATCCGTGGCTAGACGTAGCTATCCACGCCATATGTGTGACTGGGGTATTAGGCAAATTTGTTTGTTGTCTATAATAAAATCTGTCTCTTTGTCTCGTATAGAACATTTTCTCGAAAACATTCATCTGTTTGAAGAATATCATGAAATAACGTCTTGATTTTATCATTATTGTGATATTATTTCATTACATCCGCCAACAGAAACAGAGACTGAATTTAAATTAATGGAAATTTACGAAATAAGTATAAAAACGTCGTTATTTTAACTGGATGTAGGGGAAGCGCCGCGGTAAATAGAGCGAAATCTAAAACGATGACACCCATTTTTCTTTTACGGAATCGATAACGATTGAAATTTTGCACGCTTGTTCAATTTTTTTTCAAAAATCTATCTGGCAGTTTCTTAAATATGGGCGTCTTTACGCAAAACTCTGGGTGAAGCTCGACGTCAGTTTTGCGTGTTTTGCGTTCATAAATCGTTTGCCTCCGATGTGACGTCGAAAGAAACTTGACAAATTATATATCATTGGAGAGGTGATTTTAATACAAACTTGAAAATAAGAATTTTTGCCGATTTTTTTTTATATAAAAACGCTACTTAAAAAACCTGTCAAGTACGTCATTTAAGGCTCTGCTGAAAAAATGACGTTAGTGGTCATGTTTGAAGATTAACAGATGCAAAATGGAGAATAACAGAAAACTGGAAAAAAATACCAGTCAATTGGAAATATCGTCAACTTTAATTTGGTAAAATTTCATAACAGTCCGTTGAAAATCGTTAGGTGGCGCATATTACCTTAACAACAATTATAATTGAGCCGCACCATGAGAAAACCAACATAGTGCGTTTGCGACCAGCATGGATCCAGACCAGCCTGTGCATCCGCATTAGCGAGCAGTATGGATCCTGACCAGACTGCGCGGATGCGCAGGCTGGTCTTGATCCATGCTGGTCGCAAATGCAGTAAGTTGGTTTTCTCATGGTGCGGCTCATAGTACTGTCCCACGTCAAACAATGTGATACTTGTTTTATTATACCGAAAACATAAAATGAATTTAAAATACGCACATTTCAAAAATTAATTTATAAATTGTTTCAGAAATAGGAAAAAGTTCGAAAGTATCAAAAACATACAAATCGCTGCCTGTCACTCTGCATTAAAAAGGCATACAAATCGGCGTATCAGACCGCATAAACTGATGAAAGTACCTTTTTGTTTAAAATAGACTAAAAGTAATAAAGGTAGAATTTTTCATTGAAAAAAAAGAAATATATACCAAATTTGTTATATGTGAGTTTTGGTTTGGCAATGAAAATGAAGTACAATTATACCGCATGAACAAAAGCCTAGCTCTCCATAAACATACGTTCAAACATTGGTGTGATGACTATCAAATAGTGTGCCAGTGAATAAATTAAGATAGTCAATGTCCTAAAACGACACTAGTTATCAGTAGACTCGACTTCATAGCTATGCGTAAACACACATAACTAGGTTTTGAAGAAATTAAAATTCTAAGTAAAAATATTTTACAAAATTTACAACTTCTTTAATATAAGTTAGTTTCTTTACGTACCAAATGGATAAAATGCTATCCACATCATATCATTTCAAAACACTAATAGCAATATCACATTCGCTTAGTGATGTACTAATCATGTTGTAAAAGAAAATTCTTATAGGTCAGAAACTAGTATTGTATATGCTTATTATATTTTGAATGACTACAGCTGACAAACAACCGAATGTGCTCATCTTTTTTATAAAAGTTTACGTGTCTTGCAGGAGAAATGGCGAGATTTTCCGAGAAAGTCAACGTGACTATCTGCGGCGGTGGAAACGGTGCCCATACTCTTGCCGGATTATCTTCATTAGTTGAAAACGCCAATGTTACTGTCATTGATGTGTACGAAGACGAGGCTGAACGATGGACGGAGACTATGAAGAGCATGGGTTTCACTGTGAAATTTAGTGATGGTGAATCTCTCTATCAGAAGCCAGGAGAAGTCAAATTCAGAGTCTCAAGAGATGTAAAAAGCGTTGTTCCAAAGTCAGATATTTTGATCATCTGTGTTCCAGCATACACACACGAAACTTACTTAAATCTCGTATCTCCGTACGTGCCCGATGCATGTCCAGTAATTGGTATGCCCGGTCAGCCGGGATTTGAATATCAAGCGCTGACTATTCTAAAAGAAAATGATAGAAAATGCACCGTAATGTCTGTCGAAACTCTCCCATGGGCATGTAGAATATCCAAGTATGGACAAGAAGTGGACGTAGTCGGTACAAAAGAAGAAGTGCGATACACACTGGTAGAGAAATTACGACAAGACAAGAAAACTCTCAAAATGGATCCTGCTAGCATTATTCAAACCATATTAGGACAAAAGCCAAAACTATACAGAGAGAAAAATATTCTAAAGTACACATTCCTTTGCATACCAACTATTCATCCTCCGATAATGTATGCTAGATGGAGAAATTGGGACGGCAAACCATTAAATGCATCACCGCTGTTTTACCAAGGTGCTGATGAGGACGCGGTGAAATATATGAATGGTGTTACAGATGAGTCGATTGAAATAGCCATTGCGCTTACAAAAAAAGTCCCTGACCAAGATTTTTCGGTTGTTTCAACGATGCAAGAATGGCTGTTAGATCATTACACAGACCAGATTACAGACAAACGATCACTTTTCACTTGTTTAAAAACCAACAAAGCATATGATGGTCTTTTACATCCTACAACAAAAACATCCGACGGAAAATATGTACCAGATTTAACCTATCGGTACGTTAGAGAAGATGTGCCCTACGGATTGATAGTGATCCGTCAAATAGCAGAAATGGTTGGCGTGGAGACGCCAGTGATTGATGAGATCATCTTGTGGGCACAAGAAAAACTCGGCAAGGAGTATCTGAAAGACGGAAAGCTTTGTAAGCTGGACCGGGAAAACGGAAGACTTCCGCTGACATATGGCATCCGTACTATCGAGGAGTTCGTCAGCTTTTTCGCATAACGTCAACTGAAATATTTCATATAAGTTTTGTTATCGTTTGTAATCGAGATACAGTAAACGTCAAGTTTAACTATCATCTAATGATTTAATACACCTGCTTCTGTTTTACAAGGGCCATTCTAAAAATGACAATTGCGCGCTTCCGTAGAAATTTCACATGCAAGAAACTCGTGTTTTACACCGATGAAACATGAATGACTCCTATATAATCCTGCAATGTTTTACTGAAAATTATTGTACCGTTTTAGATATTTAGTTTTGTATAAGGCGTAGACACGCTAAGCGAAACATGTAGCAAAAATCTGAAATTAGAGCGTACATTAATGTACGTTGTTACCTAAAAGTACCTGCAAGGCAGATACTCAGTAAACTGCATACTTCATATTTGTTTCCAGGTGTGTACGTATATTTAAAAAAGTCAGGCAGTCCTTAAAGCCAGCCCTGAACAGCAGTGACGTCAAAGAGCATTGCTGCTGTAAGACGTCTGATTGATGAAGACGTCAGGTACACGGTGTCCGAGATAGCGTCTTTTCTTGGCATGTCAACGTGGAGAACTCGCCAATAGGGTCAAATGTGTTATAGAAACGCTGAAAAAGTTTTCAAAGTTAGGTGATCGCACAATGTCACAGCTTTTAACAGGAAGATGAGACCTGGATACATTTTAATGAGCCACAGCCACGTTGACAACAGACAGTGGCTGCGAAAAGGTGATCGTAGACCAGTAATTGCAAAAAGAACTAAGTGTCAAAAAGGGTCTTTAACTGAAAGGGTACTGTTGTGCACATTTCTACACCGTCAGAAAAGTCAGTCACTGGAAAGTTTTATGGAAACAAAGTACTGAAAGCTGTTAAACAAAAATACAAAAAAAAATGCTTTCAAGGACTGGCCTTCACGGTCTCCAGTTGATCCAACCAGCGGGAAGTTAGCAGTAGAGCAGTAACAGCAGTAACAGAAGTATTACTGCTATTACTGTTATAACGTTGTAGCAGTAATAGCAGTAATACTGTTGTTACTGCCGGAACGTTATAACAGTAACAGCAGTATTACTGATACTACTGCTGGAAGTTATAGCAGTAGCAACAGTATTACTGCTATTACTGTTGTAAATTTATAGCAGTAACAACAGTATTACTGCTGTTACTGTTGGCAGATTTAGCAACAACAACAATATTACTGATGCTACTATTGGAAGTTATAGCTGTAACAACAGTAGTTGGAAGTTGCGCAAAGTACAATATTAAATCAATTTTATCAATTTATTATTGGCTATCAGAAAAATTTTCAAAGCTGTTCTTTTTATAATGTTCTTTTTATAATGTTTAAGTCTTTTTATATCTCAGGAAAGGGGCTTCAAGCCCTCTTGCTGCTGTTATTCACAACTTTTATGTAGGTTTTAGGATGTATTTCACGATATCGTAATATTGTTGGTATGTTTGTTCAAAAAGTACTACATATTATATTGTCGGCGGATGTTCAGGATACCAATGGCATCCTATTTTTTAAAGTTTTTTTAATGTCCGAAATTGGCTCAAATCTTTATTACTGCTGTAATTCACAGCGTCCAGTGGGAGTTTGGGATGAAATAATACATGTGGATATACTGCTAGTATGTATGTTAAAATATTAATACATTCAAATTAGCCGACGGATATTAAGGATGTCGACGGCATACGTCCAAAGAAGGCCTCATCGCGAAATTAGAACATGTCTTCATACTCAGTTATAATACTTTATTCTGCACCGAAATGATGCTCTTAAGCCAATATTTGGTCATCTTAGGTCATTGTTGGGGTCTTTATAAGATACGAAATGAAATTAATTTCAGCACTTTATGCATAATGTTTCGACAAAAAACGATGTCCGGAAAATCTGAATTTAAAGCATTTTATAGGTGTACGGAAATGGGCTCGAATCCTTGTTACTGCTGTTATTCTCAGCTTCCAGGATGACTTGAGGATGAATCAAACCAGGTGGATATCTTGCTGCTATGTATGTCCAAATAAAAGTATATATTTCATTGCCGACGGATATTAATTATACCGACGGCATACGTCCAAAGAATACCACATCACGAAATTGGAACATGATTTGGTGGTCACTGCTGTTTTCTGCGCCGAAACGATGCCATTAAGACAATAATTATTTGGTCATCAGAAGTCATCATTAGGGCCTTTATGAGATATAAAATGATTTTTGTTTTAGAAATTTATGCATAATGTGCCGACGTGGAACAATGTAATATGTTGAAAATCGTAATTTAAAGCATTTTTCAGGTGTCCAAAAATGGGCTCGAATTCTTATTACTGCTGTTAATCACAGCTCCAAAGTGGACTTGAGGATAAATAAATACATGTGGATATATTGCTGCTATGTATGTCCAAATGATAGTATATATTTTATTGCCGACGGTGTTTCAGGATGCCGACGGCATACGTCTAAAAAAGACCTCATCTCGAAATCGAAACACGTTTTGGTGATCAGTTACTGCTGTATTCTGCGTCGAAACGATGCCCTTAAGCCAATACTTTGGCAACTTAGGTCATCGTTGAGACTTTCATAATATATGAAGTGAATTAATTTACAGCAATGTATGCAAAATGTGTCTACGAAGAACAGTGAAATGTATTGAAAATCTTAATTTTAAGCAATTATTAGGTGTCCGAAAATGGGCTCGAATCTTTGTTACTGCTGTAATTCACAGCGTCCATGAGGACTTGAGGATGAATCAAACTATGTGGATATATTGCTGGTATGTATGTCCAAAAAAAAGTACATATTGCATTGCCGGTCGATTTTCAGGATGCCGACGGCATACGTCGAAAAAACGCCTCATCACAAAATTGAAACATATTTTGGTGCTTAGATGCTGCTGTATTCTGCGCCGAAACGATTCACATGAGACACGATTTGGTCTCCTAAGGTCATTGATGAAGTCTCTTTTATATACAAAATAAAATTAGTTTTAGCAGTTTATGCTTGATATTACTTCGAAGAAGGGCAAAATCTGTTGAAAATCGTAATTTCAAGCATTTTTCAGACGTCCAAAAATGGGCTCGAATCCTTGTTACTGCTGTTATTCACAGCGTCCTGAAGGACTTGAGGATAAATAAAACCATGTGGATATATTGCCTGTTCATATGTTCAAATGATAGTATATACAACATTGCCGGCGGATTTAAAGAATGCCGACGACATACGTGCAAAGAAGACCTCATCTGTAATCTGGAACAGTTTTGGTGGTCAGTTACTGCTGTATTTTGCGCCAGAACGATCCCCCTAAACCATTATTTAATCATCGCCTTTATGAGATATAAAATGAATTTAGTTTTAGCAATTTACGCAATATGTGACGACGAAGACCAATGTAATGTGTTGAAAATCGTAATTTCAAGCATTTTTCAGGTGTCCGAAAATTGGCTCGAATCCTTGTTACTGCTGTAATCCACAGCGTCCAGGAGAACATGAGGATGAATTAAATTATGTGGATATATTGCTGGTATGTATGTCCAAATAAAAGTACATATTGTATTGCCGAACGATATTCAGGATGGCGACGGCATACGTCGAAAGCACGCCTCATCACAACATTGAAACATATTTTGGTGCTTTGATGCTACTATATTCTGTGCCGAAACGATGCACATGAGACACGATTTGGTCTCCTAAGGTCATTGATGAAGTCTCAATTATATACAAAATAAAATTAGTTTTAGCAGTTTATGCTTTATATTACTGCAAAGAACGGTAAGATCTGTTGAAAATCGTAATTTTAAGCATTTTTGAGATGTTCAAAAATGGCCTCGAATCCTTGTTACTGCTGTAATTTACAGCGTCCTGAAGGACTTGAGGATAAATAAAACCATGCGGATATATTGTTTGTTCATATGTTCAAATGATAGTATATACAACATTGCCGGCGGATTTGAAGAATGCCGACGACATACGTCCAAATAAGACCTCATCTGTAATTTGGAAAATGTTTAGATTGTCAGATATTGCTGTATTCTGCGTCAAAACTATGCCCTCAAACCATTATTTGGTGATCTAATGTCATTGTTGAGGCCTTTATGAGATATAAAATGAATTTAGTTTTAGCAATTTATGCAATATGTGCCGACGAAGAACAATGAAATATGTTGAAAGTCGTAATTTCAAGCATTTTTTCATGTATTCGAAAATGGGCTCTAATCCTTGTTACTGCTGTAATTCACAGCGTCCAGGAGGACATGAGGATAAATCAAACTATGTGGCTATATTGCTGGTATGTATGTCCAAATAAAAGTACATATTGCATTGCCGGTGGATTTTCAGGATGCCGACGGCATACGTCGAAAAAACGCCTCATCACGAAATTGAAACATATTTTGGTGCTTAGATGCTGCTGTATTTGTCGCCAAAACGATGCACATGAGACACGATTTGGTCTCCTAAGGTCATTGATGAAGTCTCTGTTATATACAAAATAAAATTAGTTTTAGCAGTTTATGCTTGATATTACTGCAAAGAACGGTGAAATCTGTTGAAAATCGTAATTTCAAGCATTTATCAGACGTCCAAAAATGGGTTTGAGTCCTTGTTACTGCTGTAATTCACAGCGTCCTGAAGGACTTGAGGATTAATAAAACCATGTGGATATATTGCTTGTGCATATGTTCAAATGATAGTATATGCAACATTGCCGGTAATGAAGTATTTCGACCCCCATAGAATAACGACCCCCGGTCATTATTCTATAGAAAATGTGACTCCTTTCCTGTAAAATATTGACTCCACTTATAAAAAACTGACTTCCTTTGAAAACTCTATAAAATAACGACTCCCCGGTCATTATTCTATAAAAAAAAACTGACCCCTCCAAGTAAAATACTGACTCCCTAAAGATGACTCCCTTCGAAACTCATAGAATAACGACCCCGGTTATTATTCTATAGAAAAAGTGACTCCTTCCATGTAAAATACTCACTGCCGAAATTACTACATTCGAACTCTCATACAATATCGATTCCCGGACATTATTCTATTTAAAAAAATTACTCTTTCCGTGTAAAACACTGGCTCCTAAAAAGACTTTCGACGATAATATGTATTAAAAAGTGATCCCCACCAAATCTAACGGACAATTTTACTAGATCTACAACACTAATACCATCCATTGCCAATAGTTAACATTTTGATTGTACTACTACTAGTGGTGCCGCTACTTCTATTGCTATTACTACATGTACTTCTTCTTCTTCTTCTACTACTACTTCTTCTACTACTACTGCTACTACTGATACTACTATACCTGCTTCCACTAATACGTCTTGTACATCTACTTCTTCTTCTCCTGCTGCTTTTGTTGCTGTCACTTATTCCTCTGGTGCTGCTGCTACTGCAACTGCCACTACCACTACTACTACTACTACTACTACTTTCTATTGTTGCCGCTACCGTATTTTACTGCCACTGCTAAGTATTGCAACTTCTATTAATACTAAGTTCTATGCTAGCAGTTTCTTGTGCAGTTTTCTTATGAAGAATTACTTCATACCGAAGTTTGCAGGGATTATTGACACTGGTGTGTTTTGTGAACGTATTATGAATTGTTATTTTCCTGAAGAAAATGTATACACCAAGATACAGCGTCTAGAAATAGAATCCCTTTTCCCGTTACGGAATGCTCTGAATTCTGTGTCAAGTGATGGTATCTGTGGCTAATGGTCAAACGGAAGGACGGACGGACGGACGGATATGGGCAAATCTATATGCCCCCCTTCCCCGAGTGGGGGCATCAAAATGCAGCAATTAGGCCTTAGATACTTGAGTTATCACTAAATTTGACCAAATGACCGGGGGTCGTTTTTTTATGGGAGTCAATATTCTTCGTGCGGTTCAGTTTACTTCACGTGGGGGAGTCATAGTACTATGATCTGGAGGTCATAATATTATGACCGAGGGGTCACTTTTTCTATAGAATAATGACGAGCGAGGGGTCATTATTCTATGGGGGTCGAAATACTTCATTGCACCGGCAATGCAATATGTACTTTTATTTGAACATACATACCAGCAATATATCCGCATAGTTTGATTCATCCTCAAGTCCTTATGGACGCTGTGAATTACAGCAATAACAAGGATTCGAGCCTATATTCGAACTCCTAAAAATTGCTTAAATCAAGATTTTCAATACATTTCATTGTTGTTTGTCGGCATATGATGCATTTTAAAAATGCTAAAACTAAATTCATTTTACATCTCATAAAGTCCTCGTCAATGACCTAAGATGATCAAATATTGGTTTCAGGGTAACTATTCGGTGCAGAATACAGCAGCAGTAAAGAAATAACGCATTTGTGTTGATTTGTACCAATCAGAGTGGAAAATACTCAGTATTGCAATACTAGCAGAAACATCCTAAAATTTTAATTACAGCCACAAGAAGTAGTATACGTTATATAATCTTGCGTTGCCTTGTTACATAGTCACAAAAGTAGTAAGCTCTTCTTTAAGGTGGTTGATCAGATTTTGATTTGGTAATGGATTTGGTCAAATATTTAACAAATGATCGATTACACTTATTTGTGTTCACTGCAGGCTAATTACATGCTTGAATTTCACAGTAGGTATATTTGACCAACAGAAGATAGATATTTTAGCATATGTATAAATTTAATACACACATCTGCCCATAAAATCAAATGAATATAAGAACTATTGTATTTTATTTGTCAAATATTTACATTGATATATATATATTTTTAGCCGAAATTCGTTAGAAATGCAACTTTGTAAAATGAATATTACCTCCCTTTAACTGTTTTTGAGAAAAAAAGAAGACGCTTCTATAAATAACATTTTAACACGACGCAGGAAGAGACAACTCCTGTGATCAGTTGATTGTGTTTCCATTACCAAATTTGTACTTCCTTGTCGCTTTTTTTTGTAGTGTATTGATGACGCTTCAAAAATATCCTATTCTCATTTTTTATTACTAAATTATTAAATAGATCTACATGTATAATTTATTATTAAACTGTCTTTATACAGCAGGGTCACATGTTTTTTTATGTAAACGGACTGGACTGCATGGTGTGGTGATCACAATTTGCTGTCCAGTAAAGTGTTTTGCCTGCTTATCTGTCAAACAATTTGTATAAGATTAAAACATATCTATGTGATAAGATATTTTCTTCACCGTGTTTTCCTAACTTAGTCTTTTTCTATTTCTGGTGCATGCTTAGGACTATTGTGAGTATTTCATCAGGCAAGTTTGCTCAGAAACATCAACTTGTACACATATAATTACTACCATTCATAACATGTTTCGTTTTCCGAACAATCTGTTGACACTCAGTAGTCGTCATCCGTTCTTTATTTCATGAAAACGACGTTCAGCATGAGAATGTTTGAAACCTTTACGCCAATTTCATCTAGATAAAATGACTGTACAGACTAACCAATCGCGGACTTTCCTAAGAGTGGAACTGTAGGTACGCAAAGCTGTTTTGCATGTGCCGAAACTCGGGAAGAGAACTTGGGACAACTTGCTACCTGCGGCATTGGGTTGACACTCAAAAGTCTTCAGTGATGGCAGGTTCCTTACATTTATTTTTGAGGCGGTAACATCCAAGACCAACTCCAAACATCATTACGATGACGATCACGAACACAAACAGCCGTAATGTGACTAAGTATACATCATATGAAAGCAAACATTGAAAATCCATATGTCCGCTATATCAACAAGGCAACAAATAATTGTTAAAGTTCTGGAAAATTGTAGATCTAGATAAATACCAAAGACAAATATCCTACAGTAAAAGCCACGTGGAATGAATACAGGCCCCTAAAACAACACAGCGTATTTAGGAACGTGTGAATGACTGGCATTTACACAAATATATAGGCATGGTAAAACATCAAACAAAAGGGCGAAACAAACAAACAAACAAAGGAAACAGTGAGACACCAACCTTGGGTTCGATCTACTATTTCTTCATATAGAAGTAAAATTTAGGGTAGCTGTATTATACCAGTATTACTAGAATTATTTGCACGAAGTTCATGTGAGAGGGAAAAATAGGGCACTAGGTCATGATGGGTTAAGTGGTAGTATTGGACTGGGAATTCATGGCATGGTTTCGTGTTTAGGGCACGCTTGATATATAGCCGCGTGTTTATGGCACGCTTGATAGCCGCTTGTTTAGGGCATGCTTGATCATCTCTGCTTCGTTTAGCAATGGCTCTATAGGGATGGACTACACAGTGTCAGACTCTGTGCTTTATTTGTCTCTGAATGCTGATCTTGTTTGGGAAAGGGAATTGGAACAGCTAAATTGTTAGACATACATTCGTATTGCGATACGTCTGATATTTTTAATCTTTATTGACCCGGTCGGTATCATCAGAATGAATCCTTTAAACTCCAAGACCTTAATATATGTAATAACGGAGCATTTTCCCATTCAATAACTGTTACATTATAGAACTGAATCATGGAACACCAGTACAACTAACACTACATGTAGATTGAATGATCTGACAGTAAACACAGAACACAGAATATGTCTTTGTATTTTATTACGAAATTACTAATTACATGCAATATTCCTATTACCAATGTTTATTATAGTATATACATTTTTCCTGTACATGGTTACTTTTTATACAAAGTGTACATTTACATAAAAGACAATGACCTCCTACAGTGGCGCACCTCGACTGAACGTGTCACGCGTCGTCGCATAGGTTCCGTATTTGTTGTTCAAATAGTATCGCTCTTGACCTCCAATTATGTTCATATGTATAACTGTCATGTAATCAGTATTTGTGTCAGTGAACAACTTTGTGTCATATGTCGCATACTCGTTGAACTATAAATTTATATATGCTTGTACATGCAAATAGTTAAAAAAACAGAAGACAAACACTCTAACATACGACTGTCTGTTGTATTCGTTACTGTCTTGAGCAAGTGAAAACTGTTTTCTTGGCATGATAGTATATATAGCAACTTGGTTTTGCAGTTTTTGTATTTCTTTCGTTTCCTTTCTCCGGTCCGTGTTTGAAGCAAGATTTCAAATAGAAGCTACGTACATCTTCAGCTGAGAGAGAAGAGAAGAAACTGCTAACAATGAAATTTTTTCAGACTGGTTGCCAATGGACAGCAACGACATTGTTTTTCAGGTTCTTGTATTTATTGCGGGAAATACACCAACGTACCCACACAACAACAACCACAACTATGAGAGCCCCAATGAAAAGGGCTAACGGAATCAACCAGTCTTCAGCGCTGGAATCCTTTGGTAGTCGTTCTTCTGTAATAAATATGCGGACAACCGTTTGTTGAAAATAAAACTAACAGCTGTATTTAAATTTACTTAATTGCTAAAATGATTGATTTAATTAGGATTTGTTCAGCACAATATTGGACATTAATATTTGAAAGAAAATACATACTGAAATTAAAAACAAAATCTATATTAGGCCTAAAAAATCTTTGTTTCCGGTAACATGCTCAAAAAATTGGGTAGGTAGGTCGGATTTATTTTTTTTTGGGGGGGAGGGGGATTGTTTTTTATCAAGTGAGACTTTTTGGAAATTATTTGTGTGTCAAAGAATGAATACAAATAAGGTGGTTACGCCTTTAGAGCATCATTAAGTTGATCTTCAACTTCACTGGCCATGTTTAAAGCATAAAAATGCAGTTTTGCAACTTTTTGTTAAAAACTTGAAAAAAAATCTCCAAGGCCGTAAAAATAGTTAGGGTCGGGCCAAACATTTAGAATAGGTCGGGATACCGGAAACACAATTTTCTTACGCTTTATCTAATATCGAAGGTCAAATGTTTTGGATATCTGTAAGTTATCATATTTACCTGTTTTTCCGTATGTACCAATACGCCTACCGATGTTATTGACCAAATTGCCAATTCCAGAGTCCATTCTCTGAAAATTAATTTTAAGAAAATGTGTCTACGAAGACGTGCAAATACATACCAAGACAGTAATAAAATGACCAATAATTAGATTTGCAGAAAGTAAAACACATCGCCAACGTTAAAGAGGAGAAATATAAACGCATAGACTTCATTTAACTGTTAAATGTTGTGTTTTAACATTTGAAAATTTGTTTTCAAATTAGAATTTTATGAGTTAAGTGAACCTACCTAACACTATACAATCAGGATTTGTCCGTTCGGCACGGAATTTAGCCCGCTGTAAACCGGAAATGGAAAAATTACCCTAACACCGGATCCATTTCCGTTTCCCCTCACGTGACATCCACGCCTTCTTCAGTTTTTAGCTAGCAGGGTACACTTTCGAATTTTGGCCCCCGTCAATATTTGTTATAAAGAGAACATCGTGATTTTGGATGTCTGTAAATTAAGGTGAGAGATAATGATTATTAATTCTTTAGAAAATTTATACAGCCGATACATGTAAAATTCTGATGTCAGTTGGAAAACTAACTGCTGGTAGCTTTGTATGATCAATGAGACACCATTTCGCGGAAAAATTCAATTCACGGAAGGGTTCTGTGCTTGTTGATTGATACTCAGGAACATTTTCGTTATTTTCCGAAAAAACGAGCTGGATGGGCCCCCATTCCGTTTATGTCCTGACGTTCAGTAAGGACTATTAAATTAAGAAATGCAATAAAATTCGACAGTGTTCTTGCAGCGGGATCATTGTAGACTGTTCAAAAGGTGCAAAATTGATGATTTTGGCACGCTATTTTTCATGGATGATGTAAACCTTTCGCTTTGATAACTTTCTTTATTCTTGTATGAGAATCCCGATCTTGCCATTAATTAAAAGCACAAAACATGCACGCAATTTATAAAATAGCCACCCAAATTTTGCTCATAGGGGAAGTGCAATATTGCGACGCGCTACATGTAAGACCGTCCGTGCCCAAAATTTTCGCATCTAAGTGTACCTTGCTACCTTATACGGCGTGAAGCAGTTGCTTTGGCAACTAATATGAGGGGAGGTGGGAGGGAAATATATATTGTATAGTGTTAGGTAGGTTCACTTAACTCATAAAATTCTATTTTGAAATCAAATTTTCAAATTTCATTTCGTTAAGTCTCACCTACCTAACACTATACAATCAGGATTAATTAGATTACAAAGTAATATATGGTGGATGGGATATTAGTTACCCAAAAATGATTTTTTTTTACAAATAATTTCATAAAATAATGAGATAACTCACCATAAATGAGTCTTCATCTGTGTTATTGTTGGATCTATAATCCAAGCTGACATAAATACCATATAATATAAACATCCCTCCTGTACAATCTCTAGTATTATGTACACATTATACACTTATCTATATAATCTTCTTGATATATGAAAAATTCATATTCCAGCAGCCCGCCGGAAGATATAACCCACAATATTATATCAGTTTGAATGTTCATTCTGTAAACATTCAAAATTTACCCTTTAAACTGTCTCATACATATCTGTTGAAATGTTTATTCTTTAAACATTTAAAACCTCTAGATTTAACTGTCTAATATAATGTTTCACAAAAGTGGTCTCGCGGGACCAATCAGCGGACTCCATGATTTGCTCCAAGGGAGCCCCTTTAAACAAAGCCCATGAAGGACCAATACTTCTGGTAGAGTGTGCAGTAACATGTCCTAAAGACTTATTGCACAATTCATAGCACAATTTGATTGTGCTGATTATCCATCTCGAAACTGTTTGCGTCGATACTGGACGATGAGGTTTATTTATTGCAAGAAACAATTTCAATGTATCTGCCTCTGAGTCAGATCTGAACTGTTCTGTTTTCCTTAAATAATAAGTCAAAGCCCTTTTTGGATCAAGTCGTTTATCCCCTGTAAATTTTGGAACAAAAATGCGTGTTTTAACATGACTGGGCCTGTCAGTTTTTGATAATTCAGTCCGAAGAAATGAAATACCGTTTCTTTGAACATTTAGAAATTGTTCTCCCAGTTTCAGCTGTTGAATATCACTAAATCTTTGAAATGTGGTAATAGCAATCAAAAAACAGGTCTTCCATGTGATGTGTTTCAAAGAAGCATCCCGCATTGGTTCAAATGGAGCCCGTTTCAAGAAACCTAAAACAGAAAGTAAATCCCATTCAGGTACAAGTTTCTTTTTAGGGGGACGTTCATTGAAAATAGCTTTCAGTATGCGTGTAATAGTTGCATTTTGTCCGACAAGTTTGCCGTCAAAAGGTGGAAGAACTGAACTAAGCATTGACCTGTAGCCATTAATTGTCCTATATTGTAGTCCTTTCTCATAAAAAAGATAGGATAAAAAATCACCACAGTCTATCAAAGATGCCTCATAAGGACAGATTTGTTTCCGATTACACCAACTAGAGAATATTCTAAATTTGCTTCTGTAGTCACTTTGAGTGCCTTCTCGCCAAGATGAGGCAAGTAAGGATCTAGTGTTCTTCGAAAAGCCTTTTGATAAAAAATTTTTGTCGATAACTTCCATGCAGTCAGGTCTAGACTCTGAGGGTTTGGATGAAGAACCTTGTTCTGTCCCTGTGATAGTAGATCTGACATGCATGGTAGTTTGACAGGAGAAGCTATCAGTAATTGTAACAACTGTGGGAACCAAAACTGACGAGGCCAACATGGGGCTATTAGAATCAATGTACAGTTCTGTTGATGTTTGAGATGATACAAGATTTTGGGTACTAACTGAATTGGAGGAAAAGTATAGGCAAAAATGTTCTTCCATGATATTGAGAGAGCATCCACTGCAAATGCTTGTAGGTGTGCAATCCATAAGCAGAATATCTCTGTTTGTTTGTTCTGAAAAGTTGCAAACAGATCTATTAGGGGAGTACCCAAAATCTTGAATATCTGCTGTACTACTACCAAATTCAGGGTCCATTCGGTCTCCTGTATCAAATTTCTCGACAGTGCATCCGCTAAAAGATTCTTTTTCCCTACAATGTAAGCGGCTTTCAATTTGATGTTGTTCTGAACCGCTTACATCCACAGTGACCATGTCAAGTGGCACAGCTGTGTAGAATGGGTCCCATCCTGTTTGTTGATGTATTGTATCACAGTTGTATTGTCTGTCCTGATCAATACATTATGATTCCTGATTTTGTTCAGAAAATGTTTGATTGTGTAATAAACTGCATTTCTAAACAGTTTATATGCATCATTTTCTATGAAGGAGACCATGGACCTTGAATTGTTAGATTGTCCATGTGACCACCCCAACCCCATGTCGTACTTGCATCTGTTGTTATTATGACAAGAAAATTGTCTTTCACTAATGAGCGCCCCTTCAGAATGTTCTGATCCTGTAACCACCATTTCAAATGAATTATTAGCTCTGGTGTAACAGGAATTGGGTAAGATAAGGACATTCTTGCAGGGCTCCAATGCTGAAGTAAATGGAGCTGGATTGGCCTCATGAACAGACGGGCATATGGTATCAGTTCCAGACAAGATGCTATCATTCCCAACAATACTGAAAACATTTTTGCTGAGTTTGTTCCTTTCATGATTGACAACACTATATTCTTTCAATTTTCTAATCTTTCCAGAGTTGGAAAAACTATGCCTTTGTCCAGATGAAAATTGTACCCTATGTATGTCAAATTTTGCATTGGAACTAAATGGGATTTCTTTTTGTTCACAATGAAGCCCAGTTGAAAAAGAGTGTTGAGAATTAAAGCTCTGTCTTGAAGCAATTTTTCTCGACAAAGTTTTAGAGCTAACCAATCGTCTAGGTATGTGGAAAGTCTTACTGCCTGCTTTTTTAGAAAAGCAGCAACCACTGCCACTATTTTGGTAAAAACTCTTGGGGCTGACGTTGGGCCGAAGCATAGAGCCCGGAACTGATACACTACGTTCTGAAAAGCAAACCGCAGATATTTTCTGTGACCTTTGAAGATTTTTAGATGGAAATATGCATCTTTCAGATCTAGATTTATGGCATGATCGTCTCTTTCTACCATGTTTAGGACTTTTTGAACAGTTCCCATTTTGAAATGTACTTTTTTTAGAAATTTGTTCAATGGTCGAAGATTTATTACTGGTTTTAATTCCTGAGAGTTTTTCTTTGGAACCAGAAAAAGTGTACTGTAGAAACCTTCCTTGATAAATCATTTTGGAACTTTTTGAATAACATTTTTTTCTAAAAGATTTTCTATTTCTGTTTTTTATGAGTATAGCTTGGTTCGGCGGAACGTTTATGCTTTTTATACCAAAAAAAGGAGGTTTCTGCAGAAATTCCAACTTGTAGCCTGTTTTGATTGTATCCAGAATCCACTGGTCTGACGTTATTTTTGTCCAGGCATGATAGAAAAGAGACAATCGGCCCCCGACAGGAATATGTGGAAGTTTCGCAATTATACATACCTTGTCATTTGATTTTCCCAGTCTCCCCTTGACCGAGGAGCTGTAGACTGATTTCTTTGTACTTGTAGGGAATCTAGATTTACCCTGTTTGTAGTTGAATTTGTTGTCATCTTTTTTCGGGATTCTGTAGTTCCGAAAAGAATCTCTAAAGCCAGTAAATGAACTTTGTCTTTGATAATCATTCGATGACTGATTATCATATCTCGTTTTTTTACTTTTGAACGAGTATCAGAATGTAACTTTCTTTTGTTGTCCTTTTTCTTAAAATCTGGAATTATCTCATCGATCTGCTTCTTTTTTTCTTTGCGGTCCTTCAAAAAGGTATCAAAATCTGGACCAAATACCCCTTTGCCCGATAACGGAATATTGGCCAGATCAATAGCATCATCTAGTTCATACAACTTTGAGTCTGTCATGGCAGCTGTACGACGTATTATATGATGAAATGCTCCTGTACGTCCAAACTGATCCAACTGCTGTGTAGTCATAGCAAAAACATTCTTTACATTGGTGATAACTTTGTCTTTATCCCAATTATCTTCTACAAGAAGATCCAACAAGGTTGCTAAACTTTGCTGTACATAAGATGTCATAATAATACCCATTCTAGAAGCCTGTTGACCCTTGTAAGCAATATGTTCAATTTTCTTACACGGTTGTGTAACAAGAGAACGAGAATTATTCTTTGTGAATGAACCTTTAGCACCATAGTTCTTGATCAAACAAGATTCCAACAACTTATCTAATGGTGGAACTTGTAAGAACTCTTCTGTTTCTTCGCTTGTTGGAAAAAAGAGTCCAGATTTTCTTCTCTTCAGAAAAACATGATAAAAAACGAGGTGTCTTGGAACGTAAACTGTTTTCAATAACTTCTTTCTGAGAGTCATCAAGTTCAAGCCAATACGTTTCTCAGTTTTCTTAACACTGGCATATTCTCCAAATAAGTCTTTTAAACACTTTTTAGATTCACTAGAAAGAGTGTTATTGTCATTGGAATTACCATTACCAGAATTTTGTTTAGAAGTATTCTGATTAATAGACTGTCCAACTGCCTGCAACTCAGACAAGAAATTTTGTTCTTCTTTGTCTGATAAACTGATATTGTCACTGTCTCTAGAAACACTCGACTTTCTTGACCTAGAAAAATCACTGGATGAACTACTGTTCGATTCATAACGCCTATCCTTGCATCTACTTCTATAAGATTTCTTCTTGGGTAGAGAAGTATGTCGTCTGTGTGACATAGAGCTGTCCCGTCAGTGTGACCGGGCTCGCGAGTGTCTGTGAGATATACCCGGATGCCTGTGTCGTGATATTTCTCGTCTGTGTGACGAAGATGGATTATTTGACTTTTTAAAGTCTGATAATATTTTCTTCAGTTCATCCATGACCTGAAACTGACTACTTACATGTCCACTTTTTCCAAAAGATTCTTCGTCAGATTTTTCAATAGTTTTCCGTTTAGAAACAGATTTCTTTTTCTGTAAATCAAAATCCGAATCCGAATTTCTGTTGTCCAAAACTGGAGAACCCTTAGTCGCTACGGGCGAAACTGCGGATAACTGGTGTTTTACTTCTTCCTCAGCCAAAGTAAAACACGAAAACACAAATAAAAAATTCAAAAAAGAATCCAACAATCACTGAGAAGAGCGAACATTTTTGCATCCGACTGCTTCACGCCGAAAGACAAAACTGAAGAAGGCGAGGATGTCACGTGAGGGGAAACGGAAATGGATCCGGTGTTAGGGTAATTTATCCATTTCCGGTTTAGAGCGGGCTAAATTCCGTGCCGAACGGACAAATCCTGATTGTATAGTGTTAGGGAGGTGAGACTTAACGAAATGAAACTATATTTTCTAATTATCTTAATTATTTATTTAACGATTTACTATAAATATTGATCCAAATCATGCATTTTGTAAATAGTGTTAATTTTCTGTATTGGAAGAATCTCATTATTTTAATTATCATAATAAAACTATTTTTACCTTAACAGTCTTGTGAAGTTCAGACATTCTCGTCGGATTTATAATACTAGTATTCAGTAAATACAAGTTTTCTTCGTTTTACATCTGTTTTATGTATGTTATGAAAGTAGTGTTTTCCAATCTATATATTATAGCATACACTTTGGGGAATCACATGATCAAAATAATCTCTAAACCAAAACAAATTTATGAATAATGAGAAATAATACTGAAACAACTTTTGCAGTAACTTTAAAATATATCCTATCATATGGCAACAGAGATGTTTCTTAAAACTACATAGATTTCAAACACAATCACTATATAATTATCTAGAACACTTCAGGAAACAGAAACTTTTTTTATTTTTCTCAGTGTTTATAATTACAGGATATCTATCATTATTGTCAACTACATAATAATTTGGCAACTTTCATTAGTCATAGTTAGGCTATTTCTAAAATTCATATCTAATTCTGGTAGGAAATTTATTCATGTTCTTCGAAATTAACTTTTGTTTGGAGATTAAATTTTAAACCAATGTAAACATTGTTACAAAGGTATAAAAATATAGTAAATAACGATGGGATTCCGCTATTATTCATAGGCAGTTACTATATACTTCCTGTTCTGCTGACACAGTTAAAGTCATATGATGCTATACATAGCAGATTTTAAAACGTAAATAAATACAAAAATAAGACTAGATCATTCCAAAGTCAAGGACATCGAGCTATAAATAGAACCGACTACAAACACCGAATACACTGGTTATTATCAACTTTACACAGTCAGGAGAATGTCTGTTAGTCACTAATTAGTTTCTTTTTTAACTAAACTCGAAGGATAGGAAGCGTTGGCATAGATCTGCGTCTGCGTCCCGTTTTGGTTAAGATTTTTGTCTCGGTAAATCTGAGTGCTCACTGTGATGATTAGACATAAACTGCACAGCTGTAACTTTTATGAAGTTGTGCCATATTTTTTTTCGACTAAGCAGTATTTGACTAAGATTTTACATGCAAGATGGTGTTTCAGAAGCCACTATTGGGAATGAATTGAAACTTCATACACTTATTTACTGTGACGGTCTGGCATGAAATGCAAAGATTTGCCTTTTCTCTAAGTAGTGATCCTTTTACTACATAGCAAGTTTTGTTATGTTTTGGTATGCCAGCTGATATCAGTGGAACTGTGGGAATATGATATGCATTATTCAATTTCCATAACTCTTTTTAGCTTTTTTTCACAAAAATATGCTCCCTTTTCGTCTTTCACTTTTGTTGTTGACAAGGTTTTTCGTCCTCAGTGGGAAGCCAGTGGGTTTTGTTCCCTTCAACTGACTGGTACATGTACACTAGTTAGCATCTTCGTACACTTATCGGCATAGAAAACGCAAATCATTTTTAAAAAATAATCAACTTTTATTCAACGTAAATATTTAGTAACATCTCTTGACACTAAGTTGCATCTAACTTAGCAAAAAGAATATTTTTCAAATCAACAGGATTTTGCTCTGTCTTTGGTCAGTATGCCGTCCTTTCAGGTGTGAATTCAACACTTTCTTAGTGTCTTCTCAATAACGAAAATGCGGTGTTTTTTAAGAACCGTCCTAAAATATTCATTTGCGGGTGTTTGGCAGAGATTTCAGCAAACTGAGCATATTTTCCAGCAGGGTTTTCCCTTGGTGCATATACATACATATGTATTTGTTTAATTATCTGTTTATTTATTTATTTATTTCGTTGCGGTCTCTCTCACAACGAGTCTGTCATTCATACTTGATAGCTGCCATTCGTTCTTTTAATTCGCTTTCACGAAGACGACAGTTGATTAAAACATTGAAGCCACTTGTCATTTATAGACACGTAGAATGTGCAATGATGATATCTCTATCATAGATTCTCATCAGAGTGGAAATCAAAGAGCAACCATGCATTTGTGCCGCCATTTAGGGTCGGTGACTTGGGACTGCTTGCTTCCTGCGGTCATAAGTTGATATTCATAGGTCGTCAATAATGGCCGGTTCCTTACAATTGTTCCTGAGGCGGTAACACCCAAGACCTACACCGAACATGATCACAACAATTAATGCGAACGTGAATAACCGCAATATGACAAAGTGGACATCATCTGAAAGCAAATGCAAAGCATATAGATGGTTAAAATAAACAAAACACCAATTGTAATGGAAAGAAACAAAACACCAATTGTAATGGAAAGAAACTTCGTAGCTCTTGTTCTAAAACGTATCTAGTAAAGCCTCAATCTTACATTTGTTTTACCAACGTTGCTTATATGTACTTAACCTTTAAAATCCTTTTCTTTTAGATATTAAATTGATAGCTTATTTAACAATACAAGTACCTGTATCAGCTTCTGTTGAATGCTCTGTCAGGTTTGTGACCTAGAAATAAAAAAAAATGTTTCTAGCTTTCTCAAATATTTTCTGAAATACATCGATGCATATCCTGATAAACTCACTGTTTTACGGTGGTTTTAATAACTATTGTCAGTGAGTTTAAAGAGAATGCACATGACACTTTTTGTGTCAGTTGGTTAAAATAACTTACAACAAACGTGCTAAGGATTTCTTAGCAGAACAAAAAACTAGTAAAATGTACATATGTTTTTCAATGATCAGATATCAACTGATCCTTCAAAGCGCTGTGTTGGTAACATGCATGGGTTAATTTGAATCGACATCAAATAAAATGAAAATCTGGTTGTTTGACATTCCCTTCATTTATTGCATCTTTGCACTCGGGGAAAGAAAGCTCAGTCGGCACAGCATCGGAACGGTATTCCGAGGCCCCAGGTTCGAGTCCCGGTCTGGCTGCACATTTTTCTCACCCTGTGACATCTATTCCATCCATGAACACATTTGACAAGTTAACCCTTACCCTGCTAAATTTCTATAATGAACTTGTACGTCTTCCAATTTGGACAGTACCATTAGTGCTTACCAAAAGATACTGACTGACTGACGAACAGTCACGCGCAGATCATGATCAGACTGCATGGATGTGCAGGCTGATCATGATCTACACTGGTCGCAAAGGCAGAACCAATCGTATCCAGCATGATAAGGGAAAGGGTCTTTTAAGATTTTTATGTTCGACTACTCATTTTAAGTACAGCGTTCTTTTTGTTGCTTTTTTTTGTAGTTTTATTTAAAGTATGTTAAATACATCATGAACCCATCTATAATTTGTTGTATTCTGTAATTAGCTTTAAAACAGACTAATAGGCTAAAATACCAAAACTCTTAGATAATTTTAGAGTTTCAGTGGTATAAAATGAACATATATTAAGTCAAATTGTGATTTCAATTTTTTATATCAAATTTGCTTACTTCAGTCTTTTGAATGTTTACTGTTATCATATGTGTTTTCTTGCCAGTAGATTTTAACTGTATTATGTGCATGAGAAATAATTCAAGGTCTGATAACTGTTCATGAGAAATAATTCAAGGTCTGAAAAACTGTTCATTTTGTAGAAACAATGCCACAATACACATAGAGAGTATTTCAAAATTTTCGATTTTATTCATATTGTAAAATTATTAATTATGACCACAAATATTCACCATTCGCCCTCCACCTCTGATCCAGGTGGGGAAGTTGGCAGGTACTTACAGAAAACAGGTTTGTACTGGTACAGAATCCAGGAACACTGGTTAGGTTAACTGCCCGCCGTTACATGACTGAAATATTAGTACTGTTGAAAAACGGCGTTAAACCCAAAACAAACAAACATAAAATATCAAATATGTTTCACCAACCTGCAAAGTTCCATTGGGCGCTGTGTTATTTAAAATATGTAAGAAATTCCAATTCTCTGTAGAATCTGCAACTGGATTCATATTATAAGTAAAATATGTAGATCTACCTCGTCTTGATTTATCAACAGTATCTTGAAATTTTAAATTACATATGTATTAGGTAAGTACAAACAAAATTTCGTCATGCTGGCATGCAATTTTATCCGGAAGTACGGCAGAAATGTAAATAGATTTTCTAAATATAGACGCCGATAACAATATTCTATATATAGGGGAAACGTATTGTTTGGGTACAGGTAATGGAGCATGTATCTGAAATTTGTTTTTTGTTTTACATATTGATAATATGCACTTTTCAAAGAAATTTATGTAGTTACTACACGAGTGTTTTATAGATTGAAACAAACTTTCTGTTGTCTTTAATTCATATTTAGAATTATAAAATACTATACATGTACACTTTCTTAATTATGAAGGAAAGTGGTCTATAATTATAATTACCTTTCGTAGCGGCAGAATTATTTACTATTCTAGACCTGGTTGCCAAATACAGGTATACTTAATACTGCGTAAATACGAAGTAAATATACTTCCGTCATAATACAATCTGTCATAATACAATCTAATTTTAGAAACAAATAATACATGGAAATTTTAACTGCCGTACTTATTTTTCTTCCTTGTCTTTAACTCACTGTATAAAAATACAACTTTGCCACCTTCCAAGCCAGAGATATTATAAACGTTGAAGTTTATTTTTTAATGAAATACTATTTTCATCCTTTACTGAACTATTTATCTTTAGATATTAACTGTAGATTTAGAAAATTAACAACAAAATGTAATGCACTTGACTAACTGTGTTAACTAGCAGTGTATGAAGTACTGAATCACAGCTAAATGTCATTTTAGTGTCAGTCAGAGCTAGTAAGTTAGCTAGTGAATAAGTTATCTAGTAAGCTATTATTAAAGGCACTGGCCTCCAGATCAGTTTGGCTAAAATAAATATTGTTCTTTCATAATGAAGTTTGGTTATATTATGAACATTAGAATATGAGCTTTTGTTTCTAAACTATTTTAAAAAGGCCAAATCAAGAATAAAAGACGACCGCGTCGAGAATCGAACACGGGCCGCCGCAGCAATAAAGAAATTTTCCGCCGTCGCTACCAATAGCGCTAGGGAGGATTTAGTGTTCAATGCCCGTTAAATATACTATTAATAATTGAGGCATTTTACCTTGAGTAAAGCGTTACAAACGCTTTTCGATTTTCAACATAAAAATTAGTAAAAAACAACTAATTCTCATGTGTTTCTGTAACATATGGTTTGTCAGTAATTAAGTTTTAAAGCATTCTTAAGAAATATTATGCAAAAATATCACTGCATGCTGCTTAAGTACATACATTATAGTAACGAAAAGGCCTCCATGTGGCTATTTGATGTAATTATTGACATCATAATGTTCTCATACCGGTCCGCGCGTCAGCCGCTCAGAATATACAACACTTGACTTCCTTTCTTTACTTAATAGACGAAAAAATTTAGATATTTTTTTTTTAAATATTATATCACTCGGTTTGCGCCTTCGTGATATCTTTCCTTCGAAGCTGAACTCGACACATTGATTTGATTCTGAATCAACGACAAAATCACTATTCTTAAAAACAAATATAATAAAAACGAATTGTCACCACTAACATTGTAACGACATCTGAGACCAATAAATATTGCAAAGAACCCGTAAACAACTTTAATGACAACTGAAAGGAATGGGAATAATCTAGAAAAAAAAAATAATTTAAGACTTGTGTAAAGAAATAACGCATTTTGCGTTGATTTGTACCATTCAGAGTGAAAAAAAAATCAGTATTGCATTACTTGCAGAAACATCCTAACACAAGAAGTAATATACCCATAAGTTAAATATTCTTGCGTCGCCTTGTTACATAGTCACAAAAGAAGTAAGCCCTCCTTAATTAAAGGTGGTTAATCAGATTTTGACCTAGTAATGAATTTGGTCGAAAGTTTAACAAATGATCGATTTAATACACTTATTTGTGTTCACTGAAGGCTAATTACATGCTAGAATTTCACTGCATTTGAATTTTCTATCTGAGTTGCCCAACAATAGATAGAGTTATTTAAGCATATGTATAAATTTAATACACAAACCTGCCCATGAAATTAAATGAATATAAGAACTATTGTAATTTATTGTCAGATATGTACATATATTATTACTATATAATAGCCGACATTAATTAGAAATGCAACTTTGTAAAATGAATATTACCTCCGTTTACCTATATTTGTTGCGCAACCAGGATAGAAACCAGGAAATAAATGAATTCTACAACTACACAATGTTTTACAACTTGTCTTTTGGTAGCTATCAAATGCAAATGCGAATTTAGAAATTGTCAGTACTACACTTTTTGAAAACTTTCATGTTAGTTAAAGGGCAGTAATTACAAAATTTCATAAAAATAATAAAATATACATTTCTGATAGGAACCTAACTCTGTTAAATAGGGTCTTTTGGTTGTTTTATCTTTAGCCTGCTGGCCTCAAGTGATTTTGCCTTTGCGACCATTGCAGACCAAGATCAGCCTGCACTGATCATGATCTGCACTGTTCGGTATTAAGTCAGTAAGTTTTCAGTGGTGAACACCCCTTGAATAATAAGTGGCATTGTCCAAATTGAATGATGGACCGGTCCATTTCAGAAATTTAGCAGGGTAAAGGTTAGATAAATATCTCACTGAACATATACTAAATATGAAAAATGTCATACAATGTTGTCCAAATGTGATTGACCACCTCAAACAACTTTCGCAGGTCAAAAAGGAATTGCAATCAAGATACATTGTTTAGGAAAAAGAAAACGCTGTTCTATAAATAACATTTTAACACGACGCAGTAAGAGACAACTCAACTGACCAGTGGTCGAACAATTGTGTTGACATTAACAAATGTGTACTTCCTTGTCGGCTTTCAGGTGGTGTTTTGATGACGCTTCAAAAATACCTTATTCTCATTTTTATTAATGAATTATGGAATAGATCTACATGTATAATTTATTATTAAACTGTCTTTATACAGCATGGTCACATGTTTTTGTATAAACGAACTGGACTGCATGGTGTGGTGATGACAATTTGCTGTCCAGTTAAGTGTTTTGTCCATGCAATATGCTTTCTGCTTATCAGTCTGACATTTTGTATTGGATGTAAACACATCTATGTGATAAGCTATTTTCCCCACCGTGTTTCCTCAGTCTGTTTCTACTTCTGGTGCATGCTTTGTGCATAAGGCATATTTTGAGCATATCATCAGGAAAGTTTTGCTCATAAACATCAACAACACGTACACATATAATTACTACCATTCATAACATGTTTTGTTTTCCGAACAATCTGTTGACACTCAGTAGTCGTCATCTGTTCTTTATTTCATGAAAACGACGTTCAGCATGAGAATGTTTGAAACCTTAACGCCAAATTTCATCTAGACAAAATGACTGTATAGATTAACCAATCGCGGACTCTCCTGAGGGTGGAACTGGTGGTACGCAAAACTGTTTTGCCTGTGACGTGCCGAAACTCGTGGAAGGTAACTTCAGACGTTTTGCTACCTGCGGCCTTCGATGACACTCAAAGGTCGTCATTGATTGCAGGTTCTTTACATTTATTTCTGATGCGGTAACATCCAATACTAACTCCAAACATCATCACTACGACGATCACGAACACAAACAGCCGTAATGTGACTAAGTGTACATCATCTGAAATCCATATAGATCTACATGTCCAAAAAATAATTGTTAAAGTTCTGGAAAATCTAGTAAAATAACAAAGACAAATATCCTAAAGATTAGCCACGTTGAATGAATACAGGCCCATAAAACATCGTATTTATAGACGTGTAGATGACTGTCATTTACACAAATATTTAGAGAAAGTAAAACATCAAACGAAAGGACGAAAGAAAGAAACAAACTAAGACCAACCTCTGGTTCGATCTACTATTTCTTCATTTAGAAGTTAAATTTATGGCAACTAACACACAAATGGTAAATATTATACACACACAGTCATAATTTTCTTTGTTAGGCATTACTGTATACACACATTACGATAATGGAAAAAAATCGCAAATACCTGTGTCAGATTCTTCTTTTGGATACCCTCTCGGAGGTAAGGTAACTCCCCCACCCGGAAATGTGTCATTCTATAAATTATAAAAGAAATGATAAACAATGTTTTGTCACTTTAAAATTAGGAGAAATTGTTTTACAAAATTGGTAGGAATTACCTTCGTTCAGTAACGTTTCGGTGTAGTGTTAAAATGGATTTGTGGAGAAAGGTCATATCTTTTTCAGTTAATAAAATAAAAGCTGTAATAATACTCTATAGAAACAAAGAACCCAACCAAGTAAAAATAATAGCAGCTATTGTATAGACAAACTGGACACTATGATACCAAAAACCGGACACAATAATAAAACTTAAAAGTACGAGCGGACTTTTGTGTCAGTCGCAACACGACAGTCATATAATTGCTATTACGTATACCAACGTAACTCTTATATAAATGTAAAAAAAAATGTTTATACTTCATTTATGTTATTTATCAAAAAGTTCATCAAAGCCTAAAACGCAAACACACTTTAACATTGTCAGAATATAACTTACCTGCCAAGTCCCATATGATGCCACGTTCATGCTATCTAAAAGTTACAGAAAAATATTCTTCACTGTAGAACCAATAATCGAAATTCTTCGATATTTTATTT
The DNA here is from genome assembly GCF_021730395.1 of Mercenaria mercenaria. Classification (NCBI taxonomy): domain Eukaryota; kingdom Metazoa; phylum Mollusca; class Bivalvia; order Venerida; family Veneridae; genus Mercenaria; species Mercenaria mercenaria. The sequence continues at coordinate 69,975,545 of NC_069375.1, forward strand.
ATTCCTCGTTATTGTTTTCAGTTATTTCTCATAGCAAAACAGCGAACAAAATAACAAGATTAAGCACGTGGTTTCTTGTTTAACAGGAATTCTGAAATATAATACACTATACATGTAATACTCTAAACATAGATTTAATCTTTTAATTATGTTTTAGTAAATATTTGCAGTTAGATGAAATATGTTTGATAATTTTAAGCAATACATGATAGTTAAATAGTTTATAGGAAGACCAGTACAGCTGGTGTTTTGTATATTTTACTTATATTAATATACTGTATTACATTATCTATTTTTAAAGACGTGTAGTTTAAACCTGAAACTTATGCATGACAGTTCAAAGTTACATACCGTATAGATCCGTTCTATAAATAATGGTTATCTAAATCAGAACGTAAATCAGTCTAATTCCGTATGCTTCTAAAATGAAGATGAAGGGATAACCGGCCGACGCCCGCTGGACAAAAAAAAAGCACTGGTAAAAATAACCTCGCTGTAAATAGATAGGCAGAATTTTTCATTCATTTTCAAATTGGCAGTTTTGTTAAGGGATAGACATAGCTTACATTTCCAATTTTTGGTCTGAAAATTATCGTTAGATTTATAGAAATTCCCTAAGAAATCTTCAGTCTGAAATTTTTTTTAATAAACAATCTGTGAAAAGTTTGATCGTTTGGTTTAACTGATGTATCTTTTCGGAGCATCTGTGTGAAATTTTGGGGTTCTACGTTCTTTCTGAGAAATGGTATTAGCAATGAAAATGTATGAGCGAAAAAAATCATGACTGTCGCATATAGCCGGCGGTATTTGCAATAGGCAGTCGTACTCAGATGTTGGTTATCGAAAATACAGGCGTAAGCAAGTTTTAAAAACAGTCCTGTTGTCAAAGTATGCCCTACTGTGTCCCTTCTTATGCATATTTTGTATCTTTTTGGCTTGGACTTACGGCTCTATATTGACAAAACTGCCAAGTTGAATGGCAAGGATTGGCTTCATATCAAGTAGAAATTCATGAAAAACTCTTCCTACCCATTTACAGCGGGCGGGGTTTTTTGACCAGCGGGCGTCAGGATAGCCGGTTACCCAGCGGGCGTCAGGATAGCCGATTATCCAGTGAGAAGTCGTTTAAACACTGACGAGAATAATCATATGATTACAGACAGAAAAGACTACCTGGCCAAAGAAAAGTACTCAAGCAAGTACAGTTTTCTATCACTAATCAGAACGATACTTACTAAAAGGCACACTGTGCTCCTGTATGTCTTGGGACAAATACGCGGACAAGCTAAATGATACCGTCAGGCAAAAGACAGTCCTGGTAGACATGTTATGATGTTTTTGTTTGTTTGTTTTGTTTTTTCGTGTTTCGTAAAAAAGATAAATGCCAATGAGTTAAAGGTCACGGTTTCCTGAACCTTAGCTTGTCAGTAGAAAACAGGGCATTTAATTCAGTAGGGTAGTGCGATATGACTAACTTCATATTATATATTTAATAAAACAAATAATTTATTGGAGTAAAGATGTTTATTCATTGGCAGGTCGCCGGCAGTCAGCCAGTGGATGCAGTGGCAATCAACCAACGGATTCCGTGGAAGGCAGTCAGAGGATGCAGTTGCAAGCAGCCGGTAGTTTCAGTTGCAGGCAGCCTACGGATTCAGCACAAGGCAGATAGGGGATTCAGTGGCAGGCAGCCAGGGCTTTAGTTGCAGGCAGCCTACGGATTCAGTGACAGGCAGCCAGGGGATTCAATGACAGGCAGCCAGGGATTCAGTCACAGGCAGCCAGGGGGTTCAGTGACAGGCAGCTAGGGGATTCAGTGACAGGCAGCCAGGGTATTCAGTGACAGGCAGCCAGGGATTCAGTTTCAGGCAGCAAGGGGATTAAGTGACAGGCAGCCAGGGCTTTAGTTGCAGGCAGCCAAGGGATTCCGTGGCAGGCAGTCAGGGCTTTTGTTGCAGGCAGCCAGGGGATTCAGTGACAGGCAGCCATGGATTCAGTTGCAGGCAGCCAGGGTATTCAATGACAGGCAGCTAGGAGATTCAGTGACAGGCAGCCAGGGAATTCAGTGACAGGCAGCCAGGGGATTCAGTGACAGGTAGCAAGGGGATTCAGTGACAGCCAGCCAGGGGATTCATTGACAGGCAGCAAGGGATACTGTGACAGGCAGCCAGGGGATTCAGTGACAGGCAGCCAGGGAATTCAGTGACAGGCAGCCAGGGGATTCAGTGAAAGGCAGCCAGGGATTCAGTTGCTGGCAGCCTGAAGATTCACTGACAGACATCCAGGGCTTCAGTTGCAGGCAGCCAGGGGATTCAGTGACAGACAGGCAGGGCGTTAGTTGCTGGCAGCCAGGGGATTCAGTGACAGACAGCCAGGGCTTAAGTTGCAGGCAGCCAGGGAATTTAGTGACAGACAGCCATGGCTTCAGTTGTAGGCAGCCAGGGGATTCAGTGACAGACAGCCAGGGTTTCAGTTGCAGGCAGCAAGGAGATTCAGTGACAGACAGCCGTGGCTTTAGTTGCAGGCAGCCAGAGGATTCAGTGACAGACAGCCAGGGCTTTAGTTGCTGGCAGCCAGGGGATTCAGTTATAGGCAGTCAGGGGTTTTAGTGGCAGGCAGCCAGGGCTTTAGTTGCAGGCAGCTAGGGGATTCAGTGACAGACAGCCAGGGCTTTAGTGGCAGTCAGCCAGGGGATTCAGTGACAGACAGCCAGTGCTTTAGCTGCTGGCAGCCAAGGGATTCAGTTTAGTTATAGGAAGTCAGAGGATTCAGTGACAGGCAGCCAGGAGTTTAGTAGCAGGCAGCCAGGGGATTCAGTGACAGACAGCCAGGGGTTTCAGTGGTAGGCAGCCAGGGAATTTAGTAGCAGGCAGGCAGGGGCTTAGTTGCAGACCGGCAGGGGATTTAGTAGCGGGTAGCCATGTGATTCAGTGAGAGGCAGTCAGTGGTTTAGTTGCAGGCAGCCAGGGAATTTAGTAACAGGCAACCAAGGGATTCAGTGACAGGCAGCCAGGGATTCAGCGACAGGCAGCCAGGAATTCAGTGACAGGCAGCCAGGGGTTTAGTTGCAGGCAGCCAGGAGATTCAGTGGCAGGCAGTCCGGGTTTTTATTGGCGGACAACTAGAGGTAGTTGATAGTGGAGGTCGGGAAAAGTGAGATTCTGCTCATAGCCTTGAACGAAACGGCAGAGACGGAGATAAACATCTTGGATTTTAAGTAAGTACAACTGTAAATGTAAAGACCTTGCAAACTGAACGTTTTATTGAAAACACATAAAGAAAACAACATTTTAACTGAAACGAAATAATAATGACAGCACATATGACAATGGAACTCAAAAGATATTGCACCAATCCCGATAACAAATAAATCAATAACTAAACATATAATGCATATAGCTAAATGTGAGTCCAACCAGTAAATCACTGCGATGGATGCGTCTAAATATTCATTGTATAAACACTATTTCTATCAAATTAGACAGTAATTCCTGTATGAAATTTTACAGCTGTAAAAGACCTGTATTTTTGTTCAAAATAACAGCCATGCTTATTCCAAATTTACACCTGTAGATTTTATATAACAACATTGATTTTACAGCGGTAGATTTCAATTTACAGCTGTCAAACAACTGTAAAACAGTTCGAAATATGCAAATGAGCTACACCTGTGAAAAAAAGTTACTGCTGTAAAAATGAAAAAAAGTTACAGCTGTAAAAATGACCAAAAATTACAGCTGTAGAAATACAGGTGTTGAAAAAGAAGGCATTATTTTAAGGGACGAAAGTAGAGGTGCAAAAAGTTTTAGGATGAATTGCATTTCTCTAGATAAGTTAGCAATTACTATGAAAATGGCAAAATAAATGATCTAGTACGTAAGTATATGTGGTATGATTACAGTATAGCAACAGAAAAATTCAAGAGTAGGATAAATAGAACATATGCAGATCTTGTTTATAAAACTTTCTTTGTCAGTAATGAAAACATATGACAATATCTTGTAATTATTTCTTTTAATTAAACTTATCGGCTTCCAGCATAGAGTAAATAGTTAATGTATGTACTTATACATGTCCTTTTACAACTATAACAGATAATTAAACATCTGTACTTACACTATACCGCTTTAAATTCCAAAATTTTACAAGATGTAATGTCTGTGTGAATTTCAGTTATATCCCGCCAAAATGCAATAAAGATGGCTGACAATACTCATGTTTCCCTCCAAAAATTTTACAGCTGTAATTTTGAGACATGACCATTTTACAGCTGTAACTTTCAACAGTAAAATTTTTACAGCTGTAAATTGAGACCTTCATATTTTACACCTGAAAATTTCAACTGTATTTCTGATCATTTTTCCACTTACAGGTCTTTAATAGTTGTTATTTCAAAATACAGGACTTTTACAGACGTTTTACAGCTGTAAAACAGGTCCTTTTTTCGTACAGGTTAGCCGGTCATATGTAATATTCAAATTTAAACAGTTATTTCGAACTTTACTTCCAAGGTAACTTGATATGCTATTTCCGCAATTTCTGTCGAGAGTGCGCATGTGCTGCTTGAGTCTCCGGGAGGTATTAATTCAACCGAAATAATAGTATATTTCAAAGATGGAGATTCTAATCAGCTGTCAGATTCTAACATGATTTCTAATCTGTCCGGCTATTTTAGAGGCTCTCTTGCTGCCTTCCTTAACGTCTTGATCTCTGCAATGGAACAATAGAGGAACTTAATTTTGCACACACATTATATAAAAATGCAATGTTAATTATTTAATTCAGTGAAGCGGTCAATTACTTTAACATTTTTTAAAACTGCAATGTTCCTTTTAAATCACGAAAATGATCTGTCACATTAAGATGTTGTAAAAATTCGATGCTATTGTTTCATTTAGGGAACTTGTTAACTACTTTTAAGACTCGGGAATACTGTGGTAAACTGGTTACATCCAAATTTTTATTCAGCAGCCAGCCAAGGACGCGACACTGTCTGCTAAAGCGAGGTCGCCGCTTAAGGCAAGTTGAAATTAGATCAGAAAGTAAATTTTGTAAGATGGCTGACAGGCTGCTTAAAGCAAGCAGCTATGTTATGCAGGTGACCTTTAGAACATGTTCATCTGTAATTCTGTGAATGATGTAAAACTCAATAACAAAAGAAGAGAAATATGAAATGTAGAAAAAATAACTGAAGGATCAATTATATACAACTGCGACCCAAAAAAAAGGTAAGGCAGTGGACCCGTAATGACAATGCTTGTCGGCATTTTTCGTTCGATGCCGTATTCTCCGAATGCTATTTCGGCATTCTTCGGTGTTTATGGAAAAGCAATATTCTGTTATGGCCGAAGGATGCCGAAATATCATACGGTGATACGAAATCGTACGGAAACTGCCGATTTTCATAACGGGTGGTCTACATTAATCATAATCAGACCACATGTAAACAGCATTGATCCCATAATGTTTAGCATACTCCAAGCAACTCACTTGTAAACACCAAGTGATCCTGATAACCACCTAAAGGAAACTTATATTTTTATCGTCTTATTTCCGATCTTTTTGTATTTATTTTATCGCCTACATTAGCATTAAATCTCTTAAAGCAATCAAAAAACAATTCAATAACTAAAAGTTTGGGATGGCAGAGGTATTTTCAATATAAAGGGATGAAAGTGAATGCGTTGTTGTTGTTGTTGTTTTTTTATTCTTGTCTAATTAAAAAACAAGGACATGGAAACAAGTTTGCCTCTCCTGATTAAATCACGAGTTAAACAATCAAAGCTACAAAATCAAAAATACCTTCGACTATTTCGGTTATTTCCCGCATTAACTCCAGGAGTCCAGTTAACGCCCCTTCTAGCCATAAACTCTTTCAAACCGGTCTGTCTTTGCCGCTTTTCTATTTCTTCGTAAACGCATCTGGGCTGCTTTTCCCTCCTAAAACACAGAAGGCTCTTTAACATTTTTTAATTGTAAAATGACCTAATTCCTGCACGACTTTTACGCCACAAAGACCTTTTCGACGTAGAGACTGAAATATGTACTCTGATGTCCACCCTTTATAAATTAAAGATTTTCCAAAGTATTCATAAAAGATAATGACAACATTCTGATGAAATAGCTTTTTATATACCAACAACCATGATTATCAATTTACTTTTGGAATCCCAAATTAGATAATTAAAGAAACCATTTCAGAATAAAAACCCTAAAAAGATATCTCTTTAATTTGGAAACCTTTGGTATTGTTTAGAAAATGTCCAATTATTTTGAGAAACAGCTCATTAATTTTACAAAAAAGGCAACTAGTAAGCCAGTATCGATTTGCTGGTAGATCAAGAATTAGGTAAGCAAAATTTTCAGATTGGAATCCAAGTTATGATAAGCCAGTAAATCAGTAAATCTTTTATTATTACATTAGGAAAGAACAATAACACAACACTAAGGAAGTAGTGCGTAGATAACATATTGGAATTTTTTGCTTTCCTTTTTAGTGTCTGAGAAGGGTGTAAATTTAGATTAAGTATAATAAGCTAATTGGATTATACAATTTTCCTACAAACATTCGATCAATGCCAAGATGCTATTCTGGACATGGAGGCCAACTTAAACACAGTTCAAGACGCCGTACATAACAGACAAATAGGAACAACGCGTACCTTTGTAAACAGAACCGAGGGTGAGGGGCTGGGTGGGGGAGATTATACGTTTTTATAACCAACCTAAAACCTAAAATTAACTTGCATGACGAGACCGTGAAAATAGAATCATTTCATACTAGTTGTAATCACTCTAGTATACAAAAAATGAATAATTTAGAATGACTTGTGTTTCTGCAAGTTTATAATTGAGCCGTGCCATGAGAAAACCAACATAGAGCGTTTGCTACCAGCATGGATCCAGACCAACCATTCGCGCAGTCTGGTCAGGATCCATGCTGTTCGCCTTCAAAGCATATTGCAATTAGAGAAACCGTTAGTGAACAGCATAGATCCTGACCAGACTGCGCGGATGCGCAGGCTGGTCTGGATCCATGCTGGTCGCAAATGCACTATGTTGGTTTTCTCATGGTGCGGCTCAATTAACGCTCTAAATAAAATTTAGGACAATGCTATCCTATATATAACCATGACCTACTTCATTCTAAAATCAATTAGAACAAGGTACTGGCTAAATGTTTAAGATAAGTTAAACAAGTAATTATTGCTTATATTGCATTTAAAAATGATAGTTCGTATGTTACGTGTTCAATCGTTATAAATAAATTGGGATTTGAGACATTTTCATCCGTGTTAAATAGAATAGGAAAGACTGTTTTCGTCAAGTTTATTAATTGCACTGGAGTATTCTAATTGACCCTGTATCTACAAAAGATAAAACTAAAACAAAACAAAATAAAAAGACATAAAAAAAGAATTTAAAAAGTTCAAAGATCTCACTTACATAAGTCTTAGATTAACTTTTTGCATAGAGGTACTGAATGAATGTTATGGATTAAAGTGTCTAATTTTTATTTAGCTAATTGAGTTCGTTGTTATCAGTCATACTAGTGTATAATAATGTTGTTCTCTTCATTTGTACAATGATAAATAGCTATGTTCTCCATGTCAGCTGAGCCTCAATTTTGTTTCTTTAGATTTGGATGGTTATTCGTTGTTGCATAATTTTCAACAATAATTTGAGCCGCGCCATGAGAAAACCAACATAGTGGGTTTGCGACGAGCTTGCTCGCAGACTGGTGTGGATCCTTGCTGTTCGCTTTCAAAGCATATTGTAATTAGAGAAACTGTAAGCGAACAGCACGGATGCGGAGGCTGGTCTGGATCCATGCTGGTCGCAAACCCACTATGTTGGTTTTCTCATGGCGCGGCCCATTTGTAAAACCATTTGACAAACAAATTTAAGTAGTGAACTGAAACCACGTACTACATTTTGTTCGTTCTCCGTGAAGACATAAATTTAACTTGTGTGATTAAAGAAGGATGGAAAACGGGTATCATCATTACAGTAGATACTGTTTATACTATAAACCATGAAGCTAAATTGTATTCTTGCTCTGTTGAGCTTTTTGTACAAAGATGTAAAACAAACGTCATTATCGACAGATATGAAGAGATAGACAATGACCAACACAAATCTGAGAAAGTTGTAACTACGCCAGTCTTTGTCATCGACGAAGAATGAGACCATGACGGAGAAAAACATGCGAAAGAGCTCATTCCCTTATTTGGAGGAACTGGTGATAAAATCATTCTTCGCATTGAAACACTAGGAAATCACGACATCAATTCAGGTGGTATCAACGAAGAAAACGGTTTGATTCAAGATCAAAATGAATTAGAAAATACAACAATACCGGTAAGATTTTGGTTCAGTTTGACTGGGGTTCCATCATTTTAAGCAACCTTATCAAGTCCCCTCCAAATCTTAAGAGGGTTTAGTATATGCAAAGGAACATGGTTCGTTTTGCTCAGAAAAGGGCAAGGACGATATATTTACTTTTTCATGTATAAGGAGCCTCAGTATTTAATTGATGTCTGTTAGAAATGGCTATTGTGCTATTAGATCTTTACAATGTAAATTTTCAATTTATTAATTTCTCTTCTTTCTTTTTTTCTCAGTAAATTATAATACTGTATGTTCATTTCATTTAATTTGATATTTGCACTAAAGGTTTGTATGGGATTATTTTGTTATGAGTACGTGATGGCGGCCAGTTGTTCATAATGTTCGTACTTATTACCGAAAGTGGGAGACGGGCCACTTTCATCGCCTTACTTTTTCTCCTTTTCGTGTCAGGTAGTAGAATACCTCGATTAAATACAGAACCTTAGATATGTACGAAAACTATAACTATACCCGCACTCACTTGTTTTTCAGCCTTTGGTATGCTGGGAAATGACCTGCTCAGACTGTACAAAACAGGAATCGGACATACGTAAGTAAATGTTTTGTGGCCTTCTATCAAATTGTACGTCAATTTGGACCGATTTATGAATTTTACCACTGCGGTAGGTAAAACGAAACTTGTGATTAATGACACTTGATTTTGATTTTGGTTGGTTTATAGTCATAATTTTACCTCTTAGGTCGGTCACATGACGACTTCCCAGCTTTTAATGGCGGATGAAGACAACAGGTGCCCTTGTGGGCTTCGTTTGGTCCGTTTCGGGCACGAGCGGGCATCTGGATACAACCATCGGCCTTCTGTAAGCCACTTTGATGGTATCATCACAATCCATGCAAGTTTTCGAACCAACAGTGGTGACCGGTTTAATGACGTGCAAACACGTGAAAGCATAGAAGAGCATGGCTTCCATTCTTTTTTCCAAAAACATCAAATAACAGACAATATGCCATTGAAAGACCCATCATATAATGCATATTTATAGGTACTATTTTCAATTTTTGAGTGGAAAATCTTGATTAATTAATCAAGAACAAACATCCGCATAGTACGTAGCTTCTGTATTTATATGAACTAAACTTGTGTCGCTTTCATCCCTCGAATTGCGAAAGAAACCATGGCAGCCGCAGACTTACTATGAGTAAAAATACTTTTTATATTGAAAACAATTTTCTTGTGACAGTACAAAGGGTCTTCTATAACAGTTTGCTCATTTTTTTCTGTTCTTGGGATGTTTTCTCCGAGCTTTACTGACAGTAATGGTACGAACTGTATTATGTTTATTGGTGATATTGCTGTTGTTAGCATGCGTTAAAACTGTCCACCACAAACAGAAGAAAGTTGATTCCAATGGAATTATAGGAAGGTTGTTAATGCAGACTACAAAGAACAACCGATCGAAAAATGTGAGAAAGGAACTTACAACTTTGAAAGAATATAACTTTGTTTTGTTTAGAGGACGCTCATGCCAGCTAAGCTGCTTTTCATATATGTAAATGAAATTGTACAGCGTATGTCGCTATATTTAAATTTGATTACTTATATCATACAGTATTATAATTATGTTGAACTCAAAGTATAATTAATTTGACATGTGATAATTTTAGCAAATCTTGTACAGTGTTGGTTTGTCTGTGATAAAAGTTATATCTTAATATTATATTGATGAAACGCATTATGTTTTGCTTTGCGTGAACAAAGTTAGTGTATGTATAAGTAATACAGAGGTATTTTGTTTTAATGTGAATGTTGTTTCAGTTAATTTTATGCTTACAGAAAGGGCTGTAAAATAATATTTGTGCATTGTTAGTTCTTTTGGCTAAGTACGTAGAGGACAGCGATATATCCACATAACTGTAACAGCGTGATATCGGTAGAGGTTCCGTTCCCCGCAAAGTTATTTGAAAAGTATTTGAACTATGATATATCTAAATGTACGTATATGTGTATTCAACTTTTTACAGTGTTAAATTACATGTTTACACCTTAATACTGACTTGAATAAAAGGAAAGCGAAAACGAAAACGGACGTTTATCCACTTCGACTATATGGGTTAAACCTATAAAACAGAACAGACATGACATCGCCTGAAATAGTTTATGTTCTCTGTAAAAGGATTAGGGGTGGAGATGGCGTAAGAGTAGCGTGTTTAGGGCATGCTAACCTCACGGTAACCGAAAGATACCTTAAAAGTTTTACGTTTACTTTTTCCCATATAAACAACTATTCCTAAAAAAAAGTCTGGTATTAAAACAGAAAGCAGTATTTGTAAAGTAAGTTTTGTAAGCATAACACATAACCAGGAAGTTTCAAAACTAAAAATATGTTTATTATTTATGAAAATTCGTTGTTAAGTTTTTACTTCCTTCTAAAACGTATTGAAATGTGCGGAAAAAAATGTTCCCAGATACTCGTTATGTATATTATATATATAGTGATGTGACCAAAATGTTACTCCTAATTAATTTATGACCCTGTATATACACTGGTCAGGATCCATGCTGTTCACTTTTAAATTCTACAGAGAAACCGTTAACGAACAGCATGGATCTTGACCAGACTTGATCCATGATGGTCGCAAATGCACTATGTTGGTTTTCTCATGGTGCGGTTCAATTATTTTTTTTTATCATTCTGTCTTGTACTGCTGTACATAGTTAAAGGCAAGTCGATACAAACAAGCTAGTTTCAAATACGCTGCTGCTTGTATTTCATAAATCAAAGCACTGAAGTACTGACGGGGCGATTGTTTTGTCAGTCCGTTGGAACTCCGCTACCTACCGGACTGTTAATGATTTTGGTCTAGTCCTGTTCCTTCTCTAATCTGCAAGGATTATTAACCGCCATGAAATACTGTTGAAAACGGGTGTTTACACAAAAATCGCTTACATCTACCCTCCCTCAACCCCAAGCAAATTGTAGACAAAGCACTTTTTACAATATTACTGAATGTTTCTAAAACGAACTTGTTTAGTATAGAAATTGTAAAAATAAAAACAACAAACAACCCCTAGAACCTAGCAACTGATCTGGAAGAATTGATTTTTTTTTTAATTTATGCTTCCCTTTTACATTCAAACCATTTTGTGCTCATTTTTTATTGTATTATATGCAAAACCATACCTAGTAAAAGTAATACTTTTATAATTATAATGCAAGGAATATAATACATATCAACATTTGTGATGAATGAAACTGTGCAATAAGTCTGGTTGGTTTCGTAATGTTGTTTGATGAGCTATTTATAGACCGAGGTCATATAGCTATCACGAGGAATCCCGTTTCCATTTAAACAACATAAACATATTTAAGTGTTTCAATAAAATTTTAATTAGAAATATTTTTGTTAAATACATCCCTCATTTCGCATGATTTATTAGCTTTATCTCTGCATATTAAACAGTGTGTGTATTATGTCATTGAATTTTACCTTACCAAAGACGAAAAAGATCCATTCATACGGATATTTCATTCACAGGGGGCGAATTAATTTACCTTTATTATGTAATATTTTCTAATGTTATCTGAAAGGATAACAGACAGCTGTATGGCATAATCATTTACAGAATCACGTAGACATTATAACATTCTGTGTATTTTGGACAATAAACGAATATCAATTAGGAAACCATTACAAAAGTGTTATTAATAGTTAATGTTAATCATGTAACGTAATAACTTCCATCCTGTATATAATAATTTTTGGGAAATAGTATGACTGTTAATTATACTGCACATGTCAACAGAAGTTATTTTATTTTTAGATTGCGGGATAGTCCCATTATTTTTACCAGGTTAATAACTAAAGAAATTAAATATTTGAATAATCTTATTCAACAAAACCCACTTCCGACCTGTTTAGTGTAAAAGCGTTTTCTGTTAAATAGAATGGTACTGCTATAAATACACAATCATATTTAATTTGTACTTCTTTAAATGATTTAGGTTGTTTCGTCATTTTTGGCGTTGTGATTGTATTGTCAATTGTCAACCACAGCCGGAAAGTAGGTAAAGGTCGTTTTTATAGACAACAAATAAAAAACTAACCGAACAAGTGAATCCCACCTTACCGAAAACACATCTTATGTTCATGAACATAGTCTTATTTAAAAAAGAAAATGAAACTGGTTTGTTAGCACGTTCTGTTTGCATCTAACTTTAACACAATGTGGAATTTTGTTCACTTTATTTTCCAGCTTGGAATAATTTACCGGATTACTATTCGTGTGTTTTCCCCAAAATCTCTGTACAAATGTCACAAGTGACTTACCCATGTATAGGCCTATAAATTTATATATATCACTTAAAAAAATAACAAAAGCAGAACTTTTAGGTAATGGGTCCGTAATGACAATATGCAATTTATGTGACATCACGTAATCTCCCTATGCAGCTTCGGCTTTCTTCGGCTGCTAATGTTGCTTGATCGAGCAACCAGACGGAGAATGCCGAAGTCTGTTACGGCGAATACGTAATCACACGGAAATCACCGATATTACGGGTAAACTTTTGAAATTACTTACCCATACCAAATTGTTCATCTTAAATCAGATAAAAGCAAATTCCGGCCAAAAATAAGGATTTTTTTCGCAACAAGTTGAATCTTAATGGTTTAAAAGTTCATTAATTCATATCCTATAAATTATATAACCCCACATCCTAGGTTATTTCCCGTGAGTAAAGAGAGTCTGTTGCATATAGGTAACTTTGAAAAGTAACTGCGAAGGTTTCCACTTAGAAATTAACTGGTCTTCACAAAGTATCAATACCCCGTGTACGTCATGTACAAACCGCTGGCACCGGCTAAAAAAAAGCAGGCGAAGTGTCCCAGTGGTAAAACTACCCTACTTCAAATTTAAAACCAGCGTTCGTGAGTTCGAACCTGGCGGAAGATAAATGATCAAATGTTCAAATATCATAGTACTCATTTGCCGAACTTCACGTTTTAGGCGAGATATGCGAGACTGAAATGAGCAAGTGTATTTTTCCGTTCATGATCACATTCTCTACCTAGAGATAGGTTATAACATAGCTTTCTTTCTGGTATGATGCCAATTTGCAGAGGGTTAATTCAAGGATGACAAGGATTTTAAGACATGTTAACCTATAAACCTACATTACTAGGTATTAAAGGGAGTATAATCCATACATTTAAGCGAAAAATAATCTGTCAAAAATCCATGAAAATGTGAGTATTCTATAAGTGACTAGTGTCAAGATATTCGTATGAAAGTATTAAATCGTTGCAACGCTTTTGAAATAATGCAGAAAATTTACATTCTTCTTGCATTTTTACCAAAATCTAACTTTTTTTCACCAACTTTATCATTTTTCATTTTCATATTTATATTGTGCAAAACTTGGTGGAAATTAACATCTTGAAAATTTTCATTCAAACTGTTGGAGGGTAGCTTTAATAAATGTAAATCAATTGTTTAAACTGCAAAAACGTAAACATACCTAAAAATATAAATTTAGCTCAGCATCTAAAATAAGCGAAAACGTACCTGCCTAAAATATACCACATAATTGTTACTTTTTTATTCTTTCAAAATGTTAGACAATAAGAACTACGGTGAGGAATGTAGATCCGTATTTTTCTAAGAAAATGTCACTGTTACGATACTTTTAAATGTAAAACATTTTAAGTTTTTGACTTTTCAAAGTCGCGTGTTTAATTGAAGGGAATATGTTCTGTTTAAAGTACGAAATCATGAAAGTGATTTTTTGTTATCTTTGTCTTTGGAACGTTTGTCTCGCAAGCGTCATTATTGGTATAGATGGCGGCAATGACGAACGAAAATCTGAAAAAGGCTCTAACTACGCCAGCATTTGTCATCAACGGAGAATTAGAAAATGCACAAGAAAAGGCTGAGAAAGAACGTGTTACAACGCCCCCGCTTGGAGGAACAGGCGACCACATCATTATTCGCATCGAAAAACTAGGAAATCGTGGCATCAAACCAGATGATGTCAATGAAGAACATGACTTGATTGTAGATGAAAATGAATTCGAAAATACAACAACACCGGTAAGATTTTGGTTTGCTATCATACTAAAAGACGTTATCATGTCCATCTCGAGGTATCCGCCCTCAAAACCTGATGCTTCGAGGGTTTTTACTGTGCAACGAAATTTTGAATAATAGAACACAACTTGCTTAGCAAAGATATGGGCAATGAAAAAAGGACACAGTTGAAATAGTTACCTTTTTTCAAGCATTTGACGTCCAAATAATTTTTTTTTCTATTTTAATAACATTTTATACGATTAGATTAATGTGTATATCTTTACATGTGATTTTAATTTCAACTTCTTCTGGTGTGTTATTTCATTCTGAATAAATTGCGATATTATATACACATTTATTTTCCTGCAAAAAAATGCTATTGAATCGTGTACTTGATATGGATTCAACGCAATTTCTTAAAGTTATTTTGGTTTCCTAACAGCGGTCAGTAAATCAAACCCAAATTCCTAGAGTCCGTACCGATCAGTATATAATCATTTAACAAGTACAACAGGAACTGAAAGTGGTACACGAACGCTTTAAATTCTGACACTTTGCATTTTCTCAAGTTTTGCTATTGGTATATTAATCAAGTACATTTAAAAAAAACATCATATATTTATACGAGTATGTTGAAAACAACAAAGCGAAAAATAGAGTAATGCTGTGGGGTCATTGTATTTATTGTTTTCCCAATTTTTGAGTCACAAAATATACATAAAATGTATGTAGAGTTTCTTTATAATGCAGGAAAACACTTTTTTTTCTCGTTTCATGTTAACACTGCTTGTGTTTTTGGCACATCGGTCGTAGTTTTTGTACTATTTTGCCGATTTTTTTCTTGTTTTCAACAGCATATTTTTCTGAATGTACAATATATTTGATGCATGTACTACATATGGCCAAATATATCCGGTGGGGGGAGGGCGGGTGGTTAGAAGTTTCTATTAGTATATGTCAACTTCTTTTTCAGCCGTTGATATGCTGGGAACTGGCCTGTTCGGACTGCGCAAAACAGGAATCGGACATACGTAAGTGTATTTAGTCAAGTTATACTTTAAATGTTTTATGGACTTTTATCAAAGTGTTTTGATCATTTTCTTTCTTTTCCTTACGAAAAAAGAACGATTTGGACCGAATTATGCAGTATGTACCATTTAGCCTGCTTATGGTAAGTTGACAAAGATCAGCCTGCACTGTTCTCTATCCAGTCTGTAATTTTTAATGAACACCCCCTAGAAAAATAAGCGTTACTGCCGAAATTGAATGACGGACCAGTCCATTTTAGAAATATAGCAGAGTAAAGGCTAATTTAATACAGATGATGTGGCTGTATACTTAATCAAAATGCGCAGTAGGATTTTTTTCCCAGTACTGGCAGTACGCCATTATGGAAAATCCCTCAATATAACGTCTATTGATAGGTAAATTACGTAATGTGGATTCCTAAACAATCTTTAACAAATTAAAAATAACTCTCCGCGTAATAATATCAAATGGAGAAAACGAAAGTGCGCCAAGCTTATTATGCTTGCGCCCTTCGATTGATATTTCTAGCAGCGCTGGACTTCTAATTATAAAAGAATCGAATAGTAATATTTGCACGAAATTGTTATGGTGTTATTTATGCACCACAGTTATATTACTGACTCAGCTCTAAATCTGTTTTATTTCATTAGTCAAATTTATTCATTTTGGTTATTATTTATAGTAAGTAGTGACACCAATGTTGGTATAGTATTGAAAAAAGCCACAGAGCTTGTATGTAATATTTGAATTGAATTGTTGAATAAATTATACCCCACCGAAACAAAAAATAAACACTTGGCACTTCGCAGGATGATCTAATTTTGCTGTTTTTCTGACATCAGGTTGCTTTCTTCGAAGTTTACTGACGGTACTAGTACGGACTGTCTTGTGTTTAGTGCCGATGCTGTTGTTATTGATGGCATGCATCAAAATAGCCAACCACAAAGAGAAGAAAGTTTATCTCAACGAGAATTGCGGGAAGGTTCTTAATGAAGACGACAAAACACAACTGATCGTAAAATGCGAGAAAGGAACTTGAGAAGAAAACAAGGAAATACGCCACGCCATTTATTCAATGAGCAAATTCTCAAACCGTTCACGTTTTTCTCCGATTTTTTTTACGCCTTAGTAGCCACAGTGGCTCTGGTTATATGGCTGCATATGTTTTGTTATAAACAGAGCTATAAACTACTCGTTCCTTTTTGTTATTTTTCTGTGAGAAAGATGGCTTTAATATAAACGTTATTATTGGGAGTACAATTATATTTTAGTCTTAGTGTTTCAATAAAAAGAAAACGTAATATGAAACCATTACATACAGATCAAGTATTGTCTGAATATAACCATTAACAAAATCTTCATCATATATTATACAATTATTGACTCTTGGGCTATGCGATATTCACCAGAAAGTAGAGGTCTGCCCTCTCCCGGTGAATATCACATCCTATCCAATGGCTCAAGAGTCAATAACCGTTTTATTATACGGGTTCAGGTTTATGAATATGTAAAAAATATTTTTTGCAGCATATGTGATATTTAATGTTTGAAAATAACAATAAATGACTTCCATTCTATTTTCACTTTATGTTCGATTCTTGTGGATAAGTCGGAGCATACAGCAATTGAATGTGATAAAAAGACACTTAAACGAGATGAATTATTTTGTAACATAGGCTTTAGTTTTGGCGATAATGTATTGCATGAATTATTGAACGATTACAATGACATAAAATTTCAGAAGCTCATTGTTAGACGCTCGATATCAATTTCTTGTAAAAATGTTCATAACCAATTTTTAAGAGTTGCCATTTGATATGGTGTTTCATGTGTACATATTGCTTGCAAAGATGATAATTTATAAAATGATTTAATTAGTAAGTGGTCAAATGCATTAACTGCATCATGTTATATTATTCTGTAATGAAACGGGACAATGTTTGATATAAAGCGAAAACCTTAATATTTGAAAGAAAAAAATACTTCTATTACAATTCATATTGTTGTGTACATTTTGTTTGCTACATTGTTATATTTATTCTCATCTGTAATGTTGTGTTTGAAATGTATATCACTGAAAAGTAGAACTAAGTATATAAGGAATAATATACAAACTGTTTTGCGCGCTTCTTTTCACAAATACCTGAACTTGTCGCTATACTTAAATTGTACTTGCGGATCACTTGTTAATAATCTGTATTATATGTTTGACCAGAAAGTGCAATTAATTTTACGAGTCTTAGTGATAATTTTTGTAAAATCTTATATTTTAAACTGTGATAAAAGTTGTGTCTAAAAGAGGCAAGTATTTTTAGGGTTTTGCTTTGCAAGGAAATACTGTACCTTTAATATTATGAATAAATTATTGTTATACATATGTAGCTCAATTGTATTTTTCAACAGGTATTATGTTCTTTGTGTAAACATGAACGTTGTTTTAATTTCATTTTAGGCTTTAAAAATTAATAAAAGAGCTAAAATTTTGAATACCTTAAGTTCATATATTGTACACAAGTAATAAACCAAAGCGTCTTAAGGACTTTTAAAGATAAGACAGAAATACTGCCTAATGACCTCGCCCTGTAACCTCCGACAATGAAAATGGCATGCTGCACATCGCTCTATTTTATCTTGCCAAGTAACCTTAACAATTAAAAATTCAAATGTTACATACTGCTTACATTGCCTTATTGCAAACATTTGTGTAGGAATTCTTTCAAGAGGGTAAAAACACGTAGAGTTAATAACAGTGCAATTAGCTATTTGAAAAAACAAAGAGCTTTGCCAAAATGTTCTGTTGCCACACGAGGTCATCCCATTATGCTAAAGATGTTTGGAGAATCTAAAAACATCTGGTAAAGTAATTCCTCAGAAGCATGCAAACTGTCAAAGAATTAGTTCTTTTTTTTACAAAATAAAAGCCCAAATTATGTAACTTGCCACAGAAGATAATCACATGATACGTATCATTATTTACATGCTCGTTTCTATATTCCCCGTTAAGTTACACTGGTACCGGAAACGTAAATATTTTTTCATACACTGACGCCTGAATTTCATATCGGGTGCGTGACGTAATTCAGTGTGTGTTGTTTTCTATTTAGTTCAGTATTGTCAATCCTATTCGGGCTATTGAACATATTTATGATAATTACATAATATTTATAAGTGTAGATGCGTATGTAATGAAAAGGTTATTATCTTTGCATCGGTAAATATGCTTTCGTTCTTCAGCGGAAGAATATTGCGCTCCTATTCCGCAGAAGAACTCGTGCATATTTCCCGACACAAAGCTAATAACCTATAATTATCAGGTTTGACAGCATTTAGCAGACTAGTTTTTAGAAACATGCTTCCATGCATTATATATGTATAGGTTATAGATCATTTACTGACTTTGTAATGCAATTAAGTTTGCTAATTGGGGCAACTGTCTGGCTGGACGCGCTCCGCGGATTACATATTACTAAATCCGAGGATGAAATAGTGGCGTTGTTGAAACATGCCAAACAGCTTATTTGTCACAAAGGTTAACATACGTCATTACATTCGAATGCATGGCCAATATGTAAAACAAACCCCATGCGACCCTCTCATTATGCGCAACATATTCACGCATCGAATGTCCGGATGTCACACTTATGAGATTTAAGACAGATACTACTAAATTAAAGCCATGAAATTCTAATCATTCTGTCTTATACTGCTGTAGTCATGACCCACTTCCTCCTGACAAACTGGTAAAAACAAGCTAGTATAAGCTGAGCTTTCAAATACGTTGCTGCTTATATTTCATAAAAAAAATGAGGGTATTGTTTTCCTTTTGATCTTTGTTTTTTTTTTTGTGTTTTTTTTTGTTCCAACAGAGGGCGCTGAAAAGTTCTTATTCTCTGTAAATAATTATTCTATCTGTATATAAGTGATACGTATCTATCAAAAATATAACATGGAAGTTATTGTTTCTCGTTATTATAGCTAAAATACGAATAAATTTCAATTATTGTTGGGAAATGACACGTTCATATAGTCCTGGCTGGTTTACCGGTAAA
The DNA here is from genome assembly GCF_021730395.1 of Mercenaria mercenaria. NCBI lineage: Eukaryota > Metazoa > Mollusca > Bivalvia > Venerida > Veneridae > Mercenaria > Mercenaria mercenaria. The sequence goes on from NC_069375.1 coordinate 69,995,045, forward strand.
CTCCATTCGAACGACGCAAAAGAAAACTGGCATTTCAGTGTTACCGAAATAAACAATATGTCATTAAGGAAACATTAATCATATAACGTAATAATATCCATCTAGTAAGTTACTATTTTGGGAAATAGTATATGACTGTTGATTACACTTCGCATGTCCGTTTGCCAAACAAACAGCCGAAATTGAAATTATTCCTAGATTGCGAGAGATAGCAAGTTAATAACTACTCGTAAAGAAATTAAATATTCAAATGACTTAAATAAAAATAAAAACCCGCTTTCGACCTATCTAGTGTAAAATGTTTCATGTAATTATACTGAATCATATTTTTAATTCATTAAAATTTCTTTAATGAAGATATTATATCCCGTATCCTGTCACCAACAAGCAGTGTAACGATTTTATCTTGCCGACTACCTTTTACATCCTCGCTGTACTGATTTGACACAATTTTTATATTGATAAAGCTACTTACAGTTACAGTGCAGACAGGAATCCTGAAATGTTCTCTGGTTTTCATGCTTTGATTATAGTTGATTAACACCAGCCATAAAATGCAAAATGAACTGTATTTTGACAGAATCACAAAACACAAAAGCTCATTTATACAGGCCATGAACTGGTTTTGAAAAACTTTTATGTTCCATCCTTTCGAAAAATGATCAGATTACTCGATGTCAGAAAATTCCTAAAACTTCGGCTTTAGTCCCATTTCCTGTTAATTCCTTTATCTTGCAGGTAGATTAAATGGTCCTACAACAAACTGCTGTCTTTCAAATGTGTTAATTCCTTTGCTTTTCGATGATTTACCTAAAACAACATTTCAACCTGTCAATCGCGGCCGTGCCATACAGAGTTACTGTTCTTCTATATAATTTCCACCCCAATTTCCACTAACTTTACGAACCTAAATTAGATAGGAAAAATGGGAGCGGCAAGAAAACACTAAATTCCTTTATCTCTGAAATGATATCTATAGCTTGGGCTCATAATCTGACTTGTTTTTAATTGCCCTAGCGATGCGGCAGCCATTTTGTTTTTAATCAAAATTCGTAACTGTAATGTACTAGCAGGATATGGAATATATCCTGTCTCCACGTGACGTCTGTTGACCAATATAAATGCAAGAATCTTGTAGGAGGCGAGATAAAGGTTGTTTCCTGAAAGTAAATGTATGTAGCATCAGTTTTTGCATTGTGATTGTATTGTCATCGAACGCCGGAAAGCAAATAGTGGTCGTTTTTATAGGCTGATCACTACCAAATAGAATACAAGTAGTCCAAATATAAATAGTACTAATCTTTTTTCCTTTCCTAGTGCATTTTCTCGGCAACAACGTGCTTACTTTTACCCTACCGCGTTTCAGTATGTATCACTTTGCATTCTATTGAAATCGGCATGTTCCTATCGCATGCTAGATAAAAATGGCGGCGTAAGAATTTATTGTCAAGAAAAGAGAAATTGAAAGAAGCGAAAAGTAGTAAATTCAGCGGGTTGTATTTAACGAACTGTAGTTTTCTTATATAAAAGTTAACACCTCCTTTTCTTTTTGTTTTTCTAAAGTAGCGATCTAGTTCTTTATGGGAATATAAGTCTCTGAAAATCTGATATGCTAGAAAATGTTGAAAAACCGTTATGAAGTGAGTGATTTTTATATGAAATAAAGAACAGCTGGATTTAGTGGTGTTCAGCCTTTATATAAAAGCAACAAAAAGAAACTCACTGAATAAGTCAATCCCACCATACCGAGAAATCTGTTCATGAGCATAGTCTTATTTAAGAAATCAGAAATATCAGAACCAGAATAGAAATTACCGATCCCTCTTAAAGAATAGAAGTTACCGATCCCTCTTAAATCAGATGAAGGCAAATTCTGTAACCTTTTTTTTTTCGCAGTAAGTTAAAAAGTACATTATTAGATATATTTTGAGCATTTAGCATTTATTTTCGGAATAAAGTTTGAGAAACATTTTTTTTCTTCAATATGGCTGATATCCTGAGAGAAAAAAACGCTCGTATATTTTTAACAACGAATGACGGGCACCAGCTCATTAAACTAAGCCACCCAATTAATCGCAAATGTTCTATCTTTAAGGATATGTTACAACTTTGGCATGCACTCCAAATGAAAATACATAACTGCAAGAAAGTGTCACTTAATATAGATATATACTGTACAAAACAGGAACGTTACCGCTTAAACAGTGAAAGATTCAAATATAATAAGGTGCAAATCAGGCATTTGTACCGTTACAGCTCAGGGTTAGAAAACAGAGCCTTGGAAACTGAATTTTGAAAATAAACCTAGGACATTTTATTAAAACGTTAAAATCCACCGAGTTCAACAAGGTGCAATATATATACATGTATATATATATATATCTGTGTTGCCTCAATGTCATTTGTCTAGAAATGTAGTAAAACGATTTTGCTATTCTCTACTGCAGGTAGTACAGACAGATCACTTTTCCATTGCTTTCAACTTTTATTTTGTTGGGTTTAACGTCGCACCGACACGTCATATGGCAATTTCCCAGGATTTTATGGTGGAGGAAGACCCCAGGTGCCCCTCCGTGCATTACTTCATCACGAGCGGGCACCTGGGTAGAACCACTGACCTTCCTTAAGCCAGCTGGATGGCTTCCTCACATGAAGAATTTAACGCCCCGAGTGAGTCTCGAACCCATATCGATGAGGGGCAAGTGATTCGGAGTCTGCGACCATAACCACTCGGACACGGAGGCCCCGCAATAGAGATAAGGTATAACATTTTCTTCCTGGTCTGGTGTTAGTTTGCAGATGGCAAAGATGACAAGATTTTTAAAAGACGTTTAAATACTTATTATCCTACACCGTCATCTGACCTACTATCTAAACAGAACAAAAGCATTACTTGGTACGCCGGGTAAACTAATATCCGCAATTACCTCAGCATTTTAAATAAGCGAAATCCTACCCACTATTTTGAACCTAACAATAAACTACATAAATTTTGACAGGATAAGACAATAAGGATTACACTTAGGAATGCTGATCAGCAACTTTAGAAAGGCGTTTTCTTCTGTCACGTTGCTTTAATATATTAAAATACTATTAAATATTAAATATTTTACGTTTTTTGACTTTTTAAAGTCGTGTTTGGTTTAGGATTAGAAATACAGTTTCTTCTACTTATTTAAAAGAGTACGAAATCATGAAAGTGATTTGTTTTCTTGCTCTTTGGTTTATTTGCACACAGAGATGCAACGCAAACGTCATTATTGGTGTAAATGGAAAGATAGACAATGACGAACAAATATCTAATAAGGCTCTAACTTCGCCAGCATTTGTCATCAATGAAGAATTAGAAAATGCACGAGAAAAGGCCGAGAAAGAACTTGTTACGCCCTTACCTGGAGAAGCAGGTGACCACATTATTATTCGCATTGAAAAACTAGGAAATCGTGGCATCAAACCAGATGGTGTCAATGAAGAACATGACTTGATTCTAGATGAAAATGAATTCGAAAATACAACAATACCGGTAAGATTTTGGTTTGCTATTATACTAAGAGACGTTATAAGGTCAATGTACCCCTTGCCTCAAAAACTAACGACGGCTTTTTAGTGTGCAACGAACTTTTTAATCATAAAACAGGACTTGTTTTGCAAAGATATGGAAAGTGAAAAAGGTACAGTTGATACTGTTATTTTTAAGCAGAAGGCACCCAAATATTTCCTCAAATTTACACTATTAGATTAATGTGTATTTCTTTTACGGGATTTCAATTTCATTTTCTGTTATGTTATTTGCTCTCAATAAATTACAATGTTATATACACAAGTCATTTTCTATAATTGCACTACATGTCCGAAACATTGCGGAATTACACTAATTTCACATGGGTAAAAATTTTACTCTGACTTTATCAGACTTCCTACTTAAAAACTACAATCAATGTATTAAACCTATATTATATTTGAATGTCACAAAATATAAATAAAATGTCTATAGAGTTTCGGACAATCGCTTCTTATAAATACCGCTTGTGCTTTTTGGAATTTATAAAAATGGGTATCCGTCGTAAACTCTTTCTATTATTCGATTTTGCGGATTGTTTTCATGTTTTCAACAACATATAAATCTGAATGTATGATATATTTGATAACTGCACTGTTCAAATTTTGAAAGATATTGCCAAAAAATATCCAGGACTGTTTATTCGATTTATATATGTTGTTGTTTTTCAGCCACTTATATGCTGGGAAATGACCTGTCCTGACTGCACAAAACAGGAATCGGACATACGTAAGTGAATATTTAAAAGTCGATTCGAATGTTTTATTTTTCTTACATTTATCAAATTGCAATGAGACATTAACTTCAGATAGTTTATCTTTAAACAAATACAGGTTGTACGGGCACATGATGCGGATCCATATTTAATCACAATGCGCAGTAGGAAATGTTTCCAATAACTGGCAGTATGCTCTAACACTTCATACAACACTTATTTATAGGTAAATTACGTAATGCGGGTTCCCAACCAAGAATAACTTTCCAAGTAATGTGGATTCCCAAACAAGAATAACTTTCCGCATATATTAACTTGCGCTAAGCTTATTATGCTTCCTAAAGAAAAAAAACGCTTCCAAAAGAAAGAAAAAAAAGTTTTAGATAGCACCGAACTTCTAATTACAGAAGCCATCTGCTCTTTTTCTTTTCTCAGGCTGCTTTCTCAGAAGTTTACTGACAGTACTGGTACGGACTGTGTTGTGTTTAGTGCCGATGCTGTTGTTATTGATGGCATGCATCAAAATAGCCAACCACAAAGAGAAGAAAGTCGATCTCAATTGCGGGAATAAAGACGACAAAACACAACTGATCGAAAACTGTGAAAAAGGAACTTGAGAAGAAAACGAAGGCCACCCTGTAATCGTGTTTTTCTGTAAATATTATTTTCACATCTTAAGAATCAAAATGGCTCTGGTCATAGGTTGTGCATGTTTCTTTGTAAGCGGAGCATAATGTATTTCCTATTTTTTTATCAGTATTACCTATTATATTTGTCAAGTTTTATTAACACAGTAGGAAGAATAAGCAAATCCTTATTTTATTATCTCCCTTTATAGCTGACAATATAAAATGCGCGGTATTGAAAGAAATGCTGTTCCAACAGTAATTTCCATTTCACATTTAATCTGGACAGCTGTTTTATCAACCTATTAGGCTGATTGCATTTAGGAACTTCAAATGCATTCTAAAAAAATGGCGTAGATCTATAAATTTTATTACCGGAGTATAATTATATTTATTTTAGTCTTTGTGTTTCAATAAAAAGAAATAGTTTGCTTAGCTTTACATTTTGAGTAAAAAAAATCTAACATGAAAATTGTACAGCATATAAAACGTGTATATTACTCAACAAAACAACTGTCAGTGTAAATGTACTGATACATAAATTGAATTCCGGAAATGCATAAATGGACTACATCTTCGGACAAACGCTTTTTAAAACTCGCCATTTTCAAACAACTGTTAGATATCTTCATTTTGGTGCATTTGAAATAATATCCCAATGCAGAAATTTCATACAACCAGATGGAACTAAGTTTCCAGCAATTATTTATTTTTATTTCCTTACAATGTCATTTCGGTTATTCTTGTTCGTCCTGGAATGAAGGTCTGAATAAAGGTTTAAAACACAAATTACATGTAATGCAAAACAAAATAATTAAGATTCATTCTGGGATACTCTGTTACTTGGCAAGATTATTCACCTAAATGTGTTAAATGTAGAATACAGAGTGAAACGAATACGAATCAATCATAAGCATAGAGTGTTTTATGACACTTGTCTTCGGTGATAATTTTGTTTAAAGTACTAGATCTACTCAGAAGAAGTTTATGTTACCTAGTATTAATAACAACACTAGTAAACAGGGTACTGGTTCTAAGGATTGGAATTTTCTTTCTGACAAGTGTTAAAAACATCAAAACATTCAAAAGGTTAGTCAAGAAATTTCTTTCGGATAAGCAAGTTTCAGAAGTGATTCTGTATACTACTGATCTGTATGTGATATGTGTATCTGTGATAAATAAGTCTGACGCTAATGTGATAAGTGTATTAAATTTTGATAAATTTTATACAATGTATAATGCATACTTTTAGTAATCCCGTTTTGTACCAAAATCAAGGTAATTCTTTTATTACACTTCCTCTCCTTCACTTTATCTTTTAGTAGATAAGCATAGACGCCACTGAAAATAAGCTTTTAGCTAATGGGTTATCCACAGGGCTCTAGCTTTCTCTAAAATGTAACACCTAGCATAGTATTTTCAGTTTTATAAAAGATATGCATTTTATCCTAGTCTTAATGATAGATTTGTTGTTTTTTTTACTACGTATAGTAATTGGTTTTATATGCTGTGATATTATATTAATTGCCTTGTGTTGTATTTATACTACGGACCATAAATGTCAATAATAAATAAACCTAAATGATAATTTGCTTTGATATCCTGTGATTTCTCTGTTCTACTTTTGATAGTTATTTCTATAGGGTATCTACCAAACTCGGCATACAACATGTACAGTAGAGTGCTTTTTCTAAGATGAAGTGCTGTTGTTACAACTTCACAGTGTATCTTTTCTAAAAGAGTACAGTCTTCGTATCCCAAAATTTTTGAGGAATATGATAAAATTGGTAATATTGTATGATCAAAAGTTTAAATATCAAGTCGATAGACAGATGTAGATTATATATTCTTTATACAGTAAAATTAAATTGACGAGCTTTCCTAGCTTGTTGAGCCAAATGTTTGCTAGTTGTAAGGAAACTGCCCGATTTTTCGAAAAACTAAAAATTTGTAACTTTTAACAAATTTCTATTGGTGTCTGGAGTCCAATGTTAAATGAATAATTTCTGTCAGCTCTTTTGCCAAATATTAAAACTTAAGTCTTGCTCGTATAATATTTATACTCAAATTCTAAGTATCACAATACTGTACAAAATCATTTAGGCACTCTTGCAACTAAGTATGGTCTTCTGATAAGAAGACTGTGTCATCAGTGTTGTTAATAACATGCAATTATATATGTTTGACCTAGAAAGTGCAATTAATTTTTTAAGACACAATTTTAGCAGAATCTTATATTTTAAAATGTGATAAAAGTTGTGTCTCAATGAAGCAAGTTTGTTAGGTGTGACCAAGGCAAGGCGGTGACCAGGCGTTGGCACACAACTTTGCATGTTTATAATAAATGTTCATGGAAAAGAATGACAGAAGTTTAATGAAATTCTACTAATTGGTTGGTTTTTTATGTACAAATCTGTAGATTTTTAAACAATCAAAGGGAAATAAGGAAAAATGACCAATTAAAAAAAAAAATGACTAGCATCATCATAGTATGTTAGTTCATATTTATTTAAAGTTTCATGAAATTCTACCAGCTTGTTACTGAGAAATGGCTGCAGACGTGGATTTTTCATTAAATAAAGGGCAATAACTCTAAGGGAAACAGACCAACCAAAAAAAATTGACAGTCATCATCACAGTATGTTGGTGCATGTTTATTTCAAGTTTTATGAAATTCTACCCAATAGTTACTGAGAATTGGCAGCGGATGGACATTTTTCATTAAATCAAGGGCAATAACTCTAAGGGAAATTGACTAATAAAAAAAAAAAACTTGACTGGCATCATCGCAGTATGTTGATTCATGTTTATATCAAGTTTCATGAAATTCTACCTGCTAGTTACTGAGAAATGGCTGCGGACAGACGGACGGACGCACAGACAATGTCATTTCATCAGCGGGGGATTATAAAAGTGGCATACTGCACATCACCCCCATTTGATCCCGCCCAGTAACCTTGACAACTTCAACTGTTACATACCGCACATGGCCTTATTGCAAAAATTTGTGTAGGAACTCTTTCAAGAGGGTAAAACCATGTTGAGTTAATGACAGTGCGCTCAGCTATTTGCAACACTTCCGCCTCATACTGGCTTTAATAAAATTTCTATGTTCAAAGCATATACTAGCTAAAATGTAAGCCAGATTAATGAAATTTGCCATGTGAGGTCATCTCAGAACTCAGATGTTTGGAGAATCTAAAATCATCTGGTTAAGTAATTCCTGAGAAACATGCTTATATGCAAAACTGTCAATTAGGTTTTTATTTACAAAATAATAAGTTACATTTATGCAACTTGCCACAAGGTAATCACATGATACCCGTCATGTTTGAAGTTTGACAGCATCTAAGCATGCCCATACTTTAAGGATCATGTAAAGCATGTCCACCCCTCAGTTATATGTTCATTTTGGAAATTATACCCAACAGACCTGTATTGATCTCAGAACATACATATGCAGAACTGTTCATCAGAAGAAAATACTTTCAATACAGGTTGCCTTATTAGGGAATACGTACTTTGTCATACAACACATTTTATTTTGTAGAAAATATCGAACTTCAGAACTTATTTCTTCTCTAAATCTGTTTTTGTTGTGTGTCTAACACACTTATCTAGATACTCCAGGAAATGAAAACTAGTGTTTTGAAATTTTCTTCTACTTTTTATAAACAGTTTAGTATATGAGCCGTGCCATGGGAAAACCAACGTAGTGGCTTTGCGACCAGCATGGATCCAGTCCAGCCTGCGCATCCGCGCAGTCTGGTCAGGATCCATGCTGTTCGCTGATGGTTTCTCTAATCGCAATAGGCTTTGAAAGCGAACAGCATGGATCCTGACCAGACTGCGTGGATGCGCAGGCTGGTCTGGATCCATGCTGGTCGCAAACCCACTATGTTGCTTTTCTCATGGCACGGCTCATATATTCTTATAAATGGTAAGCAAAAGCTTATGTGGCGCAAAAAAGCTAGAACAAAAATTCACCTGGGGAAAGATTTCAAAGGCTTTACAAGGACCTTACACTGACAATGTGGAACATCCACACCAATAAGAACTACATCTTTCTCTGCTTTTTGATATAATTTTACATAGGACGAAGTATTCGGACAGACTGAAATCAAACCGGTGTCACACAATTATTGACAGTTGCAATGTTAATTCAATATACATGGCCTTAGTATCTTGTTAATTTTGGCTCTGTATCAAAATTAACACGTACAACACGATTGTACCTCAGGAGGATAATTTTAATGAACTTGGTACAGGACCATTAGATGATGCTATACCAAATATCAAAGCCCTCGGACTGATGGTTTTGGACAAGAATTTTTAATTTTTTCCCTTTGGTTGAGAGTTCTGTATGGGATTCAATTCTTTGAACAATTTTTGAAGAAGACCATCCAAGGAACACCCCTGTGAAGTTTCATCAAAATTGGGCTGGTGGTTCAGGAGAAGATGTTTAAAGGTAAGTGTGGCCGGACGCCGGATGGTGAGTTATCACAGCTGTAGCTCACCCTTGAGCACTTTGTGCTCAAGTGAGCTAAAAAGTAGGAAATTGTAGGAAATAAGGCCTGCAATTTTGACGTCAGCTTGGCAAGAGCACTGAGTAACAATTGAACGGCATCTTTGAAAACAACGCTCGATATTTTGTGATTTTTTTTCTTTGTTTTCACCACAAGTACATACAAGCAGTGCAAATGAGAGTCTATAATTTTAACGGTTGGACTTGGCTACTCTCTCCAACTCATCCTTCTTCTTGATGGCATGGGAATTTGATGATCCCTGAAAGATAAAATATCAAGTTTGTCAAGCACAGTGAAAGTGAAAACAAATTATATTGGTCACCTTCTATTACACAGAGATCAGAAACAAACTGAAAAATTTAAGCAAGGTCACTGTCAAAACTTAGGCCTGAAAAATAAATGTGCTTATGTTAAAGGCAGTGGCCTACAGATCCTACGAAAACAAAAAAAGAAAATTTTTAGGTATCAGGAAATTAATGCTAGATATTTCTTTAGAATAGAAAGCTTTGAAACTTAATTGCTGTCAGACTATATGTTATAGAAACAGGAGAGAAATAGTTGTTTTTACTATTTTTTACACTGAACATTGGAAAGCGTTTGTAACACTTTACTGGAGGTAAACTGCCTTAATGATAAATATCTGTATTTAACATTCAGTAAATACATATTCTTCCGTGGTGTATTGGTAAATACCGCATGAAAATCTTCATTGCCATAGGTATGTTTGTTTCTTAATTTGGCATTTTAATGATAGTTTAAAAACAAAATTAATGTTGTAATGTTCTTAGTAAGACTAAACTTTTAATTTCAAAGAAAGATCATTTTCTAACCCAAATTTGGAGGTCAGTGTCTTTAGGCTTAGTTCACTTTATAATAATTAACATCTGAACAGCTTTTCACATGCATTTATATCATATGTGTATGTCAAACATCTCATTTACCATATATTAAGTCTTAAATACCACAGAAGAAAACAGAACACAGAGCTAAAGCAGGGTATTAGCCATTTTTATTAACTGAACAGACCCTTCTTTAGAAACAGTTTTTATAATTTTCCATAGAAAATTTACATTTTTTTTGTATTGGTATGGTCTTTGCAGACTTTGTGAAATTTCATTTATACAGTGACCTTTTCTGCCCTTTAAATAGGGATATCTCTAACTGAGCTCTGAGCAACATTTTACCTTTGCAGCATTAATCAGTTCGTCAGCCAAGCACTCGGCAATTGTCTTGATGTTTCTGAAGGAGGCATCACGTGCTCCCGTGCACAGCAACCAAATAGCTTGGTTGACACGTCTGAGAGGGGACACGTCAACAGCCTGACGTCTCACTGTACCAGCACGACCAATACGTGTTGAGTCTTCACGTGGTCCACTGTTGATGATTGCATTCACCAAAACTTGGAGAGGGTTCTGTAAGTAAAGCAACTCCTAGTTTACCTCAGTTTATTTAAAGTTAGACCATAAAGCAAACCTTAGTGGACGCACTGGTTAAGAGGGCCAAGACGCTTTCTTAGAGGTTAAGGCCCTGGGTTCAGCGTGTCCTTTAGCAAAGCACTTCATTCACACTGCTTCAGTCTAGTACTGTCTACCCAGCTGAAAATGGGTACTGACAAATTGCTGGGTGTAAGGTATAATTTGTTTCAAATGTTTTTAAAATAGGGTCACTCAAAATCTCAAAAGAGCTTATTTTCGTTGTTACACAAAAGGACGGTAAATAAAATTTACCTTTACTTTTAGCTTTGTGTTGGCAGATTCCAACCCCACCTGCCAATATCTTCTTGAATCATTCCTAACATCTCTGTGCCTTTATGTATTATATCTTATAAGGTTTATACTCCCATGTAGCTTTTCCCCCCAAATTGTGGAGGCCCTAGCCTTTTTTTTTTTTAGAAAAACAATATCAAATCTTCTTGAATTTGTTAAGTTTCAGCACTGTTTTCCCTAGAACTGTGAATTATATATTGCCTTTATATGTGAAAAACAATTTACATTACAGATTCAAATTGAAATACAGTCGACTTGCGACCACCTCTTTTAAGTGATTTTTTTATTAAACGACCGGTCAGAATCCCTCCCGAATGTTTTCATTCTATTAAACGACTAGCGACCACATTAACGACCACAGGTAAAATATTCGATGAAAGTATATATTAAGCACCTGTGTACTTGGCAAGTACTTTTTGCACCTGACTGAATGCATTTAACTTTGTTCACGATCTTAAAACAAATTTTGAAATCATACATGCAGTTTTTCGCCATCATGGCATCCACATTGGTTAAACACAAAGTACATTAATAGTTAAAAGTAACTTTTCTCTTCACCTGATTGAAATTCATTAAGAGACCATTCCATTAACAGACCACTTTTTAGCAGTCCCTTGTGCTGTCTCTTAATACAGTGTTGACTGTATACATCATTTAAATTATTCTACATGGAAGTGTTATTTTGTTTTGTATCTATACAAATGTTATGGGGCAACTTTTCTTCTGAAGCCTGAACCTGTTTATTTATCAACTAAATGTATGTCCAAATACTAGTAGTGATATGCAGATATTTTCCCATCATTTTGCAACTACTCAACCAATGTCCTAAAAAATTAAGACCTGTATCAATTACCTCCCCTGTTAGCAGGTGAATGATCTCAAAGGCGTGTTTGAGAATTCTGACAGCCATCAGCTTCTTGCCATTGTTTCTACCGTGCATCATCAATGAGTTGACGAGACGCTCAACAATTGGACACTGGGCCTTACGGAACCTCTTCACTTGGTATCTGCCGCTAGAGTGTGGCAGGTATTTGGCATATTTCTCCTTGACAGCAATGTAGTCCTGAAATAAAACAAGCTCTTTAATCCTTAGCCTACTATATTTCTATAATGAACTTGTCCATCTTACAATTTGGACAGTACCACACTACCACTTATAATTTGAAAGGGTGTTCACTGAAAATTTACTGACTGAATAGCAAACAGTGCAGACATTGATCAGCCTGCAACAATGTGCAAGTGATCATGGTCTGCATTGGTCGCAAAGGCAGAATCACCTGCTGCCAGCAGGATAAAGGTTAATCAATGCAACTATTGAGATAGATACAACATATCTGGATCATTGTTTGGAGTAAATCTTGATTTATTCAAGAATATTTACTGTGAATGAAAAACAAGTAAGCTGTTTGTAAACCAAACCGAACAAGCAGGAAACTGGGTGTTTATTCTTTAGTGTAAAGTATTTAATGTGACCTTCTTATAATAGGAAATCATCCTACCAGTTCACCAACGTGAGGAAAGTGTTCTCGAGTTATTCAACTTACTGACTGAAAAACATCCAATGAACTTCCTCAATGGCAAATCATCCTATGAAGTGTCACCTGTGTGCCAAAAAGTCAATCATGATACATTGACCTTAGGCCTACTGTCACCAAAAAGAATCATGGTTGTCTACTGTATAATACTACAGACAAAAATACTTGTGCAGTTCAGAAAAGTCCAAGTGCCAAGTATTATACCTGACAGTATTAGTTTTCAAAGTGATATAGTCATATACGTACAGTCAAACTGATATCGCTAACTTGAACGTCTTCTGTTGACCATTTTCCAAATAGTTTGATTTCCGGCAATTCTGCCACAACTGGTGCTGTATCATCCCAGCTCTCCATGGTCTATTCTATAATGATAAAATAAAGGGGTTTAGTAATGTCAGAGTAAGAATGGTCACTAAGTCTATTCAGGAAATGTGAAAAGCCTGTTATACATATAGTAGAATTTATCACATACAGGTACTATGTGACACACAGAGCTCAGGAACTGACCAGGGTATGTAATCAATTAAATCTAAATGACTTTACCATTGTAATCATGGCTACTTTTGTTTACTTTATCATTTAGCAGGGCTCAACAAATTCTTTGAAAGCAAGTCGCCCAGGGGTCTAGCTAGGTCCTATTTTTTGGGAGCTCACTTCTCCCTCAAGCTGATTTAGAGAGAAGTGGGGAGACTTTTCCTACCGTTATGCTGTTGGGTTATTTGAAAGGTGGTGATTTTCTTGTTTCTAGATAAAAATCATTGATGTGACCATTCATTTTCTTAGTTAGATCATTTCCCATACAGTGGTTATTATTTCATTACAAAATTCTGAAGAAAAAAAAGTCGTTTTCAAAATTCAAGCCGATGCTGTAAATGTAACCCGCCGAATTTTGGTAATATCTTGTATGAAGTGTTGATTATTAACACTGAGTCACCACATCAGTGAATGTCAGTATCTCACTCGAATAAAACTGAAAACAAACTGTGTAAACTAGAAATACATCAGCCCTTTTTTTGAGGTTTTGCGGAAGGGTGGCGGGTCCTTTCAGAAGGGGAAATTTGCGTCGTAAAATACCAAATTGGGGATTTTTTTTTATATATAAAAAAGCCCCCAAAAACACAGATTGAGTAAGATTAAGGCCTCCCCTGGCTCTTTCACACTTTTAACCATGACTTAAGCCAATTGCAAAATCTTGGGACCATTTCATACCCTGAAGTGCCAAAATTAGAAGCCATTATTTTTTTAAAATCCCTTATTTCATTTTATACTAACTTTAACCAAGCAATTTGCCCTTGAACCATTTCATCCTAATATCACATTGAATCAAAAATAGTTTTTAGTCTTCTCATTAAAATGTTAAAATCATTTTTAAAGAACAATTTCAAAACTAAAGTAATTGCTCAATGTACGAATCTATTCCTTCAATAGTTTGCAATTTTTGAGTTATCTCCCTTTAATGGGCATTTTTCACTACTTAGATGTTTATAAAGCATTAATATTTAGTTCTTTATTTTTGACCTTTGTATTTCAAACTTAATATAAGATCATTTATCAACAAGAGCACCGCCTTGCGGGTGCTGACGCTCATCTGATTTTTTTTGTATAATAGAAATATTGTCCTACCCATGATTTTCTAAGTCTAAAAAGGGCCATCACTCTTGCAAAAAGCAGGATAGAGTTATGTTTCTTGATGTACAGTGTCCACTTATGATGGTGAAAAACTGTTGCATGTTTTAAAGCAATAGCTTTGATAGTTTATGAGAAAAGTTGACTTAAACATAATATTCAACCAAGAAAATGATTTTTCTAAGTCCAAAAAGGGCAATAATTATTGCAAAAAGCAGGATGGAGTTATGTTGCTTGCTGTACAGGGTCAGCTTATGATGGTGAACAAGAGTTGCAAGTTTTAAAGCAATAGCTTTGATAGTTTAAGAGAAAAAGTTGACCTAAACATAAAACTTAACCAAGAAATCTGACATTTTCTAAGTCCAAAAGGGACCATAAATCTTGCAAAAAGCAGGATGGAGTTATGTTTCTTGCTGTACAGGGTCAGCTTATGATGGTGAACAAGTGTTGCAAGTTTTAAAGCAATAGCTTTGATAGTTTAGGATAAAAGCTGACCTAAACATAAAACTTAACCAAGAAAACTGATTTTCTAAGTCCAAAAGGGGCAATAATTCTTGCAAAAAGCAAGATGGAGTTATGTTTCTTGATGTACAGGGTCTGCTTATGATGGTGAACAAGTATTCCAAGTTTCAAAGCAAAAGCTTTGATAGTTTAGGAGAAAAGCTGACCTAAACATAAAACTTAACCAGGCAACGCCGACGCCGACGCCGACAACCGCTCAAGTGATGACAATAACTCATCATTTTTTTTCAAACAAGAGCACCGCCTTGCGGGTGCTGACGCTCATCTGATTTTTTTTTGTGTAATAGAAATATTGTCCTACCCATGATTTTCTAAGTCTAAAAAGGGGCATCATTCTTGCAAAAAGCAGGATAGAGTTATGTTTCTTGATGTTCAGTGTCCACTTATGATGGTGAAAAACTGTTGCAAGTTTTAAAGCAATAGCTTTGATAGTTTATGAGAAAAGTTGACTTAAACATAATACTCAACCAAGAAAATGATTTTCTAAGTCCAAAAGGGGCAATAATTATTGCAAAAAGCAGGATGGAGTTATGTTGCTTGCTGTACATGGTCAGCTTATGATGGTGAACAAGTGTTGCAAGTTACAAAGCAATAGCTTTGATAGTTTAAGAGAAAAAGTTGACCTAAACATAAAACTTAACCAAGAAATCTGATATTTTCTAAGTCCAAAAGGGGCCATAAATCTTGCAAAAAGCAGGATGGAGTTATGTTTCTTGCTGTACAGGGTCAACTTATGATGGTGAACAAGTGTTGCAAGTTTTAAAGCAATAGCTTTGACAGTTTAGGAGAAAAGCTGACCTAAACATAAAACTTAACCAAGAAAACGAATTTTCTAAGTCCAAAAGGGGCAATAATTCTTGCAAAAAGCAAGATTGGGTTATGTTTCTTGATGTACAGGGTCTGCTTATGATGGTGAACAAGTATTCCAAGTTTTAAAGCAATAGCTTTGACAGTTTAGGAGAAAAGCTGACCTAAACATAAAACTTAACCAAGAAAACGAATTTTCTAAGTCCAAAAGGGGCAATAATTCTTGCAAAAAGCAAGATTGGGTTATGTTTCTTGATGTACAGGGTCTGCTTATGATGGTGAACAAGTATTCCAAGTTTCAAAGCAATAGCTTTGATAGTTTAGGAGAAAAGTTGACCTAAACATAAAACTTAACCAAGAAATCTGATATTTTCTAAGTACAAAAGGGGCCATAAATCTTGCAAAAATCAAGATGGAGTTATGTTTCTTGCTATACAGGGTCAGCTTATGATGGTGAACAAGTATTCCAAGTTTCAAAGCAATAGTTTTGATAGTTTAGGAGAAAAGCTGACCTAAACATAAAACTTAACCAGGCAACGCCGACGCAGATGCAGACGCCGACGCCGACAACCGCTCAAGTGATGACAATAAGTTAACTCATCATTTTTTTTCAAAAAATCAGATGAGCTAAAAATCAGATGAGCTAAAAATTGAGTTGTCCTTTTTTATTTTATGACTTTTAAAAAGCTTTTTAAATGCTTTTAACTGCATTATATATAAATCTCAATTTACAATTTATTCCATACATATTACTGTATAGCGAAAATACCACCTAAAGGTATGATTAGCACTTTGTTTTGAAGCTCTTGTTAGGTGCTTTTAAAACTCCATCCCGTGTATCAATGCTTTACATTAGGCATGTGAAAGAACCAAACAAACTGCTTTAGTTCATTTGTATCTCAAACTTTCTTTACTGAAATTTAACCAACGCCAGTGAAATGTTGGGCAGACAGAAATGTTTTACGCGTAGACTGAAATGAACGCGATTGAAATCTTCGCGTCGACTGAAATCATTTCACGATCGTGCAGATTGTTTGTGAGCCCTTCAACTTAACAATATTTCCAGATTTTTTCGTTCATTTCTTCCGCGAATCGGCTTGTTATTAGATAAATATATCTGCGAATCGGATTGTTGTAGATAAATATATCCGCGACTCAGAAATTCTGGAAAGGGAAATCCCGATGACCGACGCTAATGGTAATATCTGAGATGTTCCGATTGCGGCGTTTTTAGAAGAGATGTTTAGAACGCATATACATTCAGACCTATTAACAGCATGCCCATTCACGCACTGCAGTACGTGAATCACGCACAAAATATCAAATGCACGCATAAAAATCACTTGTTGGGGGTACATGCACGCAGAGATTTGGAACTCCTGTTCAGCTGGCAAATCGCTGTTTATTTCATCATGCACTTGCCAATTGTTTGGTACAGTCTTAAACACAGATCCGGTCCAGGGACGTGATAATTTCGTTTCCATCACCGAATTCTCGGCGTAATTGTCAGCCGCATAGAGGGGTTTCGTAAGTGTTTTGGTCAGACGTCACATGGGTCGTGTGCAAAAAAAGTATGGATACAAAATGCAAAAAGGCATTTTAGCTTTTATAAACTCAACAAAAGGTTAAACAGTATTTTATTTTTGGATATTTAACTGCAATTTTGATACACATTGCATATCTGTAATAGTTTGGAAGTCAATTTAACATAGTTAATACATTACATGTCGTTCTTTTATCATAGATAACAAATAATAATTATTGTATACAGTATTCCAATAAATCGCATTTTTTTTGCTCTCGAGCATGTTGACAAATGCAAAGTGTCAAAGACGTAACCGCGGCGCTTATTGGCTGAACTCAATTGAACCTGGTATATCAGATAATTTGATTCACTTTCACATTTCTCGGGAAAATCTCGCAAGTACCTGAAGTAGGCGGAGCTTAAGTTATGCTATCGGTGTGTGTTTGTGTATTCAACACTCGTTATGACCATGCAAACTGTCAACAGTACTGGTCACAGTAATTAGTGTGGAACTCGAAGATTTCGCTTCGAGGTTAAATTTGAGCGAAGTTTGAAGTTCCAAAGCGCCTTTTTCGCTCAATCGCCCACTCGCGAGAGCCCTGTTGCCCTGCAGGAAAATCTGCCTAGAATCTTCACTCTTCCTGCTTCTATTTGGACTTCTGTTTTACAGACCGTAATCTATTTTAAAGTTGTTTCATAACACTTAAACAGTACATATTAAATGGAAATCTTGTTCTGGAATTTCCTATGTCTGGCTAAATTAAATGTGATCATAATATGGTACATAACCAAACTGGACTGATTTTAGATAGCAATAAATCAACTTCAATTTCCAGTTGTTTTATCCGACAGCCTTCTTTTTTTCCCCAAATGTAATATTTTTAATATTTTCGTATTCATTATAGTTCTATTATCTCATAAAAAAATTATTCCAAAAAAAAAAAAAAAAAAAAAAAAAAAAAAAAAAAAAAAAAAACGCCAACAGCAAACCTGCGGCCCTGGCAAAAAACATGCAATAGTATGAAAAAGTGCCTTAGATCTCTCGGCAATCCCGCGGATAACTTCGAAGGAGATTATTTTTTATAATAACCACCTAGCTCTTTTGGTTAAACTGCCTGCACAACATCAACTAAGCTCTGATCTATTCTAGCATTCCTTAGACAAGCAATTTGTGTTGAAATGCTCAGAGTGAGTTGTTTTTACTTTTTATTGCATTGATATTAAATGGTAATTTTTAAAACTAGTCCAACTAATTTGACGTGATCGAAGGAAATATTGAGTTATTTTTCTTATGGGCAATGTCTTCACTCAACTCAAACACTCCAAAGGACAAAAACAGTGGAGGAAGTTTCTGATGAAATCGTCATTGTTGTCGATTTGAGTTTAAATGCTGATTCTGTTGCGAGTATGAGATAAATTCAAATAAAACCTACACATATCAAAAGGGTTTCAATTCCTCATTGATATTATGTAAAAATTAACAAATAATTTCAAACATTATGAATTTTCTGGTGATTTAAACCTGTGTACGTACTGTACACGGTTAACATTTAGTATGATTTATTGCATAGTGCAACTTCACTACTTCTGGCTACCGTAACTTAACTGATGCGGTTTTTAATTTCTGATGATCGCATCCATTAAGTTTGGCAAAACCCCATTTGGTTAACTAACCAGTATCAAACCGCAATATCTCGTACAGTCTCTCATGAGAAACTGATGACATCGTGCAACAGTTTAGAGCAGATGGTTATTTTTGAAGATCAATTTCAAAATTTTACCTATTTATGAATCTATTTTAATTATAAATATACCCACAAAAAACATAGGTTTAAGTTCTCAGAAAATGTCAATAAACAAAGATTCTATACCACCTACTGGTTTTCAAAATGAAGAGTACCCTGATCATTAGTGTTTCATAATCGGACCCAAAGTGCAATCGATCATCAAATCGAATCGGAAGGGTACAATCGATTGATTATTAATCGAAACACTCATATATATATATATATTATATATGGTATTGTTAATTGGTTTCACCACTGTCTACACTCAAGAACAGTAATGACACTATATTGTTCTTTAATTTATTTCAGTTGAAATGTATACAAAATGTACATGTAATGAATTGTAAGAGTAACATTCAAATCAATATTTGTCTTTAAAATTGTATTGTCACACGTTTCGAACTAACAATTTTCTTCAACCTTGGTATATTGTTGTGATTATCTCAGGACAATAATATAAAAATGGAAATGTGAAATGAAATTCATTGGTAACCATTCTTGTTTAAGAGCTTTTTCCACTTGAAAATAGCCAAAATCAACAATATATCTATATAAAAAAAACATCTTGAAAAGCAGATTTTTCCAAAACAAAAACAGTGATCTTTCTTTCATACTTTTATTTTCTATTTCCTCCCAACTGTTTGTACACACACACAAAACAAAAATATTTACAGTAAAATGAAACAAGAGATCACAGAGTGATCTTGGCGCCCACCAATGTGCCATTTTTGAGTGTTCCAAATTTCTAGACTTGACCAGCTCAAGGTCAAATTTCATTTCCGTACACACAGTCTAAGGAATCTTGGTCAGATACAGAAAATATCTGTGGTTTGCTGCCCAGCATGTTATCTCATTATCACTGACAAGCTTGCTGACCACAGTGAATTATGACCCAACACTGGAGGCTGATATAATGTTGAACATCTTGGCAAATTGTAATCTAAAAATCTGTAACACATTAACTTTCTATGTTTTTTTTCTTGATCAAAACTTGAAACCCTTTGTCTAAAGAAAAATTAAAATGATGATGTGTACGACTTCAGTCCAGATGCACATTTTACAATATCAGTGAGCTAAGAATCCAAGCATGTCTAAAAAGCACAAAAACACATCATTTATGAGAGCACCACAAACGGAAGCAACCTCTGAATTAACCCCTGAGTCTATCAAATATTGCGTAAATTGATTATGGAAGTGCATGTTACACTGACACTACAGTTTATGTGCAAATATAGTAAATGTATCATTTATTGGACATACTAGACGGAAGGAAGGGAGTAGGGCATCAGACCAGGGCTTGGGGGAGTGTGTAGTTTGCCCCCACCTCCAACAAGTTTAGTGTTGATATGGTGTAATCTCAGGATCTAGACTGCTTATACTAATTTCAGCCCGCCCACTTAGCTCAGTAGGTAGAACGTCGGTCTACGGACTGCGGGGTCATGAGTTCGACCCTTGGGTGGGGCGCATGTTCTCCGTGACTATTTGATAAACGACATTGTGTCTGAAATCATTAGTCCTCCACCTCTGATTCATGTGGGGAAGTTGGCAGTTACTTGCGGAGAACAGGTTTGTACTGGTACAGAATCCAGGAACACTGGTTAAGTTAACTGCCCGCAGTTACATGACTGAAATACTGTTGAAAAACGGCATTAAACCCAAAACAAACAAACAAACTATACTAATTTCATCTGTGGATATATTTAATTTTATTCATCTTATTTATGATAAGTTTGAAACATACTTCCAGACTCATATTTCGTGGGCTGAGCGCGAAACTATTGTAACTGTATATAAATAAAGAACAAGATACAATAGTTTCGCGCTCAGCCCTCGATTTGTGTCCTCCCTGATCCCCATGATAAAAGGACCCCTGTCCTCCTTGTTGAAATGGCTTCTATGTGTGTATGTATGTATGTAATTAATATACTACATATTTATACATACATGTAATTGTTAGGTTTTATTAATGTATTTTAGCTCGATTGTGAAGAAAGCTTGTAACTAAATTATTGTTCAAGCAAGGTCAAAAGTTCAAAACTATGTACTTTAAATAATTTTAACTCTAAATATTATGCTAGCGGCAATTGCAGTGGCAATTGTATTTGCCTCTACGACCATTGCAGAACAAGATCATGATCTACACTGTTTACAATTCAGTTAGTAAGTTTTCAATTAATACCCCTATAAACTATAAATGGTACTGTCAAAATTGAAAGATGGGCAAGTTTATATTGTAGAAACAAGGTACATAGTAACCGTTAAAGCTTCAAAAGCTAAAAAATATTAAGAAATCATGATCATTAATATTCTACAGTTGAATATAGAAATAATGTATTTTGTGTTGGCTAAATTTAAAACATACTTTTAATTATCATTGTTACTTATTTTTACTTTTTTGTTCTAAAAACATGAAAAGTCGGTTTTTTATTGTAAAAGCATAAAAATGTTTGAGATCAGGATGTTTAAATTAATGTCGACCAGGAGACTCAAGAACAACAAATCCATTTCTTTCACGTCTAACGTTATACATGTAATAAGACATTATAAGACATGTACATCCTTCTTATTTTGCCTATTCAAATGTCAGGCTGGTCTGGATCCATGATAGTCGCAAAGCCACTATGTTAGTTTTTTCATGGCGCGGCTCATATTTTGTTTCCTTTTCATAAAATGTTACTAATTGTTATCAATATATATTTTGTTACAGAGACTCTACATATTATAATTAAAAACTATAACTTTTTAGGGCCTTTGATTGTTAGCAATGTTTTACCTATATTTGACATTGAAAAAAAAAACTGAAATTAAAATATAACAGAATTTAGAATGATAATTTAAATTTATACTTATACTTTATTAACCATTTGATCAAACTTGATAGAGATCTATCCCAAAATTCTACTGACCAAGTTTTGGTATAAATGTAACCAGTAGAGAAAAAATTTTAAGTACAATGTTGACGCAGAAAGACGGACGATGGACGCCGTACAATCCACCTATACTAATAGCTAAAAAGAGACATGAATATAACATTGATTGTGTTGTGTAAAAGAGAACTGGTATGACTGACAAGTACAGTTGCATGCAAAAATTAAACATAATATAAAAACTGTCGTTTTGTGAAAGAATACAGTTATTACTGAGAATATTTAGTTGCAAAGACAATGTTATTAGGTATTGTTATAATGCTTAGTATTATGTCAAACTTAATGCCAACTGATAACAAAACACGGAAAATCTTACTCCGCGTAATGAAAAGCTAGTTGTATTTGGCAAATAGAATAGTTACGACTAAACATATTTGAGATCTTTGTTCATTGCTGACAATAATTATTGTGGTTACTGAACAATTAAATTTCAAAATCTTTTTGTTGTTGTTTAACACAATACTACGATATGGTTTACGAATACCCATCTGCAAATAAGTAGGACCAATGTGCGAGGCTAGTTTAATAGCCAATTATGTTTATAGCGTAGCAGTTCAGTTAACCCTGAACAATACGGTAAAGCATGGTAAAACCATTGGCAAATCAGTCCAAATCTTCTGACTTTGAACACCAGCCCCTCACCACTGTTTGAAACCTCGCTTTTTCATGTTAGGAAGCCATCCATTTGACACGAAGAAAGTCACATACCCAGGTATCCGCGCATGCCAAAAATAATGCAACTAGAGACCTCCTCCTCAAAGAAAATCTTGAAAGTTGCAATATGGCCTATGATATTGTGTCAGTTTGATGATACTAAAACCAAATCCAATCCTCCTTTAATTTCAAAATGAGTACAGTGACTGTCATTACTGTTTAAGAGCTCTCGCACTATTTTCAATATACATTTATGATAAATATTTTCTTGCTCTATGTCCAATTTTGTAAATTTATAGTGCTCTATCTCCCGATAGAGCAATACACCTTTAACATTTTTTTTCTATTTTTGTCAAATTTGCTCTATCTCCAAAGTGAAAAATATATAAATGCAGAAAAGTAAAAACGAAATGTATTTAAAAGCAATTACAGTCTAACAGAACTAAGCGCAAGGAACAAGTACATATATTTATCATCATTTTCGCCCAGAAATAAAGAAACTAGACGAGAATTAAACTTTGGAAGCGATTTTCGCCACGTTTAAAAAATGGTAGATAGAGCATCGTTCCACTCACGCGACGATATACAAAAGCAATCTTCAAATAAAGAAATCATGAGATAATTGTTGCTAAACTGATGTATAAATTATGTCCATAGGTCTTCTTTAATATTGTTTAGCTTTGGCTGTGTGCTTGTAATTCTTATTAGCCCCACTCTATCCCTCAGATTGCTGACCACCAGCTGACTGTCAGGGTATATTAGATCAAAGGGTCTGTAGAGTAATTACATCTGTATTCCTGCTGAGGTGTTACTGCTCAGAGCTGAGCAGTTTCTTGTCAAGATTCCTTAGACTGCACAACACTGTGCATGTGGTCCAAATTCGAAAGCTGTAGCTGGAGAAATGTGAAAGTAGGTCACTAGGTCAATGTCAAGGTCAAAGTTTGTTTCGGTACACAATCCTATGCATGTGGTCCAAATTTGAAGCCTGTACCTTCAAAAATGTGAAAGTAGGTCACTAGGTCAATGTAAAGGTCAAAGTTTGTTTCGGTATACAAAACTATGCATGTGGTCCAAATTTGAAGGCTGTAGCTTGAAAAATGTAAAAGTAGGTCACTAGGTCAATGTAAAGGTCAAAGTTCATTTCAGTACACAAAACTATGCAAGTGGTCCAAATTTGAAGGCTGTAGCTTGAGAAATGTGAAAGTAGGTCACTAGGCCAAAATCAAGGTCAAATTACACTTCAGAACACAAATCTATGCATGTAGTCCAAATTCAAAGCCTGTACCTTCAAAAATGTGAAAGTAGGTCACTAGGTCAATGTGAAGGTCAAAGTTTTTTTCAGTACACAAAACTATGCATATGGTCCAAATTTGAAGGCTGTAGCTCGAGAAATGTGAAAGTAGGTCACTAGATCAAAATCAATGTCAAATTTAATTTTGAAACACGGAACTATGCATATGGTCCAAATTTGACGCCTGTACCTTCAAAAATGTGAAAGTAGGTCACTAGGTCAAAATCAAGGTCAAAGTTTTTTCCAGTGCACAAAACTATGCATGTGGTCCAAATTTGAAGGCTGTAGCTACAGAAATGTGAAAGTAGGTCACTAGGTCAAAATCAAGGTCAACTCATGTCAAGGTTCATTTTGCCACTCAAAAATATACATGTGGTCCAAATTTGAAGGCTGTAACTACAGAAATGTGAAAGTAGGTCACTAGGTCAAAATCAAGGTCAACTCATGTCAAGGTTCATCTTGCCACTTAAAAATATACATGTGGTCCAAATTTGAATGTTGTAGTTATTGACAAGAACATTTTAAAAGCTTTTCCCTATACAAGTCTATATGAACCATGTGACCCCCGTGGCGGGGCCATTTTTGACCCTAGGGGCATAATTTGAACAAACTTGGTAGAGAACCACTAGATGATGCTACATTACAAGTATCAAAGCCCTAGGCTTTGTGGTTTGGACAAGAAGATTTTCAAAGTTTTTCCCTATATAAGTCTATGTAAACCATATGACCCCCAGGGTGGGGCCATATTTGACCCTAGGGGTATAATTTGAACAATCTTAGTTGAAGACCACTAGATGATGTCACATACAAAATATCAAAGCCCTAGGCCCTGTGGTTTTGGACAAGAGGTTATTCAAAGTTTTTCCCTATATAAGTCTATATAAACCATGTGACCCCCAGGCGGGGCGATATTTGACCCCAGAGAAATAATTTGAATCATCTTGGTAGAGGACCACTAGATGATTCTTCATACCAAATATCAAAGCCCTAGGCTCTGTGGTTTTGGACAAGAAGGTTTTCAAAGTTTTTCCCTATATAAATCTATGTAAATTATAGAAATAAACAAAGGGCCATAACTCACTCATAAATTGTTGAACCAGTCTGATTTTCAGGGGGACACAACTAGGGTACCAATACATCATTCTGACAAAGTTTGGTCAAAATCCCCCCAGTAGTTTCTGAGGAGATGCGATAACGAGAAACTGTTAACGGAAGGACGGAAGGACGGACGTCGGACCACGGACGCAGAGTGATTTGAATAGCCCACCATCTGATGATGGTGGGCTAAAAACACACACACACATACTAGCTGTTGGCACATATATCTCCAAGAATTATATTTCTGCTTTTAAAAACCAACGAGTCCACAATATTTTTTTCAAATCACACCACGAGTGACCTACAGAGATATCAAAAGAATAGTGCATCACATCAGCAGTACATTCATGTCAAAGATCAAAGCGGTACTCTGTTTGAAGTTTAAGAATTTTGATTGACGGGTAGAAGCGGTTACATCTGGCAGGGTTCGAATTTAGCCAGATTTTCTACTCGCATTTTTTCGCAAGTGGTATTTTTTTTAACTTGCTAAATGAAAAAACAACTTGCATTTTCCGCGACTTGTCACTTTATTAGAACATGAACACAAACATCCACGTGACGAGTCCAGCCAATCGTATCTGCGCTATATAAATAGTAACTTAATATAGATTACCAAAACAGGGTTTTTTCTTGCTGTTTTGGGAACATAGCATATACCCCCAAAATTGGGAATTTTGACGCGTAAATGTTCCAGATTGGGAAATATTTAGTCCCATAGAAAAAAGTAAGGATGTGTTTAAGCACTTTCTCATACACTTGTTTCACATTGTACAACCTCTTGAACATACTGTCATTACAAAATTGTCCATAATTTGGTCAATGTTTGTGCAATTTTGATGATTTTTTTTTCAGAATGTAAATTGGGAATTTTTGCACTCATTTTGGGAAAAAAACATACTATTTGGCATTGGGAATATAGCCCAATAACGGCTATAAAAACGGCTGAAAAAAAAAACCTGCAAAAAAACCCATCGGATGCGGTAAACGTCATCAAAATTGGCGCAGGTACTTGTCAGCAGTTGAAAAGACATGCACACGGGACATGTATCGAGTGTAAACTTCCGTTTACGACGAAAGATGATAGAGTGCTCCGGAATTCGTTCTGCAAATGACAATGCGCTGCAATGACCGCAAGTTGTTAAAGAAGGAACAGTGTAAGATCGAGACGACCGTTAGAAATGCACATTATTCGGCCAAAAATTTTCACACGCAAAAAAATGCTGGTGTCTGAAATCTCACCTCGCAGTTTGAAATTTGCGCTCGCATTTCGCGAGTATGCGAGCTTAAATTCGAACCCTGTCTGGGTGTGATGTCACACTGTGTATTGCAAATATTACGAACCTTATGAATTTCTTTCGCCAGTTAGAGTTATTGGATTAATAGGATGTTTTAACTTTTGTAAATTTTTAAGGTAAGAAAATTTTGTTATTGTAATATTTTGACACGCTTATTTGACTTGTAAAATATCAGTGTAGTTTTATCCTCGGAGCAGATTGAAAAGATTATGCAGAAAAAAAAGATTGAAACTGAAATTAATATTTGTTTGTATAATTGTTTAAGAAATTATGATTGTAATAAATTCACGATTGTTACATATACGCAACTGACAGAATGACAGCATATTACAATCAGTCCGATAGTTGATTCTAAGTATCTTTTGTGATGTGTGACAAATCCATTTAAACAAGAATATAATTATATTTCCCCACGATTTTTCTCACTTTTTTGTTGGTAAACAATTGCTTCACATACTATCCGAACTTACAGGAACAGAAAATTATCCAAGTTCCCGGTATTTCAATGCAAACAAGTGCTCTTTCTTGACAAAATATTTGGTAAAATGGCGGAACAACTCCCATCGTCGGAATCGGGTCCTGAATACGTGTAGTCCTATTCAGCAGGTTAAGTAAATAATACATGGAAAATAGATCTATTATTACAGGACAATCGATTGCATCTCACACAATCGATTGTCGCCGACCTGGAAAAATTAGCGATGATTATTCGATTGTCGGTGACAATCGGGAAATCACTACTGATCATGTAACGACTGGCGAAAATATTGCAGAAAGGGCAGGGATTCCATTTGACCCGGGACCCCGGGTCTGGACCCGGGAGATTTTCAAAAGACCCTCAATGGACCCGGCATGATACTTGCCTGTGCGTCCTTCGGGACCCGGAGGCATTTTCCTTTAATAATCCTTTCTCTTATCATTCATTTCCTTCAGTAAAACTATTTCCACGATAGACACGTGTATTCCAAAACAAGAGATCACAGAGTGATCTTGGCGCCCACCAATGTGCCATTTTTGTGTGTTCCAAATTTCAAGACTTAATGACTAGCTCAAGGTCAAATTTCATTTCCGTACACAACACTGTGCATGCGGTCTAAATTTGAAGCTGTAGCTTGAAAAATGTGAAAATAGGTCACTAGATCAATTTCAAGGACAAAGTTCTTTGTACACAAAACTATGCATGTACATCAAGTTTGAAGAATTTGAAAGTAGGTCACTAGGTCAATCTTAAGGTCAAAGTTTATTTCGGTATACAAAATTATGCAAGTGGTCCAAATTTGAAGCCTGTAGCTTGAGAAATGTGAAAGTAGGTCACTAGGGCAAAATCAAGGTCAAATTTCACTTCAGAACACAAATGTATGCAAGTGGTCCAAATTTGAAGCCTGTACCTTCAAAAATGTGAAAGTAGGTCACTAGGTCAATGTAAAGGTCAAAGTTTGTTTCGGTACACAAAACCATGCATGTGGTCCAAATTTGAAGGCTGTAGCCTGAGAAATGTGAAAGTAGGTCACTAGGTCAAAATTAAGGTCAAATTTTATTTCGGAATACAGAACTATGCATGTGGTCCAAATTTGAAGCTTGTACCTTCAAAAATGTGAAAGTAGGTCACTAGTTCAATGTAAAGGTCAAAGTTTGTTTCGGTACATAAAACCATGCATGTGGTCCAAATTTGAAGGCTGTAGCTACAGAAATGTGAAAGTAGGTCACTGGGTCAAAATCAAGGTCAAATTTCATTTCGAAGACGAAACTATGCATGTGGTCCAAATTTGAAGCCCACATGTACCTTCAAAAATGTGAAAGTAGGTCACTAGTTCAATGTCAAGGTCAAAGTTTATTTCAGTGCACAAAACTATGCATGTGGTCCAAATTTGAAGGTTGTAGCTACAGAAATGTGAAAGTAGGCCACAAGGTCAAAATCAAGGTCAACTAATGTCAAGGTTCATCTTGCCACTCAAAACCATACATGTGGTCCAAATTTGAATGTTGTAGGTTATTGACAAGAAGTTTTTAAAAGCTTTTCCTTATATAAGTCTATATGAACCATGTGATCTCTGGGGCGGGCCATCTTTGACCCTAGGGAGATAATTTTAACAAACTTGGTAGAGAACCACTAGATGATGCTACATTACAAATATCAAAGCCCTAGGCTTTGTGGTTTGGACAAGAAGATTTTCAAAGTTTTTCCCTATATAAGTCTATGTAAACCATGTGACCCCCGGGGCAGGGCCATATTTGACACTAGGGGGATAATTTGAACAATCTTAGTAGAAGACCACTAGATGATGTCACATACAAAATATCAAAGCCCTAGGCCCTGTGGTTTTGGACAAGAGGTTTTTCAAAGTTTTTCCCTATATAAGTCTATATAAACCATGTGACCTCCGGGGCCGGGCCATATTAGACCCCAGGGAAATAATTTGAATCATCTTAGTAGAGGACCACTAGATGATGCTTCATACCAAATATCAAAGCCCTAGGCTCTGTGGTTTTGGGCAAGAAGATTTTCAAAGTTTTTCCCTATATAAATCTATGTAAATTATAGAAATAAACAAAGGGCCATAACTTACTAAAAAATTGTTGAACCAGTCTGATTTTCAGGGGGACACAACTAGGGTACCAATACATCATTCTGACAAAGTTTAGTTAAAATCCCCCTGGTAGTTTCTGAGGAGATGCGATAACGAGAAATTGTTAACGGAAGGACGGACGGAATGACGGACGGACGGACGGACGGAAGGACGACGGACCACGGACGCAGAGTGATTTGAATAGCCCACCATCTGATGATGGTGGGCTAATAAACGCTCGCGGTCATGCCCTCCTGCCTTTGATCTTCTGCTAAATCCCGCCCTTTCTCCTGCAGACATGCCTCGCTGATTTTTTTTATCAGCAAGTTACGTCACGGCGAGTGCACATAGGTAACAAGAATCAATGAAGTGTTGAAATTAATTGATGAAGCCTATTGATCCTGTGGACAGTCAAAAAAGGCGCCAATTATTAAATTATCGTAAGCAGCTGATTACCGAGCATGTGAAAAGTGCCCTGCAAGATTTTTTCAGGCATACCTTAAATTAGACCATTGCTTAGTGATCATACCGTAATTTCAACAAGAAACTTCACAAATTTTGATGAATTTTGAAAGCAAAAATGAGATTAGAATGTCCGTTCACGAGTCTAATTACACCCGATGTCATATGCATATTTCCAAAATTCCTTGAAAAAAACTGACTTTCAATGCAGTTTTTAATGATAAGTAACATAATTATTTTAGGAACTATCTCTGATTCACCTTAGTTTGCCAAGTAAACTGAGCAAAAACTACTTTCCGGTGACATTCCGAAAGTGTACCAGTATCCGGATAGTACATTTTGGATACATTTTTATAAAGTGTTATAGCACTGTTCTGTTATTAAAAATTAAATGAAACATAGAAGAAAAATCTAATCAAAATAACATGAATTTTGATAAATATTAGTTTACAGTATATGACCTGAAACTGACATTTTTATTATGCTGTAACATGATCTTGGGTTTATTGTTTTCTTAGGTAAAGATCTATGTATTACTAAAAAAAATATAGTCAATTATATGGACGTGTTGGGACAGGACTCCTGTATTTTGGAAAAGGACCCTTCAAAATTTGGGCCCAAGGGTCCTGGGACTCTTGGGTTTTCAGGTCTAGTGGAACCCCTGAAGGGGTACCAATTTGAAAACTTGTGTGTGTAACTTTTGTTCAAATTATGTTGCATGGATTATTTTATGCCAGATCAACAGGCTGGTAACATTGCCCGATCGGGCTTATGACACAAAAAGTAATATTTCTTGAAAAATAATGAAGATATTTCTTTCAAACTTGGTCCGTTTGTTAAGCATAACAAATGATACAAATTAGAATAAAAATAACTTGGTTGCCTTCAGTTTTGGTAAAATTATTTCCCCTTTTCAGCGTTCGACACTAACTTTTTTGCCAGGTATCCTGAAGGAATACCTGCTGGGAAATTTAGGAATCCCTGCTGAAAATTAGGAGTCCCTGATAACAAAATGTGGTAAGAACATGAAAAAACTAAAATCTAACAAACACAACTGTTTACAGTACTACATGTATTTTATGTCCACTTTATTTCCATTTTACATCAATGACAACAATAGCTTGTATGACTTTTGCTGTAAAAGAATAATGTCATTTCTGTCTAAGTCCTCTTGCCCCTCATCTTCACTACCATCGCACTCCTCTGCCATTTGTTGTAGTTCGTCTAAATGTATGCCGCCTAGTTCATTCCCCCTTATAACCCCCTTATTTGTAATCATGTTTTTAATATAAAAAAAAAATTCCGAAAAGTCTCCCTTAAATAAAAAAAATTCAAAAAAAAAAATGTTCCGACCTACCTACCCTAATTTTTTCAGCATGTTACCAGATACAAAGATTTTTTAGGCCTTATTAATGCAACTCCCACAGACTTTATCTAAAACTAGTACATTGGTCATAACAGATTTTCTTAAACATTTCATATTTTAGTTGTTTTATTTTGCACATTGCCTAAAAGTGGGTGGGGTTTAGTGTTTGCATGCTTTTATTATCAGCAAATTCTTCTAAATAAGAGCTGCTTTGGCAACAGTGATCATATTTTTCGTAAATGCAGACGTTTATTGGCTTTTTATTTTAGTTTGTACTTGAAAAATCTTGTAAGAAATAATAAAAATGTTCGAAAATGTCGGTCTAGAAAACGAGTGACAAATACGAAAAACAAAAGTAACAGTTAAAGTTCTTGAAAAGATAACTGTTTTAACTTTATTTTCTCATCATACCACGTATAATTTCTGCTTATTTAATTTGTTTTGCCCAAACAAAGCCTCGGCAATTATGATAATAAATTTGTTATAGACCGTAACGGCCGACCGGCTCATGTAATCGTATCGAGCACACAAAATAATGGTACCAACACGATAATCTAAGGCTGCATTGTTTATCAATTAACTTGTAAACATTGATCAATAAACACCTTTGATAATGACAAGGCAAATTGTACTAAATACAAACCGCGAGATAAGCACGTGTCATTTGGCGCGTGGCGTGACTGACATCTGTCGGTAGCTAATTAACATACGACGCTCCGCCTACTGCCATATTTCCGCTTGTGCCGGCGAACAATATTGAAATTCACTGGGATTTTGATTGACAGGGGGCAGAACTATCGAACTTGGAACGCATCTAAGTAAATTTCCGCGAGTCAAGCCGACGCACGTGCCGTAATTTATGTGGGTAAAATACGAGTTTTTCGCGGGTCAAAACCCGGGAGCTCGGGTCAACTGAACGCCCTGGAAGCCTTAGCAAAAGACCGATGTTTGAGCGAACAAGACTGGGGAATTTCATTGTTTAGAATAATATTTTATCTGAAAATCAAGAGTCCCGACGGAACACCGAAATTGTGAACTTTAGGATCCCTTGCGGATTTTTGGTGTCCTCGGGATCCCGGGACACCGTTAGTGTCGAACGCTGCTTTTCAGATTTTTATGACGCATAATCTTTGAAGTCCAAAAAAAACAATGTTCTAATGCTAAGTTTAAAACAAAAAAGGGTTAAATGGCTTTCTAATGCTCTATATTATTGCGCCAGTACACGAATGTAAACATTTTACTCTGCTTTCACTTACAACATTATAGAGAAATGTTAGTCCTAAAAAAATTGCTCATACATCTGCACTAAAAACAAAGTATTTACCCTAAATATATAGAATAAAGGTATTGGCGCACAAGTTTGGAGCACTAGAAAGCCATTGAACCCTTTTCTGTTTTAAACAATGCATTAAAACATAATATTTTTGGACTTCAAAAATTATGCATCATAAAAATCTGAAAAAGGGAAGTAATTCTAACTAAACTGAAGGCAACAAAGTTATTTCTATCTTGATAAGCATTATATGAAATGCTTAATAAATGGACCAAGTTTGAAAGAAATATCTTCATTATTTGTCAAGAAATATTACTTTTTGTGTCATAAGCCCGATCGGGCAATGTTACCAGCCTGATCAAAGGAAAAATGGATTAGAAATATTTTAAAGTTGAAGGTGAGACCGTTTCATTTCATGAAATTATACAGATGCCAGACATACTTCAGGCATGATTCCTGGTTAACCTTCAGTACGCGATTCGTTTCAGCTCAGAGATGCAGAACAGCATTGGATCATCTCTGAGCTGAATTGTTTTAGCTACAATTTAACCAGCAAAACGTGCTATTACATAAAACAAAAGCTCGACATATCATGAAGGACAAGAATAGATTTCTTCCACCGGTTCTGTTCTAAACCAAATTCAAAAAGGGCATTTTTCTCATCACTTGAAAAACACCAAATTCCTTAAAGGTGGAGTGTAATTTCTCAATTATTTTAACATGTATCTATGTCAACACGGTCACTCTTAAACCTTATTTGAAATCAATACAAAATTATGGTCTTTATGAAGAATAAAACTGAAAATTCGTACGAAAAACTAATATACGACCTGTTTCGTACACGACCGGAAGAAAAGAAAGTCTGGGGAGCACATGCTTCCGGTGAATGGATTTAGACTGGTCTCCATCTTTACATTAAAAAACCTTAAGATGTAAAAACGACAAAAATAATTTTATTTACGGGTATCACTAAAAATCGACAAGAAGGGTTTTAGTGAAAAGAAGCAACACTGAAGACCCAAGAAGGTTTATTTAAGTATTCAAAAAAATAGAAAAAGTGGAAACTCCACAGGTCGCTCAACACAACAAAAACGAAAATGTTGCAGGCTCGGTTTGATTGAGCCTGTTTATGGCGGTAGTGGAAATGCATGCTACCGTCCACGCCCTCTAGCCCGGGGTTGAGCAGAACTCAACATTTACACATGCTAAAAGTATAAAAACAATTTAAAGACATCCGCAGATGTGTTCATACGGCGGTGCAAATGGAACCTTTAATGCTACACGTGTGTAATTCCATGAAAAGCGGCGTATGGTCCCCAGTTAAAATAATGGGTTTGCCCTAAACGAGAAAACAATGAGCAGAACTAAACAAACTGGAATTTAGAAAGGGGGTCTGAGGTTATGGAGCCTGCATATTACAGGAACTGCCAAAAGACAAAATTAAAAAGCAGGCACCATATCCAAGGGGTGATTAAACAATACCCAAAGCTATGAAAGCGGGAGTATTGGAACCACCCAGGCCGAAATGTTCATGCTGAGAAACTAAACAGTACCAGTAGCACGACATAAAAGTCGTGCTGAACGATCAAAGTCATTTCTTAATAGAAAAAGGGACTGATTATATTAAAGAAATGATTTTATACATTATGCCATTAAATTTTATTTTTTTATTAAATGACATAATTAGACCTAAGAAAACAAATCGTATACTGCCGTATTTTTTTTGTCGCTTTCGGGCCTGCTTTAACAAAGGCAGCGTCATGAAGGTTTATTTTATTCTCCATAAGTTTTTTATATATATAAATATGATTGATTTATAATATTGACGAATGATTTTAAAGACATCATATCATTTAATAAAGATTTTTTTATCATTAAATTAGTTAATTATACCAAATAACAAAATCTTATACTGCAGTAATTCTTGTCGCTTTCAGGCCTGCATAAACTATTTGAAGGAAGATTTTTTTTCATGCTAAACAACGAGGATAAAAATCCAACAGGGAAAGACACATTCCAAAAATGCAGCCTCCCCAAAACTTTAACCCAGCACGCGTACGCACATATGGCCAACACACACACATTCTCACACAAAACAAACACACTTGGACAAAACGAACAAATTAAGGAACAAAGTTGGGCACCACCTTGGAACGGTCAGTGGCAAAACCAACACTGGAGAGCTTAAGGATGTATAAGCGGTTTTCCTAGGATATCCGCCATTTTGTGGTCTATGTTTTAAACCCTGAACAATTATATTACATGGTGGCAGCTAAATGTAATAACAAAATTATTAACAATTGTATTAAACTGAAAACTTTCAATCTGTGAATCTGGATCATATAGCTCAATTTAATTTCGCACATCGAGAAAAATTTGACTTTTCAAGAGCTGAAAAGTGGTTTAAAAGATTCGAACGTTTTTGGTTGTCATCAGGACTTACAGAAAAATCTAGGAGATGGAAAAAAAAATACTTTGATTTATCGAATGGGACAAGAAACGGAAGAAATTGTTATAGTATTCGGACTCTCCGCTGATGACAGTAAAAAGTGGGACATAGTAACTCGGAAATTAAAACAATATTTCATTCCAAAGACAAATGTAATATTTGAAGGAACAAAATATAACCAATGAATTGAACGAGAAAATGAGACAGTGGACAGCTTCGTGACAGATTTATATGTGTTAGTAGAAAACTGTGAATTTCGGGACTTGCATGACCAGCTTATACGGGATAGAATACGAGATAGAATAGCTGTCGGCATCAGAAACCACAAACTGTCGGAAAGACTGCAGTTAGATCCGGCGTTGACCGTAAAAAGGGCAATAGCTGAAGCGAAACAGCGGGAAGCAGTAAGGTTCCAGCAAACTGAAGTCAGAGGCAGAGCAAGTAGTGAAACTGTGGATGTTGTGCGCAGTCATAAGACATCAAGTCGAGTAAGAAACTTTGGCAAACAACAGTCATCGGACCCTAGGAAACATACGTCGTCAGCTAGCCAACGTCGCAGGTGCGGCAGCAAACCAAAGCATCCAAGAGCAAGAAATATAATGACATAAATGTCAAAATATAGGACATTTCATGAAAATGTGTCTGACAAATATAGCAGAAATAGAGCGGGACTGTGACGATAGTACTTTGAACGATAGCGATTCATTCTTGAGAACGATAGAAACTCATAGTACCGCGGACGAAGGTGATTCATTCTTGGGGGCGGTAGAAACGGAACCATAGAAAATAAATGACTGTAACATTACCTTTGAAATCGACACAAGGGCAGATGTAACAGTCATATCAGAGACGCTATTCAATACGATAAGGTGTGGAATTAAAAGAAAATAACAGAAAATTACAAAGTGCTGGAAGCACTAGATTTAACGTGCTAGGAAAATTGCAGTGTGTTTTAGAGTCCAAATACACAGTGTGTGTCACGGATTTATATAATGTAGTTAAAAAATTAGGATATGCCTGCTATCGATCAAGCCCTTGAGATCATACAGGTAAACATATTTGATTATGTCTCTTCTGTCAATTCCGTGGAAGAACAAGTTAACAAGAAATTTCCTAAGCTGTTCAATGTGCTAGTTAGGACAGACTGGGAATTCAAAATTTCATTAACAGAAAACGCAAAACGCTATTCTGTATCTACACAGTGTAGAATACCGATTCTATCAAGAAAAGGTAAGAGACGAACTCGTCCATATGGTGAAAACAGGGATTATCTCAAAAGTGTCCGAACCAGTTGAATGGTGTTCTTCCCACCCTTGGTTGTGGTTCCGAAACCAAATGGGGAACTAGATTTAACTAAGTTAAATGAGTCAGTAAATCATGAACGGTGTCATCTGTCGTCAGTTGAAGAGTTGCTAGGCAAGTTAGCAGGCGGGCGCTATTTCTCCAAATTAGAGGCACGCAGCGGATTTTGGCAAATTAAGTTAGCAGAATATTCGCGTCATTTGACAACATTTATCACACCATTTAGCAGATTTTGTCACAATTTCTGGGCTTTCGGGATAACACTTACCAGAATTCTATCAGTAGAAAATATCGGAATTACTAGAAGGCATTCCGGGTGTGGTATGTAAAATGGACGACGTTTTGGTATTCGGGCATACAGGAACATAACAACCGTCTGTTTCGCGTGATAGTGGTAATTGAAAAAGCCGACATCACGCTGAACAAGGAAAAATGCGAGTTTTGTAAGCCGAGCCTGACATTCCTAGGTCATGTCATACGTGACCGTGGTACGATTGAGACCGACCCTAACAAAGTCAAGGCAATAGTAGAGATGCCGAGACATGTATAACCAGAGAGTAAAATTCACCCCTAAGATATCAGACCTTTCACAGGCATAACATAACCTACTTAATACACAAAACTCATGGGTTTGGGATCGGTTTTCCAAAGGTTAAAGACAGAGTTAAGCCCCCTCCACCACCCCGAGGTTTCGGTACACAACGACCCAAAAAAAGAAATCTTGGTCTCGGCCGATTGAAGTTCATTTGGCATGGGTGGGGTCATAAGGCCAAAACATGGTAATGTGTGGAAACCAGAAGCATATGCATCTCGCTCTTTGCCTTACACGGAACAGAGATGTGCTCAAACAGAGAAACTGGGTTTTAGCATTAACTTGGGTTTGTGAGAAATTCCAAAGTTATCTAACAAGTACTCATTTCACTCTTGATTAAGCGAACACAAGCCATTGGTTCCGCTACTAAATACAATACACTTGACTGATTTTAGCCCAAAAATTGAAAGATTTCGTATACGCCTGATGCGATACGATTTCAAAAGTGTCTACAAAATGGGAAGTAAACTGATAACAGCTGATTATTTATCAAGGACACCCCAGTCCCAGAAAGTAAAGAATTGAAGTCTGAAAGTGACACATACGTTCAAATGGTCATTAACAGCCTACCTTCAAGCGTTAATCGACTGGAACAAATTTATCTAGGAGATGAAGTATGCTCTAAGCTGATAAAATGTTGTAAACAAGGATTGGCCAGAGAGGTCAGCACTCCCTAAGGTCATTGAAAAATACTGAGTATTTAGAGGGGAAATTACGTTTCAAAAGGGTCTCCTCCTCAAGGACACCGACCTTGAAATACTACAAGCTATGCAGACTGAAATAATTAATAAAATTAACGGTGAGGCACATCAAGGAATAGCTAAATGTAGGGATCTGGCTAAGCAATCTGTATGGATGATCGATTGGCTTAAGCTCAGTATTAGAAGAGGCCGTAAAGTCATGCCAATATGCACTGAGTCAAAGTGACTATGCAGAACTATTGATACCACTTGAGTTTCCCAAACATCCTTGGGAACGGGTAGCCAGTGATTTGTTTGAAATAAAAGGCCAGACTTACTTATTATTAGTAGAATATTTCTCTAGCTATACTGAAATATTCTAGGCCAGACAGAGGAAAATAAATGTGAAAATAATGAAATGTTGACCTTGCCAAGCCAAAGTGAAACAAGTGAACACAGTGAACACATGGTCGAAATCGAGGACAGTAATACCACATGTTAAACAACAAGATCGGGAATATTATCGAAGCCTCACAATAGATTAAATGAATCATGTCAACTTCTCATTTTAATGATTATTGCTTATAATAAGCTTGTAAGGGAGGTGTTGTGTTAGCTATCTCGGACATGTACAAGTAACGCCCCATGTGGTTCTGGGACAATCTGTGTATGAAAAGAATTGGAACCACTGCCTTACCCTTGCA
Source organism: Mercenaria mercenaria (assembly GCF_021730395.1). NCBI lineage: Eukaryota > Metazoa > Mollusca > Bivalvia > Venerida > Veneridae > Mercenaria > Mercenaria mercenaria. The sequence continues at coordinate 70,032,699 of NC_069375.1, forward strand.
TGATCGTAAGAGGCGACTAAGAGGGTCTTAACACTTGGTTTTGCAGTAACTCTGTGATTCCAGCAGGTATGCAAATTTTGATTCCATACCTCGTTTTTATTTCGATGTAAATGAGATGTGGAACCAAAATTTGTAGTCCTGTTTGGCGCCATATAACCTTTACTGTGCTGGTGCGCCGTAAAACCCAAAATAAATAAATAAATGTACAAGTAACATGATACTTTGCATGCAGGATAAGATATTACAGTAGAGTAGAGACAACACTCTGTGACTAGTGCTTGAATTAATCACATCAATCTATCTCGTGGTCTATGTTTTAAACCCTGAACAATAATACTACACTCCCAACACCCGAACCGTTTATCGATCCATTACCCCACCCAATCCGCACCGCCTCCCTTTTCTGTATTTTGCATATAAGTTAAATGTACTTCTTGGATTTTTAAGGAAACCGTATACAATATTTTTCCGTTACAGCTTCGTTTTGTTGTGGGCCTACTTTGCGATGCTTGCTCTATGTCTGCGTTTGGGGTGTTCTGTAAATGTTCTTCCGGAAAATCTACTCCTAACTTTTATCTTCTAAATGGTCTTTAATAGACAAAGTCAGTTCTGAATAGGTTAAGTTTAATTTTTGATATTTAAACATACATGTAAATACATTTTTATATTCACGTATATTTTCTTCAGCAAGCCGAGGATCATAATAGAAGCTTCATTTACACACATGAAGATAATTCAACAGAAAATAATTAAGGTGGCTATGCTTTCAGAGTGATACTGATGAATCTTGATACCTTAAGGATATTTTCATTAAAATTTATCAAACTGGCATTTTTTTTAAATATTAGCCTATTTTTAAATTTTCGAACAAAAATATTTTCAAGATTTTGCTGATTACTGCGGTATTTAACGTTGTTTTACTTCAAACCGTTAAATAGTCTATTCGGCCTGTAATTGTTAAAATAGTATACTTTTATGAAACTCTGCATGAACGACGTTCTACAGCTAATATAACTCAATTGATAATTTCAGCATTATCAATATTATATACGCAAAGGGGAGAACGAATCAAATACTTGATGTTCCTAATTATAAACGTTAAACGGTTGCTTGTTGATATATTGACTTTGGAATTATATGTAGCAGTGGCCGGGGTGCGTGCTCCCGGAACTTTGGACAGGACTGGGTTATTTCGCACCTATCCTACAACTGTTATTAAGTAATTTAATTCAGACAAAGCACATGTCGACTGAAATGCTATTTTCAAGCACATGTCTGCACTAGCTCTTTGAAGATGTGCCCATTTAGCTGCTCAATGACAGCTGAAACCCATCACAGCATTGTCGCCCATGTGCTTTGTGCGATTGTTACAAAGTATTTAAAATAATGAACACAATAATGTTTCTAATCAACTTACTAATGCATCTTTTGACATCCAATGATACTCCCATCTGTATTATTATTAATCCACAATGATTGAATATTATTATAATTCTTACTTCTAACAAAACAAGTACCAGGTCACCTTTCCATTGTCAGTGCACATACTTTTACCAAGAGAACCAATCAATTGCGAGAACGTACCGATAAACACGCCCATGTGTAGTCATTCACACGTTTAATAGCTTTGACCCAGTGATCGAGTCAATACACATTGTCACGTGACCTGTGTATTCCATATTTGTAAACAAAATACCTTAGTTAAATATAGTCTGTTTCAAAAGTTATAGTTTCCCTTTCTCGCTGCCGAAATGCTCCATAAAGATCATAATCATAGAAATGGTATTTGTTTTGCGTGTATGACTGGGATGGGGCTAGAGACACATTCGCAGTACTGTAAAATACTTATTTGCTGTAGTGTGGATGTGCACTTACCCCCAAAACAGTCCAGTCAGTGAAAATGTAATTCTACTTCCTAGCATATTTTAGAATTGAAATTAATAACACCATGTCACGTATACTTGTATTGTATTTAGAGCAACTGTTCGCTCATACATCATGTAATATGATTTGAGGTGAAATAAAGTGTTGTCTATGTCTATGTCTATGTAATATGTTATAAACGTGTAACCGTATACAGTATTTTTCTACTTCCAGTGTATTTTAAGCATAGATTTTTGCTATGAAAATTAGAAATATTTCTAACATGCATTTGCATAACTGTTGGTAATAATTCTACCACTCTCTTAATAAGCATTTATATAGTAAAACTATGAAAATATTGAATTTCAAACCTAATCAAAATTCGAGCCTTTGTAACAATGACTCGTGAAATCCTAATCCTGAATTCATCAAATGCGTAAATTTACAAACAGAGAGAGAGAGAGAGAGAGAGAGGGAGAGAGTGAAACGAGAGCTTTTCTCGTCACAAAAATCTGCCACATTTAATTAATAGGTCTTCAAACACTTCACCTAACTTCCATTGTGTACGTTGTCTACACATTTGGTCCTTGAAAGAAATAACATTTGGTCAGTGTTTGAGAAAAGTATAAAGGATTTATGGCAGACTTGTGGCGAGTAAAGCACTCATTTTTCATTAAAATCTGTCAAGTAATAAGGAAATTATATATGCAACAATCTAATATGAATCCAGCGATACTTCCAGTGCGCTTACCGAAAAGTCACGTTGTTGAGCCTGATTTAATATCACATCGCTTTATTAAAGCAACAAAGTGTCAATGCGTTTGCAATTTTGGTTTTGAAATAAGTATATATAATACTTGTTATCATGTCACTGAACGACCCAAAAGATGAATTTTGTGCAATTTGTTACTGACAGGTGAAAGATTTTCTAGTTTTCTTACTTTAAAACTATTACAAAAATGATAATTTCCAATATTCTAACAGAAAAGCGAATGTAGTGTACACAATGGTTTGAATATTCCAACCCATCCTGAATTGTAAGTGACGACTGGGACAAACAACGCCGGTTACCACAATTTTGCTGACTGACCTATCAATGCCGCAAATTCTAAGTAGGCAGGGTATCCTTGATATGGACTGTGTCAATAACAATATATGACAGCTATTTCTTTCAGACTTAAATTAGTTTTTCTTACTTTTATTTCGTTATTCAGCCTTGTGTCTCAAAATTGTGGAAGACGTGGAAAGTCGAAACTCAAATTAAGGTCTAGTGCTTAATTGTAATCTGATAGAGTACCGTATTCCATCTGGCACTACAAATTCTAGACAGCGTTTAATCATAGTAAGCTGAATTCTGAATTAAACTGTTCTCTACTTATTTAAATGTAGAAAGGTGGTTCTTACTTACAAAGAGGAACTCTTGTGTCGAGCGTGACATTTTCTATTTCAGTACAAAATAGAAAAGTCTTCTAACGACTTCTAACCAAACTGTTTCAATGTTGCCTACTCCGAGGTTTACCAATGGATGTGGTGTCCCACAATTCATCGATTTCAAGATAAAATATATGTAACCCTGTAAACATGAAGTCATTAGGCCAGCAACGGAAAACCGTCAAAGGATAATCGTTGTTGGGCCACTGTTGAATATATTTTGATAAATTTGTGGAATCTAAGAGAAGTTCTTTTTATAGTCTGTATGCATGTAGTATCCATATGACTTTAACATTATATTGAATACGTTTATCTAAAACTGGCGGATGGCACAAGCGTTGATCGAGTACTTAATTCTGTAAATAAAACAACTCATATTCTCGTAAATTTTAACATATTTTTCTCAGTTAAATACAGACAAAAGTAAATTTCATACATTTTACGCAAGTTTATGTGCATCTTTATAGTTATTGTTATCAATTTGACGTAGGTGGTTTAATTACCATTTTCGATTGTTTTACAGGGGACTGTTCAAGAGTAATAATGGAGCGCCTAGCACTGTAGTACACAGGAAAAAAAGAAAAGATAGAAAGCTGCAACTTCAGTGAGAAAAGAAAACAATCAGACAGAACTTGGATATATAATGAGTTGAAATACAGACAGTAATTCATTTTAATAGGATTTAATCAGTGACTGAAAAGAGAAAAATGGTTAGAATGAATCAATATTTGACATGTTTTAATGATGAAATATTCGGTTATATTTCTTCAGGAAACTTGCAAACAAACTTTGAATAAATGTTAGATTTCTTCTTGTTAAATGTCAAACAAAATCACAATTATTTGAAAATAAAATGTGTACTATATATGATATTAATCTTAGTTTTTTTTTCAAATTTGTAATCGTTTGGATAGCGTTGGCATCTTTCTTTTAGCCAACAAAGAAATAGAGTTGACCCAACGTTGGACCAACCATGATAGACGAAAAAATGTTGTTGGCCCAATGGAGGGCCAAAGATAGGTGTAGGATACCAGTCATTGGGCCAACGGTGTACCAACAGTTGGGCCAACGTTGCGCCAATTAGCAAAATGGCTTTGGGTCAATGTTGGAATTCTTCGTTGGGCCAACGAAAAGTCTGCAGTTGGGCCAATGCTTGGTCAACACCTGTCTGCTATCTGGGAAATTTGGTCACTTAATTTTGTATGAACTTGCCCAGTGAGTGAACCTCTAGTGCTTTTGGGGTCATATTCGGGACAGTACAATACAGGAATCGTATAAAGGCTCCGATTCTAAAGATTGGTTTGCGGTGGGTTGGTTTGGCAACAGCCGAACTAGTGTATTGTTGCTTTCCTCTAAATCATAACCACGTGTGCCCCGCTATCTGGCTGTGTGTTGTCAAAATATGCAATAACATTAAACTTATCCGGATAAAGCAATTCTGCAAATAGCACCTTGCATTCTGTTTAACTGAATTTAAACCAAACTTGACATAAATATCCCTTTTTCAAAGGCACCTACATTCATTCCATGTATATATGTAAAACATTTTATGTAGCTGGAAATAATAAGTGAAAACATCTTCTTTAGTTTCTATGAAATACCCATAATATTATGTATTCTATATACACTATTTATATGGAAAGTTTGTTCACTTCAAGGAATTTGCACAAGTATTGTCCCTGAAGTATGGATATTTCGCCTCGGTCAATATTGCCTTCTTCTGGTGATTATTACATCATATCAAACGACTCAAGAGTCAATAATAATTATTGTATACTGTTTAACATTCTAAGTACAGTATTCCTTCAATAATATAATATTGCTTTGTTATTTTGACAGTTTATATACTTTGCTATCTAATTTGAAAATTTTAATGTAATTCTAGAGGCACGCCCTTTTAAACATTTTTCCTGTTACTTGTATCTCCTAACAACCTCTTTTTTTAAATTGTCCCAACGAAACAAGTTAATAAAAACATTTTGTCCAGGCCAATTAAACATATCGCCTTTTGTCTAAGATATCAAGTGCGATCTCTTACATTGCTATATTCAACTTCTATCAACCGTCCTAATTACTTTGAAGATAAGTAGAGCGGCTCGAATTTGATTTTTCTTATGTATAAGTTTTTATGTTCTGACATACGATACTGCGAAGAAGATTATAAATTTAACATAGGCAAGCCATTTTCAATTTTTTATCAATTCTATACATGTAAACAAGATGTATTCTAATGATGTGTGATGGTCGTAAAAATACAAATATAAATACATGTTATGGGAGATTCATTTGAAAGTTAATGCGAAGGACATATTCTCATAGTTTCATACCTTAATTTTACTGACAAATATATATATACATGTTTGGGAGATCCATTTGTAAGCTAATACGAAGGGTCTAATCTCATATTTTACCTTAAAGTTACTGACAAATATATATACACGTTTGGGAGATCCATTTGTAAGCTAATACGAAGGGTCTAATCTCATATTTTACCTTAAAGTTACTGACAAAATATATATACATGTTTGCAAGCATTCTATCATATACCATAAATTGAACGTATATGTGCATCAAAGAATGACAAATCGACATTCCGTTAAAGGGGCATGTCATCAGACGTACACCAAACTTTCCATTACTAGTATACCAGTGAAATATCAAAAGGAAATAATTCATTTGAAGTAGGGTAATATTCTACGGATATGTTATAAAATGCAGCTAAATTCCATTTGTGTTTCGTATTTGTTTACCGCGTTACTAGCGCAAAAGAGAATTTTATAATACTTTACAGAATGTAGGAAATGTTCTAAAAATAAGTTATCTTGAGTGTATACCGTATTTATTTTCAATCAGTCAAACATTTACAAAGTTTTCAAGTACTTATTCATGAAGAGTGTACAAATTGTACAATGATTTGTGAAGGGAATGATTTATTTAAACATGCAGCAGCATTGAAACGTAGTAAAATCTGATAGAGGCTATACGAAGTAATAGTTGCTAAGCTTCATTCCTATTTTTTGATTTCGCTCCATAGCCTCTACCCTATACTTAGAAATGAATGAATCATTTTATTTCATTTTCGTCTATTAACACAATTAGAATAGTAATAACCCAAAGTATTATTTAAATCTAACACAATGATCGTGTCCTACAATTCCACTGTCGACGCTTTTGTTTTTGAAGTCATATCTATGTCTTCTTTTATGTTTAATGTCATGCTTAAACGAACAATGAGAATACCGTGTAAATATATAATTATGAAATATATTTGGTTCTGAAATTTGTTTTGATTTTTCTGCACTGGAATGAAAACAAACGTTTTCTTACAATGTATGATATAATAAAAAATTCAATGTTAAATTGTAAGACTTCGTGTTAATCAACTTTTAATTTAGAATCTTTGGAGTAAAAATGAATCCGGAAATGAAGGTATTTAATTACAAAAAGGCTACTAATCTTACCGACGATTTTCGTCGCTTACAATGTGTAACGCCGATGGAATTTGATTTCCCGTGGGAGGTCGATAATTGTCCGATATGTCTAGATGTCCATGATGACCCAAAACAGCTAGCATGCAAGCATACCTTCTGCAAAGTGTGTCTACAGTATACTATCGACAAGACACCAACAGATACCAGGCATGATGACAGGGGCTTTGAGTGCCTTATTTGCGGATACTTTACTAAGGTACCATCTTGCACTCGAGATTCATGCTATACAAAGAATAAAATCTGTAAAACAATTCTTTGGAAGGATAGAATGCAATTAAGCAAAATAATAGTAGGCTAAGTTTGATCGAGTCTGCCCATGAGAGGTAATGGAAAGTGCATACCTCTCGCGTCCCCTAGCACCGACTTAAACGGAATCCTATTTCATAGATACTGAATGGACTCCATGATCCCAAAAACACGCTGTAACAATGTTTGGTAAGAATTTGATAATTTGTTTTTACTGACAATATCTGCAAATGTTTTAATAATGTAATAATGACAGAAGCCACACCTGTGAATTTGATCTTACCTTTAAACTTATATACAATACCTATAAAACTTTACATGTATGGATGACACTTAAATTAATAAATAAATGTAATTATCTTAAACGTACAATCACTATAACTGAAATATAATATAACGAGATAATATCAAATTATTATGTTTAATCTTTAATAACTTTAGTTCATGTTTTTTCATTTGCAACTTTTACGCAAAACCATGTGCAAAATGTGGCATAGAATTTTAATAAATACACGTCCTGGTGTATCTTGTCACATGATTAAAAAGGGACGCACGGTGTCGTACTATTTTGAACTGACGAACTATATTTTGATAAAATCTAGTGACTTCAATTATTCTTAATTCTAACACGACCAGCAAATAACCTACATACATGTAGAGCAAAATCTATCTCATGTTATTCCGCAATATACTGTTTGCGTGCAAGGACGTCATCCGATCCAGGTGCGTAGCACGGTCGTAAAAAGTAGTTACCATTTTTTTCTAACACTGTTGATACTAGTATGTCTTGTTAGAATCGAAATGATTAGTTCCCAAGTGTGATTTATCGCAATAATCCGAATTTTTCAGTCAGGACTACGGCCTTCGTGATATATTCTTACGCATAAAAACTCAAAACTCGGGTTATTCTACGATAAACCACGTTTGGGATCTTATTATTTCTTAAATAATGTATTACCACCTTTGTATTTATCCTAATTGTACAACGAGTCAGCTGTCTGACAATATTTTACTCTTCTGAATTAATTCCTTTACAGTACGTACTTTTCAGCCTATTCACAACAAACAACAGTAATTATATAAGAAGCTGACCTAGTTTGAACTGCAAATAAAAATGTAAGAAAATCACTAAGATGTGCACTTTCGGTTTTTTTTAATTCTAATAATTTCATTTGGTAGCCTCTATCCAATACATAGAAATCGACGCAAGTATGTAGGAAGTCCTTTAACAGATCATGTGTCTGAAAACTTATTTTACTATTACAGCGTATATTATTGGTCTGGTACTACAAAGGAATAAACCTGTTTTTCTGTTTGCAGATACCGAATTATTCCATTCCACGTTGTGACTGGGCATACAATATATCAGAAGATTTCAGATTTCCAGAAGCTATACAAGATGCTGATGGTAGTACCGGTGATGATGAATACAAACCAACTACAACTAGTAACAACGATGACGATGGTTACAAACCAACTAAAACAGGCATTACAATTAATTGATAAAGAAGTCTTATATTTAACCCCATGAGCATTATTTTGACCAAAGAAAAATGTGTTACGAGGTGACATGTGACATGTAGTCAGTTTAAGGTAGTGGACCCGCAACGATAATCGTTAATATCAGTTTAGTTTACGCAATTCGGCATTATTCGGGCGTAAATACATGACTTTCCGTAAAAAAAATGGAGAATGCCGAAATCGCATACGGAGAAAAACGTCATTTGCCAAATGTCATTACGTGTCCAATCTCTTTAGTCAATTCCTTTAGATACTTTATTTTTACAATCTTATTAACTATATATTATATTCTGCATTCTTCATTCAGTGATTTTAAATATTCTACTCCGTTTTAAAATCAGTATGAAAGAGGCCTACATTACAGAAACAACACAAGCAAATACAATTTTTTATTCTATCACGCGTCTTTCAGCGAAAAACACTTATACAGTACCATAGAAGAAATTTCCCTCTCAAGAAATCAGCCGTTGGGTTTGCACTACATCCGGAACGGGAAATTTGTAATTAATGCCATATGGAATATATTCAATTTATGACCCTTCATTAAACTGAATATTATTTTAACTACAATGTATATATGCAAATTAAACAGATGTATTAAGTTTTATTCTTGCCTTTTTAATTAAGCAAAAACAGCGATATTACTTCCCGAACAGAAGATTATATTAAGTAAAACATTCCCTTTTAATGAGTACACATAATTCAAAGTCGACTTCCCAAACGGAAAATTTCGACTAATATGAAACACAAATTAAACGTCTTCAGACGATAATGACACATTTACTCTGCTTTAATTGAAAGGCATATAATGATTAAGACATGTAATAGTTAAATGTTTTCCCATGTCTGCTTTGCCTGAAATAAAATATTTATGTTATACATTGGTTGTACTTTCAGAACGCTTGAAAGAAGATAATTGGTTTGTCAAGTGGAAAATTTCAACATTTCCAAAGTCTTATCTGCTAAACAGAGGCTTAAACCCATTTAAGAGGCTCAAAAACTGCTATGTGTTTGCCAACACGACCAGTACAGATGATATTCAAGGAAGTGGTGAAAGGGAAAACGGCAGACTGGTTCAAGATGACTTTGATGACACAACTGAACTCCAGAGCGAAATATTAGCTATTGCTTTCTTCGAGGATAACGTCATAGTTTATGATAATGGTATATCTTATGACTTCCAGTGAGAACCTAAATATCCAAAATTTTGAAACAAAATTGTCTTTGAATTATCGTAAAACATACATGCGTGTCATCGTAATTTTTTGGCAGCAAAGTACAGCTTACAGTACTCTTCAACACTTTCTAAGTCTACACAGAAGTATATACCCTTAACAAGTATTTTTTAAAAAGCAAATGTTGTCTGTAACTCAGTTGTCATTTACAATTACTCGTAAGCGAAAAGGGAACAACTAAAGTGGAAACTGGAATAAGCTATTTGCGAAATGTTTGCTTTACTCAGTTTGCTCCAGTGTAAAGTGTTTTGAAATGTCCCCTTACTTACTTCTAGTTTTACGAGAGTTTCGAATACATAAACCTTATAGATCTACCTTTATAATGTCTATATGGGGTTTGAACGATGCTCTGTTTACTTTATCATTAAATAGTCATCTGACTCGCCTAAAAAGGTAGAAGAAAAGTGGCTCCTACTTGAAAAACCCAATTTTTAAAATTCATCATTACAAGCAAAACTGTACATGTACTTCTTTCATGATATTTTCTTTCAGGTCTACACGAGATTCAAATGTACAACAAAGAAATGACATTGGTGTCAAACATTAGGGAGAAGGGTATATTTGACATAGCAGTTCTTGGGACAATCATGTACATGACAGTTCCAGAAGACAAATGTATCCATGTATATGATCTCTTAAACCAGTGCTATCAAGATCCACTTTATCTAACGACAAAATGTTTCGGTATTTGCACATTTATTGACAATCTTGCGGTTTTGTTGTGCGAAGAAAACGACCAAAAGTATCAAATTTGTTTTTTGAAAGCTATTGGAGTTTTTGGAGAAAAGATAGAACTGAGAGGTGGCCGTTTTAAATTCACGTGTCCGAGACAGCTAACCATTTGTGCAATCACACGTGTGGCTTACGTCAGTGACAATGAGGCGGGGCTTGTGAAATGTTTTCGCCTTGATGGACGTCTGAGCTGGGAAAGATTGGTTTATGGGGCGGGGCCTTTAGCGGTATATAATGGTTATCTAATGGTAGGTCGAGGATATACTAACTCAGTAGATGTACTTATCAGTGGCGGAAGATTTAATGGAAGGCTGCAATCATTTCAATACGAATTGCTTGAACCTCAGAGCTTAGCAGTTTCCAACGAAAAATCGGAAATTGTAATTGTTGACGGGAATAACATGATCCATTTGTTTACTCTTCACAAAAGAGAAGAATTTGTACAAAAGAAAGAAAGTCGGTCCTGCTTGATAGTTTAGATATTCAAGTACAGTGGAATATTGTAAATCAAAATATCAAAAATAAAGGTTCAGAAAATGATCGCAGACATTGTAACAAAGACCCGACAAATACAGGCATAACAGAACAAGTCAAAATATTCTTGATTACATCAGTTCTTATTAAAACAAATGATACTTATTTTCAAAGTACTGTATCAAAATGTATGTCCAACATCGTGTTCAAATCAGAAAGCCATTTCACGATGATTTACCTTCTTTTGAACACGTGTTGTGTAAAATAGTATTTTGTTGTTATAACATAGCCTCATTGTTCACTAACCGTTACTGTAGTGTATTCCTTAGTTGACTGTTATAATGACTTCAGGATTCATATAATCTTTATATTTTAATTCTCTTATTGTTACATTGACATTACTGTTCACCGAAATTGTGTTCACATTTTGTTTACTGGTTATAATTCTGACTGTACTATTTTTTACAATAATGTTAACATTATTGATAACAATTTGTTAATGTATACATTGTATTGCTCACTGGTTGCTATACTGACTACATGAAGTGATGGCATATTAAATTGATGGTGTCGAATAGCGCTCTTTAACTTAATAATTATCTTCGAAACTGTTCATATTTGTATGATGAACATTCGTAAAGTGAAGAAAAACGACCCGTCATTTCATTACAATCATCCTATTATCTCACAACAAAAAGTCTCAAACAGTTTTCTTTTAGAAAAGTCAATACATCTTCTAAACACTTAAGAACACATTTCTGTTTTATGCTGTCTTTAATTTGAATGAGTACAAAAGATTTTCAAAGGAATAAGCAATGACTTATATGTTGACATTAGACATGTCTTAAATAAAATATATATAAAATATAATATATTTGTCTAAATTTGTAACGTTATCTGGGATTCGAGATTTTGTCAAATGTCAATTATATACAACCATTTCATTACCACTACGCCCCATCTAAAAACAAAAACAAAGATCGACTCCTACGAACACTGTGTACATTTGCGTGTGTATGTACGAGCTATGAACACAAACTTACATAGACAAATCAGAGAAAGGAAGACGAAACAAACAATGAAAGAAACATAATATGGCACTGCCATTGAATGGTCTATGACAAAAAGCATGGTGGAGTTAAAATCATTAAATTGTAGCAACATCTCACTCTTAATCCTAAATGCTATGGCTCAAGTTGCAATACGATGCAGATGTATTTGGTAACCAATGCACAAACATTTAATTGTGTATATATTTAAATAATTTTATTCAATAGTGTAGTCTTAAACTTGTCAACGGACACCTGCTTGGACTTAGGATACAAATTTCCATCTGTAGCCCCTATCCCTGCCGACTACATTTAAAACCTCCTGGATACTTAATCGTTGCTTTCTCTGGGGATCTAGTAAGGCTAGTTGACAATCTCAGTAAGTCAGTGATAGAATATCAGCTTTGAGTGCGTGAGGCTAGGGTGGAGGGGGAGTTATTCCTGGCCTCATGATATCAAAGAGGTAAAAAATGGCAGTATATCCATCATGTTTGGCACTCAGTATTTGAAGAGTTGTTCAGTGAGGTAAAACAGAAGTCCAAATAAGTATCTGTTACTGGATTCCACGAGAGCTTTGTAGCTCACTTGGTCTGGTGATAATATATCAAGTGACGTTAAACAAAGTTTACCTTTTGATTTATACTCGTAAGAGATGGAGTCAATATAAAGCTGGAGTAATCCCAGGTAACAACAAGCTATGAGAACAGTTTAATGTAGGAAAGATATCATAAAATGCAAGGTTACAGGAGAAAAAGGGTACCTTGTTATTATAAAAGACAAAATAACTTACCTTAAATATGGAGTACAGTAGCCAATTGCCCAGGAAATAGACTAAGGGCGCTTTTGTTTGTAACAAACTCAGTTCGGTTTCAAACCGGTTTGCCAAACTTTCGATTTGTTTTGTAAAACTGGTTTTGATCTCGAAAAGGTTTGTGTCATTTGTTTTTAAAAACCGCTAACCGGTTTGTCAAACCGACCAAACTGTCCCCGGAGGCGGTTTGTTCGGTTTGTTGTATCCGAAATTTATTGCAGTTCGAGAAAGAATGGCGGACCTTGTAGATTGAAATGGAAACGGGCGAAAGAAAAAAATTAAGAACTGGTTCATTTCTGGTGAAAACTCTTGGTAATCTTTATGCTCAGCCGAATTCATTTGTCAATAATTACTTCTAAAAACATTTTCTTTGATTGGCATACATCGTTTTCATCAGTTTCTCTAACCATCGAATATCCCATTCATTTCGTTCCAAGATTATTCGACCTCCAACAGTCCAAAATCCAATTACTGTTATAGAATAAAGTTTTAATTTATAATAAATGTGTCTGTTTCTGAAGGATAACATACATATGCAATATTTTGTATTTAAATAAATGTCTCTGTTGCTAAGCAAGGGATCACTTCTTGTAGTGTAAAGAAACACACTTACTTTTGTAAGAATTCTAGGTTCAAGTCCTAGCAAGAAGTCCTATGCACATTGACATAACTTTATATGCACATAAACATCATTAGTAAATAAATACATATGCAAAGCAGTTCTCTAGCCTGACTAAAAGATGCAATTTTAAATTTAAGAGCAAAATGAGGATTTTTTCTATTTTCATGCATACAACTATTCATATCAATGAACATTTCATTTTCCAACTACATTTTCATTTTTGTTTTATCCCTGACAATATATTTATTGAAAATAAATTGACTGACAGCTCTAGGACCTCTTAACTTATGCAGAAAAATGGCCGAAAAACACTGCAAAGTCATAAATACTTGTGGGGGACTAATTTTCATGGATTTCATAGTTGTGTAATAATTTCTAACAAGCCGATAAATACCATCGTTTTTATCTTCAAAAGTTGAATTCCATAAATTCGTGTCCCCATGAAATAGCCATTTCAATATAGACAAAGCAGTTATCAACAACAAAAATAGAATGACTATTAAGTCAGTAAAAAGAGCTGATCCTTGTTGTCAAATGTTGTACAATTTATTACAATGCTAACTTCGGAAACAAGTTTGCACAAGTTTGTTTCAATTGATAATACATTGTCTCGTTAGTGCCTTGATGTTGGTGACTTTCTCCTTGTAACTCACAGGTTCTGTTGGTTGTTCTGACTGAGCTCCTAGCTTAGCCAGTTTGTCTGCCTCTTCATTGACTGCAAGTCCACAATGGGATGGAATCCACTGAAGTGCTACTTTGCAGGTTATACTCAGGCTCTGCATTCTCCTGGCTAGCTGCGGAGCTTTATTGTCGATCAGAGCTTCCATGACAGACAGTGCATCTGTTAGAAAGACGACTGAGAAGCTTTCTTCTGCCGAGTCTTTAATTATTGAGACGGCCTTCATGAGTGCTTCAGTCTCTGCCTTGTTATTGCTGCAGTGTTTTCCTGTGGCTGCGTGTAGTGTAGACAAATTTCAATGCACCAAAATACATATAATTATACAATTATGTTTAACAATGTATATCCATGGTTTCTGGTCCCCCTTAATACAGTGACATAAAAGTTCAAAGTATTAAGTATTATCTGATGAAGTCAGGGGTGTCATCGGATGCCACCCAACTCGATCATTGTTGCCAGATTTTGGATGTACAGTGTGTCATCAGAAAAAATGTCAGAGATTAAATATTTCAACCATTTTTTGAAGAATCTTAATTAATATTTATTTAAATAAGTTTTTGTGAGGTAAGATACACCCGCTGGCCTAAAATACAACTGGTTACTTAAATCAGTCCAGCACCAGAGTCAGAGCATATGTGCTTTGCTGGATCCTTGAGTAGTATAACATCATCTATTTTTGCACATTAACTACACCACAACTGTCAAACTTTGCTGAGTGTGTCTAAAACAAGGAAACAGCAATGATTTCAATTTAGGAGTTATCCCTGTTACAAAACACGTAATCTCTAATTATTCAGCAAATTGAATAAAAAAAAAGTCTGCTGGATAGTGGATACAGTTAAATGATTACATCTCAGTCTTAGTCTTTGTGGCCGCATGGTTAGGGTAGTTGATTTTAAATTATTTGACCTTTACTGCTGTGTGTTCGAAACCTTGCTCAGGGTGTAGAATTCTTTCATGTGTGGATTTTTTTAAGTAATCCAGCTGACTTAAAGGACAGTGGCTTAACCTAGCTGCCCGCCCATGCCTTAAATAATGCATTGAAAGTTGATATATGACCTATAATTCTGTCAGTCTGACATTAAACTTAACAAAAACAAACATTTGTATTCACTCAATTGGTCTAATGGCTTATGTTGTTGAGTGCAAAAGGCAGTGACACAACTGTCTATGTCATAATTAGCATTGCTATATATACACATGTTAAATAGTGTCGGCACATGAGGAGTAGTAATAGTAGTACATGTTATTTAATATGTTTGGCTCTTAGTCTGACTGAGGCCCGATAGGGGTAGCCGAATTCAGAGCTCTATGTATAGATCTATAAGACTGGAGGAGTGTACTGCACATGCGGAGTAGTATTTTTGCTTAAATGTGGGACCTTTTTCAGTCTCCATACATTACTGACAATCCGATTTTCAAAGATTCAAATCCATAATTTTCAATCTTTTATTTAGTTAAGTTGCAACGAAATTTAGATATTACGGGGGAATTACAGTGGTTTCGTCAAATCACCGGTTCGTCATACTTAATTTATATAGTAAGTGAGAAGTGGTTTCGTCATAAAGACTTTATATAGTTAATAGCATATAATAGGTCAATACAATGGAAGATGATCGCACCTATTTAATGGCAGTTAATATCGATGATTGCGTTAAAGTAATTCGCACATACTTTAATCGATAATGTTACTCAAATTGCAAATGAGTTATTAAAAATTATTGTGTATTAAAAACGAGTTCTTGATAAATATTACGTTTCTGAAATAGACGGCCCGATGTATAATTCATTTCATGAAAAAAAAAAAATGATTAGCGAACAATATAAAGCTGATCTTGATCTGCACTGGTCGCGAATGCAGGTACATGTATACTTGCGATTAAGATGTTGATAATTAAAGGATGCTGTAAGAAAAATGTACAATTTTGGTAATATGAATTATCGGACTTGTATTAAATTACATTAAAAATTTGGCAAACAGATATATTTAAATATGTAAAATATGAATGTTATAAATGTACCAATGGAAATAAATTGTGTCTATCTTCACATTTACTCTTATAATTTTATATTTGTAGAGTAAGTATTTGTTTGCCATAATACTTATTTTACACAACTTCAATTACGGCCTTTAATTAACGCAAACTATACGTTGTTTTTAGCTTATGAACATCGTTAGCTTGTATGTTTAATTATCCCCGCGTAAGTTTGTGAACATCGTTAGCTTGTATGTGTAATTATCCCCGCTTATTAGCTTGTATTTGAGTATGGTTTGTCATCAGTTTGGTTATGGAAGCGATTCATGTCAACTCTCAAACATGGTATAAAACGACATGCCCTGATTTTCACAATCAGTCTCAACCATGGCTACTATCTACAACTGTATTGGTTGCAATGGCATTGTATCACAGCGTATGCACGCTATCAGCTGCGACGGTTGTGAGAGATGGCATCACAGAAAATGCAAAACTGGTAAATATATTAGATTTTCACAAGGTCTTGAAGTACAGATTCTTTTAAACAAAACGTCCGTTTACGCGACGCCGCCGCTTCCGTATAATTAAAGTAATATATTTGCTTTTCTAATATATATGATTGTTTATTCATAAGTGTTTTCTTTTTTTCCAGGTGCCACTACTGGTATTACGGCCGACCAGTACAAACAAATGAAAAAGGGTACGCTAGAATTAGAATGGAAGTGCGCTGGTTGTACAGAGCAGGAAATGCAGGTATTGTTTTAAGCCCATACTAAGTTTAGTTGTTTAAAAATTAATGTCATTTACTTAAATACTAGTATAATATTAATAACATTGATTTAATTATATTTTAATTTTACAAATGATCTGTAGCTACTAAATAATTGATATACAATTAAACAAATGTATTCTTGTATTTTCAGGTCGACGCCGATCTCAGCATCCCACCTGTCCGCAGCAGATCAACATCCCCAGTCCGTGAACTGCTCAATGTCGATCTCAGCATCCCACCTGTCCGCAGCAGATCAACATCCCCAGTCCGTGAACTGCTCAATGCTACTTACGTAATTCGAGACAGCGCAGACTCTTCCATGCCGGAGATGGATCTACAAAGCAGCTTCATCGAAGACAGGTTAGTTAAATTATTTATTACGAATTTTAACTTAGAAACCGGTATGAATTAAAATACGAAGGATGTTACCTAACAATATTATACAATTTCCGGAATGTGCATTTTTTTTTTTGTTGGACTGAACGTCGCACCAACACATAGAAGGTCATATGGCGATTTTTCAGCTTTAATTTGCATAATAATAATGATAACAATAATAATGATAATAATTATAGTTATAATAAATGTTGCAAATATATTCCACAGGTCCTTCGATGTCAGCGGCAGATCCTTCAGTCAACCGGCACCACATCTGGATGAATCCTTAAGAGATCGCTCCCTTGACGATTCAATTCCAGATGACGCCCCAGTTACCTTCAACGTAGTGGAAGGTGGTACCAAACGCGGGGGACAGAAACTGGTCAGTAGTGATGGTTATACATACACACGAAGGGTAAGTTTATTATTATTTCTCTTAATAAAAACAATGAATTTTCATACTTTACTTCAAGTTTATTTATATATAGTAATAGTTCGATTGTTCAATCATTTATAATATCAGTTTTCAGTTGGTATCCTGTAACATTCCTGTAACATTTTACATCTGTTTATCTATAACTACATTATTTTCATTTCAGAATGTTAAAGAGGGCCGCGTATACTGGACCTGCAGCATACGCAACAAAAACTTCAAGTGTATGGCAAGTGTGAAACAGTACGGAGACTTGTTCACACCCAGTCTGAATGGACACCAGCATCCGGCTGAGCCTGGCGTTCTGAAGAAGGTGAAAATAGCAGCGAAGGTAATTTTTATCGACATAATAATTAACAGGATGGGCATGGAAAATCGTTATTCAATGATTGTTATTTAATTTATATATTTAACTTAAATATGAAAATGGTTTATTTATATTCCAATTGCAATTAAATCTAAACACGTTCATTTCGCATTTTCTTTTTTCATTGCAGGTGAAGCAAGTTGCCCGGGAAAATGTTTTCCGTCCTGCCGGTGAAATTGTGGAGACCGTGATGAAGGATCTGATTTCGGCAGAAGAATTCGCTCTACCGAAACCAGATCTTCTTATCAGGGCCGCCAATCTTCATCGGCAGAATCTCCGACCAACGGACCCAACTACGCTGGACTTCGTGATCAATACCAATTTCATCGGGCCAGACTTCGTTGCAGACGACATCCGGGTAGACGACCAGAGGCACATACTTCTTGCCACAACACCTCAGCTACAGCAGCTTAAACAGGCCAGGCGGTGGTTCTTGGATGGCACCTTCAAACTGGTAAAACGCCCGTTTTACCAGTTAATGTCTGTCCACGCGTTCGTCCGAAAGGGTGAAGATGCCAAACAAGTACCACTCGTCTACGTACTGATGTCACGGAGAACAAAGCAGGATTATATTGCGGTACTTAATTCCTTTATATATTTATATATTACTTGCATAACGGACCTTTAATAGTTTAAGTACGTTTTAAAATAAAATGATAAACAGACCAAGCATTTTTGTCTATGTTTCAGTATTTTTTACCAACTAAAATATTCTTTTCTATTTTCAGGTGCTGACCAGTCTACGTAGTATGCTGGAACGCCCGCAGGTTGAATGGTTCATGCTGGACTTTGAAGCTGGTAAGTAGAAAAAATCGATTTTATATCATGTGAAATTCTATAATGGTTAAATAACTTTCATTAGACAACTTTCATATAACATTTAATACATAATACAATCATTTTTCATGCAGAAATATATTAATTTCTATTTATTATATTTTCAGCTGCCTGGCAGGCATTAAGGGAAGTTTTTCCGGGGTGTGTTCTGAAGGGATGTGTGTTCCATTGGAGTCAGCGGGTTTACCGTAAAATCCAGTCCGAGGGTCTTACCACTGCCTACCTGGAAAAAGAAGATAAGTACAGGTTCTTACGGAAACTGCTGAGTCTGCCATACCTCCCTTCAGAGCAAATTCCAGCGGCTTTCCACCAGTTGAAGCAGCAAGCTGTAGAAGTCGGCGGCCCAATCCTGCACGTGACGCAGTATGTCCAGGGTACGTGGATAGAAGGAAGTATGTGGCAGCCGAACCACTGGAGTGTGTTCAGGGAGACGGTCAGGACAAACAACGACGTTGAAGGTAACCAAACTTTTCAGACTTCTGTAAATTCCATAATAATTAGTTTAACAAAAACTAAATCTCTATATATCTTAATCGATTGGCAATTATATCATTTATTTTTCTTTTCATTTTCTGTATAAATAATTAGCTTTGAAATTATCTTTGCAAAATTAACAACTTGTTTGCCACACGAAGTACATCAACAATAAAACGACCAACAAACAATCATTATTACACTATAACAATAAGTATGACGAAACCACTTCTCACTTACTATATAAATTAAGTATGACGAACCGGTGATTTGACGAAAACACTACCATCCTTACGGGGCCTCTATGACCAGTCTACACAGTGTCCTTTTGGTGTTTATTATTCTTTAGGGTCTTTTTCAGTTCTTTACAAGTGGAGGAACTAAAGGATTTAAAGATGGCCGACTACGGGCCTACGTGTCTCACTGGGCGCAAATTTTGCGCAATTTTATGTTATTTAGTGATATTTGGTGCATTATTTTGCACGCAATGTACAGGGCTAGACACAGAGACAAAACAGAATGAAGAAGAACAATCGTTACCGACTGTGTTCTTCGCAATTCTAGTTAGAAATAAAGCTCATACTCTGCCCTGGTTTTTCGGTCATTTAGAAAAATTAAATTATCCAAAGGACAAGATTGCGTTATGGTATGCTTCTACTACCTATTGAATTTCTTTTATTTGCACCCACCTCCAAATAAGTGATGTCTAAATTTCATCAATTACTGAATTAATTTAGTTTAGTGTAATATGGAAGATCATGCAGGTACCCTGTTTGCAGCTATTTTTCGCGGTACTAAGGAAATAAAGGAAAGACAAACAATATTATGTTGCTATTATTTCCTAAAATGAAATAAGGCAAAGCCTCAAAGCGAGCTCAAAGAAATCGGATTTAGCTAAAAATATTATGCATCATTTATTTGTCACAAAGAAACTATTCCCTACTCACAAGAATTCAGGAGAACCTATTCACTTGAAAAAAGTCTACATTTAGTGTCACCATACCTGTAACAGTGAATATCATACGTTGCAGAAATTATGGGAAGCCGGTGTCACGATGGCTTTATTACCGCATTCCCGTTTCTTTCTGCTTATTAATGACATTTTTCCCATTTTCTGGCCGATGCTTGATCTTTTAAATGAAAATAATATTTTTTTCAAACAACTGGAAAGCATTCTTTCATTATTGTTGAGTGATGAATATTTTTTAGCAATTGAATGAAGTTCTGTATTCACTCCGGAAAGAAGTACTTCCTGTGAGCACCTATCCGTTAGGGTGCGCTTTTTAAGAACTTCCGACGAAACTTTTCAAAACCATCACCAAGTGTGGAAGTATACTTGCGTTACCGTAAAGCTCGATTCTCTTCGAGCTCGCTATTAACTTCGTAAACCTTTTCTTTTCCACTAATATGAATTAAGGCATTGCCTAGCATGGAGATTTATCTTTTATATTCTGTTACAAAGAAGTATTCAACACTCAAAAGAAAGTGAAACTTCGCTCTAAGTTCTAACTAGTTTACATTTAGTGCCATCATACCTCTTACAGCAAATATCATACTTTGCAAAATTTACGGAAAGCTGTGACGGTGACGTCATTCACCGCGTTCTCGCACTGGCTTTTAGAATTTTGTTTGTTTGTTTGACTCCACGCAGAAACTTGATGGTCCTTACACTTCCTTACTGTTTTAAAAGTGTTTTCAGTTGCATGTAGGGGCCTACAGTTTTCATTATGAAAAAGAAGTAAACGAATCATGTTGGCACGGTTTACGAATTTCTGTGACTGATTCGGGATGCTCGGGTGTTCTTGCAGACAACCAGTCTGCGTTGTGCACATAAACCGGAACCAGAAAACACCGAAAAAATTGCCTCAGTATATGCAGACAACAAAGACGAATAACTATATACAGACGTTACCGTCTCGGGGATTTTCATCCCTGGAGCTTTGCGCCGTGGATAAATCCCCTATTATTTCAAGTAGAAAATCATTTTTCTAGTCTTTGTTTACTTTTAAACCCATCATGATTCCAGTGCATGTGACTTTCACTTTTGCCAAGGGAGTTAATTCTAATTTTGTGGTATGGCATCCGACTTGATAAAGCACTTCCTGTGATAGTGTAAAATGTAAAGAACCCCTAAAATTATTGCAATGTAAAATTAACACAGTGGAAAGGTAATTCTGTCAAATATATGGACAACACACAATTCATTACCGATTTTACTTAGTCAAATGATCGACGAAGGCATTTAAAAATAATTTACCTACGTTTACAAAAATAGGGTGTGAAACGTAATCAGCTTTCAAAGTAGGTCAAATGTGTTTACTGTACAGAGCGCTGCTCATTGTTGGTCTCGCAAAAATCAAGCGAGACCAGATGTAACGCGAAAATAGCAGCAAGTGGTATATATTTACAGATTATCTGTAAATTTACAGGGTCAGGTGCCGTCAAAAACTAGGTCAGTAGGTCTAAAAATAGAAAAACCTTGTGACCTCTCTAGAGGCCATATATTTCACAAGATCTTCATGAAAATTGGTCAGAATGTTTACCTTGATGATATCTAGGTCAAGTTTGAAACTGGGTCACGTGCTGTCAAAAACTAGGTCAGTAGGTCTAAAAATAGAAAAACCTTGTGACCTCTCTAGAGGCCATATATTTCACAAGATCTTCATGAAATTTGGTCAGAATGTCCAACTTGATGATATCTAGGTCCAGTTCGAAACTGGGTCACGTGCTATCAAAAACTAGGTCAGTAGGTCTAAAAATAGAAAAACCTTGTGACCTCTCTAGAGGCCGTATATTTCATAAGATCTTCATGAAAAGTGGTCAGAACGTTCATCTCCATGATATCTAGGTCAAATTCGAAAGTGGGTCACGTGCTGTCAAAAACTAGGTCAGTAGGTCTGAAAATAGAAAAACCTTGTGACCTCTCTAGGGGCCGTACTTTTCAATGGATCTTCATAAAAGTTGGTCAGAATGTTCACCTTGATGATATCTAGGTCAAGTTTGAAACTGGGTCATGTGCCATCAAAAAATAGGTCAGTAGGTCAAATAATAGAAAAACCTTGTGACCTCTCTAGAGGCCATATTTTTCATGGGATCTGTATGAAAGTTGGTTTGAATGTTCATCCTGATGATATCTAGGTCAAGTTTGAAACTGGGTCAACTGCAGTCAAAAACTAGGTCAGTAAGTCTAAAAATAGAAAAACCTTGTGACCTCTCTAGAGGCTATACTTTTCAATAAATGTTCATGAAAATTTGTCAGAATGTTCACCTTGATGATATCTAGGTCAAGTTCGAAACTGGGTCACGTGCCGTCAAAAACTAGGTCAGTAGGTTAAATATTAGAAAAACCTTGTGACCTCTCTAGAGGCCATATTTTTCATGGGATCTGTATGAAAGTTGGTTTGAATGTTCATCTTGATGATATCTAGGTCAAGTTCGAAACTTGGTCAACTGCGATCAAAAACTAGGTCAGTAGGTCTAAAAATAGAAAAACCTTGTGACCTCTCTAGAGGCCGTACTTTTCAATGGATCTTCATGAAAATTGGTCAGAATATTCAACTTGATGATATCTAGGTCAGCTTCGAAACTGGGTCACGTGCCATCAAAAGTTAGGTCAGTAGGTCAAATAATAGAAAAACCTTGTGGCCTCTCTAGAGGCCATATTTTTCATGGGATCTGTATGAAAGTTGGTCTGAATGTTCATCTTGATGATATCTAGGTCAAATTCGAAACTGGGTCAACTGCAGTCAAAAACTAGGTCAGTAGGTCTAAAATAGAAAAACCTTGTGACCTCTCTAGAGGCCATATTTTTCAATGGATCTTCATAAAAATTTGTCAGAATGGTTACCTTGATGATATCTAGGTCAAGTTCGAAACTGGGTCAAAAACTAGGTCAGTAGGTCAGATAATAAAAAAACCTTGTGACCTCTCTAGAGGCCATATTTTTCATGGGATCTGTATGAAAGTTGGTCTGAATATTCATCTTGATGATATCTAGGGCAAGTTCGAAACTGGGTCAACTGCGGTCAAAAACTAGGTCAGTAGGTCTAAAAATAGAAAAACCTTTTGACCACTTTAGAGGCCATATTTTTCAATGGATCTTCATGAAAATTTGTCTGAATGTCCACCTTGATGATATCTAGATAAAATTTGAAACTGGTTCACGTCAAAACTAGGTCAGTAGGTATAAGAATAGAAAAACCTTGTGACCTCTCTAGAGGCCATACTCTTCATGAGATCTTCATGAAAATTGGTGAGAATATTCACCTTGATAATATCTAGGTCAAGTTCAAAACTGGGTCATGTGCCTTCAAAAACTAGGTCATTAGGTCAATAATAGAAAAACCTTGTGACCTGTCTAGAAGCCATATTTTTCAATGGATCTTCATGAAAATTGGGTCATGTGGAGAAGGTGAGCGATTCAGGACCATCATGGTCCTCTTGTTTATCTTTTAAAACACCTGTCTTGCATGATTTTTGAGTGATGAATAAGTATCAGCATTTGAATAAAGTTTTGTAAAGAACTACTTCCTGTCCGCTTTGGGGCAACTTGTTACCGCCACCATTGAAGTATGCTTGGGTTACCGTAAAACTCGATTCTCGAGCTCACTCGGATAAGCCAAATTTCGGTTACCTTTATCATGCCCCAGAAAAGTCACAAATTAGCTTTATAATATAGCTAAATCTAGCTACAGTCGAGACTGCCTTAACGACCCCCTGAATTTAGCGACTCCCTGTCATATGCGACCCTTTTTTATGCTCCGGACGCAATTTACTATTAAAAGAGTCTTAATTAAGCAACCCCCTGCCTTACGCGACAAGCGACTGTGAAATCAGGCTCCCGAATCGATTATCAGACCGTTTTCAGCGACTTTGAGACGCTCCCTCGCAAGATTTTACACGATAGAGTTACCGTTCGTTATCTCGCGTGAAGTTGTTTGTGACGAGAACTTACTTGTTTACAAACAATGGTGGATGAAAAACATAAAAAAGAACTGTTTTGACATTAGAACAGCGTGTTAATGCACTTGAATTGCTCGATTGGGGAAAACCAGCGTATAAAGGCGGTGAAGAATTCGGAGTCGGTGCATAAATTAACAATGTTCCTGGTGAAACAAAAAGATGGCGGTATTTAACAGGAAACGACGAAGAAAACACGGATTAAAGATGCAGTCAATAAACGGATAAATGTCAATGAACCATTAATACACAAAAATATAAATATCATAAACCTCAGTGTGTAAAATAGTTCTAATGGAACATTTATATTTTACTGCTCCCCTTTATTTTCTCGCCTGATCATGAGCTTATATTTGTTTTATCAACATCATACGAATGATGCAAATTATTTGAAATTTATATTTTATCAATATGCAATTAAAGAAATAGAATTTAATCATTTTTCACGCATACCTTAAAAGAGGTCTATATATAAGTATCCGATATACATGTACTTTAACTGGAAAAATATATGAAACCAACGTCATCCAGTTAAGTGAGACTGTTTTAAGAGACTCCCTGTCATATGTGACCTTTTTTGCTGCTTCCCAAAGTCGGTCTCTTAAAACAGTCTCGACTGTATTATACAGCTAGAAATAGCTATAAAACCAATAACATTAACAATTGTTCAAAGTATGTCAATATCAAATATAAAACAGTTACTATCCCATCTAGTCCAATTTTTCAGCTGCAAGGCAGACCGATTTCACAGACTGACATTTCACAGACCGATTTCACAGACTGACATTTTGCGAATTTCTGTGATTATTCATTACAAAATTTGTTTTATGCATTCAGCAACGATGATTCTCACAAGTGGCACATTCCTCAGTGATTTAGTGCAAAATGTTGCTGTATTTATTGTTACAACCTTAAAATGTTACAACTCCTTAGTCAGTAATTAATAGCTTATGTTGACCTATTTATTCAGGATCAGGAGTGACCATAACATAGACAATTCAACAGCTATTGTACAGAAATGGATACAGTCTACAGAACACCTTTACAACTCAGTGGAATTTGTTTTTGATGATAAACCTGCCGGTATGTTGTATTTTGTCTTTTTCTTTTACCTTATGGAGAGGGTTTCAATATATTTCTGTGTATGCATCTGCAGTCAAATAACTTAGCAACTTTACTTCATTTCTTCAAGATAAACTTTTATGTTTCCTTAAAGTTAAAAGTAATTACCACCTTTGTCATATAACACATACTTTTAGGGATGTAACACATACTTGTAGGGATGGGAATTTTATTATAATTTTCTTTAAAAAGGAAATTTAAATTTGACAAAAAAGAGTGTAAGAAAATAATTACATCTATAATAAGTTTACATGTATGTACATATTTAGGATATGATGGGGAGATCGGCACAGGTCATTGGACATTGGGAAGATTTAATCATGTGATAAAGCTTAGAGAAAAGGCCATTAAAACTGCAAGAAACATGTGGGCAGATTATTTACTGGTGAGTTGAATTATTTACATTTTTGTCTCTGTTAAGATTGGTTTTCTTTTATATTGAATAGGGGTGACTATTGAGGCCAATTTTGACTATTGCAATACTATTGATATTGCTTAAAAACTATTGCGATACTAATCTATTGCAGGTTACTATTGCGATACTATTGCAATAGTTATCGGCCATCATATTTTATACAGTAAAGCTACCAACTGGCATTGTTACACAGTGTAAGAGACGGCACTGTTTATAATTGCTGTTAACACACATTGAGATGTTTGTATAACTGAAATGGACAGAAATAATTCTAACATTAAATATTTCTTGCCTTCCTTGGCTTTGGAAAAATAAGTAAAACAGTAAACCTATGCAAGGTATACTCAAACGAATCGGCCATTTTGTTGCGAATGTCAACATGTTTAAAAACCCAAAGCATCAAAAAAGACGAAAATTAACGGATCGGATTAAGGTGTACCAGCACTAAATGAAAGGCCCTACCGAACAGTTTGCTGTATAAAACAAGTATATAACCTTCTTTCTCTATGTCCATAGGACATTTTCTCATCTAAAATTAACAGGTTATTTAAATATATTTAATCA
This sequence comes from Mercenaria mercenaria, assembly GCF_021730395.1. NCBI lineage: Eukaryota > Metazoa > Mollusca > Bivalvia > Venerida > Veneridae > Mercenaria > Mercenaria mercenaria. The sequence continues at coordinate 70,059,150 of NC_069375.1, forward strand.
AAGTTTCTAAGAAACTAAATTTGTTAATTATCTCCCAGACTTCTCAGTCCTTTATGGTTGTTTAATTCCGTGAGGGTAATTATTGTAATGGAGACGTTAACATTTTCCGAGGTGCAAATGAAAGCTGGCTCTGTTTCTTGGTTTATAAATTAATAATTATTTTGAAGATGTATTTACAAAAATTTCAGAACTATCGAAACTATCGATTGTTGAAGGAACTATCAGCGATTGTTATTGGATCGTGATTTTTCTATCGATGAATGCTATCGGGACACTTAGTATCGCAATGCATCGATAGTTCGATGTATCGTTACACCCCTAATATTGAAAAGCAACATAATCTCTTGATTTGTTTGTTTTGGGTTTAACATCATTTTTAGCTCATCTGATTTTTTGAAAAAAAAATGATGAGTTATTGTCATCACTTGAGCGGTTGTCGGCGTCGGCGTTGCCTGGTTAAGTTTTATGTTTAGGTCAGCTTTTCTCCTAAACTATCAAAGCTATTGCTTTGAAACTTGGAATACTTGTTCACCATCATAAGCTGTCCCTGTATAGCAAGAAACATAACTCCATCTTGCTTTTTGCAAGATTTATGGCCCCTTTTGTACTTAGAAAATATCAGATTTCTTGGTTAAGTTTTATGTTTAGGTCAACTTTTCTCCTAAACTATCAAAGCTTTTGCTTTGAAACTTGGAATACTTGTTCACCATCATAAGCAGACCCTGTACATCAAGAAACATAACTCCATCTTGCTTTCTGCAAGAATTATTGCCCCTTTTGGACTTAGAAAATCAGTTTTCTTGGTTAAGTTTTATGTTTAGGTCAGCTTTTATCCTAAACTATCAAAGCTATTCCTTTAAAACTTGCAACACTTGTTCACCATCATAAGCTGACCCTGTACAGCAAGAAACATAACTCCATCCTGCTTTTTGCAAGATTTATGGCCCCTTTTGGACTTAGGAAATATCAGATTTCTTGGTTAAGTTTTATGTTTAGGTCAACTTTTTCTCTTAAACTATCAAAGCTATTGCTTTAAAACTTGCAACTCTTGTTCACCATCATAAGCTGACCCTGTACAGCAAGCAACATAACTCCATCTTGCTTTTTGCAATAATTATTGCCCCTTTTGGACTTAGAAAAATCATTTTCTTGGTTGAATATTATGTTTAAGTCAACTTTTCTCATAAGCTATTGCTTTAAAACTTGCAACAGTTTTTCACCATCATAAGTGGACACTTTACATTAAGAAACATAACTCTATCCAGCTTTTTGCAAGAGTGATGGCCCTTTTTAGACTAAGAAAATCATAGGTAGGACAATATTTCTGTTATACAAAAAAAATCAGATGAGCGTCAGCACCCGCAAGGCGGTGCTCTTGTTCAACAGTATTTCAGTCATGTAACGGCGGGCAGTTAACCTAACCAGTATTCCTGGATTCTGTACCAGTACAGACCTGTTCTCCGCAAGTAACTGCCAACTTCCCCACATGAATCAGAGGTGGAGGACGAATGATTTCAGACACAATGTCTTTTATCAAATTGTCATGGAGAATATAATTTCTTGAAGTGATGTTACACGTTTGAATATTTCTGGAACAGACATCTTTATTCATGAATCAATGTTATTAGTAATAATGGTAAAATGTTCAAGTCAAATGATACACTGTAAAAGCAGAAATTTTCGCTAGGGTTTAATTTTCACAATATTTGCGAGGCCCTAATTATGTGGATATAAATTTGTAGAATTAACTTTTAAACATAAAATTAATGGGAATTTTACTTTTTCATTGGGACTTTAAGCTTTATGGAATCAAGTCTACAAAACAGTCACCCATGAATATTAATAATTTCCGAGCATTAGTACAGAATTTTGGAATACCATTACAATCAAAGCAGAAAAAAGCTATGAAGAAGAGTAGCCCTAATAAAATGATAATTATGTCTCCCACCACACAGTGGTGTGGGAGACATATTGATTTACTCCAGTCTGTGTGTCTGTCTGTCTGTCACAAAGCTTGTCCACACTCTAAGTCGAACATTTCTCATCCGGTTTTCACCAAACTTAAACAAAATGTACTTAAACAAAATGTGTTTGACTATAAGACCTCGGCCAGGTTTGATAAGTAGCCAAATCGGTCTAGGCATATTGGAGTAATGGCCCTTGAATTACCAAAAATCGCCTTTTTACTCTTGTCCGCACTCTTAAGTCAAACATTTCTCATCCGATCTTCACCAAACTTGAACAAAATGTGTTTGACCATGAGACCTTGGCCAAGTTTGATAACTAGCCAAATTGGTTCAAGCATTTTGGAGTTACGGCCCTTGAATTACCGGAAAAATCAGCCTTTTTGCTCTTGTCTGCACTCTTAAGTCGAACATTTCTCATCAGATCTTCACCTAACTGAACAAAATGTGTTTGACCATAAAACCTCAGACAAGTTCGATAACTAGCCAAATCCGCCCAGGCACTTATGGCTCTTGAATTACTGATTGGATCCACTCATCCAGACCATCTAATTGGATCAACTTGTCTAAACCATCTAGAGAAACTAGACATTTTTCATAGGGGTAGTTGTGGGAGACATGCTATTTTCTCAAAAGCATCTCTAGTTATATAAGAAAATATTCTTCAAAGAAATTAACATAAAACAAATTTTCCATTACTTATAAATGATCAAAACAAAACTTGTGGTTTACAATTTATTCATAGATTTTGATAACAAAATGTGTTTTTTCTTCTGGTATATTACCAATATTTTATCAGTATATGCCATGTGATTTTCTTTCTGCAACAACCTTATAGGTAGTACTGAAGTCAGTCATTTTGTATTGCATTTTAAAGAAATATGTTTTAGAATAACTAGTTGTTTAACTAAGTATTTCGGTATGAGGCCAAACAAAAAAGGCAATGCATTTAGGGTTATCTCACCCATCCCCCACCCCCAAAAAAATCTTGTAGGGAGTTGTTGTTTTTTTTTCAATTTTAATGGAGGAAGAGTTCTAAAAATAAAACTTCTCATGAATGAATTTTAATTTTTAACAAATTCTACCAGAATATCTCTAAATTCACTTATGGCAGCAAAAAAGAGAAAAGTTAAGGTGAAAAAAAAAGCCAGTAGGGACTTGGTCAGTTTTAGTGTTGGTATAGTAACCCTAAACATAGGCATGTTTTGTTTAGTCTGACTTCAAGCTTTATTAATGAGCTGCACCATGAGAAAACCAACATAGTGCATTCGCAACCAGCATCTGCACAGTCTGGTCAGGATCCATGCTGTTCGCTAATGGTTTCTCTAATTGTAATAGGCTTTGAAAGCGAACAGTATGGATCCTGACCAGACTGTGCGGATGCACAGGCTGGTCTAGATCCATGCTGGCCGCAAATACACTATGTTTGTTTTCTCATGGTATGGCTCAAGTATGTTTTTTCTCTCTGTAGATGATTGATGCAGACGTAATGGTGGAAAATCCAAATACTTTGAAACTTCTGATTGACCCGAAAAAGTAAGTAAAACTTTCAACATTAAAATGCTGCTCGCTTAAAATCACAATAAGATGTGCTAAATGCTCAAGTTATCCAATGTTTGAGCAATCCTGCATAATATATTATGATATTGTTATCTTACACCAGAAAAAAACAACCTTGGTATGTTAATTAAGAGATCTCTGTTGTTAAGGTCACTGACTTTTAACTCTTATCATGCTGGACACAATTTATTCTGCCTTTGTGACCAGTGTAGATCATGATCAGCCTGCTCATCCTTGCAGTCTGATCATGATCTGTATTGTTTGCCATTCAGTCAGTATCTTTTTGGTAAACACCCCTTGAAACAGTTAATGGTACTGTCCAAGTTGAAAGATGGACAACTTCATTATAGAAATTTAGCACAGTAAGGGTTAATATCTTACTACTCTGTGCTATATCTTTGGAACCATCATGTGTAGAAGCCATCTAACTGGCTTATGGAAGGTCAGTGGTTCTACCAAGCTGGTGCCCACCCACACCTTAAATAATTGGGGTCTTCTTTCATCCTTGAAAGCTAGAAATTTGCCACATGACCTGTATTTTATTGGTAAGACGTTAAACCAAACAAAACAAACTGTATATTAATTGACAATTACCGTTAACAAATAATATAGATTGTTAGAGAAAGGTTGCCCATTGTCTTAGAGTTGTAAATGCAAAACATGGAGGTGTGTATCAGAATGTTATGGAATAAAATTATAGATATTTTGCTGTTCTCTTTAGGACTATGATTGCACCAATGATGAATGCATCTGTAGGAGAGACTTATTCTAACTTCTGGGGTGGTATGGACGAGGAAGGGTATTATAAGAGAATTCCCGAATACTTCGATATAGTTGAGAGAGAAACTCAAGGTTTATTTGTCGTGCCAATGATACATACAATATTTTTGCTTGACCTGCGACATAAACAGTCAGGTAAGTTGTTCTTACAGGTTTTTGTAAGCAGTTTACAAAGTTACCTTTTCACCTGCCAGCTTAGCTCAGTAAGAAGAGCACAGATCTATGGATTGCAGGATTGTGAGTTCGATCCCCGGGGAAGATGTATGTTTTCCATGACGGCTTGATAAAAGACATTGTGGCTAAATTCATTTATCCTCCACCTCTGATTCATATGGGGAAGTTGGCAGTTTCTTGCAGAGAACAGGTTTGAACTGTTTCAGAATCCAGGAACACTGGTTAGGTTAAGTGCCCCTTGTTACATAACTGAAATACTGTTAAAAAATGGCGTTAATTCCAAATCAAACAAAGAATTTTTCAAGTAATGAAGTGAGTTACGTTTTTAGCTCATCTGATTTTTTGAAAAAAAATGATGAGTTATTGTCATCACTTGAGCGGTTGTCGGCGTCGGCGTCGGCGTTGCCTGGTTAAGTTTTATGTTTAGGTCAGCTTTTCTCCTAAACTATCAAAGCTATTGCTTTGAAACTTGGAATACTTGTTCACCATCATAAGCTGACCCTGTATAGCAAGAAACATAACTCCATCTTGCTTTTTGCAAGATTTATGGCCCCTTTTGTACTTAGAAAATATCAGATTTCTTGGTTAAGTTTTATGTTTAGGTCAACTTTTCTCCTAAACTATCAAAGCTATTGCTTTGAAACTTGGAATACTTGTTTACCATCATAAGCAGACCATGTACATCAAGAAACATAACTCCATCTTGCTTTTTGCAAGAATTATTGCCCCTTTTGGACTTAGAAAATCAGTTTTCTTGGTTAAGTTTTATGTTTAGGTCAGCTTTTATCCTAAACTATCAAAGCTTTTGCTTTATAACTTGCAACACTTGTTCACCATCATAAGCTGACCCTGTACATCAAGAAACATAACTCCATCCTGCTTTTTGCAAGATTTATGGCCCCTTTTGGACTTAGAAAATATCAGATTTCTTGGTTAAGTTTTATGTTTAGGTGAACTTTTTCTCTTAAACTATCAAAGCTATTGCTTTGAAACTTGCAACACTTGTTCACCATCATAAGCTGACCCTGTACAGCAAGCAACATAACTCCATCCTGCTTTTTGCAATAATTATTGCCCCTTTTGGACTTAGAAAATCATTTTCTTGGTTGAGTATTATGTTTAAGTATACTTTTCTCATAAACTATCAAAGCTATTGCTTTAAAACTTGCAACAGTTTTTCTCCATCATAAGTGGACACTGTACATCAAGAAACATAACTCTATCCTGCTTTTTGCAAGAATGATGGCCCTTTTTAGACTTAGAAAATCATGGGTAGGACAATATTTCTATTATACAATAAAAATCAGATGAGCGTCAGCACCCGCAAGGCGGTGCTCTTGTTTAAGCTTTTAATGCTTTTGATAAACTGTATCATCTATAATCTGTACGGTAGATAAAAGTTCCATGCGCTGAATCTTTAACTCCTCTGCTTAAGAAGGGTTTATCAGGACAGCATGGCAGTTCCAGTCAATAAATCAGAATTATGAGATGTTAGAGGTTTAATCAACAGAAGTGCATGAATAAGCATAGAGATAATGTGTTTTGATGAAATGAAATTTACTTTGGTCATTGTAAAAATAATTTTGTTTTGTTTTATTTTCACAGAGAAGTTGTCATATATAGCCCCACCGGGATATAAAATGCCTGAAGATGACATCATAATATTTGCCCTATCAGCAAAAGAGGTAAGAGATCACATAATAGATTGAGCTACTTATTCAAATTATCTTCAGATGCTGCTATATTGGCTACCCCACCCACCTGCTTAGCTGAATAGTGATAGGGCATATCTATGGATCTTTTTCTTTTGATATGGGGACATGAATTTGATCCAAAGAAAAGCAGATGTTTTCCATGATGATTTCGAAAAAAAAATGTTTGAAATTATTCATCCCCCACCTCTGATCAATGTGGAGAAGTTGGCAGTTACTTGCAGAGAGGACGAGTACAGAATCTAGTGTTGACTTGTTAACTGTCAGCCGTTACATAACTGAAAGACTGTTGAAAAGCGTTGTTACACCCAAAACAGACAAAAGATAAGTTATGCACCATATTCATATTTGAAAATATGACTAATTACTGAACAGTTCCAGTGTAGATATAAAATTAACATGTATTTACAAACAGAACTGTATTTTAGGTAATTTAACACAGTCTGAATATGTAATGCCACTGAAAAACATCAAACATTGTAGGATTGTCATTTAGTATGTGAAGTAGGGGCCTCCGTGGCCGAGTGGTTATGGTCGCTTACTTCAAATCACTTGCCCCTCATCGATGTGGGTTCGAACCTCGCTCGAGGCGTTGAACTCTTCATGTGAGGAAGCCATCCAGCTGGCTTACGGAAGGTCGGTGGTTCTACCCAGGTGCCCGCTCGTGATGAAATAATGCACGGAGGGGCACCTGGGGTCTTCCTCCACCATTAAAGCTGGAAAGTCGCCATATGACCTATCATATGTCAGTGCGACGTTAAAACCAAAATAAAAAAAAAAATAGTATGTGAAGTTTTGCACCTTGGACTTTGTTTGAGATTTCACTCAGTAAGACTAGAATTTCAACCCTTGACTAAGTAAAAAATTTGCATAAAGGTTCTGCAAGTGCGTCACCTGTACAGTGAATCAAAGATCGCTTGAGGACACAAATAGACAGAGTTGTTAATGAATTCGGAAAAAAACAAAAGCTTTGGAAGCATATATCACAACAAAGCAAAGTAATAATGTATTCCATTCCAGAGAGTCAGTTTGAAAAACTGTTGTATAAGTGAATATATTTGGTGGTCAAAAATTCTGCAAATTGTCAATTTCAGATGTTTTCAATGTGGGCAGAAATAATACAAATTGCCTAAAACTGGAGTGACAAGCTAAGTTTGTCTATGCTTGAATATGATAATGTGTCTTGGCAAACATGGGAATTTAAGCTGGCTGATATTTTCACAGATTTCTTGAATTTGCAAAATTTGCGAACATTTCAATGTTCCGAAGTTTTCTAATTACATAGTATCTTCAACCATGGTCTATCTAAAAATAGTTTAGTCAGAATTTATGTTTTTCAGGCAGGTGTGCCAATGTATGTGTTAAATACGGAATATTTTGGGCATGTGATGGTACCACTGGATGAGCACCACTCACTGTATATAGAGGAGGAGCAGTTTACCTACATGAGAATAGAAACATTAGGTATCTTTATACGTGGTTAGATTCCACATTACTGTTTAAAACTATCCCTTCAAGTGTTACATGATATTTAATATTGTACTCAGGGGCCTTCATGGTTCATGGTTGAACCATTACAGTTGTGGAATAGTGGGTTTTAAATCTTGCTTGAGGTATAGTTTTCTTTCATTGAAGGAAGCCGTCCAGCTGGCTTGCTGAAGGTGGGTGATTTTCCAAATGCCCGCCCATGTCTGAAATAATGCTTGCAGGGGCACGGCCCCGGGCACCTCTAGTCATCCTCAACCTGTAAAAGTTGGAAAATGACCATAAATCGTGTTAGTATGATATTAAACCCGAGACAAAACCAATGAACTTTGTAATCTTTGTGGTTTTGTTCAAAATTACCTCACAGGAAACTCGAGTTGTCAATTTTAATTTTTAAAGGTAAGATGAACAGCAATTGTATTTGTACATTGGTATTCTGTTGTGTGAATTGTTGCAACCAAATGGATGATAAAATGTTATACTCGGCCAATTTATATCAAAATACTAGAACGTTTGTGATTTTACCTTTCTTATGTTTAAAATTTTCACATGTAAAGCTATACTGTAAATGTAATATTTTTATGAGTTTGCAAACAAGATTTATTGTTTACTCTAAGCCTAAAGATTGTAAGTGAGATAGGTAGATATTTAAAACTATTAAACTGAGCATTATGGCTTATGAAATGGAGTTTGAGGACCAGTCTGAAAATCCAAGCATCTGATTGGTTGTACCTGTGCACAGTATTTAAATTGACCAATGGGAAGGTTTCTACAATTTTAGACTGGTCTCAAAATTTTTGAAGAAAAAGTTATGAGGAATGCTGCTCTTGATATATGTAGTAGTTATGCTTTCATTTTATTTATTTCATTGTTGCAGATTATGCAAATCCAGAAATGGGACCTGGAGTGGATTATATAGGTAGGTTTTCAACATATAAAATCACTGATTGGTTTTAAATAGCTGTACATGCCATGATTTTTTCATCAGTAACAGTGTTGAAGATGTGATAACATATACCCAGGGTTTCAGAAATCCCATGTCCGGAGCCCGGGGGCTACAAGAAAATTCTGCCGGGCTACTAAATTTCTTCAGAGCGTGCCCGCCGGGCTACCTTGAAACTTCATATTGAGTAGCCCGGAAATCAATAATTTAGTCTTCAAATATAGTTTTGATAGTTGTCTATAATCCCCTTATTTATCAAGAGATACACGCCCAAGGCTTTAATTATTATCACCTACTGTCATAATCGGCAAACAATTAACCCTTAGATCGTACCCGCAGGCAAATGTTTACAAAAACATGTGCACGAGTGATTTTAGACTGATCCAATAACACCAAAGTCGCTGATCGGTATTGTTTAAAACAATATGCAAGCCAGTCTTAAAATTACGTCATTTTAGCGCCACCTGCCAAAGTGTACTTTCGGTTTCGCTGACCTCAATATTTATCGAGCGATCAGAAAGAACAGATGTTTGATTTTAAGGCAGTTTAGTGCCTACACTGATTGTTTATGCTTTTCTATTTAAATACTTGCTTAACATGCAAAAAAATCGACCATGATTTAGCAAAATATCAGAAAGTATACAGAATTTTGGACAAACATAAATTCGGATAAGTGAATACACAGTGTCAAGAATCTGAGTGACGTTATATATGCTGTTCTAGTCCGTTTATTAAACCAGACATGTTTAGAATCAGACAAGACTATTATGTCAACTTTAAAAAAATTTGAGATAAATTTTAATTACAATTCATACCGCTCTAAGGAATTTGCAAGTTTATAAAAATTGATTTGCGTTCCCTTTATATTGCCATGTTGCAATAACTATCAGGAGTACTCCTGATAATATTTCTCAGTTTAAATACATGTTCCAGTTTTATCTTTTAAAAGGAGAAAAAGGAGTAATGACAATTGCTATTTAAGAGAACAAAATTTATAGCAATGTGCTTATGGCTAAAATTATGAAACCTCTAATAATTTAATCAGTCCATCCACTGTAGTATGGAAGCACATAGTCAATAAACCGAAATGGCCATTGCCAAATAAACTTAAATGTCCGGGCTACCAGATTAAAAGTTTGGTAGCCCAATGGGCTACCAATAAATTTGCAGATTTCTGAAACCCTGCATATACCCCATACTATTTTTGGTTCGAAACCTTGCTTCATATGTAGAATTTTTTGTATGTAAAGAAGCTATCCAACTAGCTTGCAGTTGGTGGACCTACCCAATGGCCATAATACCTGTCCTTAGAATAATGCCTAGATGGGGGACCAGGGACCATCACAGCACCAATGAAAGCTTGAAAGTCACTGTGTGTTGAAGCGCATTTAAAAAGAACTGTAACTAGAACTGTAACTCAGTATGGTCCATAGACATAATATTTTCTTACTAATAGGTATGTGTAAAATAAGTATGTTGAACAAGAAGATTATGCAAGCATGCTAGAAGAAGGAATTTGTTATTATGTGTTGAAAATAATACATTAAAAATAAGTTAAAGGCATGCTGGTAATAATGGAGTAATTTAAATATAACTGAAACAGAAATTACTCCAGTCTGTGTGTCTATCTGTCTGTCACAAAGCTTGTCCGCACTCTTAGTCGAACATTTCTCATCTGATCTTCACTAAACTTGAACAAAATGTGTTTGACCATAAGACCTCGGCCAAGTTCGATAACTAGCTAAATCTGCCCAGGCACTTTTGAATTATGGCCCTTGAATTACTGATTGAGTCCACTCGTCCAAGCCGTCTAACTGGGTCCATTCATCTAAGCCATCTAGAGAAACTAGACATTTTTCATAGGGGCAGTGGTGGGAGACATGCGCTTTTCTCAAAAGCATCTCTAGTTTATATGTCAAATGATATCTGATTTCTGTAGTAAGAGAAACTGACATTTCCAATGCATTTATACATTTATCACATACTTACGTTTTACAGTTGAAGGAAGAGGCCTTATACCATCGCCCTACCTAGATGTTCCGGTGAAAGATAAAGACAGCCTTGGTTTCGATAAGGTAAATAGTATGTTAGTACTTCAAACATCTCAGGGCCTTAACTGAAATCAGATTTACCCAAGCTTGAGTTGAAGTTTAATTATTCTGCTCATTTTCGTAGACATTATGTAAAACTTGATCATGAGTTTTTGTCTTTTGACTCATTTTCCACAGAATATTATGACAAATGTGTCATGTAAGTATGCAACTTATTTTATGCAACTCTAATGAGATGTTCTTTTACTATTATTGACTTTAAAGATTTTTAAATAAGTAGAGTTGGATTTAATGTGTATCAGTAGGAACCAGAATCAGAGTTGCAGTGTTCATGTAGGATAGTTCCATGGACAGATTATAACTTTGCTGAATCATTTATCGCAAGAATGGTTTCTCTTACATTGCGGAGGCTAGACTTTTGAGGATCTGCAATCCATTGCGGTGTCTTGGCAAGGCACTTTACATTGCCTGCGACCCTGTAAATGGTACCACAAATTGCTGGTAGGTAAGGTTTACTTCTTAATAGTGCAGAAAGCTATAGAGCTTTTTATTGTTCACAAGCACAAAAACTACCTACCACTACAGATACTGATATTCAACACTGTTGGGTTACACTTTATGAACATTTTCGAATTGAAGAGGTCACTGACCAAATTATAATGGCACAATTATAAATTAGCTTAGCAAGATTGGACTCAAAATATTGTAAACTTCTTATGTGAAGGGCTGAATGGTTGAGTTGCTGACTCTAAATCACATGCCCCTAACCAGTGTCGTACAAGCCTTGCTTGGGTTGTTGAATTCTTCATATGAGGAAGCCATCAAGCTAGCTTACAGAAAGTTGATGGCTCTACCTAAATCCATGCCTGTGATGAAATAATGCACAAAAGGCACCTGGTGTCTTCCTCCTCCATTTAAAGCTTGAAAAGTCACTGTATCCCATAATTGTGTCAGTTCGATAATATTCCCAACAAAAGGTATACAAAACTTTCATTTGAGAGGACGCCATCAAGCAGGCTTACAGAAGGTCAGTGATTCTACCCAGATACCAGTGCCTGAAGTGATGCATGGAGGGACACCTGGAGTCTTTCTCCAGTCAGAAGCAGGAAATCTGCCATATAACTTGTTAACTTTTTCAGTGTTTTATTAAATCGAACTTAAGAAAAGCAACATCAGTTTCACTGTGTGTACCTCTGGTCTTTATCTTAGGTGTACATGATCAATCTTGACCGTCGGTCAGAGCGTAGGAAAAGAATGTTGTATGTGTTTGATGTACTGGGGATAGAAGCAGAACTCATACCTGCTGTTGATGGAAAGTAAGACCCAGTTTTATATTTATTTTCATTTAATGTATTAACACTAAAAATTTGCGTAAAATTTGTTTCACTATTTTTTTTTTTTTTTTCATGAAATGTTGAATTTGTGGTGTTCTTTAAAGTGAAACCAGATTATTTTTATGTATGAAAAGGATATGATTTGTCCTTAGGTACCTCAATATTTTCATTGGTTTGTGATTTTGAATACAGTAAAATTTGCTAGGCATGAAATTTTTTAATTTTAGTGAAAATAAATTTTACGCAAATATCAAGTGTTTAACAGTTTGAATATCACTTTATTATTATTTTCCGCAATTAACTGTTTTGGAATAATTGTTTTTGTATTTTCACAATCAACACCAAATAAGCGTCAAGCTAAGTTTTGTCTTAAACACAAAAGACTATTTCTAAATTAACTGGAAAGTTAGATTGGACTAAATTGTTCTTTTATATCAGTGAAATACATTTGTACATTTTATTCTTGATATGTATATTATTTATTCATGTGCTTGATAATAAATTATTTTTCAGGAAAATTAATGCATCATATTTAAAAAGCTTGGATATAAATATCCTACCAGGATTTTCTGATCCAGTGAAAGGCAGGTTAAGATCCAGTTTAGATTTTTCTGTTTAATAGCTGTAAATGAAGGGTTATTTTAGTCGGTTGACATTGTAAATGGACAAGTTACACCCAATTGCGAGTTTCATTTTAGTTGTGTTTGGGAAGTCTGATTTTTTTTCAGTAGACTGGAGATGGATCCAGGTCCACAGACTTAAGAAATTTTGCAGGGGTTTCATTAATCATTTAAGTAGAAGCAGAAAATCACTATGGGACAGATACAGTAGTTATATTAAAACACAACCTTTTTCTGTCAAGCCTTGAAACAATATATTAAGAAATTCTATAAAACAGACTATACTAAAATAACCCTTCAGCTAGTGTCAGTTTGTGGTGGAAGTTTTACTGAAAGCTGAATTCAACATTGTTCACAACTCGAAAGAAGCAAAATTCAGAATATTTATAAAACAGGACTGAGTTCTTTCTCATGTGTGTTCTATGACAAAGATCTTTCATTATACCTGGGTCTCTGTCAAAACTGTATAATTATACAGACCATCTTGATTTGTGGGGGAACTTTACAATAGGTCAAAATGAATTGCAAAAGTTTAAATTTATAATGAGGTTAATGCTTAGTCAAGTAGTCTTTAGTAAGGGTTTGACAGTTCTTGATTATTTTTTGTGAATTGTTGAATTCAGTTTGCAATTTCTTTACAGGCTTTCAAGAGGTCTTAGTGTGGCAGCAAATTTCAGCACCTTGTTTCTGTTTTTTTTTTCCAAAATATATATTTTTGTATTCAAACAAGTTCTTTGGCTGTGTTTGACTCTCCATAATTATGTTTTGTTTATATTTTACCTTTTTACTCTGTCATCACTTGTTCAACGAAATGAACACTGCCACTTTGTGTAAATTTAAAAATAAAGACCTGTTGAAAATCTGTATGGTGTAAAATAGCTGTAGTGCAGATAGAGTTACCTTTCTTGTGCTCTCTGATATAGGCACCTACTTGCACCATGATCTAAAATTAGAAGGAGTTTCAGCAGAGTTATCTTTCTTGGGTCTGCAAAGATCTAAAAATAGAAATAGTCCAAGCAGAGTTATCGCTCTTGTATAAATTTGATATGTCCTCTTACATTTTAGGCTCCTGAATGACACATACTTATACAAAGATCTAAAAATAGAAGTAGTCCCAGGCTTTACAGACCCCTATGGTGGAAGGTTATTATAACACTTTCATTGCATGTTTTTTCTGACTTGGATCATATTAAGTATCCATACCTTTTACCAGCTACATGTATGAAGCTACCACAAAAAACTCAACAAGTTACTGATTTAAGGTAGTTCTACAGAAGTAATGGCATAACATCATTTTTCCAGATAAGATAAAATAATGCCTGAACTCGGAATCCGGAAATGAAAATAGCTTACTAAATTCATGGCAACCAGGGTTTGCAACCAGCATAGATCCTAACATAAATTCATGGCAACCAGGGTTTGCAACCAGCATAGATCCAGACCAGCCTGCGCATCCGCGCAGTCTGGTCAGGATCCATGCTGTTCACTAACAGTTTCTCTAATTGCTATAGGCTCTGAAAGCAAACAGCATGGATCCTGACCAGACTTCGCAGATGCGCAGGCTGGTCTGGATCCATGCTGGTCGCAAACCCGCTATGTTGGTTTTCTCATGGCACGGCTCATTTGTCTTAAAAGATTGAAGTAGAAATTTTCTTTATTTCAAGTCATTATCGCTAATCAAGCCGGTTCTGTCACTTTTCCGGAGTTAAAAATGATAGTTAATATCCATGCTAACATAACTAAAATAACCAAATTCTTCTCAATGTGTACATGAGATTTAATAGACTAGGTGTACATGAGATTTAGATTATTGTGTAAGTTGGTCAGCTGTATAGATCCTTAAAGCCCAGCAAGGCTAGAATCTCCAAAACAATGTTAAGTGTGTCAAAATGTGGAGATGGGTTTGCTCCCACAGAAAATATAGAAAGATCCTCTAACTGTATGTAATCTGTATCTCTTTCAAACACAGAATTCAAAGAGCTTTAGGACTTGTAAGCATTTTTTTTATCAGAATTCAAGTGTTAGATCACTAAAAAAAACTAACCATTTAAATATCTGCTTTAAATTGCAAGCAAACATTTTAGTATTTAAGTCAACATTTTGAAGTCATAGGACATTGCACAGTTGCCAGCACTTCCCTTAAATGCACATTTTATATCATTGCTTACCGATAATACATTTTGCTAAATCTTGTAGACATAGTACGAGAAATTTAGAATATGGAACTTTGCATAATTGTTGATGTATGTCATTTAAAATGCTGTATACATCTGAAATCTTGATTTGATAATTTTTGAGTCAGCTAAAGGCTGAAAGCCTTTTGACGAGTCCTTGCTGTTCAGCGATTCTCTAAATGGACCGAATAACACGTGAAGGGATGTAGTTCCATTAGATTTCTCAAACTTCAAACAGTTCACTGCATGAATGAAGTTAAGTTGTGTCAATTCCCTTTGCTATGACCATTATACGTTGTAATCTGTCATATTTATGACTTGTAATTGTGCAATACTCGAATGTAACTCATTAAGCATAAATGTGCATTTTAAGAATTGCGCAGGCTTACAAAGCTTGGGTAACATCCAGCGAAAGACAAAAAATTGTTCCACAGGGCTCCAGATAAGATGTGTATTAGGGTAAATTACGTATAGTAATAATGCAAATATGCATGTCTAATAATTTCTATGCGTATAAAAACGTATATAAAATTACAGAAACGCACACCATGCTTTTTTAAAAACAAAATCTGAATCGTCTGGATGCGTTGGGTAACATAACCGATCAGCCTTAATTCTCCCACATTGAACGTAAACACGCATCATATGATTTCTATAAACTTTGCATGGGTTGAATTTTGCAGTCAGTAAACGGATAAATTATCGGAAGAAGAAGCTCTTACTGGTTTGTTTAGTTACTACTGATATTAAAAATGATTTTATTTCTTATTTTTCGAGAAATAAACAAATCGGCGAAACATTAAATTGTATTTTCTTGTAGTTTTTGAAATCGAAAGTAGATCGTCTATGTTTGGCTGCTTTCACGAAAGGAAACAACTTTTTTATGAAAAGATTTAAATAAGAGGTAATTTAACCGTAAACTTCAATGTCAGATACTGCCAATTGCTGCTAAATGTCTTCGTATCATCACAATTTGTAAAATATATTGTTGAAACTGGAGAAAAGTGTAATCGTATCTGGATATAATATTTTGGGTAAATATCGAGCTGTGTTATGAAATTTTAAGAAAAAAACTAAAAACAAACTGAAACTGGTAGACTATACTGTCAGTACATCAATCATTAGCCGACTCAGGCCCTTCAGGCCTTTGATTAAGTATTTAATGATAGCTTTTTTCTGCTATCTTTATTTTATTTAGTTTCCAAGTAGTCCCATTGCAATTAGGCCATCAGAAAATATGTATTTTTTATTGATTTATAGCTGAATGACAAAAGATATATGAGCCGTGCCATGAGAAAACCAACATAGTGGCTTTGCGACCAGCATGGATCCAGACCAGCCTGCACATCCTCGCAGTCTGGTCAGGATCCATGCTGTTCGCTAACAGTTTCTCCAATTCCAAATGGCTTTAAAAGCGACCAGCATGGTGTTGCGAACAGCATGAATCTATGATATAATATTTTGGGTAAATATCGAGCTGTGTTATGAAATTTTAAGAAAAAAACTAAAAACAAACTGAAACTGGTAGACTATACATGCTGTTCGCAAACCCACTATGTTGGTTTTCCCATGGCACGGCTCAATTAGTCTTTGAACAGTGTTTTAACAGAATACATTGCTTCACATAAACTCAATTTGTTATAATATGATAATAATTATTAAAGATTTGAAGAATGTATCAGTATTTATAAATTCTGTGTCATAGTCA
Organism: Mercenaria mercenaria; assembly: GCF_021730395.1. Taxonomy (NCBI): domain Eukaryota; kingdom Metazoa; phylum Mollusca; class Bivalvia; order Venerida; family Veneridae; genus Mercenaria; species Mercenaria mercenaria. Next base: position 70,075,655 of record NC_069375.1, read on the forward strand.
AATACCCACAGGAGATTTATTCTGCCTACGACATGATAATGTAGGCAGGGTCTATCAGATGTTTAGGGAGTAATCCATTTTGGCAGTGTCTTCTGTCCAACTGTTTGTAATCTAAGCCAACTTTAGTAAAGTGTTTGTCACCATAGTGACAAATGTTAGAAACAGAATAAGTCTCCTGTGACAGTTTCGAACAGTTTAGCAGAAAATTGTAACATAATTTCTGCAACAATTTTCAGGCCTATGACTATGGGAGAGATAGGTTGTTTCTTGAGCCATTACTTTATTTGGAAGGATATGGTAGAGAAAGGATACTCTGAGGTTGTAGTGTTTGAAGATGACCTGAGGTTCGAGCCTTACTTTAGAACCAAGTTGACTAATATCATGAGACAAGTTGCGATGAAAGTTCCAAACTGGGACTTGATGTGAGTATTGAGTATAGGTCTAAGGACTGCTATTTAAAGTTTTAAATTTTGTTGACTCGTTTTCATTTGAAATGCTTGATAAACATTTCATATTTAAGTTTTATGTCGTTTTCGTCTTTGGACGAAATATTGGAAATGAAACATGTATCCTACTAGTTGTAATGGTACAGTAAAGGATCATTTTATCACCTTTAAGATTTTGGTGCCTCCTTGGCAAAGTTGTTTATCTTGTTTACTTAAATATCTTTTGTTCTTTCCTTTTAAAAATCTTTTAAACAATGGGTTTTTTTTTTTTGTGTTGTAGTTGTTGAAATAACCTTGAAGAAATTTTTTGTTGCCTTTAAGGTGAGCATGTTTTAAACTGTAAATGTCCCAATTTCACAAAAGACCTGCCTATATTAAGTCAAGGCATGTGTTCTAACACAGATATCTGGGACGTAAAAGATTGAACAGGAAAGATGAATATTACCTGGAAGGGACAGAATCCCTGGTATGGCCGAGTTACTCGTATTGGACCTTGAGTTATCTCCTCTCAAGCAGGGGAGCTAAGAAGCTTCTGGCACAAAAACCACTTCAGAAACTACTACCAGTGGATGAATATCTACCTGTAATGTTTAACAAGCATCCTGAGTAAGTTAAACTACCATAATGCTCTTGTATTTTACCCATAATGCTGTTACCTTACCCAAAATGCATTTTTAGCCCACCATCATCAGATGGTGGGCTATTAAAATCACTCTGCGTCCATGGTCCGTCCGTCCGTCATTCCGTCCGTCTGTCAGTCCGTCCGTCCGTTAACAATTTCTCGTTATCGCATCTCCTCAGAAACTGCTGGGGGGATTTTGACCAAACTTTGTCAGAATGATGTATTGGTACCCTAGTTGTGTCCCCCTGAAAATCAGACTGGTGCAACAATTTATGAGTGAGTTATGGCCCTTTGTTTATTTCTATATTTTACATAGATTTATATAGGGAAAAACTTTGAAAACCTTCTTGTCCAAAACCACAGAGCCTAGGGCTTTGATATTTGGTTTGAAGCATCATCTAGTGGTCCTCTACCAAGACTATTCAAATTATTTCTCTGGGGTCAAATATGGCCCCACCCTGGGGGTCACATGGTTTATATAGACTTATATAGGGAAAAACTTTGAAAAACCTCTTGTCCAAAATCACAGGGTCTAGGGCTTTGATATTTTGTATGTGACATCATCTAGTGGTCTTCAACTAAGATTGTTCAAATTATACCCCTAGGGTCAAATATGGCCCCGCCCTGGGGGTCATATGGTTTATTTAGACTTATATAGGGAAAAACTTTGAAAATCTTCTTGTCCAACCACAAAGCCTAGGGCTTTGATACTTGTAATGTAGCATCATCTAGTGGTTCTCTATCAAGTTTGTTAGCCCACCATCATCAGATGGTGGGCTATTCAAATCACTCTGCGTCCGTGGTCCGTCGTCCTTCGTCCGTCCGTCAGTCCGTCCGTCCTTCGTCCGTTAACAATTTCTCGTTATCGCATCTCCTCAGAAACTCTGGGGGATTTTGACCAAACTTTGTCAGAATGATGTATTGGTACCCTAGTTGTGTCCCCCTGAAAATCAGACTGGTCAACAATTTTTTAGTAAGTTATGGGCCTTTGTTTATTTCTATATTTACATAGATTTATATAGGGAAAAACTTTGAAAACTTCTTGTCCAAAACCACAGAGCCTAGGGCTTTGATATTTGGTATGAAGCATCATCTAGTGGTCCTCTACCAAGATGATTCAAATTATTTCCTTGGGGTCTAATATGGCCCCACCCTGGGGGTCACATGGTTTATATAGACTTATATAGGGAAAAACTTTGAAAAACCTCTTGTTCAAAACACAGGGCCTAGGGCTTTGATATTTTGTATATGACATCATCTAGTGGTCTTCAACTAAGATTGTTCAAATTATCCCCTAGGGTCAAATATGGCTCCGCCCTGGGGGTCAATGGTTTCATAGACTTACATAGGGAAAAACGTTGAAAATCTTCTTGTCCAAACCACAAAGCCTAGGGCTTTAGCATTGTAATGTAGCATCATCTAGTGGTTCTCTACAAGTTGTTCAAATTATCCCCTAGGGTCAAATATGGCCCCGCCCCTGGGTGGTCACATGGTTCATATAGACTTATATAGGGAAAAGCTTTTAAAATCTTTTGTCAATAACCTACAACATTCAAATTTGGACCACATGATGTTTTGAGTGGCAAGATAAACCTTGACATGAGTTGACCTTGATTTTGACCTAGTGACCTACTTTCACATTTCTGTAGCTACAGCCTTCAAATTTGGACCACATGCAGTATTTTGTGGCAATGAAAAGACATATTGACCTTGATTTGACCTAGTGACCTACTTTCACATTTTGTAGTACAGCCTTCAAATTTGGACCACACGCATAGTTTTGTGTCCGAATGGAACTTTGACCTTGATTTTGACCTACTGACCTACTTTCACATTTTCAAGTACAGCTCAAATTTGGACCACATGCATAGTTTGTTTACGAAAACAAACTTTGACCTTTATTGACCTAGTGACCTACTTTCACATTTTGAAGTACAGCTTCAAATTTGGACCACATGCATAGTTCTTGTGTTCCGAAAAAAATTTGACCTTGATTTGACCTAGTGACCTACTTTCACATTTTCTCGAGTACAGCTTCAAATTTGGACCACATGCATAGTTTTTGTACGAAATGAAATTTGACCTTAAATTGACCTAGTGACCTACTTTACATTTCAGCTACAGCTTCAAATTTAGACCACTGCATAGATTGTGTACCGAAACAAACTTTGACCTTGACATTGACCTAGTGACCTACTGTCCACATTTTTAAGGTACAGGCTTTAAATTTGGACCACATGCATATGTTTGGTATTCGAAGAGTAATTTGACCTTGATTTTGACCTAGTGACCTACTTTCACATTTCTCTGAATGTTATGACCTACTTTCACTTTCTCAAGCTAACAGCTTTCGAATTGGACCACATGCAAAGTGTTGTGTACGAAAATGAAATTTGACCAAGACTAGTCGAGTCTTTACATTTGGAACATCAAAAAGGCCATTGTGGGCGCCAGATCACTCTGTTCTTGTTCAATTATGCCCTAGGGCAAAAATGCCGCCGGTTGTCACTTGTTCATTGACTATATAGGACATAGCTTTTAAATTTTTGTCAATAACTACACATTCAAATTTGGACCACATGATATTTTTTAAGTGGCAGATGAACCTTGACATGAGTTGACCTTGATTTTGACCTAGTGACCTACTTTCACATTTCTGTAGCTACAGCCTTCAAATTTGGACCACATGAGTATTTTTGAGTGGCAAGATGAACCTTGACATGAGTTGACCTTGATTTTGACCTAATGACCTACTTTCACATTTCTGTAGCTACAGCCTTCAAATTGGACCACATGCATAGTTTTGTGCACTGGAAAAAAACTTTGACCTTGATTTTGACCTAGTGACCTACTTTCACATTTTTGAAGTACAGGCGTCAAATTTGGACCAAAATGCATAGTTCCGTGTTTCAAAATTAAATTTGACATTGATTTTGACCTAGTGACCTACTTACACATTTCTCAAGCTACAGCCTTCAAATTTGGACCACATGCATAGTTTTGTGTACTGAAAAAAACTTTGACCTTGACATTGACCTAGTGACCTACTTTCACATTTTTGAAGGTACAGGCTTCGAATTTGGACCACATGCATAGTTTTGTATTCAGAAATAAAATTTGACCGTGATTTTGACCTAGTGACCTACTTTTACATTTCTCAAGCTACAGCCTTCAAATTTGGACCACTTGCATAGTTTTGTGTACTGAAATGAACTTTGACCTTTACATTGACCTAGTGACCTACTGTCACATTTTTAAGGTACAGGCTTCAAATTTGGACCACATGCATTGTTTGGTATTCCGAAATAAAATTTGACCTTGATTTTGACCTAGTGACCTACTTTTACATTTTTGAAGGTACAGCCTTCAAATTTGGACCACATGCATAGTTTTGTGTACCAAAACAAACTGACCTTTACATTGACCTAGTGACCTACTTTCACATTTTTGAAGGTACAGGCTTCAAATTTAGACCACATGCATAGTTTTGTATTCCAAAATAAAATTTGACCTTGATTTTGACCTAGTGACCTACTTTTACATTTCTCAAGCGACAGCCTTTAAATTTAGACCACTTGCATAGTTTTGTGTACTGAAATGAATTTTGACCTTAAGATTGACCTAGTGACCTACTTTCACATTTCTGTAGCTACAGGCTTCAAATTTAGACCACATGCATAGGATTGTGTACCGAAACAGACTTTGACCTTGACATTGACCTAGTGACCTACTTTCACATTTCTCAAGCTACAGCTTTCAGTGTTGTGTACGGAAATAAAATTTAACCTTGAGCTAGTCAATAAGTCTAGAAATTTGGAACACTCAAAAATGGCACATTGGCGGGCGCCAAGATCACTCTGTGATCTCTTGTTGTCCATAATATATTTATTTTACCATTAATGCATTTGACTTTACCCACAATGCTCTTTTCACCATAATGCCATATATGCTAAAGCTCTGATAAAAGAACCACCAGTGGACAAAGCATTCTCAGTAAATTTAACTCCCTAAATGTTTTCTGTATTGATACCCATAATGCATCGGCATTTTTATGCTATTACAATTACCTATAATCCTTTCTTTTTTAACCCATAATGTCTTGCAATGTTATACATAAACAGAACACTCCTAGTTGTATTTAGTCAAATAACTCTTTTGAAGTCAGTCAAATTTTGTTGTCATAAAATTTTGTAGCTTAAGCCAAAACATCTATTTGCAGGAAATTGAATTTAAGATACTAATTTTTAAGAAATTAGTAGATTTCAAATTTTGAAGAGGAAATAAATGGGACTTTATTTGTTAATTGGGATTTGATTTCATGGGGAGATGCAACCCCAGAATCCAAGAAAAATCCAAGAAAATTTGTCATACAAAGATACTATTGATTTTGTAGTATTTGTTGATTTTTACAGAGAATCATGGAAAGAGCCATTCTATCCCCGTGATATGATTGCCCTGTCCGCAGAACCATTGTTGATCTACCCCACCCACTACTTGGGTGAGGCACACTATATATCAGACACAGAATGGTCAGAACTTATTACGGAAAAAACTAACCACAACAGTGCTGAAGAACCCCAAAGCTCACCAAATACGGAAAATATAGGAAATCACCATAAAGGAGACCAGTTTAGTCCTTCATCTGCCAGACAACAGGATGAGTTGTGACCCCTGTCCTTCTCTATTGTTTTGTTAGTTTTTTATGTAAAACACGTCTGTATTTGTGAAAAATTTATTTTTGCTAAGTTTCACATTATTTTCCCAATTACAAATGTCATATGTGGGTGAAATTTTATTTCCTTTAGGTGTCTGAATTAATTTTTTATTTAGAAAATAAACTGTTCTTTGTTGAATAGGAAAAGGCATACATTTCTAAAAGATATGATCTTGACAGGTTTGCCAATACACATGTATGAAAGTCCAACTCCAAGCAAAATTTGTGGATTTTTTTTTAAAGTTTGTTTACAAAAAAAATAATTAAAAAATGGAAATAATGTTTCTGTACATCTTGCAAAATGAAAGTTTCATGAAATAAAACTATTTTGCTTTAATTTGGGTACCTCTAGTCATTATACTTTACGTTATTTATATATATATATACATTATCTCCTATTCAGTTGTCTCCCCTTACAGTAAAAGAGACCGTTGCCATCACAGATTTTGATAAAATGTTTTTGTTTTTCATTTGATGTTGGATTTTAATGATTGAAATAGTTTTGTGCATATTCAGAGATTTAATGCAGGTGATATAACGAAAAAATAATATCAAAATTTTGATTTCTTTTTAACAGTCGTGTGATATACATAATCAAAATTGATATTTGTGATGACAGCGAATATTGAAGGTAGTGCCATGGGAGGTAATCCCTGCTGAGTGTTTGATATTTTTATGATCTTGTAATGTTTGTTTATTTTGACCATGCAATATTTGTTTGCTTAAAAGGAGAGAAGTGTATTCAATGAATTTATCTGCATATGACAGTTTTCTATGAAGCAATAGTTTTACCATTAACTTACTCTTTGCATAATATATGTTTTTTTTGCATGTCTTTCTTAATCATTTTTTGATATTTTTTAATTTTATGTATAAATAATTGTATAAAACAGGTTTGTAGGTTAGATGTAGTATAAATAGAGAATGTAGAATACTGTAAAATCATTTAATTTCGTGGGCATTAAATTTCGTGGTTTTGGTCAAAACGGCAGTTTCATGGGGATATAAATTCGTGGATTTCAACTTTTGAACATAAAATGAATGGGAAGTTTACTTGTTCGTTGGGATTAAATTTCGTGGATTGACTCAACCACGAAATCCACGAAAATTAGTCCCCCACGAATATTAATGATTTCACAGTACGTTTAGAAAAAAAAAATTGATAGTTTTTATAGGGTTTTCAGGTACAGTAATATTGTACTTTCAAAGATTTTACCAACACTTCATTGTAAAAAACATACGCTTTCCTGATTACAAAACTCATGTGTCACTTTAAAATTCTGTCGCCATTTAATAGTTACAATGGACAGTGGCAAAGAAAGGTATTTATTTCATTGCTGACTTTTTCCTCATTCAAATGCTTTTCAGCGATACTCAATAAATGAAAACTGAGGTCTTTATATGTAAAGGATAAAGGTCCTTTTTTTCAAAGGACTTTCCACCAGTAGCTCACACATGGGCCATATTTCTTTGACTGACCAGAAGATTCTGCACATATTCGAAGTCAAAGGAGTGGTAAAGAGTAATGTTCTGGAATGTTTAGAACATGTGTGGACTGTTCCAATGATACTTGGTGTAGACAGAACAGTCCTACATTGGAAAGCAGGTTTTGGTTCCTACCCACTAATGATAAGTCAATAGAGCTGGGTACCAGAGCAGAACATTGTACTATTCGAAGATTAGTCAACATTTTTCAACATTTTTTGGAACCTTTCCGAGTAGTGAATAGGAAGAGTAGTGAATAGGAATTTGGCGAAGTTTAAAAATAGTTTCATTTGAGGTAGTTATGATTATCTAGTTGTTATTAGATCTATTCATACACACACACAAGTGCCTAAATTGATGTCTGGAGGGACACCTGGGTTCCTCCATCATTTGTGTTGGAAAATTGCTAACATTTTGAAAGGATATTTGAACAATAATTCCTTGCCCTGTAACGTAGTAGATGTGACAGCTGTGTAATTACAATGTATATCTAACATTCTGCTGAAACTTTTTATTGATTTTATAGTGAAATCTGTCGCTTGAATCTGATCCCTTTAGATATTGACAGTGCTGACAAAAACGTATTGATTTTGTTTGGTTTAGAACACAGACCACTATAAAGACCATTAGGCAATTTTTCAGCTTTTGATATTGGAGGAAAACCTGGCATTGTTTCATCACAAACAGGTACCAGGGTTGAACCACGGGCCTTCTGTAAGCCAACTAAATGGCTTCTACTCCTGAAAAATTCTACACCCAATATTGTATTGTTACATGGAATATAGTTTGTTTCACATTAATATTTTTGTTAAAGTTAACATATTGTGTAATACAGCAAGTATAGTTTAGTTATGAAACGACATATCTGCTAAGTTAAATTCTTTGATATGTGGTGATCCTAGTGATTAAGGTTGCTACCTTAAAACCACTTTGCACCTCACTTATGTATGTTCAAAACCTTGCTTGGGATATTGAATTGTTCATGTGAGGAGGCCATCCTTTGATATCTGGAAAGTCGGTGATTCTGACAAGGTCTTCATCTGCCATCAGAAGCCGAAAAAGTTGTTATATGACCAAGATTGTGTTTTTATAATGTGTTCAAATCATTTAAGCAAAATGTTGATGAATGGCTTTTCATTTCATATCATAATTTCTCTTTTTGTGAGAAACAGCAATTTATATATAATATCTAAAATGTGTTAATTTCTGCATGCATCAGTAGATTAATGAATGTTATTATAAAATGTGCTTTTTTAGCTTTTTGCAACTTTACCTTTTGTGCATCCCTATGTTCTCATTATTTAAGGGTGTGGCAATCTCAAGTATTATGATGAAGGGAGAAGTGACGTGGTTTTAAAGGTATCAGCTGCTCAACTCGCGTCTTCTCACATGACGCCAGTACTGGTTTTTCCAGGAAGCGGTCTCGAGTGTGGTTCAAATAAGCTGGATGCTTGCATCAGTTGAGCTAGAAGAAATTAGTATAAACTTAACTAAGTATTATCATATTTTGTATACTCAATACTTTGTAATGTTTTTCAATGTTATTTGTTCAGAAATCCATTATATTATTTTGCTCATATTTTGATATTTTGGCAAGTATAGTGGCAGATTTTTGTAGTTTCTTATTTAAGACATTTATTGTACTTTTTGATAATGACTTAGTAATCAGATATATTGAACTATTTTATACAAAAAAAAAATAATCCGGTGTTTTTTTCATGGTGTGCTTATGCCTGGTTAAGATGCAGTACATGCATAAATAGATTCTGTGAAGTCATTTTGTGGATGTAAAATATAGTGTTTTTTTTTTTGCCAAAACTGATATTTCATAAGGTGCTTAGATTCATGTATGTAGGAATTTTCTGTGTTCACTGTATTTTACTTTCCTGTATTGACATAACTGTGAAATCCATGAACATTTACCAACAACTAGAAATATTAGATTTGATAGTAATCTTTTTTTCTTGAGAATTGATAAAACAGCAAGATTATTATTGCTTAGTAAACTATAGAAGTTTTGCTGATGCAATATTGTACATGATATTACTGGTTATCTAAAGGTCCTTAACAGGTCCTTAACATTGTTAGCAATTCATTTTTATCTGTTCTCACTATGACCTATATTATCATGACTAAATTAAATCAAATCAAAATAGATCAAAATGATCTCAGAGTGCCAAATTCTCACCGTCCCTTTTATATAATCTCATACCCTAACCTAGCTTCCTCAGAATGTCTGCCAGAAGTCTTCATAGCTTGAGCCATGAAAATATTCTCACAGAATTGTTACTATTACAGTTATGCCATAATAAATGTTTCAGTTTGTAAGTAGACTTTTGGTGAGGATGGATCAAGAATGTGGACCCATAATGGCGCATGGCAGCATACGCGTATTAGGTGGGCTTGATCCCTACAACACTGTGCTATCTAGGTAATGTGATCTGTACACTGAAATACGCCATGATATTACAATAGGCATGGCCCGCAGGTGTACAAAATTGATGCGTGTGCAACTAGCCCGACTGAAACAAATACAAATTGGGCGATATTGGGGTAATACAATGCAATCAAACTACCTTAACCATGTTAACATTCTTTGAACATGAAATATAGCTGAAGTTCCACATGACTGACTTTTAAAAAATGGAGAATTCCGAAGTCACATATTGAGAATACAGAATATCGCGGGCTTAGCGCAAAACGGTTGTAACTTATATGAAATAAAGAAGGAGTTACAACCGTTTTGCGCTAAGCCCGCGATATGCCCATTGTCATTATGGATGCACTACCTTAATTTAAAAAAAATTGAAAAGTTCTGTTGCTGTGGTTGCCTGGATAGACACATTTTTCAGCATAGAATAAAATCGACAAAAAGCTGTACTGACAGACTTAATATTTTATTTTGAAAGCAGATATCTTGGGCATTTCTTGCTGGCCAAAATTTGTTGACTGTATCAACAGTTGTATTAACAGTTTTAATGCTAAAACTGGAAATATAAAGTTCTATTTTTGCCATGATAGCTTGGTTGCAATAAGCATATTCTAGTTATTCTTATCGCCTCATTGCTGTTTTTGTGCCATACATCGATAGTTTAGTCTCCATGTTATATTCTTGTTGTTTTTTTCTGAATTACCTACCTTAATATACAAAATGTAAAATATTACGTGACTCCTTTTATAAGTCACCAGTCAATAGTTTGACAGTCAATCTGTCTGACCAAGCTGTTCAGTAAGTGTGTAATAATGTATCTTTCATGAAGGGGTTTTGGGGTTTGATATTTTGTTAGATATTTATCTTGTTACATATGTTACTTCATCTAAATAAAAAAAAACATTCTAACATGGCTCGATTTGATTTCCATTTAAACAAAGAAGAAAATCAGGCTCTGTATATTCTGCGATAAACAACGGTTGACGTGCGGACCAGTAAGAGATCATTATGATGTCAATTATGACGTCAAATTGCCACATTACGTCCGAGACATTACTCCTCGCGTAAATGAAGTCCAGTATAATATTTTCTAAAATATATCAATGAGCATGTCAGAATGAAAACAGTCAAGGCCTTCTTGTGATTGTTCGTCTAATTTACCATGGTTCATCGCTCAGGTGGTTCAGTATTTAACCACTCGGGCTAACGCCCTTGTGGTTCAATTCTTACGCATCTAAACTCTGAACCGTGGTAAATCAGACGATAAACAACGCGAAGACCTTGATTATTTGTTAAATGATCACTGAATACTAGAAATTTGATGCACATTTTTGTAGCTATAAAAAGCATTTGAGCCGTGCCATGGGAAAACCAACATAGTGGGTGTGCGACCAGCATGGATCCAGACCAGCCTGCGCATCCGCGCAGTCTGGTCAGAATCCATGCTGTTCGCTAACAGTTTCTCCAATTCCAATAGGCTTTAAAAGCGAACAGCATGGAGCCTGACCAGACTGCGTGGATGCGCAGGCTGGTCTGGATCCATGCTGGTTGCACACCCACTATGTTGGTTTTCCCATGGCACGGCTCATTTATATCTTTAAATAATTCAGAGTGAATTACAACTTTTTTACATGAAACTTCATATCATTATTTCAGTGGTCATATCGGGTTTTATTATTTTTATTTTCATATATGCCAAGGGCAATATGAAGTTTTGTTGACCTTTGAAGATAATATTAACCTTGACCATAGTTTTTTTGTACTTCAATATTGGTCAACAAAGCTACTTACTGGCTTTAAAATAAGCTCACATTTTTTTTTTATATAGTTTTTTGGTATTATGTCCCTTTTTATGTTGTGAACAGCAAGTTAGTCAAGGTCATTTGTAAGTTTCAATGTTTTTTTGTGGACATGAACATGCTATGCTCTCGTCCAATCAAATGAAAATGTGTCAGCAGATTTGATAACATTTTAATTAATACTGGTGCTTTCAGAATTTTTTTACTTTGTGACATTTTCTAGATGTTTTTGCGTAGGTAAGCATCTGATAAAATGAGGCATTACATTAGATTTGGAGATATTTGCTTCAGATATCTCTGTGACATTATCTGGATGCTTTTGCATAGGCATTTGGTAAACTGAGGCATTACATTTGTGTATTTGGAGGTATTTGCTTCAAGTATATATGTAGTAACACTCGCAACATCTTTTTGCATGTTATATTTTCAATAAAAGTAACATTATACATGTATATGCTAATCTTCTTGTTTATAAAAGTATTCCCCTGCACATAAAGTTAATCTTTTGCTGTCCTGGGTCTATACTGGAAGTGCATGATAGTTTTAACTTTGGGATTATTAGCTCGACTATTCATAGAATAGTGAGCTATTGCACTCGCCCATGTGTCGGCGTCCGCGTCGGCGTCAGCATCGGCGTCCGCGTCCCGATTTTGGTTAAGGTTTTGTATGTAAGCTGGTATCTCAGTAACCACTTGTGGGAATGGATTGAAACTTCACACACTTATTCACTGTGACAAACTGACTTACATTGCACAGGTTCCATAACTCTATTTTGCTTTTTTACAAAATTATGCCCCTTTTTCGACTTAGAAATTTTTGGTTAAGGTTTTGTATGTAAGCTGGTAACTCAGTAACCACTTGTGGGAATGGATTGAAACTTCACACACTTATTCACTGTGATGAACTGATCTACATTGCACAGGTTCCATAACTCTATTTTGCTTTTTTACAAAATTATGCCCCTTTTTCGACTTAGAAATTTTTGGTTAAGGTTTTGTATGTAAGCTGGTATCTCAGTACTTACTAATGGGAATGGATTGAAACTTCACATACTTGTTCACTATCATGATCTGACATGCAATAAGCAAGTCCCATAACTCTACTCTCTTTTTTTCAAAATTATGCCCCTTTTTCGACTTAGCAGTTTTTGGTTAAATTTTTGTATGTAATCTGATATCTCAGTATCCACTAATTGGAATGGATTGAAACTTCACACACTTGTTCACTGTCATGATCTAACATGCACTGTGAAGGTCCCATAACTCTACTTGGCATTTTTACAAAATTATGCCCCTTTGACTTAGCAGTTTTTTGTTAAGTTTTTGTATGTAAGCTGGTATCTCAGTATCCACAAATTGGAAAGGATTGAAACTTCACACACTTGTTCACTGTCATGATATGACATGCAGTACAGAGGTTCAATACCTCTACTTTGCATTTTACAAAATTATGCCCCTTTTTCAACTTTTGTATTCATTCAATTGACAAGGCTGTTGAATAGTCGAGCGTTGCTGTCCTCCGACAGCTCTTGTTTTTTTTAGCTCACCTGTCACAAAGTGACAAGGTGAGCTTTTGTGATCGCGCGGTGTCCGTCGTCCGTCGTCCGTCCGTGCGTGCGTGCGTGCGTCAGTCCGTAAACTTTTGCTTGTGACCGCTCTAGAGACAACATTTTTCATGGGATCTTTATGAAAGTTGGTCAGAATGTTCACCTTGATGATATCTAGGTCAAGTTCGAAACTGGGTCACGTGCCGTCAAAAACTAGGTCAGTAGGTCTAAAAATAGAAAAACCTTGTGACCTCTCTAGAGGCCATATATTTCACAAGATCTTCATGAAAATTGGTCAGAACGTTCACCTTGATGATATCTAGGTCAAGTTCGAAACTGGGTCACGTGCCATCAAAAACTAGGTCAGTAGGTCAAATAATAGAAAATCCTTGTGACCTCTCTAGAGGCCATTTTTTTCATGGGATCTGTATGAAAGTTGGTCTGAATGTTCATCTTGATGATATCTAGGTCAAGTTCGAAACTGGGTCACGTGCGGTCAAAAACTAGGTCAGTAGGTCTAAAAATAGAAAAACCTTGTGACCTCTCTAGAGGCCATATATTTCATGAGATCTTCATGAAAATTGGTCAGAATGTTCACCTTGATGATATCTAGGTCAAGTTCGAAAGTGGGTCACGTGCCTTCAAAAACTAGGTCAGTAGGTCAAATAATAGAAAAACCTTGTGACCTCTCTAGAGGCCATATTTTTCATGGGATCTGTATGAATGTTGGTCTGAATGTTCATCTTGATGATATCTAGGTCAAGTTCGAAACTGGGTCACGTGCGGTCAAAAACTAGGTCAGTAGGTCTAAAAATAGAAAAACCTTGTGACCTCTCTAGAGGCCATATATTTCATGAGATCTTCATGAAAATTGGTCAGAATGTTCACCTTGATGATATCTAGGTCAAGTTTGAAAGTGGGTCACGTGCCATCAAAAACTAGGTCAGTAGGTCAAATAATAGAAAAACCTTGTGACCTCTCTAAAGGCCATATTTTTCATGGGATCTGTATGAAAGTTGGTCTGAATGTTCATCTTGATGATATCTAGGTCAAGTTCGAAAGTGGGTCACGTGCCGTCAAAAACTAGGTCAGTATGTCAAATAATAGAAAAACCTTGTGACCTCTCTAAAGGCCATATTTTTCATGGGATCTATATGAAAGTTGGTCTGAATGTTCATCTTGATGATATCTAGGTCAAGTTCGAAACAGGGTCATGTGCGGTCAAAAACTAGGTCAGTAGGTCTTAAAATAGAAAAACCTTGTGACCTCTCTAGAGGCCATACTTGTGAATGGATCTCCATAGAAATTGGTCAGAATGTTCATCTTGATGATATCTAGGTCAAGTTCGAAGGTGGGTCACGTGCCATCAAAAAGTAGGTCAGTAGGTCAAATAATGAAAAAACGTTGTGACCTCTCTAGAGGCCATATTTTTCATGGGATCTGTATGAAAGTTGGTCTGAATGTTTATCTTGATGATATATAGGTCAAGTTTGAAACTGGGTCAACTGCGATCAAAAACTAGGTCAGTAGGTCTTGAAATAGAAAAACCTTGTGACCTCTCTAGAGGCCATACCCTTGAATGGATCTTCATGAAAATTGGTCAGAATGTTTACCTTGATGATATATAGGTCAAGTTTGAAACTGGGTCACATGCCATAAAAAACTAGGTCAGTAGGTCAAATAATAAAAAAACCTTGTGACCTCTCTAAAGGCCATACTTTTCATGAGATCTGTATGAAGGTTGGTCTGAATGTTCATCTTGATGATATCTAGGTCAAGTTCGAAGGTGGGTCAACTGCGGTCAAAAACTAGGTCAGTAGGTCTAAAATTAGAAAAATCTTTTGACCTCTCTAGAGGCCATATTTTTCAATGGATCTTCATGAAAATTGATCTGAATGTTCACCTTGATGATATCTAGGTCAAGTTTCGAAACTGGGTCACGTGCGGTCAAAAACTAGGCCAGTAGGTATAAAAATAGAAAAACCTTGTGACCTCTCTAGAGGCCATATTTTTCATGAGATCTTCATGAAAATTAGTGAGAATGTTCACCTTGATATCTAGGTAAAGTTCAAAACAGGGTCACGTACCTTTGAAAACTAGGTCAATAGGTCAAATAATAGAAAAACCTTGTGACCTCTCTAGAGACCATATTTTTCAATGGATCTTCATGAAAATTGGTCAGAATGTTTATCTTGATAATATCTAGGTCAGGTTCAAAACTGGGTCACATGAGCTCAAAAACTAGGTCACTATGTCAAATAATAGAAAAAACGACGTCATACTCAAAACTGGGTCATGTGGGAAGAGGTGAGCGATTCAGGACCATCATGGTCCTCTTGTTTTGCAATTTTTCCAGTCCATCACACATTTGACTTAGGCATAACGCCAAAAGTTCTAAAGTGATTTCTGAGAAACTTGGAATATAGATAAATGGTATGATGAGAAAAAGTCCAGGATGCAAGAAGCCATTCTTCAATAATATCCAGGTTATCTCCCTTTACGTTCTTAAATTTCCTTGTGTAAAGCATAAATAAAAGAACTTAAGAGATCTCAATGAAGCTTAAAATATTCACAGTAATCAGTGAGAGGAATTGTAGAGAACAAGATTGTCACCTCCGTGTTGAATAACATTTTAATTGTCTTTTTTTGCACTTAAATTAATGATTTGAAATTTGGCATTAATTTGCAACTTGTGAAGGAAGTTTATGAAACTACATAATTGCAGTGGGTGTGGACACAAAACCTTATTTATCATACCCCAACAAACAAAGTTGTGTTGTTTTTAGCTCGACTATTCGAAGAATAGGGGCGCTATCCTACTAGCCCGTCGTGAGCGTGAGGGTCACACAAATGTTAAAGTTTGCGTACCACCCCAAATATTTTCAAAGTCCATTGAGATTTTGCTTTGATATTTTGCATACTTGTTTACCATCATGACTCCAGTCTGTAAAAAGGAGGAGGCAACTCTATCAAGCACTTTGACTGAATTATGGCCCCTTTTCGACTTGGAATAAATGTTAAAGTTTGCCTACCACCCCAAATATTTTCAAAGTCCATTGAGATATTGCTTTGATATTTTGCATACTTGTTTACCATCATGACCCCAGTCTGCAAAAAGGAGGAGGCAACTCTATCAAGCATTTTGACTGAATTATGACCTCTTTTCAACTTAGAATAAATGTTAATGTTTGCGTACCACCCCAAATATTTTCAAAGTCCATTGAGATATTGCTTTGATATTTTGCATACTTGTTTACCATCATGACCCCAGTCTGTAAAAAGGAGGAGGCAACTCTATCAAGCATTTTGACTGAATTATGGCCTCTTTTCGACTTAGAATAAATGTTAAAGTTTGCTTACCACCCCAAATATTTTCAAAGTCCATTGAGATATTTCTTTGATATTTTGCATACTTGTTTACCATCATTACCCCAGTCTGTAAAAAGGAGGAGGCAACTCTATCAAGCATTTTGACTGAATTATGGCCCCTTTTCGACTTAGAATATGCTTACTGTAATGTTATAGTTTTACTCATAGCTTATAATATACTATCAAACACTGAGAATAGTCGAGCGCGCTGTCCACTGACAGCTCTTGTTTGTTGTTTTTTTTGGGTGAGGGTGTGGGCGGGGGAGGGGGGGTACATAGGAGTGAGTGAGCTTGTTGGTCGGTCCGTTGGTTTTCATGGTTTCTGGACAATAACACATAAAAGGCTTGACAGATTTAAACAATTTTTGGTACACATGTGTAACATCTTAAAATACAGGTAAAGTTCGACTTTGGCTACAAACCAATTTTCAATGTAGTTCTGGCCCTTTTCCAACTTAAAACTTGCCAAACTCATGGTTTCTTGAAAGGCTTGACAGATTAAAATAATTTTTGGTACACAGGTGTAACATCATAAAATATAGGTCAAGTTCGACTTCAGCTAAAAACCACCATTTTTTAACTTAAATGGCACCTTGTGGCTATTTCTTTCTTATGGTTGCCATACTTCTGTGACAAGGCCATATTGTGGGGGTTTTATTTGTCACTCCTGTGACAGTTCTAGTTGTGCTAGTCAATTCAAAATTATTTCTGGAGGGCCCGCCGTGGCCGAGTTGTTAAGGTTGCTGACTCAATCACTTGCCACTCACCGATGCAGTGCCATGTAGTTGGCTTACTGAAGGTTGGTGATTCTACCCAGGTGCCCGTTACGTGATGAAATGATGCAACCCAACAAAAACAAAACACGGGTACAGAAGTATAGTTTGCCATATACCTTTCGAAAAGGGAGCTTCTAGTGTTGTATATATGACTTACTGTGGTATCATTTATATTTGCAGTGGCATGGGACTTGTTTTCCCGGTCGAATAGTTCCGCAAAATTCAATCCTATCAAATGAATAAAATATCCATTTAATCTTCAATATTTTCCCCCACGAAATAACTACAAATGTATACTACTAGTGTAGCCGTTTTTTTATTGGAGGAAATAAAGAAATCTATCTAACTTGAAAGTCAAATAAATATTCTATTTAGAAAAATACTTAAATCTCACCAAGTTTATTGAGTTTTACTGGTGTCACGGTTGACTAAACGGCAAAGGTCAACGAACCGGCGCGGCTTTGTGTTAACTGAACTTCACTTGTTTAGTGAGTATTTAACTATTATGTCATAATAATTGAACTATCATAATTATTGAATTGTATGCTTACCTTCCCACTTTACATGCTGAAAAATTGTGTAAACAATCGTATTTTAATCTATGGTAACGTACATAATGATGTTTGTAATGGGCCTAAGAAGTTGCTTTCATTGTGAGAGAATTTTATAGAATATGATTTTCCTTAAATGATTGTTAAATCACTTTGTAATTCGGCTCTATTTGACCAAGGTAGACAAATATTCCCCAGCCTTTAATTTTGCCAAATAAACTTTTTTGTAAGATATTTTTTTTTTTTGTTAAATGCAATTTTGATAACATTTATATTTTTTTTCAACGGACTGAAGTGAAAAATTGTATATCATTGAAAATTCTAAGTGAGGATTTTGTTGTCCGCCTGGGGGGATTTTGTTTGGTTTGTGGGGATGGCATTTGCCCGTACCGTGAGAAACGTGTCCTGAATAGTTTTTTACGTATGCAAGTATTCAAAGTTGGGAGGGTAAATGGTGTGTGTATATTGTGGCTGGGGATCAAACCTTTGCATCGTTTCTATTTCTAGTGGTATAATGCTACAATTATTCGTGTTCTGCACCGAGGAGGGAGTAAAGTCGTATATTGTCTAACCAACGATTCGGTCACCCTATTTTCACTGTTCCGGGTGTTTTCGCGCATGCGTGGCCGGACTTCAAACCCAATTCAGTTAGAGAAGGGTGTCTTGGTTAACTTCCTCTGAATATTAAAACTAGATATACTTTTACTAAATAAAAGTGCACCAATATATGCCTTCCCAGGTGCCCAAGTATCGGGTTTTCATTTTGTATTTTCATAAAACAATACATGGGCGGATTTGTATACATCACCACCCTAACAAATAAACATGTGACATAAATAACACAACTTGCACCGGAACCGGAAAATTATAGGGGTTGCACGACGGGCCGCCATAATCTACTTCCGCGCGTGATTCATATTTATTCATAAACCCAAACAATGTAAGCTTATAGACCGGTAGACGCCAAAATACAACGTTTAAAGGTGGTCAGTCATGTTCAAAATTGTTTTGGTAGACACTTGATCATAAGTTTACACTTATTTTTCTTTGCCGATCACTTGATAGTTTCGACCTGGTTGTCCTATGGTCTGTCTAAAGTAGCGTTAATTGGAGATGTACTTTAAAATAGTCAGATTGTAGCGCTATTTCGCATAAATATAGATTTGTTTAACATATTTAAAGGATGATCAGTTTATCAGAACAGAACTGATCTATATACATCGCTTCAATTCAGTAGAAATGCATGATTTCTTCCCATACATGTGTCTAGGTGCGAACCCCCCCCCCCCCCCCCCCCCAAAAAAAAAAAAAAAGAAAACAACACCTAAATCTCTGACATGTATCTAGTTTCATGAATTAAATGGCGGTTTTTCTTAAATAGATTTCTTAAATGTTGTTGAAATGTGATTAAATCATGCGATAAATACCTCTATTAGTCTGCTAATCTACTTGACTGGCAAGTTAGTATACTGTATACTTCATAATAATTGTTGGACAGTGAATAGTATCCTGCCCTTGACTGTGTTTACTGTACCTACATGGCCTACTTCTAGTCTGTAAATTACGAAAAGGTATTATAAACTTAAAGTGAAATTGAGATCTCCCTTTTAACCGCCGGGCGCATTGTTTCTGCGTGACGTTTTAAACATGTCAAACATCAATTGCCTGAGGGACAAGGAAATTAAAGTAAAAAAAGTGCAAGTGACAATGTTATCAAGGTGCGATTTGATAAACAAATGAGAATATTTAAATTGTTACTTGATAAATAATATTGTTTTTAAAACGCATTATAGTGGATTATCTTTAATTTTCGTCAAGATGCCTGACACCAACACTTGAACGTACGTGACGGAAAAATATCAGGAAAGGAACGGAGTGTATAAATCTTTAAGCTTAGAAATTACGCCATGATTGGAAATTACGTCATACCCAGAGTTTCAAAAATCTTTAAAATAGCAGCAAGTTAATGCATGTGGTATGCGCTTATTTTCGAGAAGAGTTGTTATCAAAAGATCAGTTATCGAATGGAGTAAACCATCTGTGACACATACAGGATATTTGTACACTTAACATAAACCCGTGATTAATTACAGAGTCAAGAAGTGAATTCGGATGCGCCGATCACATTAAAATTTACTTTCAGAATCACTCGCGCTTTGTACTACACCATTCGGTGTAGATATCGAGGATGGCTAAATACATGGATATAATACTTTTAGCATTGCTTGGTAAGTTGTTTTTAACATCTGTTACACGATTCATAATAAAATGAACGATTTTCTATATTAAGTAAAGCTGGGAGAGAAAATACAAAGACATGGGTGATGTTAAACTTTTCATTTATTGACGACATAAATCTGTTGCATTTTAAAAGATCCCTAAATAATGGTTTTAAAGGGAATTTAAACATTTCCGCTGAGATGGAATAATCAGTTGAAACGATATTAATATGCTGTGGTCTGTTAAACAATTGGCGAATCAAGCAGTACTCTTACAGTAACATGTTAGGTGTTTGAAAACACAGTCTGGTAAAACATGGCACCGTGTGCATGCCGCAGTACGTTATTGATCATTTTCTAATGGTGTGACAATTTATAAAATTTCTTTTACAAAACTATACTGGGTCACAATGTCTTGAGATTCTCAAAATGTCCAGCGTTTAAAACGCATACTCTGTAGGCATTTTAATATCTCCGCCCAATGTATTGATCTGTGCCCCCAATTTATAGTGAAATTTAATCGAGTTTCTAAAACTTCCATTTTTATAACCATCTAGATCTATCAAAGTCCTATCATTAACCTATGGAAGTGCCGAATTCATGTACATGCAGTCACAGAGAATGTTTAAGTGCATACTTAAGTAAGAAACGCTTTGGAGATGAAAGGATTAGAGCAAAATTAACATACTTTATCCATAAAACTTCGTTTTTGTAAAACTAATACAGTATGCAGGGATATTTTTTATGTCTGAAGTAATCAACTTAAAATATTCATATTTCATGGGATTACATTTTGTAAAATCGTTTGAGTGTTATATAACATTTTGCTGTTTACATGCTTTCCAATTTTATGACTTCATGTAGAATCTAGCTATTATTAGTTTCAAAAACAAAATCTTCACGCTTGTTGTGCTCTTGATTCGATAATACGTTCTACTTCGTCGTGAACTTTAGCTTTAAATCTGCATATTTCGCATCCTTAGCCGTTAGCATACACTTCTACATGTATTTTATAACCTAGTTGTATACAAACGACTAATAAATACAAAGTAACTATTTATCTTGCAAAGTTCTTTGATGTATACTAGATTTTAATTAAATTTGGCGAGGACCTGCTTAATATAAATATATACTGTACGACTGCTGGGAACCAACGATCAAAATATTTAAAGTACATGAAGTCAGTTAATACGAAAATTGAAATAAATTGTATGTGTAAAAGTTCACCTTTAATAATAATCTAGATCTGCTCCTTTGATTTTATCTTACATTTGTATTGTTATTCGATTTATGATGATATTAATACATTAAACTGTTATCTGTGGTTTAAACGGTGCGGTTACCGGATCAATCGATGTTGATGTATCATATAAATTATAGCCATGGGGTCATGAACATTTGAGCCATGCCATGAGAAAACCAACATAGTGGGTGTGCGACCAGCATGGATCCAGACCAGCCTGCGCATCCGCGCAGTCTGGTCAGGCTCCATGCTGTTCGCTTTTAAAGCCTATTGGAATTGGAGAAACTGTTAGCGAACAGCATGGATCCTGACCAGACTGCGCGGATGCGCAGGCTGGTCTGGATCCATGCTGGTCGCAAAGCCACTATGTTGGTTTTCGCATGGCACGGCTCATTTTACATTTATTTACACTAACACATTCGTACAAAGTTAATATGAATAAATGCATATGACCTTATATAGTTGCTTGACAAATCTCATATCTAGTGATAATGTAGAACATGATCAAATCATATTCCCCCACCCACTAACGCCCACCCACATACACTCCTGGCCGGAAGAAGTTAAAATACTAGCCTATACATGCATGTATACTATAGTATCACCTACATGTATGAGTTGGATGGACCGAGATGTACTTGATCGACGGAAATTTATCATTGTTTATATAGCTTATATGTAGCGTCAAGTAGAGGTTAAATAAACACTGTTACAAAACCATTAAGTGAGTTTCCGCATACATCATTTCAATTTCTGTGTTTTTGGTCCAGTTTAAACAGAAACCAGTCATATAAATATTATATGCTTTAGACGGCAGTAATATTACGTTTAGATAAGAGATGTTGCGTGCTTTGGGGTTTAGCGCCGTTTTTCAGGAAGGTCTAATAGTTCCAGGTATTTCTGAGTCCAGTTATACTGTATTCTGTGCCAGTTCTAACATGTTTTCGCAAGTAACTGCCAACTTCCCCACATGAATCAGATGTTGATGAATGATTTCAGACACAATCTTTCATCAGTCATCACGGAGAACATACGCCGCGCCCAGGGATCGAACTCTCCACCCCGCGGTCCGTAGATCTGCACTGTCCCTATTGAGCTAAGCTGGCGGACACATATTTTTTGTGGGGTATATAACGTCGCACCGGCACAAATATAGGTCACATATAGGTCATATGGCAACTTTCCAGCTTTCATGGTGGAGGAAGATACCGGGTACCCCCTCCGTGCATCCCGAGCGGGCACCTGTGTAGAACCACCGACCTTCGTAAGCCAGCTGGATGGCTTCCTCACATTGAAGAATTCAACACTGAGTGAGGCTCGAACACACATCGGTGAGAGGCAAGTCATTTGAAGTCATTAACTTTAACTACTCGACAACGGAGGCCCCGGGCGGACACTTCAAAGGTTGAACTGCAGGGATATAAATTAACACTCGCCCAGTCGCCCAGTGCGACCAGAATTGAAGCTGGTCGAGTCAATTTTCCAAAATAGTCGCCCAGCCGGCGAATGGCTTTGGATTCACCTATTAATGTCAATATTCTGGTTTTTTCCGAGACTGTCTTATTAATATGCACTACGTCACTTAAATCGACCAATCAAAATTACCGATATATACTACGACCAATCGGAATAGGCGGATCATTTACTCCGACACTAACAATGGCTGCGCCCATAGAAATACAGCACTAGAAAGTAGAGGTTTATTGAAGGTTGTTAAAGAGCTTAGAACGGCCGGTCGTGGGGACAAAAGTAAATATTATCAGGATTATATAAAGACCTAAAGGCCAATGAGGACTTTTAATGAAAAATGGGCTGTTAACAGACCGCGGCTGCATAGAACACCGACCGCAACATGGTGTGTACTTTCTGTACAAGTAATAATTTCATAATTGTGAGTGACCTGTAACACGACAATGTAACAAAATACTACAATTCAGGTGTCCATAAGCATGCAGCCTCTATCAAAATGCCCATAAACAACCCAAATCCTCTAGTGCTGCAAAAATCATTCAAACTTTAAGTGCGTCTGTGTTTGAGAGTCTGTGTCCGAATGTGTGAGTTTGATGAGTGTTCTGTAATTATATTTAAGAAATTGATGTATTTTGGCAGGAAGCAAATTACAAGACTTATCATTAATTATGTCGATCTAAACTGCTGTTAGTATATTTTCCCGCTAATAATAGCTGGGCCCCTAACTTTTAGGCTGGGCCCCTAGAATTTGCCTGTAATGAGCCCAGTTGGCTAACAGGGTCTGAGTGTTAATTTATATCCCTATGAAGGGACCATTGTTGTTAAAATCATATAAAAAAATGTTTTTTTCTTTCATTTTGTCAAATCTCTAGGGTTTGGTGGAACCCATTCTCGCATACCAGAGGTCTACCGTGGTTCCCCGGTCTCGGGATTTTGACGAACATCTGATGGATGAGAATGGGTGGAACCAGGGGTGTGCGTGAGTGCGTGCTAGTTTGCAGATGTGAGGGGAGATATAAGGAGTGTACTGAAAGGAGTGTGACCGTTAGGTATAGGGTCGGGCCGCCCAATTGACGGCATATTTTAAACCATAATAAAATATATGATCAGTAATGATATATTCAGATTCATAGTATTCAAGCTCTTCTACAATGTAGATTGTAGATCTTTAATCAAATGTCGTTTGTTCAAATTTTGATGAACATTAAAAAAACCAAGCTCGCCGGTGATTGCATTTGCAAAATTTACTACTAATGAATTCAGGTGTACAATATTGCATTTACTTTCAATAATGATATGTTGCGGAATTCAGTTTTCAACGAATTTGTAAAAAGTTATGTTATCTTTCATTTCATCCAGTTTTTAAAACTCACAAAACTTCGTATAAATGTTATCAACAAACGAAGGAATTTCAGGTTAAATGGCATTTTCTATCCCGTCATATCTTAATTAGAAAGAAATATGTGACTCAATATAATTTGATCATATAAAATAATTCAGTATCTACTATCCAGTGTGCTTGTAACGTAGCACGTTGCTCCTAGGAATTACATTACAATCCAAATTAATGATATTCCCGTTTATTAAAAAAAACAAAACTTCGGGTGTACTTTTGTGACTTTTAAAAATGTTTAAAAGTGATACTAGTGCGTCACTAGATTTTATTAAAATTTCAGTATTGTTTTTTGAGACATGTGTGAGAAATTTCTTAGATGTACAGTACTATTTGTTATTTGAAAGGTAAATGCAAAACAAAATATCGAGGGAGTGTGAAGGGTTTCGAATAGGATACTTATAAAAATCTTTACATATACATAATTCTTTTCTTTGTTGTATTGAGCATCCTAAGGACACATTTAGACTAAGGTATTTGAGGCCAACAGTCAAACTCGGGCTTTGCTAAAGTTGCCGGGCCATCTGACAAGTCGCAGGTCTGGTAACTTTTCAAGTTAAAAGGACTCTGACTTGATATCCGACATTTAAACAGACCTAGTTACATTTACAAACAGATAAAAAATGGTTTTCCCTTGACAAAAAATGTACAACAAATGTTTTGATGATTTGTCAGTTACTCTTAAACATTCAGTCATAAACGGACAGTTTAGTATAATATAAGAATCACATTTGGAAAAAAATCTTTAAAACTGATGAAAATGTTAACAAGGCCAGTCTTCACTCGGTCAGACATAAATTGTAAGTTATTCTGACCGAATGCCAGAACTCTGTCCATCACCTTCGCGAAGTCCGCAAACCGTCACGGTGCGAAATTTTGAAGAAAAAAATAGTATATGTTGCGAACAATGCTTTGAGTAAACATTGTCTTTTATAAAGTATTGTAGTACAATAAATAGAAAAGTGTTCAAACATCTATAGCTGTCTTAAATACTATTTGATATTGACTGAAATCATTTAAAATCTTTAACGGAATAGACATCTTGGTAATCAGACTTTATTTACATCAAGATTGCGACTTAAGGCAAGACAAGAGACATGGTGGTCTTAATTGGGTATATTTCAAAATTACTCATTTGACGTAAATTCTCATGTTTTTTGCCTACCCGTCTAGTTCATAATCTGATACGCCTTCATATATTTATTAAACTTTCTTATTCCATTGGACGTTAATATCCAGTGAGTCTCGATATGCTAATCATATATTCAAGTTTTAAAACAGCAAAAAATATGTTTTTAAAATTGAAGTTTAAAATCAGTACGATTATGCTTAATGCATTAATGGATGCATTAATGGAAATTGAAAAAAAAAAACACTTTAAAATGTTTTAATTATTGAAACGATGCATCTTTATATTTTGTACAAATTTTGAACTTAATTATATTTAGAAATAGATAAGGTCTTTCTCCTTAAATTGCAAAACTGTTTCATGGTTTACTTTATGTTGTTATTATGAAATGTTCCCCCTACTCGCAACCACAAGGTGATTGACTGAGTTCATGATACTGGCAGTCGGCAAAATATGAGCCGCACCATACGAAATCAACATAATGCGTTTGCAGTCTGATCAGGATCAATGCTGTTCGCTTTCAAAGCCTATTGCAATTAGAGAAACCGTTAGCGAACAGCATGGATCCAGACAAATTATTGCGTGTCCGCACGCACTTAGTGTATATGTATAATATACTGACTAAAGGTTAGGCTGTGTATTACCATGGTTACAAAATATATACATTTAAGATACTGTTCGTTCAAATTGCTTGAATCCGGTATTTACCGGAGTCTGTAATTTATACAGGCGCCCCGGGTCTGTATTGAGTCACAGCCAGCGAGAATACGTAACTGCACGGGAAGTACGGGTACACGACTGTTGCTTCAAATATCTCGGGTCGTACAAAAATCTCGAACTATCAGTACCGGCTTTTCTTGGTGCTGCGGATGGAACAATAGAATGTATTTCAACAAAATTTAATGTGGTATCTTCGGTTGCTTTTGGCCTCACCCAGAAAAAAAAAGACGCCAGTATCAGCTGCAGTATGAATTTGCATTTATCCCTGAAGCATACACGCCTAGTCATTGGCTACAAGACCAACCTCTGCTCCCCACCCCCTCTTGAAATGACTCTTAATGCATAAAAATGAGATTTTCATTTTTACGCGGGACATTCTTTAAGCAAATGAAACGTTTCCATTGAAACAGTTTCTTGAGCCCTTCTGATAAGTCCGCTAATCAATAAAGGGGTGGATTTTCCCCTTTTTGACATTAACTTTCCAATTTTGTTATCGTTACTTATAGAAAACTGCCATATTGGGTATATTTTAAGTTTGAATCCCGCTGAAGAGCACTCCGAATCCGATGCACAAGTTTAAAAAGCCAGGACTAATTTAATTTAAATTATTCATTTTGCCAATATGTAGATACATTTATTTTCATATTGTTTCAAAGCTGCATCTTTTTTTTGCAGTAGGATTGTATCGTGGATAAATTGTATACATTTTATACACCAGTCATTCCATTTACTAAAAGGTTTAAAGGGTGATCTCTGTTATTCGACTCCCCCCCCCCCCCCCCCCCCCCACCACCAAAAAAAACTTCTTTCTCTTATATGCTGACCTTAAGTGAACTTCCTTCTCAGTCTCTCAGCAAGCATCATTTTTACTGCTTACATTGCAGTGTCTGCGACGAATGCGATGACCACGCTTCAAGCTGTATACAATATGGGCGGAGTAACGGGCAAGGTGACCTTCACTCAGACGACAGCAGGTCAAAATGTGACCATTAACCTTGACCTTGACGGGTTGCCAAATGATGGTTCCTACACGTTGGAACTGCACGAGTATCGTGTCAATTATGATACAGCAGACCGCTGCAGCGATGATAGTATAGGACCAGTGTAAGTATCATAAGGGAAAAAAGTAAATTGCATATTCTTTTAGACCCAAATGAAGTTAGTACGTGAGGTGGTTTTGCCTTGTAAAATACCATGATATAAGTTTGGTCAATTGATTTCTCCATTGACCGGTCAAATAAATTTTTATTCATAGCAAATGAGCCATGAGTCACATCTCGTTCTCAAGATGACGGCAAATTTTGATTGGGCAATATACGTTACTTCTACGGAAGCGCGAAAGTGCCAAAATATTTCCTTTAAAACATGCTTCAGCTGTTCGAAGGGTACGAAGCTGCAACAAACGAATAATTTTGAGTAAGTCCTGATAAAAATTTCATGGCTGTTTTACCTTTAGTACTTTACAAGTGTATAAAGTACAAGAGCTGTTTTCACGAAGTCTTGTACAGATCACATGTCGATCTAAAAATGTGATATTTATTTTTCAACAACAAAAATGTTTTACATACTTTTTTTACAATTACCCGTTCCAGTAGGTAACATATACTACTGCCTAGCAGCAGCCTTATTTAGAACACGAGACATTTTATAATTATAGGCAATCTATAGATGATGAAAGTTTTTAGAAAGTCATGATAAAATTTTAAAATTTACATTAAAATTTTGGTTTATCAGTTGACCTTAAAACCATCAATAACATAATGTTTTAGTGGGAACTTTTTCCTGCGATGTATATCACTACTGGCACATTTTTTTCTAGCTTAGTTATGTTTTTTCGAGATTTGCCTGATTAAGTAACATCAGTGACATTCCCCATTTCACGCTGTCTGTATGCGAACCAATCCCGGTCGAATTTTTTCACTATTAAATTAAGTTCATTTTATGAATACTCGCGCATGTGTCTAATTTTTAATGGTGAATAATTTTCTTCTCCTTTTTTTTGTTTTAAATTGTAGTTGTAAATCTATAAAACTTAGCTTTTTATTCCCATTTGTGCATACTGTTGATAGTGTCCGCCGCCATTTTTTTTAAATAGAACAAGGGGGGAAATAGAATATGGCTGTGTCGGTCCACTCTTCCTTCACACTTGGTTTTAGCTCGTACTTCTGAAATACGTGGAGGAATTTTAATACTGCTTGGCTGGGATGTTTCCTAGCTCAAAGGTCAAGATCACACTAAGAGGTCACATGATTACATGCCCTATTTCATGTCCGGTCTGTAACTCGGTCATCAGTCAAGAGGTTTGAATATTACTTTTCTTAAATGTTCTTCATAAGGTTACTAGTTGCGCACAAGACCTAGAAATGTACCTTCAAGGTAAAGGTGACGTTCTAAGGTCAGCTGTTGACAAGGTCTGTTGTGTCCGGTCCATAACAGTTGGCAACAACCAATGTCGCGAGGATTACCCAGGCCGATACATCTAAGGGAAATGTTCAAATGTTCACAGGGGTGGTTTCGTGTCCGGTCCATAACTTATGATTTTAATATCATTCACCACATACGTTACTTATAACGAGGCTTTGGGCCTCATCAAACACCAAGCTTCAAGGTCAAAAAGGTCACGCTGTCTAGTCAATAACTCGACTATACATAGCTTGTAGATCACTTAACCCATACAAAGTCATGTACAAGCCTCATGTTTTAGTTTTCCATTAAAGTCGGCTAATGTTGTGCGCATTTTTTTTTTTCATCTTTAGACTTTAAATATTTTAAATTATCCTGTTTTAATTGCCTGGTACGTCAAAACTAATGTAATATAATGCGTTCTTATTACTTCCTGAAAAGGAAATGCTACACGGGTATGCATTTAAATGAAAATCATGCAGATATGTTAAATTAATGCGCATTTGCCAAATCAAGCATCAAGCCATTCCTTTTTTAAAAAACGTCTGCATTTTTGTTCAGCCTATCCGGGTTGACAAGGCTTATATAAATATCCGGTTCTGATAAGATTTTTGTTTTGTCATATGTATATTCTTGTATTATTCAGTTTATATTTAAACCATGCAAAAATTGGAATAAGGTGGGCTGATGTAATAAACACGAAATACACTTTTTTTGCACTTTTCAAAATTCAAACACGTAGGTATGTAAAAAATATTCGTGACTAACAAAAAACGATTACATTAAGTAAATATTCATTTAAATAAGAATTAAATTCAAATCAATTTACAAAAGTCGCAAACTGCAATGTCCCTTAACCTGACAGACGTGGATAAGAGGTCATCTGGGGTCTTGACATGGTATTGACATAGGTATGACTTACGACAGGCAGTGTACAGTCCAGTTCCGAAGAGATGTTCCTCTGTACGATTAATCAAGCATACAAGTTTTTTCGCTAGTTTTGTACAAAGTTAAATAAACTTGATTTTAAGACATGGCGTAAGAAATACATCTCCATTTAAGACGTATTTATATGTTGGATTTACATGTCGAATTCCTGAGCACTTCATTGGTGTGCTTGTGATACCACCATTTTGAATTTTCTGTCAAACACAACCATTTTATCCTTTATATATCATTTGTATGGCAGTAAACTTCTAATAAAATGTCACATGGTTCCTGTTAAGGATGGGGTGGGGTATCAGTGGATGTTTTTAAGCAATTTAAGGTATCATATGAATATGCATATTTTATATTCAATATTCACTTATTTCTCA
Source organism: Mercenaria mercenaria (assembly GCF_021730395.1). NCBI lineage: Eukaryota > Metazoa > Mollusca > Bivalvia > Venerida > Veneridae > Mercenaria > Mercenaria mercenaria. The sequence goes on from NC_069375.1 coordinate 70,105,287, forward strand.
TTTGTTATTCTATCTAATACATTGTACCATCTGATTCTAGGAAGAAAGAGTAAGTATAGAATGTTTGCACGTGTTGTTAGCGTATATATATATATATATCTTGTGACGTAAGCAGTGCTCTCAATACTGTAAAATCATTGATATTTTCGTAGAGACTGATTTTCGTGTATTTTGTAATTGCATAATATTCCATTTAATCAAATCTTGACAGCTTGAAATTCACGAATTCATGACCTCGTGAAGAAGCTGTGAAATTTTATGAATCGAAATTTAATGATTAGACAGTATTTAAGCACACAAAATAGTAGCAGCGCAGTTTGGAAGTGGCTAATAAATTAATATGCGATAAATGCGTTGGATTTGAACGCAACAACCGGCTGCCCAAAGAGGCGGAGTTGTTGCAGAATTCCATCCATGTGCATTCAATTCTACGGTCCTAAACAAATCATATACATTCGCCCTTGCAACACATTATGTAACAATACTAGCCCTAATGTTTTGAGAAACACCAATTTGAGTTGCTACCATTTTGCGGCTTAACAAAGCTTGATATAAAATGTCTGCTTTTCTTGCTTCTTTATTCCCCGCTGTTAGTTGTTGTTGTTGTTGTTGTTTGATCAAAGTGTTTAGATCTATTTTTTAATGCAGCGGCCCTCCTGATAAAAAATTATGCGCTAAAATTTCACATTAAAAATTGATTATTAATTCAAATGTAATTGTTATATGACATGTCGACTTAAAATATAGCTTATCTTAAGTATCTTTAACTAACTAGGTTGATATTTTGGTATATAATGCTTAGTACAGATTTCTTTTCTTCAAACGTTTCACTATAATTTTAGTAGAATATTATGAGTAAGTTTCAGCAAGCGTTACAGCTGTTTAAACACAAGTGCTTTTGAAGTAAAATACTGCACCAATAATTTTAACGCCTTTAAATCTTATTTGTGTCATGCTGCTGCTATAAAAATGTAGAAATGCATTTAAATCAACACGTGGAACATATGGGCCGCACCATGAGAAAACCAACATAGTGCATTTGCGACCAGCATGGATCAAGGCCAGCCTGCGCCTACGCGCAGTCTGGTCAGGATCCATGCTGTTCGCTAACGGTTTCTCTAATTGCAATAGGCGGATGCGCAGGTTGGTCTGGACCCATGCTGGTCGCAAATGTACTATGTTGGTTTTCTCATGGTGCGGCTCAATTATCTCTATTTTTTTTGTTATGCGTAGGTGCATTCTGTACATATTGATTGAAAGGACCGACCGATTACAACTGTGATAATGAAATTACATTATTGGCTGTTAAATTTCGCTCTCCATACAGCCAAGATTTCATGAGTTTTGGCGAAATTAACGAAAATCTTAGAATGGCATGTTATGTATGGTTATAACACGCTGTAGCTACAATTACCTTAAGTTTTACAGTTACCTCCCTTTATAGTGTCATATTTCCATTTCTCTGGCGTTTCTTCAGGAGGCAGTAAACAGTTTTCAGTGCTTCTCGGACTACAGTCGCCTACTGGACATGCAAAACCTCACACAAAAGTCTGTAAACACACACCAGAAATAAAATTATTGCACTTTTAACATGACTTTATGTGTATCATTACAAACCATCTGCACTACATGTCTAATATCTAGAGACCTGAATTTTGTTACTCGGGTAAAACTGTTAAATCTGAAATTAAGCTCAAATATGTGTGCCATCCGTACCGTTTTTCATTATTCCAATTTCCCTGAGGCTGCTGCTAAAAATGACAGCTCCACTTTTAAGCTAGGTATTCGCATCTGCATGTCACTATGTCATAATTTCAAGATCAGTGATACTCAGCTAATTTTCTATCAATAACTGAAACTCCATTCTTGCAACTGAAAGTTCAATTCATTATAGAAATTATTATTGCTTTTAAGTATACAAATATGCACTTCAATCCGTAAATTGCCTCTTATTTGTAAATTTGACCCTGGCTAATTCGACACTAACAGCTGAAAAATGTTAACTGACTCCTAGCTTTCCTTCGCAATGTTATACTCTTTTAGTCGTTAGCGTCCTAGCATTTAAACGGGCATCCATGTATTATATGAACAATATATATACATATTGAACTATTAGATAAACTCTCTTTTTTTTTTTTTTTTTTAGAAAATGTCAAATACATGTTTATATTATGTTAATCTTTATGCAAGAAAAGAATCTCGGGCCGTGTTATGTTATACATACTCTGATCATTGCTATGTATAAAGTCAGAGATTTTGGCGACGATGCACCGCCTTTTTTTCTACCACCGTGCTGTTTATAATAAGAAATGTCCGGAAAGTATCATTTAAAGTTTGAAGCAAACGTTAAACAAAACAAAGAAATTGTTACTGTTTTAGTTTATACTGTTTGTCTCAGCTCGATTGTGATGAAAACTTGAGACTTGTTTGAATCAATGTCGAGCCCGCTTTCTGGAAAAGCTAGCATTTGTTCCATACAATAAGGTGCGATCGTGTCCCCAGTGGGGCTCGAACCTACGAATTTCAGATTCAGCGGTCTATATTTAAATTAGTACACCGTCCATCTCATAATAACCACGTTTTACTATTGTTATAAATACTATAAACGTCATCTTGCATTGCAGCATTGGTACAGCTTCGGTCACTTCCGGCAAGGGTACGCTGGTTGCGGGAGGTATGGATTTGTCAGGGACAATGTCCATTGAAGGTATTCTAGTTATTTTCTTTGTAAATGCAGTGGACTCCAAATGACAGTCGGTACTTTACGTATTATCCGTGTGCGATTTGCGATTTCGATTTAGACAGTCTGTCCGTCAGTCCGTCTGTCTGAAGCCCACCCGCTTAGCTCAATAGGGAGAGCGCAGATCAACGGATCGTGGGTTCGAGCCCTGGGCGAGGCGAATGTTTTCCATGATGATTTGGTAAAAGACATTGTGTCTGAAAACCATTCGTCCTCCACTTCTGATTCATGTGGGGAAGTTGGCAGTTACTTGCGGAGAACAGGTTTGTACTGGTACAAAATCCAGGAACACTGGTTAGGTTAACTGCCCGCCGTTACATACTAGTAGCTGAAATACTGTTGAAAAACGGCGTTAAACCCAATACAAACAAACAAACTGTCTGTCTGAAGAAGAAGAAACAGAAACCTACAGGTGGGCAAAAGTAATACTAGTGTATTCGTCAAATGTTGAAATCAAGGATATGAGAGCGTTTGTTAAAAAGAAGAAGATACAGTTAAAAGAGATTAAACATTCAGGCTGTCTAGCGTCCCTAAAATTCCTACTTTTTCCTATTTTTTTTCAATTTGGCTAAAATTCCTATTTTTTTTAAAAAATCAAAGGAAATTCCTAAAAAGGCCCTGTTTTTTCACAAAAATTCCTAATTTTTTAACTTTTTTGCAATGATCAAAAAGAGAAAATGTTTTAAATGTTGTTTAAAAGTTCTTCTAATTCAGAAAAAAACAGTTTAGCACAGTTCAAAGCAGTTTACCAGTGGTAGACGTCTTTTCTGTAAATAAAGCACTATTTGTAAGTTACTTTTATGTCAATCACATAAAGGTAAGCACATTACATGGTCTTTAAAGTCCATATTTTAATTTGAAAATTCCTAAATTTAGCCCTAAAATTTCCTTAAAATTGTACCAAATTCCTAATTTTAGCCCTATTTTTTTGTACAAATTGCCCTAAAATTAGCCCTAATTTTTTGTCAGGGTATGCTAGACAGCCTGAACATTAGACCTTATAATAATGTTTGGTCACACCCTGTCTCTTGTTCCGGGGTGGGACTTGCACCACCGCGGTCGGAAGAGAGTGCCATAGAACTGTATCGGCTAGTGTGAAAAAAGAGAACCGATAGTAGTTACATGATGTAAGAATCCGTTTGGGTTTAGTGAAGCGGGTTTTTTCTCCGTTTTTAACGAAAATCCATGCGCACTTTAAGCTCTGTTTACATATGGAGAATGCCGAGTGCGTAATGAGAACACACGGAAATTTCCGAATGTCATTACGGACCCACTGCCTTGCTATGCTTTTTGTCCCCCATGATTTATTCATCGCATTTTAATGACGCATAGAGCCTTTAAATAAATAAGACAGTTCCGCTGCTGAAATAGCTGCTATTGACATCTGAGACATAATATACTGAATTGTAATGCATCTTTTTCTAATTTCTAGCTTTTTAAAATACTTCTTTCGTTGCTACTTCCGTTTTGAAATATTCTAATAGATATATCCCAGATAGCAGACATGCGTTGGCCCAACGTTGGGCCAACGGCAGACTCTTCGTTGGCCCAACGAAGATTTCCGACGTTGGCCCAACGCCATTTTGCTAATTGGCGCAACGTTGGCCCAACGGTTGGTACACTGTTGGCCCAACGACTGGTATCCTACACTCATCGTTGGCCCTCCATTGGGCCAACAACTGATATCCTACACTCGTCGTTGGCCCTCCATTGGGCCAACAGCATTTTTTCGTCTTATCACGGTTGGTCCAACGTTGGGCCAACTCTGTTTTTTTGTTGGCCAAAGATGGATGCCAACGCTATCCCAACGATTACGAAATTGAAAAAAGACTAAAACTAGCATTGTTTAATACATGTTTTATTTTCAAATAGTTGTGATTTTGTTAACATTTAACAAAAAGAAATCTAACATTTATGTAAAGTTTGTTTGCAATTTTCCTGAAGAAATATAACAGAATATTTCATCACTACAACATGTAAAATATTGATTCCAGTCTTTTATAAATCTAAATATTTTTCTTATTTCAGTCACTAATTAAACCCTACTAAAGTGAATTACTGTCTGTATATTAACTCATTATATATCCAAGTTCTGTTTGTTTGTTTTCTTTTCTCACTGAAGTTGCAGCTTTTTATATTTTTATTTTTTCCTGTGCACCACTGTGCTAGGCACTCCATTATTTCTCCCTTGAACAGCACCCTGTAAAAACAATCAAAGCACTGAGAGTACTGATGGGGCGGTGCATTTCAGCTGTTTTTGTAACATTCTTAGATGAAAGTCAAATATTGAGATAGGAACCTGTGGTTTGCGCAAGAGACTTCGTCTGACCGACGATGACACTCATGCCAAATATAAGATAGATTGCATGATAAAATGTGAAACACCACATTTTATCAATTATATTCAAAGAGTTTAATAAATTCAACGCGGATAGTCACAAATGTAAGATGAATTCTTTTTATCACATGTTAGCCTTTCTTGTCGAAACACCAAATATTCGACTTTCTTCTGCTATATAAACAAGTCAATTTGACCGACGTCGCCTATACTATAAATCACGTCAATGTCAAAGCTTTATTACAACAGTGTAGTATCGTTTTTATTTAATGGCTGTATTACACTCCTGCAACGCCATTTATGTAATAAATAGAGAATATTAGGTTACTGTCATATAAATTTAAATTTATTAAGCGAGTCAGAGAAAATATAAACAAGAGGGCCATGAAGGCCATGTATCGCTCCCCTGAGCTACTGACCTAAAGATTATCAAAATTAACATTCTGACCAAGTTTCATTAAGATATGGTCATAAATGTGGTCTCTAAAGTGTAAACTAGCTATTCCTTTGATTTGACCCGGTGACCCAGTTTCTGACCCGACATGACCCAAGTTCGAGCTTGACCTAAAGATCACCAAGATTAACATTCCGACCAAGTTTCATGAAGATACAGTCATAAATGCGGCCTCTATAAGCTTTTCCTTTGATTTGACCTAGTGACCGAGTTTTTTACCCCACCTCACCCAAATTTGCACTTGACATAAAGAATATCAAAATTAATATTCTGACTAAGTTTCATTAAGATATCTTCATAAATGTGGCCTCTTTAGTGTAAATTAGCTTTTCCTTTGATTTGACCTGGTGATCTAGTTTTTTTATTCTAGATGACCTGGATACAAATTGGACCTTACGATCTTTAAGATCAACATTCTGACCAAGTTTCATGAAGATATAATCATAGATGTGGCCTCTACAGTGTTAACAAGCTTTTTCCTTTAATTTGAAGTGGTGACCCAGTTTTGACCCAAGATAACCTGATATCAAACTCGTCAAAGACTTTATTGAGGGTAACATACTGGCCAAGTTTCATTAAGATTGGGCCCAAATTGTGACCTCTGGAGTGTAAACAAGCTTTCCTTTAATTTGAACTGGTGACCTAGATTTTGACCCCAGATGACCAAGTGTCAAACTTTTCTAAGATTTTATTGAGGGTTCCATTCTGACCAAGTTTCATTAAGACTGGGCCAAACATTTGACCTCTAGAGTGTTTACAAGCTTTCCCTTTGATTTGACCTGGTGACCTAGTTTTAGAGCTAAGATGACCCAATCAAGAACTCATCAAAAGTTTTATTAAGGGTAACATTCTGACTAAATTTCATTGAGGCTTGCTCAAAAGTGTGAAAATTTCTGCGTGATAACTGTTCAGATTGGGAAAAAATGCCATTTATCAGGGTTCGAATTTAGCCTGATTTTCTACTTGCATTTTTTCGCAAGTGGTATTTTTTTAACTTGCTAAATGAAAAACAACTTGCATTTTCCGCGACATGTTACTTTATTAGAACATTAACACAATCATCCACGTGACAAGTCCAGCCAATCGTATTTGCGCTAGATAAATATTAACTTATTAATAGATTACCAAAAAACCCACCGGATGCGGTAAACGTCATCAAAATTGGCGCAGGTACTTGTCAGCAGTTGAAAAGACATGCGCACGGGACATGTATCGAGTGTAAATGTCCTTTTACGACGAAAGATGAAAGAGTGCTCCGAAAGAAAGAACAGTGTAAGATCGAGACGACCGTTAGAAATGCACATTATTCGCCCAAACATTTTCACTAGCAAAAAAATGCTGGTGTCTGAAATCTCACCTTGCAGTTTGAAATTTGCACTCGCATTTCGCGAGTATGCGAGCTTAAATTCGAACCCTGTTTATGGAAAGAAGTTGTTAGTGTAAAATAACTTATGGTGTCCTAAAAGTTGAGGGCATCTACAGCGCTATTTAAATCATACGACATTTAAAATGGTTATTCAGTTTCAAAAGATATTTGAATAACGAAACAAGAATATCGTTTTTCATTGTACACTAATAGAATGAGGTCCAATTGATTGGATACCAATTTGTAAAAATGTGCGTTTTGTAATATTATTAAACCGAATGCGACTTGAGCCGTACACCTGTTGACTTTCAAAGAACAACTACCTTTGGCGATGTAATTTAATGCTCGTTCATGATCATCATCAAATACATTCGACTACCCAGGGGTGGCAAATTCAATTGTCCGTATTGCCCAGCTTGTCCCAAAGCTTGTACGGACGAGTCTAATTTGACTAGAATTTACTGTATACATGTAACTACTATACGGACAAGTACAAAATAGCAACTGACAAAAAGGACAAACAAGTCAAAATCAGATTTTGCCACCCCTGCTACCTTGCATAAAAATCTGAAGATTAATACGTCAAACCGTTACAGTGTACGGAATTCAGATTTGAATCCACTAGCCCGAATTTCACTAGCCCGAACTTTAATACCTTAAAATGTCATAATTTTTGCACCATATAACATTTTGTTTTACAGACATCTCTATGCATGTTTGAAGTAATAAAAAAGACATACAGTACATGTCAGAGTGCCATGTTTTTGAAAAATTTTAACTCTAAATACTCCAGTCCAGATCAGCATCGTCAGAGTCCAAAAGCATCGGACATGACACTCCTTGCCAAAACAAAATCTAAACTGTTACGCCCAATTTTTTAGGATCCGCACTCGCCAATTACTGCAACTCGGACTGTTGACAATTTGCAAGATGTAATAACGAGTGCTGAATATACATTTACACACACGCTGATAGCATAATTTAAGCTCCGCCTACTGCAGGTACTTGTGAGATTTTTGCGAGAAGTATGAAAGCTAATCAAATTATCCGTTACGCTAGAGGTGATTGTATTCAGCCAATTAGCGCTGCGGTTACGTCTTTGACACTGTGTTTGATTGTCAACACGTGAGAGTGCAAAACCAACAATAATTCTATAAGCGTTTCTCAGTCTGGATGCAGTACTCGTTTAATTAGCATGATTTTTTAAACAAATTAGGAAAATTCGGTAGCCTGGTCGGGCTTGTACCTGCGGCAAATCGGTAGCCCGAGCTGAAATTTGGTAGCCACAGGCTGTCAGACTACCGCGAATTTCGAACACTGCCATTATCTATCTTTATACTGCATTACCCCTCTTTACGAGTATTATGTGCAGCTGCGCACCTGTACAAGAAATTTAAAGTAGAATTGACAGTAGAATACTAGAATACACAAACAGCTAAATTATTGAATAGAGCCTTTGAAATAAATCAAAAATATTATAAAATAAGAGTAGTCCAATGTACATGCTCATTTTACCTTCAACATTCATTATTTTATATTTCATTTTTAATCTGCATTGTAACGTCTAAAAGGGCCCTAATATGTAGAATGTAGCATTTTCTCAAACGTAAAATATATGATGTACGCAGATTTAAACAGTTTAGCCTACCGTTATTTATCATATTCTAGTAATATATCGTTTAAATTTACCTTTAAAAACCCTTATATTCAAGGTATGCCAATTGTGTAGAGTTTTCAATACACATTCCGCCATTTTTCAAGCATATGCAGCAGGTTATAATAATAATATATTTAGATGCGACTTAGACGAAAAACAACGTGAACTATTTGCCAACTGATTTAGAGCGAAAATATTTCGTCTAAAATTGATTCTCAAAATAAATTGTATTTACACAACATTCGGAATAGACCGGCAATATTGCACACCATAACACAGATACACAGCGATACATACAGTTGAAAGAAACAACTCTATATTTAACATGAAAAGTAACTTTTATTTTGTAATTATTCACATATGCAGTTGAAAAAAGGATTATTTTCGGTGTAAATAGTGTTCTTTCACTTTGGACTGGGTTATGTTGTTCGTAATTTGAAGAATAAAGGCGACATGATGTGTATTCACTTCTGGCTACATGTTATAAATGGCGATCCTGTAAGACCAGACATAACAGATAGACGTCAAATTGTTAAAATATGTTATGTCGGGTCTTATTGATAGGACTAAAAATATGAGCTGATAAACAAATGCTAACCTTGTTTAACTTTTTGCCCGACCTCTCTGTTCTGCTTAACATTCTTGAATAATTTTGATTTGCTGCCATGCAAAATTTTGTCCGAAGTTCAGTTGTTTACCGAATTACCCATCTTCTCCAAGCAAACAAATGACGTGACTTATACACACGCCATTACGCCGCTTGACAGAACAAATAGGCAACCCGTATCCTCGATGATTTTATTCAATAACACTCCATTCCAGATGCAATATCTTCCTAATTTGAATTGCAGAAAGCTAAACAGCTAAAATCCTGAACAAATGCTAACATGAGTCACTTTCCGTTTCCTCAAGCGTTTCCGTTATAAAAACTTTTATGTAGTAATTGCAAATACGGTATGCATACACTATACATTTGTACCATGGTCTCACGAACCTAATAAAAGTCCAGTTTATAATAATAATCGCGTAGATATGGTTTTTTGCAGTTATTGGAAAGAACAAGATGGCGTCGTTTTAAGAAAAAAATTAAAAAAGTAGTCCGCCAGGCTACAAGTCACTGACTTGTATATATTTTTAGACAATTCAGATTAAAACCAAGTGGGGTTTTCCCTCATGACGTCAGAGTGTAAAAATAGTCTGGTTTACCTGCCCCTCCTTCACTGTCGTACTAAAATACATAGTACGACGGGAACCAGACAAGTCTAAAATAGCCGCAATATAGGTCATATTCATCCGCTTTGTTTTCGGTGCTCTTCTTTATGAGAGGATGTAGAAAGTGGATGCGCTTTGCCGTTTTGCACTAAGAAGTGACGGGCTTTCATTTTCCCGTCTTAATTCCATTGGAGGCGGAGCTTACGCACCGCCCTAAAAATCATAATGTTGATTTAACCATCTACGTCAAATTGATAACAATAACTAAAGAAATGCACATAAACATCTGGACATAAACTTGCGTAAAATGTATGAAATTAATTTGTGTCTGTATTTAACCGAGAAAAATATGTTAGAATTAACAAGAAAATTAGTTATTTTATTTACAGAATTTAATACTCAACACAAGTGCCATCCACCAGCTTTAAATATAAGTATTTAACATATGTTCAAGTCATATGGATATAACATGCATACAGGATATAAAAAGAAATTCTGTATAAGATTCCATAACTTTATCAAAAAATATTCTTTTTAAAAACTTCTACTTACGGTTTATAGCTGGAAGACCGGGTTTTTGTTAAATCTAGACCTATCACATGTATAATAGTTTCCTTTACTTCACATGTCTATAAAGCTAGAAATCTGGCCTAGAGAGTAAAATTAACCACATTTTCTGGGATTTCTTACATAACTCGGGTTAACGAGAGTTCATGTTCTGGAATATTCAACAGATTTATTGTAAACATTTTATGATTGTATAAAATTAGATATTTGTTACAGAGTTAGTAAAGCTTTTTTTTTCAATACCTTTTTCATAATTTTTTCAAGGTAGTAGATTTGAAATAGTTCAAAATATCATTACGGCTGCAGATAAGTTTTTAGTTTAATTAGCCCAAATTTAACTGATTACGAATTGGTGCAGAAAAGTGTTTAATAATTAATTAAATATTGCATGTTACAGCTACACAACCTGTGTATACCTGTGGGGGTTTGTGATAAAACAGTGACCTGTAAAATATATGATTATTATATCATTACTTCTAATGGACCAACGTTGGCCCAACGTTGGGCCAACGATGTTTTCTCTGTATAAGTCTTTCCCTGAAAATCAATATCGGGCCAATGCAGAGATATCTTTGACTGAAATTTAAAGTTGGTTCAACGTTGGCCCAACAGCTGTATTTACAATACTTATTAATCATTGTTGGGCCAACAGTGGCCCAACAACGATTATCCTTTGACGGTTTTCCGTCGTTGGCCCAATGACTTCATGTTTACAGGGATAAAGGATTTTCATGCGTTATTTTAAATTCTAAATTCTAAATTTATGAAATAAGTTTTAAAAAAGTAATAAAATGCGAGGCTCTGTCGAGTATTAATGTCGGTATAGAAAAGTGTAAATTCTTTTAATCCTATTGATTCGTTTGTTCCACACAGTATTATTAGAGATTTGACATTTTGATTATTAGTACGCGAAAATTGCACCGCTCAGACAGATATAAAAAGGTGTATTACAGCAAATGCAGCATTTCAGATTTTCAATACAAATTGAACGGCACCAATATCTCAAGTCGAAAATAAAAAAAATAAATAATCGTTTTCACAAATTCACCTTTAGAAATCTCACTCTCTACACATAGGCAGCTGCTTCCTCATCAGAAAAGGCAATATCTGTATGGTTATTCTTAGTTGAAAACTGAAACTTTTTCTTTCTCTATCGCTGTTCTCCATATTCCCTATAAATTTATTTATGAAGCTACCCTTATTTTCTATTTTTTTTAGGTCGTTCTTTCGCCATCAAATCATCCGTAAATAACTTGATAACATGCGCTACAGTCGAAGCAGACGCCGACTATATCACAGCTTTTGCTAATTTACCGTCAGGGATTGGCGGCAAGGTGATATTCAGACAGCAAGATAACTCCGAAACTGCCGATACCTTTATATATTTAGACTTATATTTCGTCGGCGAGTCAAAACCTCAAAGTCCGCTTTCGTGGCAAATCAACAGCGGGATGGTGAAGATGGACGTGGACGCAACAACCGACATAAATAACAGGTGTGGTAGTACAATAAAAGATCTTTATAATCCGGATGGTGCTACCGGAAGCGGATGTTCGACCGATGATCATACGAACTGTAAGATTGGCGACCTTAGTGCCAAACATGGAGACATTACTATGCAAATGTCTGGAAAAACGAAAGCATTTTACGGCGATTTAAGACTGCCACTAAGTGGCGAAAACTCAATTATAGGTAAGACACTGGTCTTTATGAACGGATCAGATTACTACGCATGTGCAAATATTGTGCAATATCCTCGCATGGGGGCCATCTCAAAGTTTAGTAATGACAATGTAACAGGAAGTGTATCTTTTCATCAGAAGTCGCCTCTCGATCCGGTTAACATTAATGTTAATATAGAAAATCTTATAACGCGTGGTGGCGGCTATCACGTGCACGAATGGCCCGTGCCACTCCAGATTAACCAAAGTGAAGTCATGTGTAGTTCAGAAAATGTAGGCGGACATTTCAACCCATTTAATGTCTCGGTATTTGGCCTTTACCCTGATTCCGCCACAACAACACCTGATAAGTACGAAGTCGGGGACTTGAGTGGAAAATTTGGCAGTATGGCAACCATGAATAGATATGTTAAAAATATGACTGACCCTAATTTGCAATTGTTTGGGGAAAATACGATAATAGGACGTAGTTTAGTTATTCATAAAGACGCCGCAGGTGGCCCTCGCTGGATATGTTCGACTATCTGGCCCGCAGACGATATTCCTATGGTAACAGCATACGCTAGATTCACTTACCCTGTAATAGGATACATGATATTAAGGCAACCCAAGAATAAGTGGTTTGCAGAGACACAGATCTACGCAGAACTGGACTACTCGAGCTCAACCATGTCAGCAACTGTTAATCACAATTGGCACGTGCACGAGAAAGCAATGGGTGATGACATGTTATCGCCTACACAACGCTGTCAGTCCGCAGGGCCACACTATAACCCGTATTCTGTTTTCTTAGATGGTGATTATGCCAGTATGTGCAACCCTGGAAATCCTTTCCGGTGTGAACTTGGAGACTTATCTGGAAAACATGGTAAATTAAATATTCGCTCCGCTGTAGACAATAGAAAACTGAAATATTTCTTTTCGGATATGCAGCTGCCTTTATCGGGGCCTCAGTCTGTTGTTGGTAAGTCGATAGTGATCCATGAAGCAAATTCTGGTGGCGGAAGGTTATCGTGTGCAAATGTCATGGAAAAGGTCAGAAGGGAAGCCACAGTATCCGAATGGTCGTCTGCAGAAGGTCAGAGTAGCCCAACTGGAACTATTTCTTTTGTGCAAGATTGTATTGATATTCTGTCATGTATGACAAAAGTTAGTGTATCTTTGTCGGGACTAAATTCAATGGTGGCGGGTTACCATGTACACCAATACCCTACCGATGTCAACACACCTACCTCACAAGTTTGTCAAAGCTCTGACGTAGGCGGACATCTGAACCCTTTCCAAAGTCCGTATCCGGGTCCAGCTAAGGGAACACAAGACGAGTATGAAATTGGCGATTTGAGCGGGAAATATGATCCACTTAGCGGGGCCTCGTATTCTACGAACGTCCTAGATATGAATTTACCAATGGAAGGACCGTACAGTATCGTCGGACGATCTATTGTTATTCACAAGAACGATGAAGGAGCGACGCGTTGGGCTTGCGGAAACATTGTCGATACTACACCAGGAATTAAGCTGGTACAGCAGAAGGCGGTATTCGAAGGAGAGATCACAGGTTACATAATGTTGGTACGTAGTTTATTTACTGACAATATTTTGACATTGGTTGTCTGTGGCATATAGGGTCATAATTTTCAGGTTAGCGCACACTAAATATCGAAAAATATGCCTTGCGCACTCGCTGTGTAACAATTGAGTTAACCGTCTGGGCGTGTTCAAATGTCAAGTAGTCGGAAGGCCATCAAATCCACAAGCTCGCCCATCCAAATGTCTGCTAGATCGGAAGTAAACATGGTTGGAGATCTGGCTAAGTTCAGTAGACCTTATAGTCAAAAGTTAAGCATGCATTGATCACAGATCGAAAAAGTAGTTCAAAGGATCACTAGTCCAAAGGCCCAATTGTCGAAAAGTCAAGGTTTAGGTTGAACATAAGGTCATTGGGTTAATTTAGGTTTTGATAAGGATGGGAGTTTAAGAATACGAAGTGCAATTTTAAGTTACTGTTTGTTTCACCTGTTTTGGGACGAAGTTTTTATGCCCCACCCCCTTTTATCGGCATAAAGTATTTGAAGCGTCCGTTCGCTCGTTCATCCCGATTTCGTGTCCGGTCTGTTTTAAGTCTGTAATTTTGTCGTTCGTGCCGATCGTGAACAGATACCGAAAATAACTTTGCACTGCTGATCAACTAACATATCCTACGTTTTTGACTATTATCCTTATTGAATGCCAATCCTGATTTCCTGTTTGGTCTCAAACTTTGTCATTCATGGATGGATTTAAAAAAACTTTGCACCAATGATTAGCAAGAAATGATTATGTCATGTGCAAGAACCATAACTCTCGTGTTTTCCCTATTGATTTATCGCCCTTTATTCTTACTATAAGATATTACAGCCATAGTTTGTATCAAACTAACATTAAAAATATGAATGAAATCACGATAAGATTTGACTTTGTCGTCAAAAAAGGGGGATTTTGAGAGAGTATTGTTTATTGTTAATACACTGCAGCAGCCACTTTCCAAGGTTTGCAATTTTGACTAGACTTGATTCTGATTGATCGTGATACTTCAGAAATATCTTAAATAAAAATTTGTTAGACTATATGTTCAGCTTTCCGTATCTTAATTTAGTTGATTTTTTTTTTCACTTAGTCTTTTCTTTTCACACAGTAAAGATATTACAAAACGCAGAAGACCCTAAATATCTTCATTCATATTTAAGAAACGGACACATTATTTACTACAGATAATTAAAGTTGTGGAAAGTATTTTATAATTTTAACGTCAATAATATCGTGTTTTATTACAATTTTGTTATTTCTTCCTGTCATTAAATGCAAATAGCACGGTGTGGGAGGATCGCATTGCGTGTAAACACCCCATTACTGGTATCTACTGTAACCTGTAAGCTTCATTTTAGCCAAGGTTCTATCCCGCGTAAATTAAAACCTATAACCTAAATGTATTTTTTGTTTTAAATTTCAGAGCGTGGTGAATTCAAGATTCTATCCCGCGTAAATTAAAACCTATAACCTAAATGCATTTTTTGTTTTAAATTTCAGATCGTGGTGAATTCAACCTTTCGCGAATAAATGAAAAAGTGCAAAAATTGCGAGATGAGTTCAAGTCTCGTAACTTAAAGCGTATTTTGTAATTGTCGGAATTTTGTTTATAGGATGGGGATGATGTCCTCTCTGTAAATAACACACATCTCTCACAGTGTTTGTCCGGATTCTTTAACCATAAACCTGGGTTTTATCAGGTCATTCTAAAGATAGACACAAGCCCGGGGCTGTGATTAGAGAATGTGCTATGAAATACAGAAATTTTATTATGTCTTATGTCACTCGACACAGTTAAAACCTCTGCGCTAGTGACCTCTATATGTAAGGTACAAAAGGAAAAAAATCACATATTTGGCGCTAAAATTTGAAAACAAAATCCAAAAGATAAAAAAAGTGTCACCACAGTCTGGGGCGAGACCGTTTGGAAACCAGTCTCAAAATATCAGTGTCTGATTGGTTGTTTCTATACACAGTTTTGAAATTGACCAATGGCACAGCAGCATCCCGTTACTGGCTCCTATACTCATTGTCACAACATTCGAATCCATGGTTTTGTCTGCATACTCGACAATACTGAAAAAGTGTGTGTTATTTTTACTGATATATCCCTGCTCTAACGATTGTATTCAAAATGATATAATTTTTTTATCACGTTAGATATTATCATCAAAACCATGCGAGATGAGAACGTAGTGTTGGCCGTGTATTATTTTCAGATTGAAATATTGTAAACGAGTACTTCACTACTTGTATTTCAATATCAAATTAATTTCTTTTCCAAAATGAATTTTATGACATAAGAGAAATGCGTCTGTATTATTATTTTTTAAAATTTTTATCATGATTTAATATCATTAAGCAGGTCATTTAAATGCGAGCGTCCTGTGCTTTCTAAAACTTAAAATATTACCCTGCAATAGTTATTCATAAATCATCAATGTGTTTCAAATGGCTTTCAACTGTTACTGTAAGTCGTCACTGGGTGGTTTTATGTAGTTCTTACTCTCGATATCGAGACAGTCATATTTTAACTAAACCCAGGTTCGGGTTAAAACGTGTTTTGAGAAGAAAAGGGGTATACTTATACAAAATTTGAACATCATCAGAAGTTATCTCCATGTCTGAATACACATTATTATAATATTTTAAATATAGTAATATACCAGATATCAGTTAATCAACCTGCATTGATATATAGAGACAATAGAAAGAGAAACCCTTTTAGAAAGTCTTGTTAAAAAGTTTGAATCTGACGGCAAACGAAGTAATGGTGTCATTGTTTTTAAAACAATCAAAAAGCCTTCAACACACCTACATATTTCTTTTTTGGAATCTGTTTACGTATTTCAGACCAGGTGGTTTTTATTATATATGTATTTTTTCAGAGCCAGTATATATATGAGAATGGAGACCTGAGCAATACCATGATCGTCGTAAATCTGCATAATTCAAGTGACCAAACAATGATGACCACAGGCCATAACTGGCACGTGCACGAGAACAGAAAGAGCTCGGATTGTGCAAGCTGTGGACCCCACTATAATCCCTATATGGTCGGCATGGTAAGTATTTAGATACTAATTTTTCCTGTGCATGTAAAATCTGTGATAACAAAAACTCTAAAAGAGGAAACAGGCATGTTTCTCGTTGCAGCCGGAGAGGTTCCCATTTATCTTTAGCATAGCAGAAGCCAGATAGTAATCATTTGGTGCCAGAACCGACGGTACGGATTCGAAACCAGACTCGTTAGTTTTGGAAAGTTTTGGAAAAGTGTGAATAAAAAAGTCGTATGTGAGGGTGTTTTCCTCATAGAAATTGCGGTCATAAAATCGTTGTATTTAAAATCATTTTCTGCCGACACAACTCTCGAGAAGAAAAAAGTTTGCAGCCCGCACATAAATCCACTTCGCACAGCGATTTACGAAGAATTAATAGCAGTAAAAAGACCCCCCCCCCCACCCACCCACTCAATACTTATGCAAGAACCACACATATTGATCTTTTAATAGGCATTGATAAAGTTTATTGCTTCCGATTAATATGTGATATATCAAGTATTGGTAAGGTATACTTTCGATTAATATGTGACATGTTATCTGTCATCTGTTGATTATAACATTTTCGTGATGATGCCCTTGGGTCTGCTCGATTGGCGTGTCTGTGGCCGTAGAAAGTTCACATCCGAATAACACCCCCAAGAAGTTTCATACGTCGGCTGATATTAAATGTTTTTACACAATGTTAAGTGATGATGATATAGATGTTTTTCTTGGACTTTTTATGCTTTGATATAGATGTTTTTCTTGGACTTTTTATGCTTTTATTCGCTGAAGATACTGTTATTCAAGCTGAAAGTGACCATTAATTACATTAATTTACATTAATTGAATGCTATGCGTCTAGTTAGTCCCCAACCGATGGAACACCAGAGCGGAGTAAAGGAATGATTTCCGTCGTCTGTCAGTACGTCTGTCAAAAAGTATTCAAGCTAGCTTCATCAAACTTGGTATGTAAAAAGGGGGCAATATGTAGATTATGCACGTATATGACTCATGCTTGTAGGTCAAAGTTCAAGGTCACTATTGAAGGTCAAGTATTTCTTTCTGCTTCTTAACTTTTATATGCATTGACGGATTATCTTAGTGCTACACACAAATCTTCGCCATGATGAGACAATGTGTCGGCACATGATCTATAATTGTCGGTTAAAGGACAAGGTCACCGATTAAGGTCATGTAAACATTTGCTCCACTCCACATCTTTAAATTGCATTGCAGGATTTTTATCACTACAAGGAATGTTTCCCATGATTAGACTGTGTGTCGCGCACATGACACATTGTTGTCGGCCAAAGGCCAAGGTCAAGTAAAATTATTTCTGCTCCATAACTTTTATGATGTGCATTAATAGGTTATATTAGTACTGCACACAAATGTTCCCCATGATGAGACAATGTGTCGCGTACATCATCAATGCTTGTAAGTCAAGGTCACAATTGAAATTTAAGTAAAAATAGTTTTTGTTTCTTCGCTCCTAATTGCCTTGAGGAATTTTAGTCCTAACACTGTTGCCAACAACCACAAGGGACGAACACTAACAAAGTTTTCCACGGATAGTGGACTTCTGTATTGCCACTGCAATACTCGGTCACTCGTTAATGTAAAAGTTGGAGTCTACAAGTTATTTCTGCCAAAACTAGTATTAGAATAAAAGAGATTTAAGAAAAAAATCCAGATTTTGGATTAGATAATGTTATAGAGCTTGTTGGTCATTGTACAATTCTCTTATAATGGTAGATACGATATGACAAAAACATGCACTAGAAAATCTATGTTTTCTATTATCAAAAGGGCTCGTGAACTGGTACTTGAAATTTACACGCATACAAGTTTATTCCACTTTGGTTAGCTCCATTATTCCATATATTAGAGCAAAGGAAATGTTGATAGATTTCAAACTTGTTCTTAAAGGCACTAGCCTCCAGAGCGTACGACAAAAATAGGTTTGAAGAAATTAATATTTTGTTTCTTAAGAAAGCTTTGAAACTTAATTACTGATACGGAAACACATGAAAATTAGTTGTTTTAACTAATTTTTACAATGAAAATCGAAAAAGGTAAACTCCCTTAACTATAAATATATATATTTAACGCGTTGAAGACGTAATCCTCCATGGTGGTATTGGTAAAGACTGCGGAAAACTTCAATTGCCTCAGCGGCCCGTGTTCAATTCCCCACGCGGGCAGTTTTTAGCTCACCTGTCACAAAGTGACAAGGTGAGCTTTTGTGATCGCGTGGCGTCCGTCGTCCTTCCGTCCGTGCGTGCGTCCGTCCGTCCGTAATCTTTTGCTTGTGACCACTCTAGAGGTCACATTTTTCATGGGATCTTTATAAAAGTTGGTCAGGATGTTCATCTTGATGATATCTAGGTCAAGTTCGAAACTGGGTCACATGCGGTCGAAATCTTCATGAAAATTTGTCAGAATGTTTACCTTGATGACATCTAGGTCAAGTCCGAAACTGGGTCACGTGCCATCAAAAACTAGGTCAGTAGGTCAAATAATAGAAAAACCTTGTGACCTCTCATGAAGCCATGTTTTTCATGGGATCTGTATGAAAAATGGTTTGAATGTTTATCTTAATGATATCAAGGTCAAGTTCGAAACTGGGTCAACTGCGGTCAAAAACTAGGTCAGCAGGTCTAAAAATAGAAAAACCTTTTGACCTCTCTAGAGGCCGTACTTTTCAATGGATCTTCATTAAAATTAGTCAGAATGTTCACCTTGATGATATCTAGGTCAAGTTTGAAACTGGGTTACGTGCCTTTAAAAACTAGGTCAGTAGGTCAAATAATAGAAAAACCTTGTGACCTCTCTAGAGGCCATGTCTTTCATGGGATCTGTATGAAAGTTGTTCTGAATGTTCATCTTGATGATATCTAGGTCAAGTTCGAAACTGGGTCACGTGCGATCAAAAACTAGGTCAGTAGGTCTAAAAATAGAAGAACCTTGTGACCTCTCTAGAGGCCATACTTTTCAATGGATCTTCATGAAAATTGGTCAGAATGTTCACCTTGATGATATCTAGGTCAAGTTTGAAACTGGGTCACGTGTCATCAAAAACTAGGTCATTAGGTCAAATAATAAAAAAATTGTGACCTCTAGAGGCCATATTTTCCATGGGATCTGTATGAAAGTTGGTCTGAGTATTCATCTTGATGATATCTAGGTCAAGTTCGAAACTGGGTCAGCTGCGGTCAAAAACTAGGTCAGTAGGTCTAAAAATAGAAAAACCTTTTGACCACTCTAGAGGCCATATTTTTCAATGGAACTTCATGAAAATTTGTCTGAATGTTCACCTTGATGATATCTAGATAAAGTTCAAAACTGGGTCACGTGCCATCAAAAACTAGGTCATTAGGTCAAGTAATAGAAAAACCTTGTGACCTCTCTAGAAGCCATATTTTTCAACGGATCTTCATGAAAGTTGGGTCATGTGGAGACAGGTGAGCGATTCAGGACCATTATGGTCCTCTTGTTTTTCTTGATTTGCCATTTTAAGATAGTTTAGAAACAAAATCACATATTCTAGCCAAAATCTGGAGGTCTCTGCCTTTAATCTTAAACAGAGCCCAACAAACTGTATGATTTATGGCGGTCTTTGTATAAAGCCTTCGTCCCTGCAAATTCATAGTCCTATTCTTAATTAGTGATACCAAAAATTATAAGATTTGTAATAAATTGTATAAAACATCTTTTATGCTTATATACTCGTGAAAATGTGAGTTTAAATTGGATTCGGTGTGATAAGAAAACATTGAATAACCTTGGTTCGTCATTTTTTTAGTTAGATTCGCAAGTTTTTTCACCAACATTGTTTAAGAAAGTTGTTTAACTCCAGGTTAGAAGACAACCTTTTTCAAAACTGTAGAGGTGCACTAAAATAACTCTGATAAATGTTGCAGTTATCGCATTTATAAAGATTTTGTTTTTGAAATGTCCTTCAACATTTTTTTTTTCATATGATCTTATGCTCTTTGTAAATGCAGATGCATAAATCATAAATTACGTTCTGAAACAGGAAGTTTTTTTGAATAGCCAGAATTCATAGAATTTGTTATCCATGTAATCAGACACTTAAGTTGACGCATAAATTATCTTTTCGGTATTATCACATTACAGTTGAGAGAAGAAATACTATTATAGAAATCCAAATTTGAATAGCTAATGAATTGTCAGTTTTCTGAATATCTTGTCCGTATGCAAATTGTGCAGGAATCTAGTTTATGTCTGCTGAGATTACGTGAAATCATGTAAGGTGATCGGCAATAGCGTAAAATTGTATCATTAAGTACGATGGTTCAATACGACGTGGGACGGTACGAAAGAGAGAAGATACATATGACACCTACTTGGTGGTTTATACTTTATAGGTCATTTAAGAAAAAAAGGCTAGTAATTCTTTAATGTTACCTGCACACTGTATGTGGAATGAAGGGTCCGCATAACGTTATCGTGAATCTCTATGCGGAAAAAAGTGTACGCATAACGCCTCTGGATAGTTCCATACGCAAGAAGATTACGCATAACGCTACTGTGGATTTTTGTGCGGATGTGAGGTACGCATATCGCTCCTTGTAAGGCAGGGAACTTAATTACGACTCATTTAGATTTGAAGATTGAATACTGCTTAAGCCGATGCTAGCGGGGTGGCGGGGGTGGGGGCGTGGGCAGTGTTGTATTTTCCATTACTGGTCATGAACAGGCTCAATCAAACAGTCTGCAATTTTAATTGTTTGCCTTGTTCTCGAGCTTGTAAGAGATAAGGGATCTACTTTACAGATGTTATTCATATACGATCTCACATGTTGTTGAAACTTAAACGGAATCGGGATCTGAATTGTTTTATCAAGTTTGGAATTGTCCATGCGCATAAAATGTTTCTGCACGGAAACAACAAAACAATGCGACTGCAAACGTTCATTTATCAAAATTTTATAACCGTGATCTGTGTATTTACATCCTGTTGTTTGACCAGGGTACCCGAGCCTTTATTTTTCACGGGATAGAATATCGTACAGAGATGACCCACGTATTTCAAAGTTTTAAAAGGTGTCTACCGAATAACCACCCTACTTTCATTTTCAAATGCACAACACGAAAAAATACCGCGGGTAATTAGCATAAAAAGTGTGTAAAATTCATTCCGCAAGTGAAATGATATTGTATTGCAACCTATTTAAGCGCAAAAATGTTAAATAGTTATTTTTTATAAGCAATAATGACGAAGCAAGAGTTAACAATAGGTTTCGGCTTTCTATTTGATCTTATCTTTCAAGTTTTTATATTTTCACAATGAAATTTGATTAACCGTATCTCTATCAGCGATATATTTTGTATCATATTCACATAATTATCACAGTAAGGAAAGTCATAAACATGCCATTTTTTTCTATACGGGACCTAAAATATTTAGGTTAAGCCGCACTAGTTGTAACAGAATTTTCATTAATTATTAAAAGAGAGCTGAGCTGTAATTGGGATTTCATGCAAACGGATATACATCTTGTACATTATCTTAATTTTCCTTTAATTAAGGTATCCAATCCACAAATAAGCAAGTTCTATATAACAGTGCTATAAATATATAAAATATTGATGCCTGGTAAGCTCATATAATTTTGGTATCATTTGAAAGATTGTCTACTGAAAAAGAAAATATAAAATACAATGCAAAAACGCAAAAGAATTTTTATTATTTTTACTTTACTGAGTATAGTCTTTGGTAATATTTAAACAGCAATCCAGTCATTACAGTGTAAGGTTTAGCATTTCGCAGACAAAAAAAAATATGACTGTAATGATTCTAACATATTATTCATGGTCATCTTATTTAATTCTTGCTCATCAGACACAAAAAACTTTCAGATGATAAAAAAAAAAAACAAAGGGTCACCAGGTATCGAAATGTTACCTATTTGTGGATCGAATACCTTAAGGTAGTGAATCCGCAATGACAATCGGAAATTTTCGTTCGATAACATATTCTCCATATACGATTTCGGCATTCTCCGTTACGAACGGAAAGGCAGGTGCTCGGACGAGCTACATTATTGTCCGAAGAATGCCGAAACACCATACAAGAATACGTAATCGTACGGAATTTACCGAAGAACGTCGAAACACCATACAAGAAGACGGAATTTACCGAAGAATGCCGAAACGCCATACAAGAATACGTAATCGCATGGAATTTACCGAAGAATGTCGAAACACCCTATAAGAATACGTAATCGTACGGAATTTACCGAAGAATGTCGAAACACCCTACAAGAATACGTAATCGTACGGAATTTATCGATGAATGCCGAAACGCCTTACAAGAATATGTAATCGTACGGAATTTAATGCCGAAACGCCCTACAAGAATACGTAATCGTACGGAATTCACCGAAGAATTCCGAAACGCCCTACAGGAATATGTAATCGTACGGAATTTACCGAAGAATGTCGAAACACCCTACAAGAATGTGTAATCGTACGAAATTTACCGAAGAGTGCCGACACGCCATACAAGAATATGTAATCGTACGGAATTTAATGCCGAAACGCCATACAAGAATACGTAATCGTACGGAATTTACCGAAGAATGCCGAAACGCCATACAAGAATATGTAATCGTACGGAATTTACCGAAGAATGCCGAAACGCCCTACAAGAATACGTAATCGTACGGAATTTACCGAAGAATGCCGAAACGCCATACAAGAATATCTAATCGTACGAAATTTACCGAAGAATGCCGAAACGCCATATAAGAATATGTAATCGTATGGAATTAAATGCCGAAACGCCATACAAGAATACGTAATCGTACGGAATTTACCTAAGAATGTCGAAACGCCATACAAGAATATGTTATCGTACGGAATTTACCGATTGTCATTATTCGTCAACTAGTACCTAAATACAGTTATCTGCCTTTACTAAAATTTCGAGGCGTTACATTAAACAAACAATTTTTTATGTCTGACCTTATTTAATGCTACACAATTTAAATGTGCATACTTGCGTAAATTGGAAGTATTGTAACAGTTTACCCGACATTAAATGTATTAATAAAACGACAAGACACCTGTATAATTATTATGCGTAAAAATATATAAAAAAAATTCGTTGAATCGGTATCACCTGCCGAAAAAAAGACCAACAGCATTTTAAACACCCGTAAATAGGACATTTTGTGTTTCACCTTTTCACGAATGGAATTGGCGTTCCTTCACTAAAAAGTATTTTCCCCCAAAACTGCACTTTTTGCGAGGGCAGTGGCAACGATTACGGTACCGTAATCGTAGCCTCCGATTCTAGGATTATGGAAGTTCCGTATTCTTAGACACATCTATAAGGATAGGCTATGATTAGGAAAGTATTTAAGAGGCATCAAATTTATGTTAGGACATGCATAAATGTTATTATAAACTAAAATAGCGTGTTTTTTTCATGCCTGCCCTTTTATTTCGTGTTATCGATCAGCCATTTCGGGATAGTATAATCTTAAAGAAACAGGCGAAATCAACACCCGTATACATGTATACATACTTTTGTCAAAAACCACAGTGTATATATATATATATATATATATATATATATATATATATATATTTTTTTTTTTTTTTTTTTTTTGAAAATTGGCAGACAAAGGAAGAATTGTATATATATTTAATAATAGCTCAAAAATATTTTTAAAAATATTCATTACTTAAAATTTTATTTATGATTTGATTTTGCCTATCACTTTAGATTTCCGCGCATATAGAATCGGGCGAAATTTTTGTATTTCGTTTCTGTTACTTGAGTGAAAAAGTAAGTTCACAACATTATTTATGCATGTCTTAGCATGTATATGATGCCTCTTAAATACTTCCATAATCCTAGCCTATCCTTATAGGATTGTCTAGGAATACGGAACTTCCGTAATCCTAGAATCGGAGGCTAGGATTACGGTACCGTAATCGTAGCCACTGCCTTTTGCGAGACACTACCTAGAATGAGTATATATTTTCTGTAAATTCAACACCCTTTTTATGACGCCATACCTTCTGTTGTAGGGGAGTGGCTACAGTGAATGCGGTATGGGCAACCAATTACGCTGCGAGGTTGGAGATCAATCCAGCAAAGTGGGTCAGTATGACATTGGAGGGGGTAAAAGGTTCTACACAGACGTCAACCTCAATCTTGAAGGAAAATATGCTGGTATTTATACATTGATACAGTTTATACTTAATAAATTTAACTATATAAGCGTCCGTGGCCGAGTGGTTATAGTCTTGTCTTCGTGTCTTCGAATCACTAGTACCTCAATACTGTTTGGGTTATTATGCGAGGAAGCCACACAGTTAGTTTATGGATGGTCGGTGGTTATACCTAGGTGGCCGCCGCGTATGCTTAAATCGATACGCGGAGGGGCTCCTTTGGGCGTCTTTCACCATTAAACATTGAACAGTCACTATATGTCGTTAAGGTAATGGATCCGTAATGAACATCGGTTATTTCCGTGCGATTACGTGTTTTCCGAATAGGACTTCGGCATTCTCCGTTTGGCTGCTCATATATGCTACATTAGCAGCGGGAAAATGCCGAAGTTGTATCGGGATATTCCGTATTGTCACATAAATTGCTGATTATCATTACGGGTCCATAACCTTAAAGAAAAATAAGCAAGTTTTTTTCTTTAAAATTATATTTGGCTTTGTACAGAGTGAGAGTCGGCGAGCTTAGACAGTTTAGTATCCTTTCTCATGATTTGCAATATAATTTTCGGGTCATGATTTCCTAAAAGGAACATTTTTGAATGAATATAATTATGTACATGTAAACATAATGTCTAAAGTTTTCTATTCATATTAAAACGAAGTTCTAAATGTTTGAGCCGCACCATCAGAAAACCAGCATAGTGCATTTGCGACCGGCATGGATCCAGACCAGCAAAGCCTATTACAAGTAGAGAAACCGTTAGCAAACAGGATGGATCCTGACCAGGCTGCGCTGATACTGGTCGCAAATGCACTATGTTGGTTAGTATTCCTTCGTTTTTTTCCCGAAAGTAGAGCAGCATAAATAGAAGAAAAACATACGTTGAATAAAAATCATGAAGCGTTTTTTATCCTACCCTCATATAAGATATAGCGCAATATCAGCCTGCCTAATAAACTTTGCTTTATCTAGTCAGTGTCAAGATACCACTTTTGCGGGAACTTCTGAAATCACTTATTTTATCAAAATTTTGCATTTAAATCATCACCATTGTATTGGAAATGTCTGAACTTGGAAAATGTGTGGTCAAATCAATGTTTTTTATCCTGAAACAAAAGTTATTGCTATTTTTCACTTTTACAGTACTTCAGCCGGAAATTTTGAAAACAATTTTTTTTTTCCGAATTTTTCATTGAAACTGTTATCATTGTATTGGAAATGTTCTAACTAAGAAAATAAGTGGTAAAATCAAAAGTTTTTACCCAGAAACAAAAAAGTTTTTGCATTTTTTCAATTTTCCACAAACTGAATTAGGCCTACACTAGCAAACGTCATATTATATGACGTCAAGTCTGCACGCTGTTGCTCTTTCCAACGACTTTTTCTTAATTTTATGAACAGGTAGGATAAATAGAATATTAGATTACTGTCTGAATAGATTTAAATTTATGAGGCTCGTCTACGAAAAAATATAAGGCTCGGCAGAGCCTCGCCTAATATATTTTCTTCAACTCGCCTAATAAATTTAAATTTATCAGACAGTAACCTAATATTCTCTATATAACCATTTCACTACGATTAACAGTTTGGATTAATGTTTTAGATAAGTGTAGTGTTACTGTATAGTTAAGTTTCGAGGTCAGCGCTGTTTTTGTACTTTTACTGGAACGGTTCATTATTAAGACGAGGTAAATTAAGCATAATTCCCTGTTCGGCGGACGAGTCTATAAATTGATCTCTCAAACGTCAAACTATAGGGACCGTTAAGTGCATGTAATATTTCGGGCAGACAAGTAATAAATAACTTTCCAGTGATTCATCAAATAACATTTTTATTAGATTTAGCCGATACAGTTAAAACAAATATTTGAATTATTTATTACTTTTATTCATAAACATAAAGTTAAAAATGAAAGTAAAGGGAAAAAATAAGCATAGAGATTAAAATATCTGTTATAAGTTTGTAAACTAGTTTAACCTTTAGCATGTTAGATAAATTGTCGTCTGCTGGAAATGTCGTCTGCTAAAATTGTAAAGTTCATTCAATTTGCTCCAAAATTGGAGGAAATATTGTCAGAGTAGCAAACAGCTTGGAACCTGATCAGACGCCGATTTAATCGGCGTCTGATCTGGTTCCAAGCTGTTTGCAAAGGCTGTTAAATTCGCCTGCAGCAGGCTAAGGGTTAAGAGATGACGTAGAGTGCGGATGTGCTGCACACTATATTCACGGGTACTAAACAGTGCCTGCGGCACCGCCTGTGCCGATGAGGAATGAAGGCACTTCGCTTCCGGTACCGCAGGCATTTCGACAATGTTGACAAATCAAGCGAGATCGGTGTGTGATTTTTTTCGTTTTTGTCATTTTGTTACTGCATGTAGAATTCTTTTCACAAATCGGGGAATGTAGCGGGGTGTAGAAGTACCTCATGAACATATTCATGCTAAAGTTTGTGAGAAATAATCAATTTCATAGAAATGTAAGGACAAATAAGTTGAGAATGAAACGTGATTTTTTCACATCAGTGACTGTTTAGACTCATTTCTTTCCGCTGACCCAGACCATATCGTCTCTGCCGTCGCAAAACATATTTATAAATGATATGTGATCTGCAGAAACATAAAGTGTGTCCAGAAAATTCCAAATTTGAACGTTATGCCTATTTTGAAAATGTGCTGCAGACGGTATTTAACTTTGCTAGTAAGTTTATCAAAGTTTATTGTCTATTCCATCACATGCTTACATATAATACATGAAATCAATTCAATAAAATACACGTATGGCCAATCGTAATAAGAACGTCTCGGTGAATAAAAGGGAAATAATTAATACAATACTACACAGTTAGGCTAGAGTTAGTAGTACACCTTAATAGGTGAATTTATTTGTTGTAATATATTTGTTTCCATAAATCGAAGATTTGAAAAACTAAACGTATGAAATTGTTTATGCTAAAATATGACTTCATATTTTGGACACTATCATCTATTTACAGCGGCGAAACGATCTATTGTTGTTCACGCATCTAATGGAGGAGGACCTAGGATTGCGTGTGCCAATTTGATACCCTACGGACCTTCGGCTGCTAAAGCAGTTTTGAAATTTCCAAAGACCAGCTACACAGTGTAAGTTCACTGGTATACATGTACATGTATATATAACGTTTGTTGTAAACAGCTACTTTGTCCGTTTGATTATGTCTCCCAACACACAGTGGTGTGGGAGACATATTGATTTACTCCAGTCTGTGTGTCAGTGTGTCTGTCACAAAGCTTGTCCGCACTCTAAAAAAGTCGACCATTTCTCATCCGTGTTGTAGATCAGACGTCTAGGTCACTGTAACCTAGAGACTGGACCCACGTTTTTGCATACGGCTGTGAAACTTCATAAGATGAAAGCTTTTTTTCAGTTCAGAAAATGATCTCTGTTGAATTGGAGGTCAACAGGCGGGATGTCCTTGTGACAGGAAACAGTTTCCAGTCAGTAGCTAATACTGTCGTACAGTCGTCAAACTACATGAATGTGTGTCTATGATAAGTACATAAAGATCAAAAGTCAAGGTCAAAGTGCCCTCGGGACTGAAAGTGGTTTCCGCTCAGTAACTCAGTAAGTTAAGGTAAAACATCTGGAGCTCTTTTAGGCTTACTAAATCAAACCGAGTCTGCAATTTTCACTGTTTGCCTTGTTCTCGGTGCTTCCGAGGGATCTACTTTCCAGATTTTATTTACTTCACAACAGCGGGTGTTAAGTGCTGTGTTGCGGCCGTAAAAAGTTGCCCCGACTTCAACTCATTGTTGTTATATTTTCTGGTCCTTCGGGATCATTGATTTCAACTCGTTTAGATTTGAAGATTGAATACTGCATAAACCGGTGCTATGGGGCGTGGGCAGTGTTGCATTTTCTAACTGCTCATGAACAGACTCAATCAAACCGAGTCTGCAATTTTCACTGTTTGTCTTGTTCTCGGTGCTTCCGAGGGATCTACTTTTCAGATTTTATTTACAGTCGTCAAATAATGTAAGATGATTGTTGTAGTCAGTTGATGCCCCTTTCATTTTTTTTGTTTGGTCAGTACTTCAGGTCAGTAATGCGTTATTATAGTGAAATGTATCTGTACCTTGTATTTTCTTACAGGGATGACGTAGAAACCAAGGTTGCGGCGTTCGTAGGGACAGATGTTGGCAATATACTTGTGGAAGAAAGCAGCAAAACTTTGACATGTATAGATATGGATGTATATTTCTTAGGTAGGTTGTTAGAGTTACTTGAAATCTGTTTAATTACGACATAGAGTTTAATTAAGTTTTTCAGAGTCATACTGACAATCGGTAATTTCCGGTTGATCACGTATTTTTCCGTAAGTAATATCGGCATTCTCCGGCTTGCACGGGAATACATTCTTTGCTCGTGGCCAGCGCCGATAAGACGTGAACTTCATGCGACTTCAAATGAACAAACTTGAGATTTCAGGCTATTGAAATATAAGCAGATTCTATGTTCGTGACAAGCGCCTGTAAGCCGTTAACAGATATTTCATACTATTTTGAACAACTTGAGATTTCATGATGAAAAAATATAAACAGATTCTATGGCCAGGCCCTTAAGAAATATCTCATATCATTTTGAACAACTTGAGATCTCATGATGAAAAAAATATGTATATTCTCTATCCAGGAGAGAGTAAAGGAACGCTAAGACAACAGTTCTTGGATAATATAAACAGTAAAAATCACGGAAATCTCGGGAAATACGCACCAGAAGATCCTTGTTCACTTGTTGCTGGCTCAGGTAAGAAACCCTTCTTAGTTTTCTGTAAGAAACTTTATTCATACTTGAAACTATGTTTTGTATCAAGCCTTTAATTTTGTATAACTCTCATATGTTATGACCCCCCCGTCGAAGGCAAAGGGATAAAGGGTTGGTTTTGTTCGTCTTCATCCGTCCGTCCTTCCGTACGGAGCCATGTCATAGACATTGTTTGAAGAATTTCAATAAAACGTGGTAAAAGTGTTAACTACTTCAAATTTCAGTCATAAGGCAACAGTGAGTGTATTGTGGTACTTTAAATATAGTTTATATATAGTGATTTTCTGCCGTCTTTACGTCAGTCTGGAGCCATATTTTAGACATGATTAAGAATATTTCAATTTAACATGGTGAAAATGTTAAAGGAAAGGGCAATGATATTGCTATGTTCATTTTGTTGTGTACGGGGACTTCTTAAATACTTTAAGGCAATGAAATAATTTTCAAAATTGAATTTAAAAAAAATATTCCAATATTTAGCAAAACCGTAGCCATCCTTTTCCCATGGCAACGAAAATCAGAACAGCGAAATTGCTTAAATTCACCTGTATTTCCTTAGGTCTCAAATGACTTTTTCTACTTTTCAAATTAAAAAGAAAGAATTTGTCGTGATTTACATCTTAAAGTTAAATAATGCGTAAAATTTTCGTCTGTTTTAAAGACTATAATTATGCTAAACAAAGAATTAATTGATGGGCAAATGACGTCATAAACGCCAATTGTGTGAGGATATCTTAACTAACTTTAGAGTTATTACTTAATTATCTTTCAAAATATAGTCCCCTAATTCACAAAACAACCTTTTGGGCGGGGGATATAAATTCACAGAATTTCGTTGTGAAGTCTACTTTATTGGGGTCCATTTTACCATGAGATACTGTTGCCAGTGTTGGTACAAATGTAGCTCTCTTAGAGACTGTGGTGCATCATGTTTCTGGGATCAAGATAAAGTTGCTGTTACTGGAAATTGAAAAATGGTTCTGTTTATTTACCTCAGTTAGGAACAAGACAAGTTACTGCAGCAAGACTTGGTATCTAGAAAGTTTGTAGTTGCATTTTTTGGTTATTTGCATCAAGGACATGATCGCTATATCTAAAAATAGAAAAGAAGCACATTGAGTTGGAAATGAGATAGATATACCGAACCTGGTAAATAAGTAGCTTGCATAGAGACCAGTACTTAAGCTTGCATGGCCGAAGTCATTGTGAATATAGAAAAATAATTTGGGTTTAATAACCCAGTTAGGAATGAGGAATTATGACAAAACCTGGTATATTTATGAAACTTTAATGGAGACCAATTTTCAGGTGCATTTTTAGCTCACCTGTCACATAGTGATCACGCAGCGTCCGTCGTCCGTGCGTCCGTCCGTCCGTAAACTTTTGCTTGTGACCACTCTAGAGGTCACATTTTTTGTGGGATCTTTATGAAAGTTGGTCAGAATGTTCATCTTGATGATATCTAGGTCAAGTCGAAACTGGGTCACGTGCCTTCAAAAACTAGGTCAGTAGGTCTAAAAATAGAAAAACCTTGTGACCTCTCTAGAGGCCATATATTTCACAAGATCTTCATGAAAATTGGTCAGAATGTTCATCTTGATAATATCTAGGTCAAGTTTGAAACTGGGTCACGTGCCATTAAAAACAAGGTCAGTAGGTCTAAAAATAGAAAAACCTTGTGACCTTTCTAGAGGCCATATATTTCAAAAGTTCTTCATGATAATTGACCAGAACGTTCACCTTGATGATATCTAGGTCAAATTCGAAACTGGGTCACGTGCCTTCAAAAACTAGGTCAGTAGGTCTAAAAATAGAAAAACCTTGTGACCTCTCTAGAGGCCATATATTTCACAAGATCTTCATGAAAATTGGTCAGAATGTTCATCTTGATGATATCTAGGTTAAGTTTGAAACTGGGTCACGTGCCATTAAAAACTAGGTCAGTAGGTCTAAAAATAGAAAAACCTTGTGACCTTTCTAGAGGCCATATATTTCAAAAGTTCTTCATGATAATTGATCAGAACGTTCACCTTGATGATATCTAGGTCAGATTCGAAACTGGGTCACGTGTTTTCAAAAACTAGGTCAGTAGGTCAAATAATGGAAAAACCTTGTGACCTCTCTAAAGGCCATATTTTTCATGGGATCTGTATGAAAATTGTTCTGAATGTTCATCTTGATGATATCTAGGTCGAGTTTGAAACTGGGTCACGTGCGGTCAAAAACTAGGTCAGTAGGTCTAAAAATAGAAAAACTTTGTGACCTCTCTAGAGGCCATATATTTCATGAGGTCTTCATGAAAATTGGTCAGAATGTTTACCTTGATTATATCTAGGGTCAAGTTCGAAAGTGTGTTACGTGCCATCAAAAACTAGGTCAGTAGGTCAAATAATAGAAAAACCTTGTGACCTCTCTAGAGGCCATATTTTTCATGGGATCTGTATGAAAGTTGGTCTGAATGTTCATCTTGATGATATCTAGGTCAAGTTCAAAAGTAGGTCTCGTGCCCTCAAAAACTAGGTCAGTAGGTCAAATAATAGAAAAACCTTGTGACCTCTCTAAAGGCCATATTTTTCATGGGATCTGTATGAAAGTTGGTCTGAATGTTTATCTTGATGATATATAGATCAAGTTTGAAACTGGGTCAACTGCGGTCAAAAACTAGGTCAGTAGGTCTTGAAATAGAAAAACCTTGTGACCTCTCTAGAGACCATATTTTTCAATGGAACTTCATGAAAATTGGTCAGAATTTTTATCTTGATAATATCTAGGTCAAATTCAAAACTGGGTCACATGAACTCAAAAACTAGGTCACTATGTCAGATAATAGAAAAAACGACGTCATACTCAAAACTGGGTCATGTGGGAAGAGGTGAGCGATTCAGGACCATCATGGTCCTCTTGTTTTTCTATGGTCATTGTTTAGGTAATTGTTACAACAAAGGAAGAAAAAAATTTGATCAGGATCATTTTTACATGTTTTCTACTAACTTGGAAAAAAGGTTTAATGACTTATCTATTAACTTTTTAATGAATGAGACGGTGGGTTTTGGTCTCTTATTGACAAAAAATAGCATGCGTTGATGGTTTTTTAAGTTTTTACTTTTATTCGAGTCGGCGGTGGATATCAATATACTGAATTTCATTTGATCTTCATATGGTTATTGCAGAGTCCGTCCGTCCGCCCGCCTACCCGATTAGATCATCCATTCGTGGACTTAAATATACCTTGGCAATGATTAATGTTTCGACGTTTTTGAATTTATAGTGCCATTACTTGCACTAAGATGACAACAAACCCAATATAAAATTTAAACGTCAATTGATATAAAAAAAAAAAAAAAAACAGAAATGAAAATATTATAAATAATCTTACTGTTTGATCAACTGTGTCTGTTTCAAGACCTTTCCTTAATTATTCTTTTTAATACAAGGCAATGTACTGATAAGTTTATCGCCAAACAAACCGAAAATTTTCATGGGCCAAATTTTACAGAGTGAAATACATTTTTGCAATAAAATTGACATTATCAAAAAACGTTTTTAAAGTCTGGGATTTTGTAGAACAAACAGGGATTCTTTACGATACATTTCAAGATTCACCAGCTGGTAGATATTAACCTTTTTATGCCCCCACTTTGGGGGGGAGCATATAGATTTGCTCTTGTCCGTCCGTCCGTCCGTCCTTCCGAAAATGTTGTGTCGCGCGTAGCTCTGAAAGTATTTGACGTAGAGTCACAGAACTTTACAGGAATGTTGGTCAGCATGTGTAGTTGTGCACCTTGGGTTTCGCGTCCGGATTCATTCAGTCATGTAGAAGTTATGGCCCCTGACTTTGTAAAAATTGGTTATTTTAATGTTGTGTCGTGCCTAGCTCCAAACGTATATGACCTAGAGTCACAAAACTTTACAGGCATGTTGGTCAGCATGTGTAGTTGTGCACCTGGGGTTTCGCGTCCGGATTAATCCAGAAATGTAGGAGTTATGGCCCCTGACTTAGTAAAAAATTGGTCATTTTAATGTTGTGTCGCGCATAGCTCCAAAAGTATTTGACCTAGAATCACCAAAGTTTACAGGGATGTTGATCAGCATGTGTAGTTGTGCACCTGGGGTTTCGCGTCCGGATTCATTCAGTCATGTAGCAGTTATGGCCCCTGACTTTGTAAAAATTGGTCATTTTAATGTTGTGTCGTGCCTAGCTCCAAAAGTATATGACCTAGAGTCACAAAACTTTACAGGCATGTTGGTCAGCATGTGTAGTTGTGCACCTGGGGTTTCGCGTCCGGATTAATCCAGTCATGTAGGAGTTATGGCCCCTGACTTAGTAAAAAATTGGTCATTTTAATGTTGTGTCGCGCATAGCCCCAAAAGTATTTGACCTAGAATCACCAAAGTTTACAGGAATGTTGATCAGCATGTGTAGTTGTGCACCTGGGGTTTCGCATCCGGATTCATTCAGTATTGTAGGAGTTCTGGCCCCTGACTAATGTCATGTAGTGGGGGCATCTGTGTCCCATGGACACATTTCTAGTTGTTTGTTTTTTTTAATCAGTTTGCTGTAAATCTAAAATATAGCCTATCATATGACAACATAGATGTATCCTGAAACTACATAGATTTCAATCACAATCATCTTCTGATAACACTTCAAGAAAACCGAGACTTCTTATTTTCCTTAGTGTTTGTAATTACAGGTTATCTATCATTATTGTCAACTACATAATAACATCAATTTTCATTGGTCATATGTTAGGCTATGTTTAAATTTCATATCCTATCAT
This sequence comes from Mercenaria mercenaria, assembly GCF_021730395.1. NCBI lineage: Eukaryota > Metazoa > Mollusca > Bivalvia > Venerida > Veneridae > Mercenaria > Mercenaria mercenaria. The sequence goes on from NC_069375.1 coordinate 70,139,710, forward strand.
GGTAGGAAATGTATTAATGTTCTTCAAAATATAACTTTGGTTTAGAGATTATTTTGATCATGTGATACCCCCACAGTGATCTAGCTATGTTGGTCTACATGCTTAAGTTTTATCCCCAGAAAAAGTAACGCATTCTCGACATGTTTGAGAATTAGAATAGTTTGTATTCTTTTAAGATATTTCTGTTTACCATGAATAGATAAAACATTTAGATAGTTCATCTGTAATGACAGTCGCAAATTTCCATTTAATTATGCCTTGTCTTAGCGATTTTGGCCTTTCCGTCCATACGCACGTGGGGGAAAACGGAAAATCACGAGAGCTAACGGAAACTACCGATTGTCATTTCAGGTATTTTAAGAACACTTTTTAACATTTCTTTGTTGTTATTTTTTTTTCAGGAATCATCACGATGTCAGTGTTTACAGTTGTTCTCTGCTTATTCCTGTCAAAATTACGCATCTGGAGTTAGACAAATGTGTACAAATAATATATTATTATAGAGAGAGAGAGAGAGACCGGGGGTGGGGAGGGGGGAGGGTAATTGTGCTGGCTAAATAGAAGCAGACCAGAGCTTTAATTAGTCAAAAACGCAGTTGTAATTACCGAATATGCTACTTAGTGCTTTACAAAAGGTAAACAGAAGTTTGTTTTTTTCACCGAACAACTGCATAGCAGCATATCAAAATTAAGTAAAGTTGTTATTACAGAATAGACTACTTAGCTGTATACAAAGGCAAAGCTGTTGGTACTGAATTGTACTAGCATAGCTATTTGGAATTTAAAGACAGCTGTTATATTGCCGAAAACTGCATAGATATGGCACGATATACATTTCTGATTTCCAAAACAAAAAACGACTGTTATGCCGGAAATACCTTTGATTGCCAGACTGTGTATAATCGAAAGTTAAGCAGTAAAGTGCCGTTGCTTGCCTTTTTATTTGTACTAGACAGTTATGCCGAAGGTATACGTAAAATCGACAGTTATGTCGATAGTACTTTTGCTTGCCTTTTTGTGAATAATGGGGATCGAGTCAGCACTTGAAGTTTGTCCCGTTTTCATTTATCATGCTTCCCATTTACTAGTTTCCGCTTTCATAAGCAAGCATGAAAACCATGTTGTTGTTGCCATGCCCAATAACACAGATTACCCCTAATCTACTCAGAAAATCAGCTTGACTCTATAAAGTCATTCATTTAAAATATTTGTAATCTATTATTGATTATCTATTTGACATCTTTCATGTTTGACTTGAATATGATAGTCATGTATATTGTGTAAATGTTGAAAAGTCTCTTGTAAATTTGTATAGAATTGTCATGTTCTTATTTTAATGTGTTGTTTTCTCAATTGTTTTCGAGTTTTAATGCGTTTTTTATTGCGATGTTAGTCACTTCATTTGTGTATTTATGGAAGATACTTACGTACAGATACCAACAAACAAGGGCAGGCTGATCACCATTGACCCGGATAACCTTTTTCAATTAAAACTGGATTGTATTTATCTTGTGTCACATGTTTACAGGTCTTTAGCTCGACATCTGATGTCATTTGGTAAAAAAGGAATGTAAAAATGTTAAGAGAACGTCTCTGAGCTTTAGAAAGTGTTCAGTACCAGATGAAGTATTAGTAAACTGTGTATGTGTGAGAGACATGAAATCACGTGACATTTGTTTACTAATATATGATAATTAATTCTTACTCATGAACCAAAATTTTGAAAGTGTCTCGATTGATTAGTTTTTGAAATTAATAATTTGGTGAGTTCTTTGCATTATTTTATTTATTCAAGTACTTATATAGTCTTTAAAGTAGAAAAGCTACCAAAAGCGATAGTCACATATTTAAAATGTTAATTTAATATAAGAAACTGTACATGCTGGACCTGTAATGACATTGACAATTTCCGTGCAATTTCGTGTTCTTTTCTGTTATTTCAACATTCTTTGGCTGTTCATATTGCGTATACAAGCAACTTTTTCCGTAAACAACCGGAGAATGCCGAAGTCACATACGGAGAATGCCGAAGTCACATACGGAGGATACGTAGTCGAACGTAAACTATCGATTATCATTACGGGTCCACTACCTTATAAACAATTCCGATTTTTTATTGGTACACGTTGCTTTCTGATTGTAAGAAAAGCGAACGTTTTATTTTGTTTTACATCTGGAGTCATAGCTTTTGTTTCAGATGTAAGGAAAGGTTTGATAATTTACTTGACTAAGTTGAAATCCTTTAATCATCTTTTTTTTTGTATTTTAAAATGATCTGTATAAATGTTCTATAAAAGGGTGCTTTTATACTGTATGTACTCAAAATGTAGATCTATGATATTCATTTTAAACGAGAATAGTTTACGTTATCTTAAATTGCATGCTTGTCTGTAATATTCATGAAATCCTTTATTATGATAAGATTTTGCAATTTTTGCTCTATTTTTAGCAACGTAGTGCTTAGCTTTTATATTATATTTATTTATGTATTGATAATAGAGTAAAAGTGTGTTCTAATTAATTTAAACACAACAAAGTATACGTCTTGCGGATTAATTCAGTCCGACGTATTACCCATTTGGAGTGTTTAAATTAGTTAAAAAACGCTTCATCTGTATATTATTTCCATTTTTTGAGTCTTATTTATTTCTGTGTTACTTCAAACAGGTCGATGTGATGTATTTTTTTTAAATAAACATAATTTGTTATAGAAATACATATTTTTTCATGTTTTTTTCGAACATTTTTGGGGTTATGTCACCAATAGGGTATAAAGTGATTACTTAAAAATATACTATGCCCAGCTTTTAACTGAACTATTTTATCACTGGATATTAATTTTAGATATAGAAAATCCTCATCTTAGCCACATATTAAACCTTACAGTATATGCAGAGGCTGTATTCATAGTTTATTTAAAAACTGACAATTTTAGAGGTTGTGCACGTGCATACGTTGTGTAGTTATACATTTGCTATGTGTGTACTGTTTTTAACCTGGTACACTTTTTGTACACAAAAAACATGTTTATTCCGTGTTTACGTTGACACCATGAAATAATTGCTCATTTTTAGCTCATCTGATTTTTTGAAAAAAAATGATGAGTTATTGTCATCACTTGAGCGGTTGTCGGCGTCGGCGTCGGCGTCGGCGTCGGCGTCGGCGTCTGCGTCGGCGTTGCCTGGTTAAGTTTTATGTTTAGGTCAGCTTTTCTCCTAAACTATCAAAGCTATTGCTTTGAAACTTGGAATACTTGTTCACCATCATAAGCTGACCCTGTATAGCAAGAAACATAACTCCATCTTGCTTTTTGCAAGATTTATGGCCCCTTTTGTACTTAGAAAATATCAGATTTCTTGGTTAAGTTTTATGTTTAGGTCAATTTTTCTCCTAAACTATCAAAGCTATTGCTTTGAAACTTGGAATACTTGTTCACCATCATAAGCAGACCCTGTACGTCAAGAATCATAACTCCATCTTGCTTTTTGCAAGATTTATTGCCCCTTTTGGACTTAGAAAATCAGTTTTCTTGGTTAAGTTTTATGTTTAGGTCAGCTTTTATCCTAAACTATCAAAGCTATTGCTTTAAAACTTGCAACACTTGTTTACCATCATAAGTTGACCCTGTATAGCAAGAAACATAACTCCGTCCTGCTTTTTGCAAGATTTATGGCCCCTTTTTGACTTAGAAAATATCAGATTTCTTGGTTAAGTTTTATGTTTAGGTCAACTTTTTCTCTTAAACTATCAAAGCTATTGCTTTGAAACTTGCAACACTTGTTCACCATCATAAGCTGACCCTGTACAGCAAGCAACATAACTCCATCCTGCTTTTTGCAATAATTATTGCCCCTTTTGGACTTAGAAAATCATTTTCTTGGTTGAGTATTATGTTTAAGTCAACTTTTCTCATAAACTATTAAAGCTATTGCTTTAAAACTTGCAACAGTTTTTCACCATCATAAGTGGACACTGTACATCAAGAAACATAACTCTATCCTGCTTTTTGCAAGAATGATGGCCCTTTTTAGACTTAGAAAATCATGGGTAGGACAATATTTCTATTACACAAAAAAAATCAGATGAGCGTCAGCACCCGCAAGGCGGTGCTCTTGTTAAGATATGAAATCTGGACATAATGTAACTTTAAAAAGTTTAAAAAAGTGGCTTATTTCGTAGAGAAGTGATTCTTACATGTATTTTAGACAATTTGTTTTACTTCGAACAAACCTAATACGTAAACACGGCAGTCAGTATCCTATTCCACAGAAAAAACCGATATTTCAAAAATCTATAAAAAATTAACTGAATTTTAAGGTATTCCTTCCGTAAAATAAAACATTCTCTTCAATTGCTATTAATAGTATACACGTATTATTTTACCCCCTATATATCATAACCCTCTGTTCCAAATGGTTAAGGCTTTCGGCCACAAATTTTACATAATTTCAGGTCGTGGGTTCAGTCCCCACCCATTTTTTCTCATCTTTCTTTTTTACCCTTTAAACATTTTTGATTAATGTGTAGCACTAACTGATAAACAAAATATTATTGAATCAAATAATGATAATTAACATGTCAAATAGATCTGGTAGTGACTTATTTGAATTCTACATTCTACATGGTAAACTTTTGATTATTTTTCTTGAATGGGTTGCATACAACCTATGTGTGTTTTCTAATATAACTTTATTCAGAAACTTTCAAAAACTTCCGATTGCGATAATAATTAGTTAGATGTTAATTTCGTTTAGACGAAGAAAAAATTCAGTCTTAAAATACTAGTATGGTAATTTCCAAACAATAAATGACTTGTATGTTTCTATTGCTTCAAAAACCACTATTTTAATTTGTTGTCATACGATTATATTGTATAGTATAAACAACTATTTTGTCCATAAATGATTAATATAAAAAAGACAAAGTCATTATGTATTGATCGTGTATTGTCTAGATTTGGTTATTCTAGAAACTGTGGGTCTTGATGCTGGAAAGAACATAACCAAGGTGCCCATCCAAGCATTATTTCATCACAGGCGGAACTTGGATAGAGCCACCAACCGTCAGTAAGCCAGCTGGAGGGCTTCCTTACATGAGGATTTTAACGCCTTGCTCGAACCTACATCGGTGAGGGGCGAGTGATTCATAGTCAGCGACCTTAACCACTCGGCCATTGAGCCCGTCTCATATTTGATTACTACAAGTGTCAATACGTAAGCTTTCAGTGCATGTATAGATTTTTAAGGATTCTGAGTATTTATTGTTATGGGTGGAACACGTTACACTATTTGCAGTAATAATGTATTTGCACGTGATCCACTGCACATGAAATATATTGGGACTTTCCGTGAGAAAACTTGTATTAAAAACCTTGCATAATAAATAATTTAAATAGTGGAAAATATTGTTTTACTAATGTTTGTGCATTAACTAGAAACTGGTATACCGTAATTCAGTTATCTAAGGCAAATGGAATTCTACCATATTTTACAAATACTAAATGTCATTTGTGTTGTCATGGCATCCAAAATTCCAAAGCACCATGAGAAAATAGAGGTGTACAGAAAAAAAAGGCCTGTGATGAAACAAACAAAAAAAAGCACGGTTAAAGGTTATTTTCCATTAAATCATTTGAAGCTTAATATTGATATGGATGGTGTTTTCTGAGTGAAACTCGTAATTTGTAGAATAAATGACATAAAAAAGACAACGTCATAGTGCTTTCACGATGTTCTTAACGTCACACCTCTGAACGCATTTGGTGACTTAACTAAAAAGCATTGTAAGTCTTGAAATAATGAAGACAATTTCTTCAAATCAGATTTTAAAAGTGAAAGAATGTTCTTCTTGAATATTTTGTTATCTCAATTTTGACTCTTTTTTTTGTCGCAAATACAGTTTTTGTCATGGAACGTCCCAAAAAATATTTGAGCCGTGCCATGAGAAAACCAACATAGTGGCTTTGCGACCAGCATGGATCCAGACCAGCCTGCGCATACGCGCAGTCTGGTCAGGATCCATGCTGTTCGCTAACAGGTTCTCCAATTCCAATAGGCTTTAAAAGCGAACAGCATGGATCCTGACCAGACTGCGCGGATGCGCAGGCTGGTCTGGATCCATGCTGGTCGCAAAGCCACTATGTTGGTTTTCCAATGGCACGGCTCATTTGTTCATGCTTATACCGATAAATATGCCATATCTACTATCTTGATATTTAGATTTCTATGCTGAAAGTCATACCTTTTTAATATCTCTTTTAAATGTTAAATTATTGTTTAAGCAGAGTTTAGCATATCTACTATTCAGTATAAAGCATCAATGTTAGTTATGAATAAAGTTGTTTTTAATCATATTTTGTTGTTCTTTGCTAAAAAGACAACCTAAAAAAGTTTCACCCCTTCCCCCACCCTAACCTCATATGGCCTCCAATCGTGTATTTCCTGTAAAAAGGATAGAATGTTCTGCATCTTCTAATTCGTTCTCGCTCTCGTTAAAGTCACCATTTCGTAAATGGTTAAATTTATTTCTAAAACGAACAGTCCCTGTGTTACTAAATTGAATGAAGAAATACTTAGGGTACAATGTGAGTTTTTTTTAATGTTTCATCTATCCAAACAGATGAACAATTCACTCGAACTCAGCTTGTAATTTTATATATATATAAAGTCTCTAACATGCTATTGCTTCAAGCTTTGCCCTAGAGATTTGTTTGTTTGTTTGTGTTTTTTTTTTGTTGTTTCTTTTTGGACATCGCACCGACACATGATAGGTCATATGGCGACTTCCCTGCTTTAATGGTGGAGGAAGACCCAAGGTGCCCCTCCGTGCATTATTTCATCACGAGCGGGCACCTGGGTAGAACCACCGACCTTCCGTAGGCCAGCTGGGTGGCTTCCTCACATGAAGAATTCAACGCCCCGAGTGAGGCTCGAAGCCCTAGAGAAGTAACGTAAACTACACTAACTATAGTTTGTTTATAAAATTCAATCCACTAGTTAATAGTCCCTCCCTTTTCATTAATAATTTCTCCCACAACACTGTGTGGTGGGAGACGTATTGATTTACTTCTGCGTGTGTGTTTGTCGGTCCGTCCGTCTGTCACAAAATGTGTTTGCCAATAAGTCCTCGGTCAAGTTTGACAACTTGCCAAATCGGCCCAGCACTTCGAAATTATGGCCCTTGAATTACCGATGGGCCACTTACTCCAAAACTTACCGATAGGCCGCTTACCGGGTACTCCAAAAACTTACTCCAAAACTGTCCAAGGTATATTTTCTGTGAGTAAACAGTATATAAAGACAGGCTTACCATTCAGATAATAAGGCAGTTGTGGGAGACATGCGCTTTTCTCAAAAAACAGCTCTACGTAATAAATTAATCTCCATCAGATCTTAATTACAGATGTGTTTTTTGTGGATATGTTTTTAATTTCTGATATAATACCAATTTTAAATCAGGTGTTGCAGGTGTGTATTTTTCGACTCAATTTCAACACAGAAACCTTGTATAATATAAACAGGTCTACAGGGGACGCCAGTCCTGTGAGTGAACGTCAAAATTGTGAAATAAAACATGCCCTCTTAATCAATTTAACTTTTCTGGAAAACCGCTTCATGAAAAGTACTTCGAAGGAAAACTCTGTCTGATTAATTGTTAAAATGCAGAAAGTTTACTGGCAGTACGAACGTACAAAACTGTACAAGATATTTTAGATAACCTACACGACCTTTTGTAAAATACCTGACCTAAGCAGTGACCAAAAATCACGGGTTGTAAACACGCGATCAAATTCCACCTGTGAAAACGCAAAATGATGCTAGTTTAATAGCCTGACTCCCTGGCTGCATGGTTATCTTTTATTAGACTGGCTCCCGTCCCTATGTTTGTTCTTATTTACATATAGTAGTTTTCTTCATTAAGAGGGAAGTAACTCCAGAAGGTTGTTTCTACGTTGACTTTTTTTTTATTTCCCCCTGGCTCCAAACATAGGGACTGGTGAAAGTTGGCTACCAGTGTCTCACAAATTTGTGAGACAAATTCCCATTAATTTCTTTCAGTGACAATCTGCTGCTATAACTGTGACCTGTTACCTAAGGGTTTCATCATTTAATGAACCGCAGCTAATTGACCGATTTATGGCCTGCCATCAGGTTGTATTGGCTTATCAGACAACAGGAATGTTCTTTTACATATTAATAAGAGGATTTGTGGTCTTATGATCAAGAACTAAATCATTTTCAACTTCACTTTTAATGATGAAATGGACGAAGGTATATTTAAAAGTTTTAAAATATGAACAAATAAGACCAAACCAAAAGCATGTTGTAAAAGTATATTTACAAGGAAAATATGTTTTATTCTGTTGACCAACTGGCAGTGGCAAAAGCTTAACTTTAGAAATTGCCCCAATCGCATTTGCTTTTTTTATTATGACAGCACACAATGTACCATTATTATTGAGTCACCTATTGTACCTTAAGTGACGTCCCATAGCTCTGACATGCATTGTCTAAATCATGCCCCCTTTTTAGACTAATCCTGGTTAAAGTAAATTTTGCATCCAAGTTTCCATCTCCAAAAACGAATGCAGATACTGGATTGAAACTTTACAGATATTTTAACATTTTAAGAGGGTAATATTCCTGTTTCTGGGAAAACAATTTGAATAGTCGAACATTGGCTGTCTTACGGACTGCTCTTGTTAAGAATAACACTCCAAAACACATAGACCAAAAAATATGAATAACAGCAATTTATGATTTAAACGCTTTATAATACACACAGTTCATCACTGGTTTAAAACTTTGTGTAAAAGAATGTACATATTTAAATAATGCTGTTTTCTCATATTGTTGGGGCCTTAAGGGATCGTTCTATTCCCAATAACAGATTAACCATTACATATACAGAGTTTTTGATGTAATTTTGTAGAAAATTCACTTGTCTTTCAGATGGAGCAATGAGAAGTTACAGAAATTATCCGGATTAATTGTTTTGATACATTATTTGATACCACCCCAACCTCAGTAATTTATTGTTAGTCCAGTAGAAGGTAATCGTGGCGACCATGTAAACGTGCCTTATCCGACCAGGTGGAAAGGTAGCCCACACTATACACATAACATGCAAGACGGCACAACCCATGAAACATCACCAATAAGCTCTGAACAGACATTTGATTTAACAGAATTAGTCCAGGCGGCTGTTTCCAGTGATGCAGTTATTGCTGCTTTAACGTCAACCATGGCTCCAATTTTGAAATCATTAATGGAAAAATCAGTCCAACCTCTTTCAGAAAAAATCAGTGAACAGTCTGTTCAAATAAAGGCATTAGAAGCCAAAATTGACAGTCAAACCTCTCTAACTGAAAGTCTTAGGAAAGAAAATAGAGAGTTATGGACAAGACTAAGATCTACAGACGAGCGTGCGGAGGTACTTAGTGATCACTTAGATGACCTTGAGCAATATGGGCGACGAACAAACCTTCGTTTTCATGGTGTCCCGCTTGAAAAAGACAAATCTACTGATGAACTGCTTGTGAATATTTGTAATGATAATATCAAGGTAGAACCAAAAATCACAGTAGATGACATAAACAGGTCACACACAATTGGCCAAGCAAAGAATGGCAAGTGTCAGATTATTTGCAAATTTAGAAACTGGAAGATTAAAAACAATATTTATATGAACAAGAAAAACTTAAAAAATGTTAAAAGTGACGATCACAAAGTATTTATATCTGAAGACCTCACGAGGAGGAGACAAGAAATTATTCAGGAACTGAATCAAGCACGTCGGGATGGTAAAATACATTCTTACTGGATTTATTCACTCATTCATTCTTTAAAATAGTTCATTTGTTCAAAGAACCATTCATTCACTCATCCATTCATTCATTTTCTCATTCAATCATTCATTTGTTCATCCATTCACGAACTTAATCAATATTTTATTCATGCAGTTACATATTTGTATATATTTTTCTATAAATTCTTGCGATATTGTTAATTTTCACAGTCATTTCTTTTATCAGTCGGTAGTATACTTTGTGAATACATGTATACTGGTATAAATTAATGTACAATTCCTTCTCTAGAAACCATTTACCTTTACCTACAGACAGTTATTGTTACAATGAAACTATTTTGTTTATTATCATATATTATATGTGATTTTTGTCTTTGATTCACTTTTTTTTTTTGTATGTTGATAGTAAAGAACGTTTTTTTAATCACTTACCCTGTACTTTTCTTTATTCTATAGATGATCTTTAAAATTATTCTAAACTGTTTTAAAAATACCTAACATATACTTTAAAGATGTAAACGCGCTTACCTTGGATCTTTTTTATTTTATCCATCACTACATGTAATCCTAATAATAGCCATTAAACACTATAAAATCCAAGAAATATCAATCATGTATAATGTTCAGTTTCTATAAATAGTAGGTGGACTCTAAGGGCTGTATTCATAGACAATACTCCAACACCACTCATTGAGTACACTCAAATAAATTGCCTAACGGTCACGTCTTTACTCATGAAAGATTCCATTTGTATTCAGAAAGGTGAGTGACAGTCGAGTCAACTCCCAAGAGAAAGTGACTGTTGAGGGATGTCCTGGGGACCCTTGAGTGTTTCTCAAGGTCTCATAATGTAAGTTTAGATGATAAATTTACAATATTTAATTAATTTGAAGGTAAGATAACAGTGTCATGTTAAAGCGGAAGTTCATATTTGTGCAAGGTTTTTGGAAAAATATATAATTGTTCTTTTTTAATACATGTTGCTGAGGACCACGAAAACGCAAAAAAGACCCAACAAATTAAAAGACTGTTTAATTAATAAAAACGATTAAAAAGACATAAGAAATCAAATATACACATACCTACGAAACCTAGCCTAACGGGGCTCATCAGTCAGTCCCAGAAACACACGACGTAGTAACAAATATTTACATTTCACAAGCCTAGATATCCGTTAATTCATACTGAAATACATACAATCCGTCAAATTAAATGTCATGAAGAACCTATCATTATACTGTAACTGTAAACTCTATTATTAAATCTCATTGTTTAAATGACAACGGAAACACTTATTTATACAAAAAGATATGAGCCGCGCCATGAGAAAACCAACAAGTTTGATCTGGATTCATGCTGGTCGCAAACGCACTATGTTGGTTTTCTCATGGTGCGGCCCAATTATGTTTTTAGTAATTGCACTTAAAAAAAATACGCGGGCTGGCATTCGGGAAACACCAACAATTAATGGCATAGTTAAAAATTCAGTTGTTTAAATAAATTTAAATTTCAGCGAAAGTTAAACTCAATATTTCTAAATATTAATTAATTTTACTAATGCAGATGAGTAGATTGGCTGATGGACGGACGAACGGACGGAAGGACGTATTATAAACAAATAGACGAAAGAACGGACGGATAAACATACAGACGAGCAATAACATGACAAGTTCCAACTACAAAAATAATGATCAGCACTTTTGCATATCTTTGATGTTATTGTCATATAAACCGTTATAATCCTCTAAATCCATTGTGTACAATGAAACCATTACTCGAGCTGTCCTTCCGAAAGTAAAGATTGAGTGGAATTTATGAATATGACTTTCGAACTCCACTCACACTCCCGCAAGGTCTACTCGAGATCCACTTCAGTGATACTTACCCAAGTTTGAGTCAAGTGTGAGTTTGAGTGACGTCTATGAATATAGCCCTAACAACCACTTTTCAGAGTATAACAACGCTGTGTATGGTAGAACTCTAGAAATTGTTGTTAACTGTTTAAGTATACTATTAAAAAGGTTTTGTGTTTGTTTCATTGAACTATTTGCATGGTATCTTGTATTTTGGTATCATCATTTATGATTTTCGCTCTACGTTTTTGTATGTAAACAAATTGATAAAATGACATATGTTTTTCCTACTCTTCTCTTTCTCTTTCACTTTTCTTCGTCTTTCGAGTCCAGGCTTCTTGGGTGTAGCATTTCAGGGGTAACGTTATTTTGTTTTGATAACCTACCTGTCGCCAACAAACCAATTATGTACTTATTATGTCTATACCCTCATAGGTAGTGAATGATTTAAGTGCATACCGTGCGACAATAGGTTTATTTTATAACGGCATTCAAAGGTTCTTTAAAACAGATCATTTTTACTGTTATCCTCTAGAAACATTACTGAAAGTTATAATTTATTTGTCAATTTATGTATCTATGATACGAAAAGTGACTTGTTTTATCTATTCGAGTCTTATAAATCTTCATACTGGGATACTAGTTTCATTATATGCTGGTAATCTTGTTACAAACGAAATTGTTTTCAATGTGTTCGATAAATCGGACATGTTATTCCAATCAATGAATCTACAATTTTGTTTCCTCTTAATAAATTTTTTAATGTTATCTGGTGATGTCGAGTTAAATCCCGGACCAATTGACTTGGTTGAAAGCGCTCTTTCTGTTTTTCATCAAAATATCAGAAGCATTCGAAATAAATTAGAGTATATACGCGATAGCTGGTTGGACTTTGATGTCGTCTGTTTCACAGAAACTCATTTGGATAACTCAGTCAGTAATGACATATTGAAAATGTTAAACTTCTGTGAAATTCATCGTAAAGATAATACATGTCACTCGGGTGGACTTTTAGTATACGTTAAGGATCATTAATATCTAAAAGATTAATTGAGTTAGAAAATAACTTACCGGAATCTCTTTGGATTGAAATAAAATGCCGAAATGAAAAATACTTAATTGCAAATATATATAGACCACCAAACACAGGTGTTGAATTTTGGGACAGGCTAAGTATTTGTCTTGAAAATGCTTTTCAAAAATGTGGTAAAATTCTGTTAGTAGGGGACATTAATGAAGACCAGCTTAACTCTAGTAATCATAAATTTCGAGACGTCCTCTTATTAAACAATATGTATAATGTTATTTCGGAACCAACAAGGGTTTCAGCTAATTCATCAACATTAATCGACCCTATTGCCATCTCTGATGCGGATTTACTTTTACATTCCGGTATTTTTCATACCCCGAGGTATATAAGTGACCATTTTGGCACTTTTATTTACATGAAGTTTAATTTACCCCCATCTGTTCCTTATAAAAGACTAGTATGGTATTATAACCGTGCAGATTTCGATAAACTCAACGACTTGATAATTGCAACTGATTGGTCATTTCTTGATTTAAACACAACCGATGAGGCTTCCGAAAATTTTAATACTAAATTTATGGAACTAGCAAAACTCTGTATTCCGTCCAACTATGTAACGATAAGGCCAAAGGATAGACCATGGTATGACTCATTCATTCGTCGTACTTCCCGTAAAAGAGACCGTCAAAAATCTATAGCTATAAGATCTGGTAAAATTAATGATTGGAACGTTTACAAACAATTTCGGAAAAAAGTAAACAATCTTAAAACACATGCTAAACAAAAATACTATAATGACTTAGAATCTACATTAAGTGACAGTATGTATAATAATCCAAGATCGTATTGGAAAACAGTTAAACAATTAGTAAAAGACAACAAAAACTGTGAAATTATACCACCATTAAATGTTGATATCGATGGCAATGATGTGATTTATACGTCAGATACCGAAAAAGCGAATTGTTTAAATGATTACTTTGTATCTATATCTACAGTTGATGACTCACGAACAAACCTTCCAGAATTTCTCCCAAAAACTAATAACGTCTTACAGGATTTTTATATTCAAGAACAAGAAATTATTGATATTTTATTTTCTCTCGTTTTAAATAAATCATCTGGGCCCGATGAAATAAGTCACAGAATGTTAAAAGAATGTAAAATCTCAATTTGTAAGCCATTGTGTATTCTCTTTAATAGGTCGTTATCCGAAAGAAAATATCCCGCAATCTGGAAATCGGCCGTAGTTATGCCACTTTTTAAGAAAGGTAATAAAAATAGTCCTTCAAACTATAGACCTATATCTTTAATCAGCTGCGTTGGTAAGGTTATGGAAAGAGTTATGTTTAAACACATTTACAATCATCTATTTGCTAATAAGTTAATTTACGAAAGGCAGTCAGGTTTTTTACCAGGGCACTCTATTGTATATCAGCTGTTAGACATTTATCACCAAATCCTATACTCCTTCGATAATAAAATCCCAACATGTATGGTTTCTTGTGACATTTCAAAAGCCTTCGACCGTGTCTGGCAAGATGGATTACTTTTTAAATTAAAACAAAACGGAATTTATAGACACATTTTGCAATGGATTGAAGATTATTTAAGTAATCGCAATCAAAAGGTATTTGTAGGTTCTTCGTATTCTGATTGTAAGTATGTCACTGCAGGTGTTCCACAGGGCTCTGTACTTGGGCCCTTATTATTTTTAACCTATGTCAATGACATTGCAGACAACCTTGCTAGTGTAACACGGCTCTTTGCAGACGACAGTTCTCTCGCAGTTTCCACCTCTGATATTGCTTCTGTGGAAAGTACATTAAATGACGACTTAAATAAAATAGCTGAATGGTCCAAGCGTTGGTTAGTAACTTTTAATCCGAACAAAACAGAAGTGGTATTTTTTACTCTCGGATCTGAAGTTAAACCGTCTCTTTACTTTGATAATGTTCATCTTGATTATGTTGACAGTCATAAACATTTAGGAGTTACTTTTAGATCAGATGGTAAATGGCACGATCATATCAATAATATACTTTCATCTGCCTCAAAAATTCTAGGGTCAATGAGAGCATTAAAGTTCAAACTAAAAAGAAATACGTTAAATCAGATTTATATATCCTACATGAGACCTGTTCTAGAATACGCATCAATAGTCTGGGATGGCTGTGCAGATTACGAAAAACATTCTCTTGAAAAACTCCAATACGAGGCTGCACGTATTGTCACAGGTCTTACGAGGTCTGTTTCTATCGACCGTCTTCTTAATGAAATTGGTTGGGTATCTCTGTCCGATAGACGAAACATTCAGAAACTCGTTACCATGTATAAAGCTAAGCATCGTACATTACCGGACTATCTATTAAATCTTATTCCAGATACAGTTGCCAATGATGTACCCTATCTTCTGAGAAACAGGAATGATTATATAACAGTTGCTCGTCGTACGCAAATATTTAAATCGTTTATTCCATCAGCTTCTTCTTTATGGAACGATTTAGAATCCGATATAAGAGAGTCATCCACAATTCATATTTTTAAATCAAAACTTAAACTAAAATACAAACCTTCATCTGTACCTACATATTTTTGTATTGGCGAAAGGCTGTACTCGGTTTACCATGCTCAAATGCGTAATAAATGCAGTAATTTAAATGCTGATTTATATAAAAATCATTTGAGAGACAATGCTGCATGTGATTGTGGTCACGATACTGAAGACGCAGAACATTTTCTCTTTAAATGTAGACATTATGCTTTACAAAGAATACAACTTTTTAACGCCACACGTATCTTTCATCCACTGAATACGCGTACTCTTTTGTTTGGAGATGAAAATTATACTGAAGAAGAAAATTCACTAATATTTTTAGAAGTACAAAAATATATCAAACATACAAATCGTTTCCATTAAGAAATCTGATTGCTGCCGTATTACTTTAGTATATAAACTTAACGCAGTTGTACCCCACACATCAAGTTACGACCCTTGGAACACTCTGGACTCTCTCTCTTCTTATATTACCATCTATCTAGCTTTCTTTTAATTTTTACAGTTAAATCATTCTACTTCTTCTCCAACCTTGTTGTTATTCATTTCGCTTAACTTTGTTCTCTTCCAATTACATTTTGTCATTTTTATAAGAATACAATGCAATCTATAATATAAAATTTTCCTTTAAATATACCTTCGGGGACGGACCGAATTACTAATGTTATATGAACTTGTGGTCCAGCCCTTTTACCTTTCTTAGAATGTTTTGTATATTTTCTGTATATGTACACTGTATACGTTGTCATAAAAAGGAAGGAATAAAATATGTTTAAATCAAATCAATCAAATCAGTAATTTACCCTGGTGTTTCTCATATTCCCGTGGATTTAGATTTGACTCTTCAGCAAAGATAACTTGTAGAATTTGTGCAATAAAGATATATATTCTGTAGTAAACACATTAAGAAATGTGAAATTAATAGCACAATGAATAATTTATGGCGCTTTTGCTTACCCCACTAGAACAAAATAAAAATTTGTTTTTGGAATTTTAGTAAAATACCAGTATTTTCATCCATCTGCGTTCAACTCATTTGAAATTGCCAGTGTGTCTGTTCTGTCCCATACCTATATAGAAAATAACAAAAAATGTATCATTTGACAACCGAGAATACGAGAAAAAAGGATATATCTGACGCAAGGTTAAATGCAATTAAAATGTATGTGGATTGTTGCCGTCTCCAAGTACTGTAAACGCACATATTTTCGCGGGGTCAAAAGTTCACGAATTTGACGTTTTGAGTATGTTCGCGAGGTTTTATATTAGCGAAATTGTAAAAATGGCATCCTGATTGAATTAGAATTCTAACACGACCAGCAAATAACCTACATACATGTAGAGCAAAATCTTTTTTACTTTTATTATCCCCGTCATATGTGTGTGTGGGTCGGGGAATCATCCACACTCCACACCTTACAAGTTATATATAAATATGTATAAGCATAATATATGCAAGTGTGATTCATGGCATAGTATCATTATATATAGACATGAAAGAACTGTCATGATATATAGCATGTATCTGGAAAGTTTAACATTGCATTAACACAAGTAGCGTTATATACAGATATGAAAGTGCAATCTGTCATGATATATAACATGTACCTAGAATCATTGCATCAACACAAGTATCGTCATGAAGTATATACAGATATGAAAGTGTAAACTGTCATGACATAACATATCTGTCATGACATATAACATATCTAGAAACACTGCATCAACACAAGTATCATTATGAATTATATGCTATATACAGATATGAGAGTTTAATCTGTCATGATATATACCCTGTATCTAGAATCATTGCATCATTATGAAGTACATGTATATACAGATATGAAAGAGTGAACTGTCATGATATATAACATATCTAGAAACATTGCATCAACACAAGTATCATTATGAAGTATATACAGATATGAAAGTGTGAACTGTCATGATATGTATCTAGAAACACTGCATTTGCAAAAAAAATTTGTATAATACAGATGCGAAAATGCTACATGATGCTTAACATATAATGCTGAAGTACTAAAAGTATCAAATAAGCCTTTAAGAATAAGTGAGAGAAAGGGTTGTGCTCTGTATTTCTTGTTCAATAGTCTGGAATTTTTTCTGATTATTTTTTGAAGTATATAAAAAAAAAAAAAATTCCTCTGCCTGAATAAAACAATATGAAACACCTGACAACTAATTAATAAGGTTGTTTATTATTTTCCAATTTGCCTCAAATTTGTTGGAAGTTTGGTTTTTTATTAACAATTCTTTATTAATATTGAATTCATGTTGTAGATAATATTTCATATTATTCACTGATAATAATCTACCAAAACTTTTACTTGAGAATATGAATTTTTTAATATATAGCGGTGTTAAGTATTCTGGAGTACCTTTTGCTCCGAACAAGAAGCTTATTTTGTCTAATGCTAAGGAAATATTTTTAATCTCCAACTGCCTCTTAAGATCTTGAAGGAACAAACTTGTGTGTATACATTTCCAAAACAAATGTTCTATGGTTTCTGATTCACTCTTACAAAAGTCACATAGATCATTATCTTTCAAGCTTAATGTTCTTAAATACTTATTGACTGGCAAAATACGATGTAGAAGTCTATATTGCAGCCATTGTAAATTGCTGTCCCTGGTTACTTTAAATGGCATACTATAAAAATATTTCCATTCATCATAATTGAAGTGAAATTCTGATTTCCATTTTGTTGGCTTGTTGGGGTATCAGGAGTTTCTGTTTAGAATATTATAGATGTCTTTACATCCTGATTTTGATTTTAGTATTATTCCTATAGGAAAAGGAATGAATGGATTACACTGAGATTCTGTTTCTGCTTCTATTAGTGTAATTTGTTTACTGTAGTTCAATATAGCTCTTGTTATTCCAAGATAATGTAATGTGTTCACATGTATTTTTGTGCTATTTTTAAATTCTTCATAAGACATAAGCTTGTTTTGTCTATACATATCATTAATATATCTTATACCATTCTCATACCAGGATTTGAAAAATAGACTTTGTTTTCCAACAAGAATGTTATGATTATAAAAGATTGGACACTTTAAAAAGTCTGTCTTAGTTTCCACAGGAGTAACTTTTAGAAAATTGGAATATGATTGCAAAACACTTTTCCAAAATTTATTTGAAATTTTTTGTTCCATTTTGTCTGCATAATGTTTCCCGCAATTAATCAGTTTGTGTTTATCAAAAAAAATTTCTGCCAAAATTGCCCAATTTGCTTGTGTGGCTAACAATCTTCTTATCCAGGTTATTTTCAAACTTTGAATAAAACACTGGACATTTGTCATTTTAATTCCTCCTTCACAGTAATCATTTATTATGACTGATTTTTTCACTTTTGCTGGTCCATGCCACAGGGAGTTATACAAGGTGTCATTAATAGATTTCAGTATTTTGTCACCAGGATCTGGGAGAGAGATAAACAAGTGATTAAAGGCTGGTAACAATAAACTCTTAATAACTGTACATCTTCCAATTGGCGTAAGGTTCTCTCTATTCCAAAACTTAACAGAATTTTCTAAGCTACTCAATTTATCTTTATAATTAAGTATAATATCTTCTCTAAGTCAACATGAAATTGAATGCCAAGTATTTAAATTCATGTTTTCCCCAAGCCAGCTTGAACTTTGTTCTAATGGACTCGGTACTGAATTTTTTAGAACCAAACATATTACATGAGTTTTTTCAAGTTGATTTGAGGCCTGAATATTTGCAAAAAAGTCCAACTCTGTCAAGGTTTCATTTAATGATTCATTGTTCCATCCAGAATTACTGATGTATCATCAGCAAAAAGTGATAATAATTGTTCTATACCATTTACCTTTATACCTTTTATTTTTTGTTCTTTTTTATTTTCTTAGTAAGAATTTCAGAGCAGAGGATAAATATATAAGGTGACAAAGGGTCACCCTGACGACAGCCACGGCCAATATTAAAAGAATCTGATAAAAAACCACACTGGCATACAGATGACTGTATATTCGAATAAAAGAGTTTTACCATCTTTTAAGACAATCTCAAAATTAAAGAAATTCAGTGTTTTCTGAATAAATACCAAGAGAGGGAATCAAATGCTTTTTCAAAGTCGATCAACAATAATAGACCAGGAATGTTGCTTTCTTCAGCAAAATGCATAATATCATAGATCAGTCTTGTATTTTCACCAATATACCTATCTTTTATAAAGCCTGTTTGTTCATCGCTAATGATGCTTTTCAGAACAGTTTTTTATACGTGATGCAATTGCTCCAGAAGCTATTTTATAACAGTATTCAAAAGTGTTATTGGTCTCAGTTTTTAAGGAACTGTTTTGGTTTGTTCTCTTTCGGAATGCAAGTAATTATACATGTCTTTTGGTAATAGACAGTTGTCCTATTTCTAAAGCATAATTCAATGATCTGACAATAAAATGACCCAGTCTTTCCAAAACATTTTAAAAAAAGTTTGCTGAGAAGCCATCACTTCTGGTGATTTATCATTTGCCATACTGATCAATGTGTTACTAGCTTCTAAATATGTTAGTTTACCTTCAATCTCTTTACTTTCTTGTATGCTTAATTTTCTAACAGGTATATTTTCAAAATAATTCATTCAAGTCAATATCACTTATCAGTGAATCATCTTTACAAGAATACAATGCTGATAAAAAGTTTGCATTTCCATCAAGATATCCTTTTTGTGTGTTTTTATCTTCCCATTTTCTAGCTCTATCTTTGAAATAGTTTTATTGATATAATTTCGCTTCTCTAAATTACAAAAAAAACTTGAAGGTTTTTCACCTTCGTCGATCCACTTTGCTTTTGATCGAATAATATGTCCTTTCAACTTATTTTCTCTTATCTCTTTAAGTTCTAATTTCAATGCTTCCATTTGGTCAGCATTTTGTTCATTTAAATTTTCTTCAAATCTGATATCTTTGAAATTAAATCAGCCTCTGTTTTGTCAATTAAACGTTTCTTATAGCTACTATATGATATTGATGTTCCTCTCAGTTCCATAAGCAATGTCTCTAAAAACAATTGGTCGTTAATAATAAATTCGATTTCTTCATTTGGGATTTGATCAATATTTTCTGTATTATAAACTCGTTAGCAATATTGTTGCTTTACATCCCTTATTTTTTTCCTGATATTTTTTAAGTACTCTTCATCTTTAAGTAGGGAATTATTATGCTTCCATAATCCTTTGCCATGTTCTACCTCGGAAAAACTTAAACATATAGATGCTATTGAGTGATCTGACTTATCAAAAGATCTTCTGTTAATAAGAAAAAGTCAAGACGTGCTTGCTGGAGAGGATTTGAACGACGCCATGTATATCTTTTTTTATCAGGAAAACTTTCTCTAAAAGGGTCTACTAGTTGTCTATCTTTCATATATTCTAGAAGCTTTAATCTTGCTTTATTATTATTTATATGCTTGTAATTATCATAGTCTAAAGATGGGTAAGAACTAGATTGTAATCTCCAAAATTATATATGATTCTTACAAATTTTGTCAATAAGGGTGAAAATCTTAATAAAATAGGATCATCTGTATTTGGTCCTTACAAATTAATAGTGTGATTCTATTGTTTTAAGGTATATTAAAGCTAAAACTTTCCCAAAACATTATCCGAATGAGCCTTTTAAATGTATTTTCAAAGTTTTTTATAAAGAGAAATTGTAACCTCAAGCATTTGAAGATGAAAAATTTAAAATAGCATTCATTATTCCTTGTGAGTATATAAACTTTTCCTGACTCTTGGTGAAATGGGTGTTTTGGGTAAACGTATATGTGAAATTCTTTCTTTTAAAAATCTGAAAAATCTGTTTCGTTTCTTATTACATTTAGCACGGCAATTCCCGATAAATATCTAAGATCACCCATAATCTATACATAAGTTGTAAACAGATGTTTAAAAACTATTCATGAACAGATTACCTTCAATAGCAGCAAAATCAGAAGAAGAGAGAAGAATGTGTGAAAAATATGTTAAATGTAAAATTATATAGAAAAAACAAATGTAAATTTCTATAAATACAAGTATCACATGAATATTTAGGTAATTTTTGGATAAATATGTAGGTATTTTATGTTGCTTGCTTTATTCCTTTTCAAGGAAGGACCTATTCTCTTCACACTTTGTGTGTTAAGAAAAAACACCCCTGACATAGAGCCAAGGATGAAACAGATATTTGCACAGCAAACAAGCAAGAATTTTCTTAGCCTTCAAAACAAAAATATCATAAAGTCTATTTCCCGAAAGTGCTCTTTCATTGTAGATTTATGGACATTCACGAAGCTAGAGCTTAAATGCCTAAAAGTTATAACAACTTTTTTTGGTAATCCCATGTATATCCTTACACACAAAAACCAAACATATAAATTCCAAAAAATCATAGATCATGTCACAAATTTATCAATATCAGTCAGAAGCTGGTGTTCAAGCATTGTTAAACCCTTTTGTAGGTTATTAAAACACTTATATAATGAAAACTATTTTAAAAACACATTATGTTTGATGTGTGTTTAAGTGAAAGTATCTCAAATAAGACTGTTATTATATAAACATATGTTTATACAAGAGCACCGCCTTGCGGGTGCTGACGTCATCTGATTTTTTTTGTAAAATAGAATATTGTCCTACCCATGATTTTCTAAGTCTAAAAGGGCCTCATTCTTTGCAAAAAGCAGGATAGAGTTTGTTTCTTGATGTACAGTGTCCACTTATGATGGTGAAAAATGTTGCAAGTTTTAAAGCAATAGTTTTTGATAGTTTATGAGAAAAGTTGACTTAAACTAATATTAAACCCAAAGGGAAAATGATTTTTCTAAGTCCAAAAGGGGCAAAAATTATTGCAAAAAGCAGGATGGGTTATGTTGCTTGCTGTACAGGGTCAGCTTATGATGGTGAACAAGTGTTACAAGTTTCAAAGCAATAGCTTTGATAGTTTAAGAGAAAAAGTTTACCTAAACATAAACTTAACCAGAAATTGATATTTTCTAAGTCCAAAAGGGGCCATAAATCTTGCAAAAAGCAGGATGGAGTTTATGTTTCTTGCTGTACAGGGTCAGCCTATGATTGGTGACCAAGTGTTGCAAGTTTTAAAGCATAGCTTTGATAGTTTAGGTTTTAAAGCTGACCTAAACATAAAATTTAAACCCAAGAAAAACTGATTTTCAAAGTCCAAAAGGGGCAATAATTCTTGCAAAAAGAAAGATGGAGTTATGTTTCTTGATGTACAGGGTCTGCTTATGATGGTGAACAAGTATTCCAAGTTTCAAAGCAATAGCTTTGATAGTTTAGGAGAAAAGCTGACCTAACATAAAACTATAACCAAAAAATCTGATATTTTCTAATTACAAAAGGGGGCCCTAAATCTTGAAAAAAAGCAAGATGGAGTTATGTTTCTTGCTATACAGGGTCAGCTTATGATGGTGAACAAGTATTCCAAGTTTCAAAGCAATAGCTTTGATGTTTAGGAGAAAAGCTGACCTAAACATAAAACTTAACCAGGCAACGCCGACGCAGACGCCGACGCCGACGCCGACGCCGACAACCGCTCAAGTGATGACAATAACTCATCATTTTTTTTCAAAAAATCAGATGAGCTAAAAATGTCTCAAGTAATGAGGGAAAGCTGATGGTATCATATAGGGTCAAATTTATACTTGTTCCCTTTCTTTGGGAACCATAGACACTACAATTAAAAACCAGGCACGGGAAAATTTCTGGATGTAGAGAAAGTCTGCTAATAAGACCATGATTTAATTTGTCACATCATCAATGAGTCTGTGACCAGCTTCTTTCAATGCTTTTCTCTTTTGCTTTAATTGCAATTTTAGCGTTGTTATTTTTTAATTTTATAAATACAGGCTTTACGCTGTCTGGCTTTCCAGGAATTCTATGAATTGCCAATATCTGTTTTTTCTAGGGTAACCTTAGGGTTTCTTAAGGATTTTTTGAACACTGGTTGTCAGACTTCTTCAGTTTCATTTTCCTTCACAGGTACATTCTTATTTTTGCATTGTTCTTTTGCTGTACTGTTCTTTATAATTTGCTTCTTGTTCGCCTCTTGTGCCAAAATTTTATTCTTTTCAACTGATCAAAATAGGTGTTCAAGTTCTTGGTCTTTTTAGTTTTTATCTGGATATTTCTGTTTTTAGCTCTGCATTGTCAAACTCTAGGCTGTGAATTCTATCAAAGAGTTCTTCTGTTTTTTCTTTAATTTTTCTGTTTATTATATCAGTCATTTTATTTTCAATTTTTCCATTATGTTTGTGATTTTTGTGGTGATCAAATTTTCAATGTCCTCCTTTTTCATCAGTGTTTTGAGCTCACCCCTAATTCAGTTAGGCTTTCACTCATGCAGTCTAACTGTTTTGTGTATGTAGGTCAGTTCCTCTGTACTAAAAATTACTGGGCTTCAGAGTGTGTGCGTTTAGCTGCAGGCTGACCATTTTTCTTTTTACCAGTCTTATTTTCTTTTTCAATACTGCTCTTTTCACTGTTTCCAATCATATTTCCTGCCTTTGTCTCCTTTGCTTTATTCATTGTTGTATATTTAATCCGCTATGAAAGGACAAAACACTTCTCACTATATAATTACTTAATTTCAATGTAATTTATATCCAGTGTACACACAATCCCAGTAGTATCCCAATAGTATAACAGTATTATAGTACAGGGGTCTTCTCAACTGCCAGCAAATCCAAAATTTTGACAATCTCTCACAATAATGTCCAGTCAATCCGCAATCAAAAACCAGCTAATATCTCCAAAACTAAAAAAGCTTTCCATAACATTTTTTCACACCAGGCTCTCTCTACTTTTTTCTACAATATCATCTAAATATTATCCCTTTTCAACTCCCATAATCTTGTATTTATAAGAAATTTTGTGGAGCAGTGACTAGCCAAACATCACTGTCAAGTAGCCTGGGGGGGGGGGAAATCTTTCTTGGGTTATTCTGCAATAAACTACTCGCGTGCAATGACGTCATTCGATCCAGGTGCGTAGCACGGTCGTAAAAGTGTTTACCATTTTCCTAAGACTTTTGATACTAGTATGTCGTGTTAGAATCGAAATAATAAGTTCCCAAGTGTGAGATGCATGACCCAGCGAATACATTGAAAATTAAACCCTCGCGAAAAGTTCTGCTTTTACAGTATTCAAACTGTATACGCTTTTGTTACTCATCTCAGTTCCGAGACAGTTGGGATTTAAAACATTTTTCTGTTCAACGTAAAAAAACAGTCTGAACGTTTTTATAAAAAAACAATGTAGTATTCGATATTATCCGCTGTACCAGTATCAGGACGGTATAAGGAATAAAGATGTTACATGAAAATTCAGCCATGAAAAAAAAAACAACATAGTGTCGAGTGCCTTTATATATTTTCTAGACTTACTTAGCAAGGTCTATGTAAAAGTTATCATTTTGATAATATTTTTCTGTGTAGAAAAATCCTACAATTCAAATTATCATTTTGATAATATTTTTGTGTGTAGAAAAATCCTACAATTCAGATTTTGATTAAACTTTTCATTGTTTTAATTATCCTATTTTCGATCATAATACGTCTTCCAGTAGAACTACTTTAGGTGTACATTTTTTGCAATGATTTTGATCTATTTCAGTGTCGTCGGCTTTTACTCTGCATCTGTACACATTTACCTTTTAATTTTGCTTGTCTTGCATTTCCTTAAATCTGATTCACGACCAATCTTTATTCCTATTCTGGAAACAATTAAATGCCCAGCAGCTGTCTCTAACCACAACAGAATGACGATGACCGAAATTGTCACGATAAAGTAAAATATGAAAAGGTCAAGTGTTTCTTCTATGATAGCATCAAACTTTAAGCGAATTAATATTAGATATAATGTAAGAGTAAAATATATATTTTAATCTTAGATTTAAATCAAACAAAAGAATATGTGTTAATTCTGGCCCAAAGTGACTCCCTTGGAATGCAAAAAATTTCAAAAATGGCAGGCCAAATTTACAGGATATCACTGTATATCTTAAACTGTACGTAAAAGACAACATTTGGTCATGCAGAACTTTTGAATGCCCCGAAAATATCCCCAAGTTACCCATAGCACAACTCCTTTTGGCCAATTTTAGTGAACAGTTTCTATGTACAGTTAGAAACTAGGATTGCGACTCATTCTGTCCCAATTTTTATTTCTTTAAACTAGAAAGCACAATAAATTAAACATATTTTCATGTTTTTTACCGGGACAGAAGGACCTGAACATTTTCAAATATTAAACCTTTTCCTCGGCTATTTTACCTTAGTTCAAAGAAGAAATGCTTGGAATATTCAAGGGATTTCAAAATATTTATACTGCAACATGTTCATGTATGGACAGATAATGATGTAATTTATAATTTTGCCCTTTTTGAAATCAAGTCAGGCGCCAAATTAGGCCGTAGTCATATATACCCCAAAATGTGTTATTCAACCTTTAGCATGCTAGATAAATTGTCGTCTGCTGGAAATGTCGTCTGCTAAAATTGTAAAGTTCATTCAATTTGCTCCAAAATTGGAAGAAATATTGTCAGAGTAGCAAACAGCTTGGAACCTGATCAGACGCCGATTTAATCGGCGTCTGATCTGGTTCCAAGCTGTTTGCAAAGGTTGTTAAATTTGCCTGCAGCAGGCTAAGGGTTAAAGCAAAATGGAATGTCTAAGTTTGGCTGATAATTTCTATTACAAAAAAATTTTATCCAATTGTATCCTCATTTTTCAAGTTGTATGCAATTTATGAAGGGTGACAAAATATACATAAAGTGTTAATAACACTTGCGTAAGAATTTGAAATAATTTTTCAGCACAAATATCGAAATTCTAACCCGTTACACGTGCACATGAGAAAAAGCGGTACAAGGTGGAAACATATTCACACGAACGCAATTATGTAATTATTCATGAAATTGAAATAGAATATGTGCGAGGTTGTGACTCTACTTAAATTGTGGCGTATACTGATTGAGGCGGCGGTGTGGGGGTGGGTGTGAATCGGTAATATTTTATTGTATTTAATATATACAATGGGATTTTGTCACAAGTTACATCAACATTATTAAAACCCACTCCCAGAAAATTAACAAAAGAATGGAAACTGCAAGAAAATACATGTAGTTACAAAATCAAAAGTATACATTTGTATGATTTAAACAAAAACGGTCGTCAGTAATTACTGAAAGTGTACAGTGGGTGTGGACATTCTAGTAAACATCATACTCATATAATAATAAGTAAACAGTGTTTTCTTAAAAGCGTTTTGGACTCTTCAAAAAACGATGCAATATTTGCAAGATATACGAGCTTTCCTCAAGAGAGAGAGAGAGAGAGAGGGAGAGACACACACACACACAGAGTTTCACAACCGAACAATAACAAATCAAGTCGTATTTCATACATAGTCAAACTTGTCATGAGAGTAAATCTTTCGTCATCATACAAACAACATTCAAAGAAATAATGACAAGCATTTTCACAAGGATGACCACATCTGTAAGATGGATCTTTTATAATATTGACTCTATATTAGCCATAATTTAAACTGCTACTGTAACAATGATGTCTAAATCGTGTATGCCTTATGTTACTTTTTCTTTACCCAGCAAAATGAAATGGAGATAAATCATTTTTAACAGTATTAATTGAAGTTTTAAAAGAAGATGAAGTAGGTTTGCGTCTACAATCCATTTCTAAAATATTGCATAGCCTTATTGTAGACGGTATAAAGGATTTATCACTTAATGTGTCTGCTGTTGGGTAGAATATAATCCTCGCTATTTCTTAAGGGATAAACAACCGAATCCCTTATTTGACCACGGAGTAATCCTTTTAGTTCTCCCGGAAAAAAATCTGAACTTAAATTTTAAACAATGCACCGACAATATACCGACAATAAACCTACAATACAAATAAATTAAAATTTAATGAATCAGGAAGATGGGCGATTAGTAAAGTAAAGTAAAGTTTCTTGTTTAACGTGGGTAGTCGACGAAAGTCCCCACCTGGAATAGATGGAACAACTTATTTCCAGCCGAGCCCACGGCAGGTGTCATATTTACCTTCCCAGCATTCAGCCTAGGCCGATACTGCTTGAAACAGTACCAATTTAAGCATATCACCCAGCACTGAACACTAGTCGGGATATCAGCCGCAACCGGGAATCGAACCCGGACCGCTGGCGTTGTAGTCCAACCTGCTTACCACTGCGCCACTGACTCCCTAAGTCCATTATTGTCATAAGTATAGATAAAACAAAACACAGTGTAGGTAACTTCATGTTTTGTAAAATATTTACAGCTTGGTGTACTGTATAAAGAATGTAAGTGAATGTCCGTTTTTTTCAAGTTAAGTGAAAAATGACTAGCTTAAACGACGTATCGGAAACTCAACAAATTGATAAAAATAAAAACCTTTTTATTGTATTACTATTGTATAATGTGACACAGAAGGAAAAGTAGCATTCAAAGAACTAAATCCAGACATATTAAGTGATGTTGTAGTTACAAAAGGCAACGATCCAAAGAAATACTCAAGTTAATTAAAACAGATAAGGTAATGAACGCTGTAGCTATACAATTACTTTATTGAATGTAGAGAAACTTGAAACAGTACAAAAGACAATTGTCAAAGCGGCGATACAGAACATGGACCGCATGTTGGAAGAGGTATGTGTGAGGTTTACCTAAATCTACGCCTTTTAGTTTCAAAAATAAGAAATTCAAGACAACGGAAAAGCAAACGTACGTGGCAATAAACTGCACCCTGAACTGTTGTTCATTTTGAACAGATCAAGCAGATATATAAAATTATCAAAGATGTTACAATCTCTTCTTCAAAGCGAACATACTGTTTGTGGCACCGTTAATTTTCGCAACACCGCTAAATGTTGCAACCATCGTTAAATGTCGTAACCACCGTTAAATGTCGCAAAATCATCTGCCGCTAAATGTCGCCCTTTTAACGTTAAATGTCGCAAAAGTTTGCCCGCCGTTATATGTCGCAACACCAGCTTCCTATTTGACACTATGACATATATAAACAATTCCATGTGTATATTTCAAAATTTTATTTTACGTAATTAACGTGAATCTTCAATAATAAAATATTAAGCCCGATAGAAATCATATTCATACATTCTTGTATACTTTTTCCAGGGAAGAAGAATTAACATGTTAACGTTGTACAAATAATTATCTTAATAATAAGTGCTGTTACGTATAGAAACAAGAGGGCCTTGGTGGGCCTAGATCGCTCACCTGAGTTCCACACCTTGCTTGAACAGACACGCAAGAAAAATATCTATGAAATTATTTTGTAATAGGGCCAGTGTTTTAGAACAGAAATATTTTGAAGTTTTTACTACCTAAATACGATTTGGTAGTGACGTTGTGTGTTTGTCGGGGTTGGGTATGGATTGGGAACGTGGTGAATGATGACACAGAAATCTGAGACACAAATACCAAGACAATTGATAGAAAATATATTTATATTTTTTAAAGAGGGAGAGTGGGGGTTTATGTGTGGGGGTGGGGTGGCGGAGAAAGAGGATAATATGGGCAGGGAGAATGAGACTAAGTCGGATAATTTTAAGAAACTAAAAGTAAAAAAACGTATCAAAATGCTCGCTCGTACCTGAAATAATGTACAATGATCTTTCCCCGCCATTGAAGCTGGATAGTCGCCTTATGACTTTAAATGTAAACCTCCAACAAAGAAATAGAACCCATGACTGATTACTAGAAAAATCTTCGTTTTCTACAGCTACACTGGTACAAAACACCGTAACACTGTTTAGGGTAACTGGCTGCGGGTATATAATAAGTGACACGGACAGGTTTAAGTCTCTCATGTGCACTCCTTTATATGAACTTGCTTAACAAGATCGTGCAGTTCACATTACTCGCATGTGCATCAAATTGCGTTTGAATGTCTTTCAACCTATCGGGGTTCGATCCTTTGGTGGCAAGGCATTTTTAATTTCGAATATATCTTACATGTTTCCATTACTAAAATGTATTTTGTAGCAGCTTTTTCTGAAATGAAACATATTTGGCTGGGCTGTGCTAGTTTAGCCCATATAATTGATAGAAGTCACTCGCTTTATATGCAC
Organism: Mercenaria mercenaria; assembly: GCF_021730395.1. NCBI lineage: Eukaryota > Metazoa > Mollusca > Bivalvia > Venerida > Veneridae > Mercenaria > Mercenaria mercenaria. Next base: position 70,169,118 of record NC_069375.1, read on the forward strand.
GAAAGAACGTATTATGTTATAACCCCGGTGTCCGTCCGTACGTTAGCAATTTCGTGTCCGCTCTGTAACTCTTGAACCCCTTGAAGGATTTCGAACAAAAATGTTCACCATACCGAGACGTTGTGCAGGAGCGCATATTTTGGATGGCTTGCTTCAAGGTCAGTGTCACACTTAGGGGTCAAATGTCATATGACTTTGTTTCGTGTCCGCCCTGTAACACTTGAACTGCTTCACGGATATTAAAGAAACTTGGCACAAATATTCACCACATCGAGACGACGCATGTTTTGGATGGCTCGCCTCAGGGTCAAGGTCACACTTAGGAGTCGAAGTATATTACTGCATGCTTTACATCGAAAATTTGTTTCTTTAACAATTTGTTTATACAACAAAATATTCAATGTATATGTTGTAAAATCTAATTAACAGACCTTAAAGCTTAGAAGTTCCTATATAGAAGTAATAGTTTTTTAATTCTGAAGTCGTTGTTCCAAATATTGAAAGCTCTATATCCGAACATATGTATCATTATTATTATGAGTCTACCTTCTACGATCTGCATAAATATATTGTAGACCACCTTGTGGATTGCCATGATACGTTAAAACTTAAATGTAGGGACTAAATGAGGAAATAGGGCGACATGGATATCGTACAAAGGCATGCGAAATCGTTCCCTTGAACGACGAGGTATTTGTTTCTGTCGGTGTTCAAATGGGCATTATATCGTGACGACCAGGCCAAACAAAAAAAAAAAATGAAAAACAAAGAAAATGTGACATATCATAAAAACAATGATATTTAACCAAAACTGCTTATGAATTAGACACAGATGAATACACAGTCCAAAGTCATTCATTAGAACCATTCATATTAGAAACAGATAGTGATAACAGTGTTGAAAGCACTGACGACTGAGCTGTAGGAAAATTTCCACCTGTTAAGCACATTAAAGGAATGTAGACATTTAGATACGTAAGAAATATCATAACTTGATAGCAGAAAAAACCTCAACGGACTATATATCGTTTTTCTTAGATACAGTTGGATGATTTTCAAACTCAACAGCTTCAGAAATGCGTTACATATATAAGACCTGAAACGAAAAGATTCTGTGAGGTTGGTTATCGTTTGTTCAAAGGCAAGTGTCTTGTTTTGTGTTTGGATCTCGCAATGCAGGTCAAGTTCTTGAAAGAAAAGAAGAATGTTCATCATCTGCTTAAAAAATGAGTTTCCTGTTCCGATATAGAAAACTTTGTGAAAACATGATCTAGATCCAATAATACCAGGTGTAAGGGCCAGTCGGTTGAAACTTTATCAGGGTCTATGTAGTCACAGTTGATTCCTGGATTCATATTGGAGTTGATGGAACAAATAACTAGAAAACGGTAAATTAATGGGAGATATAGGCCTCCTTGACGACCTTATTTTTCTTCAGTTCCAAACTATCCATATATTTAAATTGGAATGTATTATTGCAATCTATAAGGTGGTCTACGATCGAAGGCAGACCCGCAGTAATAGCATTAATAATTCTTCATAGGTATCTGTAATACAGAAAAATATGTTCATATATTATAGAGCTTTCAATATTTGGTTTGGAATATATAACGACTTGGGATTCAGAAACTATTACTTAAAAACAGGAACTTCTAAGCTTAATAGTCTTCGAATTAGAATTTACACCTTAGATATTCAATTGTATGAACAAAGTGTCTATTTTCGATGCAAATCCAGCAGTTATATACTTCCTATCCAGAGAAAATGTAACAAAGGATAGTCTAACTCTTTAAATCCATATAAAAGGAATGTAAGAACAGAGAAATCAATGAAAGAACGATATCGTATTTCTGTCAAATTGTTAGCTATTCTCTGAGCGTTTCTGTCATATAAGGCAACCCTTGAAAAACGTTTCTGCCAACCAAGGCAGCAATTTGTCTTTACCCGGACTAGTTTGGAAGCCTGTATCTTTTTCCGACTTCTATAGTTTATATTTGGTGTACACGTTCCTGAGGGATAAATGTGTTCGTGTATAACCTAAAATTACTCGAGTTCATTCACTCAAAAGATATTTTGAAGCGAAAACAAATATCTTCACCTTCTGGATCAAAACTATGATAATTAATTCGTCATAATTACTTTAGTAATTGGAAAATCGAGACCAAAACTACCTAATGATATCTCTAGTCAATGAACAACAGGTTCATGATTACGAAAATGCCCTTGCTTTAATTATACCATTATCACAACCAAATAACTAACTTACGTATTAACGGTCTGCAAAATTGAATGTCTGTCTCTGCCATCAATGGCGCCGGTAATACGGTGTGTATTTGGTATCGTGAAAAGGTAAGTTGTCGGCAACTGTCTAAAACAACTGTTATATTTTAGTAAAGTACAGTGGTATGTATAGGACGCACACTTATGTTGTTTTTTCACTTATCACCAGCAATCGAAATAAGATGTCGTGCGATCGAAATAAGGAGTTGCGAGCTCGAGATATGATGTCGGGCGCCCGAGATAAGATTACGTGAGATCGAAGTCGTGAACTCGAGATAAGAAGTCGTGCTCTCAAAAAGAGTTGTCGTGCAATCGAGATTTGATATCGTAACCTCGTTATTATATGTCATGCTCTCGAAACACGCCAATCATGCAACACGAAGCATTGATGTCACGATGTCGCGTCGTATTGACGCCCGTCGTATAATGTGTCGTGCGTCGCACTGTTGAGCATCATGTTGTGTAACAGGCCCGGATCGTGCCCCCCCCTCCCCCCCCCCCCCCCCCCCCCACCAAACAGTTGGCTGAAAAGTGACACATTCTCATCAAAGTTGTACCAAAGTATTTTGAAATAATATTTTCTAAAAGTTTAGACCCAAAACGCACCAGAGGCCAACATTTCATACCAATATTTTAGAATTTCCCAGGAGGGGAACCCCCTGACCCTACTAAAATGAAGGGAGTACCCTTCAAGTACCTTAACATTAAGACAAAAAATGCACCAGAGGCCACCATTTCAAAATTTGTCAGTAGGAGAGCCCCAAACACTCCCGCCTCTAAAATGACAGGGATTTCATACCTGTATTTCAAAATGTTCAAAGCGGAGAGCCTCCTAACCCTCATCCCCGTTTCCATCTCCCCCCCCCCCCCCCCCCCCCCCCCCCCCCCCGCGCTAAAATGAAGGAGAGTACCCTTCATGTACCTCAAAAATTAGACCAAAAAGCACCACAGGCCATCTTTTTATACCTGTACATAGAAAACATCCCCCAATACGGACAGAGGCCCCTCCCGTACCTACGGCACCTCGTCGGTGACGCCTTTGTTCTAATCTTGTGCTCCCATCCCCAATAAACTATTTCTGGATCCCGGCCTTCTGTGTAATGAAATTCTTCCAGGTCGACGCAAGACATGCGATACAACGCGCGACGATACGACGCACGGCAAAACGCGACGTGTTAGGTTAATGTCTCATGAGCTAAACATAGAAGTGCTCAACCCTTTAAATATTAAATATATAACGTATGTATGGCGCGGGACCATTGAAAAGCAAACTTGCTGTTCAGAATGGTATGTCATTCCAGACCTCATTTCATACTCATGCACTCACCCAATCTTATCTCTAAGTTGTAAAGACTGTTGAACTTAAGCGGCAGATGATTTTGCGACATTTAGCGGTGGTTGCGACATTTAGCGGTGTTGCGACATTTTATGTTGCAACACTGTTGAAATGACTTTATTTATAGGAGTACATGAAATGTTTTTTAAATTATATAAAACCTCTTTTAAGTAAATGCGGTCAAATGTGTATAAAGCAGTTAGTCAAGGGGATGAAACAGTCTGTCAGCTTAAAGCAGGTGGCTGATTAAGACATATTGAAATTAGAACAAAAAAATATGGAAGTTTAAGGTTAAGCTGTAAGTGCTTAAGTACTTTTGAGGAGTAGTTATCAAATTCCAGGCTCTGAAAGGAGATAAATATGGAGTCTGTATTTTTGTTATTTATATATAGGGTCTTTGAGTATCGGAAGGGTACTATATAATGCAAAACAATTTAGCACATGAGCCCAAAGGCATTTGAATCATCAATGCGATCTACTTAGAAGATCGTACTATTTCATAGTCGGCTTGATATTATAATACAAATATTGACTGCTATGTAGAGGTTGTTGCTCTGGAGAGGTTAATTTGATAGTATATTTCAGCATAGGGAAATTTGAATGATGTTGTTATAGAGAGGTCTTTGCTTAATAGAGGGCCGTTCTGGAGAGGTTGTATAGTACATTTATTGAACGGGCTTCAAGCACATGTGCATTGAACCTAAGTTATTTGAAGTCATATTTCAACAATTGGTTCAAATCCTGTCGCAGTAGTATCTTAAGTCGATTTAAACCTATGTATAAATGAGCCGTGCCATGAGAAAACCAACATAGTGGGTTTGCGACCAGCATGGATCCAGACCAGCCTGCGCATCCGCGCAGTCTGGTCAGGCTCCATGCTGTTCGCTTTTAAAGCCTATTGGAATTGGAGAAACTGTTAGCGAACAGCATGGATCCTGACCAGACTGCGCGGATGCGCAGGCTGGTCTGGATCCATGCTGGTCGCACACCCACTATGTTGGTTTTCTCATGGCAAGGCTCAAATGTAGTTCTGTCAGCGCAATTATTTTCACATAATTGCCGGCCGATCCTTATGCATATGGTGGGAGATAATTGATACTTTCGTTCACGCTATGTCCGCCAGTTGGCTATTGTCGCGTTGCTATATAATAAGTCGTCACCACTCTCCAAACTCTCTTCCGATTCCTTACTTTTGATCTACCGTTATTGGTTTCAATCTGTATGCCAATTTGGTAAATTGTCATATAAGAGATAATTTACTGACAATTTAAAAGTATATAGAGGATTTCAGTTAAGTTAGATTAAAATTTTACGCTGATACATTTCAACTTTAGTATACAGATAAAGCTTGCCTTTTTCGATATCCAGAAAATGAATATTTATTGCCGGTACATTGCCACAGTAAGTACTTGGATTTTTTACTTTAAACCTGTATTTTTTTTTGTATATTAGTCTTCCTGCAAGGTTAGTGGTTTGTTTGTTGCATTTGTATTCTTAACTTGTTAATTTACGATTATTTTTCATCTTTTTATAATAATGTTTTTTTTTTTTATAATTTATATCATAGTTTCTTCTTTGTCATTTGTTTTATTATATGTTTCTTTCTGTTTGTTTCTCCATTCTTGTGTTTCCATTTATTCTAATTTTAACGTAATATAACAACAGAAAATCTCTTTTAATATTTTTATTTCTAAATCTGCATTCATATCAGGTTAATATAGTTTATTGATTATTCAATTTTCAATTAATTCCATTTATTTATTCAAACTTATATATTTAATCTATTGAATTTTTCTCCGTATTATAACAATGCATGTCATTAAGTCGAAGAAATACAAAAAAAAAAAAAATCTATCGCTAAGAGTGAGAATTATGTATTAAAAATAGGAGAGAGAATCGTATTTGTCTTTATTTGTGCATTACATATCAGCCTTTATCGTGAATAATTTCTCATTTTCTCATTTGTCAGAAATAAATGCCGCGCTGTATAACTTTAGTATATATTGTGAAAATCTGAGTATTTTGTTCGTTTATTGGTATCGATAAGGGCGAACTGTAACTGAAAAGATTAATCCAATAGGATATTACAAGAAATACCGTTTTCTTCCTTTGAATGTTCCTGTTTTTAACCAGCGACCAAGACTTTTTGAAGTCTCATTATTTTCGTTTATCAAATAATTAAGAAATAGAATAAAGCAGCACCGTGTTAACAATACGACTGCGGAATAATTTCACAAGGGTGATAAAAACGTAAATATCAAATACGGCTTTTAAATTTATTGCATGCTGTTTTATTTACTTTTAAAAATGATTACCTGCATTATTGACAATATTTTTCTCTATAGTTTTGCGATATTATAATATCTGTATAAAGATCTGAAGTTGAAAAATCACAAAACATTTTTCGGTCACAGCTTAGTTTAAAATTGAAATTTTAATAGCAAATTTTACTAGAACTTCACGATTAAATTCCAGTTGACTATCACTTGGAAATAATCATTAACGTAGCATATAATTCTAAACATGCAATTTAGACATAAATGACAAATAAAGTATCATTATCAAACAAGCCGAGACTGAAATTGTTTTGTGAACCTGGGGCCAGTTCTCCAAATTCATATGTCGCTAGCAATGCTTGAAAACAGCTATGGCTTCGTAGCACAGCGTAAGCAAACAAAAAACAAAACGCTGTTTGCTGTTACTAGTTTAGCGTATATTCAAACTTGCTGAACCCCTTTTTTATTCAGATCTCGGTTATCAAAATAATTAATTTAGGACTTTACTGTTTGATTGAATCTGATATAGGATAAATAAATATTGTATCTAAATATGTTTAGTGATTACAATCATTTAGTATTGATAAATAAATATTGTGTATGATTAATTATTTCTATGGTTTGTATAAAAACCGCCACCTACCCTTAAGAAAACAATGATATGACAAGAACGTCATCTTATTTCTGAATACAATTAAATTATGCGTATGCACCATGGTCTAAGCAAATATTTAGGTTGTTGGCATTGATAAAGGACATAGGTGTGGTCCGTAAAAATAAAATTATTTGCTCAAAAGTCATGCAGATAATTGTCCTAAAATTTAACATTTAACATTTTTAACAATTACCTTATTAACTTCAGTGCTGTATAAAGTGAGACAGAGTAAATATCTATTTACTTTGAACTGACAATGTCTTGCTGTGTTACGTAATAAAATGAGCCGTGTCATGGGAAAACCAACATAGTGGCTTTGCGACCAGCATGGATCCAGACCAGCCTGCGCATCCGCGCAGTCTGGTCAGGATCCATGCTGTTCGCTAACGGTTTCTCTAATTGCAGTAGGCTTTAAAAGCGAACATCATGGATCCTGACCAGACTGCGCGGATGCTATGTTGGTTTTCTCATGGCACGGCTAAAATATCTAGACCAAGAAATATATGAGGCAATGTTTATTTACACTTTCCCGGTGTTTTTCCCGGTGTTTGTATAAAAATATCGATTCGTGAAAATTGCTTTCGAATAGATCAATTTTTAACTATTTTTGTATATAAATCTCTCTGCATCGGTGCTTTTTTTATACAAATGTCAATATTATTAATATCCAGAAACTATAAATAGCACAGCTGTGCCACACCGCAGTTAAGGCATTGAACTAAAGAAAAGAAAAAAATGTATTCTGAAAAAAAAAAACACGTAACAATAATATAGAGGAAAGAAGATAGAGGGAGAGAGAGAGAGAGAGGGAGAGAGAGAGAGTCTCCGTTTTCAAATGTCATTAGGGCGTATAGGTTTGCATTCTGTGTGGTTCAGAGTTAGTAATATCATCAAGGCATGGACAGGAGCTAAAATCTAGAAATTGGTCACCAAACACTGAAAATTGCAGCGAAATTTTGACAAAATAAAAGCTGAAGTTATGTAACTTGTCCTATGTGCCTGGAAGAGTTGCATATCTTTGGAAACACTTTACGAGGATCGAAAATGATATCCGTTTTGCTATTTCTGTTCTTATACTTGTATTGCTAATCAGTTTAATATCCATGCCGCTTTATTTCTCCGTCGGGGCTTAATGGCCTGGTCAACTATGATTTGATTATTAGCAAAGATTGTTTTTCATTTCTTCTTCGACTGTATTATGGATGTAAATCTTAGGCAGTGCATTTCCCGTCAAAGGATTGTGGTTTTCTTCTCAGGATTGTTTGGCAGCATTAGAAAGATGGTATAGTGTATTCTTATTTGGGAATGACCTAATATAATCATAACAATTGATGGTGAATACAAATAAATTTATATAAAACAAATTATTGAGCGGATCGTATACAACAATGCATAATCATAACAAAGTTGAAGAAAACTATTTAGTCATAATTAATATGACAGGTCTTGCTTGCTGGGTTCTTGCACTTTACATTCTGTTCGCAGATTAGGTTGTGTGGTTTAGGATTATTATGCTGAACCTTCATTGAGTTTGAGGGTAGGATTGATACAAGAGGTCTATGGTTAACAGGTCTTAGTTTCAATGTTTGAAACATCAGTTTGGATCAGAAAAATGTTGTCTGAAATTATGATCGTTTATGGCTACACAATATTAATTTAAATGTATTGGTTTCAGAGTAGGTTGTTGTATGCAGTTAGTTCAGTTTGAAACTTTTTGACTTGACTGATTTTTGAAATTGTTTAGTCCATAACATAAATCGTTATGGAACGCATTGGTATCCAGATTATTAAGGCAATGTAGCCTAGAGGAAATTATATATGTGAGCATTTTACTTTTGACAAGAGACATTGAGCTTAGTTTGTCAGCAAGCCTAGTAAGTCATAGTCGCCATAGAGATAGGACTTATATCATAGCACAATGTAGAAAGGCGTAGGTACAATTTATTGCTCATATATTCATATCTTGACAGTATTCATAAACTTTTAACAGCCAGTTTTATTTTATATCCAGATAGGAACTACATAACTTCAACTTATAACGTTTAACTTTTCCAGATGGTCACTAAAATTGGTATAGAACTAGACCAATGCTAATGGACCATAAATGACATAGAGTTATGGTTTGGGAAAGAACTACTGGAGTGGTTCAAAAGAGGAACCACTCTATGAAATGTCATAGGCTGCCCGTTCTTAACCAATATGGTCACTTCAGAATAAACAATATTCTGTCACTTTTATCAATGCTTTTCTGTTGCCGTAATGCGGCAGGTGAGAACTAAAAACACGAAATTGTTCTAGAGGAAGGAAAAGTGATCATTTCTTTTAAAATGAGAGAATAAGAGGAATTATTTTGATTTCTCACTTCGTGACATGAATGAGTTGTATTTGCAACATGACAGCATTATATAAGTTATATCAACTTGAAATCATGCACCACTAAATAATACAAAATTAACAACTTTTTTTCATGCATTTTGCTATTTTAGTAGCATAATTTCTGCAGTCTATTTTTAGAACTTAAGAATCATGCAAGGTGCTGTGCTACACATCCTTCTATCAAACTTTTAATATTAATTATTTTTCCTGTTCTCAAGCACATTGTTCCTCACAATATATATACAGAATTGTTTCGGACAAACAAGGAGAACATTTCTTGAGACGCTGCTATCTTTGGAACTATAAATGCTGCCTTGAATAACATATATACTTCGGCTATCCATAGAGTAAACGCAGAAATAATTTCGCGGGTATATTGGAACAGAACAGAACCGAATAGAATATTTATTGAGATTTAAGCAGTACGTCGTATCATCTGTCTCCATAACATATTAACAAGTGGCATGCAAAAACAAAATGAATAGCAAGTACGTATATTAGATGTAAGCCCGCACTGAGAGTATAATATAGTGAATAAAGGCCAGGGTAATGTTTAACCTAGGTTTATAGCGTACATTTAATGCGCGTGTACAGAGAACATCAAACTTAAGTTTCAAGAGTTCGGATAAAAGAAGATGACTGATGTGTTTTATAAAAATATAACAGAATGTTGATCTGAAAAGTTAATGATGACAGGCAGGAAAAATATACTGAGGAGTAATTAATCACAAGAAACAAAATGAGACATTTTCTTAGTTAACATTTTATTCAGATTACTCAACACAATGCTGGATTAGGTAATCAAGCTCATTTAAAATCGTACAGTTGTTCCCAATCATTAATGTTTTATGTGACTGATCAATTTCAACACCCCGCATCAATTTCTAAATTAACATTTTCTTTTCGGTTTGTTACCGAATATAGGATGTTGATCGCGAACATCATCGTTAATGTACGCGAGTAAAACATAAGACCCGTCGTTTTTCATTCAACATCGATCGTCTCATGTTCCGAACTTCTTTTGACTTTTTTACCAATAAGTTCATGAATAAGTAGGTCATACTTTGTCACATTCAATTGTCACTTATTGTTGCAGTAAAAGCTAAAGGTGAAAAGTGAATTCATGAAAGTGTTCAAGAGGAAGGCATATCAAGTGTCAAGTGCAGAGTTATATATATAGGAAAGGAACTTGTTTCCATTCCTCACTTCCTGACATGTAGTGATTGTATTTGCAAGAAGTACAATATCATATAAGTTCTGTCATATAGACATCGTGCATCACTTAGCAAATTTTTATTAATGTGTTCTGCTTTGTCTTTCATCTATTTTTAGTACTTAAGGATCATGAAAGGTGCCGTGTTACATCTTGTCCAGTTCAATTCCATTTTAGGTATTTTACACCTCATAAAACTTTGTTCTCAGAATATATAGCAAATTGTTTAGGTTTTCAGTTGAGGTTGCTGAGATGGTCAATGAAATATAAAAATTCTAAAATGAAAATGTCACTACTGGAGGTGGTCGAGGGTTTTGTTGAGTGGGAGCCAAACACCTTATCTGACCGGTACTATGAGGTTCATTACACGATGCAAAGTGTACTTCTGTTCTTAGTCAATGAAATAATGTTTGACAAATTCTCTAACCTTACGCGTCGGTTGTTAGTTATGCATTTTACGCATTGCTTGTTTGTATCTAAATTTATTTATAGTCGCCACAGTCGCACATGGAAGAACAATCACCAGTGTCACCCCTGGAAAATCAGTTGCCTCCGTCTCCTTCGGAAGAAAAGAAATTACTGTCGCCTCATGAAAAATAGTCACCATTGCTCCTTAGGAATAATCGCCGTGGTCTTCTCCGGAAGAACAGTCGCCACCGTCTCCTTCGGAAGAAGCCCTCCGGAAGACCAGTCTTTACCGTCTCCTCCTGAAGAATTGTCGTCACCGTCGCCTCCAGAGGAAAAGTCATTACCATCTATTCCTGAAGAATGGTCGCCACCGTCGTCTCCGGAAGAACAGGTATTACCGCCTCCTGAAAAAGGTCACCACCGTCTCCTTCGGAAGAACAGTCGCCATCGTCTCCTCTTGAAAAATAGTCGCCACTGTCACTTCCAGAAGAATAGTCATTACCGTCTCCTTCTGAAAAATAGTCGCCACTGCTCCCCAAGAAGGAAAGTCGCCACCGTCTCCTCCGGAAGACTAGTCATTACCGTCTTCTCCTGAAAAATAGTCGCAGCTGCTCCCCAAGAAGGAAAGTCGCCACCGTCTCCTCCGGAAGAATAGTCATTACTGTCTCCTCCTGAAAAATAGTCGCCACTACTCCCCAAGAAGGAATGTCGCCACCGTCTCCTCCGGAAGAATAGTTATTACCGTCTTCTCCTGAAAAATAGTCGCCACTGCTCCCCAAGAAGGAAAGTCGCCACCGTCTCCTCCGGAAGAATAGTCATTACCGTCTTCTCCTGAAAAATAGCCGCCGCCGTCTTCTCCAGAAGAACAGACGACATCGTCTCCTCTAGAAGATTAGTCGCGGGAAACATATCGCCACCGTTTTCCTTTGGACGAATGTTGTCATTGAAGTTTTGAGGATTGTGCAATATACAGGAGATACTGCTATATAAGATTCGTCCCTTGCTACTTTGAAATGCGAGATGTAATCACACTATACGGAACCACGGTTTAAAGTAACATTCGAAAAGACCTGGTAAATTTATATGAAGAGGTTTACAAACCCAACAATCACATTTCGCTGTAACACACTTAGGTACAGCGGACAACTTATATGTCCCATATATAACTCTGTATGCTGCGATTTAGGAATATATCTAATGGATGATATAATAACACTTTCATTTTTTTTCAGATTTTACTCGGGTCTCTAGCCTTAGTGAAGACACAGATATGTGTAAGTGACTTATCTTCGTGTGTTTTTTTGAAATTATTTTCTTTTTCTCCATAAAAGGTCCGTGTGTTATTCACTTGTGTAAATTGTTAGTTAACTATTACCTTGCTTGTACGATATGTTATTAAAGACAAGAGACCAATCTCCTGGTTAAAAAAAAGGTTAAATGAATTTCAAAGCGTGAATTTCCTAATTGCCTCTAATATAGTTTTATTCAATATCTACTTTAATAATATATATTTTTCATTTGACTAAGTCTAATTTTTGCAACAATAAAATGATCAAAGTTCTGATAGAATAAACATTTCATCGTCCCTTATTCATTGTATACAGAGAAAAAATACTTCAACAGTTTACAATATATGAGCCGTGCCATGAGAAAACCAACATAGTGGGTTTGCGACCAGCATGGATCCAGACCAGCCTGCGCATCCGCGCAGTCTGGTCAGGCTCCATGCTGTTCGCTTTTAAAGCCTATTGGAATTGGAGAAACTGTTAGCGAACAGCATGGATCCTGACCAGACTGCGCGGATGCGCAGGCTGGTCTGGATCCATGCTGGTCGCAAAGCCACTATGTTGGTTTTCTCATAGCGCGGCTCATATGTATTTATTTACAGGACTTGAACTGCGGTCCTGGATACAGATGTGTCTTACGACTTAGCACATGCGACTATCCTCCGTGTCCTTCATTTCCGACTTGTGCAAGTAAGTCACGTGATGTTTGAAAAGAAAAACAACAAATTTTATGTTCGTTTATCTGTTTGCTTTATTTAGGCTTTTTATTTCAAGAAAAGTTTGCCCTTTTGCTATTTATTTTTCTTTTCACCCGGCAGTCCCAAGCTATACGTTTGCTTGTACTTATATGGAAGATCAGAATTTTTACAGTTTTGCAGACTTATTTTTGGTTGATTAGCATTTTTAAAATTTACATGATATATCATGCGTATTACTTTATTCATATTATGTATTAATATGCTATGGCTAATTTATGGTAATTTTGCCACAATAAACATGCTACGGCTAGTTTATAGTAATTTTGTCGCAACAAATATGCTATGGCTAATTTATGGTAATTTTGCCACAACAAACATGCTACGGCTAATTTATAGTAATTTTGTCGCAACAAACATGTAAGGCTAATTCATTTATTTTTCGCAATTATATGCAATTAAGTCTCTGTTGTGCTTTTGCCACGACAAGCATGCTACTGTTTGGGCTGCAGTTTTTTGTCTAGTGTTTTGCAACAAGACCCAGGCTATCAATATTGTCACAATAAACATGGTTTATTTAGCAGTTTTGCCACTAAAATCAAGCCATGGTTTACAACGTCACGGAGGAAGGCGTTATAAAAGTTCGTACAGACATCGTCAGTTCTTTATTGGCTCTGTATTGTGTAAGCATGTGTTTTATTCCTTTTGTTAGTCGTTTTGTTTGTCTGTCTAGCTTTCAGTCTTCTTTCATTTTCATACAACTTATATGATATTTTTGTGCTTATTTCATTTAGAGTATATATATATCTGAATTTTATGTTTGACCGAAATGTAGTATGTTTCAATTAAAATTCAGTATCCGATATTAAACACGTGACCCTACTACTTTCGAATTAACAATATACTGTTTGAGCGGGCGACATTTTAAAGTTCAAAAAGGCTTTAAGTTTTATGTTATTAAGAGCTTTCTCTAAAAAATTATACAAATAAGCGGAACTTTCGTATACAAATAAAAGGAACTTTATTATGCAAAATAGCGGAATGATTTTTTATAGAAACACCGAATGAACTCAACAATCTAAAAGGAACAGACACAATAACAAGGCAATTTGTAAGAACGTGACGGAATTCGAACCAATATGCCTATCATTATAGGATTGCAGGTCATCTGGTACATTTTGCATATTCCGTTACGTGGCACTTCGTAGTTTGAAAGTATTACAAAGAGATTTAGATGCCAGTGCGTGGAATTGACTTATCAGGCTTGCGCATATTTTTTCTAATAGGATATTTAAAGATATTAGAATGGCCAACATTTTTCTAACAATTTGACCGTATTAAGCACGCAAACTGCCCAAATGCTGGTCAGACTTTTAATTCAGATGAATATTTGTGGTCATAATTAATAATTTTACGATATGAATAAAATCGAAAATTTTAAAATACTCTTTATGTGTATTGTATCATTGTTTTTACAAAATTAACAGTTTTTCAGTCCTTGAATTATTTCTCATGCACATAATACAGTTAAAATCTACTGGCAAGAAAACACGTATGATAACAGTAGGCATTCAAAAGACTGAACTAAGCAAATTTAATAAATAAAATTGAAATCACAGTTTGACATAATATATGTTCTTTTTATACCACTGAAACTCTAAAATTATCTAAGAGTTTTTAAGAGAACAACCCTTTGTCTTTTTTTTCAGTAAAACATTTAGGTTCAAAGTATACGCAAGGAGTTTCTACCAAAGTTTTGTTAGACACATCTTTAAACCCGTTAAGTTGCACAAACAACGGTTGTCAGCTGTGCACAAAACATCACTTCCATGTTTTCAGAAAGCTAAAACTCATTGCAGCGCTTCTACAAAAAGGAATAAATCGAAATCTTTCTTTCGGCTGTACTAACGCGCTTTATTTGAGAATAAACATCATTGAATTTAGATTTAAATGAACAACACTTAAATATTCTCTCTTTTTTGCAAAACAAAACACACTGTGACATTGGAAGAAAATATTTTTTTTCTCATGACGATCTGTAGGCAATAATGTTAATAACACTTCAAGTAATAAATGCCTTATAAAATGTTGCAAACCTTGAAAAATAAAACTTCATCTGTACTTAAAATTAAAAAACAAAAAAAATACTCCGTCCGAGTACGGCACATCCTGTAACTAATCAACTTGCAATGTACACAGTGTCCGATGACTGGAAATAGAGCTGGAGTCTTCACCCGTCCATTTAGCTCAATAGGAAGAGCGCAGATCATCGGATCGCTGGGTCGCAAGTTCGACCCATTGGAGAGGCATATGGTCTTCATGACGATTTCGTACCAATAGAATGTCCTCCAACCCTAATTCATGTGGAGAATATGGCAGTTATTTTCGATGAAATCGGCTGTGGCAAAGATTTAACAGGCACAGGCTAGTTTACTGCCCGCCTTTATATAACTGAGATAATGTTATAAACGGCGCTAACGCCAATTTTGGATAAAGAAACATACCAACAGACAAAATTTTACATCTGGTTACTCAATATCTGATAATGATTCCTGCGACCACTGTTTGTACTCCGATTTATCTAAATAAAGACACAAGCCTCTACATTATGTTATAAAAATGTCTCACTTTTTAGCAAATGACTTTAAGGACGAATGACCAACAGCCAAACGGATTGAAGGCTAAGATTGACTTTGTTTTGTGCAATTTGATAACTCGACCTATTGCAAAGGCGTGTTACCGTTCGTTAATCATGGTGTAGTACACAAGATGTTGAATTGTATGGACATGTAGCTCAGAGATGTGTCCCTGTTCCTACATGACATGAACTTTGCAAGGAATTTATGTTTTATATGCTGTTTTATTAACGCTTTCTTATCATTTGGTGTTGTTTATTTTCATGTAACGTCTATTTAAACCATTGAGTTTAAACTAAGATGAACCAAACAAAAAGACACAAAGAAATTTCCAGCTCTTTTATATTTTGTTAAAGATAATATGAAAATACGAAGACATATTCAAAGTTCAAAACGGACACTACATGTACCATCCATCCCGTTGATTTTGATTTAATTCTCTCGAAAATGTGACAAAATGTTAAGAAATTACCTCTGTAACGGAACATGTAAATCAATAAAGAAGAACGTGACTGCAATATAAATTTTCTCATTTTTGTTTTTAAGCTGATTTAAATATCGACAAATTCCACATGAAAGGGAGAAATGCATGCTTTTAAAACATTTTAAGTTATTATGAAGAGATAGGACGATTTAAGGACTGCTTCTAGTTGTTTTTTAACGTCATACATCTGTGTCGCAGAAAAGAACAAAGACTAAAGATTTTATAATGGGCTTAACGCAGCTGTTTTTAAACAATATTTTCGCCCACATCGTGTTCCTTATCGTAAAACGGAACTTCTTTCTATCACCGCACGTCCTTCCCCTTGTAAAAAAAAATTATAATACGACTACATTCTTTTATATTAGTTCATTTTCATGAGTTTGTGACAGCTGTCGTACCTTTGAAACGCTATGAATGCTTTGACGTAAGGTGGCACATATGTTCATTCCAGTGTGTGTTTTTTTCAGAGTTTAATTTGACCTTAAGGTCTTTCTTGTGAACGGTCATTATGTATGTAAACCCAATGTATCTGCACATAGACTTTTTTTTAAATATGACGACTATTTTCCATACAATAAGCATTGACATAAATGTATTTTTGTTGATAACATTATCTGGACGGAAGAACCATAACTCGTATCAAGCTCTGACCTGAAAGATACAACTGTCTGTCAGACAGATCCTTGTTACGGATATTTTGTGTTAGCACCACAATTTCGTGTTGTAATCATGCGTTTTCCTTGTTTTGTTTCATTTGCTGGATGAATTTTGTAATATCCGTTTCTCTTAAAGGGACTGGACTTCAGACTTTGGTTTAAATAATCTTTCTTTCAAATTGAAGTTTAATCATATAATGAGCATTAGAACATGAGTTTTTGTTTCGTAACTATTGTAAAAAATGCTAAATAACAAAAAGACAGATCTGAGATGCCCGGGAAGAAAAAAAAATCCTACCTTCTTGACCAAATCACAAAAGAGAAATTCGTACTTAATTAATCTCTGTAAATACTGCTTAACAAAATAAGTAAACCTATTACTACAATTAAAACCATAAAAATTTATATTAAGAAATCAACACCCTCTTTGATAATGTCAAAGAGTAACAAAGTTTTTTTGCAACATTTACAGAACAAAACTGATTTTATAAAAAAAAAATCTATGCTATATTATGTGAATTTATGAATTCATGTAACATTGATCCTCTTTGTGTGTTTTGCAATTATGTTTTATTTGATTCTGATGTCTTACAGATTATTGCTACAAACTTCATTTCAAATCTATTTTCGCACTTTTACTGGTAAAAGTCGAATAACAAGAAGGCCGATGTACTTTAAACACAAAACATCGTGAAAGTACTTTAAGCAGAGAAGTATCATCTCATAAACTTACGTAAATGACACAATTAAAAAAAAATAAATATAAGTATTGTAACAATATTCTACGTCTAGGGAATTAATTAGATTTCCAATGAATGTGTTATTAAAAGGACATTCGTAACAAAAGAAATGAAAATCCTTTAATAAATTAGGAGGGAAAATAAATCCTAACACAAGAGTCAATGACTGAACTGAATTTCTGTGCGAAAAGGAATATAAAAACATTTTCGATGTCTTGATTCATATTCTATTTTTTCTCCTGACTTAAGTAACACCAAATGTAGAACTAATTTCAAAATTAATTATTGTAAATACAACGTGCCGATACCAAATATCACTTTCAAGAATTTGGAAAATACGGCTGAAAATTTAATATAGTTTTATTTTTACAAAATAAATATTTAACAAAATTGTTTTTTTTTTAATCATTGCATGTCCTTATATAGCATCAGATGGTACTCCGGCTTGGACCGAAGCGATTCCCGAGCGACCCGGGCAGTGCCCTGCCTCCTCTTACAACGGCCCGTGCATAAATTCGTGCAGAGTGGATCGCGACTGTCCTCAAAACCAAAAATGTTGTGAAAATGATTGCGGAAGAACATGTAGAACAACAGTATCAAGTAAGTGGTAATGCTTTTATACTTGAGGTTAATAGCATAAGGTAATTCATCTAATGATTTAATATTGGGCTTTTTGCTTGTTTGAAATGTTGTCGTATTGGCCGAATAGCGAAGGTTGAGAGCCAATTCGAAAGCCATGGAAAAAATAATAAGGCCAAGGTAATGTTTTGTTTTCCAGCTGCGTATAACTCTCCTTAATTTAACCAATCAAAGGGCTAACATCCCGTCTTGGTCCTGTTTTCCTGTATTAGCCCAACATAGTAGCCCTTACTATGAGTTTAAAGCTCCCCGAAATGGAAAGCACACACACACACACGCCGCTTCGTCCGTCCGTGCCGCATTTCTTGTCCGGAGTATCAGTAAAACACTCGCTGGAATCAAGCAAAACTCCACAGGAACTTCACTCTTAAGAGGTGATGCACATATTATCTTCATGTATCGATCGATGGCTTTTCACTGAGTTATTGCTCTTTGAATACTAGTATTCAACATTAGTAAACTATAGCGTCCAACTTGTCCGGGGTATTTCTCGACAACCCCTGGCTGATATTCAGCGAAACCTCATAGGAAACTTCACTCCTACGAGGAGATGCACATATCTTGTCCGTGCTTTTTCTCAGCAATTACCTGCTGGAGCACTAAGAAACTTCTTCTAAAGCTTCATTACTAAGAGAAGTATGTGCCCAATCGACGAATTCTGCTTTGTGTTTTTAAAATTCAATAATCATTCTTTGAGGCGCATTCATCGTTTTTCCCGATATTTTATTGTCTCATATCGCCGAATTTATAGTTAGCTTGGCTCTTTTTACATGGCAGCATGTGTTCCTTTCAGACGCTGTACAAAAGCCAGGAACCTGTGCGAGACGAATTAACAGTATTATGGGTACATGTCAGCGCGAGTGTCACACCGATACGGACTGCCCAGGAGTCCAGAAATGCTGCACAACCAGCTGCGCTGCTATCTGCTCTGACCCTTGTTACTACTGGCTTCAACCTAACCAGCGGTCCAGGAGAAAATCCGTTATCCGGAAGTTACCGTTTATATGTAGAATTTAAAAATTGGAAAGCTAGTGATACTGATACGAAAAAATATTTCGAAAGGTCTAATACAAAGTGCCTACTGAATGTAAGAGTTTTCAAACATTTCTGAAAGTACATGTTTACTTCTTCTTTTTAGTTTAAACTGGAAAACCAACTTTTGAAATTGTTATAGGAATAGTGTTACCCTGGAAACAGATATTTATTAAGCTGCCATATTTCCCGTAAAATCCGAAATTTTGCGTTTGATTAGACCTACTTTAAGTATCTTTGTGTCACTTTCATTTTGCCCTGTTAAATGCGATCTTACCGGGCCTTATTTCAGTTCTTGCCGACCGTTTTGAGTCTGAAACGGATTCAAATATTTAATAAGATATATAACAGATACTTTTTAAAAAGACATACTGCAGTTAAACTTATATTCAAAGCAGAAAAATCTGTCATATGCTTTTTATTTCACTAAGTTCAATGTTTAAGGATGAAACTATGTTTCTCTTGTAACAATATAAGCGATACCTTCACTTTTTTGCTCAGTGGTTAAAAATATTTGTTCTACAAAGTACAAATTGTTAAAACTGATCACTGTACCATTAGAACGTGATAAAACTAACTGATGCCAATAAAATAGCTGCCATACAGATTACGTGGATACTCAACATTGTCGATTCAGCATAACACCTAGATTCTAAGGTGATGAGTTCAGTATTTATTTCTAGATGTATCACGCGAGAGAAATATTACAACGTTATGAAAAAAATATTATCGTTTTCTAGAAGTGTTTTCATTGCAACGACTTACCTTTCCAGGCTGTGTCAAAATAGTTTGCAGAACATGCAGATACTAAATGAAAAGGACCACCCGTAACACTATGTGTACGTAACCAAGCTAAGTAATTATAGCAGACTTGGTTAGACTTAGCCGAAACAAAATGTCCAACACCCCTTAAGCACCAACTCCACTCCACTCAAACCCGCACCGGTTAAAACAGCTCTGATATAACATAGATGAACACATTGATCCGAAAGGACCAGACCTAAAAACAACACAGTCTTAGTTGAAACACAGTCTAAGTGGAAACACAGTCTAAGTTGAACAAATTGAAACACATTAAGGGAACCAGAGTGAAACACAGCATAACACAGTCTAAGTTGAAACACAGTCTAAGTTGAAACACAGTCTAAGTGGAAACACAGTCTAAGTTGAAACACAGTCTAAGTTGAAACACAGTCTAAGTTGAAACAAATCTTTTTGGTGAATGTAGCGTTATTATTTCATAATCTGTTTTAATTTTTTAAGGAATAACTGTTGTTGTTCTGTGTTATAGATACTATCATCTAGTCCAGGAACGTTTTTTTTTTAAAAGAAATCAATATGTTGAAATAAAAAGTACAGAAAATGTTTCAGCTTGTTTTTGTTTTAACACCATCAAGAATCAATAATTTCATCCTCACGTGTGTGTGCGTGTGTATGTGTGTACGTATGTGCGTACGTGCGTGCGTGTGGAAGTATACGAACACCAGCATTGAGATTTTATCGAATTAATTACCCTGTTGGCGGCAAGTGGTGGTCTACACTGTTCGCCATTCAGTCAGTATCTTCTTGGTATGCACCCCTTTGAATAATAAGTGGTACTCCAAAAATTGAATGATGGACCAGTCCATTTAAGAAATTTAGCAGTCTAAGGCTGAAACCAGGGAAACTTGTGCCTGAAATTCTTACATATACAATAAACTCAGCACATGGAATCAACATATTTATCTATTATTGATTGAACCTTAACTAGTCAACATCAAACTGTGTAATTCTTAGACATTTGACAGTTCAGTCAAACTGCATTCGCTCGAACTCGATGGGACAGTCAAAATAAATTCGAGTTTTCGGTAGTTGGAGCTACATATATACATTATGTAGGAACTTTGCCGGAACCTAACGATGATGGTGTTTAAATTTTCCGAGTTTGAGCTATACAGTTCGACTGCATATTCTTCACATCATTTACCGGGAGGCATTTACAAAAGACAAAAGGTAGGGGTAGATTACCCGGAAGCATTGAGCAAGCCACGCATTTGCAAAGTAGGCCCACAACAAAAAGAAGCTGTAACATAATTGTTATATGATAGGAACATGCTCCCTTTGTTCCAATGATTAAATGTATAATACTTCTGATTATTATAGAAATACTATTTTAGTATTAATTGACGGATATATGATAAAAGCCGTACTTCCGCCTGCCTGTGTCAAGCAAAGTTATTACGTGTTAATAACCATTTAACTGCAAATGCCTTTATTTTTAGAATCTACAAAGGTTAACTGGGTACTATTCTTTTTTTAATTATTCTGTTACATTTTTTTCAGACTATATACTTCAATACAGTTAACTACACATATATCTGAAATATGTAGTGCCTACTTGAAGTTTGTATTTTTTTAGTTCCTCTGCCTCGACCATAGTTCTTATGATATACCTAGGGGTAGGGTTTAACATGTACAGTAGCATTTTCTTTCTGGTCTGGTGACAGTGGACTAGTACACAACTAGATGCCCACGGGCAACATGTCGAGCCCGCCGGTTGACCCTCAACTGTGCCCTTGACCTTTGAGATAGAGTCCGTCTCATTAAATTAACATTCATGCCAAATATAAACAAGATTCCTCAATGCATGTCAAAGTTATGGGCCGGACAAGATCTGACATGGCCTTTGACCTCTAACTGAGATAGAACCTGGGGTTTCCACATGACACCCGCCTCACGGGTTTATGCATGACATTCCGTCTCTCTGAGATTATCATTCATGCCAAATATAAACAAGATTCCTCAATTCATGTCAAAGGTATGGGCCGGACAAGATCTGACACGACCTTTGACCCCCAACTGTGACCTAGACCTTTGTGATAGGACCTGGGGTTTCCACATGCCACCCGCCTCACTGTGGTTAACATTTATGCCAAATATAAACAAGATTAC
The DNA here is from genome assembly GCF_021730395.1 of Mercenaria mercenaria. NCBI lineage: Eukaryota > Metazoa > Mollusca > Bivalvia > Venerida > Veneridae > Mercenaria > Mercenaria mercenaria. The sequence goes on from NC_069375.1 coordinate 70,190,761, forward strand.
TCTATGCATGTCAAAGCTATGGTCCGGACAAACAAATCCGGACGGACGACGGACGAACGGACGCAAGCACGCATGCACGCACACCGAACAGTCATTTGGACAACTATGTCTTCGCTACCGCAAGCGGGCTCGACAAAACTGATGTTCTAAAGCGCGATAGATAGTGTTTACAAGGAAGATGTTAAGTAAGGACGACTGTCACGACGCAATACAGAAAAAGAGAGATCAGAAAAATTTGACCTGTAAACGCATACTGCCAATGAAAAGGCCTATGAACTCTCTACTCTCTTTCCGTCAATAACAAGAGAAATTCAAGTTTATTTCATGGCTTTTGTCAAATACTGAAATATTTCTGTGTATTAAAAATGTTATTTTAAGTCTCTATTGATAGATATGATAAAGATGTTTCCGTTTGCGTGTATCAAGTAAGGTCATAACATGACGATAGCGAGGAAAAAAACTTGAATAGCCGTTATTTTAAGAAATGACAAAGTAAGGCAATTAGTTTTTTTGTTTAATTGTTCGTAACACACTAGTACTTAATTGAAATTCTACATTCCTTATGTTCATTTCATAAGGTCAAAAGTATTAATGGATCGACTTTTATAAAAGCACACTTTCTGTCTCGATTGTAATTATCCACTTGCAATCATATAATTACGTTGTATTTTAAATAATTAAGATGGTAGGATAACTCTTAAACTCTTAATTATGCTTAAGTCTCATGAAACAGCTTTGTCATTATCTTAATTATCATTACTTATTTTCATGATTATTATAGTAATTTAACAGCAACAACAACAACAAAAACAAGTTACACATCTATTACAAAGTTCGAGATAGCTTCATTTTTACAGTATAGTTAATCCTAATCCCTTTTTTAATGAGAAGTAGAATATTTCCTTATTCACTGTCAAAAGTTGTTGTCATTACACTTTTCATTTACATATCATCTTTACAGTGGTTCGGACGTTGGGCTGCAGTGGTTTGGATGAGCGAACAAAATTATTAGTTATGGCATTTTATTTTTACTTTCAATAACACTTTTTTCCGACCAGATTTTTCAATTACCTTCAGATACGTTTTAAATTGTTTATTTAAACTGGTCATATTGAGTGCCCATTAATTGGTGAAGAAAGCAAATGAGGTTAACAAGAGGGTCATGATGAGACTATATCGCTCCTCTGTTAAACATGACCTAAAGATCATTAAGATACACTTTCTGTCCAAGTTTCATGAAGATAGGGTCATAAATGCGGCCTCTACAGAGTTAACAAGCTTTTACTTTGATTTGAATAATGACCTAGTTTTTGACTCCAAATAATTCAGTTTCGAACTTGGCTTAGAAATCATCGAAATAAACATTTTTACAAAGTTTCATGAAGATTCCTCTGGAGTTGTTTTGAGCGGGTGACTTAGTTTTTGACCCCACATATCCCAGTTTCAAAATTTTCCTAGGAATCATCAAGATAAACATTCTTACCCAGTTTCATAAAGATAGGGTCATAAATGTGTTAACAAGCTTTTCCTTTGATTTAACCGTTTGACGTTTCATGAAAATAGGGTCATACATGTTGCCTCTAGAGTGTTAACAAGCATTTCATTTGATTTGACCTTGTTACCTAGTTTTTGACCCCACATGACCATAGAAAAGTTTGCCCCTTTCAGGGGCAGTAACTCTAGAACCCATGACGGAACCTAGCCGATTTTCAAAAGGACCTAGATCTTACTATGCCTTAAGTAAGTATAGTTAAGATCGAATGTAAAATGTCACTTCTATCGTGTTCACAAGGTAAATATTAACAAATTGTAGCTCTTTCAGGGGTCAAACAGGGGCAGTAACTCCAGAACATATGATTGGATCTGACGGATTCATCATGGAATCTAAGATCTATTGTTGTTAAAGATATTTTGCAAGTTCGTATCAAATCATAAACGAAGGCTCTATATGGCTGCAAAAGCCAAAATAGCAAATTCCGGCCCTTTAAGGCCATAACTTGATGATCCATGATGGGATCGGCAGTTTCGAGAGGAACCTGAATATTAAACCAATACAAGTGTGTGCAAGTTTGATTAAAATGTTTGCAAAATGTGGTCTCTATCGGGGTTCACAAGAGTTATGGACGGACGACGACGGACGAAGGGCGATCACAAGAAACTCACATTGTCACTTTAAAATAGTTGTCGTCGGAAAGAAAGTACTGTCTTGTGTTGCCCTTAAAAGCCAATCGCTTATCAGTATCATCGTTTTATTACAGCCATCGTTTGAAATAAAATCATATCTTATTATAACGTTAAAAGCCGAAGTCTCCGTTTTCAAATGTCATCAGGGCGTATAGGTTTGCATTCTGCGTTGTCTAGAGTTAGGAATATTATTACGGCATGCAGCTTAATCTAGAAATTAAAACAACAACCGTCGGAATAGTGGGAAAGGATATTGAATTAGAAACATTTCACAACGCGCGTTGATATCAGAGCTGTCTAATTACAGTGTGCCCGACAATTTAGAACTCTTCCGCATTATATTAGTTTTTGTGCAAAACCAATATTTCCAGATTTAAAAAAGTGGAATAATTTTGTTACTTTGTTAACTGAATGTCAGAGATATTTAGCCCGGCTTCAAAATGGTCATTTCACGACGCCAATGAGCCATAAAAACTTTAAAAGCGTTCAGTTCAGAGACCTGATTAAATAAAAAAAGGTCATAAAAGTTTTATGATAAAATGAAAGAATTTTTGACAAAATGTAACCATGAGTTATGAAACCTGCTCTGTGAGCTCACCTAATGACGTAAATGGCTTGTAAGGGGTTTGAAAGCATTTAGTTAAACAGATTTTTTTTTAAAAAAAACCTGCTCACAAGTAATACTCCAAAAATGATTTAAACAGGGGCATAATTATAAACCGTCATGTAACTTATCCTGTGAGATTACTTCATGATGCAGAAGACGTATGTTGGTTGAAAGCATTCGGCTCCGAAATATTCTTGAAGCCTGCTTACAAGCAAGACTTTAATCAAAATTTCTAAGTTAAAAAGCGGCGAAATTTTGACAAGATAAAAGCTGAAGTTATATAACTTGTTCTGTGTGGTCATCTAATGATGTTAAGGCATGTTTAAAGTTTGAAAGCATTTGGCTTGGTTGTTTTTAAGAAGGTGAAAGGGTGACAACAAAAGTTCAAATATTTGCAAAAGAAATGTCGAATTAAGAAATAAAACAAAATCTAATTTTGGGATGTGTCGGGAGAAAGTAGAGCCAACATATTGTAGAAAATAGTAGTACTTACAATCAATTTTTTTCAATATGCACATGTATTCATTTGTATGATATGTTAAATGTTATTAATCATTTAATTCAAAAGATTGGCCAAAATTGTCCACCAAAAAGGTCCTGTCCACATTGATAAACGATTTCGTTGTGATGATGTTTAACGACATTTTGCCATATGTGCCTGGATGAGTTTTATATCTGTTTTTCTTTGCAAGGGTCTTTCAGAAAATTTTAAGAAAATAAAAAGCTTGTGCCGAAAATAGTATCCGTTTTGCTATTTCTGTTCTTATACTTGTATTGTTAATTAATTTAATATCCTATGTCACTTTATATCTCCGCCGGGGCTTAATGGCCTGGTCAACCATGATTTGATTAGTAATATTATCAAGGCAGCTAGAGTCTAGAAATTGGTCACCAAACACTGAAAACTGGGGCGAAATTTTGATAAAATAAAAGCTGAAGTTATGTAACTTGTCCTGTGTGCCTGGGAGAATTGCATATCTGGTTTTCTTTGTAAGGGTCTTGGAACAAAATGAAGAAAATAAAAAGCTTGTACCGAAAATAATATCCGTTTAGCTATTTCTGTTCTTATACTTTTATCGCTAATTAATTCAATATCCTGTGCCGCTTTATATCTCCGTCGAGGCATATTGGCCTGGTCAACCATGATTTGATTAACATCAAATATTGTTTTTCATTTCTTCTACGATTATATTATAGATGTAAACCTGGGATCAGAATTCAACGGAGATCAGGTATATAAAAACAGACATACAGAATAAGTGACTACTTTAAACGTTTATATATGTCACATACACATTTCACAGCTCTGGAAATCAAACACTGTCGTGTCCATAAATCAACATGTGAAAACTGCCAATATTCCATGTGAAGCTGTAACGACTGAAGGCAAGGAAGGGGTAGGCTGGACTTGAACACATAAGATGTACCTGAAAATATAAAGAAATAGAAGAACACGGAAAACATCTAACAAACAAAATAAGGGGCATGGAGGGTGGGATATTAAACATCAGCAAGTTTAAACAATCGAGGATTCCTTCGATTAGAAGCAAAAGCAGCCCTGGCATTTATTTGCAAACGACCTTCTTCTTCCATGTGCAGAACTGAAAGGACCCAAAAGTAGATTAAATCGCAACAAGTATATTAATATACCAACAAGACATTAGCTAAAACGGGTCCTTTAAAAACAGGATTGGAGCTCCTTCAGTAGCCGGTTTTGAATAGTAATCATTAAAAACACATTATATTGAAGGAGTAAATAATTATAAATAACATAAGGAGTTGCAATTTTATTCAGATTACTCAGAACAATGCTGGATTAGGTAAGCTAATTTAAAATCGTATAGGTGTCCCAAACAATTAATATTTATGTGACCGATCAATTTCAGCATCCCCGAATCAATTTCTAAATTAACATTTTCTTTGCAGTTGGTTACCGAAAACTGGAAATGTTTTATTATAAAATATGTTGACCGCGTAACTGTACGCAAAGAATACGTAGGAATTGTCGTTTTTCATTCAACATCGATCATATGCGACTTTTGACTGTTTGCCAGTACGTTCATGAATAAGTAGGTAACACTTTTTGAAATTCAATAGTCACTTACTGTTGCAGCAAAAGCTAAAGGTGAAAAATGAATTCACGAAAGTGTTTCAGAAGAAGGAAACTCTTAATTCACATGTCAAGTGCAGAGTTATATAATTATATAGGAAAGGAACTTGTTTCCATTCCTCACTTCGTGACATGAAGTGATTGTATTTGTAAGAAGGACAATATCATATAAGTTCTATCATCTAGACATCGTGCATCACTCAACAAAGTAAAAATGACATTTTGTTATATATGTGTTCTGCTTTTTTAAGTACAATGTCTTTTGCCTATTTCTAGTACTTAAAGATCATGCAAGGTGCTGTGTTACATTTGATCCAGTCAAGTTTGCTATTTTACACCTCTAAGAATATATAACAAATTGTTTAGGCTTTCACGTGAGGTTGCTTAACTACAAAGAAAGCAATGGCCAATGAAATATAAAACTTCTAAAATGAAAATTTCACTACTGAATGTGGTGGAGGGTTTTGTTTAGTTGGAGCCAATACACCTTATACGATCGGTAACATGAGGTTCGTACACGCTGCAAAGTGTATAATTGTTCTTAGTCAATGAAATAAGGTTTGAAATCTTTACCTTATGCATCGGTTGTTAGTTATGCATTTAACGCATTGTTTGTTTTCACCGGTATTAGTCACCACAGTCGCCTGTGAAAGAACAGCCGCCAGTGTCACCTCTGAAAGATTAGTCAACACTAAAGTCTCCCGAAGGACAGTCACCACCATCTTCTTCAGAAGAAAAGAAATTACGGTCATGAAAAATAGTCACAACTGGTCTACTGAGGAACGGTCGTCACCGTCGTCTCCGGAAGAGCATTTATTACCGTTTCTTCCTGAAGAATAATCATTTCCTTCGGAAGAACAGACGCAATCGTCTCCTGTGGAAGAATAACAATTATTACTGACTCCTCATGAAAAATAGTCACCACTGCTCCTCAGGAAGAATAGTACCCGCCGTATACTCTGGAAGAACACTCGCCGCGGTCTCCGGAAGAACAGTCGCCTCCGTCTCCTTCGGATGAAGACTTGCCACCGTCGTCTTCGGACAAACAGTCATTACCGTCTCCTCCCGAAGAATAACCGCCGTCGTCTTCTCCAGAAGAACAGACGCTATCGTCTCCTCTGGAAGATTAGTCGCCGGAAACATATCGCCACCTATTTGTCGTTGAAGTTTATAGGATTGTGCACGATACAAGAGATCCTGCTGTTTAAGGAGGTAGGTTACCTTCATATTTGTATGTGCGCATGTCCAACCGGAAGCTAATGTGACGATTTACGACGACGTTTACGACAAACTAAATATGTTTGTATATTCATTCTTCTGAAAACAAATCATGAATTTGTCTTCGATCTGATGCTTTATGGTTTAATAATGCAGAAATAATGAATAAATTGCCGCAGAAACGCTTCAAAACAATGTTGCCTTTAAATGACGTCATTGACGTCATGACGTTACGTGTCAGTTACCGCGCAAAATTAATAGCTTTTATCTTGAAAGTACGTAATTCTGTACATTTTCTTTACTTTAACTATTTTTAAATAACCATTATTTGCTGAAATATTTTTTATGAGTCTTTTGGTCTGAATAATAATCAATATTTTGCTTCTTTTATGTAGTTATACTGAAATGTTACGCGGAATGTAAGAAAATGGATGATGGCAACCAATGTTATTTGGAATATAGTTGGGTGAAAGGTTACTTGTTACGGCCATTTTCAAATAAAAAGTCTAGCAGTTTGATTTGTAATACCTATTTTTCAGGTTCCATTGATAATTTGTTACTTACATACTAAAACTAAGATCTAAAATTGTTCAAATTTCAGTAGAAAATTGTGGTTTCTTGAATTGAATTGATGTAACCACGGAAACGAAGCCCGTGCCCTATGTATCTAAATGTAAAATTCAAAAGCGTTGACACTGGTCTATTTAAGAAACACAGCCTCGGCTTTTTATTTTCATTTCAACAATATCCATGAGAATAAAAGCAGCACGCTGAACGATTTTTCCATGAAAAATGGCAGACGAGGGGTACTGCTGTACGTATTCTAAGCTGTGAAATTTGTTTGAATAAATGCAAATAACACGAAAATGTAACCTACGTTAGAAATAATATGTTTTAAAGCTACATCAACTAGAAAGATAATCTTATTCAATATTTTTTTAAAGAAATTACGACAAACAGCAAGATATAAGCTATTTTAAACATCTCTGTTGCCATGGTTACTTTAAAATTTAAGAAAAATAGGGTACCATGTAAAGGGCTTGGTATTTTGCTAATAATATTACCCAAATATTTCATGTTGGTCATTAACAGAATGGCACTGAAGCCGTCGAAAACCCCTATTTTTATACATAGTTGTTTAAAAATGAGAGAAAATGCGTTACCATAGAAACACGAGCCCCGCGACATATATATTTTAAGCTTATATTAGAAAGATAACGTGCATACCAGTAAAATTATCAATTATGCAGATTTCTACGGATATCAATGAAACTAAATTACACTGAAAAGTGTTAAATATCCGTATTTTCCTTCTTCTTTCAATATGAAATACCTTTGGAGGGTCATGTTCTTCAAACCTGGATAAAAATTGAACTTGAAGGGACAGAGACAAACGAAATTGAGATTGTAGCAGTTAAAACTTCATATTACACGAAATACAAAATCATGCTGCGGTTCAATTAATTTGAATTTACCCTTGTAACAAGGTATCCTACCTCCTTAAGAATCGTAAGTTGTTACTTTGACGTGCGAGATGTAATCACACTATATGGAACTACGGTTTAACGTAACATTCGAAAGACTTCTGATTAAGAGTTAAGCCCTACTATGACATTTCGTTGTAACTGTAGTGAAATTACCACTTAGATATTGTACAGAGGACAACAACTTTTGTCCTCTATATCACGCATTATGCTGCTTTTTAGGATGAATTAATTATGCTTTCATTCTGTTTTCAAATTTTAGTCGGGTCTATAGCCTCAGTGAAGACACAGATATGTGTAAGTGATGTATCTTCGTACTTTTCTTTTTCTTCATCAAATGACTCGTGTGTTATTCACTGCTTTAAATTGTTAGTTTATTATAACCTTGTACAATATGTTATTAAAGACAAGAGGTCACTCTCAAGGGTTATGTATCTACCCTGAACAAATGTTACAAGCCCTTCAAAGTCCCACAGTTGCTTTATCACTAGAGATGGTCTTGAAGAAAAAAGGTTAAATTAATTTCAAAGCGTGATTTACCACTTATATAGTTTTGTTCCATATCTACTTTGATAATATATATTTTTCATTTTACTATGTTAAATTTTTACAACAAGAACAAAATCAAAATGCTGGTGGAATGAACGCATCGTTCCTTATTCATTGTATACACAGAAAAAATACGTCAACAGTTTACATTATATATGTATTTATTTACAGGACTTAAACTGCGGTCCTGGATACAAATGTGCTTTACGACTTAGCACATGCGACTATCCTCCGTGTCCTTCATTTCCGACTACGTCTGCGGATGTCTCTAAATTGCTTTTTGTACTTTTAACATGTGTAAATGTTGAGTTCTGCTCAACCCGGGGCTAGAGGGCGTGGACGGTAGCATGCATTTCCACTACCGTCCATGAACAGGCTCAATCAAACCGAGCCTGCAACATTTTCGTTTTTGTCGTGTTTCCACTTTTCTCTATTGTGCAAGTAAGTCACGTGATGTTTGTAAAAAAATATTGTGTTCGTTTATTTGTTTGCTTTATTTCGGCTTTTTATTTCAAATACATTTTGCTCTTTTGCTTTTTATTATTTTCTCACCCGGCATTCCCAAGCAATACGTTTGCTTGTACTTATATAGAAGATCAGTAATATTACAGATTTGCAGATTATTTTTGTTTCATTGGAATTTTGTTATACTTTATATGATATATCATGCATATTATTATATTTATATTATGTATCAGATGTGCTATGGCTCATTTATAGTATTTTGCCACAACAAACTTGTAAGGCTAATATAATTTATTTTTTTGCCATATACAATTAGATCTTTGTAGTGGTTTCGCTGCGACAAGCATGCTACGGTTTTGCTGCAGTTTTTTTATGTCTAGTGTTTTGCAACAAGACCCGCGCTATCAATATTGTCACAATAAACACGATTTATTTAGCAGTTTTGCCACAGAAATCAGGCCATGGTTTACAACGGCACGGAGGAAGGCGTTATAAAAGTTCGTACAGACATCGCCAGTCCCTTATTGGCTTTGTATTGTGTAAGCATGTGTTTTATTCCTTTTGTTAGTCGGTCTGTCTTTTTGTTTGTTTGTCCAGCTTTCAGTCTGCTAACACTTTCATATAACTTGTGTGATATTTTTGTGCTTGTTTCATTTAGAGTATAAAAATCTGAATTTATGTTTAACAGAACCGTTAAAATTCAGTATCTGATATTAAACACGTGACCCTACTGCTTACGAATTTACAATATGTTCTTTGAGAGGCCGACATCTTAAAATTTATTTGTTTTTTGATTTATTTTATGTTATCAAGAGCTGTCTCTAATAAGCGGAACTTTATTATACAAATACAAGGAACTTTATTATGCATATTAGCGGAATGAATTCGTACAGAAACACTGAATGAACTCAACAATCTAAAAGGAACAGACACAATAACAAGGCAATTTGTAAGAACGTGACGAAATTCGAACCAATAGAACTATCATTATAGGATTGCAGGTCATCCGGTACATTTTGCATATTCCGTTACATGGCACTTCGTAATTTGAAAGAGTGACACAGAGATTTAGATATCAATGCGCAGAATGGATTTATCAGGCTTGCGCATATTTTTTTCTAATAGGATATTTAAAGATTTAAAGATATTAGAATGGTCAACATTTTTCTAACAATCTGACAGTATTAATTTACGCAAAATGCCCAAATGCTAGGCAGACTTTTAATGGGGTCATGATTGAAAATGTTACAATATGAATAAAAATGAATCGAAATATTTTGAAATACAGATGTACTCATTAGGTGTATTGTTTCATTGTTTTTACACAATTAACAGTTTTCAGACCTTGCATTATTTCTCATACATGTAATACAGCTAACATCTACGTACAAGGAAAACACGCAAGATAGTAACAGTAGAAATGCAAAAGACTGAACTAAGCAAATTTTGATAAAAAAACTTGAAATCACAATTTGATTTATAGGGTCCTTTTATAGCACTGTAACTCTAAAATGATCTTAGAGTTTTTAAGAGAACAACACATTTAAGACCAAAATAGGTTTAATTTAATGAAACACAACATTTGTTATTAGTCAAAACCCCACCACACAGTAGTCTGCCTTCCCAACATGGGCATACAACGGATATTTAGACAAAACATCACTTCCATGTTTCAGAAAGCTAAAACTCATTGCAGCGCTTCCGAAAAATGAATCAATCGATTTTGGGGAAATGCTTTTCGCCTGTACTAACACGCTTCGTTTGAGAATTAACAGCATTGAATTTAGATGAAAATGAACAACACTAAATTATTCTCTCTTTTTGGAAAACAAAAACACTGTAACATTGGCAGAAAAAAAAAACAATATTTTTCTTTTAATTCAGAACGATCTGTAGGCAATAATGTTAATAACTCTTCACGTAATAAACGCCTTATAAAATTTATAAAATGTTGCAAACCTTGAAAAATAAAACTTCATCTGTACTTAAATTTACAATAAAAAGAGAAATAATAATACTCCGTCCGAGTACGGCACAACCTGTAACTAATCAACTTGCAATGTACACAGTGCTTGATGACAGAAAATAGAGCTAGAGTCTTCACCCGTCCATTTAGCTCAAAAGGAAGAGCGCAGATCAGCGGATCGCTGGGTCGTGAGTTCGACCTCTTGGAGAGACGTATGGTCTTCATGACGATTTCGTACAAATAGAGTGTCCGAAGTCATTTGTCCACCAACCCTAATTCATGTGGAGAATATGGCAGTTATTTGCGATGAAATCGGCTTTGGCACAGACCTATACATTGTGTTATAAAAATGTCTCACTTTTTAGCAAATGCCTTTAAGGACGAACGACCAACAGCCAAATTGATTGAAAACTAAGATTGACTTTGTTTAGTGCAATTTAATAACTCGACTTGTTGTAAATTTATCGAAACGAAGGAGTATACAAGATGTTGAATTGTATGGACATGTAGCTCATAGATGTGTCCCTTTTGCTACATGACATGAACTTGGCAAAGAGTTCATGTTTTTTATGCAGTTTTATTATTTCTTAAAACAGCGCGTTCTTATCAAGTGGTGTTGCAACGGTTTCAATGCTTCGAGTTCATACGAGCCATAAAATGAATTCCTGATTACATAGTGTCCGCTTGTCAGACATGACAAGTTGTTCATAATTTTATGACAGCTGCCATAGCATTGAAACACTATGAATGTTATACTTATGTTCATTCCATTGGGATAAGTTGAACAATATAGCTTTTCTAGGGTCTTACTGACCTCAGTGCCAGTCCGCACATAGACTTTTTAGTTTCCATAAGGACCACAGTTCTACTAAGCATTGGAATACTTGTAAATTGGTTGTTAACATTACCTGGACGGAAGAACCATAACTCGTATCAAGCTCTGACCTGAAAAATACAACTGTCTGTCAGACTGATCCTTATTACGGTGTTTGTGTTAACACGATTATTTCGTGTTGTAGTCATGCGTTTTCCCTTGTATTGTTTCTTTTACTGGATGGTTTTTGTTATTTCATTTCTCTAAAAAGGACTGGACTTCAGAGTTTGGTTAAAATAATATGTCTTTAAAAATGAAGTTTAGTCATATAATTTTATTAAACATGAGTGTTTGTATCGTAACTATTCAAAAAAATAAATAACAAAAGACATGTCTGAGATGGGAATCGAACCCGGGATGCGCGGCAAGAAAGGAAATTCCTACCTTCTTGAATTAATTACCAAAGAGAAATTCGTACTCAACAACTGTTTACATAAAGCAATTAACCTTTTGTACCCCGTGACAAATATGTTTCTATTTTGAATAGAAAAAATAATAAAAGCTATTATTTCTCTTGTGATTCCATAACATAATCTTTAAGTAACTAAGTTTCAGTCTTCTTACGAAATATAACAATACTTTCCTGATATCGTAAATTTTCTTCTTCTTTTTTCTGTATTGTCATATGATCTGGAGGTCAGTCCCTATAAATATTGTTTGAATCTATATTTAATCTTTATTAGTCTCATCTATGTACATACATATATTACATTCATAATACCGGTATTTAAAATATATCGCACATTCTAATAAAGTTATTAGAATTATAAGAGGCTTATTCATATGAGCCGTGCCATGGGAAAACCAACATAGTGGGTGTGCGACAAGCACGGATGCGCAGGCTGGTCTGGATCTATGCTGGTCGCTTTTAAAACCTATTGGAATTGGAGAAACTGTTAGCGAACAGCATGGATCCTGACCAGACTGCGCGGATGCGCAGGCTGGTCTGGATCCATGCTGGTCGCACACCCACTATGTTGGTTTTCCCATGGCACGGCTCATATAAAGGTATGATCATAACACTCCCAGGAAGATACTTAAGGTCTGTAAATGCTGTAAACATAATAAGTAAACTTATTAATACAATTAAAACCATAAGCAATTTATATTAAGAAATCAGCACCCACTTCGATAATGTCAAAGAATGACAAAGTATTTGCAAAAGCTATAAACCAAAAATATTTTTACAAAGAATCTATTATGCCATATTATGTGAATTTACAAATTCATGTAACATCCATCCTCTTTTTGTGTTTTGCAATTGTGTTTTATTTGATACTGATATATTTATAGATTTCAAACCTATTTTCACATTATGTCACTGGAAATAACAAGAAGGTCCATGTACTAAAACACAAAACATCTGGATAGGTCTTTAAGCAGAGGCGTATCATCTCATAAACTTACGTAAAAGACACAATAAAGAAATAGATATAAATATTGTAACAACATTCTGCGGCTAGGGAATTATTAATTTCCAATGGATGTGTTATTAAACGGATATTCGTAACAAATAAAATGAAAATCCTTTTAATAAAATAGGAGAAAAAAGCTAAATATAAGAGTTATTGACTGAACTTAATTTCTGCGCAAAAAGAATATAAAAACATTTTCCACGTCTTGGTACACCTTCTTTTTCTCGTCTGAGTAAGTGACGTCAAATGTAAAACTAATTTTAAAATTTATTATTTGTAAATACAACGTGCTGATACCAAATATCACTTTTAAAATTTCGGAAAATACGGCTGACAATTTAATATATACTCAATACATCTAGAAAAGCAACGATGTTACCATCGATTTTTCCCCCATATTTTCTTGTACGTGTATATTTGAATTATATCAAGGGTCCAACATCACGTTTGAACAAGCACACAGTTAATAACATGTAAAACCACCATTTACATTTACCAAGGCAAGGCATCGTCGGTTAAAAAATACTGACTGTAGACCAAGTGTTGCGTTTCTAGATGTGCACAGTATAGCGTCATTTTTGCAAAACATAATATTTAACAAAATTCTTTGAATCATGTTTTTGTATAGCATCAGATGGAACACCGGCTTGGAATGAAGCGATTCCCGAGCGACCCGGGCAGTGTCCCGCCTCTTCTTACAACGGCCCGTGCATAAATTCGTGCGGAGTAGATGGCGACTGTCCTCAAAGCCTTGTTGTAAAAATGATTGCAGAAGAACATGCAGAACAACAGTATCAGGCAAGTGGAAATGCTTTTATATTTTATCTTAATAGCGTAATATAATTCATCAAATGATTTAATATTGGGCTTTTTGTTTGAAGGATTGTAGTATTGGTCGAAAAAGGCAGGTTGAGGGCCAATACAACAGCCAGGGGAAAAATGATAATGCCAATGTGCTTACATCCCGTTTTGGTCCGTTTTTCTTGTATTATAGTCCGTTTTATTTGACCTGGCGGGGCGGAGTTAAACTCTGACTTATGCAAATAATGGTAATCTCAAAAAACGAGCAAAATAGGTTGAGCAATATAACTGTTTAATTCCATAATCTTTGGTAACCAACGACTTATATTCAACGCTACATTGGTTACATGTACTACATATCCTGCACAATAATGTAATGGACCATCGCGAAAGCACGCCCCGCCATGTCAAATAAAATGCACTATGTCCCAACATATTGGCCCTTACTATGAGCATAATGCTCCACGAAAAGGGATATATATATAAACCACGGCCCGTGCATAAATTCGTGCGGAGTAGATGGCGACTGTCCTCAAAACCTTGTTGTAATAATGATTGCAGAAGAACATGCAGAACAACAGTATCAGGCAAATTCTCAATAGAAAATATTAAAAGTTACTCCTGGACAAGTATATAATGAATAAAAAAGAAAAACATCCAATGGGTTTCCTCTATCTGTATTTCTGTCTACCTACCGGTTTCATATCATAATCATCAGGGCAAACATATAAAAATACCCATTGGATGTTTTTCTTTTTTTATATATTTCGAGTATTTTACCATCTACTCCGCACGAATTCATGCACGGGCCGTGGTTTATATATATTTCTTTTTTATATATATAAAATCTGGCTGCTTCGTCCGTCTTTTCCGCATTTCCCATCCCGAGTATCAGCAAAACACTCCACTGGAATTGGGCAAAACTCCATAGGACGCTTTAATCTTAAGAGGTGATGCGCATATCGTGTGTGCTTTTCCTCAACAACTACTTGCTGGAGCATTGAGAAATTTCTTTCTTTCACTGTGTTATTGCGGTTTGTATTAATAAACTATAGCTCGATCCTTGTCCGGGGTATTTCGCATCTACCCCTGGCTGACATCCAGCGAAACCTCACTGGAAACTTCACTCCTAAGAAGAGATGCATATCTTGTCCGTGCTTTTTCTCAACAACTGCTTTTTGGAGTACTAAGATACTTCTTCGAAAGCTCCAATACTAAGATGAAGTATGTGACCAATTGATGAATTCTGATTTGTGCTTTTCAAATTCAGTAATCTTTCTTTTCCTGGGCATCCATCGGTGTTTCCGGTATTTTATTGTCGCATATTGCCTCAGTGGCATTTATAATTGGCTTGGCCATTTTCATATGACAGCATGTGTTTATTTCAGACGCTGTACAGAAGCTTGGAACCTGTGCGAGGCGAATTAACAGTATTATTGATACATGTCAGCGCGAGTGTTACACCGATACGGACTGCCCAGGACTCCAGAAATGCTGCACAACAAGCTGCGCTGCTATCTGCTCTGACCCTTGTTACTACTGGCTCCAACCTAACCAGCGGTCCAGGAGAAAATCCGTTATCCGGAAGTTACCGCTTATAAAGCTAGACAGTGATCCTAATACGAAAAAATATTTCGAAAGGTCTAATACAAAGTGCGTACAGAATGTATGCTTTTAAATGAAGCAAACATTTCTGAAAGTACATGACTGTTTACTTCTTCTTTTAAGTTCAAACTGGAAAACCAACTTTTTTAATTTATTATAGGGAAAGTGTTAGCCTGAAAAACAGAATATTTATAAGTCTACCATTTTCCCGTCAAATCCGATATTATGTTTTTGATTAGACCTAATTTAAGTATCTTTGACACTTTCATCTTGCCATGTTAAGTGAGATCTTACCGGACCGTATTTCAATTCTTGCCTACAGATTTGAGTCTGAAATGAATTCAAATATATCAATAATATATATAACAGATGATATTTTTTTTAAAAGTCATACTGCAGCAAAACTTATTTTCAAAGCACAAAGATCTGTCATATGCTTTGTACGAGGGTTGTCCCAGAAAATCGCGAACTTTTCTTATCGTTTCAAAAATAAGCGATAATCAAATAATTATTTTAAATTATTTCAATGTATACATGTCATGACTATAGAGTTTAAAGTTAAATGCCTCTCATAGTATTGGATAATAGACGGCAGTATTCACTAAGTTCAATGTTGCTGTTGAAATAATTCTAAGGATTAAACTATTTTTTCTTGTAACAATATAAGCGATAACTTCACTTTTTGCTCAGTGGTCAAACTATTTTTTTTCTACAAAGTACCAGTTGTTAAAACTGATCACGGTACCATTAGAACATGATAAAACTAGCCCATGTCAATGATAAATCTGCCATACAGAAGCGATTACGTAGGTATTTAACATTGTCAATTCAGCATAACACCCAGATTCTAAGGTGATAAGTTTTTTATTCATTCTAGTTGTATCACGCGAGAGAAATATTGCAACGTTTTGAAAAAATAGTATCTCTTTCTAGAATTGTTTTCATTGCAACGACTTACCTTTCTAAGCTGTGTCAAAATCGTTTGCAGAACATGGATATAATAAATGAAAAGGAGCATCCTCAACACTATGTTTACGCAACCAAGCTAAGTAATAATAGCAGACTTGATTAGATTTATCCGAAAAAAATGTTCAATTCCCCTTAAGCACCAACTCCACTTCAGCCCGCACCGGTTAAAACCGAAATATGTTATATCATAAATGAACACCATGAACCGAAATGACCAGAAGTAAGTCTAAGTTTAAACAAATTTTCTTGGTAAATGTAGCGTCCAGACACGTTGTTTTCAAAACCAATCAATCTGTTGCATTAAAAAGTACAGGCAATGTTTCGGTTTGTTGTTGTTTTAACACCACCAAGAATTAATTATTTTTTATCATCACATACATTGACATATGCTTGTGTTCGTGTATATATATGAATATGAATTAAACTTCCCAGAAGAACTACCGAACCGAATTAAAAAAAATCGTTTGTTATTGACGGCAAGAACCTTATTTTAGAAAATAACACATTTTATTTCAATGGTAATTATTTGGAAAGCGCAAGGGTACGGCTATGAACACAAAAGTAGCACCAATTTATGCAACGCTAGTCCTGGGCAAAAATTATATGGAATAATAGAAAGAGGGTTTGGAAATTCATTTGCTGAAAAATTTATGGCTGGAAACGCTTTCTTGATGACCAGATGAAAAGCCGATTTAGGAAGGTTAACTATAATTCTCAATACTCTTCATACAGATATTCGATTTACACAAGACTGCAGTCATCAACAACTTCCATTGTTAGACGTCCTTGTGAAGGTAATGGATCAAAAATTAGAAACAGACATATTTTATAAACCTACGGATAGCAAACAATATCTACTTTTTATGTCGTGTCATCCGAAGCACACAAAGCCAGCTTAATATTCCATTCTTTATGGCCAGGAGATTGTGTACAATAATTTCAAAAGACGAGGCATTGCACGAACGACTCGTTGAATTAAAGGCTGTTCTACTTCTTCAACAGTACCGAGAAACATATATCGACATAGGAATATCTAAACCTCTGTCATTTGATAAAACTGAACTAAGATTCAGCAAGATGAGGAGGACAGACGATGATATCATTCCTTATGTTTCCACTTTCAATCCTCACCATCCTGAAATGTTCAGTCATAATGAATAATCTGCCTGTTTTGAAGTCAGACAACAGACTCAGAGAAATATTCAATCAATTTAGATTTATTAAAAATAAACGACAACCGTTGAATTTGAAGAAAATTCTCACAAAAGCGCGCTTTGAAGAACAGCCAGTCGTACCTAGCATCTGAAAAATCTCAAAGACCAAACTGCGGCCTCAGCAGATATATACACGAAGGAAACGATTTTTATTTCAATAATGGGAAAGTATTCAAAACAAGATTTAGTGTATCATGTACTGTGAAAAATGTTGTTTTGAAATGCTGGGGCTTTGGGGTGGAGTATATAGATGAAACAGGAGATAACTTGCGACATCGAGTTACTGTTCAAAATAACATATCTGAGACTCGCGAGTGCGAATTTTGAATGTTAGTCAACACTTGGCCACAGTTTCTGAAGTAGAGCCGAAATGTTCTATTTTCCCTCTTAAAAATGCAGATAAAAATACAAATTTAAGGAGACTGAAAGAGCAATATTTCATAAGAACATTTAATCCCGGACTGAACAGAAACAGATACCGTTACTTTTACAAAAGACACATTTTAGACGTCACTGATTGGACGTCCGATTGAACGTCAAAGAGTAACTCCCCCTTATCTTGTTAAGTAACCCAGCAACGTCATTCTTTAAAATCACTTAGGTGTGAAACCGGTCGAATGACTAACTCAATTTATCTATTTATTTTGTGATCAATGATAAAGAAATAAAATACACGATAGTTAAGAGACATTCTTCGTAGCATTCTTTCAACCATTTGTCTGTGGTTGCGATAATATATAACACCAGCATTGAGATTTTGACGATTCAATAAAAACCAGAAAAGATCTTTTGCTTTGAGTCTGGAATAATTATAGCTACAATGAACATGAACTCAGCACATGGAATCAACATATTTATCTATTATTGATTAAACCTTAACTAGTCAACAACCATGCACTTCTTTGACAGTACAGTCAAACTAGTTTGCTCGAACTGGATAGGACAGGCACAATTAGTTCGAATGATCGGTAGTTTGAGCTACATATATACATTACGTAGGAACTTTGCCGGGACCTGACGATTGCAAATTATTCGAGTGCGAGCCATGGAGTTCGATGCGTATTATTCACATCATATACCGGGATGCATTTACAAACATTCATTTGAATTAATTGTTACGTGATGGGAAGATGTTCCCTTTGTTCAAATGATTGAATGTATAATACTTTTGATTATCACAGAAGTGCTATTTTTGGTATTAATTGACGGATATATGATAAAAGCCGTACTTCCGCCTGCTTGTATCAAGCAAAGTTGTTACATGGAAATAGCAATAAAACTGATATTGCCTTTATTTTTAGAACGGACAAAGTAAGACTGGGTACTATCCTTTTCTAATTATTCTGTTATATTTTTAGACGGTATACTTTGGTGCAGTTTACTACACACATATCTAAAATATGTAGTGCCTGCTTGAAATTTGTATTTTCAGTTCCTCTGCACTGACAATAGTTCTTATTGTATACATAGGGTATAGGGTTCTACATGTACAGTAGAATTATTTTGCTGGTATGATGGCAGTGGACAAGTGCATAAAAATAATGTAAAATATATTACTTTAAAGTTGTGATGCGTTAAGTCTTAAGAAAATCTGTGCTAAATGATAAAGGGATGAAAATGAGAACATTTAGACCACAAGCAGATGTTCCAAAACGAAATAAAGACATTTTCATGTATTTATAAATGTATCAGGGCTTTTCAGGAAGAATAAATATTATTCGGTTTCGAAAAAGCACATGTTTGAATAAAGTAGTTCAAAGGGAGATAAAGGTTAAGGCCATTTAAAAGCTTCTCTGTTTCGTCCCTTCTATTTACAAAACATGGTATAAAGCCTTGACAAAATACTTTAGAGTAAATATCCGGTGTAAAATATAGCCTCTAGAGTGGTAACAAAGTATTCCTACCGTTTGATCTAATAACTTTGTTTTGGTTTCCAATCCCATTTCAGACTTCATCATGCTGTCAGATCACGTATAGACCCAGTAGAAAAATGGTCTCCTAGTACGTTACAAAGGGTTTTCAATATTTAAACTTGTGACCTAGTTTGTAAGAAATGACGACCCAGTTTCAAACTTGTTGAAAAAAGTAGTCTGATTTTGTTCCATTGCGATTTGTTCTAAAGCTTGATGCATAGTGTTTACAAGGAAGACGTTAACTAAGAACAAAGACGTATTACTTAAATAGAGAGATCACATACTGATGGAAAAGGCCAATGAACTCTCTTCCCGTCAATAACAAGAGAACTTCAAGCTTTTTTCATGGTTTTTGTCAAATACTGAAATATTTCTGTGTATCAAAAATATTATTTTAATTCTCTGTTGATGGATATGATTAAGATATTTTAGTCTGCGTATATCAAGTTTAAGGTCATAAACATGACAATAGCGAGGAACTAAACTTGATTTGCCATTATTTTCAGATATGGCAAGGTAATTTGTATTTTTTTTTTCGTGATACACTCGTACTTAATCGAAATAAACAATTTCTTATATTTTTCATAAGGTCAAAAGTATTCATGGATCGAGTTTTATGCAAGCACACTGTCTGTCTCAAATGTACTTATCCACTCAATATCATATTACCGGTAGGTTGTATTTTAAAAGGACTAGCGTAAAGAAATAATTGTTCGCGCAGAGTTCATTTCAATAATCAGAGAAGTTTTCTAGCATCTTTACTTCAAAAATATTGTTCGACTCACAATCAAACATTGAAAACGCTAACTTGCATATACTCAATCAAGAAGTGCTCCGGGAGGCGCCGGAATTGAGACCTTATTATTGACACTAGAAACAAACTAGATTGTCTCAGGTTTGAACAGTCTTCTACCACAGATATTTATCATCGTCAAGAATAGTTGCTAGCTCTTTAGTAAATGTTCCATACAACCGCTCAAGAATATCTCTTGTCTTCTTCAACATTTTTCCCGCCTTTTCTTTATTCTTTGTGACGTACTTCCTTTCAGCTCTTCCAAATTGATCTACTTCTTTCTGAGTAAGCTTTCCTAAAATAAGAAATATATCTATAGAGCAGGTGAAAAAAATCAAATCGTTTTGCGGAGACACAGCTATAAACATTGAATAGAAAGACGCTCCCACATTGATTGTGAGAAAATACATGAATGAAAGTGGCGTTTGCTTCTTTTGATAGGCCGGCAGAGATATTCATAAATGTAGAGTCTCAGTATCAGATACTAATGAAGATAGATACAGAACATCAAATGATCTAAAATAGCCATCGCTGGAAATAAAGTTATGTCGACCTTAAAATCAAACGTTTACTTCCACAGACCGAAGTTACATAAATGAAGACAAAGGACATCAAATGCAGATAAAGAATAAAAAGACAATTAATTTTGTAAGTAGACCAAGAAAAACGTACTAAAAGAAATCTAGGAATTACAATGCTTACTTAGATAAAAGAAACAGTAACGTGTGCATATCAGTTTCAGAATATCCTGAAACAATAAGTTCAAAATTCAAAAGAAAGACAACATCAGAACTAACTGCATATCACCATGCCAAGAAAACTAAATAATTTAGTAGATCAATTAAATCAAATGCGTTAATACGTTGTTCAAATAAATAAGTGCATACATCAAATGCATACGTATGTAGACCAGTGAATCCAAACATCAATAAAATCAAATCGTACTAAAGCAGATCAATAAATAAAATGCATAGATAAATAGATCAATAAAAAGTGTAAAACTATGTATATGTAAACCAATTGAATTAAGTTCGTACACAAGTAGATCAAAATATAAAATGCATAGATACGTAGATCAATAAAATCAAATTCGTAGATACGTTGATCAATTAAATCAAATGCGTACATAATTATGTATATAAAAAAAAATGTGTTATTACGCGGGTGAATTAAATGAAATGCGCACTTACGTAGATCAAGAAAATCAAATGCCTCTTGCAGGATCTGACTCGGAGACTGGGAATACATCTCAGTTGTTGTTATGTAAAATTGCCCTCTCGGGAAAACCTTTAGCCAGTCTTTCATGAATACTGAGTAAAATCCTAGATGTATCCTTGCCTGAAAGACAATTGAATGAAATTTGATAACGTTGATGGATACTTTAAATATAACTCTTTAAATGAGAAAAATTGTACAGTATCGCAGTTTCTTTGTGTACTTTTAAATTTAAATTCGTAAAAAAGATTTTTTTAACAAATAAGCTTGGCTGACTTGAAAAAATGAAGACGGGTTAGATACTTTAATTCATTTTTTGGACAAACATTTAGCTAAAGATGATTTGAAATATAGTCTAGAAAAGTGTGAGGAGTTTGAGAATTTTCAACGCTTGGATGGCCAATCAATTATTAAATATATTGCCCAGTTTGATTCAAAGTGCAGAAAAACAGAAAAAAATAGAACATGAAACTTCCCTTTGAAATCCTAGCATTTAAACTTCTTAGGAAATCCAATATCTCAAAAGAGGAAAAAAGTTGTTATTCTTAACAGGAATGAATTATGAAAATAAGAAAACATTATACGGCGGGGCTAAGCGTCCATTGAAAAAGTTCAAAGGTGGTGTTGTGTGGGTGGTAGGGGTGTGGTGTGTGGGTGGGGGGCGTTATCTTCACATGGCGTAAACTTGAACCAGCAAACTAGTAAAAATAAGGAAGCATTGCTTGCGGTCGGATATGTGAAAGCGTGATCAGACTTTGTTCAAAGGTGTGCAGCAGTGAGAAATGGAAAAGGAAATCTAGATGATAGTAGAGGTTCAAATTACAGGAGCCAAGATGGGAATCAAAGCGAATAAATTAACCCCTTGGGGCAGATTTTAGGACAGTATCTTTTTAATCGTGTGGATCTTACAGACTTTTATTTCCTGATTGCCCTGATAATTATGAAAACATGGTTAAGGACAATGCAACAGAGGATGATCATGTCTTTTTTTATAAAAGGGTTATATAAAAGACGATTTATCATTTAGGTGCAGATGCTCGATAGTGTACTGTCCTAGGCTGCCTGTAGTAGTACGGTGTGTTGAAAAACATGGTTAAAAGATTACATTAAGACTTTAGACACAGGTGATAGAGAAAAGATAGAGAAAAAGGAGGGACAAATATTATTTAAATTTAAGGCTGATACAAGACTAAAGTCCGAGTATGAATTTATGTTTCCAGCTGTTGTCGCCGGAAAAAGATGTTACAATCAAAACAGATAAGTAGACTCTGATATTCCTTCTTACTTTCGAGAACAGCAATGAAAGCAGCATATATAAAAATGGATTTGCAACACGACACAGCAAATATTTTTGGTAGAGGTGTATTGTATGGTATAAATATGTTGCTCGTCAGTTCTGTTTGAGTGTCAGGGAAGAATTAGTCCGCCTGGGATTTACCCAATGTAAGTTTAATCCAGCAATGATTCATGTTAAAAAAGATAGACTACGGGGCAATATTTGTTGTCATGTAGATAACATCCTTCATGCAGTGATATACACTTTGACTTATTTATAGAAAAAACTTAGAACTATGCTTCTTGCAAGAAAGATAAAAAGTAAAGTTATTCAAATACATTGGGTTTGATCTTCAGTAAAATGAGAAATATATTATTTTAGATCATACAAAGCATGCTAAAAATGTTAAGGCGGAAAATCTTAGCGTAGCCAGAGCCTCTAAAAAGAATCCGAACTCAGATCAGATGAACACACTTGGCTTAGACAACTGATTGGAAAGATGAATTGGGTTGTATAGTGCTCCAGATTAGATATGACTGTAAAAATGATTGAAATGGGTTGAAACAGGGAACTGTGAAAGATTGGTCAAAGGCTATTCGGGTAGTTAGTAGACTGAAAAAATGTTAATCGTTCATCAGATATCCTTGTCAGGATTCAGATATGACTTTACTTGTATTTGCATGTGCTTCGCTTGAAAATCTGGACAATGAAATGCTTATATACTTTGGTTAATTGATGGTAAAGGGAATTGCCGCTCTGTGTCATGGAAAGTCAATAAAATTGAAGATGAAGTTAGGTCTACAATGACAGAAGTCTCTGAGACTCTAGGAAGGTCTAGAAACAAGCATTTACTATAGAAGTATGTTAAAAATATTGTTGGATGTTCCTAATAAAACAATTCAAATTTCTGCTTATGTAGACAATAAAAATGTCATTTCTAAAATAGACTTGTAGATGACAAAAGGCTTAGGATGGTTAGACATTGCTGCTATTCAGGAATTAGTAACAATGACATTAAGTGTGCTAAAAGGTGTCCACGTCAATTTCAGTTAGCAAATGGTATGACAAAATTTGGGGCGTCAGGCCTGCTGTTAATGTAAGTACTACAGACAGAACACTTGTTGAAGGAGTTGTTGTAATATATTTCTTACCTCAAGTCTTAAGAATTGACTGAGTTGGAACACAAGTGAATTACAAATGTTAAGTTATTTACCGTTGATACATACTTTCTGTTGAACGATTTTGGTTACACAGCTGCATTGACCATCAGAAAAAATAAAGAAAACAAGTTTAATTAATTTTAGCAGTGGTATCTCCTTTGAATAAGGGAGACTAATCCTGCAGGCTTAGTTAAATATCAAGGGAGTTAATAGGGACTATCTAGTGGAGGAGGTGTAGAGTTATTAGTAAAAAATATGAAGTTGAATGAATTAATGAATAAACAGATATTAACATTATTGCCTTTGAACATAGTATGTAACATTAGCAATGGATTGGGCTACACACTATTGCAACATGAGAGAGATTACCATCTATTCATTCCCTTTGTGCTACTGATCCTAAAAGCAGGATATTCAACAGGTGACAGCTTGCCTCTGAGTAATTGGTAATATGATTAAACTCTGGCTACTAACAGCAATTAAATAGATCAAACAGTAAGTTTATTTTCTATTACTCTCTATTGTTACTTTGTTACAATTTGCCATGGCGATATTGGCTCAATGACACCGCTGTACCATTTATTAACCTATATGTTCTACTTTTCTTACATTTAATCCAACATGGACCTGTCTACTATATATACAAGCCCTTAACGAAGACTTTCTTGTACAGGAATGAAGCTTTTCAATGGATTTGACGACTTCTGAATGAAATCCTTCCACCGTCATAACTCCTTGTTTCAGAAAAAAGTAGTCACTAAACAGCCTAGAAAATAAGAAAACAAATTATTATCTGGAGAACATGACGTCAGTCACATTATATTGCAAAGCTGAATAGAGCATATCAGTTTTATTATATATAGTTTAAATATATGATAACATGTGGGTTCTTTTACCTGAGTTTTAGTTACAGTGTAATATGTTTATTTAATAGACATTCAGTGATTTTAAGTAATATTCTTACTGTATCAATAGGCACCGACTAGTTATTTTAGAAACGGTGCATTTTCATTATTTTATTTACAGCTGAATGTCAGAATAAAACGCGGGGTATTATGTGTGATGTAGTGCAATCCTGGTCAAAATGTATTTATATGCAGTTCATATATAATAGCATGTCGGCTTTATAGTATGTTTGAATATCTCAACGCGGATAAAACAAC
This sequence comes from Mercenaria mercenaria, assembly GCF_021730395.1. Taxonomy (NCBI): domain Eukaryota; kingdom Metazoa; phylum Mollusca; class Bivalvia; order Venerida; family Veneridae; genus Mercenaria; species Mercenaria mercenaria. The sequence continues at coordinate 70,215,742 of NC_069375.1, forward strand.
TCTTTGACGGTCGGAATAAAATTCTGGATATCTGTATTGTAAATAATTGCTTCAGTCTCTCTTAAACGTTAGTCACGCGATAGAAAAGCAATGAATTTCGTTCTAGTTTTCTATATAATACGGATGAAATATCATTATAGACGATATAACTTTTCAGCCTATATTTTCTGGTTCCTTTCTTTATAGACAAAAATGCCGTGAACATTACCGATAAGTCTACCTGTTGATAATATTTCAAGAACATACATTTCGACAGGATCTCGTAAGACAATAATGAGTTTAACCCTTGGATTCATGTGTTTTATAAGATGTGCTGTTATAACAGCGGGCTCTTCTAGTCCATTATTCTGTGGTATATCCACCCATCCACTCATATCCCAGAAGTCCATTGGAGTTCCATCAGCTAAAACATATCTAATTTATTAGTATTTCATGTAGAAAATGTGCATCAATATTTTCCAAACTTAGTCAAAAAGGCTCCCCTTTTAAAGGAGCATGCTTCCATGAACGATCCCAGCCAGCATGACTATATCGGCCCGATATAGGTATCATGTCGGAATGTCGGCAAAATGTACCGATGTAGGGCCGACGTCGGGCCGTTGTGAGTTAGTGAGTTACGTTTTACGGCGAATCGACACAAAATGATCATATATCGCCGAGATCGGACCGTAGAACTGCCGCAAACTATTGAAATCGGTAGATCGACATCATTCAGTGTAACTATTTCGTAAGTCGGATTGACATCGGGCCGATATTGGATTCTCTAATATAGCTATATTTATCAAAACATTATTGATAAACGTGAAAAAGTAATCTAAGTGTTTATGTGTGCTAATTTATTATGCAAATAGGATGTATGCCAGAATTAATCAAACTAGGTTCCAAACAAAATTTGAAGACGGTATTTATCAAAATTTTATATGTAATAAAGGGAGGTTATAATTAAGATGCATTTTTATTCTATGTAGAATGCCGCCATAGAAATGATATGATCTGCCAATATCGGGCTGATATCATTTTGATGTTGGCAAAATATCGTTTGCCAATGTCGGACCGATGTCATTATGATGTTGGCCCGATATTGTCTGCCGACGTCGGGCCGACATCATTCCTATCTGCAACCGAAATTGAAGCCGGTATCGGGCCGTTATAGACAACGACGTCGGTTTTATATCGGGCCGATATAGAATGCTGGCTCGGATTTTACAATACCGTGAATTATAAACGAGTATTAATTATGTCAATTATGTTTATATTTATATTTCGACACGAACTCGATAAATGGTTGTATGTCGCACCAGTTTAATGAAAAAGGTTGCTTTCCTTATTGTTTTTCAAACTCTGTAATAAAACATCTAAGATATATACTGAAGGTATTAGGGTAATATATTCGAGTACCCGCTTGTAGAGCCGAACTTACGAATACATATATGAGGGTCCAATGGATGGATACTATACAATTGGCTAGCTAAAGAGCCAAGACAAGGAAGTTTTTTTTTTAATTGGAGCAACTTATGTATCTTTCACTGTTCTCGAACTAAAATATTTACAGTCTTCTGGAGTGGTCACCCATACGAATTACCAATGGTATCTATAAAATGTTGACAAAGACATTGAACCTGTTATAAGTTTTGACTCCGGAAGTGACTGAATGTTGTCTGCCGCTGATGCGAAGTACTGTAAGTACCTTTGAAAAGACTGAATTTCCCTTCTAGTTTTCAGCCAATGACCTGAAAGGAAACATGTATTCCTCAGATTTGAGTACTTTGGCATGTATACCTCAGCGGCGTACGTTGGCAACTCAGAAAATTTACAGAACAGTCTTTGTGAAATAACTGACCATTACATAATGTTTTGAAGCCGCAAAAGATTGCAAAAAGTATGCTTATTTGGCTAAAATTTATCAAAATGTTTCTCTATTAAATCCAAGTCAAATTTCCAGATAATGAAACACCCCGTGCATTATTTCATCACGGCCCGGCACCAGGGTAACATCACCCGTCTTCCGTAAGCAAGCTAGATGGCTTCCACACTTTTAGAAGTCTACACACAAAGCGAGTCATCGAATCGGTGAGGGGAGGGGCAAGTAATTAAAAGTCAGCGACATTAACCACTAGGACACGGAGGCTCCAAGTATATTTGTAATTTAGATCTAACTTACAATTTAAAGTTTATTTAAAGTTAATGGTAAACAAAATGTCTTTGGAAACATAGAACGCAACCAAGCTTCAGTATAACAGACTCGTTTTGATTGAGTCTATTCATGAGAGGTAATGAAATGAGCAACACCCCTCACGCCCCCTAGCACCGGCTTAAGTGGAATTCTATTATTGTAAAAATGATTTTCACTTCACTATCCCAAAGGACTAGAAAATATACTGAGTAAAAATAATTTCAGATATACTTAACCATATCGTAACCAAGACCACCACATTGTTTCCTTTTGCAAAATTCCGCCATTTTTTCAGAACATCCGGGTGTTTAGCAATTTTGTCAAACAGATCTGTAGAGCCGCTTTTATCCACTCCAATTATTTGGAAATACGGAAGACACTGGAATCGTCTCTCGTTAGAGTACCAGCACGGATTCTTAAACTCTGGCAAGAACACAGGGGGCGGCTACAACAGAGATCAAGTATTAAACTTATTCATAGTTGTTGTGAAAAGTTTGAAAATAATCATTTTCAGTCAATTAAAGAGAAAATTTGTTTCTTACTTAAACTTGAACAAAAGAACTGAAAAAGTGAACCTTAACATTCACGAAAAACCCATGCAGTATGTTATTTTTGGTTCAGCATTTTTATGTCTCATAAGCTTTATAACGTTCAAGGCATTTATTTTGTTCTGCATATAAACCATTCATTCACAAATAATGTTCCTGATATTTGTAAAACTTGTATTAAGTAAAAAGGAAACGCTGAATTACTCCAATCAAACATAATTCCTTTTTTAATTTAGACACGCTATATTTCAATAGAATATCATGATAATTGATAACTCGAATTAAAAGTCATGACCAGGAGCGAGCTGCGGCTTGGCCGATATATATCTCAATCCAGCAGAAAATGTATGGAGGCAATGAGGACCGAGGCTACTGGTCTGACAGTGTCGTTGCGCACGAAGAAGAAGAAGAATATAAAAGCAAAAATGATAATCAAGTTTTGAATATTAAACAGGAGAACTAAAAGTATGTTATAAGAATGTAAGTCGTACAACAATAAAAGTACGAACACTTGACAACACTGGTACATGACACATACATATATACAAAAATAGTACAGCACCCAGCCCAATGGGCCTATAAGTCACCTAAAATAATATATTTATCTTAAAGTAAATATAGTGTACATGTATTACCCTATATTCTGCGGTTCATATTTAATATACAAATTTACTGTCAACTGAAAAATGTATATCAATGACATATGCGGACAACAATAGATAATAAATAATCTATAAACCAGTGCATGTAAAAGATGAAACAAAAGAAATTTAAGGATAACGTGTCCAGACAAATGTTTTATTAGATTGATAAAAGTATAATCTATAAGTTTCTGTGATTAATTTGCATCCTAAATAGCTATCGTCCACATTCTAAGTGAACTGGAGAAAATTCATAGTTTCGCTGAGATTTTCTAAATTCACAAGATCACTTATATTTGATTTTATTTGCTTGTTACAAAAAATCAACCTTAACATCAACCATTTATGGTAATATATACTGTATACATGTATATACTTAATACAAATATTCTGTTTTATATAAGGTGTCATGTAACGATCACGGACCGGTGATTTATATAAGGTGTCATGTAACAATCATGGACCGGTGATATGTAACAATCATGGACCGGTGATTTATATAAGGTGTCATGTAACAATCATGGACCGGTGATTTATATAAGGTGATTTACAAAGTAGTGCGAGAAGCTATCCTCTATAAGGATACTGAGTTATAGATATTGAATTGTCATTGCCACATCATCAAATATAACACCAAATTTATATTTGGTCACAATGTATGACAGGAGTAAGAATTTTTTTATTTTGTTTTTGTCATGACTTTTCCTTTCTTCGCTGATTCGCAGATTCGCTGGTTTATAAATTCAAACATTTATATTTTGTAATATATTATAAAAACTGGGGCAGTAGAATATTTAACAAAATGATACTAACATAACATCAGCGGATTCTGATGAAACTGTTCTATATCAATAAACTAATATTTTTGTATATATTTGAGAATTTTCCAAACAAATTTACATCAATACAAAAGACATTGTAAAAGGTACGAGAATGTATATCAATGCAAAATTTGTAAAGAGTACTTTATGGAAACCAAAATTTAATGCAGTCACCATATTTTCGTTAAACATCCTCAAAGCCAGTACAAGTAAATATGTTCTGAGCAGTCGGCAGATAACTTAAAATATGTCCATGTTTTTTTCTAACAACATCATATTGCATATAAATCATTCAAATTAACACAAATGATTTTCAACGCAACAATTTTGGACTAACAATTGTTACCTCCTACGCTTTTCTGTACAATATAATGAATAAAATCACCTACCATACATAACAAGTCTTCAACTCCATTTATTTTTCTTGGAACATGAGGACAGTTAAAATGTTCTGTCTCTGTCATATTTACTTTGCCTTTTGCTGTATTATCACTTTGTTGTATCTCTTTAATCATTGCAAGGATATATTCATTGATTTCTGCTTTGTCATTAGTTTTCGCGGTTGTGTTGATATTATTAGCATTACTTTCAATCCGAGCACGTGTCTTTACAGCGGTGTCGTCATTTTCCTTACGTTTTATTTGAGATTCCGAATTAATAGTTTCATTAACAATATACGTTTCATTAACATAAGTTTTTAATTTAACTTTATCGATTAGTAAGCTATTCGGCCAAAATATGACCATAAAAATGACAATAATTATCATAAAACATATTACATTTAGTTTGCAGTTGCCCCTACAACTGAAGCTCATTTCAAAGACAAAATTTATCACTACAAGTATAATGCTAGATTCTTCCATAAAGATATCTAAGGTTCTCTAATCCGTTTCAAACATAACGCCGACATTCCCAATTATTTGTTATTGGTCCAACAACTAGCTAACTAGCTCCGCTGGTCCTGCAAAAGAAAATATTACACATATTTAGCTGCTAAAGAAAATTATTCACTTTTTACAAATTTAGATATAAAGCTTTACATGTACAAAAAATAATTTATCGTCTAATAATGACTTGAAACTAGACAATCCCTAATAAATTGGATGTGTACGTACAGTTACAAGTATGCTTAAACTTTATCTAGTAATATCATCTACTTAAAAGTCCTTCCAGATTTATTTAGTCATATTACTTTATACCTAACACATATAACTGCTTATAAAAACACAAAAGGGATTGTTTTTACAAACACATACATACTGTGTAGTAGTAATTTTACATATTATGAAATATGGAATTTGGACATAATATATCCTTATAGGGATATGCCTTCACAAAAATTTTATATCAATACAAAATTAACTTTCCCACATAAATCAGAGGTGGAGGACGAAAAATTCTTGTGGGGAAGTTAGAAGTTACTTGCGTAGAACAGGTCTGTACTGGTATAGAATCTAGAAACACTGGTTGGGTTAACTGCCCGTCGTTACATGACTGAAGTACTGTTGAAAAACGGTGTTAAACCCAAAACAAACAAACAAACAAACTATATCTCGGTCATCTCAAAATTCCGGCTGTCTCGAATCATTTGCAAGTCCAGTCCCGAAAACACGTGGACAAAATATCATTTTATGTCGAATGCTGATTATCTGGAAGTAAAATGGATAGTGTTTCAAGTATATAATTATATTAAGTAAAATAATGTTAATAAAGTACTGCAATGAGTTTTTTTACAGTACTTGTTGAGTCTGTGAAATAATAGGAAAAGAAACTAGACAACGGAGTAAAGACATAAATGTAAGTTGAAAACAGCCACATTCAAAGACAAAAGTATTCCACACAGCTTGAATAAATATTTACACAGCTAAAATCAATGAAATTATTACAGGCCTGAATTCAGTCTAAAGCAAAAAGCCGAAAAAAATCACATTCCAAAGCCAGAAATCTCCTTTTCCTATAGAGTTTGATAGGTTTATTCTGGCAGTCAAAAGCCAGAAATCATGACCAGCTCTGAAAATTTGCACCAGACAGTGATGAGGAACACGTTATTTCATAATGTAAAATTTATTTTCTGACAACATTTGTTATTCTTTGCATTTCCATTTCTGTTATGTCTAGTTTGTTTTAAAATGTGGCCGTATTATGTAAAAAGTAAATATCTACATATAGTGAAAAGTCAATATTTTTGTCAATATCATAATAATTAAACATTGCAAAAGATCATATCAGTGTTACTGATGTTATACTTTTAGATTTATATAGTAACTTACAAAGAATGGTCAAATGGTTTTATCATAAACGTGCAATCATTGTTATATAGGAGTGTCTTTTCATACTGAATTTATTAAACGAGTTGTATAAAATGATTAGATGCGAGGCTCGGTCGAGCATTTTATCAATTTTATTTAACGAGTTTAATACATTCAATGTGGAAAGTCATGCATGTAATATTCTTTTAATTACATGTTAGCTTTTCCTGTCGAAACATCAAAAGTTCTTACACTACTTTATTATCTTTTTTTTTGGTCCTGGCTTTATAACACTCCCGCGACGTCAAACATGTGATGAAAAAATATTATGAGACGAAATAAACTTTAAGTTTAAAAGATATGGACATTTTGTTTTGAAATAAAGGGATGTAATACAAAATACCCAACGATGCAATGAAATAAAAATTAAAAGCATGAAATGAATAAGGTTACCCTTTAATTTGGCGCATAAAAGTCTTTTCTTTTGTGTATTGAAGTACTTGTTGAAATTTCAACAGGTTGCTAATAAACAAAATTATAAGGTAACGGAAACTAGCAGCGACTTGCTTAATTCAACAGTTGCACTTTAGTCTATTATCCCTGAATATGCGAAAGGCAAAATGCACTAGGGACTAGCTTGATTAAAAAAGTTGCACGAATATACACAAGAATCTCAGAAGTTTCTTTATGTGCTAGATATTCTTTTCATAAAACATAATTTGTAACTTATTGTAGGCGTTAACTTGTCCTTTAAGCCGAAGATTTCTATAGTCAAACTTGGTAGATGGATTAATTAAGCAAGTTTAAGTTATGGTGTTCCGTTCGGGCCATTGTCTGCTCTCTTGGAATGGGAAGGGCAAGGGTACGGTTGTACGATGGCGAAGCGCGACAGTACAATGGCGATAACACGACAGTACGATGTCAAACCGCGACACTACGATGTTGACAGGTCGTCAAACTGTCGTGCTTCGACATCGCAATGTCGTGCTTCGCCAACGCAATGTGGCGCTTCACCATAATAGTGTCATCATCGTTCTGTCGTGCGTCGCACTGTTGCGTTTCACCTTCGTATTGTTACCATTGTACTGTCTTGCTTCACAATCGAAGCGTCGTGCTTCGCCATCTGACTGTCGTGCTTCGCCGTAATAGTGTCATCATCGTACTGTCGCGTTTCGCGATCGCACTGTCACGTGTCAAAACCATACTATCGCGTTTCACCATCGCACTGCCGCGCTTCGCCATCGCACTGTCTCGCTGCAGCACACAGTGATACAGAGCCTCTCATTTTATCATTTTATTCAATTCGTTTAATAAATTCAATATGAAAAGACACTCATGTTATATTCTCTTTTTATGGGCTAATGTTGATAATTTGTAACCGGTCAGTCTAATACAGTAATGTTATTTCTCGTATCGCAGTGAATGTCCTACAGACACAACACTTGATGGCGTCTTTGATGCTTGCATCAATGAATTTCCTTGTTAAACTATGTATTGCATAGTATTTGCGACAGTACTGTTACCATCGTACTGTCGATCTTCGCCATCGTACTGTCATGTTATCGCCATTGTACTGTCGCGCTTCACCATCGTAACGTCCCTTCGCGTTCATAGGGTGCAGGCGCTGGCCCTTACGGAACACCGTATTAAATGATATTTTTAAAACAATAATTTTGTTTCTCAGCAACCTGTGCCCTAAATTATACTTTTTATTATGTTCAATGTGGTTATGCTGAATAAATCATTTGTCAGCTACAGTAATATAAGCTTGATATTAATTCTTTTTACAATAATCAAGGACATTTACATGACTATGGTATGAGTATGCGGATTTGAAGAATAACACTACTACAGTCATAAAGTCTAAAAGAAAATTCTTTGTTCCCGGTGACATGCTCAAAACATTTAGGGTTGGTAGACCGGAAATGATTGTTTTATTTGGATTATTTTTATCAATTGAAACTTTTCGGATTGTTTAGAGCATCAGCAAGTTAATTTCTAACATCACATTAATTTAAAGCATAAAAACTGCAGTTTTGCACATTTTATTAAAATGTTGAAAAACAATACTTCCCAAGGCCGTAAAAACATTTAAGGTCGGGCCAAAAATTTAGGGTAGGTCGGGATACCGAATACAAAGAATTTTTTTCACGCTTAATATTCAAATAAAAAATTGATTCAGGGCTTTATTTATGCCTGAAAAGGACGGAAATAATGCGAGATAATTAATCAAGGTGTCATTGATAATATTGACAAAAAACTCCATTCCTCTAAATCAAGGCGTTATTGCTATTTCAACTTGTTGAAGAAGAGACTGACATAGACAATAATACAAAAAAATCTAATGGTAATTGTTTGTTAGAGTCAATTAAGTAATTATGTCAGTGATTAACTCCTTAATTGATCACATTGATAATAGCTTCAGATATTTCCTTATAATTACATTACATAATTTTCAGTCTCTTGAAAACTTCTTAAATTTCTTGGACAGGTGCTCAAAACAAAATAAAATGAACTGCTGAATAAACTATTTCAATGTGTGCAGCATTAGCAAAAATATGTGCAACAAGAAAAGAAAATTGAAATGCTATTTGTCATTTTTTACATCTACAGATCTATTAAAGAAAAAGGTAATTAACAAAAATCAGACAATGTTTCAATCAACTATTGTGCTATGAGTTAAGTTTTAGAAAAATATCAACAATTCCATGTAAAGTGTGCTGCAGCATTCTTCAATGCAACTATCACATGAAAAGTGTGCTGCAGCATTATTCATTACAACAATAACATGTAAAGTGTGCTGCAGCATTCTTCAATGCAACTATCACATGAAAAGTGTGCTGCAGCATTATTCATTACAACAATAACATGTAAAGTGTGCTGCAGCATTCTTCAATGCAACTATCACATGAAAAGTGTGCTGCAGCATTATTCATTACAACAATTCCATGTAAAGTGTGCTTCAGCATTCTTCAATGCAACTATCACATGAAAAGTTTGCTGCAGCATTATTCATTACAACAATAACATGTAAAGTGTGCTGCAGCATTATTCATTGCAACAATTACATGTAAAGTTTGCTGCAGCATTATTCATCGCAATAATTACATGTAAAGTGTGCTGCAGCATTATTCATCGCAACAATTACATGTAAAGTTTGCTGCAGCATTATTCATTACAACAATAACATGTAAAGTGTGCTGCAGCATTATTCATCGCAACAATTACATGTAAAGTTTGCTGCAGCATTATTCATTACAACAATAACATGTAAAGTGTGCTGCAGCATTATTCATTGCAGCAATTTTATGTAAAGTTTGCTGCAGCATTATTCATTACAACAATAACATGTAAAGTGTGCTGCAGCATTATTCAATGCAACAATTACATGAAAAGTGTGACTAGTAAAGTGTTCTGCAGCATTATTTAATGCAACAATTACATGAAAAGTGCACTGCAGCATTCTTCTACGCTTCAGCATAATAAATAATTATTATAGTGGTAGAATTTGTTCCTTTGTAAAAGGATGGTGATACTAAAAATAAGTATGATATGCTTCGATATCTATACCTACAGAAATGGTAATGTTAAATAATCATGAAAAAGGTACTATAGTCTGCAAAATTCTATGAAAAACAATAGTAAAAAGGATAACTTGCATTTAAAACTGATAAAAAATGTGTTTGTTTGCCTTTTAAGTGTTTCTTTATAAAAGTTACACTTCTGACAACTCACCGAGCCATTAACTGTTTTTAAAGAAGGGCTACTTTATTGTGAAATTGTATTCTTTTCCCCTACACAACGCAATTGCTGTCTTTAAAATGACAAAGATCAAAGGGAAATAAGAAATTTGAGTAACTGTAGGGAATTATCATCATATTGAGGGAATTTTGACAACCACATCATATTTACCAAGGGGAGTTTGACCACCCCATCATTTTTACTAGGCGGTTTTAACTATCCACTGGGGTGGTGCTTGGGGGAGGGGGCAGGTTGATTATGAACACCTTTTTATTTCTGCCAAAGGGGTTTTGACCACCATGTCATTTATCAGCGAAGGGAGTGTGTGTGTGTGTGGGGGGGGGGGGGGGGGAAGGCATGGGGGGGGGGAAAGGCGGGGGGGGGCGGTTTAGGGGTGTCTGAGGGGATTTTGAGCGTCCCCCCTTTTGTAATATCAAAAGAAAGTGTAAATTATGCAAGCTTGTCAGTGTCAAGCTTTGTGTACGTGTTTACCTTTCACAGCGACGAGAAATTTTATTATATATTAGATATTATTAAGACCTGTCATGACAGGTGCTACAAAACAGAACAGAACAGAACATATTGTTTATTAACTTGTACAACATGTACATCGTTAAATAACATACATTACAAAACACATATTCAATAGGTCACGATATTCAAAAGTTACAAAACAAATATACTAAATCACATACTAGTATACACTACATATTAGAGGATGAGCACAACAATAATTACCGTTGCAAAAGTGAAATTCTTCGATTTAAAGACAATTTGATAAATTTACATAATTTGAGGAGTTTATTTTTATCAGTGCACTTTAGCAATTCAATAAGTTTATACATATTTGGTCTGTTATAAAAATAAGATTCAATATATTTTCTTCTAAGATCAGCTAAACATGGACATTTACAGAAAAAGTGAAATTCATCATCTATATCATTTAAATTACAAAAAATACAAAAACGTTCATTTCTTGGTATTCTATTAACTCCATATCGTCCAGTTTGAATTCTTAATGAATGTGATGAAACCCGAAATCTAGTTAAATAAAATCTAAGATCAGAAGGTAAAATATCAAGATAGCTTTCATACCCAAATGTCACCTTAACATTATCATACAATTCCAACACAGTGTTCGACGACTTGCTATTACACCATTCTTGAGCAAAACATTACAATAACCTTTGTTTAAAAATATGTAAAAAGTATGTTTCGCTAATAGACGTTGGGTTTTCAAACACATAGTTAAATCCATAGTCACATAACAATTTTTTTACACTAGAAACCCAATTTTTCTTTCCATTTATACAATCTTTATGAGACATATTGTATATAGTTTTCAGAATAATATTATCTGTTTTTATCATTTTGAGCCAATATTTCACTATACGAACATACCTTTGTATATACAGTGGATATCGGCCTAATTCTCCATATACTGTAGCATTTGCTGTATTTAATTTTACATTTAGTATTTTCTTCAAAAATTTAAGGTGAATTCTCTCAATTTCCTTAGATTTACTAAATCCCCATATTTCAGACGAATAACTTAGTATAGATCCTACGAATGAGTCAAATAACTGACATAGTACCTTTGGTTTCATTTTATATTTTCTACAGTTTATTAATAGAACATTTAATGCTTTTAATGCTTTACCCGCTAATTGTTGCTGATTTAATACAAAACTGCCAGTATAGTTGAAAACCGTACCGAGATAATTAAAATCATTAACAACTTGTAGTATATTACCATCATATGTAAATTCTTCATTTTGAAATATACCACCACGTTTTCGAAAAACAACTACTTTAGTCTTTGCGTGTTTAACTTCTAAACTCCATTTTTTGCAGTAACTGTTCAACAACGTAAGAGATGCATTTAATTCCTCTGGAGACTTGCCAAGAATAACCATATCGTCAGCAAATAAAAGTAAAATGATTATAATATCGTCAACAGTTAGCCCAGAGTTTATATCATTTTGGAGAAACAATTCCAAGTCTTCAATAAACAAAGAAAATAGTATTGGCGAAATTACCTCCCCTTGACGCAATCCTACTGAATATTCAAAAAAATCAGAATAACAATAACACGATCGCACACAAGATTTAACCTTTTCATACATATCTTTTATAACTCTTAATATTTTACCGTCTATTCCAAGTTTGAATAATTTTAACCACAATGCGTTTCTGTCAATACCGTCGTATGCCATTTTCAGATCTACGAAACAGCAATAAAGTCTTTTATTATCATTTAGGTATTTTTGTACAAGATTTAACAAAATAAAACTAGCATCAACAGTTGATCTTCCTTTCCTGAAGCCAAATTGCGCGTCCGATATAGTATTATATTGTTCACAAAAATTAGTAATTCTTTTATTTAAAATAGTTGTAAATAATTTCGACATGCAACTTACAAGAGTTATCCCCCTATAATTTTTTACATTACCCTTATCACCTTTTTTATGTAGAGGTACAATTACACCCTCGGTCCAAGTTTCAGGGAAAAAACCGCTACTTAGTATACCATTAAAAATATCGCATAAATGGCCAACCAAAATGTCAATGGATTCTATAAAATATTCATTTAATAAACAATCATTCCCACAGAATTTGTCTCTTTTCAACGACTTTACTGCATCTAGAACTTCTTCTATTGAGATAGGACAATTTAACAAGCAATCTTCATCAAAAGTATTTTCATTGAAATCATAGCTCTCTGCGAAATGTTCCGCTTCGGGATTTTCACTTTTAAAAACGTCGTTACTTAATTCTGAAAAATGTTTAAAAAAGGACTCAAGTGTAATTCCATTATCTGACTGTTTTGATTTCGTTTTAAAATATTTCCAAAATTCTTTAGGTTTTGATGTTTTAAGTTTTTCCATATTCGATAACTGTTTCATATCAAATAGTTTTCGTTTTTTCTTTACAAGTTTTTTATAATCAGATTTTAATGTAGAAAAATGGTTTCTGCTTTCCACAGTTTTACATATTTTAAATATACGCTGTGCCTCCATATATCTTCTTTTTGCATGCATACAGTCACTATCAAACCAGTCTTTGTCATTTACCGGATTATCAGTAAATTGCGGTGACGCACTATTACGTACTTGCCGCTTAAATAACGGGTCACCTACTTGGCGAATTATGCTGGTAAAACCACCGACAACATTATTTACTGAATTTCTGTCACTGAGATCTATGTTTTCTGTCAAACGGTTAAAATTTGGTAACATACTAATCAAACCTGACCTGAACTCATTTTTCGACATTTCACACCATTCATATTTTGTATACTCGCACGAATTATTTTCATCGTTAGTCAAATTGCAGTTTAATGCCATTGAAATTGGACAGTGGTCGCTCCATTCATTAAAATCATGAACTGTAAAATTATTTATATGGACGAAATCGCATTCTTTTGCCAATAAATAATCTATAGTAGACGCACCTTGTCTAGACGAGAATGTATAAGAACCGTTAGCAAAGTCATTACCGAGCCGACCGTTAACTATTCGAAAGCACGAGGATTTGCAAAGATCAAGTAATTTAAGACCAAATGTGTTACAATTTTTATCAGAGGAGGCCCTGGTTGAGGGTACATCAGCGACATAATCATCACTATCGAGATCAGAAATATTTCTATCAAGAACTATGAAATCGTCCCTTATTCCGACACGACTGTTCCAGTCACCAATTAAATAAACTGAAGAATTGTTTTCAAACTCATAAATATCATTTTGAATAATATCAAAAAAGTCAACATTACATACATTGTAAACTGGAGACTCTTCTGGCCATATATAAACCCCACATATGTATACATCATTGACAAAATTAAAAAATACTTTATCTAGTTTTAACCAAATTACAGAGTCGTAATGATTTCTGATAACAGATACACCATTTTTTAAGGATTCTTTAAAATACACCCACTTTCTTCTCTAAATCATCAAGTTTATTCAGTCTCTTTTCTACACTACATATATGCTCATCAATTCTCTTCAAATATTTCAATAAATCAGAATTTGAAGGGGAATTGTTCATATTATCGTCATTGTTTATACTTTTGGTTCGCTGGAGTGACGGAGATGCCATATTTCGATCCATGTCATGCTCTACAGAAAATAAATTGTTCAAACTTGCATTGCTGACGCTACTTTCATTAAAACCCTCAGACTCATCAAAGCTGTTGAATAATACAGTATTTGCTTCTTTTAAAACGTTACTCACACAAACTTGTTCGGGAGTGCTGGTATACCTTCCCGCCTTTTGTCCATTGTCATTGTTTATACTACTGTCACTTATTTTCCTTTTATTTGCCTTATTTCGCTGCTTTTTACCCATCGATCAGTCATTAACTCCAACAAAAATACTTCTTATCACATTGTCACATATTTCCAGTATTTTAGTGTATTTTGAATGTACTTTATTCCGAAAAATTTTAAATATTTTCTCACAGGCGAAAATACCTGTGTCCACCATTATCACGTGACCTTAGCTTCAGTGTGCTTCAGCATTCTTCAATGCAACTATCACATGTAAAGTTTGCTGCAGCATTATTCATTACAACAATAACATGTAAAGTGTGCTGCAGCATTATTCATTGCAACAATTACATGTAAAGTTTGCTGCAGCATTATTCATTACAACAATAACATGTAAAGTGTGCTGCAGCATTATTCATTGCAACAATTTTATGTAAAGTTTGCTGCAGCATTATTCATTACAACAATAACATGTAAAGTGTGCTGCAGCATTATTCAATGCAACAATTACATGAAAAGTGTGACTAGTAAAGTGTTCTGCAGCATTATTTAATGCAACAATTACATGAAAAGTGCACTGCAGCATTCTTCTACGCTTCAGCATAATAAATAATTATTATAGTGGTAGAATTTGTTCCTTTGTAAAAGGATGGTGATACTAAAAATAAGTATGATATGCTTCGATATCTATACCTAGAGAAATGGTAATGTTAAATAATCATGAAAAAAATACTATAGTTTGCAAAATTCTATGAAAAACAATAGTAAAAAGGATAACTTGCATTTAAAACTGATAAAAAATGTGTTTGTTTGCCTTTTAAGTGTTTCTTTATAAAAGTTACACTTCTGACAACTCACCGAGCCATTAACTGTTTTTAAAGAAGGGCTACTTTATGTGAAATTGTATTCTTTTCCCCTACACAACGCAATTGCTGTCTTTAAAATGACAAAGATCAAAGGGAAATAAGAAATTTGAGTAACTGTAGGGAATTATCATCATATTGAGGGAATTTTGACAACCACATCATATTTACCAAGGGGAGTTTGACCACCCCATCATTTTAACTAGGCGGTTTTAACTATCCACTGGGGTGGTGCTTGGGGGAGGGGGCACGTTGATTATGAACACCTTTTTATTTCTGCCAAAGGGGTTTTGACCACCATGTCATTTATCAGCGAAGGGAGTGTGTGTGTGGGGGGGGGGGGGGGGAAGGCATGGGGGGGGGGGGGGGGGGGGGGGGGGGGGTTTAGGGGTGTCTGAGGGGATTTTGAGCGTCCCCCCTTTTGTAATATCAAAAGAAAGTGTAAATTATGCAAGCTTGTCAGTGTCAAGCTTTGTGTACGTGTTTACCTTTCACAGTGACGAGAAATTTTATTATATATTAGATATTATTAAGACCTGTCATGACAGGTGCTACAAAGTCTACACCAATCTCCTTCATGGAAAAGCTAACAGGCGCACAGTCATTATAAGACAGGAGACATGCAAAGGTCCTGCTTCATGCAGAGAAGTTCAGGTCTTTTCAAGACCATCACATGAAAGCCAAGTTGGATGGCTACACCAAAAATCGGCTACTCATTAGGTAGAGCGTTGGTCTGGATCTAGGGGTCGTGAGTTCGATCCTCGGGCGGGGCATACGTTTTTCGTGACTATTTGATAAACGACATTGTGTCTGAAATCATTAGTCCTCCACTGATTCATGTTGGGGAGTTGGTAATTACTGTCGGAGAACATATTTATACAGGTACAGAATCCAGGAACACTGATTAGCTAGACTTCCCGCCGTAACATGACTGAAATACTGTTGAAAAACGACGTTAAATCCAAACAAAACAAACATAATATTCATGTAGCTGTGACAAAATAGGGCACAAAATTGCGAAGCAACTATTCCTATCAATGAGCTAACGTGAAAGGACGTTAATTACTTCTTAGGTCCTCTATAAAATACTTCTGGCTCCCTTTAACCTTTAGCCTGCTAAATGTCTAAAATGAACTGGACCATCATTTAATTTTGGCAGTGCCATTTATTATTTAAAGGGGAGTTCAATTAAAATTTACTGAGTGAACAGCGAACAGTACAGACTAATCTTGGTCTGCACTGGTCGCAATGGCAGAACCACTTTGCTACAGCAGGCTAAATGTTAAACCTACCATTAAAATGTTGTTCTTTTTTTCTTTAGCCTAAAGGGCATTTTTACTTTAATATTTAATTTTCTAGAGATAAGCCATTTCTGAGAATAAAAGAATTTCACTGGTCAAAACATGCGACATGCTTGTTGTGTACCAATCATCTTATAAAAATCGAAAGACACCAATCAAAATCCTCTATTTCATATTTAGTACCACTGGCACCTGACCAGAAAGAAAATGCATCTGTATATATAAAAAACTACCCCTAGTTATACGGTAAAAATGGTCATGAACGGGAAAATATACCCACCCATTTCATTCGCGCATTTCATACCTAAAACGTGCAGTTTCGTAAATGTTTACTTTAGATATTGAACAAGTGGTAAATTATCTTCCATTGTGTACCGGCCACATTTCTTCAATATTTCTTATCCTAAAGAAAATCGCGTAGTTGATATTTTGTTCACTATTGAACAAATAACTTGGTTGAACAACTCGAGTGAAGTTTCGGTCTAGGTTACGAAACTATTCTGATTGGCTGATGTGAAAATATATGTCAGTCGTCGCTTAACTACATTTGTACGTTAAAATGTGTATATGCAGAATAAATGTACTTGTACATTACAGATGTATACCAATGTATGACTTCAAATTCAAAAGCATATCTAAAATGAAGTCTACTCATCATTTTGAGATTTATTGTTAAACTGTGAATATTTTGCATTCTGTTTTTGTTTGTTCACATTTCGCCTAAACTGTTGTCCCTCTAGACCGGATGTTCTTTATGGAAGTTCACATAAGTTTTTTTTCTGTAACGTTGACAAAAGCATAAAATATGTGGAGTACCTCCTCAATTCGAAATATTGAGAAAAGGAGGCTGGTGCACGATGGAAGATAAATTACCGCTTGTTCAATATGCTTGGTATACATTCACCGGACTGCACGTTTTAGGCGAGAAATTTACGATTGAAATTGGTTAGAGCACTTTCCCGTTCTAGGGATATTGTATAACATATACAAATGCATTTTCTTTCTGGTTTGGTGCCAGTGTTAAGTACGACCACGTCGGACCATCTTTAGAAAATATCAGTACATTTATTTACCATAACTGTGATATACACTAATGCTAAAATAAAGTATATAGAATAAATTTACTGGATTTCTCTATCGAACGTTCTCTTGGCACTGTCATTAGAAACGTAATTATAGATGAAAATAAATAAACACATTTACAAATATATCATTTGACGAACTGTAACACAGGTTTATCAATATAATCAAATAAAATATGTACTATCTGCATGGTAGAAAAATGTTAGTGACAACTTAGTGATCAAACTTTTAAGGTTTCTAAATACTTTTGTTTTACTTTCATTCAATGTTTATATGCATTTAAGGTCGTTGACTTCAAATCACTTGCCCTTCATCGATTTGGGTTCGAGCTTCACTCGGGGCGTTGAATTCTTCATGTGAGGAAGCCATCCAGCTGGCTTGCGGAAGGCCGATGGTTCTACCCAGGTGCCCGCTCGTGATGAAATAATTCACGGAGGGGCACATGGGGTCCTCCTCCACCATTAAAGCTGGGAAGTCTATATATGCATTTAAATAAATATATAAGTAAGTAAGCACACAAAAACAACTACATCAGCACTACAAAGGGAAAGATTCATAATCGGGGGAAATACCTGGTATATCCTAATTGTCCTCAATGTGGGAATTAACTAAAACAGAGGCAAAAAATAGTTTCATTTATTTTCTTTATTCTGGTTTCCATAAAAAAGAAGATGTATTACTGATACCTGGTAGATATCATATAAATATCTGAAGTTGTCGTTATTTGCGGCCATAAAATGTTTTAAAATGTAATCAAACCAAAACGAATACGAAAAATAAAACAACATTCATTAACTGGTCAAAGGTCTTGGTCATATTTCAAATTGAAATTGTCAGATTTTATTCAGTTTTTCCTCTTTTTTTTTTTGTTTTTAGAAGGCATGCATAAAAAGGACATCCTAAGGAGTACAATTTTATAAAAAGACAATTATTTTAATTTTGTCAGGAGACTGCTCACAGGAAATGCTATTTTCTCTTACGGAAAGTTATAAAATATTTTAAACAATGATTAAAAAGAACTGAAAACTCATGAAAGAGCCTGTTTGAATTGACACGAAAGAAAAGTAAAACAGAAAACCTAGACATGGCTTCACCTGGATTGGCAGAACGGACGAAAAGATTCGCCCTACTTGTGCTACTTGTACTGATATTGTTAAGTATTCAAATTGGCTTTCTAAAAATTGATGTGAAAGGCAGAATAATGATAACCATTACGCAAGTAACATCTTCTACAAAGGAGATCGGAATAATAGCAAGATCAACTAAGGAGAGAAATAGAGTGACAGGGTTAGTGAAACTAGAGCGTTTCTACAACAGTACACGTGGTGGAGGTAATTATTGCAGTCTGTGTTTATAACCAATGTCATTCAGAAATGCCCCTGCATGACTTACATACGTTTGAATAACTGCATTTTCCCGGAAGTATGAAGGGTCTATTTTCTATGATTCAGGTTTACACTAAAGTTTGTCATTAATACCATTATGTATGGCAGCATGTACATAGTCTTAGTGACATTAACTTATCTGTGTCATATACTTCGAAAAGGTCAATATTTGCTTTTTACAGATTTTATTACATTCAGATTGCTACTCCAATAAATGTTGAAAGTAATACCTTATTATTCTTGATTGTCAAATGAGTTAAAGAAATAGTATGAAAGACTACATTTATATGGTTTTGTCAATGTTTCAGCTAGAGTTGCTGTAAATATTTCAGTTGCGAACTTTGAGGCAATTGAAAATTTATTTGCACATACAGTTGATCTCGGTGGATCATATACATCCAAACAGAAGATTGCAATAGTGGTACCATACAGGGATAGAGAAGAGCACCGTAAGATATTCTTACGCCATATGCATCCATTTCTACAAATATGGGATATATTTCATTGAAATGGTTAGTATTTTAGGCGAGAACAATAGCCTGCCTAAAAGAAAGATATAGTCCTGCCTGCTTTTTCCTAATTGTATTTATAAAGTATGATAACTTGTGTACGTAACAAGATCAGTTTTTCAACTCAAGTTCGTGAATTTAGAAAGTTGAATTCGGTTTGATTGAGCCTGTTCATGGACGGTAGTGGAAATGCAAGCTACCGCCCGCGCCCTCTAGCCCATGGTTGAGCAGTACCAGAATACGTGAATGAATGACTTGGGTATATATTTATTTGCTAGCATCAATTCGGAACTGGTCTTTTAAGAGGTGCATTTTATTTAACATTACGATAGAAATGCGAATATGGCTTTATAACGAATGATTGACGTCATGGAGGTGGAATAGAGGTAATGCGTATTGTGTTGATAAAAGCAGAAAAAAAAGAAAAAAAAAAGACAGGACTGAGGCCTGTGAAATATTTGAAAGACGCATTCAAACTGAAAGAAATGCAATTAAAAAATTGAAAATTAATTTTTGGAATTCATGCGAAATTAACTACAGAGTATGACCGGCAAAACCAAATATTCCGGTAGCAATTCTTGGTTAAATTGCCAATCATATTCAGCTGTTTCATTTTTAATTATATTTTATTTCTTATCCATTTGTTAACTGCATAATGTTATTATTTTTTGTATTGTATATTCAAATCAGCGTCCCGTTCAAAGACATTCAAGTCACTTTAAACATTACCGGCAACATTTCCTGTTTAGTTAGAAAATTAGCTTTTCATAACATTTTGTATGCTACTTAAATGTATATGCTGAGGCGGATGGACGTGACTGTCAGGAGCAAATAACTGCACACAGAAGTGATGTAAGGAAAGTCAAAGTGTATAAATGGATTTGCCGATCCTATTCTGTCAATTATTTCGCATGAACACCGAAAAAAATAGCTCATTTCGAATTCTTAAATGCAAATATTGCCACATGATGCAAGTGTTGCTTTCAATGGACGTTCATTTCGCATGAACACTGTAATAAGATACACTTCTTGTATTTACATATTTTCTTCAATTTGTAAACAAGACGATATTATAAATTGCATAGGTTTTGTTGCATTTTAAATCAAAATCAGCTTAGGCCATTCTGTACACCAGACAGAACAACTGCGACGTCATCTAAGGAATGTTCTCCCTGACTATACGCAGACGGCGTCAAAACAGAGATCCGTTAAAACTGGGCAGCGATGACGTAACTTTGGCGCGTTTCCTTTTGCTGTTCATACGAAATGAACGTCATAATTTTCAACAGAAAGAATAGGACGAATGTAAATATTCATACATGAAAACAAATTAAAAATAACGACAATTGACAAGTCTGGGATAATTGCGCAAAATAAGAAAACTAAAAAATATATAACACAGACAAATGAATAAAGAACGAAATAAATACAAAATGTACAAATTATTTTAATGTAGTTGACCCGATAATGCCTTTTACTGTTACAGAACTGTTATATGATTTGAAAAGGGAAATCGAAATGATTTTCATTTATTCAGGACCAGAATTTAAAATTCAACCGAGCAGTACTACTGAACATAGGGTTTGTCACAATTACACGTGCTTTGTTTTCCACGATGTCGACCTGCTTCCAGAATATGACAGGATTCCTTATTCGTGCGCAAATATGCCCCAGCATTTGTCTGTGGCCGTTGATAAATTTCATTACAGGTAGATTCATTCTTATTTTTGAATGTCTATTTTTTTTACAAAGTATAACAAATGGTTTAAAACAACAATGGATATCATACTAGAATAATCAGTCTACATGAACAGTGGTTACCGTGTACTATCTCGTATAATCATGAAATATAGGCTATTCTGTATTTCATCTGTCTGTTACGTAGCATAAAAGCCGGATAGATCAGATTGTATCTCGCCTTCTGCCAATTTCTGCGATTTCGGGTGATAAAGACCATATCGACTGTTAATGATTTTCCAGATACTGTACAATAAGGTTTAATTTCAGCAAATTGGTTTAATATCGTAATCACCAATATCAAGTATCGGAACGTTAGCTGTGCTCTCTCTGGGTATCTGATCACAAAAGCAATGTAACTAATATATCTGGTAAATAATATCTATAAACAGCAACAGCTGGATGATGATGGAATTGGAATGATTCTTTCTTTTTTCACAGAAACAAGGCTTACTAACAGGTGTGTGCACGGGTTTTCATTGGAGAAAAAGCTATGATGAATTGTGATAAAGATATTCTATCGCTTTGGGTAATAAATGTTAACTGTCCTCGGTATTTTAACTATAGTTATACTTTTTTCAGGTTGCCATATGAAAGTATATTTGGCGGAGCATGTTCCATACGGACTGAGCATTTTCGGAAAGTAAATGGATTGTCCAACATGTTTTTTTTTGGATGGGGTGGAGAAGACGACGACTTTAGTAAAAGGTGCGTACCTCTTTCAAGTCTGGACATATTTATGATGGGAGAAACTCACATGCCAGGAAACACAGCTAAAAATTGTGTAAAACTTTCAAACATTTTATTAGCTTATAGAAAGTGTTTACCTGTGATGTTTTTCGACGTTAGACATAGAGTACGGTATTGGATAATCAAAGTTGACGGAAAGTTTTACATTCTATATTTGACGTTAAAATTACGAATAGCTATCCACAGTCAAACCCAAAACAACATTGGACATTCAAACGTAAAACGCAAATGGACATTCAATACCCAGAACAATGTAAGGCGTTCTGATCCAGAACGATATTAGACTTACGAACCGAGAACGAGAAGACACTTAAATCGGGAACGACATTGAATAATCATACAAATCCGGAACGACAGCAGACGTTCGTTTACAGAACAACATAAGACATTCGAATCTAGAACAACATTAGTATTTCAAACGAAGGACGACATCGGACATTCAAATTTTGAACATTTGACATTAGAACCTAGAACGACATGAAACATTAGAGTCGGGAAGTTCACTGAATATTCGAGTCCTGAAGAATTAGACACAATAAACCACAACAAAAACATGATTGAAAATTTGAGTTTCAAACCAAGAACGTCATTAGACAAACAAGAATGACATTGGAAAATACAAAACTAAAACGATATTGGAAATTGGAACTGAGAACGACATTTGACATTCGAAACCAGAACGACATTGAACATTTGAAGTAAGTACTATATTGAACATTAATATCCAGAACGACATTGGACATAAGAATCGAGATTGTCATAAGACACTGGAATTGCGAACGGCATTGGACAAGACCGACTTAACAGACAACCCCTGAAGAACATTGGACATTTAAATCTAGAACGACGTTACACATTCGAAAGAAAGAATGACATTTGACCTTCAATCCCAGAATGACATTTGACACTCGAATCGATAAAGCCATTGAACATTAGAATTCAGATAGACATTGAGCATTCGAATCCAAAATAACATACGATACTCGAACCTAGACATTGGGCAGCAGAAACAAGAATACAATTTAATACTTGAATGCAGAACGTAGAATTAGATCGACACCGGACATTCAAATCCAGACATGTCAACATTGAAACATGTGAATCGAGAAAGACATTAGACAATTGAAACAGGTTTGACACTTGACATTGGAATCGAGAACGACATATTTAGACTTTCGAATCCAAAACGACATAGAATATCCAAATCAAGTGGACAATCAAATCTTTATCGCTATTTGACATAGCAATAGAGAACAATATTAAACATAAATCCTGATCGGAATTGAACGCTCAAACCTAGCACGACATTGGACGTCATTCGAAGCCAGAAAGGGATTGGACATTAAAACCTAAAAACGACCTTAGGAAATTCGAAGCAACAACGACATTGGACAATCAAATACATACAAAAAGCTAGTCTGACAGAAGTGCAGTAGAGACAATAACGGCATAATTCCTTGCAAGTTCAGTAACGCTACGTTTTAAAAATTTACACTATGTTCGAATAAACGTATTTGTCCACCTTCAGTTTATCATGTAGCAGCATAAATGGTATTCATTTTGTAAAATAAGGTTTATTAATTTCTTTTATTAAACTGAATACTAAACTCAGACACAGGAGGTAGTTTCTGCTTTTTGGAAATATTTGCAATGAATAATGAGTATTCTCTTCTTTCAAACGGCGATTGATTAAAGCAACAATGGAAATGATAGAATGGAATGGAATAAAATCTGAAAAGTAGATCCCTCGGAAGCACCGAGAACAAGGCAAACAGTGAAAATTGCAGACTCGGTTTGATTGAGTCTGTTCATGAGCAGTAATGGAAAATGCAACACTGCCCACGCCCTCTAGCACCGGCTTAAGCAGTATTCAACCTTCAAATCTAAATGAGTTGAAATCAATGATCCCGACGGACCTTGAATATTTCCTCTGATTGAACCTTGGTAAAAATACCCCTTGGCAGAATGTTCAAACTGGACAGAAAACAGCAAAAATAATAAAGAAGTTACCATTTTCAATTAAAAAAATTTGAAAATAAATAAAAAGGATTAAATGCTTATTATAATAATAATGTCCGTCTAAATATAATATGAAAGCACAAAGCTTATCTCATTTAAGATTAAAAGCTTTGACAATTTGAATGTTCAATCTTGTTTCTGAGCTCGTGTGTCTGATATAGTGAAAGTCTTTGGTGTCTATTGCGCCCGACCTGGTGTTTTATATTTCATCAGTGTCTTTTCATGTGATTTAAACAATTTATTCGATTTCGTTCTAGGATCGAATGTCGAACGGCGTTTTATTTCGAATGTATAATGTC
Organism: Mercenaria mercenaria; assembly: GCF_021730395.1. Classification (NCBI taxonomy): domain Eukaryota; kingdom Metazoa; phylum Mollusca; class Bivalvia; order Venerida; family Veneridae; genus Mercenaria; species Mercenaria mercenaria. The sequence goes on from NC_069375.1 coordinate 70,240,132, forward strand.
ATTCTGTGTTTGAGTGTTCATTGACGTTTTCGATATAAATGTTTAAGACCATGCTTTTCTTGAAAGTCATTTATGTCGGTCTTGTTTTGGATGTCCACTATGTTCTAGGTTTGAATGTCTGATACTGTGTTAGATTATAATATCAATTACCGTTCTTTCTGCGATTGTCCAGTGCCTATCTCCATTCCGATTTCAAATCTCTTTAATATGTTAGAATGTCCAATGTCTTTCTCGATTCGAATGTTCAATAACTTTATTTTTCGAATGACAAATGTGTTTGAATGTCCAATCTCGATCTTGAATTCTAATGTTGTTCTGGATTGTCGTTTTCTGTTTGAATGACTAGTGTAATTATAATGTCAAATTTCGTTCTTCGTTTGAATGTTCAATGTCGCTTTTGATTTCAGTGTCCGATGTCGTTGTTTATTCAAGTGTCCACTGTCATTGGTGATTTCTATGTCCAATGTCGTTCTTGTTTGGAATTTCCAATGTTATTGTTTGTCTGCATATCCTAGGTATTTCTTTTTGCCAACTCTACGCTTTGAATGTTCAATGTATTTCTTTGTTTAAAAGTTCAAATTTATATTTCGAACTTCTTGCCAACTTCACACACTATTATCATTTCATATATTGATTGAAAAAGAAACAAAATTAATAACAGTTGTCGTATTTGTATTGAATGAAACTCGGAGCAGTAAGCGTCCTCTTAAAACCTTGATGTCCTTTGGTATAAAATGTAAGGCCCACCGTAAAATAATAAATTCAAGTACGTAAATCTGAAGTGTTAATTGAGTATTAATATGTTACAATTTTGAATAGAACATTTCGTTTAACGTTTTGTTTTTCTTTTAGGGTAGAATTGAGTGGTCTTAGAATTGTGCGACCATCGATTGCTGTCGCTAGGTACAAGATGATTAAACACACGGAAGATTCGAATAAAAATCCAGAACGGTAAACACGACTGAACGTTTTTATAATGCACTAGAATTGTGTCTTTAGGACACAAATGCCTCCTCATACTATGATATTATTCAAAACGTGCATGATGAGTTGAACACACCAAATTTCTTCACTTTAGCCTATCTTTTGAAATTAAGAAAGGGGCATAATTCTAGCCAGAATAGCCACAGGAAACAGTTTTATATTTTTGGTCACCGTCAAATCAAGACCCTTCATTTGAGAAACTTTCAAGCATATCCTTTCAATAGTGTTTGAGGAGTTGGACACACATGTTTTTTTTCTCTATATTCTATAATAGCAAAATTATCAAAAGTCCATTACTGTGGTAAAGATAATCACAGCAAAAGTTCTTTCCTGCTCGGTCATTTGCACATCGAACTTGTTCATCTGTGAAAGTTTAAAGCAAACCTAGCCAATACCGCGGAAGTTGCTGGACATGCAGGATATCGGGATGTACGGACAACACCAACGCTATTTGACCCCCTCATATAAATGTGGAAAATAAAAAGTGCACTAACCTGTACACCTGTATAACTAAACTAGATAAAGAATATGTTGCTCCACTCTTCCCAAACTCCCGACCTTTTATCTACCACTTACTCCTTCCGCCATTTTTTCTCTGTTTTGCGTATTATTAAAATGTACTTGTTAGGTTATTGGCGCAACCCATCCACAATATTTTTCCGTTAAAACATCTTTTTGTTGTGGGCCTACTTTGCGATGCATGGCTCAATGGCTGTGTTCAGAGTGCGATGTGCTTCCGGGATATCTACTGTTACCTTTTATCTTTGATAAACAGCCGGTTTCTATGCATTTAATCTGTAGGTGTGTCCTTTTCGGTTTAAACATATTAGAATTTCAAACAGCACGTGTCAAAAGAGATATATCAAGGAGCTTGATTTTGGGTTAGTTTCAAAATGCAATATAGCCATTGGTTAATTTTAAGAATATTCTTAGAACCAAACGCTAGTTTTGAGACTCATTACAATTAGCAACTTTTTCAGGTCATGTTTACTGGAATCAACGAAACTGCGCATGCGCAGCGATGGCCTTTCAAATTTGAAATACAGTGTAAAACAGTTTGAACTCCGTCGGCTCTACACGTGGATATATTAGTGAGGGTAAACGAAACAGAGCAAGTTGAAACGGACAGCTACTTATTCAAATTTTACAAGGCTTGCTCAGATAGGAGAAAACATCATATAAAGAATAAAAACGGAAAAACAAATACTATACATGGATTTGCCTTCAACAAAAGCAAACACGCCACTCACAATAAGCATTAACGCTTCTTGTCGTAATAGCAATGTGGTCGCCAAACACGAAATCGTCTTACAGTTTGGCATAAAAGTTACTCGTTCACAGTTAAACATGATAATCAAAATTAACCGTCTTATATTTGTATCATATAAATGGGACCAGACTGACTGTAAAATCAGCTAATAAACTCTGTTTTGTTAGTTAAGCTTCTGTTCAAGGATGAAGTGAATTAAAAATAGAAAAGTTTGTTAAAACAGGAAGTTTCTTTTACCAGAGTGATTGAAACGTCTCTCAAACGTTAACACTATATCTAACATTACGTTTCAAGCAGTATCAGCACTAGATTGAGAGTAAAGAGTAAAGGAACTCTACTTAAAAAATAAGAGAAACCGAACGACTAAATATTTAATAAGAACTATGTAACATATCATCTCCTTTATTATTTATTATTATTGGGCTTTACAAAGATACTTGCAAGCCCGAATATAATTGTACGAAAAAATGGGATAAACTGTTTTCCAATTTGATTCGTGAGTCAAATGTCTTTCATTATCAATGTGTTGTTACTGTCGCAGTGTACTGAATTAGGGGGATACGATTAAATTATACAATTGTGTGTGCGCGCAGGTGTGTGTGTGGGTGTGTGTGTGTGTGTGTGTGTGTGTGTGTGTGCCTACGGATATATGCAGTTAGGTACACTGGACAAGTACAAGAGGAACTACTGTAAGTAAGTGTGCGTAAGTCTATGCTATGAAGAATCATAACCTCCTCAGAAGAATCATATAACATCACCAACCGAATCATAACACCGAATAACCGTAAGTATTTCTGTGACAGTCGTAAACTACACTCATAACATTTTGTAAGAACAAATTGAAATGTTTTTGTATCATTAATAAATCGACATATTGTTCGCCAAGAAATCTATTACCGGTATATAACGTTACATGGCGTGGTAATTGAAGCGGAGAAATCACATACTTAATCAATTATCATAAGTTCAAAAATGTTAACATACTTTTTTTCATTGAGATTCAAGTCAACATTTAAATTGATATTTAACAATATTTCCTAGAAAATACATACCTATTCTCATTTATACCATTGAAAATGTATGTTAAGTGTGTATCATTGCTGTATATATGTATATATAACTATATATGAATAAAAGAAACTCTGATTCACAAAACAAGATTACGTATCAAACTATTGTTATTTCGGGTCCACTACCGTAGAAACAGAAACTACCCACTATCGAAGTTCCCTCTAACCAGTATGGCATAGATTTATCAATGCAACTTCAATATCAATAAATAATTCGCTTATAGTTACAATCTTTCAATTATTAAGTAAATATTATTTATGATTTCATTTAATGGAAGCCTGCCCGCTTAGTTCAGTAGGGAGAGCGTTGGTCTACGGATCGCGGAGTCGTGAGTTCGATCCCCAGAGGTGGAGGGCGAATGATTTCAGACACAATGCCTTTTATCAAATTGCCACGGAGACCAGGGATCGAACTCATGACCCAAAGATCCGTAGATCAGCGCTCTCCCTACTGAGCTAAGCGGAAGGGTTCGATTTCGACAAAGTAAATTGTAAGAATAAGTTAGTTCAAAGGAAGAAAAAGGTTAAGGCTATTTGAAAGCTTCTCTACTTACTCTCAATGTAAGATTAACAACCTAGACAAATTCCTTAAGAAGTGATGTAGGCTGGTCATTATATCTTTTGGGGTTGAACCAGTTCCATTGTGTGTGTGTGTGTGTGTGTGTGTGCGTGCGTGTGTGTGTGTGTGAGGAATGAGACAATACAGAGAAAACGACCTCGGAAACCCACGCATGTTTTCGCTCATTTTACAGTAAAATAAAAGTAAGCATTCCTTTCGTCGAATAGTCGGAGTATATATTTTGAAAGTTAAGTAATCCGCCATAACAAAATATAAAATTACATCACCGTATAGGTTTCAACGGGCCCGTTATATTATATAAAATACTTTTTGAATACATTCGACGCCCCGAAACTAATATAATCGGCGTATAAATGGCAACGTCACTACAATTTAGGGTTAGGTTTAAACGTGATATTTCCACGCCATTTGCGTTAAAAATGTGCATTTGACCTACATCGAGCGAAGATGAGCTTTTGCTATTATCTAAACATGAGATCAACGATTCAACTTGATGTTGAAAATGCCGTTCATTACGGCTTCTTTATCTTAAGTCTCTACTGATGGATATGATGAAGATATTTCCGTCTGCTTGTATGAAGCAAGGTCATAACATGACAACAGCCAAGATATACTTGAATTGTCGTTGTTTCAGGAAACGAAAAAGTAAGTTAATTAGTGTAATTTTCCATTTGCTATGACCAAGGACTTTCATTCGATATAATAACGATGTACTTTAAGAGAGCTAGTGTAAAGAAATAATTATGGTAATCAATTCTATATCTCTAAACTTAGTTACGTCTCATGATTTTTATCGTTGTCTTATTACCATTAGTATCATAATTATTGTTATCATCAATATTATTATCATTAAAACTATCATAATTGCTATGTTAGTAATTTTGAAATAAGACTTCTCATTTTACATAAACAAATCAACCACCGACAACAGCAATAATAAGTTGAAATATGAGAAGGGTCTTTTAACGTACAGACCATTTTTAAAGAAGCAAACGGGTTCCTTACCCAATTCAAAGCTGTTGTTATTACCATATTCATTACCCACTATGTTTACACGGGTTCGGACGTTGGACAGCAGTGCTTTGGGTGTGTAAACGATATTTTGTTATGGCGGATCGCTTAACTTTTGTTCAAAAATGTATTTCAGTAACATTTTTGTTCCTGCCAAATTTTTCAATAAGCGTTAGATACGTTTCAAATTGTTTATTCACCTTTTGACATAAAGTGACTGTCTATAAATAGGTCAAAAAAGAAAACAATGATTGTTAAAACAGCACTTGTCCTCAACTTAATGACCGATCTCATTTGCTCAAAACTCATTTCTATAATCAGAAGAGTGCTCAAGGATATTTGCTTGAAAACAAATGTGCGCGTTTGGATTTGTGCCTCGCAATCAAGCAATAAAAACATTCGCTTTCATATATTCAATCAAGAAGTGCTTTGGGAGGCGCTGGAAATGAGGCTTTATTATTGACACTAGAAGCAGACAAGATTGTCTCAGGTTTGAACAGTCTTCTTCCATAAATATTTATCATCTTCAAGAATAGATGCTAGCTCTTTAGTAAATGTTCCATACAACCGCTCAAGAATATCTCTCGTCTGCTGCAACATTTGTCCCAAATTATCTTTATTCTTTGTGACGTGCTGTCTTTCAGCTCTCGAAAATTGATCTACTTCTTTACGTGTAAGTTTCCCTAAAATATAAAATGTTTATGCAACAACAGGTGACAAAATCCGAAAGCTTTGCTTATGCACAACTACAAACTTTGCATAAAAGACGCTACTACATTGACAGTGTTATAATATATGTATCAAAGTGCCCACAGCTTCTGTTTATAGATCAACAGGCAATCTAAAAAAAGATGCCTCTTTTCGCAGAGTTTAGGTATCAGATACTATTGTAGGCAGATACAGAACATCAAATGATCCTTTTAAAATAGTCATCGTCGGAAATAAAGTAATGTCTTGTGTTGGCCCTAAAAGCCAAAAGATTATCATTATCATCTTTTTATAATAGCCAGCCTTGTAAATAACATTTTATCTTATTATAACGTAAAAAGCCAAACGTTAACTTCCACGGACCGAATTATACATACGAGGACGAAGGACCTTTATTATAGATAAAGAATAAAAAAACCCAAATTTTTCTGTTTGTAGACCAAGAAAAAATAAAGAGTAATCAATGAGATCTAGCATAAGACATAAAACGTAACTTATGCATACCATTTTGGCATTTTCAGTGTCTCGATCAATAACTTCTAAGTTAAAAGCAAAGAAAACAAAACATCATGGCCAAAAAAGCCAAATGATTTAGATCAGTTATCGCTTAGCTTTACGTTTTAAGAAACAAAATGAAACAGCACCAAATCATAGAAAGAAAGAGTTGTGTAGAATAGGGTAATTAAACAGCATGTAGAACATGTACATAACTCTACGAAACAAATGTCAATAAACTTTGAATTCCGGAAAAGGACTGCCTGAAGGGGCACCACTTCCGGACAGTCAAACACCTTTAAAAACTCACCATTTTCAAAAAATTGTGATATATGTTCGTTTTGATGCATTTGCAATAGCGTGTGCGAGTGGTTAAATTTCGCATAACAATGTGGAACACAGTTTTCAGCAATTGTTTATTTTTATTTCTTTACAAATGTCATTAATTTTCAAAAGGGGACAACTTTTATTTATTTTATATAAAGTATCCGTCGTAGAACATGTAATGGTCAGGTAAAAGATGATTTTGGTTTATCAAATGTTTCTGTGTTTAGATGATGACTCCTAAACCTTAAATCAAACAAGTGCGTACGTGAAATGAGTACATACGTAGATCGGTGAAATCAACTTTGTACTTATGTAGGCCGATAAAATCAAATGAATGCTTACAGAAGTAGATCAATGAAATCAATTGCGTAGATAATATGCATAGATAAATAGATCAATGAAATCAAATGCGAGCATACGTTAATAAATTAAATAAAGTGTGAAGGTATGCGGTTCAATTGAATCAAATGCGTACATACGTAGATCAAGAAAATCAAATGCTTCTTGCAGGATCTGACTCGGAGATTGGGAATACATCTCTGTTGTTGTTATATAAAATTGCTCCCTCGGGAAAACCTTTAGCCAGTCCTTCATGAATACTGAGTAAAATCCTAGATGTATCCTTGCCTGAAAGAAAATTGAATGCAATTTGGTTATATTGGTTGATGCTTTATTCATTACTATCTAAATGTGAAAAAAAAACGATTTTTTTATTGGTTTATTCTCATTTTATTCGGTGCGAACACATAATAACACACACACTATATATATAAGGGGTTTAACAAAAGCAATGGGTTGGGCCAGACATTATTGAAACATATAGAGCAGTTGCAATCCATTCACTTTATGCTACTGATCCCAAAAGTGGAATATTCTATAGGTCAAAGCTTACATCTGATGAATAATCTGATTAAACACTACTTGCTGATAGCAACAGTAAGTTCAATTAAGAAATAATTTATAGCTAAAGATTGCTTAAGCACTATTTATGCACGATGGGTTGTTATACGTCGGGCGCAATAATTTTACGTTGGCGCAGCCCGAGAGAATTTATTTGAACGACGTATTACCAACCGAGTGTATAGATAGTGTTAAAGCACGCTTGTGCTATAAATTAGTTCGATTCTAATATGCCCTTAATCTCAAACACTAGATAAAATATAGAAACGCTCTTTCTTGGTTGCAACAAAACATTTGACGTCACCGCACGTAAACGTGACGTCATTCTAGCGTAAGAGTGTTTTAACAGAGACAGTCATATTAGAATATGTATTACTCTCAGAGGTTTACATTTGCGAAGGCGATTATCATCAAATGGCATCGCTCTACAATATTTTAATCTAAAATTAATTTGGTTTTCTTACATTTAATCCCAAGTGAAGATTTCTATTATACAAACAACCCCTTAACGAAGATGACCCTTTAGTACAGGAATGAAGCTTTTCAATGGATTTGACAACTTCTGAATGGAATCCTTCCAACGTCATAACTCCCTGTTTCAGAAAAAAGTAGTCACTAAACAGCCTATAAAATAAGAAATAACAGACGTTTGTCACATTGTATTGCAAAGCGGAATAGACCATACCTGTCTTATAACATGTGTTAGGGGAAATTGATTTGAAGTCGACGACCTTAACCACTCGGCCACGGAGGCTTCATACCTGTTTTATAACATGTAGTATACATACAGGTAAAAATTGTTATCTTGAACTCACTTAGCTGAAGATTACAGCTATCTCGAAGACGTTTTAAGACCCGTCTCTAAAACACATGCACAAAATCATATTAAGTCAAATTTAGAAATTTTAGGTAACATTCAAACTGCATCTGGTCCGCTCGACACAGGCTGGCTATTCAGAAACTGTACAATATCTTTATTTTATTTTATTTACGGTCTTCTTAAGTATCAGAGTAACACACGTGGTTTTTTTTCCGTGATGATGTGATATTGAAATTCTGGTCAAAATTCATTTATACACAGTTTACATGTAACAATATGACGTTAGTTTGATTTATGGTGTTTTTGAACATCTTCAGACGGTTACAGCAACTCCTTTACGGGCGGAAGAAAATTCTATATATCTGTATTTACATGTAATCATTTTTTTGATATATGCCATTTTGAAGCGCCACAATTTCAGATAATTTTGTGCTCCGAAAGAAAATTATGTGTCAATTATTTTTAAAGATAAACTTGTAACCTATAGATATTTCTGTAGCCGCCCTATATAACTTAAGATGATAGAATTGATTCTTAATTAATTTAGCGTTAGCCGAAATTTGTTTTTAACACATTTCAAAATGTCGATGTTAATCTGGAAGTATATTGGTAGTCTAAATACAGTCGAAGCCCAATATGTCCAACACGTATATCTCAAAAATGCGGTTACCTCAAAAAAAATGTTCGAGTTCCATCAAGAAAGCTTCGAAATACAAGTATTTTCGCTAAGTTTAAGTCAGAGTCAACAAACTGAGATTTCGGTTGTATCAGACTGAATTTTAAGACCCTTAAGTCAAATACTTATATAGTGCAGATATGTCACGACGTGCTGAAGTAACAAATACTGCCTACTTTAAGTCGTGATCGTGCAATATATAACAAAACTATGAACAATGCGTTTGAAATTGCTACTCTCATATTATTCCAAATGCATCTGTCATTTTAACATGTACATGAAGGTACACACTGATAAAAACCTAAAGCAATTATCCTCCGGTTAACTAGAAGTAAATACCCAATCCCCACGAATTCAAGTTACAGAGTTTCAACATAATGCCTACATTTGAAATGTGGCTGCCTCATTTTCCGCCTTGAATACAAAAGCTACTAATATGTTGGTTATTCCTATTTTTTTCTTTTTCTTAAATTTGTAAAATGGTTGAATATTAATGAGTGCAGTAGATTTATTGTTTTGGGTTACCTAACTGGCTCTAACTGTAAACATTCATGTACAGTGTTAAACGTTGCACTTATCTGACCATGAAATTGTGCATACCATCTATTTGGACAGCTGTTTCATTTGTTTTTTGAACAAAAAAATCAGCGCCTTATGGAACTTTAATGACAGTCAATATAGCAAAATTATATATCAATAAAACATATTGTACAACATGTAAAGGTTGCACCCAAATAAAATATGTATCGTATAATATCTCGTTGTTATGAAATGTTATTCATTATGAAATCCATATTTGTAATATATGTACATAATACAACACCGACTATATCAGCAGATGTTTCAATGCCATTACGTCACGAATATTGAATAGTTAACGTTTTATAAATAACGGAGGTTCCCCTTACCGCACAATCAGCGCATCTTATCTAGTTTTATTCTTCATAGACAAAAATACCAATTATTCTTCCTTTTGATAATATTTTATGAACTTGCCTTTCAACAGGATCTCGTAGGATAATAATGAGTTTAACCCTTGGATTCATGTGTTTTATCAGATGTGCTGTAATAACAGCGGGCTCTGCTAGTCCATTATTCTGTGGTATATCCACCCATCCACTCATGTCCCAGAAGTCCATTGGAGTTCCATCAGCTTAGAAATAAGTACTTTATAGTTTTTCATGAACAAAAAATGCGGCCAGACTGCGCCTAAATTTGGACCAGTCCTCACCAAAATGCGTCACAAAGGCTCTATTTTCAAAGACACGTGCTACCAGACTAAATATTAATTACTGTAAAATACTAACATTAGTCCGCCTACTTAGTTCATTAAGGAAAGTTCGATCGCCGGGCAAGAAGTATGCTCTCCGTGACGGTTTAATAAAAGGCATGGTTTACATTCGTACTTCACCTCTACTTTATGTGAGGAAGTTGGCATTTTTTTTCAGAGAACAGGTTTTTACTGGTATAGAATCCAGGCACACTGATCAAGTTGCTAGCCATTACATAACTAAAATACTGTTGAAAAACGACGTTAAACCCAAAATAATCAAACAAACAATGTATCAATTAAATGTAAATTTAAGGTTCATCAAAAGTGTTTGGAAACCACCCTTTGGGTGAATTTTGATTTTGGAAATTTATACCTCATAGACCATTATCATTTATAATGAATACACTGAATTGTTCAGAGGAAGTAGGAAATACTTTATACAAAGGTAAGCTTCTCTGTAATATATATTTTCTATAATATTATAAGTACTTCGATTGTCAATGTTTTTTTTCTAGAAATTATCAAACTCCTTTTTCGAGAGTATTTATTCTTTAACTTTGCCTTGGTTATATATGTAGAATATTTTTCGAGGTACTCTCAGTAATAAGATATGGTTAAACTTATATAATTTCTTAAATATAGCAGTATTTTGTCATTTTGACAGCTCCGCTTTCATTTTTATTTTGCCATTTTGGCAATGTTTTGAAATGTAAATGTTTTGTAACATTTTCAACATTGGGAGTACCTTAAGAAAATTGTTTGACACAATAATTGAAGATATGTCTGAATAGTTTTGAAAAAGAAGTTTGATATCTTCTACAAAATAAATGTGGGCAGCCAACGTATCTGTGATTCCAGAGAAAATTTCAATTAGACTAAAGTACATCTGCGGGAGGGGTCGCACATATGGATTACCAATGATGTCTATATAATTTTCTAAGAATTGAACCTGTTATAAGTCTTGATTCCGGATGTGACTGAATGGTGTATGCCGCTGATGCGAAATACTGCAAATACCTTTGAAAAGGCTGAACTTCCCTTCGAGTTTTCAACCAATGACCTGAAATTAGACATGTACTTCTCATATTTGAATACCTTGACATGCATACCGCAGATTAGTAAGTTGGCAACTCAGAGAATTAACAGAACAGCTTTTGTGCAATAACTGTATAATCAAATATACACTGTGCTCTACCATTGAATTATGCAAACGTTTGTAAAAGGTATTCTTACTTGACTAAAATTTCACAAAAAGTTTCTCTACTTCCAAAAGATAATAGGTAAGGGTAGATTTCTCGGAAACACAGAGAACCAAAATCACAGCCCCAGAGCCACGCATTTACATAGTAGGCCCACAACAAAAAGAAGCTGTAATGGTAAACTATTTCAGACAGGTTCCTTCAAACATCCAAAAAGTACATATCAATTTATGCTAAATATTTATGGAGGGGAAGGAAATTAAACTAAATTAAGTTAAACTTCCAGATAATAAAAACCTCCGGGCATAATTCATCACGGGCCAGCACCTGGTAAGCGTAAGCCATGAATAATTCTACACACAAAGCGAGGTTTTGAACCTACATCGGTGAGGGGCAAGTGATTCAAAGTCAGCGAAGACGTTAACCACTCGGCCACGGAGGCCCCAATTACGAATATATTTGGAATTTAGATCTCACAATTTATAGTTAATGAATGAATGTTAATGATAAAGTCAAATTGCCTAGCAACTAACTACTTAGTAACTAACCGCTTTGTAACTAAGATACTTAACCATATCGTAACCAAGACCACCACATTGTTTCCTTTTGCAAAATTCCATCATTCTTCAGAACATCCGGGTGTTTAGCAATTTTGTCGAACAAATCAGTAGATCCGCTTTTATCCATACCAATTATTTGGAAGTACGGAAGACATTGTAAACGTCTCTCATTAGAGTACCAGCATGGATTCTTAAACTCTGGCAAGAACACAGGAGGCGGCTGCAACATAAGTTTAATGAATAGAAATAATTCAAATTACTGCTAATGCTTTTCATTGCAACACTTTTGGATTAATATTTTACCCATTTGCTTTTGCTCAGCTGACTTTTACGCTTTTATGTAGACATTTTTTCAGCCAATAAAACTTATCTGTGTCAACAGTACCATCTGACCAATAGCACCAACTGACCGTTACAAAATTGATATAATAAACAAATTCACCTACCATACATAATAAGTCTTCAACGCCATTTACTTTTCTTGGAACAGGAGGGCAGCCAATATGTTCTAACACATTTACTTTCTTTTCAGCTGTTTTATCACTTTGTTGTATCGCCTTAATCATTGCAAGTATATATTTACTGATTTCTTTTCTGCCATTAGTTTTTGCGATTATGTGAGTATTTTTAACTATACTTTCAGACCGATTACGTGGCGTTACAGCACTGTCTTTATTTTTGTAATGCTCCTTTTTAAGTTTCACATTAAATTTGCCATCAACAATGTACGGTTTATCAATATAAGTTTTAAATCTAACTTTACTGATTAGTAAGCTATTCAGCCGAAATAAGAACATAAAAATGACAATAATTATCATTAAACATATTACATTTTGTTTGCAATTGCCCCTACAACTAAAGCCCATTTCAAATGCAGAAATCTGCCTATACGTTCAGTACTGGGTTCTTCCTTAAAAATATCTCGGATTCTCAAAATGCTTTTCAAACATAATGCCAATTTTCCAGTTATCGTTTATTGGTGTGCTAACTGCTTTCATAGGCCCTGAAAATGAAAATTTAATACAGTTAGCTGCTAAAGGAAACTGCACATTACATACTTAACCCTTACCCGGCTAAATTTCTATAATGAACTTGTCCATTTTTCAATTTGGACAGTGCCATTAACTGTAAAAAGGGGTGCTTACCAAAAAGATACTGACTGAATGGCGAACGGTGGAGATCATGATTAGACTGCACGGATGCACTGGTCACAAAGGCAGAATCAATCGTGTCCAGCAGGATAAGGGTTAAGGATGCGCAATACATCATCAAATCGTTACAAATACATCTCAACGAAGACATGTAACCGTTCTTTAGAATTAAACTTCATGCTTCCCCTTTCCGTAGCTCAATACAACCATGAGTACATTGACAATGACTTTTTAATGCTGTTTAATTCTCATATAAAACAACTATCTTTCTACTATTTGGTGATGTTCGATTTTTCCCTAAAACGTAGACTTATCTCTGAATGTTGTATAACCTACTCCCTCACTAAACAGTATATTGCCCTGTACTGATTTATAACTAGACAGTACTCACCAACTTTGGTCTAAATTAGATAGACTTTGTAGTGTATGAACAGCTGCAAGCAAAATTAAAAGTGTATATTTTATGTTTATAAACACACTGTATTGTAATTTGTCAAACTTATATGGGCATAAAATATCTTTCAAGGGCTATTCCTTCAAACGAACAAAGAAAGAATATATATCAAATCTGAAAATAGTATAAATCGGTACCAGGGAAATCTGTTTTGTGCACATGATATAAAATACAGTTTAATTCCTTTAGAATGTAATATGGCTGTTTTTCATGAGTAAAAACTGGCTAGATTTTGTTGAATCACGTTTTTGTTTCTGTTTACAATTTGTGTAACATACATGTAAAGTATTTCAAAACCATTGAAGTTTAAACGCCTATCAAATTAAAGATGCACCAATGCTCGTAGTAAAAAATATTATACACATCCGATAGGAAAAGACAGCAACTACACGGCGTATATGCATGTGTTTTGGAGTAACATATACACAAAATACATAGAAAAAGAAATGTATCTATGACAGCATAGACGCGGTCAGTTGTAAAACACCACTTTGAAGTTTAAATGTTTTATGGAACACGCGAAGTTCCAAAGTTACAGTAGTGTAAATGACCGTTACCACCATCAGGTGAATCCCTAGCATATGTTAAAAGTAGCCGGTTAAAAAACGTCTCCAGGACAATTCCAGGGTCTCGCTCAATTATGATGGACATCATAATGTAACATGTTGAAAACGAGCTCAAAACGAATAACATAAAGTGCAAACGAGGTCTTCATTTTGTTTGCTTCGAGATCGTTGTTTATGTTTGAACGTGTTCCCCATTATTTGCACGCCATATTTGTGTTTTGAGGGGCTCCATTCTTAGAAAATGGATATACCTTTTTAATAATAATAATGATAGCAGATTCAAAAATAATTTTATGACGTCACAATCTCTATGTTGGAAAACTGCAGATTTACAGATTTCCAAATCATAATGAGATTCAAGATTAGTACCGTACCTGTACATGTTCAGATCATACCAGAGAAAGTATCTACTTCTCACTGTTAGACACAGTGCAATTTGAAAATAGAAACAAGAGGTATTTGTCAACTGACTACTGAAACAAAAGAAACCAAAATAAGAAAAGTTATGTCATATTGTGAGGTTAAAAGGTAAGTCGTAATCTAAGGTAAAAGTTGTGTCGTGATGTGTGGTAATTAGAACATGAATTCTTTGTTACATCTGTGAATAAGTAGCAGTTATTAGCATCTCGTTATTATTTTTGTCAAGGGTTGTTTCCGGTTGTATGAACTTTTATAAAAAATGTAAGCACTTGAAGTATATACATAGTTATATAAAAGGATGAAGTCTCGACACAAAATTAAAAAGCTTTTCTAGAATTTGATTAAAATTATTCATAAAAAATTACTAATGTAGTGGTTTCTTTACAGTTTTTAAAAATAACAACTGTTTATAGTGTACAATAATGAAAAGAGCACAAAAAACAACAGAAAGTAAAGACAAAGATGTAAATTTAAAAGTTCAAAAAAGGAAAAGCAGTAAGAACACACTCATCCATATAGTATAACATACATACTGTGAGTATATTTACACAATTAAAATTAATCAAATAATAAAAAAAAAACAGGTCTTACAAACAGACACACATAAGACGCACATAAGACTGACTGCCAGGCTCTTAAATTGTTTTTGAAATTAAATGATTTAATGTATTGATAAATATCAGTAAGAATTCATGAAATACATCTGAGTTCTAGTTTTGTGAATAACAAGGGCATGAGCTCTTGTGTATACAAAGGGAAGCAATGATACTGATAAGTTTTTGTATCAGCCTTCAAACATACATACAGAAAGAACATGGATTTTTACTATATAAAAGTGTGAACGAGGAATTACAACATAAAAACAAGAACTGTCCGTAAGACAGCGCGCTCGACTTTTCTCAGTGCTTGACACTGAATTAGAGTTTTGCCAGTAAAAAATCCAAGTAATAAAGGGATATTACTATCAGAGTTATGGGGATTGTTTCTCTTGGTGTAAACTTTGATGGTAAAAAAGTTTTTTAAGTTTCAAGTCAATAGTTTTGATAGTAACAGAGATATTTGACTTTGAGGGCGTGGACGGTAGCATGCATTTCCACTACCGTCCATGAACAGGCTCAATCAAACCGAGCCTGCAACATTTTCGTTTTTGTGTTGAGCGACCTGTGGAGTTTCCACTTTTTCTATTTTATCAAAAACTTTAACAAGTAATCCTAAGTTAAAAAGGGGCATAACTCTAAAATTCTAATCAGAGTTATGGGAAATGTGTTTCCTGGTGAAGACTTTGATAGTAACTATTTTGAGTTTCAAGTCAAAAGCTTTGATAGTAACAGAGATATTTGAAATTATGAAAAACTTTAATCAACGGCGACGCCGATGCCGACGCCGGGGCGAGTGCAGAAGCTATACATTTTCTTCGAAAAGTCGAGCTAATAACCCTGTAATGTCCTATGTTTGTAGTAGATCTTGTTTCAATAAACTATTTGAAGAAGCAAGGTTTTCACAGAGATAAAAACTCGGCTATATTAAACGATCATTTCCTTCAACATACAGCCGCCGAATTCAAATGTCAATCGACCCTTAAGGCCTAAATTAAATATATCAAAAGTTGACTATAGAACACGCGCGTTGTAACGTGACGTAGATTAATGACTTTTATCAAACGCAAAGTTTGATAAAACAAGAGGGCCAAGATAGCCCTAGGTCGCTCACCAGAGCAACACACTATAACTATGTAAACATGTTTCACCTAGTGACCCAGTTTTTGACACTACATGGCCAAATTTCAAAATCGTCCGAT
Source organism: Mercenaria mercenaria (assembly GCF_021730395.1). Lineage (NCBI taxonomy): Eukaryota > Metazoa > Mollusca > Bivalvia > Venerida > Veneridae > Mercenaria > Mercenaria mercenaria. The sequence continues at coordinate 70,256,394 of NC_069375.1, forward strand.
TTTCAAGGAGATAAACATTCTAACAAAGTTTCGAAAGTTTCATGAAGATGAAATGTGGTCTCTAGATTGTAAACAAGATTTTTCTTCGATTTAGCCTAGAGATCTAGGTTTTTACCCAACCTGACCCAATTTTAAACACGTCCGAGATTTCGTGGAGGCAGGTATTCTGACCACCTTTCATTAAGATTGGACCAAAAATGTGACCTGAGTGTAAACAAGCATTTTCTTTGATTCGACCTAGTGACCTAGGTTTTGACCCCCACATAACCCAGATTAAAACACGTCCATGATTTCATGAAAACGAACATTCTGACAAAGTTTCGTGAAGATTGGAGCAAAAATCTGGCCTCTAGCGTCTTTGATTTTATCAAGTGCCATATTTTTTACCCTACATGACCTAGATTCAAAATCATACAAAACTTTATGATACTAAACATTCTGACCAAGTTCTATGAAGATTGGATAAAAAATTTGGCCCCTAGAGTGTAAACAAGCTTTCTCTTTGATCTGACATAGTGACCTAGTCTTTCTCCTCGATTTCATGCAGACAAACATTTTGACAAGTCGCATGCACATCAGATAGACAAGAGGGTCATGATGACCCTGAATCGCTCACCTGAGTAATATGAGCCACATGTTTAAAATGGCATACTGATGCTAAAATATTAGGAAGTAGGTCAGTAGGTCATATTCATGGCCACTGAAAGTCAGTTTTAAGAACGGTGTGCAAAATTGTACATGTCATCAAAATTTCAAGGTTGTATCTTAAAAAACAAGGAAGTAGGTCAGTAGGTCAAGGTCACAGTTAGGTGACCCCTAATCACTTGAGGTCACCAGGTAATTATAATCAAACAGTGTAGGAAATATGATCTGATAATTTTTTAAGTATTTATTCCTATATAACTAATTTAACAAGTGACCCCAGGGCGGGGCCTCTTTTCACCCCAGGGGAATAATTTGAACAATCTTGTTAGACATCCACTAGGCAATGCTACATACCAAATATCAATGGCCTAGGCCTTGAACTTTCAGACAAGAAGATTTTTTCCCCTATTTAAGTCTATGTAAAATTTGGGACCCCCACGGCAGGGCCTCTTTTCACCCAGGGGTATAATTTGAACAATTTTGGTAGAGGACCACAAGGCAACGCAACATACCAAATATCAAAAGCATAGACCTTGCAGTATCAGGCAAGAAGTTTTTAAAAGTTTTTTCCTATATAATTCTATGTAAAATTTGAGAACACCCAGGGCAGGACCTCTTTTCACCCCATGGTTATAATTTAAAAATTTCGGTAGAGGATCTCAAGGCAATGCTACTTACCAAATATCAAAGGCCTAGGTCTTGTGGTTTTAGACAAGAAGATTTTTTTTAAAAAAATCCTATATAAGTCTATGTAAAACTTGGGATCCCCGGGACGGGGCCTCTTTTCACCCCAGGGGCATAATTTGAACAATCTTCATAAAGGACCATTGAATTATGTCACCTGCCAAATATCAAGGCTCTACGCCTTGCGGTTTTGGACAAGAATATTTTTAAAGTTTTTTCTTTCGGTTGCCATGGCAACCAGAGTTCTGCATGGAATTCAAGTCTTTGAATAATTTTGAAAGGGGGCCACCCAAGGATCATTCCTGTGAAGTTTAATATAATTCTGTCCAGTGGTTTTCAAGCAGAAGATTTTTTAGAAAATGTTGACGGACGGACGACACACGAGGTACGATGGACATTGAGCGGTCACAAAAGCTCACCATGAGCCTTTGGCTCAAGTGAGCTAAAAATGCAGTCCCTATTGCATACACAAGGTATATCTTTGATTTGGTGACCGAGTTTTTGACCCTAGATGACCCATGTTTAGACTAGACCTAGATTTCATTAAGAAAATCATTCTGATCAAATTTCAAGAATATCCATTAAAAAATGCAGTCCCTATTGCACACACATAGCTTTTTTTGGACAGAATGGCCTAGTTTCTGATCCCAGAAAATCCAGATTCTAACTTAGTCTAAAGATCATCAAGATAAACATTCTAACCAAGTTTCATGAAGATAGGGTCATAAATGTGATCTCTGGAGTGTTAACAAGCTTTCCTTTGATTTGACCGGGTGACGTAGTTTTTGACCCCACATGATACAGATTCATGGAGGTCTAGTCTGGCTACCGACTAGATAATCTTTTTTTTTTAGAAAAAATAAGTCTTTTATATATTTTGACTTCATCAGTCTTGGCTCTGATTATCGTATGTTTTGAGAATAAAAGGGTAATAATGATACAAAATTTGTATTGCCTCAGGAGTTATCTCCTGTGAACAAAACATAAGGTCTGAACACAGACTACATGGAGGTCATAAAGACAAACACTCTGACCAATTCTTATGAATTTCAAACTTAAAATGTTGATTCTATAGAGTGTTAACACTATTTTCCTTTCATCTGGCATACTGACCAAGGTTTTGACCACATATGAGCCAGATTTGAAATTTATATGATTTCATCAAGACAAACATTCTGATCAATTCACCATCATACCAAACTACAGCGTTGTGCATGCATTGTATGTCGGCCAAGTAATGCGCGTGTGGACAGGCCGTACAGCTTACAAGGCCGGCATCTTAATGTGCTATGCATTCTGCATCTTCTCCTATGTAAATACTCACCGATAGCTTTATGCCAGTCCAGCTGTACATAGAAACACTTTTACTCCGGGCCAAGTCAGTCATGCCTGCTACGCATGTGTACAAAGTTTTAACAAAATTGCGAGTATGCTCTTGTAGAGTGGGGCAATTACATGAGATGATGATGATGAAATACCATGAGTTCAAAACTTAAAATGTGATCTCTAGAATGTTAACAAGATTTTCCTTTCATCTAGCCTAGTGACCTAGTTTTTGACTCTACATTGCCTAGATTCAAACTTGGCATAGGATTCATCAAGATAAACATTCTGACTAAATTTTATGAAGTAGGGTCATAATTGTGGCCTCTAGAGTGTAACCAAGCTTTTCCTTTGATTTACCAGGAAACCAAGTTTTTGACCCCGCATGACCCAGTTTCAAACATGACCTTGTTTTTGTCAAGACAAACATTCTGACTAATTCTAATGAGTTTAGATTTAAAATGTGGTCTCTAGAGCGTTAACAAGATGTTCCTTTCATATAGCCTAGTAACCTAGTTTTTGATCCCACATAAATCATTCGATTCGTCCTAAAGATAATCAAGATGAACATTCTGGCCAAGTTTCATAAAGATTAGGTCACAACTGTGGTCTGTAGAGCGTTAACAAGGCAAATGTTGACACACGACGGACGACGACGCACGCCGGACATTGACCAGTCATAACAAAGGGTATGTAAGCAAAAGAAAACACGACTGTATTAGATTTAATTTTGAGCAATTCATGCCACACTCGCAATCGAGGTTTCGAAAGAATTGTCATTATCATTTATTATGCTGGTTAAATTCGTAGACTTAAAACAGACTGTTCTTTCATTCGATGTCTGCTCAGTTTGGTACGACATAAGTATTTGTTTAAGGCAAGCCATTTCCTATATTTGAAGGTAGTATGCATACTCTATTTTTCACACAATATTAATTGATCCAGTGTCGCGTATCTTTTAAAAGAAGAAGTATGTATATATATATTTTACCTTTAGTATTATCTGGATTGAGTTTATTTTACCTTTAGTATTATCTGGATTGAGTATATTTTATCTTTAGTATTATCTGGATTGAGTATATTTTACCTTTAGTATTATCTGAATTGAGTATATTTTACCTTTAGTATTATCTGGATTGAGTATATTTTACCTTTAGTATTATCTGGATTGAGTATATTTTACCTTTAGTATTTTCTGGATTGAGTATATTTTACCTTTAGTATTATCTGGATTGAGTATATTTTACCTTTAGTATTATGTGGATTGAGTATATTTTACCTTTAGTATTATCTGGATTGAGTATATTTTACCATTAGCATTATCTGGATTGAGTATTAGTATGCGAAAACATTAGTAAAATACAGGTCTTAAATAACATGTATCATTTATTTTTTCCGTTTAAAAAGTACAAGCAGGGGTTAAAAGATATTGTTCATATTAATTTGAAACCGATACAAGTAGTTTTATTAGTAGGCCTTTACTTAAAAAATCGCAAAATTCAAAACAATAGTGTGTTATGTGTTAATAATGTACTTGTTTCTTTTGTATAACAATTGTCATGTCGTATCTGCAATATGTTATAATTCTGTAATATATTGTATATTGTAATTGTGTAATATATTGTAATTGTGTAATGTATTGTAATTCTGTAATGGATTATAATTCTTGCTGAAGTTCATTAAGATTTTTATATAATTACAAGCTACGTGTTTATAGTTATTTGTATATATGTATGATAATTGATTGATTGATTGATTGATTGATTGATTGAAGTCTCATCTACAATACAGTATTAAAACACATGAATCCCAAATAACTACCAAGCCATTCGTATGATAGAAATATAAGACTTATGTCATTCACAAAGCTTTGTCAATACAACAATATATTCATGTTTCATGTATTCATGTAAACCGATGAGCGGTTATATAATGTGGCAAAGAAGTAGACTTTTGTTTTGTTTGTTACACATTGTCTTTGTAGAGAACAAAATCCTCCCCAGATGCCTCTCAAAGCATCAGGCGGGATGGGGGTGGTGGGGGGGGGGGGGGGGGGGGGGGGGTGAGCATTTGGATAAAACCCCAGAGATTCCGCAAGCTAGGTAACAGTTTAGCAAAACGTGAGCTTCATCTTTAGAACGCTGCAAAAAACGACATAGTTAGTCCTCAGCCATAAATATATCATAACTTATTGTTTTCTAGCCTTAAAGCGGCAGCACCACAACGATAATTGCTAAATGCAGCTTTGTGTCTTAGTGGAAGAATTATGTAACAGTACTTCGCAGGAGAATATTCTGATTTTAAAAATCTGCATGGACGTAAATTATTAAGAAAAAAAAAATAAAATAAAATAAAATGTGATATTTACCCTGATAAAAATCCTTCATATTGTGCTCACAAAACCTTAAACAAATGTTGTAATATGACTCACTCTGTTCGACCACTATATCGTTTAGTACACGCAAAATAATTGGCCTACATATAGATCAGTCAAGTGGCTTCTCAAATGTTAAAATGAATGGTAAACAGATGGCGTATAATGTTCGTTACGTAAATATGTTTCACTTTAAATGTTTAACATAATGTAAGAAAAAAAGTGCACCAAAATATAATTCTACATGTGATTTGGATGTATGTCAAATTATTCTGATAAAATAGTGGGCAACTGTGCTTTTACGATTTTGACTGGAAAAATTGTCAATCATTTTTATGTAAGTAGATGTCTAATTTAATATGATGGACCTAATAGCAGACAATAATTCTACCATTAATTAGGAGGAATTATAATTGGTTGGTTTGTCAAAAATTATTAGTTAGTACATAATTCCTTATTGGTTGATTTAACTAAATTACCTTAAATAGATTTTATTTTATTGTTAAATGATTTGACATCATCACGATTTACGACGGATATATTTGAGCAGACATGGCCTATCACTGTTCATAATTAATAATGTCTAAACCAATTTTCTACCGAAAAATATACAGTTACTTTTTTTAATACAAGCTAGTGTATGACTTTTCTCTTAGGGTGATAAGAGTTTTTTTTTAAATAAAATGGTTACATTGGATTTATTTAGATATATATACAAATAATGCCTTTTGAAAAATATTTATAAACGACTTCTGAAATATGTCTTAGAAAAACAAAATGGACATTACACAAGTCGGAAAAACTATTATATCATCCCTAACGTATACGTGTATTTTATAAGTATTTAATCACGAAAAAATATTGTACATAATAACTTTATGTGTCTTAAAAAATAATTGTTGTTTTTTACTTTTAGTAGAAATAAAGAAAGACGTTTTACAATTTTATCTCGATACAAGTTCAACATCCTATGTCAGAAATAATTTTTTCTCGTACTTCTTTCGGTACAGAACAATTTGTCTTCAGTTATATAAGTGGAAGTAAGTATAAGGTACTTGCCTTTCCGCAATTAGTATATAATTAGGGAAAATTCGCTATACAACTACGTGACCGACTAAATATGAACATAATATAAACGTCTTACACGGATGTTACACTTAAGAAACGATAATAAAAAAATAAGAGGGTCATGATGACTGTTAAAAGTGGAATCGGAATCACCAAGATAAACATTCTGACCAAGTTCCAAGAAGACAGGGTCTACAGTGTTAACAAACTTTTCCTTTGATTTGAGTGGTGACCTAGTTTTTGACTTTACATGACCCGGTTTCAGACTTGGCAAATGAATCATCAAGATAAACACTCTGACCAAGTTTCGTGAAGATAGGGTCATAAATGTGACTTCTATGATGTTAAAAAGCTTTACCTTGATTTGACCTTTTGACCACCCCACCTGACCAAGTTTCAAACTTGGCCTAGAGATCATCAAGATAAACATTCTGTGCAAGTTTGTTTCAAATCAAAGCAAAAATGTAACCTCTATATGACTGAAACGGGCAATATAGAAAATGTTGCCACTTTAGGAGCAGTAACACTAGAACCCGTGACCGAATGTAGCCGGTTTTCCAAAGGAACCGAGATATTATTGTGACTTAAGTTGTGTGTAAGTGTGGTTAAACTCGAATGTAAAGTGTCACTTGTATCGTGTTCACAATGTACAATTTACAAATTCTGGCTCTTTCAGGGGTCATTCAGGGGCCGTAACTCCGAAACCTATAATTGGATCTGCCGGATTCATCATGAAATCCAAGATCTATTGTTGTTGAAGATATTTTGCAAGTTTGTTTCAAATCAAACCATAAATGAAATCTCTATATAGCTGGAAAAGCAAAGATGGAAAATTTTGGCCCATTAAGGGGCAATAACTCTTGAGCCCATGATGTGATCTGGCCAGTTTTCAAAAGGAACCGAGATATTATGCCAATACAAATGTTGTGGACGTTTGATTAAAATCAATTTTAAAATGTTGTCTCTATCGTGTTCACAAGCAAAAAATAGCAAATTGTGGCCATTTGAGAGGCCATAACTCTGGAACACATGATGGTATTTGGCCACTTTTTGAAAGGAACTGGGATATTATGCTAAAACAAGTTGTGTACAAGTTTAATTAAAATCAATTGCAAAATGCGGTCTCTATCGTGTTCGCAAGAAATTGTGGACGGACGGACGAAGGGCGATGACGTGACAGGTGAGCTAACAACTTTATCAAACACGTAAGGGAAGGGTAAAGTGTTGTACTTTAACACAAATGATGTCTAACAGGCCCGGATCGAGAAACTATTGACGGGGGTGGGTGGTGGGGAAGAGAGACCAGTCTAGAACGAAGACGTCACCGCCGAGGCGCATAGCGAGGTATTGGAAGGGGTGACTTGTCCCGTGACTTTAGGAGCGCTACAGATGTTCTCCGCAAATGAACGAGCCAAATAAAATCTTTTATTAGATACACATATCAACTTTTATTACATACTCATTTAATAACTCCATTAAGTTTCAATGGAACCTGAAACGTCAATATGTTTCCATATTGTCCTTCAAATTTCTTATCGGGTGTGTGACGTAATTTGTGACGTCAGTTTCCTGTATATCGTCGCGTTTAAATACAGAATATTAGGTTACTGTCTTGAAAATTTAAATTTATTAAGTGAGTCGAAGAAAATATAAAATCCGAGGCTCTGCCGAGACTTTTATTGTTTTTCGTAGACGAATTAATGTTCTATTTATCCTACCTTCTGATCTTAAATCATTCTTTAATTAAAATTCAAAATTTACTACCAACTAGATCTGAGTCTGCCTTGCATAGAAATTTGAAAATTAATACGCCCACCAAATTACAAAATAGGTTTTTAAAACCCCAAATATTATAAAAGATGAAAAACAAAGGCTAACCTTGTTTTGTTTTGTACCTGACCTGTCTGTTCTACTGAATATGAATGAATAACTTTAATTTGCTGCCAATTGAAGTTTTGTCCGAAGTTCAGTTGCAGGTCGGATGTACCCATTCTCATCAAGCAAACGTTAAACGTGACTTATATATACACGTCATAACGCCGCTTGACAGAAAAAATAGGCAAACTTTTCCTCGATGATTTTATTCAATAACACTCCATTCCAGATGCAATATAGTCCTTGATTTAAGTGCAGAAAGCTAAAATCCTGAACAAACGCTACACATGAGTCATTTTCTGTTTCTCCGAGCGTTTCCGTTATAAAAACTTTTTGTGGTAATTGCAAATACGGTATGCATACGCTATACATTAGTGACATGGTCTCACGTACCTAATAAAAGCGCGTTTATAAAAATAATTGCATAAATATGTCTTTTCGCAGTTATTCTTAAAAACAAGATGGCGTCGTTTAAAATAAAATCCAAAAAGTAGTCCGCCAAGCTATCAAGTCACTGACCTGATAAAGCAAAATTTATCATACCCCTTGATTTTTGCCTTTATTTTGCATGAAGGTAGGATAAAAGTTCTTTAACGACGATATTTTCAATTTTACTCAGGCTTAGTAACAATTTTCATCGGTTTATGATAACTTTAAGCGTAGATGCGTATGTAATAAAAAGATTGTAGATTTGCATCAAGAAATATGCACTCGTTCGTTCTTTCGCGGAATAATACTGCGCTCCTGAAGTCGCGCAATATTTCCGCTGCAGAACTCGTGCATATTTCTCGATACAAATCAAATAATCTATAAATATATACATATCACTGATTTCATAAACGACGCCGAGCATCTTATATGAAATTTGAACGTCAGTATGGGTATTATTGACGTTTCAGGTTTCACTGTAACTTAACGTGTGAATTTTTATCGGGTACGTGACGTCATTTGTAACAGTCAACAAAGGGAAACAATTCATAATCAGTAGAATATAACTATCCTCATTGTGTTGAATGTGAGAGCTAACCAAAATTGTAACAAAATAGTTTTTTTTTTTTCATTTATATTCTTATTTCTGGTCTCCTTAAAACAAAGATGCATTATTGAAACCTTAAAAATGTCTTCCCGAAACAAGAGTCGTATTTAATGTTTGTAAAATATATTTTGGTAATCTTAAGGACTTAGAAAATATTTTTGTCAGATTTTCATCGTGTTTATTTTTGTTCTTACAACATTCAAAGAACAATGTCTACATTTTATTATGTACGTTCCTTATTCAAAATGATTATATTAATTTTACAGTAATTACATAGAAGTTTTAAAGATATATATATATATATATATATATATATATATATATATATATATATATATATATATATATATATATATATATATATAAACCACACAGGACATGCATAGAAAAGGTACCCTAGGGAGAACGATTTTTTTATACGAAATAATTACGTTAATATTAGCAGGAAATTGCTCGAAAAATTGTATTATCTCTTACTAAATGACCTTTTTTAAGAATGAAACGAAGCAAGAAGTGTTGTAATAACGGACTAAAACAGACTGTTTTTAAATGAAAGGAAAGAAAGAGTAAAACCTAGACATGTTTTTACCTGTATTGATGAAATGGATGAAAAGATTCGCCCTACTTGTACTGATATTGTATATCGTTCAAATTTGCCTGCTAGAAATCGATGTGAAAAGTAGAATAATGATAACCATTACTCAAGCAAACTCTTCAATGAAGGAGGTCAGAATGGTAGCAAGATCAAGCTCTCCGAACAAGGAGGTTAGATTTATAACAAAATTTCAATCTCTACAAAAGGAGATTAGAATGAAAACAAGATCAACGAAGGAGAGTAATAGAGTGACTATAGTGAAGAATTCTTTATTAAATGATGTGATGGTAAAACATAATGCAAGTTTGGAGAAACCGGAATGTTTCCACAACAGTACATGTAGTGGGGGTAAGTATTGCAGCCTGTTTTTATAACCATTGTATCATTCAGAAATGACATTGAATGGCTTACATACCCTTGAATATAAGCATTTTCCCGGAATTTGAAGGGACTATTTTCTATGATTCAGGAATATACTTAAGTGTTTCATTAATACCACTTCATATAGAAGCATGTACTGATTTCTTAGTGATATTGTCATATCTGTGCCGCATACTTTGAAATGGTCAATATTTGCTTTTGTTTATATTCAGCTTGTTTTGAATCTCCAATAACTTGAAAAAGATTAACCAAATTTTGTAAGTAATATTCCTCGTTGCTAAAAAGAGTAAAAGAAAAAAGTATGAAAGACTTCATTTATATGGTTTTGTCAATGTTTCAGGTAGAGTTGCTGTAGATATTTCAGTTGCGAACTTTGAGTCAAATGAAAGTTTATTTGCACGTGCAGTTGAACCCGGTGGAACTTATACCCCAACCAACTGTAGCTCCAAACAGAAGACTGCAATAGTGGTACCATACAGGGATAGAGAAGAGCACCTTAAGATATTCCTACGCCATATGCATCCGTTTCTACAAAGACAGCAGCTGGAGTATGGAATATTTATCATTGAAATGGTAAATATTCTAAGCAAGAACAATAGCCTGCTTGAAAAGAAAGAAATAGTTCCATCCAAAATAAATCTGTTTCTTTTCTAGTCGTACTTATATAATATACTTATATATAAGGATAACTTGTGTACTTCATTCTGTAACTTATAACATGTGTAAACTTCCACTACCGTCCATGAGCAGCCTCAATCAAACCGAGTCTGCAACATTTTCGATTATGTCGGGTTGGGTGGCCTGTAGTTTTCCACTTCTTTTTTTATAACAAATGACGTCTGAAAATACATGAGTGAAATATGTTTCGATTTTACACAAAAACAAACTTTTTTTTCTTTTTCTTTTATGTATTTACAATGATTTTAAACAAATAATATCCATTTTTCCTGCACAACGTCACATGCATCGCACCCAGATGTCATAATGTCGTTAGTCAAGATATCTATGTAGACAAAATGATGACAATAATATCATGTCTAGATTAACTACGCAAAACAAAATGAATGGAGTAATAAAAATATAACAAAGGTAAATGATTTGAATATGGAATAGATATATGTCAATGCAGTTGATCCGATAATGCCTTGTACTGTAATAGATTTTAAGGAGAAAACGAAATAATTCTTAATTATTCAAAATTATTTATTCAGGACAAGAATTTAAAGTTTAACCGAGCAGTACTACTAAACATAGGGTTTGTGGAAGCGATGAAACGTCACAACTATACGTGCTTTGTTTTCCACGATGTCGACCTGCTTCCAGAAGATGACAGGATTCCTTATTCGTGCGCAAATATGCCCCAACATTTGTCTGTGGCCGTGGATAAATTAAATTACAGGTAGGTTTATTGTTACTTTAGCAAGTCTAAACTTATAATACAATTTGAATAATTATTCGTCATAAACAGTGACGACTATGTGTTATCTCGCGCAATCGTGAAACATTTTTTTTGTTTGTTTCCTCCGTCTGTTGCATTGCATAAACAAAGAGTGGATCAGACTGCGTAGCAAGAAGTTCGAGTAGATCAGATTGTACCTCGCCCTCTGCCAGTTTCTGTAATATCGGGTTATGAAGCCCAAATCGGGTTTGTGACAATTTATATAATGGGTAACAATGTTCAAATTCAGAAAATTGGTTTTAAAGAGAATTCCTATAGCTTTTTTTCTTTCATAGATTATTTTCAAATTCACATATATGATAGGAAAATTTGTGCTAAAAACGATGAACAAACAAGAGGGCCATGATGGCCCTATATCGCTCACCTGTTATCATTGCACTTTAGGACAAGAAGGTCCTCAGAAAAAATATCTAAGTCCAAAGGACAGGAACAACAAAGGGAAGAAATTTAACCAAAAAGAAAAAAATATTTTTAAAAGGTACAGATATGTCAAAATACACCTAAAAAATGGAGGTACCATCCATGTTGTACCACAGAAAAGTGGTCTCGGTTTTTCCCTATGGCCAATAATAAAAAAGTTACTAAAAATAAGCTATTTATAGTAAAGTGAAAGGGAAGTAATTAAAAGGAAAGTTATTGTAAGTGAATACAAGAGGGCCATGACGGCCCTATATCGCTCACCTGTTATCACTGCACTTGAGGACAAGAAGGTCCTCAGAAGAAATATCTAAGTCCAAAGGACAGGAACAACAAAGGGAAGAAATTTAACCAAAAAGAAAAAAAATCTTACAAGGTACAGCTATGTCAAAATGCGCCTAAAAATTGGAGGTACCATCCATGTTGTACCACAGAAAAGTGGTCTCGGGTTTTCCCTACGGCCAATAATAAAAAGTTACTAAAAATAAGCTATTTATAGTAACGTAAAAGGGAAGTAATTAAAAAAAATTATTGTAAGTGAACAAAAGAAGTATCTGCCAAATAATTCTGTTGACATAAATGAAATTTCAGATCAGTATCTCCATTAGTTACGGAGATATACCCATTTTAATTTGAAATAAAGGGAGGTAATTTGACATAAAATCAGTCCATAGTTATCTACCCTGATTGGCTCAGTCCAACTAATGACAATAATGAAATTTCAAATAAGTCCTATAAGTACTTACTGATATAAATCCATTTTGATTACAATCAGGGGAGGTAATTAGATATAAAGTAACTCTGGAACCTACGATTGGATCTGTTTTGTTATGGAATCCAAGATTTATTTTTGTTGAAGATATTTTGGAAGTTTGTATCAAATAAAACCATAAATGAAGTATCTATATGGCTGCAAAAGCCAAAATACCCAATTTTGGACCTTTAAGGGGCCATAACTCTGGAACCCTTGATGGAATCTAGCCAGTTCAAAACAGGAACCAAGATCTTTTGGTAATACAAGTTGTGTGCAAGTTTGGTTAAAATCAAATCATAAATGAAGCTGCTATTGTGCAGACAAGGTCAAAATAGCTAATTTTGGCCCTTTCAGGGGCCATAACTCTGGAACCCATAAAGGGATCTGGCCGGTTCAAGACAGGAACCGAGATCTTATGGTGACACAAGTTTTGTGCAAGTTTGATTCAATTCAAATCATAAATGAAGCTGCTATTGTGCAGACAAGGTCAAAATAACTAATTCTGGCCCTTTCAGGGGCCATCACTCTGGAACCCATAAAGGAATCTGGCCAGTTCAAAAAGGAACCAAGCTCTTATGGTGACACAAGTTATGTGCAAATTTGGTTAAAATCAAATCATAAATGAAGCTATTTTGCAGACAAGGTCAAAATAGCTAATTTTGGCCCTTTCAGGGGTCATAACTCTGGAACCCATAATGGGATCTGGCTGGTTCAAAAATGGAACCAAGATCTTATGGTGACACAAGTTTTGTGTAAGTTTGATTAAATTCAAATCATAAATGAAGCTGCTATTGTGCAGACAAGGTCAAAATAGCTAATTTTGGCCCTTTCAGGGGCCATAAATCTGGAAACCATAATGGGATCTGGCCAGTTCAAGAAAGGAACCGAGATCTTATGGTGATACAAGTTGTGTGCAAGTTTGATTAAAATAAAATCATAAATGAAACCACTATCGTGCACGAAATTGTTGACGCACGCACGGACGGACGGACGGACGCACGCACGCACGCACGGACTGACGACGGACGGAGGGTGATCACAAAAGCTCACCTTGTCACTATGTGACAGGTGAGCTAATAAAAATAATGGGTCACCAGGCTTGTTTTTGTGAAAAAATGTTTTGACACACCCCCTGTTGCTGAAACTGCCAGCGATTTTTTAAAATTTTCATAATATTCCGCTCTTTTATAAACACCAACCAAAATATGCATCAAGACAGCACAATAAGGTTTATTCTTTTTTACAGATTTTATTATATACTTATTTGATATCATAGCCATATTTGTAATACTATAACCTTACAATAATAGGTACAAATGAAAAAGAAAGTCTTGTTTCATATTTACTTTTGAGAACTTTTTTCAATGAAAAATAGCCATAGTGAAGAATATTTGTTTTAATTTTGAAATAAAACTGTTTCATAGATATGTTTTGCTGTTTTTCTTGTGTATTAATAATTGTATTGTGAACATAAAAATGGCTAAAAATGTATTGGTCACCAGGCTTAATTTCATGTTAAAACCGCTTGAATATAACACCTGTTCGGACGAAAAATGGCACGAACCTGACCAAATTGATTACATGTATATCTGCTAGAAGTTAAAAAAGTTTTAAAAATTCTTAATTCTTTCTATAATTGAATACTAAATAATCTGAAAGGAGATATTGTCTTATCAATACAAAGTAAATTGTCTAACAGTATATGAACAACACTGTCTTTGTACTAAAATGCGCTGTCAAAACACAGTCACAAAAAATGGCAAGATACATGTCAGGCATGATACATGTCAATACAACATAAACCAGTATCAACATTTGATTACCGAAAAAACTTATTAAAAATGTTATTTTATTCAAGATTCCCCATATTTAAGATTGTCTGTCACATGTTACAACAAATGTTGACATCAGTTCAATTTTCCATAGATAGCGTCGGCTGCGCAGAAAGATGCGCATAAAAGCTATAGGAATTCCCTTTACATGTAAATGGTAACCGCCAAAATCAAATCGGTACATGTGTTGTGCTCTCTCTGGGTATCGATTTCCTCGACAGCGTTTACCCCGTATCTGGTAACAAAAGCAATGTAACTAAAATATCTAGTGATTGATATTTAAAAAAAGCAATAGCTGGATGATGATGGTATTGGAATGATTTTTTGTTTCACAAAAACAATGCGTAGGTGTATGCACGGATTTCCCTTTGAGAAATTACTATGATGAATTGCAAAAAAGATATTCTATTGCTTTTGGTAATGAACTGAATGTTAAAGTTACTAAGCATATTAATATGGGTTACTCTTTTTCAGATTGCCATATGAAAGTATTTTCGGCGGAGCATGTTCCATACAGACTGAGCATTTTCGGAGAGTAAATGGAATGTCTAACATGTTTTTTGGATGGGGTGGAGAAGATGATGATTTTAGTAAAAGGTACGTGCTTTATTTCAGTATGGACAGATATCTAATGCCAGGAAACACAGATAAAATGTGTGTACAGCTTTCAAACATTGTATCAGTTTGTCGAAAGTGTTTACGTGTGATGTTTTCGACATTCAAATCAAGCACGGCTTTAGTAAGTCAAACCCATAACGACATTGGACATGCAAACTTAGAACGCAAATGAACATTTGAAATACATAATGTCCGTCTTTATACAAACGCCCAAGTTTATGTCATTTAAAGATGACTGTGACTCAATGCAGACTTGGAGCGACGATATAAATTACAGACTCCGGTTTATACCGGATTAACTAAATTTGAACGAAAAATATCTTAAATGTATATATTTTGTACCAATGGTGATACTAACCCTAACCTTTAATCAGTATATTATGCATACTATACACTAAATGCGTGCGGACATGCAAAAATATGTATATTTTTGCCGTGCGTTATAATTCATAATCATTTCCGGGCATGCGCAGAGGACCGCTCCAACTCTGAAATGAGTTACATCGTTTAAAGATTTAACAGTTTTGAAAATTTGAATGTCCAGTTTTGTTTCTGAGCACGGGTGACTGATACAGTGCAAGTCTTTGGTGTCTACTGCGTCCGAGTTGGTGTTTTATATCTCCTCACTGTTAGTGCTTTGAATGATTTTAAATGACTAACCGATTTCATTCTAGTATCGAATGTCCAACGTCGTTTTCATTTCAAAGGTCTAATGTGATTGTGTATAAATGTCCAATGCCGTTCTGAGAAAGTTTGAATTCAAATGTCAGTCTTTGCTTCGGATGAGAACTATGTTCTAGGTTTGAATGTCCGATGTTAAGTTCGATTCAAATGTGCAATACCGTTATTTTTTCAAATGTAACATGCCCGTCTTCTTTCGGATTTCAAATGTCTTTAAAGGTTTGAATACATTATGCCTTCACGATCCGAATGCTTAGTGTCATTCATTGTTCGAATGTCCAATGTCGCTCTAGGTTTGAATGCCCAATATCGGTCTTGTATCGAACTTCCAATATCGTTCTGTATTTGAATCTGCTATGTCATTCTCTATTCCAGTGACCAGTGTCTTTCCTGATTTTAAAGTCGAATTTCGTTCTTAGTTTGAATGCCTGATGTCGCTCTCGATTCAATTGTCTGATGTCGTTTTTCTGTCCGAGTGTCCAGTGTCAAAATTTCGTGATTTTAATATCCAAACCAAATATGTCGTTTGTTGTTGTTTTGAATGTCCAATGTGATTGTTATTTTGCATGTCCTATGTCGAATGTTTTGCTTCTCGCCAACTTTACGCTTTAAATGTCCATGTCTTTCTTTGAATGTTCCAATTCGAATTTCGAACTTCTTGCCAGCTTCACACACTAACATCAATCCATATTAAGTATATCTAAGAAGGAAAAGAATTGATAACAGCAGATCTAGTCATATTTTAATAAATGACACTCGGAGTAAACTTTTAAGGCCTCGATGTCCCTTGGTTTAAAATGTAATTATGTGGCCCATCGCATCTAAAACAGAAAATTTCAAGTACGTCATTGAAGTGTTATTTGAGTTTTAATAAATATAAGTGTTGATGTTTTTAATACAACCTTTTGTTTAACTTTTTTCCTTTCAGGATACGACTGAGTGGTCTTAGAATTGTGCGACCATCGATTGCTGTCGCTAGATACAAGATGATTAAACACACGGAGGATCCGAATAAAAATCCAGATCGGTAAACACGACTGATCTATTTCATAACACACTAGAATTGTGTCCAAAGGACACGGAAGCCCCCCACCCCCCTCCACCCCCCGCATACAGTGCCATCATTCGAAAATGTGTATGAATATTTGAAGACTCTAAATTTCTTCACAATGGCATACTTTGTGACATTAAGAAAGGGCCATAATTCTAAACAATAGCCACAGGAAGTCCATTATTTATGATCATCTTCACATCAAGGTCCTTCCTCTGTGAAATTTGCAGGCATATCCTTTATAATAGGGTTTGAAGAGTTGGATACACAAGATTTGTCTCTGTATTCTATATACAGCTAAACTATCAAAGGGCCATAACTGCACTTAAAATAGTCTTTATGGTCATCTGTAAAAGTTTGAAGCAAATCAGGCTAATAGTGTGGGAGAAGTTGGAAACATGATTTCGGTACGTTCGGACGCACTTACGGACAGCACAAATGCCCTATGCCCCACGTAAATGTGTGTGTTTGGTGGGGGGCATAAAAATGCAGTAAACTTGTTACCCAATTTAGCCATTCTAGATTTTCTATTCATATGCAGCCGAATTTTAAGCATTTAATCTGTAGGTATGTCCCCTTAAGTAAAAAATATATATTAGAATTTCAAATGTTACTTTAAAATACAATAGTCATTGGTCAATCTGAAGAAAATTGTTAGAAACAAAAACCACACGCTTGTTTTGAGACTTTATACAATTAGCATCTTTTTCAGGTATTGTTTACTGGAATCAACCAGACAGCGCATGCGCAATGATGGCCTTTCAAATTTGAAATACAGTGTAAAACAGTTTGAACTCCGTCGACTCTACACGTGGATATTAGTGAGCGTAAACGAAACAGAACAAGTTGAAACGGACAGCTATTTATTCAAATTCTACAAGGCTTGCTCAGATAGGAGGAAACGTTATATAAAGAATGAAAACAGAAAAACAAACACAATACATAGAGGATATTCAAGTTTTTTGCATGAACATGGTTTTTCATTTCCATCGAGTGGTATGAAAATGAAATATTTCACGAGTGGCGTAGACGTGCAAAAACGTGAATTTTCTGTTTATTATATACACAAATGATTAAAAATATCGTTTGTTTACATTTAGATCGAGCGACAAACACAACAATGCATTTTCCGTACAGCTAAACTTTTTGTCCTTTTTTTAAATACATGAAAAACGTTACCTTTATAGCACCAGCAAAGACATTAAATATAAAGTGAAGTTGTACGAGTTGCGTGCAACTCGCAGTTCCCGATAATTTTGACATAGTGTTGTGGTTTTCTTCCGTTCTTCCGAGTAATGTCCCTTCGCGGAAGGTTAATTAATTTCCGTGTACTCGCACAAATACTGGTTAGAATGTGCCATAGGCGGGCTGAGATCATTGTAAATGCCATTTTGACTTGGAATAGTTTGCTTCACTATCCATATACATTTTGTTTTCAAATGGTAGATCACTGTCCAAGAATACTTAAGTAGTTCCGGAAAACCAGTGAAAATATTAGTTAAATATCAAATGTTTAGATTCTAATTAGTACTCAAAAAGTAGTTAGTTTACAACAGAAACATTTAAAATACAGGAATAATTAACAAAGTTTAGATTAGACTAAAAGCTGCTTGTTTCAGTTAAAGGATAATCAATTGCCGTTTATTTGCGGGAGATCGGCAGCCTACCTCCCTGCGAAATAACTGCACAACTGATAAAAAACTGAACAAACTGTCAAAACACTACACCCTAACAAAGCTTTAATGCACACAGAATAATTGCGTCCGTATATTCAACATCAGCAAGTATAAACAATCGAGGATTTCACGATTAGAAATAAAAAACAACTTCAACATTTATTAGCAAACGACCTTCCGCGTGCAGAAATGAGTTTAAATTACATAAAGTATATTATATATACCAACAAGTCATTAGCTAAAGACGGGTCCCCACAACAGTATCGGAGCTCCTTCAGTAACCGGTTTTGAATGGTTGACATTAAAACACATTATATTTTAATAATATCAATGGAACCGGACTGGCTGAAAAAATCGTTGCACCTAATAAATTCTGGAAAAATCTTACAAACTTCTTAAGATTTTGGGTCATCGTAATTTGGTATTTATAAAACGTTTTATTAAAAGAGGTTAATTACGGCCCAACTGTTTTTGAGACACATCGCATGTTTAGTGTTCAACCCGTTTACAGTTGGACACTACGCTTCCCTCTTTGTGTCTAACGGAAGAGGGGGGGGGTGGGGGGGGGGGGGGCTGGAGTCTGTGATAAGCAGCTTTTAAATCCAACCAGGACTGAACTGTTTTGATTTCTGTCTTCTGGCTTGTTTCGTCGAGCCCTTAACGGTGTTTCTCTTAAGCTCTGTCTTCTGCAAAAGCATTGAGTACATACTGTTTTAGTTCTTAAGGTTTGCTTTACGCCCGGTGGAACGTATTATGTTATACATGTACCCCCGGTGTCAGTCCGTCTGTCTGTCCGTCCATCCGTCCGTTAGCAATTTTGTGTCCGCTCTGTAACTCTTGAACTCATTTAAGAATTTCAAAGAAACTTGACACAAATGTTCACCACATCGGAACGACGTGCACAGCGCATGTTCTGGGTGGCTCGCTTCAAGGTCAAGGTCACACTTAGGGATCAAAGTTCGTACGCATGTCCGCTCTGTAAGACCCCTTAAAGGATTTCAAAGAAACTTGACAAATGTTTACAACATTGAGACGACGTGCAGAGCGCATATTCTGGATGTCTCGCTTCAAGGTCAATGTCATATTTAGCGGTCAAATACCATACCTTCGGGCGTATATTGCTCCGCATTGCGGTGCTCTTGTTATAAAATTATACAGGAACATTTTTGTTTTAAATGCCATGTCTTCTGTTTCCATTGCATGCGTTAGAGATTCACCTGGTGGTGTTTACTTTTATCTACACTATCCCGTGACTTGGGAACATGGTGGGAGTAAGTGTGAGGAAGGGTGCGCATCATAAACCGGTTTAAGCCCCACAGTGGTATTTATGCCACTGACCGTTCCAAGGCGGTGCCCCACTGTGTTCCTTTATATGTTTGTTTGGTCCCCGTGTATTTGCTTTGTGCGAGTGTGTGTGTTGGCAGTGTGCACGTCTGCGTGCTGTGAGTTTCTTTTGGGTAGGCTGCGTTTTTGGAACATGGCATTCCCCGTTTGATATTTATCCTTGTTTTTAGTGTTGTTAGTTAAGCTTCTGTTCAGGGATGTAGTGAATAATTTAATGCTTTTCTGAAAAATGTTGGAAAGTTAGGATAAATTTATCTGGTATTAATATTTTTTTATTGGTAGAAAATTGTAAAATGGGAAGATTTAGTTAAAACAGTAAGTTTCTTTTACCTGAAAGATCAAAATATCTCTCATATCTTACATACTGAAATGTGGCTACTACGCTAGTGAATGCAATGCATCTGGTGTTCATTCGGTAAAAAGTATTTCGATCTTACACGAATAAGAAAGAAACAAACATCCTCTATTTATAGAGTTTCAGACTCTGTTTGCTTGAGCCTGTTCATGGACGGTAGTGGAAACGCATGCTACCGTCCACGCCCTCTAGCCCCGGGTTGAGCAGAACTCAACATTTACACATAGTTCAAGTACCAGAATCAATCTAAAAACATCCGCATTATGTGTTCATACGGCGGTGCACATGTAAACTTCAATGATGTGTGTTAACTACTAACTAGTGTAATTCCGTGAAAAGCGGCATATGGTCCCCAGTTAAAATAAAGGGATTGTCCTAAACGAGAAAACAATGGACAGAACTAAACAAACTAGAACTTAGAAAGGGGATCTGAGGTTATGGAGCCTGCACATTTTAATATTCAATTTGTGAAAATTGTTACGCAGCCTTTTCGTAATTTCTACAAACTCTGGTCGAAATATGTTTATTAGATTTCTATTATTTCCCTATATTCTAGTTTGTTACACTTTTGTCCAGTGTTTTCTTGTTAATAGCTGCTGCATTATTTCAAATGGAGACCGTACGCAGCTTTTCATGGAATTACACTGTGTTTATTATTGAAGGGTGCCATGTACACCGCCGTATGAACACATCTGCGGATGGCTAGAAGTATTTGAGAACTTGTAACATGTGTAATCAACCCGAGGCAATAGGGCGTGGACGGTAGCATGCATTTTTGCTACCGTCAAAGTTCAAGCCTGCAACATTTTTGTTTCTGACGTGTCGGACGACCTGTTCCAAAGTTCGTCCCAATTTCATCTCAGTGTTGTTATATTTTCTGGTCCTTCGGGATCATTGATTTCAACTCGTTTAGATTTGAAGATTGAATACCGCTTAAGCTGGTGTTGGGGGCGTGGGCAGTGTTGCATTTTCCATTAATGCTCATGAACAGACTCAGTCAAACCGAGTCTGCAATTTTCAGTGTTTGCCTTGTTCTCGGTGCTTCCGAGGGATCTACTATCTAGATTTTATTTCTTTACCTATTATTAACCAAGTCAATTCGACCAACGTGTCCTATCCTGAAAACAACGTCAACCTCAACGCTTTATTACACTATTGTAATACCAAATTTATGTTATGGCTCTATTTCACTCTCACGACGTCAAACATGTGATAAATATTGCTATGTGACGTCGACGTCATAACCTGTAGACGTTCTGCCAAGGACCCGAAGTATACCAAGAATAGTTTATGGGCACTTGTGCTCATTCGTCGAACAATTTAAGTGATATATGTGTAATTTTAAGGTGTTTTGTTACTATTTATAGTAATAATATAGTTGTGTTATGTTGTTTATAACACATTGTTTGTTTTTTATTGAAAAAATCATTTATATTAATAAAATATGTCTTTTGTGCCTGCCTTGTGATCGAAACCATTACAATACTGACAATAAAACTGGTCCAAGCAAATGGAATTATTTGTCAATTTGGTATGCGGAGCCGATGAATAAATGCTTTAATATAAAACGTTAGAAGAACAGATTTATTTTCCTTGCATATGACAGTCATTTCATGCTGATCATTTGGGCAAAGTTATTTTTAAAAACATCCTCAAATGACAATTTGATAGTTACAGAGTTTGACTGTACACGAAACTGAGACAGAAGAACGGACGCTCCAATTACAATACATGTATATACCGTCCAAACAGGGGAATCAAAATATTTTGATACAGCACACCAAACATTTGGTCTTTGTTTCACATTATTATTATATACCAGATTTTTATAGCACTCTTTTCATCCATAAAATAAACGTTCAAAAGCGCTGTACAAACTACATATCACAGAATGATATGGAGACACAATACAACATAAAAATATATCAACAATAAAAGGTATTTAGCCTGAACCAGATTTTACTCTACATCTAAATTGTACTAGATATTATAAAGAATAATAAACAACATTAAATAGTTTCTATTGCAAAGTCGTATACAGCTTGTTTTCCAGTGCAAAGTGAGTTTCAATAGACCTTAAAGAAAAGGTGTGTTTTAATAATCTTTTGAAAGCATCCAAGCTTTTAGCGTCTCTAATGGTAGCCGGAAGAGCATTCCATAACTTCGGTGCAGCTGAAGAAAATCTACGATCACCATACCTCACAGTTTTGCTTTTTGGAACGACTAGTTGTTTTGAGTTGTTCTTGGACCTCAAATTTCTTGCTGGCTGATAAGAGTTCTAGCAAGTCTTTAACATAGATCGGTGATTGGTTATGCAATGCTTTGTATGTATGAACTAGAATCTTAAAGTCCACTCTGTGAGTAACTGGTATCCAATGCATCTCATTCAGATCGAAATAAAAGTAGAATTGTGTCTATTGGACACGAATGCCCCCACATACTCTGTCGACCTCTAAGTAGCTTTTTAGTACAGACCATCTTCACATGAAGGATGTTCGACTAAAGGTTTGAAGCAAATTGTTCTCGGGTAAGGTGGTGCATCTGAGCAACCTTTGAATCCATTCCTTCAAAAAGTGTATGAGGAGTTGAGCACACCAAATGTCTTCACTATGGCCTATTTTGTGAAATCAAGAAAGGGCCATAATTCTAGAAAAAATAGCCACATATCCTTTTCCGTATAATGCAACCTTTTCAATACGTTTAAAGCAGCATGCCTCCAGATTTGGCTAAAACATAATCTTTCTTTCAAATTGAAGTTCGGTCATATGAACATTAGAATATGAATTTTTATTTCTAAACTTTTTGTTTCTAAAATATTTTTTGTTTCTAAAATATTTTTTGGCGCCATATAACCTATACTGTGTTGATGCGCCGTAACCTCCACCCCCCCCCCCCCCCCCCCCCCCCCCCCCCCAAAAAAAAAAAAAATATTTTAAAATTTCAAAATCGAGACAAAAAGATGACCGCGTCGGGAATCGAACACCGGACCGCCGCGGCAATAAAGACATTTTCCTGTCGTCGTAACCAATAGCGCTATAGCTGAAGTAGTGAATAATGACTTCAAAATATAGATATTTATAATCGAGACAGTTTACCTGGAGTAAAAGCGTGACAAACGCTTTTCGATTTTCATCGTAAAAAGTAGTAAAACAGCAAATTCTCATGTGTTTCTGTAACATAAAGTTTGTCAGTAATTAAGTTTTAAAGCCTTCTTAAGAAATATAGTATTTATTTCAAGATATCTAAAAAAAGTATTTTTTGTTGTCGAACGATCTGGGGGCATGCTTTAAAGTTCTATAGTTTGACTACGTTTATTATTTTACCCTTAGGCCTTGCGTTCTGTACGTAGAGCTTGACGTCACTACTCAGTGTGTCAGTCTGTAAGCGCTACCGTAGTGTACACAATGACTGTCTTGATCTTAATTGCGTTACGAGGTTATTTTTTTTGTTTGTTTTAAAACGACGTTCTGTTGACATATAGTATTTCTCAAATGTTCGGGGAATTAATTTACGTGTTCAACCTCAGCCTAAAAAAAGTTTCAAACAGATCGATTACATCCCCAAAATAGGATACTGATCAGCAGATTGGTGTAAGATGAATGAATACAGCCGTAGCGTTAATGTTATACCGACTCCATCTTAAAGAGGAAGCAGTTATATTTTCACTGAACTTAAAACATCAACCAATGCTTTGAGATTCCCCTCCCTTCCCCCCTATACAGCACTTCATCTGGTCTAATATGATAAACCTATACTTCAACTGCTAGAGTGGAACTTTAATATTCAATACATAATAAAACTGAAATTCAAACATAGATTGTGCGTAATTAGTCTTAATTTATATAAAAATGTGAAAACGACTTGAATTTTCAAAACGAAATGTATTACCAAAATTGGTGTGGGATTAGATGTGAATTGAAATAGTTGTTTTTGTGGGAAGGTAGGGTGTTGAAAAGGAATTTTTGTGCGGGGAAAGAGGGAAAATAAATTAGAAAACATTTGTCCTTTTGTCTTATGGTTGCATGATTGGATTAGTGATTTGGATTGGTATCTGTACTTGTTCTTGCTGCTGCGGTCGTTTTCGAAGTGGTAATATGCAACGCGACACTGCAGCAACCTCGTTGTATAATGCACTAATTAAAGTACTTTATACATAATTTAAGCGATTAATGAATGTTTTCAACGATTTGTATTTGAATAAAACATAAAACGTAGTGAAATTAATGGGTTTGTGTTTTATGTTTTCATACTGAATTTTACTATATTAGCAATACATGAGACATTATATAAATATCATATGGCAACGTGTGTGACATCGATATTGTCAACCCGAGGGCAGAATGTCACCCGAGGCGAAAGCCGAGTGGTGACATTCTGTTTCGAGGGTTGACAATATCAATGTCACACACGCTGCCATATGATATTTATTTTATTATACCGAACAAAATTAAGTACATAAAAAAGTAAAAAAAAAGTTTTTAATTCATTTAATTCAACTGTTTTAATTTTTGTCTGAATCGTCTGTTTACACATTAAACAGTGACGTCACTACTATATGTGTACAAGGGAGGCAATCATTTCATGATTTGGCTGGAAACATTGAAGCAGTTATTTGCCCTTATATGACATTCAAAATATCAGCGCGGTCACATGACCTGACAGTCACTTTCGCTCGGTCACGTGGCAAAAAGTTTGAAAATGTGTTTGATAGTCATAATATCTCTTTTATGGGTAATGGGATTTTATCATTGTAGACAAAAGTGAGGTATAATAAATGTAAGTGTCTCTATCTAGGAACACATAGGAGCACCGCCTTGGTTGTGAACGACCATTCCAAGCGGTGCCCCCAGTGTGTTTCGTTTACTTGTTCGTTACTAGCTTGTAGAAGCATGCACCTGTATCAAGATAGTGAACAAAATTTTGCAAGAAATGCATTTTTTTTTTGCAGCCAAACAACTGCTGCATTATGGTTTATATCGTACTTTTAGCTGTGTGTGATAACCAACCACAACATGTACATCGAGCTACAAAATTTAAATGAATGTTTGTTTTAGGTTACACTTTTCCTAAATCAAAATCAGTAGTCAGAGCAGCTTCAGCTTTGAACTACAATCAAATTTTAGACTTAAATAAACAGTCGTAGTGGTGCCCTAGTTTGGAGCACAACAGCGTACTTCATTAACAGCGATATTCATGTACCTCGGTGAACAATTACCATTCAAACGTTTAATTCAGAAACAGGGCTAAGTAACACAAACTAATGTCAAAACCATTTCATTTATTATTAACACTCAAATCCTATAGGCACACACAGTCAACACTGTGCCCATTTCTGACGCGAAACAGCAAAATACAAAAATCGTAATTATGGGTTGTGGGGCCCATCAGAAATTAATAATTATGGGTAGTGGGCTTCACAAAAATAATCTATATGGGTGGTGGGTAAATTGTATAAAAATAAAAAATTATAGGGTGGGGGTTGATCATCTCTCTTAATTAATTCCGGACAGAGCACTAGTCGCTACTTAACAGACCGCGATACACGAGCCGCAAATTTTGACCTCGCCGACCGCAAAGTAATCAAACGAGCATGTGCCACCATGTGGAAAAACTGGAGCACAGAAGAGGTGGCGAAATGGCTGCAAAATGTTGGCTTTGGGGATCTGATTGGGAAATTTCGAGGTATAAAACGAATTCAGTTTGAAATTGAAAAAAAAAATAATTATAGGTGGTGGGGTCAGAGGAAAATTAATAATTATAGGTGGTGGGGGTTGGAGGAAAATTCATAATTATGGGTAGTGGGGTTGGAGGAAAATAAATAATTATGGGTGGTGGGTATTTTCAAAAAGTGCCTTCCAGCTTTAGTATAAAAAAAAGCCTATACTCTAGCGTACTGAATATGCTTGCAAAGCTTTTATTCCCGATCATTTGGTTTAGTAAATATTTGACTTAAAAACGACGGAATTGCTCCGAAAACGACCATAAAATAAACGATTGTGAAACGCAAATATTCTATGGATTTTTTTGGTGAAAGTTAATGTTATCAGTGTCATTCTTGAGACAACTCACTTGTTGTTTTGAGGAAAATTTGCTGGGATTTTCAAAAATGTGAGTTTTTATCTCGTCGGTTTTGTAAACATGAGGCTTCGGCGTAACAAAATGGTACATGTTTGGAGGTTCATAATGCAGAAAAATAAACAAGACATGCAGCTGTCAATTTGATGCCATAAGAAAAAAGTCTTACCTGTTCAACATGAGTACTCGCATTTTTTTCTGCAGTCAGAAACAAATTCAAAACCGTATTTAAATATCCATGTTATTCACTCATTTTGTCTATGAAAAATTTCATCTAATTTAAGACTGCATTTTGGCGGGGATGCGAAGTCACGTGAGGTCAAGAAAGGTCGAGACGAAAGAATATAAGATTCTTTCACTGGTTGTAGGTTCAGATGGGAATATCCGGCCTCGAGGGTAACTGTTTAGGCGGTAACGAGGCTTCTTGCCGAGTTACCGTCTAAACAGTTACCCGAGAGCCGGATATTCCCATCTGCACCTATAACCAGTGACAGAATCTTTTTCTTGCATACCGATTTCAAGAAATAATAATAAAAATAAAATCAATCGAACGGCTTTCTTTTTAGAACTATTTCAAATGGCAGTGTATTTAAACAAAGCGCGGGAAACCAACGTCCGTAAACAGGAAAGACGTCATGACGTTTCATAACAAATAACAATGTTTAGTTCCGGTTTTGTTTTATCAGTTGCAGCGTAACGTTTTGAGTTTTTGATAAAATAACGTGATTTGAATCGAGAAATATACTATCAGGAACCAATAGGAATTGTCAAGGTATTGAATTTTAATTCCGTTTTTTAAATAAAATATATATTAATACATAAATGTTCTACATATATGTAGTTCGTAATACGTCATTTTACAGAGTCATCTTACACCCCGGGGTGTATGATGGATTTTTCTGGCACCGGTAAAGATACCGGAAATCCCCGTCTGGTATGTAAGAAGTAATGTTCTAGCGCAATTGTATTTGGCTCGAATAAAATCGTTTTCTTGCGCTGTCAGATGGAGGGATCTGAAAAATCTTTATGAGAAAATATAACACAGAATGTAGAATTAAAAACTGTAACAGATAGAGGCAGATGACGTCAATAGATGGAATGGTAGGTCAATTTGTCTCCTCCAATATAGAAATTAGCCAAAGTCAGATAATTGATAACGTAAGAAAATCGGTTTGGCATCCCGCAAGGTGTTATTTCTAGACCAGATTTTCAATGTTTCATAGCTTGGAAGAATGAATAAGCATTTTAATTTTTGGGGAAAATGCCGTTTTCAAGGACAGATAACTCTTTTTCAATACCGGTGACCTATGATTTTTATTGCATATTTTTGTTTTATAGATGGTTGTCCTTCAATGAAATTCTATTATTGGGAAAAACTTTCGCCCATCTCGTATATATGCAGGGAATTCTAGCTTACGCAACTTAAACAAAAGTTTCAACAACATTTCGTTCATCGTCCAAGTCATTGCATGACGTCACAGGTTCTTCTTCGGAGATAATACAAAAAAAAGTTTCAAGAACAGGTAAGAAATATCTATATATGTTATTTTTTATTTATGAATACTTTTTTCAATAAATATTACATCTTTGAATGTATTTACCAATTTAATTAAAAAAATATTTAGCCAAATCTTCTTGGAAAAAAAACAACAAAATTAATAAGAACTAACTCATGCATTCACAAAAGCGGGAAAGTAACTCGATCATTGACGCAAATAATTTTTTTATCATGAGCAGTCAGCTATGTCTAGCGATACAGGATGAGTTTTCTGACATAAAATGTAAATTGTGTTGAAAATGACGATTCTTCTGTGACAAAATACATGGTTACTCATCACAATAGTGTACGGACCTCACCGTGTTAGTGTAGAATTGTAGAACAGTTTGCTGGTTTTCTATATTTTTACCCATGAAATGGGTGAATCTGTCAACATAAACAGTCAGCAAGCACTACACACATTGTATTCATAGCAGTATAAAGACTTCCATATGCTGAAGGAGCCAGAAATGCTACCCATAAGCCACCACAAGTCTACATACCCGCACCCCTACATAAAAACATTTTCTATATTGGGATGTGTTTTTATATTGACTTACGGTGGCTTCAGGATATAATTTCAGGCTCCTGTGATCCTTGTTGGATTATAACTGGAAGGTTAGTATTTTCGGTGTTGGTGTGGTAAAACCAGTACTACCTCCAGCTTCAACAAGCGACAGATAACCTTTCACCTGTCGTCGTTTTATTGCACTTGTCAGTGGGAAGATGTGGGGATCGTTTTTCATCAAGAAATAACAAGCTGTGTTAATTAAAGTATGTGTCACTCAACCCCGAGGTAGCTCGCCCGCCTAGCTCAGTAGGGAGAGCGCAGATCTATGATTCGCGGGGTCGTGAGTTCGAGCCCTGGGCGAGGCGTATGTTCTCTTTGACGATTTGATAAAAGGCATTGTATCTGAAATCATTCGTCCTCCACCTCTGATTCATGTAGGGAAGTTGGCAGTTACTTCCGGGGAACAGGTTTGTACTGGTACAGAATCCAGCAACACTGGTTTGGTTAACTGCCCGCCGTTACATAATTGAAATACTGTTGAAAAACGGCGTTAAATACAAAACAAACAAACACCCCTGAGATTGAGAATTCAAGCACCACTGGTTCACGACCTTACCTCCTCATAAGACACCAGAACTGATTTACTAGGAAGCAGACCCGAAAGGGACTCGATAAGCTTTATTTTTCTTCACAATCGAGCTGCAAGGATTTAGTATAAACTAAACTAATAGTATGTCCAACATACGCAAGTTGTCCATTAAGAAAGAAGCAAACACCAGTATTGTGAGTATATGAGATACAAATTATATTTTATCATTCAATGTTACATTAGTACATATATGTCAGATTTTATTTACAGTTGTATTTATTTTCGCTAACATAACCCGCCCGCATAGCTCAGTTGGTAGAGCGTCGGTCTACGGATCGCGGGGTCGTGAGTTTGATCCTCGGGCTGGGCGTGACTATTTGATAAACGACATTATGTCTGAAATCATTAGTCCTCCACCTGATTCATGTGGGGAAGTTGGCAGTTACTTGCGGAGAACAGGTTTGTACTGGTACTGGTTAGGTTAACTGCCCACCGTTACATGACTGAAATACTGTTGAAAAACGGCGTTAAACCCAAAACAAACAAACAAACTAATACCCCAGCCACACATACGGCGCGGATAGCTACGTTTAGCCACGGATAGAAACGTAGTTATCCGTATCGATTCGTACCTGAGCCGTACCGTAACGTAGTAACCCGTATCAATCCGTACCAATCCGTACGGCTCAGGTACGGATTGATACGGATTACTACGTTTCTGTCCGTAGCTAAACGTAGCTATCCGCGCCGTATGTGTGACTGTGGTATAACATATTGAAAACTGTTTCCACGGTACAATGGAATCGCCATGAAATAGAAGTAAGTGCACTCTGAGCCCTTTTTACATTTCACAACCATCAGGACTTAAATGAGAAACAATTTAGCCTGTCAAATCCATGTACTTACCTTATCAACCGTAATATGGTGATTATTGTTGATATTGTTTCAAACATTTTCTTACTAATTATATTGATCAGAAATATATTATTATGACATGCTCTTTAGAAGTTTGCTTCATTGAATAATTATGGTTTGTCATCCCATTGAATTTGCTGTTAAACATCCTGCATATTTTAATAATACATTTTTATAAAGTTGCACTACAATTCTATCAACAATCGTCGCTTAGATTTAATAGTTTAAAATAGTTTATATTGACTTGTGGTAGCATTATGAATAGAAGTTCAGATTCTTGTGGTCAAACCCGTACAATTCATTCTGCTTTTCCTTTTCTACTGCATGATTTACAGAACTATTTACTACTGGTTTTCTTTAAAAACGATTCAGTACCAGTCAAACCTACACAAACATAATGGTACCAGCTGTTACATTTGTCACCTTCAGGATCTATTTGGTCTTCTTCACAAACGTTGTCACAACATGGACAAAGAAAAACCTCATCTTCTCTAGTTTCTGTGTCATTTTTTTCTCGTTTTTTACCGCCTTTTCCTTGACTATCATTTTTCTCCTTTTTTATAACCTTTCTCCCACAATGCCTGAACTTGTGTCCTTGATGCTTGCTGTTTTTTGTCCTAGGTATAGAATTTTAAACTGTCAACGATTGAAAGTTTTAGAAAATGTTCAGTTATGGACTGGTATAACTCCGCCAGCAGGACAAGTAAACTTTCATCTTCAAAACTGTCTGTATCTATAAAAGTAGATAGATTTATCAATATAGCCAGTAAATTTAGATCGCTATCAATACAATTCCTGCAAACATTGCGAATCTCATCAATATGTAAATAAAGCTTTTCAGATGAAAGCACTGCCCGCAATGTGAAGTGAAGACTTTTAAAAAGATTAAAAAGTGCATCGCCAACGACCGTCTGATCACGCGAGTTGTTTTGCCTAAATTGACTTTCAGACATAGAAGGGTCATTGACATCGGTACTATCCTTTGAAATCGAAAACGTTTTCAACATTGTGCCTTTCACATAAGTATTTGTCTGGACATTTTACTATTATTTGTTTTGTTTCGTAAGACTTCGTTCCACAGAATCTCTTAATTGGTTTCTAACTTTGTGCACGCACGCATAGACAATATATCGCCATTTAGCATATCCAGCTTCGGAAAGTGATGTCACGTTATTAGGTGACGATGGTTCCGATTGAGTTGATACAACAGCTTGTACGTTTACTTTTATCTTCCTATCCATAATCCTAAAAATGTTTTGAGGATACTTTATTTTGCAGTTTTGTCAAATGTTTCACTTTGAACAACTTCTTGATACAACTGTTCAATGTACAATTAAATTCTTGTATGAAATCATCCATTGCGTATTTGTGCTAGCATCATCTTTTATACATGCTTTAACTTTGAAGTGAATATATTCCCAAGTGTTTTTTTTCTTTCATGAAGTCTTGTGATAAAATAAATTCTAGAGAAAGGAGAGTTACAGTTTGCGTCTATAAATTCCTGTATGATGTAAGGACAGATTAAACGTGGTATTTCTGGATATTCTTCAGTATTGTCCGAGACGGGTCATGAGTATAAGAATCAATACATCCATCCAAAATTCTAGACCAAGTCATATCGGCGTTGACTTCTTTAAACTGTTTCTCGTAAAAATCATAAACGGATTTTGAATGTTTCATAGAAGCAGAAGTGAAATTGAAATTTTCTAATGCAAAGTCCTTTCTTACACACTGCGCTACTAACTGCTACATCCGACTGCTCTGGTGTAAACAAGTCCTTTCTTACACACTGCCCTACTAACTGCTACATCCGACTGCTCTGGTGTAACAAGTCCTTTCTTACACACTGCCCTACTAACTGCTACATCCGACTGCTCTAGTGTAACAAGTCCTTTCTTACACACTGCCCTACTAACTGCTACATCCGACTGCTCTGGTGTAAACAGGCAAGAACAGTCGATTTCCAGACTTTCGATATTTTGTCCGTGTCATAGCAAAGCTTAAAAGGAGTGGTATTTGAGAACGTGAAGCCAGTATTTTATTTGGACTGGCATCAAATACTACAGAAAGTTCTTGGTTAAATTTTTAACCTCCGCTACTGGTGTTAATAAGAAAACCAAAATGTAAGTTTGCGTTGACTGTTGACTGCATGTATAAGGCACGACGCCTCTGTTTGGTAACACCGCTCCCCCTTGTCTGTTATTACACGTGTGGCAGTAGATCTGTTTGCGACCTTCAGTCAAGACAACTACCAGCAGGCTGCTACACGACTTTGAAGGAGTGGCTTAAAGAACTTGCAGTTGAACCACAACCAGTTAATGAAAATTAAGACATTATCACATTCTTTGATAATACTCAAGTAATTGTAAGGAACTTGAGGGTAACGTATACACACAAGACTCAAGCTAGTGTCCTTACCATTATGATTTATATAACCCCGTCAGTTGACTCAAATCTTCAAGGTTATACACATCTGAGTCTTTCACACTGGCTACATTCTGCCAGCAATAAAGATGTTGTTAATCTTATAAAAAGATTATATGAGCCGCGCCATGGGAAAACCAACATAGTGGGTGTGCGACCAGCATGGATCCAGACCAGCCTGCGCATCCGCGCAGTCTGGTCAGGATCCATGCTGTTCGCTAACAGTTTCTCTAATCCCAATAGGCTTTGAAAGCGAACAGCATGGATCCTGACCAGACTGCGCGGATGCGCAGGCTGGTCTGGATCCATGCTGGTCGCACACCCACTATGTTGGTTTTCCCATGGCACGGCTCATATAAAGAAAGAAGAGGAATGCTTTGCAGACATTCGCAACAAGTTTCTTGCAAAACGGCATTTCAACGTTGTAAACCAACAGATGAGAACCAATGGCGAACTGAAAGACAAAGTTTGATGACAGCGTATCACGTATAAAAATTCATAATTTTCCATAAATTTTGTATCGCAAAAGAGGAACATATATTTGTTGCACTAAAATGCTATAACTACTACCACTGTTACAATAAAATCTGTAAAAAGATCCTTTGGAAGCATTTATGCAACCAAGAAGAATAATAGCAGACTCGGTTTGATTGATTCTCTTCATGAGAGGTGATGAAACGTGCACCTCTCACGCCCCCTAGCTCCGGCTTAAGCGGAACTCTATTGAACATATGATGAACGGACTCATTGATCCCAAAGGACCAGAAAATTTAAAAACACTTAATCTAAGTACGGGGAGACATTACAGCCGCCACACAGCACTTAAAGATTGATGTTGTAATAGTTAATAAAAGGACCATCGCTCTCTCTCGCTCTCTCTCGCGCTCTCTCTCTCTCTCTTCGTGCGTGCGTGCGTGTGTGTGATTAGTGTGTTTTATAGTTCGTTAGAATTATTGACTTGTTATGTCTATAAATATATACTGTCTTTTTATAAAAACAATATTGTAAATAGACATTTATTGACAGATCGATATTGATTGGCCTAATATGCTTCATACAATGAAAACTGTGTATTCATACATTTTTATCAAAACTCCATCATTTGTGTTCTTTGACCAGATAATGATATATACAAATTTAATCACGACATTAAAATGGTATAAATTATTTATATAGGTATGATAGGTCCAAAAGAAGAACCAGTCATAGATGACCCATACAGCCAGGTAGACCAACGGCATTTGCCTGAAAAGCCAAACATTAAAGTTGGTGAGCCGCCCCTGGTAAATCCGTGCTCTTATGGCTCAGTGAGGAAAGGTTTCGAGGTTCGTGCATGTATATGAGAAATATGTCTTCCATCAAGTTATATGTATTTAAAATAATTTTGAATATGTTATGTGATACAAAAAAATCAAATTTTTCAAATTTTCGTTTTTTAAAATGATAAATAGACGTATATTTTAATCAAAACATCAAAGTTAAAGTAAACAGATTGTCAACAATGTACGAAGTGTTTGTTCCTCCAGTATTACATGTAATTATTTTCTGATGTAATTAATGATTAATTCCTCTAAACATGACTTTAATCTGAAATGGTTATACATTAAATATAAGTAACATAGTAATATTTATATTTCATAAACATTCAGCATATATCTGAGCAAACTGGCATTGGTTCCAGAAGGAAATGGACTATGGTAGGATGCGACAAATTGTCGTATTGTTTGGGGTCCCGATTAATTGATCTCATCCGAAACTCAGAAGTACCTTTTTAATTCCTGGTCAAGGCCACATGGAGATGAATGCTGTGAAAGCTGCATTTAAGCTGTTATGGGATGTCGCTATGGAAGATGTTGCAAAAATGCTATGGGTACCATACACCAAGAGCACTGTTATGCTGTCAGCTATGCAGAGATCACAAGGCTTGGATGATTTTGTGTATCTGCATGTTCGGTACCCTAGATGAAATTCTTACCACATATATCAAGAGCAATTCTCATAATACACCTACAGTAACAGGACTATTTCAGTTTAAAGCCTTCTCTTCTAACAAAAACTTCAGATTCATTTGTGACATACGGTGGCACAGAGATGTTAAGTGGTGTAGATAACTATAGGTAAACACTTTTAAAATACTTATGAAAATCATGAGTAATACTTTATTAAAGGTATAGTTTCTAATAAATGATACAAATCTCACACAGTTTGTTTTCAATCACTAATTTATGTATACATGTTTAAACATAAAGATGTTTTAACAATCGTTTTATTTTTTGCACAGTAGACATACATCAGTGTCAGGCAAAGAACTGGACAGAGGGTTAATAGCGTTTGAGACACAGTGTTGTGACAACTTGAATACATATTTGACAATATTAGTAGTGGTACTTCTCCATCAAAGCGATGCAGCCTCACACATGTTTTGGTACAATTGAACAAAGGAGCAAATTTCATGCAGTTGAAAACCAAACAAAACGGCGAAATACAAGAAATTATAGACGGTATGCTTCGGAACATTAGAGAAAATGGTAGTGTTGAAGAGGCCCTTGTTTTGGAACAGTAGTGGCAAAAAGTAAAAGGTAACACACATATACTTAGTAATTTGTTAATGTGCACAGGGCAGAACTATTTTATGTAATCCAACTGATGTTCATATTTAACATAAACCCCAATACATAATGTGTGCACCCAGTAATCACATTTTCTAGAATCACAATTAAGCCAAATGTCTGAACGGCTCTTTGCAACAGACTTTTTACTGCAAATTCTACATAAATGCAATCTGTTTCCGTCACTTCTTGTTGAGTGGGTGGTGGTGGTGGTGGCGGTTGATAAGCAGCAGTGGCATCATTTGTGCCTGGGGTGTATTAAGTATATTAACTTTTCCCTAAACAGCTGTTGCGTATCCACTGCAGTTTTATCTCCATTCCACTCATTGAGGACAACTCTGTCATCAGTGAGACATATTTAGAATATGACATATAATAAATTTTTGATTATTATTACAACAACTTACCATTACGTATTAAGGAGGTAGGTTACCTTCATATTTGTATGTGCGCATGTCCAACCGGAAGCTAACGTGACGATTTACGACGACGTTTACGACAAACTAAATGTATTTGTATATTCATTCTTCTGAAAACAAATCATGAACTGTCTTCGATCTGATGCTTTATGGTTTAATAATGCAGAAATAATGAATGAATTGCCGCAGAAACGCTTCAAAACAATGTTGCCTTAAAATGACGTCATTGACGTCATGACGTTACGTGTCAGTTACCGCGCAAAATTAATAGCTTTTATCTTGAAAGTACGTAATTCTGTGCATTTTCTTTATTTTAACTATTTTCAAATAACCATTATTTGCTGAAATATTTTTTATGAGTCTTTTGCTCTGAATAATAATCAATATTTTGCTTCTTTTATGTAGTTATATTGAAATGTTATGCGGAATGTAAGAAAATGGATGATGATAAGCAATGTTATTTGGATATAGTTGGGTGAAAGGTTACTTGTTACGGTTATTTTCAAATAGAAAATCTAGCAGTTTGATTTGTAATACCTATTTTTCAGGTTCCGTTGATAATTTGTTACTTATGTACTAAAACTAAGATCTAAAATTGTTCAAATTTCAGTAGAAAATTGTGGTTTCTTGAATTGAATTGATGTTACCATGGAAACGAAGCCCGTGACCTATGTATCTAAATGTAAAATTTAAAAGCGTTGACACTGGTCTATTTAAGAAACACAGCTTCGGCTTTTTATTTTCATTTCAACAATATCCATGAGAATAATAGCAGCATGCTGAACGATTTTTCCATGAAAAATTCTGGACGAAGGGTACTGCTGTAAGTATTCTAAGCTGTGAAATTTGTTTGAATAAATGCAAATAACACGAAAATATAACTTACGTCAGAAATAATATGTTTTAAAGCTACATCAACTAGAAAGATAATCTTATTCAATACTTTTTATAAGAAATTACGACAAAAATCAAGATATAAGCTATTTTAAACATCCCTGTTGCCATGGTTACTTTAAACTTTAAGAAAATTAGGGTACCATGTAAAGTGCTTGGTATTTTGCTAATAATATTACCCAAATATTCCATGTTGGTCATTAACAGAATGGCACGGAAGCCGTCGAAAACCCCTATTTTTATACATAGTTGTTTAAAAATGAGAGAAAATGCGTTACCATGGAAACACGAGCCCCGCGACATATACATTTTAAGCTTATATTAGAAAGCTAACGTGCATATTAGTAAAATTATCAATTATGCAGACTTCTACGGATATCAATGAAATTAAAATACACTGAAAAGTGTTAAATATCCGTATTTTCCTTCTTCTTTCAATATGAAATACCTTTGGAGGGTCATGTTCTTCAAACCTGGATAAAAAATGAACTTGAAGGGACAGAGACAAACGAAATTGAGATTGTAGCAGTTAAAACTTCATATTACACGAAATACAAAAGAATGATGCGGTTCAACTAATTTGAATTTACCCTTGTAACAAGGTAACCTACCTCCTTAAGGATCGGATTCCTTATATCATAAATTAATGAAAATAAAGATTAAATAACAACAACAGAGGATATTACCATATTTTTCAAATTAGAAATGTGTCTGTTTTTATACAAGTTTTGTGATTGTTATTATCTATTTTATACGTGTTTACTATAATTATACTAGAGAGAATCATTTAGTTACAGATCTAATTTAATAAATAACAATCATAGTAAGCAAATTAAATGAACAAAATAAGATATAGTCTTATAACATTTTAGGACAAACGAAGAATAGTTAACTTTACAATTCTACAATGAGGTTGTGATAGTTCTATAAAATTCTACCACTGTAGCGTCAAGTGACGGTGAGTGTATATTTCTTACTTTTTTCATTATAGTGGGCCTTCTTTTGTTTATAGCCTGCGCTCATCAAATTGTCAACAATGTACGAAGTGTTTGTTCCTCCAGT
Organism: Mercenaria mercenaria; assembly: GCF_021730395.1. Taxonomy (NCBI): domain Eukaryota; kingdom Metazoa; phylum Mollusca; class Bivalvia; order Venerida; family Veneridae; genus Mercenaria; species Mercenaria mercenaria. Next base: position 70,293,597 of record NC_069375.1, read on the forward strand.
GTGGTGTTCTTTAGCCCGGCATACCTGACCTACAACATTATTTCCAGGATTCGGTCCTGTTACTTCACTTTGAAATTTGATAGTAGGAAATGAAATATTTTCGAACTACATTCTCTATATCTTATCTACATGTTTTATAACTTATCTTTTATTTTTATCTTAATAGACTCAGATATTGATGAAGAAGAGTAAATGGACATGAACATGTAACAATTGAAGAATGGCAATGTCAATCACCATCTTCTTAAAGAAGTTTACAAAGGTTTTCTGAATACTTTGTATTGAATACACGTCCTGTAACGAGTATAAAAGTCACCTGACCGGATGTAAACAATTGATATATTATTTTTTTAAATGTATCAATAATTCAGATATTTTCACATGAATACATAAAAATATACGTAACATTCAAAATGGGCATACCCTGTACGTTAATTAATTAAAACAGAAGATTTTGTTAAAACGATATGTTTATTATGAGTGTAACCAACCGGAAATGCGGATACAGACGATACGATTTTAACATTTCAGGAAATCAATCATATTTGCTGCTGTAGTAGCCTTTATACACGGGTAATAATGAATATTTTTCAAAATATTTTTTCCTACCTAAAATGCGCATTATGTAACAGCATATTGATTTGTAAAGCATGTACATTTCGAAAGAGCAGAAACAAATAATCTTGTATAGTGAGTAACTAGATGCGGGTTTTCGGATAAGTGTGGAAAGTGACATAAAATATGGGCTTCTATTGTTTGTTTTATAGCTTGATCGAGCTATTATAACTCGAAGGAACTTTAATTATATATCGTTTTGGAGTTCTCTCCAGTTAAACGGAAGTACACTACGGTTTATCTGTATATAAATTTATTTCTTTAAATACCATTCGTCTCCCACGTTTTCTTCATGTGGGTAAGTTGTAAATTACTTGTAGAAATTCGTGTAGACTATTTAGGAAACTATGAACACACAATTTATATATTTAAATACATTATCAGAAAAACGAAGCATTGATTACTTAGGTTACTCACTCCCACACTGAAAACAAATACGTAAATGTATTGCATGGAAGGTGTTGAGGTGTATTGGTAGATAGTGAGACTCCTAATCCAAAGGTCGTAGGTTCAGCCCGGTGATATAGCTGATGTAAGTAAAAATGTATATATAACTAGTGTACATACCATTTATCAAACAAAAACTGACACACAATTGCTTGCCCATACGTTTAACTTCAAGGGATTAAAAGATTTTTTTTCCGTAACATATGTTCTAATTTTCTCCATAACGTAAGTTCTTGATCTAATAAAGTCAGTTTAAAAACTACAGTGACATTCTTGTCCATGTCTAATTTCTGGTCATGTCCGTTTACTGGCTCAAAAACCACGTGTGTCCGTTTACTTGTCCTGTCAGTTTATTGGTCCCAAAACACTGGCCCTGACAGTTTACTACTCAAAAACAGTGTCCGTTACTGGTCCTGACCGTTTACTGGTCCGCAAACACCGGGTGTCAGTTTACTGGTCCTGACTGTTTATTGGCCCAAAAACGCCAGGTGTCCGTTTACTGGTCAGAATAAAAGAATGTCCGTTACTGGTCATCTCCGTTTACTGGTCCGCAAACACCGGGTGTCAGTTTACTGGTCCTGTCTGTTTATTTGTCCCAAAACACCAAGTGTCCGTTTACTGATAAAAAACACAGAATGTCCGTTATTGTTCTTGCCCGTGTACTGACCCGAAACACCAGCTGTCAGTTAACTGGTTCTGACTATTTACTGCTCCTGTCCGTTTATTAGTCCGAAAACATCTGGCGTACCAAGTAAATAATGCATAATATAGTTCTGTTGTATTTGTCAATAACTACAGAAAAATCTAAAAGCATTTGTTGATTCACGACAGGTTGGGTAAGAATTTTCAAGAGTTCAAGGGATCAACCACTTCTGTCACTGAACTGAATGGGCAATGCAAGGATCTTACACATACTCCAACAAAAGAGGCGATTTCTAATTGTAACACGATCGTTTAATTTCGAGCCAGAAACCAGTTATCGAAATGGCGACAGATTTGTTGTTTACCACAATTTGCAGCTCCCGGAAAGAGAGCCCTGAACACATCGAATACCCATCTTATTGAAAACTTACGGAGCAGACATCTGGGAGATTGCAATTTGAATGTCCTTTGACCACTGTTGTAAACAGAAAGCTGTTGCAATGCTCAATTTTATTAGCAAACTCTGACTATTCTTTTGATAGCTGGGCAACAGATTGAATTTGGATTTTCTCTTCCAGTTGTTCAAAACAGCATACATGGAATGATTCAAGCTTTGTAAATTGGAGACAAATCCCCAAAAACGTTTTACAAGGAAACTATATCCACTTTACAAGACGAAAATTCAACTTGTATTTTAGGTCGTTCCGAATCTTGTCAGAAAGTAATCACATTATGTGGCAAGTCAGAAACCTGCAAACTATGCACCGATTCTTACAACCAATATAAGAGAGATGCAGATAAACTCGGCAATTTCTAGTAGGTTTGACAAGATAGGTATAATTGACTGATCATCAGCATCAAAGGCTGCAACTGTATGACAGCAACAAGAGTTCCTCCACATTCAGCAACATTGATCATTCAATTCAGATCTAAGCAGAAGATGCTCTCGTTTCTCCATCTATTTATCACAGTCAGGAATCACATACAGACATGAAAATTATACTGAACGGTAAACTTACCGACGGCAAGGCTGGTAAATTTAAAGTGTTGTTAGTCTCAATTACGAAACTGCAGTAAAGAAGTAATTGGACATTTATCAAAGGCGATGGGATCCAAAAATCAGCATTTGTTAAGGCATACTTTTGAAATCTCCCTAGTCATACAAAAATGTGAAGTTTTGGACTCCTAATTGTACTACCATCCACACAATTCTTGCAATATCACAAAAATAGTTAAACAACAGCCTTTATGTAATATACAAAATTTGGATTGGATGAAAAGTACATAATTGTAAATAACTGGTGTCAATGATGTAAAACTGGTGTCAATGATGTAAATAAACAAAGTTAACATTCAATGTCCTCGTGTACAACTCTTCTGTTACTCGGTGTATTTGAAATCATTCTCTGTCCATACTGTTCGATATAATCATTGTTGTCACTTGCTGTTTTAACACAGTTAAAAAGGTACTCAACCTCACGGCGTAGATCGAATACCTCGGTACATAAAGCCTTAGTCTTGACCTCAACAATTCGATCAAACTCACTTTTGAGTTCAATCTTTAGCTCTTGTACAATGTCAACATTAAGCTTGTGTAACATTCTAGCGACATACATGGTGTTAGCTAATGTCCTCTAATAGGAATCAGTGTATTGTCCGAAAGTGATCTTTGATATTCTGATTCTGTATCTGATTGTACTATAGTTTTATGTCTATTTAGAAAAAATGTTGTGGGGATGTTTCTGGTTTGGAGACTTACGTTGACTTGACACTTCCATCGGAAACGAGGAATCATTTAGCGATCTCATGAAAATATACAAAGCCACACTCACAGACCCAGAGAGGCTATCTTCTGTTTTGATTTTTAGAGAAAACATCTGGACTGACTTTAATTTTCTGCGATCAGAACATACCAATATCTACATTTAGCGATGAATGATAAGATACCTTGATAGAAGTTTTTTTTTTTCAATTCCTTGGAATCGGATATTGTTTCATAAAATCCTTACAAGACAGATTTGATAACCAAGCGAACAAGAGGTGACTTAAACTGTCCAAAAACCGGGTTTCTCTCCCCGTGCAAAATGCATGTTAAAAAACGGAAACTCTGTCAGTCCCGGTTATCTTAAGTTAGATTTGGTTCAGATCGGGCTATTTCATGTTTTTACGCATCTAGTGAGATCACTACAAAAAAAGTCCGCTCTCTTCGATTGCTCAACTGGTCACGTGACCCAGTTTAGAAAAATAATGCTCGCTTTTGACCGGTCAGTTTCTTTCAGCGTTGACTCGTCCGCTGGGGCGGAACCACGTTGAAAGTCATCAGCCAATGTACGTCGTGGGTTATGTCATTTTTGTAAGGCATATAAAAGCAGCCGCACAAATTGATTTCTTCAGATTCGTGGCTTTCTCGTTGAAAATTACAAGGTTTTTCAGTAACAGTTAGTTTTAGGTTCTCCTTATATCTAAAATGTTCCAAGTGTGGATTAATGTGTAACAGAAGGCGAATACCCGAATTGAGTGCTTGGCAAATGTCACGTCGCTCTAGAAATACTCTTGTTAGGATTTGGTCAGGAGAAATGACTAGCATCATGATACTTAGTCTTGGTTCAGCTCGAACTTGTCCTTGGGTTTCGATCATTTTCGAATGTCTTGTGTTCGAAGTAACCACTTAGGGTGAGGAGACTTGATATACCGACAGTGGAAAGATGGCTGAGCTCCTGTCCCCGTCATTGTGGCGAACATCTTTCCAGCTTAAAGTAGCCGAAATTCGCTTTTGATTGAAATGACACTTGAGATGAGACATTTACTCTCGAGGTAGTCCTGATGACTATCTTTTTAATACTGCGTTCCGATATTGACGACAGACGTGATCACTTGTGGTTATTCTTGATCCTTTGCAGATCAGGAAAATGAGTAATAGCCAATTAATGGACCACCATTTTTTCTTTATGTTATTGCACTGGTGCAGTGACAAGTTGTCTGATCGATAGCGACGGGACGTTTTGCAACGTTTGCATAAGGAATATAGACAATAGTTTACCTGTTAGTAGCTACATGCTACTTGTTCTTATTTCTCAGTTAGTTGTTCACAATTCATTGAAGCATGCATTCTTCTGCGACAGGATTGCACAAACATGATATCAATCGTGTTGGTCACTTTATTAATTTGTAGTGGAATACGGCAAGGGGAGTTTTCCCATCCTTACATGTTCACTTAGAATAGGAAATCCTTGGCTTGCTCTCGCTGCTACATGACTTTGGCAAACACAAGCGCTTACTTGTAATTGAAATCCAATGTCATTTATCAGGCAATGAAGTCGGTGCAAGGAATTACTTGACCCGTCATTGCTAGAATTGTTTGCAAGATACTACATGCTAGTGTCACGTTCTTTTGAAATGTGATGCTTCTATATTGAGACGCCAGCGATCACCTTTGAACAGCCTTGTCGTCCGAGCGTTGCAGCAAGTGGTCGGTGTGAATGACAACGGCAAAATTTCTTGGTGTTATCTTTGATAAAAAGCTTTCTTTTATATCACATATAAAATACTTGAAAGCCAAATGTCTGAAGTCATTGAATCTTATAAAGGTAATTTCAAATACTGGTTGGGGAGCCAATCGCAAGGTATTATTAAGACTTTTTAGAGCTTTAATTAGATCTAAGCTAGATTACGGTTGTGTTATTTATGGTTCAGCAAGAAAATCTTATTTACAAATGTTAGATACCATCCATAATCAAAGTTTGCGTATTGCTCTCGGTGCATTCCGAACATCGCCAGTTGTTACACACGCCGAGAAAAACTTTCATTGAAATATGCTTTGAGAGTGGCTGCAAACAAAACTAATCCTGCTCATAAAATCATTTTTAAACCCAAGTACTTTGATTCATATGAGAAAAACCTAAAAGAAATCAAACCGTTTGGATTTCGCATAAAATCTTCTATGAATAAAACTGACTTTGAATTCGGTGGTATTAAAGAAAATTCAATTTCAGATACACCACCATGGACCCTAAATTCCTCTACAGTTCTTTTTTGATATGAAAACTGCCTTTAGAAAGTCTGAAACAAACCCTGAAATATTCTAGTCCAAATATTATGAAATAAAGTCAACTTACAAGGACTATTTTGCAATTTTACACAGACGGTTCAAAAGAAGAATCAAAGGTTGGGTGTGCTGCTGTCAGCTACCTTCATCAATCAAAATCAAAATTACGTTTGCCAAATAATGCAACAATATTTTCAGCCGAGGCAAAAGCTATTGATTTAGCCCTAAATTTCATATCAAAATATAGTGAAGAAAAATCTATTCTCTTTTCAATTCATAACCGAAATATGGAAAATCCTTTCATTCAAAATATTATTCTCAGGGTTCATGAACTATCTTTAAAAAAGTCTATCATATTTTGTTGGATTCCCAGTCATGTTGGTATTCATGGAAACGAGGATGCTGATACTGCAGCAAAGAAACCCCTTTCATTATCACAATCTAATTTGAAATTACCACATACCGATTTTAGACCAAATATAAACAAGTACATTTTATCTAAATGGCAATCGTCATGGAACAATGCTTCATTCAATAAACTTCCTGAAATTAAACCTACTCTAGGGGAATGGCACCAAGGGAACAGATCTGTTCGCAGAGAGGAAGTTGTGCTCCACAACGCTGTACATACTATGACGTTCAATCTTTGAAAGAGTTATTTGAAAAAGTTTCATTGGGAATTTTTTTATCGTTTTTAAAGCAGGTAGGAATTTATCAAAAAATCTGAACATTTCATATTTTTATTTACATCTTTTGCAATATTATTATGTTTGCAGCTGATATTTTAACATATACGTATATACATTTTTACATAAATGATTTTAGATATGCTTTACATTTTTACATAAATGATTTAAGGTATGCTTTACAATTGGCGTTTTCAATATAACTTCTTCTCGGCGATATATGACCATTTTGTGTTGATTTGCCGTAAAACCCAACTCACTCACCCAAAACAGTGTCGACCAGTCAGAATGGTTCATTGAAAACACACCTACTTTTGTACTGACCAAACAGAAACGATGTTGATAGAAACATTTTTCGTACAGCCTTAGAGATACAGATACTTCATTCTCTTGCTTGCGCTCTTGCGAGCAACACGCAGAACTATTCTGCTTACTTCTTATCGTCAAATACAGTTCTACTCGCAGCCATCTTGTAAACAATGTTTTAACGCTGTATTTGGAACACTCTGCCATTTAGGTACCCAGTTTAAACTAAAATTTATTTTCAAAATAAAATTTCAACAAATATCATAATATACTGTTTATTTATATAAAAACGTTACAAAATAAATTTCATACACACAAAAATCAGCTACTTCTCAGAAATTTCTGTTTGTAGATAATGACCGATTTCTCGAAATTTTGTACATAGCAGGTTTATAAATATTAATGAAAACTGATGAACATCACGATAGATCTCTAATGGTATGTAGCTACCGATAACCTGTCCAGTGAATATATATAATAAATAATGAGCTTACATTTTGAAGTTATCGAATGAGTATTTTACATTTTAATATCACATATTGGCTTTTCCTGCTAAAACATCGAAATTACTACTTTTTTACCTAATGTGTTTTAGAGAAACGTTTTCTTTACTTTAAACGACTTCAACGTCAAGATCATACTAAACTGGTTTAATACTAAAATTCAGGCTTTATTTCACTCCCACGAAGGCAAAAAAATGTAACAAAATGTTTAATAGACTAGATAGCGTAACTCTAAAAATATTGAAATGCGGTATGTAATGTTGAAAGAACTGGTGGATGGTTCATCTAACGTTTATGTTCTGTTTAGTAAAATTGCATACGTAATGTGAGCTCTTGCTGTCGTTACTTCAGAAATATACAGAAAAAAACGTAACGCAGGTCAGAAAGATGATATCAAATGCACAAATCTAAAAATAATAACATAAATAGTATTGTATCAGCCAGCTCTTTCCAGAGACTTTAATAATTAAAGGTAATTAGTTTTGTATCGAGATATATGCAAGAGTAAATTATTAAAGAACAAGAGTATGCTTCTCCGTGCAATTTATTGCAAATGTATTTACACATATAAATATCTTATTGTTCTTTAGCCCCGAATAAAAATTAAAATATTGCTGTAAAATCAACATAAAAACACTGTGACGAACATTTAAACTTCTTTACACTCGAGTCCGATATAAAATTTATACCGCTTTGTTTAATGATATGAGCCGTGCCATGAGAAAACCAACATAGTGGGTTTGCGACCAGCATGGATCCAGACCAGCCTGCGCATCCGCGCAATCTGGTCAGGATCCATGCTGTTCGCTTTCAAAGCCTATTGGAATTAGAGAAACTGTTAGCGAACAGCATGGATCCTGACCAGACTGCGCGGATGCGCAGACTGGTCTGGATCCATGCTGGTCGCAAAGGCGCTATGTTGATTTTCTCATGGCGCGGCTCATATGTAAAAATTTTCATACATAAAACAAACATATTTTCAATTTTCCTGTATTGTTAAACATTCCAGAATATCACATAATGTTTCCATTCTGCCCGTATGGCGCTTGTAACATTTGCATATTTTGTCGGATTTTCTCAAATATTTATAACAATTGTATACGCGTTTTAAAATGTCAAAGACAACTGCATTATGTATATTTTATCAGTATGTCACATAATATGTAACAATTTTAATACACGTGTTCATTTTTCTATTACGTATAAAAGTTCAGACTATGTCTGCAAATAGCTAGTGTCTCAACAGTTGACTAATTTTATCCATTTTTATCATAAGTTCGAATGTAAAAATATCTATCAAAACTAGCTCTGTGTCTGCAAATAGCTAGTGTCTCAACAGTTGACTAATTTTATCCATTTTTATCATAAGTTCGAATGTAAAAATATCTATTAAAACTAGCTCTGTGTCTGCAAATAGCTAGTGTTTCAACAATTGACTAATTTAGTAATTTTATCCATTTTTATCGTAAGTTCAAATGTAAAAATATCAAAACTAGCTCTGTGTGCGTAGGATAAAATTCGGCGGGATCTCCCGGAAAATCTGTATGATGTCTTGATGTATGGTCTCAGTAGTTTGCCTACAAAATGAAATTTAAAAAATGTAAGCACACATTTTATACATAACACTTAAATAATATAGTATACGTATTACCATGATTTCTCCAAGTTAAAATTGTCGTGCGGGAACTTCGGTATATTTGCATTTAGCTCATCTATGTGGAATTTATTGTCCTCAGAGTTCCTGTTGACCTTTATATCCTGGTTAATTATGCTGAGTTTGTTTTCAATGATTTTTCAGATGCTTTATACTCTATCAAAAGAAGAGCCAAGAACATGTTCTTCCAATTAATGTAAGGTTATGTCATATGTACGTTTGCCAGATTTGAAAACCAAAGGTGACCTTTTATCACCCTATGCTATATAATATGTGATAGATCTATGTAAGATAGACACGTGACTTACATTTCTCCACAAATACGGGTCCCTTCCGTGACGACTCCCATGCACTCCAGGCCTATTACTTTAAAAGTAAAACAAAAAAAACAATTATTTGTTATGAAAAAGACAAGTACTAAATGTATCATTATATGCGGAAATATGTTATCTTTTGTTTAGTCGATTTAGTCTTGTACGCGTACACTGCTTCCAAGGGAAGATTATTAAGGACGAGCGCTACAGTTCTTGTATGAAGTATGGGGCAAAAATTTATTTTTGACAGAATTTCTTCAAACTTTGTATATGGACAATGTATCATGTAAGAAACAGAATTATGGAAAAAAAATTATAGGTCACCGTGCTAGTTTTGGAGTTAACTGCCCTTGAATATGCAAATTTGAAGAAAAATACTAGTTTCAAGGGCAGATAACTCTAAATTCCTAAACTCTATAGCGTCAAAAACGAGTTGGTTTTGCTCATCATTTCAATAGCATTCTGCTACATTGATTTTATTTTTCATTTAAAAAGCGTTCAAAAGCATGTCTCTAAGACAAGTTGATTTTTTTCATCAATTCAAAAGCGTATCTGTAAGACGAGTTGATTGTTTCCATCATTTCAAAAGCGTGTCTCTAAAACGAGTTGATTTCAAAATTTGAGCGCCTAAGACGTGCTGATTGTGTTTATTATTTAAAAAGCGTCCAAGAAGGGTAAAAGAAAGTATGTATTTTACTTACCTCAAATATTCATCCGAACCTACCATGGAATTTCGCGAAACCCATTCACGTACATAACTGAAAAGGACACAACATAGACAGAGAATTTCAATATGATAAAGAATGTTCAGTCGCCATATCGGAAACGATTGCTGCAATTTATGTAGTTTTGTAGTTAGCTGTATGTTAGACAAAGTAGTTGGTTTCTTTGTGCTTCGTTCTCTAGGAAAATTTCATGCTTTATTCACTTTTGATAAATATGAAAATTTCAAAAAATTATTAAGGTAATTCTGCACGTTTGAAAAACCGGAAGTGATGGCGTAACGTCACTTATCCGGAAAACGTAGAATAATGCCTGGATTCGGCGTACGGAAACGAAAATCAGTTTATGAATTAAGGGCAACCTGTGAATAAATGTATTTAAATGGCACTGTTACTTTCTTTCTAAAGTTAAAATATGATATTAAAACATATTACACGTTAAATAATTCAAAATAATGTCTTAAAATTAGCTTGAAATAGGCGGTTCACTTTAATCGTAGCCAAATATCTCAAAAATAAGCACACGGACCTATACATTTTATTTCACCATATTATAGGCCATATATTTAATTATGACTGTGAGAAGTTTCATTAAAATCTACATTGTAGAAATATTTCTATTCGCGAAAATGTTTTGAAAATTGCGTTTTTCCCATAGACTCCCATTATCGGAAAACTTGCGTGAGGTCGAAATTTTTCAAATCAGTCTAGCAAAAAATCAAGCACACGACCCTATCTTTTTTATTTGCTCAACTTTCTTAGTATATTCCGAAGTTTTGAAAAATCAGAGTTTAATCAAATTCTACATTGTAGAAAAAATTTCGATCCTAACGTGCAGAACTACCTTAAGAACATTTTTATTAAGATTTTCAACTTTCAAAGTTCTATTTGATACCATTTTCCATGTTCTTCACAAACGGACAATATTTATACTTCTTCAAGCTTTTAGCAGATTGTCTCGATAAAATTTGTTGTGGTACCGACATTTACAAATAATCTTGTTTTAAGGAGTACATTTACTGACTGCGATTAAAACTGTTTTACTGTTTCCAACGGTGAGATTTACATTGTGTCAAACAGCCAAGTTATGAAATGTAATAACATTTGTACGGACTACGTGTCTAGTTTGTTCATGGAAGAATACGCATTACAAACATTCGGAAATTTTGACAAATTCTACTTCTTTCATTCCATTATTTCTTTAAGTCTATCATGAAATAGAATAGCTAAACTTTGTTTAAACGTACGGTTTTCTGTCAGTTAAATCGTCATTGCTTCTACTGTTGCGGCCCTTTTTTCTGTTGTCATAGTAACGGTCATAGTCCGGCCTCTCATGCGTTGGTAAATACATAGGATTGCTGAGCCGGGATCCACGGTCTACATCCCTGTCACGTGGGTACCTGAAATTTAAAGATCTATATGAAACAAAACAGTTTCGAAACTCTTATACGTAGGAACAAATTCCGTTAAATCTCGTGGTATTCATTGAGATCTCGTTGATCTTTGCACTCTTCACATCTAGGTCGCTAAAAATAATTTCAAGTATTGTTGACACTATCAATTACACGCTTAATTTAAGCAATTGCAAGCATTATAATATTATTATAAATCAGAAAATATATTTTAAAAGAGTCTAGTTTGACATACGGTTTCTTGCCGGTCTCGGATAAATCGTCAAAGCTTCTGCTTTTGCGGCCTTTTCTTCTGTTGTCACGGGGACGGTCATAGTCCGGTGTTGGGGAATACATAGGATTGCTTGGGCGGGAGCCAAGGTCTAAATCCCTGTCGTGTGCGGATCTGAAATATAAAATGTGGAAATCAGACAGTCGACCAAGCCAGGTACAGACTCCAGGTCTTGAACATTCTTTGGTTCTGCACCTATCATTCGCAAGAAACTGCCAACTTCTCAACATAAATCAAAGATGGGGGACGAATGACTTCAGATACAGTGTTTTTTTATCCAGTGGCCACGGAGAACATACGTCTCGCCCGGTTTTCTAACTCAAGACCCTGCGATGCATATTCTACCTAGTGAGCTGAGTGAGCGGACTGTATATATAACACAAAATACAGCTCAAGCATTATTGGATGTTTTCTAAAGGTCTATAATGAAACAAAAGACTCAATATATATTATGATTGATCTTGCCGCGTAATTTTCGACTTTAATCTGAAGGTATGTGTAAGCCTTTTTTATAGTCGCCGCCGGTAACCCATATGGGTTTAAAAGACTTTTCGTAATATTAAGCGGTGGAAGTGCAAGAAGACGCTCTGATTCCAGAAGCTTCTCTGTTTCCTAAACGTGCCGGGTGTAAAACACCCATGCATCGGACTCATATAATCCAAACGTTAATAATACATTGTATTTAGTTTATAGACAGAAGGATCGAAATCACGACCCCTGGTTTTGTAGTCAAAAATTGTTATCACTGGACCATTGTGTCCGCTTTAATCAGGAAATCGCTGGTATTAAGAAAACTGCTGATCTGAAAATTAATTACGGACGTTATTCATATTTAAAAGAATTGTGTCACTACGCAGTTGGTCAGCCTAAATGTAATACTACAAAATAACGCTAACTTAACGTTTATAAATTTTTATTTCACAAAGATGAATTTATTTTGTTTGACAATGGGATATCTCAAGTCCGGCGATGTGTTTGTTTTCCCGGAGGTTTTTTGTTCAGCCTTTTATATCTATTTTGGGAATTAATGACTCGTGCATTTTGTTTTCAAAATATTTATAGATATTATCTGTTCATCCATATCTAATAATATTTTTGTTACAAAATATAATTTGATTATTCCACGTTTGATAAATTTCACGAATTGATTCTAGCGGAAGACACAAAAAATAGTTTGAAGCCTCAGTTTTTTTTATAGAAGCTGAACACTAAGGACATCAAGCGGACAATGAAACAATTATCAGTGTGATAGCATGAATATTAACACATTCATTGAGGGCGTCTTCTTGGTTGCGTGGTTAAGGTCGCTGCTTTAAATAGGATCGAACTATTTTCTGTGAAAACCTCCAGTATAAAGCAGACGTAACATACTTCCTATATAATATGAGCCGTGCCATGGGAAAACCAACATAGTGGCTTTGCGACCAGCATGCATGGATCCAGACCAACCTGCGCATCCGCGCAGTCTGGTCAGGATCCATGCTGTTCGCTAATGGTTTCTCTAATTGCAGTAGGCTTTAAAGGCGAACAGCATGGATCCTGACCAGACTGTGCGGATGCGCAGGCTGGTCTGGATCCATGCTGGTCGCACACCCACTATGTTGGTTTTCTCATGGCACGGCTTATATATATTATATGTCCACATTGTCACTCGTTGAAATATCTACGAATTTCAGCGGTGTGCATAACCGAGTCTTGCTACAATCCCAGTTGTAAAATATTCCAAAGCGCCACGTCTGTTGGGCTGCAGACTTAGCTGCGGCGTACCGTACTAAATTGTTATTCGGTGGTAGCTGTTGATTAAGTAGTGCGCTTGTTCGTATGTTCCTTGTTCAAAGTCAACAATGCCGTGAGTTTCGTATTCTTATATTTTTCTGAACATTTTTTTTTGTTTTAAGAAAATAATCAAGTCTGTCTCAGTATGGCGTATGGAAATTAATTACTTTACACACATGTCCGCCCACGTGTCTGTCCTAAACAATATTCAGAGAGGCGCTACAAGTCCTATATAAACAATAAGATGGGAAGTCGCCTTATGACCAATCTGCAACGACAATCGGCAATTTTCGTTAGAATACGTGTATATACAGGTGCCAACCGTAAATAAAATAGCAAAAGTGAATACGTACTTATATCCGTAGTCATACGGGGGAGGTTGCATCGGGTGTGGATAGCGTGTGTACATTTCTACATCTATTGTAGAAGGACCGTCTACTCCTCTGAAAACAATTCAATATCTACATTTAATAACGTTGTACATCAATTAACAAAAGTAAGCAATGTGCAAGTGAAATATTACGTAGTGTGGTAACTCAAAGTGCCCACAAGTAACGTTCTTCTTTCAAGGCAGTGGACCCCGTTATGAAACTCGGCAATTTCCGTGTGATTATGCAATTCGGCCACTCGCTAAAATATTCGATAGTGATCTGTATTGATTTATACGGTGGAAGGGAGACAACTTGTGTATAGCGTTGATCTTAATAAACAAGGGAAGATAATAGAATAGAATCGATTTTTATTCAATTCTTCAGTAAGTCGGCATTCTTCTGTTTTAAACAAAGTTCAATGTACACATGCCTTTCCGCAAAAACGGAAAATACGTAATTTTCTGATTGCCATTAGATGTCCACCACCTTAAATACTGTATATTCTCTCAGGATAACTTGACAGTAACGTCACAATCGGCAAATTACGTATGTTTCGTATGCGATTTCGGCATTCACGTGTTTTATGGAAAGTCACGTGCACACTCGCCAATATTTACGTCCGGGGAATGCCAAATTGTCTAACCATGCACAAACTTATAAGTATTTAATGCTAATATGGGTGCAAAGTGAAAACAAATCGAAATTAAGAAAATAATATTTGAATTTCTTTTCAACGGGCATGTTATTTTCATGGTCACGTGATATTTCTGCGCGCGTTAAGGAAGGTAATCGCTGCTGCGAGTGCGTTCCCTTACCCGAACAGAAATTGCTGGGTAATGAAATAAAAGCTTGTTGTATCATAGCTCGGTGTTTTTTCTTAACAAATTTGGTGCAGATAATTCGTATACACGGAGTACAGGGTGCGGTAACTAAAAGTGTGCAGGTATTTAATACCCGCACGCTAGTTACCGCACTGTTGGATAGAAAAGTATGCCAGCATGTCTGGAACAGTAGATAGCGAAGTGTATTTTATTGATTTTCTGCTCTAGCATTGGATTATTTTACCTGGGCTTTACACATTTGTAAAGCAAGGATTTTAAGTACTCACTGAACTGCTGTATATGGCAATGTGGAACGCCTACAACTACCATATATGGATGGCTATGATACAAAACAGAAAGAACATTAAAACTCTCGGGTAAACGATTTATACTCGGGGGCTACGCCCCCTCGTACAAATCGTTTATCCTCGAGTTTCAATGCTCTTTCTATTACATATTATATATGATGCAGCGATACCAGTACCATGTGCTCAAATTACGTGAATTAGTAATCGTAAATGTACCTTCTGTCCTCTTCATGTCGTCTGTCTTTTTCCCACATCTGTACAAGATGTTCTCGTCTGAAAAACATTACAGTAACATATTCAAAGATATGGTCTAAATCCCGTACCTGAATTCCGGACCTTGTCGTTCTTCACGTATGCTTTCCCAAAACTCACGCCGTCTGAAAATAACGTACAAACACAAACAAATGAAACGTTAAATGGGATTTATGCATGTTTGTAATCTTTGTACATAAGACTTGGTACAGTTTCATGTTATTTGCATTCGAAATCTTTCCAATCCTAACTAAAGTGCACCTTAAACCTTCATCCTTTTTATATAAGTCATGGGCCAGGTCTATAGATATATTTGTCGATATGACGTTTCAGTTAAAAGCCATCATGGCCAGCTTTTAACGAGAATTTGCAAGAATTCTCTCCCTTCATTGCTGACTGTGTGAAAGCAATTCTCTTTAAACTGGATTGCCTCCCTTTCATTAGCTAAAGTCGTGTCATTCATGACCTAAGTCAATAATTTAATTCTTTGTTATGGATTTTGCATTGATCTAATATTTTGCTTTAAGTAACCGTAATACACGGAAAATAAGGTCGCATGTTACTCCATAGACAGCAACAAAATATGTAGCCAGTTTTTGATATAAATCATGTTTTATAGATTCATATAGAAGTTTTATTCATGTAAAGATATAAAACGTTTCTGTAAAAAAAAAAACCCACAACATTATGTTAGCTTCTGATATTGCGAAATTCGTGTTGTCATGTAACAGAAAATGAAAAATTTAAATAAATTTCTTTTCTTTTGAAACTTTGAATCCCGCCAAACATTAAAATCTGAGAATTATTTCATAAACGAGCTTTCCCACAAACACATGCATGCATAATAGTTTTCCTCGAGAAAAACGAAACTTTTGTGATGATACATTTTGACTGATTTTTCTTGTCTATATAACGGTACTTTTGTTTAACTTTCATGCCTAGATGTTTACTCTTTAAAACATCATAAAATAAAGTAATAACTAAGCAATACTGTATTTGACAGGCAATGGGGAAGAAAACCCGGAGTAATTTGACAAATTAAAAAAAACATACATGTTACTAAAACACGCACACACATGTTTTATTAACTGGTCGTGATCCAAGGTTTTCCACAGAAATCAAAGACAGAAAGAATCTATTGTATTATGAATCAAGTTTCTGATTTTTTTTTCTGATCAGCATTGGTGTATGTGTATCATAGAGATCCTAACTCATTTTGTTAAACAATTAGCTCTGATTCACCCTGTCTCCTTATTTATAGTGTCTAAGTTACTTGATTATACATAAATCAAATATGCCATTCAGATATGTGTTTGTACATACTATACAATTTATCATTAAATCAAATTGATCGTGTAAACTAAAGTCGTTAGCTGTAAAGGTGCCTGTTTTTCATGCTTTCCACGAACAAAACCGTGACAAAAAATGTAGGTCGTACTAAAGAGATAATCCTGCTGTGCGAGTAAACTCATGAAAAGCGTGCCAATTTTTGTAAGCTTGGATTTCATTTCTAAAATAGGCATGATATTGTGCGTCTGTTAATTTCACCCTTTCTTTGAACATCAAGAAACTATACTGTGTCTTTTGTTTAAAGCCCTGCTCCCGTCAAACATTTTAACCTTGAATTGTCACTGAAAAAGCATGTAAACCATGACTATGAACAGTAACGCCTATCAAAATAGAGTCTATTTTATATAAAATTCTATATGAAATATCTGTGGTTTTGCGTGCTAAAGTGTGGCACGTGGCCGTTAACTGTTACCTATTGTAATCATGGGTTGCATACACACAAAAGAATTTGAATAGCCGGGAAGCAGGGCTTTAAATAAATGCACACATCCTCTTTCCCCTCTTACCAGCTTTTAGTGAGCGCCTAACTTGCAAATTACACTATTTTATTTTTTGTTGGATTTAACGTCGCACCGACACACGATAGGTCATATGGCGACTTTCCGGCTTTGATGGTGGAGGAAGACCCCAGGTACCCTTCCGTGCATTATTTCATCACAAGCGGGCACCTGGGTAGAACCACCGACCTTCCGTAATGGCTTCCTCACATGAAGAATTCAACGCCCCGAGTGAGGGTTCCGAGTGAGGCTCGAACCCACATCGATGAGGGGACAACAGATTTGAAGTCAACGACCTTAACCACTCGGCCACGGAGGCCCCCACTATTTCATTAAAAGTTATTTTTTGAAGTAGTTTTTGTCCTTTCGCCGAATATTTCAATATTTGAAAGATATTTAGCTTTCAGTCGGAACTTATGTAATTTATGTTGATTCGTATTGTTCTCATAAACAGTTTGGGGAAATATCAAAGCTCTGTTCTATTATGTTCTTTTTTGACTAATTAGACAATTACGAACGTTATTATTTCAAAAGACTATATTGAATCGTACGTCAGTTGTTGGTATATGCAGTTCCGTAAATTAACACGGTTTAAGTTACATCAGAACTTTAAGAAATCCACAAGTTTTTTATTTCTTGATATACTTTGAAGTAAAATGGAAGCAAGAAGCCTTTACCCTTTTACCCTTAAAGTTATATTATTGTATTGTTTATAAAGTCAAGAATACCTACATATGTGATAATAAATTGTCATGCTTTGGAAAATATGATTTATTTGTCTCTAAAGTAAGAGAAATTGATAAGTTTACTGTTTTTCACTATATGTTCAATATAAGCGACGATGATACTTTTAAAACAAAATTGGAAGCAAGAAGGTGTTTAGTTCGAATAAATATTTTTACATCAAATTGAAGAGAAGAAATTGAAGTTTACTGTCATATCTGATAAAATATTCACAAACCAAAATACATATTTGAAATTAATCATTAAAAATAAATTTCCTATATAATCTATTGCTCAAAGTAATATCAATATGGAAACCAATATTGATTATCGGATAATTTTCAAGGGGGACAACCTACTACGATAAGCCAGTCAAATATAATAAAAGCTGGGGATGTTAATTGATTTTTTATAAGAACATCTGTAGGTGCACGACGTCGAAGACACAGATATACAATTACACCCAAAATAAACCAAAAATATCAATGAATACTCACTCTCTGCGCCTGCGCCGGTCTCGGAGCATTATAACAACTATCATGGTAACCAGCGCTATAACAATCAGGGCAGCTATCCCACAAACCACTCCGATAATAATTTTTGAAGTCTCATCCAAAGCGTCATCACTTGTCTCTTGCTTTTCTGGTTCATCTGCAAAAGTTTGTATAGAATCATCAGCGCATGCCATATGTAAACAGAATGGCGTTCATATTTTTTTGTTCACGGAATAAAAATAATGTACTAATTTCTTTCAAAAAAATTATCAATCTTCGTTATTTGTTGCATACTTAATGGAAAAACTGTTCGAAGGAGAAGTGACGTAAAAAGAAGTCAACTTTTTTGTAGACTTTCATATTGGTGTACTGAGATTGGAAACGCTAACCATAGATGAATAAGAACTTCCTTCCAATTCAAAAAGTAGTCAAGTACTTTTTTTTTCATTTCGGTTTAATCACATTTATTTCTTCTATTTTACGACCGTTTAAACATTACCTGTGCAATATGGTTTCGAGGAGTAGCTCCATTGACCATTATTGTTGCAGGAGAAAGTGGACGGGCCTACAAGCCGTAATCCGGCCACGCAAGATACGGTAACTTGTGTTCCGGGTGTAAGCGAGTAAGTGCTCGGCAAGAGATCGTACACGTTATCCTTGGTGATAAGAGCGGTGTCCTGGGTGTGAGAACTTACAGGGGTGCAATCTGAAAAATAGATGAACATTTACATTGGGTTGATACTGGAAACTAATGTGATGTTTTAATCCATTTAGATTGTCATAAACTCGGATTTACAAGCTGAAAAAAAAACTGAGAGAAAAAATGAAAATTCTATTAACGGTCTGTCTTGGGCCGCTAGAGTCCCAGTTGGTCGAGGGCTAAAAGTCCTAGCAAAACAAACTAAATTGATATGAATATATCACAAATTTGTCTGATACTCACGGCGAAGAAAGAGGGTCTGACATGATAAAAGAAATAGTCAATTTTCATTTTCAGGTAAACATTTAAACTGCAAATGACAGAAAAAGTCACTTTGACAACAAGGCTTCTCTACGGTGTTTCGATTACTATATGCTGAATTTCTGTAATGAACTGGTCTATGTCAAAAGGGTGCATACCAAAAATATTTCGACTGAATGGCGAACAGTGCAGATCTTGATCAGCCTGCACAGCATGATAAGGGTTAAGAATAATATATTGAAAATATGTGCAGTTTAGAATGTTTCTTTTCTCATTTCATTGTGTAAATATGTAAGGGGTTTAATGTATACTTGTCATAAAATGAAATAAAAAATAAAATAAAACCTACTTAAACAAAAAAATGTGATTTTCGTTTGATTATACTATAAGTTTTACGAGACAAGTTTCCCATTTTCGGTGTAAATTACCTTATTGTTAGTTTTTCGCTCCTTTTTGCTATTTTATAATTAATCCATGGGTGTAACTTTTATTTTCGTGTCATTTAACGAAGCACCTACCAGCACGGATACGCACGAGAAACTTTCACTATCGCGACTGAAATATCCTTAAGATATGGTTGACTGATACTATACGAAAGTGCTTTCAAACTGACAAGTAAATTAAACACGCAATTTATAAATCCGAATTCATATTAATAAACATAATTTTGACTCGTATAAAAATGTTCCTTTTAAATAGTAAAAGTGCATATCTTAAATAAAAAAAGAGAATGAAAACAATTAAATACTAATTAGCATATAATAATTCAAAGAGGTTAATATTCCGAGAGGTATACGCACATGTATACACGAGCTGCATGTAAGCAGAATGAATCATCCAGAATAATAATAAGTGTATTCACGCAAATTCTAAATGCTATTTCTGAACGCATAATAAGTTTGAATTTTAGAAGGAAGTCATATTGAAATGTGTAAATAATAATATCCATTATGCTCTTACACGTAAAAGTATGAAATCTCAACTTCTGTTCTCAATATCTGTTGATTTATCGGTTTAAACGTTAATAAATAAATAAAAACAAACATATTACTTTCGTGAAGTCTTATTAAAAAGTTTTTAAAATCCCCATATTTATGTGTCGATCTTCATGTGAAAGTAAAAAAAAAAGAATATATTCTAAACATTAAATTCATAATAGAAATATATATGACTTACCCGGCATTTCGAAATGTAATACTGAAACTTTCTGCTAAAGTACTCTTCAATATGAAGAATTTAAACTTCAAAAGATGAAGAGTTTCTGCTTACGTTGCTCCGAGTTTTACAGGTTTTGAGTCACACGCCTTAAAATAAAACGAAAAAAACTTTAGTTTAGAAGAGTTTCAAATTATCCAAACTTGCCGAAAGAGATAGTACGTGAACCCTTTCACCCGTTGTATACTTTGTACAGAAAATATCTTAACTAAGTTTGAATACATTCATTTCACTTCAGTAAATACGTTATTTAAAATCTCATTCCATACCCGAGTTAACTGTATCCATAGTGACTTAAATCTTAACACCAAAAAAAGTGTTATATTAACAGAGATACGGACATTAAAAATATAAAGGTGTTAAAATTTGACACACTGGAAGTGATTCATTCATGTGTCTGTTTTTCGCGCATTACTACAAATATGACGAATATGTTTTAAAATAAATTAAATATTTACATTTAATAAAACAGGCTGGTCACAGTTTGTAATAACATGCCAGTGTAAAATGGTGGACACGCTAATGCGCCGTACTAACAAGCAAAGCAATCAAAATAATATGGCCAGGTTTATTTCTTTAGGGCAATTTTGTCCAAATATTTTATTTCAGCGGTAAACAATGCGAAATGGTCACTACACCATATTTATACAATGAAAGATTTTCTTTTATGATATACTTTATTTATCAGGAGAAATCTATGTCTTTACTTTATTAGGTTAGTTAATTGAAAAACTGGCCATTTATATACATGTGTATTGTCAGAAAATGTAGATGGACGACATTGTGAAAATATCGACATTCAAAGTTCATCAGCGTCTTTTTAATGATAAATGAATAAGTTTGAATTTATTAATTTTAAGGAAAACAGTCTTACAATTTATCTCAGCCCTAAGCCTGCTAAATTTCTAAAATGGACTGGTCCATCATTCAATTTGGGCAATACCATTTATTATTCGAACGGGTGTTCACTGAAAATTTACTGACTGAATAGCGTACAGTGCAGACTATGATGATTGTGCAGGTTGATCTTGATCTGCACTGTACGCAGAATCCCATCCCGCTCGCAGACTAAAGGTTAGATACTAACACAGAGCTTTAATTACACGACTGTTTACTTGTAAATTAAAGTGTTACACATTTCTACTTGCTGCAAGAAAAGTACAAAACGTATTACAAAACACGTTTTTTCTTTCATATGTGTTGGTAAATAGATTGTACCCGTTAATGTGGTCGCACTTCCTTTTTCTTTCGTTAACAATATTTGAATTTAAATAAATTTTATAATGTGACCTTTTTCTCCATCTTTTTTTCCGGCCATTAGACAAATACAATCGTAGCGCAGTTTTTCTGCCTGTGAATAAAGTAAACTGCCACAGTTATTTCTTATTTTTACAATTTTATCACCTGGAATATTAAATGCGGTCTTTCAATGCTATTTAAAACGGATCCAACAAAATAACTATGCAAATTTTTAAAGGAAGAACTGTGTACACGTTTATAAATGTGTTTTCCACTTTATTAAAAAGAATTATTGATTTGTTGTTGTTACTATCCTTTTTTCCATAAACATGTTTATTTATTTGGGTTTTATGGCGCACCAGCACAGTATAGGTTATATGGCGCCAAACAGGACTAAAATTTTGGTTCCACATCTTATTTACATCGAAATAAAAACATGAGTTGGCATACCTGCTGGAATCACAGAGTTACTGCAAAACCAAGTGTTAAGACCCTATTAGTCGCCTCTTACGATCATGCAAGGGTAAGGCAGTGGTTCCAATTGTTTTCATACACAGATTGTCCCAGAACCACATGGGGCTCATAAACATGTTCCTGCCTGTAAACACATCTTTTAATTAATTGCATGTAAACACATCTTTTGACGATTTATTCTAGATATTTATCAAGACATATTTTCACTCGCTTCTACGTGCTAAAGTTATGTGACATACACAGGTTTTGCAATATTGTTCCTAAAATTTAGTTTATTCTTGAAAATCACTACCTTTTTAAAGTCGGTTGTCTAAATATAGGCATCATTGACTATGTACATTCAAAACACGATTCTGCTCTTCCAACCTCAGACAATATTTTTGACTATTGAGCGACAGGTCACACAGTAAGTATATACATGTACTGTTTCTTTAAAACGTTTTCAAACTTAAAGTACATAATTTTTTATTAAGCTAATTGTGACTTCAGTAGAATGTACATGTAGTGAACAAAATCGATTGTATTTATATGATAACACATCAATTATTTACAAAAAAGCACCGACGGATCTCAAAACTATTTACAATTATAGAAAATTGTTTACGTATACTGTGTGCTATATGTAAACATATAGCTATCAACAAATTTATATAATTTTTTATGAACTTAATACAACATCCCTTAAACTACTATAAACATTAAAACCATTTTAAACTAGTATTGATTTTTTTTTTCAAAATGAATGCATTACCTTATAGTTATGCCATTTCTTTGAACAGCATCAATATTTTACGCATTAACTACTTTTTGCGTATATTGGATATACCTGTTTTAAATCAATATACATTTTACCCTATGGAGATGTTCAACGAAGCTATTTTTAGTACACACAATTGTATTATATTAATAATATCATATCCATTCAACTGATAAAACTTTGCTATTACGCATCTCATTAACAAATGAAATCTTAACTTTCAAGTTTGTTTGCATAAACCATTTTCAGTCGCTGAACTTATCGAATATATTGTTTACAATAATTATAAGTATTGTACACATAAAAACCAGGTAAAACTAAAATTAAGATAACATCATTTGATATATTTGATTGAGAGCAAAGTAAGCGTGAAATGAAAAATAATTATATGAGGTAGGTAAACTATTTTAATTTATGCACTAACTTGACTAAGGAAAGTGTTTACAGTAATTGGTAACGACGAAACCGAAACATTTGGTTTACAAAAATTCTCTATATTTATAGGGATAATGGTCATCTACTCGGTAAAAAGAAGTTATGAAGACCTGTTAACTAAGCTTGATGACTGCGCCCTGTACTTCAGACCATGCTGTACTACCGCGCTTTGATGAAGAATTATTGAGGCCAACGAGATTCGAACGTGCGACCTATGAACGAGGTGTCCGCCGAGAGCTTTGCAACAAGAATACGCCGCGATCTATCGGCCAGGTATCCGCCGCGACCTGTGGAACAGGAATACGTCGCGATCTATGGGCCAGGAGTCCGCCGCGTCCTATGCAGGAATACGCCGCGATCTATGGGCCAGGAGTCCGCCGCAACCTGTGGAACAGGAATACGCCGAGATCTATGGGACAGTAATACGCCGCGACCTATGGGACAGGAATACGCCGCGATCTATGGGACAGGAGTCCGCCGCGATCTAAGAAACAGGAGTCCGCCGCGACCTATGGGGCAGGAATACGCCGCGACCTATGGGACAGGAATACGCCGCGATCTATGGGAC
Organism: Mercenaria mercenaria; assembly: GCF_021730395.1. NCBI lineage: Eukaryota > Metazoa > Mollusca > Bivalvia > Venerida > Veneridae > Mercenaria > Mercenaria mercenaria. The sequence goes on from NC_069375.1 coordinate 70,317,455, forward strand.
AGGAGTCCGCCGCGTCCTATGCAGGAATACGCCGCGATCTATGGGCCAGGAGTCCGCCGCAACCTGTGGAACAGGAATACGCCGCGATCTATGGGACAAGTAATACGCCGCGACCTATGGGACAGGAATACGCCGCGATTATGGGACAGGAGTCCGCCGGATCTAGAAACAGGAGTCCGCCGCGACCTATGGGCAGGAATACGCCGCGACCTATGGGACAGGAATACGCCGCGATCTATGGGACAGGAGTCCGCCGCGATCTATGGGACAGGAGTACGCCGCGACCTATGGGACAGGAGTCCGCCGCGATCTAAGAAACAGGAGTCCGCCGCGACCTATGGGGCAGGAATACGCCGCGACCTATGGGACAGGAATACGCCGCGATCTATGGGACAGGAGTCCGCCGCGATCTATGGGACAGGAGTACGCCGCGACCTATGGGACAGGAATTCGCCGCGACCTATGGGACAGGAGTACGCCGCGACCTATGGGAAAGGAATACGCCGCGACCTATGGGACAGGAATACGCCGCGACCTATGGGACAGGAATACGCCGCGATCTATGGGACAGGAGTCTGCCGCGACCTATGGGACAGGAATACGCCGCGACCTATGGGACAGGATACGCCGCGACCTATTGGGACAGGTATACGCGCGACCTATGGAAGGATTACGCCGCGACCTATGGGAAAGGAATACCTCGGACCTATGGACAGAATACGCCGCGACCTATGGGACAGGAATACCCGCGATCTATGAATGGAACAGGAATACGCCGCGATCTATGGGACAGGAGTACGCCGCGACCTATACGCCGCAACTTATGGGACAGGAATACGCCGCGACCTATGGGACAGGAATACGCCGCGACCTATGGGACAGGATTACGCCGCGACCTATGGGAAAGGAATACGCCGCGACCTATGGGACAGGAATACGCCGCGACCTATGGGACAGGAATACGCCGCGATCTATGGGACAGGAGTCCGCCGCGACCTATGGGATAGGAATACGCCGCGACCTATGGGACAGTACTCCGACTACCGCATAACAATGCTTTAGAAGTTCTCTAACAAAATGAACAATCTGTGACAGTTTATACTGACCATTTTTCTGTTTATGAAATTCATCCCATATCAAAGATATTTAATCTTTTAATATAAAGATCTTTAAATAGCTCATTCCATCTGTGTATCAGTAGATTCAAATTCACTAATTATAGAATATACGAAATACAAAAGTACAAGTACCACCCCCGTATCACTGGGCACACCAAACACACCCAAATTAATGACATTGTACCGGAAGTATGGGTCAGCTTTTTGCGTGTCTATTCTTATCATGTTTGAAGTGAACCAACGACTGGTTGCAAATAATACAAATTGGTCTTTGATTCACAGAAAATTGAGACACTTTAAACCTTTTTTGGTATACCTTTTAGATTTTCATTTAGTCTGAGACCTATTTCCCACAAGACATCCATGCTCTTGCTTAAAACAAAAAAAAGGACAAGGGATGTTCAATATGAACCCTAACAGTGCCGCATTTCTCAAACCGATCCGCAAACTAAAATACGTTCCACGAGTGAAATAAGCCCACTTGGTTCACAGTTTACGCGAAAATGCACTAAACTGGAAAGAATAGGATATGTTTATAAGGGACATTTTCGATACACCACGTAGGCATATTTTTGCAGTAATTACGCCTATAACAGATAGAGTGATTAATACGCCCATTAATATATTTACAAGTAAAATGTAAATTCGCAACACTATGACAAAACAAGTTGCGACTAGAGATCTAACTTGATATGGTCGTATTATGGAACGCCAAAACTGTCAGGTATTGCACAAAAATGAGCTGCAAAGCATCATTTGACATACAAAGTTCCTGATTACTACTATGGGGAAAAGTATATTTTTTTGTTTTGAATTCATAAATTTAACTTTGTTTTTACCGCACTTTGGAGACGGACAAGCAGTTGTTGTGCCTATGGTTTTAGTTTATCATACTTTCCTGCTTCCCTGGTTCATTTGATAGACATAGTTCCTTAAATCTTCAAAGTTATACTTAATAAAAAGTGGAGAAATATAGTAAATATAGGGTTTTACCAGGCATCGGAATTTTACCTATTTGTGGATTGGATACCTTAAGGTTGATACATAGTCTCAAGGAAACTGCCGAGTATCATAACAGGTCCATTACCTTAAACTCAAGGGAACACCTTTGTTTTAAAAGTAATTGGAGCCAACAGCGTAACCATTTAATCGCAAATGCGGCGTTCCATACTCGTACATAGAAAAACAGAAACTGGGCTTAATATTATAACAATTTTATCTTGTAAAGATAACATGTGATGTCAACCATAATTTGTTGAAAAAAAGTGAAAATTAGATTTGGGCGTTTTCATATCTTCTGAAGCGTTTGACGTGTTTACTGAAGCAATATACACGGTTGAAATATTTTGACAAAAAATAGAAAATTGTAACTATGAAAAAACGTAGAATATTTTACTAAAACATTTAGATCGTTAGGCCGAATATGTTGTGCGGCATGTTTTTATTTCGAATGCTGCAGTTTGTTATCCCACATGCGCAAGTGAGTTCGTTAAAAAGCGCGACTTTAAGGCGGAGGGATATAGTTTTAGCGTTGTCCGTCCGTCCGTCTTTCCGTCTGGAGCCATATCTAGGAAGTGGTTGGGATTATTCAAATAAAACTTCATATACTTGTTCACCACCAAAGGGAAATGGGGCCCGACAGGTTTCAGTCAGATTGCCCGAGTAACACCTGAGTTAGGCTGTTAGAAGTTTCTAGTGTTAACTATATAGGGTACTATAAATATGGCAATTTCTGCATTATGACTTGTGACATATATTTGACATAGAACTATGAAACTTAGACTGAATTTAGATCACCATAATGTGGTAGTGCACACACAATTTCGTGAGGATCTATTTAGTAACTTAAGAGTTATTGCCCTTCAATTGTTTGAAAAATGCATCTATGAAACACGCTGAAATTGTTACAAAACGCGTTTTATGTTCGTCACCTATGCTCAATACATGTTAAAATGCTAAAAATTTTCGCTAAACTTAACCAGGGGCGGAGGAGAGTGGGGCGGGTGAGAGTGGGGCGGGTGGGGGTCCTGACCCCAAGAGTCTGTGCTTTGCAATATACTTTTGGGTTAATTTTGTTAGTGGTACCAAAACTAGAAATATTTAAATTTCGACAAGTTACAAAACATGTTCCCCTGATCTTTATTTAAATATACCTATTATGATTCAGTTTGTATCGCCACGTTCTCGTTGGGACATTGTATCTGATTTTTTGTTTCTTAGTTACCATAGAATTCTTGATTTTCCGTAGACAGTCAGAAAAAAATCAATGAGCAAGAAACATCTTGGTTTTGAAAGTTATCATCAGTTTCTTATGTTTTCCATAGTCAGATAGATAGCCAAGGAATTTTTGTATCCCCAGAGTACTTCAGTCTAGTAGATACCAGAGAAGACAGTCGTCCTATTCGTAAGGAACAGCAAGAGACACCCTCCGCAGTAAAACTTCATCCTCAGGAAGAGGAAAAGGGAAATCTGGGAGACAGTGACACGGTAAATATATTAACAAAGGAAACAAAGCATTCGGCTAGCAATGTACTTCGACGACTGGTTAGCACTAAATCAAACGAGATCAAATCTGCTAAAAGACCGTCAGATTTTGCCCCATCTTCTATTGCGACTAGGTTTCACAATAAACAAAAAGAAATCGATTCTAGAACCAGTTCAACTGATAACTTACATAGGCACGTCTTTTTCAGTTAAAAGAAGGGCTGGTATTTCCAACTCCAGAAAGAATAATTGGTATAAAAGTAGCTGTGAAGAGAATTTACAAGGCTTGGGATCTTCTAGTTCTATTGGGGAAAATAGCATATTGTCTAGAATTAATACCCAATGCAAGGTTGTTCATGCGGCCAATCCAACTTCATATGCTTCAAAATAAGAGTCCCTCCTGAATGGAACTAACCTTCTAACTTACTGTTTCCCCAGTCCTAATAAAACATTTGAACTGGTGGTTACAGGAAGCAAACTTTCATAGGGGTCGCTATTTTCAACGAGTTTGTTACAGTACTATCATAACAACAGATGCCTCTTCGTCGTGTGGTTATGGTGGCCATAGGAACAACCTTACTGTGCAAGGTGTGTGGTCAAATTTACAGAAACTCCAACAATCATTTGTTTGGAGATGGAAGCAATGTACTTAACAGTGAAACATTTTCTGCCTCACCTGGTAGGAAAGACTGTTTTGATAAAGTCAGACAACACGACAGTCATTCAGTATATCAACAAACAGGGCGGGACCAATCAGTCCAACTTTGTTGGCAGGTTTGGAAGTTGTGGTGTCTGGCCATGTCAAATCGGATCCGTCTGAAAGCTACATTTGTGTTGTGGCAGGTGCACGCAATGTCTTGGCAGATACTTTGAGTCGCCATTGCCTGAGGGAAACCGAGTGATCCCTGAACAAGACAGTGGTGAAAAGTTTATTTCACCTTCGGTGTCGCCCATTAATAGATCTGTTTGCGTCATTCAACAACAAACAGACACCCCTGTTTTGTTCATGGGTTCCCCACCCGCAGGCCTTTGCAGTTGATGCCCTGTCAATTGTATGGCAGAAAATTATGCCTTTGCATTTCCGCTAATACAATTGATACCTAAAGTTTTGAGTCACATGCTTAAGTTCAGTTGCACTCTGTTGTTAATAGCACCACACTGGTCGAGATAACAGTGGTATCCCAGTCTATTGCAACTACTCAGTTTGCCCAGTACAGTTACCAGTACATGCGAATATGTTATCTCAAGCAGAGTCGACTAGTTCATTCAAACCCCCAGGTACTAAACTTGACTGCATGGCTCATATTGACGGGTGTCAAAATGCGAAAGGCTTTTCTAAACAGACAAAGCCACCGTTAAGTTCCTGAAGATGCAGAGATATTAAGTCTATGACCTTGGGAGAAGGCTGTGTCAACGTTCAAAGTAAGGGTTCAAAATCACTAAATACACACACTGAATCTATTATAAGACGCCTAGAAAAAGTCACTAGACGTGCTACTCCCCGTAATTTAAGAGTGTTAAAACACTATTATGCGTTAATGTCACGCCGACCAATTATATTCGGCGCCATACATGCGCCATAAAATAGTGCTTTCCTATTTCATATACTTGTTTACATAAAATCTATATTAGAGTTGAAATAATACATAGCAGAATCATGTTTATACATACATATTTTAACACTATGGAACGGTTAAACGCCGCCTGTATAATTCACTCGGGCTCTACCCTCGTGAAATTATAACCTCATCGTATTATTTTCAACATGGTTCTGCAATACATTATTTCTTAAATTAATGCAACGACACACATTAAAATGACGTTACGCAAGGTTAAATTCAGTCGAGCTAAAAACTGACTCTGATATTAAATTGCTCGGTAGCGGGCTAGTATGTCTTCAAAGTTTTATTGTATATTTGTTAATACTGCTGTATATGTCGTTGTCAACGACAGGACTATATTTCGTTGGTCATAAAACAACAGAAAATTCAACAAATATTTAGATTTAATTTGATCTATAGGAGATTGCGGTACAGAAAATATATCATTTACATATACTCTGAAAATATATCAACAATACAGAAAGTAATCATTCATACAATAGAGCTATCATAATAGTATACACGTATATGTTAGCAGCTCTTAAGAACAGAATGCTGCGCTTCTTTTCATATTTTAAGGCGTGTACGTGTGAAAATACGTATTTAAACCAGTCTAGGCATCTTTTTTGAAAATTGTGCTCGTTACATGAAAATCTACATGTTTAAAACTTCAGAATAAGGTTTTACAATTATATATTGTATTGTGTGAAAATTGCGACTTTCTAAATTTTGAGGCTTTGTGAAATAAAGAATAAAATCCTTAGGCAAACACATACCCGTGCGTGTGAAAAATCTGGATCTCTGTCATATTTGAAGCCTTTTAACTACATAATTTTCAATATCATATATGAGAGATAGTCTGTTTAACCAGTATATAAAATCTGTAGCATTTACAAGCTAAAACCATCTTTGCCGAGTAAAGATATTCTATCTGAGCAGATACTTAAAGCTTGTGGCATAGGTAGCATCTTTTTCCAAAAATGATCATTTTCTATCGCACCAACAACAACACCACTGAACACACCTCAGTTTTTCATATTATGCAACTCTTGAGGTGAATATAATATACATAAAATTATAATACATACACAAACTTTATTATATTAAACAAACGACATTTTGAAACATTATATACAATAGTCAAACTGATATGAGTATACATGAGGAAAAAACACGTAAGAATGCATGATAGAATAATATACAGCGATTTATTTTTATTCATTGTATTTAAAACGAAATTAGACGTAAGATTGTTTTAACATGCTTTATTTTGCTAGTGTGTACAGAATTGTACTGTGATTCGTGTGTATAGCGTTTGTACAAAAAGAAATGAAAGTATAGGGTAATTAGTACTAAAACCTCTTTCAATATTTATTGAGTTTAATGGCAGATGACACAGAGATTTGATTTTTTTAGAAATATTGTTTATCGTTTTCCAGTTGTTACATATACTATTTCTTTAAATGTTCAAATGCTTAAAAAATCTTTTAGCTTTGAACGTTTTCTTGTATTCAGGAAGGGTCATTTTCATATTTCGCATAACGTAACATTAAACACTTCTCATTAATCAAGGTGATGAACCCGTAATGTTATATTCGGCCATTTCCGTGAAGTTACGTATCATCATATGCTGCTTCGGCATTTTTCGGCAATTACAAAAAATTACTTTTTCATAACAGCCGGAGTTTGTCGGACGGGGTACGTAACTGAGCGGAAAATGTCTGTTGTCAATATGTGTTCACTACAGCAACTAAAAATCTGTTTGGATTCGTACCACTAATCAGTCTTATTTCCGAATCATATCTTATATGTTATTAAATATTGTTTTAAATTTTTAAAAAAAATCAATATCACGCACTGAATCAAGAGATTCTTATGAAACATCCGTGTATTAAATATGGCATTTTGTTATTATATATTATGAGTAAATTCTATGAAATGTTCTTTCCAATCTAAACAAGACAATACCATATTACTTGTAAATGCATTTTGTTCCTATGAAATACAAGATACAAAGAAAAAGCGGACATATACCAACGGCCGACGGATTGTCCTAAGAAAATCGAGCACAGTTAATCTTATATGTACAACTATTTAAAAGAATGAAACTTTCATAGAGCCTTGATGGTTACTGTATGATTCAATATATATCACTTTTATATTTTATTATTGTTATAACTGTAACGTATCTATCGGCAGTGATCTTTCGCACTCCATCTCTGCAAACAAGAATAAAAACAACAATTATCAACATGTCAAAATAGACAACCATCTACAACGCTGGCAACGTTTTAAAGTTATGCACTGATTTTGTAAATATTTAAGGAAAAAACATCTAAAGTTCATTCTGTATTGGAATATTACAAGGCCAAAATATTTAGTGGAGTTTAGATCTTTCCACTGTCCATATGTTCTTCCTAAATGCAGCAGTTAATATTTCTTTTTTCACAAAAATGAATAAGGTGCTAAATGTCTCATGGCAAAAATTATTTGAAACATTTTTTTGACTTGTTACGTGAAGCGTATCATTTAGTCTGCTAAATAAATCTTACCAGAGTCTATATATAAAGTAGCACTTGATGATTTAGGACCATAAGTACGGGTCTTTTCCTTCTCTCAGCGCACGCCTGAAAAAAAATGTTAATATAAATTAGAATAAATAGTATGATGGCTTTTTATATCTACACTATCATTTTAAAACTTCTTATTTTAACTTTTATTATGTAAGAACACGTTTTACTCTATTTTGTAAGTAGCAGGTTTTTGACACCTCAGACGCTTATTGTATCTACACGTGCACCGTCACGCACATGTATGAAATTGTAACCTTTCTAATATTAGACAAAGTAAGCAAGGTATATACGTACTCGTTAAACTGTAAGGGATATTCAGGTCGTTTTCCCCATTCACCTACGTATCTGCAAAACAAAAAGTTATAGGTGAAGCACTCTGTTGGGTATAAAATTTTTAGGTAGAGCCAATTTAAATGTTTACAAAATATGAGCCGCACCATGAGAAAAACTAACATAGTGCATTTGCGACCAGCATGGTTCCAGACCAGCCTGTGCGGTCAGGATTCATGCTGTTCGCTAACGGTTTCTTTAATTGCAATAGGCTTTGAAAGCGAACAACATGGATCCTGACCGCGCAGACTGGTCTGGATCCATGCTGGTCGCAAATGCACTATGTTAGTTTTTCACATGATGCGGCTCATATATGTTTCAGCGTCAAACTGGCACAATTATATGATGTATGGCAACATTCGTGTTTTCTTTATGGTGAAGGAAGACCCAAGGTGACATTCTGGATATTATTGCAGGCACATGCGGGCACCTAGGTAGAACCACCAATTTTGCTTAAGCCAGCTGGATGTCTCACTAACATTTAACAATTCTACGCCCCAATCGAAAGTTTGACCCCACAGAGGGGAGAAGCAAGTATTCGATGTCAGTGACCATAATCACTCGGTCACGGAAACTCTCTCTTTAAAGTAAGAGCTTCCTTCACCAACCTTCACAGCAGTAAGTTCGTGTACAAAGTTTGGTTTAAAAATAATTGTTTGTATATATTACTCATGGAATAAAGATTAGACAATTTCTTAGAAACTTTACTAAAAGGAAAATTTATATAATTAATATCTATACAGATTTTTGTATCAAAAAATGAATATGATAACAGAAATAAGTTGAAAACAAAATTAGTAGCAAATACATTAGTACTGTTACTATTACCCGATACAATTATCGGGATGCTGATAAGCTGTTTTGGCATAACCTATTTCTGATTGTGCGTTTCTTGTCAATCAATATTTTTTAGATTAATTGTGTCAATGTAACACTGAACAGCAGTAACATTTCTACGTTGGAATCATACAGAGCAAAATTACCTTGTAAAATAACATTTATATAGCTAAGGGATACAAATATTACTTGCTAGTATTTGAACATGATTTAAGAACCACGCCTTAGTGCAAACAAAAAATGTACAGTTAATATGAAATACTCGGGGTTTAAAACATACTTCATCTCCAATAAAATACTCAATTTGGATAAATTTATGGTCGTATACGCTCACTGTTTCTCTTTGATCTGCCTTTATATTGACAGTAATCCCATTTCTGACTATTGTATTACGATGAAACTTCCATGTAGTTTTATATCAATTCATCTCATAAAGTACATGTAGCTCTGTATGATCTTTAATGAGAATCGGATTTTTCCGTGCGATTTCTTATTAAGGTCTGATATTTCTGAATTATATGATCGTACGTGAAACCCGTGATGCAAGGAAGAAACGGAAGAAAGTAATCGACCGGAAGCTACCGACAGACTTGTGTTTCTGGAATGCCATAGTTTACATCTATTCTGGTAAATTAAATTTAGTCTTAACTGAAAAAAAAAGACTAAAACAGCTTCCGATGCTTCAGGCGTACCATCATCATTTTTTGTTTGGAATATTTGGTTAGTTTTCTGAAATCAATTACTCAGGCAATAAACTGCTACATCAGACGTGGTTGTTCTGTATATAGACACAATTTTATGTGATTGCTTTTGGCGACTTTCCCCCGTTCGTATCGGTGATAGAAGGCTCGAGTACCGCCAGGCATTACTTCAGATACAATACAGGCGGGCGTCTTGGTATAGAATCAATGATCTTCCGTGAGGCAGCTCGACAGCTTCCTCGCGTGCAAATATACTACACCCTAAGCGGGATTTCAAACAAGTCACTCGAAGTGGGCGACATTAACCCACTCAAACATGGAGACCACATGGAACACCAGTGAAGAGTTTCAGTCATCAAAACGGTCTGACCTAGTTTCTCATTTCAGTGGGTGAAACAATGTCAATTACTGACATGAATCATTATTTTCACATTCCGTTAGACGGTGATTTTCACTCTTGCGCCATGCCATGCGCATGCACAAAGACAAAATTGTTAATCTCTAATACACCCATCACCACAAACTGTCTTAATCCCTTCTTTATGACAATCAAATGTGATAGGAAAAATAATTTTAATCCTGCGCAAAATCCTGCGCAAAGACACGAAAATTTTACTTACGCCGAGGCCCCTCGTGCGTCATGGAAACTTCTAGATCTCCTAAGCGGTGCTCCGCCATAGTAGTCTGATCGTCTCGCATGATTGCTACGGGATAAGAGTGCTTGATCATCAACGTACCTAAAATTTTGTCAATATAGTCAAGTTATAACTAAATTCAAAAGTTATATTCTAGCTATACTACAACTTTTTTTAATAAAATACAAACAGATCATTGCTTCTGAAATGCCCGTATGTATATGTACGAGGAATTGTCGGTTAATTATGCACCGGTACTTAAACGTTTTAACTGGCATCTGAAATGTCAAAAAAAATGTGAAGTTTGATATTTCTTATCTATTTATAGTACTAAAGACCTTGAAATTTCATATCTATTTATAGGTGTTCTTGACCCTGACAGTTCTTATCTAGATCTATATATAGTACACAATGGTAAAAGACGCGTGTTACAATCACGAAATTTCTACATCTATTCGTACGTTATATTTAGCTCTCTAAGGATATGTGCTAGACATATAAATATCGAGATATGACAATTTCATATATAATTAAACAGAAAACTACATCTAACATGTTTCTTCTAATCTGCAAAAGAAATGTATAAGTACAGCTACGCAACTTTGGAATGTTACTATTTTAGCATTTACTAAAATGCAACTATATTTAGCATCGACTGTAATGTTACTATAATTAGTATCAAACTGAAAGGCGACAAAAAGCATAAGCATAGAACTGATTGAAAGGCAAGCTATAGTTGCCTTAACAAGTCACACATCAGCCTTTTAAGTCTTTATTTAAAGGGGTATGTCTCAAGGTTCATGTTTTCCTTAAATTGAGATATGGGCAATTGTAAATTTAACAGTCATTTAGAGTGACTTCTTTGGATTGCTATAAAATGACAGAAAACATTTTTATGTAAAAATATATTTTTCCGCGTCTGCCACGCGGTGAAAAAAATGTAAACTACATGTATATGGAATTTAGATGCATCATATTACATAAAATATCGATTTAAAAATATTGATTTGTGTTTTTTAATTTTTCGAAAATGCTGAGATAACCGTCGGAAAATCATGACATTGTTATGTACAGGATGTGAAGGCATGCCCCTTTAAATATAACTACCGAGTCTTCATTTGAACTGTCTCATTGACTTGATCATCATTCCTGACAACTTTACTGTAATAAATGGAAGTACATTGTATTTCTATCGAAGATCCATACGTGCAGATTTTAATTTTGTGTTAACCCGTAACATGCCAAATTTCTATAATGAACTTGTCCATCTTCCAGTTTAGACAGTACTATTAACTGTTAAAATGGGTGCTTACCAAAACGATACTGACTGGAAAGCGAACAGTGCAGATCATGATCAGACTGCATGGATGTGCAGGCTGATCATGATCTACACTGGTCGCAAAGGCAAAAACCAATCGTGTCCAGCATGGTAAGAGTTAAAAAACATCTGAAAGAGCTGCCCAAGTACATGTAATACGTACATAATTACATGGTACAAAATGCTCTAATTTCAATACTGCTTATGAAATTATACAATTAGAGCCATAAAGGGAGGTAATCAAAATTATTGAATTCAATAACAATTTCAACTGCATTTATTAATTTCAAGCTTTAAGCAAATATTGAAGAAAACGATTATCAACAAGAGGAACTAACAAGAAATTGATATACTTAAACGTCCATGACAAAAACGTGGCAGCCACATTATAAACCAATGCAGTATGAGCCTTTAAAATAACTATTTTAGTTGACTCCATATGAGTTAATGAACATAATTAACTGTATGTAAATTACCATTTTTTGTGTAAACAGTATTGTTATAAATAAAAATAAATGTATGCCCATAAATACTGTACGCATGACAGTGTTTGTTATCATGATAAATGAAATTTATATACACAATACAACATAATAATTCAACATGCATTTCATAATTTGAGCAGAGGTCATAAATGAACGATGATCTGAAATTTTAAGACACAAGTAACAGTCCGTGCTTTTACACTTTAACTGTCAACTGTTACATGTAGTTTCTTACAAACAATACATATTTCTTTTTGTGTCACAAAACACACTTTAAAAATTGAATATTGCCCTTACATAGACGCATAAATAATTTTTCTTTTATACTTTAAATATATGTACATATTTTTAAACAGTACACACACCTACGAGCTTCTAGCATATATTAAGGTCATTCTGCACGTTTGTTAGAGGAAGTAATGGCCGATATTGCATACACTAAACATACTTTATGTACGGAAGCTTAACACTTCGGACAGACAGAAAAACATTCATTGTATTTAATCACAGACGTTATGAATTACAACGTTCTCGTTTTTAGGGAAATGTTCACGTTTTGGAACATTCAGCAAGTGGTTAAATCAGTTTGGGCTTAACGTGCATTATCACCTTAAAGCATGTCTAACTTACCGTACATCCGTGGTATTATCGGTCACATATCTATAATAACATGTACAAGCCCAAATAAATACCCTTATGAAGCGTTTGATTCATATATTCCTCATTAAAGCTTTTCGCATTTTTACTATAAATCAAATACTACTGATTAAGCATGCATTTATTTCGAAGAACCCAAAAAGAAAATATAAACCTTTTAACTCTTTAAATAAATATTTCAAGTTCAAGTCATGTTTTAGTTCCTTGTAAATTTCAGATGCATCAGGCTAGTTTTAAAACAACATGTTTTAACCATCCCACAATATAATTATATACACTGACGTTTACTAGGAGTTTTGCATATTTGTAATATTCTAATGTTTGAAATATTACATGCAAATTTAAACATTAAAATAAATACTTATAGCTCATTAACATGATTATACTGGCCTGCCTTGGAAATTTTAAATCACTTAAACATTATGAGTACATATTTTTATTTTCACTCTACATACACTAAAAAGCTTCGTCTAGTATATACTAAGGTCCTTATGCACGTTTGTAACTGAATGAGTAACGACTAAATGCCGTCACATCCGGTATTACGGAGACTAAAACATATCTTCTATGTAGCAGGATAATATTGCTATCAGTTAGGAAACATTTTCTGTTTTGATACAAGTTTGAAACATAATGTTAATGTTATTTACAAAGAAATATACTTAACCAAAAACAGATCGTGTTTGGAAACAATCAGATAAAGTATAAAGAAATTCAGTCTGGTTCTGACGTGCATTATCACCTTAAAGCAAAACCAAAAGCTTACCGTGTATCTCTGGCATTATCAGACACATATCTATATCAGAAATTGTAATACCATTTAGACATCATCCATTAAAGCCCCAAGTAAAACATTATCTTGATTCAAGTACTCCGTACTAATTTCGTAAATGTCTATAAATCAAATGTGATTTACGTTAAATCTAATTGTGACAAACTCAAACGTTGTAAGGTTTTAAAATTGAAATTGCTTTTTAATATCATAGTTGAGAAGTCATTGTCGAACAAACATTGATGTGTGTTCTTCATTACAAAAGCTTTTTAAGGCTGGTATTTACAGCACATGTACATTTTTTCAACTATCGTATAGACAGCGGTTTTAACAAGGGACAATGATGATTTGTAACATTTTTGAAAATGTTTAAAATGTTGCATATCATTTTTGTTGGTATTGTGCGCATACATGTTTACGCTGCTGTGGTTTGAAGTCTAGGTAGACTGCGTTTGTTTTGCCTGTTGAATATTCCCGCCCGTTTTCCACTTCCCCCACACACCACATCCATTTCTCTACCCAATCCCCAATTTTTTAATCTTTAAAATAAATTAAAATGTAATTGTTGTTGGAATTTTTGAAGCAACCCGTCTGCTTTGTCTTTACACTACAGTTTCTGTGTTGCGGGCAGACTTTGCTTTGGCCCTGGCCGTGTTTGCTCTGCTATGTGCTCCCGATATTCTATTCTTACCTTTTAATTTCTATACATTTATATATAAAACTGACCTTTGCATGTACTAGTGAATTGACCCAACTTGTCTGTGTAGAAGCTTGCGCAAAAATACTTCAAATGAGTTTATAAAACACATTTATAAAACTCATAAAATATAGTTTCTGCTGGTATATTCTTACCGGAAGTAAAGCCTTGGCTAAATGCCATTTGTTCCGGTATTGCGTGAAAAAAAGCTATTCTGCTAAGAGATAATTAAGATTCACAGAATTAGAATGTGCAGTACCAGTAATGCAAACCCTAGTGTTTAATGATATAGCGGCTTTTCTATACATACTTATTGCAACAAAGACAGTGTCAATGTTTGAAAAAGTTTTAAACAAAACGTGGAATTTTATAGTAAGAACTGTAGTGTAAACAAGAGCACCGCCTTGCGGGTGCTGACGCTCATCTGAATTTTTTTTGTATAATAGAAATATTGTCCTACCCATGATTTTCTAAGTCTAAAAAAGCAGGATAGAGTTATGTTTCTTGATGTACAGTGTCCACTTATGATGGTGAAAAACTGTTGCAAGTTTTAAAGCAATAGCTTTGATAGTTTATGAGAAAAGTTGACTTAAACATAATATTCAACCAAGAAAATGATTTTTCTAAGTCCAAAAGGGGCAATAATTATTGCAAAAAGCAGGATGGAGTTATGTTGCTTGCTGTACAGGGTCAGCTTATGATGGTGAACAAGAGTTGCAAGTTTTAAAGCAATAGCTTTGATAGTTTAAGAGAAAAAGTTGACCTAAACATAAAACTTAACCAAGAAATCTGATATTTTCTAAGTCCAAAAGGGGCCATAAATCTTGCAAAAAGCAGGATGGAGTTATGTTTCTTGCTGTACAGGGTCAGCTTATGATGGTGAACAAGTGTTGCAAGTTTTAAAGGAATAGCTTTGATAGTTTAGGATAAAAGCTGACCTAAACATAAAACTTAACCAAGAAAACTGATTTTCTAAGTCCAAAAGGGGCA
Organism: Mercenaria mercenaria; assembly: GCF_021730395.1. Taxonomy (NCBI): domain Eukaryota; kingdom Metazoa; phylum Mollusca; class Bivalvia; order Venerida; family Veneridae; genus Mercenaria; species Mercenaria mercenaria. Next base: position 70,332,653 of record NC_069375.1, read on the forward strand.
ATAATTCTTGCAAAAAGCAAGATGGAGTTATGTTTCTTGATGTACAGGGTCTGCTTATGATGGTGAACAAGTATTCCAAGTTTCAAAGCAAAAGCTTTGATAGTTTAGGAGAAAAGTTGACCTAAACATAAAACTTAACCAAGAAATCTGATATTTTCTAAGTACAAAAGGGGCCATAAATCTTGCAAAAAGCAAGATGGAGTTATGTTTCTTGCTATACAGGGTCAGCTTATGATGGTGAACAAGTATTCCAAGTTTCAAAGCAATAGCTTTGATAGTTTAGGAGAAAAGCTGACCTAAACATAAAACTTAACCAGCCGACGCCGACGCCGACGCCGACAACCGCTCAAGTGATGACAATAACTCATCATTTTTTTTCAAAAAATCAGATGAGCTAAAAAAGGAAGCAGCTTTGATTTTACGTGCGCAACATCAAAAAACAAAAAACAAACAAACTTCTTACCGTATCCTGCCATTAACCAACATAATGTCATCTCTAGATTAGAAAATGAAATGACATGAAGACTTCGCCCATGTCAAGGTAAAGCAAAACCATCAATGTAAAATACTTGACATAAATATTAAAATGATTACATGAATCTTATATAAGTCACTGGTCAATAGTTTGTGCTATTAACTGGTTTGAAGTTCAACACTTAATTTTGCTGGGTAAAAGTCAGTCTTATTTATTTCTGATATCCTGTAACAAAACACTTACTGAATGACTTGCCATTAATAGTCAAAACTATTGCCCTCGTTCTAGAGAAAAAACAAACTGAAACTGAATCGTAGAAAAGGGGCGTTACATTGTAAAATATGAATTAGAGTTATGGAACCTGTTTACTGCATGTCAGGATTCCATAGTGAATATGTGTGAAGTTCCAATCAATTCTCATTAGTAGATACTGAGATATCATAAATAATATCTTAACCAACGCAAAGTTGAAAAAGGGACAGAAATTGCAAAACAGAGTTATGAAACCTATGCTGTGGAAGCCAGTTTACCACAGTGAACATATGTGTGATATTTCAATCTATTCCAATCAGTTGATACTGAGATACCAGCTTATACACAAAACTAAACAAAACAAAAATGCAAAGCGTAAAAATTGGCATCATTTTGTTGAATTTCAAATTATGTTATAAAACCTGTGCACTGCATGTCAGTTTATCACAGTGAACATGCCTGTGAAATTGCAATCCATAACCTTCAGAAGAAACTGGGGATACTAGCTTATATTCCAACTTTAACAAGAGCTCCGCTAATCGGGGCAATATACGCCCGAAGGGTTACATCATAGGGTGGGAGAAAAATTTAAAGAACTTGACTGTTGTAGCCCAATTGCAAAGGACTGGAACAAAGGAAAACTTAAAAAAAAAATCTAAGTCCACGAAAAAAATATTCAAAGTCCACAATTTTTTTTATCAGGTACATGTATGTAAAAATACACATAAAATTGGAGGTACCATCCATGTTGTACCACAGAAAAGTGGTCTCAGTTTTTCCCTACGGCCAACAATAAAAAAGTTTCAAAATAAGCTATTTATAGTAATATAAAAGGGAAGTAATTCAAAACAAATATTGTAAGTGAACAAAAAAGAGATTTGCCAAATAAAAACAAGAGCAATGCAATGCAGAGCAATATACACAAAGCAAAGTCATATATGACCTTTGACCCTTAAGTGTGACCTTGACCTTGAAGCAAGTCATCCGGAACATGCGCTCTGCATGTCGTCGTAGTGTGGTGAACATTTCTGCCAAGTTTCTTTGAAATCCTTCCAGCAGTTCAAGAGTTACAGAGCGGACACGAAACAAACTGACATGACTTTTGACCCCTAAGTGTAACCTTGACCTTGAAGCGAGTCATCCGGAACATGCGCTCTGCACGTCGTCTTGGTGTGGTGAACATTTGTGTCAAGTTTCTTTAAAATCCTTCAAGGGGTTCAAGAGTTACAGAGCGGACACGAAACAAATTGATATGACCTTTGACTCCTTAGTGTGACCTTGACCTTGAAGCGAGACATCCAAAACATGCGCTCTGCACGTCGTCTCGGTGTGGTGAACATTTGTGTCAAGTTTCCTTGAAATCCTTCAAGTGGTTTTAGAGTTACAGAGAGGACACTAAATTGCTAACGGACGTGCCCGCGAAATGATGGTTAAGACAGACGAACGGACGGACGGACACCAGCGTCATAACATAATACGGGCGTAAAACAAACTATTGCTAAGTCGAAAAAGGGGCATAACTTTATAAAACTGCAAAACAGAGTTATGAAACCTGGGCACTGCATGTCAGATTATCACCGGGAAGATGTGGGTGAAGCCTTTAGTAGATACTGGTGATACCAGCTTATGTATAAGCCTTCACAAAAAGTTGCTAAGTCGAAAAAGAACATATTTAATAAAATTGCAAAGCAGAGTTATGAAACTTGTGCATTGCATCTCAGATTATCACAGGGAAGATGTGTGTGAAGTTTCAATCTATGCTATTTAGTAGACACTGGAGACACCTGCTTATGTACAAACCGAAACCAAAATTTGATTGGAAAAAGGGGCATATATTTATATATTAAGTGAAAACTAGAGTAATGGAACCTGTGCACTGCATGTTAAATATCAAAGAAGTCACAATCCATTCCCATATTGGATACAGGGACACCAGCTTACATACAAAAATTAACCAAATCCAGACGGGACGCATGGGCGAGTGCACATCACATTCGTGTATCAAAAATATACATATTCAAATTCTTGTATTTATACTTTTAACTTAAATGCATATATCGTTAAGTGCATTTTGGTATAAAAATGTAATCACACTATAAACCATAAAGCTCAATTTAACTTGGCCACATATAAGCTAGCTGACCTGAGCAGGTCCATTTTCCTGTTTGCAATGTGTTTCCCAGTACGTACATACACCAGCATATCATAAGGTAGTTATGAACGTTATTACTCATTTCGCGGCTAAATGCCGTTTTATCCCGTTTTTGCTCATAATAAAACCCGTGTCTTGTCACGGTTTCGGATAAAATTATCCCCCTTTTCACCAATGATTTTTTTTGTATTAAAAACACCCCAAAATATCGCCTTGGATATAAAAAAGGGAATTAAATCAAACACTGTAAAAAAGTTTTTCTTTCTAAAGCGTATAACTACCTTTATGTAAAATGACTTACCGCTTTTCTAGGATATATCTAGAAAATCGAACACCGTGATATATATGTCACGTTAAACTCTAATAAATTCCCAAATTACATCATACAAAGATAAATTATTTTCGAACAAATTTTTCTGTACCACAAGTAGGGTACTTTGCAACGCATTTATTACTGCACTTTTCATGGTTTTATGTTATGTATTGTAATTATTATCTTACTTAAAGCATTTCAGTTTAAACTTATGTTCAAATACTCTAAATCTAAATAGAGTTCTACTATAACCTCGACACACGTATAGAGCTCACAAAGCAGAAGGTTGAAAAAGAAAATTGCAAAAAAAAAAAAACAAAAAAAAAAAACAGACAGCTGTAAGAAGATAGACGAAGAAAGTAGCAAGAGGAAAATTGCTTATCAGAGCTGGTTCCCATGTTTTAAAGCCCAAAATGGAGACCAGCCTTGAAATCCTATTATCTGACTGGCCGATTCTGAGCAAAAAATAGAATTCCAAGGTAAACGTTGCATTACTGGGTTAAAAATAGCGCTGACAGACCGGTCTTACAATGCAACTGTTCCCATTGGTCAATTCCATTTTCTAAAACTGAATAGAAGAGTTAATGAGAAGCAAAAACGCACTTACTGGGATCTCCAAATCTTATATTCTTAACACTGAAGCCAAGGTCAGAATAACAATTAATATTGAGACCAGAGTCAAAATGCAAGACACTGATTGGTTGGGCGCAATTTTTAAATTGACCAATGGCAATACTGCATGTTGAGACTGGTCTCTATTTTTTACAGAAGATGTGTTGACAGAGAACCAGACAAGTGATCGCAAAGTAGTCCGAAAGCAATGTTGTACAAAAGTTATCTACATGTACAACAATGAGCACACAGAACGTTTTTTTCGAGTGATATTATCATATTATATAATATAGTTCCCAAATATATTCAGTCACTGCAACAGTGCAAAAGACCAAAATGAAAAAAAAAGAAAAGAATTTTCTATATTGATATAAGAAAAAGGTAGAATTTTTAATTTGTTAATCGCTTAGGCTAAAATAGTAAAAGTTGTCCTGCTTTAAGAAAATCCAGTAATACGATTTTTTAAATAAGTTAAATAAAAAATATTACGAAACAATCAAAAAGGGGAATCGGATTTTTGTTACTTCCATTTTACTCCGCCTTGCTTGGATATTGTAAAGCCCAAGGCCCGTATTCATAAAGCTCCCAAGGACAAACCTTAGGAAGATCCTTAACTTTGTAAAATTTCTTGAACAACATAAAAAAGAAAAGTGTAGACTTTATCAGATTTATTGATAATCTTCATTACTATGCAAGACTATATGTGACAATATAGACATTCCAACTACTGTAAAATCATTAAATTTCGTGGGCATGAAATTTCGTGGTTTTGGTCAAAACGGCAATTTTGTGGGGATATGAATTCGTGGATATCAGCTTTTGAACATAAAATGAATGGGAATTTTACTTGTTCGTTGGGATTAATTTCGTGGATTAACTCAACCACGAAATCCACGAAAATTAGTCCCCCACGAATATTAATGATTTCACAGTATCTCGACGATTGTCCATAAAATCCTTTGGAACTCTTCCCTTACTCCCTAAGGGAAATTTTCCCCCTAGAAGCTTTATGAATACCAGCCCAGGTCTTATCGATTTGGCAGACAAACTTTTCTCTATCTTAGCCTATTTTTTGTTTCTTATATTTACATAATAACGGAAAGTGCCAATTAGAATAGACATTGGAATCCAAAATTTTTGTGCGACTTAATTGTGCATCATACATTTTTTATCAAAAACTTCCTACATATTCTTCTCGCTTCTAAACATAAAACAAATTTTATGACACTTCCAAATGATATATCTGCAAATAATACAGTTTTATTATTTAATTATGATATCTTTTGAACTGGAGACACATTATTTCAATACATAGACTCATCCTAAAGAAATTTACCAAAATTAAAAAGAACTGATTTAGGAAATGAAAATTTTTCGAAGTCGCACAAAAGTTACAGAAATTCCACCCATGTAAAACTAATATCCACCTTATAGGTCTCGATCTCCTGGAACAAAATATACATAGTATTATGCGTTTATCAACCTCCTAGTATATAAGAACCGCGTCATGAGAAAACCAACATAGTGCATTTGCGACCAACATGGATCCAGACCAGCTTGCGTATCCGCGCAGGCTGGTCAGGATCCATGCTGTTCGCAAATGGTTTCTCTTATTGCAATAGGCTTTGAAAGCGAACAGCATGGATCCTGGCCAGACTTCGTTGGTTTTCTCATGACGCAACTCATATATACTAAAAAACAAAGTCCAAATACATGTGATTAGAAATAATTTGTCAAACACCTAGCAACATTTATCCCGTCACCATGACAACTACAAGATTGTTGGAAAGATGTTCAAGTATTATTCTCTTATTTTCGAATTGATTTTTTTTTTCATTTTATCACCCACATTGTCCTTAAATCACTGAAAAAGCACTCAAAGCAATTCAATAACTAAAATCTAATGTAAAATAATAATATTAAAAAAATGAAAAGTTTTATCAAAATGTTCATAGAAATGTTTGTGGTTACTGTAAAGAGAAGCTACTGCGTAAGTGACGGACAATTTGGTAGACGCGCCTCACATTTTAGGTACTTCGAACAAATATACATGAACGTACTCGTAATGTTAGAACAAGCTACAATCAGCTTCTTATCGCTCTGAGCAAAATCCAACTCTAAGGCTCTGCGACCAGCAAGGATCCGGATCACTGCACATTCATACTGCTTGTCTATCCCCACATCCTAACTGTTTGTGTATCCCCACATCCACAGTGTTTGTTTATCACTATATCCATACTGTTTGTGTATCCCCACATCCACAGTGTTTGTTTATCACTATATCCATACTGTCTGTTTATCCCCACATCCACAGTGTTTGTTTATCACTATATCCATACTGTTTGTTTATTCCCACATCTACAGTGTTTGTTTATCAATACATCCATACTGTCTGTTTATCCCCACATCCACACTGTTTGTTTATCACTATATCCATACTGTTTGTTTATCCCCACATCTACAGTGTTTGTTTATCACTATATCCATACTGTCTGTTTATCCCCACATCCACACTGTTTGTTTATCACTATATCCATACTGTCTGTTTATCCCCACATCCACACTGTTTGTTCATCACTATATCCATACTGTTTGTTTATCCCCACATCCACACTGTTTGTTTATCACTATATCCATATTGTCTGTTTATCCCACATCCACATGTTTGTTTATCACTATATCCATACTGTTTGTTTATCCCATATTTATGTTGTCCTTTTTCTTCTCACTATATGTGCCAAATACTGTTTTTTTCCCCACATCCACACTGTTGTTTATCACATCCATACTGTCTGTTTATCCCACATCCAAGTGTGTTTATCCCACATTCATACTGCTTCGTTTATCCTCACATCTATGTCTTTATCCTACATCCATATCGTTTTATCCCCACATACATACTGTTCATTTATCCCCACATCCATACTGTTCGTTTATCCCCACATCTATACTGTTCGTTTATCCCCACATCCATACTGCTCGTTTATCCCCACATCCATACTGCTCGTTTATCCTCACATCCATACTGTACCTTTATCCCTACATCCATACTGTACCTTTATCCCCACATCCATACTGCTCTTTTATCCCCACATCCATACTGTACCTTTATCCCCACATCCATACTGTTCGTTTATCCCCACATCCATACTGTTCGTTTATCCCCACATCCATACTGCTCGTTTATCCTCACATCCATACTGTACCTTTATCCCCACATCCATACTGTACCTTTATCCCCACATCCATACTGTACCTTTATCCCCACATCCATACTGTTCGTTTATCCCCACATCCATACTGCTCGTTTATCCTCACATCCATACTGTACCTTTATCCCCACATCCATACTGTTCGTTTATCCCCACATCCATACTGTTCGTTTATCCCCACATCTATAATTTTTGTTTTATTCCCGCATTCATACTGTTTGTTTATCCACATATCCTTACTGTTTGTTGATCCCTAAATCCATACCGTTTCTTTATCCCACATCCATACTGTTCGTTTATCCCCACATCCAACCTGTTAGTTTATCTCCACATCCAACCTGTTAGCTTATCTCCACATCCAACCTGTTAGATTATCTCCACATCCATTCTGTCTGTTCATCTCCACATCCTTACTGTTCGTTCATCCCCACATCCACACTGTTTGTTTATCCCTACATCCATACTGTCTGTTTATCCCACATCCACCCTGTTAGTTTATCTCCAATTCCAACCTGTTAGTTTATCTCCACATCCATACTGTTCGTTTATCCCCACATCCATACAGTTCGTTTATCCCCACATCTATAGTTTTTGTTTTATTCCCGCATCCATGCTGTTTGTTTATCCCCATATCCTTTCTGTTTGTTGATCCCTAAATCCATACCGTTTCTTTATCCCCCATCCATACTGTTCATTTATCCCCACATCCAACCTGTTAGTTTATCTCCACATCCAACCTGTTAGCTTATCTCCACATCCAACCTGTTAGATTATCTCCACATTCATTCTGTCTGTTCATCTCCACATCCTTACTGTTCGTTCATCCCCACATCCACACTGTTTGTTTATCCCTACATCCATACTGTCTGTTTATCCCACATCCACCCTGTTAGTTTATCTCCGATTCCAACCTGTTAGTTTATCTCCACATCCAACCTGTTAAATTATCTCCACATCCAACCTGTCTGTTTATCTCCACACCCTTACTGTTCGTTTATCCCCACATCCAAACTGTCTGTTTATCCCACATCCAACCTGCTACTTTATCTCCACATCCAACCTGTTAGCTTATCTCCACATCCAACCTGTTAGATTATCTCCACATCCTTACTGTTCGTTTATCTCCACATCCATACTGTCCGTTTATCCCACATCCAACCTGTTAGCTTATCTCCACATCCATACTGTTTGTTTATCCCAACATCCTAACTGATCGTTAACCTCCACATCCATACTGTCTGTTTATCAAACGTTCAACCTGTTAGCTTATCTCCACATCTACACTGTTCGTTTATCCCTACATCCATACTGTCTGTTTATCCCACATCCAACCTGTTAGTTTATCTATCTCCTCATCCATCCTGTGAGCTATTTTCCACATTCATATTGTTTGTTTATCCCCACATCCTTATTTTTAGTTTATATCCACAGGCATACTAACTGTTTATCCCACAACCAACCTGTTAGTTTATCTCCACACTAAGACATCCTTACTGTTAGTTTATCTCCACATCCATACTAACTGTTTATCCGACATCCAAATTGTTCATTTATCCACAACTCCATACTGTCTGTTTATCCCATATCCAACCTGTTTGTTTATCTCCACATCCATACTATTTTTATCTCCACATCCATACTGTTTGTTTATCACAATATCCACACTATTTGTTTATCCCTAAATCTATACTGTTAGTACTTCCCCACATCCATTGTGTTTGTTTATCCGCACCTCCACACTGTCCGTTCATCGCTACATCCATACTGTATGTTTATCACCATATTCATACTATTTGTTTATCCCGACATCCTTACCGTTTGTTTATTCCCACATCTTTACTGTTAGTTTATCTCCACAGCCATACTGTTTGTTTATTCCCACATTCATACTGTTAGTTTATCAAGTTCAGCTCTTGTACGTATGCAACTGATAGAGCAATGTTAGACTGCAGGGATATGCAGGCTGATCTGGATCAATACATGCTGATCTAGATCCATACATCCTGATCTGGATCCACACATACTGATCTGGATCCATACATGCTGATCTGGGTCCATGCTGGTCACAAAGCACTACGTTTGTTTTGCAAACCAGCGCTCATCTATTCTTAAAAAGTCCCGTTACTTTTTAAATAATGTTTTTAAATAAAGTCTATACTTTTCTATACTCTATACTCCGCCAATTATGCCCCAGTTCACAGCTCTGATTATAATGAAAGGCGCATAATTATACAAAACAGGAATAGCTTCGTAAGTTAACTCCTGTGAACAAAACAAACATGTAGGATATGAATATAGACTATTGTATGACAACTAGTGTTACTTATTTTAATTAACATTAATCTACAGGTATGTAGTCTGAATCGATTAGCGAATGTATGCCGTCCACTTCTTTCTGACGTAAACCTAAATATTCACTATGGGTAACTACCATGGAATCTTAGTAAAGAAATGAAAATGGGAACGGGGCTTACTTGAGATATATAGTATCCGGCTCCCTCCTAGGTGCTCTCGAGGTCACATACTCTGGTTCTGTCATTGGAATAAAGATAGGCTCGTTCCTGTACCCGCTATTGTAGCGATTGTCACTGTGATCATACAAATATACAAGACTTGGTAAGGTTGTGGCATACTATTAATGTCCTTTTTGATACAAATCACAAGAAACAGCGATACCTATCAAACCCGCATACAAATACCTTTCACTGATAAAATTTGAAGATAAAATGTAAATAATGTTTACACCAGACAGATATTTTCTGTCAGGCAGTCACGCTAGTCTATAGGCCCAAACATACGACCAACTAATGTTGAAAGTTGAATGTCACCTAACAGCTAATTTTAATGCCGATTTGTGAAATAAATGAAAAACCGCGCTGGAATATACAACCGAAATGATTTTCCGATATATTATACAATACTTGCAACGATTATAATTAAATATTTTTATTATTAGTACTGAATTATGGGGAAAAGGTTTTTGAATAGAACCATGAAACTTGGCAGGTATCTTATTAAGGGAGTATAACGAGGCAAATCTCTAGAATCATTTATCCAACATGGCCGCCAAATACAAGATGCCCTCCATAATTCAATGCTGATTAAGGAGAACATTTTGAAATATGAATTATCTGAAAACTAGTACTGAACTTTAAGGAAATGTCACAAAATACCTTTAATTTCTATAACAGCACAAATATCGTCTGCCATCAATTTCTTGTTATTATGTATTTTGTTCAATAGTCACGTGTCATTAATGAAACTGCAATATTCTATTTATAGAACAAAGAAATGTACCTGTATTTGCGAGGTGGTAGGCTGTACTTATCCCAGGTATCATATTTATATGGCACCTCGATCGACCTTGGCCTTTTGTGGTAAACCGGTTCTCTCCACATCGGAGGTGGAGGGGGAGGGGGTGGGTCAATTATTACAGCCGGAACCTCTTTCTCGTAAACACTGTAAATTAAATGTACACATTTCTTATTCTGGAATACAATTTTGTTGAAAATTTGAAGTGACTGACAAGTTGCCTGCAACTGCCGGTAATTATTTCCTGAAGTATATTTGTTTTTGTTTTTTTTCAATGTAGTCACTACCAATTTTCATTTATTCCAGTTTCGCAAATGTAGAAATAAACGGTCATAACGTAGTCGAAAAAAAAAGTTAATGCGACGCATACAGTTTGTTTTATATTGTGTCGGTCAAACTGTCTGCAAATGTTAGAAATTAACAAGAGTGCCAGAATGTCACAATATACGCCTGTCATTGCAAATTTCTTTACACTAGCACCTGTATTTGCAAATGGAATTTTAATTCTGCGGTTGTGTAGAAATTATTGTAATTCTTTTGTTTTTCTAAATCAACAAAAAAAAATCCTTACCAGGCAGAGATACCTTAAAATACACAAACTTTGATAGTAATATCTATGTTGTACCACAGAAAAGTGGTATTGGTTTTTTCCTACTGTCATTTATAAAAAAAGTTACAATATAAGTTATTTATAGTAACAACTAAGGAAAGTCATCTTTGCATCTGACTCTTGGCCTCTAAGTGTGACCTTGACCTTAGACATAGGGACTTGGTTCTTGTGCGTGACAATCCGTCGCATGGTGGTGAACATTTGTGCCAAGTTATATCAAGATCTTTCTATGCTTGAAGAAGAAATGCTCTAGACAAAGTTTTCATTCTTGTATCCTTTGACCTCGAAGTGTGATCTTGACCTTAGACCTAAGGACCTGGTTCTTGCGCATGACACTCCGTTTCATGATGGTGAACAACTGTGCCAAGTTTCATCAGAATCAATCCATGCATGAAGAACATATGATCCGGACAAGGTCTGTGGACGCCGCCCACCCGCCCGTCCGCCAGGGGCGTTTCCCATAATACGTCCCGTTTTTCAATCGGGCGTATAAAAAGCAGACACTCAGCGACAGTAAGCTTGTCCAGGTGAGGGTTAATTACAACAAAAGCATCGCCTGCCACTAACAGTGCTTGTCTTTAACTGCTTGACATAAAGTATTATGCAAGGATCATTACGTAGATTTTTTACTCAGACCTGCTAAAATGTTTACACGGGAAACAAACTTTAAAGCTTGATGTTGACCTCCTATTGCATTTTATGATACATCAAACAATTAATAGAAAAATTAAATAAACATACGGATATTTGTCATATCTGTTATCATATCTGTTGTCATATCTGTCGACTATCAGCTCGTCTTTGTAGCCATTTCTCCTCCTGAAATTTTACATTAAAAGATAAATGTTTGTTAAGATATCCTACTGCGGTTGTGCGCATGCTTGTCCAACCGGAAATCAGAGATTCGCGTAACTTATCCGAAAACAATGTGAATAACGTCAGCTCTAAAGTTTAGGGACAGGGAATTCAGGGCTCCAGCCCCTTAAAATTAGTATGCATTTTATATCCTAAAATTGAGATATCAGTCATTTTAGTCAAAATTTCATCAGTCATAATATGCAATTTTTGTATTTTAAGCCCTTCTGCCTAAAATTAGCTTACATGCAAAAGTTTAGTGAAAAAGGGGCATCATTTTCCAAAATGTAAGCCGGAGTTATGAAGCCTGCCATGTGAGTTCATCTACTGATGCCAAAGATATGAGGTGAAGCTGAAAATATTTGGTCGAGAGATTTCTAAGAAGAGAAGCATGCTCACACATTTTTATGTTAAGATGAGACATAATTTTAAGAAATATGAGCCGCGCCATGAGAAAACCAACATAGTGGGTTTGCGACCAGCATGGATCCAGACCAGCCTGCGCATCCGCGCAGTCTGGTCAGGATCCATGCTGTTCGCTTACGGTTTCTCTAATTGCAGTAGGCTTTGAAAGCGAACAGCATGGATCCTGACCAGACTGCGCGGATGCGCAGACTGGTCTGGATCCATGCTGGTCGCAAACCCACTATGTTGGTTTTCTCATGGCACCGCTCAATTATAAAAGCTAGAGTTGTACTGCTTGCCTTGTGAGGTAATGTTGTTTGTTAGGTTTGATAGCATTTGGGCAAGACATTTCTCAGACAAGACACCTGCATGCTTACGTGCCAAACTTTAACAAGAATGTCTCAGCTATAAAGAGACATACGTTTGACAAAATAAAAGCTAGAATTACGTTTAGTTATGACAAGAAAAACATTTGATCTGATTGGGATTTACGGCCCACCAACAAAGTACAGGTTATATACTGCAAAACAGGTTTTACATCTCATCTACATGAAAATGATACATCAGATATGGAATCAAACTTCTAAACCTGTTACAACTAAAGTGTTCAGACCCTGCTAGTCACCTCTTACAATAAAGCATTGAGTAAGACAGTGGTTAAACAAATAATCACATGAGACAAATAAACATGTGAATTAAGTTTAAAAACCTTTGGTTATGTAATTTTCAGGAAAACGTTTATGACGTCGATGAAAGGGCGACAACCAAAGCTCTATAGGTTGAAAATTTTGAAATAATGGAGCTAAAAAGTACCTTCGTCTATCTCTGGCATAGAAGATGCAGCATATGAACACACAAATTGCAATTAATATCAAGCCTGCAACTCCAACACAAACTCCTATAATTATCTTTTGTTCTTCTGTTAAATCTGAAATAGTAATTTACGTAACACATTTCAATAGAACAGTTATTTATGTAATTTACATAACGCTAATCAATTTACCGATTTGTTAAGTAATTTACGTAACCCATATCAATGTAACAGTTATTTAAGTAACTTAAGAACACATTAAAGTAATTTATGTAACACATCAATAGAACAAGTTATTTAAACAATTTACGTAACACATATCAATATAATAATTATTTCAGTAATTTAAGTAAAATATAACAGTTATTAAAGTAATTTACGTAACACATATCAATATAACAATTATTTAAGTAATTTACGTAACACATATCAATCTAACAGTTATTTAAGTGATACATTTCAATGTAACAGTATTGCACGTAATTCACATAACACATATCAAAATAACATAATCGTTTGTAATCTACACATATCAATATAACAGTAATGTTCATAATTTATCTAATTTTATTACACATATCAGTATTACAGGTGTTTACACAATTTACACAGCAAATATCAACATAAAGTCATCTACGTAACACGTCTGATGGTTTGTTTCGTTAGCTGTGTAACTTGCATAACAAGTTTCTCACTATTTGTTAATTTCGAAATAGAGATTTACTGACAGGCAAAGATAAAAAAGTTAAGGTCATTAAGGTCCAAGCAATGGTTTTTGTTATACAATAAATTGTGAATCGGTATAAGTATATTTTACTACTCTTTCTACTCGTAAATGGTACTTTACATGACAAAGTTTTTAACGTAACGCAGTTTACGTTACACATGGTGGATTTTGTTTTGGACAAACTGAAAATGTGATTATATACAACTAGTTTTAAAGGATGGTTCGGTTGACAGGATGATCTCCCCCATGTTTTATCTTGTCAATGAGATAAAAAAAAAACCAAGCAAGCTATTGACACTAAAGTCAATATGGTAGGTTACTTACCAGCCATTTGAATGTATATAATGTTTCCTTCGAAATCACTTCATCACAAGTGTTGTATAAACGAAAATTCTTGCTACATCCACACTGTTACGAAAGGGTAATCTGCAGATAAAAACAAAAACAATATTATCACTGAGTGACAAATTTCCTTTCTTTCTCGAAGTAGACTGGAAACTGTTGTTCGACAGCAGACACATTTTTTTTTGGTTGGATTTAACGTCGCACCGATACATGATAGGTCATATGGCGACTTTCCAGTTTTAATGGTGGAGGAAGACCCCAGGTGCCCCTCCGTGCACTTTTTCATCACGTCCCAAGGTATGCTAAATAAAGTGTAGCATAAACTCTCGGACAATCTAAATAATAGGTTCATGTAATGCTGACTGAAACACGGGCATGCGCACATGCGCTGTGTGACATCGCCATTTTTATCTACGAGTATCAATGTGCATCTTTTCTCTATCCTCTATTCACCGACGCAGACATTTTGATCCTCGTTGCTTAGTTTTTACCAGCTTATATATACTGAATTATGCACTGCACTTATTTTAGGCTATTGATCTTTTGATCTCAAAACTAAATCCGTGCGGGCCACGAACATGGCCATTCTGTTTCCAACCTTTTTGAGAATAAGACAATGCTTAACAGTGTCGAAAGATAAGCATCCAATTCAGTTAAATACTAACATGATTTTCTCATCTCCATTATGATATAAACATGTAATTTATTATGTAAATTTCTTTCGGCAATGCTCGTCCTGGCCGTGCAACCGGAACAGTTTTATCCTAAATAAGGTTATTTTGTTTGCACTCAGACTGTTAAATGACAAAGCCTATTTCGTTTTATATATGCGCACGTATACATTATTATCATATTATAAGCATAAAAGCAAACACCTTGCAAAAAATAAAATAAACATATAAATACAGGGATACAATTAAATAATTTTCGCTTAGTCATACGCCCACCCCATTATAAACTGAATACATACAACGATTCATCTATATATATAAAAAAAACAACCATTTGTCAAATAATTAGTTTTTGGAGAGAAATTTTACTACACCCCAATTTTCGTGTTTCTGTTCTTTAACCATTTAAAAATGAATATAATTACGTAAGTTTTGATTATGACGCAAGCTGTACTTAACTGCAACTTATTTTAGTATTTTACGGTTCATTTTTTTCCGGATTGTTTTTAATGGAAAGCCATGTGCGCGATGAGCTATACTAGCGAGAATACTTTTTTTGTGTGTGTTTGTTGGCTTTAACGTCACATTAACCCAATTTTTAGGTCATATGGTGACTTTCCAGCTTTTAATGGTGGATCAAGACCCCAAGTGTGCCATGGTGTATTATTTCATCAAGGGCGGGCACCTGGGTAGAACCACCGACCTTCCATAAGCCAGCTGGATGGTTTTCTCACATGAAGAATTCCATGCCCCGAGTGAGACTCGAACCCACATCGATGAGGGGCAAGTGATTCACTGGAAGTCAGCGACTTCAACCATTCGGTCACGGAGGCCCCTAGGAGGAATACGTAATCAGATGGAGTGTAATTACCTGAGGTCCGCTATCTTTACGATGTTTATTTGTTGTTGTTTTTTACAGTTTTCTTGAAATAAGGTCAATTTTACTGGCCGCAAACAGAAAATGTAACCGAATTTTGAATCACGAAAAAAAAAGCAGAATACCTGTTAAACTCTTGATGGGATGTTACCAAACAACTCACATGAACCGTGCATTTCTTATTGTGTAAGGTGTATTGAGCGCCGTTTCTGCAGTAATAAAACGCAAAACGCCTATAAAATATTCGTTTGCGTTTTAGATATTTTGTGTGAAAATTGAATTTTAGAACGATTAATGTATGTACATCTACTGTCATAAACTATAACAGTGAAACATCTATCAAGCTATTTGAACAAGCGATATTTTCTGGAGACCCCCACCCCCTCCCCCTCCTATCCCAGATTGTTACATAGATCGAAGATCGAAAAATAATTCATTTTCATATTTATGGCGTATAATGTACAATTACTGTCTTTAATTAAGGGTTGTTGACTTGAGATTTTTTTTCGACCTGAGAAATGTGATATCTAGAGAGAGCATTGCCAGCTGATGATATTACTTTTCTGAGAGCGATTGATCTTTATACTGTCTGGAACTAAAAGGTAATATGTGTTATATTATTTGAGCCAACACATTGAAGGTAATTTCTGAAAAGCCAAACATAAGCTGTTGTTCTTCATTTTTTCTATTGTTATGACGTCACTGCAGGAGGTCAATTAGAATAATATACCGACGCAGACACTTATCATACAACAGAAGTAAACCTTGTCTAAGCTAGTTTTTTAAGTGACATTTTTATTATAAAAATAATGCAGATGTGTTCATTAAAATTATACCGTACATAACAACAGTATTTTTCCTTATAAATCTGTTTTAATACATCACTGTCTACTCTTGCCCCCATTTTGAAACATTTATATCAGGCAAAATGGTGTAACTTATTGATTTCATCAACTGCTATTTTTAGCCTGCTGGTGGCAAGAGATTCTGCCTTTGCGACCAGTGCAGACCAAGATCAACCAGCACACCCGTGCAGTCTGATAATGATCTGCACTGTTCGTCATTATAGAAATTTAGCAGGGTAAGGGTTAATTCTTATTCTGTATTTAGCTTGACATGATTATCATTCAAGGAATCAACAGTTTCATACAAATGTTCTTATAGCTAAAGAAGGAATATTTCAATTGGCCAGATTTTTCTGCCTGTTTCCTAATTCTGGATTAAACTTAACTTCTACCAGGTATATCACCCAATTCAGAGTGTTATTTAGATAAATAAACGAAGTATTTGAGATGAATTTATCCGGTCGTGACCAATCTAAATCAAATTCCACTTAAAAAAAGCTCTGTTGACACTAGGAGCCAAGGTCTTTATTATACCTAATATAAAATCAGATCAAAGGATCCACAACGTACTAGAGAAGTATCTTTAAGGTGGACATTATAACAAAAGAAATCAGTGTCACAGAATACAATCGTCCGCAACAGGCACGCGTCACATATATGTAAAACCACATTTTCTGGTGCTTTTTGTAGTAGCATTTCGTGCATTGATCCATCTAAATTCTCTGTCTAGCTGTGTCATACTTTACAGTGTTAATTGTTTTTGACTTGTTCATTAATGGTGCTTCTATTCATGGAACATAAACAGCGATCATAAATTACAATTACACCTAACAATACATAGCGATCAAAATTACATTTTTAGATAAAAAGTAAAATCCAAACCTCATGCGTTGTTATACATCCATAACCCATAACGAGTACATCAAATTCTACTACACAGCGAAGCGTAGCGACCATTGATGCACAAAAAAAGGCCAAATAAATCACTATTTTGGTTTTTTGTGGGTGTGCTTTCAAATTTTTACTATCACTTTTATGTGGTTATGGTAAATGAATAATGTGAAATCATATATTTTTGGGGCATGCAACTTCGTTGTTCAAGTCGAAACGACTTTTTGGTGGTAAAACTACATTCGGATCAATTCAACTCCTTTCAGATAAATGTTCAACTCCTTTCAGTTCAACTCCTTTTTCACCAATAATCAACTCAGTTCTAGCGAATGTTCATTTCCTTTTATTTTTGAATGTTCAACCACATTCTGACAAATGCTCAACAACTTTGTCACGATTTTTTCAACTCCTTTCTAATGACTTCCAACTTCTTTCGGACGAATGGTTAATTCCTATCCGCTAATAAATGTTAAACTCCTTTGTGTGAACACCTTTCTGATGAATGTTAAACCCTTTCTGACGACTGTTCAACGCCTTTCGGTCAAATGTTCAACTTCTACTGATTAATTTTAACCCATTTCTTACGACAGTTTAACTCTTTTTTTATGAGCACCCAACATCTTCCCGTCCTGATAGATACTGAACTTTTTCTGCCCAACTGACGTTAACTTCTTTCTTGGGAACGCTCTTTTTCTATCGAATGTGCAACAACTTTCTGGTGAATAGTCAACTCCTTTCCGCCGAATTTTCAACTACTTTCTGGTAAATGTTCAACTCCTTTCTGTCATTCGGCATTTTTTTATGGGAATATGCATAATTTGTTCCAATAAAAACGAGTTAGCTGGCGATCAAAAAGTATTTATATTACCATGGCCTAATGTTAATATCTTACATAGACACCCGCTATGATCACTTCTATTGTGATGCAGTTGAAAGCCGGTCACAAAAATTTCGTGATTTGTGTTTTGTATAGGCGTACAAACGGATCTATCGTTACAACGTGAATTTTAAAGGTCGTGCAAACATACCTGTCTTTTGCAAAAATACTTTAGCCATGTCCTTTTCCAGCAATAGTTAAACTAATTTATCTACAGATCTAAAATCTTCAGGTTTTTGGTGTTACCAGTACATTGGTGACGTGTACGAACAAATTCTAAATAAAATATTGCAATTTCAATTTCTAAATGTTGGTAATATGGATATTTAAAAATAAAGAATATAGTCTTACAAGTACACGTACGCGTACACGTACAAGCATGAAATCTCAGCCAGGGTGTCATATATCTACAAATTCAATGACCGCATCAGCCTTTAGCCTGCTGGCGGCAAGGATGCACTTTGTGCAGGCTGATCATGGTCTGCACTGTTCGCTATTCAGTATAGTGCATATTTTCTCACCTGGCGGAGATATTTATAGAAAGGTCATAAATGGGCCATTCTATCATTTAGTTTAGGGTAATCGGCTACATCGTTAGATTTGGTTTCATTCCGTACGAATAAATCCGATATGCACAAGTTACCTATTGTTTTTAATGGTAAAGTCTGTACTAAAAATATCTTCGCCAGGTCAGAAAATATGCACTATAGGTCAATTTTCAGTGAACACACCTTTGAATAATAAATGGTATTGCCCAAATTGAATGATGGACTGGTCCAAGTTAGAATTTAGCAGGCTAAGGGTTAAGAATTGGCCCTATTTTAATTTAAATTCATTATTAGAAGGAACTAGGAAATATTTGTTTTATAACGTACAAATATGTGACAAAATGTCAGATTAGTTCTTCCGTCTAGAAAAAAAGGGTTATTTGACAAGCATAAAGGTCAAATGTCTGCACGATAGACAAAAACAAAAAAAATGTCCAAGGCAATAATTCGAGCTTTTTCAACTTTGGGGCTGGTGCGACCATAATATTTTCCATTGGAGATCATTAGCGTTTACATAACGATCAAATAACCTAACACATTTTCTAACCACGTGATTTCTTCAGATTTAATAGTACATGTTCCAGTATTTAAAAAAAAAAATACCAAAAAAACTGCATATGCATAGACGTGGCTAATCTTGCATTTTTTCTAAATTTATGAAATAAAGAGATGCGTGCATTTGCATACCATGAAATTTGTTTAATAATAGTTACTCCTGGGAATTTATTATCGATGTTTTTTACATTAATAGCCGGCGATACATTTTCCCACGTTTATTTTCTTTTCATTTGCCTACAAATTAAATACAAAACTGTAAAGAATGAATTCAAAATTTGTCAAGGATAAATTCATTCTATTAACCATAATATCTCCCGTGTTTGATAATGTTAATAATAAAAATGTAATTTGGGCCGTGCCATGAGAAAACCAACATAGTGGGTTTGCGACCAGCATGGATCCAGACCAGCCTGCGCATCCGCGCAGTCTGGTCAGGATCCATGCTGTTCGCTTTCAGATCCTGTTGAATTAGAGAAACTGTTAGCGAACAGCATGGATCCTGACCAGACTGCGCGGATGCACAGGCTGGTCTGGATCCATGCTGGTCGCAAAGTCGCAAACCCACTATGTTGGTTTTCTCATGGCTCGGCTCATTTATTAATTAACATTAAGGCTAACCATTTTGAATAAGCATACAGTGCAACAGAAAATCTTTACGATTGATGTTCCATAGTTCCTTTAACTTTATATTGAAATAGATAAAGCAACTGGCAAAGGGAGGAGATAGTTAATAAGATGGTTGGAGAAGAACCATTGTCAATGTTGTGCATGAACTTATAACGTCAAAGCCATAAAAGGGAGGTAATAAAAATGTGTTCAATTGCGACTTACGTCAAATATATGGGATACATGTAACAATTATAGAAAATTGGGGGAAAAGAATTAATACGGCAAAAAAGTCATAGCAAAACAAGAGCTTTCGGAAGACAGCAACGCTCGACAATTCAACAGCCTTGTCAACTGAATGAATATTAAAGTCGAAAAGGGGGTATAATTTTATGAAAAATGTAAAGTAGGGTTATGGAACATGTGCACAGCATGTTAGATCATGACATTGAACAAGTGTGTGAAGTTTCAATTCATTCCCGTTAATGGGTACTGAGATACCGGCTTACATATAAAACAGTAACCAAAAATTTCTAAGTCGAAAAAGGGGCATAACTTTGTAAAAAAAGCAAAACAGAGTTATGGAACCTGTAAAATGTAAGTAAAATTAATGGAAGTTTATCGATATACAATGATTTCTGCGGCATCTTAACACCCCGCTATATTTCAGTTTACATTCTTTAGATAATGTTTGTTAATAAATCTATAAACTCAAAGCAGTCCGAGAATGCCCTCCCTATACAATGGATTAATCTGGTCTTAGGTCCGTCGGACATTTTCCTATAAAATTTTATTGAAATCGGGACAAAGATAGTTTTTTTAAAGGGATCTGCAAAGGTATGTTATACTGAACCAAATAGTGTATCTATGATAGGAAACTTTACGGATAGGACATGGAATACAAAGGTAAAGTCAGTTTCTTGTTTAACATAACAGTCGGCGAATGTACCCCCTTGGAATGAATGGAACAACATATTTTCAGCCGAGCCAACGGCAGGGGCTATATGTACTTTCCCAGCATCTAGCTCATGTCGTTACTGCTGGAAACAGACCAATTTAAGTAAATCACCAAGCACTGAAAACTACCCGAAATATCAGCCGTGACAGGGAAAATATTGGTATTGTAGCCACAAATTTATGCCAGGTGTGAGCGAGCCGCTTACAGGTGGACTTTGGTCTTCTCTTAACTAATACCAACCTAATTCCTTCTCATATAAACCTACTTCACCTTCTATTAATTCAGACATATCAGCTATGAAAATCTAAACTGCTTAAGTCAGTGTAAACATTTCTATTCAGTCCTACAACGGATGTGCTATAACCAGTAATACGAACACTATAATGTGTTACAAAGAATTCATCCGAATATACAATAGAAGTAGGCAATTTTTCAGCAGGAAAATAAGAAATTAAACATGATATATTGCCTACAACTGAAAAAGGTCACTGGCATTTGTGCTAAAGATTAAAAAACTGTTCGTATGACACGCCGAAAAAAAATCGGTTTTATATGTCATATCGTCAGTTATTGAACTTAAAATTTTGAACAATTTTTTTTATTTTGGCAGGTTAAAGAAATGCAAAGAACTAATGTTATATAGTGATTACTGGGCATTAAAAGCAGAACCCAAGTGCCCTATTGCTGCCACATGCTCGTAGGTAAGGTCGGGCATCTTAGTATTTTATAAGTGGCTGAGGTTAAATTAAATGCCGGCTTTGGTCGTGTATATAGCATCAGGTGCCTTTCCGTAGTGGAAAAAATCGGGAGCTGACCTGATGGCTTCTGAGGCGACACTTAAAGGAACTGTGGTAATAGGCAATGTTGGACTTGAACCTGGTATAAACAGATTCTCAACACTCATATTAGTTGTCACGTTTTGCGTTTAGCAAAAAAATGATTAAATCAAAGGCCTGAAGGGCCTGAGTCGGCTAATGATTGATGTACTGACAGTATAGTCTACCAGTTTCAGTTTGTTTTTATTTTTTTTTCTTAAAATTTCATAACACAGCTCGATATTTACCCAAAATATTATATCCGGATACGATTACACTTTTCTCCAGTTTCAACAATATATTTTACAAATTGTGATGATACGGAGACATTTAGCAGCAATTGGCAGTATCTGACAATGAAGTTTACGGTTAAATTACCTCTTATTTAAATCTTTTCATAAAAAAGTTGTTTCGTTTCGTGAAAGCAGCCAAACATAGACGATCTACTTTCGATTTCAAAAACTACAAGAAAATACAATTTAATGTTTCGCTGATTGGTTTATTTCTCGAAAAATAAGAATTAAAATCATCTTTAATATCAGTAGTAACTAAACACACCAGTAAGAGCTTCTTCTTCCGATAATTTATCCGTTTACTGACTGCAAAATTCAACCCACGCAAAGTTTATAGAAATCATACGATGCGTGTATACGTTCAATGTGGGAGAATTAAAGCTGATCGGCTATGTTACCTAACGCATCCAGACGATTCAGATTTTGTTTTTAAAAAAGCATTGTGTGCGTTTCTGTAATTTTATATACGTTTTTATACGCTTAGAAATTATTAGACATGCGTATTTGCATTATTTCTATACGTAATTTACGCTAATACGCATCTTATCTGGAGCCCTGTGGAACTATTTTTTGTCTTTCGCTGGATGTTACCCAAGCTTTGTAAGCCTGCGCAATTCTTAAAATGCACATTTGTGCTTAATGAGTTACATTCGAGTATTGCACAATTACAAGTTATAAATATGACAGATTACATCGTATATTGGTCATAGCAAAGGGAATTGACACAACTTAACTTCATTCATGCAGTGAACTGTTTGAAATTTGAGAAATCTAATGGAACTACATCCCTTCACGTGTTATTCGGTCCATTTAGAGAATCACTGAACAGCAAGGACTCGTCAAAAGGCTTTCAGCCTTTAGCCGACTCAAAAATGGTCTGATTGTAATGTATGAAATGCTTAGGAGAAAATCAAATTACATAAATTATAATTGAGACGCACCATGAGAAAACCAACATAGTGCGACCATCATGGATCCAGACCAGCCTGCGCATCCGCGCAGTCTGCATGGTCAAGATCCATGCTGTTCGTTAACGGTTTCTCTAATTGCAATAGACTTTGAAAGCGAACAGCATGGATCCTGACCAGACTGCGCGGATGCGCAGGCAGGTCTGGATCAATGCTGGTCGCAAATGCACTATGTTGGTTTTCTCATGGCGCGGCTCATATATAACTTTTGGAAGAAAAATGCTTTATTCACGTGTCTTTGAAGGCTTTAGAATTGTAAGTGGTCATAAATTAAAGAAAATATACAAGTAATGCTTTTGTGAAATTTATAACATGCACTGAATATTCGTGGCTTTGCATGATTTTTTTTATCAATACTTGCTAGCTAGTCTTCTGTATTTTTTGTCTGTTATTATCATGATTTTTGCTTAAACAATACTTAGATAAGATTATGGATTATTTCCTTTTTCAACTCTGAAGTCTGTTTTTTTCCATGTATCTACATCTTTACATTGACGACGCTCTCATAAATTTGTGGCAAAAAAAAAAAACAAAAAAAAAAAAAAAAAAAAAAAAAAAAAAAAAACGATATTGCCTATTATAAAAAAGAATTTCTGGTCTTAGAAACTGAAGGTTCGTACCACTGTATCAACGTAATAATACTTTTTAAAGTGCGTTTGTCATTTGTAAATTCATACTTCGAAAGGAGGAATTGAAAATGAACATTTACCTAATCTTCATATAATATATTTAAACTGGAATGTTTATCTTTTGAACATACACAAAAAAAAGTGTGCAAATTAGTAAAAGTTGCTTCGTCCAAATTAAGATAACTGAATTGTGGGTATGCTTCCATGTTCAATATAGTAAAAGTCAGATATGACCCTCCGATGCCAAAAATGGGCATTATTTATGTATTATGTATTTATCATCTGTCATATTCTTGAATTATTTGATCTTAGTTGTGTTCAGATCATATAAAAAATTCATATAAAAAAGTAATTTCATAGATGAACATCAAATATTTCGTTAAATAGTTACCGTAGTAATTCATTAAGTGTTTAGGAAATTAGTAGAAAAAAATGAATTTGACTGGTAAAACATACATAACCCTTATCATGCTAGACACGACTGATTCTGCCTTTGCGACCAGTGTAGATCATGATCAATCTGCACGCCCGTGCAGTCTGATCATGATTTGCACTGTTCGCAATTCAGTCAGTATCTTTTTTGGTAAGCACACTTTTAACAGTTAATGGAACTGTCCAAATCGAAAGATGGACAAGTTCATTATAGAAATATAGCAGGGTAAGGGTTAAAAAGCACCCATTCCGTAAACCGGTAGCTTTAACTTGTATGTTTATATATTTATGTATTATCTAAATATTGGTATTTTAAGTATTCACGGTTATAAACACGTACAGTATGTCATATTCAATAAGAAATGGTGATTATCATCTGTGTTAAAATAAAATACGTTGCATTGTAAAGGCACATGTGCGAATATTTGTAACTGTTATACTGTTATTATACAGAATAAACAACTTATTTCAAGAAGGCAGATCTTTTGACGAAAATATATATTATCAGGTTTCTTTTTGTATTAATTGCACTTGCGTTCACAAAAAAAAAAATCATCTCCGGGTCACCCCACGCATTTAACGGCTGTTAAGACGTTATTAGAACTTGTAACCAATCTTGTTTGTATACTAATGTTACGTTATATGCTTGTAAACATTCAATAATCACAAAAATTATTATTATTATTATGATTATTGTAATTATTAAAATTCCACCGAGTCCTTTTACTACATTTTCATTTTGCCTATGTCATTTATGTTTAACACTTTCTTCTACAAATATCCATATTTTTAACAATAATGTCAAATATAGATATTTCTTTAAAGTACATGTCTTAAAATAAACACTTGCTGTTTTTTGTAGTATTTTCACGAAGATTAGCCAAGTACTAATTAACAAAGTTAAAATTAGGCACCATAAAATCTAATTAATTAGATTAAAAAAATCTTTTTCACATACCTTTTAAAGGGGTCTCGAAGTTACATATAAGTATTTAGCATTAACACATGAATACTTTGGGTGGTTAAATTAAATATGCACGCGTGTGACACGCCCAGTAGTAATTTTATTAACGCTAAATAAGGGTGGAATTAAAATGACTGTACACATTGTGAAATATGTATATGTCGTATACGACTTTCCTGTAAAGCGAAGTTAAAACCCAGGCAAGCGTTTCCTCTGCTTAACACAAGATTAAAATCGGTTAAATCTACATTAAATCTACATTTATTTGTAAACAATAAGTTTTTATAACAGTTCGATAATACCCTTTAAGAATCGTGTTTTAAAATTCTTCAGACATATGCAGTTTAGAATTTAAAAATGAAGTTGTATTTGACATACCTTTTATGAATGAAGTCCTAAAAATTCCAGTTCAAAACACACTTAAGCCCATTAAACGTAATCGATCGGCAGTTTCCGTGAAAGGTCGTATTTTCTAATACCCGAAGCAATTTTCGCCTTCAATGGGTACGACACGGTACGGTGACGACGTTCGATATCGAGGCGAAATAAAGTAGTATTTGGTTATTATAGAACGGATCATTTTTGAACATAATTATTGCCATCAATTGTATATAAAGGGATTTTCATGAGTTTCATGTTTATTTTTTAGGAACTATTGTAAAGAAGATGAAGCAAATTCAATGGTTTAATCTTTATTGTTAAACGTTTACAATATATCGAGGACTTGGCGCAAAACTATTGTATCTTGTTCTTTATTAATATACACTTACAATAGTTTTGCACTAAGCCCTCGATATAGGAAAATAATTCTTCCAGAGAAGGTCAGGAGGCCAAAGGATGACCTAACTAGAGCGACGAGACAGCTATCAATTCCTCCAATAAAACTGTTAAAATTTTGTGTAAAAGATGAATCATCTAAAGCTATGCACCGGGCGATGGTGAGCTAGGCTGTACTGGAAGGAGTGGCTTTAAACTTACATAGAGCAGTCTTAAACACTCCCAGACTGATGGTGTCAGTGACACTTTCTTTTATTAAACTGTATATTTTTCAGGATCCTGATATATGAAATACCAGATTTATATGTCGCCATGCCCATGATAAAAACATTGAATGAAGCCTTAAAACACTTCACAAAGTTCAAAGGCAGCCAACCATACAGGTCGCAAATTCATCAAAGGGACAGAGCGAAAGAAAGCCCCGCCCCCACCACCTGAACACAGAGAGCGAATTTCCGGCTAAAATACAGGCCTGTCCGACATATGGATCATGAGTGCTTGGAAGTAAAAAGGCTTTGAAAGTAAATCACGGAAAATTAAAGAATACTATGAAGAATGTAGATTATGAGCGCTGTGATTATTCCTGGAATTAGAACACGACGAGGAAGGAATATCTTGAATGGTGGACACCGCCGAAGATAAACGCTGCAGACCATAAACGAACTTGCGCATTGCACTCGCCTTAAAAATGGGATGAACGTAGTAAAACAAGTTTCATTATCAGATACATTATGCATTTTAAGACCTTTACGGCTGGTGGGGTTTCATTTGTATTCGCTGAAAGATATTAATAGCATACACTTTTTATCATTATATTACATGTTGTAGTAAACTTGTAATAGCTTACATTTTTATTTTATCGCGGTGTTACTTTTTATGGCATAAATATAACGGGATAGGCCAATGAAAATTATATAGCTTTTTTTATAAGATGCATCAGTTAGTTCTGGTCCTGTTTTATAAACAATAGTCATTATACAAGAGGGCCATGATGGCCCTATATCGCTCACCTGTTACTGCACTTGAGGACAAGAAGGTCCTCATAAAAAATATCTCAGTCCAAAGGACAGGAACAACAAAGGGAAGAAATTTAACCAAAAAGAAAAAAAAAATCTTACAAGGTACAGATATGTCAAAATGCACCTAAAAATTGGAGGTACCATCCATGTTGTACCACAGAAAAGTGGTCTCGGTTTTTCCCTACAGCCAATAATAAAAAAGTTACTAAAAATAAGCTATTTACAGTAACGTAAAAGGGAAGTAATTAAAAACAAATTATTGTAAGTGAACAAAAGAAGGATCTGCCAAATAAATCTGTTGACATAAATGAAATTTCAGATCAGTATCTTCATTAGTTACGGAGATATACCAATTTTAATTTGAAATAAAGGGAGATACTTTGACATAAAATCAGTCCATAGTTATCTACCCTGATTGTCTCAGTCCAACTAATGACAATAATGAAATTTCAAATAAGTCCTATAAGTACTTACTGATACAAATCCATTTTGATTACAATCAGGGGAGGTAATCAGATATAAAATAACTCTGGAACCTAGGATTGGATCTGATTTGTCATGGAATCCAAGATTTATTGTTGTTGAAGATATTTTGGAAGTTTGCATCAAATAAAGCCATAAATGAAGTCTCTATATGGTTGCAAAAGCCAAAATAGCCAATTTTGGACCTTTAAGGGGCCATAACTCTGGAACCCATGACGGAATTTTGCCAGTTCAAGAAAGGAACCAAGACCTTGTGGTGATACAAGTTGTGTGCAAGTTTGGTAAAATCAAATCATAAATGAAGCTGCTATTGTGCAGACAAGGTCAAAATAGCTAATTTTGGCCTTTTCAGGGGCCATAACTCTGGAACCCATCATGGGATCTAGCCGGTTCAAGAAAGGAACCAAGATCTTAAGGGGACACAAGTTTTGTAAAAGTTTAATTAAATTCAAATCATAAATGAAGCTGCTATTGTGCAGACAAGGTCAAAATAGCTCTGGAACCCATACTGGGATCTGGCCAGTTCAAGAAAGGAACCGAGATCTTATGGTGATACAAGTTGTGTGCAAGTTTGATTAAAATAAAATCATAAATGAAACCACTATCGTGCAGACAAGAAATTGTTGATGCAGGCACGCACGCACAGACGACGGACGGCGGACGAAGGGTGATCACAAAAGCTCACCTTGTCACTATGTGACAGGTGAGCTAAAAAGATGTTACCAGCTGTAATATCTCCGTGATGTTTGAATGCTATGCTTTTAAATTATAGCGCCACAGATTTTTGTGACATTTCTAATAGCTATGTTATTCCCCCAAAATCAAAACATTTCCCATTCCACGTTAATTTGATTAGATTTCTAGGAAAATAAATTTTCGTCAAGATTCATATTTCCTGCCTTCAAAAGAATGTTTATTTCAATTTGTATACTCTCTAACTAGTACCTCATCGAGATAACTCCGACATTGTTCTCAGCAAGTAAGAAATTCCTTCCCGTGGCGGCCATCTTTTGAAATGTCTATTTTGCCTTTTATCACATATTTTTCGACTATGTCATTTGACTATTTAATACTGTAAACCCTGTACTTAAGAACACTTGTAAATAAAGACCACAGCCTTAAAAGGCCGTTGTTGTGTCTTCTAATCTGCCTTCAAACAGTACAATTTTACCTGTAATGAGAAACCACCTGTTAACAACAACCAGTATCTTAATTTTTCAAGGGCGAATGGTTAAGACAGGTGGTCGTATTAATGGATTTTACTGTTTACACATTTACCTACAAATACAATTTTACCTGTTAGGCAAGACCATCTATTAATAACAATCATTAATTCACTTTTCAAGGGTGGCCGTAATAGACAGCTGGTCAATAGACAGGTTTTACTGTAAATGAATAATAATTAGTAACAACTTAATATCAGATACCTTTTATTTTTCACATAACAATGTCTCTCAACAGTGAATACACAACTTTTTGAAAACAGCATCTTAATTTAACATAATACAAATGTAAATGTATTCATCACATTCTAAAATGTATATAAAAATATTTCATAAATAAACAAGGCTTTTGCAAGCAAGTGCAATTTGCAATATATAACTTTCCATCACAAACTTTTTTTAAGAACTGCCTGTACGGGTGCAATGTGCATAACATTTTATACAAAACTTTGTTCTTAAGTTATAAATCTGAGATTAGAATACTAGTCTTAATATGCAGCAGTATCATTCAATTTGGTCATTTTTTGGACTGAGCTCAGAAACAGCAAACCAGGTTCAAAGGTTGAAAGAGAGGGAGACCAGTCATAAACTCTAGCATCTGATTGGCTGATTCTGGGACCAGTCTTGAACTTGACCAATGACAATACTGAATATTAAGACTGGTTCCTAAATTCAGTTTCATTATACAGAATCCTTATTAAAATACACACATGTATATAACTTCCCCATAAAAAGTGTCAACAACAAACAGCAAAATAAATAAATGTAATAAAGTGATAAAATAAGAACATATACACTTAATGGTAATGTAACATATAAAATAAAACCTAAAATGTTTTTATTATTTAGACATGCGTTATTCATTACTTCCATAAAGTTCGTTCTTTATGGGTTACATAAATTCTGTTTGTTATTTCAATAATACTATTTCAATATTTCTATAAATTTTGTTACTTCAATAAAGTCTGAGCATTTTTTTCATTAGCAGGAATACCACAGACGAAACACCACCAAATAACATTTTGCTGGTAGTTTACAAATGAGCCGCACTATGAGAAAACCAACATAGTGGCTTTGCGACCAACATGGATCCAAACCAGCCTGCGCATCTGCGCAGTTTGGTCAGGATCCATGCTGTTCGCTAACAGTTTCTCTAATTGCAATAGGTTTTGAAAGCAAACAGCATGGATCCTGACCAGATTGCATGGATGCGCAGGCTGGTCTGGATCCATGCAGGTCGCAAATGCGCTATGTTGGATTTCTCATGGAGTGGCTCAAATATAGAAATATTCAGATTTTAACAGCATATCCTACTTTCATTAATCAGAAATGTTCACACAAAAAATGATCTACCTTAAGTATATTTATCTTTTGACTATGATATTTTATAATATATATTTATCAGAAACATGATATTCCAGATCATTTCTTCAAAGAAGATTTGTCATGTCAGTATACATCAGTGTAAAAATCCTAAATCATACAATGTATTATGAGAGCCATGTAGGCCCTAGATCGCTCACCTGACCCCCTTTTTTGAACCATGGTAAACCAGTTTCAAACTTGAAACAAGACTTTTTAAGACAAACATTCTGACATTTTCAGAAGTTCCAATACATAGACAACCTGTGAACAGAGATCACATGTAAGCTTACATACCCCACCTGTGAACAGAGACAACCTGTGAACATAGGTCACATGTAAGCAAACATAACCCACCTGTGAACAGAGACCACATGTAAGCCGGCTCTCCAGCAATAAATTTGAAAATACTAGGAGAAAACTAGGAATTTTTCACGCAGAAAACTAGGAAAAAACTACGAAAATCTAGGAATACTGAAACAAAAACTAGGAGGTATTATCAGATAAAGTGTTACCTTACTGCTGTTTTTCTCTCCAATTACCACCTGTGAACAGATATCACATGTAAGCCAACATACCCCGCCTGTGAACAGAGACCACATGTAAGCAAAAATACCCCCACCTGTGAACAGAGATCACATGTAAGCCAACATACCAGGCCTGTGAACAGAGACAACATGCAAACAGAGATCTCATATTAGCAAACATACCCCCACCTGTGTACAAAGACCACCTGTGAACAGATATCACATGTGACCACACATACCCCACCTGTGAACAGAAAGGACCTGTGAACAGAGACTGAATGTAAGCAAACATACCTCCACCTGTGAACAGAGACCACCTGTGAATAGGTATCACATGTAAGAAAACATATCCAACCTGTGAACAGAGATCACATGTAAGCAAACATACCTCACCTGTGAACAGAGACAACCTGTGAACAGAGATCAAATGTAAGCCACTTGCAAACAGAGACAACTTGTTATCAAAGACCAACATGAGCAGAGACCATCTGTGAACAAATACCACCTGTGAATGGAGACCATCTGTGAACAGAGACAAGTAGTGAACAAAAACAGCACATGGACAGAGACTAGCAGTGAACAGGTACATCTGAAGCTCAACTGAATACTAGCCTAATTTCCAGTTAATTATTTTCAATCTATTTCCACCTATGGATACAGATCACCTGCAAGTAATGACCACCTTTTCACCCCCTAAGATATGGTCTTGATATTATGTTTGTCTGTAACCAAACAAACATGAATTAATTCCTACTAGCATTTAAACTTCTCCCAGGATAAGCTTAAACTAAGCCTTAAAGCTGAAAATTATACTAAACATGTAAAAAAATCTAGAAAATTTTACTAAATAATTATTATAGTATCATATGGTGAAGCTTTAATGCATCATCATTATGAAACTATATTATGCCTCAATGAAACTAGGTCAGAAAAAATGTAACAATTTATACTTTTCATTACGTTGATGTTATCATGTTTTTTAACCCTATTTTATTCATAGGAATAATTTACAGCAACTCCTTCACATTTCTTTAGGTAGGTATGAAATCCTTTAAAAATTATTTAAAAATTGTACTTTGTAAACAAATCTGTTAGAAGATCCTTTCGAAGTACAGAATGCAAGCGAGCAAAATAATAGCAGACTCGGTTTAATCGAGTTTGTTCCTCAGAAAGTGACTTTCAAATTAAAATTGACCTAAAAATTTTCAACTGTTATCACAAAAGAAATAATTTTTTTGAAAGTAGTAGTGTCCCAGATGGTTTGATGGTTTGAAACAAGGAACAAAGTCAGAATATTTAATACTGTTTTCATTTCTCAAGGTCATAGACAGTATATGAGAAAAAAAAGAGAACCAAATTCGTTCCACCAGATCTGCCTATATCTAGCAGCTGCACATCTAGGGATGACAGCAAGACAGTCCTAAGTGTTTCTTTATTTCATGCTCTTAGAACACTTTCGCTCTGACCCTTTATTTAAAACACACTGTATATCATTCAAGTGTCATAAATTTTAGTACCTCTTAACATGACAATTATAGTATAGACCTGCATAAGCTTTATCTATAGATCAATGCAATAAATAATTCTCTTACTTGACAAAAAATATATTTGAAAATTCTAAATTGTAACACTAGATTTATACAAAGTACTACAAACAGTTTGTATGTTTAAACAAGGTTACTGATGGAATAGAAAGATGCTGATAGACAGGGCTTTGTAAAGTGATCTTTATGCATTATGTGATATAGATACCCGTAGAAATGTACAAAATGGGAATTAATTCTGCATTTCATCTGCGGAATGATTATTAATCATGCATTCTGCATTTCCTTTCTGTATATCAGTATTGAACAAGAGTTCTGATTCTCATTCATCAAACTCCCTCTCACTGATTCTCTAAATCTCATTCAGTACTTGTAGAGTTGTTTACAGTAAATCAAAAACTATTTGTGCCAGATTTTTTGTAATAATTTTTGCAAACGTAAGTCTTTGAAAACTTGGATTGAAAAAACATGTACCTATATTGGAAAACTTAACAGATAAGACTTTTTAAAATCATTCATTTATTTGAATGTTATAAAATGTAGCATCTAGTTTTTTTTTCAAACAAAAATATGTAATACTACGGTACCTAAGAAAAGCCGGTTTAATTTGTCCCTAGAATATTTAATAAAAACAATTAACACAACATTTAAAATGCTTAACCCTAATGTTATTTAATCCAACAATGTGGATTCTGTGGTCAGACTGGAAGGCCTATGTCTTCAATTCCTTGCTCCTCTAACCATTTATTAACACTCTTTTTGGCGACCCCAAAAGAGGCCCATGACCCCCAGGTTGAGTGACTGACACCTTAAATACTAGACCACCCCTGCCCTTATAAGAACTTAAATAATATGGTTACCTGATTTTTATATTACATATATTTCGACAATTCAAATCCTTTTCCCCCAATAAACCTTTAGCCTGCTAGCAGCAAGTGATTCTGCCTTTGCTACCAGTGCAGACCAAGATCAGCCTGCACATCCTTGCAGACTGATCATGATCTGCACTGTTAGTTATACAGTCAGATAATTTTAAGTGAATACCCCTTCAAATAATAAATGGCACTGCCCAGACTGAATGATGAACCAGTCCATTTTAGAAATTTAGTAGGGTAAAGGTAAAAACCATCAAGAAAATGAGTTTTCAAAGTATGTTGCTAAACTATCAAACTGCTAAACAAGACACGGTCATTAAATCCCTCAACATGCAAAGTGAACCACTTAATTCAATATAACGAAACAAAAAAACACTAGATATGCAAATACCAATTTAATGTATGTATGCCTAGAGGTAAATCTTCATGTAACAACAAACCAACACATTGTGATACAGATACAGTCATACTTTGCTCGAACTTGAAAATCTGTTAAGAGTTATCAGTAGATCTTGAGCTATCAGACAATATACTTTATACAGGGACAATGACTTCACGTGAAGGGCTTGTTCAAATTATCCAATGTCGAGGCTGTATTTGATGTTTTGGCTGGTTTTAAAATGATTAAGTTTACTCTAATATGATATCATTAATTTTCAATTTCATAAGGTAGCATGAATCCTCTAAATCAAACCAAATGAATAGACACTACATCCATTCAGTTTTTTTGTTCAAAAGCTTAAATCCACAAATTCATATCACCACAATTTAGCTGTTTTGGCCAAAATCTACAAAATTTAATGCATATAAGAAATTAAATGAATCCACAATATATAGGCTGTGGTTTCAAACTGCAGGTTCAAATATTTGCAGGACAAGCAGTAAAAAATCTGAATATCAGAACATTACAATATTACAATTAAAATCAAATAATTTCATCATACACACTCAAAAAGCACTTGTAAAACCTACCAAAAACATTAGCATGTCATTTTCAGTTACAGTTACAACTTCTGATGTAAATCTACTATCATGGTAGCCTACTATCATTTTCAGTACCATTTCTAACAATTCTATTCTATACCTAATATACATAAAGCTGTTATTTCTATTCTACACATTCTTCACATATTTTCTGTTTTGTCTTTAAGATGAAATAAAATATTCGAACAACTCAGTTCATAAAAACATAGAGCATTATTAGATTTGAGCAATAATATAAAATAATGGACGGATATTTTATATAAACTGCACAACAGAAGTTCACCATTCTCTCACAGGTTGACTAAAGTTTCAAGTGTATATTTATCACTACATGATATTAAATTTTATGCATATGCTTATCAAATACAGTATACATGTATGTCCCAACATTTTCACATAACATACAATAATGTATAGATACAGCACATTCAACAGCCACATTTTATTCCTGACTCAGCTGGGCATAAAGATAACATGAGCCGCACCATGGGATACCAACATAGTGGCTTTGTGACCAGCATGGATCCAGACCAGCCTGCGCATCCGCGCAATCTGGACAGGATCCATGCTGTTCGCTAACAGTTTCTCTAATTGCAATAGACTTTGAAAGAGAACAGCATGGATCCTGACCAGACTGCGCGGATGTGCAGGCTGGTCTGGATCCATGCTGGTCGCAAAGAGCCACTATGTTGGTTTTCTCATGGCACGGCTCACATCATATTTAGGCCAAGATTAAAAATATTAAGAGACAGTACGAAAAAAAAACAACTCATTTTAAACCTCAGTATGAGTAAAGTATTTACAAAACAAGGAGGTGTAACAATCTGGTATAAAAGCGATATAAAACAACAAGCCTTAAGCTTAACTTCAAAAAGTTTAACAAGAAGATAACAGATAAAAAAATTTTTGATAAATATTTATATCCACATAATTTACATGTGAAATCTGATCAAAAAACATGATCATATTCAGAAAAAAAAGGCAGTATAGATGAATAACGATTAAGAGAGAGAATGAGTTCTGCCTTCCAACTCTCTTCTTAGATTGATGTGATACAGACTTTACTTTTTCCATTTGATAATCAAAGTACTTAAAGTACACAATTCTTAAAGGGAATTCCTACAGTTTTTTATGCGCATCTTTCTGCGCATCCAACACTTTCTATGGAAAACTGAACTGAAGTCAACATTTGTTGAAACATGTTACAGACAATCTTAAATATGAGGAATTTTGAATGAAATAACATTTTTGATGAGTTATATCAGTAATCAAATGGTGTTGTTTTGACAAGTATCATGCCTGACAGGTACCTTGCTATTTTTGTGGTTGTGTTTTCACATCGCATTTTAGTACAAAGACAGTGTTGTTCATATAATGTAAGATAACTGACTTAGTACTGATAAGACAATATCACCTTTCAGATTATTTAGTATTCAATTATAGAAAGAATTAAGAATTTTTAAAACTTTTTTTTAACTTTTAGCAGACATACATGTAATCAATTTGATCAGGTTCGCGCCATTTCCGTCCGAACAGGTGTTGTATTCTGGCGGTCTTAACATAAAATTTAGCCTGGTGACCCATACATTTTTAGCCATTTTTATGCTCACAATACAATTATCTATACACAAGACGAAAAAGAAAAAAATCTATGAAAGAGTTTTTTCAAAATTTAAAAAAATATTCTTCACTATGGGTATTTTTCATAGAAAAACGTTCACAAAAGTAAATATGAAACATTTTTTTTTTTCATTTGTACCCATTATTGTAAGGATAGAGTATTACAAATATGACTATGATATCAAATAAGTATATAATAAAATCTGTAAAAAGAAAAAACCGTATTGTGCTGCCTGGATGTATATTTTGGTTGGTATTTATAAAAAAGCAGAAAATTATGAAAATGTTGAAAAATCGCTGGCAGTTTCAGCAACAGTGGGTGTGTTCAAAACAATTTTTCACAAAAACAAGCCTGGTGACCTAATGTTTTTATTTGTTCATTGTTTTCAGCACAGATTTTCCTATCATATATGTGAATTTAAAAAAATTCTATGAAAGGAAAAAAACTATAGGAATTCTCTTTAAAAGCTCAAATAATATTTGGCACAAGTTATTCTGAAACCTAAATTTGCATAAACTAAACAGTCATATCACAGCAGATTGAAAGTGTCTACAATATAATTTGCTATTCTAAATTCTTTTTTTTTACTTTGATATTTCAAAAAAACATTGTTTTCTGTGCCTTACAGACAGCAATATATCTTCCATTCAAAGAAGCTGCCATTCATGTTAATATTGTAAAAACTTCAAATTCATGGTTTATTGCAGAAATTGCAAATTTCATACTCTTCATGAAAATTTCTGTAACAGCCATAAAAACATTCACATATTTTCATTCATCAGCAAAAAACAAGTCTCCTCTCTGGAGTACTGGTAACATAGGAATAGCTTTTTCAAATTCAAGAATTTTAAAACATTTGAAGACCAGTCTAGAAACTCCTGCATCTGATTGGTTGTATTCGAGCACTGGCAAGGCTGCATTCCATGACTGGTATACAAATTCAAGATTTTTTTTCATTTAGGAGCCTGGAAAACTGGGAATGTTAAATTTCTAGAGCTACATTGAGCCAGCAATGTAAGTATGTTAAAGAAAAATGATAGTGAACAATTCCTTTACCAGTGACAACATTAGCTACTCTTCTTTACATCTTGTCTACATATTGGACATGTGGCATTACGCTGAAAACAGAAATACAAAAAT
Source organism: Mercenaria mercenaria (assembly GCF_021730395.1). Lineage (NCBI taxonomy): Eukaryota > Metazoa > Mollusca > Bivalvia > Venerida > Veneridae > Mercenaria > Mercenaria mercenaria. The sequence continues at coordinate 70,369,221 of NC_069375.1, forward strand.
TCACATGTAACTTTATCAGGTCAATTTTGTACTTGTTCTTTTTTTTTGACAGGACATCAAACCATAGAAATTCTCATCTAATGCAGCTCTCTCTCTCTCAGAAGTTTTTTTAAATTATTTATTTATATCTAGATCTGCACCAGTATAAATTCAGTGAGTGTCTTTACTATGCTAACAGAAAGTTCATTATTCAGTGGCATACATGTAGCTATGCTAAGGCACTACGACACTATGGAACATCTGCCTCAGTGTTTTTATGGGAATCAAAATAGAAGCAGATGAAACTTTTTAACAGAAATACGTGCCCACTAAAATCTTTCATCCTTATCATGCAAAATTTCTATAATAAACTCATCCATCTTTCAATTTGGACAGTACCATTAACTGTTTAAAGGGATGCATACCAAATGATACTGATCGAATGTGCAGGCTGATCATGATCTACACTGGTCACAAAGGCAGAATCAATTGTGACCAGCATGATAAAGGTTGAAAGGTGCTGCCTCAGTAAATGCTCTTTAATAAAATAAAGACAAGAGGACCATGATGGTCCTAAATCGCTCACCTCTTCCCACATGACCCAGTTTTGAGTATGACATCGTTTTTTCTATTATTTGACATAGTGACCTAGTTTTTGAGCTCATGTGACATAGTTTTGAACTTGACCTAGATATTATCAAGATAAAAATTCTGACCAATTTTCATGAAGATCCATTGAAAAATATGGTCTCTAGAGAGGTCACAAGGTTTTTCAATAATTTGACCTATTGACCTAGTTTTCGAAGGTACGTGATGCTCTTTTGAACTTTACCTAGATATCATCAAGGTGAACATTCTCACTAATTTTCATGAAGATCTCATGAAAAATATGGCCTCTAGAGAGGTCACAAGGTTTTTCTGTTTTTATACCTACTGGCCTAGTTTTTGACCGCACGTGACCCAGTTTCCAAACTGACCTAGATATCATCAAGGTGAACATTCAGATCAATTTTCATGAAGAGCCATTGAAAAATATGGCCTCTAGAGAGGTCAAAAGATTTTAATAATTTTAGACCTACTGACCTAGTTTTTGACCGCAGTTGACCCACTTTCGAACTTGACCTAGATATCATCAAGATGAACATTCTTACCAACTTTCATACAGATCCCATGAAAAGTATGGCCTCTAGAGAGGTCAAAAGGTTTTTTTATTATTTGACCTACTGACCTAGTTTTTGACGGCACATGACCCAGTTTCAAACTTGACTAGATATCATCAAGGTGAACATTCTGACCAATTTTTATGGAGATCCATTCACAAGTATGGCCTCGAGAGAGGTCACAAGTTTTTTCTATTTTTAGACCTACTGACCTAGTTTTTGACCGCACATGACCCTGTTTCGAACTTGACCTAGATATCATCAAGATGAACATTCAGACCAACTTTCATACAGATCCCATGAAAAATATGGCCTCTAGAGAGGTCACAAGGTTTTTCTATTATTTGACCTACTGACCTAGTTTTTGAAGGCAAGTGACCCACTTTCGAACTTGACCTAGATATCATCAAGGTGAACGTTCTGACCAATTTTCATGAAGATCTCATGAAATATATGGCCTCCAGAGAGGTCACAAGGTTTTTCTATTTTTAGACCTACTGACCTAGTTTTTGACCGCACATGACCCTGTTTCAAACTTGACCTAGATATCATCAAGATGAACATTCAGACCAATTTTGATACAGATCCCATGAAAAATATGGTCTTTAGAGAGGTCACAAGGTTTTTCTATTATTTGAACTACTGACCTAGTTTTTGAAGGCACGTGACCCACTTTTGAACTTGACCTAGATATCATCATGATGAACATTAAGACCAACTTTCATACAGATCCCATGAAAAATATGGCCTCTAGAGAGGTCACAAGGTTTTTCTATTATTTGACCTACTGACCTAGTTTTTGTCGGCACGTGACCCACTTTCGAACCTGACCTAGATATTATCAAGGTGAACATTCTGACCAATTTTCATGAAGATCTCATGAAATATATGGCCTCTAGAGAGGTCACAAGGTTTTTCTATTATTTGACCTACTGACCTAGTTTTTGAAGGCAAGTGACCCACTTTCGAACTTGACCTAGATATCATCAAGGTGAACGTTCTGACCAATTTTCATGAAGATCTTGTGAAAAATATGGCCTTTAGAGAGGTCACAAGGTTTTTCTATTATTTGACCTACTGACCTAGTTTTTGAAGGCAAGTGACCCATTTTCGAACTTGACCTAGATATCATCAAGGTGAATGTTCTGACCAATTTTCATGAAGATCTTGTGAAAAATATGGCCTCTAGAGAGGTCACAAGCTTTTTCTATTTTTAGACCTACTGACCTAGTTTTTGACCGCACGTGACCCTGTTTCGAACTTGACCTAGATATCATCAAGATGAACACATAGACCAATTTTCATACAGATCCCATGAAAAATATGGCCTTTAGAGAGGTCACAAGGTTTTTCTATTATTTGACCTACTGACCTAGTTTTTGAAGGCAAGTGACCCACTTTCGAACTTGACCTAGATATCATCAAGGTGAACGTTCTGACCAATTTTCATGAAGATCTTGTGAAAAATATGGCCTCTAGAGAGGTCACAAGGTTTTTCTATTTTTAGACCTACTGACCTAGTTTTTGAAGGCACTTGACCCAGTTTCCAACTTGACCTAGATATCATCAAGGTGAACATTCTGACTAATTTTCATGAAGATCTTGTGAAATATATGGCCTCTAGAGAGGTCACAAGGTTTTTCTATTTTTAGACCTACTGACCCAGTTTTTGAGGGCACGTGACCCGGTTTCGAACTTGACCTAGATATCATCAAGATGAACATTCTGACCAACTTTCATAAAGATCCCATGAAAAATGTGACCTCTAGAGTGGTCACAAGCAAAAGTTTGCAGACGCACGCACGGACGGACATACGGACGATGGACACTGCGCGATCACAAAAGCTCACCTTGTCACTTTGTGACAGGTGAGCTAAAAATGTGTGTCGACTTGTAAAATGAAACAAGAAAACTGAAGAATGAGAACTGTATTCTTTACCAAGAAATAATTATTTAGTTAGTACACTGCTACTTACTTTTAACCATTCCAGTAAACATTCTTTATGGAATTCATGCCGACATTGTAACATCTGAACATTATCAGCGGTTTTATATTCTGATATACATATACTACAAGTCTCCTCTTTCTCCTTACTTCCTGGCTTCCGACGATATACTCGTGTCGGTAATTTATTTATTTCCTCTTCTTTCATTCCACGACTACGCACTTCACCGAGTCTCTCCGCCAAACCCCACAATGCCTCATAATCACTTAAATCAACATCATCTGGTACCATAAATCCTGGATCCCGGCCCATCAATAACAGCATTAATAGAAATGGGTCTCTCTGAATAACAGAACAAAACTAAAGGCATATACACAGAAATATAATTCAAAGTAATATCAATAGAACCTTTCACAATCTCAAACAAGAGTGCCAGATTGTCACAACATACGCCCATCAAGGGCCATAATCCAAGAGTGCCTATGGCTATTTGGCTGGTTATCAAACTTGGCCGAGTTATTATGCCAACAAACATTGTCAGAAGTTTGGTGAAGATTGGATTAAACAGTTAAAAGGAAGATACACCAAGGGGCATAATTCTGTCAAGAATTCAAATCAGAGCTATTGGGATTGTTACCACACAGGCAGATGATGATGGTAAAGATATATTTTGAGTTTCAAAGGTTGCCAAAAAACTTTAACCTTAAAAATAACCCAAGTATAACACCTTGGTGACCTTGACCTTGGGTATAATGGGCCCAGCCCCTGTACATACTTTGTTTGTATGCTGGACAATGTTTATGTGAAGTTACAATAAGGTATAAGCAATAGTATCAAAGATATGACAGAAAAACAAAGGTTGCCGGAAAACTTTAACCAAGAAAGCTTAGGCCGACGCCGACACCGACGCTAGGGCAAATAAAATAGCGCCCCTATTCCCTGAAAAGTGGAGCTAAAATAATTGAAGTGTTTTAGCACAAGGAAGTTTTATGCTCCATCTGTAAAACTATATAGTTATATACCTTTCATAACTGAAACAAACATTTCTGAGATATATTTACGCATGTGTACATATGAGCTGACTACATCATTCCCATCCCGAACCCCTTCCTTCCAAAATTATGAGGGCAAAATGAGACAAAATTTGAAGCATCATATATCTGACACATACCATAATATTAATGAAGTTGGCTTCCCGCTGTCTCTCTCCGGCCCCGAGATCCAGCACCATGAAATCTGGGTCATACTCATTGTCCGGAAGGTTCATTGTAGCTATATATAGACAAAGAAAAAGTAGGTGAGTCATGTACATAGATATTTTCTCCGGTACTGTAGGATAAGTAGATAATCAGATTTTATACTTCAAAATTAAACATGGTTTAACAACAGCACACATGCTGGTTACTTACCATAAAAGGTGAAACACACACAAACAAGAGCACTGCCTTGCGGGTGCTGATGCTCATCTGATTTTTTTTGTATAATAGAAAAATTGTCCTACCCATGATTTTCTAAGTCCAAAAAGGACCATAATTCTTGAAAAAAAAGCAGGATGGAGTTATGTTTCTTGATGTACATAGTCAGCTTATGATGGTGAACAACTGTTGCAAGTTTCAAAGCAATAGCTTGAATAGTTTAGGAGAAAAGCTGACCTAAACATAAAACTTAACCACTAAATCTGATATTTTCTAAGTCCAAAAGGGGCCATAAGTCTTGCAAAAAGCAGGACAGAGTTATGTTTCTTGCTGTACAGGGTCAGCTTATGATGGTGAAGAAGTGTTGCAAATTTTAAAGCAATAGCTTTGATAGTTTATGAGAAAAGCAGACTTAAACATATTACTCAACCAAGAAAACTGATTTTCTAAGTCCAAAAGGGGCAAGAATTCTTGAAAAAAGGAGGATGGAGTTATGTTTCTTGATGTACAGGGTCAGCTTATGATGGTGAACAACTGTTGCAGGTTTCAAAGCAATAGCTTTGATAGTTTAAGAGAAAAAGTTGACCTAAACACAGAACTTAACCAAGAAATCTGATATTTTCTAAGTCCAAAAGGGGCCATAAATCTTGCAAAAAGCAGGATGGAGTTATGTTTCTTGCTGTACAGGGTCAGCTTATGATGGTGAAAAAGAGTTGCAAGTTTTAAAGCAATAGCTTTGACAGTTTAGGAGAAAAGCTGACCTAAACATAAAACTTAACCAAGAAAACTGATTTTCTAAGTCCAAAAGGGACAATAATTCTTGCAAAAAGCAGGATGGAGTTATGTTTCTTGATGTACAGGGTCAGCTTATGATGGTGAACAAGTGTTGCATGTTTCAAAGCAATAGCTTTGGTAGTTTAGGAGAAAAACTGACCTAAAGATAAAACTTAACAAGGCAACGCTGACGCAAACGCCGACACCGATCAAGTGATGACAATAACTCATCATTTTTTTTCAAAAAATCAGAAGAGCTAAAAAGACATCTTACTGTATCATAGATTTCCTTTTAGATGTTCTAACAGCAGTACTGGAAAATTCTATCAAAATTAGAAAGTCGCCATGAGCTTTTTAATTAGGAAGGTACTGAATGACCTTTGTTCTTATAGTGAACATTTAAACCCATTTTAACAAACAAGTTTCAAGTAACAAGTTGTTCTTTTTTACTGTAATATTTTTTTTATTGTAATAATACCTTCTCTTTCCCCTAAGATGGGTCTCATTGCCCCTATAGGCCTGACATTTGGCTGACTCTCATTCTGGTCTGGAGGGTTAGTACTGTGCAATACAATCCTTCGACCAGGCCTATGATGGCGTGCCATCCTGAACGCATTATTGACCCTAACACCTGGAAGCGGATCCTCCCCAGGACTCTGGGGGTCTGGAGGGGCACTACCATCACTGTTTTCAGCAGAGGCCCTTCTTAACCCTCTGCCCCTGTTGACTGGCCTCTCAGGTGACCTATGGAGTCAAATTAGAAAAAGACTTATACAGTTTCAAGTTAATTTCAGACCGATCTACCCTTATTACTTAAATAATTCTCATCTCTACATTTATTTCAGATTCATTTTGGTCTCAGCTGAGCATGAATTTGAATTTTTAATATCAATTCACTAAAAGCTTAAATTTCAACTGAGACTGCACCATCAATACTAATAGTACAAAATAAATATTAACTTAAAATTAAGTTTTAAACATGCAATTTACATTATATATGACAGAAACAAAATTTCCTTATCAAACTCAGCTGAGAATGAAAATGTTTTGGGAACATGGTGGCGGGGGTGGGAGCCAGATATCCACATTGAAATTTAATTCTCCACCTTGTAGGCTCAATATTGACAGCGCAAGGGAAATGAACTAATACATGTTTATGCTGGTAAAGTTACTGATAAATACTTAACCAAGGCAAGAGTTGTCATTCTTTGCAAGCATAAATAAATTCTTTTTTGTTGTTGTGTTTAACGTAGTTCCGACACAATTATAGGTCATATGGCAAATTTCCACATTTGATAGTGGAGGAAGACCCCAGGTGCCCCTTTATGCATTATTTCATCACAAGCAGGCACCTTGGTAGAACCACCAACCTTCCGTAAAGTCAGCTGGATGGCTTCCTCACAGGATGAATTAAACGTACCGAGTGAGGTTCGAACCTACATCGGTAAGGGGCAAGTGATTTGAAGTCATGGACATTAACCACTCGGTCAGAGAGGACCCCGGCATAAATAAAACTTTTGTTATTGACATTAAACAAATCTGAATGTTTTTCTCCTCAAGTTCTATATCTACAGGTAAAAATGCCCCTTCTCTTAGTCCACTAAATGACTGTGCCCAACCCAATCCCTAACCTGCCTGTCACAGTCCCTAAACATACAACTTTCCTATTATCTTTCTCTCTTGAGTTTTCTTTGGTAAATAATCATCTTAAATCTCCTATTCTTAAATGGAAGATCTTTCTGTTTCCTCCAAGCTGACTAAAACTCCCAACCTTATGTCCTATCCTTGGCTACCTTAAACCCTCTTTCTTTTTCACCCCATTCTCCTATCCTGACCTTGTTTCATTAATTAATCACCTTCCTCATCCCCCTCTACAAAACCTTTCTGTGGATTTTCCTACTGTCAGACTGCCAGTCCCCTCTCGTAGCACGTAACCGAATGTTATTGTTTTCCCTAACCTTTGGCAGCAATTTATTTTGTCTTTGTATCTGCATGTGACTTTTTGTCTGTACAGGCTGATCTTGATCTGTAACTGTTCTCTACTCAGTAATTTTTAGTGAACACCCCTTTGAATAATAAGTAGTATTGCCAAAATTAAATGATGGACCAGTCCATTTAAGAGATACAGCTGGATAAAGGTTAAAATTACTAATCAGTTACCATGATAACCAACCTTCCTATTTCTTTTAAGCCTTCTCTTGGAAATCCTTTCAGTTATACCTCAGTCCTGCTCTAAGCTACCTCCTAAAACCACTCACCGACTATCCAAATCAATCCAAAAGCTTCACTACATGCCTATAAAAGTTCAATTATATGAAAACTTGGTTAATAACCTAACTTAAATTCTCTCTGGGGACCACCCATTCAACCCTGTACATCACAGACTCCTTTCACATACAGCCCAGTTGTCTTACCCCTCTTCCATAAAACCTGGCCGTTGAAGATATTACTATAAAATACCTTGCTAATCCTCCTCGTCTGGCCCTCTCAGGGGATCTCCCTACTGCTCTTCTCCCTGCCAGGCCTCTCCCTTCTCCCCTTCCTGCTGTGGCCCCAGTGACCCCGGTAAGGCCCCTTGGGGATGACCCAGTTGCTGCAGCTGCATTTGCAGCCTCCGGAGAGTCAGGGTCCATGGCTGGGGTATCAGACTCATCCTCCTCAGCCTCAACCTGGAAAAAAAATCCTTTTTTTAGCATAACATTAATTTATACAAACAAACCAAACTAACTGCCTTGACTTTATTCACTTTACTAAACTTCTGACCTGATTCTGAGACAACAGAACTATTGTTTGGAGACCAGTCTTGGAATGTGATCTTACTATTGGTCAATTAAAAGACTGCACTTCAAAAAAACCAACCAGATGCCAAGGCTATCAGACTGGTCTTCGACCTTTTGGTCAGGATGCTTTAGCAATGAACAATAATTTCTCTCCCTTTCTGTTACTGTTGTACTGTTGTTAACAGTATAAAACAAGCATAACATACTTGCATTTAACAGCAAGCTTATATGTGTTCAATGGCTTTGTGTTTCTGATATACTGTCTACCAGTTAAGAAACAGAAAACTGAATTTTTCGTCACACTATGATGTAAGTTGATTGGTTTCAAGAATTTGATATACTAGAGCTGTCTGTAAGACAGCACGCTCGACTTTTCTCAGTGCTTGACCCTGAATTAGAGCTTTGCCAGTAAAATGGGCATTAATCTGTCAAAATTCTAACCAGAGTTATGGGGATTGTTTCTTATGTTGTAGCATTTGATAGTAAATAACTAATTAAGTTTCAAGTCAATAGCTTTGATAGTGACAGAGATATTGGACGTTATATAAAGCTTCAACCAAAAAATTCTAAGTTAAAAAGGGGCATAAATCTGTCAAAATTCAAATCAGTGGATTGTTTCTCCTGGTGTAAACTGTGATAGTAAACTAGAGGGTCATGATGACCCTGGATCGCTCACCTGAGTAATATGAGCTACATGTTTCAAATGTCAAACTGATGATAAAATATTAAGAAAGTCAGTAGGCAAGGGGGGTATTCGATCTACTCCTTACCATGGAAAAAAAATGGCGGCCAAAACTGAAAATGTGAGTTTTTCTTACTTTTTTGCTTTTTCAAGGATATCTAGACAATAACACATGTCTATCAACCTGCTCCACTGTTTTCTCCATCTACCGGTACTTTTTACTTTGGAAACAGCACTTTAATTTGTCTGGAATGCTGGTCATGAAATTCGAATCGATGGAAAATTCTCCGGTAAACACGGGATAAGGAATAGTGCGACTTGCAAAAATGGTCTTTTTACCTAATATACCGCAGGTTGTAAGCTATTTTTCTGATTTGAAGGAATATTTCCACATATTTATCTAATACTGTTGGTTTTGAGCAGATCACAGTTCGTATTTTCAAAAAAACACAATTTTTGTCCGATGGTAAGGAACAGTGTGCGAAAATTAGAGGATAAGGTGCAGTGCAATTTTTATAAACGGATTTTACAGTTTTCTCTCATCATTTCTGAGATAATCAGTTGACATTTTTATACCATGTAATAATTAAAGAGGTCTGAATCGTGACCCTGGCTGTTAAACTACACTAATATTGTAGATGAACCATAGTGTAAACCCTCCTATCGTTAAGTTTTAAATGACGAACAATCGAGTGTTCCTTATCGTGGTTGTTTAAAAATAGGCTCCGGAAGCAAATTAAACATACTATAATTCCAATGAATATGTGTTTATACTTGTTACCTAATGTCAATTGGATTTATCATATCCATAATCCAAAAAATGTACAAAAGACAATTTAAAATGATACATACGTTACTGGCGCCATGCGCAAGTTTTATACAAAAATTCACAACGCTTGACCGCTTTTATAGTTAATGACGGATTTTTTAGTAAATGCAAAGAATACATGTTCCCTAATTATTAATAACTGCATCATAATATGTATGTTTGTGTTATTACGATTCCTAAACAATAAAAAAAGATATGACGCCAATGAAGGAATACTTTGGTTATGGATCTATCCTACTATGAATATATGAGCTTGACATATAAAGAATATCGTTTTTATGTCTTTATAGGTTATTTCTAGTTTTGTTTCAACTACATGTTATAACATTTGATACAAGATATACTTAGTAGTGATATATTTTTCACTTAAACTTTCCTTATATAAAGATTCCACTTTCTATGATACAAACGTTACATTTATTCTAAGACACTGAAAATCACAGCAGTTCATGTTGAACTAAGAGTAGTTTTTTCATGCCAAAACAATATTTTCATTTTCAATACATCAATCCTTTGTCTGTTATGAAGCAGAGGTCCTTCTTAATTTAAATGGCATAAGAAATGGCAAAATGATACGTGATCGATACAAACGTTACCAATCTTATTTAAAATAACATAAACAAGAAAGTGTCACTCAGTTTTAATTGACAGTGTCATCAGTTTGTATCGTCTATATAGATGTCATAAGATGCAGATTTCACACAGGTTAAGTCGCACATTTGTCCTTGAAGAAGTGTTTTCTTTTTCTGAAAATGTTCAATAGGCTCTGCTGGTAATGTTCGGTTTAAATAGGAAGCTTAAAGTAAAACCTGTTTGTGATTATATGACAATTATATTTTTTTGTTTCAATTAAATTTATGTTGTTGTACATATTGAGTACGCCATAAACACAGTACAAATTATTGATACATAAGTTACGTATGGTAACGTATGTATCCTTTCATGCCTGATATATTACTTTTTATACAACACGAGGCTTCTTTTATTTTTTGAAGTCAAGGTTCCAAGATAATACGCTCAGGTGTTTTAATTTGCTAAAAAGTTTTGTTTTTATCCCTATTTTTGTTTAAAACACGTCATGCAAATTCTATTTATAAAATCTAATAATATATGCTTTAATATTAATTTCTTGCTAAAAAGGTTTTGTTTACAGAATTGGTCGTATGTCATAGTGTTTTTAGCATAAAGATACATGTTTAACATATTTTTGAATACAAAATGAATGGAAACAGCATACCTGTGGTACCCATAGCACAGTGATCGGTAACGTATGTATCAATACATAGGTTATTGGTGTATCACTGTTGACTTGTGGTGGGTTGCACATCAGGTTAAAATTATTGTAACATCAAGGGCTAAAATCTGAAATGTGTATCGAGAATGTGAGAAGGCTAAAGACAGTGCGCTACTTTAAAAAGAGAGAATCAGACAGTGAAACTATTACCTCCCTGCTAATTATATCCTTTGGCAAACAGAAAATGGAGGAGAGAAAATAAGAAAAACAAAACGAGAAACGGACTTCGAGACTTCGAAAAAAAAAAAAAACAGTACTTTTTCACAAGAAATGTATAATATGACATTATACATTCCCTGTGAAAATGTACTGTGTTTCTTTCGGAGTATCGAGAGTCTGTTTCTTAGTTTGTTGAATAGGTTTTGGTTGTTCGGGCGCAGGTTTAACCGAAAAGATAGTGTTTGTAGTTTTACTAAGAACGTATGCGACCTTATATTACTTTATTTTCGTATCTATTAAAATCGATACCTTAAAACAAATCGCTGCCGTAGAACTGGTAGCTAAAAGGTAAAAGAGCTAGCTTTAATTACTGTTAAGGTAAAAATCTGCAAGTAAAAGGGCATAAATTTTTGTTCCAACCGTGATATATCTTGAAATATTTTTTTACAAGACCGTTAATATATTTGAAAAAGTCTTTACAGTAAAGACAGACTTAATAGAACTGTTAACTCTGAATGAAATTTTATATGTAGAATTGTTGGTTTTTGTTGGTGCTTGGTTCATGAATGTGGTTGTACTCAAATAAAATTATCTTTTCTTCATTATTTGGAAAAGTTCTGACACGGTGACTTGTGGTTATATTTAATTTTTAATATTAGAATAAATACTTTTTCTTTGTGCATTTCATTATATACAGCTTAAAGTGGTGTGATTCATGGATTCAGTGACAAAAGCACTTGTTATAAGAGCTGCCACTTACAAATATACAAGGGAACAAGATTACCAAAGCCGCCTTTGAAAATACGAATAATTAATTTGACAATCGTAAGAAATAATTAATTTGAATAAATAAGTATTTGTGCTTTTGATTTACAATGGTCGGCTTTCAATTTGATGGCAATCTTGAACACGAATTTTGATACCCGAAAATGAATTTATTAGTTAATTTGGGATACATACGTTACCATCAGCTTATTTCTGATCAGTTTTGACAAGTTCAATACCGGTATGTGTTATTGTTGATTGACATAAATGTTTCCAAGAAAAGCTTGATGATTAAATGTTCTTAAATTCGTGGTATAAGATACATAATGTTGGTAAATAACAATCATATTTGCCACATATTAAGCCTTACTTGAATGTATTTTTTTCTCATACCTATGTGCAATGATACTTACGTTACTTTTGCAATGCAGCTTAAGATACAAGCAGGACACATAAAATATTCAAATTGCTCTTCCAAATATATATGTTAATGGCATCGTAAGAGTATATCTATGATTTTATGAGCTTATTATGTTTGCGATTTGCCTTTTGTCAATGTTTTTAAATATGTTTTGTTACAGTTAAATGTTCGTTCAATAATCTACTAGCGAACTCGCGAGGTAATATTCCTTAATAACTCTAAGCCAACGTTAACTTAAAATGTAAGAGTTAACCATAATTATGAAAAGTCGTATACATAGTTATAGCTTCAACCACGAATAATTTCTGGTCTTTGTATCCATAAAATCGTGAATTAGTGCGCCTAAATGTCGCATAACATATGTATTTTAACGCAAAATTACAAAGAATGCATAACACCTAAACAAGTTAAGTGGTGTTGCTGAGTTTTCACTATCTTTAGTAAAACACATTGTATTTTAAGTAGGTTTAACTTTTAATGGTTTTTTAAGACAAAAAAAAATAAAATAATATTTCAACATTTTTGTAAGGCAATTGCTTGTTGTTAATGACTTTGGGCGCTATACCAAATAGAAAGTTATAAATACTTAAATGTTGGCGAGGGATACTATATTAAATACTTGCTGAACTTTTGGCTTTCAGTACATCACGTGTCTGATAGACAGGCGGATACCTTTTAAATCTTACTACATTTAGCAAGAGATAGTTATAAATGATCACCAAAATATTATTGTAATAGAATTTTACTTGATTGTCTCTGAAAAGAGCAAAGTAAAAAGTTGCTTGAAGAAGTGAACTGCACCTTATCCTTTTATTTTCGTACACTGTTCCTTACCATCAGACAAAAAACTGTGTAATTTAAAATTACGACTTTTAATCGGCTCCAGACTAACCATGATGGAAATATATATTGATTCTTTTCTTCTAATTAGAAAAACAGCTCACAATTATTTGAATTATAAGGAAAAAAGACTATTTTTGCTAATCGCACTATTCCTTATCCCGTGTTTACCGGAGGATTTTCCATCGATTCAAATCCCATGACCAGCATTCCAGACAAACTACAGCACTGTTTCCAATGTTAAAGGTACCGATAGATAGAAAAAACAGTGGAGCAGGTTGATAGCTATGTGTCATGGTCTAGAAATCCTTAAAAAAGATAAAAAGTAAGAAAAACTCACATTTTCAGTTTTGGCCGCCATTTTGTTTTGGTGGTAAGGAGTAGATCGAATACCCCCCTTGGTAGGTCAACTTCATGGTTAATGAAATTCAGTTTTACGATTTGTGTTCAAAACTGTGTAAGTCAGCAAAATTTCAAGGCTGTATCTTAAAAAACAAGAGATCACAGAGTGATCTTGGCGCCCACCAATGTGCCATTTTTGAGTGTTCCAAATTTCAAGACTTACTGACTAGCTCAAGGTCAAATTTCATTTCCGTACACAACACTGTGCAATGGTCCAAATTCGAAAGCTGTAGCCGGAGTAATGTGAAAGTAGGTCACTAGATCAATTTCAAGGACAAAGTTCTTTGTACACAAAACTTTGCATGTGCAACAAGTTTGAAGGCTGTAGTTTGAGAAATTTGGAAGTAGGTCACTAGGTCAATCTTAAGGTCAAACTTTATTTTGGTACACAAAACTATGCAAGTGGTCCATTTGAAGGCTGTAGCTTGAGAAATGTGAAAGTTGGTCACTAGGTCAAAATCAAGGTCAAATTACACTTCAGAACACAAATCTATGCATGTGGTCCAAATTTAAAGCCTGTACCTTCAAAAATGTGAAAGTAGGTCAATGTCAAGGTCAAAGTTTGTTTCGTTACACAATCCTATGCATGTGGTCTAAATTTGAAGCCTGTAGCTACAGAAATGTGAAAGTAGGTCACTAGGTCAATCTTAAGGTCAAAGTTCATTTCGGTACACAAAACTATGCAAGTTGTCCAAATTTGAAGGCTGTAGCTTGAGAAATGTGAAAGTAGGTCACTAGGTCAAAATCAAGGTCAAATTTTATTTTGGAACACAGAACTATGCATGAGGTCCAAATCTGAAGCCTGTACCTTCAAAAATGTGAAAGTAGGTCACTAGGTCAATGTAAAGGTCAACGTTTGTTTCGGTATACAAAACTATGCATGTGGTCCAAATTTGAAGGCTGTAGCTTGAGAAATGTGAAAGTAGGTCACTAGGTCAAAATCAAGGTCAAATTTCATTTCAGAACATGAAACGATGCATGTTGTCCAAATTTGAAGCCGGTCCAAATTTGAAGGCTGTAGCTACAGAAATGTGAAAGTAGGTCACTAGGTCAAAATCAAGGTCAACTCATGTCAAGGTTCATCTTGCCACTCAAGACCATACATGTGGTCCAAATCTGAATGTTGTAGGTTATTGACAAGAAGATTTTAAAAGCTTTTCCCTATACAAGTCTATATGAACCATGTGACCCCCAGGGCGGGGCCATATTTGACCCTAAGGGGATAATTTGAACAAACTTGGTAGAGAACCACTACATTAAAAATGCCAAAGCCCTAGTCTTTGTGGTTTGGACCAGAAAATTTTCAAAGTTTTTCCCTATATAAGTCTATGTAAACCATGTGACCCCCGGGGCGGGGTCATATTTGACCCTAGGGGGATAATTTGAACAATCTTAGCAGAAGACCACTAAATGATATCACAAACAAAATATCAAAGCCCTAGGCCCTGTGGTTTTGAACAAGAGGTTTTTCAAAGTTTTTCCCTATACAAGTCTATATAAACCATGTGACCCCCGGGGCGGGGCCATATTAGACCCAAGGGAAAAAATTTGAATCATCTTGGTAGAGGACCACTAGATGATGCTTCATAACAAATATCAAAGCCCTAGGCTCTGTGGTTTTGGACAAGAATATTTTCAAAGTTTTTCCTTATATAAATCTATGTAAATTATAGAAATAAACAAAGGGCCATAACTCATTCAAAAATTGTTAAACCAGTCTGATTTTCAGGGGGACACAACTAGGGTACCAATACATCATTCTGACAAAGTTTGGTCAAAATCCCCCTGGTAGTTTCTGAGGAGATGCGATAACGAGAAATTGTTAACGGAAGGACGGACGGAAGGACGACAGACCACGGACGCAGACTGATCTGAATAGCCCACCATCTGATGATGGTGGGCTAACAAGAAAGTAGGTCAGTAGGTCAAGGTCACAATCAAGTGACATCATATTACTTGGGGTCATCAGGTAATTATAATCAGTCTTGGAAATAGGATCAGATGATTTTTTAAGTATTTTTCCTATATAACTCACATAATAACTAAGTGAACCCAGGGCGGGGCCTCTTTTAACCCCAGGGGCATAATTTGAACAATTTTGGTAGAGGACTACTAGGCAATGCATCATACCAAATATCAAAAGCCTAGGTCGTATGGTTTCTGACAAGAAGCTTTTTAACGCTTTTTCCCATATAAGTCTATATAAAACTTGGGACCCCCAGGGCAGGGCCTCTTTTCACCATGGGGGTAAAATCTGAACAATTTTGGTTCAGGACCATAAGGCAATGCTACAAACCAAATATCAAAGGTCTAAGAGTTGTGGTTTCAGACAAGAAAATCTTTAAACTTTTTTTCCTATATGTCTATGTAAAACTTGCGACCCCCGGGGCTGGGCCATATTTGACCCTAGGAGGATAATTTGAGCAACTTGGTAGAGGACCACTAGATGATGCTACATACCAAATATCAAAGCCCTAGGCCATGTGGTTTTGTACAAGAAGATTTTCAAAGTTTTCCCTATATAAGTCTATATAAATTTGACCCCCAGGGCGGGGCCATATTTGACCCTAAGGGGATAATTTGAACAATCTTGGTAGAGGACCACTACATGATGCTACATACCAAATATCAAAGCCCTAGGCCATGTGGTTTTGTATGAGAAGATTTTCAGAGTTTTCCCTATATAACTCTATATAAACCATGTGACCCCCAGGGCGGGGCCATATTTGACCCTAGGGGGATAATTTGAACCATCTTGATAGAAGACCACTAGATGATGCTACATACCAAATATCAAAGCCCTAGGCCATGTGGTTTTGTACAAGAAGATTTTCCCTATATAAGTCTATATAAACCATGTGACCACCAGGGCCGGGCCATATTTGACCCTAGGGGATAATTTGAACAATTTTGGTAGAGGACCACTAGATGATGCTACACACCAGATATCAAAGCCCTAGGCCCTGTGGTTTTGGACAAGAAGATTTTTAAAGGTTTTCCTTTTGGTTGCCATGGCAACCAGAGTTCTGCATGGAATTCAATTCTTTGAACAGTTTTGAAAGGGGGCCACCCAAGGATCATTCCTGTGAAGTTTGGTGTAATTGTGCCCAGTGGTTTTCAAGAAGAAGATTTTTTTAGAAAATGTTGACGGACGGACGACGCATTATGGACGCCGGACATTGAGCGGTCACAATAGCTTACCATGAGCCTTTGGCTCAGGTGAACTAAAAACTACATGTGTATTTCAACTTTCAAGTCAAAAGCTTTGATAGTAACAGAGAGATTTGACTTTATCAAAAACTTTAACCAAAAATTCTAACTTAAAAAGGGGCATAAATCTGTCAAAACTCAAATCAGAGTTATGGGGTTTGTTTCTCCTGGTGTAGACTGTGATAGTAAATAATTACTTCAAGTTTCAAGTCAAAAACTTTGATCGGAACAGAGATATTTGACTTTATCAAAAAATTCTAAGTTAAAAAGGGGCACAAATCTGTCATATTCAAACCAGAGTTTTGAGGATCATTTCTCCTGGTGAGGACTGTGATACTTAATAACTATTTTAAGTTTCAAGTCAACAGCTCTGATAGTAACAGAAATATTTGACTTTATCAAAAACTTTAACCAACGGCGATGCCGACGCTGAGGCGAGTGCAATAGCTCTACATTTTCCTGAAATAGTCAAGCTAAAAATACATGTTTAACACTGAGTAGTAAAAAGTGTTTCTATACTGTACAAAGGTACATGTACTTTACAATAATTCTCATATGTCAGAAACTTTAAATCAAAGGTCAAATAATTATCTTGGAATATAAGCATTACAAGGCAGCTTATATACATGGATGCAGAAATATATTTTTGTGTAAATAAGAAGTGACAAACTCTTTCTGCAACAAACTAATAGACCCAAACTTTGATTGCTAGAAACCTCAACACAATATTTAGATGACAATACATGTAAATACTGGAGAGAAAACTGGGATGAGAGCATACCTCTAAAGCTTCTGGTCTAAGACCAAACATGGTTTGAAAGAGCTGTCTGATGGGCGTGGCACTCATCGGACGTCCAGGTGGAGGGTGTACAACAGGCTAGCAAAAACAAAGATGGACACAAGTTAATTGCATTTGCATGTACTTATTTAAAATGTCTTAACTGCAAATATAGAATGCCAAGATACTAAACAACGTTTACTCGGAATGAAGCTTCCTCTTTAAAAATAACAAACAAACAATAATTAGAAATTGCAGTTTAAGATCCTAGGTCCCGCAAGTTTAAACGTAAAGACTTAAAAATGCTGAAATCTTTTTTTTTTGCTCCATGGCTGAATTAGCACAGATTGCAAAGACATTTTATGCATAAGTTTGTTTTTTTTGCAGCTGTATACAAAGCTACAGCAAATGAAATATTTGTCATTTTTAAGTCTAAGCTTTAGGCAGTTATGTTGACAAATACTGATTGTGAGCAGCGACTTACTGGACGTTTACTTCGTTCTTCTTCTTGCAGACGTCTGGCTAGGTCGGCGTCGGATTCCTCCTGCTCTCTCAACATCTCCTCTTGTAACTGCCGAGCAAACTCTTCATCTTTATCTGTACCATTTTCCTGTAAGAAATATTCTACAAATGTTATAAAATTAATCTACCTGATATGAATTTACCGCAGTAAAAATTCTTTTAAAATGGTCTTTTCATTTCTTTATCAAGGTATCTACCTGTACAACCAGAATCCTACCATACCTAAAGTTGTTCATTGCTGTAATATTCCATAAGGACAACTTTCATTTTACTTTACGGTACCGTTAAGTTTTGTCTTTTAGCTTCTACAGCTACAGTGTGTC
Organism: Mercenaria mercenaria; assembly: GCF_021730395.1. Lineage (NCBI taxonomy): Eukaryota > Metazoa > Mollusca > Bivalvia > Venerida > Veneridae > Mercenaria > Mercenaria mercenaria. The sequence goes on from NC_069375.1 coordinate 70,387,500, forward strand.
CACCAACTCTTTTCTAAGCTTAGGTTGTGTCTAACGTTAATTTCAAAAAAAAATTTAGATTAAACTACTTAAAGCAAAACATACTGTAAATAAAAATCTAACAGACTATCAACTTGAAAAAAATATATGCTGTGCCATGAGAAAACCAACATAGTGCATTTGCCACCAGCAAGGATCCAGACCTGCCTGCCCATCCACGTTGTCTGGTCAGAATCCATGCTGTTCGCTAACGTTTTCTCTGATTGCAATAGGCTTTGAAAGTGCACAGCATGGATCCTGACCAGACTGCATGGATGTACAGGCTGGTCTGGATCCATGCTGGTCAAAAATGCTCTATGTTAGTTTTTTCATGGCCTGGCTCAAATATAAATTTGCACCAAAATATAAAAGCAATGTAAATTTGAACAACAATTTGAAGATTTCAAACCCTGACCTTATGTTCATTTACCTTTAATGTCTGAAATTGTACAAAAGATACAAGCACAAGTAATATTCAATTTATCATATAACAGGTAACTTTGTTGGTAGCAAACTTACACTAATGGAATTTACTTGTAGCTAAGCTGTCTGTAGCTGTAGACTGTACATTCACAAAAGAGCCAATTTTAGAAAGTTTTACAGTCACATCAAAATTTCAGCTGAATCAGGGTTTCAGAAATATGCAAATTTATTGGTAAAATTTTAATCTGGTAGCCCGGACATTTAAGTTTATTTGGCAATGGCCATTTCGGTTTATTTACTATGTGCTTCTATACTACAATGGATGGACTGATTAAATTATTAGAGGTTTCATAATTTTAGCCATATGCACATTGTTATAAATTTTGTTCTCTTAAATAGCAATTATCATTACTCCTTTTTCTCCTTTTAAAAGATAAAACCAGTACATGTATTTTCAGCCTGAATATGGGCCCATATTACTCACTCCCTACCTGAACATCATTTCTAGCATTAGCTCCATCCTTAGAGACGCTGAAAGGACGACTTTTTGGAGCAGTCTTAGGTTTAACAACAGGCTGTTTTGACATATTGTTTATTCTTCTGTTTTTCCTTATCTATCTCTTTTCCTTCTTAGTTCATCTCCAATATCCAAGTTTCGCACAGTGGTAATATCAAACCATCATGGTTATCTAAGTTTACATCTGAAAGAAGACAGACAGTTTATAAATAATTTGCAAAGCGCGGAACACATAATTATTCACGTGAGACTACTTTACTGAATTTTGTGGTTGTGTTTCTTAATCCATGAATTAAATCTCAATCATTTTACCTTCGTAAGTTGAAATCCATGAATTCATGTCCCCATGAAACAATCATTTGGACAAAGCCACAATATTTGATGATTGTCTACAAAACTGAATGACTGAGACTGTCATAATTAAGTTGCCAAACTCACAAATTTGTCTTAAGATGCCTTGTGTTTATAAAGACAGTTCCAACACATGGTTTATAGTTCTGACTGATAAAGTGGCTATTAAATGAAGATGAGTATTGGTACTCCAAATGGTGGGCTAATATTAAAAAGATAGCTTAGAAGAAAAGAAATGGGTAGTACAGATCTGTACCCCTAGACACTTCCTACAACAAAAGTGTAAACATGGCCCACATGTCTATTCAACTTTTAAATCTTTTTTATCACACATCTATAACCTTTGATGTTTTTAATTCAGGCCTTGTTGCATTGCAGTGAACTATGTTCTGGACATTACTGGATAACTGAAAGTAAGAAAAATGAGCCGTGCCATGAGAAAACCAACATAGTGGGTTTGCGACCAGCATGGATCCAGATCAAAATATTCATTCTAGAATGTGCAAATTTATTTCAAAATTAGAGCATTATATTTCTTAATTCTTTTATCAAATTTTTAAACTTCAAATTATTTGGGAAATTTGCTTAAGAATTTAATATAGTGCTTAAAAAACTTTAATGAAAAAGTGTTTCTTCAAACTCTTGTAAAGTTTATTTGAAAAAACAAATTGTTTAAACATGTCAAATGAATAAATGAGCCACATCATGAAAAACCCAACATAGTGCATTTGTGACACCAGTCTGCGCATCTTGTCAGGATCCATGCTGTTTGCTAATGGTTTCTCTAATTGCAATAGGTTCTAAAAGTGAACAACATGGATCCTGACAAGACTGTGCGGATGCGCAGTCTGGTCTGGATCAGTGCTTGTCACACTGCACTATGTTGGTTTTCTCATGGTGAGGCTCAAATAATTTATCTGTAATGTAATGATTCAGGTTTCAATATTTCATGGTTTTTCAATGATTAAGCAAAATCCAGTCTTTCAATCGAAAGACATTCTGCCTTGCAAACGAAAGATAATCTTTAGTCAAAGAAGTATAAAAAACACAGAATGGCAACAGGAGATAATCTTGCTTAAGTTGTCTTATTGAAGCATTTTGCTGACTTGATCAATCTTGATCAAATCAAAAGAGGCTTATTAAAGTATTACACTCGTGATATGGCCGGTACGTAATAAATATACTTCCATTACAAAATTGTCCATAATTTGGTCAATGTTTGTGCAATTTTGATGGAAATTTTTTCTGAATGTAGATTGGGAATTTTTGTACATTTTGGGGGAAAAACATACTTTTTGGCATTGGGAATATAGCCGAACAACGGCTATAAAAACGGCCGGAAAAAAACACCTGTTATAAGTTATCAAACGATCTGATAGAAAGTTTTTCATGAAATAATTTTTATCCTTAATTCTGATGTCTGTTTCATACACCGTTAAAACGAGATCTCATTCAGTTCCCACGTAATGTTGGCGAGATTTGCTCTATATGCCTTTCAAGTTGCTGATCTATTTATTTTTTAATAGCATTTTGGTTTAGTTTCCAGTTGAAGTCTCCAGCATGAATATCGAGTGAAGTGCAGCATGCCAGAAGTTAAGACACTACGTGGGCTGAGCGCGAAACTATTGTGACTGTATAAACATAAAGAACAAAATAGTAGTTTCGCACTCAGTCCTCAAGTCCAGTAGAATTCTTGAAGATTATTCAGTTATCAGGTGAAGGACTGGCCAAAGACAATAATAAGAATATCATGTAGGAATACTGGAAAGTTTTCCACTCACTCAGTCACTGCAAATTGCTAACACCAATGTCAAAATTTGGAACATAACCTGGTTTTTTAGGACTTCTTTTGGGGATTTGCATATATTTATCTCATGTTCTGGCTTAGCTGAATGGATTTTCAAAATAAGGAATCTGTCATACTCATTTAAACACAAATAATTTTGTTTCTTTTTTGTAATCATGGATTTGTTTACCCTTGGATCCAAACGGTGCAACGTGGGAACATTACACTGTGAGAATAGAAAAGCAAAAAATTAGACACAGGTTACATTCTACCAATTCATTTCCTTCTTATGTCATATAACAATGAAATATTCAGGCCTCATTTTCGGTATTTAGAGCATTTCAATGATATCATATCCTCATAGCATGAAATCAGCCGTTTAGCAATTACGTATAGACATTTTCTCAAAGAGCAAAGCTCATACCTGGAAGGGGAAATTCACAATGAAAATGGTTTACAAATGACCAGTCATAATCGGAAATCGATTGTTGGTTGTACCGATGTAGATGTAGATGTAGATGTAGATTTTTCTCAACTTACCATAAACTAAGCCAAAAATATAACTGTCACATCCTCATAGGACTCATTATACCATATTTCATCAACAGCATGGAACTACATTTGGGACTACTTCACATGTAACACTGAGTAGTCACTTTCTGTTTGGTGTAATCAATCTTGTAAATGCTGTGTATGATAATTGTACACAATGGTGAATGCCTGTAAGTCCAAGTTTTCCCCCCATTAAGTCCAGAAAAAAAACCTTAAGATCGAATTGAGAACTTTATAATAATAATGATAGCTAGACTGGATATTGTTGAAGATTTTTCATAGGCTACCTTGATGTGCAATTTAATTACAATGGATCGTTTCTTTAGAACAAAGAAATATGAAATGCAATTTTATTAGCTCTTGTTTAGACAAAAGCACGGCTTATTGAACAAGCTAGGAAAGATATATTTTCATTGTTAAATAAGGCTCGAAAGCTTAATTTCCCTTTTTTGGTCCAGTTACATTTATTTGATACTATAGTAACACCTACAGTACAGTACAGAACAAATTTTATTTAAAGTCGATGCATATAAACAGAAAACATTACTATGTATAGCTATTTACCGATATAGATTGTTATATGGCAGTGAAGTGTGGGGTACAGAAAACGATCAGTCTCAGTTGATGTTTTATAAGCTAATTTTAAATGTTAAAAGGTCAACTCCAGTCTGTATGGTTTATGGTGAGGCTGGTACCAAACTGGTGTTGTCCTATTGGTGCAAGCTGCTGAATGCTAATGTCACGAGGGTAATATACCGACATAGTATTGTAAATAGCTTATTTGTATGTCTTTGTGTTGTGTCATTATCTATTCCTGTTTGTATGCTATTTATGTCTAGATTTATACGTTAATATCGCCTATATCAGTATATTTGTGTCCTATACTCATTTTCATCTATCCATAATATGTAAATCGACCATAACATGTAACACCAAGTATCACTTTCATTTTTCCTAACAACTAATTATTGGAAGACGGGCCTCTTTCCTTCTAATTTACCTGGATTTTACTGGCACGCATGCGCGCTAGAAATCATACACTTCTCACGGTTAGCGCCAAGAAGGATTGTTGTTTTGCTGACTTAATAATTTATTTTATCAAGCTTTGTTTCTGTGCCATTACAAGCAGAAACATCCCATCTCGTAACATAGGAACAGAACCCATTTACATTGGTGGACAGTGTGGGGGTGTATGTTACGGTATGGAAATGGGGAGGGGGCGTGGCGTGCTTAAGTTGGTCTGTCTTACGACACTTGCAGTATTTTGTACCTCCGGAACTCGAGGATGAGTTTCAAATTTGTGGGTATGTATGTCACGGTACGGACTTGGTCACGTTAGGGGCGAGGATGTGTCAGGCATACGCTGAGCTCGGTCAATAGAACATTTTTTTCTCACCCTGTGACATTAAGGATAATACAATTTGTAAAGTTTTGTATAGAACTGTTCTTGGTACATTACAGGATGCAAGAATTTTTATTTTGAGTCGGTTGTTTTAAAAGATAATATTAGTATTAGTAGTATGCTATTTTCCGACTATAAAACAAAAGCCATAATCAATTATTAAAAAACAACAAACAACCATATGAAGTTAAGATTATAAGCAAAAATCCATAAAATTAAAACATAATTAAGACAACATGACTGACAATAAGTAGGATAATAAATAATGAATGTTAATTAATACATTTTAATACATTAGGTTAAAAATACATAGACTAGTGAGTACGCCGACTAGCTGTAACTGGAAGGCAAAAACTGAAACTGAAAATAAAGAGAAATAAATAAAAAAATTAAAGACTAAAATCAAGTAAAAAGGAAACATGCATCTAACATACTATAACTAAGGAGGGGGAATAATGGGATAAAAAAGAAACTAGTCACACATTGAACATTTACAGCTTGGGTCGACCCACGTCCGGACCACTGGCACCAGATCAGAAAGAAAATGCCTCCGTACGTGTTATACCCTACCCCTAGGTATTCTATAAGAACCATGGTCGTGAACGGGAAAATATACTAACCCATTTCAATCGCGTCTTTCATACCTAGAACACGCAGTTCAGTAAATGTGTACTATTGATATTAAACAAGCGGTAATTTATCTTCCGTTGTGTACCGGTCACATTTCTTCAATACTTCTTATCTTAGAAAAACAACGTGTAGTTTACAGTTTTTTCAAAGTACACAAAAAACTTGCTTGAACTTCCCTGGTGAAGTTCCGTTCTAGATTACAGACACACTCTGATTGGCTGATGTGAAGATGTATGTCAGTCGTCATTTTACTACACGTGTACGCTAAAATGTTTATACGCAGCATAAATGTGCAAAATGAATTAAATAAACAGAATAGATGTATACCAATGTATGATTTCAAGTTCAAAATCATATACAAGATGAATTCCATTCATCATTTCGAGTCTTATCGTAAAACTGTGAATATATTGCATTCTGTTTTAGTTTGTTTACATTTCGTTTAACATGTGCACACTGCCGTGACCTCTAGACCGGATGTTCATTAGGGGAGTTCACGCAAGTTTTTTCTGTAACGTTGACTAAAGCATAAAATATATGGAGCATCTCTGCAATATGGAATATTGAGACAATGTGACTGGTGCACGATGGAAGATAAATTATCGCATGTTTAATATCAATAGTACACATTTACTGAACTGCGTGTTTTAGGTATGAAATACGCGATTGAAATGGGTTAGCATATTTTCTCGTTCATGACCATGGTTCTTATAGAATACCTAGGGGTAGGGTATAACACGTACGGAGGCATTTTCTTTCTGATCTGGTGCCAGTGGTCCGGACCAGCTTAGTAAACTCCGTGTAGTTGTCTTCTTGACGTATATTATTTTTATTTTGTCTTTATAATGGCAATGTATTACAAACCCATACGGGCTACTTATGTTCACAAGAAAATATAGATGAACTAGCAAACTGGATTATCGGGTGTGTCAGACAGTCATAGTATTTTATAATCAGACACTCGTTGTAGTTTTTTGTAGTCAGACACTCGTTGTAATATTTTGTAGTCAGACACTCGTTGTAGTATTTTGTAGTCAGACACTCGTTGTAGTATTTTGTAGTCAGACACTCGTTGTAGTATTTTGTAGTCAGACACTCGTTGTAGTATTTTATACTCAGACACTCGTTGTAGTATTTTGTAGTCAGACACTCGTTGCAGTATTTTGTAGTCAGACACTCGTTGTAGTATTTTATAGTCAGACACTCGTTGTAGTATTTTATAATCAGACACTCGTTGTAGTATTTTATATTCAGTCGTTGTAGTATTTTATAGTCAGACACTCGTTGTAGTATTTTGTAGTCAGACACTCGTTGTAGTATTTTGTAGTCAGACACTCGTTGTAGTATTTAGTATTTTGTAGTCAGACACTCGTTGTAGTATTTTGTAGTCAGACACTCATTGTAGTATTTTGTAGTCAGACACTCGTTGTAGTATTTTGTAGTCAGACACTCGTTGTAGTATTTTATAGTCAGACACTCGTTGTAGTATTTTGTAGTCAGACACTCGTTGTAGTATTTTGTAGTCAGACACCCGTTGTAGTATTTTATATTCAGTCGATGTAGTATTTTGTATTCAGACACTCGTTGTAGTATTTTGTAGTCAGACACTCGTTGTAGTATTTTGTAGTCAGACACTCGTTGTAGTATTTTGTAGTCAGACACTCGTTGTAGTATTTTATATTCAGTCGTTGTAGTATTTTGTAGTCAGACACTCGTTGTAGTATTTTATAGTCAGACACTCGTTGTAGTATTTTGTAGTCAGACACTCGTTGTAGTATTTTATAGTCAGACACTCGTTGTAGTATTTTGTAGTCAGACACTCGTTGTAGTATTTTGTAGTCAGACACTCGTTGTAGTATTTTGAAGTCAGACACTCGTTGTAGTATTTTGTAGTCAGACACTCGTTGTAGTATTTTGTAGTCAGACACTCGTTGTAGTATTTTATATTCAGTCGTTGTAGTATTTTGTAGTCAGACACTCGTTGTAGTAATTTATAGTCAGACACTCGTTGTAGTATTTTATAGTCAGACACTCGTTGTAGTATTTTGTAGTCAGACACTCGTTGTAGTATTTTATATTCAGTCGTTGTAGTATTTTGCAGTCAGACACTCGTTGTAGTATTCTGTAGTCAGACACTCGTTGTAGTATTCTGTAGTCAGACACTCGTTGTAGTATTTTGTAGTCAGACACTCGTTGTAGTATTTTGTAGTCAGACACTCGTTGTAGTATTTTGTAGTCAGACACTCGTTGTAGTATTTTGAAGTCAGACACTCGTTGTAGTATTTTGTAGTCAGACACTCGTTGTAGTATTTTGTAGTCAGACACTCGTTGTAGTATTTTATATTCAGTCGTTGTAGTATTTTGTAGTCAGACACTCGTTGTAGTAATTTATAGTCAGACACTCGTTGTAGCATTTTATAGTCAGACACTCGTTGTAGTATTTTGTAGTCAGACACTCGTTGTAGTATTTTATATTCAGTCGTTGTAGTATTTTATAGTCAGACACTCGTTGTAGTATTCTGTAGTCAGACACTCGTTGTAGTATTCTGTAGTCAGACACTCGTTGTAGTATTTTGTAGTCAGACACTCGTTGTAGTATTTTGTAGTCAGACACTCGTTGTAGTATTTTGTAGTCAGACACTCGTTGTAGTATTCTGTAGTCAGACACTCGTTGTAGTATTTTGCAGTCAGACACTCGTTGTAGTATTTTGTAGTGAAACACTCGTTGTAGTATTTTGTAGTCAGACACTCGTTGTAGTATTTTATAGTCAGACACTCGTTGTAGTATTTTGTAGTCAGACACTCGTTGTAGTATTTTATAATCAGACACTCGTTGTAGTATTTTATATTCAGTCGTTGTAGTATTTTGTAGTCAGACACTCGTTGTAGTATTTTGTAGTCAGACACTCGTTGTAGTATTTTGTAGTCAGACACTCGTTGTAGTATTTTGTAGTCAGACACTCGTTGTAGTATTTTATAGTCAGACACTCGTTGTAGAACTTGGTAGTCAGACACTCGTTGTAGTATTTTGTAGTCAGACACTCGTTGTAGTATTTTGTAGTCAGACACTCGTTGTAGTATTTTGTAGTCAGACACTCGTTGTAGTATTTTGTAGTCAGACCCTCGTTGTAGTATTTTGTAGTCAGACACTCGTTGTAGTATTTTATATTCAGTCGTTGTAGTATTTTGTAGTCAGACACTCGTTGTAGTATTTTATAGTCAGACACTCGTTGTAGTATTTTATAGTCAGACACTCGTTGTAGTATTTTGTAGTCAGACACTCGTTGTAGTATTTTGTAGTCAGACACTCGTTGTAGTATTTTGTAGTCAGACACTCGTTGTAGTATTTTATATTCAGTCGTTGTAGTATTTTGTAGTCAGACACTCGTTGTAGTATTCTGTAGTCAGACACTCGTTGTAGTATTTTGTAGTCAGACACTCGTTGTAGTATTTTGTAGTCAGACACTCGTTGTAGTATTTTATATTCAGTCGTTGTAGTATTTTGTAGTCAGACACTCGTTGTAGTATTCTGTAGTCAGACACTCGTTGTAGTATTTTGTAGTCAGACACTCGTTGTAGTATTTTGTTTTCAGACACTCGTTGTAGTATTTTGTAGTCAGACACTCGTTGTAGTATTTTATATTCAGTCGTTGTAGTATTTTGTAGTCAGACAGTCGTTGTAGTATTTTATATTCAGTCGTTGTAGTATTTTGTAGTCAGACACTCGTTGTAGTATTTTATATTCAGTCGTTGTAGTATTCTGTAGTCAGACACTCGTTGTAGTATTTTGTAGTCAGACAGTCGTTGTAGTATTCTGTAGTCAGACACTCGTTGTAGTATTTTGTAGTCAGACACTCGTTGTAGTATTCTGTAGTCAGACACTCGTTGTAGTATTTTGCAGTCAGACACTCGTTGTAGTATTTTGTAGTCAAACACTCGTTGTAGTATTCTGTAGTCAGACACTCGTTGTAGTATTTTATAGTCAGACACTCGTTGTAGTATTCTGTAGTCAGACACTCGTTGTAGTATTTTATAGTCAGACACTCGTTGTAGTATTCTGTAGTCAGACACTCGTTGTAGTATTCTGTAGTCAGACACTCGTTGTAGTATTTTGTATTCAGTCGTTGTAGTATTTTGTAGTCAGACACTCGTTGTAGTATTTTGTAGTCAGACACTCGTTGTAGTATTCTGTAGTCAGACACTCGTTGTAGTATTCTGTAGTCAGATACTCGTTGTAGTATTCTGTAGTCAGACACTCGTTGTAGTATTCTGTAGTCAGACACTCGTTGTAGTATTTTGTAGTCAGACACTCGTTGTAGTATTTTGTAGTCAGACACTCGTTGTAGTATTCTGTAGTCAGACACTCGTTGTAGTATTTTATAGTCAGACACTCGTTGTAGTATTCTGTAGTCAGACACTCGTTGTAGTATTTTGTAGTCAGACACTCGTTGTAGTATTTTGTAGTCAGACACTCGTTGTAGTATTCTGTAGTCAGACACTCGTTGTAGTATTTTGTAGTCAGACACTCGTTGTAGTATTCTGTAGTCAGACACTCGTTGTAGTATTTTGTAGTCAGACACTCGTTGTAGTATTTTGTAGTCAGACACTCGTTGTAGTATTTTATAGTCAGACACTCGTTGTAGTATTTTATAGTCAGACACTCGTTGTAGTATTTTGTAGTCAGACACTCGTTGTAGTATTTTGTAGTCAGACACTCGTTGTAGTATTTTGTATTCAGTCGTTGTAGTATTCTGTAGTCAGACACTCGTTGTAGTATTTTGTAGTCAGACACTCGTTGTAGTATTTTATAGTCAGACACTCGTTGTAGTATTTTGTATTCAGTCGTTGTAGTATTCTGTAGTCAGACACTCGTTGTAGTATTTTATATTCAGTCGTTGTAGTATTTTGTAGTCAGACACTCGTTGTAGTATTTTGTAGTCAGACACTCGTTGTAGTATTTTGTAGTCAGACACTCGTTGTAGTATTTTGTAGTCAGTCACTCGTTGTAGTATTTTGTAGTCAGACACTCGTTGTAGTATTCTGTAGTCAGACACTCGTTGTAGTATTTTATATTCAGTCGTTGTAGTATTTTGTAGTCAGACACTCGTTGTAGTATTTTGTAGTCAGACACTCGTTGTAGTATTCTGTAGTCAGACACTCATTGTAGTATTTTGTAGTCAGACACTCGTTGTAGTATTTTATAGTCAGACACTCGTTGTAGTATTTTATAGTCAGACAGTCAGACAGTCGTTAGTATGAGTAGTTTTAAATCAATTGTTAACACAAGGCTTACTGCTCTTATTCTTCAGAACTGGCATAGTCGAGTAGAACATTCTTCTAAGTGTTTAGTTTATATATATCAGGGGTGTAACTGGGCCTATTTTGAGAACAAGCACGATTGCTGGGGGGTCCGAATTTTTTTTCTTAGAACGTCTCTGGTGCGTTCTGGAGGGTATCCAGATGACGAATTTCAATATAAAAATCATACAATTCGTGGTAGCAAATTTGATTTATGACAGCCGATCTGAACCACATTATTATAAGTGACCAGAGAGGGTCCATCACTAGATCTTACATATCAAGTAAATGCCAAACTGAATAGCAATGATTTTACGGCACAGTGTTGAAAATCATCAAAATATGCAGAACATTTTTCCGATAAAGACAGAGTTAATTAAATACACGTTTTACACGCTTCAGTCGTAAGCATGAAAGAAAAACACAAAATTCCCCTGACTGACTATAGATGGCTATGGTCGATGGGCTCGTGTCGTATCAATGATCAGTGCGACATTTTCTATTGACATTATTATATATTCAAACACGGAAGTGCCAAACGTCGGCTTTTCCTTTTCGCAAATATGTCAACAACATGTTCTGCACTAATTTCCCGCTCTCTATGAACGTTCAGGAGTACTAACCCGGACAACCGCTTTCTGTACACACTGTACTGCGCAGATAGGTCTTCACCCTTCTCATAGTGGAGAAGGATCTTTCTGCGGTTGCAGTCGAGACTGGCATCACTAACAGAATGATCAGACATTTCCTGATGCTTGGGTACATATCGGACACATACTCCAAGCTTTCAGCGAGGTCTCCTCAGTGCATCCGATGTCCACCAAATGCGCCAACAATCACATTCCCTGAGAAAGAGGTCTTCGGTGACATCTACTGGCAGGCTGGCACTGTAAAATTGAAACACTTCTTCTTTGCATTGTTCCTGTGAAAACCGACGTGACACCTTCAGCTAGGCTGAACGGGTCATTGTCCACAGGGGGTACTACTTTAAGGTCCCTTAGGGGCTATGAGTATACTCAACCGTAACCCAATACCCAATGGGGACATTATAGTATGCTCAATTGAAAAAAATACTAATAGCGCCTGCAGATACAGTGTACAAAAACATCCATGTTGAACAGCTAAATTAAAGGCAATAAAAGTAAATTTTAAATATTTTCGAAATCAGTTTTGTAGCGATTTAATTCATATTTGAAAATAAGGCCAATTTTTTTTATTATTAGTTTTACCGATTTTTTTTTTTTTTTTGGAAAAAGGTAGGGCAGGAGGAGGGGAAAAAAGAAGTGTCCTCGATTGTAAAGTATTTCTGCAAAATCTCAAACGCAGCCCTGTTCAACCTGAACTGAAACTACCAACAAGGCAACACTATCACTAAATGAAATGATGATTATTGAATCAAACTATAGCCACATCCCTGTTCACAAGGCAAACGCTGACAGCCAGAGGACAGACAGAAGTTGATCACAAAAACTTACCTGGTGTACCTGTGATCAGTTCTCAGCATGTTCAAAATAATCATTTTTATTGTTCTTGTATTTTTATTCAAGAAGGCTTGTAATTGCTCAGCAGTTGGTGCCGAGTGGATACTGCTTCAAATCCGGCTATAGCCCATTGCCTTTATATGTTAAGTGATTAAGGTCACTAATTTTATATTCTTACACAATGTCATACCATCAACTGTGGAACAAGGTTTGAATCACAATGCTCAACGAACCCCACCCATGGAACAAGTTGACAGATAAAAGTTAAAGACAATCGTGACAGTTTTTTTCTCACATTAAAATAATTTTCTTTGACTTTAAATAATAAGATATCAGCAATAAAAAATACACTTATCATATAGTTTACATTTTTTGATGATTTAAAGATGATACATTAACAGTGCACCCCTTATAAATAAATAAAAACTGGAATAGAACCCTTTTTTTACAGCAAATATGAAGGAGTCAGGACATTTCTTGTTTTATTATATCCCAATCCATATTCAAAAACTCATCTTTTTTAAAATGCATATGATTTGTTCTTAAGCATTAAACATTATTTTCATGAAAAACAAAAAAAAAAACAAAAACAAAAACAAAAAAAAAAAAAAAAAAAAAAACAACACTTCACATTTATTAATTTTCCTGAAAAAAAGAGGTAAAGTACCCACTACTAAGACAATCAACATAAAAATTAAGTTTACCATCTATGATCACTGTGTGTACATCATTTTTGACACTTTTTTTTTTAATCTTACTTTTTTCACTTTCCCAAACTTTAGGGCAGGAGGGCCGGTAAAACTAAAGATAGAAAAATACTGGCGTAAAGTATTTTGGAAGACATAAGTTAAATCAAACTCTTTGGGGAGGCACGAGATAACAGTTCTTCTGCCGCTGATGCTTTACTTGCTAGTTAGGCCTAAAAAAATCTTTGTTTCCGGTAACATGCTAAAAAAATTAGGGTAGGTAGGTCGGAAATTTTTTTATTAAGTGAGACTTCTCGGAAATTATTTTAATGTCAAATAAGGCGGTTATACCTTTAGAGCATCAGCAAGTTGATTTCTAACATCACTGGCCATGTTTAAAGCATAAAAATGCAGTTTTGCAACCTTTTGTTAAAAAGTTGAAAAAATATTCTCTAAGGCCATAAAACATTTAGGGCCGGGCCAAACATTTACGGTAGGTCGGGATACCGGAAGCAAACAATATTTTTTACGCCTTAGCAATTTTTTCCCCTCTGTAAAACGTTGGTGTTTAACTCAGGGGATGTTTTCAGTATTTCGGCAGGCCCTTAGTATACTCAATGCAATGTTTTGCTTCCAACACAAAATAATCGTCTCTACAATACAAGTAACTATCTGTCTATTTTTCTCAATTATTTCATGATACTGCGACGAAAGAGTATTTTCATTGTCCTTTCTGTCCCCCCTCATAACAGCCAAAAAGTTATCTGCAGCAATAGATTGCTGAACATGGTAAGGATCACGGTGGCAGGTTCTGTAGAGAGCTTCTTATTACGTGGGTTATGCTCAACAAATAAAAAGCAGTTAACACAGTAGACTCCTTTAGACTTAACCGGATATCGCAACAACTTGTAATCCACAAACCACAAAGCTTGTGCCTTTCGCATTTTGTCACTATTATAAAAAGAAAAAAAAAATGAGAACTGATTAAACATATCTTGCTGGATTCGAACCTCGAACCCATAGATTCGACAGCGAGTGCTCTACCAAAAGACCTATGGCGACTATACGATTGCGCAATATATATTATATATATAGTAACCAGTTGCTGTACCCACCGTAACAGTTTGCCGCTTCTTGGAAGTTCAATTTCTAATGTTTACATGTTAATTAACACATTATTGACATACATATAATTAGGGGCCTCCGTGGCCGAGTGGTTAGAGTCGTTGACTTCAAATCATTTACCCCTCATCGATGTGGGTTCGAAACCTCATTTGGGGCGTAGAATTCTTCGCGTGAGGAAGCCATCCAGCTGGCTTACGGAAGGTCGGTTGTTCTACCCAGGTGCCCGCTTGTGATGAAATAGTGCACGGAGGGGCACCTGGGGTCTTCCACCATTAAAGCTGGAAAGTTGCCATATGACCTAAAATTGTGTCTGTGCGACGTTAAACCCAACAGAAAAAAAAATAAATAAATATATATAATTAAATAAATGCACTTTTAGCAATTCAAAATTATGGCAGATACTGTCATGATGTGGAATATAATTAAATAGATCTAGAACTTACCAGAAGAGATTCTACATCATTCTAAGTTAGCTTACATTTACGGGAAATCAAAAACATGGACTTGCTTCCTTTCGAGAGTGAGTAATGCCACGTTTTCATCTTTATTACAAGACCGTGGGTTATCTGTGCTTTCAAAAACGTCAGCGTAAGGCGGCGAAATGCCACAGTCAGCTATTTCAAACATTCACGGCTTGTTTACATGATACATTTGGAATATACCGAGATACAACGATAAAGCGAGACAATCAAGGGTTATAAACAGTGACACGAAGTAGGTCTGCGGTCGGCTTTTTGTGAGGGACTTTTCTCATTTTGAGATGAAGAACTCAAGAATTCAGCTGTGATTGATAGGGATTTAATGCCTAACCCCCCTTAGGCATCGATTTTTAATGCAGATTTCGCATTTTTAGACTTTTTATTTTTTGAAAATGCGATTTGAAAATGACGCACGTGCGTATTTGCGTATGCCTAGTTACGCGCCTGTATATATAAGACTGAGTTTGGCAAATATGAAAATTGCCTAGATATTTTACCTAAAGATTTAGTACATGCACGCTGTAAGTTTAGAATTATTGAGCATAAGTTTTCTATTAAAATGTAGTTTTTTTTTTTTTTGCATTGAAAGAGATTAACGTAATTGTCCACCTTGAATAATACATGTGCTTTTTCGATTTGTTTAATTTTGTCAAACATGTCTCGCTACTGTTTTTCAATTTGTGTATATCTTATTTACGGTGGTATATTTCGGCCATGAGATAGCTAGGTAGCTATCGCGATCCTTAAAAAAATATCTTGATAAAGCGATGTTTTTTAAAGAGATTATCTCAATAGTGGAAGGTTTCCTGGAAATATTTTGGCGATAATTGACATTAATTTATTAATTTCTCAATACTGTTTGTGTTGTGTAAGTGCCAACAACTGCCATTTATTAGCAACATTACCTTTTTCGATATTAACTTTTCTGAAAAGTTTACCGCAATGACCTGATTAATGTTTCCTGGAAATAAAGGGCATATCTAGAAAAATGATTTCATGTGATATTTTTTTCAGAAAAGTTTAAAATATTGTCACGATAGTTACCGGTCATCTCGTGGCAGTAACAAGCATTAATGCGAAATTTTGCGCTAAAACATTTTCAGGAAATTAATAAAAATATCTAAAAAATATTGTTTATTGTTGAAATGTTTTCAGAAAAAAAAAATGAACATATTTCCTGGGAAATTTACAACTTATCGTAATAGCTAACTTGCTATCACGTGACAGAAATGTGCCACCACACTTATTTTTATCACATGCTTGCCCGGTTGACATGGTATAAACTTTGAGCATGACTCTGGTGCGCCTGCATAAATTGCAGACTCTGGTATATACAGGATTCAAGCGATTTGAAAGAAAAATATCTTTAATGTATATATTTTGTAACCATGGTAATACTAACCCTAACCTTTAGCCAGTATATTATACATATTATACACTAAATACGTGCGGATATTTAGCGTGAAATCACTTCCTGTTATGTGCAAAAGACCGCTCCAGGCCTAGGTCTGCAATGAGGAACATCGAAGTAGGCCGATGACACTCATTGCACCTCTGCACAATAGTGTGCGTAGGTATTCGCCGCATATGCCTCCGTGGTCTGTCTCGTTTTTTTTTTTTGTAAGACCAGTTGCCTGATGATGGAATGTTCAACATTTTTTTTGTTAACATTAAATGTCTAATCCTCCACATTTGAAAACTACTTTGGTTATATCATAATTATCTTGCCATCTGGTATTACTATGCTACATTGTGTTATATGTCATGCATGTCACATGCCATTATGGACCCTGAATTTAGTAATAAAACTTGAAATATCGAATGTAGCTCATATTGATTTGTAAAAATTGATAGAAATCATATATAGTATCGTATTCATTTTGATAGAATACGAAATCCTGTTGTTAAAATATTTTTAAGAGTGAAAATTGCTGATTTTGTGTTAGGAATTAGATATTTAGAGGCTTTCGTTTCGTTTAAGCGATTATTTATTTTGAAACAAAATACACATAATTTGTACAGCAAATTTTTACAGTTGCAAAACAAGATAGTAGCTTCTATAAATTCCTTTCCAAGTCTTTAAGTTATTTTTAGATTGTTGGCCCTCAGTAAATTAGGGTGTTTAAAAATTAGGTAAAGCGTAAAGGCTAAAACTGCATGTGGATTGGACAAAAATGCAGACTGAAATGGAAGCGAAATTCTGTATCCAGCTGAGCCAACAGTTGTTGTCTTATTCAGTGTCCTAGCTTTCAGTTTATGTAAAGTACTGTTGGAAACCATATCGTTATCATCAAACACTGAATGCTAGTTCGGCTGTCCAGACGTCTTATGATGAAATGAAGATTACACTGGTCTGTTTTATTATAAATGTGAAACGAGCTGATTCGATTTATTCTATTCTGCTGTCCCCTGTTACCACTATCTGAAATAAAAACAGAACAGAAATTCGTTAAAGGTAATTGACTAGTAACGACAAATTTTCTGTTTATTTCAATAGTTTCCCATGTTACTCGCGTAACATCGTGTGCTTAAACAAACGACACTCTGAATGCAATGACGTCGCAATGATGTCTATTCTTACCTGCTATTTGTAAAGGTGTAACATCACAATTTCTCTAATATGCTAATTTCTGCATGCGATATTTGCGTACTATAACACGCGGCCCTCATATGCCCCTAAAACCAGTTTCTGTTGAATTCTATCTCACACGGACTTGACTAATCTGCATCAGACAAAGGCAGACATGTTTGTTATCCTGATAAGACTACGCACCGGAAATATCAGACTGAATGAATATGTCCAGTCTCTATATCACCCAAATACTCATGTTTCTAAAATAATAAAAAGCTGAGCATGTCTGATAAAAAGAGAAGAGGCATACATCGTATGGATAGATTCTACTATTCCATTGGAGAAAAGGGTAAATTAGGACCTCCGTGGTCGAGTGTTTAAGGTCGCTGACTCCAAATCACTTGCTCCTCATCGTTGTGGGTTCGAGCTTCACTCTAGGCGTTGAATTCTTCATGTGAGGAAGCCATTATGCTGGCTTACGGAAGATCGGTGGTTCTACCTAGATGCCCGCTTGTGATGAAATAATGCAGGGAAATAAGGGGCACGTTTGGTCTTCCTCCACCATCAAAGCTTGAAAGTCACCATATAACCTGTAGTTGTGTCGGTGCGACGTTAAGCCCAATACAAAGGGAAGGTTTAATGGCATCGTGTCGGAGCCAAAAAGAAACTGCAGATGTCATGAAGTGACTGAATATATACAGCGCTGGAGGATGGAGGTAATTCAAACCACAAAAAGTGTCGTTATGTAACAATGTAATCTAACTGATGTTTTGGCAAGTGTGGTTCATGTAGGTGTACTTACATTACTGTATGTTTTAGAACGATGTTACTCTTGGAAGAATCTTTGAGACAAAACATGCCAGTATAAGCAATGTTGCCGTTACGCAGACATAATCTGAAAATAAAAGAAGTCATGATTAGTGACATATTAAAGGGTATTTGTTAGAGTAGAGAGAATGAGATTTACGTGATTCGTGTACGTGCCCGTGCCGAAATTTACTGACATAAAAATCTGCTAAGCAGTGTTCTTTCGATATTTCTTTATAATATCTAGCTCCTCGCACATTGGATAAAGTCTAATCTGCAGAAATACATAGATAATAAATATGAGCATTTTACATATGGGGCTTTAACTCTGCTTATGGGGTCCATAATAAACGGACAGCATTAGGGTGAGATGGACAGTACGGAAAGAAAACAAGCAAGGTTTTTACTGCTGCCCTTCGGTTTACAATAATGCGCTTTAACTCTAATTTCAGTTGCCACAGACCACTCATTGGTCCTCGTATTCATAGAGTGACAGGCACTGAGTCCAAACTTGTGGTTTCCATTTAACTTTAACATGTAATTTCAAAACAAACCTCGCTATATTCCTAGGTGAAAGTGCCCATTGTGTGGTTTGTCCTACGTGTTCATTTTAAACGTGATTGCATTAGACGGCTCTGAAGAAATAAATAAAAGTTCCATATCTAATCCACGAGTTTAGATATATTTTGTAAAATACAGGTTTGACAGACGTTCTATATACAATAAAACATCGCTTTCACAAGAATCGATTTCTTCCTCCTTATTCGGACAATGCATTTAGTCCCCAGCCATTTCTCCACATTTCTTCCAAGTTTTGATTTCTTGAAATCCTGTATAACTTGAGCACTTTGCTCATCCCACTTCGATTTCAAGTGAGCAGTATTTCACTGTAATTACTAGTATTAAAATGGCCATAAGACACGGCTGTCTTAAATTTGGACAGAAAGTCAAGCGAAGTAGTTTTGTAAGCTTCTGATCAATCAAAAACTATTTGTCGACCGTGTATTTCTCACCTGCAGATGAGCCTGCACCAGTAGTAGTCGCAGCCACTGTGGTTGTAGTAGTTGGAATGGTTGTTACAGCGTTGCTAACTGTCGCCGAAAGCAACAAGAAGAATGCAAACAACACCTGTGTCAGTAACTTTTCCTGAAGAAGAAATTATTATAGTTAAACTAACTTGAAATGAACATTTTTCTACTTATTTTATATTGTTGTATGGTATTTAAAGTACAACAATTGTATAAACACCAGATTGTATTGTGACAATTATGCACCTAGGAAAACATTTAAATCGCCACTTGTTAGTTTGTTTTTGTCTAAAGCGTTCACTCATATAGCTGTCGAGGACATTTCGAATTCTGATTTACTGTCAATCTATTTAAATATCCATGCATTCATATAATGTTAGTAGTCATCTTTGCCCTGTTATATGTCCGAGGGTTGTCGTATTGACCCAAAAGATATAAAATTGTATATATGTGTATGGATAAAGATAATGCAAACGACAAAATACATATTATACACCCCTTCCTAGGTCCATTCTTATCCGAAATTGTTTGTAGTTGCACAAGCTACCATTGTGTTCGCTATTTCATGCTGAATCTTTTTTCTAGCATGTGAATCGCTTTCTAACAGATAGTCTAAACTATCAAAATATCTTTTTAACACAAATGTCTCATTCTTTTTACTGATTTATATTTCGCTGAATTTTCAAAATTTTCTTAGACAAAAAAAAGTCAGACATGTTTTACAGATTGCACTACGAGAACAGCCTACAGATTCGTTAGCATTTACAAAGATTTACGACACTGTACGTCAGATTAATACACGTATCGACATATCTCGAAATGTGAAAACTTGCAAATATATCAAAATAGCGTCATTTGAAAACTTATCAGGAGCTCGTTTTACAATCTGCACTACCGAATCAGCCTACAGTACCGTTATAATTTACAAATATTTACAAAGGCCGGTGGTTCTAACCAGGTACCCGCCAATGCCTGAATCAAGACTCGGAGGATGCATGTGTTCCTCAGTCAAAAAAGCTGGAAATCTCACCATAATACTTGGATTATGTCGGTATTTCTTAAACATTACATTGCACAAAATGCAACTAAACTAGTGGCCTCCCTGACCAAGCGGTTAAAGTCGCTGACTTCTAATTACTTCCACATACCGCTGTGGATTCGAGCTCATGGAAATAATTGTTCCAAATTTGGAAGACATCCAGCTAGTTAACAACAGGTCTGTAGTTCTACCCAGTTGCCACCCATTTTTGAAATAATGCACGCCTGATAAACAACAGAGCTTCCTCTTTCAGAGGTATAAGCAAAATCTTTCTGTCACAACTTCTGAGCTAGTGCATAAAAGGTCGTCAACGAAGGTGCGTATCATCATATTGTTTTGCATTTTTACAATCATTGTATCGAATATCAAAAATCGGGAAATGGTAGGTAATGTAGATATAATCTAACTTTACAGAGAACTTAAATTTTGCTATATATTCTTGATTTATGGTCGTGGTGGTGTTTACCAGCAAGCTTATTCAGCAGTTAATTAGGCCGTATCGCCATGAAAGCACATTTATTGTCAAATATTTGTATATTAACTGATATTAAGAAGCAAACCGAGTATGCGTATACAATGCATTTGGAAATAAAAAAAAGTGTACCGAAAATAATTTGGGGGAGATAGTCACTTTTTATTGAGAGAGACAGCTCTGTAGCACCAAGGAGATAGCTCTGTGTTGCATTAACAGTTTTGAGCAGTTTTAAATGTAACAGGAAGGTAATTATGTCCAATAACGAGATACAATTCAGCTATCTCGTTTTATATTTATACAGCATTTATAAAATACATATTGCTTTATGTTTTCTTATATTGTTTTTGCTTGTTTTGTATTTAGTGTATTTAGTGCCGTTTAAACCTGAACTTCTAGATTCAGCACCAAAACTAACTTGTTTTTAGCAAGTGACTATTAACTTCTCCCTTTAAATCATTGTGTCTTAGGATAGAAGACAAATGCTTTCAGACATACTGTGAAATAGTCAGGGGCATCAGGCTCAAAGCCAATAATCAATAGATCTGCATTCTCTATTGACCTAAGTGGTTGGGCTATATTTTAAAAAAATCTTAGAATCGGCATACACGTGCTACTCTTTCTGTAAAATAAATAAATAAATTAAGTTAGAGAAACCGTAATATGTAAAGTTATCTTGTGAAACACAAGGTTTACCTGTATTTTTTAAGACGCCAATAATATTGGCAGTGGCTCTGAAACTTGTTTACACTACGTAATACATGTACCCTTGTAAAATAAAATCTGAATATAATGATGCCATAATTACTTTCCGTTGAGGACACCGTCAGTTTCTTTGAACGTGCCGGTAAATATAATGTACTTTGTACAAATATCAGAGTCGCTGTGACTTCGTCATTGTATCATCACGTTCAAATGCACTTCTGAATATAAAAAATCTGAAGTTTTAAACAGTCATGCTGATTTAATAGCTAAATAAAATGTATGGGACAACTTTACGCAGAAGCTAATCATCATGTATTTCGTGTGTTGACAAGGTATGCATTTAATTAGCAACCTCAATTACACATACAATAACTGACAAAATGACTTAAGTGACCGAATTCTTAATGTAAGAAGTTTCTGTGTAACTGGAATGCTGATTTCCATAGTCTGTCAATCTATATTTTATCTAAACCAATTAGACGCTTTTGACTGAAATCATTTAAATTCACCAGCATGACATTTCCGGCTGAATGCAAAAAGACAGTTTTGTGCGGGCTTCAGTTCGCGCTTTTTCAATCTGAAAAGTTTTTTTTCTCATAAATATCCAGATTCGCATGTATCACTATTATGTACCGCCTGTAAATAAAAGCGGTCCTTTTATGACTTTGTTTAAAAATCATCATAACAGTGCAACTGATAATTGGTGACCTAGTTTTTGACCCCAGATGACCCATTTTTTAACTTGACCTAGATTTTATCAAGGCAATAATGCTGACCAAATTTTATGAAGATCAATAAAAAATACAGCCTCTATGACATACACAAGCTCAATGTTGACAGACAGACAGCGACAGACGACAGACGACGGATGCCGGGCATCGAGCCATCACAATCACACACCCGAGCAAATGTTAACAAAATGTACAACTATTCAAAATTTACAATTATAGCCTTATGAAAATGAATATGCAAATATATGCACATCCGATGGAACTGTGATTGCATATTATTTGAAAAGAGGACAACTCAACTTAAAAATTGTAAACGTTTCAATATATAACATTAGAATTATGGACACAGAGCTCTCTTACGAAAACAGAGTTATCTCTTTGGCGACATGACTATCTTCTTCACGACAGAGCTGTCTGTCATAATAAAAAGTGAATATTTTTCTCTCAAACCATTTTCGGTACATATTTTATTTCCAAAAGCATTTTCTACTTTACACTGCCACGACCACAAATAAAGAATAAATTAGCAAACTTTAAGTTCTCTGTAAAATTAAAATATATCTGTATAGTCTACCTTTCCCCGATTTTTGATATTCGATACCACGATTGTAAAAGTGAAAACAATATGATGACACTTACCTTTGTTGACGTTCTTTTATCGCGACATGCAATAGCTCTGAAGTTGCGACACAGCAATTTACCGTATACTTCTCAAAGAGGGAGCTCTATTGTTTACCAGGCGTGACGTTGGGGCACATGGATTTCCCCTACTGTCAAAACATAGGAAGTCAAAATATAACCTATAGTTTTATCGGTAACAAAAAACTTATTTATTCTAATAAACAGCACTAGTCATACCTACCCTAAGTTTATTACAAATAATGATGATAATAATCATAATAAAAATAATAAGAAACAAAGTAAACGCAGGCCAGTCAAACTGAAAATCAGACAGCAGTGTTTGTATCAATATGTACATTTGTAACGAAAAATGCATATGCAACATAGAAAGAGGACATCCAGGAAAAACAAGCACACTTATTCCATGTATAATTTCGTTTCAGGCACTTCGGTCCAATATAAAAATGTACATGAAGCTTTTCATTGATTTGCTGAAATATAATGATATTTTATATAATTTTAAACTCACTGTCCACTATATCTTACAGAATTTTTTATACAAAGAAATAACAATATTTTCTCATTATACGTCACTGATCAAGACTATAATTGCTCATGGGATTGTAAAAGAACGTATAAAGGTTTGCTTTTTCAAAATCAAATGCGACAAAATAAATACGTGTAAGATCAAACTTTTTTCCTCGTTGTACATCATGGTGAAAGTTGTTTCTATCTTGCATTGAAACAAATAAATATCCTCTATCTATTTGAACAATGTAGACTTGTATCGACTTAAAGTAGATAACAGACGTTTCAAGAACAACGTTTAATGCCCGATGTAAATATATTTGTTTCAAAAAGCATTTTAAAAGATCAAAATTTTTCGGCAGGATTATTTAAAAAAGCCATTGGAGTTCATACCGCAAAATTGTTCGACACGATTATTTAAAAAAAGCCATTGGAGTTCATACCGCAAAATTTTATAACGAAATTACAAAGTTAAATCATTTCAAAAGTGAATAGTCACGGATTGTGCATCATTGAAACCCATGTCATGTAAAGATATATATTAGAAATTGATTATTAAAAACTAACTATGATATCTTACTCCACATAAATTCCAACTATCTCAAGAACTTAAATAATAGTTAAGTTTTTTTTAAAGCTATGAATACTTAATATTAGACTGCGAAAAGCTCAAATTGAGTTGAAATCTTTACATCATTTTATACAAATATACTACTGTAAATTAAACTTGAATAACGCAATAATACCATGTTTCTATACTCCAAGTAAATTTGAACAGAACACTCGAGTCACAGGTCTCAGACTTATATAGTGGATCAAAGTGACTTAGATATCTAGGGGCGGAGCGATAGTGTTTCAGAAGTTTTAAGTCTGTTTAAAATCTGATGTAATATACATGAGAACTTGGGCCCAATTAGGAATACATTATTTTAAAAAATCCCAAAACATTAAAATTTGATATAACACGTATAGGATGTTTTTATACAAATCATATATATGGTTATGGTTATAAATGGATAAAAAAGAAAAGTGTAAATAAACATAACGTGCTGTAAGGACGTTCGAAATAATTATTTTCTCCTCAAATTATTACGTGATACTTTACCGAAAGTGCAAAGTAAATATCTTTTTATCCTTTAGATAGATGTGTTTAAGGAAAGTTTCCAAGAAAAACAAGTAGATCTAATATTGTAAAATGTTTTTAAATAGATATGTATTAGGATTTTTTTTTTTTTTTTTTTGATTTTTTATTTCTTAATCAAATGCATTGGTTGCTCTCTTGATAAATCATATCAATAATCTTAATAATAAAACTTTCTTGTTTTAAATGGCTAGTTCAAATTCAAAATAAATTCATTAACCACTGTCGTAAAACGGGCTATTCTTTACCAAGATTGTTATTGGTATGTTAAAAGTATGGCCACTATGAACTTGATTTTTCATCTTGTGAAAGCAGTGTCACAAAAAAAGTATTCATGGGAACATTTAACTAAGACTTTTCACACATTTTGTTTGTATAAAAGACATGGTCGCTGGTGGGTCGGACTTATTTCGTAATATATTTATGTATTTAAGCTGTAAAACTCGGGCAATCGATTTAGGACGTTCTTTTTGTCTAGTTAAAGATAAACTGATCTCAAGCGCATGAAATATTAGCTCGAGCAAATGAAATCACGGCGAACAACGTATTACCAAGCGCATGACATCTTTTCTCGAGCGCGCGACATATTGTACTGTCCTACAAATACCCCCTGACTATACGTATCTTTTACTGAAATATTGTGTTATTACGTACATATTTAATGTAGGAAGTTATCACCAAAAATATTTCACTTGGCTACATATAAAGAACTTTCTGTGTATGTAGATCTGCTTTCACAAATTAATGTCATGAAGTATGTAATCTGTTAAAAGCATTTCCAGTTATTTGAGTTGTAGAACTAACTATTACCACGGTTAGTTGCATATTCATCTTTAAAATTACACACAACAGTGTTGATGTGCAGATATATCTATATTTCGTGTTTAGATAGATAATAAATGCTAATTGGGCACATTTATCAAATATGAACGTGGGGCTTAAACTTTCTTTAATTATTGTTTAAATAAATTATCATTTATTTGGTTTTAGTCTGTGTTAATGTTAGGGGAAATATTAGTTAGAGAGCTTCCCACAACAGTTGGAATATAATTACCCAACAGCGTAGCGAATTCATGAATCTTTGTGTCTATTGCGGTTTTCCTATTTAAATCCTGTATTTGCTCCATTTTGTAAATCATTTAAACAAATACGACATTACACCCGTTTTGTTGACATTTAAGCTACTGTGTGATGTTGTAACTGAAGTTCTTCTTACTGTTTAATCAATCAAAGAAAATCCATACAAAATAATAAAGACCTTGAAGTATTGGCGAAACAAGTTTTTGAACTCTGACTATAATTTCAGCCGTTGTTTAATACGACATTGCAAGAGAAAGTGTAAACATTAAACACATTTAGATTAAGGAAAAGGGATAATACAGACACATTTTCATTTTTAAATCAATGCCACACAAGTTGAAGTCCTGGAGACCTTTAAAAAACTTTGGAATGACACTGTTAATTGGTTAAGAAATTAGAAACTTATGTCGCAACACGCATCTTTCGCCTAGTCCACCTTGTTTTGCACATTTAACGGTGAGGAATTCTGTGTATATTTAAACTTCTCAACACGTTAGTTAGCTCTTTCCTAAATTCTTGCTTGGAAGTTTAGGGGCGGGGGCTAAGGGTGGCCAAAAGCCCTTGGTATTGAGATACTACACACAAAACAACCAAGAAGGCCAGATTTTGTAGATTTTGCAACATGATCCAAATTGAAAATGCGAACCACTGTTCCCTAGTTGGAATTATGAAATAAAGTTATACACCCCTACTTTTCTTATTGGCCTAGAATTAAAAAAAAATGAAACAATCAAACAAAACTATTCAATGTACTTCTGTAACTTTTGACGTGGAATAAAATAAGAACTGTATATTTTCCACAATATATATTACTCTTGTTGGAGATTACTACCTTAAAAATTTAAAGAGATAATTAATGTTGAAAAACTACATATTTTTGTTTCAAAAGGCATACCTGTATTTTTTTCAAGTTATCGAAATTATAACACACGGTTCTGAAAAATTTTGGAATTCATACCTTAAACCCGAATATATCAAATTTCTGTTAGAAATTCAAAAAAATTAAAAGAAAGTTGAAACGTTACAGATTATGTGCTACTGAAATACATACTAGTATCATATGTAAACATATGCCTTGTAAAATTGCCCTATGTTTTATCTACTCGAAATACATTGAAAGTATGTTCAAGGCATTTTAAAAAGGTGTTAAAGATGGCAAATACCTTAATTAGCTATTATAAGTTCACATCTTTTATACAAATACTTCACTTTAGACACAGTAGAATCATAACATGTTTCTTTACTTCAAATTATTTGAACATGGATGCTTCTTTAATACTGTTATAATATTTCTAATACAGTTATGCAATAACAGTGACAATTCTACTCAGTCACAATTAAGAAATAAGCTGTTTAAAGAAGTTAAACAAATATTTTAATTTCATATTAAAAGTAGTTTTTATTTGAATTATAAATTGTTAATTAAGAATACTGTAAACCTTTCAATTTCTTGACAAATAAAGAAGAGCAAAACACTATAATACATAGACCTTAATGTTGAACTTTGAAAATCAAAAAAGGCTTTTAAATAGAAACGATCAACAAAAGAAATTTATGTAAATATCTGGAACAAATCTATTACATAACCAGAACCATTTTGACAAAAATTTAAAATTGAAGGGCGCTAGGACAGTAAACTTTTATATTATAGATAAAAAAAACTAATTCCAAATTTAAATTGGTCAAACCTACGTTTTAAAATAACATACAACCATGTAATGAAATTATTCTGAAGATATCTGTAACTTGAATTATCATTTGAGTGAATACTGGATGCAATATTATTCATGTTTTGTATAAAAGCTTAAGAATATATAAAATATGTTCAAAGTTCACTAGGGAATCATATTGATGACAAGTAAACATGAAACGATTACGAATCGTCACGCGCAACTTTAAGGCATCACAAAATAGGTAACTAAAAGCGTTTTCATTTTATTGCAAGATCAACATTTTGCAAGAATAATAATAAGTAAGTGTTAACTTTGAAGTCTGGTATTAAAACAAAATTAAACACAATGCATTTTATTCTTTTCGTTTTTTTTTTCTTCTAATCTATACGACTTATATAACAGTGTAGAAAGCAGTTAAAACAAGAGTTATCTGTAAACTCATGTGTGTTCCTCTTGATCAAGACACTGCTACAACTCAACATTTTGCTTTAAGGACATAAACGATCAAAGCTAAAATCATTTAAAATAGAGTTATGTATCTTGCATATTGTTATATTACGTTCAATGTAATAAATATGTAAAATTAGGTGAAAAAGGGAGGTACATCATTAATTATTTAGGTGTATTTCATCTCACTGATACTATGAGTACATCAGGGACTTTAAAATTCCATTTTGCACCTGAATATGCAATTTGCAAAAGGGGAATTTATCTAGTGGCCCATTGCATTGTTTCTTCATAATTTGCATAATGATAAATAAAAAGTGATATGAGCAATAATTTCGATATTATAACAATACGTGGCAGATGTTCTTTAATACAATATGTACGCACATATCAGCTCATGATTATGTGCCCACGTAAAGACTAAGTTATACGTGCACAGCCTATTTTCTACTAATACTACCATAGTGCTATATTTGGACTAAGTTTCACCAAAATCAGAGGTAATGCCATATTTGACGAATAAGGTATCGACCCTACTAATACATGCGCTCATATCATTTATTACTGCGTGCGCATAAAACACCTATGTCATCTCTGACCTCTGAGCAGAAAAATAATAGACGTATTTGCTCTATTATGCATAGTCGAATGTGGTGCAAAGGGTTATAATGGTCTGAGGTAAACATGTTAAGTAAAGTAGTTTTAACTGCATTTCATGCCTCACCTAAAACAACGATTTAAAAAAAAAATATTTGTCAACAATAGGTTACAGCATATAGCATATAGTATAAGAGATATTCTATGAGTAGGTAATTACATACCGAGTTATTTGAAAAAGTTTGTATTATATAGAACGATTTAAATAAATTGACTTGTTATATTTCTTCTTATAGAATGAAACATGTTTATATTGAGGCTAGCCACTTTAAGTGTTCTGGTGCAAAGAGGTTATCATTTTGTGTTCTTTCTGTCTCAAAGGCCTTGCGGTATCTAGTGCAAAATACGTTCTACTTTACAACGATAAGGAACAAACATTCCGTTTATTTGGCAAAATTGTGGTTCAATTGATGAGTCGCCTTCAAAAATGAAGTGTGTTCTTTGTTTTCTGCTGTTGGTGGTAAGAAATTAACTTTATTTCGTTAACTTTTTTACGTTGCTTGATTTGTTTTTACACAATATTCTTTCTTACTTCAATAAATATTTAGATACAGGTTTCTATAACATAACTGTATCGGTTGTAGAAGGCTTTTGTAATAGACTCAATTCTTTAGAAAGATGTTCAGCTGGTTAGATGTAACTGTATTTAATATGATCACACTACTTCTCATAAAACAAACAAATCTGTTTGTAAACATGGACGGTTCCAAACTAAATGGGAAGAAGCATTTTATAGAAATATTTCGATGACAAAATACAAAATATAGTCCTGACCAAGGTGCCTCCGTGGCCGAGTCACTGACTTCAAATCACTTGCCCCTCATCGATGTGGGTTCGAGCCTCACTCGGGGCGTTGAATTCTTAAAGGAAGCCATCCAGCTGACTTACGGAAGGTCGGTGGTTTTACCCAGGTGCCCGCTCATGATGAAATAATGCACGGAGGGACACCTGGGGTCTTCCTCCACCAATGAAAGCTGGAAAGTCGCCATATGACCAATCATGTGTCGGTGCGACGTTAAATTCAACTTAAAAAATAGTCCTGACTGACCTATTTTATATGTACAACAACACTGTTGACCCGTTATTGTAGAGATAACACACGTTGTTTTCGTGTGATAACATTTGTTGAATCCTAAGGAACTGATTGGTTCTTGAACCTGGTATGTCCATATGACTAATATACATGTATGCTTTACCACGGAACGTGCATCTATAAGTAATTATAGTGAAAAAACTCTCATTTAACGCACGTTTACTCTCCTTCTAAAACCCACCCTGAGAACGACAAATACAGCAGAGCAGTATATGTAACTTTACCGTCACAACTTGCGGTTTAACTTCATCAGCTCATAATACTATTACCCGTAGTGTTTTCATATTATAGTTATGAGTTGCCATAGAAAATTATTTATATAATAATACAATACCACACTTCAGTCTCATCAAACGTTCATATGATATATATAGGAATATTACACAGGGTGTAGAATCTGAAGTTTACATCATTTTTAGCTCAATTATTTGAAGAAAAAAAAGAGCTATTGCACTCGCAGCGGCGTCGGTGTCGCCGTTGGTTAAAGTTTATATCAAAGTCAAATATTTCTGTAACTATCAAAGCTATTGACTTTAAACTTAAATAGTTATTTACATTGTACAATAAAAGTCAACACCTTGAAAAACAATCTCCATAACTCTGAATGAATTTTGACAGAGTTATGACCTCTTTTAAACTTAGTGTTTTTTTGGTAGGGGGGTGGGTGGGGGCGCGTTAAAGATTTTGCTAATATCTCTGTTACTATCAAAGCTTTTGACTTGAAACTTAAGATACTTATGTACTATCAAAGGCTACATTTATGTTTAGGTCAACTTTTCTCCTAAACTATCAAAGCTATTGCTTTTAAACTTGCCACACTTGTTAACCATCAAAACTGGCTCTGCACAGTAAGAGACATTACGCCATCCTGCTTTATGGCCCCTTTTGGACTTAGAAAATATCATTTCTTGGTTAAGTTTTGCGTTTAGGTCAACTTGTATACGGCCAAAACTATTGCTTTAAAACTTGGAACAGTTATTGATTCAGATTCTCACATGCAATGCAAAACCTTATCTGAAAAACCCATAATGAAGCAGAGAACATTATTTAAACTGGAAATTAAACTTGAGGTAGCAATAGATGGCATGATATATCAGCATTAGGTACTAACATAAATCATTTTCCTTACCTTTTTGAAGTCATTGTCCTTTCCTGTATACAAATACATGGTGTATTACAGTTCTTGTTTATTGTAGCATGCAGTCAAAGGCATCAACACAGATACAAACAGTAACAAATGTAGAGCATGCAAGTATAAATTTGTATACGAAATGTTTGTAAACGAAACTTTTGTAAACGAAATTTATCTTCTCGGATATTGCGTTGCCGTTTACGTATAGATGTTTGTTGCGTAAATCTGTACATATTGGGTTAGAAAGTTGTGAATTGAAATCAGATACTGACACTGAATAAAATACCTTCAAATGATCAAATCTGTAAGCAGGGAACGCAACAATACTAGACTCGGGTTGATTCAGTCTGTTAATGAGAGGCAATGAAATGTACAACACGTTCCAAACCTAGTACCAGCTTTTAACGGAATTGAATGATAGCAGAACTGAATGTTCTTATGGCGTACCGTTAGTGTCGAAAATGCCGATTTAGCTTTAAAACAATTTGATTTAGGGTCGTACGTATTCGAATTGTCTTAATTTAAAAAGTTAAATAGATTTATCTAAATTCAGGGTCGTACTAATTCGATTTAATATCATACTAATTGGAATATGTCCGACCCAGAGTTATAGTTAATGTTAGAAATGTTGGTGTGGGATTACAGCATTTCCAGTGTAAAAGGTGGCCTGAAAACACGGAGTAGATGTCGTGTCTGGACGGGAATATGACATGAGCAATTGTCAAATGTAAAAAAAAAAGATGTGCTGGAGAAATTTCTATAGGCGCTGCCATATTTGTATAGCTACGACTTTATCTTCGTCAATAGAGAGCCGTATGCTTTACTGTTAAAAGAACTAAAGTACGTTTGATCATGCGCATGTGTAGAAACGCTTCCTGCGTGTGTTCTGACTAAACTACTCAATATTCAGTTATCAATGAGATAAATGACAATGTATGAATGTTACGAAGTTGCTCTACTCTATTTCAGTGTTTCGTTTTTGTTTTCCATTTATGTCAACTGTTCAAGGTATCTCGCAATTCAATGACAAGTATAATTTTGTAACACAACAATATCACCATGGATATGGTATAAGTGAAACTATAGCTATTACAATACTGAAAAACAGTACCAGTGGACTTCTGCTGAATGGAGAATCAATGTCTTACTGGAACGCTACGAAATCACCAGTCTCTCCACCATTTGATCAATATATAACATTTTTTGTTAATGTCGCTTTCTTCAGTTACAATCAGTTACGTCAAAGTGGTGGAGTAAAATTTGGAGCCGTCTTTTATGGACGCCTTGATACTGATACTGCATATGGGTATCCTCTTAGTATGTCGTTTGTGGACACAGGTAAAATGATTTTCCCAATGATAATTTTGTGAAAGACCCTTATATATATCATATTATTATATTTATATTGCGTCACTGAAATGTGGCATTGCCTTAGAGCCTTATGTTATTTAGCCTTATTTTCTTCCTCAAAGATTGACAATGTGCTTGAATTCTGTGTTCTGGAGTCCGCTGTCATTTTGTTAAACAATTTTCTTGTTTATAAATACCAGGTAGTTATCAGTTTTGAATAAAGTAAAATGTTAAACAAAATTCTATGTTTTCTTACATACTGACGTCATGTGAATCATAGAGAAATCTTTAAATTACGTGACTTTATGAGAGTTATCATTCAGACAGACAGACATAATAATACAAGCTTGCACTTAGAAATAAAATAAAGGGATGAAAAAAAACTTTTTCTTTAAAGTTTGAAAAATGTATACGCAATATTCACACTTTTGATATGTATTTCTCAGCATATTATTGAAATGCATTTTTCATTAGTTGTTGTTATTAATACGTCAGTTAGATTAATATACATTTGTATTTCACTTTTTTCAGAGTGTGAAACTCATGAAGCAAGTTTCAGGACTACGCCCGCATATGACAGGACATCCACAGTCAGCACACTTCCTGACAAAAAAGGTATCTCACCAACTTATGTCTCATTTTTCTGAAGATAGTAGATCAACTCACAGATGTTCTGCTTTTATAAAATATAGATTAATAATTATGATATCGATCCTTAGTAGAATTAAATCAAATATTTCCATATTTTAGGGGAAGATACGTGGTGCTTCCAATGCGACGGTTTGACACATTTACAATACTGCGATCAGGTACAGAAATGCCAGACACAAGATGAGGTAAAATCATGCCAGGTGCTTAGTACTCCGTCTTTGAAAAAGTAACACAAAATATAAATATAATTCTTTTTTACAAGATTTCAATTGAATTATCAAAATATCAGAGTGAAATATATCTAGTATTTTCACAGTGAAAAATAACACAGTCCAAGGAGATGCTATCATATTAATATTGATATTACAGGTATGTTATGTACAAAAATATCACAGAAACCTTGGCGGCAATATTTTCCGATCTGGCTGCATTCGTTCTGAGGTAAAATACATTTAATGACTTTGAATTCATGTCATAAACAGGTATCTTTTCTAGTAGAATACTATGCACAGTGAACTTAATTCATGACCAAGTCTAGTCCAGTCTACTTAAAACTTTACTAGAGAACTTTTTTCGGGTAACAGATTGTTACGATCGCTTAGGCATAGCCTGTCCGTTTAAAGCCAATCTTTGACAAAAATTGCGACAGTGAGTTCACTCTTTGGCTCAGTGGTTAGGACATTAAACTAGCATTCGAGCGGCACGAGTTTGAATACCGCCACAGGTATTTGGGATTTTTCATCATAATTTTTTATGCTCTTTAATTTTTGTTAAAACTAAAGTGGTACGAAGAACTAAAATTAATGTTTAGGACTTGAAAATATTATGGTCAACGTAAATAGTTCACCTGAACTATGGCAATGAATATGTCTCTGCTTAAAACCAGCCAAAAGTTAGAAGCTCTAGAAATGTCGCAGATTTAGAAGAGACAAAGGCAATAATTGCTGATTGTTATGGCAGCAATTAACAATGGTTTACAGTCTTCTTATGAAAACTGGTTTTAAATTTAATAAAAGTTTTCTATTGACAAAGCTTCAATAAAACACCAGCGATTATGCAATAACTTCCGTTCCATTAATTACAGCAATGTAACAACCATAACAGTAACAAAGGTTGTATGGAATGTTGCCATGGCAATTTCTGTAATACAGCTGGATGTGGAGAAACAAGTTCGATCCATGAATATAGTATTCTTATTTCTTAGAAGAATTATTAATTCTGTATGTATACAGCTTAATGTCATTCTTAGCTAAATAATAATAACAATATAACATATTTATTGCATATATACTATTCGAAAACTAGGAGACGTACTTCGATTAAATTTGTTTGTTGTTAACTTAAATTTATGAAGTACATTTCGATAAGAATGTTAGATCACTTAGTTTTAACTTGCCGCATTCAATAGAATAAAATACTTAGTATACAAGCAAGAATATAACATAATGATTGTTTATACACAAGTCTTTCCAGTCGTTTTAAACTAATATGTTGTAATTAAGATATTATTATAGTATGTAGTAAGCAATAAAGAACAAGAATGACTACCTGAAAAGAAAGTTGCGTCTGTTGGTTTTATAGACACTTTGTTGACATACATAATGCTTTTGCTAATTTTATTACACAAGGCATACCTGCACCAGGACAAAGAGGTCCTATTTGCTTTGAATGTACTCACATAGGAGAAGATGAGGCCTGTAAGACAGTGCAGCTGTGTCATTCTAATCAGGTAAAAATGTTCTTATTGAAGTAATACTTGTTGTACGTGATTATGAATTTTATGTTTTCTTAAAGACACGGATATTAAAAAAAAATGTAATTAAGTTCCTTCAAAAACGAACAAAACCAACATACTTGAAATGACATGTCAGTAGAGAGAGACATGAAACAATTTTTGTATATTAATATAGGCCTGCATGGTTGCCAAGTATGAGTGGGGAGACAACAATTTCTTTTACGAGATATACAGGTACTACTTCTCTCAGTCTTACATCCAAACTAAGTGTTATATACATGTACTCATTAAATAATTTATGGGCTGGATTTGAAAAAAAGATAATAACACAACATTCATACTTAGCGATATTGAATTTAATGTCTAGATAATTTATACTCTTATTGCAAATGGTAATTAATCGGAGATGAAGAGTTGAGTATTTCAATAACCCGCTATTAAAATGAATTCGAATATGTCACTGTTATCCTTTGTTTTCTAAATGTAAAAAGTATAATAAAACATACATAATTTCCTTTCAAAAAATGTGTGTCTCGGGGCAAAATGTAGTTCTTTTAGCCGAATGATAACGTATTAAGATTATTCTTCAGATCAAATGTATATCTCATAATAAAATGAATATTTATAAACATTGTTTTTCTTGATGGGCTGGTTCGAAATCCCTATCTATGCATCTTACCTTTACTAACCCAAACAAAATTACAAATTATTTGCTGTCTTTGGTTACTCACGTAACGTTTTATTCGGAAGGTTTGTTCAATACAAGAGTCGCCCATTGAACTGACTAAACGTCACGTGCCTGTGTGTACACACTGTTGTCATTCCGACTTCTGCAACATGAACTGCACGTCAGGTGCTTCTATCCCTGCTATAATCGGTAGGTAACGCTCACTTCAGGCGATACTATTCCTTCTTTTGTCAGTAAATAACGCTCAAATCAGGTGATGCCATCCTTTCTTTTGTCGGTAAGTTACGCTCGCTTCAGGTGTTGCTATCTTTCTTTTGTCGGCAAGTAACGCTCATTTCAGGTAATGCTATCCTTTCTTTTGTCAGTAAGTTACGCTCATTTCAGGTTATGCTATCCTTGCTATTGTCGGTAAGTAACGCTCAAGTCGGGTGATGCTATCACTTCTATTGTCAGTTGGTTATATTTTGTTCAAGCTTACTGAACAACTGGTCACACACAGCATTTATTTGAATTATTTGAGAAATTATCTTTGTACCGATTTGTTTGTCTACATTCAATGATAATGGAAAGTCGTCATATAGTACAATGGTGTTGGTAAGATTAAAAGACACATTAAAAAGGTTGCTTATCAAAGCTTTAAATCTATGTTAGGTACGACATTTACCGGCATATTCTGAAGTCAATAAGTCAGTCGGTAAGCTTAGCCACGGTCTAATATCGTCTGATTTTATATACATTTGTAGTTGATTGCTTCAGTATATTAATCAGAGCGTCAGAATAGTATGGATGATTAAAGATGATTTTAACAATCCGATTTCATAATTTCAGTAGATAAATATTGTTTCTGTAAGTACCAAAGCATTAGACAATTACTGCTCGCATACACCAAGGAGCAATTATATGATAAATTTCTTAAAGTATCATATTTTACATGAAATATTTGCTTGTCATTAAAGAAACATACTTTTCATCTACTATATTTCTTTTTCAGGCTAGGGGCTTCCTTGGAGCAATTTTAAAGAGGATATATGCTTGGTATTGAAATACGTGTAAAGAAAGAACTATCACCCGTTATTAAATTCAAGAACTGAACAAAAAACTGTTGTTGTATTAGTTCATGTCATGAATATATTCCACCTGAAATGTTCTATATCCTTAGGACACCGGGTTCATTTTCTTATACACGCTCGCTAGCAAACTTGTTTTTGACAACATAGAAATTGACGTTAGACGACCATCAGCTTTTCCAGGAAGTAAAAAAATGAAAGTACACATCTCAGCTTGGAAACAAAAGTCTCAGTTTTATTGGTCTACATCTGTGGTTCGCGCACATGGGTCACCTTGTGTAACAGTCCATGCGTGAGCTGATTCGCTAATGTAGAGAAATGTTAGCCCTCTCTTAAGATTTAAAAGTATATTAGGTGTTGAGCATGCCCGAATAGACACAAATCACACAGTGTTCCTAACTAAGCAAGAGTAACCGGAGATTTAATGAACCTTGTCAATTCGTTCGTAAGGCCTTTATTTCAACGTTCTCTTGAAGTGTCACCATATGCCTCAAGTATCAGATATTTCTGTATTGGAGAGCTGATGACCTATTCATGTCAGCCATGTTTTCAAAATGACTTTTATTTAATAAATATTAATTCTACGAAAGTATGAAAAGGTCACTATGACTTTTTTACCTTACTTGTAGATAAAGGATAACATGAGATCGAAAGTCTTCAAATTGTGTGAAATCAGTAGGAATCATAGGAGCAAACAAGCTAGTTTATAGCAGGCTTGGTTTGATTGAGATTGTTGATGAGAGTTTTCCGACGGAGACAGTAGTGAAAATGCACAGTCCGCGTCCTCTAATCCCAGCTTGAGCAGAATATAACATTTGCACAAGTACAAGTATCATCAAAACACAGTTTAATTCAGGATTTAGGTTTTCATATACAAATTTAAATGTACTCATTTTATTAAGTTGGAAATGGATTATCCGACCACAGTTTTAATACCAACTTGAAGATGTAATAGCAGATTAGTTGTGTAATGTTTTTTCAAGCTAGGTGTACTAGAATTTTCTGGCGAACATCTATTTCTTGCGTGTATTTAAGCCATTCACTTACATATATTTTAAGCTAACTTAGGCAAGATTTAGCTCCGTTATATGATTATTATCTGCATCGGAATATACAATGCTCCTGAAAAAATGTTCTGAGGCGCGAAGTAGTTTTGGGGTGTTTGGGGCAGGTGTTCCACTCAAAGTGTCTGTATTGGGTTACTTTACTGCAACTGTCATGGCTCAATAAATTTACGTTAAATGGTAGTTTTCCAATTTACATTAGAATATCTAAGAATTCGACAGAGATCAAAACAAAACCATTTGTGAAAAATTATTGAGTATATAAATTATAAGAGATTAATTCAGAAATGTTCAAACTATTGCTCTTCTGTATAAATCTTACAGGTAAA
The DNA here is from genome assembly GCF_021730395.1 of Mercenaria mercenaria. Taxonomy (NCBI): domain Eukaryota; kingdom Metazoa; phylum Mollusca; class Bivalvia; order Venerida; family Veneridae; genus Mercenaria; species Mercenaria mercenaria. The sequence continues at coordinate 70,424,858 of NC_069375.1, forward strand.
AGCATTTAGGGGTTTCATTAGGCATTTACATTGAACATTTAAAATACATATGTGTATCTAATGGCTAAAACATACATGTTCGGAACCAGGGGCAATAAAATGTTCAACCTGCTAGCTTTACTTCTTCCACTTTTAAAGGTACAGCTTTCCAAGTAGATGTTTTGCATACTTATATGGTTACAAAAGCACTACTTTAATATTGCACATGAACTATTATAGTTAGAGCCGTAAAGGGAGGTAATAGAAACAATAGATTCCATAAAACATTCCAGTACATTCAGAAATATTCAAACCTTTGACAAATGTTAAAGAAAGTAATTGTGAGAAAAAAAGGATTTAACAAGAAATTCATGTTTTTATATTCATAACGGAAAATGTGATACCGCGTTTTAAAGAAAGGCACGAGCCTTTATTGAAGAAAAGTTATATAAGACATTTGGACGGGAGCAAGTGTAGTCAAACTTCAGTGTTACATGAATTTGAACATAAAATCAAGTTTCCGCTTAATAACTTAAGAACCGCTTGACCAATATATCATGATTGGGCTTATAAAGTAAATGACCCTATTGTTTTTGGGATCAGTAGTTTAAAGGTTGAGGTCAAATAGGCCTGAAAACTTGAAAACGGTTTCCGCTCAATAACTTTAGAACCACTTGATCCAGAACCTTGAAACTAGATATCCTGATTGGACTTATAAAGTAGATGATATCTATTGTTTTGGGGATCAATATGTCAAAGGTCAAGAGCACAGCAAAAGAACATTGAAAGTGCCTACTAACTTGGTGGCCACTAGACCCAGAACGTTCAAAGTTCACAGCATGATTGAGCTTATAATGACCCCCATTGCTTTTAAAATATATAGGTCAAAGGTCAATGTCACATTGACATAAACATTGAAAACCATTTCCGCACGGTAACTTGATAACTACTTGACGCAGAATATTCAACTTTGATAGCATAATTGAACTATCATTATAAAGTAGAGGATTCAAATTGTTTTTGCGGTCAGTTAGTCAAAGGTGAAAGTCACAATGAAAACCGTTTCCGCTCAATAACTTGAGAACCACTTGACCCCGTATCTTCAAACTTTATAGAATAATTGGGATTACGAAGCAGATTACTCCTAATGTTTTCGGGGTTAACAGGCTAAGGTTTTAGTGATAATGAGACTGAAAATGGGGCAGCCCATCATTTAGGTGGGGGAAGTGGGTGAAGATGGGGGCATACGTGTTTTACAAACAGCTCTTGTTTCATTTTGAAGACAGACTGAACTAAAGAGAAAAGAGTAGTCCTCCAGAGATTGATGTTTTTGAAATATTTACAAAGCCATCTTTTTAAGTAATTTTATGTAAAACATACTGTTTTAACTTGCTTCCATCCCAATGCCACTTTGAGATTGACTATAGAATAAAGAATTGAATAAAATGCGTGTGTTAGTATTGATCGAAAAACGAAAAGAAACAAAAGACATTCAATACTTATTTTTAGCTAGTTAAATATCCCAGGATGCGGTTTTGAGTATATTAAAAGGCATGCTCGGGTGATTTTGAATATTGTCGAGCTCTGGTTGACATTACAGTCTCAAAATACAGTCTTATGTTTCTACGCCTGGGCCAGTAGATCGATTTTATAAAGCGACACACCTGGAAATATATCTTGTTCTAGTGAATTTAAAAATACCGTTAGGAACGATTTTACATTAAAAATACCAGTTGATAAGAAGTAAGTGGAATATGTAAGATATGTAGACACCTTTGTTAAGTTAGTAACCCATTTATTATGTTTTGTAATATAGAAAGAATTTAGCAACTATTAATAATAAACACTCTAGCATGTCTCGATTTGACTGCAGATTAAATAAGGAAGGCAAAGCCTTGTATATTCTGCAATAAACAACAGTTGACACGCAGACCGGCAGGAGAGTATTGTGTCGTCAGATATGATGTCAAATTGTTGTATGACGGCTAATTAATTTTTTCTTGGATATATGAAGTCTAGCATAAGTTTTATTAAAGTCTTTCGAAGAACATGCAAGAATGAAAGTAAACAAGACCTTTTTGCGGTTTATCATCCATTTTACCACTGTAAGGCCTTGATTATTTGATAAACAGTACTGATTTCTTTATATCGTATTTGATGTATGTTTCCATTTCAATGATGTACACCTGAAGACATGATCATTTTAATTGTAGTACAAAGAGGTTATCATGTTTTCCCTTGTTACACTGCCTAAAAAGGAGCAGTTTTGACACAAGACATAAACTATGTTACATTGAACAGATAAGAAGTGACCATTTATTTAATTATAGCGGGTCGTAGGCTCAGATGCAAAATCGGTTTTAAGAAATGGCGAATATTCTCTTCATTCTTTTGTTGATGGTAAGTACATGAAAGATTTTTGTCTCGACTGAACATGCTCAAAATGTTAATAGTCTTCTTTAGATCAATATTCATTAAGTTATTTAAAGTTTTTAATATATTATTATATCAGTTTTCAATTTATGAAATAATCTAGGTCTTTGCTTGGCTTATGGTCTGATTTACCACGTTTCAGAGTTCAAATGTGTAGTAGTTAAATATCTAAGCATCTGAACGTTGAACTGTGGTATATCAGATGATAAACTACAAAAAGGCCTTGTTCATTTTCGTTTTGCATCTTCCTCGGAATATTTTATGATAAAAATTATGCTGGACTTATCTGAGTAGAATTATTCAAACGCTATGTGACAATTGCCATAATTGGCTTTTTTTGTCAGTTCCATAGTATTTTTGAGATTTTCCTGTTCTTTTTAATGGTAGGAAGCGTATAAATAGTAATTTCCTTTGTCAATTTCCTAAATTAATGTGTCGTATGTGTTTACAATAGTTTTTCGGGTGCTGATATTCATTTCTTGTCTTTATCATTTAGTATGAATGAATATTTTACAGCGCTATGCATCCATTGCCTCCTTAGATTAATTCCAATATGTTTGTCTTTTAAGTTGTGGCCCGGCCCATTTGCTTTTGATATCCACTTTATTAATACATGTGTTTATTCTTTCTTCTATTGTTTGTTGACTGATTTATTTGCATGTTTTGTATAGTACTTTCTTCTTATGCAATCAAATATGATTAAACTAATTATTTTTAATGATATGAATTCAAGATAAATATAGTATATTTAAAAAAGGATTAAATATTTTGACTGACCTCTGGCAGGGACGGAGAGGGAAGGGGTTTGACTTCCAAGTGGCTGTGGATAGCCATGTAAAAATGCTTATTAAAGTTTATCCTGCATCCCACGATGTAGCAAACAATGGTGAATGAAAAAGAAAGATGATAGAAAATTTTGACGTTACCAGTTTGAGATATCATGATAACATAATTAGTAGTAATAAGAAACAAGTAACATGATACCTTAAAAGTTCCATTTGACCATAGAATGTTAATTTGATGTGACTGACATGGTTCAATTTGACTAGCTTAAAAAGTAGAGAGAAACGAAAGAGTAAAAGTTACAATATAATAAATACATAATAAATAATAACAGAGTTGTTTTGAAAGAAGTCTAATCCATTAAGTTTAAGGTTATAATACACTAAATAGTTGTTGTTCTTTATTCTATATAAAATTGACCTATTTCCAATGACCGCAGCACACATCAGGGCCCATTTTAAATGTCTGTAACTTACATTTCTTGAAGAATATTGTCAGTGCTAACTAAAAATCAAAAGAAAAGTGGGGGTCATTTTGATGCAAGAAAAATAATTTCAGTCAAACACACAAACTGCAAAATCAGCTAAAAATGAGACCCCAAATTATACTGGTGGTGTATGATCTAAGTTTCCATGAAACATTTTGTCATGTGGTTATTTCATTATGAAAATGCTACCTACATGTCAAGCATACATCTGTCATGTGATTTTAGCAAACAAATTGCAAAGAAAATAAGGAAAATAGCTCTACAGAGCAAAAAAACTGAGGACTATTTGTATCCGCCATTATGCGACTACCATTTTTTTTCGCGCCATTTTTCTATTTAGTGTCTGTATGCCTATTATAGGTTATAACACCCTAAATAGTTGTTGTTCTTTATTCTATATAAAATTGACCTATTACCAATGACCGCAGCACACATCAGGACCCATTTTAAATGTCTGTAACTTACATTTTCTTGAAGAATATTGTCAGTGCTAACTAAAAATCAAAAGAATAGTGGGGGTCATGTTTGATGCAAGAAAAATAATTTCGGTCAAACACACAAACTGCAAAATCAGCTGAAAAATGAGACCCCAAATTATACTGGTGGTGTATGATCGAAGTTTCCATGAAAAATTTTGTCATGTTGTTATTTCATTATGAAAATGCTACCTACATGTCAAGCATACATCTGTCATGTGATTTTAGCAAAAAAATTGCAAAGAAAATAAGGAAAATAGCTCTACAGAGCAAAAAATCTGAGGACTATTTGTATCCGCCATTATGCGACTACCATTTTTTTTCGCGCCATTTTTCTATTTAGTGTCTGTATGCCTAAAGGCGCTCACTACAGTTTTTCCGGACGGGTCGATATTTACCCCAACACCGTGCCAATTTGGTTGTGTTTCTGATCGATGTAGCTCACTGCAGAGTTGGAGCGGTCTTCTGCGCATGCCCGAAAGTGATTATCTAATGTTGCGTACGGCAAAAGTTCGCAAATTATTGTATGTTCGCATGCATTTAATGTATAATATGTATAATATACTGACTAAAGGTTAGGGTAATTATCACCATGGTTACAAAATATATACATTTAAAGTACTTTTAGTTCAAATTGCTTCAATCCGACATATACTGGAATCTGTAATTTATACCGGCGCTCCAACTCTGCATTGAGTCACAGCTGTTTCTAATCCCGTACCGTAACCATACCGTACATCCGTATTCGTAAACTGTAGGTTTTCTTCGGAGAAAGGCGGAAACTTTTATCATTCTATGACATCAAAATGCTTCAGAAATATCTTGAAATCTGCTTATTAAGAAATCTGCCGTTTGATAGTTTGATATATCTCTAAGTCATTTGCTCAAACACCGAAAGAGTATTTTGTACCAATCTGCGTTGTATAACTGCACGCCACACCCCACCTCGTTGTAATTTGATTTAAGCGAAATTTAATATGGTGACCAATCAATTTTCTTTTTGTTTTAGATTAGGTAGACATAACCAAAGATATGTGCAGAGTTTGATAAAATTCTATTATGTGAAACTCGACAAAATAGCAGAAGTACCAACTTAAAATTGACAAAAATATGCAAAAATAGCCATCGGGTCTGCTGAACAAGTATTCCTTCCTTTACAAAATAACTTTCTTTTGATTTCTCTGAGCATGTTTCAAATAGATATATTGTTTTCCGTTATAAAAATGCTTAGATATCAAATTTATGCTGATTATTGTACTTTACTGAAATATATTTAGGATTATAATAGAAATTTTGAAAAATGTTAAAAATAGCACCATATCTAGGGGCAAATTAAATTGAAACAAAGCTGGTGACCTAGTATTTTTATTTCATTTTTCAACACATCATAACATGATATTTTAATACAAAGCATTTCATAAAAATCTATTATTGAGAAAAAATTACGAAACTGTAGCGAGCGTCCTTAATGAATTATTTGCATTGCTTCATATAAGAAAACTTCATTGAAATGTCAGATGGCAAAAAATCATTGATAAGTAGCTCTTATGGCAATGAAAACAAAATAGGCCCACATCAAACTATGGGAAAATCTATATCGTGTATTATCCCATTATACTCTTGCCCATCTTCTTACTTGTCTAAATATACTACCGTCTATCGTTTCATTAAGCTACCGCCCACCGTCTAATTATACTATCGCCAATCCTCTCATTCAACTCTCGTTCATTATCTCATTATACTATCACCTATCGTCCATCATATCGTTATAATACCGTCTATAGTCTCGTTATATTATAGCCATAATACTATCATGCATCATCTCATTACACTGTCGTCTATCATCTTAATACGATGGTCCATTGTCTCATTATATCATCGTCCATCATCTAATTATACTTTCATCCTTCATCTATTTATACTATTGCCCATCGTCTCTTTATACTATCGCCCATCATTACTTTATAGTATGACCAATCATCTCTTTATACTATGGCCAATCATCTCTTTATACTATGGTCAATTATTTCTTTATACAATCGTCAATCATTTCTTAATACCAATGCCAATCTTCTCATTATGCTATCGTCCATCTTCCTATTATACTATCGCCATCATCTCTTTATACTATTTCTCTTCATCTCTTTACAATTATGGCCACTCATTTCTTTATACTATCGCCAATCATACTATGACCAGTCCTCTCTTTATGCTATCGTCAATCATCTCTTTATACCACGCTCATCATTACTTTATACTGTGGACAATCTTCTCTTTATACTATGGCCAACCATTTCTTTATACTATAACCAATCATCTCTCTATACTATCGCCAATCATATCTTTATATTATAGCCAATCATCTCTTTATACTATCGCCCATTATTTCTTTATACTATCGCCCATCATTACTTTATTCGCCCATTATTACTTTGTACTATCGCCAATCATCTCTTTTTACTATGACCAGTCCTCTCTTTATGCTATCGTCAATCATCTCTTTATACCACGCTCATTATTACTTTATACTATGGCCAATCTTCTCTTTATACTATGGCCAATCATTTCTTTATACTATCACCAATCATCTCTCTATACTATCGCCCATCATTACTTTATTCTATGGTAACTCTTCTCTTTTTACTACTCTTGGCCAGTTATTTCTTTCTACTATCGCAAAACATCTTTTTATACTATGGCCAATCATCTCTTTATACTATCGCCATCATTTCTTTATACTATCACCAATCATCTCTCTATACTATCGCCAATCATATCCTCATACTATCGCCAATCATCTCTTAATACTATCGCCCATTATTTCTTTATACTATCGCCCATCATTACTTTATTCTATGGTAAATCTTCTCTTATTACTATTGTTGGCCAGTTATTCCTTTTTACTATCTCAAAACATCTCTTTATACTATGACCAAACATCTCTTTATACTATCGCCATCATTTCTTTATACTATCGCCCAACATTACTTAGCCGGTGCTGGGGGCGTGGGCAGTGTTGCATTTTCCATAACTGCTCATGAACAGACTCAGTCAAACCGAGTCTGCAATTTTCACTGTTTGCCTTGTTCTCGGTGCTTCCGAGAGATTTACTTTCCAGATTTTATTTACTTCACAACAGCTGGTGTTAAGTGCTCTGTGGCGGCCGTAAAAAGTCCCCCCGACTACATCTCAGTGTTGTTATATTTTCTGGTCCTTCGGGATCATTGATTTCAACTCATTTAGATTTGAAGATTGAATACTGCTTAAGCCGGTTCTAGGGGGCGTGGGAAGTGTTAAATTTTCCAGTACTGCTCATGAACAGACTCAATCAAACCGAGTCTGCAATTTTCACTGTTTGCCGTATTGTTGGTGCTTCCGAGGGATCTACTTTCCAGATTTTATACTAACGCCAGTCATTTCTTTATACTACCGCCAACCATCTTTTGATACTATCGCCCATCATCTCTTTATACTATTTGTCTTCATCTCTTTATACTGTTGCCCATCATTGCTTTAAACTATGGCCACTCATTTCCTTATACTATCGCCAATCATCTCTTTATACTATGACCAGTCCTCTCTTTATGCTATTGTCAATCATCTCTTTATACCAAGCTCACCATTACTTTATAATGTGGCCAATCTTCTCTTTATACTATGGCCAATCATTTCTTTATACTATCACCAATCATCTCTCTATATTATCACCAATAATATCTTTATACTATCGCCAATCATCTCTTTATACTATCGCCCATTATTTCTTTATACTACCGCCAACCATCTTTTGATACTATCACCCATCATCTCTTTATACTATTTGTCTTCATCTCTTTATACTATTGCCCATCATTGCTTTAAACTATGGCCACTCATTTCCTTATACTATCGCCAATCATCTCTTTATACTATGACCAGTCCTCTCTTTATGCTATCGTCAATCATCTCTTTATACCACGCTCATCATTACTTTATAATGTGGCCAATCTTCTCTTTATACTATGGCCAATCATTTCTTTATACTATCACCAATCATCTCTCTATATTATCATCAATAATATCTTTATACTATCGCCAATCATCTCTTTATACTATCGCCCATTATTTCTTTATACTATCGCCCATCATTACTTTATTCTATGGTAAATCTTCTCTTTTTACTACTCTTGGCCAGTTATTTCTTTCTACTATCACAAAACATCTCTTTATACTATGATCAATCATCTCTTTATACTATCGCCATCATTTCTTTATACTATCGCCCAACATACTTCAGCCGGTGCTAGGGGACGTGGGCAGTGTTGCATTTTCCATTACTGCTCATGAACAGACTCAATCAAACCGAGTCTGCAATTTTCACTGTTTGCCTTGTTCTCGGTGCTTCCGAGGGATTTACTTTCCAGATTTTATTTACTTCACAACAGGGGGTGTTAAGTGCTCTGTGGCGGCCGTAAAAAGTCCCCCCGACTACATCTCAGTGTTGTTATATTTTCTGGTCCTTCGGGATCATTGATTTCAACTCATTTAGATTTGAAGATTGAATACTGCTTAAGCCGGTTCTAGGGGGCGTGGGCAGTGTTGTATTTTCCGTTACTGCTCATGAACAGACTCAATGAAACAGAGTCTGCAATTTTCACTGTTTGCCTCGTTCTCTGTGCTTCCGAGGGATCTACTTTCCAGATTTTATTTACTTCACAACAGCGGGTGTAAAGTGCTGTTTGGCGGCCGTAAACAGTCGCCCCCCTCTCCATTCCCCCCCCCCCCCCCCTCCCCGACTTCAGCTCAGTGTTGTTATATTTTCTGGTCCTTCGGGATCTTTGATTTCTTTGATTTCAACTCATTTAGATTTGAAGATTGAATACTGTTTAAGCCGGTGCTAGGGGACGTGGGCAGTGTTAAATTTTCCAGTACTGCACATGAACAGACTCAATCAAACCGAGTCTGCAATTTTCACTGTTTGCCATGTTGTCGGTGCTTCCGAGGAATCTACAGATTTTTTTACTAACGCCTATCATTACTTTATACTACCGCCAACCATCTTTTGATACTATCGCCAATCTTTTCATTATACTATCGTCCATTTTTTTCTTTACACTATCACCCTTCGTCTCTTTTATACTATTTCCCTTCATCTTTTTTATATTATTGCCCTCGTCTCTTTATACTATCATCCATCATTACTTTATACTATGGCCAATCTTATCTTTATACTAACGCCCATCATTACTTTATACTATGGCCAATCATTTCTTTATACAATCGCCAATCATCTCTTTATATTATGGCCAATCATCTCTTTATACTATCTCCATCATTTTATATACTATCGCCCATCATTACTTTATACTATCGCCAATCATTAAAATTTTCTTTATACATGTACTATTGCCAATCATCTCTTTTTACTATCGCCAATATTCTTATTATGCTATCGTCCATCTTCACATTATTCTATCACCCTTCATCTCTTATAAACTATTTCCCTTCATCTCTTCTACTATTACCTATCGTCGCTTTATACCATCGCCCATCATTATTTTATACTATGGACACTCATCTCTTTATACTATAGCCAACCATTTCTTTAAACTATCGCCAATCATCTCTTTATATTACCGCCCATCATTTCTTTATACTATCGCCAATCATCTCTTTATACTATCACCATTCTTATCATTATACACTATCGGATATCATCTTATTATACTATGGTCCATTGTCTCGTCATATTATCATTCATGTTCTTATTTCTCTCAAAATATTTTTTCAATCGTCCACCGACTCATATAATTGCCCATCTTCTCTTTATACTATCGCCCATCGTGTCTTTATTTTATTTCCAATCATCTCTCCATACTATCGTCCATCATTTCGTCATATTATCTTTCATCGTCTCTTTATACTATCGTCCATCATCTCTTTATACCATCGTCTTTCATATTGTCATACTATCGTCCATCTCGTTAACCTATCGTCCATCATCTCGTCATACTATCGTCCATCATCTCTTTATACTAGTATCGTCAATCATCTCGTCATGCTATCTATTGTCTCTTTATAATATCGTCCATCATCTTACTATTGTGTAATCCAACCTCTAATAAATATCGTAAATAGTTTACTTTGGTTCGTCGTTCACCTTGTGTTATATCGCGTTACGAGCCGAGTCGATACTATGCATCGATGGGAAAAGTCTTAATCGACTAACTATAGACACCTTTTCCCTCGACTACCGATGTTTTCGTATACGTCAGTTCAGGAAATCCCGATCGAATAAAAATAGCCAATAATTCTCTTAATTACCAATGTCTTAAAGAATCCAGTTGCCGGCAATTTCTCCAGTTCATTCAGTTGTTTATATATTTAAAATGTTGTCACTACGAAATGAATCCATGAACAAAGACTATGACATATATGAATCCGTGTCATTAGTCCCTTCTAAAAATGTTCTAGCGAGTGTCAAACATGCAGTACAAGGACGAAAGGGAAATGACAACCCATCAGAAATACAAATTGAACATTTAAGTTTTTGTATTAACAGATGCCGCCAGCTATTGCAGTAGTATCAGAAAACAATGCGGCAATAATGATAGTATTGTTATAGTCTAAAATCGTCCACAGGCACCTCTTGTTTGGTGTTTGCTGATTGCGGTATTTTGGCGATAGATCTGGTGATTTCAGACATGGCACAGACCACCAGTCAGTCATTTTTAGTATGACAACGTAACATAAAATTTCGCATACCATTTGTTTATTACAGTTTAAGACTATCCAAAATATATCGTGATTACAGGTATATTATATGCGAATTTTCTTTATTAATTGTACAGTTAGTCCAGTGCATCAACACTAATGCAGACACAAGACAATGCAAATATTGTAAGTATATATTTAAAAATAGTCTTTCACAGAAAAGAAAAGTAAGAGTTGAATTCAAAGGAAAAATGGACAATTTCGATAAATGACTGTCTGAAAATCAGTAGAAAACGTTAATAATTGATCGAGTTGAGTCATTTATAATGACAAGCGAAGCAGACAAACGTATAATAACAAACAATACATCAATGTGATTTATGTAGAGGCGACATGATAAAAAAAACATACCTGCATACACGTACATGTATATTTCTATGCCTGAGATGAACCAACTAATTTAATTACGAAACGAAATTAAGAACATATGCAAGTGAATCGGAAATGTAGATACATACACAATTGCTGACTTGTACTAAAATTTAAACCTTATTTTATATTTTGTTGCAAAGCTTCCGTTGGAACTAACTTCATGATCGGCATTATCGGTTTCCGTTATAAGTCCACAGGAACAAATATTAACCTTCACATTACAACAGTTAATCAAGAACCAGCACATATCAGGGTCACCGCACCGTTTGTTAACTTGGACAAGACATACACCGTATCAAACTATACAATCGTTCCATTAAATGGTACATTATCACAATATGAAAACGGAACACAGTTCAAGGGGATAGAAATCAGTTCTGATGTTGATATATCTGTGACGGTTACTACCAGTCCTCACGATTTACAGGAAGGATTTCTGGCTTTACCAGTCAGCGCGATCGGCACTCGTTACGTTGTTGCCTCGTACTATTCATCAGATTACAGCGAGATTGTAGTCACTGGTGTAGAAAGTGATACTGACGTTTCTTTGAAAGCATTGACTGATAACCATAAGAGCACGAACATATCTTTCCGATTACAAAAGTTTGAAACGTATCAATATAAATCAGCCAATGACGTAAGCGGCAGTGTAGTAACATCTAACAAACCAGTAGCTGTCTTTTCTGGGTCCTCTGGTGCAAACATTCCTGTCGGTATCGGTGATTGGCAATATCTAATTGAGCAAATGATTCCGACAAAATATTGGACAACGAATTTCATAACTCCACCAATATACCCCAGAAGACACTATGTTCTTAAATTCTTTTCTGATCAGGATAGCACAGAAGTACATTATTACAACAGCACGAACCACTTTGCGGTATTCATGAATAAGGGATCCGTAGCTGAGTTCTTGTTCGGCACAGATCCTGTTGTTGTTTTAGCAAACAAACCAATCAGTGTAATCGAGTATGGCCATGACGGTGATAACATGATCGGTGATCCATTTATGACGAGCGTTCAAGGAATTACTCAATTCCAAAATTCGTATAAATTTGTTACCGAAAAGTATTATTATAATTCCGATATAGTAAATACTATAGCTATTACTATACTAAAGAACAGTACCGATGGACTTCTACTGAATGGACATTCCATGTCTTATTGGAACGCTAAGAATATTTCTGTTTCTCCACCATTGAATGAATACATAACACTTTTTGTTAATGTCTCTTACAACACTTACTACAAATTACATCACACCAGTGGAATGGAGTTTGGCGCAGTTCTTTATGGAGGCCTTCATGTTAATGCTGGATACGGGTATCCTCTTCAGCTGACATTTAACGACAAAGGTAATTTCAAGGCTAGAATTAATTATTTGTTTTGCAAATTATTTTAGGGAACGAAAATGATATTCAAAGATAACTGTTATCTTGGATAAATGAAGAATGCATATATTCATAGCTTAATCTAAAATTATCTAAATAATGGAGTTAGGCAAGTACTGAATGGATGTAAACTAGACTGTTTAAAAAAAACTTGAAGCTTTCTCCACCATATTTCAGCACGTAAATACAATACATACTTAGCTAACGGTTAAATCTTAAAATGAACTATGCACGGTATAAAAGATGTGTGACGCAATATAATATGCAGTTTATAACATCATACGGGAACGCGTACGTGTAGAAAATAATATATTTCAGGAAGCGTCTGTAGTGTCAGCTTTCAGAGTATGCAGCTTAACCAAATATAAAACTAAACGTTCATAACATACTTTATAGATGTAATTTTGCCGTTTGAGTTATATATAGGTTTCCAGATTCACTCAGTCAATTCATAGTACATATTTAGCTAACTTAAAGGATAATCATTTTTTGTTGTGATATATGCATACAACTGTTGAAATGTCAGTCTCTCTTCTTTTGAAAATATTCAAAACTCCTTATGAAAACTGCTACGTTGGCTTTAATTTATAAATATTATGTAAGTGTTTTATTTTAAGAATGCGAGAAACATGAATCAGGCTCTACTAGTACATCTGCGCATGCCCAGACGACAGTAGCCACCACACATTCAAATCACACCATTCAAGAAGGTATACCCTTTTTGTCACCATCTTCATATTTGATAATACAACCTACTGGTGTTGCAGAAATAACAATAATTATTATTATTATAATATATTTGTATTAAAAACGTTTAATGTTTGTAGTAATGTCTTTTTGTATCGATATTTAGGGAAGGGTACATGGTGTTTTCAGTGTGACGGTATGAGACATTTACAGTACTCGTACGTCGCACGCTATTTTGCACAAATGCGTAACGTCATTTTGACGTCAGTTCGACGTACAAATTACTAATTGAGAAAATAAATAGCAAAAATGCGTTGAGATAAATCTGCATATTCTTTAATGGTATCGTAATTTACAGTTATTGCTTTGAACACATTGTTATTGTTTTTTATCATTAATTATTACCGCCCGTTTCTTCAAATTAAATAATATATATGCATTTTAATCTGCAATTAATTTTATCATGTTGTACCGTGTTGATCGCAAACATTTATATCAACCTCCGGACGTTAACAAACATAGCATCAACAGTGATCAGGATGATTATAACCCACAAAGAGGCAGTGCTGTCGCACGAAAATATTTGAAAAAAGATATTTTCATTAAACCGTAAAGCAGTTAATTTTAGAAAAAAAAATATGCATTTAAGAATATAACAGGTCCTGTGGATTTAAAACTTTTTTCATGCTAAATTCAGTTTTGTACTCTGACTTTTGTTTAAAACAACACCAAAAATTTAATTCTAACACGACCACAAATAACCCTACAAATAGAAGAAAATCAGACAACGGTTATTTTGCGATAATCCTGCGCGTACAGTGATGTCATCCGATCCTGGTGCGTAGCACGGTCGTAAAACGTAGTTACCATTTTTTTCTAACACTGTTAATACTAGTATGTCTTATTAGAATCGAAATAACAAATTCGCAAGTGTGATTTATCATAGAATATCCCTAATTTTTCTTTCATATGCGAAACAATATATCAATCAGTATGAACTGTGCCATGAGAAAACTAGCATAGTGCGTTTGCGACCAGCATGGATCCAGACCAGCCTGCACCTCCGCTCAGTCTGGTTGGGATCCATACGCTTCGCTTTCAAGGCCTATTGAAATTAGAGAAACTGTTAGCGAACAGAATGGATCCTGATGCGCAGACTGGTCTGGATCCATGCTACCGCACTATGTTTGTTTTTCTCTAGGCGCGGCTCATATATTCTTATGCATACGAAATCAAAAGACGTGTTATCCTACGTTAAACAACGATTGGGAAGTTATTATTTCATAAAGAAATTATTTAGGCCCTATAACCAGTTCTCAACCAGCTTAAGTACCATTTAAATAATATCTGTTTCATTCACATCATGTGCGACACTACAAATGAAAACTGTTTCGTGCTCAAATTGAAATAAAATGTTAAAAAAAGTTTAATAATCTGAGTGCTTTGGACAAACTTACCTAGATCTATAGACATTGTGTGCACTATCATAATAAATTAATAAATAACGGCGTTATCGATTAAATTTTGTTTATTGTCTTTATTAAAGACCGCGTATTATAAGCAGGAAAAAAACATAGTTCGGTATCAAAGTTTGATGATTTCTTTATATCTATCCAAAATACATGTAAATCATCAAAATGTCAAATCAGCTTTTTATATTTTATATTTGTGCGGAAAGCCTTGAAACTTCACATCCGATACTAGTCACAGTTCTGCATCTAGCGTTCACGTTTCTGTTCAAGTGGCCGTTTGTTTCTGTGCTTTTTTTTTTTCTTTTGGCGGTACCACTCTCGCCTCTCCGCAATGCTCAGACAAGGGTGGGGTGGGGGATGTGGGGAGGGGGTATCACACTTCATTTGTGTAAATATCAATAAGATAGAGTAATCATTGACAAAATTCATAACATTTGTATATCAACTACGTATAGATACTGACCGACATAATCTCTAGTAAGACAGACAGATAAACGGACATACTGAAGAAACAAATCTTTCAGGCTGACTAAATGAATGATCGAGTAAATAATTACCAACTGGTCATGAATTCTTGCATACTCATCGGCTATTCGACTGCAAAAAGACACGCGGATGGATTGAATGGTCGATTGAATGTTGCGTTTCATTATTTGTTATGTATATTCATTTATACCTATTATTATTACCGCAGTAAATAATACACAACTTGCATATTTATTCGGAAAAAATAGAGCGAAAATAAACGAAACACTAAAAATTGGACGGCTATAGTTAAAATTCGGACACTAATCTGTGTACGAACTTTTTCGAATTTTATATCAGCAAACGAAATATACAACAATGGAATGATATATAAAGATAAGTATGTCAAAGCATACATTAATCTAGGTCATATACTTATGAAAGAAATTTAATATACAATTCAGCTGCTTCAGGTCCTTTTTGATACAGTTTCTAGTTTTTCACTCCGTTATAGACCTATTTTCAAAAAGACATTGATGAATATGCTTTAAGAAAACGAAAAAGAAAAAGGGTGTTGATAAGTTTGCAGTTGAATACAAGTCAGCTGAAGATAAGTACCCTCATATTGCCGCATTCCAGAAAGCGATCCGCAGAATAAACACCGTACTTTCGTTTTTAGAGTAATAAAAAGTTAAAAAGAAAAAAAACAATAATGAAAGGTATCTTTTTTTCCCGGGATTACGCGCAAATGCGCTAAAATGAAAAAAAAAATCCATTTATTAGGGATCTTAACGACTACGCTACACTGCGGAAGCATATTTTTGACCGAATTACTGCTGTATAACATCAAAAACCAGCAAAATGACCTACGTGAGGGAGTGAGGGAGCAGTTATTGTGTGACCATGTGAGTGAGGGACTGCGGACGAAGCAGACTTCTTTTCATTTGAAATTTATCAATTAAGACACCATGACTGTGCCTAATGATTTTTATTCTTTTTGTGTGCTCATTAGAACACAAAAGTATAATTTTCCCCCCTTTGATTTATTATATTAGAAAAGTATCCAAGAGTGACTGTTCTACTTTTGAAAGCTGTATAATTATGATACATAAATGCATATGCGTATATGATATGATGAAATCATGTAAAATCGACTCCGAGCGAAAATGCAAAATGAAATTGTCCTAACTTAAGTGTAGATAAAAAGTATTACTTTTATTTATTTCAACTTCGTAGGCTAACTGATCGCCTTAATTTTATCACGGTATTACAATGCCTCAAATGTAATGCATTCATATAGACCTGTAAATTACCACTTAAAACACTGGTTTTTATGAAAAACTAAACGGGAAACAGAACATTTGATTAGTTCATAGATGGTAGGTCTGTAGGAATATGTAATATAAATTTGTTGAGAAAGTAATTTAAAAATACTTCCATTTTCGTGGCACATCAAATAAAATGATGCTTGCCATGCAATTTTCTCTTTCTTTATAGGTCCAGTACAATTTTCTTACAGAACATTATTTTTTTGGACTGGACCTTAGATTTAAATGTAAAAGTGATTTGTTCAAATTATCATAGATGAGACGTTCATATTTTAAGTTTACTTCTAGGCACAATGTTCAGAATAAATTATTTCGAAGATACTGAAAATATAGAAGAAAGATAAAGATCTATAATATGCGTCACAAATTTGTAAAATGAACCAAATACTTTAAAGTTATTTAATGGAAATCGAGCTAATAAAATCATCAAAGACGTTGCGTTTTCATGTACAGCAAAGTGAAATTATACGACGTAACGTTATGCAATCTAATATTTGCAGCTTTACTGTAAACGATGTAATATTTTCACAGAAGGATGGTTCATGAAAGTTTTATACTAACAAGATAAGTCAGATATCTTTAGAAAGTTCATACAATGCACTTTTAGCCATCTATAAAGATCAATGCCAACTTTCAATAATAACTCGCATAAAATGGGAAAACTCACTTTTGAAAAGGACTTTTTGACGTAACATTTTCAGTATGTAATTTTTTAAAATATACCGTAGTCGTTTAATACTTGTTAATGATTATTGATTTAAACATGTACATAATTGTTAATGTATGCATTTTATGATAGTATAAGTTTTGGTATTTTTTCCGATAAATTATTACAGTATAATTGAATAAATACGCACCAGGATGACGAGCGTAACGCTTGTAGAAAATGCCGTCAAGGTTTTGTTTAAGCGAGTAAATACGGAAATGACGTAAAATAAAGGCATTGAATGATGCGCGGCAAAATTCAATGTCGTCTGCTGGTTTTTTTGTCCAGATATCTTTAAAATTGACATATTTATCGTCAAAAAACCGACTGCCATACTAACATCTTGTTACGCGTAACGTTACATTTTTCGTCATTTTTGTTGATGATAATTCGATTTTTTATGTATTTTACGATTATAAATTCTCTAAAAATTAAACGGGGAAAAATGTAATTTAAATCTTTTAATCACTGTAGTAAAAACATACATGGACGTCAGTTACTTATAATTTAAATAGCTGCATGCACATCAACATGTATCTCGAAATCGCCTATGTGTAAAATAGCGTGCGACGTACGTACTGCGATCAAGTTCAGAGATGTCAAACCAAAGATGAGGTAGAATCTTAGAAAAAATATTATTTTCTATAATAACTTACAAACAAAACTTGTTTTCTATTTTTTTTTAAATTATTATGTTAGGGCCATATTTGACTTGCCATAGCCAAATATGTTATTCTCGATAGATAAAAAATATTATTATAATTGTTATTATTATTATTGTTTACGAAACACTGACATCGATCAGAGGGATTGTCCTTAATTAAATGCTTTTTTGAAAATGTTTAACATTGAATCAGTCATATGACCACTTTAAGAAACATTCCGTCTGTGAATTGAATATCCTAGTACGAAATTTTAGTGCTGTAAATACCCATTCTTTTGTTCAAAAATGAAATATTTAGTTTCATATTTACAGTCATACAACAACATTCATATTAAAGCTAAATAACAGATATTTATGCCATGTAGATAAAAATGATTGTATCACATAATAATTCTGTATACATAACTATTTTATACATATATGTATATATCTATCAAAGCTAAAATTTACACCATCGGACTTTTTTGATCTGAAAATGCAAAAATGCTGTCTTTTTAAAGCTTACCTATCTGAACGAAAAATATACTGATGTAAAACAACAACAACAGGTACACCCTATGATTAAATGAAACGTACTAAATTGTATGGGGCTGCGTCATAATTATTTTTCATAATAATTTACTATATAGCATATCAAACAATACATTGAGACGCAGAGCTTTCTAATATTTAAAATCGTAGGTTTTAAAGGCAAATAATAATAATAATAATGGTTTTCGTTGGCCAGAATTTAACACAGTGCAATAAAATGGAAAATTACAGTTCGACGCTATCGGCGACCATAGTAATACCTTAACATAAAATGACATTCTTTACAGGTGTGTTATGTACAAACATATCCCAAAAGCCTTAACGTCAATCTGTTCAGGTCTGGCTGCACTTATCCTAAGGTAAAGTACTTCTTACAACTACTTTTCCAGTTCAGACTAATGAATAAATTCATATTGCCAGCTACTGTATTTGCCATAAGCCATTAGCAAGCTACCGTAAGAAAATAGTGTTGTGACGTAAGTAATTTCTTTGATCAGATTTTTTAATATTATTAGAAACATGGTATGCAAAGAAAATATTTTAATGCTGGTTGTAGGTGTGGATGGAATATCCGACTCTCAGGAAACTTTTTACCTGGCGGCTCGGCAAATCCTCGTTACCGCCTAAATAATAACATCGAGCAGCAACTTTAACCTGTAAAAATATCCTATATATGTTATCCCTAAAAAAAATCTAAAATTAGACGAATCACTGAAAATTAACGCTTGGCGTTATTTGTTTTGGTTCCAAGATCTAGAAACACTCCGCAGCTTAGTCTGAAGTCATTCGTCCTCCGCCTCTGATTCATGAAGTAGGCGGTTAAGTGCGTGGAAACGGTTAGTAGTGGTACTGAATCCAGGAACACTGGTTAACTGCCACCCGTTACACAAACGAAATACAGTCAGGCTTGCTTTACTGAAATAGTCCAAGCCTATATTAAGCAGCGAGCCGAGAGAGTGACTCAATCCTGCTGCTTTGGGTAGGGGCTGCTTAAGACAAGTGTCCGTTATGTAGGTTACTTTCCTTGAGGATAGTATATCCTGCTTGGTTTACAGCAACATTACAGTTACAAAGCCGTTCCATTTATTATAGCAATGTAGCAACGACAACAGTATCAATGGCTGCATGGAATGTTGCCGTGGTAATTTTTGTAACACAGCAGGATGCGGAGACAAAGGTTTGACCATTTGATATTCACTGTTATTCTAAATCATCATATTGATCAGTTGCAATTTTACATCCCCATTGAAACTAGTCCTGGGAGCAAGGGATCTTTTTGTAGAATTTGTATGAAAGAGTTTCACTTAAGCTGGTGTTATGGTTGTTAGAAGTGTTTCACGTTTTATTACTTTTCATGAACAGACTCTAACAAACATAGTCTGCATGATGTTGCTTAGTTGCATTGTATAATTGCATTACCTATTTTATTATTTGGCAAAGGTCAATCACAAACTATTTTTGTTTTAGATTGTTTCGTTTATCTTTTTATTTTTGGCGAACAATACGCTTTCATCGGAAAGTATTTTGTAGTTTTATACATCTTTTTATTCATTACCAATACTTCCTTCATATTTGTTTTGTTTTGGAACGTTTTGAAAACATTTTTGCAATATGGTCTTTCCAAAAATAGTTTATTTTATGATACCTTCATTAGAACTTTTTCATCTAAGTTAATATTTTTCTCTTGCTGTTATATAAGGCTTGCCGGCACCAGGTCAAAGAGGTCCTGTTTGTTTTGACTGTACATACAAAGGCGAGCATGAGGATTGTACCACAGTGAAGTTGTGTCATTCTAACCAGGCAAAATGCTCTGATGTCTTCATTATCGTGTAAATTCTATCAACAGTATATGATTATACATTTTATTCCGTATATACATTGTATGTTTCTTTTTGTGAATATATACTTCGATATCACTACTCTAGATAATTGCTTAAAAGAAAGTTTAGTGTACATCAACAGAAATGTTATTGTTCCCATTGTCATCGAGATCCCTGAAACGAACATTGTAGGGCGATTTAAAGTCGGTTGCTATGAGTATTTTTAGAGATTTAATTCTCATATGGGTAGTAAAATGAAAGGAGGTCAATCGGAAAAAAATGAAAATGATATATGAATTTCCTTTCAACGGTAACTTGATTTTTATGGTCACATGGTACTTGTTATGACAGTGATAAATGTAGCGATTGAAGAGATCATCGCTGCTACAAGTCTGGCGGCGACAATGACCTTCGCCATTTTACTTAAATTCGTGACGTCACTTTCATGCTTGCCTGATAAGGAAGTAAGACAGCGGCCGTAGATAATATAGGCATACAGTTTACTTACAATATTGAAGTTATATACTTAATATTAAGACTTCGAAAAGGAGAAGGCAACAAGGCATAATTATTAAAAAAACATCCATCTTATGCGAAGATTTTCCAACACGTTTCCTGACCATGAACACAACAAAGTTCATACTCCTTTAAGTTTACAGTCAAAATATATTTACATTCTAGAATAACTCAAATGACTTGCGTATTAGACGCAACCATAATCCGGAAATGTCACTCGGAACGTTCTGTTTTTAATAATAATGCAAGTGCTACCTCTGAACTTTTAAGACGTGTATCTGACAATGTTTTACGAGCAATATATAAGGGTTAAAAGATTAACAAGACATTGATTCAAATAAACATAAACCTCTCTTCACAATAGAGCTAAAACCGAAACACACGTTACATATAAACCGATTTAAAATACAATCTATGTAAGTTAAACAATGTATTGTAATACAGGCATGCATGGTTGCTAAATACGAGTGGGGAGACAATGATTTCTATTACGTCATGGGATGTACAGACGCCCAGGTACTATAGCCTTTTTGTCCTCACTAAATTCGTATGATATTGTGTAATTACATTTTATGACTATCACCCAAGCTAAAAGTATTATTAAAAATTGTATATTTACCGCTAACTGTTTTAGCTCTAACCCGATGACATAATAAATTGCATGCTATTACTCAATAAGCAACTCAGTAAGTTTATTCTAAAGGTTTGTCCAGCAAAAAGGTCTCTAGCTGAAACGTCTAAACGTAACGTGCCTGTGTGTACCAACTGTTGTCACTCCGACTTCTGTAACATGAACTGCACGTCAGATGATGCCATCCCTGCTATAGTTGGTAAGTTAATCTCATTTTATTTGATGCTATCAAATCTATTGTTGGTAAGTAAAGCTTACGCAGTGTTATGGTATTCCCTTCTATTACCAGTACGTAACACTAACGTCGGATGATACTTTTTTACCTGCGTAAAGCGAATAGACAAGAACATCGAGGTAGTAGATCACTAGGGAAAAAGACAATCTACTGACTCGCTTTGTGACGTCATAACGTCATAAACTATCGCACGATTTCATAACTTACAATATCTTAGAAAAGCAATGGTAAGCAAGAAAACTGATCTGACATGTCCACCTGTGTCATAGAGGTGTTTTCCCAGTCCTCTGTGCAGCATCGATAAGAAACCTCGTTGATTCCCTGGGTTGGAAACGGAAAATGTCTGCCCTGCAGGCGTGTAAGATGCTTATAATCCCTTCTGTTGTTGGAAGGTAACATTAACGTCAGATGATGTCCTCGGAAGGTAAAGCTGACGTCAGATGATGCTATTGCTTTTGCTGTCACATGGTAATGCTAACATCAGATGATGCTTTACCTTCTGTTGTGGGAAGCTAACACTATCGTCAATTGATGCAATATCATCTTTCGTTATCGAAAGGTAACGCCAGCGTCAAACGATGCTATCCCTATACTTCTCGGAATGTGACACTTATGCCCGGTCATAATGATCGTATATGACTGCCTGTGTTTGACATGGTTGAGAAAAAACTGCTTAACTCAGCCAGACATCACTGTGGGGAATCACATGATCAAAATAATCTCTAAACCAAAGTTATATTTTGAAGAACATGAATACATATCCTGTTATGATAAGATATGAAATACAAACATAGCCTATCATATGACTAAGAAAATTGTTAAATTATCATGGACTTGACAATAATGATAGATATCCTGTAATTACAAACACTAAGGAAAATAAGAAGTATCAGTTTCTTGAAGTGTTCCAGATAACCAGAAGGTGATTGTGATTGAAATCTCTGTAGTTTTAGGATACATGTATGTTGGTGTATGATAGGCTGTATCTTAAATTTACAGCAAAAGATTCTTTAATATTATCCGACATTATTCATAAATTTATTTTGGTTTAGAGATTATTTTTATCATGTGATTCCCCGCAGTGAGACATGTTCCTTGCCTACCGTTAATATTATTACAACATTTTAAAAGGTATTAGGAATCAAATTTAAATTATGACGTCAGTATACGTAGGTATAGGTTATCTCCTACCCGGATAACCCGCCAGATGGGCAAGAAGATGCTACGCACTCTTGACGTAATTATTACGCATTCGAACGCCTGCCTATATTTTATTCACTGATAACACATAGGGACGCAGTCAATCTAGCTATATTATAGCAATGCGCGTTTTAACAATACTTTATTTTCATACACATTGAACTATTTCTGTTTTTCAGGTTAATTGCGTCACATGAAAGGCCGGATTTCTTCTTCTGAAATATGAATTATTGAATCATGTAAAATAAAGCTTATTTGATCTATGGTTATTTATACTTTTGCAAATATTTTACAGAGATAACCAAAGATATTAAGTAAGTAGTTCTAAATGTGTTTCCGTTCTCGGCTTCGCGAGTGTGACACTCCCAAAATAAATTGTACAATAAATATATTATATTGCACTGCCGTTCGTAGTCGGTCCCACTCGTAAATATTTTAACAAAATAACCTCTTATACAAACTTATTCATTCAGAATTGACCTCAGCACACAGAGTGTTTCATTTCTCATCACCTCCACAAGAACACAACTGTGTATACACAAGGTTATAATTTCTGCATTTACAAAGTTCCGAGTTTGGCATTGACTTTTCGCAATTACAGAGGCACACGAGGGACAGATGACAGTGTTGTCATAGCTGAAATAAAATAATTATTTCAGTTTTTTTTTTCATCCATCCATTTTTCGCTTGAACGTGGACCTATACACATCTCATAAGTTACTCTGATACTGTGCAATCGGCAAAGTAAAGGCAATTTCAGGTCGTAACCCTACCGCAGTGCATACAATATTTTGAACATGACTGACGCATAGACAAAGTAAAGCACAGAACATGAAATTGGAACATATTGCGGCAACTCCAAGGAACGGTCAGTTGTAAAACACCGTTGGGATGATTAAAACAGGTTAATTCGACACAAATACTTACACGCTTTATCGCAACATGTTCCAAATTTATGAAACAATATACATAGTTACCCTGACATATGAATACCTTATATACGCAATGGTGACTAAAAGCACAATATGTAAAACGCGAAATAATGGTGTTTATAATTATATAAAAGTCCTCTTGTCCTTTGGGATTATGAAGTCCATTCAGTTTTACCATAACAGAGTTCGGCTTTAGTCTGCGCCAGGGGAAGTGAGGGATATTGCAAGTATTCCTCCAAATAAAACTCCTAAAGATTAAAGATTTTATCAACTAACAATTTCATCATCATCATCATCATCATCATCTTAAGTAATTGCCTCACTCTACAAGAGCATACTCGCAATTTGGTTAAAATTTTGTACACATGCGCAGCAGGCAGGACTGGTTTGGTCTGGAGTAAAAGTGTCTCTATGTACAGCTGGACAGGCTTGGCCCGATTTATGCATGTAGTCTGTGCCATTGCAGAGAGGATAGAGCAACAGCAGAAACAGTATTAATGCCCCGACTGTTAAACTGCATGACTTAAGAGGGAAGGATGCGCTCAACTGTAAAATGGCTGAACAACATACATACACTGTATCTCCAAATAAACCGAATCAAAACTCTTTCGTTTTTTAGTAAATGTAACTGTAAATTGTCATAACCGTGAATATAGGATTGCTATCAAACTTTAAAACACATGTGAACTACGACAGTAGGATTTAGTAGATCTTGTTGCATCTGATGACAAAGCTGGTCCTTCTAAATACATACTCATACTGATAATGCTTATTAACCTGAATCAAATTAAACCTACTCCTGTAAGAAGTGATGATAATCGTACAGCATAATGATAATCAATTAATCGGATATAATCGGAAGGCCTTCCGAGCGATTAATCGGGAAATAATCGGACATTTATACTGAACATTCTGTGACTTATTAACTATTAGCTCACTTCCATATATTTAGCAGTAGTAATGTTATTTGAGTGTGAAGTTTTAGCCCTTGTATGCACATATCAGTGTGGCATATTTGTATGATTCGCACTCAGAAGTCTGTGGGACTATCAGGAATCCTTGAGAAATTGACCATGCTGTCAGACCTTAAACACCTATTTTCACATTTTATTATTGGTTCAAATTTCAATGCTCTGCATTTTTTATTTCTAATTTTCTATTTATAACTATTTTTTTATTATTAAATTACACATCTTCAGCTGTATATTAAAAACGAGATATCTAGAAGCACAATGCTGACTGAAATTATGAAGTAAATTAACCTGCTTAATGAAAGTGGGCGGGGTACCATTATTGCGGTCTTTACTGCATAATCAATAATACTCCCCATTTTTAAAATTTTCTTTCGTTGCTGCACCTTTACCTATCTTGTAGAATCCAAACTACTTTCATGCTGGTGAAATAGTATTCCCTGGATAGGGGGATATAGATTTGATTGCATTGTTATTTTGATCGATCGCAGAATGCTTTGCCTCCGTTTTGAAGAGTACAGGGAAAAGGAATAAACCTAAAGAGGAAATACCACCGAGAAGATGCTTAACTCCCGTCTATGCTTTAAAGTAATCTGTCAACTAATCGATTATAATCGATGCCGGCGGCATTGGCCCATTAAATGATCGACAATCGAGTGTCAGCGACAATCGGAACATCACTACCTGTAAATCTGATTTATTTAAAAACGTAAATCTAAAAGCGGTGCAGTGGTACTCGAACCGTTGCGACTCTCTGATACATCGCCTATTGAAACAAAAACGAATTGTCTTTACTTGAAAATATCATGCAGATTTAGTTACTTGCTCAACTGTGTATAACATTAATATAGATACTTATTCAGCTCTGTCTTCTTTGTTTGCTACGATAAAGCCATTTGGCAGTATCAACCTCCCATCAGCATAATTGTTGAATGTTTTGTATTCTACAAATTTATTCGAAGACGCAGAACTTAGTTAACCGGAAGCCTTTTAATTAATTAATTAAGGCTTCGAGTTTATTCAGTTCAGTAACTTCGAATGATTTAAATTTGTAGAATATATATATTCCAATAGGACATATATTCAACTGTTTACATATTTATGTTGGTTTTATAGTGCAGCAATGCACGATATTCAATGCTATTATACAGGTCTGAATGACATCAGAAATACCTTTTCGTATTATTTGTTTTCTCGTTTTGATTTAAAATTCCATAAGGCTTTAAATTTTATATCAAAAACGGATGACTTAAACAACTGTCCAAATGGATGTTATGCATAATTATATGGTTAGAAAAGTGCTACATGTAATACTTCATATGAACTTTTACGGTTAGAGCCATAAAGGGAGTTAATCAGAAATAATAGATTCAATAAATTTATAGCGTTTTACTGTATTCATCAATATTCAAACCTTTGACTAATTTTAGAGAACACAATTATCATAAATAGGATTTAACAAGAAATTAATATATTTATGTTCATTACAAAAAAAATGTGGCAACTGCATTTTGAACTAAGGCACGTTGAGCCTTTAAGTCAAGCAAAATATAGTGTTGAGCCTGGTCGCAATATATGGACTGACAATTTATATAAGGAATCGCGTAACAGCAGCGTTTGATCAGACTTATATCACTATCGACTGAATCCCCTGACCCATCTTCTGAAAATAACTTAAATTTCCGAGCTTCGCTTCTTTGGGCGTAAATATCCTGATCCTTTGTCGTAATTATTTAGATACGTGCTTATGCATTCAGATGCAATATTTCGAAATAAGTTGCACACCACGATCATTTTTTCCTGATATTTTTACATTTTTTTTTACTTTTGGCATTTAGAAATTGTAGCACTGACCTGAATAGTCGTCGTTCATCTATGTTTTTCCATGATACAAACCAATCTGCTTTCAAAGTAAGTGGTAGTTGTGTTGAAACTTTCCTATAGTATCGACAATATGACAAAAGAAATGATAAGTATATTCCCAGTCTGCAAAATGTGCTTTGCAATATAACCACTAAAGCAGCCATCGAGTGTGATTAATAAATCCGCAGTCATGGTAATCAAATATTTGAACTGTTGCAACTAATGCTGTCAAAGATGCTGATTCGTACACCTTATATAATACAAATCAACAATTTGACCTATAATTATTAAAAATTGCTACTATTTAACTATTTATAAGTTGTAATGCTAGTCAACAATTTTAAAAATTACCACTAAATCTGCCACCGAGTGATTAACACCACCTGAAATGCTGGTCAACAATTAGAACAATTACTTTTAAAGGGGGTCTCAGTTGCCGAGTGGTTAAGGTATCTTCAATGAGGGTTCTAAACCTAGTTTGGGGTGTAGAATTCGTCATGTGAAAAAGCCGTCAAGCAAATTTACGGAAGGTCGATGGTTCTACTTAGGTACTCGTCCATGCTTGAACTAATGCTCGTATGGACACAATGGGGTGGAGGGAAAAGTCGCCATATGGCCTACATTGCGTCTGCGTGACCACTAAAGTTGCAGTCAAGTTTGATTTATACACAACAATACTGCTTGTCAACCAGAAAGACATCTTGCTTCGTAGTTTTACTATTTCTATTTCTGTGTCAATGGTCAATCCTAAAATTTGATTTTGCCACAGACCACTTTCAAGTATTGGATGCAAAAAAATGTTGCATGTCATAAAAAGTAAATGCAAGACAGTACACATGTATGATATCATTTTTATTAGTATGTTCTGCATTTCAGTTCATACCACAGTTTGAAACCTGTTAGCCTGAAACAAGAAACATAGTTTCATTAAATGACGTGTTTCGGTGTAGGTATCACAATAGGTACCAAAAAGGCATAAACTTATCTCTGCAAATCTAAACATTTGATAATGTTTCCTTCCATATTTAACGGACGTAAAACAAGGCTATTGATAAATTTATTTATTTATAAAAGCAAAGACCTAACAGAAGTAACCACGCCCTTGACATATAAGGCGGCACAAATAATTATGTCGACAAACAGAGGCGACTAAACGAAATGAAAGATCGCTCTCAAACGAAAATGTAAACATTTAAAAGCGTCGTTCTTTTGCGTCCTGTTGAGCCTTGTCGCATCATCAATAAAAAAGACTCCGCGCGAAATAACAGGACATATTTGTTCCGTACATTTCGCGGGCGATTAGACAAAAAACACATACCAACTATTGGCGGAGCTGTATCAACGGACGTGCAGTTCATGTTACAGAAATCGGAGTGACAGCAGTGTGAACAGACTGGAGCATGGCGCTTTCTCGTACACACCTATATCAAATTCAGCAATATGATAACTGCGAACAGGGCATTGGGTGTCACGCCTTTACATTGTTTCCGAATTGTTGACTTATTAAGTTACAGATAACAAACTTGGTTTAATCATTTGATCTTAAAATGAGCGCGATTTATGAGTTCTATAATAATCAGTATTGCCACCAACCCTTTCATGTAAGTTTGTTTTTAATTCATGCCCAAAATTAGTACATTGATGCAATGTTATGAAAACTGTCAGGAAAATCTTATTCATCGATCAATATTTGCCACAATCTGATTTATAGTGCTTCAGTTTCTATTAGAGAGATAGGAAAGAATGTTTAATTTATATTTTAACTAAAAAAGTACACCTACCTGAGACTCAGTGCAGCCTCTGATGTAATGGAAGTCGTCGTCTCCCCATTCGTATTTTTCTACCATGCACACCTATAACAAATTGTAACTTTTGTCTCATATATGCACATGTAACTTTAAGGAGTTATCATTCAACCTTCCACCTTTGATTTAGAGATTATTATACGTAATCTCTCACACCACAGATATATGCGTCTGTGTACTTAGTGGACAAAAGGATACAAGTTATACCCTATGAAATAAGTGTATTTTAACGTTCATACTTAATAGAGAACTTAGGATTAAAATTATGAAATTTTGTGAAACGGGCATATCATCTGTTATATGTATCTGTTTCTTAATTAGACATATCCAGTTGCATATTTTCATATGAATTATTACTACTAACGTGTGTGAAAGCAACGCTTACCTGATTAGAATGGCACAATTGCACCGTGTTACATTCCTCGCCTTCGCCTTTGTGTGTGCAGTCAAAGCAAATCGGGCCTCTTTGTCCTGGTGCCGGAAAACCTGAAAAAGAAAACGCATTTATGATATATTGAAAAAAGAAAGTATGAAGTAAAGCATCAATGTAGTGTATTTGATACACGTTCACAGGAAAATGATATACCGAGACAGACAGTGTGTAAATTAAGTCATACATTTGTAGTTGTACAGTAGGACTGTGACAATTTTTGAACAAAGAATATTATCTAGAATAAAGAGTTTAACAGTTATTTTTTCGATCACATTTCAGGACTTCATATTATGACAGACGTATGAGCAAAAAACATACTCAACGTGTTGTTGTTACTTTTCATTGAAGTTCAACACTTTTCAGAAAATGTTAAGAAATATGAAATTTTTCCTTTCGATGTTACTATAAAAATACTAATTTGTTTACATCTGTCAGGAATATAAAAACAAAATACTTTGCTCTATAGTTGTATCAATATCATACAGAAACCTTCAAGCTTAAATGATGGAAGAAAGCCTCCAGGTGACCTTTATAATCATCTTACTTTTGATCGCGGCCTGGTTACGTAGGCAATCGTGTATTCTACTAAGTTAAGGGTCGGACTTTAGTGGTCAGGTGATATTGATTTGAGTTGTTTTGCATTAACCAATAGTTTGAAAATACCACTCCTAAAATTAATATTGGGTTTTAACAATTTTATTACCATCATCTCCACATCCTACACTGTTACAAAAATCGCCATCACAGCACTTGAAACAGGTTCCGTTGCCGTCGCTATTGCTGCATTGCTGAGTAAAAACACAAATATACACGCCTTACAAGATTTAGCATTTATGCATACCATAACACCCTTTCAAACATAGCTCTCAGAATATCTAAATAGAACATGGTGAGAACATGAGAGTAATATTAGGTTTAAATGTCGATCCAGGAACTGAACATTTCTGTAATTGTACGCGTCAAGCGCTGGTTCTACCCGGAAAAGAATGTTCAGCATGTAGCAGTGCTCATACACTAAAAAATGTGAAAGAACCAATGATGTCTGTTCAGAAAATGCTGATCTTGGCATCTTTTAGTGGCGGCTTTTGAATGTCTGTCTGTCTGCATGTTTGTTTGTTTTTATGTAAAACAGCATCGAGTTTGTTTGTCATGAAAAGGGTACTATATACATGTACATTTGTTATGATATAATATAACAAATTTGAAAAAAACAAAACACTTCTTTTAAGACCTTTGCATTGCTGTAATTAATACATGTTTTACTGGATAACACAACATTTTAATGTACAGCATTCGCTATTTGTTTTCCTTTCAGTTAGTTCTTGGTTCACATTTGCTTCCATTGTACCATTTAAATCGTTGAAAGCAATCTTATTGAATGTTTCTATATTCGCACAACTAAAATCCCAGAGAACTTGAACAGTTACTGTACGTACCTGAGAATGTGCGCAGCCTGATCTAAAGAGGCTAACATCAAGACTTCGTGTATAACTTTGCACAAAGCAAACCTAAAATATCGTTTTGTAACATATAAGGTGGTATAGAAAGATCAATCTCAATAACAGACCATTTATGAAATTGCACACGACAGGAGTATTAATTATATAAATTTATATCATGATACACACCACTCAAAATGAATTTTGTATGTAGTATTGCAGTATTACGCTTAAAGGTAACTAACTATTCAAACAGAGTATAATAGAAATTTATAGAAATATAGCCGCTTTCGCATGAATTACGGAAGAAAACACAAAATAACGTTTTGTTACACCAGGTTATCCATGTGCGGATTACATAAGAGTTATGAAAACCAGATAAATGATGCCAGAGAAAAATCTTACATCGTTTTCATTCTGACATTTCGAAACTTTATCACAATACTTAAGATGCGCCATATCTTCACACTGGAAGCACCAGGTTCCTTTTCCTAAAATCCAAAAAGAGCGTACATTTTCAAATATTCGATTCTGCTAACGGCTACCAAAACTTTCATGGTAGCAGCATTGCAAACAATGAATAATAATGAATTTGTTGGTAAGCGGATACAGGACATGTGCTGTCTCGAAAATCTACATCAAGCTTTAGTTTTCCTTGACAGTGTATATCCCATATCCGGTTACCAACAAACTTGTAACATATAATATTTTCTGCGTCGAAAGCTCAATAGATGCAGATGTTACTGCAAAACAGTAGAAGTGGTAGAACTCGATATATGTACATTACTTTTGCAGTCTGTAGAAGTAATAATACGATAACAACTATATCGTCTCTAAATGACATAGCCGAATCCTTAACTGCAATGAAAAGTTACATGCAGACAAAAATGTGTAAAGTTAGGGGGGTTTTTTTAATGTAAGCTTTTATAAATCCATCCATGTATAACGTATTAATTGCAGGTCAGGGCTAACATATTTTAGATGAAATCGTTAGTATAACTTTCAATCTTGATATCTTTTGATTAAACAGTATGATAACAATGTATACGGTCATGTCTGTAGTCATGCAAGTCCCTTCGAATACTTAAAACAAAAATGTAATATTGCTTCTTTAAGGCAGATGTACTAAACAGTATTTTTCCGACAAATACCATTACCATTTTCAATCAATGACAACTGGAGAGGGTAGCCAAATGCAGCAGAAGTACCAGGGCGCCCATAAATAATTGCTCCAAACCTTCTTCCACCGCTGTGATGCAAATGGTAGAAACTGTTGGAAGAAACATTCACAAAGAATGTTATGTATTCATCCATTGGCGGAGAAACTGACACATTTTTAGCACTCCAGTAAGACATAGAATGTCCATTCAGGAGAAGTCCGCTGGTACTGTTCTTTAGTAAAGTAATGGCTACAGTATTGCTTCCTGTATGATAATAATAATTCTGTGTAACAAATCTATAGGATTCTTGAAACTGAGTGATCCCTTGTGTGTTCACCATGAAGGGATCTCCGTCTATGTGATCTCCATCATGTCCGTACTGTATGACGCTGACTGGCTTATCTGCTATTACAACGACTGGATCTGTTCCAAACAGTAATTCCTCCATAGACCCCTTGTCCATATGTACTGCAAAGTGTGTCGAGCTGTTATACAAGTTCACTTCGGTATTATTCTGATCAGCAAACAATCTAAGGACGAAGTGTTTCCTGGGATATATGGATGGGATAATGAATTTTGATGTCCAATATTTTGTCGGAATCATTTGCTCGACTAGATACTGAAGACTTCCGCTTCCGACAGGAACCATTGCGACAGCAGATCCAGACACAACAGCCACAGGTTTGTTTGATGTTACGGTACTGCCGCTTATATCACTCGTTGATTTAAATTGGTAAGTTTCAAACTTCTGCAGGCGAAAACTTCTGATAGAGCTTGCATTGTTTGTAGTTATTATTTTCAAAGTAACGTCTGTGTCACTTTCAACACCGGCAATGAGAATCTCGGAACTGTATGCACGGTATACGGTGTATGAGGCTGTTACGTAACGAGAACCTAGTGCATTAATAGGTAAGGCCAAAAATCCTTCTGTGTAATCACCGGGGTTAGAAACAACAGTCACAGAAATATTAGCATTGGAACTAACTTCAATGCCTTTGAACTGCGTCCCATTTTCAAACTGAATCAGAGTTCCATTCAGAGGGACAATAGTGTAGTTAGATACAGTATATGTTCTATCCATGTTTATGAATGGTGCTGTTACCCGGACGAGAGCCTGTATTTCCGTAACTGGGGTTATATGAAGTCGAAGGTTTGTTGATGAAAGCCTAACACCGGAACCTATAACGCCAAATACAAAATTCCTTCCGAAGGAAGCTGTGAATTGAAAATTCTATATATTGATTACTATTTCATTTGTAAGCAAAATATTCTTATATTTCCTAGTAAATTTGTCTTAAGCACAGACTCAAAGAAAAATAACGTTGTTAGAAATATTACCATAAGGTGTACATGAACAATTATTAATACTTCCTCTATGTAATTACTCAATTTAAAACATTTGTTTATCTTATACTTTCTTTTGTTTCATCTAAAAATTCGACCTCGCAGGATCTACTTACATGTTTGGTATTGTTGAGTGTTTGTACTCTGGAGTATCTAAATATAAAAAGAAGAAATGGAGTCAAATAAAAGCATTCATATTACAAATTGTCCGGATATGTCATTATTGTCATCTGCCGTCACACTTCGTGTCCGGTCCATTACGCATATGAATCAGATTTCTAAGGTTTGTTGACATTACTGAGAGTGAAAGATCTATGAAGTACATATACTGGTATGCCATCGAGTAGTTACGAAACAGAAAACATTTTTCATTGAGAAAGAATCTCTGTGTGTTTATATATTGCAATAGCTGGTTCGTAGCTTGCTAATGCATTTGCAATTGCTCACACAGAAAGCAAGTTTGAACGAAAACTCCAAAGCTTCGATCTTTTTCGTTGTTTTTAAACAATACTCCTGTCGTAATACGAGCTGTCGAGACGGGTGGTATTATACTTAAAGGACATAGGTTAACATTAGGGATGAATCTAGGTTTTAGTTTCAGCGGAATGGATGTTGCTGAAGTTGTCAGCAGGAACACTTTTGTAAGTTTACCTCAAATGGTGTAATATGAAGTATACACAGTACGTCACATACTTTCAGCATGGATATTTGATACAATGTCTTCTTTTTAATTTTGAATGTTTAAATACTATTGATGTATCATTTTACGACCAGATTTGTAAATGTTTGGCGATCAACTATGTATGGTCACCGGATTTTACTGGTGGGTGTGCCTCTTGTCCCGTGGACCTTCACCCTTGAACATATTCTGTTTCGTATCCAACGTAAAATTCTGCCTTTCGTAACAGAAGGGTTTCTTTTACTCGACAAAAATGTTCCCAAATAACGACATAAATGTGCTGATCCCCACAAGACCAAGACCAGAAGAGCCAAGGACACGTTCCCAGCTTAAAGCCCAATGGTAAAGGATACATTTGGAGGTAAAAGGTGACATAGTCTTTTTTGAGCGTGTTCAGAAAATCTGCTATTTATAAAGTAACTTTAGCACATTCTCATAACAAAACGATAGAAATAATAATTATTATTATAATGTAATAGACAATTGATAAAGGACTTTTGTGCTAACACTGGTAAAACACTGTGTAATGTGATCTGTTCTGCAAATTTATGTGTACTTGTGTGTTAGACTAAGGTCAGTAGTGCAAATGTCCATAGACCTAACACCGATGTATTATAAACAGCTTGTACTGAAGTACAGGCAGAATCATGCACAAGGTTCCAAGTTATCAAGTAAGTAAAACTATGGTTTGTTGCTTGAATTTTGTGCTTGTTGCAAGCCGGAGGTAGAGTGTATATTTCTCATTTCTCACGACAGACCCAATCAAATCAATTCTTCTATTATTTTGCTTGTTTGCGTTCTGTGCCAAAGGATCTTCATAAAGATTTGCAAAATATAGCGCTCAATTTTATTTTTTCCTAGTTCAAAACTTAAAACGGGTTGTCATTAATAAAAGTCATTTTATAAAACTTTTATCGTCCAAAGAAATGGCATATCTTTTCAACATCTTCACATCCGTTG
This sequence comes from Mercenaria mercenaria, assembly GCF_021730395.1. Lineage (NCBI taxonomy): Eukaryota > Metazoa > Mollusca > Bivalvia > Venerida > Veneridae > Mercenaria > Mercenaria mercenaria. The sequence continues at coordinate 70,459,373 of NC_069375.1, forward strand.
CTTGTTTTGTGACTTAGTGCTGATAAATGAAAAGGACCGCACACAACGCCTTGCATGCTAATTTGCGATCACGTTCTTACAGGATCATGCTTTACAGTGTTCCAACAAAGATATGATAAAGGTAAAATGGGAATCTGTTGAAAATAATTCTGAAGAGTTATTTTCCTGTACTAGTTTTGTGTAACATTTGTATATAAAATAAATTTATTTTATATAATGCAATAATGTTGTTTCTATGAATATATATTTAAGCATAACTGTGATAAATTAAAAACTTTTTTTAGGTATGTCAGGTAAATAAACACTAAATAGTTGCCTATTAATATCTGAAATGTATGTCGGCAGTTTTTGTTAATATATGTGTAAACCACGCATGCCTCCCTTGGTGGCCTCTTGTGATCAGTATGACCTTTGTCTTTTGTGATAAGAAAAATTAAAGTTATGTGATCGGTGCATAATGGAAGGTAAATTACCAACAGTTTCATATGCGTAAAACCCTTTTATTGAACTGTGCATTGTAGTTTGGCATTCCCTTTCATTACCACGGTTCTTATAGAATACCTAGCGGTAGGGTGAAACATGTACAGTGGCATTTTCTTCCTGGTCTGGTGCCAGTGTTCAGTCCTGCATATTACACCGCCGGTATGCGTGTGCTCAGTACGAGATACTGCACAAGAAAATACTGATAGTGTACGAGTCGAATTTAAAGAAAATTATCTTGCTATAAAGTGTTAATTTCATTTAAAGTGTCCAATAACCTAAATGTATTACAATAAAATGTTTCAGGTTTATAAATCAGTTTTCAATTTTATGGCCTTTTGAGTAACTCACATTCAACAAAAATAGATGTCGTGACAATGTTTTGACCAGTTTTCGTGACTGTAGCTTATCTTTGCCCTATTTTAGAATTTTCATTCCTGTCTTAAATTTACCGTCTAACCCTGACATAATTAGTTTATACCTTAATAAACAAGTTTCAGATTTTACCTGATAACATTTTACTAATGTAATTCCTTCTTCAATTCATGAACGATCAAATCTTCAGACATCATTCTAGATTTTTTTGAGCATTTCAGTGTTATATATTTAATATAACATAACTTCGTACCAAAAAATAAGTTATGATATGTTATGTTACATATAATTGTGAAGCAAAAGGAAAACTCATAATTGTAAATCTGCTGTTGAGCAGATACGTGTAACTAATGACTGCAATAAACATATCAAGGTCCTGTTAAAGATCAGTGGTTATTACCGTCACCAGAAATAATTTAAATGTTTAATGTAGTAACCCAGGAAACGTAAATTATTTGGAAGGGATGAATATCTATCACTGTCAAAAATACAAATAACCCATCATAAGATTCTTTTAGTGCTCATATCTCTATTTAACCTTTCAATTTTTATTCGTATGGCCCCATATCTATATCCACTGTATAAATATTATGATTGTGTTTGTCTCGTTATTGTTTTTTTCATTATTATTTATCCCGTCCTGTTAACTGTGTGTCAAATGGTCTACCGATGCGCCTTGTGTGGTGTGCTTTGTGTTGTGTGTGCTTGTCACTTCTCATGGTGACAAAAGGATACTGAGCACCTTGCGGCCTCAGAACTGCAGGAACACGGAGGAGGTCTGCCCCTAGACATGCGGCAATCCAGGCCCACCGGTATGTGGATATGCCTTGATGTCCATGAACATATCCCCCAGCTATGGGTAAATAGCGCCAGTTATGGGCAAATAGCCGCTGTGCTACCAGGGTAGGTCTGTTGAGCAAATAGCTATGAGAAGGGAAACTTATATAACAAACAAAAAGCTATAGTCTCACTGCCTGTGAGTGCCAGGGATAGCGTACGGCTAAGGGACAACCCTGACAGACATATTGGAGCGAAGCTCCGTGTGCAAGTAGACAAGATCACTGATCATCTTTCTAGCAACTCCTGCAACCAAACTGATGCCAGATGTAGTGCACTGCTTTCCTCTGGATTACACCAGGACGGTCACCAGGGGACCTTGACGTTTGGGCAGCCAAGGTTTTCCCTATGGCCAAGCCTATTTGCCCAAGCATTGCGCCATGGATAGGACACTCCATTTTTGTGTAACACACAAAAGCGCAACACGGGAGACAGCAGTTATGGGTGATAAGTCCAGACTTGATTAGCGAAGAGAAGGACGTCACGGGTGTGCCCCACTGATCAGATAACGTCCACCTAAAGCTGAGAAGCCCCCAGCCAGTAAGGTGTTGATCCACCACAGTCTGTCTGCTTCTGCCAGCAGCTTATGGTATATAGTTATGCTAAACAAGCAGATTGTAAATCTTGGCATCTACTAGAAAAGAAAGAAAAAGGAAGACTCTAGCACTTCGCTTAGCAAGCTGGAATGTTAGAACCATGATGTCAGGCATGACAAACGATCTACAACAGATCAGCGACGCACGCAAATAAGCAATCATTGACACTCTGGCAAGGAAAGGGTCAGGATGAAAGACGTGATCATGGTGTGGGGTTTTCAGTGAAGACATTACTTCTGCCTACGTAAGAACCACCCACTGGAGGCACAGAACGCATGCTGTTTCTGTAAATAACTCCATCGAAGCTCCTGTCAACCTCATAGCCTGTTACGCTCCTACCATTGGCTCTAGCTCTTATGTGAAAGATTATTTATATGACGAGCTCGATTCTCTGATTGGATGGATGCCACAAACAGGAGACATAAATATCTGCTTGGAGACTTCCATGCCAAAGTCGACACCTCGCATGATGCCAGGCCAGCATGCATCGGTCATCACGGAGTAGGGAAATGAATAAAAATGGTCAGAGTCTACTGTAACTATGCTATACCAGACAATTCTGCATCAACAATACCACTTGGAAAATAAGAACATGTACAAAGTCCCCTGGATGTACCCTCGCACACATTATTAGCGCCAGCTGGATCTCATCATCACTAGAAGAGCCAATTTGCAAAATGCGCAGAATAAAGGAGTTACCACAGTGCTGTCTGCGACACCGGACATACCCTTGTCATCAGCAAAGTTGTGTTGGCCCAATGCAAGCTCCATCTTGCCAGGCCCAAATGCTTGCCAAAGATAAATACCGCTTGTACAAGGGACCCGGAGAGGACTAATGATTTCATGACTCCAACAACGCTATTCCCCATGCTGAGCCCGACATTTCTGCAGAATCTAGATGGTTATATCTCAGCGTCACCGTCCACACCTGTGCTATCAAATCTTATTGAAAGAGAGAAAGAAGAAATAAGAACTGGTTTGAAGCAAACATTCAAACACTTGAACCTCTTTCTGAAGCCAATAGATACGCTATGACAAGGTGGAAACAGAATTCAACACAGCAGAATCTAACTCTTCTGCGTAAACCCCGAGCTAAAAGTCAGCAGACGGCCAGGAAATATGCCAATTACTACTATCTGGAGCTATGTGCCTCCATTGAACAGACATCCTCTACTGACAATATTAGAGAAATGTACGAAGGCATAAAACAAGCAACAGGCCCTGCCAAGGGCAGACAGCTCCTCTCAAGTCAAAAGATGGTCAGATCATTACAGACCGCAGTAAACAGATGGAAATGTGGGTGGAACATTACCTAGAACTGTACTCCACTGAAAACACATTTTCTATTGAAGCCCTTGATAGCATACCCGCACTCATAACAACGAGCAAACTGGACGCTGAGCCTACCATGTCAGACCTTGAAAAGGTAATAAATGCCTTAGCAATTGGTAAGGCACCAAGTAAAGACGCTATACCACCTGAAGTTATCAAGGAGGGAAAGTCAGGTCTGCTCCCACACCTTCATGAACTCCTCTGTCTCTGTTGGAAAGAAGGCGAAGTGCCACAAGATATGAGGGACGCTTAAATTCTGACACTGTACAAAAATAACGCTGAACGCTCTGACTGTAACAACACCCGTGAAATCTTTATTCTCTGCATCGTAGGCAAAGTCTTTGCCCGGGTTGTGTTCACAATTTGCAGGTCCTAACCGGACGAGTCTATCCAGAGGTATAATGTTCCTTTCAATCAGGTAGCTTTACCATTAACATGATATTCTCTGTGTGGCAATTACAAGAAAAGTGCAGGAAGAGTCGTCAATCCTAATATTTGACCATTGTTGACCTCACCAAGGCCTTTTATCTCGTCAGCCGCAGCGGACTGTTCAGCCTTCTACAATACCAAAGCTGCTCTCTCTTATCAAGCTATTCATTACAGATATGAATTGCACTGTCAGCTTTGATGGGACACATCTGAGCCTTTCAATTCTCAGCGGTGTCAAACAAGGATACGTACTCGCCCCTGCACTCTTTTGCATCTTCTTGTCTCTATTTCTGTACAATGCATTCGAATCTTTCTCCGATGGTGTCTACATCCACACCAGACTTGATGGCAAACTCTACAACCCAGCTCGCCTACTTGCTAAATCCAAATCATCCGTATCCTCCTTAGAGAAATGTTGTTTGCGGATGATACTGCTCTTGCAAGCTCGTCTGACAATCAGCAAAAAGAGACAGAAATCGTGACACAGGATGTGCTGTCAAAGATCACCAAGAGTGACTGGGAGAACAGAAACCTGGCTCTAAACACAAAGGTGAAAGTCTACCAGGCATGTGTCTTACGTATCCTTCTATACGGAAGTGAAACCTGGACAACATAATAAATTATGCAAGACAGGAGACAAGACTTAAGACCTATCACATGAGATGTCTACGTTGGATCCTATGCATCACTTCAAAAGACAAAGTAATCAACTGCGAAGTCCTCAAAAAAGCTAGGACAACATCTATCTTATCTATATTGAGCCAGAGACGCCTAGCCTGCTCTGGCTGGGTCACGTGTGTCGGATAAACAAGGGCAGACTCCCAAAAAACCTACTGTACTGACAACTCGGTTGGCTGGCGATACCTTTGATCTATGCAAGAGAGACCTCAGGTCCGCTAATAGAGACATCGAGTCATGGGAGGACATAGCGCAGGATCGCCCATAGAGGCACGTAGTCAGAGCAGTTATCAAGAAAGCAGAGGAAAAGAGAAAAGACAAGCAGAGACGGAGGAGGCTGGAGAGAAAGGCATCAAGTACAGTGACAAGCTCGGACTTCATTTGTGACGACTGCAGAAGGGACTATCTTTCCAAGATTGATCTCCACAGTCATCGCAGACGCTGTTCCAGCTCAAGTTCTTCCTTGCGCAACTCATCGTCTTCTTTGACAGACGGTCACTATATCGTATTGAACGGGAAGCGTATCGTGAAAAGGGTGCTGTATACATCTAGTATTAATATCATTTTCTATCTTCTAAATACTATGTTTTTCATTCTCATGCAGATCTTTTGTTTGTTAATAAGAGCATTTTTAGCGTGCAGTTTGGCACCGAAAGGGCATTCGTCCAAGTGCGCTTGCCGGCGTCATTTTTGAAACTATTTTAACATTGCATCTGAGAATCTTTCATATCTCAAGTAGATATTCAGTATTATTCTTTAAATACTGCTTACCATATTTTGAATGGGCTAAATTAAAAATAAAGACAAGTATTCATAAAACAGAGGGAGAGAAAATAACGCTAACTTACCAGGACAAACAAGACGAAAAGAACGTTCTTCATATTGGAAGTTTTCAGCTAAACTCCAGTCTGCGAAATGCACTCTACATAATAGTTTATCTATGAAAAGGTAAAATGTCAAAATTTGCAAAACATCATACAATCAACCACTTTAAAAACGCCTCCTCCATTACAATTATTTATTATATTAATTAGATTTTAGTCAGTATGTGTGTTGTTTTATGATACTTCAAGTGTGATCTTTCTCACCTGTGCACTTGAAGTTCGTGCTTTAATTCACGTCATACAAAATTAGCTGCGCACAAATTAAATGTTGTTACTTTTTGCCGACTACATACTCTTCAACAACCATTTGTCCTTTTTTATTTTTTTTTCTATTCCAAAGAGCCAGTATTGACATTTATTCATATCAAAAGTAGGCATTTCTCAATATTTTTATTGAATTCTATTTTGAAAGGACACCATCAAGCACCATACAGTAATTTCGGTATGGGAGAGTCATCAAAATTATGCTTGAAAATATGCGGCTCTAGGGTTCCTCGATTGAAACAAGCATATAAACATTTTAAATTACGCCAACGTCATCTACATAACCTTTTATCATATGAAAAGCAGGTAACAATTAATTTGTCTTTTAACGAGGTAACGACTTTCTTTTCTGACAACGACCATAGAATGTATGTATATTACAATAAAACCAATCATATATGAGATGTTTCAATGTTATTTACTCTTCGTTGAACACAGAAAAATACCACTTTCATACGTTTATGTTTACGCATAGTTCATAGGTATATGCAAACGAACTTTTATATCCAATGTTCCAAATGCATAGATGGGTCGTTTTAAAAGTCCTTGAGTGTGTGTCTGTTGTAAAATAAGTTTCATTTAAGCTGCGTTTAGCATTGCGATGTTAACCTCTTTGTACCTAAATAATGACAAAGACAGATTTTACAAGGTGAAAATATCTTGCCTTATTTAACATATTAACTTCACTCTGAAAATAATATAAAAACACATGTACAGAAAAAGTTGAAAAGACAAGTCATTTTCAATAGATCATGGTAAGCCAAATTTTACTCTGAAAACTGTACATCATTCATACAAATTACAAGGCCTGATGCGTGAAAAAAAATATAATAGAAAAAAAACTGCTGTGGAAGAAAAACATGATTACACTAACTGATGAAATAAACGTTATCTTGTTTTAGTAGTTAAGGGACTCGCCCACACATTAAACGCGAACATTTATTTTCTCACAAAAAATCCATGAAAAGAGAGTACACTGAAAGTGACTAGTGACGTATTAACATATGAATTTTGAAAGATATCCTTATAAATAACCATAAGTATTAAGAAACATTGCAACGTTTTCGAAATAACAGAAAATTTATATTATCTTTGCATTGTTACCAATATGTCACTCTTATTTTACTCACTTTTCCCCCATTTCTCAGTGTCATATGTACATTCTATGCCAAACTTGGTGTAAGTAAATATGTTGAAAAAATGTCATCCGAACTCTGGGTAAGTAGCTTTAAAGGGATAGGGGTAGCAGGTAATATGTACACGTATGCTATTCGTTTGCACTTGCCCTGTTGGTGTAAACATGCATTCGTACGTTTTTATACACGCCATTTTTTCCTATATTCATCAATTTCTTCAAAAATACACTTCGTCGGTTTTTCTTTCGTACCTTCATTTACACTACTATATAGATATTGACAAAAAAAAAAATTTGAGTGTGCATTTAGCGTAAACGATTACATATCAATTTAACGAGACCACAGTGGCAAAGCACGAGACACGGGATCACGACAGCAAAGCACGAAATAACGAATATCTTGCTATTTCGCGCTTCGCCGTCGTGATTTCGATGCCGAAACGCCAGATCAAGTTTTCGCCATCTTTTTCGCACTTTCGCAATTGTGATATCGCATTGCGTGCATTGCTTGTTTTAGTGATATGCGAAGCACGTAATCATAATTTTGCGTGCGCTTCGCAATCGTGATTTCATACTTCGTATTTCGCCTTCACATGATCACGATGTCGAAGCGCGAGATCACGATGGTGAAGTGCAAATCACGATGTCAAAACTGCGTATTCATAGTCGTATTACACTTCACCATCTTGACCCCTCGTTTCGCGTACGCATGTGCACATTATGAGAGTAGAAGCGATGGCCATAAAGAAACACAGTAAACAGTTGTCATCGTTGTATTACACTTCACCATCTTGACCCCCTTCCCCCCCCCCCTCCCCCCCCCACCACCCAACCCTCTACATTTTTCATTCGACCATTATCAGAGAGGTGACGACGGTCCTAACCTAAACGGTAGCTATGATTTGTTTTAATTGTTAACTTGTCTCCAACTGTTATCCTGAAATCTACAAACATATAGATTTAGTTAAGATTAGAACTAAAGTGTTCCAGAGGTCGTCATCTCATACCGCCATTTCTAAACTTTACCCTGACCTTGCTCTTAAAGGAGGGATAACCCTTACTGAAGCCTAGATATTGAACAGCATTGCGAAGTGTCCGTTATAACATTTAAGTGATAAGGCATGTCGTGAAAGACAGTTAAATCCATGTATATTGTCGTAAAGGACAGGCACATGCTAACTCAAATGGGGTTATCATTTAAGATTTTAGTATTGTATTGCCTTTCGTACTTTTTGCACCAAGATGATTTTAAACTTTAATTTGCAAAAGGTCTAGATGAGTATAGGTGAGTTTGGAAAACTGTCCCAAAACTATTTACTAAACAAAATTTTGAAATTGACCAATTATGTTAAACGGATCTTTTAATATAAAGAAGGAAAAGTATTTTAATGCCAACACAGAAAGACAAATTTACCTTCTCTCATACTTTGATGATGGTTTGAACCAAAGAATGTTTCATCTAAAGATCACTCTACGCTTTTGATATGTATATTTACGCTTTATATGCTTATTGATTCAGCGTATTCAACTCGTAAATCCAAATATATTTTAAGACAATATTGTCACGTGAGCAACACATATCAAAGAAGACAAAAACCCGAGTTTCTGCATATCGATAAATAACATTTTTAAACCCTTTTCATGGAGAGAGTTTTTAATTGTATGAAATACTTGTAGAAGTTGTGATTACACAAGGGAGGTATTTGTATGCTACCTGTAAAGCATCAAAATATTATTATTTTAGGCAATGGTCAAAGGGAGGCAACACTTGAGAATATACATGAAAACGATAGTTACAAATTATTGACACAAATTGTGCACTTAGGTTTTACTTTTTTTTGTCAGACAACTCTTGTAGAAAGAATATACTTCAGAAGTGTGAAATAATTCACAGACCAGTCCTATTTCTATTGTTCAAGAAAAATGAAGAAAACAAACCGATGCAAAGAAAAACAAGCATTATCAAAATGATACTAAAATAAATTGCCTTTGTTGCTAAAATTTGTGAAACTTTCAGGGATTCATGTAATTGTAAATATATCATAAGCCAAGTTACAGCAACCCTTGCCTTAACCATTTGCTCAAGGAGGTTCCTAGATAAAGGGTACATAATTCTGAAAGAACTGTAACAATACTATATTACCACATCTTAGCGAATAAGTTATCTAAATTTGTATTAGTTTTGAAGGGTATTCTTCTGTCTAAATTTATACTGTTTGTATATAACTTGAAACTATATTTGAACAAATGAAAACATGTTTCTGCATGAAGTAAATACACAATTCGTTTTATTAATAATTTAGTTTATTAATCAATAAGAGAGAGAGAGAGAGAGAGAGAGAGAGAGAGAGTCTGATTCTGACTCGTTACAATGAATTCCTTTTCGTGTATGACTACGCATTAAACGCTTGAGAAGGACATTCAAACCATAATATGCATCAGGATAGGACATTTCCAGCATGCAGTAAGTTTGGTATGTCTTTGCTAAAGCTTCAAAAACAAACATCTAGGTGAGTAGGTCATGTATAATATCATTAAAGACAACTACTGAAATCTGTTATAAAACTATAGAGCTGGTCCAAATTTTACGGTGGTATGTTTAGGAAATGCAATCATTTTTTTAGATTAAATTATCTCGTGCGCACGACATCTTACCTCGAGCGCACGACATCTTATCTCGAGCGCCCGACATCTTATCTCGAGCGCTCGATATCTTATCTTGAGTGATCAACATCTTATCTCGTGCGCACGACATCTTATCTCGAGCGATCAACATCTTATCTCGTGCTCACGACATCTTATCTCGAGCGATCAACATCTTATCTCGAGAGAACAATGTCTTATCTCGTGCGCACGACATCTTATCTGGAGCGATCAACTTCTTATCTCGTGCGCACGACATCTTATCTAGAGGGATCAACATCTTATCTTGTGTGCACGAGATAAGATGTTGATCGCTCAAGACAAGATGTCGAGAGGTGCACGAGATAAGATGTCGTTCGCTCAAGATAAGACGTCGAGCGCTCGAGATAAGATGTCTTGCGCACGAGATAATTTAATCTAAAGAAATAATTGCATGTCCTAAACATACCATCGTGAAATTTGGACCAGCTCTATAATTTCATTCAGTAGTTATCTTTACTGATATTTAACATGACCTACTCATCTTGATGTTTCTTTTTTAAACTTTAGCAAAAACATTTGTTCAAGCAAGCAACTAAACTCAGGTGAGCGATATAAAGCCATCACGACCTTTTGTTTCTATATAAAGTACATCGCGCGCATGGGTTTACTTATAAGGAGATCGCTTTTTATGGTGAATTTTAAGCAGTTATTGTATGCTAATGAGGTGATTATCCAAGTTTACCTGACCAAGATGATATCCTCCGGTGCCGATAGGCACAGTAGAACCTTGGCCAGGTCAATAGACTTCGCTTTTCACCGACATTGTCATAAGTAAATGTTTTATCTTATGATTGTACTTAAAAGGAGCAGTATGGTTAATATCTCAGTTAAATTGTTTATATGAATAAATATTTACAGACTGGCAATCAAACTTTGCCGAAATATAATGAAACTATTGATAGAAACAAGATACGAATGACTGGTGTTTAACAGCTCTACATTTAGTATGGCACGTGAACTTGTTTCGAAGAATAGTTGGTCGTTCAAGTTTTGTTATCAAGAATACCGCTTCTGCTGTGAATGACGTATTTTATGGACCTGCATGCGACCAGTTATTTACCAATAAGATAAGTCATAAAATAAACTTAATTGATACGTGAACTAACTATATAATGTCATAAAGTCAGACTGAAATTTGCTCACCTTTGATCATGGACAGTCATTTTTTATTATCATGGACAATTTCCCTAAAAGATTAACACACGTGCCTGTATGTTGTATGAATGCATATGAATATTTATTAATGTGAGAAGTTTTATCTACATAGAAGAATTTCATATGGCAAACATGTCACAAAAATGTAGTTTTGTCTTACAGTCTAGGGAAATATCAAGCACACGATTTGAATTATTATTGCTAAATCTACATCAGGATGATTCACACATCATCTGTAATGCTAGTCAACAAGTCAGACTATTACCACTAAAAGGGGTCTCAGTGCTCGTGTGGTTAAGGTATCTAACTTCAAATCACTTGTCCTCATCCACGTGGGTACGAAACCTGGCTTGTGGTGTAAAATTCGTCATGTGAGTACACCGCCAAGCTAGCTTACGGAAGGTCAACTGGTCTACCAGGTGTCCTCCAATGCTTGAAACAATGCTTGTAAGGGCACTAGGGTGGGAACTCCTCCACCACAAAAAACTGAAAAAGTCGCAATATGACCTACATTGTGTCGGTGTGATTCTAAATCATAGCCGTACTACTTGTTAACAAGATGACTTCGTGCTTTTGACTATTTCCATTCCTGTGTCAATGGTTGAGCCTAACACTTGGTTTTGCAACCGACCAATGTAATAGATACATAAAACAAATGCAAGTCAGTACACAGGTATGATATTATCTTTATTAGTATGTCTGTATCAACACATTCATTCAACTCACACTGCAGTTTGAAACATGTTAGCCTGAAATATGAAACATAGCTTCATAAACTTACGTATTTTGGTGTAGATGGTAATAGGTAGCAAAAAAACAATAAACGTTTCTATGCATTTTTTTTTCTTCCGTGTTTAATTGACTTAAAACAAGGCTATTGAATAAATGGGTAATATCATATTTTTATGGTTATCCGATGTTTATTATTTAAAACAAATATTTATTCATAAAAGCAAGAATAAACGCCTAAGGAGTAGCCGCGCCCTTTACATATCAGGCAGTACAAAACAGTTGTTGCATTTCGCACTCCGCTCTTTCAACAAAGAGACTTTTCGAGGGCACTATCACGAAATAAATAGATAAAGGGTTATAATACAGAAAATAGTTCATTTTAGAGATAATATGAAATGTCGACACAAACAAAATGGAAGATCGCTCTTGAAAGAAAAATATAAACATTTATAAGAGTCTTCCTTTCACTTTGGAAAGTTTCTATCACGTCATCGAGAAAATGACGCAGCACGAAATGATACACATATATATGCTGTATATTTCACAGGCAATTAGGCAAAACACATACCAACTATTGCCGGAGCTGTATGGACTGAAGTGCAGTTTATGTTGCAGAAGTCAGAATGACAGCAGTGTGAACAGACTGGAGCATTGCGCGTAGAAAGTTCACTTGCCGACCGCTTTTTTGTACATACCTGCATCAAATTTAGCAATATTTTAACTACGGAAAGGACATTGTGTATCATGCCTTTTCATTACCTCTGTATTGTCTTTGAGTAAAAGCTGAATAACTAACGAACAGTTTACAAGCTTGTTTAATTTTTGTGAATTTAAAATGAGCACGATTTCTAGGGTTTTGTTTTACACCATCCCTTTCCTTAGGATTTTTCTAAATGCATGATCACAATTAGTAGATTGTTGCATTATTATCATAACTGTCAGGGCAATATTATTTATAAATCAATACTTGCCAGAATTTGATTTATACTGTGTCATTTTCTATACAGAGAGATGGGATAGGAAATGTTTACTTTGTATTAAAACCAGACAAATATTACACCTACCTGGGCCTCGGTGCAGCCTCTGATGTAATGGAAGTCATTGTCTCCCCATTCGTACTTTTCTATCATGCAAACCTGTAACACACTGCTACATTTGTCTCATATATGAACATATTATATTAAGGAGTGAATTATCATTCAATCTCTAACTGTTGATATGGAGATTATTCTATGTCAAAACTCTCACACTGCCAACATGTGTCATAGTGCGGCTATATCTACGACTATCTCCTCAATTTTTGTCAACGTTAAGCGTGTTAGGATATAAACTGAAAATAACTGCAATTCAATTTATTGCCACAAACCGTGAAATAACCTCATTAACACTGAATCCGTCATTCAATATAAAAACTGTAAGATGTACAGACAAACTATAACTAATTACGTAATCGTATAAAAAAAAACAAAATAAAATCTGAAAAGTAGATCCATCGGAAGCACTGGTTACAAGGCAAACAGTGAAAATTGCAGACTCGGTTTGATTGAGTCTGTTCATAGCAGTAATTGAAAATGCAACACTGTCCACGCCTCCTAACACCGGCTTAAGCAGTATTCAATCTTCAAATCTAAAGGAGTTGAAATACACCCTTGCCTGGTTTGAATGACACAACTGTACTATGTCGCATTCCTCGTCTTCGCCTTCGTGTGGGCAGTCAAAGCAAATCGGACCTCTTTGTCCTGGCGCTGGAAAACCTGAAAAAAGCGCCTTTGAGATATATACTTAGATATAACAAAGAAGTCAGACCTCAATGTAGTAATATGCATTTAAATCAAAATAATTATGTTCGAACATTTAACTTTTGATTGTATTTATTTTAAAAGTAAATGATATGCTTAGAAATTCAGCATGTAGTTTTAATAGGATTCTATTGGAAAATCAGTTGTGATGATATTTTACTATATAGAAAAAAATGTATCAAAATATGATTTATAGAATAATGTGTTAAACAATATGTGTAACATGTTTCCATTACATGATCAAATAAACTGTACTTAATAACTTGCTTACAACTCAAGAAGGCATATTATAAAAGCCACAGGAGCGGAAAAAAAAATCAAACTCAACGTTTCGATATTACGTTCCATTTAAGTTCAACATTTAATTTTTTTTTAATAAAATTCAGAAATGAGCTATCTTTATGACAATGTCATCATAAGAATATTAAATTTATATACGAGGGCTCTTCAAAAATAACGTAGACTTTTCTCCAGCTTTTATATACTTTAATGAAGCAAAACAAGAAATATACCTTCATGATTTGCAGTCTTTCTACTAACTGTATGATCATGCATGCAGGAGTTACGCTTCCTCGAAAACAGTCACTTACACGGATCCGGCGCACGGCGTTCATATTTCAAAGACGTTAACGGTTAACTACGTCGTGCCTTCATTGTGATACTTTTGTTAAGTTTGCACTAATTCATATTTATTAATTTATTTTATAAATTTTCATGAGCAATACTTAAGTCAAAGCAAATTGTTTGATTAGAATACTAAATATGTATGAACACTTACGACACGCATCTCAGACAGGGTAATCAACGTCGGCAGAGCCTCGCATTTTATAATTTTATTCAACTCGTTTAATAAATTCAGTATGAAAAGACATTCATGTAATATCCTCTATATAAACAGTAACACTCACTTAGTTGAAACGTTGTTTTCTTCCGTCTCCCACGTCGGAATGACGCCATACTCTAAGTACATGTCGCCCTGACGTGTAGCTGCACTTTGGCGTATTTTTGGGCAAAAAGTTTACTTTTAGTTGCGAACATTTGCGATTGAATTCAAATCGCGACAGATGAAAAAGCGACTGCGCCGGTTATGCGTAGCTATGGTAATAAAAACGTTCGTCGCGCTTCGCCTATCAGCAAAAATGTTACAAAAAATATATGACCAAATTACAGAGAGATTCCGAATTACAACGATGTATTTCACATTATTATTTACACAATAAGCAACATTTGACAGCAAAAATCTACGTTATTTTTTAACAGCCCTCGTATAAGGTATGTAATATTGAAATAAAAAAAAAATAAAACCTGGTTATGTCGTTATGTCATATGGTAACTTAAAGTTAAATGTTGGAAGAATGTCTCCAAGATAACATTGGTCTCCATGGTGACCTTGGCCTCTAGGGTGACCTTGGTCTGCAAAGTGACCTTCAATCATTTAGTTTCAATCACGGGCGGGTACCATAATCCACAAGCTTATATTCTACCACTATAAAAGATAGAACCGCCAGCGATCAGTCGCAAGTGACTTGAGATATATGGCATTAAAGGCAAAAGTGAAAAATGCCCCTGAAATCAATATAGGGTGGGTTTACTACTTTTACCATCTTCTCCGCATCCAGCACTATTACAGAAATTGCCATCACAGCATTTGAAACAACCTCCATTACTGTCACTATTGCTGCATTGCTGTGTAATAATACAAATGTATATGTTTTACTAAATTCAACATTCTAGCACATCATAAAATCCCAATATTTAAAACATAGCATGGTGAGAACGTCATAGCATAACCAACTTGATAAACAAACCACTTGTTTGACAATCGTTTACTTGTTGTCCATGATACATGTTTTACTTGGTTTGTTCGCAATATTTTGATATCCAGTATTCGCTGTTTTAATACATAGATTTAGTCATGGTTTACTTTTACATAATCCACTGTTCGTTACCAATCAATGATATTGAATGTCTCCATATTCACTTCTAAAGAAAGAGATAAATTCTTGAACAGTTACTATATGTACCTGCGGATGAGCGCAGCCAGATCTAAAGAGGCCCACATCAAGACTTCGTGTATACCTTTGTACATAACAAACCTAGAATATGATTTGACAACATGTATAGAAAGCTCAATCTCAGTAACAGAACATTTATTCACATGAAATAAAGTAGATAAATTTATATCGTTAAGGGAATAAATAAATATTCATATCAAAATAAAACGTACGAATGGGTGGCAACAATGTGTTCATTGTTGTCATGCTATATATTCTCAGTTCATATGAAGACATACACCATACTTATAACTGTATGATTACATCACGTGCTGCCGTCGTTTTAAAGCACAATAACTTAAAACTTTTAAGAGCAAATTAAATAATTATTGAAATTGTAGTATTACGTTTACAGTAAGTTACCTATCAAAAACTGTAAACTGAAGCGAACTGTGGAAAAACAGCAACCATTATGCTCTTCACTATTGAAGGAAATTATAATATATATACGAACGGATGAAGTTACAGTTCTTACCTCATCTTCATTCTGACATTTCGACACTTTATCACAATATTTTAGATGTGTCATACCTTCGCAGTGGAAGCACCATGTTCCTTTTCAATTCATTTAAATGGTAAATATATTATAACTATATATAACAGGTTATTACTACATGTCAAAATACATATCAGAAACCACAGAATATGATGCACATTTTGCCAATATTTGAGTCTTGTAACGGTTGCCAAAATATTTAAATTAGTATCTTTGCAAACAATTCATAATGATAATACAAGTGTAGAATGAAAGCTACATTGTTCTATCCATTCACATTATACTTTGATTGTATTCTGCCATTATCAAACATTTTTTTCAAATGTTTACCTTTCCGAGGCTCATTGAGATTATCCACCTCGTTATGTACTTGTCATGATATTTTGAGAATGCCATTTATATGTATGATGTTAATCATGTCAACTGGTGATCTTACCCATCTGTACTTTTTGCGTTGAAAACTCAGTAGAAGCAGATGTTACTGAGGCAACTGAAGAAGTGGTAGAACGCGGTATTGGTACATTACTTTTGCAATCTGTAGAAGTAGTAATACGGTAGCTATAGCATCACACAACGGTATATCTAATCTTTTTGGTTATTATCTTTTCAAAACCGAATTCTTAAATGCAGTCAGAAGTTGCTGAACAGTCAAATAAAATTTTCTAAAGTTAAATTCGAAAGAAATTATTTTTATAAAAAATTTAATCCATTTAAGTATAATGTGTAAACTGCATGTCATAACGGCGGTTATGACTATGATACCAGTACTGAGATACACTGAAACCTGACATATTTGTGATGTGAAAATAACGAAAGATCTATGCATTACCATAATCAGTCAATGTCAGCTGAAGATGATAACCATACGCAGTAGTACTATAACGTCCATAAATGACAGCTCCAAACTTTATTCCACCGCTGTGGTGTAAATGGTAGAAACTGTTATAGGAAACATTGACATATAGCATTATGTATTCATCATTGGCGGAGAAACTGATGTATTCTTAGCGTTCCAGTAAGACATAGTGTGTCCGTTCAGTAGAAGTCCGCCTGTACTGTTCTTTAGAATTGTAATGGCTAAGGTATTGCTAGCTGAAGAATAATAGTTTTGTGTAGCAAATTTATACGAGTCTACGAACTGACTGGTTCCTTGTGCGTTCGCCATGAAGGGATCTCCGTCCATATTATCTCCGTCGTGTCCATATTGTATCACACTGATTGGCTTGTTTGCTGAAACAACGACAGGATCTGTACCAAATAACAACTCCTCCATGGACCCCTTGTTCATGTATACTGCGAAGTGTTTCGTGCTGTTGTAGTAATGTACTTCAGTATTATCCTGGTTAGACAGAAACTTTAGGACAAAGTGTTTTCTTGGAAAGATAGATGGAATAATGAACTGAGTGGTCCAATATTTGGTCGGAATCATTTGCTCGACTATATACTGATAATCACCTATCCCGACAGGAATTAGTGCTAATGCAGATCCAGAAAAGACAGCTATTGGCTTATTTGATGTTACTACACTGCCGCTTACGTCATTATTTGCTTTGAATTGATACGTTTCAAACTTCTGTAAGCGGAATGTTCTGTTTGAACTTTGATGACCGTCAATGACTGTGGAAAGGAAAATGTCTGTATCACTCTCTACTCCAGCAATTAAAATTTCACTGCTATATCCTGATAATGGGATGTATGATGCAGCAATATAACGAGTACCCAACGAACTAACTGGTAAAGCCAGAAACCCTTCCATCATGTCACCGCCTCCTGTAACCACAGCCAAAGAAATATTTGCATCTGAACTGACTTCGACTCCTTTGAACTGTTTTCCATTTTCATACTGCATTAATGTACCATTCAACGGGATCAGTGTACGGTTTGAAACCGTGTATGTCCTGTCCATGTTTATAAACGGCGCCGTCACGCGGACATGAGCTGGAGCTTGCAATACTGGTGTAATAAGAACCTTAATACTTGTTGACGTGACCCTACCAGAGTAACCAATAATACCGAACATAAAGTTTGTCCCGACAGAAGCTGTTGAAAGAAAGTTAATGTTTGAATTAATATCATATTACTATGTAACTAATCATCATGAAATACAGACTGCTAGTACATTCACTGTTAATTCAAACATCATATTAAAGATATTCATTTCTATCCTAGTACAGTCTATTTGTTTGACCCTCAAGGTAAAAGAAATTACTACATATTCATAATTATTAGAGCATAACTTATGTAGAGACATGTGTGACATTGCTACAGCACTAGACACAAAGAAACAAAGGGAAAAGGTCCAATAAGAAAAGCTAAATTCAAAGAAACAGCCATTATTACCACATTCGCATAGAAATATGTACACGGGTATACAGACTATGGATACAAATAAATAAAAAATAACGGAAATATCCCCGTCTTGTATGCAAGAAAAATAAAGATTAGTTCTAATAATAAAAAACACAGATGCAATAATAGATACAAAGAAAAATAAAGGCCATATAAGATCATCGCACTGGATCTGTTAGTGGTAAAATCCCTACTTGGGAGTAAAAACTGGTTTATTGTCTCAGTCCAAAACCACACAATTGCTCCACAGTACAGTGTAAGTAAAACATCCCACCAGGTGACTCTCTAACATACGTAGCAATTATCGAAAGAACACTTTATGATCAAAAATATAATTAACAAATCAAAACCAACGTATACACTAAATGACTTTTGCATAAGCCAACGTTCAGAGAAAAACACCATCAAGAGCATGACTAAGCAGGGCAGGGGATAATATTATCCTGAGCTGACATGAAGTTTTGATTTTAATGTAAAACCTTCGTCTTGAACAATTTTCCTATAAAATATTTAATCTAAATACATGACAGAATTTTAAAAGGGGTAGAAATATAGTTCATACGTTGAAATTTTTAACATTTACTTTAAACAGGCAAAAGATACCGTCAACGTTGTTATCCAAAAATCTACGAAGATAAAAGATATAAAAGGTGAACCTAATAATATCCAATCTCAACAAAATACCTCGACATAAATCGAAACTGCTGAAAGTTATGTTCAAGATAATAAGTATTATGTTTATTATTTTTTCGCCAAGTTATTAGTGATAAGAAAAATGGTATATATCGGACAGAATTGTGACGGGACAGAGAGACAAATAGACAGACAGACGGACTACCAGACCAAAAGCAAAAGGGGATGACATACAGAATAATATGTATCTTTTGTTTCACAAAGAATATTACGTCAAGAAATATAAATCAGTACTAAGTGCTGAACAATTCTATGAAGTCTTTTTAGAGCAAATAAATTGTCGTTTTGAAGTGTTATCTCATCTAGAATAGAAACTTCTTCTTTGTTTATTTTGTATAAATATGTTGCCTATACTTACATGCTTCGCATTTTTGAGACAAAGCACATCCTGGCTTCATGCAATGGGCTACCTATTGAAATAATAATAAACAACAGATGTAACAATTTTAAAAACACATATGCCATAACAGTGTCCCGCGATATCATATGCCCCAACCTGTTCTTAGACATCTGTAATGTTTGACAGTTTAGGTTTATTTATTGTGCGATTCATGTTGCAAATTCTCGCCTGTATATTGGTATTTGTTAAGAAGTGTTTTTTTTTTCACTGTGAGCAAATGTATGTGACTTTCTGACCATAAAGGGTAAAATAGAATGTATTTGATTTAGGTTTAGGCAGTTTTTATTCAGAGAAAAAACTATGTGACTTTGTTAGCTATCTAATGCGGCAGTAACCCTGTAAAATGTGGTGTAATATAGAAATTTATCTGTTGTTTATACAATACCAGAAAGGATCAATTAGAATAATACTGATTAATAAGTTCCTATTTGTTTACAATGATATAGGGGCATTCTACTCTAATTTCCTTAAGATAACAACAAATCAACTAGTCTGCCAAATGAACAAGAACTGAAGTAATTGAATCCCTCTTGAATCAGTTTGATTCTTCTTGACCGCCTCGGTATCCTAGTGATAGAGCAACCGCGTGTCTACGGCATGATATTCCAGTGATGCAGCACTATAAGATTGGGCTTTGTGCTCACTGATACAAGTAGACACCGTCGTTTATATGACTGAAAAAATGTTTTAAAAACCGTTAAACCAGAATACACACACAGAGCTTTCTTGAAATAACAAGAGAGCATTGCTTATATTTAAAACTACACTATCAATATTGAAGCAAAAATTGCATATTGCTTTGTGAAACATGCAAACTTCTATCGGACAAACTGACATCAACATTTTAACAACTGAAAATACATTTTGCTTTTGTACATGCCCATGTCTCTATATGATATTCATATGGTTACATCATTCCTTGTTCATTTGTTCAATATCCATACTGCTACCTGTATGGTTTCATCGGACCTTCTTCATAAGTCTCTGATATTTATCTTGCTCGGTCAATAAAAATGGTCCCTGGACGGTGTGAATGTGCCTACTCGTACGTATGAACGGTTGACTGAAATATTCTCCCAAGTTTAAGACATGCGAGTACACAGACTCCCCTTTGTCACTATGCACAATGCAGCATGGGACTTAGCATAATCGGGCGACCATAATGTACATTATTGTTAATTACGTAATATATTTGCACGACAACGTCTTAAGTAAAAAGTTTCAGTAGCGCTTTCCAAGTAATCTTTCAATCGCGAATTTTTCGGTATCTTTTTAGTTTTAAAACAAAATTTTTATTGATTTGTTGAACAAATTTATATTTGGTGTTTTTTTTTCAATTGTACGGCACATGAAAATAAGGATGAAATATCTGGTAATGACCGATTGAATGTTTTTGAGTTTTACAGCATCTATAAAGAATAGTTGTTGTTATAAGATTACATTATAAGGTATAGTTAAACATTAATTTGATGTGTATATGATTAATATTCAAAAGGAAAACGTCATTAAACATGTACATGTATGTATTTTGTATTGCCTTGATTTGCTGATTTTCGAACCTGAAGGCTCTAGATGATTAATGGACTATACATATGGAATTTAGTGGACTGAAATTAGTCATTTAATTGTAATATTTGAGTCTACATACATTTTTCTCTATACATGTATTTTTTAAAATATTGCCAATGATGGGTGTTATACTTAAAACATGTCATTTCTCATTCCACCCCCAAAACAAGCCCAAAACAAGCACAAAACACGCACGCACACAAAGTTAAATGAGTGGTCAATTCTCACAAGTACGCACACCCGCACACACATACACACGCAATTCAGCATTAAATTTCAGCTGGCTACCACGAAACAAATTAGATGAGTGGTCAATACGCCGATTCCGAATCACTTGTCTCTTACCGCTGTGAGTTCGAGACCCGCTCGGATGGTCAGTCGCCTGTTCCCGAGATATTGCACGGCGGAGCAACTGCAGTGTGGATAATAATTTGAAAACTATTCAGAAGTTATTCAAAAGTTATGCAACGGCTTACTACCCTCTGCACAATGTCTTTGGTTATTTACAAGAATATCTTGCAAAAATCTTATGTCAATAAGTTTGAACCGCTAGTCATGTTCAGAGTACTTAATTTTTATGTACTTTTTGAGATCTGAGGTAACCACCAACTCTGTGGCCGTCTGCTCTGAAGAAGAAACTACATGAAAGGGGATTTTAGCAAAACATATCAGGTATATATCATATAGAACACGAATTCAAGTCTATCAACTGAAAACAGAAACCTCAATGTAAAATGGGCAACACAAAGTTTGAAAAAAAAACCTAGCATGTTTTCATACTGAAAAGAGGACAAACTAAAGGGACAATTATATCAGTAAGTCTGACTCATATTGATAGACATACTGCTGGACGTAAGTATATATATGTTCATGAAATTCGAGCCAATATTTCAAAGTCCAAAAAAGGGCAATTACTCCAGAAAAAATACCTGACATGGAAGACTTGTATATCAAGTTTCATTTCAACTGGATGGAAACTGTTAGAGAAATAATTAGAGTAAATAGTACCTGGTATGTGAAACGTCTTTTGACAAGAAAAACAACATGTTTTGTCAAATTGATCCCTCTATACCTGATAAAAGTGTGTTCGTATCACAAAACTATGAATAAAAAGGTTGAAAATTTGATTCTTTTATACGACGTACGTTTTCCGTGATGATTTGACATGAAACAATGCGTATGAAGTCATTCAGCCTCTTCTTCTAATTCAGTTCATATTAAAGAGCAGGGAACAGTAAGTGCCTGATTAAAAATATATCCTAATTCCTAAGTTCATGTTGATATAATTCTGTTGTGTAGGCTATTTATAGCGCGGTATAAATATCCACAAACTATAATGTATTAAAGGTAGACATTCGTAATAAATACTTATTTCGCTTGGATTAAAAAAAAGGAATATATGTTGCTTGTCCGGTTACCGGACGTGTAGCCTTTGCACTATCGGTACAGTTCGTGTATTTCCATGTTTCATAACCAAGGGGTTATCTCCATTTGAACAAGCAAATGAGAATGCATTTTAAAACGCATTTAATTTATGTTGTCACAGCGCATCATAATCCACAGCAGAATATATATATGTAAGCATCAAAACATTTAAGGAGACAATTATGTTATTTCATCAATACGTATACGCCATTGACGCTCCAAGGAGACACGATGTAAGTAACCACTAGTCAATATGAGAAATATAGTATGTCAAATTACAGCATGTCCGAAAGCTAGACGAATACCTTTTAAAAATGTAGCAAGCATAATCAGACCAAACTGGGCATGGACATGTAAGAATGCAAGATGTTTTTCCGAATGCCAAATCATAATGTCAACTTGTTAGACAGAGACATGCGTACGCCACAAAGCAATATACAACTTTTGTTTAAATATTGTTCCATACTACACGGCTCAGGATGTATGCAAAAACTCGAAATTTAGAAAATGCAGTCATTAGTAAGTAACTACAAAGAAAGGCAAGAGTAGACGTCCTGAAAGCATTAGCAAGAGCTGCACACCAAGAAATAGGTCAGCCACAAATATAATCTGTAGTAAAAAGGTATAAATTAGCATGTTATCAATGACCTTTACTAAATTTATGGTTAGACTTATAAGGCGAAATTGTAAAATGTCAGAAAAGTCTCTCTTAGATTAGAAAATAAATTTCTTAATTATTCATTTACATTTCGAAACAATCTTCAGTCTGACATCTCATTCATGACGCTTTCTATAATTAAATTACATTTATTTTTGTGGAGTATTCATTTTTTTAAAAATGCCGAAAATACCGTGTAGCAAGTCTGAACGCAAAATAAATATAAACTGAAGATCCATACAATCGGTGATGCATAAACAGTGTTCTCACGAATTGCACACAGCTATGGAATGAATACGACAACACGTGTATTACACAAAATGACTTTAAATACGCACAGAGCAAATTGTGAATGTACAAAACCTCTAAATAAATATATGTAACAATTGATAAAATGCACAGAACAGCTTGCAAAAATGCCCCATATAAACTACAAACTGTACAAAACGGCTTTTTCACTGCACAAACCAACATACAGGCTGCACATAACAGCTTGCATATCACACAAAATAACTTGAGAAATGTACAAATTAATTAATAGACTGCACATCTTGACTAGTAAATTGCACAGTAACCATTTGTTATAGACAATCAAAGATGTCTACAGCATGTTTCGATAAATAATATTGTGAAACATTTTATATATTTTAACTGTTTCAATGAATGTTCAGGAGCTATACTCTTACAAAAAATGAAATGCATTTGATTGGTTATATTAGATCTTTTATATTCTAAAATCAAACCAATTAATCTTATAGTCATAAAAAAGGATGTCACAGGTGCATTTTGTAAAGAGAAAACACTACGAATAGAAACATCTTAACAGAATGCAAAGAGTGTACATTTTTACAATGAAAGCTCCAATATGCGTCTAAGCTTTAATAAATTAGAATATAACAAATTGATCCTCATTTAAGCGGCTTAGCAAGCAGTTTTAGTCAATAAAGACCAAAACTTAGTCTTTATCGTTTTGTTGTATTGCAATCACTGAGTTCATACACTTCAAGTTTTACTTAAACCGTTGCAAAGGGGCGTGAGGGGGTTGAACATTTCATTCTTGCTTATGAACAAGCCGAGTCTACCATTATTCTGATTTTCCTATGTATCTTTTTCTCATTCATCAAGATAATGCATTGGCCGTAAATCTTGAAAACATTTTTTGAACACAGCTGAAACACAGATATGTTAAATTTTTAAAGTTTTCAGTCATTAAAGATAATAAAAGTTTTCACATAAGAAAAACAATCAGCCGACATAGGGTAACCCGGATTGAAAACCATCTTAGGTGGTTGGCATTCGAAAGGTTGTGATCTACAAAAACACCCTACTCGCTTATAATCGCATGTCAAACAAGAATTATACACATCTTAATCAACCTGGTATAAGAATAATGCCGAATTCTCTCTCTTTGATACTATTATGAAATATTACAAGGTTGTTGCACAGAAACAAATTCTTCACACATTGAGGAATTTGTGCGAATATTCCAGAATAATCGTACGAATATGTCACAAGTTTTCGAAATTTACTTTCCGCATCTGTACCCCTATTTAAGCAAATCAAAGCGCTGACAGCACAGACAGGTTGAAACCTGCAAACCACTGCGATGTAACAGTTCAAGTCACTTCCATGAAACAGTATAACATTCAAACCATTTGCATCCATGTTACATTATATAGTTTAAATTTTGCTCTGACTAAAACCATCAAGTGTCTAGAAACACACTTGGGAGCCTATATCGGCTTAATAAAAAATTACTTTAATGATACCAATGAGAAATACAGTGTCTGTTTCATTAAAAACACAAATACTCACAAAGAGAATATAGATAATAGAAATATTAGATATTCAAATTTAACAGTTAAAGGCAATGGCCTCTAGATCGTTCGACAACAAAAAAAAAGAGAAAGTTTTTAGATATCTGGAAATAGATACTATATATTTCGTAAGAATGCTTTGAAACTTAACTACTGACAGACTATATGTTACGGAAACACATGAGAATTAGTTGTTTTTGCTACATTTTACAATGAAAATCGAAAAGCGTTTACTCGGGGTAAACTGTCTCGATTATAAATATCTATGTTTAACACGCTTTAACACTAAAGCCGGAAAACCTCTTTATTGTCGAGACGGTCCGGGCTCGATTCCAGACGCGGTCATCTTGGTTTAAACAGTATTTACTTAATATATCATGTACACAATTCACATACATACAATATATCAAATCAAGTATAATCAAAATAATGTAAAGGATCTGAAAACAAGCTTTCATCAAAAAATTTATATTAATTCATTTCCTTGACGCGGTCACCTTATTTTTTGATTTGGCATTTTTAAAAAGGTTTAGGAACAAAAACTCATATTCTAATGTTCATAACATGACAAAACTTCAATTTGAAGGAAAGATAATTTTTAATCCAAAACCTGGAGGTCAGTGCCTTTAACGGTGTGAAAGATATAAACGTTACTTTACGCTAAAATCTATAGATTTTGCTATTTTTAAACTGCAAGTGTGTCATAGTTTCTCTTTTGATTTTCTTAAGTTATACACCATTAGAAAGCTTTTAAAGTTGTAGAATTTGATATATTTTCTTTTATCATGCGCATTGAAATGATTGTTAAACCTGACCAGGAACTTTTACATAGAAATTATGTAGAGAGATAAGGGTCGATATACTCGTAAATAATCAATAAAAGCAGTGCGGAAATAGAACGGCAGATTAATCTGCTTCATTGAAAACTGTCAATATTGAATTCTAGCAGTATCTAGAATACGGTTATAATAGGTTTCAACCGCTTTGCGGTTTCAACCTGAAAACGTATATTTCACCGTCCAGAACAGAAAGAAAAATTGCTATAAACGATTGTTTTGACGAATACGTCACACGTACATTCAGTGTGGCGAGAAATATAGCATAATCCTTTACACACAACAGAACAGAACAGAACAAAACAGAAAGAAAGAGAACACAACAGATACAAAAATAACAGAACAGAAGAGAAGAGAAGAGAACAGAACAGAACAGAACAGAACAGAATAGAATAGAGTAGAATAGAATAGAATAGAATAGAATAGAATAGAATAGAATAGAATTTTCAATAATGATATCTTTTGGGCGCATGCATCCCCGCCCCATTACCAATAATCATCTCTTTCGGACGCTTGCATCCCCACTCCCCCCAAACACGCAAACACTGTTTTAGGTTGAAACCACGAAGTGGTTGAGACCTATAATTACCCTATTCCAGAGCTTGCAAAAATATCAGACTAACCATTTTCACTGAATGACAGATTTTTTTGTCCGTTTTTCGGGCTAATCGACAGATATTCTTATTGATATAAACTGTTTTCTGAACATTGTTCTACAGTCGGTTGATATTTTCATAAATATGTAAATACAATAAGGTTAAAGAATGCGTCATTTCGTATTAAAATTATGTTTTAAGTCTGTTGATCCATCGAGCATATAAGTTGAAAAGCGAAGGTGTATTCCTTTAAAACCCAGACGTGACCGAAGCGCACGAAAATATGTCGTGAAAAAATAGTTCAAAACGTATAATAAAGATTTCTCTAGTTTAGCCTTAATACATAATGCACTCGTCAGTAATAAAACAGCATGTGATCTGAATCATATTTTTTTAGTTGTACATGTATAGGATATAGATCTGCATGCGATTCTTTCTACCTGTCCTGATTTGAATGACAAGGGAGATCACTGTGTAGGAGTAAGCTAAATGATAAACTGCTTTATTTCATTTAAAAATAGATTTGTTTTCTGAATTACTTCCCTTTATTCTTATTTTACCCTTATTTTTGTACAGCTTTTATAATGACCGATTCATATTATTTATTGTTTAACATTTTATTTTATCGTTTTAATATCTTTGTAAGATTTATGTAAAATTGAGTCAAATATTTGTTTAAGATTTCCTTTTTATAAATAATTATAACAGTAGTATATTAATCGCTATAATACTCCACTTTAACACGGTTAGCCCGCCCGCTTAGCTCAGTGGGTAAGAGCGTTGGTCTACGGATCGCCGGGACGTGAGTTCGATCCTCGGGCGGGGCGTATGTTCTCCTAGACTATTTGATAAACGACTTTGTGACTGAAATCATTAGTCCTCCACATGTGGGGAAGTTGGCAGTTTCTTGCGGAGAACAGGTTTATACTGGTACAGAATCCAGGAATACTGGTTAGGTTAACTGCCCGCCGTTACCACTGGCACCAGAACGGAAAGTAAATGCCCTTGTACATGTTATACCCTACCCCTAGGTATTCTATAAGAAGCATGGTCATGAACGGGAAAATATACTAACCACGTTTCAATCGCGCATTTCATACCTAAAACAGTTCGGTAAATGTGTACTATGGATCTCAAACAAGTGGTAATTTATGTACTATTGTGTACCGGTCACATTTTTTCAATACTTCTTATCTTAGAAAAACAACGCGTAGTTTATAGTTATTTCAACGTTACACAAAAAACTTGCTTGAACTTCCCTGGTGAAGTTCCGGTCTAGATTACAAAATCATTCTGATTGGCCGATGTGAAAATGTATGTCAGTCGTCATTTTACAACACGTGTTCGATAAAAAGTGTATATGCAGCATAAATGTGCAAAATGAATTAAATACACGGAACAGATGTATACCAATGTATTATTTCAAATTCAAAATCATATCCAAGATAAATTTCATTCACCATTTCGAGTTTTATCGTAAAACTTTGAATATTTTGTTTTTGTTTGTTTACATTTCGCCTAACATGTGCACACTGCCGTGACTTCTAGACCGGATGTTCATTAGGGGAATTCACGCAAGTTTTTTCTGTAGCGTTGACGAAAGCATAAAATACGTGGAGCATCTCTGCAATATGGAATATTGAGATAATGTGACTGGTGCACGATGGAAGATAAATTATCACTTGTTCAATATACTAGGTACCCATTCACCG
Organism: Mercenaria mercenaria; assembly: GCF_021730395.1. Taxonomy (NCBI): domain Eukaryota; kingdom Metazoa; phylum Mollusca; class Bivalvia; order Venerida; family Veneridae; genus Mercenaria; species Mercenaria mercenaria. Next base: position 70,487,359 of record NC_069375.1, read on the forward strand.
AACTGCGCGTTCAAAATGAGAAATGTACGATTGAAACGGGTTAGTATATTTTCCCGTTCATGACCATGGTTCTTATAGAATACCTAGGGGTAGGGTATAACATGTACAGAGGCATTTTCTTTCCGGTCTGGTGCCAGTGGCCGTTACATGACTCAAATACTGTTGAAAAACGGCGTTAAACCCAAAACAAACAAACCACTTTAACACGGAAAGCTTCACGTTAAAAGTTAAGCAAATGGTCGTGCTGCATGTGTACGTCTGGTTAACTTACATATTTGTCTCGATATTTAATGTAACAACCTATTTTCACACTGGATAACCGGCTATCCGGACGACTGCTGGAAATGTAACCACGCTGGAAATCGGTAGGTAAAGTATTTCATTTATATCTATTAAAATGAAGCCAATTCTTGCAAATCAACTTGACAGTTTTGCCAAGGAATGACCATGGCTTACATTTACAATTTCTGGGCCAAATACGATCGTTACGTTTTGAGATATTCGCTAACAATTTCTTCAGTTTGAAAAAAATCGAGCAAAAATCCAAAGTTTTGCGCAAATTGTTTTGTTTATGAAAAACATGTGAAAACTTTTATCATCTGGTTTAACAGATGTGTCCTTTCGGAACATCTGTGGAAAGTTTCCGGGTTCTACGTTATTCCTGAAAAAGTATAGTAGCCGTTAAATAGGTATCGTCGAGAAAAAATGACGAAAACGGCCGCTAGTTCTGTCGTTGAACTCGGATGTTAACATTTATAGACTATCCATTAACTCCGATGATTTTGAATACTTTTGTATGTACAAATTATTACTGGCAGTGATTTGACGGAAACGTAATTATTTTTTTTTTAAATGGCACTTTCATTTCAAGAGGCTTAAGGATTATATTCCTTCACACCCGAGCTGAATTTTAACCTAGCCCGCCCGCTTAGCTCAGTAGGTAAGAGCGTGGTTACGATCGCGGTCGCGAGTTCGATCCTCGGCGGGCGTATGTTCTTGGACTATTGATAAACGACATTGTTCTGAAATCATTGTCTCCCTCTGACTCATGTGGAAGTTGGCAGTACTTGCGGAGAACAGGTTGTACTGGTACAGAATCAGGAACACCGGTTAGGTTACTGCCCGCGTAATGATGAAATACTGTTGAAAAATGGCGTTAAACCAACAACAAACAAAAATGAATTAACCTAGTTCACGCGTCTTGCCATTTTTGCATGCGAAGCCAACTATATATTTTTTGCAGTTACCTAAGCATGAATATAGTAATTGCATTGCCAGCTTTCGATGGTGGAGGAAAACCACTACAGGTGCCACCGGGCTACTACAGGAAATAATTTCACCTCGGGTTTTGCAAGTGCAAATTATTGCTTTTGGTCGTCAGTCCTTTGAATTTCGATCGAAGAAGTCAGTATCTTTAATGAATCTCAAATGCCCGTTCTTGTTTTGAAAAGTGTTCTTAGTGCGGTGCTTGATAGGTGTATAATCTTATTTGCTCATACATAATTATTTAATTGCTCCTAATGTAAATCTGCCATTTTGTTTTATTCATAAATACCTTTTCAACAAATACCAGTTTATTCATGGTCTAAAACTGCAAGTTGTTGATGTATATAGAGGCAAACGATGGAAAACGATTGTTTCAAATCTAAATAAGCAGAACATTGCAAAATGTCACATGACTGTTAATCAGTTATTTTTTAACATGGCAGCCACATGTAGCTTTAATTAACATATAACAGGGTAGATCGGAACTCTTCTTTGCTTGTTTACGATCTTACGCAGTCAGCTATCAAATAAAATCGCATGAAAATAAAAGTTCTACTATACGACACAATATATTTGAAATTGTGTCTACGCATGTAGGAATTGCAGCCTGACAAAAATTCTTATTTATAGCTCTGCGTTAAAGATTTTATTAAAAATGGACGGAAGAAAGGAACAAAGCAATTTCTAGACTCTAATCCAAAAGGACAATGATAATGAAATCAACCAGAATAACTCGACATGGCAATAAGGCCATACATAAGTATATACAAACTGTTTACTGACTGCAAGTATACACATTTTACACAAATGAAAGATGGAAGTAATCGCAAAAACACAGACAGACTATACATAAAGAAGAGACACAAACGGGCATATCACATGTCTTTTTACTTTTATACAGCTGTATTCTCGATAGCCGACAGCTGACTTCAACGACTGCCTATCTCAAATGCAGCGGCCGTTTTCGACAGTCTTTTTTTCTCGACCATGCCTATTTAACCGCTAATATACTTTTTCAAGAATAACCTAGAACCCGGAAACTTCACACAGATGTTCCGAAAGGACACATCTGTTAAACAAGATGATAAAAGTTTTCACAGGTTGTTCATAACAGCGCCGCAGCTACACTGAGGCAAACCGAGGCAGTTGCCTCGGTTAAAATTTGAGGAGTCAGAAAAAAAGTAAAACGTCGGCCTATCACACTGATGAAAAATTCAGTTATAAAAGTTAAAAAAGTATATTAATATCATTAGAATATATCAGAATATCATTTGCCTCATTACATCAATGAGGCAAGGTGAGGCAGAAATCCTAGCGGTCATATTGATAGCATTGCAAGGGCCGGGCCGAGCGGGCACGTGCCCCCTCCCCACCCCTCACCCCCTTAATTGGCTCACCAAAGTTGCACCCAATTGTTATCATTTTTTTTCTTTTTTAAAAGAAATAACAATAAACGAACAAGAGGCCACTATTTCATACCGATATTTCAAAATTTTCGAGGGGAAGAGCCCTCTGGCCCCACTTAAATGAGGCGGGAACCCATATAGTACCTCAAAATTTAGACCAAAAATTCTGCAGATGCCACCGTTTCGTATCTGTATTTCAAAATATTCGAGAGCCCCAACTAAAATGAGAGGGAACGCCCCAATACCTTAAAATACAGGCCAAAAATGCACCAGAAGCCACCATTTCATACCTGTATCTCATTTTTTTCCAGGGCGAGAGCTCCCTGACCCCCTAAAACGAGGGGCTTTCCTCTACAGTGTCTCAAAATTTAGACAAAAAAATATGCCTATAGGCTACCATTTCGTATCTGTATTTCAAATTTTCCAGGAAGAGAGCCCCACTGACCCAACTAAAATGAGGGGTAAACCCCTCCCAAAACCATAAAGACCAAAAAGTGCACCAAAGGCCACCATTTCATATCTGTATTTCAATTTTTTTTTCCAGGGTGAGAGCACCCTGACCCCGCCCCCCCCCCACCACACACACACAAAAAAAAAGAATGAAGAGGTTCCCCTGTAGTTCCTCAAAATTTAGACCAAATAAAGGCACCACAGTACACTACTTCGTACCTGTTTTTCAAAATTCCCAGGAACAGAGCCCCTGACACCCTTAAAAATGAGACGATTACCCTCTTCAGTACCTCAAATATAAAAAAGCTTCAGAGGCCACCATTTTATACCTGTATTCAAACTTTTCTAGGGGGACACTCTAATCCACCCTTACACGGAAAGAGCCCCTCCCGTACCTACCCCCTCTCGGACTTTACACTAATAAACTACTAGTAAACTGATAAATAGCATGTTGTTGTATGTCTTTACTGATACTTTTCTGATTTTATTGCCTTTCAATTACAAAAGGGATTGTGTTCGACCATGGTAAACTAGGATAAATCCCCAATTATCCTTGTTATCGATATATTTTTTTTTTCCTTAAAATATGAAAGTAACTGTGATAAATATGGCTAAAAGGACGACTTTACTGTGATATAATACAGTCTGAGAGTGCTCCAGAACGCACCAGAGACATCCTGGGTGGGGAAAACAAATTCTGGGCGGAGGGGGTGGGGGGGGGGGGGTGGGCGGGTATGCCCACAGACCCCCTAAATTGCCTCGGTTAAAATTTGTGTCTGGCTACGGCATTGCATAAACAAAACAATTTGCGCAAAACTTTGGATTTTGCTCGAATTTTCAAACTGAAGAAACTGTTAGCGAATATTTAAAAAAATAACGATCGTTTTTGGCAAAGAAACTGTAAATGTAAGCCATGGTCATCCTTGACAAAACTGTCAAGTTGATTTGCAAGAATTGGCTTCGTTTTAATAGAAATAAATGAAAAACTTTACCTACCGATTTCCAGCGTGGTTACATTTCCAGCTGGGTTACATTTCCAGCGGGCGTCAGGATAGCCTGTTATCCAGTGTGATTTTAGTATTTACAAGATGAATAATTGATATTCCTTGCAAATCCTGAATATTATTAGTTACAAGCAGTGTAACGATTTTATCTTGCCGACTACCTTTTACATCCTCACTGTACTGATTGACACAGATTTTATATTATAATAAAGCTACTTACAGTTACAGTGCGGACTGGAATCCTGAAATCTTCCCTGGTTTTCATGCTTTGATTATAGTTGATTAATACCAGCCATAAAATGAAAAATGAACTGTATTTTGACAGAATCACAAAACACAGAAGCTCATTTATACAGGTTATGAACTGGTTTTGAAAAACTTTTACGTTCCATCCTTTCGAAAAATCATCAGATTAGACGATGTCAGAAATGTCTTTTAAAACTTCCGCTTTAGTCCGTTTCCTGTAATTCCTTTTCTTGCAGAGAGATTAAATGATCCTACAACAACTGCTGTCTTACAAATGCGTTAATTCCTTTGCTTTCCGATGATTTTACTAAAACAACATCAACTTGTCAACGGTCAAGGTCAATCGCGGCCGTGCCATACAGTTACTGTTCTTCTATATATTTCTACTCACTTCACGAACCTAACTTAGATAGGAAAAATAAGAGCGGCAAGACAACACTAATTTTTTTTTAATCTCGGAAATGACATCTATAGCTTGGGCTTATAATCTGACTTGTTTTAATTACGATAGTGGTGCGGCAGCCATTTTGTTTTTAATCAAATTTCATATCTGTAATGTACTAGCAGGATATGGAATATATCCTGTCTCCACGTGACGTCTGTTGACCAATAGAAATGCAAGAATCTTGTAGGAGGCGAGATAAATTTCGATATTAGCGGTACTTTACTATGACTTTTAACAACATTACATCAGTTCCGGATTTGTATTTTAATTGTTGCTGAATTGAAAAATTCACATGAAAGTTGTCATTTTGATAAACGCTAATAAAATACAGTAAACGCTACAGAGTTTTTAAAACTGATTATTAAGCAAAATTATAGAATCAAAGCAGTACATCACGGCAATTTATAGTCGGTTAAAATCTCATTAGGGCTTATATTAATTATAATTGTCTTTCCGACTCAATTAATAAATCTTATCGTAGAATATCAAATGTGGGTGTTTGCCTGATGTGAAGTTTCTCTATGTTGGCCTACATATGTGTTCCCGATAATGAAACTGTTTGATTTCTTTTTATGCAAAATTGAATCAAAGCATAGCAAGAGGGTATTTGCGTCTTCACCCGACGATTTTCATGTGTATAGTTCTTTTCCTTATCTCAAAACTGCATGGAAGTCGAAACAGCAGGATCAGGATCTTGGGGTAGATACAGGTCTAGTTTCTAGCTTGGTGGACCGCATTGACTTCTGCTGTTGTTTTAGCAGTGTCGGTCGTTTGTACAAACATTTTTAACAAGGTAGCAGAGTTTAAAGACAACAACCCATGAATTAAAGAAGTAGCTAGGATTGCAACATTTTTAATGTTTTGGTGTCACGATTATTTGAGTCGTGACATCAGTACATTTTATTTGTAGGGTCGGCTAAACAAGAAGTTGATTTCGCAGAAATGTGTAGAATTATACAACCCTTGCTCCAAGAATTGTGAAAGTTGGTGTATTATGTGATATCGTGTTAAATTTTGAAAAATAATTAGATTTTTCTATTCTACTGGATACTTTGAACCTAGCTACATAGAAATACTTTTTAAAGTATGTCTTCTAGCTTATAGACTAAGTTAAGAATAAGATTCTTATTTGTCAAAACATTATTCTATATATTTGAAAATTGTGTTTTTGATTTGCGGAAGTCGACAAAATGGCTCTTCTGAATAAGTAGCCTTATTTTTAATACATAACGATTTGTCAAGAAAACATTCACTCAAACATTATATGTACAATAGTCTGTTGAACATAGAAAGTAGTATTGATTAGGTCAAGAGTGTGTATTATTTGTTTTTGCCTGCTGCCAACTGTAGATTTGTCCTTTAGTTTTCGAAACGCTATAACATACTGTAATCCAAAGACCGACACGCAGAGGTACATCCAAGATGGTATACATGTGTAGCTTTTGAATTCTGAACCTTTCTAGAACAGTTTTTACTTATATGCCAGTCCTGCTAGAACAAATCATAATTCTCGTTTAATTTATCTATTAAGCCTCACAATTTAGCAACTGTACAAACAAGAAAAAAAAAATGAAACCCAGCAAACAGTCATGGGAGGTGAGCAAATTTAAAATCTTGGCGATCTGATTACTTGGAGAATGATCTTGGAGTTTAAATTTTGAGGTGTTGAATGTTTTGAGTTGAACTTTTCTGTGTGTTGTACCTGCAGTAAGTGCATTCTGACGCTGTACGATGTGCATTGCCTGTAGTCTTCTGATTTTACAATATTATTTTCATATCCCTCTAATTTACGCTTGATAGTTCTTTTGATTTACTAATTTTTCACCACAATTTAGCAATTCTTGGAAATATGCTTCAACTTACAATTATAGAAAAAAACTGACACATAGCAAACATAAATAATATTGGAGTTTAACTATTGGAGATCTGATTACTTAGAGAATAGTGTTTGATACCCTGGTGAGCAGTAGGACCACAATGACACTTTTGTTTGTTTTATCTTTCTTGAATGATAAGAGCAGTTTGGAAACAAGGGAAGCGCATTTATGTACTCAATGAGTTTGTAGTTTCTATTGAATAAACATTGTTTGGAAACGCAATTATGGTATAGGTAGACAGCAGGAAATACAAACTTTAACTTTACCAAACAGCTTGACTAACTTTTTGAAGCATATAACGTAGTTTAAAACATCAGCAGACATTCTTCTTACAAACAAGCATAAATAAAGCTGATATTTGACATGAAAATAGGTTTTACTAGTCAGGAAAAATCTATTTTAATGGGCTAAATTCGAGTAGACCATGGTGGCATATCCGGCGAATAACTACCTTAATGCCTTAAATACCAGCCCCTGTGAAAGTGAAGGTTACATACACACTTCTTACTAGTTCGATAAGTAAACGTCGGCCTTCAATATTAAACGATTTTGACATTTCATATAGTCCGATGTTTTATCGAAGTTTTTATAAATTTCCCGGTAGACCCTTCCGCAAAATATCTTGCGGAAGCTTTTACAAGTTCACGGTGGAAGTGACTAAAATGTGATAGGTAAGTACCAACAACGGACAAAGAAAACTTATTTTACACATCCATTGGACATACTGTCTTAGAAATTAGCGAAAACCTGTCCTCACTTTGAAAGTGAAATTTACAAGCATTCGCTTTTGCATCACAACACGAAACTGTCAAATTTTCTTTATTATAAAAAATGATTTTAGACGCAAAGTATTGTCATGGTCGGATTTTATAAAGAAAATGCTAAAGATATTTCTGTGTAGTGTGCATATGATTATAATTGATAGGTGTAACCAGGATTTATTGGTTGTGTTAAATTAAAATTTATTTCATTAAGTTATGAGTTCATATAAAATCGGTTTAAAAATCTAGTCTACATGCATTCGGTGGTACATGTGCGTTAAATAATGGCCGCAGATTTTTTTAATAGTGCGTTGTATTGTTCATGATATTTAATTAAATTACGCTAGAAAGGTCTGTGCTATGTGTAGGGGAAGTAATTCCTGGCGCAGTTTAAATTACTGTAAACCAATATATCACGTGTTTGAGAGTTTTCCTACATTACACTTCAACAAGATAAGGTTGAATTTTTTTGCTGTGTAAATGGCTTTCATTCAATTAAACTTGACAAAGGAACATGTTGAACTTCCAAATATTAAAAGGTGTCCTGTGCAAATTTAATGTTATTGAACTAACTTCTTACTAGAACCATATTTTTTTCGAAGGGTTTCAACCTTTCTGTGCTTTCAGCGCTTTGATTTCTAAACGTCATTTCCTGTGGTGTGAAGCATCCAATAAGGATTTATCCTTAATAATGGAGAGTGACTTGGCATAATCAAAGTTGGTAGGGTCTTTGACTTTTCTAGTACGTTGCACTATGTTGTTAACCTTTCAGTTCCAAGACCGATCATTGTGCCGTATAGATATTACGAGGGCATGCTTGTCCAGATTGCATTTCTCCCATATGGTCTTATGGTTTATTAGGAAAACAATAGTGAAGCACGAACTAACTTTTAACCTTAAATCGTGCTCTTCACGTATCACCATTGCTCATGTACATGTGTGTTCCGTCATCGCGTTTTTGTGCATTGACTAAAGGCCAACAACTGCGATATAATGCTTGATCGTGCAATGACGAAGGACGATATGCGAAGGTGCGATGGCGATACACGGAAATGCGATGGCGGTGCGCAAATGGGCAGTAGGTGCAGCCATCGTACCTTGAATAATAACAATCATGAGACAAATTGTGGAGCGCAAAACCAACGCTGAAAGGTCACGGTCATACCTCGAATTAATGGGGACAACGCTTGTTATATCCAGCGTCCTCCGCAGTTAAAAAGAATAAAATAAGTTGGTATAAATGATCACCACTATGAATCAAGGTACCGCGCGCAAAACCACGAAATTAGCCGAAAGGTCAAGGGCACACGTTGAAATTATAAGTAAAACAATGGGGGTAATACAGCTTGCTTGTGTGGTATTCAACGCCCTCGTCGATTGAAATACTTTGAAATTGATTGAACAAATGATCATCAGGGGACTCGAAGAGTCACGGACAAGACCGTATCTGAAAGACTGAGGTATTATTTAGACTGTTGAATGATTGTATTTTCTGTTGTATTTGTTGTGTCCTGAAATGTCAACGACATAGATAAAACCAAGTGGAATGAAGTTCTCTAATGAACCGTAAATTTCAAAGAAACGAATTCTTCATACATATGAGAAATTCGTGCGAATGTTTATTACTTTTAATGTAAATATCGTTAAAACAATAACATATTTATGCATTCATTATGCAACATAGAAACATATAAAACATACATTAACTAGAATCGATATATCTCTCATTGTTTATATAAAATATATGGTAGTATCACTGGCCAGTCACTTGTTTGGCGACTTGTTTTGTTTGTTACTTAAGATATCTTTACTTCCACACATACACGGCAATCGTGCGTGCACTATTACAGTGTTGCAGAGAACTTGTCTGCTCTCGAGTCAGCTTAACCTTTTATAAATCTTTTAACGCAACGTCTTTAGACAAGAATATAAATATATCGACAATTTTCCCGGCTAGTTTTCTGTGTGTTCTGCTTTTTGCCATATAGCTACCTAATTAATTTCATGTTTAAGAATATTGAAATAATGTACTTGTACAACACAGAGATTTCCACTACATAGATAAGCTTATACATACTTACATATCTAAGACTATGTAAGCACATTAACGTCATTGCATGTGTAAACGATTCGTATTGTAATATAACAATTTATAAACCTGAATAAATTACAGTATTATGTTTAATTGTGACTGCATGAAAGCTTTCCCCAGATATCATATTTGTGATTGAATCATGACTAATAATGCTAGAACGAAGTATAGTTATTTATATTATTATACTGTTGCAAAGTATAACATAGATTTACCAAAAACTTATTAAAATATGTAACTTTGCATACGTGTTATTATCTGAATTTATTGTGTCATCTAACTACAAAGTAAGAGGCAGTATAAAAATTATCTTTCCGAATGATGTACTTGTCCGCTTTCTCGTCTAGTTTAAGAGTGTCTACGTGTTCGAAGGTTTGTCATAATTAGATTGGACTATGTTGATGGCTAGTTTCTGCAATCTCGTTTTGGCATGTTGAAGAGCAAAACACGCCAAAACTCAAGAACGAAAAATTAGCGGACCAAGATGACAAATAAGGTAATTTCGTCAACACTCCAGCAGGACACATTCTTGATGCTTGTTGGCACCCCAACTAGAACGACAAACATCTCATTTGTCGTATTGGCACGCTAATTAGTCGCTCAGGAATGTCTTCGTGTTGGCGCTCTACAAACGTGCCAGAAATAGATAGCAAAAATCAACCACAATCAATAAAACTTTTTGGACTAAAAATATCGTACTTATGCTCACGGAAACGATTTCTTACTGTAGATATGCTCATGAAAACGAACTTTTAAAGATCTTTCAGACTTACCAACGTACTGAATTGTACTATACTAATTTGAGGCATTTAATAAAAGCCCATTCATAATGTTTGAACTATTTCAATCTATGTCAGAGTTTATTTCAAAATGAAAAGTTCTGAAGTTAATACTAATATTAATACTACAACCACACCTCTTAGAATTTCACATACAAATGCAACAGTACACCTTATTAGTGGCTGATTTCTGCCATTTCGTGTGTTCGTGTCGGCGAGGCTAAATGTAAAAGTAACGAAAACACTAAAGGTCGAAAATGCTTATTTGTCGTGTGTTCACTTTTCTTCTTTCGAGGCGAACACACAACGACACGAAACATTGAAGGCGAAATAACGAAAATTCAAGTGCGAACACCCGAACACCCGAACTTTTGTATCCGGGTAACTTTCTATTGTCGCCCTTCTTTTGTCGTGTCTTCGTGTATTCGCCTCGAAAGTCGATATAATATTGATTGAATGTACGTCTTGATCTGTTACAACTTAAACACGGCACAAACGACACTATTGCGAGCATAGAATAAACGCCAAATATCCAATAGGAAAGGCCAAGCTTCCACAACACAAAATTCCTATAGCAGTATGATTGCGTATACATAGTTTACATGTATGATCAAGTTGTAAATCAGAAAGGTTTTAGTTTAAATATTACTTTAAACATTAATCTACTCGCTTTTAAATACCTTCCATTTGCAAATTATGCTGTAAAAATATTACTACACGTGATTTTTAAAGGTGATTTTTGACTCAGATTTTGATCCAGTAATGGATTTGTTTGGAAATTAAACAAACAAACATTTACACTTATCTGTGTTCAATGAGTGCATAATTTAAGTTAGTTTTTTTTCTTGACCTATTTTTAAAATTCAATTTTCTTATGCTGGTTTGCCAACCATGGCAGAGTTATTTTATATATGAATTTACTTAACAACATTTGCCAAATTAATGATATGAATGTTAGAACTATTGTAATAAGTTTGTCAAAGATTTACATTGACAAAATATATATTTAGCCGAAAATCATTAGAAATGCAAGTCTGTAAACTTATTGGTACCTACCTTTACACATTCTGATTGCGCAACCAGGATAGACTTGAAATACAAATTAATAAGAGTGCGTTTTAAATTTAATATACAGGGTATTTTTCCAAAGTTGTTACAAATATATTTGACAGCTTTAACAAATTTCACGAACTTTGATCGTCTGCAAGAAGAGATATTTAAATTTTGGAGTGATTATGAACCACCGATCGCTTACACATTATTTCATTTCAAAGACAAACTTGCCAAAAAAAAAAACCAAATGAAAAAAGAACAGTACATGTAGAAGACTGTGTGGCGTTGACCACATCATGCCTGCTATTTATGATAACGGACTACCGATAGAACGGTGGGGCCGGTGTTCTAGTGGTAAAACGCTTGACTGTCAATCCAGAGGTCCTGGGTTCGAATCCCGGTCCAGGCAATGGGAATTTCTGAGATGCTCTTAAGTGTCTCCCACCTAACTTAGAGGCTTGTACTGGTTCTTCCCTGGTAAGACTTCGCGTGTATCGGTGCTATACACTAGGCATGTTAAAGAACCAGACTGTCTATTCGCAAAGAGCTAGGCTAAGTTAGCCGGACAAGTCTGTATCTAGAAAGGATTTCTCTATATGCTCTGGGGTTTTTATCTTACTCTGTCCCTCTGGTCAGATCGCTCTGTGTCTGTACTAGTAGAGGATGAATTTCGCGCCCTGTGAGGCTACGTTGGGTATATGTAAAGCGCCTTTGAACGTGTTATTCATGAATATTGTATAATAATAATAATACTAATAATAATAACAACAAGACTAATAATAGTTGTATTAATACTTTTGCAATGTTTATAAAATTGGTGCTGAAAATTGCTTGGCTATTTGTTAATAGCAAGTCTTACAAACGTTCTCAACGATCACAACGGTCTTTTCTTTTTGAATAAACAGTCACTGGGTGGTTACAGTGATTCGTAGGCGGTCGAAAGAAAGTAAGGCTAAATAATTTTCCGTTACTTTTTACTTTCAAATATTCCCAGTATATTTTTAAACCCGGTATAAATTTCTTTTTATAATCATTATTCATTCAAAGTGCAATGAAATTATGTAACGGGGTTTGAGGCTTCACACCCAGGAAATATCTGACATTCTTGTCGTAAAATCGTGCAAATAAACCCTGCACGGGCGTCTTAAGCCCTGTAAACTGGACGTATTTTAAATGAATATTTCACAAATACAGATGCAGAAAAACCATCAAGTAACCCCTTAAAATCTGTCTTTATAAATCTTGAGAGCTTAATATATACGCCTATAACCGGTCATGGCGGGGAAGAGGGGGTTTGGGGTCCTCCCACAAGAAAAGTTTGTCATTTTAACTTTAAATTATTAATAATGCTGATTTGGACATCCTTCTTTCAACAGACTGATATTGCATGGGCAAGTGATTTAGTATTTTTTCACGAGATCACTGACGTTACTGATACGTCATAATAACTGACGTAACTGATACGTCATAACAAATTCGACGAAGTATGAAGTCTAAGCTCTAAAGTGTGAATCAATTAATCATATATGTTCTACGAAACGAAAGGATATAACAAGCTATCAACAGACACTTAAACATTCTATGAAAATAAAATATTTTTCTTACCAGAAGCAGTAAAATGTAATGAGTATTCTTCATATTCAGTGGCGATCTTGCAATTGAATTCTTATCGCAGAATAATTAGAACATCTATGGCGAAATATAACATATGAGCCGCGCCATGAGAAAATCAACATAGTGCGTTTGCGACCAGTATGGATCAAGACCAGCCTGCGCATCCGCGCAGTCTGGTCAGGATCCATGCTTTTCGCCAACGTTTTCTCTGATTGGAATAGGCTATGAAAGCGAACAGCATGGATCTTGACCAGACTTCGCGGATGCGCAGGCTGGTATGGATCCATGCTGGTCGCAAACCCACTATGTTGGTTTTGTCATGGCACGGCTCATATACCTTTGGCAAAGGACTAAAACAAGGTGACAAAGTATGCCTTAATACTGATAATTTTGTCATAATGTTGTAATCCTGTTGAGTTAAACGCCGTTTACTTTTCATTTACATACGGCGTGTTCTATACCAACATAAACATGTTCTTTGCAAAGAATTTTATATAAAAAATAGTGAAGAAAAATTTATTATCTTTTCCGACTCGCTTTCTGTTTTACAGTCAATTCATAACCGAAATATAGAAAATCCATTCATTCAAAATATTCTTCTCAGGTTCATGAAATATTTTTAAAAAAGTCTATCATATTTTGTTGGATTCCCAGTCATTTTGGTATTCATGGAAACGAGGATGCTAATATTGCAGCAAAGAAATCCCTTTCATTATCACAATCTTATTTGAAATTACCACATACCGATTTTAGGCCCTAATATTCATTTTATCTAAATGGCAATCGTCATGGGACAATGCTTCATTCGAAAAACTTTATGATATCAAACCTACTCTAGGAGAATGGCACGAAGGGAACAGATCTTTTCGCAGGGAGGAAGTTGTTCTTTCTCGCTGTCGAATAGGTCTTACCCGTTTGACTCATTCTTATCTTTCGAATAAAGAAGATCAACCCGGATGTGTACCATGACAAACACCGCTAACTATTAAACATATTTTAATTGACTGTGTGGACTTTGCTACACAACGCAGTACATATTATGACGTTCAATCAATGAAAGAGTTTGAAAACGTTTCAGTCGGAAATATTTTATCGTTTTTAAAGCAGAGAGGAATTTATCAAAAAATCTAACATTTCATATTTTTATTTACATCTTGTACAATAATTATTATGTTTGCAGCTAATATTTTAACACATACGTATATACATTTTAGATACGCTTTACATTTTTACGTGGAAGATTTTAGATATGTTTTACATTATGCAGTGTGCTTTACATTTTTACATGGATGTTTTTAGGTACGTTTTACATTTTTACATACTAGTAAATGTTTCTGCTTTACAATTGGCGTTCGCAATATGGCTTCTTATCGGCGATATATGACCATTTTGTGTCGATTCGCCGTAAAACCCAACTCACTCACTCCCTGTTTCATCGTATTTACAGTACTGAGTTTTCAAGGTAGTGGACTCGAGAATGATCCAAATAAGCTACACTTTTAAAATATCGTATGTTACGCTTCAATACACCCCTACATAGTTCTATCGTTAACAGTTTACGATATGAAGCCTTAAAGAAGAAGATAACCTTCATCTGACTAATTAACACATGACACATGACGGCACTTTCACTGTTCAGAAACAATGCTAACTACGCTATTCAAGGACAGAGTTGGGGTAAAGGTTCCGGAACATAAAGGATCTTGCAACATTTTCATCTTGTCTCGTTTTGTGACTAGTGGAGTTTCCATATTTTATATTTTCTTCTATTTTACTATCACATCAGCGTTGTTTGTGCCGTATAGCGGTCGCTACTTGTCTTCATTATATTGAATTAGAGTTGTTATAGTTCAAACTTTTCAGATCGTTCAGTATGGCATTCATGCTATTTTAGTTGTACTATTTAGTTTTTCAGCTTGAATATTTCGGCTTGGGTGGTTCCAGTTCTCCCGATTTCATAGCTTTGGATATTGCTTAATCACCTCTGGTGCTTGGTTTTAAATTTTGTCTTTATCTAAGTTCTTGTTTATTTAGTTCTGCTTATTGTAATTTCGTTTAGGACAAACCAACTATTTTTAGCTGGAGATCATACACCGCCTTTTACGGAATTGCACTGTGTGTATCAGTGAAGGTTTTATGTAAACAACCATCTGCACATATTTTGTTACATGTAGCATGTTTTGTTCAATAGAGGAGAAGAAGGCGATGACGATAGTATTCATTTTTACTACTCTCCATGAACAGGCTCGATCAAACTGAGTCTACAATATTTTCATCTTTTGTCTTGCTGGGCGATGTGTGGAGTTTCCATTTTTTTCTATTTCGTTCAATCATATAGCTGATAGCATATACATTCTACTCTGCTAAATACAATATGCATATGAAATGTCAACCTTCAACTGCACTCATACCAGACAACTCCATAAGACTTACAGCTCAGTCGGCAGGGCAATGTCCTGGACACAGGTCTCGGTAGTGTATCACTGAAGGTTCCATGAGCACCGCAGTATAAATACATCTGCGTATATTTCTTAATTGGTCTTTTTGTACTTGAAGCATGTGTAGAGTTCTGCTCACTCGTGGCTAGAGGGCGTGGATGGTAGTATGCATTTCCTCTAACGTCCATAAACAGGCTCAATCAAACCAAACCCGCAACATTTTTGTTTTTGTCGTTTTGAGCGATTTGTTTTGGTGCTTACATGGAATATCTTAACTTTCTGTTGCAAGGTATACTTGAACAAATCATGCCATCATGTACCATTCTTAGCATTACTTTTAATTAATTTTGATTAAAATTTATAAATATAACTATGTCAAAGATAGGATAGAATCTAATATACTCACTTACTGTCCTTAGAAATAATTTGTAAATAATTTATGAAATTACTTTTATCCATTGAATGAGAAGAAAATTTCTGTTTTATTAACCAAAACTGAATATGAACATCTTTCTGACTAGGAGTTTAGTAAGATAATTTGCAGTATGACTGGTAGAAATGTTGAAATTAAAAAAGAACTATGGAATGTTTTATACTGCAACATACAAATATATTGTTTCTTAATTATACGACAACAAATGCAAGACACTATATGTAACTATGATGATTAACTCCACAAGTTTTTCTTGCATAAATCTTAAGATTACAAAATACGAGGGGGGTTGTTAATAAAAGACAAAGTAGTCTTGCGAAATCAGTGAAAAATGACAGACATTACTTGTAATTTATTATTTTCGCTGGTGTAAATTTCATTGGAATACACCGTATAATGACTTTTTTACACGAAAATAAACAGTCAACAGTTCCTTACCGCGGGACGACAGTACACTGACGTAACGTCAATTTTACATGTCAAGCGAACGTCCGACATTTTCAACGTAATAACCATGAATGCATTTTCTGTGTCCATTAATCCACATCCTTAATGTTTCCTGATACCAGTCTACACTGAAGGATCTAAATATGTCCCTGGTTGCCTGGCGTATCTCATTTATTTCATTTAATTGCCTACCTCACAGGCAGGCCTTACTTTCAGGAAACATCCGAAAGTCCATTGTTGCCAGATCAGATGAGTAGGGTAGGTACTCATGTAGTTCAAAGCCAAGAAGACTGATCTCCAGGAGTGTGGATGTAGCCCCATGCGCTGGGGCGTAATCGAGATGCAGAATTACTGTATCTAGTTCAGTCCCTGGACGTTTGCTTTTCAGTGCATCAATCAGATCCCATCGTAGCACTTGCAATATACAGTTTCATTGAAAGGTTTTGAAGTCACACATTATGCTTTTATAACACGTTTAATCTAAACATTGAGTGTTCTTACTCTAAGGTAGATCTAATACAATACAACACAATACAATAAGTTTTATTTATGTGTGTAATACAATAATAAGCACAGAAGCCTATACAAGCAAGCAGATAATACATACTATGCAATCAGCCAATAAGATAAGCAGAGGCTATAGCATATTAATAAACTACAATAAACATGGCAAACTCAGGATATAATAATAGACAGAACAAAAGGAAAAACAAAATAAAACATCAAAACCGGCAAATCAAAGCAACTTTGGAAGAATTTTCAGAAGAGCTGGTCTGCGGAACCAAGTAAATAGAAAGCTCCAGGGATTATTTACATGCAACATATTTACAAATGTTGCCATCCCAGAACCCAAGTTGGTTTTTGAATTGGTTTAAAATCTGTTAGCAGCCTGAATGTTACATTCTGATCCTTTAGATAAGGCTACCATTTTGAAAAAGCAGTTTCAGTCTGCTTTTTCTCAGAAAATAAATGTTTCAAGATCTGAATTTGAAAGAAGTAAATACATGCAAGGAACTTTTCCACCATGTCCTGATTTAAATATTACGTGTAATGGTATTGAAAAATTATTGAAAAATTTAAACCCCCACAAAGCCTCAGGACCGGATAACCTGAAACCCAGGATACTTAAAGAACTCTCGAATGAAATCGCACCAGTTCTTCATGTAATTTTTGTACAATCATTGACATCAGGAGTTATACCAGATGACTAGAGAAAAGCCAACGTTTCACCCATCTATAAGAAGGGTCATAGTTATAAAGCAAAAAAATTACCGCCCGGTGTCTCTGACTTGCATATAGTTACCAGTCACATAATGAACCATGCGGATAGAAATTACATTCTTTACCCACTCCAACCCGGATTTCGTCGCGGTCGTTCTTGCGAATCTCAACTTATGGAATTTGTAGATGATATTACTAGAAACATGGAAAGTGGGAAACAAACTGGCGTTTTAGTTATGGATTTCAGTAAGGCGTTTGATAAGTAAGCCACTCCTTACTAGTAAATAAATTTTATCATTATGAAATTCGCGGTAAAATAAATACTTGGAACATCGCTCACAGTCAGTTTTCGTCGAAGGAGTTTCCTCTGATCCAGTAAGTTTACGTGGAATCTGGTGTGCCTCAAGGAAGCGTTCTCGGGCCAAGTTTATTTTTATTTTACATAAATGACATGCCTGAAGGTTAAACATCCAAACTTAGGCTTTTTGCAGATGACACCATTGTAAATATGACAGTAACATCTACTTCGGATGCGAAAACACTACAATCTGATTTGGATAAACTAGCGTCTTGGGAACAAAAGTGAAAATGGTTTTCCATCAAGAAAAGATGTTATTACCATTTCTCGCAAACGTTCACCCAGTAAACATTAGTACGTTTTACATGGGCATACTTTGGAATCTGTGTCGTCAGTTAAATATTTAGCTTGCAATATCACATCAGATGGTAGGTGGAATGAACATATTAGTAAAATTTGTAACAAAGCAAATAGAACACTGGGATTTTTAAAAAGGAACTTGAAAATTTGTGCAACCAAAGTGAAGGAAAATGCGTATAAGGCACTAGTTAGACCTACTGTAGAGTATGCCAGTTCCGTGTGGGACCCATATCACCAGAATTGTATTCAAAGGCTTGAAATGGTTCAACGCCAGGCTGCTAGATACGTTTTACATCGACATGGCAACAGGTCTAGTGTTACAGATATGTTAACACATCTACAGTGGAAATACCTTGAAACGCGTCGACGAGATGCAAGGCTGTGTATGCTATATAAGATACATGATGATATGGTAGCAATTGACAAAACTGATAAACTTTTGATATCCGTGAATAAACACCAAGCCAGAACCGGGCATGAACCGGGTGTGACTACAGAAAGGAGTCGTTTTTTTCCAATAACAGTACGTGATTAGAATGCATTACCTCCATACATTGTGCCGGTAGGTCGCTTGAGGCTTTCAAGTCTCTGGTGGCACAACGTTTTATCTAGACTCAATAAGTTCTTTGTTTTTAACCCTCTCACTGTACATTTTTTCACACTATTTCTTTCCTTTTCACAATAAGTAGCACTATATTCAGGTCAATTTTGACAAGATTTCGTAAACTCGTAAGGATTTTAGAGCAAACTTCAATGAATTTATCGAACAATTCTCGTATATGAAAAGTCATAACATTCCAAATATTCAAATATTGACAAACGGAGAACATATAACTTAAATATTTTTAAATATGATCACATGAGAATTCCTGACAATAACAAATCATACCTACTTTTATCATTGCATGTGCAAGGACTTCTTTTAGCGGTTATAACTTTTGTTTTTTCATTGTCCTGTAATTCGGAGTATGGTTACAAAGTGGAATTTTTACCATTGACTTTTACAATGCCTTTACTTTGTCAGTGAATTCTATTGAAGAAAAGCAGTGTGTACAGATTTGTACATTGATGTAGGGGTTCAGTATTTCAGGCATTGGGAAGCGTTCTTTGAACTGTTTCACTGTTCCTACGTTTAACTTTTTTTCGTCATAAACAAATGTTTTAACTGAAAAACCAACTAAACTAACCTTTACAGCATACTCTAATATTCGACATGAATCCTTTATCATTTATACCTAACTTGCGCACTGTTTATAAATATAACGAAATGTGATTCTTTGTAAGATGACTACCTGAAATAAGTTCAAAGCAAGTTTCTGAAATAACAGTATACCAAGAAAACTAGCCGTACAACATTCAAACAAAACAGTAATACTTTTAAAAATGATGAAAATTTAGGTATGTTTTCATTATCATATCATATTTAGTGAATTACAGTAACAAGGCGGTAAAGTTTACACTTGAAATTAGTTTTTAGTGTGTACAAGATTGTGAGAGTATTCATTGATTTGAAAAAACACGAAACTGCATTAATGAAAATATTAATGATATTTATTTTTAACATATTGGCCTATGAAATAATTATAATTATGTACCGGTATAATTCTAGAAATTTAGAAATCGCATATATTTCGTCCTCAAAAGCTTAAACAACATCAAGAATAAAAACGATTAACACATAGACATACCTTAGCTCCGGTATTACCAGTTTAGAGTTTTTCCTGTGAAATGACATCACGTTCGCGGGGCCAGAAAAGGGGTCTTTAGAACGTCAAATGTTAACATGCTCGATAGTGATGCCCGGACACCATTTTTTCATGAATGTATTTATCGGGAACTACCCATATGAGCTGGAATTATGAAAAAGATAAATAATATTTTATATAACTGTAAAAAGATCACAAGTTTGCGTCAAATTTATTTGTCCAAGCCACACGGAATATTTCGACAACAGAAAATATAATAAATATGCTTAAGTCACAGATATCTGGACAATGTAGTGCTATAACACATTTTTAATATTCCTTACTCGTGTAAATAATCTTTTTAACACATGGAATGAATCAAACTTCAGAACGATTTTGGCAAATAAAACTTACTCTTATTCATAGTACCATGGTTTGCAAGCCTTACAGTACCACTCACTGTAATCGTCAAGGCTCTCACGCAGGTAATTTCGCTCAATTTCACTCAAACAGTCAAAGTGGTACCAACGCAAATACATATTCTCATCACATTCAAACCATAATATGCCCATTCTCTCATCATTCACACGGCCTCTCACGCTACAAATACCACAAATATACTGTTTACTGTCAAGCTCCTCTAAAAGTTTGTCCCCACGAGCCTGCTTTTTTCTGCAGTTTTCCTACGTTTTTTCTCAGCCCTTTTGTCCTTTTCAACCTTTCGCTTTTCCCTCTTAATGACTTTTTCTTTTTCATATTCTTCCTATTGTTTCCTCTTTTCCTCTCTCTGTATTTGCCGTTGTTCCTGTGCTTCCTTTTTGGCTAATGCTTGCTCTTCTTTTTTCCGGTAATGTATGTTGCTTTTCTGAACTAAAATTGAGGCACAACTACACAAGTACAGCCGTTAATAGATGTGATGGTGTAGGACAAAATGTAGTCTTTAGAAATATTTCAGGGTCGGCTTCATGATAACGGTATTATATTTTAAATATTGTAAACCTGACATGAATTGAGAAACTCTCAATTGAACAACTTTGTTTTACGTATGCACCAGAACGGCGTTCATTCTCATTACATTATGCCTAACGGATAAAAATAAGTACCTATTGAAAATTTTTCATTGCATTTACATGACTTGTAGTCTTATTTTTTGTTTGGTGGTAAGCACAGGCCTAATAAACTCTGCCAACTTTATAATCGTGAAAAGTCTGGCTTTTCACTTAATTGTTATGCGTAAAAATGGCACACGACAAGTATGCTTTCTACAGAAGAGTATAGAGTATTATTAAAGAGCGCGGCATAATACTTGCACATTCTACGGATACGGAGGTTTTGTAACTCGAATCTTGATAGCTCATTACTAATGAAATTATCTATAGGGTACTTGTAAATAACGTTTTATGTAAATTTACTTTCAGGAACATAAGCATTTCCTCATGCGTCCGTTATCATTCGCTTCTTCTTTGCTGCACTAAGAGGTTTGACTTGAGGCGGAACAAAAAGGTCTGCATTAGACCTTGAATTACAAGAGGATTAGTGAGGAAAGATCCGCAAGTTTCACAAGTACTGATGGTGTTAGAGCTGTTTTCTATGTCTGCAATGTTAAAAATATTACATCTGCATTGATACTGCATTCTTTTTGTACAAAATACTATCATTTTCACTTTAATATTTTTACTGCAAGTTGCTATCTAACATTTAAAATACTTTTATTATGCTATATATGCATGTTTAAACAGTTTATGTATACATTTTACTTAGACGTCAAAGTCTCAACAGTGCTGCAACCAGATTTCTCAGCACCAAACGAACGTGGAATTAATTTCCCTGAGGGAATAACAGCTTGGTTGAATATATATAGCCCGGCCTCCTCGAACGCATCTTGAACAGAACTGGGAGTCGCCTTGTCAATGGCATACCTTAATATAACTGGATACTTTGCCTTGCTAACTGTTGTACTGACACATGTAAATCCAAGATTGTTGGCGACAGCAGAAAATCTACTTTTAAGTGGCCCAATTAACTGTACGTACTCAACGTCAAATAAAACCTACTTGACAATGTTCAGTAGCTAAAATATTTCATACCTGCGTATCGACGCATAAGAATTAGAAGGGCGTAAGTGGACAACCATAGTTTTCGGCAAAATAAAAAAAAAACTGTCTATGACAGATACGCTCTTCTAATTCTAAGGGCGTAAGCAGACTTTTCTGGTATAACAATTAAGTGCAGATACGCCCTTCTGTTACTGGGATTCTAAAAAAACTTTTCACTTACGCCCTTTTATTATTGGTGAATTTGGTCAACACAGCAGTTTGTGACAATTTTTTTTCACAGAATAATGCCCCTTGGTGTGTAGTTTCAAAAAATGTATGATTCATAAAAGAGCATAACTAACACTTACGCCCTTCTTATTCTGGGGCGTCGATATATAAACTATACAGTATTAAAATGTATTTTCAAGCTTTCATCATAGGCAATCTTTTAAGATATTTAATAGTAGATTATTAACTCTTCTAAAATGGACTAACTGCCAAATCTTTCAAATAGGGCATTTTCATTTACATTCCAGAAGGTGTTTTTATTGAAAATTTACCGACTGAAAAGAGAACAGTGCAGATCACGATTAGACTGCATGTACGTGCAGTCACTGGTCGCAAATGGCAGATACGCTAAGAGTTAAATTAAGTTAGTTTACAGATAATTTCTCTGACTTTAAAAGGTTATGTTAGCATCATTTGGAGGTAAGTAAAACGCCTTTAATTCAAGAGGTACCCGGTTTTACAAGGATACATAGGATTTTACGTTTTTATTTCTATTTAAGTAATATACAATTCTGTTTCGTTTTATAGATCTACCTTAAAAATAACCATGGACGGCAAAAAGCGACCATCAGCACGCACACACAAATGAGCCGTGATATAATCTGTTGTCGATACTCTTTTCCGGGTGAATGATGAGTCTCTGGATCCAATTACTTTAGTTCGAGCTGCCTCCTTTCCCGTCCATCCGGTCTCATCACAGTTAAAAATCTGAGAGTAATCATATAAATTCGCTTGAGAATGTATTAGACATTTAAGGAAAGTTTTGAGTAATTCAGATGAAAGATTAAGGACTTTTCACGCTCACAAACACGACATGAAAAGTATTTAACAAGAGAGAAGTATATAAAAACATGCTAACTTGAGATGGCTTATCTTTAATGCCATTCTTGGTCAATACTTCATTAAGAAGGCTGAAATATTGATTCATAATTTTTGAATTTGACATTGCTGCTCTTCCATGATCCTGATCTTATGGTTTCTTTTCGCTGAGTTCTGGATGCCGGCTGAAGAACTTCCTGAACCATTAGTCTGAAGGGCCCTTTTCGGCATTAAATAATGACGGACGACCAGTCACCAGATGAACAAATTCTAATAATTAAACTGAAATAGTATTAAAAAATAAGCTTTCGGTTTTGATAAAATATTGACTGAAAACAGAATGCATTTTATGCACGTGTAGACACTGACAATTTTAAAGTTGTTAAAGCTTTGTTTATTTACTTTCTTGTTTATTTACTTATTTACTTGTATATTCTTTTAATTCTTTTATTTATTTATTTATTATTTACCAGATCTTTCAACAGGGTCTTTAACATCTGGCCATTGCTCTTGTGAGAGGAAAGCCATTTTTTGACATATACGCCAAGTAGTGGGCTAGGGCTGCTTCATTCTCAGCTTGAAGCTGTCTAGCAGGGCCAACAGAAGTTTTTCTGCCATTTACTGTTAATTCTATCCGACAGAGTTGATTTTGGCACGTCATATTCTCTCGAGGCTTTTCGGATTGATAAGCGGTTCCGTCGAACCGCTGCGAAAGCTTGCAGAATTTTTTCCTCTTTTTCCATGACTACATGAAAAAAAAAAAACAGTGCTCCGTTAAAAAAGCTTTGAATCTAAGGTTTAGAAATTATTATGAACATGAGACTGAGCTTCTAAAGTGTTTTGCGAAAACAAAAAAATACACATGTAGATGTCGGGGTCGGGACCCTGTGGCAAAAAGTTTAAACAGACAAGCTCTATCACCGCTGTGCCACAACAGGCTTTTTCGATTTATTTTTACTTATATATAGTCGCTCTACCATGCTTTTCTCAATCTTCAACACAGCTTACAAAGGGACACAATGCAGATATAACAGTATAAAACAGACCGGCAGCATTTACTTCCCTTATCCGGAACGGGTATTAAAGCTATTCTACAAGTTAATATTACAATAACTGGCTAATCGAACAAATTATGAAATATTTTGGTAAATTAGTATTGCTGTCACAAAGAATAAGTGTTCTTGTTGAAAGTGTATGTACCATCTGCAAGTCGTGATATAAAGACATGTAGCCTTAATTTCCAAACCCTCCAGACGGGCCTGTCTTGCGCATGTGCAATAAAAACGGAATCCCTGCCCCGGAAGCATGAAACAAGTGTGAATATGACATTTATTCACAACATATAACGCGTTAAATGTCAATTTAGCATTATTGCAATATAAATGGTATTAAATTGTGTTTTCAATACATGTGCTCATTAGATAAAGTTTTTATGATTGCAACACTGTGAGTTGCTCTAATTAGCGTAATTAGCGACAAATGACAGAAACAATAGCAATGGATAGACAAAACGACAGTAATGTAACAATATATTCTTTTACTGTTTTAATTTATGAGTTGTTAGCTACAATACAGAAGAGTCTTTTTAAGAAAATAAGACTGGAAGGTAGAAATAACAGCAAACTTTTAATTAGTTCATGAGTCATCATACTCTTGTCAAAATTTGTCATTAGTTATCACGATCTGTCAAAATTATTTTTGTCTCTCTATTCTGCATATGCATTGTCTTCGTAGGTATTTTGGTATGGCATTGTACTGTGTAACTAACTTTACTCTCCAAATCAATATTTTTACTTGAAATTGCTTTGCTGAGCTCACTGAAGCCACGTACGTAAGAATTTCTTTTTTTTTAGTTTATTGTTTGTAATGCCCGGTACTAAGATATAAGAATTGTTCCTTTCTGGTTGGAAGTTGAACCATGTCATTACGATTTTTGGAAAGAACTGAATATTCATTGTTTTTTGTCATTCACTTGAAAATTTATCTTTGAAGAGGGGATTTATATTCTTTAGATATACTAAATTCAATTTGGACAGTCTGAATTTTTTGGAAGTTATACTTACTGGATTGGACAGGATTATGATTATTCTTACATATTAGAATTTGATATAACGGCTAGTTAATATTTTCAAGGTATTTGAACTTTTTTTTTAATAAATATGTTACTATTAATAGTTGCTGGTTTATTTTTGTTACCTTTTGCATTTTAAGTAACAAGCAATTGTTACCCTTAGAGGAAACAACTGGATGTACTCCATAATCCTAAAATTCCGCGGGTGGTGATAGCAACACTCATCTAATGGTACTTAAAGACAACTGTTAACAAAACCTGTTAGATAATCATTAATCATTAAAATTGGAAAAGTGAATACACTGGTCGTCCGACAAGACAAAAATGAAAATGTTGCAGGTTCGGTTTGAGCTTGTGGGTAAGGTATTGGAAATGAATGCTGCCGGTCGTGCACTTTAGCCATGGATCGAGGAGATAGCAACATTTACACATGTTACATGTACAAGTACAAACATGCAACTTAGAGACATCAGTAGATGTGTTTATAAGGCGATGTTCGTGGAATCTTCGATAATAAACTGAGTGCAAATCCATGACAAGTGGCGTATTGTCCGCAGGTAAGGTCCATACACCAAACAATTGATGCCAGGACGTGTTTTCCTCTATAAGAAATAAAAACTTTCCTCCACAAAAAAGTAATATTTCCAATTATGGGCCAATTTTAATGGGTGTTGTTATATTTTCTGGTCCTTTGGGATCATAGGGTCCATTTAACATATGTGTAATAGAGTTCTGCTTAAGCCGGTGCTTGGGGCGTGTGGTGTTGTACATGTCATTATCTCTCATGAACAGACTCAATCAAACTGAGCCTGCTATTTTTTTCTTGGTTGCATTCTTTGCTTTCAAAGGATCTTTTTACAGATTTTATTGCAATATAGGTCGAAGGCCAATAAATCTTACCGTGCAAATCCCTCACCCTAGACAATTTTATAGGTACCAAACTGTTTTGCAGGACCACATGTGTTCCCATGAAAAAGCTCTCTTGAACTAAATACAATTTTACTGTTTTATGGGAACCTCTAATTTATTTAAATGACAACCATATTGGTGATAATCTATAATATATTAGTCTGTTTTGGTAATAAAATCATATTAAACATGGTGCTTAGACGCTGACCTTTGTATAACAGTTTTTAATGTTAATAAGCTATTTTGCATTTACATTGATGTTAATGAGAACGTTAAAAATAACATATTTTAAGATTTAAATCAATTTTAATATATCGAACAGTTTTAAATATAGTCTGAAAGTCCCTCAGAACTTTTCAGAATAGTGTTTTGTAACCCTAAAGCTAAATAGTTTACTCCAAAAGAGGTATTTTCAGCTTATCATCTTAGGAAATAAGATATCACTAAAACTGTATGAAATGATACAATTAATTGTTATCAATAATTTGATGATTATGTGAGATATATTGTGTGACAATATAGAGTAAACACTTCATTTACACATGTTACCTTAACATTTTCATGATCTGTTTTGTATCAAATAGTTAGAATTATTCTAACGTTAATACAGTATGTGTCTTTACTTGTCAGACAGTGAGCTATTTTTGATGCATTTTAAAGTACCTTACATGTACCACTGCAGTTGGTTATTAAAAAGATATGTTAAAAATTTAAGACACAATTATCAACATATTAATATTCACACTTCTTGAGCCAGGTAGTCAGGTTGGTCCCAACTAACAACTGTTAACTGCAAACTTACCAATTTTGATCCTGCTACCCAACATACTGGTTTTTACATAGCAGGTAAAATTTGTTGTCAACAAGAAACGTAACTTCCGGTTTTCCGGCTGCTAAAATAAAAATTAAAATATTCTACGCTTCGCTGTCTATTTTGATGGTGGCAATTATTTGTAAGGTAGGCAACACAAATCAGTTAAAAAAGGATTTTGACAAATACAATGCCACACACTCTTCGTTAAGAAATGTCATAAATAATACACAAATACATGACGACCCAGAATAAGAAGGACGTATGTGTTAGTTACGCCCTTCTATGAATTATACATTTTTTAAAAAGTACATACCAATGGGCATAATCCTATTTAAAAAGATTTGCTACTAACTGCTGTGTAGATCATATAACCAATAATAAAAGGGCGTAAGTCCAATTTTTTTCAGAATCATAATAATAAAAGGGCGTATCTGCACTTAAATGTTGTAACATTTACGCCCTATAGAATTAGAAGAGCCAATCTGTCATAGACAGTTTTTTTCCGTTTTGCCGAAAACTGTGATTTTCCCATCACGCCCTTCTAGTTCTGAGGCGTGGATGTGTTCTTGAGATCTGTTGGAGTGTCGCGACTGTTGGACAAAAGGTATGGTGTATGTAAAACATCGATGGTTTATATGTTTTGTCTCCTTGTCTGTCAAAGCTCTGCTGTTGAGCTTAACCCTGGCCCAGGTTGTCAGAGCCAAAGTCTCGTGGTAACGTACAGTAAAGCGCCGTTACGCAAAGAATCTCACTGCTTGACAAGTATGAAATTATAACGTTTGTTAGAGTATTTGATATCTTGATAATAGAATATTCCTAGACTAGTTTCTAAATCAAACGGTACAATTAAGATTATAGAAATGGTAACGTAATATGTGTAAAGTTTCATCCTTCAAATAAGTGTTTATGCATGTTCACTACCGTCCATGAATAGACTCAATCAACCGAGCCTGCAATATTTTCTTGTTTGTCGTGTTGAGCGGCCTGTGGAGTTTCCACGTTTTTTATTTTACCCTACATGTTCATATGACACAGGTCACATGATCACCAGTGTATTGTTCACATTTTATTTGTTATAGTCAGTTTAAGCAATATTTTGTTTCCGGAGATGTTGGTTTTAGCATCAGTTTGTTTTATCAATATGCATACCTTATGTGGAGTAAATCATTTACTGTCATAGTAACAAAAAACTATTTTAGAAAATATTGAGAGACTTACAGACTTATAGACTGAACTATTATTTAGTAATGTTTTTATGTATTCTATAGGCTTTGCTGTTCGATTAAAAGAGTTAGTACATGTACTATAATGTATATCACAACAACATGCTCCATATTAAGCTACTTATTCACACGCCATTTCCAAATGTAAACTGCATATGAAGTTTCACAAATTAAATGAGTTATTACCGTAATCCAGGCCTTATGGTAATATTGTCACATGACAATGCGACCAGACTAGCGTTCCTTTCCTTGAAAAACGTCGATGGGCCGTGGCAAGTTCCGTCGTAGATACACCCATGTAATCTGCAGGATGTGAAAACAAAATCGCCCATCTGTAACATAGTCATAATAAATATCAGGCGGTTTGAAAAACACAGTTGCCATCTATAGAGTGCCAATACAAATATAATTGTCCTGGTACTTGGACTGTTTTTCGTTAGTTTTGTATGGTTTTGCAGTACATGTCTGAGTTGTTCAGGATCGTCATGTCTCTTTCATATCCTGGAGTTCTTAAAGAGGTGTTTCTTATACATATTCAAAATCCAACCGATTCCCTGATGTACAAGTATCCTTGGCAATGTTTGCAGTATATATAGCAATATAAGAAAGTGTTATCAATTTGTAAACAAGAATGGGAACTGTCGAAAAAATAAGAGACAAAAGAACTAGACATATAAATTTAAGCACGAATGCCAACTCTGTGTAATGTCAATGCACAGCGCGTGTATTTCGAAATTCAACCATGCAAGACAAAGATCAGTGACGGATAAACATAAACAACTGTTAGTGGGTTCGAGCCTCACTCGGGGCGTTGAATTCTTAATGTGAGGAAGCCATCCAGCTGGCTTACGGAAGGTCGATGGTTCTACCCAGGTGCCCGCTCGTGATGAAATAATGCACGGAGGGGCACCTGGGGTCTTCCTCCACCATTAAAGCTGGAAAGCCGCCATATGACCTATCATGTGTCGGTGCGACGTTAAATCCAACAAAACAAATAAATAAATAAACAACTGTTATGATTATGGTTGACATTGTGACCTTGCAATTGAGCTGTGACATGGTAACAAAGTTGGCATCAATTTTCAATGCATTTATCTCCCTTTATAGTAAAGAAAGCAATGCAATCAACTAAATTTGTATCGGTATTTTGATAAATTTTAGCTACTGAAATTGTTTTGAGTATTTTTCAAAAATCTAACGAAAAGATAAGGGTAGGTTTCCCGGAAGCACAGAGCACCTCGAACGCAGCCATGGAGCCATGCATCGCAAAGAAGGCCCGCAAGACTATTGCAGGAGATAAAATGAAAATATAAGAACATAAGAATTTCTTCAAAAGAGTCATGTGATATTTTTGGTCACGTGATATTTGTGACGGCAGTTATTGATATAGCGCTATGGGAGGTACTTGCTGAGGGAAGCCTGTGTTTTTATATTGGATTTAATCACACTGGCCATATCTTTCGCAGATGCGGTGGTTCAAACGCCGCGACGGTGGAGGGTTCGTTACAGAAACTGTGGATAAATATGGCCGGGTGAATGTAATCAGTAAGTTTTCTAATGAGCGTTACCTATTTTTTTTCACGTTTAGCCGGAAACTACAAGTGAGACAGGAGCCCACATATGTACTCTTCCTGTCATAAGCACTTGTTCAGTGCAGTTCCTTGCTGATCTTGTACAATTTCCATACTTTGACATGCATTATGCAATTGTCAAGCATTACTACTGTTTTTGTTTCTGTTTATTTCACAAAAGAAATAAGTTTCCCACCTGCATGAAATCCCTTTATAGAATAAAAATGGAACTTCTGCTTGCATTAGAATGTGACAAAGCGGATATAACGATAACTAAGAACTTCTGGTACTTAACGGTCGCACAGTAAAATGTTCACCGAAATTCAAGCCAGTCAAGTGTTAAGATATTTTAGAAAGGTTTCTTTTAAACAACAACTATTTTACAGAATGGGTATCTTTTGAATATGTGACGTTACAATTGATTGTCCCATATAACAAAGTATTAATGAGTATACATTCATACTGAATGCCACAGTCGTTGGTGAATAACATATAATTTAAGCATAGGATTAACGCACTGGCCATAGCTTTCACAAAAGCGGTGGTTCTATCGCGTCGGCGGTGAGGGATTCGTCGCAGAAACAGTGGATAAATATGGTCAGGTGAATATATTTCCGCTGTCATGTAATAAACTTATCTTAAATGTTCACATTTGGCTGGAAACAACAAGTGAGACAGGAACCCACACATGTACTCTACCAGCTACAAACTCTTGTTCAGTGCAAGTCCTTGCCATTAATGCAAACACTTCTGTACAGTTTGATGAGTAAGAAATGTGGCAGTAGGAATCCAGAAGTCGAATCAGGAAGCTGGAAGTCAGAAGTACGGAAGTAAGAAGTAAAGAAGGAAGAAGTCAAGTTGAAAGAGAGAAGAGCAAAAGTCAAATGCAAGAAGTACCGAAACGTCTCTCGAGGGCTTACATATTAAAGTACCTATTTAGAGAACCTAAGGCAATAACTTTTATCAAAATATAATATATTTTCAAAAGAGTTTAGTACAAAGAAGGCATTTAATGAGGTGCAACAAAGTGGCTAAAAAATAAAAACAATAAAAAATATAAGATAAAACAAAAGTTTTGGCTGGTTTCACTAGGAACCAGTATGAAATGTTCTGCAAAGTGAGTGAGCCTACAATAGTGTGCTTATATGCTTTCAACTTCTAGATCCTTATACTTTTACAGTAACTGCAGTATCACGCGTGATCCTAATATAGTGACACATTGATGTGTATAAATTTATGGGAGACTTAAACGTGAAGTAAAAGTTTAAACTACCCTGTATCTTGTAGACCTAATACAATAGCAATCCTAAAGCTAAATTAATTTCAGATGATGCACCGCCTCCACCCCAACCCCATCCTGGTCGATTGGTTAAGGTCACTAATTTCGAATCGCTTGCCATAATCGTTTTGTGTTCAAAAAATCGTTTGGCATGTATTATTCTTTCTAGAAACCTCCCAGCTGGCCTAAAGATGGTCGGCGGTTCTGCCCAGTTTCCCGCTCGTGCCTGAAATAATGACCTGTGGTCTTCTTCCATCACAAAATGTTGGAAAATCGCCATTTTATTCAGACACGTACGAGGAGCATTCAAAACAAAATACCCGGAAAAGTGTTCTCATATCTTCATTTCGGGTCTATTTTGCTAAAATTTGAAAAAAAATATTGCAAACAACATATTAAATGTAAGTATTAAAATATTAGATTTCAGACCTCGCGCAATACTTATTTATCGTCTCTGTTGCAACGTTACTACCTTTAAAGCGGCCCAACGTTACTATGACGCTACCATATCACAATTTAAGAAATAATTTATAGTAAAAGAGTGCTTTAACACTATTTATGCACGATGGACGGTTATACGTCGGACGTAATAATTTCACGAGGTTGCAGCCCGAGTGAAATTATTCGTACGACGTATTACCGCCCGAGTGTATAAAAAGTGTTAAAACACTCTTTTGGTATGAATTATTTCGATTCTAATATGCCCTGAATCTAAAACAGTAAATAAAATAAAGTAGCGCTCTTTATTGGCCGCATCAAAAACGTGACGTCGTTCTAGCGTGTTTTAACAGAGAAAAGCATATTAGAATAATCAATATAACTGCTGATTACAAGTTGTTAAATGTTTCTTGCAATAAAATGCATTCGCCATACCTTCCCACAAACAAATGAGAATTGTTCATATGATATTACTATCGTATTGATGAAATGGGACATTGAACTGTGATGCATCGATGCGTATAAATTAGCTCTCTAATTTTCAAAACGTGACCGAACGTTATTGTCTTTTGACGTCTGGACCGCGAGTTGTCAGGAATATTCTCCTGACCTAATAAAATGCTGTTGTCTTTTTCCTTGGCTTTTTTTACTCAAAACACAAAATGTTACCTCATGCCTCCGTTCAACACTGATTTTCAAGCGATTATCAACGAAATATGCCTACCAAACATTTCAATGATGTCACATTTATAATTTAACGTTATTAGAATAATGTTTACATTTTACATTAATATTAACCTGTATTAAGCAAAGGAAAAATAGGTAAATGGCAAGTAATGTTTTAGTGAATGCTAAACAGAAAAAGACATCAATTTGGGCCGGATGACGTCACATAAAGTTGCCATAGGGACTAGCATTAATTTATTAATTGTTTACAAAAAAAAATATTTAGACATATTAACTAAGTATTCTCTTTGATCTTTGATAATAAATGAATAAATGACAGCACTTTTCCGGGTATTTATTGAGCACCCCTCGTAACTGTCTTTGTATGAAACAAAATCAGAAGAGTGGTACTGAAAGCTGCGATATCCCTCACGCTCCCTAGTGCTCACTTACTTAAACGAAATTATTTTACATAGATAAATTGAATGGGCTCTGTGATCTCAAGGATGAGAAAATAGAACCGCTTTGGGTCCATTATTCAGTTATTTCAAGGTCGCAGTATAAATTCAGGCAGTTGTAATAAACAAATGGAATCTTTCACTGATATTCCTTTGGCGACCCTGCTGATACCTCTGTATTTATTGTGCTAAACTGTTTTAAGCTGCCACTATATTGTATATTCTCTATTTTGTTGCCTCGGATAAGGTTTTAAATCTAGGTGGTTTGTATACACGGATTATTGCATTAGCCTGTTATATATTTTCCACAAGGACTAATTAGACTATTTATCACAAAAACATTTGTCAAGAAATAAAAGGTATCAAAAAACTATGAACATCAATTTCATCACAATCCACACAAAAGTACACCTCACAACTGCTGTACTTCTATATGCAATATAAATCTATTAAATCTGAATGAAATGAAAGGCAGTCTACACCTGGCGCATACAAATAAGATAATATATCACCGTTCCAATTATCAATTCGAAGTATTGCAAAGTAAATTACATACTTCACAATAACATCACTTCAACACGTTTCATTTCTTAGAATATTTCTTTTTCATTCATATGTAAATTTGTAAATGTTGAAATGACGGTTTACTCTTTAATACAGACGAATACAAATCTAACAAACAAATAAAGATATAAAAAGACGAATATATGTATATCTAAAAAGCTAAAAGAAAAAAAATGCTGCATTTTATTTCGTGTGTGAATGGTGGTGAGGAGTGGGGAGGGGAAGGAGATGTGGTTGGTGTTTATCTCATCCAATAATCACCTACTTGCAAGAAGTCCAAGAGTGGTTTATACCCGTCTAAAACGCGCATTTAATTCTTAATTATCCTGAACTGTAATTCCTTGATTTATAAAAAAAATCTCTAGTAAATTATATGATTTGAGGAAAACACCTTTTCTGACAGCCATCTGTCTGTATATCGATAGGCTGACTTTGGAGGTCATTCAGACCTCAGATATGCTTTGTAGCCGTACGCCTTGTTGTTCAAGGCCGCTTCCGGAATGTTTCCTGATTTGCACAAATACTGTATGACTGTTAAAGGTGGTCAATCACATTTAAGCAACATTTTCTAACATTTTTCAGTTTACATATCCTGTTACAGATTTATTTAAATAACAAAAAACCCTTACATAGAGAAATATCCCTTTTGAAAATGTTAGATTTGTAACTTTTTATGAAATTTTATAGTTATCTCCTATTAATACAGAAGTGTTTAAAAAGTGGACTATTTCTTTTAATTTCGATATAATCTTTCGGCGTGCCGTATTAAGCACGATTTTATGACCTCGTATGACCTTATGCCGCCTGAATAATATACCAATCGGACTGCTTGGTAAGGTATTCTCGGTATTTTCAGCCATAATGAGAGATTTTGTAAGAGTGGCGCTGATTGGAGGAAAGGCTGAAAATGCTTCACTCTGAGTCATGTGTGACACTGAATGAAATGACAACGCGTTCGTCATCTATAAACTCTATAACTACAGCACCATCTGGTTGTATGCGTACCACTTGAACAGGTGTGCGTAACTAAATATTCATCTCTTCATCCGGACATATTTCTGTTTTGTTAAGTTTTCTTGTTAAGTTATTTCTGTTTTGTTAAGTTTCCTTTCCTTAAGTTTTGTTTTTACAAAAAGGTTATTTGTTTTATACAGTCATTAACTCTTACCCTGCATTACAGCAACAATTTCTAACCAGTGCAAATCATTACTAACCTGCAACAACATGTCCGATACTGTTAAATTTTAGACTCTAAATTTTAAATAAATCTTTCCGGTGAAAACAGTACTGTAGATATTCTGAATGATAGACACATTTGATAATAAGCTGAAGTAGGGTAAGGGTTCATGTTGCTTCCAACAATTCCAGAAATAAAGTATGGAACGTATTTCAATATTGTTTGCTTACTGTTACCATCTTTTAAGCACCAAAGGCTCAAAGTGAGCTTTTGTGATTGTTTGGTGTCCGTCGTGTGTCCCTCCACAATTTCTAAACACAGTCTTCTTCAGAACTACTGTCCTCATTTATACAAAACTTCACAGAGGCCCCTTTCAACATTGCCAAAAGATTTAAAATACAGGTTTCTGCCCATATATAACTTGTGCTTCAGTTACATCACGCCGACCATCTTTTTTAAAGATATTTCTTGTTAGTTTTACATCTGCATTAGATAAATATTGGGATATATCAATTACCTGAAGCGAAAGTAAGTTTTAAAACAACGTGTAGCTTTGGAATAATTTATTTTCAATCTATCTTGGTTGCGCATCTGAGATAGACAAAGGGAGGTAATAATAACTCTATAAACTTGCATTTCTAATGAATTTTGGCAAAATATGTACTTGTCAATGCAAATCTGTGACAATCATAATTTAATAGTGCATACATTTATATCATTTCTTAGGCAAAATGTGTTTATTAGATTTATACCTATGCTAAAATAATGCTATTTTGGTTGGGCAACCAGGATAGGAAAATCAAAGTTTAAAAAATACTTCCAGTGAAAATCTGACATGTATTCAAAACTTGGTGAACACAACATGAAAATGACTGGATCTAATTGTTTAAGTTTGAACAAATCTACTAGTTGACCAAAATCTGATAAACCATCTTTAAATTGAGTCTATGACAAATATTTGCTTATTATCTTTAAGACATGTTATATCCGAGCTCAAGTACTAATTTTTATATTCCTGTATGCAATGTTTCCTTTCCCGATTCACACAGTTTATTATGACTCGTTGCATTCAAAAGATTTAAAACATATCAAACTAGAGTGCTATATCCAATTAGTCATTCTGAAATTGATGTAGCAAAACCTTTGACAGTTACTAAATTTAAAATATCTAAACTTGCACAGACTGCGAACAAAAGATTAATATATTCTTTTTTTTTAGTTAATGTAAAATGCAACATTTGTTTTTAATAAGATTTGATATTATGCATTAATTGTAACAGATGCAAAATTGCTATCCTTCGGAAGAAATCGAAGATACTTTCTTTCAACGTCACCTTGTCCC
Organism: Mercenaria mercenaria; assembly: GCF_021730395.1. NCBI lineage: Eukaryota > Metazoa > Mollusca > Bivalvia > Venerida > Veneridae > Mercenaria > Mercenaria mercenaria. The sequence continues at coordinate 70,522,889 of NC_069375.1, forward strand.
GTAATATGTATTTTGTCTTATAACACATGTACTTCGATTGTCTACATTCTGTTTCGTGGAAGAAATCAAACTTCTTTTCCAAATCCTGTAAAATCATTTAATTTCGTGGGCATGAAATTTCGTGGTTTTGGTTAAAACTACAATTTCGTGAATTCGTGGATTTCAACTTTTGATCATAAAATGAATGGGAATTTTACTTGTTCGTTGGTATTTAAATTTCGTGGATTGACTCAAATAAATGTGTGTGCCTAACTTACTCATCCGGGTATTCTAGAAAGTGAAAAATAGCTAACTTTTATATTTTTAGACATTTAGCTCTGTGTCATTTTGACAGCTCTGCAGCTCAATTTGATCCTTTACCCCTAAATGTGAACTTGACATTGAACATAATGAACCGCGTCTCGTCGTGATGAGGTAATTAATTGAAATTAGTTTTGTGAAAATCTTACATTGTCAAGCAGTTTAGATGTAATAGAACGAACACAAAGTTGAGCTATTTGACCTTTAACATTTAAGTGCGACCCTGACATGTACATGGTTAGTAACACTTTCAACTCCCGGTGTACTTTGAGAAATATGTTAGGCACACAATAATCATTAAAGTATCCAGAAAATACTTTTGAAAAAGAACCTTGATATCTACAGAATAGAACGTGAACAGTCAAAGTATGTGTGATATAGGACACAATGTGTTGTTCAATAAACCTGTCTTGAAGTTTCTTCTGCTAATTATGAACAGTTTGGTATTATGATAAACCAAGACTTACGTGGCGTAAAAAAATATTAAAAAATACCAGAGTGGAGGTTTTAAGTGGCTTTACAAAAGCATGAACGGGAAACAGTCATAGACTTTGCGTTATCTTTACCTTTATTGATAAATTGTTTGATATTTTCCGATGTTTAAGAAATAAAATGTTGCAGTTTGAATATCTGAATATAATTATCAATTGCTTTAAACACCATATTAGAAATAATAAAGAGCACATAATTGTTTGCCTATGGTAACCATTTCACCGTTCTTAATACGCTTTAATTTACCAGACATTTCGAAATTATCACGGTAATAATGCACTGGATATTTTATTTGTGATTAAAAATATTGCTTGTTTATTTCAACTGTCACAGTTCCATACAGTTACAGGCTCAGTGCCCATTATATATCTTTTTTCGGACGAGTCTCGTTATATAGTGTCACCATGCAATTATACAAAATACACATCAGATTCTGTGACAGTGTTAAAAATAGACAACAACTACAACCTATTTAAAGTGAAAACTGCTCATTTCACATTAAAGGTTGCACACGTTTTTCTCTAACACACAGTTACATGTACTTACAGCGATTTACACTCTTCAAACCTTAAAACAGTGGCCTGTCAGCTGGGTCATTTTCAGTTGCAAATGTTCTTATGTTCACAATATAATGCAATTTTATTCTAAAGAAAAAATATTTTAGCCAAATTCTGAGTCCAGTCCCTTTTTGCCAACCGCTTATTGAAATGTGTCGTCTGATTGGTTCAAATAAAAATAGATCGGTGGAAATAAATATAGCAATATTGGAGAAGATGAATTGGAATGGGTTGTCATCAGACCTACCTTTTAGGAAGATCGAGAACTTTAGTCCGATTGTACATTTTTCAATTTAGCCTTGTTGATTAGATTTCAGTGGTTTATGAGACACGGAATTAACAATGATTTTAGCAATTTGATCTTTTATCCATATGTGTGAACTTGACGTTGAACATAATGTCGCGCGTCATTTGCATTACGTATCGTCATGATGAGGTAACTAATTGAAATTAATTTAAAAATTAATAAATCAAATACCAAATTATTATATGTTTGCATATTTCGAATACCGTATTAAATTACAGACATCGCACCGACTGGACACGCTTGGATTTATCTAAAAACTTGTAAAAAGATACTGTTTATGTATCATTTAAAGATCTGACTGTTTGCATCTACTTTTTGTCCCACAAAGTTCGTACAAAATGTAGCATGTTATTTTTTAGTGAATTGCTAATCTTGAACCAGATATAAGTTATACATCATTCCAGAAGTTTTTTAAATATTGTTTTTGTTTGTTGTGGGTTTAACGCCGTTTTTTAACAGTATTTCAGTCATGTAACGGCGGGCAGTTAACCTAACCAGTATTCCTGATTCTGTACCAGTACAAACCTGTTCTCCGCAAGTAAACTGCCAACTTCCCCACATGAATCAGAGGGTTTTGACTAATGATTTCAGACACAATGTCGTTTACAAATAGTCACGGAGAACATACCCCCGCCCTAGAATCGAACTCGCGACCCCGAGATCCGTAGACCAACGCTCTTACCTACTGAGCTAAGCGGGCGGGCACTTTAAATATTGTAGTAAGTAGCTTTTTGGAATTGTTATGATAACTTTAGTTATATATATTTTATGACAATCATTATTTTTGCCTTAGTGAATTCTGTGTCGAAAAAAAATGTTGCATCGTTTCATGTGTTGTAAAGTTGGATCTTTACAACATAATGTTACATAATACATAATTTTAGTATTGCCTAATATAATCTAACAGTCTAATATTTCATCATAAATGTTTAAATTTAAGTTTAGAAAGCATATACATTTAGCTAGTCTATTAACGGTATTCAGCTGGTATATTTGAAATATTTGAAAGACTGCTGATCGATCTACATAAATCATTCTTCAATACAGTTTAGTATATTAAATTATGATACTTTATTATGGCTTATAGACTTTATATAAAATATAGGAACAGATTTATTATTTCTTAATTAATTATGATTGAATGCATTTTGGGAGCATTTAACTCAGTAGAAGTATTCAGCCACTTCTTCACTCTGTAAGGAATTATCTTACTGACAACATCTAAAAAAATCTCTCTAAGGGTTTAGTAATTAATAATCAATTAATTGTGAACTAATTGTTAGGCTACTGATTTAACCTAAGGGTTTTACTAAATTCATTGTAACCTTTCTCTAAGTTAGTATTAAAAGTATTTTTTTATTTAAGTAACTTTATTTCTATTGTTTAAACAGCAATTATTTTAGATTTTCATTTTAAATACTTCAGTTATTATTGATAATTAATTTATATTTCTGTTAAGGCACAGAGTCACATTGAAGTTCATTCTTACTATTTACTTTTTGGCAAACTTGAAACTTCAATCAATATATTTAATAAGCTGATTTGTCATCTTTATCAATAGTATTTTTGGCATTTTCCTAACTTGTATATTTAGATCTTTTTTTTTTGTAAACTATTATTTAAGAAAGTACCGGTAAAGTATTTTTTCTGATTGTTGCACAATTTTCTATGAAATGGGTTCTCACACTGATAATAAATATATTTTCTACATTTTTCCACTTAGTAAGGGTCGAAGCACATCCCCTAGTAGTCTTACAAAAGTATTATGATATAATATTAACTAAATGTTACGTGCAAAAGAAAAAAAAACGGTTTTTATTCTTGATTGAAACGAAAACAAGCAATAATACGATGCTAGTAAAAACATAACAATTTAATATTCTAACACATTAAGTTAATATCTTTAGTTCATATCTTTTTCTAATGATTTTTTCCTCTTTTTTGTCTACTTTAATTTCATAGAGACAAGGGCCAGTCTTTTTTAGAGATTTTCACAGAGGAATAATGTTAAAATTATATATGATATTGAACATAGGACATACATTGGCTCAGTTCACTACATTCAGTCATAAAAATGTTAAGAGATATATAATAGTCTATGAGCTAGTCTGTTTGTTACTGTACATTGATATTATATTCTAGAGATGGCAAAGTAACTCGTAGCTGGTAGAAGGAGTTTAATGTGCAGACAAATGTTAATATGCGTTTATCATAGGTAAGCATCCAACACTAGCTGGCATTTTACTAGGAACTGTTCAGCGACCCTTTTTTATTTCTAATTTTTGAGCCAGTTTGTGATAAGTAAGTAAAAAGTAATATTCTTTTACCCTTACCTTGCTAAATTTCTATAATGATCTTCTCTGTGTTTTACTTTGGACAGTACCGTTAGCTGTTAAAAGAGGTGCTTAACAAAAACGATACTGACTGAATAGCAAACAGTGCTGATCTTGATCACACTGCGTGGATGTGCAGCCTGGTCATGATCTACACTGGTCGCAAAGGCAGACTCAGTCTTGTCCAGAATGCTAAAGGATCTGGATTCTGAATCAGATCTGTTTTGGGTGTAGTGTATAAGATAAAAACTAAGAAACTAACTAATAACTAAGGATTTAGTAAGGAAAAGTGTGCTTTAGGTTTTAAGATCTGAAATCATACTTTTTTCAGAATACCTACATTGTATAGAGCTGTTAGACAGTTAATAAATCCGTTCTTAGTGATATGAAATGTGCTTTCAATGCAAAATAATTGTGAATTAAAATACTCATATCTTGAATTAGCTGCATTTTCGCCAATTTTTCTGTTCCCAGTGGAAAACAAAAAATGGTAAATCCAGCGGAGATTGCTTGTGAATTTCGATTCTTTCTGAAAAATAGACAAGAGGACCAAGATGACCCTCTGTCGCTCACCTGAAAAAGAAACCATAACAGTAAAAAGTTAAAAACACGTTTGACCTAGTGATTTCACGGAAACAAATGTTCTAGCCAATTTTCATTAAGATTGGACCATAAATTGACCTAGATTTTATCAAGGCAATCATTCTGATAAAATGTCATGAATATCAATTGAAAAATACAGCCTCTATCGCATACACAATGCTTTTCTTTTATTTGACCTGGTGAACTAGTTTTTGACCCCAGATAATCAATATTCAAAATCGACCTAGATTTTATTCAGGCAATGATTCTGACAAAAACTCATGAAGATCAAATGAAAAGTACAGTCTCTATCGCATTCGCAAGGTTTTTATTTGAGTTGATTTAGTGGTCTAGTGTTTAACCCCAGATAACCCATTTTCAAACCTGGCCTAGATTTTATCAAGGTTATTGTTCTGACAAAATTTCATTAAAATTAATTGAAAAATACAGCCTCTATCGCATACACATGGTTTCTTTTTGTTTAACTTAGTGACCTACTTTTTGGTCACAGATAACACAATTTCAATCTCGACCTAGATTTCATCAAGATAAACATTCTGACTAAAATTCATGAAGACCAATTGAAAAATACAGCCTCTGTCGCATACACATGGGTTTTCTTTGATTTGACCTAGTGACTTAGTTTTTGACTAAAGATGACCAATTTTTAAAGTTAAAACTGAATAATTAGGTTGATCACTGATAATAAATGTGATAAGAAGATATTTTTTTCGTTAGCACAATGACATTTGGAGATTTGATTTCATCTCAGTTTTGTTCGGGATCATTGATTTCAACTCATTTAGATCTGAAGATTGAATACTGCTTAAGCCGGTGTTGGGGCGTGGGCAGTGTTTCATTTACCTTTACTGCTCAGGAACAGACTCAATCAAATTGTGTCTGCAATTTTCAGTGTTTGCTATGTTCTCGGCCCTTCCGAGGGATCTACTTTTCAGATTTTATTGACTGTACATTGGACGGTTTCAAAATAAATGCTACGTTACAAAATTTGTTACGTATATCTAACTAATGTCAGTCTAGAAACATAGATAAAATTATGTAAATTTCCTTTTTAACGCACATTGTACAATATATGAGCGTCACATTCAGCTTTTTTTAATATTATATTTGAGAATAAAACACATACCACATTATTGACACTACTTCAGAAATTATTCAAACTTATTAAATTTCTTTTATTTTGTGTTCAATAGTTAACGTTCATTTCCTAATGGCTTGATGGTACAATACACATTTGGTTTACAAGACATACATAACATATCATAATGTTATACGACAAGCTATAATCACAGACACTTGGGGTTCGGACCCTTATCCACCCCGCTCTCCTCCGCCCCTGGTTAAGTTTAGTCAATAAGTTGTAGCATTTTACCATGTATTGAGCATAGGTGACGATCAAAAATGCATTTTGTAACATTTCAGCGTGTTTTTAAAAAATGTATTTTTTACCATCAATGCTCTCAATACCACAAGATTTGAAACATTGCAGGTATATAATATTCACAAGATCAAAGGATAGACTCCCTATATACATACTTTAAAAACAAAACTTATACTAATAGAGATTTTACTGTGTTATAAAAGATATGTTTAAATACCTTAGAAATTGGATTAAATGTGCTGTCCAATTTTCATTGTTGAAGAATAAGGCGACCAAATAAAGCGACGCGTGATTCTTACACTAAATGCCATTTCAAGCCAAATCTAGCAAACTGTTTTACGTTAACATCGAGAGATAGAGATAGAGAGAGAGAGAGAGAGAGAGAGAGAGAGAGAGAGAGAGAGAGAGAGAGAGAGAGAGAGCCGTTGCACGAAACAAAAGTATAAGAAAACATGGAGAACAAAATTTCCTGTTCCTGAAGACAAAATCTGTTTCGGAGTGAAATATTTAACTGTAACATAATCTTATGTGTTTTACATTGTGTAGGATTATACGTAAATATATCTAAAATAAGATTTCTATATTTGTGCACAAACCACATATATATTTCTTCTAATACAAAATATCAACAAATACCCAGCTACATCATTTGTAACAAAACGTATCACAAAGAAAACGCCATATATATAATACCCAACTCGAACATTTACATTCATATACGCTAAACAGTGTTTGTTAAACAACTACAATAAACAGATGAATAATAGTTACACGTGGGAAGTGCAAACAATGTAAAACGACGAACTGATCAAAAATGAACTGATGCTGTATACCGTATACATAAACAAAATCACTTTAAAACTTACGAGACAAAAACAACATACAAAAATACTGTAACTAAATGTTCTGATGTTTTGGCATAAATAGTCATATAAATAGAAATTTAAACGTTCTTATTTCATTAAAGGTATGCCTTACATGCAACTTAGAGACTTCCAGCTTTAGTCTAAGATATATATAAAGATCTACCATTCCGTCAATTAATACTGCATTCTTAATATTCCACAAATATTAATGGTTAAGTATAAAGAGACTAAATACATAATTTATGTTATTATTTCAATTTTTATGAAAGGAAAACAACACCTACCTCTAATTTCAATAACGTCTACATTAAAGTCTACTTCTTACGCAACACTTAATTTTAAGCTAATAGAAATAAACTAAAATAACTAAAATGAATGATTTTTAAAGCCTGCCACAATCTGAGCAAAATAAAGCTACGTAAACCAATATAAACATACAATACATATATTTGTCTCCTTCTTGTGATATATATATACAGAGAGAGACAAAGCGAATGAATTATTTATACAAATGTGAAACAATACTTTAACGTTGATTATTGCTTTACAAAACATAATTAAAGAAAATATGGTATTGTAGCCAGTAAAATATGTTCTGTTTTGATGGAATTAAATAACTTAATCTCTGAAACGATCCTTTGGAAGCATAAAAAGCAATAAGCAACATAATAACCGACTCGGTTTGATTGAATCTGTTCAAGAGAGGTAATGAAATGTGCTGCTCCCCTAGCACCAGCTTAAGCAGAATTCTATTATAGTAAAATGAAATGTTCTCCATGATCCAAAAGGACCAGAAGATATAACAACCTTAAGTCCAAGTACGAGGAGGCGTTTTGCAGCCACCGCCAAACCAATTTTCAACGGTACGCCCTTTATGGGTTGAACCAAGGTGTAAAAGTTATTACAATAATAATATGTCCGAATGTTTTAATATCAAAGATTTGAAAATCAAAGGTGTTTGATTTTAGTTTCTTTTGACATAAAGGGATATCCGTGGCCGGTTTGTTATGTTTACTGACTTCGAATCACTTGCTCCTCACGGTTCGAAATCGCTTTTGATTATAGAAAATTTGATTCATAGAAGCAATTCAGACAGCTTCTGGAATGTCAGTTCTAACTGTTTGTCTGTTCGTTCCTAAAGTAAAGCTAAGAAGAATACCCCAGGTATGCCTTACAACCAAAATCTAAAAAATACGCGATATGACCTAACAGCTGGTCGATATAACTTTAAACCCAACACAGAATATATATTTAGTAAAAACATGTAGTAATTATTTATCTGAAACCCGTACTCTAACTACTTTTTCAATTGAAAACGGTATTCTGTGCTTTCGTTTTACGTTTTAACAAATTGATTATGTTTGCCTAATAAGCTTTCTTTAAACAGTTTAACGTCAGATAACATTGTGAAATGGGGAATCCATCTACAGACAGTCTCATAGAGGAATGTTTATTTTTTTTTGTACAGTATTTTCCTATTTGGTACTAAAACCGCTTCACGGACCTGGTACTAGGTGGATTTCAAATCCCAATTAAAATAGTTCTTAGAATGTACCTACATTTCAAAATAACGAACGGTGACCTAGACAATACAAAAATAAGTTAATGTATATACAAATACAAGAGCCACTACAGTTTAAAATGAAATCATGACTTAAACCAGACTGAAAATTCATTTTTTTTTGTATTTATAAGTTATTAACTTTGTATGTGGATATATGCACGAGTTCTGCAGTGGTAATATTGCGCGACATTAGGAGGGCAATATTATCCGCGGAAGAACGAGTGCATATATCCACATACAAAGTAAACAACCTTTTAATTACATATCCACTATCAAATGATTAATTTATATCTAAATTATCGTTCTGTAACGAAAGACAAGAAAAATACGAAGCTAGTTTCTCCGATAATGCAATAAACAAATCAAACTGACGCGCATTAATATTTTCTGTGAAAATGACGTCAACTTGTTGACGCAACGTGCGCGTGGATGCCATGGACGTCACGCGATTCTTTCCATTACAACGTTAATAAAACATTCCACGTCCGATATGAAAGCGTTCCACGTCATGATATGGAAAAATATTACACGATCGCGGTCCATTGAAACCCAATGGAAAATATTTTTAGGTATGTAATAAGATCATTTACAATACATCAAACACCTTTGGTGCCTCAGCAAGGAACAAAATATAAAATATAGTCATGTATTATTCGACAAACAATTACATCTTAGCTCATCTTAATTAGGACGAAGAGATAAATATTCAATTAATTCAAAGTAACCAATACCATACCTTTTTGACCGGCCTATATACCATATCAAAATTCTGTATGTAATTGCAAACTAGTGATATATACATTTATTTTGTATCACATTTGTAGAAATAACCAAATTTGAGCATTTACGTTTTCATTTTGTGAAGTTATTGCTTAAGAAAAATAGCAGAGGCATATTTAAATAAGTTATCGAAGCTGCATGTTGGAAATCACATGTCAAAATATTAAGAAAATCGGATCATAAAATATTATACTTTTAATCATTTTAAGGTGTACTGTTTAATAGACACAAATTACATATTCTTCTTAAATAGGACAACGCAGTAATGTTGGTTGTTTAATCATTTTCCTTCCTTATTCTTGTTTCGTACATCTAAAACTTCTAGACATTTACATAAATGTTTGAGAGTTTTGAAAATATGGTTGAAGTCATAAAACGAATGATTATGTGTCATACCATGGCTGTATTCAAAGCTTCTGATTAACAACATATATTTCTATATTATGCGCTTAATGTCATAAAGTAATTTAAAATATTTTAGGACGGTTTCAAAATAAATGCTACGTTACAAAATTTGTTACGTATATCTAACTAATGTCAGTCTAGAAACATAGATAAAATTATGTAAATTTCCTTTTTAACGCACATTGTACAATATATGAGCGTCACATTCAGCTTTTCAATAACAAACACGATCTATATACAAGTTTCATTTCACGAGTCCATGTCAGCTCGCGGAAGTAGTAGTTGGCCTTCCAGCACTTTCTTTTGAAATTCAACACTTGTGTATGTTACAGGTAGCTTTTAACTATAACAGTACAATGGGGTTGTGCTACTAGTGCACCATATATATTGCAACTGAAATTATTTTGAATGGAAAACTATATCAGGTCAATGGCCAAAGTGATGAAATGACTTAAAAAATTAGAACAGGAAAAAACAATAAAACATTCACTCTACGGGGATTTTTATATAAAAGGGCCAATACGCTCATATGCATACGTCTGTTTACATGCACAGATACAGATACAAATTTATGTAAAGACTGTATCACACAAATATACAACTTCAGCTATGTATTGCTTTAAAAATTTTATCATTATACTGCACCATCCTTAGGTCAATCCTAGAAGTGACGTAAATAAAATATGATTAATTGCAATATAAATGTTTTGAAAGATACATAAACTCAGACAGCTCATCTAGAATATTTCAATATAGAATTATCTATAAAGGTTTCTGTAGTACTTATTCAGGAACGTAAATTGTCTATATGGACAACGTTTGTTTTTAAAGGTATTTTATGAATTAACATGTCCGTGTTTTGTGATATTTCATAAATAATGTCACCCTATCGCCATAACACCTTTATTCCGAATCCAGATGCGATTCTCGTCATTTTCCTGGTGTATATCAAACAGCCATCTGGCCATTTTTCAGCTGTTTCACATAGAACATAGATACAATACTCAAATGTGATGATAATTTTAGTAATGCTTTCATAAAGACAGGACAGTTGTCTATACTCTGTTGTTTTGAAGGTTCTTATAACTACTATTTTCCAGTTGTGTCTAGTCCAGTTGTGCACATTTACTGTGTGTGCGGCCATTCGGTTTCATTTAGATCGTCGACAATATTTCTGATTCCGTCCCAGTCAACCGTAACTTTTGGCAATTTTTGCAGTTCCTGAACAAGAGTGTACATAGAAGCTGTCTCTTGAAATATTTCACGCCAATCACACAACATCCTAAATACTTGTAAGGCTGTGCTTAACGGATTGTCGGCCTTTATGTGTTCAATCTTGACCCGGCTTATTCCTAGCGCCGTTGCAAGTATTTCCCAATCCCCACCAATATATTGCGACAGTTTGCAAATAGTTTGTTGCGAAATGGTACCTTGCGGTAAGAATTTTAATCTTTCCGTACCTTGAAACCATTCTGCCTTAGCAGCGCTAGTTATAATATCATGCGACTCAGATTCCGTACATGGTATGACGGGGCTTTCATCAAGCTGGGAATATAGTTCAATAGTTTTGCAGGACGATATATCGTGACTGTCATGATTACATGTGTATCCACGTTCATATGGTAGGTCATTGTTCCCTGCATCCCGCTGGTATTTTCGGAATTCATACATGATGACTGATTCTACAAAGCGCCTAAACGCGTCCGGAATCATGTTATTGACTTTTCGTGATGGGCATAGATTCAGCACATACAAATGTATGTGTCTATGATTCATTTCAATAATTCCCGCATGTTCTATATCCAGCCGTACTATGGACATGTTCTCGAAAAGAAGTTTCTTTTCCCTAAATGTTGATATCGACCACTTTCCGAGTAGGGCTGCAGTAAGTCGTTGGTATACTGTCGGCACGATCGATGAGTTATCAAATGAAATCACGAATTGGATTTTGGTTTGATTTTTTCCTTTCAGAAATTCTTTTATCTCTTCAGCTTGACTGTGATCATTCAATAAGCTCGGAACAATATACCAGCCAAGTCCAACTGCAACCTCTTCCGTTTCATTGAAGGACATGGCTTCTGATATAATGCGGTGCTTCTGAAGAAACCAAAGTATTGTTTCCTTATGTGTCTTAATTTGTTCATTTGCAGCAGTACCCCATATTTTGTCTATCAACTGGATTTCCAGTTTTCCTTCTGTTTTCAATTTCAACCAAGAATCATGCGTCTCAGGCAGATTTCTGATAAATCTATCGGCTGTGATAAGACATTTAAAAGCATCGATAAGGAACTGTGGATCAAGGACAACATAGCTTGATATTGGTTTCTCATCAAAATAGAAGAGTGTTCCCTGATCATGTTTGTGTTTCAGAAATAGTTTGACGTGTTCAGTTGTGCTCAGTGGGTACTCACTTTCGGAATCAATAGCAATAATCTTTGCCATGTCTACAATCCCTTTATGTTTGTACTTGAACAAAGATCTTTCAAGCTGTATCCATTTAGCAGGAATTTTGGTCGATTTTGCGTTTTCTCGTCCAACACAAAGTAGTATTGTTCGCAAAGCATCAAATGCGTCCTCTTGACCATTTCTGTTATCTACAGCAAAGTCGTACTGGGAAATATGTTTACCTGCCGGTGTGCCTTTAAACATTGTTCTGATATTTTCGAAGTACTTTGTTGCCTGTCGATGTTTGGACGAAGCATCTCCATTCAAGCTGTCAAGGTGCGTCCCGACAAGTATGATTTTAGGCTCTGATCCATCTTTCCTTCCAACAAAGGAGTGAATTGAGTTGACCCAAAATCGAATGTAGTATTCCATTGTCCGCTCTCCCATGTTCGCGCAAATCTCCTCATCGTCGTTTGGTACAATAGCAGTTAACCCGCAGGATAAATTAAACACGAGGAGGTAGATTGCTTTTCTGCTATGAAACAGTGTGTGGGTTGCATAAAATACGTACTGTCCGCCGAAGTCCCATATATCGAAAGTATTAGTTTTGCCATCCATGCAGCATTCCGCATCATATTTTTTTACCTCTCGTAAAAAATCGTGTCTCTCTTTTGCTGACATGTCTTTTGGTATGTATTTCTTTTGAAAAGGCTTTCTCAAGAATTCCTTAAAGCGGGTTGGCATCGGCTTTGGCTGATTTTCCTCTCGTCTTTCTGCAATTGACGCCGTTTGTATTCGTTTCGCGATATCTGACGTATCGAGACCCGGATTTGCCTTATAAGTTATAAGTCCAGCTGCATCCCGTTGACATTTATAATGCATAATATCTATACCATTTGTACTTTCTACACTCTCAATACTTGATCTAATCAATCTGTTTACTAGTGAAGTTTTACCTTGCCCAAAATTTCCCACTACATTTATTCAAATTGAAAAGTCCTCTTCAACTCCTTGTTCAAGCGCCTTTCTGTACAGATTGTAAGCATATGCACCAAAAGTCTTTTCCTCTGAAAAATTAAACAACACTGATAAAATTATGTTGGAAACAAATCTATCTTAGTTCGAAGATAATAGAGAGTTTGAGATTTCAACCTTCGCCTTCCCCTTCAACGTCTCTTGCGAAGTTAACGTATGAAGTTGAAGTTCGATTAAAATTCCTTGAGATTTCAAACTTTAGAATGAACCTTACTTCTTTTAATCCGCCCATTCAATTTATCTGTAATTATGATCGTTTTTCTCGTGCATTTTGATATCAATTGTCCGAAATTGCAGGACTTTTACAAAAGGTTTTAAAAATAAAAATTAAATAAAAACATTTCAGCTAACATAATCATCGCATGGATATTAGTGCGATTACAAAAAAAAGTCATTTTATATAAAATGATGTCAGTATACAATGCACGATTGTAAATTATACATGAGAGGAAATAAAAATGATAATCATATCAACGTATTCTATTGTTGATGGTGTTCTTGAAATATATTACAGTTAATATTCTTTAAACAAAAACATGAGACTACAACTACTACAAATGCATTTCTCGATATACTTTGAAGTTAAGTTAAATATATGAGATAAAGCAAACACAAAAGGCTGTTGACTAGTATTTCATAGTGTTTCTTAAATTTTATTTTTTTACTTTGAATTGGTACTTTGTACATCGAATTCCTTAAAAGACGCGTTTTACTTGTAGACTGTACCTGTTGAAAACCTAACCCTTTAAAAGATATGTTTATAACATGAGCCAATATACGCAATTTATGAATACATTTAACAGGCGATTTGAAACAAATGTAAAATACTCTCTTGATATCATACGTTTTGGCATCATGACACTCAGTTTGACTCTGTACAATGCCAAACTCTCAGACAACACAATATAATCGTGCCAAGTCACCATGTGTCTAGCGAAACAGTCAAGAACTGCTAGGTGGAGACGAAAATTGTCGCACAAAATAACATGTGGGCATATACACGTATTTGTTTGAATATACTATTTCATAAGTAAAGTATGTGCAGATAGGAATTTTGATTAGAGGGATACCAACTTTAAAGAGGGGTCACCCATTCATGGCGTGGGGGGGAGGGGGTAGTCACACCGAGTTTCTATGTAAAATGTAAGAATCAAAGGGGGATTGACCCACAATGCTCCTCTGCCAGGCTCTGGGTCCGTGCATGTAAAGAATGGAGTTATCCAATACGGCTAACAGGAAACTTCTCGCATCATGATATCATAGATCTGAAATTGTCTGATACTTCAGAAAAAAATTTCCGTCTTACTAGTACCATTTTATGTTTATAATTTAAACGTTATTGTCTTATTAAGTGTCCGACAGAAACGGATTGATTTTATTTGGAAGTTAAAATAAAATGTTCCACCAAATGATAATCGCGCGTTATCATTCATTTTTCAAGTGAAATGACTGTCATGCCATGTGCCTTCATCCAGATTTCAGTCTTTGATGCCGAGTATGTGGACAGAGTATATGTACAAAGATTGAAGTTTTGACTTTCGTGATATCACATCTTCGGACGTTCAAAACTTCACTTCTTACGACAAAAAGGCCCATCTGGTATAATCAATACCGCCTGAGGACGCAAATATGCCGTAGAAGTTAAAGTTTAAACAAAATCTCAAAGTTTCTCAAAATCAATTGATAACTTCATACTTCCAGGTTCAATTCAATGTATTTAGTTAAAATCATAAGCCAAACAAAATTTCATTATTCTTTTACTTATTGATCGTGTTTCGCATCAAATTTAGTCCAATTATACATATGGATAATCGAATAACTTAATAAGCAGAAATCCTGAAACTAAGCTTTTTATTTCACATAGTAATAAAGCGAAGTCTTGGGCTTACTTGATATTACATGGAAAACTTTAGTAGCAACGTCTGATATAAATAAAATACACGCATATCGGTGACGTTTTACCCCAAATATATATGAGAGACGTTGAAGGGGAAGGCGAAGGTTGAAATCTCAAACTCTCTAATAACGAAACCTGATCTCACTTCATGAAATCACTTTAACAGAATATCCGGATGTAGGCAGTAGAACTACAAGTACAAACTTCAAGCAGGAACTATCTATTTTAGATATATGTGTAGTTATCTGCATCAAAGTACGTAGAATGAAAAAATAAATCTTTTTCGGAAAAAAATGTTATTTGAGCTGAAAAAAATGATCACGGGTAATATTCTTGACAAAAAATAGAGACAACTCCGCTAAGATTTTACGGTGAGCTTAAGTGGCTATTGACCTAGTACTTCATGCAAAGTATGCACGTTTTACCTCAAAGTGTAGGAAAAGTATCTAGAAATATGAGTAAATCAAAGAAATCGATTTCAGGACTGTTTGATGCATGACACCCTTATTATGCATAACATTTAACATAGATAGATTACTTTTCCATCGCACTGATATAACATGGACAGGATTAGGATTAACAAACGGTGTTCACTCATCAATTTCACTATATAAACATGTTGTTTCCCTTGTGTAAAGAGGGCTAAGGGTAAGTCTCTACCGGATGTGTAAACTATATGTTACAAGATCTTCACTCTCAAGGCTAGTATTTTTTGAAAAATCTTACGATCAATAAATTCTTTTACAGAGGCAGGTTTGTCACATCACATTTCTGTTGTTATTTTAACACTTAATGCAAGTTACTTCTTCAGAACAATCTTCATAAAATTTGTAAACTGAACATAGTTAGCAATCAAGACATTTTGATGTTTACCTTTTGTTACAATGGTTGTCTTAAATATGTTCGAAACTGGTTTTATCAGGGGCGTTTAGTAATAGTGTCACCATTTTCGAAAAATGGTTTTTAGATGCATCGAACTCCAAATTTGAGAAAAGGAATGATAAACTGATGAAAACCGAAGATGACTTTACAAAGACGTATCAGGAATAAAAACTGAATGAACAGGAAATATTCCCGAGAAATAAGCAGTCCTTAATCGGAGTACCGAACATAGTGTTATAGAAGCGAAATTTCTTCATGTTGCTTCGAGGAATTTCTTGACAGAACGCAGTGTAAGCATTACACAGTTAAAACTATCATAGGCATTTTTACTGTTAGTCCGCGCGACTCAAACTGAGTGCGCTATTACTTTAATTGTTTGCATTCTATGCTTCTAGATGATCTTCATATACATTCTATTAACTACCACAACCGCAGTCGTTAAGTACCGTGTTGCGGTCGTACAAACGTCTCCCCAGACTTGGGTTCATATCGTTCTATTTTCGGTTTTTGGGTAAGGATTTCCCTTCAATAAAAATAATGTGTTCCGCTTTAAGTCGGTGCTAGGGGGTGGGGAAGTTTCCTTTCCACTACCCCATGAACAGATCAATAAAAAGGGTCTGCATTATTTTTCTTGTTTTTATTCTGTGTTTAAAAGGATTTCACAGCCGCCACTCGGCAATTAAAGATTGCTTTTGTGATAATTAATAATTTGAAAATATATTTGAAAGTCTCCCCGTAAAGATCAGTTCTATTTTCAGGGCATTGGAGATTATGATCAATTTAAAAACCCAAAACTGTATTTTTTTATTGGTTTTCATTCTGTGCTTCCCCAAAGGACTCATATAAAAATAATCATTTAAACTTTGAAAGAATATTGTTTTGTCACAGTCGGTTTGGGAATATTACCTAATAAAAAACAAAACAAAACTTTTAAAATTCGTTTTACAAGTGTTTAAGGGAAAAAATTTACTTTTAAATATATCTTTACCAATTGAAAAATTTTACTTATACTTTAAAAATACTGGGTTAAAAAAATTTATTTTCAAAATTTAGGAACGAGGGGGAGGGGATATTATTATAAGTACATGACATTTGAAAATTATATAACATATAATATTAGAACAAAATAAGACGTTATCGTTAGTGATCTTATTTTAACATTATGTTTCTTAAATAGTTCGTTTGCAAAATCACCTCCTTAGCTCATTTTCATGGAACTTTAGATATTCATGTTAATTTTTGCCTGAATGTGAACAGTTAATGAGTAAGCTGAACTTTGACAAGATATTGGGTATCTAAGATAAAGCTAGTAGACACAATTATTTGTTTGAGTAAGTTACGTACTGAGTAACGTATGTGTATTTCACAGTGAAAACTCACAAATAGTGTCAGGCTTTTATTTGCAATAATGTTTATTTCACAATACTTGGGTTGTTAACAATTTCAGAGATGTATCTTCACATGTTAAAATGTGTTAGTAGCATTACAATTAATTTCTAGAACATTTTAATTTCCTTTTTTATCAACTCTTATTTGAATCTCATTAGAGACATTGGCTTTAAATCCAACATATTGTGTTCATCAAAATTAATAAAAAGTGTTGGGGCCCTCCATGTCGGAGTGGTTAATGCCGCTGACTTAAATTCACTTGTCCCTCATCGCCTCACTTGGGGCGTTGGATTCTTAATATGAGGAAATCATCCAGCTTGCTTACGGAATGTCGATGGTTCTACCTAGGTGCCTACTCGTGTTGAAATAACGCACGAAGTGGCACCTGGGGTCTTCCCCCACCATCAAAGCTGAAAAGTCGCCATATGACCTGTAATTGTGTCGGTACAGGGAAGTTCATCAAAGTTTTTTTATGTAACGTTGATGAAACTATAAACTACGCATTGTTCCTCTAAGGTGAGAAATACTGAAGAAGTGTGACCGGTACACAATGGAAGATAAATTATCACTTGTTCAATATCCATAGTACATATTTATCGAACTGCACGTTTTAATTGAGAAATTCGCGATTGAAATGTGTTATTGTATTTTCCCGTTCATGATCATGGTTCTTATATGATACCTAGGGATAGGGTATAACATGTACAGAGGCATATAAAAGTATTTAATCACTGAAGCGTTACACAAGGGCAGGAGAGTAACAATATTTCATCAAGATCAGGTAAAACGCGTGGCCTCTAATTGTCTACTATTTGAAATAATGGACTTAGATTACCTCTATCAAAATTATCTGCGTTTTATAGTTATCATTATGAATATGTTTTTAAAAATAGGACTGTGCCGAAATTGTGACTTTTAGGGTATTAACAGTAAAGTTGTTACGGAAACACTATGCAGCGCACTCAAAGACAAACAACGACACACGGCGTACACAGTATGACCAAAGAGACTCACCTGAATGTCAGGTGAGCGAAAACAAACATACCTTCTCTCAAGCGTCTTTCTTCTTTTAAGCGTCTTTCTGAAGAAAACAAAAACAGAACATATGTTGCCAAATTTGAGCAAATACATATACAAAGCAAGTATTTATACATTATGATGACCGATGTTATTTGAAAAACAAGAGGGCCGTTATGGCCCTATATCGCTCACCTGAGATTGATTGCTCGCTTGAACAAATTTCATTGCTAAAGTTTCAAAAACAAATAGAACTAGGTGAGAAGGTCATTGTAAAGATTCTTCAAGGTAAGAACTGAAATCTGTAAAAAAAAATATACAGGTGGTCCTAATTTCTTTACTGAAGCTTCAAAAACATGAAAGTAGGTCAGCACGTCAATGTTAATAATATTTAAGATGAGTATTGAAGTCTGTATCAAAAGTTCTACATGTGGTCCAAATTTCTATACTGTATTTTCAAAAACAAGAAAGTAGGTCAGAAGGTCATGATTAAGACTATTCAAGAAGAGTATTGAAATCAGTATAAAAACATATACAGGTGGTCCAAATTTCAATACTGTAACTTCAAAAATGAAAAAGTAGGCCAGTAGGTCATGATTAAGACTATACAAGATGAGTATTGAAATCTGTATCAAACATTAAACATGTGGTTCAAATCCTTTTGCTGTAGCTTAAAAAAACAAGAAAGTAGGTCAGTAGGTCAAGGTCACAGTCAAGTGACCCCTAATTACTTTGGGTCATCAGGTAATTATAATTAAACAGTATAGGAAATACAATCATTAAAGTATTTTTTCCTGAATAACTTATAAACAAGTGACCCTCGGGACGGGGCCTCTTTTCACTCCAGGGGCATAATTTGAACAATCGTATTATAGAATTACTAGGCTACATACCAAATATTAAAGACTTGAGCTTTAAACTTTCAGAAGATGTTTTCCCTATATCAGTCTATGTAACAGTTGGACCCCGGTACAGTGCCTCTTTTCACCACAGAGGCATAATTTGAACAATTATGGTAGAGGACCACTAGGCTGTTGCATACCAAATATCAAAAGCCTAGGCATATGTCAGAATTAAACGAGAAGTGAAAGGCCCATGGAAACTTATTTAGGCAAATGCTCTCAAAGGTTTGGTGCTCAATAAGTGTTTGAATATAACTTAAATAAAAATGACAACGATCTTATCTGCATTAAAAACGTATTTTAAAGGATATTCTAATCGCGTGATTTAGGATTATTGAAGAATAAAACTAAATAAGAGAAGATACAAACGATGTTATACAGAATAACTCGAAAGTACGAACGCAAAACAAAACAATTTTCTGGAATAATTTATATAATAAAATATAAGATATATAGAACAATTTTTCGACTTTCGGAAAAAAATATTTTTTTACGGATTTAATGAAGCGAAACAAATGTTAGACTTAGAGGAGCATGATTACCTTAACTATTTTTTATTAATAAAGGGTATTCCAAAAAGCTGCTTGAAATATTGACCCAAAATTTCTTAATTATTAATAGGGACATTAATTAGTAGAATAAAAACCATTGATAAACCTAATCAATTATTGTATCAGGTTTAAAGAAAATGAATGCCCGTTGAAGACATAAAAGCAGAAAACAAATGGATTTTTTTTTAATTATGACAATAACTGCACATGCAGTGCCGCTTACAACTACTATCGATACAACACTTCGAAGTTTTCAGTATAAATTCTTAATGCGTTTGTTACAGCAAACATTTATATAAACACAAATTGGTTTCTAGTAATCTATGTGATTTCTGCAATATGAACATTGAAACAATTCCAAAATCCCCTATACAGTCAATTTTGAAGATGTCTGTTCCGGTTGTACAAATGAAAAGTCCAATAAATTCTACTATTATACCATGCAAGTTTTTCATGTTTAGACTGAAATGCAGGAAGACAATTCCAAATATCAAACATTTTCTTAACTATCTATATTTGCGTATATCCCCTGAAAAAGAAATAGCTTTAATGAAAGACAGATAGATAAACATGAATCCAAATGAACTTTTTAAGGCATTGGACACCTAATAGTAATGTTTACAAAATGGCATTTGCTTGGTGTATTCTTAAAGTTTACAATGTTTCGCAATATTTAAACAACTTTTACCATGCCGTTTTTTATAAATTTTGTATAATTTATGGTATTTCCTCAAGCTCAAGTAGAGACAAAATTCAATGTGATGGTCACTAACCAAGACATTTGCAGAGAATTCATTTTACCGTTAAATATGATAAAAGAAACATCAAGCTATTGGTAAACAATTACAAAACACAAAAAAACTGACAATATTAAGTTTTAGGGTGCATCAAATAAACGGATTTAATGAAATAGAATTCTAACACCAACATTGAAAAATAAGGGTCGAATTCTGAGGGTCTGTTTTGAATTTTGCTCACTTCATTCAAAAAATACATTAGAACAGTAGTGAAACTACATTTCTTCTACAATATGCAATCTAAAGAGTAAAGCAAAATAGAGAACTTTTACTGCATGTAACTCAGTATTTTAAAGATTTCAAACTCTACCCCCTTCTTTTTCAGGGTAAATTTTTGCTTCGAACAGAAAGGGAATCGCTTATCAAATGATTTGTGTTCCCTTTTTCAAAAAAATCAATAATAAGGTTAAAATAAGAAAAATTTACTAAAAAAAGGAAAGTAAGGAAAAATTGTCCCGGGGGTTTGAACCTCCCCCCCATCCCCCTGACAATTCTTACAAGTGGGGTTTGGTGGGGAAATAAATCCCTTTTAAAAAAAGGGGTACTCTATTCGGACCCATATTTAAATTTGAAACTTACCCAAACCCCCCAAAAAACCCTCATTTTTATTATAAATGATCGTTTCTTTTCTCTTATTTATTCCCTTCCTTTTTTAACCCCCTTTTTTAAAGAACACTTCCCCTAATATTAAATTATTATTTTTGTTAGATATTTTGGGTTGGGTGAAAAGAATCGAGGATTGCTCTATTAATTTCTTTTTCTTTTTTTGATTTTTTTTTGTCATTTTCTTTTTAAACAAGATGAAAATCTAGAAAGGCAACTTATTTTAATGTTAAACCATTTCATAATAAGTTTTCCAAAACCATAATTCAATAAATTTTTCTTAAAATATACAATTTTGTGTTGTTTTGTAATGAATCAAAGGGAAATATTTTATCAGCTTAAAAGCTATATTCTACACTAAAAAGCTTAAAATTTTGATTAATGGCCCCGAAAACCCGCGCAATTTTGACAATTAATTTTCATAAAAGATTTGTATGCACAATGTACTGCAATTTTGATTTCAATGTGTCATAATTTCACACCCATGTATGATACATTTTTGCTACATATATCCGATGATTCAGGGAATTTGGAAAATGTAAAAAATGAACAGACTGGACAAACACACAAAATGGACAGACACACTGTCCTGGTGTCAGGTAGAAAATTTGACATCTATAGAGTTAACATAGTCCCCATAATAATAAGTTGTTATAAGACTTGCTTAATATAGATTATTAGATATTAGCCAAGTTTGATAAAAATTGGGTTGCATTAAGACCTTTAGACATGTGCGTAAATTAGCCAGAGCAGCCAGAGAGCCAGAGTTCCCGAGTTCGGGCCCGAGTTCAGCCAAGTAGCCAGAGTTCACCAGAGTTTTGGCCAGAGTTCAGCCAGAGTAGCCAAGTTTTAGCCAGAGTAGCCAAGTTCACAAGTTTTAGCCAGAGTAGCCAGAAAGTCAAAACCCGGTTACTCTGGCTAGCCAGGGCCAGAGTTCAGCCAGAGAAGTCTAAAAGTGGTTATCTGGCTGGCCAGAGAGCCAGATTCACCAAGGGACCAAGTTCAGCCAAGGGACCAGAACTCTTTACCTGGCTGGCCAAGACCCGGGTTCAGCCAGAGTAGCCAAACTCTAGTTTCCCCGGCTGGCCAGAAGCCAGAGTTCAGCAAGAAAAGCCGGTTTGTAGGATGTTATAAATGTTCTGGCTACTCTGGTCAGCCATAGTATCCAGAATAGCCCGAGTCACCTGGATTTTATTTGCTTTGGTTAGTCTGGCCAGAGTAGCCAGAGTTTCTATGATTTAAAGAGCAGGCAGAGTAACCTGGTTCACAAAACATTTTCCGTCTTAGCTGAATTTGATTATGAAACTTAATATGTAATTTCTATCTAAATAGCATGTTTAAACTGAATTTCAAGTTAATTACTATTTTAAAGTGGCTATTTAGAGTAGCCAGAGTAGCTAGAAACCTGGTTTAATCTAGAGTAGCCAGAGTAGCCAGAACCCTTGTTACTCAGGCTGGCCAGAGTAGCCAGAGTTCAGCCAGAGTAGCCAGAGTTCAGCCAAAGTTCAGCCATAGTAGGAAGAGTTTCTAGGATTTAACATGTTCTGACTACTCTGGTCAGCCAGAGTATCCAGAGTAGCCCGAGTCACCAGGATTCCTTTTGCTCTGGTTACTTTGGCTGGCCAGAGAAGCAGAGTTTGTAAGATTTAACATGTTTTTGCAAATCTGGTCAGCCAGAGTAGCCAGAGTAACCAGGTCCCATGTTCACAAAAGTTTTTCAGTCTTAGCTGGATTTGATTATGAAATTTAATAATTGAGCCGTGCCATAAAGAAAACAAACATAGTGGCTTTGGGACCAGCATGGATCCAGACCAGGCTGCGCATACGTGCAGTTTTGTCAGCTTCCATGTGTTTGCTTTTAAAGCGTATTGGACTTTGAGAACTGTTAGCGAACAGTATGGATCCTAACGCTCAGGCTGGTCTGGATCCATTATGGCTCAAACCCACTATGTTGGTTTTCTCATGGCACGACTCATATGTCATTTCTATCTAATAGCATGTTCAGAACTGAATTTTAAGTTAATAAACTATCTTCAAGTGGCTATTTAGAGTAGCCAGAGTAGCCAGGACTCGGGTCACTATAGCTGGCCAGAGTTCAGCCAGAGTTTAGCCAGAGTAGCCAGAGTTCAGCCAGATAGCCAGTCCTGGTTACTCTGGCTGGCCAGAATATCCAGAGTTCAGCCAGAGTAGCCAGAAACCTGGTTGCTCTGGCTGGCCAGAGTGGCCGAGTAACCAGGATGTCAATTGCTCTGGCTACTTTGGTTAGGCAGAACAGCCAGAATTCCGAAATGTCCATTGGTTCTAGCTACCTAGCTAGCCCGAACAGCCAGACAAAATACTGTAATACCTATTGCGAAATGACCCTTTTGGTTTCTCACAGGTTTGATTTTTGAGTGTTTTATATATATCAAGTGATTCATAAAACGGACTTCAAAGAATTGTCTTATCTTTTAGACTGCAGCCAGAGTAGCCAGACGTTTCTAGCATTTTAATATGTCTCTAGCTAGTCTGGTCAGCCCAGAGTAGTCAGAGTGACCATGATTTCATTTGGTGTGACTACTCTGGCTAGCCAGAACAGCCAGAATTTTCTAGATGGCCATTGGTACAAGCTACCCTGCTAATCAGAAATAGCCAAAGAAAATACAGTAAAACCTGTTGCCAGAGTAGCCAGATTAATCAGAACTCTGGTTACTGTTGCTGACCAGGACAGTCTGTTTAATAATTTTCATATAGTCTGGCTACTCTGGCTGGCCAGAGTAACCAGGAATAACTGAAATGCGCACGGGTTCTGGTTACTCTGGCTGGCCAGAAAAGCCAGAGAAAATACAGACAAACATGTAAACTAGAGCCATTTTTAAAATGTATGACCCTTTTTCATAAAAATCATATTATACATGATAAGGGTGCACTAACTGTTGTATATAATTATAATGTAAATAAAAAGTTAGACCTGTTGCGTTTTGTGTGTGGTATATGAAGGCTGAAATTCACAAAGATTAAAGCGGACAGGTCTATATATTTATGGTAGATTGAAAGTCTTTAAAACACGCCTAAAAAGATAAAATAACAACAACAACAACAAAGAAACTGTAAGACGGCATGATTTTCGAACAAAGTTAAGAGTAACACGAAACAGAAAATGACACTTTCCAAAAAAAAAGTAACAGGGTATATGCAAAGGCTGTTTGTTTATATATACTCAGCGTCACTGAAAAGTTACCACCATAATGACCCTTATATTTTAAAAATCGCACTGGACTGTGTTAAAGGTATAACACGACTACATTTTTGACGCAGCTGAGACGTCACTGGTGTAAAGATTTGTCAGATTAGATTAACTCCATTTGAGGCACGGGCTGCACTTGCAAAATGACTTTTTCCAGCAATGTTGACATGTACGAATTTTCTATCGCAAATCATTCATCGCACTTAAAAGTTAGTCGACAGACTAAAAGGAATACGTCAAAAAAACCAGGATATCCTTGCTAAGAATGCCACGTTTAAGGCACGATCAACGCCATCAGGCCACTGGCATGGTTGACGCCGAACTTTCATGTCGCGAAATTGCACGTCGTATATGCTGTTCTCACCTGACAGTCATGAAATGGGTTAGGAGACATGATCAGACAGGGTCTATGAGTAATAAACCGCGCACAGGCCATGAAAAAGTGACGTCGATATTGTATAAAATAGTAAAGAGGTATATATTAGGTGGTAACTTTTCAGTGACGCCGAGTATACATCGTAAATAATGCTTAGGTATGTTTTCTTTTTCTATAATTGTAATTATACAAAGTAGCCTGCAAGGTCTGTGGCAGAATATATCAGCATTGATATTTGATATTACAGCCCACATCTAATTTATTTTGAACTGGTAGGCGTCCAGGATTTTGGACGTTTTCATCCACTACTTTTGAAATATTTTAACAAAATATTAATTGACTACTAAGATACAAAAACAAAATTTTGATATTCCTTCAAATTTCTTCAAAATGACTTTAGTTTCAACGTACCTCAAATCGGGTTGTACAGTTTTCTATAAGCTTATACAATGCATTTCCAAATCCATTGTTCTCAGGACTCTTAATGTAAAACTAAGAAGTCGTAAAAACATTGCGAGTCCGGATATTCAAGGCTATACTATACTAGTAATATGCCTGTATCATGTCAAAAGGTATTTTTCGATACAAGTTCTTAGAATATCCTTTAAAGTTTATACAGGTCCTGGCAACTTATTTATTACACACGATGTCAACCATCCACACGATAGCTACATTTCGGTTGCCCATGGCTAAAACCAAGTTACTAATTGATATATTGCAAATACCATTTTGTATGATGTTGCACCTTTTTGAGAAACCTTGTTTAAATAATTCCGCCTCCATAGCTCAGTGACTAGAGCGTCTGTCATCTAATCCGACCGTCCGCGAGTTTGAGCCCTGGCGGAAACGGACATATATGTGCGTGCCATGTTGGTGGTCAAAATTACATCATGGCGAATAAAGGCTAAGCCCGGCACGGCACGACGATTAATGGAGCACAATTTTTTTAAATTTTTTGTCAATGTCCAGTTTTGAGCATGCCTTGAAAATAGCGTTGTCATACAAACAGTACAGATATTTCCCCATAAGTACGATGTTCCGTTTGGACAGTCATGACTTTTTATCTAATACTAAATCGTGATGCACAATGGTACAATGACGAAAATGCGATGGCACGATGATGAAACAACGGTTGTATGATGGTGAAAACACTGGCGCGATGGTGAAATGTCGATGTAATATCGCGTTTTCACCGTCGTGTTTTCGTCACCGTACCATCGTGTTTTCATCATCGCACTGTCACCATCCGGAGGTCATGCGCAGTGGTACAATACATGTTTCAGTAAAATACAGGCTTGATACAATCTCATTTTCACATTGCAATTTTACAGTTTTATTGAACAGAGCACTGAACATTTTGGAAAACAACAGAATCTAAATGGTAAATTTCTTCTCTCAAAATACATTTAGATACATTCATCTATTGTTGACAAAAAAATGTGTATGGGACTACGCATTTCTAACTGGAAGGCTATGGTACGATGGTGAAACCACGATGGTACGATGATGAAACCACGATGGTACGGTGATGATAACGCGATGGCACGATGGTGAAAACGCGATGATATGATGGTGAAAACGCGATGGTACGATGTTGAAAACGCGATGGTACGATGATTGAAACGTGATATTACATCGACATCGCAAAATCGCGATTGTAGCATCGTACCATCGCGTTTTTACAATCGTCCATCGTTGTTTCATCAATCGTGTCATCGCGCCATCGCGTTTTCGTCATCGTACCATCGTGCATTGCGGTTTAGTATTAAATAAAAAGTCACGATTGTCCAAACGGAACGCCGTACGTAACAGTGTGAAAATGGTGAAAAGTCAATTTACATTACTGAACAAAATTAATAGGTAAGACTAAGTCAGATTAAATGATATTTAATAGTTACCATTATATATTGAGTGACCCTCATACACTATACTTAAATTTTTTAGCTCTTGTCACTGTGTGAGGTTTTAAGATCAACTTTTGTCTTGTCTATCAGATCGAGTCAGGCTCTTTGACTGAACTCGGTACTTATTTCATTTTGTATTGTGAAACCTTAAAAATCTTCTCAAGTATCGCAAGACCCAGAGCTTAGGTATTTTGCAAGAAGCATTGGCAAGTACATCTCTTTCAAAATTGTTCAAATCATGGACTTCAGGGTCATATTGGATCTGCCTTGGGGCTATAAGTTTCATATAGAGTAATATATTAAATCCTATAAAAATAGTCTATTTTCCTTTAGGCCCAGACTATATATATTTTGTATGTAGCATGGCCTAGTGAATGCCTCTCTTAAAATTGAGCAAATCATGCCCCCTGATATCAAAATTGCCCCCGCTTGTGCTAATGAGCTTGCAAAGTCTTTCAGGAAAATCTTTTAAAATCTTCTCATAAGAATTGCAATGACAAGAGTAAAGATATTTTACATGTTCAAACCAATACCCCAGAGTCAAAATGGATCCTACATAAGTTTTACATAGAAAAAAAAACATGATATACTTACATAGCAAACATCTTTCAGAGCCACAAGGGTACTAGTAAGAGCTTGTAAATTAGCAAAATTTATAATGGAGTTCTTTCAAACTTGATTGAATCACCACCCCCGGGGCAATATAAGTCTCTCTCTGTGGATATCAAGTATACTTTTAATCTTATACAATATAAGTTTAAAATTTCCAAAATACCCAGAATTTAGAGTTGACAATTACAAATTGTGAATTTTTACTATGACTGTCATATCCCACAAAGTCCAGGTAAGCGATTCAGGACCACAAATGTCCTGTAGTTTATAATGATATCATAAACAATTTCAGTGAATTCCATATAACTTTGAGTGTAAAAATAAAGAATATTTATTTGAAGGCTTCTTGTTTGTATTTATTTAACTTCAGTGTTTGCCTTGAATTTGTCCAAATAAATTAACTTGAAGACATAACGATAATATAAAGAAATTGGAGAATAAATTTTCATAACATGTTGACAACAACCAACTCCTGAAATTTGCATATTAAAGTTGTGGAAGTTGACGAAATGTTGACATGTGAACACATACACTTAAAAGCGCTTAATAACGGTATTTCATCTAAACCCTTGGAAAAAGGTAGGTACCTGTGGCATGAAATCAATACGCAAAATGCCATTCAAAAATTGATTGTGGTCACCTTAATGCCATCAGACAATCAACATTCCATGTTGTATTAACCGGTATCACTTGTGTATGTGTATGAAACGATACTCACTGTGTTCGGATTAAACAGTTATAGTACTGCTAAATGATAAGACTATTCTTCGAAGTCCGTTTGATGAAACACTTGATACATGAAACACTAAAAATCCCTGAGGGTACAAAAAAGGGTCATTTCGCAACATGTTAAAGCCTTAGAAACTCTGGCTACTCTGGCAGAAGTCCGTTTTTATGATCACTTGATACCTAAAACAACAAAAAAAACCAACCCTGAGAGAACCCAAATAGTCAACAATCTTCTCACACCTTTCCAATATAGCTTCCGTTCCAAACATAGCTGTGAGGCTCACCTATTATCCTTTAAAGAAGGAACTTTTGACAATATCCAATCTGGAAACAAAACAGGTCTCATTGTAATGGATTTCTAGAAAACTTTCGACAAGATTCTCTATAAAATCGTTGAAACTTTGTGTCGATAGAATCTCTCTATCCTGGATTCAATTTCCTTAGTAACCGTTCTCAATCTGTAGTAATTGAGGCTCACACACTTTACCAGTTCTTTCAGGGGATTCCTCAAGGTTCAGTGTTGGGTCCTTGTCTCTTTCTTTATTTTATCAATGACCTTCCTGACTCTGTTAAAGGCAGAATACGCTTATTTGCTGATGACACTATCATATACCTCAACATAGACTCGTTTAATAGACTCTTAAAAAGTTCAAGATGATTTGACAAAATTAGAATAATGGGAACGTAACTGGTCTATGGAATTCATCCTGATAAATGCGAAGTAATAGGAATCTCAAAAAAAAAAAAAAAAAAAAAAAAATATCATCTTACCATATATATTACTTAATCAAGACCTAAAAACTACAGAAAATGCTTCATATCTTAGTGATGTCTTAACTTTGAAACACTTACTGAAATATTACGTCTTCAAAAGCTAGTAACACTCTCAGGTTTATACAAAAATGTGTACAATTTTATAACAATAATATTAAAGAAACTGCCTAAATACATACGTTCGCCCACAATTAGAATACTGTAACACCATATTGCATCCATTGCAGAAAAAACTTAGTATATGAGATTATTATCATTATTATTATTATTACTAATCCAAATTTGTTGAGCGCCCATTTAATATAAAATATACGTTCAAGGGCGCTTAACAATTAAACATGACATATCGCAGATATGTAGGTAAATCATAAAAACATGGCATATGCAATATTAAAATGAAAGTGAATGATTTGATTAATGGTTATTTGTATAACATTAATCGGGATGCATGTATTCTTCTATGTTCTTGTGTCTGCCATTAAGTTTCAAAACATTGATGTACGCTGCTTTGGTATGAGTGCCAGAACATGTTAAAATCCTAATAAAGTCGTGTTTCTCTGGCCAGCCAGAGTAATCAGACTTCTGGCTACTCTGGCTGAACTCTGCCTACTCTTGCCAGCCAGAGTAACCAGAGTTCTGGCTTCTCTGGCTACTATAAATAGCTAACTGAAAATAGTTATTAACTTGAAATTCAGTTTTAAACATGTTATTTAGAAAGAAATAACATACTAAGTTTCAAGATCGAATTCAGCTAAGACTGAAAATGTTTTGCGAACACGGGACCTGATTACTCTGGCTACTCTTGCTGACCAGAGTAGCCAGAACATGTTAAAACCCTAGAAACTCTGGCTAGCCAGAGTAACCAGAGCTACTTTAATTAACCACTTGAAAATAGTTATTAACTTGACATTCAGTTTTAAATACGCTATTTAGATAGAAATGACATATTAAGTTTCATAATTCAACTAAGCTAAGACTGAAAATACATGGTACCTGGTTACTCTGGCTACACTGGCTAGTCTGGCTGATCAGAGTAGCCAGAACATGTTAAAATCCTAGAAACTCTAGCTTCTCTGGCTGAACTCTGGCTACTCTGTTAGAAACAGCCAGAGTGACCAGAGAAAATGATATCCTGGTGACTCGGGCTACTGTTGCTACTTTGGCTGAACAGAGTAGCCAGAACATGTTAAAAATCTAGAAACTCTGCCTACTCTGGTTGAATTATGGCTACTCTGGCCAGCCAGAGTAACCGGAGTTCTGGATACTGGATGAACTCTTGCTTAACTCTGGCTACTCTGGCTAGCCAGAGTAACTAACCAAAGTTCTGGCTACTCCAGCTGAACTCTGGCTACTCTGGCTAGCCAGAGTAACCAGAATTATGGCTACTCTGACTGAACTCTGACTACTCTGGCCAACCAGAGTAACCTGAGTTATGACTTCTCTGGCTGAACTCTGGCTACTCCGGCCAGCCAGAGTAACCAGAGTTATGACTTCTCTGGCTGAACTCTGGCTGAACTCTGGCTACTCTGGCCAGCCAGAGTAACCAGAGTTTTGACTTCTCTGGCTGAACTCTGGCTACTCTGGCTAGCCAGAGTAACCAGAGTTTTGACTTCTCTGGCTAAACTCTGGCTGAACTCTGGCTACTCTGGCTGAACTCTGGCCGAACTCTGGCTGAACTCTGGCTACTCTGGCTACTCTGGCTGCTCTGGCTAATTTCACGCACATCCTTTAGACTGCTAAAAATAAAATCGATAACGGCACACGACACAAACCAAAGTACGCTCGACGACAGGCTACGGACTCCGGGTGATCATGATGAGCTAAAACATAACGGTAAACGCCTTATTTGTTTATATAAAAGAAAACCTTAAAAGTGTTAAAATGCAACAATAAATGCGTCTCTTTATACAATATCTAATATAAACATTCTCAATTACTAACTAAAAGTGAAAGGAAGGGAATGCGTACAAATCGTCGTCCTTCAACTAACTACACTGCGTTCTTAAACTGAGAAGCTTTAAATTAGAAAATCAGTAAACCCGGAAAAAACACGATTCATGTTTTATGACGTTTTTTCTTCTAACGATTAATCGTGTATAAATTAATGTCTATACAAGCTGATGTACATGTAATAACTTGATATTTCTTATGTAATTGAAACACACACATACACACATGTACGAACGCAGACACGCACGTACGCACGTACGCATACACACACACACACACACACACACACACACAAACACACACACACACACACCAACACACACCTGTACTGTTTGTGTTGGATATGATTTGTGCAAACTTTTATCGTCAAAATGAAATCAGCATACTTGTACTTAAATGTTCTAACAAGTGTCTGCTAAAACAAGTACAAGGTATATATGAAACTCATTAAGGTAACAATTTACAATCAAAGTCAGTTTTCAAATAGGTCGATACTAGAGTGTGTTTATGATTCTTGATCATTAGTAAATATGTTGATTATCCATTGAAGTTTTTTAGTTTCTAGCATAACAGTAAACGATTGAGAAAAAATAATATGTGGAACTAACAGAAGGAAAATACACCAACTTAAAATCCACACGCTTAGCAACTATGCGAGATAGGTCAGATGAATTATAACTATCTATATACACTCTTAAAAAAATAATATAAACTTCAAAACTTCATAGGATGCAAACATTTGTTGTTGAGAATACGTCTCTTGTTGACATTAACAATTATGAAACGTATACATACCTTCGTGAAGCTCTGAAAAAGTAAAAAAGAACATATTTAGCCAAACTTGAGTAACTGTTTACATATTTCCATATGAATATTCCTAAAATTCTTCATATAAACAACAAATAGATTTTTGACTAGGTGGAACATACTGGGCCATTATATATATAACGCTTCTTGCGAACGTTTTGAATGTGGTAAAACCGTTACCGAGACCAAACAAAGACTTAAAAGCATAAGTTACTTGTGGCTTGCCCCGGGGCAGCATATTAGGCTCCTGTTTCTCTGCTGTGTTAATGATATGATTACTAGTATAGATGAAGACTGTATATATACTGATTAATAGCATCAGTAATAAAGGGGTATGCATTTTCCTACAAGAAAATTTCCAATATCAGCTTATTGAATACAAAGAGGTCATTATATACAGGTAGACGTCAAATGCTTAAAATCGAAGTAAACGAGAAAACATACGTCGTCATAAATGTATACGGGTCAAATAATGATGACATAAATGTTTTCAATAAGTTAGAAGAAATAATAATAGAACCCAACAGTGAAAAGTGAACAGTGAAACTTTTGTTGTTGGAGGAGATTTTAATGTGGTCCTAAATTATAATCTTGACAAAACGAATGACAGACAAAATACAAACATTAAGTGTTCTAAAAATTAAATGACATATTGTTAAATAATGACTTGTGTGATATATGGCGTAATATCCATCCAAATATAAAACAAAATTACATGACACTCCAATTATAATATTCTGCAGGTTAGACTACTTTCTAATCTCTGAAAATTTATTAAATACTGTTTCAAAATGTAATATCTCTGCCGGTTATAAATCTGGCCATTGTATTGTATTGTACACTTTAAGTTAGAAAGTAAAAAGAAAGAAACAGGTCCTGGCCCCAGTTTAACGAAAAAACTTAAGTAATTACTTAGTTAAGTCTGTTTTTTTTAAAATCGTGTTATTTCATGCTATTTAAAGTTGATTTTTTCTATAACAATGGATTTATAGCTAAAATACATTATGGTAAGTAGTATTTGTCTTCAGAACTTATTTCTGTCACGCAAATATGACATTTCTCTTTAAGTACGATATAACGAACTTAAGTGTTTGCTTAAATATATTTCTTACTTCTATACTTCGTTTTCTGTAAAATTCAGAAGTATTGTGTTTTGATCTATGAAACAGACATATACGGTTCTGTTGTAGATAAAAAAGTCAACATTGAAGATGCATAAAGGACGAAAATAAGCATTTGAACTAACAGACTTAGCTAAGCAATTACTTAAGATTTTTGTGAAATTGGTGCCTGGTTTCTTTAAATTAAATAATAGTATCATTTTATTAAAAAAAGGTTCTAAAACGAATTGAAAAGTCAATTAATGAAACTAGAGACAAATGGTAAAGAAATACATGAAAAATGACATATTCAGGCATATTAAACTTTTCTACGAACAAATATATATAAAAGATCAAACAGTAAATGAAAACAAAACTTTCTTCGAACATGTAAATGTAAAACTAAATTTAGACGAAAAACAGTATTGCGACGGTTAGTTAAACGAATATGAATGTTGTTTTGCACTAAAAGAAATGAACAACATGAAAAGCCCAGGCTCTGATGGTTTAACAGCAGAGTTTTATAAATTATTTTTAGAAAGATATAAAAGTTTTTTTGTTTTTTTTTCTTAACTCGGTAAACTACTCTTTTCAACATGTTAACATAACAGAGTTACAAAAACAAGGTGTAATAACTCCCTTGCCATAAACAGGGAAAGATTTGTTAAATATTTATAATTGGAGGCCAATTTCATTGCTAAATGTGGACTGTAAAATTGCAACAAAGGTTATATCTAATAGGATCAAGAAAGTGTTTATCAATATGATTAATAACAACCAAACTGGATTCATAAAAGGGCGTTACGTAAGAGAAAATGTGAGAATATTGCTTGACGTTATTAAACAAGTAAATAAAATGAATGAAGATGGTATTATCTTCTTTACGGACTTTCAAAAAGCATTTGATAGTAGAGACCACTAGTACATGTTCAAATGTCTAAAACATTTTAATTGTGGAGATTCACTTTTAAAATGGGTCAAATTGTTCTATAATGCTGCAAGAAGCTGCATTTCAAAAGATGGACATATGTCTGAGTTTCTGATGTACAAGAAGGAGTTCGTCAAGGTTGTCCCATGTCCCCTTATTAGCTCACCTGTCACATAGTGACAAGATGAGCTTTTGTGATCACCCTTCGTCCGTCGTCCGTCGTTAATCCGTGCGTGCGTCCGTCCGTCCGTGCGTCAACAATTTCTTGTCTGCACGATAGTGGTTTCATTTATGATTCTATTTTAACCAAATTTGCACACAACTTGTATCACCATAAGATCTCGGTTCCTTTCTTGAACTGGCCAGATCCCAATATGGATTCCAGAGTTATGGCCCTTGAAATAGCCATAATCAGCTATTTTGACCTTGTCTGCACAATAGCAGCTTTATTTATGATTTGATTTTTACCAAGCTGGCACACAATTTGTATCACCATAAGATCTTGGTTCTTTTCTTGAACTGACCAGATTCCACTATGGGTTCCAGAGTTATGGCCCCTGAAAGGGCCAGAATTAGCTATTTTGACCTTGTCTGCACAAAAGCAGCTTCATTTATGATTTTATTTTAACAAAAGTTGCACACAACTAGTATCACTATAAGATCTTGGTTCCTTTCTTGAACTGGCTAGATTCCATTATGGGTTCCAGAGTTATGGCCCCTGAAAGGGCCAGAATTAGCTATTTTGTCCTTGTTTGCACAATAGCAGCTTCATTTATGATTTGAATTTAATCAAACTTGCACAAAACTAGTGTTGCCATAAGATCTCAGTCCTTTGTTGAACCAGCCAGATCCCCTAATGGGTTCCAGAGTTATGGCCCCTGAAAGGGCCAAAATTAACTATTTTGACCTTGTCTGTACAATAGCAACTTCATTTATGATTTGATTTTAACCAAACTTACAAACTTATTTTATTTACTTCACAACAGCGGGTGTTAAGTGCTGTGTGGCGGCCGTAAAAAGTCGCCCCGACTTCATCTCAGTGTTGTTATATTTTCTGGTCCTTCGGGATCATTGATTTCAACTCATTTAGATTTGAAGATTGAATACTGCTTAAGCCGGTGCTAGGGGGCGTGGGCAGTGTTGCATTTTCCATTACTGCTCATGAACAGACTCAATCAAACCGAGTCTGCAATTTTCACTGTTTGCCTTGTTTTCGGTGCTTCCGAGGGATCTACTTTCCAGATTTTATTTTACACACAACTTGTATCACCACAAGATCTTGGTTCCTTTCTTGAACTGGCCACATTCCATCATGGGTTCCAGAGTTATGGCCCCTTAAAGGTCCAAAATTGACTATTTTGGCTTTTGCAGCCATATAGAGACTCATTTATGGTTTTATTTGATACAAACTTCCAAAATATCTTCAACAACAATAAATCTTTTCCATGACAAATCAGATCCATTCGTAGTTTCCAGAGTTATTTTATATCTGATTACCTCCCCTGATTGTAGTCAAAATTGATTTATATCAGTAAGTCCTTATAGGACTTATTTGAAATTTCATTATTGTCATTTGTTGGACTGAGCCAATCAGGGTAGATAACTATGGACTGATTTTATGTCAAATTACCTCCCTTTATTTCAAATTAAAATGGGTAGGTCTCCGTAACTAATGAAGATACTGATCTGAAATTTCATTTCATTTATGTCAACAGATTTATTTGGCAGATCCTTCTTTTGTTCACTTACAATAATTTTCTTTTTAATTACTTCCCTTTTACATGACTATAAATAGCTTATTTTTAGTAACTTTTTTATTATTGGCCATAGGGAAAAACTGAGACCACTTTTCTGTGGTACAACATGAATGGTACCTCCAATTTTTAGGTGTATTTTGACATATCTGTACCTTATAAGAATTTTGTTTTTCTTTTTGGTTAAATTTCTTTCCTTTGTTGTTCCTGTCCTAAATTTGGACTTAGATATTTTTTCTGAGGACCTTCTTGTCCTCAAGTGCAATGATAACAGGTGAGCGATATAGGGCCATCATGGCCCTCTTGTCTTTTTATTATATGCATTAAAAAATTTCCATAGCAGTTATGAAAAACAATGACATTAAAGGAATAAAGGTTTCAAAACAAACTTTGTTTGCGGATGACACAAGTTTCTTTCTAGATGGAAGCAGAAAACATTTTAAGCACTAACTGAAACATTAGAGAAATTTGGTAAACTTTCCGGTCTAGAACTGAGTGTATCTAAATGTACAGCTCTAAGAATAGGATCATTAAAGCATAGAAATAAAATCTTCTGCAAAAGGAAAATCTTCAAATGGTCCTCGGAACAAGCATCGACTCTAGGTATAACTTTTACAAATGATCAACGACAAATTCATGAATTTAACTTGGAACCAAAAGTAACAGAATTTAAGAATACACTTCTTACATGTTGTAAACGGAACTTTTCATTAATAGGAAAACTAACAGTACTGAAAACGTTTGCATTTCAAAAATTAGTATATCCATTGACGGTTCTGCCAAGCCCGTCTCTGAATATTATCAAAAAATAAAAAACTGTATGTTTGATTTCTTGTTGGAGTCGAACCCAGATAAAATAGCAAGAAACGTAATCATTCAAGAATATGAAAATGGGGGCTTAAACATTATAGATATAGATGCACTCTAACTGCCTCAAAAGCTAATTGGATACAAAGATTAGTACAAGAAAAATAATGCAGAATGGCAACAAATGTATAGACAAGAACTCATGGAGGTCTTTCCTTTTTCGAATTCAATTGAGATCGATCGAAAACGAGTTCCTGATCTGAAGTATACTTTCCTTGAGGAAATGTTAAAAGCATGGTAAAACACTTCCAACATTTAATTTATTTAGGCTTTGTCTTCAGAAAAGAATTAATATCAAATATATTGTTGCTTGTTTGATGGACAAGTTAGATTTATACCATTCAAAATAGACTGAATTTCATGGTGATGTAGATCAATAGAGATATTTTGATTGAGCAGAGCAGCCTTTTTCCCGTCCCTTCTTAAAACCTTCTTTTTATTTAATCCAAACATGAAAACATTTTTCTCTTTTTTAAATACGTACCGCTTTTTCCATTTTTTTCTATAAGGATACTCCATCATTTCATCATTCATTAAACATTTTCCATCCATTCATTAGTATTTGAAAAATATTTCAGAGATTGATATTATGTACAGTCGAACTTCCATGGCTCAAACTCGAGGGTTCCGTGGAAATTAGTTCGAGTTTTCCGTTGTTCGAGCCATCCAAATGGTGGCCATTTTGAATTTGTGAATTCGAGGGAATGATGTGTTACAGACCTTGCATCGTAATATATTGTCATATTGTACCTATATCTGTGTATGATACGATGATAAATAAAAAAAGCAAAGGCTGAAATACTCTTTATTATATATTTTCAAAACTGACATAGATACGAAAATGAACACAGATAAAACATTAATAAGAATTTGTTGAAGACAGCATCATATAGAAAGACA
Source organism: Mercenaria mercenaria (assembly GCF_021730395.1). Taxonomy (NCBI): domain Eukaryota; kingdom Metazoa; phylum Mollusca; class Bivalvia; order Venerida; family Veneridae; genus Mercenaria; species Mercenaria mercenaria. Next base: position 70,559,862 of record NC_069375.1, read on the forward strand.
TGAATAGCAAACATTTATTAATCATGGTCCAGTACAAATATTATTAAATATAAACATGTTAAAACACAAATTAATTCACGGATATTTTCCAGTAGTCCCCCCGTTTCAGATGCCTTTACTAAGTTGTTCAGCCATGCTAAAGCAGTATGAAAGTTGACGTTTATGCAGAAAAGAAATAAGACGGACATTGCTTAAATAATTTTACTCGTATTAATCAAAGCCCATTAAAGCATCGCATTGAACGAAAGTCACTTTGTTTAATTTCACGCTAATAACATAAGCGTGTGAAAATTACGCACGCGCCGGTGTAAGGGGAAGCTTGGCGAATATCAGGCAGAGGTGTGAATCTTTGTAAACACAAACAATCCCGGTGTTTATGCAAATTAGGTGTAAACTTCCTGACAGTCGATGAACTGCAGATAAATGCCGTTCAATTCTTAATGAAAACATGCAAGTTATATGAAACTCATTGAAATAAACTATTTACAGTCTTAACTCAGAGACTCAGTTTGTTTATGGTCCCTGGACTTTAGTAAATATATTGATTATCTGTTGAAGTTATTAACTTCTAGCATAACAGTTTAAGATTGAGAAAAAAATTAAACAGTTCAAAGGTTTAGAAGTCTAGAGTGGTTCTAATAGGGATGGAATTCAGAAAGGAAAATACACCAATATTAAGTCCAAATTCTTTGGCAACTAAGCCACAGAGGCCAGATGATTTGTAATTATGGTCTAAATACACATATTACTATAAGCTTCAAGGCCAGTGTATTCAATGAGAAACTGGAAACATTTTCTTGAGAGGACGTCTTTTGTTGCCATTATTAATTATGAAATATATATACATACCTTTGATATATTCTGAAAAAGGAAAGAAAAAATATTAATACACAATTGAGCAACCATTTACATATTTATATGACTATTCCTAAAACTCTACGTCGAAACAACAAATAGTTTTTGTCTGACTTAGTTGGACATATTTAGTCATTATATATATTACAAGCTTTGTAAACATTTTTAAATGTCGAGAAACCGCAAGAGAGACTACTAAGACTGTGAAACCATACGGTAACGTCACTAGGGAAATATTAAGCAATTCGTTGTACATTGCATCAATTTCTATGATTACTTTCGTAATGAGGTATTATGTCCGTTCAGACATAAATTGGTTGTTGAGAGAATGCGTCATTCTGTTATTTGAATTAGTAGCTCTTTCTATAGATATATTATTAATGGTGGCACATGTAACTATTACAATTGAGATTACATTCCATTTGGAATCTGACCTTGAATATTGAGATTACAAATCCACCGATCATTTAGTGTGCCTATATATCCGAAAAGGGGGCCTAGAAATCGCTTTTAATGGAACTTTGTTAATGCTCGACAGCCATGTTCAACGATAACTTTATAAATAGTGGGAACGTTTAAGGAAGCAGTCGCCAACTTATGATCAAAGGTCAACTAAGTGCATTTTTAAAGCCAATTTTGCTACATTTTAATATAAACTTGATCTTATAGTATAAATTTGAAATTCGAGACACGTGAAGAGCGAGACGTGTTTCGGATTGCTGACTTCAATGTTAAGGTCACACTCCGTTCAACGATAACTTTATAAATAGTGGGAACGTTTCAGGAGGCAGTCGCCAACTTATGATCAAAGGTCAACTAAGTGCATTCTTAAAGCCAATTTTGCTACATTTTAATATAAACTTGATCTTATAGTATAAATTTGAAATTCGAGACACGTGAAGAGCGAGACGTGTTTCGGATTGCTGACTTCAATGTTAAGGTCACACTCCGGAGTCAAAGGTCATACCTTCGGGAACCCTTAAAGGATTATGAAGAAACTTTACAGAAATGTTCACCAGATCGAGACGACGTGCAGAGCGGTGCATGTTTTGGAAGGCTTGCTTCAAGTTCAAAGGCACACTTAGAGGTCAAAAGTCATATAAATTTGTTTCGTGTTCGCTCTGTAACTCTTGAACTGCTCGAAGAATGTTAACGAAATTTGGCACACACGTTCAACACATCGAGACAATGTGCAGAATACATGTTTTCTTCAGTAATCGTGGAGAAACTGTGCAGGTAGCGATTCCGCGTGGTAGAACATTTACTAGCAAAGTATATTGTGAAGTCGTACTGAACACTCTTGAGAAAAAGTTAGAATAGAGACGCCCAGTGTTTGGTGTATCAGTTATGACCTTACTGCATGACAATGCTCCGGCTCACAAATCCTCTAAAGTGACACAGTTTTTGAAGCACAAAGTCTTATCTGTTCTACCACACCCTCTATTCACCCGACCTTGTCCCTGATGTTACAACAGAAATGCTATATGTACCCAGAGCCTAAATCAATCATAAGACATAACCGTACATGATATAATATTATACAGAAGAAAAGGAACCATATAACTGTTCGCATTCTTGTTAAAGCGAACGCTAGTTCAGCTTTACAGAGTTAATATTTTAGGTTGTACAGGTAGAGTGTGATGATTGTCTCTATATGTTTTCAAATGTTTTGCCGATTGTGCAATGAAGTCATTTTTAAAACAGATGATCATGCTAGAATGGCAAGTCATGTGCAATGTAAAACCTATTCTAAATAGTATATATATTATTACTTGGAGATTTGAACAGTCGAGTTGGTAACTTACATGATTTTGTTGAAAATGATGATTTAGATTTAAATGTACATATACTACCGGAAGACTAAATACAAGATATTGATATTAAAAGGGCTTCTCAAGATATAGTTATAAATAGAAATGGTAGGCTTCTTATCGACTTTTGTAGAGAAAGCGGCTTACGCATTATGAACGGACGGATAGGTCATGATGCCGGCGTTGGCAGCTACACTTATGTTGGTAGCTCTGGTTGCAGTCTTGTTGACTATGTAATTTGCAGCCAGTCGCTTATTGACTTATTTGTTTCTTTTAATGTACATGAGCCTAATATATTATCGGATCATTGCGCATTGTCGTTCAGACTAAATGTGTTAAATGTAGGACAGGAAACAATTTCTCAGTCTGATGAACACGACAGGATTAAATTTTTGTATAAATGGGACGCGAGTAAGGTCAATGATTACAAACTCAAATTGAATTGCGATGATGTAAAAATATCAATTGATGCTTTGACAGAAACCTTGGATGGTACCGTTAGCTCTTCAGATATAAATCAAAATTTGTTTCAGTTCAGTAAAATAATGGACACTATTTGTTCACCGCTGTTTAAGAGAACTTTAAACGTTAAACCTCACATTTATACCGAAGTAAATAGGCCAAGAGAGGAAAATCCTTGATTCGATGATGAATGCGATTCAAAAAGAAAGCAGTTTTATGCGGATCTAAATAAATTCAGATGCAACCGGAATGAAAATAACAGAATGAACCTATGTAAATCCAGATCGGAATTTAAAAGAATGATTAGAAATAAAAAATATATATGTATAGGAATAAAAACACGAAAATTTGACTGAGGCTGGGTTTAAAAATGCTAAACTGTATTGGAAGTTGTTGAAAGATGTAAGCTGTAACAATAAAACAAATATAAATGTCAGTAAATTTGCGGAGTATTTTAAATCTATTAACAACCCCGAGGATCACTTTTACCAAGCGGATGAGGATATATTATATTTTAATGAACGTTTTCTAGAAGGAGAAATGCAGGTTCTGTTTTCAGAATTAGATGAAGAAATTACTCTTAGCGAAATAAGTAAGGCTATAAAGCAACTTAGATCGAACACTAGTGGTGGGCCCGATTCATATCTAAACGAATTTTTTTATACACGGAACAGACACATTAACTTTGTATTTTCATCGATTGTTTAATACATGTTTACGTACAGGTTATTTTCCCGAAACTTGGTCAGAAGGTTTCATCGTTCCTTTACATAAAGGGGGTGATATGAATGACCCTGCGAATTATAGAGGCATAACGTTACTTAGTACTTTGGGGAAACTTTTTACACGAATTTTAAACGAAAGATAAAATAGCTGGGCTGAAAAATATTTCGTATATATTGAAGCTCAGACGGGTTTTCGAAAAGGAATGAGTACTGTAGATAATATATTTATTCTTAATTCACTAATAAGTCATTGCTTTGACAAAGGAGATACACTTTTTTGCGCATTTGTGGGTTTCAAAAAGGCCTTTGATTTTGTTGTTAGGGATATTCTTTGGTTCAAACTTATCAAATATGGTGTACGCGGTAATATACTTAATGTTATTAAATCTATGTATAACAATGTTAAGTCAAAAATAAAAAGCATGGAGTCGTTAAGTGAAAGTTTCTCCTGTTCGCTAGGAGTAAGACAAGGGGAGAGTTTATCTCCCTTTCTATTTAGCATATATTTAAATGATATTGAAGAGACCTTTTTACTGAAAGGCATTGAAGGGATAGACATTGGTAGCATAAAAATTTGTTTATTGTTATATGCAGATGATATCATTTTATTTGCACATGATCTGCAAGAATCTTTAAACGTTTTAGCCGAATATTGTGATAGATGGAAACTAACTGTTAATACAGAAAGGACAAAAGTTATGATTTTTAGAAAAGGGGGAAGGCTAAGCCAAAATATCAGTTTTAGATATAAGAATATTCAGTTAGAAATAGTGAGTAAATTTAAATATCTTGGTATCTTATTTACCTCAGGTGGCTCTTTTAATGAGACTGACAAAATGCTTTCAGGACAGGCACTTAAGGCAATTTTTAAAATGAATAAATATCTTTACAAGTTTACAGATATAGGGCCAAAACATACATTAGACTTTTTTGATAAACTCATCATTCCAATTTTGAATTATTCAAGTGAAGTTTGGGGTTTTAATAAAGGTTTACAAGTAGAACGAACACATCTAAGCTGCTGTAAAAGGTTACTAGGGGTAAAAATTACCACACAGAACAGTTTTATTTATGCGGAAACAGGTAGATACCACTTAGAAACAGACAGATATTATAATATTATAAAGTATTGGTTGAAAATTAGCAATTGTGACCAGGTTAAATATACTAAACAAGTATATATTTCTTTGAAAAATTGTATAGATCTAAATCCTCGCAAAATAAACTGGGTCTCCAAGGTGAAATTTGTGTTATCAAAATTAGGATTCTATCATGTTTGGCTTGCTCAGAGTGTAGGAGACACAAAGGTTTTTCTTAATATTTTAAAACAACGTATAAGGGACATTTACATACAGGATTTGAACACATCTATAAATGAATCCAGCCGAGCACTATTTTACAAGAATATATTTAATTTCAGTTTCAGTAATTACTTAACAGTAATAAATATAAGGAAGTTCAGAATAGCATTAACAAGACTGAGGTTGTCATCGCATAGATTGGCTGTTGAGACTGGTAGATGGAGCCGTCCAAATAATATACCTTATGAAAATAGAATTTGTACTAACTGTCACATATTAGAAGACGAGTATCATTTTGTCATTGAATGTCAGGAGTTTGTAGATTTAAGAAAACAGTATATCAGGAAGTATTTCTGGCATCATCCAAGTTATTTTAAATTTTTGCAATTATTTAATAATGAAAATAGTAAAGATACTCGTAATCTCGCAACGTATATCTTTAAAGCTTTTGAAAAAAGGAGGTATCTAAATAGATAAATTCTAATGTTTAAGTAGCTAATACACATGCTTGGGTTATCAAAATTGTCTCTCCCAAAGCTGTGTTATTACTGATGCATATGAATTACTGAAACAGTTGTTAAACTTGTATTCACATATCTGCTATCTTGCCATACATGTTATATTTATTACTTTGTTTGTATATTGAAGATATGCTGATGGATCTTGTTTGATTTATTGCATAATAAAGATTCTTCTTCTTCTTCTTCTTATATTGTCAATCCAAAATTCATAAATTATTCTTCTATGGTATTTTTATGTTCCCTTGTAATAATTCAAACGATCGTACTTCATCAACTGCTCACGCAAATAAATGTCATATTAATAAACTTAAGTTTCCCTAAAAAAAATGTATTTCAATGCGACAATAAATAAATTTCGTCTTATACATGTTCAATTATTAATTAACAGTGAGATGAAGCGAATTAACACAGTTTAAATCATCAACAGTGCGGACTTTAACTGAGAAATATATCATTTACTATTGACTGTAAAATGTGGTTTGCTTATTTTCAATCAATATTTGTAAACGAATCTTAAGATTCACTAAAACTTATGGAGTATGACATATAAAGGATACAGCATCAAAATTTAATATATCATTAATGGTATTGCATCCATCATCGATTTCTTTCAATACTAGAACCTATAAATTACCAATTTTGATGGTAATTTTAACCTTAAAAATTCAGATATCGTCAACCAATCATCAAGAAGCCTTAACTTCGAAAAAATAACAAGAAAAAAGACACTATAAGTTTAATGACGTTATTTTTTTTACGTTTAATCGTGTATAGAACGATCATGTTTAAATGTATTATAAAGCAATCTAATATACCTGTAATAACTTGATATTTTTTAATTAAACAAAAACCTGTAGTGTTTGTGTTGAACATGACTTACGGCAATTTTTTTTAGTCAAAATGAGATCAACATTATACTAAAATACACACACAAATATAGCATTACATTTGAAAATATGCACAAGCTATATGATATTCCCTGATGATGATTCCTAGTCTTGTGTAAAATATATTGATTATCAATAGAAGTTACTAGACCAAAAATGCACCAATCTAAAGTCCAAAATGTTAGAAACTAGACCACAGAGTACATTATTACTGTCTAAATTCATTAAATAAAGATAATCTTACACGCAGGTGTACTCACAAGAAGTTGTCAATGAAAAACCGTAAACATATTCTTGTTAGTATATAGAGAGGACGGCTTTTGTTGACATTAAAAATTATTATGAAAAAAATATACATACCTTCGAGAAATTCTGAAAAAGTAGGAAAGAATATAATTATATATTTAGCCAAATTTGAGTAACCACATATATATATTTATATCATAATGGATATACCTAAAATTCTACGCAGAAACAATAAATAGACTTTGGTTCTACTAAGTTGAACATATCGGGTCATAATATATATCGCGCTATTTAAACTTTTTGAATGTGGTGAAACCGTTAAAGCTCTGCTCCGCGGCTATTCAAGTTCTTTTGTGTGTATGCAACCAATGATTTCAATAGGTAGCAGTTAACGGCCACGCGCCACACTTTAGTACCAATGTACACAAAATCACATGTTTTTCAGTGAGAGTTTAAGATCAATAGGTAGGACTGGGGCAGGTCTTTAAAGAGACAAAATACTGTGAAATATAAGGTAATGTCATTGTAGATTGTGGCAATTATTTAAGATTACTTATAAAAGCGTAATTAGGTAATATTTCTATTCAAAAATAAAATAAATAGGTTGTTATAAGACTTCCTCATTTTTCACTCCACAATGTAACAATGTACTGTTTTTGAATGATAAATTGTATAAGAAAGGACAATACTATCGAGCAATGCTCAAAGTACAGTCGGTTCTAGATTGTGGGGTGCATAGTAGATTCAATGGAACAATAAAAATGTTATCTGATTCAAAAATATTTGAATATAGTCAGTTTCGTATGAACATATGAAGTGTATGAAACAAATAACAAGTCTTTAACAATTGCATAACACTTTTGAAGTAAGCCTACATTTCGTGACATGTAACATTCTAAACGACTAGAAACAATATAATGAATAAATATAATATATTTGCTAAACATTTGTCGTAGTGAAATTCAAACCTTTTGTTCAAAATGCACTGTTGCACTAAGGGGTCACTTGTTTTACCTCGAGTTTATTGCAAGGTATATTACACATATAACGAATGTTATAAAAATAGCTTTAGAGGGCGCTATCACAGTGCAAACATACTTACATGTCCTACGAAGATATTTCTCTCTATTTCAACAAACCCTTAGAAGATGAAACGCTTTCATTAAGTAGTTTCGTTATTGAATAAATGTAAATTTGTTGGTAAGTTATGGGAAGGGTCGTTTGACAATTTAAATTTGCGAGGACGTTTCTTATGTACTAGCTATTGATGAAGGAGAAAACTATTGTTAAGCCTCTTAATCAGAAACTTTGTATGTATGCAACATAAAAAAATCTCAGCAGTATTGACTTCTCAGTCATGTAATAGTATTTTTGCCATTAATAGGTATAAACTCTTAGGCGGCTCACCTTCCATTTCTTTCCTTCTCCCTTCGGGCAGCTCTGAAAAAAATATATAGCGTATTTTGATATAAAGTATAACAAAACATTACAGTCAAGGAAATAGAATACTTCAATCTTAAATTAAAACTAAGCTCTAACATTCCATATTATGTATTTGTAAATTAATATTTAGAGTTTAAAGCGACAAGCCCACACATCGTGATGTGGGATTTTTTTTTTAAATCAAACGTGTTCTTTAATCAATCTACGTTGCATATTTGATGTTCTAACAATATATTGTTCATCGAATTCTGTTGAAATTCGTTGTTTTCCTAATAAATTAAAAATCAAAATATTCGTCTACAATTTCTGATAAGGGTTTTCCGGTTTATAGAGATACGGGATTCCGTTCAGCGAACACCTTGCAAATATCGCGTGGCAGTGAGAATATGATAATCAATAGAGCGCACAGGTAGTATGGTAGCGTTTTTAAATGTAACCAAACAAAACAATAACATAAAATGAAGTCAGTACACTACGTTTACAATGCAGCTGGTCGAGCGGTTAGGTATTCGCAGTATACATTTTCGTTGGGAGTTCGATTCCCAGACCCGTAAAAGTTTTTCTGCTTTTTTTTAAACTAACTTGAAAACGATTCAACGAAAACAAAACAAGTTAGTTAATCTCACTTTTTTAAATATGTCACTGTTGACATGTTATTATATTTAAATACACTACGTTTTAAATATGATCTTACGTTTTTCATACTTTCTAGTGATATTTTAAGCTGTTCGGACTAGTTTTATAAAATTTTATGACAATCTTACACATCACTTTAATAAAAGCAATGCCCGGTCATAATTTCAGTATCGATTAAAGATGCAGTAAATCTCGGTTGTATAAGAAATGAAGAGACAAAACAATGAATCAATAGAAAAATATATGTTGGTCGAATGCAAGGTTCGAAGCGTCAAACCTATCACTACAAAATGTTTACGTACCTACTGCGTCATCAAGCCAACTGTTGATTTCCATCGTATAGATTTACTTTAAGGTATTGGACCCGTAATAGAGTACCTCCTTTTTGAAGAGTATTCATTCCCTACCATAAACCTACTTTGACTGCAATTTTCAGGGGGCGTAGGATCAAGCCCCACTGGGACCAAATTTTTTCCAAATTTTCCTAGTACAATGTAAGTTTTTACTTCTTTCAAGACTTATTATGGATGTATAGTATAAAAGTGGAATGTTTTCATTTTATAACCGATTTCATACTGTTCAAAGTGAATTTACCTCTGAATCAGGACTGGTAGAGTTAGACATCTTTAAAAATACCGAGTTACATCCGGTAAAAGCTCTCTATTTGTCTTCATTCTTTAGATTACATATTGTGGAAGAAATGCAGGTAGGTTTTACTTCTGCCCCAAGGTTATTTTTGAATGAAGTGAGCAAAATTCAAAAGAGATTCGACCTTAATTTTTCAATGTTGAAGTTAGAATTCTGTCTCATTAAATCTGTTTACTTGAGACACCCTAGAAAAATGATATTTACAGTTTTATTTTGTGTTTTATAATTGTTAAACAATAGTTAGATGTTTCTTTTATCAAAATTAATGCTATAATGAATTCTCTGAAAGCGTTTAAAATAGTGGCCATCGCATTCAAATTTGTCTCTACTTGAGCTTGAGGAAATACCATAAATTATACAAAATTTACAAAACAAAGGCACGGTAAAAGTTGTTTAAAATTTACAACACAGTGCGAAACATGGTCAACTTTAAGAATATACCAAGCAAATGCCATTTTTTTAAACATTACCATTAGTGGTGCAATACCTTAAACGGGAGTGCTACTGATTGTTTATTTATGTATATTTATTCTATTCCATTCAAATTACAAATCTGTTTGCTCGAAGTATGAAAAAACGAAAATCAATTTAACTGTACAGTGTTTACCTGTTGTTACAAATTAAACTATAAGCAGAGACCGAGTATCGACTGAAGGTTTATTGTCCAAACTTACCAAAACCATCGTCGCTATCCTTGCCGCTTGGGAATCTCTCTGCCATGGTTGATGCCTGTCTTTAGATTACTGAAAAAAAAATCAAGGAACGGAAAATAGTATTAATAGTATTTGAGAATTTCACACTATTCAATTTAAACCTTTTGCACCAAATGTATCAGGCCTCGAGTTTTTGTCCGAATGAAACTTCGACATCTATTAAATAGATCTATAAAAAATGTATAAGAAGCTAATATATATAAAAGTGTACTCCAGTACCCAGGCGTCAGAACTATCATTAGTTTGAAGTTATTGTATCGGAAAGACAGTAGCGTCAAACGGCTACCTTTTCATACAATATCAAGAATACGATCTTATGACTGATTTTATTAGTGCAACAATATTTAAAAAAAAACATAACCTGTATTAGAGGACAATGGAACCTATTGTAACTTGTTTTGTTGTCTAAAGAGAATAAGCATACCAAGATGAAACCTGAAATTGGGCTTATTCGATTAAATGGTAAACAATCCTTAATATAAATAATAGACAGTCTCAAAAAATTTATACGGATGTTACTTGGGAGCAGACTCAGCTTTTTAAAACACTTGAACACAAAGTGCTTGGAGTGAGCTATTGCGATCGCTCACCGTCCGTCCGTTGTCCGTCTGACCACACTTTCCTTAAAACAACATCTCTTCCTAAACCACGAGGTCAATGTTGATGAAACTGCACAGGAATCTTCATTGGATGATCTTCATGAAAATCTATTTAAAGAATCGAACTCTATACAGAACTCTGGTTTGCATGGCAACAGAAAGGAAAACTTAAAAAAAATTCTTGTCCTTAACCACATGTCCTAGGACTTTGATATTTGGCATGAAGATCATTTAATGGGCCTCTATTAAGATTTTTCACATTATTTCACTAGAGTCAGATATAGCCTCGCCCCGGGGGTCATATGGTTCATACAAACTTAGATACTAGAAAAAAAATCTTCTTCTTCAAAACCACATGGCCTAGAGGTTTGATAATTGTATGTAGCATAATCTAGTAGTCCTCTACCAAGAGTCTTCAAATTATACCCGAAGGGTCAAATATGACCCAGCTCTGAGGTTCACATGGTTTATATATAGAAGGGAAAATTTTGAAATTATTCTTATACAAAATCACATGGCCGTGGGCTATATTTGGTATGTAGGATCGTGTAGTAGTCCTTTGCGAAGATTGTTCAAATTATCTTCCTGAGGTTGAAACCGGTCTCGCCCGTGGGGCACATTGTTTAGATAGACTTGTATAGGGAAAACCTTTTTAAAAATCGTGCCTTAAAACATAAGGCATTGAACGTAGATAGTAAATACGTGGCATGCTCTAGTGATTCTATATTAAAATTGTTCAGCCCGCCCGCTTAGCTCAGTAGGTGAAAGCGTTGGTCTACGGATCGCGGGGTCGTGAGTTCGATCCTCGGGCGGAGCGTATGTTCTCCGTGACTATTTGATAAACGACATTGTGTCTGAAATTATTAGTCCTCCACCTCTGATTTATGTGGGGAAGTTGGCCGTTACTTGCAGAGAACAGGTTTGTACTGGTACAGAATCCAGGAAAACTGGTTAGGTTAACTGCCCGCCGTTACATGACTGAAATACTGTTGAAAATCGACGTTAAACCCACAACAAACAAACAAACAAATATTAAGATTGTTCAAATCATGACCCTTTGGTCGATAGATGCCACGCCTGGAGGGTCCCTTGTTTTACATCGGCTTATATAGGAAAATCTTCTTGCCTTAGATATTTGGTTTTCAGTATTTTCTGGTGGTCAACTATCAACTCTATTCAAATCATGACTTTGGTGTCAAAAGCAAATGGTTTTACATTGACTTATAAAGGTAAATCATTTTCTGACACCATAAGACCCAGAGCCTAGATATTTGTTTTGTGGCCTTCTCTAATGATTTATAAAGACTCGCTTTAATATATCATTCTTGGCACTATGTTTGCGGAAAAGTCTTTATCTCAACAGTTTCATGCAATGACAGTAATACACGATTGTCTTATCATATTCGGAACTGGTATGCCAGCCGTCGTACACAAATATACATAACTAGATGGCAGTCTTCTTAAATCTAACTGTAGTGTTGAAAAATGTATTAAAGTGTTTCAATCGTAAAGAATACGGAAAATGTGAATTTCTTGGTAGCCGTTTAAGACTAAATAATCATGTGATTTTATGTTTTTGAATATAAACTCCTATATGGCCGTCAAAACAGCATTGACGACATACGTTTATGAAAATAAAAATGACAATCGACGTACTAAAAAACAAACGAGGACTATGTTCTTTGCAATAACATACAGATGTATAAACATGATTTTACAAATAATGCATTTGGAGTAGCTATACGTTGCAGTGTCGAGTAATACACATTTTGACTATTATTCCTGATAAGTCGACTCTTTTACCAAAACACTGTCGATCCTTCCCGTGAGTTGAGAATTACAATCACAATTGTTGACATTTGGTGAATTTATAACGAAACAGTAGTTTCGAGAGAGTATTTGTACGCCATCAACCTGGCCTATGGAAGGTCGGTGGTTCTACCCAGGTGCCCGCTCGTGATGAAATAATGCACGGAGGGGCACCTGGGATCTTCCTCTACCATCGGAGCTGGAAAGTTGCCATATGACCTATAATTGTGTCGGTGCGACGTTAAACCCAACAAAAAATTGCGCATTGATATTTTGCTTGCACAAAATACGACAAAGTCTATATCCAGTATGCTAAATCAAGTTTTTGCCAGTTTTATAACGGACAAATTAAACACAAACGGGATTCACAATTACAATTGTTGACATTTGGAGAATTTATAACTAAGCACAAGTTTTGAGATAGTATTTGCGCATTGTGACATTTGCTTGCACAAAATACGATAAAGTCTATATTCAGTATGGTAAATCAGGTTTACGCCGCTTTTATAACAGACAAATTAAACACAAAACGAAAATTTTCGTTCATTGGATTGATTTTATTGGAAAATATAGTCTATATATATTTATAAACAGGGCTAAGTGTTGTCCAACAATATTAAAGCTACTAACGCGTTAACGAACTTTGTATTTTACCATAATGGCTGTCAAAAGCAAATGTGATTAAAATATGAGCCCTTTAATTTGTTGGCCTAAGATATAACAGCCGTGTCTCTCGCGTCAATAAAATACACAATTATCGCTCTCGTAGAGTCCCTCTCAAACCTGCCTAACCTGGGTGCTTCGAGTTTTCAACATGCATGAATCAGATGATGCTACTTTAGATTTTGTAAAACTTTTTTTTCTTACTGTATGCAGACGATACTGTAATTGTTGCTGAAACAGCCACTGACTTACAAGAAGCGTTAAATATTTACAAAGAATAGTGTGGTACATGAAAATTGATACTTAATACGACAAAAACTAAAGTTCTTGTTTTTTCAAATGGTCGACGCATGCCATATAATTTTACCTATGGGAATGAATCGTTAGAAATTGTAGACGAATATAGATATTTAGGGGTTATTTTTAGCAGAAGTGGCTCTTTTTTCAAAGCAAAATTATCTATTGCTAGACAAGGATCTAAAGCTATGTATAGCCTTATTAAGAAAAGTAAAATGTTAGAATTACCTTTTGACATGCAGATAGATCTATTTAACAAAATTATAAAGCCTGTACTACTATATGGCTGTGAGATATGGGGATATGGAAACATTGAATGCATAGAAAGAGTTCAACTTAAGTTTTTAAAATACATATTAGGCTTAAAGTCAAGCACACCTAACTGTATGGTGTATGGTGAAACCGGTGTTAAACCTTTGTCAATAGATATCAAATGCAGAGTGATCTCGTATTGGTCTAATTTAGTTATACCAAGATATCATAAATTACCATGTTTATTGCATCGTTTTCTGTTAAACAATTTCAAGAATTGTCAAACAGTGTCAAGATTACGATTTCAGTGGTTAAAATGTGTTCAGAATATCCTATTTCAATGTGGAATGTACAATATTTGGAATAGTCATGAATTCCCTAACCATAAATGGTTGACATTATCAGTAAAACAGAAACTGTCAGACTTATTTTTAAATGACTGGTATTCTACTGTAGAACAATCAAGTAAACTATAGACTTTTCAAGCACCAGTTTTGTTTTGAAAAATATCTTGTGAAAACTCCATCTACATTTTTGAAATATATTATCAAATTTAGAACTAGAAACAACAAGTTGCAAGCAGAAACTGGAAGCTGGAATGATATTTCACTGAACAACCGTATCTGTACAACATGTCAAAAATCTATTGGCGATGAATTTCATTACATATTTGAATGTCCCTCTTTTGCTATTAGCCGGAAACGCTATTTACACCCTAAGTATGTAAAGAAACATAATATACATAGCCTAGATTTGTTAATGAATACGGATCCTGCAAACATTTCAGAATATAAGAAACTTTGTTTATTTGTTAAAAAAATTATCATAAAGTTCAAATGAAGTCACTTACTTTTTATTTGAAGTAATTTGTAACCTCTCTCTCTCTAGCTTTCTCTGTAGAAATATGTTGTATTACGTGCTCTCCCGCAATATTTATATTTATATATATGCACTGTAATGATTTTCTTCAGCCTCGTATATCATTTATAATTGTATTATTACCTCATGTTGTCATGTTTATTTGCATGATCTGAGTGAAATAAAGAAATTGGAAATTGGAGTTGTGTACACGTTAGACGGTGCGGCTTTAGAGATTTACAAATACATATATGAAATTGCACGTTAACGATGACATCGATTTAATTGATTAACTGAGGGTCGTTGGTTAATTTCACCGGTTTTTTTTATCAGATTTGACTATGAAAGAATAGAATAACGGTGATCTATCGAATTAACGGTTTAGTTTAACAGTTTTAAACACAAACAGTCAAATTAAACATGAAATGGTGATGAATTAACGAAATGTTTGCACAGAAAGGCCGTGCTTGCTCAATCAGCTACATGTTGTTTTTCAATTCAGCAAGTTATTTTCGGCAAAGCATTAATAAAAGATTGATTGCCGACACCCAAGAAACATTAAAAAGTTACAACAGATTAACCAATTAAGTTTTTATCTGAAACGGATGTTAAGCAATTGAAAACGTTTCAAAGATACAGAAAAATAACTGTCATTCATAGAGTACCAAAGGACTTTGCCTGCATGAAGCATCAGAAAACATCAGCAGCTATTAGTACATAAACGTCTTTTGTAGTACAAATCAATGATATTTTCTGCAAAGCGGAATACTTTGAAAACCGGAATTTTAGTCGGTCCCAAGCTTGTCCTGTTTAGGGGGGTTCCGCAGTAGCATGTTTCGATTCTGGTATTGTTACAGTTGTCCTTTTGCAATATTGATAGTATTTAACATGTAAGAATAAACTTTAATTGTCTCTTGTACTAAATTAATTCGTATTAAGATATTGCCTTTGCAATACATTTATGTATTCTCACTTAGACACTATTTTGATACAAAAAAAATCTCTTACATTCTTATAGTTTTCTCAGAATGATCATCTTCGAAG
Source organism: Mercenaria mercenaria (assembly GCF_021730395.1). Lineage (NCBI taxonomy): Eukaryota > Metazoa > Mollusca > Bivalvia > Venerida > Veneridae > Mercenaria > Mercenaria mercenaria. The sequence goes on from NC_069375.1 coordinate 70,575,632, forward strand.
ATATCTCCGTCTTTAAAAACTTATACCTGAAATGAAGCAAAATAAGTTTTCTTGATACTCCATTTTAAATGTAAATAATACATATATATTCTAACATTAACATGCAGCGTAAAACGTCAAATTGAACACGCTAATACCAATGTTTTTCATATCAAATTATAATCCCCTTAAATTCCAGTATGTTTAGTTCTGCCCATTGTTTTCTTATTTAGGGCAAACCAATTATTCTAACTGGGGACAATACGCCGATTGTCACGGAATTACATGCTAGTGTATCATGGAAGGTTCCATGTGCACCGCCGCATAAACACATCTGCGGATGTCTCTAAACTGTTTTTGTACTTGTAGCATGTGTAATGTCGAGTTCTGTTCAACCCAGAGCTAGAGTGCGTGGACGGTAGCATCCATTTCCATTCTGGCGGCCGTCAAATGTCTCATAGTCTGTTATATTTCATTCTGCTCAGATCTTTCAGCAAGACTTTTATGTCGTGTTATTAGTGCTGTTTAGTTTCCCAGCTTAAGCATTTCGACATGGTTGCAATATTCCCGCTTTCATAGCTTTGGGTATCTATAATCATCCCCTGGATATGGTGCATGCTTTTTAATTTTGGCTTTTGGCAGTTCCTTTGAAATGTAGGCCCTGTAACTTCATATTCCAATTGCTTTCTCGTTAAGGGCAAATCCATTATTTTAAACTGGGGATCATACGCAGCTTTTCATGGACTTACACGCTAGTGTATCATTAAAAGATCGATGTGCACCGCCATATGAACACATCTGCGGATGTCCCGTTTTGTTTTGTTTTTTGTTGTTGTTTTTTTTTTTTTTTTTTTTTTTTTTTTTCTTTTTTTTGTACTTGTAGCATGTGTAAATGTTGTGTTCTGTTTAACCCGGGGCTAGAGAGCATGGGCGGTAACATACATTTTAAATTTAAAAAATCTTCTTGTCTGGAACCACAAGACCTAGGCTTTTGATATTTGGTATGTAGCATTGCTTTGTGGTCCTCTACCGAGATTATTTAAATTATTCCCGTGGTGTGAAAAATATTTTTTGTTCAAGCAAGCAACTTAACTCAGGTGAGCGATATAGGGCCATCATGACCCTCTTGTTTACCTCACCTGTCACGTAGGGACAAGGTAGTAGAGGATAGTAGTAAATACATGACATGTTACACTTTCTTCAATGTGACACAAATATAATTTTATCTTAAGTAATTTGTTCGTATAAAAAGGGGGGCTAATACAGTTAATGAAACATAAAGGGGTTATAACTATAACAGTTATTGATTTATGCTTGGATATCAGTTGCAAAACAATATGTAAAAGTACTATAGAACCAGGTGTTGATGAAACAATTCAAAGACAAAGATTCCAATTTGTCCCGCTTAAAAATGGAATGTCAAACTAGAAACCCTCTTCTGAATTATACGTACGTTTCAAATACTTTTCTGTAACATTTATTGTTTTATGTTCATGTCAGTTACACAACTCAGCACAATTATTATCAAAATGGATACTGCATGTACATGATACACCTTTAGTCGGACTCTGTTCCTTTGTTGCATCTAGTTTCCAAGAATCAACGGATGAACATAGTATCGAGGACAAAAACATATTAGGCTTTTTCGGAAAGTCAGTGGAGAGTAATTTATCTGATATCATTCCTGTTTTGTAGGTATGATGGAGAATGTGTGTCATTTCAAAGTAGTCTAAGTAAATACCGTGGTTACCTTTCTTTTGTTTGTTTGTTTTGGGTTTAACGTAATTTAGTCATGTAACGGCGGGCAGTTAACCTAACCAGTGTTCCTGGATTCTGTACAAGTATAAACCTGTTCTCCGCAAGAAACTGCCACTTCCCCACATGAATCAGAGGTGGAGGACGAATGATTTCAGACACAATGTATTTTATCAAATCGTCACGGAAAACATACGCCCCGCCCGGGAATCGAACTTACGAACCCGCGATTCGTAGACCAATGTTCCACCTACTGAGCTAAGTGGGCGGGTTGATACCCTTTCTACACCTTTTTAAAGTGTGTTGATTTAGTGCTTAACATATTAAATGTATTACATTGATTGTTATCAACAGACTATAACATCTGCTATTAATTACCATTAAGACTACATTGATTTGCAATTATACAATTAATCAACGCACAAATTTATGAAGTTAAAAATTAAGTTTTCAGTTAAATTGCTTTGTAATCAAATTGAGTTTTATTTTGTACACCATGTAAGTTTTCAAACTGAAATACAAATCTATTGAATTTTAGCCGCTGAACATCATTATTTTGAGATAATAAATACAAGTACGATAAAAAGATATTCTAGTAAACATTACTTGACGTATATGTTTATATTTTGAAATAATATACCGCCTAAAATATATTTCTTCATTTATATATGCTGTGTGATCTTCTTCTATACAGTACAACCTCTCCAAAGCAGCCCTCTCTTAAGCAAAAAACCTCTCTATAACAACATCATCAAAATTTCCCTAAGCTGAAATATATTATCAAATTTACCTCTAGAGAACAACAAACTCTACATAACAGTCAATATTTGTATTTCCCAAAGGATGTTGCTCTACAGAGGTTGCACTGTATAAGAAATAATTCGAACCTCAGTTAAAAAAATCCAGAATATCTTCCGTCGATACGCTCTACCGAATTTTATATTCCCCAAACCTGCTGTTTTGATTATCATAACATGCACGTTGTCACACATATCTCCAATATTTTAGGTATCATCTAGTGGATGTATTTTGATAAAAGTGATATTCATTTAAAGGTGATTAATCATACTTCAGCAACCTTTCTCCATTTATCTATTCTGTTAGAAATTCACCAAAGGCGGTTACATGTATGAAGATGCGTTTTTCGTTTATAAATTTTGGTTGCTACCCTTCTTTTGCTTGAAACTATTTATAAAGTGTACGTCTTTCGTTTTTGAAGGAACGAGATATTTGATATTTCAATACCTTCTTAAAACATAGAAATAATCTATTATAATCCATCTAGGTTGCTTAAAAGATGTTATCATGCTAAGGATATTGTGTTTCAATTTATTGCTGCAAAATAAATATGAATTTTAATGCAAATCTATGAAATACGTAGTAAAAGTTAGATATTGCCATCAATACTACCAATTCGTTTTTAACAAAAAGGACATGCTAAAACATCTTTATTTTGTCGGGCAATGAGGTAAGGCAAAAACAAACTTGGAAAATAATTCCAGTGAATGTATCATGTAATCGGTTTGACGAATTAGAATCAATGTAACTGGTCAGTCGTAAAAGTTTAAAGGAATGTATTGCCTAAACAAAGTTCGATTGACCACCTTTAACATCCGTTGTGGTAAATTTTAAGATAAAACAAGTGAAAACTTTATCATGTTAGATCTATAGGAATACTTGACACTTTCAAGTACACTTCCGATTAAATTGACGAACTCTGACCACACTACTGCAACAGTATAGATACAGATTGTTTAAGGAAGTTTAAAATTAAATACACTCAACAAAATTTCTAATTGGTCAGTTTATATTGTATTACTATGTTGTTAATAATGCATGTATTCACACGAAATTTCATATACCGACATTTGAAAAGGTACTGCAGCTACTTATTGATTTATTTTTGGCGATTCAAAGCCAAAGTTACCGCATTAGGCGTTTTGACTGACATTACATATTTTGCACGTGAGCCAGCATGCATGTGTTCGTTTACACTTTTGGCATTACTGACGAAAGTCCTACTAGAAAAACACACATCATGGTGAAATGGACACAAAAGCAACGCGATCGAGCTGTCGGAATATTGCTAGCCGGGACACATTTACGATACGTGTGTAATTATTTTTGCTATTTCAAAGGAATTTTGATATAATTTGTTTGATGGTTATTTCCATTTTTAACCTTATTTCCGTTTACAGGAACCTTCAATCGTTGGTTATCTACCGTCGGCGCTCTTTTGGCAAAATTTAACCCAATGGCAATTCATTGAAGTGACCGAGTTTGAGTTTTGTTGTAAAATTCCGACCGCCCGGGCACGTTGCTCCTGTGTCAATTTCACAATGATATGCGTTTTCTAGTAGGACTTTCGTCAGTAATGCCAAAACTGTTCACTGACAAGTGCATATTTGTGCGCATGCCCTGCACGTGCAAAATATGCAATATTGGTCAAAACGCCTAATGCGGTTATGCTCGCCGTGAGTCGGCCAAAAATAAATCAATAATTTATTGCAGTACCTATTCAAATGTTCAAATGTCGGTATGTGAAATTTCTTGTAAATGCATGCATTATTAACAAAATAGTAATACAATATAAACTGACCAATTAGGAATTTTGTTAAGTGTATATTGATGATGGTTGACACAATTGTTAAATTGCTGCCAACGATTTATATTAACGAGCACGTAAACAGGCGGAAAAGCCGAAAATATGATAATGGCAATACTTCTGAAAGACTGACTTGTCTTGTTATATTTTCTAGTCCTATTTTGGTAATGAAATCTATTCAACTTGTATAAAATTTTATGCAATTGAATTCAGCTTACAAGCCGGTTCTAGAAGGCTTTGGGGTTGTGATATTTTTCATTCCGGTCCAGCTAATAGTAGGCTTTGTTGTGGTCTGTGCGTTCAAATGTTATTTTTAAAAGTTGTTTAGGCGTTGTTGTTAATTTTAATTAGCTAATTGTCACAGTAACGTGAGAAGAAACAAATGATCACATTCTACGAGTTGTATACCGAAACAGCATAAGTTAAATTTTCCTATTTAAATAATGTTACATTTACAATAGAAACTATAATATTATTTGATTTAACGGCAGTTTGTTTGGTTTTTTTACTAAATTCGTTTTAGAAACATTCTGACGAATGCAGAAAGATATATTGTAAAAAGTGCTTTGTCTCCAATTTGCTGAAGGGGTGGGGGTGTAGATGTAAACGATTTTTGTTTAAACACAAGTTTTCAACTGTATTTCAGGTTATATTAAGATAGTGGACCCGTAATGGTAATGTTTAACAATTGCATTAACTTGATACAGTCTTGAAGTTAACATTGTTTGAATACCATTTAAATTATATATTAAAGGATGTAAAGAAGACAATGCATCTCTTTGTCAAAAGCCCACACTGTAGCAATTTATAATAACACAAGAGCACCGCCTTGTGGGTGCTGACGCTCATCTGATTTTTTTTGTATAATAGAAATATTGTCCTACCTGTGATTTTCTAAGTCTAAAAAGGGCCACCAGTCTTGCAAAAAGCAGGATAGAGTTATGTTTCTTGAAGTACAGCGTCAGCTTATTGTGGTGAAAAACTGTTGCAAGTTTTAAAGCAATAGCTTTGGTAGTTTATAGGAAAAAGCTGACTTAAACATAATACTCAACCAAGAAAACTGATTTTCTAAGTCCAAAAGGGGCATAATTATTACAAAAAGCAGGATGGAGTTATGTTTCTTGATGTACAGGGTCAGCTTATGATGGTGAATAAGTGTTGCAAGTTTCAAAGCAATAGCTTTGATAGTTTAAAAGAAAAAGTTGGTCTAAACATAAAACTAAACCAAGAAATCTGATATTTTCTAAGTCCAAAAGGGGCCATAACTCTTGCAAAAAACAGGATGGAGTTATGGTTCTTGATGTACAGGGTCAGCTTATGATGGTGAACAAGTGTTGCAAGTTTTAAAGCAATAGCTTTGATAGTTTAGGAGAAAAGCTGACCTAAACATAAAACTTAACCAAGAAATCTGATTTTCTAAGTCCAAAAGGGGCAATAATTCTTGAAAAAAGCAGGATGGAGTTACAATTCTTAATGTACATGGTCTGCTTATGATGTTGAACATGAGTTGCAAGTTTCAAAGCAATACCTTTGACAGTTTAGGAGAAAAATTGACCTAAACATAAAACGTAACCAAGAAATCTGATATTTTCTAAGTCCAAAAGGGGCCATAATTCTTGCAAAAAGCAGGATGGAGTTATGTATCTTGCTGTACAGGTTCAGCTATTGATGGAGGAGAACAAATGTTCTAAGTTTCAAAGCAATATCTTTGATAGTTTAGGAGAAAAGCTGACCTAAACATAAAACTTAACCAGGCAACGCCGACGCCGACACCGACGCCGACTCCGATCAAGTGATGACAAGAACTCATCTTTTTTTTTTTCAAAAAATCAGATGAGCTAATGATACAAATTTGTTCAGAATAAAATTGTATCAAATGTCACTGATAAAAAAAATAAAAGTGATTTTAAATAGCCTATGATCATCTCCTCTGAATTGCCTTCTATTTTATAATTAATAGGTTATAAAGTAACAAATTACATAACGACTTACCAAAAAAATAGAGCCAAATGAATATGCTACTGTATGTTACATCAATAAAATCTGTAATATGATCCCTTGAAAGCAAAGAATGCAACCAAGACGAATAATAGCAGACTCGATTTGATTGAGTCTGTTCATGAAAGGTAATGAAATGTGCAACACCTCTCACGCCCTCCCATCCCCCCTCCATGATCCATCCCAAAAGACCAGAGTGAAAATATCATAACTCACATCTTAGCCAGGAGTAATCAAGACTTGCGCAAAATTGATTCCTGTAGCACTGGTGCAGTTTATATTTTTCAGACACTGCGTCATAATTTTGATGATTTTAGATTCAGATTTTAAACAACATACTAATCCACGTTTAAGCCAGTGCTAGGAGGCGTGAAGACAATTGCACACTTCATTTTCTCGCATGAACAGACCGAGTCTGCTGTCATTTTGCTTAATGACGTTTAATGCTTCCAAAGAATCGTTTTAAAATTGTATTAACTATCACAACAAAAGTCTTTAAGTGCTGTGTGACGGCTGGAAAACGTCTCTCCGTACTCGGATTCAGTGTTGTTAGATGTTCTGGTGTTTTGGGATAATGAATGCCATTCTATTTTACTATGATAGAATTCCGTTTAAGCCGGTGCTAGTGGATATGAGGGGTGTTGCACATTTCATTACCTCTCATTAACAGACTCAGTCAAACCGAGTCTGCTATTATCATTTCTGTGGCAAAATGTTTTAGCAACTATCAGTGTCGTTAAGAAGGCATGCACTCAGTATCTTCCTGAGACGTTGTTTGTAGCACTGGTTCATTTTATTCAAATTAGCTGAGCATACCTACCAAGGTGTAAAACATTTTACCAACAAAATAACAATTTGAAAACACTATTTTAGAAAAGGTAATAGGTAACATTTCAATCTCTGCTTATTTATTAATGACAGAGTAAACATGAAAATGATTAAAAGTTAAGATATAAAATTCCGCTTTAAAACATTGATGAATACAGTCCGCAGCGTTTATCATGAAGGTCCAGCTGTCCATTTAGGGAATACACATAATTACATGGTTGGAAAGGCACTACTGTTAATGATGCACGCAAACTTCTACTGTCAAGTCAAAGCCATAAAGGGAGATAATAAAACAGATGCATTTCATAATACTCTTTACTATATTAATCAAATATTCAAACATTTGACAAATATATGTGATAACAATTACCAAAAAATAGGAAATAACAGGAAATTTGTATAGTTCATGTTCTTAACAAACATGTGGCTGCCACATTTTAACCTAGGTCACTTTGACCCTTTAAGGCTGTTTTCTAGCGATAATGCACGTTTATAATTATGCAAACCTGCGGCGATAAGCGGATTTGTGTATACTTTGTCTAGCAAGTTGACAGCCGAGTTTAACATTTACCCTTGTTTACATATTTCTTATTAATCGGATTTTAAAATGGCTTCAAAGTTAATTTTAAAAAGTTTAACGATGGGTGAAAAACGGCTGGTTTATACTCGTTTTACCTAATTACAGGAAATAAGCTTTTACCGCATTTTGAAATTGTATCAGTTGAGTCAAAATGTTTATACTTTTATATATTTAGTGATAGACTTTCTATTTTCAACTATAGATGAAAAATACATGAATGTTGTAAGTATCTATGCAAAAATAAATGTAGTTTGTACCTGCAAATACCCGACTGAAAAAAAATGACATTTTATTACATGTTTTTCAGTGAATTATCAAAATATAAGAATGAAATATATTTTGTATTTTCTCAGTTCACTCGTAAGAAAATATAAAATGGATAAATTTAGTCAAAACATGAAATAAAAAGAAAATATTTTTGTTTTAAAATAATGTAAATTCAAAATCTCTTTCTCTCAGGAGTACGATATTTTAAATTTTCACTCGTGGCTTTGTCACTCGTGAACATATTGCATCTTATTTCATATTTCAGTCTTACACAGAAAACAAATAAATATCCTCTATTTCTCGTCTTGTTTACGTTTTATATGAAATTCAGATCGGGTAATATTCTAGAAGGTTTTATTTTCATTAATAATCGTGATCAGAGCGACATGCGAACTCAGAACTCTTGTGAATATTAAGACGTATTGTGTCCCAAAGTATAAACTCTGAAGCGTAAATTCTTAACAACGCTATCTGTTGCCCATCAAAGCACGAAAAAAAAATGTCGCAAAAAGTACCATATCTATAAAAAAAAAAAAGGAAATACAATCGCTTTTTTTAACTAATTGTTTGAAGGCTACCTAAATTTAAATAATCATGTGGAAAAGTGTTAACTTGTGTAAAAAGCTGCAAATCTCACTTCAAATGCCAATTACCGAAACAAAAAAACAAAACAAATGACGGCTTTGCGCGTATCGGTGCAATGCCCCGGCCACGTTTACGAAACATACTGGCTATTTGCAAAGACTGAGGCTAAATTAGCATCTAAAACAATCTCTCTCTCTCTCTCTATCTCTCTCTCTATCTATCTCTGTGTGTGCGTGCGTGCGTGCGTGTTCTCAGACTGGTGGATTTCTCTCGCTCTGTACCTCTGACAGATCTCACTGCGTCTGTACTAGTAGAGGATGAATTTGGGACACGGAGTGAATGCCTTTGCGCTAACTAAAGCGCCTTTGAACGTGTATATCATGAAAAGGGCGCTAAATAAATCTGGTATAATAATAATAATAACAATAATAATAATGCTGATAAAAGTAAAAAAAGACGAAGCATCTGTAGGTGATATGAAAAAAAAAGTTTGCATTTTAACAACGAAAGATATCGTTTTATGATTCTGATTACTTCTGTATCTTCAGGCTTTCGAAAAAGCACGTGCAAAGTTCAGCGTACCTGGTGTAAAACTTGTACTTATCACGGAGGAATACTACGATGCCGCCTTGAAGTTTGCTCGAGAAAATTTGCTTCCGCATGAACCATTGAATAAAGCCTTCGGAGTTCCGTGGAGCCAAGAAGTGGAAAATGTTTGGTTGAAAAATTTAAAACTGAACTTATCTTTAATGCTTATAGATGAAGAAAATAGTGAACCTATTGCAATCCGGGTAACTGCTATTGTTAGGCACGACGACAAAATATACCTAGAAACAATACAAACAACGCCTTACAAGGAATTAATGCGCTTTGTTATGTACGCTGATGAACGAGCTGATTTCTTCGGACATTTTGGAGCAACAGAAGCATTTATCTTTCTCGGACTGGCAGTGGCGGATAAATATAAAAGGCGTAGTCTTGCAACACAGATTTTTAACGCAGCCATTGACATGATACGGAACTTTGGAATTGACCCGGTGTACGTGAAAGTAGAAGGTTCATCAAATTTTTCGAAGCGCATTTTTGAAAAAGCAAACTTTGAAATTTTGTATGATTTGCCGTACGCAACGTGGAAAATAGAAGAAAAATTCCCCATTCAAAACACAGGGATACATAAATCATTGACAATGTATGGAAAGAAACTCAATGCCGAGTCGTGATAACCTAAGACTGCTAGTATTAAAAAAATCTTCAATAATACAACTTCGCCAATATACCGAGGGACTGGCTGGTGCCCGAGCCAGGTAGAGCGAGGGTACCAACGTTTTCCCGATCATACATTTTGGCAATTTTTGCTACCTTTGATGAGTATTGAAAAAAAAATATTAACGTTTTTTCCCCACCATGCCACCAATGTAAACAGGTGGCCATATCCGTCACGCGAAAATTATTCATATGCTTTTTTTTTATCGTTTTCTCTCGACATTTTTGTTACGAACATAAGATATACTAATTTCTCGCTTCTTTTCTTATGTTTGTTAATTGATATCTGTCATGTATATTTGTCAAAAGGGTATTATCGAGTACATTCTTTTCATTACCTCCCTTTATAACGTTAACAGTGTAAGCTTATTTGCTAGATGAAAAAAGTGTCTGTCTTACCCTTTATTTGTGCCTATTTCCTATTGGACAGTTGTCCTATATTTTTTATAATGAAACTTAATCATAGGCGTCGCGAACAGTTTGTATTAAAATTTTAGGACTTACTTTAATAATTACACTTTAAAATTCAAAATTTTCCTATTTTCTCCGTCTTTGTTAAATCAACACTAATTGTGACGAAACTTTTCATAAGTATAATATTCAACAGCTGAGCTCTCAGCAAAATTTCCTCAGTATAAATTTGCTTGAAACAAAGTAAAGACAAATCAAATATTTGTCAGTTTAAATACCAGACTTTGAACGTTGACTTTGGATTAAATGTGTTATTAGTCCCATTTCGTACAAGAGAAGCAAAATCTTTAAGTTGGTGTTTACTTTTCTCTTTCTTGTTTTGTCCCACAAATCAGCGGTGACACTTTAGTCTTTTTAACTGATTGGTACTAGAGGAGCTATGTTCCCTTTCTGAAAGTTAACACACTGAATATATAGGGATAGTTTGCATTAAGGGATAATAAAATTCAGAACAGTTGACTTTCCCATACATATATTGCTCAAACACTGCCTATCTCCTCCTATATTCGGCGGGGCGTCATAACAACGTTTGTCGTTTTGTCGCCTTGACAAAAATAACATTTGTCGTTATGCCATCGCGACAGAACGAAATGACAAAATGGCACAAATTAGTCACTATAGAATGAAAATTAAGCTGTTTTCCACGTTCTTGCAATAATCTTGTAAACATTTTTGCATAAAACTTTTTCAGTGGGTTCGCCCATGTATTAATAGCAGAAAATTCGTGTACATACAGGGCGATCACGTGCTGTTCATACATGATTTTTATTATTCTTAAATGCTTCGCCAGGGACGTATATGTATTTCTGTGCAGACTGACATCTGGTATCAGCGTCTTGATTCTTCTTTTCTTCTATAATAACCTCTTCTGGTAATTTTGCTCTCTGTCACAAACATTCCCGCGTGCTTCTGCAGAGGTTAATACGAAAAAACTCGTGTATTATCTCTACAATCTAAACTTTCAAACATATCCAAACATATATGATATTCTCCATTTGCTTTTTTTTAGTATTTTAGCGTAGTTCATGAACTCGTTCAGTTTTATTTATGTGTCAGACTGAAGAAACACAATTTCTTAATCAAGCGGACAATGCTGAATGCACTTTTAGGTTCCTTGTCTTATATCACCAAGAACAGAAAATAATTGTGACGATAAGTATGCATACCTTTAACTGCAGTATGCTGAAAATCACACACAATGTCCTTTTGCTAATGAACTTAACAGTATTGTACGAGGACTGGACATGTATCCTGTTCAAAACGTAAGTTTTGGTACGAATTTCATTTTTCAAGTGGCACAAAAACATGCACATGTAGGATTAGTAGAGATTGTACAAGAGATCTGCAATTTTTGTTCGAACCTAAACTCGCCCTAGGTCATTCGGGTCAATGCAGACTTGTTGCAATTTATGAAGTCCTACACTAAGTTGTTGTATGGTAAAGGACTTGAAACATTCAGAATCCTTCGTGTGATTGCATAAACATTTTCATTTCAAAAAAGCATTGTGCAAAGGTGCCATCAGTTATCAGAATCTTCTTTATTTGTAAACCCAATTACGCTGACCTTTTTGCAGGGTATATAAACTGACCAATCAATAATTTTGAGATAAAATTATATAATAAACAATGTGTTTGTGCTGTGTCCCTCAGAACATTCTATGTGAATGGAACACGATTTTACAAAGCCACGGTTTTATACAAATTCTGTGAGACATACATAAAACACCGTTTAAGTACACAACAACGATTGAAGAAAAATAGCTTGTTTGATTCATGTTGATGCAGAAACTTAAAATGAGACAATTTCAGTCGTTCCCCCAAGTACTTTTTCGTAATATATACAGAATGGTTTTGCTTTTTGTTATCACTTTAAAACTTCATACTGTAACAAAAGAAAATACAGACAATAGAGTGTCTATTTAAAAAGGAATGGCTTGGCTAGTTGAGGTGTAGCAGCAAGCTGACATCCTTTGGGGTAATCTGTTGCTTGAACAGGTAAGTATTTAATTTTCTTCTGAGGTACCAATTTTGCAGATTATGTTACTAAAGGGGTGTGCTCGCTTTGACAGATTTAAATGTCCATAAATACTTTACAATAGTAACTAAAATAACTGAGATGTAACGATCTTCATTTTCCATAAAATCTTAATATTATGTAATTGATTAACATTTTGTTATCCTATTCTTGTTCGTGAAATAATAATAGACTGTCATAAAACGCAAACGCCCGTTGGACGGAAGCATTTAGGTGTGACCAGTCGGTGGATTCTTTACATCCTGCCGCTTGGACATATTTTGGTAGTAGCCATGGCTACGTTTGAGGAGGAAAAATAACCGAAAACATTACTGACAGGCAAGCTCCAAGACCAAAAGGAACACAAATATATCAGGAACGCTCAGGATCAGACATGGTCAAGATCCGGTTATATCATTACAACAATGACAGACAATTAACTTTTCTGCATCATTTTTGATTACAGTAAAGGATTATACACATCTGGTGCAAGACAAGATGCTATATATACCGTAATCCGCATGAAGTGCCATCATTTTGCTTTTGTAGATGGACAGTAACAGTTATTCAGCATTCTAATATGAATAGCAATGCTTAAATCGTCACAACGATATTATGCTGACGTCACGCCGACGTGATATTTAACGCTATATATGCATCTTGAAATAGCGCTTTCAGTTTTGATCTAATATTTTACTTAATAGCAAGTTTAAAATGAAATGTCACATTGCACATCTATCTTGATTTATTTACACACATACTGAATTGGTTACTCGCTTTGCAGAATAATTCGCTACCATTTTCACCCAAACTGAACTCTTCACCAAGACGTATTAACATTTCCGGTCCTGGCGTGCATAAACAAACGTGACGACCTACCATTTGGCGGCGCCGTGTATGCGTGAAGAAACAGTTCTATCATAATTGATTTAATTCTACAACAAAAGACATATTAGAATCGGGCGGTCATACGTTCCCTCATGAAATTATTACGCCCGGCATATAACCGCCCATCGTATATAGATAATGTAAAATCACTGTTTTAATATAAATTATTTACTTAATTTGTTCACATTTTTACAGTTTCAAACTAATCTTTTACTTGAAGAAAATTTATTTACCTACTTAAGGTATAGATTGGACAAACATGAAGATGTTATTATTCTGCGGTATGTAATTGTATTGACAAGAAGCACAACTCAGTGTTTTTGTCCTCTTTATAACGAAAATAAACTGGCAGTACAAATCAACAAATCAGAGGAACCATTCCATATTGCAACTGCAATTTTGTATCTAATATGCAAGGAGAATTTATGCATCAAAGGTGACAAATGTTTTTTAAGTGATGTCAAATTGAAACTGTGATGAATTTGTACATTGTTGTGTTAAACGTTTACCGCCGATTTTTTCCAAATAGATATGGTATATCATGTGGCTATCTTTGAACAGGTTTGCATAACTGCTTCGAAAAACAACATACATTCAGTCAAAGTTCGTTTTCTTCGAAACGCAATACAAATTATACAACGATCGTATTACGATTGAAGGTCACAGTTTACGACTTGTTTCTTTACGTAGCGTTGTAATATGAAATACATACGTTTCATTGCAGCATGGAAGAGGTCGTTGATAATTCTTTTTTTGTCAGAAAACATCATACCTTATACCGGTATCTTTGCATTAAAGATCCTACTAAATTTGTAGCAATTAGTGTAAATTGTCTTTCTGATATTATCAACTTGAAAAACTTGCAAATGGAAAGAAATTAGAAATTGTCAGACTTGTTTCTAGTATTATCAATTTGCAGATGGAAAAAGTTATAAACTGTTAGTTTAGACTCCGCTACTTGCGGCCTTGACGGTGCCCATGGAAACTATGCCACTCGAAGCGATGCTATAACGCTTGCTGTCTATACAGCTGTCATAATCACAGGATTTGTTCCTTTTAGAGAATAACTTCAAGTGTAAGCAGTATTTGATAGCTGAAAATATTATGTTTAAATAGATAGAGTGAGTATTATAGATGAGTCGTTATTTCAATCGTTATCATTTTAAATACACTTCTGTTTATAGTAAATGTTGGGAGACATTCAACGTATTTGTGTTAGCAAGAATGTTGAAACATTAAAACAATCTGTGATAAGGATAACTATGATTAGTTCACAAAAAAATTGTAATGGTTATTTGATAAAAAAGAGATAATAAAAACGGTTATGATAAATGTCAGTATTATTATATTTTGTAATTTCGGAAAAAAAGTAGATACTCCCATTTCTCTCATGAAGAAAACATTTTTTCTTCCAGACAAAGGTGAAAAAGACAAATAAAATCAACCGACACCATGTTTATTCATATTTATACATAGCACTGTAAATGAAACATCTAAATAGGAAGTATTCATGTTCTATTGTCGTCTCTTAACCTGAAAAAAAATTAAATACAGTCATGTTAGGGACATACAGAATAAAACTCTTATAAATTCAAGGACATTGCAATATAGATATATCAGATATTGATATATGTCTTCGGTTTTAAATACTCTATTAATACAATGTTGTCAGACTGTAATAAACATTTATTTAATACACTATTCAAAACATATTTTCATTCATAGGTAATGTATTTATTTTTTTTAGCCGTTTTCCAAGTCCCAACTGTCCGGATATTCCCTTGATGAAATTTCTTTGACACCATTTTTGAACAAACGGTGTTAGAAAATATTTTGTAGTATGTATTTTGAATAAAAAACAATTTTGTTTAATTAACTCATAATATGTGCTAAGTACTATTTAGCCTATCAATGTTCTCCTCTGTCAAGACCGTCACTTGTCAGATAATGTTAACAAACTTGTAAGGTACTTTACAAGGACATATTTAGCTCGGGTGTAATCTGACGCTAGGATACTATTTATACCATATATTGTTTTTGTAAATGCAGTGTTTATTATATACATATTACTTGTCAACTAAAGACATTCTCTACATAAAACATCTACTTGCCAATTATTGGTACGCCTGTATCCACTGATGTACAGTTCATGTTACAGAAATCAGTGTGACAACAGTGTGAGCAAACAGGTGCATGACGAGCAGTAAGTCCTCTAACTGAACGTTTGCTTGCACATGTCTATATAAAAATTAAAAAATTGAATGAGTTTCATGCAGTCTAATCACCTCATATTGAAGTGGTCAGTCGCCGGTTATATCAGGTTTTTATAAGGACAAATTGAAAGGTAACCTTAATGGAACCTTCTTATAAAATGTATTAGGGTATAATATGGCAAGTGGATGTCCTTGAAATATTTCGTTGTTGTATTTCATTTTTTAATTTTTATGACCGGACGTGTTCCGTACTATTGCTAAATTATTTCAATATTAATTGGTGTAACGGAAACAGATACTAGTCTGCTTTACTTATCTTACTTACAGTTATGCATGGGAATTATTTTAACAAAATAGAGAAAAGTGGAAACTTCACAGGTCGCTCAACATGACAGAAACGAAAATGTTGCAGGCTCGGTTTGATTAAGTCTGTTCATGGACGGTAGTGGAAATGCATGCTTCCGTCCACGCCCTCTAGCCCCGGGTTGAGCAGAACTCAACATTTACACATGCTAAAAGTACAAAAAGCAATTTAGAGACATCCGCAGATGTATTCAAACGGCGGTGAACATGGAACCTTCAATGATACACGTGTTGAGGCGTGTAATTCCATGAAGAGCGGCGTTTGGTCCCCAGATAAAGTAAAGGGTTTGCCCCAAACGAGAAAACAATGGGCAGAACTAAACAAACTGGAATTTAGGAAAGGGATCTGAGGTTATGGAGCCTGCGTATCACAGGAGCTGTCAAAAGACAAAATTAAAAAGCAGGCACCATATCCAAGGGGTGATTAAACAATACCAAATCACGAAAGTCGGGTTCAAACCATTTATGTGGACATATCAAACAGGATAACCACGTATATTTTACTTTGTAACTATATTCCTTGTTGAATCTGACACACTGTGTTGATATGTAATATAAATTATTTCGACTTTAAGCTAATGATCAGTTACGCGAATCAACGCCTTTTGTAATTCTTGCTTGATTACCATTTTGAATCAAATAATATGTAAGAAGTTATCTAAGCCTTTTACTGTTACTGGGGCCACAAACATTCATGTTGATCTTAAAAACTGAATAGTCATTTTTTTTCATTACGAGTGAAACTCCATGCCTTATTGTACATTATATGTTTCAACTGCCATGATTTTCAACGACAAAAATAGGATTAATGCAGCGTGGTGGATGGTTGTCTCCAAGATTATATCAGTTTCGTAAAGTCTCTCTTCCTTGGTATATATATACGCTGGGTAGATAAGCGGAAATGTCAAAAGGTGGATGAACCCCAGCTTAGAATATACGAGGGGCGTTCAATATGTAATGTTATTCCATATGTAGCTCCGTAACCGCTGGTTATATTTAGATGCGGTTTTCGGCACACTGTAAAGCAATTTATTGGAAACGAAATGCTATATAAATGTTAAAAATCAGCTTGTTCAAAGTAAAAATATAATCATTTGAGTGAGGTGTACTCAGGTGTACTGGACCATAATTATAGTATAGGTTTGTCCTGGCCATCCAGAGTCTCAGAAAAATAAAATAACTTGTAAAATCACAAAATTCTATCATTTTTCTACGAGGTACAGCAATTTGTAATGAGTTCGCATTTGTTTTAATTTTACAACACAACTTAAAACATCTAAACTCGATGTTGATTCCATATGGAATGGGTGTTGAGAGCGATTAATCAAAGTTGTAAGAACTTGTTTTGCAATCGAGAATTATGATACTAGTATCAATTTAAGATACAAGAATTTTTTAAACGATGATTATCGCGCCTGACAAAATTGTAGCGGCTTATTGTACTCAACCTATCATTTTTTCTAGTAAAAATATACACAGTGAATTTAATAAAGTTATAAACGTTTTTATTTTAGTTTTCAAATATTTTTGTGAAGGTCATGATTTGTTTTATCTGTTTAAACTGAAAATTGAACTATAGTTCTAGTTGTTGAATAGTAGAATCAAGGAAATGCATATTTCAGTCTTAATATTTTGGACATAAAATTGTCCAGTATACCCGAGTACACCTCATTCAAATGATTATATTTTTACTTTGAGTCTACCGATTTTTATAATTGATATAGCATGGTGTTCCCAATAACTTGCTCTATAATGTGCCGAAAGCCGCATTTAAAACTTACAAGCGGTTACGGAACCACATACGGAGTAACATTACATATTGAACGTCCCTGGTATAATTATTGTTCATGTAGGGAAGCTATCCATCAGGCCTGCGAACGATCGGTGGTTATATTTTTTATGTCGCATACCATGTTGGAAATCCTTTACATTAGGTCGACTGGTGTATTTTCCTACCGTAAAAGATTGTTTACTAGATCATGTCTATCAATATATCTTATTCTAAGCAGACAAGGAGGCACGGTTTTAAACTATATACTGTAGAGACCGTACCATTATAGCTCTTCGCATACTTTGATTTTTCAAACTAAAGTGATTTTTACAAATGCACCGGTTACGATAAAAAATGTAAACAAAAGATTCCGTTTATAATCTTTGAAATATATGAATGACACTCGATCTTAGTCATAATACTGATTGACAGTGAATGCTAATGACTCTATGTGTTGCAGAAAGGTATTTATTTTGTAACTGTAAGTTCCCATCAATTGAAATCCTCTCAAAACTGGTAAAATAATTACTTATATTTGGACAAAGCTCACGGTCTTTTCCGTTTGACAGCTGCTAAAAGGGCAAATATAAAAGATTCAGTGTAAGTTATATTTCACTGGTACTACCAGTTAGTAAGTTCATACTCTGAACAACACGTCAGAGAAATTCGGGCAGATTTCACCGATTATGACGTTGGCAGCATTAGATTATATCTTTTCTTTACACGAAAATTGCCGTTAGGTAACAAGGCGAATACGCCGATAATCCAGAGTCACCGAGTATTTTTCCAGTTCACGCAATGTAATCAAGGCAATTAAACTGCTTAGCTATTAGCTGCTGTTGTGATAGGGAAGTGGTAGAGTGTCTGCCTTAGGAGTGAGAGGTCCTGGGTTCGAGTCCCAGTTAGAGATTCACTATTTGCATTCTGCTAAAGCATAGTTTTGCTGTTAATAGACTGTTCCAGATGTTCTAATTTTTTAGCACACAGTATCATGGATCAGTATTGAGCAATCGAGATCAAAGTTGAATGTTAAATTAAATGCACCCAATTAGTAAATATTCACTATATTATGTCCCTTTGATGTTTATGCTCTCCATGTTCGAGAAGAGTTACATTTCCTTGATCATAAAATTTTCTTTAACAATAAAATATTAAATGCTCATAACTCCACACTTCTGGTTAAAATAGTGTCTATATTTCTGTTTTCGAAAAATATATGGGCATTTGTCTTCATTTCAAAGCTTTTTAACTTCAAACCTATGATATGAAAAACTTAGGTACTATCTCTATATACTGTCGTGAATTAGAGAACGTTTTGTAGACACCGCTTACTCAAAGAACATAGACGAGACACCAATATTGTTCTCTATTCTAATCAGAGTATACTCTAAATGGCAGAAATAATAAATTAATTGATGTAGCAAATTTTACAAGTAATTCATGGCCTTAATTGATTTTCACCAGATTTTTCTTTTTTATTTATTTTACTTTTTGGGCAGAACACAAATTTACTATCAGTAAATAAATTGCTAGCTTTATTCATTCAACTTGTGTCTTCCTTGATTTGAACTACACATCCTTTTTATCTATTATCTAAAATTAAATGCGCATCAGTTTCTTCTACTATTTCATTTCTACATGGGGCTGAGGACAGCTGCTTCAAGTCAACTTTTTCAAAAGTTGTACAAGTTATGAGTATGTACAATGTGTGTAGTGCTGCATCCATGATGTTATGGACGCCATGCATAAATAGGTATTTTATGTACAGTGCTACATCCTGTGATGTTGTGGAAGTTTTTATTAGATATTACCTGTGTATTGCTACATCCCATAATGTAGTGGAAGTTACTCTCTCCCCATTTATACTTTTCTATCATGCAAACCTGTAACATGTAGAAATAAATTTGTAATTGTGTGTTAATCGCCGATAATATGGAGAATTCAAAACGACATTAGAAGTTTAAATCTAAAATACATGTATTTCAAACAACTTTTAAGATATGTCTGTGTTTATGAACATCTAAGCTTACTTATATATTTTATATAAGATTCATTAAATCAAAGTCATGTAAAACAGTTGGTAAGTAGAAATACATCAATTTCTTTTTATCAAACAATTTCTTACAACATCTCTACCTGATTGGCGTCACAAAGTTGTACAGTGTTACAGGTCTCATGTTCACCCTTGTGAGTACAGTCAAAGCAAAGAGGTCCCCTCTGTCCGATTTGTTGCAGCCCTAGCATAAACCAGAAATAGCAGGTGATATCAATTTATCTGGGTCAGCGTAATATAAAAAAAAATCTTGGAAACACAGACCACAACCAAGCACAATAACAGCAAGGTCTGTTCATCAGATGCAATGCAATATGTGACAAACTCCACTTGCACCCTCGCACAGGCTTCAGCAAAATTCGTTTTTAGTGAAGTTAGATTACTCCATGATCCTAAACGCCGAGAAAATATAACAATACAAATGTCCAAGTAGGAGGAGACTTTTAACAGCCAACATGCAACATTTACACATGTTACAAGTACCAAAAGCAATTTAGAAACACTTGCAGATGCGTGTGTGTGTGTGTGTGTGTGTGTGTGTGTGTGTGTGTTCGGGTTTAACGTCTTTCTCAACAATGTTTCAGTCATATGAACGACGGTGTCTACTTGTAGCAGTGAGCACAATGCCCATCTTTATAGTGCTGCCTCACTGGAATATCACGCCGTAGACACATAACATGATACCCCACTAAGTCACATTATACTGACACCGGGCTGACCAGTCCTAGTACTATCCTCTAAATGCTGAGCGTCAAGCGAGGAAGCTACTAGTACCATTTTTTACGTCTTTGGTATGACGCGGCCAGGGATCGAACCCACGACCTCCCGCACTCGAAGCGGACACTTGCAGATGTGTTGATACGACGATGCACAAGACAAGGAACCTTCAATGATAGACTAGTTTGTTATTCCAGTTAACAAATTTGGCTTGCCTAAAACCAGAAAGCAATGGACATAACTAAACAAGCTGGAATTTAGTAAGGGATCTAAGGTTACGGACCATGCATTTCACAGAACAGGCGATTACACAAATGCTACACATGTATGTAAGTCGAAGCCGAGATGTTTGAGCTGAAAAACTAAACAGTACCAATAGCATTAAATCTGAAATAAATCGGAATATAAAGACTGTTGTTGTTATCAAAATTTTCCATATATTCTTGTAAACATTTTACCTTTGTCGCCACATCCTTCGCTGTTACAGAAACTATCATTACAACATTGCAGACAACCACCGTTTCCATCAACGCTCGTGCATTGCTTGAAAAAAAATTGTTTTGTTGTCAAAACCAAAACAGAAAATAAGTGTTGCAACCTATATACATTAATGTATATTTTTGTCAACATTGTACACTAACAAACAAACAACTTAAAGCATTTTAAGAAACCCTTTTTATGCAATGGAACCTGTCCCATCATCCATTCCCCCACCTTTAAAGCTCATAACCGAAGAACTAAAGTTCGGTTTGCAAAAAAAGGTTTTCGGTTTAGAGACGTTTCATCGGTGAAATATTAGTTACATATTGTTACATAAAACTGTTACAGAATTACTTGAAAACAGAAATAACACTTTTAAAACTCTATGGTCAAAAATTCTGATACTCTTTATAAAACACAAGTGCCGAAAATTAAGATTGCCTTTTAAATTTTTAGTTTTTCACATTTTATGTTGATATGTATGTTCGGTCCAGAAAGTCCAGAAAAAAATGTTCGATTTCAGAAATAGACGGTTTTTGGTAAACTGGGGTATTTGCTGTCTAGTAGCTAAGAATGAAATATTTCAGGACAGCAACACTTGTTAAGGACGCTCGCTACAGTTTCGTAATTTTTTTCTCAATAATAGATTTTGATGAAATGTTTTGTATTAAAAGATCATGTTATGATGTATTGAAAAATGAAATAAAAATACTAGGTCACCAGCTTTGTTTCAATTTAATTTGCCCCTAGATATGGTGCTATTTTAAACATTTTTCAAAATGTCTGATCCTAAAATATATTTCAGTAAAGTACAATAATCAGCATAAATTTGATTATCTAAGCATTTTTATAACGGAAAACAATATATCTATTTGAAACATACTCAGAGATATCAAAAGAACATGATCTTGTAAAGAAAGTAATACTTGTTCAGCAGACCCAAGGGCTATGTTTGCATATTTTTGTCAATTTTTAGTTTGTACTTTTGCTATTTTATCGAGTTTCACATAATAGAATTTAATCAAACTCTGCACATACCTTTGGTTATGTCTACCTAATCTAAACAAAAAGAAAATTGATAGGTCACCATATTAGATTTCGTAAATAAAATTACAACGAGGTTGGGTGTGGCGGGTATTTATACAACGCAGGTTGGTACGAAATACTCATTCAGTGTTTGAGCAAATGACTTTGAAATATATATATATATACAATTATCAAACGGCAGATTTCTTAATAAGCGGATTTTAAGGTGTTTCTGAAGCATTTTGATGGCATAGAACGATGAATTTTTTAAACAAAATCTATAGTTTACGAATGTACGGTACGGGTACGGTACGGGATTAGAAACAGCTGTGACACAATGCAGAGTTTGAGCGCTGGTATAAATAACAGACTCCAGTATATGTCGGATTGAAGCAATTTGAACTAAAAATACTTTAAATGTATATATTTTGTAACCATGGCGATACTTACCCTTACCTTTAGTCAGTATATTATACATTTTGTACATAAAATGCATGCGAACATACAATAATTTGCGAATTTTTGCCTTACGCGACATTAGATAATCACTTGGCATGGTGTTGGGGTAAATATCGACCCGTCCGGAAAAACTGTAGCGAGTGCCTTTGAGGGATTTAGTGCATTGCCGTGTAATGAAGTATTTCGACCCCCATAGAATAACGACCCCCCGGTCATTATTCTATAGAAAATGTGACTCCTTTCCTGTAAAATATTGATCCCCTTATAAAAAACTGACTCCCTTTGAAAACTCTATAGAATAACGACCCCCCGGTCATTATTCTATAGAAAAACTGACCCCTCCAAGTAAAATACTGACTCCCTAAAGATGACTCCCTTCGAATCTCATAGAATAACGACCCCGGTTATTATTCTATAGAAAAAATGACTCCTTCCATGTAAAATGCTCACTGCCGAAATTACTACATTCGAACTCTCATACAATATCGATTCCCGGACATTATTCTATTTAAAAAAAGTTACTCTTTCCGTGTAAAACACCGGCTCCTAAAAAGACTTTCGACGATAATATCTATTAAAAAGTGATCCCCACCAAACCTAACGGACAATTTTACTAGATCTACAACTCTAATACCCTCCATTGCCAATAGTTAACATTTTGATTGTACTACTGCTACTGGTGCCGCTACTTCTATTGCTATTACTACATGTACTTCTTCTTCTTCTACTACTACTACTACTTCTACTACTACTACTACTACTACAACTGCTACTACCGATACTACTATACCTGCTTCCACTAATACGTCTTGTAAATCTACCTCCTCTTCTCCTGCTGCTGTTGTTTCTGTCACTTATTCCTCTGCTGCTGCTGTTGTTGCTGCTGCTGCTGCTGCAACTGCCACTACCACTGCCACTACTACTACTACTACTACTTTCTATTGTTGCCGCTACCGTACTTTACTGCCACTGCTAAGTATTGCAACTTCTATTAATACTAAGTTCTATGCTACCAGCAGTTTCTTGTGCAGTTTTCTTCTGAAGAATAACTTCATACCGAAGTTTGCAGGGATTATTGACACTGGTGTGTTTTGTGAACGTATTGTGAATTGTTATTTTCATGAAACAAAAATGTATACACCAAGATACAGCGTCTAGAAATAGAATCCCTTTTCCCGTTGCGGAATGCTCTGATTTCTGTGTCAAGTGATGGTATCTGGGGCTAATGGTCAAACGGAAGGACGGACGGACGGACAAGGGCAAATCTATATGCTCCCCCCCCCTCCCCCACCCCGAGTGGGAGCACAAAATGCAGCAATTAGACCTTAGATACATGAGTTATCACTAAATTTGACCAAATGACCGGGGGTCGTTTTTTTATGGGAGTCAATATTCTTCGTGAGGTTCAGTTTACTTCACGTGGGGGAGTCATAGTACTATGATCTGGAGGTCATAATACTATGACCGGGGGGTCACTTTTTCTATAGAATAATGACCGGGGGGTCATTATTCTATGGGGGTCGAAATACTTCATTACACCGGCACAATTTTGCGAAAATGCATATTTTATAATATTATTTATCTTTCCGTTTCTATTTGAAACATTTATCAAAAATGTTAAAGATACCTGATATCTACATGAAATGCTCTTATCTTCAATACGATTATTAGGTAATCATGCAAGTTTTTGTAATTATGCGAGGTTTGGATAAACTATAAACAATGATAAAAGTGATTTAAATGATTGAGTGTTTGCTATTGTGTTCAGGTATATAATAAAAAGCTTATTAAACGGCAATGATTACAAGCGCTTATTTGGTTAATCTTCCTCGTGCAAATATAGCTTTAAACGTGCTAATAAAACTAACGACACGCTATTACAGTTCAGTAGTATTGATAGTCCTGGGAAATATAGAAAAAGAACTTTTACTAGAGATACAACAGTGCCCGCGGAGAAATAACAGTATTTACCTGTCTGCTTATACAGCCTGATCGGTAAAGCTTAGCATGAATGCTTCTGAAGTAACTTTGCACATAACAAACCTGGAAAAATAATGAACTGTTACAGTTTCGGGGTCAGTCTATTAATATTCATCAAACTCCCTAAAACAAGTTCAAACATCATGACGTTCGAGCTATATTTCTAACAGATTTATGTTCCGATGATTCAATTGACATTTTCCAATGTATTTATAACAAAACTGTTGTTGTTGTTTTTTGTCAGAATTTGTGGTCTTCAAATGTTGCTACACGCAACATATAACTATACTTTGTTGAATGGATGCCTTATATATAAACATAATTCTAGTATACATAATTCATAATTCAAAACTTGATAATAACAAATACAGTACTTAATAAACGTATACAACACATGGGCATGTCTATAAAAGGTATGTATTTCTTGGTCTTGCTTGCAGATTGTGATAGTTTGTCTTGATGTACAATCTGTCAACATGTTGACGGCAACGTTGTGTGATAAAGACGATAACGAAGAAAACTGCTGAAATAAAGTAAGTCATACTTAGTATTCTTATTAAAACAATATCAATATGTAATATTCTTATTTAGGAGTAATAATGAATAATAAATACTGGAATAACCTCATCATCTGTCTGACATCTCTCAACCCAGTCGCAAAACTGCAGGTGTGTCATGCCATCGCAGTGGAAACACCATCTGCCAACATCTGAAATTGGTCATTATACTCCTTTGCGTGAAGGTGCAATCTTCTTAAGTAGTGAACACGTCATGACAATATCTCTGTATGCGACCTCGGCATTCTCCGGATTTTACAAAACGCCAAATGCGCATAGGTCCGAAGAATGCACTTACATAAACGCACTCTCTGTGATCAGCAGCAATATTCTGAGATATCAAAAATAAAATTAAATACGTTACCGTGAATGATTTCTGACAGGATAATGAAAGTATATATATATATAGTTGAAAAAGATCCAAACGAAATCATACCCTATGTGTCTACATTTAACCCAAATAATAAAGAGATGTTTAACGTTCTCAAAAACAATATATCAATTTTAGAGACTGATTCAATTATGAACGAATTATTAAGATCCAATACTATCATTAGGAGCAAAAGACAGCCACCAAATTTGAAGAAACTATTAACTAGAGCAAAATTTTCTGAATTCAATATATAAAGAAACAACAGAGTTTACAAGTGCAATAGACCTAACTGTAATCTATGTAAACAAATAGAAGAATCTAATTCATTTAACATTAATGGGAAAATATTTTACGTGAATGAAAACATGTCCTGTGATGTGAAAAATGTAATTTATGTTATGACGTGTAATGGCTGCCATGAATATTACATAGGTCAAACCGGAGACAAATTAAGAACTAGAAGAACAATTCATTCTCAACAAATTAGAGACCCGTCGGTAAGACAATTGCCTGTCAGTAGCCATATAGACTTTTGCTGTACAACAGAGCCAAAATTTACAATATTCCCATTTTATAAAATGAAAACTAACAGTTTATCAGCTAGATTAACAAAAGAAACATATTTTATTGACTGTTTTAAACCGAAATTAAACATGCGGAACATTTCACATGATACGGATTGATAAATAACATTATAACGTCATTAACTCCCGTTTGACGTCGAAATTACGTCCCTTGTTTCCTTGACGTCAACGTCATTTCTATTGAATTAATTCCCTTTCTCTTATTGTTATATATTTAGACACACTGATGAGCCATTCACGGCGAAACTAGTTTGTGACTTTTATATTAAAATTTAAGAAAAACTAAGCGAGCTTGTGAAGTCATTTTATAATTTTATGGGATATGTATATATTCTGTCAGAAATTAGAATGTAAACTTTCATACCACGTTTTCCTTTTTTACACCATCTACCTCAGCGAGATATATGTATATTATGTATATGTTTTGTTAAAACGTATTGAAATAGAAGACACACTTAAAAAGAATATACGCGCCATTAGTGACTGTTCCCTTAGTTTAGTTTAACGTCACACGTACACAACTATAGGTCATATGGCAACAGCCCTGCTTTTGTTGGTGGAGAAACTCTTAAAGTCACCCTCCGAAAGATAATTGAATCGATTGTTTTATTACCTCCTATTATTGCTCCAACTCAGTTAGTTCAAATGTAATATTTAAAATTGTGTTTTCTTTTACCATGTAATTATACATAACATCTATCTGGACTGCTACTTAAAATATCTATTTTGACGCTTTAAAGAACTTCAAAAATATATTCCAAAATGTATACAAAATAATGAATCTTGATAGTAAAGAAAAATCATCAGTGGAATGATACAAAATATTGTACTAATACAATACATTAGGGTTATTGTAATAGTAGCTCGATCTTGGGTGGAGTCTCGCGAGGCGCATAAGCGTCGAGTGTAATCCGACCTTGCAAATTCAAAATTCACGACAGCCAAAATCAAAATCCATGATCTAGCTGCTATTGTAATGACCCTTTCATTATATACCTCCGCCTTTTTGTTTCTTGTTTTCTTACCGAAAGAAACCTTCAATGTATACTGACGTTACATTAGATTTGAGTGAAGTTTTATGTGCGCTATTCATTCAACTGTTAGGTCATGCCTATTAGTCTGACAACATACATTACAAAAGGTACAATACGGTTTTTTTCTGCCTGTTCATATTTACTTGTGAAATACAAAAGCTGTATATTTGACAGAATTTATATTGGTACATACTAGTAATACAAATGATTATATGTATAATCCAACAAGAATAGACTTACCCCCCTGAAATGTTGAGTTAGAATACACAGGCTTGGTGACTGTGGTTGTTTGTGCATGCGTAGTAGCTACGGTTGTGAGGCTAACTTCATGCTTTCCACAGTCTGAAAAGTACATGCAATGTTTAAACTAAAAACTAATGTCTGCTTGTAATGATATTTTAAAGCAAACTTCGGCAATAAATTTCATCCAATATAAGGACAAAAAGCGAATAGAAGCAACCCCCATCATATCCACTTCCGACAAAAAACCCGAGACCCTACCACAGAATATGTATGGACTGGTGCACAAAAATAAATACTGAATGTAAAAATAATAGGAGTTAAGAACAAAATAGATAGGCGGAGCCTCCGGCCGGTCTGTCTTCGATATGCTTCACAAGAAATTCTCTATCGTTTGACCAAGTCTTTAATTACGTTATAAACAGTAAATCATATTTCAACTTTGAAGTTATCCGAATGAAAATTTCTGTACAACAGCCAGGAAATACAGAAATCTTACACTTTCATGTTTTTAAAGAGAAAAAAGTATTACATGAAATGACATCATTATAATGTTTATGAAATATTACCTTTATTGGTAAATGACAGCTGTAGAGGGTAACCGTACGCAACAAGATTACCGGGGCGTCCATAAATTATGGCTCCAAACTTTATTCCATCGCTGTGATATAAATGAAAGTAACTGTTGTGTATGGCATTAACAAAGAGAGTTGTATACTGATCTAATGGCGGTGAGACTGACACATTCTTAGCGCTCCAGTAAGACATTGAATGTCCATTCAGTAGAAGTCCGCCGGTACTGTTCTTTAGAATTGTAATAGCTATAGTATTGCTTCCTACCCTG
Source organism: Mercenaria mercenaria (assembly GCF_021730395.1). Taxonomy (NCBI): domain Eukaryota; kingdom Metazoa; phylum Mollusca; class Bivalvia; order Venerida; family Veneridae; genus Mercenaria; species Mercenaria mercenaria. The sequence goes on from NC_069375.1 coordinate 70,603,559, forward strand.
GAATAATATTTTTGTGTTACGAATTTATACGAGTTCTTAAACTGAGTGATCCCTTGTGTGGTTGACATGAAGGGATCACCGGCCATTTTATCTCCATTATGTCCGTATTGTATCACACTGATTGGTTTGTTTGCTAAAACAGTTACAGGATCTGTACTAAACAACAACTCAACTGAAGTCATTTTGTTCATGTTTAAGGCGAAGTGATCTGTACTGTTGTAATAATGTACTTCTGTGTTATCCTGATCTGTAAATAACTTCACAACAAAATGTCTTCTTGGATAGATAGGTGGAACTATGAATCTTGTAGTCCAGTATTTTGTCGGAATCATTTGCTCGACTAGATACTGCCAATCTCCGATTCCAGCAGGAACATGTGCCAAAGCAGATCCTGAGAAAATAGCTACTGGTTTGCTAGATGTTACTATACTGCCGCTTACGTCATTATTCACTTTAAATTGATACGTTTCAAACTTCTGTAATTGAAAAGTTAGGTAAGTGTTTCTCTTTCCATCAATTACTGTTGACAGGATAACGTCTGTATCATTCTCCACACCAGCTATGAGAATTTCACTACTGTATGGGTAAGTTGGAGTGTAAGAAGCAGCAATATATCGAGTACCAAGAGCGCTGAGTGGTAACGCCAGGAATCCTTCTGCTATATCACTTACACCACTAATAAAAACTGTCAAAGAAATATTCAAATCTGAAATAACTTCAGTCCCTTTATATTGCGTTCCATTTTCAAACTGTATCAATCTGCCATGAAGCAGAATAACGGTATAGTTTGAAACAGTATATGTTCTGTTCATGTTTATAAACGGTGCCGTCACACGAACATGAGTCGATACTTGCAATTCTGGTGTTAGGTGAAGTTGAATGGTAGCGTTAGCTGACGTGACCCTTTCATAGTAACCAATAAGGCCGAACATAAAGTGTGTCCCAACTGAAGCTGTGGAAAGGAACTTTATGTTCGTAATACACAACGCAACTCAACTAAACTAAGTATTTGCATGAACATAACGTAACGAAATAAACATATGTTGGAATGTGTACCAAAATTTCGAGTAATTCCATTCAATTTTATTTGACCGCCTCGATAGCCTAGTGGTAGAGTATCCGCTTCGGGGACGGGACGTCTTGGGTTCGGTCCCGGCCGCATCATACCAAAGACGCGAAAAATGGTCACAGTAACTCCCTTGCTTGGCGCTCAGCATTAAAAGAGAAACTGGCTTCCTGGGATGGATTCCATTAGGAATGAATTGTTGAGGCTGATTAAAATAAGCTGTAGAACTTGCTTCACAATCGACCTAAAATAAATTAGTATCAAACAATTTTATTTGGCATTATTTAAAGAGAATTCCTATAATTTTTTTCCTTTCATAGAATTTTTTTAAATTCATATATATGATAGGAAAATGTGTGCTGAAAACAATGAACAAATAAAAATAATAGGTCACCAGGCTTGTTTTTGTGAAAAATTGCTTTGAACACACCCACTGTTGCTGAAACTGCCAGCGATTTTTGAACATTTTCATAATTTTCTGCTTTTTCATGAATACCAACCAAAATATACATCCAGGCAGCACAATACGGTTTTTTTCTTATTACAGATTTTATCATATACTTACTTGATATCATAGTCATATTTGTAATACTCTATCCTTACAATGATGGGTACAAATGAAAAAAAAATTGTTTCATATTTACTTTTGTGAACTTTTTTCAATGAAAAATACCCATAGTGAAGAATATTTTTTTTAAATTTTGAAAAAACTCTTTCATAGATTTGTTTCCTTTTTTTCTTGTGTATAGATAATTGTATTGTGAGCATAAAAATGGCTAAAAATGTATGGGTCACCAGGCTAAATTTTATGTTAAGACCGCTAGAATACAAACACCTGTTCGGACGGAAATAGCGCGAACCTGCCCAAATTGATTACATGTATGTCTGCTAAAAGTTTTAAAAAAGTTTTAAAAATTCTTAATTCTTTCTATAATTGCATACTAAATAATCTGAAAGGTGATATTGTCTTATCAGTACTAAGTCAATTATCTTACATTATATGAACAACACTGTCTTTCTACTAAAATGCGATGTGAAAACACAACCACAAAAATAGCAAGATACCTGTCAGGCATGATACTTGTCAATACAACATAAACCAGTATCAACATTTGATTACTGATATAACTTATCAAAAATGTTATTTCATTCAAGATTCCTCATATTTAAGATTGTCTGTAACATGTTTCAACAAATGTTGACTTCAGTTCAGTTTTCCATAGAAAGTGCCGGCTGCGCAGAAAGATGCGCATTAAAAACTATAGGAATTCCCTTTAATACTAGTATTTACCAATTGCACTATAAAACCAAATGGTTTTACTGTACTATTTAACTGAACTGTCAAAACATGTTCCCGGCTTTCATGTGAACAGAATATAATGAAAGCCGGGAACAGGTTTTGACAGTTCAAAATACATAGTATAATACAGACATACGTAGAGTATACTAGTATTGTTTATTGTAATGTTAAATAATATTTTTTGTTTCCCACTTCTTTCAATTATGTTTTATTTAGAAAACGAATTTTAGTTATAGTTTAGCCTTGTCGGCTCTTACTTCTTCTGTTGTTAATTATTTGGGTAAATATAGGAAAAAGTAACTGCCTGAAAAGTATTTCAGTCTATTTTTTCTAAAACAGCTTTTTATGTCTCCTCCTTACTTGTTTGTATTTGGCTCGCGCTTTTTCAACAATATTTCAGATAGTGCCATGATTTTACACAAGTACCTAACCTGTTCTCTGCGAGTAACTGCCAACTCTATCTGAGTCACAGGTGAAGGAAGAATAATACTTAAAACAAAGTCTTCTGTCAAATCCTTTACGTCGGGCGTAATAATTTCACGTGAAATTATTTGTATGACGTATTACCGCCCGAGTGTATAAATAGTGTTGAAACACGGTTTTGCTATAAATTATTTCGATTCTAATATGCCCTTAATCTAAAACAGTAGATAAAATATAGTAGCGCTCTTTCGTGGTCGTAACAAAAACTTTGACATCACCGCACGTTAACGTGACGTCATTCTAGCGTAAACGTGTTTTAACAAAGACAAGAATATTAGAATTAAATTTCGCTATACTGTTTTACACTTACATGTTTCACATTGTTGGGACGCAGCATATCCTGTTTTTATGCGATAGCCGGCCTAAATATAGAATGAAGAAACAAAAGGTGTTTAAAAATACATATATCCTGAAATAACTTTCAAACTGCATTTTATCTTATATACAACTATATGACATCGAATTAATGTCAACAGAAAGATTAGTAATGTAATAAATCCTACTTACGAGTTATTAACTCCTACATAGGATTTGGTAGTTCCAGTATACGACATAATCTGTCATAAGTACGATTTACTAACTGCCACATTTCTACCAAGGACTTAAAAACTCATGCCTTAGTAAGCCCTAAGTAGGAGTTAATAAGTCCTACGTAGGAGTAAGTTTAGTCAATCGTTGGTGTTACTCAACGAAACTGAGTATGCTTTGCGTACTATGCTTCCAAAGGATCTTATCACAAATTTACTTACTGTCTTTCGTAGGAGTTAATGTGCCACACACAGAAGTGACTAGGTTGTACGTAGCAGCTATTAAAAATATGTCTGCTTGCACAAGGAGTTACTAAGGCATATAAAGGAGTTAGTACGTCATACATAGGAGTTGTTTATCGTCTGATTTACCACGGCTCAGAAATCAGATGCGCACGAATTAACACCCTTTTGGTTAAATATCCAAACATCTGTAAGATGAATTGTGGAAATCAGACGATAAATCACAAGGCCTTGTTTGGTTTCATTCTAACAAGATGATAGAAATTAAGTTTAGCTTCAGTCATCCGCGTCATAATGTTTTGGACGACATGTGGCTATTTGACATCATAATTGACGTCATAATGTCCTCTCACAGGTCCAAGAATAAACCGTTGTTTACACAAAATTTTTATTTCTGTCTTTGTTTGAGCGAGAAAAAAATGCTAGAACGTTTTCTCATTTAACACGATATTCCGTTCGATATTGCACGTAAGGTAATCCACAAATTCCATGTCTGTCGTCGAAAATAAGCAAGTATTGAAAAAATGATTCTATTGAAAGATTCGGCAAAGAAAAATACTCTATATGGAAACTTATTTCTTACCACAAGCAGCAAAATGCAAAGTACGCACTTCATTCTCGGTGGCGATTTGCAATTGAAGCTCTAAACTGTTTGTTATCTTGAATAAACTGGAACATTTAACGTGGGATATAACATATGGCTTTTGTCGCTGCTAGGTTTCATTAAGTTGACTTAAGTATGCAAACTATTTAAAGTTCGGCATTCTCCGCTTGTTAAAGATATTATCGGTTATGACCGAAGGATGCCGAAATCGCATACGGAGAATATGAACTGGTACGTAAATTGCCGATTGTCATTACGGGTCCAATATCGTAATCTATTGTAAGAATGTTATTAGCTAAATATGGATTTTTCTTCGCGTTCAATTAAATTTCGCTATGCTGTTTTATACTTACATGCTTTACATTGTTGAGAGGCAGCATATCATGTATACATGCGATAGGCGGCCTAAATAGAACGAAGAAACAAAAGCTGTTTATAAAATATAAATATCCTACAATAAGCCCTCACTCTATCTGCATTGTTTCTTTTATACAATTCTATGGCAGCGAATTAGTGCAAACAGGAAAATAAGTAGTTAATTAGTCCTATTTATGACTTATTTACTCCTATGTAAACAAAATAAATCCTAAAGGGCTTGGTAATTCCAACATACGACAAAATATCTCCTACTTACTAACTCCCACATTCCTACCTAGGTCTTAAAAATCATAACTTAGTAGTTAGTAAGAGCCAGTCGTAGGAGTAAATTATTGAAACCGAGTATGCTATTATTTTGATAACGTTCTGTGCTTCAAAAGGATCTTTTAACACATGTACTTTACTGTGCCCTTCGTAGGAGTAAATATGCTATACACAGAGTGAAAAACTTGTACGTAGGAGTTACTAAGGCGTACATAGGATAAAGTAAGTCATACGAAGGAGTAAGTCAGTCATACGAAGGAGTTAGTAAGTCATATGAAGGAGTTAGTAAGTCATATGAAGGAGTTAGTTAGTCATATGAAGGAGTTGGTAAGTCAGATGAAGGAGTTGATAAGTCAGATGAAGGAGTTGGTAAGTCATATGAAGTAGTTAGTAAGTCATATAAAGGAGTTAGTAAGTCATATGAAGGAGTTGGTAAGTCAGATGAAGGAGTTGGTAAGTCATATGAAGGAGTTGGTAAGTCATATGAAGGTGTTAGTAAGTCATATGTAGGAGTTAGTAAGTCATATAAAGGAGTTGTTAAGTCATATGAAGGAGTTGGTAAGTCATATGAAGGAGTTGGTAAGTCATATGAAGGAATTGGTAAGTCATATGAAGGAGTTGGTAAGTCAGTAAGTCATATGAAGGATTTGGTAAGTCATATGAAGGAGTTGGTATGTCATATGAAGGAGTTGGTAAGTCATATGAAGGAATAAGTAAGTCATATGAAGGAGTTGGTAAGTCATATGAAGGAGTTGGAAAGTCATATGAAGGAGTTGGTAAGTCATACGTAGGAGCGAGTAAGTCATATGAAGGAGCGAGTAAGTCATATGAAGGAGCTATTAAACATATGTCTGCTGGCACAAGTTCACTTCTATAGAATTTGCATTTACGCTTTAAAATATGCCAATAACGTAAAATGCAAACTTATTTATTTGTGAATCAACCAGTGAATGATTTTTACAAAATATTTTGATTGGTAGAATAACACTGGCGCTGAAGGAGTTACGTAAATTCTTACCAGCGAAATAGTCAACAAACACAATATCAGTTATTAAGAGTCTGCCAACATGGGATTTTGAATCTTCAGAGACATGCTTTCTTTGGAAAAGTAATTATCAAAGCGATTGCGTGAAGAATATTTGATACAATCCAGTCTAATAATAAAGTGTTGCTTATGACTGCAATTATACAGATCAGTGTCACAATATGTAAATAATGCTGGAGCAGGTAAAGCATAAGTAGCATTTTTGTTCATAATTTTTAGTAGTAAAACTACTGATTTAGCAAAAAGATCTAGTAAAATCTATACGCTTGAGACTCGATGAATAAGTATACATGTGGCAAAATATACTACCTCCCAGGCATTATTACAATACAAGAAATGGATTAAATTTAATGATGTATAACATGTATAACATGCGCCTGGAAATATTGACAGTCATTATAAATAAAGAATGTTATACCGATGGATTTATTTAATTTCACAAGATCGCGAAATCACCGACAATTTCTGGCCGTTTCTACAGTCGTCTGCTGGTGAATTTATAACTTCGAGACTTTGTCTTCTTAGTATGATATACCGAGGTTTCCTTCACGCAAAAATGTCCCATATTACAGTACTGTTGGGGCTAGTTAGAAAATAGAATAAGTCGTATTACTTTAAACAGATTGAAAAAAATACACTTGTAACAACAGAGCTCGGACCATAGTTTTAATTATTTACTTTGTTTTTGTGTCACACCCATTTAGCTCAATAGAGAAAACGCATGCACACGAATCGTAGGGCCTCGAATCAAAACCGACAATTATTCAGGTTTTATAACAAAACAAACAAGGATTGAATAATTTATTTAAGCGTCGCATAGTTTATTCTTAGCTTGATACTAACCAATGCCAGAATATTGCTAGCATGTAGTTTGTTGAATCTTGCAATATCAAATATCAATGAGAATATTAGAAATCACATAAACGAACGTATGAACACAAACAAACACTTCAACATAATATTATGTTTATTTATAAGGCAAAAAAATCTTTGTTTCCGATAACATGCTCAAAAATGTTAGGGTAAGAAGGTTTTCTTTTTCTTTTTTTTTTTTTGGATTTCTTTATTATTTAGGGAGACTTTTCTGAAATTACTTTTGTGTCAAAAAATAAATACAAATAAGGGGGTTATGCCTTTAGAGCATCAGTTAGTTGATTTCAAACATCACTGGCCATGTTTAAAGCATAAAAAGTTGAAAAAAATATTTTCCAAGGCCATAAAAAAATTTAGGGTCGGGTCAAAAATTTAGGGTAGGTCGGGATACCGGAAACAAACAATCTTTTTATACTTACAATATTCATGTGTTTCGTTGAACATTATGACTCAGCTGATACTTTATCCAAATCAAGTTTACAGTTTACTTTTTTCAGTAAGATAATAATAGTATTAACCTGTCGTTTTTATAAAACCAAGTAAACAAGCGAAATTTTCTAGTTTAATTTTAGCGTTTGAAAGTTCAATTTATATACTCGTCTAACGATTAGTGAAATCAGCATGATTTACCTTGCTTTATTTAAATAAAAACACTATTATACTGAATAACACTACTTAGATAACGGACCACTACATTATAAAAAGTACAAAAACATGGATGACCTCGAAACCGAACTATAAAACTAGGCTGTCAACGCGACAGACGAAGTATAACCAAACCGCTTATCGGTACAGAAACGTGCTGTAAAAATAGCGTGGTAAAGGTGGTTCATCAGATTTTGGTCATCTAATGAATTTCTTCAAAAGATAAAATGTAAGGGTACAAGATACAAGATACACATTTTTATTTATAATCTGGTTTCAAACGTAATAACAATAGCTATGAATAGCTATTGGCCGATATTTAAGCCGGCCAATAGCTATTCATAAAATTTCCTGTAGCACGAATCTTAAAACGTATCTGACCTAGTTCATAAAACATAACAGAAATATTATTCAGTATATGAAGTTGTTCACTTTGAACTATGTTCGGCATTTCTGAACAGACCAGAGTTATGACCTTTGATTAAGTTAAAATTATACATAAAGTGCCATAAAATATTTTGTTCAATGTATCTCAAAGACTATTTCACTTTGAGACATAAAACAGTAACGGATCGTTATATAGCATGTGAAGTTATGCACAGAGTGCTCTATCTAGGATTTTTCTCATCAAACTTATAGTCCTTGACTCTGTGAAAAATACAAATAAAGTATTTAAAATTTGTGCTGCATACACCTTTAAGATATTTCACCTAGAGTCACGAGATCAAATAGAAATATTATTCATCATGTGCATTTGTGCACTTGACTTCTTTTTTCATTTCATTCTGCAAGACAAGAGTCATGTCATTTGATTTTGTCAAAAATATGCATAAAGGGCATACAATTTCACGTTCCATGTAATACTATCTCAAAATGTACTTGACCTAGTCATAAAACATTAGAGGATTGTTATACAGCATGACTGTGAAGTTGAATTCTCTTTAGGATTTCACTCAGCTAGAAAAGAGATATGGTCCTTGAAAAATACGTATGTGTTTATAAATTTGCATAGCGAATATCTTAAAACAAAACGTTTCACCCACTGTCATGAAACCATATACAGTGACAAGAAGTGGGTACACGTGTGCCCTATCTAGTTTTCTTTTACCCCTTACCCTGCTGAATTTCTATAATGAACCTGTCCATCTTGCGATCTGGACAGTACCATTAACAGTTAAGAGGGGTTCTTACCAAAAAGATACTGACTAAATGGCGAACAGTGCAGATCATGATCATGATCTTCACTGGTTGAAAAGGCAGACCCAGTCTTGCCCAGCATGATAAGGGTTATGGAATAATTAAATGTACATTAAGAGTGTGCTGTAGTGAATTACTGAAAACTTTATATTTAAAGAGTATGGTGAATTTAGGAAATGAGTCTTAAATTGATTATTAGTACTCCAAATACACTGGTTGTTTTTACAGCATACGTAGGGAACTTCCACATTTTGCTGTTTGTTTTAGCGGGAATGTTGAAAATTTTAAAACAACTCGTGATTAGGAAACATATGTTAGCTCTCAAAAATCTTTGTAATGGTTCATTTATACATCAAGAAATGAAAAAGACGGTTAAGGTAAATGTAAGTATCATTTGCAATTCTAAAAACGAAAGCAGATACTGTTATTTTTCTCATAGAGAAACCATTTTTATGGGAGAAATAACTCTTTCAGAAGAAAGAAAAAAGAACAACTTCAATAAATTACATCATGTTTATGCATTTCACTGAAAATGAAACATTCCGAAAAGAAATTGTCATGTTTTATCCGGCCAACTTGAATCCATTGCTTAACCTGCAAAACAAGCACATTATGTCATTAAAGTACATTCAGAATATAATTTGTTTGCATTTTAGAAGAGCGTAAAGTTATACATAAAAAATGGGAGGTATCCTGTAGGCTTCTATTGTGAGACACATATGAACATTATACCTTCCATATCATGAGAGCACGCATGAAATGTGTTTACCCTGACATAGGTGGGATACGTCATGCAAACTATGATAATGTTCATTGTAACGCATACTGCTTTCAATTTATGAAGTGATTCATGATTTTATTCAGGACATGGCAATATAGATGTATCAAATATCAATATCTTTTGTAGATACTCACTAAGTACTCAGTACAATTTTATCAGACCGTATTAGAATTTTCCTTTATACATACTTACAAAACGGCCGTCATTCAGAGATAATATATTATCTTTCCCGTTTTAAACATAATCCTTCCATTCCCAACTGTTAGGATATTCTCTTAGATAAAATATCTTTGACAACATTTTTGAAAGACCGGTGTAAGGCACAATGTCCAATTATATAGATATATAGTATGAAGTTTTGGCTTATTAACTTATAAGGAATTCCCAGTACTCTTTAGCCAATCAATTTTTACCATGTCTTAACCGTCATCTTGCATACTGACAGCAATACACCACCCTAGCAAACTTGTAAGGCACTTAATAAAAATATGTTTAACTGGAACACAATCTGACGCTTTGTTACTTAACAATAATATTATTGTTTATTTATTATACTTATAACCACATCAAAGAATACACCTCAGTAATTACAAACACTTGACATTTGATACATTTTAAATACTCTACATATAACATATACATACCAATTATAGGTACACCTGTATCCACAAATGTACAGTTCATGTTGCAAAAATCAGTGTGACAACAGTGTGAGCAAACAGGTGAATGGCGAGCAGCCAATCCTCGAACTGAACGTCTGCTTGCGCATGCCTAATAATGTGAAAACCATTTTTAAATCTTGACAGTAATTTAGTATTTACAATGTACTCATATATTAACTATACACAAAATTCAATCTAATATCACCTTCGTCTTTGTGTGTTCAGTCTCCAGTTATTATTAGTTACACTGCTTGTTGGTGACAGGATACGGGATATACGCTGTCGAGGAAATCCATATCAGGCGAGATATATCCCTTTAATGCAAGCTATCTCTATATATTCAATGTATCCTCGAGATCCAATAATTTTCAAATAGAGAAAATATAGCTTCTCTGGTCCCAATCAGTTAAAAAGACTAAAATGACACTACTGATTTGTGAGACATGAAAACAGAGATTTGAGCATTTATATGCAAATGTTGAGCCAGTATGAATGTGTAGTACAATTCGGGCTCGTATATAAAGCAGAATCGAAACTAATCTTATTGGGTAAGTGGACTTGCTTTGGCATGTGCCTGTTCGTTTGTACTGCTTTGCCGTAATTAGTCTGGTGTATTGTGGTGGTGATTTAGTTCGTATAAAATCTCTCTACTATAATATATATATATATATATATATATATATCCACTTCGTCGCAACATCTCATAATGTTATAGAAGTTATTATAAAGTGCTGCATGTATATTACTACATACCATTATGTTGCCAAAGTTTTAACTATGTACTACAAGTATATTGCTGCATCCATGTTTTGGAAGTTTTATTTATATATCACCTGTACACTGACAACACCCATGATATTGTGGACGTTATAATTATGTATTACCTGTGCATCGCTACACCCCATTTTGTTGTGGAGGTCGCTCTCTCCCCATTTATACTTTTCAATCATGCACACCTGTAACAGGCATGTGATAGATTGTACACTACATAAATTGAGTGTTTATCGTCGATAATACGAGGAATGCAGATAAACATTCTTACTTGAAACTGAAGGTACCTGTACTTCAGACAAATGTTTTAGATATTTATAAATATCTGTGTTAAATTACCTAAGACCCAGTAAATCAAAAGAATGTAAAATCGTTGTCAAAGTAAAAATACATCAACTTCTTTATCTCATACGTTAAACAATTTCTTACACCGTCTTTACCTGATTGGCACTACAGAGTTGTACAGTGTTGCAGGTCTCATGTTCACCCATGTGAGTACAGTCGAAGCAAATAGGTCCTCTCTGTCCGAGTTGTTGAAACCCTAGCATAAACCAGAATGAATGGTTTAAAGGAAGCATAGATCACAACCAAGCAAAAAAAACAACAGCAGATTCTATTTGTCTGTGTCTATTCATGATAGACAATGCTATATGTGATAAAGTCGACTTTTCCCATATCACGTGCTTCTGCAAAACTCAAATTTTGTAATGTTGAATAAACTCTATGATCCCAAACGACGAGAAAATGTAACAATATACAGAGTTCAAGTACAAGGATAATTTAAACAGCCGCCACAAGGAGACGACAAAAATGAAAATGCTGCAGGCCCGGTTTGATTCAGCATGTTTATAACCGGTAATGGAAATGCATGCTACTGTCCATGCCCGGATCGAACAGAACTCAACATTTTCACAAATTACACGGACCAAAAGCAATTCAGAGACATACGCAGATGTGTTCATACGAAGGTTCATAGCGAACATTCAATAATACACTAGTGTGAAGTTCCATAAAATTCGGCGTATAATCTCCAGTTAAAACATTTGGATTATACTAAACGAGAAAACAATGGACAGACAAAACAAGCTGGAATTTTGAAAGGGGATCTCAGTTTACGGAGCCTGCATATTACAGAAACTGCCAAAAGACAAAAGTAAAAAGAAGGCAACATATCCAAGAGGTGATTACATAATATTCAATGCTATGGATGAAAACGGGTGTCTTGAAACCGTCCCAGCTTAAAAACTTAGAAGTTACTAATCTCACAGCATAAATATCCTTCTGAACTTTCTTAAATATAAAGACTGCAGTAAGAAGATCCATTTGAAGAACAGCGAAATACTAGCAGTTTCGACTTGACGTTGTCATAAATGGTTATGAAATGTGCATCAGCCATCAATATTTCTGTTTCTTATAATTTATATTGAATTATACACACACATTACATTTCATCACACTGACTTTCAATTAGGAAAACCTAACTATTATATTAAGACTAAAGTAATATAGAAATAAGGTGATCACCTGAGGAAGGTGTATTGCAACATGTAATATTTCTTTGATGTTAGCCCTAACTTCCTTATATTTTTTCTATGATACACTGACAAAAATACAAATTCAGGATTTTCTAATGAGATGATTTAACAACCTTCAGTTGGTTGCATCGAATTGTGTTTTCACAGATATTTGTAGAAAGCTATGCCGTTGAAAAGCTGGAATAAATTGTTCGCTTAAAATTTCTTAAAGAGCTGCCAAGATATGATCTGTAAATGTGTTTTGTTTAAAATATGTTCAGTCAATCTAAAAAGAAGCTGTTCACTTATTTCGCTAAATCTTCGGGCTAGAAGTATTTAAAAAAACTAACCATGTTTTAATGTGACCAGTACATCATCAGTATTTCGTTAGTTTTGATACAGTATTACTATTACGACAAATCATTTGTTGCCATGTATTACAGTAACGACTACTTAATGCATCACAGGCGGAACTAGTATTTGATTTCCAGTAATACAACATTCTTTCTTTACTAAATTTTCATACATGAAAATAATTCATTGTTTTCTTTAAATATGTACAGCTTTTTCCCTTTTTTCTTTAAGGCCATTCCATCATGTCACCATTCATCAATCATTTTCTATCCTTCCTTATTATTTTAAAACATTTAAGGGATAGATATTATGTACAATATATATTTTTTTTTATTATATTGTTTGACTTATATGGACAAGAATGTATATTGAAACATATAATGTTGCAAATTTAGGATATACATTTTATATCAATGTACTGGAATGAAATAAAAATTGTAAATTATAAAAAGCATAAGTATAATGTTTACATCAGTTCCATGTGCAAATTGTGCACACTGTACATAACTGATGATTTATTTTTGTTATTTTAAATCTTTTTCATATGGACAGTGATCACTGTACCACGAAGATGTTTCATCTAAATATTACATAATTTCCAAGTCATTTTAAAATGATTACTCTCGTAAAGACTGCACGGATTTTCCATGTATTCTTGTAATTGTTTTACCTGTGTCACCACATCCTTTGCTGTTACAGAAATTGTCATTACAACATTGTACACAACTACCATTTCCATCACCGCTCGTACATTGCTATGAAAAGTAAACAAAATTAAAACATTTCGGAATCTTTAAATTTTTGATCGTGTATTGCCGGTAAATCTTTGTTGTTATTTATCTCTGGTTTTATTCGAAACAGTTATTACAAAATCAAGAATTTTGCATGTGTTTAACATTGACGGCAATGTGAAAAATATTTATCTTGTTACCTGTGGGTTAATACAGCCTGATCTGTAAAGATTGCCATGACTGCTTCTGCTGTAGCTTTGCACATAACACACCTGGAAAACAAATGACTTGTTACAGCTGTGACGGTTAAGGTCTGTACGTTAATATGAATAAAAATGTTTTTCTTTAAAGATTTAAAACCAAGTACGAAAATAACATACACGAGACGCATTTAAGAATAGATGTTTGAGATATTCCAATTTGCTTATAATAAAACTATTTCTTTGATCGAAACTCTTTCGGTTTTCAAATTATGTATAGTAGTTTTAAGCAGTTATATTATTATAGGTTATTAGCTTTTTATCGGGAAATATGCACGAGTTCTTCATTGGAAATACTGCGCGACTTTAGGAGCATATACTTGAGGAAAACTAATAATATAAACACGCGTATATAACGCTAAATTATCAAAGCTTCTAAATCTTGAACAACTCAATATTCGTCTTGCAGTAAAATCTGCAAAGTGTTTGTTTTTAGCTGAAATAGACCAAGGAAGATATTGCTGTAAAAAGACAAATATTTTCTTATCAAATCAGAACCAAATATGTAACATGTGTTATATAGGGGTTTTACATTGGTAAGACAATGAGGAGTAAATGCAATATAAACCTCATCCTCTGTCTGGCATCTCTCAACCCAGTCGCAATACTGCAAATGTGTCATGCCGTCGCAGCGGAAACACCATCTACCTTTATCTGAAATTTTTTAGTATGTTCTTTTAAAAGAAGGTCTTAAGTAGTGGAAAAGAAACGAAAGGAATACAGAATATTGATTGTATCAATTAGTGTACAACATAATACCAAACATTTTACTTATACAAATTCTAAATAAATATTCAAGGCATTCGAGTGGTTTGCCGTCTAATTTACTACGGTTCAGAGTTCAGATGTACAGGAAATGAACCAAGAGGGTGTTAAAACGAATGGTTTAATATCTAAGCATTTGAACGATGAATCATGATAAATTAGTCAACAAAACATAAAAGGCATTTACTGTGTATATTCGTGCATGTCCAATGAAATATACCGGTAAAAATTATTCTATGCGTCATATATTCGAGAACTAATGAACCGGATGTCATACGGCAATTTGACGCTATGATTGACGTCGTCACAATGGTATCTTTCCCATCTGTACACCAACCGTTGTTTATCGCAGAACATAAGAAGCTTGAACTACTTCTTCGTTTAACAAGGGGCAGGACGTGAAGTGGTTGCGCACTTGGTTCAAGCGAGCGAAATGGTTGCAAACTTACAAAATGGCGGATATTTTCTGAAATCATCGCGTGTTCGCTTGTTTTTTATCAGGTTAGTGGGTTTCTATGGTATTTTGGACTCTGTGGATAAGTGCATGCATCAGTTCTATGTCTACGTCACACTCGGTTTTGCGTTTCAGCGTTGTAGATTTCGAATTCTCGAAGTTATTGAAGTTATAAAATGGTCATGGTCATGTTTTGATATTTGAATTGCGTCGTTTCTTGCCGTTTTTACATTCTTATGATCAAACTAGTCTGTTTTGGGGCCCTTAAATGAGACAAAAGAAAACAACAATATCCGCCATTTTGTAAGTTTGCAACCATTTCGCTCGCTTGAACCAAGTGTGCAACCACTTCACGTCCTGCCCCTTGTTTAACTGACAATCACATTGAACCATTTTAGAAATATAATTATACCATAAAATATAGGCCTATATATAATTAATAAAGGTAAATAAATTGTAATAGATATAATAATCAAACACGTAGGATATGAATTTTATGTCATACCTCCCTGGGTTGTTGAGTTATAATACAGGGCTTTGGTGACTGCGGTTGTTTGTGTATACATAGTAGCTCCCTGTATTGTTGAGTTATAATGCACCGATTTCGTGACTGTGGTTGTTCCAGTGTACATAGTTGTTTGACAGTCTGAAAAGAATAAATGAATTATTGCACCCAAAAACTTATTTCTGTCTGTCACAAGAATTTTAAAGGACATTTCAGCAATACTTCACTTCTAATTCAAGATGTATTTAAAACAAGAACAAAAACCGAACAGAAGCAACCTTCCGCCAACCATTATTATACCGGATCAAACAAAAAAAAAACGAATCCCCACAACAGTATATTTATAGATTGATACAAGATGATATCTTCACAAAAATACACATATAATTTAAACGAATTAAAACCAGGTACCAGGAACAAAATCAAAATGAATAGGCTCCTCCGGTCAGTCTGTCGTTGGTATTTTTTCTCAGGAAGTTAAATACACAGTAATTCATTAAGTTGTAAATATTTCAATGAATCTTTCTGCCAAAAACCAGGAAATACAGCAATCTTACACCGTCATTTGTTTTGTTGTTGTTTCTTTTTTAAAGAAAAACAAATAAAATTATTACATGCGAATATTTTTTATAATATTTATAGAGTATTACCTCCATCGGTAAATGACAGCTGAAGAGGATAGCCATACGCAGCAGATTTACTAACGCGTCCATAAATGACAGCCCCAAACTTTATTCCACTGCTGTGATGTAAATGATAGTAACTGTTGTATGAGACATTAACAAAGAGAGTAATATATTGATCCATTGGAGGAGACGCTGACACATCCTTAGCATTCCAGTAAGACACATTGTGACCATTCAGTAGAAGTCCGCCTGTACTGTTCTTTAGAATTGTAATGGCTACAGTATTGCTTCCTCTGGGATGATAATTTTGTGTAACGAATTTATAAGAATTCTGGAACTGTGCGATTCCTTGTGTGGTCGACATGAAGGGATCACCGTCCATGTTATCACCATCATGTCCGTATTGTATCACACTGATTGGCTTGTTTGCTAGAACGGTTACAGGATCGGTACTAAACAGCAACTCCACCAGAGTCCTTTTGTTCATGTATACGGCGAAGTGATTCGTGCTGTTGATATAATGTACTTCTGTGTTATCCTGATTTGCAAACAATTTGACAACAAAATGTCTTCTTGGGTAGATAGGTTGAACTATGAATCTTGTAGTCCAGTAGTTGGTTGGTGTCATTTGCTCGACTAGATACTGATAATCTCCTATTCCAACAGGTACACTTGCGCTTACAGATCCTGAGAAAACAGCTACTGGTTTGTTAGATGTTACTATGCTGCCACCAATGTCATTTTTCGCCTGAAATTGATACGCTTGAAATTTCTGTAATTGAAATGTTCTGTTAATGTTCCTCTTTCCATCCATTCACTGTTGACAGGGTGACATCTGTATCATTCTCCACACCCACTACGAGTATCTCACTGCTGAATGTGCTAAGTGGAATGTAAGAGGCAGCTGTATAACGAGTACCAAGGGCACTGATAGGTAACGCCAGAAATCCTTCCGTTAAATCATCATTATCAGCTGTAAATACGGCCAAAGAAATATTCACATCTGAACTAACTTCGATCCCTTTAAATTGCTTTCCATATTCAAATTGTATCAATGTCCCATTTAGCGGAATAACGGTATAGTTTGAAACGGTGTATGTACTGTCCATGTTTATAAACGGTGCCGTGACGCGGACATGTGCTGGTACTTGTAATACTGGTGTAATGTGAAGGCGAATGTTATTTGCTGTGACCCTGTCTGCAAAACTTATGAGGTCGAATATGAAGTTTGTCCCGACTGAAGCTGTGGAAAGGAAATTTGATATACGTAGTATGCGACATCAATAAATTAAGTATTTAACTGGACAAGTTATAAATAAACTCATAAAAATTTAACTAATAAATTGTTGTCCCATTTTCGTGTCTTTCAATTAAAGTATTATATCGGTTTATTATACATTTGATATTCCTAATATACTATTATTGCCTTTTGGTGAGGTCGATATGTGGATTTATCGACTTGATAAAAACGAGACTGATATCGCTTTTATCAAGTCGATAAAACCACATATCGACCGAACTTAAAAGGCAACATTTTTTTTTAATCCAACCTACTCATAAGTATAAACTTTAAATACAAATAACTGCAGCTTTTGGTCATTTTTTGTGGTAAATTGTGTCCGACGTCGCATTGTTTTCAAACGGTGATGACGTCACAGCTGGAGGTTAATACGTGTTTTTGGCTCCACCTTCGAGTCAATATGACTTTTTATCATTGATCATGTGACTACATCTAGACCAATGGAAAAGACTGTAAATGTAGATTTAATAATAAAATGATAATAATACTATTAATTATAAACGAACTGTTTTACAAACATACGTACTTACTACTACGAATTATTTATTATCATGTTAAGAAACTGTGCGTCATATTTCTTTTTTTTTTTTTTTTTTTTTTTTTTTTGCATACATTGTCTTTTTTCCTTTTTATGTCGTTACTCATTTTGTCCTGCCGTCATTAAAACGAATGCGTCTGATAAAGGTGTGTTCAGTTTTAAATAATATAATCCCAAGTACAGTTGCCTATTTGTTTTCTAAAATCGTTTTTATGGCTACAATCTTTCCTTAGGTATTCGCTTTTTGAAAATGTTTGGAATAAATCTAAAACTAAAGCATCACGTAACAGCATGCTTTCCTAAGCAAATACTTGGAGTATGTTTATTGAACGATCTCATGACTTGTGGAAGAGACATTATTATGTATAATGTAACACAACTTTCAAGAGGAAAATGTAAGAGCAAAAATTTGGAAGATTTACGTTTACTTATAGGTGGAAATATATCAAACTGAAGAACTCAGAAAGAAGTTGTCGTCTTTTAGTTACTACTTTCTGGTATAGTTGACCCGTCATGACAATCGGCATGTTTCGTTAGATTACGTAATTCTTCGTATGGCATTTCGGAATTTTGTTATATAATTATTATCTGTTGTGACTGAAGGATGCCGAACGTGTATACGGAAAATGCAAACTGGCACGTAAACTGCCGATTGCCATTACGGGTCCACTATCTTAATCTATGATATGAATGATTTTACCAAAAATTTAATATTTCGTGTTACTGTAACAATAAATTTCGCTCTGCTGTTTTATACTTACATGCTTCACAGTTTTGGGACGCAGCATATTCTATTTTTAAGTGACAGGCAACCTAAACAGAATGAAGAAACAAAAGCCGTTTGTAAAACAACATAATTCTATAATAATTCTATCTAATATAAACTTTTATAGTAGCAGAGAGATAAGTAATCAGTCCTCCTTACGACTTACTAACTTGTACGTAGGTAATAAAAATCCTAAGTAACTCCTACATAAGACTTGGTAACTCGAACATACGATATAATATCTCCTACGTACAACTCATTATCTAGCTCGGAGGATTTACAAAGTCTTCTCATATATTTTTCATAAAGGATCTGTTGGAAGGACATACATATGAGAGTTAGGGGACATGTTGAGATTTTACATGTAGGAACGTATCACAGTCCGGTGTTATTTTCTGTAATAACAACTCGGTAACAAATCATTCCATAATTCATAATGTCAGTGTTTCTAAGTTCTTCGCGTTGTTCATCGTCAGCTTCACCACGGTTCAGAGAACAGATGCGCAGCAACTAACTTCCTTGTACTTAAATATGCAAGTATCTGCATGAATCGGGGAAAACCAGACGATCAATCACAAGGCCTTGTTTATTTTCATTCTAACAAGATAATAAAAAAATTAGTACGTGTAGTAATGTATCGAACGTCAAGCGGCCACTGACATCATAATTGACATCATATGATATTCTGCAAGCGAGAGTCAACCATTGTTTATTTAAGAAATAGTAAGTTCCCAAGCGTGGTTTATCGCAGAATAACCCGTGTTTTCAGTTCTTATGCGTAAATATATATCACGAAGGCCGTAAGCTCATAAGAACGAAAGATTCGGGTTATTCTCCGATAAATCACACTTTGGAATTTGTTATTTTAATTCTAACTCGACATACTAGTATCAACAGTGTTAGAAAAAAATGGTAACTATTTGTTTACACTTTGTGCTACGCACATGGATCATTCTTAAAATTGCACGAGCATGGGTTATCGCAAAATAACCGTTGATTAACTTTCTCATGTGTATATAGGTTATTTGCTGGTCGTGTTAGAATGCTGAATATACAAGACTTAGACCGTGTTTAACCGAGAAAAAAATGTTCGAAAGCTTTATCATTTAAAACTTCATTTACGTAATCCAGAATTATCATCTCACACTGATCAAATTGTATAACAATAATTATAGCATCAGATTCAGCAACGAAACAATACTATGAAAAGAAACGTATTTCTTACCACGAGCAGCAAAATGCAAGGCAGGCACTTCATTTTCGGTGGCGAATTGGAAACAGAAGTTCAAACCTGTTTCTTATCTTAAATAAACTAGAACATACATTAAGCGCGTGATATACACATATTTTTGTCCCAGTTTAAGTTTCATTTAGTAGACTTAAAGTATGTACCGATATGAAAAGTTAAAAAATTGTAACATGCTGTTTTTGTCATTTCGTCACTCTGACGAGCTGCTACCTCCTCATAGTTTTATTTCTTAACGTTTACTTTTAATTCATTTTAGGGATTATTCTCCACAACGGTAAGCGACAGTCAGAAAGTGTTCCCAGTCATTTTTTCTCATTAGAGCTGCAATGGAATCCATAAGGCTATATTTAGAACAGAGAAATTGATATTGATACATATCATTTACAATTATAGAACACTTTTACTGACAATCATATTGAAAACGGACAGTTTTAAAAACAGTGGGATCTCACTTGCTCCTCGTCGATGTGGGTTCGGGCCTCACTCGAGGCGTTGCATTCTTCAAGTGAAAAAGCCATCCAGCTGGCTTACGGAAGATCGGTGGTTCTACTTAGGGTTTTGCCCGTGATGAAATAATGCACAGAGGGACACATGTGGTCCTCCTCTACCATCAACGCTTGAAATTTCTCCATGTGACATATAGTTGTGTCGGTGCGACGTTAAATCCAACAATCTAAATAAAATAAATGAATTAAGAACAGTGTTGATTTGTCCCGGTTATTTCGTTAATACACAGGTTATTAAATATGGACAAATTTACGAATTTATCAAATGTGCACCTATAACGGTAAGTTTGTTAATTAGTACAGGGCATTGTGTTTGCCAAATAATGTACTCATGAAAAACAGATAACGTATGTGTCTGTTTACAGTGCATTCAGTCATTTCAGTTTTACTTAACGGTATTCAACACTGTGACGTTGCCATTTCCGCGACTGCAAAAATGTCAAAAGGATGCATAAGAGTCATCCGAGATTGTTAACACACCGATCATATCTCCTTAAACACAAATTCCGAGTATTATTTGGCGTAGTTGTGTTTTATGTTTCTAAATCATTTTTATATATCCTATTACCAGATAACTGAAACATTTTTATATAGATATGAGCAAAGGATCCCATAAATATGAAGGTAAGCAGTATCATGGACACAACAATCGTTTTCAAAATTTACGTCCCTTGTGTTAACACCTTAAACATACTCATACATTCTCCTGACCGTTTGAGCTAGATAGGGTACCCAAAAGCAAAACGAAACTCCCTAAAGGCACGAAAGTCACACACTACAAGGACACAATTTTAGGTCCTTTTTGAGAATGCAAGTCAAACCTTTATAGTCTCTTGCACAATATTACACATGGCATGCGAGAATGCCAATTGGCGTTTACAGATCTCTAATGCTGACTATAAACGTGTGAAAACAAAATGTTTTAAGAAAACCTTTTAAAAAGATAAAATATTATCTAGTCGGTAGCTTGACTACTTGCTAGCAAACTACCAATATCCTTTCAGCAGTGTAAAGCTAGGAGAGACGATCCGTGCCAGGAGTGCGACTAGCTCCAACACAATGTTACTTCTCCTTATCGGTACATTATTCGACTGAATCAAATAAGTATTGTAGATTTCTTCCTTGAAACTCAGCATTATTACAATCGAAATTATTGAAATTGCAGATATTTTCCTTCAGATTCCAACATAGTACATACGAATTTATTGTAACTGCATATCTATGCCTTTAAACTCACAGTTATTATACCCCACAAACGAGGGGGAATATCGGAGTGAGCCTGTCGGTCGGTCGGTAGGCCTGTCAGTCGCTCTGTCGTTCCGTTGGTTTTCATGGTTTCCGGACAATAACTTCTGAAAGACTTGACAGGTTTAAATAATTTCTGGGACACAGGTTAATGTTGACCGATGGTCTAGTGGTAACACGCTTGACTGTCAATCCGGAGGTCCGATGTTCGAATCCCGATCCAGGCACTGAAACAATTCTGAGATGCTCTTTAGTGTCTCCCACCTAACTATGAAGTTTTTACTGTTCTTCCCAAGAACGACGGCATCGTGTGTGTCGATGCTATACACCGGTCACGTTAAAGAACCAGACTATTCGCAAAAAGCTAGGGTAAGTTAGCCGGACAGGCCTGTGTTTAAAAGGGATTTCTCTCAGTCTTTTCTGGGGGCTTTAACTCACTCTCTCCCTCCAGTCAGATCGCCCTGTGTCTGTACTAGTAGAGGATGAATTTTGCGCCCTGTGTGGCTGCGTTTGCTGTATGTAAAGCGCCTTTGAACGTGTTTATCATGAAAAGGGCGTTATATATATCTCTGGTTAAATGCTGATAATAATAACATCATAAAATACAGGTCAAGTTCGACTTTGAGGTCAGTAGGTCAAAGGGCTAGGTCATAATGACTCGGAACAGTTAAACGGTTTATGGATGATAACTTGAGAACGCCTGGGCCTAGAATCATAACATTTTGTATACAGGAGTAACATCATAAAACACCGGCCAAGACTTGAGAACGCTTGGGCCTTGGATCGTGAAAGTTGATAGAGACGTTGGTCCTGACCAGCACATTATTACGCACGAACTTATTGTGTTCGCAGTGATTGAAGTAAAAATAATAAATTGTTCTATATCAAATTTGTTTATAAAATCTTGCAGTGTTCTGAAAGGTCTGACATTTTCGAGGCTAAGAATTTGCCATTTCTAAAATTAGTACTAGCTCGCTAAGGTAGCAGATGCCAGTTTTGCGGTTTTTCACAAGCCGGGCAGAGACCGTCTTCCCTCGATTAAGCAGAACTCAAATAAACAATGTGCTTTGAAAGAAATAAACCATATAGCTATCATGTATTTGTATGTTTTATTAAAATCTGATAGAAATATTTGACATTTACAGGATTCTGTAGTCCATAGGTAGTTAATAGTGAAACAGGTACGCAAGGCTCTCCTGTACCTATTTTGCATAACAAAAATATCTGTCAGCCGATTGCTTTTTCCAGTACTCCTTCTTGAATAATGCCTCTGATGTTTTGACATTTGCACATAGAGCCAGCAACCAATATTCGCAGTTTCGCATCTAACCAACTTCAGGACACTTATTCCGTTCAGGTCGGCTGAATACTTGTCAGAAGTATTTTAAATGTCCATTTCACAGCACCAAAGTACGAAATCTGCATTGAATATTATTTTGAATGAAAACGGGACATTCAGTTTTGGCTCTTATCTTTATTTTAGGATTTTGACCATGGCCAATTCGAACCAAAGGCTGGAAACTACCAACTGCTACCTAAGTAGAATACCAATGACCAGATGTTAAATATCTTAACAGGAAACACACTTGTCACACATTTCCGCTAAATATACAGTCAGTTCACCGGTAAATATTTCTGCTTTTACATGATGATCAACTGTTGGAAAAGTTGTTTAAATGAAAGATGAAACAAGATGTTTGCCAATCGTGCTGTCAGTCACCAACTTGATAGAAAATATTGGACCTCAGTGTTATGATTTGGATTCAACTAATCAAAAAAGATAATTAATTTTATGTATTTAGTACATTTAACGGTATGGAAAATACATAGATTCTCATTCCTAAACAAAATATTATAACTTAGACTAAGGTCTGTTTCGTATACATTACGTTGCTCCAGTCGGCAAGCAATTTTGATATTACATGGTAGAAATACTATGCATATATGGTTTGTAGCACGTAAGGCAAATGTCCAAAATGTCTGTTTTCAGATAAAAAAAAATGCAATCATTACTTGTAATGTACAAGTTCCTCGCATAGTGACATTATGGTCACTTAACATAATCATATAGCCATCCGTGGGCTCCGTCAATGCGAGTGCACAGCTTAATGTTAACATGTGCGATATGTGCGGATTGATATTTGTGCAGTTAGATCAATCAATTCGCGTTGTACGCAGGATAGTTTATCTACGATATACGAGAAAAAAAGTCAATCAATTTCCACTGTCGTTTTTAGAAGTTTCATCCAGGTTAACCAATTCTTAATGTATTTACGATCTACGAGACAGGTCCACTAATTCTCACTGCTTTTAGATGTTTCATCTACCATCTACGAGCCACGTCATCACATTCTCACTATATTTTAGACTGCTCACCTTCGATCTGCGATTCAGGTGCGAGCAAGTTTAACCAATCCTGGGGGTTAATTTGGATATGTGAGCCAGCTCAACCAATACTCATTGTATTTGAGACGGTTCATTTATACGAGCCAGGTCAGCCAATTTCTCAATTATTTTAGATGGTTGATCTTCCATCTTCGACCAAGTTCATCAAGATAAAGCTTTTTATCAATCTACTACCTATGAGCTATGCGCCAGCGTCAAAACCTTTAAAACTGTTTACTCGTGAACACCAGATATAGCATTCTCAAACTCTTGCATCTGGTGCCCAGTCAGTGAATTTGTTTTTACTGTTGTTTTGATTTTGTTGGGTTTAACGTCGCACCGACACAATTATAGGTCATATGGCGACTTTCCAGCTTTGATGGTTGAGGAAGACCCCAGGTGCCCCTCTGTGCATTATTGCATCACGAGTGGGCACCTGGGAAGAACCATCGACCTTCCGTAAGCCAGCTGGATGGCTTCCTCACATGAAGAATTCAACGCCCCGAGTGAGGCTCGAACCCACATCGATGAGGGGCAAGTGATTTGAAGTCAGTAACCTTAACTACTCGGCCACGGAGGCCCCGTCCAGTCGGTAAAAACATATTTTGACCTTACACAGAAGCAAACAAATATTTTCTATATATTTTCAGATAAATCAACAACTAGCTTAAATATATTTATTCAAGCATGTCAATGAATATTGTACTGTCAACCGGATACCAACTTCGTCTTATTTTTCACCCAACGACCATAAATGTCCTAACCTGAAATAAACAAAAACATTATGTCATGTAAAAAACACGAATAATAGATTCTTTAGACATTTGAATAGTAGAAAGTAAAAGACAAACAATCTTTATAAATGGAGACGTAATATTTTTCATTTTCCAACATTCCTTTAGTTTGCAACACGTAGGGTCCATTACGCATTCCTTTTGTGAATGTCTGTAAAATGTGTTTACTTTGACGTCAAGGAGGCACATAGATAACTTAAGTTGTCATGCATAAAGTTCCTCTTTTTAGTAATGGCCCTTTCCATGTATAAAATCTTATTTACGCTATCAAATACCAGAGTATATTAAACTTTGAGCAGATCCTTTTCTACTTGTGTACTGAGAGAGGATTTCTGCAAAATCCTTACTGCCGGCCATTTTGAACAGAATGAAAATTCACTTGACAAATTCAAGCGCTTATACGTATCAGAGTCTGCGACATGCGCAGACGACCGCCCCAGGTCTGTAGTAAGCAACATAATAATTGTAGTTGGTTTACCTTCTGCAAAGATACTGAATAGATATGTTTATGCTTCTTTAAGTTTGTTGTTTATATATTTTTGCACAAGCATTGGACAATTAACCGGTAAAACGCTTCAGTGGCGCTTATGTTTTTGTTCTAAGGCTTTGAAACGTACTTAATGACTTCATATGTAACTGAAACACGGGTCCTCACTTTGTCACATTGCATTAAATACACAATACTTTTCTATACACTTACTACTCAAAATTTACGTACATACACTAACCAATTATAGCTACGCCTGTATCCAGTGTTGTACAGTTCATGTTACAGAAATCAGTGTGACAACAGTGTGAGCAAACAGGTGCATGACGAGCAGTCAGATCTCTTATGGAGCGCTTGCTTGTGCATACCTACAATACAATGAAAATAACAATAATATAGTTTATCAGAATCCTAGACATAAACGTTTAAGCAATTGAAATGAAAATGGAAACAACAACACTTTGGGCTTGCAAAACGAGATATTGGCTTCCGTTTCCCTTGACTCAGAAGCAGGATGAAAATTAGTGTTAAACAATAAACATTTCGTTATACAAGAAGAAGAAATAGTAAATTGCTTTTGAGGCATAGCATGAGATGACAAAACGTTATTGTGTTACTTATAGCTTGTTGAATTAATTAGAAGGGTATAGAAAATATATTTTAGAAAAAGCCTTTTACCATATCAAATTAAAGTGCCGTTTAAAGACAGCAGCTTTCAAATCACTGCTTATGTGTAAATATTAGCATCCATTTATGTTTTCATAAAAAGCAAAAAGCGTTTATTTTGTGTAGACAACATTGGTGCTGCTCATTTCCGTGATACTGCACGCGCGATCTTTCGTGTTCGCCAGAAGCATCCCTCGACACCAAATTTTCAGAAAAAAGAACACAAAGTGATAGCTTAAACAAATTATCTGAAGGTAAACTTAAAAATTAATCTACCGGTATATAACTGTACAATTTGTTCCCGGGTTTAAGGATACTTTCAATACAAAATTAGTAATAGCATTTTTATAGGAAGGCGCGTGGGTGTATCTGTTTATGCAATGCTATTTAGATGTTTAAAAGATCGATATCCTGACATTCATTTTGATACTCGTGAAAAGCAAACAACTTATTGCTGTAGCATGTAAATGTACGGATTAAGTGCTATATTTTGTACATTTATAAGATTATAAACCACGTTGGAACTTTTTGCAAATCATCATTGATTCGCTAGCGCAACTCCTTGATTAACAAGAAGTACAAATATGGTTAACACCAAATGTACAAAAGTAACACTTTTTTTAAATACTACCTGTGAATGGGTACATCCCATAATGTTGTGGAAATTACTAGATCCCCATTTATACTTTTCTATCATGCACACCTGAAACATACACAGTGACATTAGAGACGTTGAGAATTAATACTTGTACGACTACGGAAACGTGAAGGACCTAATTCTTTATATTTAGAACCGTCTAAAGTGTCAAAATTCAAAACATTTCAAAACATTATACTTTCAAATATCTATGTCGTTCAAATCTATGTGGAAGGTATATGAATTTGAATGCTTAAGTGTTGCACGTATTCCGCAAAAGATGTTTAATGCGTCAGTGGCGATTCTAAAGTGCGACATGAAGAAGAAGAATGAAACTGTAGTTCATATCAATTATGATCTGAACTAAAACTGATTTATAACCGTTGACATTGTCTATTTAAGGCTTGAACTGTCACATTTTTGTGTTAACTTAGTGAACATTTGTATTGAACTTGATTTAGAAGCTGTTTAAGGAAAGGTGTGCTAAGATTGAAATATCTACGTTTTTCTCTCTTATCAGATTTGAGTCGTAAGTAGTACGTATTTTTTTCTAAAATAGCGTTAAGACTCCTATACCATGCTCCTTCATCAGTGAATAGTATTATGACATTATCATATTTATTTTTAATGCAACTTTAAGTTACCTGATTGGAATCACACAGTTGTAATGTAGTACATGCCTCATTGTCAAATGTATGGGTGCAGTCAAAACAAAGAGGTCCTCTTTGTCCAAGCGGTTGAAACCCTAAAAAAAAGAACTGTAACAATAAGTCTTTTTAACAAAATTATTAGCTTTAATATCAAGTGTTTTGTTACTAATCATTCCTGTACCAATAAGAGAAGAAAGAGCAACTACCTTGATTTTCCGTGTTTTATTAATATTTTACCTTTGTCGCCACAACCT
Organism: Mercenaria mercenaria; assembly: GCF_021730395.1. Taxonomy (NCBI): domain Eukaryota; kingdom Metazoa; phylum Mollusca; class Bivalvia; order Venerida; family Veneridae; genus Mercenaria; species Mercenaria mercenaria. The sequence goes on from NC_069375.1 coordinate 70,631,084, forward strand.
TCACTGTTACAGAAACTACCGTTACAACATTGTAGACAACCACCATTTCCGTCGCCGTTTATACATTGCTGGGAAAAATAATTAAATTAAGTTTATATGTTCAGAACCAACATAAAAACATATACAGACAATAGAATATTTCAACGTTCTTCGAGGACAGATGAATTAAAACTGCGACTTAAGTACCTGATCATTGTCTATTAATTTGCTAAATATGAAAAGTTACTGATATTTGTTTAAGAACTATAGAAACATATGGTTTGAAACGTACAACAAATAAAGATTATTATAAATGTAGTCTAGGTTTCCTGGTAGTCTATGAATTAATAATACCTAGGTAACAATGTTTCGACACACTTGACCATATGAAAGATATGAATTACCTCCGGATTGATACAGCCTGATCTGTAAAGACTGACATCAAGACTTCTGGTATAACTTTGCACATAACAAACCTACAATAACACTAAATTTACATACCATGAATATTCATTAAAGTTATTAATTTCATATTTAAATACAATAGTTGCCGTTTGGTCGTGGCATCTTTTAAATGTCCAAGATATTAAGCAGAAAAGATTTTTGTATTACCAGCCACAGTGACATTGACCTTTGATATCAAGATATTTAGGGAACATCTAGTGTCAACTGACAATAAGGCTGCAAAGTTAGTTTTATGGTAAAAAGTCAAAACGTCGAGAAGTAACGGTTATTATACTTACAGTCATTCTGACCTTGAACTTTGATGTGATAAATACAGAATTAATAGGGACCATCCACTGCGCACGGGCAATATGCCTGACAAGTTAAAGGGTTCTAAGTCAAGGCATTCTCAAGATATTGAGTAGAACATATTTTTGTACTAAACGTCACTAACTACCCAGCTGTTCATATCAAGTTGGTGGATCATAAGTCAAAAGTATCCTTAGGTAAATGAGCAGAATCGAAATTGCTAACAGAAGGACGTTCATGCAGACGACCTGCACCTTCAAATAATACACCGGGCGTATAAAATACTGTTGTAGACAACTGATTTTCATATTTTCCTTTGAGAGTATTGGCAAATATCTGAGAATCCATTTTGTAATTCTCACCTGCATAACTGTTCCTGTGAAGTTTTAGGTTGTCTAGTTACTTTTATTGATAATATAAGTTCATGAAAGCTTATTTTCTTATTTAATATGATATGAAATTCAACTGAATATTATTGTTACATGATGACCAAAACACATTTAGATAGAGTGTCGATTCCCTGTGAAAGAATCAGTGCAGTGACAATTACATTGAGAGAGACATGAGAACAATGTAAAATCCCGTGTTATACTATTGACTATTTTAAGTCGCAACATTTAGCCTAGTTTTTAGTTGAAGTTTTTCCTCGCGGTAGCCAGTATTAATTAAAGTAATATATAAAAACGGTTAAAACAGCAAGAATTTAAATTTTACTGATATAAGGCACGTGATATCTATTTGACTTTTTGTGCTTTTGTGTGTGGGGTGTGGGAGGGGGTAGATGGAGGGGAGGGGGGCATTTGTTTAAAATCGTAACGGTGTACTGGCAAATCAGTGACAGTTCCAAGTTCAAATGCCCTCTTCGTGATTTGTTGGTAAATATTATATGAACAAAAAGTTCAAAATGTTCAGTATAGCCTGATCTGTTCATGTCGGATTTACAAAATACGGTCTTGGTACATTTGAGTTTTAGTCGCTATAAGTCTCTACAAAAAAAATCTTACATATATTTACAAGTTTTTGGCTTAGAGTTAAAAACATTTTTTTTAAATAAAAATTTATTTAGGATATACTTTTTTTATTTCTTTCTTTTTTCCTTTTTATAGTCTTATCACGTATAAATATAACTTTAGAGGTTAAGGTTTGGATTTTATATATTGTATTAACGTTTGTACTGTTATTAAATACCGACAGTAATTTCGCACAACTTACGTGAACCTCCAACCTTAAAATATTATTGAATTGGTATATATTTACCTGTAAATCACCAAGTTCAGCTAAATATCAAGAGCTTACCTGATTTTCTGTGTGGCACCTCTGAACACGGTCGCAAAGTTGCAAGTGTGACATACCATCGCAGTGAAAACACCATTTGCCAGTTCCTGTAATTGATCATTTGTATTTGTATGAATTTTATGGCAGTTGTAAAAAATAGTGTCAAATATTCAATTTACTGTAATTTTGTTTACTTAAATGAATCTATAATTCTGCCTTTTTACAGTTGTGCAGTGTTCAACGTCAAATCATTATACTTTTAAATTTCAAAATTAAATTTCAAACACAGGGCACAGAAGTACACATAATCTCAATAGTACATAGGGATGTTAAGGGAAACATACTTATTTAAAATTTGATGTTTCTGTAACTACAATTAGACATTATGATAGCTCTAAGATCATACCTCCTTGAGTTGTTGTATGCGTGGGTGTGGTTGGTTTGGTATGGACAAGTGTGGTTGTGAGGCTTCCCGTGTGATTTTCGCAGTCTTGAAGTATTCAAAAAATATTTTCAGTTTAAATCACTATTTTTAAACAAACAAACATAATATAATGTGTTCAATATGTATTGATAATATGAGATCTTTTAACCTATTGTTGATATAAATGTTAACATCAGAGTCAAATTATGGGTCACTGCTTCACTACTTTGCTAATAGCTTATGTAATTCTCCCTTTTTTTAATTAATAAAATCTGAATTTCTCCTGTATTACAGCAAGCATAAAAAACTATGACAAATGATTGGATCATAATTAAATTAAATCAAAATATTACCTCTATCGGTAAATGACAACTGAAGAGGGTAACCATACGCAGTAAGAATATCGATTCGTCCATAAATGACAGCTCCGAATTTCACTCCACCACTGTGGTGTAAGTGATAGTAACTGTTGTATGAGACATTAACAAAATGAATGATGTACTGATCAAACGGTGAAGACACGGACACATTCTTAACGCTCCAGTAAGACATTGAATGTCCATTCAATAGAAATCCGCCGGTACTGTTCTTTAGAATTGTAATAGCTATAGTATTACTTCCTCCGGAATGATAATTTTGTGTTACGAATTTATACGAGTTCTGGAACTGCGGGATCCCTTGTGTGTTTGACATGAAGGGATCACCGTCCATGTTATCTCCATCATGTCCATATTGTATCACACTGATTGGATTGTTTGCTAAAACAGTTACAGGATCATTACTAAACAACAACTCAACGAGACTACTTTTTTTCATGTATACGGCGACATGATTCGTGCTGTTGTAATAATGTACTTCTGTGTTGTCCTGATCTGCAATTAATTTAACAACAAAATGTCTTCTTGGATAGATAGGTGGAATTATGAACTTTGTAGTCCAGTATTTTGTCGGAATCATTTGCTCGACTAGATACTGAATATCGCCAATTCCGACAGGAACTTTTGCATCAGCAGATCCTGAGAAAACAGCTACTGGTTTGTTAGATGTTACTATACTGCCGCTTACGTCATTATTCACCTTAAATTGATACGTTTTAAATTTCTGTAATCGAAATGTCAGGTTAGTGTTCCTTTTTCCATCAATAACTGTTGAAAGAATAACGTCTGTATCACTCTCCACACCAGCTACGAGAATCTCACTGCTGTGTGGCCTATACGGGATGTAAGAAGCAGCAATATAACGAGTACCAAGAGCACTGACTGGTAACGCTAGAAGTCCTTCCGTTAAATCATTATCATTAGCACTAAAAACAGTCAAGGAAATATTCGCATCCGAACTAACTTCAATCCCTTTAAATTGCGTTCCGTTTACATATTGTATCTGTGTTCCATTAAGCGGAATAACAGTATAGTTTGAAACAGTATATGTTCTGTCCATGTTTATAAACGGTGCCGTCACGCGGACATGTGCTGGTGCTTGCAATACTGGTGTAATGTGAAGTCCAATATTACTTGCCGTGACCCTTGTATAGTAACCAATAAGGCCGAATATAAAGTTTGTCCCAACTGAAGCTGTAGAATGGAAATTTAATATTTGTAATGCACAATACAAGTAAACTAAACTAAGTCTTTGCACAGACATAACGTAAATAAACGATTGAAATTTGTGCCCAATTTTCGAGTCATTCAATTTAACTTTATTTGGCCGCCTTGATAACCCAGTGGTAGAGCGTCCGAGTGCGGGAGGCCGTGGGTTCGATCCCAACCTCGTTATACCAAACTTTGGGACGTGAAAGATGGTACCAGAAATTACAAATTATTTCAATAAAAATAACACAACTTCTCATATTTATTTTGTTTTCCCTGCCTAGTTACTTTATGTTACTTCTATTGGGAAGGGCCGTTTACTGATGTTGTAAGAACTTGTGGCCCGACCCATTTGCTTATTGTTTTGGCTGTACATGTACATTTTTGATATTTGTTATTATAAATGTAAATAGTAATAAGCAATAAAATATGATTAAACTAGAAATCCCTTGTTTGGCGCTCAACATAAACTGGGAAACTGGCTTCTCTTCTGCCATACCCTCTAGACGATTGATTCCATAACGAATGAGTTGTCGAGGCTGATAAAAATAAGTTGTAGAAATTTTTTCACCATGTGGGACTTTTCAATACGTTTGGTGCAAAAGTGACACTTATATGCTTACAGTTATCTCCCTTAGACCGCGTCGTATCCGGTCAGCCGAATACCCGTGTTTATCTAAGCGTGTCATAAAATCTAAGATAACCCTGGCGTTTTAACATGAAACGTTGGACAGAGTGTTGTTGTAGTTATTGTGATGGGTAAAACAAAAGGAGAGCCTTAACAAATTTAACAAATAGCCAAGGAAATCGGTGTGCATGTAAAATATTTCACTTTTAAAAAGTATTTCATTCAAAATCACGATTATGTTTATAGCAAGTATCGGTAGTCATTGTGCGATCCTTGCACTGCAAGAAAGTCAATAAATACAATAACAAATCTAACAACAGTATGCACATTTGATGATATCTAAATACAATATAAAATGAAAAAATCGGAATAAATATGAAAAAAAAAACATTTTCAAGAAGTTGAATTAAAGGAGTGTACTCAGAAACTAGAAACGAAAATGTGAAAAAATGTTACATGCTGTTTTAGTGTTCAAAATAATTGAGCCGCGCCATGAGAAAACCAACATAGTGGGTTTGCGACCAGCATGGATCCAGACCAGCCGGCTGTTTTAATGTTCAAAATAATTATAAATTGATCGTTTTAATTATTGAGCAACATTGCTGAATTTTGAAAAAGCTGTATATAATGTTGCAAGTAAATAGTTACAAACTAATGTATTAAACACCTGATCTAGATTCGATAAATAATAAATTATTAATAAATATTTATCATGAAAGTAATAATTTAGTGAGCAATATGTTTGTGGATTTTCAATGGTTAAAATTAGGCGTCTACTTTTAAACCCTCCTGGATTTTTTTTGAAAATGGGTTTATTTTGTTCTATGAACCTTCTACTTCAAGGAAAGTATCATCCTCAAATTTTCATGTCAATATTTTTGCGGCCATCTTAAATTCAAAATGGCGGCTATGGAATTCAGAGATATAACCAATAAGTACTACACATCTTGGTCAATTTTAGGCTTATAAGAACCTAAACAGCATCAAAATATTCCTAAAGCATTTCCCTTTTCTTTTCAGTTACTTTCTGTAAATTAACTAATTTGCATATTTATGAATATTAATGAGTATGTAAAAAATATGACCAAATTTCGCAAATAAATGGACATATATTAAAGTTATACAAATTATTTCTTGGCAAGATTTAGTCAGTTAAGTAGTCAAATGGTATCAAATAAAAGGTAAGACACTGTGCTCTTGATAGTCAGAGACCACCAATTCAAAAAAGTACAGGGAACTTACTGGGAATGAGGTAAGTGTATACCTGGGAATAAGGTAACGTCTGTGCGTTCTGATTAGTCAGTCATGTAAACAAACCCAGGAAGTGATTATTTTTTCAAAATTGATATTTTTTCACTGCATTTACAGTATTTTATTATACATTTTGACAAAATTTGCTACATTTTATGTGTATTGAAAAAAATTTTATCAAACGAATTTCTCCCGCCATGTCAATGATGTAAACAGGGGGTCATCTCATTCACACGAAAATTACTTAAATAAAGTATCACTATTCGTATGTCTTTCGTCCGATATTTTGGTAGAACTAAGATAGTTCTTGAAAATCTTGCAATTAGATATACATGTTTCGATGTATGGAAGGCCATACACGCCATAATGTTACAATGTAAGTCTATGGGAAAACAATTGGTGGTCTCTAACCTGATATTGTATCTGTTTATGGTCATATCTAGCAGATACCAGGCTTGAGTTCAATCATAAGTGGGTGGGGTAAGAAACTGACTCCTGAACACGAAAATCCATTGTGTCATCATATCTTGGTCAATTTTAGATAAATCAGGGTCTTTCGAAGCAAATGGCGGCCATTTTGTAATAAAAAAAAGGCTGAAATGACCTATAAAGTTGGCATTGTATCTGAGCTTAGAAGTATCATTAAAATTGTGCCTACATATGCATTTAAACCCTTCTGCTTTAACATTTAGAAGGTATTTAAAGCAAAGAAAAATGGCGGCCATTTTGTTTTTCAAGATGGCCGCCTGAACATTTGAGGATAATACTTTTCTTTCTCATGAGAGGTTATCCTTTCATAAAAACCCACTTTCAGAAAATCCAGGATGATTTCAGTCATTCACCGTACGCAACCCACTAAAAGTTTAATGAAGTTAAAACATTACTTACTGAGTGTCTCCCAAAAGTGTTGCATATTATTTAGTTTCTTAATCTGTTACCATACATAGTCAGATAAATATTATATACAAAACACGCACACATATATCAAAGAGCTATAAAAATAAAATAAAATGTATTTTATACCTTTTTGCATATGAAATATAATACACAAACATTAAATCATTATGAATACAAGATGATTTTATGTAGACTCAGCATGGGGTCCATGGCTAGTGATAAGACCATATTGTTTTGAAATGCATAGATAATATAAGCCATTTCCTGTCATTTTTTATTCGGCTATGATTTTATTATGACAATGGTACTGAATTTGTGCACGTGCTAATTATTTATACTCTAACTTATACCGTGTTCAGACTACGTTTTTAATCCTATATTAACTTGGGTTTATTTTTTAAACTTGTTTGCGTCCACACTATATGTGGTGTAAAATGTGAATTATGTAAATGTCAAGTGGTTTCTGTAATGTAGCATTAAAACTACCTCGGGAGGTGGTTTTAATACTATATTAAAAAGTAATACTACATTATTTTACGTGTGAACGCAAATGGGAGTTATAACTGGTTTTACAATCCTAAATTTTGCCTAATTACCTTTTGGCAGAAGAATACCATGTGTTTCTCTTTTGTATCAAACAATTAATGCTATGGCTGGCAAAAGTAATTGGAGTGTTGTTGAAACAAAAACATTAAATTGCGATATGGAGTCATGCTGATGCTCAAAATGGACTATAGATGGATAGACAGAAATTCTTAGATGAACACAGAAGTTCAAACATTGATGACTCCTTCTTGTTTCTGTCAGCCTCCTGCTTTGTAACCTTTTTTGCTTATTGCAAAATATTTGTTTACTTGTAACATTGCAGGTATATATTTAAACCACATTTCTTTGCCTAGTATGGAAGCAAACTAGATTATATTTTGATGGGTTTTTAAATGTCAAATACCAATTATAGCCAATTAGTGCCTGATAAAAATAAAATCAATCTGCTAGTGTGAACACGGTATTAATGTAATATTCATAGTTCATTCTGCTTTAAATGATTCGTAACATCAATCAGCTTAGATCATTACTAATTTGGTGAGGTCGATATGTGGATTTATCGACCTGATAAAAGCGATATCGACCGAACTTAAAAGGCAACAATTGTTTTATCATTAAATCCAGCTTACTCATAAGTATAAACATTAAATACAAATATCTGCAGCCTTTGGTAATTTTTCGTGGTAAATTGTGTACGACGCCGCATTGTTTTACGTCAAACCGTGATGACGTCACAGCTGGCGGTCAATACGTGTTTTGACTCCGCCTTAGAGTCAGTACGACTGTTTATCATTGATCATGTGACTACATCTAGACCAATGGAAAGGACTATAAATATAGATTTGATAATAAATATATTTATCACATGCTTGACGTCGCGGGAGTGTAGTAAAGCCATTAAATAAAAATAATAATACAATATGATAAAGCTTTGACGCCGACGTCGTTTATAATATAGGAGATGTAGGTCAAATTGAATTGTTTATATAGTAAAAAGGTAGAATTTTTAATGTTTCGACAGGAAAGGCTAACATGTGATAAAAAGTATATTATATTTGTGACTTTCCACATTGAATTTATTAAACTCGTTGAATAAATTTGATAAAATGCTCGGCGGAGCCTCGCATTTTATTATTTTATTCAACTCGTTTGATAAATTCAATATGGAAAGACACTCATGTAATATCCTCTATATATAAAGTAAATAAAACGACTTCACATGCCTTTCAAACAGCATTTAATTACAAAAAATACAAACTAGTTTCGCCTATCGGCTCATCAATGTATATACAAATGTAACGTGACGTTACTATGGTAATGACGCGACGTCAATACAAAGGGACGTAGTTCTGACGTTATTTGTCTCAAAGGGGCGTAATAAATAATGCTATTTGATTGTTTAGCATTTAACTGTCACTGTAGTCTGTTAAGTTTAGGTTTAAAGTATTTTATAAAATAATTTTCTTTTATTCTGTAAAAAATAAATTTCTGAAAGACTGCGAATAATAATGATAATAATTAAATACATGTGCAATGAAACTCAATTTCTTTAACAACAATTGTGCTATTATTGTGTGAGAATAAAAGAACTTTAGTGATTTAAATATGTCACATTTAAAACTATTTTAGGACAAGTTCTCATACAAGCAAACATAAATATATCTAAAATTAAAACTGTATTTCAAATAAACATATTGCAATACATTCCTCAAAATATAATCACTACGGTTTCAATTTACCAAAATGGCCGCAGATTTTTTTTAATCCGAAAAACTGAGGAAATGATTTCAGCAATTTGACAGAAAAGTGGAAGCAATTTCCTAACAAAATATCTTTTTCAAAATAGCATTGTCTAAAAGATCGAAAAATGTAGATACAGAATAAAGGTTATACAATTTTGGCATTTCATTATTTGATAAACCGTATGAGCGATAGTGAGGAAGTTGAAAGTTAAAAGGAAGCAATTTTCTCTTTTATTATTTTCATACTTTTTTACAAGAAATGAAAGATAAAGAATTGTGCAAATATGGAATATAGGTTATAAAATTATGACAAATAAATAATTGTATGTGTTTTAAACGTTTAAAAATAATTTCCCTATATGATCCAATGCTTGAGTTGCAAGCGAGTCCGCTTATCTATCGTTAACCAGGGAGATCATTTTATCGATAAACCGGAGCAATGTATGCATAAGTCCAGTATGAACCGACCTAAAATAAATTAGTATAAATTCTATTTGGCATTACATGTATTTGATATGTAAAAATTGCAGTATTAAACCAAATGTTTTTACAGACATATGTACAATATACTATAGTATTGTTTCTGGTAACGTTAAAATAAGTTTTGTTTCACACTTCCTTCAATTCTGTTTTTATTTAGCAAAAGATTTTTCGGCGCCGCCGTTTGTTTTCACTGAGTGTGCAAGTTAAGCATATCTCCCTGGACCAATGAAAACACGCTTTATCGTCTATAAGGGAAAAAACGCGCGGGAAAGCCGGTAAAAATCCCATGTTATGTGCATAATCGAAAAATGGGATTCCCCGGGATTTCAGGTTCATATTTTCATATGTAAAATATTGTTTGGTTTTATATGTAAAATATTGTTTGGTTCACATGAAAGCTATTTCTTAATTTTTTTAAGTTCTGAATTAGCATATTTACAACTGATACAGGAGATTAAAGGTGGATGTTGCTCATTTATTGTTAGAATTCTGCCTTAACTGATCCGCGAAAATAATGTTTAAATTATATCTTAATACGTCGAATCGATAGTGCGAGGCGGAGAAACAAAAACACAAAATTTCTTGACCTAGGTCGAAACACGAAAACCTCGTGACCTGGCATAAAATGACACAACAATAAATCTTTATTAAAGATGTTGACAATCTGAGCCCCGTCTGATAAAATAACATTAAAGCGCACCAGAGTATTGTTGACTGTTCAACTGCATACAAAATCAAGGCTTTATTGTAAAGACACAACAGAAGAAGAGGGCCTCAAATACCCCTGGTTAAATCCTAACAGTAAACATCACAGTTTTAAGCACACCTGCACAGGGCGGGCAAGTAAAGCGTGTATAAGAACCACTGTGTTTTTTGAATATACAAAACTAAGATCTTTTTTTTTGGTTTAATCATATTTTATTGCTTAAGAAATACGGCAATACAAAACCATACAATACATGCAAATAAATCAGCCAACAAACAAAAGAAAGAATAAGCACATGTATTGATAAAATGGATCTCAAAAGCAAACGGGTTGTGCCACAAATTATACCAACATTAGCGGACGACCTTTCCCTATAGTCAGACATAAGGAACAAGACCTAGAATAATTTTTGTATTGTCATCAGGCTATTTATACGTCGTGATTGCATAAAATGTAAAACAAATCTAAAAATGAAAAGACAAAAGTATTGAAATAAATCTAAAGAGAAAGTATTCATTCATACTGAATGGTAAAGAAAAGAACCAAATATCAGCTTCCAAAAAATAGCGTTTGTAAACACTTACAACACATTAATTAAGGAAAGAAACAAACAAATGGATTACCACGTATACGCTTCCTACAAGGTTGCAGTTATCCTGGCCCTTGCGTGCGTCCCACCCAGTCCCTATTCCCAGTATGTTTAGACAGAATTAAACCACGTTACTGAAGTTTATTTAATTATTTCTAGGAAATCTCTTGGTGCTTTTTATGTAATTTGTACCGCCTTAAATATTAACGCATTCACTTCATAGCATTGGCTGTCTATTCCAAAAACTAGTTTAAAAGTACTTAGAGGGTGATATGTCCGTGTGTTGTTAAAAAGTTTACGTCTTTGTAAAACAAATAATGGGCAGCGAAAAAAGAAATGTTCTGCATCTTCATACGTATTTCCACAAGAGCATCTGGGATTATCGCGTAAATAATTGGGAAATAAATCTGCATTCCATTCAAATGGCTACACCTATTCCTAATTCTAGCATGGTGGACCTAGAAGACACGGTCTCCTAAGAGATAATACGAAGGATCTTGGGGTGCTTTAAACTTTTCTTTTAGTTTACTTTTGAATGAAGATTAAAGTATCAGCGTTCCGTATGTCTACATCAATTTCGTTCCACAATTTGATAGATGATGCTAATGTCTTTAATGTAAATGCGCCGTTTATCTTTTTAAAGATATTTCGTGTTAATTGTGGTCTCTAATTCTTTCTTTGCAAAGTTTGCATGTGTAAGTATAAGAAGAAATAAATGCATTAAGTTATTCTCACGAGTAACTGCCAACTCTCTCTGAATCACAAGTGAAGGAAGAAGGACATTTAACACAATGTCTGTTAAATCCCCTCACCGCTGTGGAATCGAACCTCGCTTACGGATGGTTGGTGGTTCTAGCCTGGTGCCAGTTCATGCCTGTAATACTGCCTGGATTGGCACCTGGACTCCTTTACGCCTCGCCAGCGGATAGAACTTGCAACTACACCATCTGTCTCCCTGTGTTCTCCCTATTGAGCTTGAGGATGGGGAACAAAGTATGGCTTTTTCTCTGAGGCACGTTTTTTTTTCGGATATGTATTTCTTGGTGATTTTAATTTATTTTATTTCATTGATAAATTTCAGTGTTTCAGTGAAGATCATACAATAAATTGTTGTCGTTTCGTTAGATCTACTGCCATAAAGTAGTGGACCAGTAGCGACAATCGGCATTTCTCCGTTCGATTACGTATTCTCCACATGTGATTTCGGCACTCTCCACTTGTTATATATAAAAATCATTATCTGTCACGGCCGACGATCGCATTCGGAGAATCGCATTCGGAGAATTCGAACTGGCACGTTAATTGCCGATTGTCATCACGGGTCTGCTATCGTAGTCTATGATATGAATGTTATTACCCAATATTGATATTATTTCGTGTGCAATTAGGTTTCGCTATACTGTTTTATACTTACATGCTTCACATTGTTGGGACGCAGCATATCCTGTTTTCATGTGATAGGCGGCCTAAATAAAATGAAGACTCAAAGCTGTTTATAAAATACATATATCCTGAAATAACCCTTCAAACTGCATTTTATCTTATATACAATTCTATGGCAGCGAACAAGTGCCAACAGAAAGATTAGTAAAATGTCCTACTCACGACCTACATAGGACTTGGTATTTCCAGCATACGACATAATCTCTTCTAAATACGACTTACTTACTTCCACATTCAAACTTAGGACTTAAAAACTCATGACAGTATGAACGAGTAAGTCCTAAGTAGGAGTAAGTTCAGTCAATCGTAGGATTTACTCAATGAAACCGAGTCTATTATTATTTTGCTGGGTTGCGTTCGATGCTTCGAAAGGATCTTATCACAAAATTATTTTACTTTTGTCCTTCGTAGGAGTTAATATGCCGTACACAGTTGTGACTATGTTGTACGTAGTAGTTACTAAGCCGTACATGGAACGTCAAACATGGGAGTTGTTTTTCGTCTGATTTACCACAGTTCAGAGAACAGATGAGCAAAAATTAACGCCATTTGATTAAATATCCAAGCATCATTCTGTAAGATGAATCGTGGAAATAAGACGATAAATCACAAGGCCATGTTTGCTTTTATTCTAACAAGATGATAGAAATTAAGCTTAGCTTAGTCATCCGTGTTATAATGTTTCGGACGACATGTGGCTAATTTAGTTTTCGTCATAATTGACGTCATAATGTTCTCTCACTGGTCCGCGAGTCAACTTTGTTTATTGCAGGATACACAAGGTTTCACTTCCTTCTTTGTTTAAGCGGAAAAAAATGATAGTACGCTTTATGATTTCACACGATATTCGTATAACTACCTAATAATGATAAACTAGAATTTCCGAAATTTAGCAATAATTGAATATGCATTGATCATCTAGAAAAATCTAGAAAAATTAGATTCAGCAAAGAAATAAATACTATACAACATGGTCCTAGGACGCTCACCTGTGTAACACACCATAACAGTGTTTTACCTAGAGATTTCATGGAGAAAAATATTCTGACCAATTTTCATTTAGATTGGACCAAAACACGTGGGCTCTTGAGTGTAAATAATCATTTTCTTTGATTTGACCTAGTTACCTAGTTTTTATACCCCGCATGACCCAGATTCAAACTTGTCCAAAATTTTATAAAAACAAACATTCTGACAAAGTTTCCGGAAGATTGGAGCAAAGAAGTGGCCTCTAGAATGTATACACGCTTTTCCTATGATTTGACCTAGTGACCTAGTTTTTGATCCCATATGACTCAAATTTGAAACCGTCCAAGACTTTATGATAAACATTCTGACCAGATTTTATGAAGATAGAATAAAACATGTGCACCCCTAGGGTGTAAACAAGCTAATTCTTTGATTTGATCTGGTGACCCAAAATGAGCCGGATAAAAACTTATAAGATATTTCATGCAGACAAACTTTCTGACCAAGTTTCATGCACATCAAATGAAAAAGAGTGTTAACAAGCTTTATTTTTATTTGACCGGGTGACCTAGTTTTTGACATCATATGATCCAGTTCAAACTTGACCTAGGAATCATCAAGATAAACATTCTGACCAAGTTTCATGAAGATAGGGTCATAAATGTGGCCTAATGAGTGTTAACAAGCTTTTCCTTTGATATGACTGGATAACCTAGTTTCTGACCCCATATGACCCAGTTTCGAATTTGGCCTAGAAATCATAAAGATAAACATTCTGACCAAGTTTCATGAAGATAGGGTAATAAATGTGGCCTATATGTTGTTAACAAGCTTTTCCTTTGATCTGACCTGATGATCTAGGTTTTGACCCGACATGACTCGGTTTCGGTCCAGGCCTAGAGATCATCAAAATAATCATTCCGTGCATGTTTGTATCAAATCAAAGCATACACGAAACCTCTATATGGCTGAAAGGGCCAAAATAGAAAATTTTGCCGCTTTCTGGGACAGTAACACTAGAACCCATAAAGGAATTTAGCCAATTTTCGAAAGGAACCGAGATCTTCAGTTGTGTGTAAGTGTGGTTAGAATCAAATATAAAATGTCACTTCTATCGTGTTCACAAGGTAAAAATTACCAAAGTTTGGCTCTTTTAGGGTCAATCAGGGGCCGTAACTCCAAAACCTATGATTGGATCTGACAGATCCAACATGGAATCCAAGACTTTTTGTTGTTGAAGATATTTTGCAAGTTTGTATCAAATCAAACCGTAAAAGAAGTTCCTTTGTTTGTTCTTTTTGTCCTAATGTGTGTGAGCGAGTGTATGTGTATGTGTATGTGTTTGTGGTGTGCGCGTCTGCATGCTGTGAGTTTCGTTTTGGGGAGGCTGCGTTTTTGGTACGTGGCATTCCCTGTTTGATATTTGTCTTTGTTTTCTATATGGCTGCAAAGGCCAAAATAGCAAATTTTGGCGCTTTGAGGGGCCATAACTCTAGAACCCATGATAATATCTGGCCAGTTTTCGAAAGGAACCGAGATATTACGCCAATACAAGTTTTGCTAAAGTTTGATTATAGTCGATTGCAAAATGTGGTCTCTATCGTGTTCACAAGCCAAAAATAGCAAATTCTGGCCCTTTAAGGGACCATAACTCTAGAATTTATTATAAGATCTGGCCAGTTTCCGAAAGGAACCAAGATATTATGCCAATACAAGTTGTATGCAAGTTTGATTAAAGTTTATTGCAAAATGTGGTCTCTATCGTGTTCACAAGCCAAAACTAGCAAATTCTGGCCATTTAAGGGGCCATAACTCTTGAACCCATTATTGGATCTGGCTAGTTTTCGAAAGGAACCGAGATATTATGCCCAAGTTGTGTGCAAGTTTGATTAAAATCAAATACAAAATGTGGTATCTATCGTGTTCAAAAGGAAATTGTAGACGGACGTACGGACGGACGGACGAAGGGTGATCACAAAAGCTCACCCTGTCACTACGTGACAGGTGAGCTACAAAGGAAACTTATTCTTACCACAAGCAGCAAAATGTAAAGTACGCACTTCATTTTCGATGGCGATTTTGCAAGTGAAGCTCCAAACAGTTTCTTATCTTGAATAAACTGGAACATTTAACGTGTGATATAACATACGGCTTTTGTCGCTTTTATATTTCATTAAGGTGACTTAAGTTCACAAAATTATTACAAGTTTGACATTCTCCGCTTGTTATAAAAATATTATCGGTTATAACCGAAGGATGCCGAAATCACATACGGAAAATACGAACTCGCACGTAAATTACCATTTGTCATTACGGATCCACTATCGTAATCTCTGATATGAATGTTTTTAGCTAAATATGGATATTTGATCGTGTTCAATTAAATGTCGCTATGCTGTTTTATACTTACATGCTTCACATTCTTGGCTGGCAGCATATCATGCGATAGGTGGCCGAAATTGAATGAAGAAACAAAAAGCTGTTTATAAAAAGCAAATATCCTAAAATAAGCCCTCAAACTGTATTTTATCTTTTATACAATTCTATGGCAGCGATCTAGTTCCAAAGGGAAAATAAGAATTTCGTCCTACTTACGACTTATTTACTCCTATGTAGACAAAATAAATCCTATCTAACTCCTTTACAGGGCTTGGTAATTCCAACATAAGCAAAATATCTCCTACTTACGACTTACTAACTCCCACATTCCTACCTAGGTCTTAAAATGTCATAACTAAGTAGTTAGTAAGAGTCAATCGTAGGAGTAAATCAATACAACCGAGTCTGCAATTATTTTGGTAACGTTCTGTGCTTTCGAAGGATCTTTTCACAAATTTACATTTCAGTGCCCTGTCGTAAGAGTTAATATGCCATACACAGAGCTACAAACTTGTACGTAGGAGTTACTTAGGCGTTTAAAGGAGTAAGAAAGTCATACGTAGGAGTTAGTAAATCATACGTAGGACTTACTACTACAAATATGTCTGCTGGCACAAGGTCACTTCCATAAAATTTGCATTTACGCTTTAGGCCAATAACGTAAACAGCAAAATTATTTATTTTTGAATTAACCAGTGAATGGCTTTTTTACAAAATATTTTGATTGGTAGAACAACACTGGCACTGGAGGAGTTATAGAAATTCTTACCAGCGAAAAATTCAACGACAAAAAAAAAAACACCATATCAGTCACTTAGCGGATTAGCAAGCGTCTGCTTACATGAGATTTTATATCTTCACAGAGACATGCTTTCATGGGAAAAAGTAATAATCAAAGAGATTGCGTGAAGAATATTTGACACAGTTCAGTCTATTAACAAAGTATATCTTACGACTGCAATTATACAGATAAGTGTCATATATTGAAATACTGCTGGTGCAGGTAGAACATAGGCAATATTTTCGTTCGTAATTTTGAATAGTAAAACTACTGATCTGGTAAAAAAGATCTAGTAAAATCTATATGTTTGAGACTCGATGAATAAGTATACAATGTACAAATGGCAAAGTTTACTACCTCCAGGCATTAATACAATATAGGAAATGAATTATTTTATTCAACGTTGTAAAACAAAAGCCTGGAAAAATTGAGAGTCATTATAAATAAGGAACTAGATCTATTACTGATGATAAATTCTGGCCATTTCTACAGTCGTCTGCTCGCGAATTAATAACTTCGAGAATTTGTCTTCTTAGTGTGATACCGCGAGATTTCTTCACGCGAAAATGTCCCAAATTACAGTATTGTTGGGACCTGTTAGAAGAGATTAAGTCGTATTACGTTTAACATGTTGAAAGCATACACTTGTAACAACAGAACTCGGACCTTAGTTTTGATTATTTACCTTGTTTTTGTGTCGCACCTATTCAGCTCAATAAACGTTTGCATACGAATCGTAGGGCCTCGAGCTCGATCCTCTTGCAAGTAAAATGTCTTCGTGACGATTTCGAAGAAGACTTCATGTCTATTACATACGTCCTTCACTTCTTATTCAGTACTTACTTACGGAAAAGAACAGTACTTTTAAGAATCCAGATACACTGTTGTTGTGAACTACCCGCAGTTCCATGTTTAAAAATGGCGTTAACCAAATACAAAGACGTCGCGAACGACATTGCGACACGTTTGAAAAGTTAACTGCAATTTGCTGTTAATAGAATGTAGCTAAACTAAGGATAAAATACTTCTCGTAGTACTGAAATGAAATATTATAATGAAATTTAATTACTGTTTACATAATTTATCAAAGATGGATTGTGAAGCAAGTTCTACAACTTATATTAATCACTCCTCATTCCTGATGGAATTCATCGCCATGACGTTATGAGAGAAGAGAAGCCGATTTCCCTTTTATTACTGAGCGCCAAGCATGGGAGCTACTGGTACCAATTTTCAGGTCTTTGGTATGACGCGGCCGAGGATCGAACCCACGATCTCCCTCACTCGAAGCGGACGCTTTACCACTAGGCTATCGAGGCGTCAATTTGACGTGACGTTGTGTGTTTTATATCAAACAAAGTGTTACTCTTTAGTAAGGAGAAGTTATAAAAAGAAATGACATACAAAAATGCAGAATTAACAAACTGTTCCTCGCATTTACATCATTTTAAGCTGACCGAACTTTTGTCTGAAAAGCAAACTTTAATTACTGATGATGTCCTGATAGATAAAATATTTGTAACTACGTTAATCGCCTAAACCGACAATTATTCATGTGAAAAAAACGAACACAAACAAACATAAGTTTATTTATAATTCATTGAAAAATCATGTAATGACATGTCATTTTTTTTTTCACTCAAGTATTTACAGGTATAAACTGTAGTTTTGCATAGATACTTACAATATTCGTGTTTCGTTGAATATTTTGACTCAACTGATACATTGTCAAAATCCAGGTAAAGCTTTTTTTTCATTTAGGTAATAATAGTATTAAGAACTATGCTATTTTGAAGTTATGAATTAGGTGGGTGGGGTACATGATATGATTTCTGAGGAATTTTGAAGTTACTGTAAAACAAACTTTTTTCCAATGTGACAATACATTAAAACCATGAAGTGCTGGTCTCTTACTTTAATTAAAAGACTAAAGTGGGAAAAGTTATCAGTATGTTCGTGTCACAATTTTCGGGGTAAGCATTCTATGTCATCATGCATAACTGCGAAAAACTATAACATACATAAAAAAGCTGAACTATCCGTGTAAATGAGCTGAGAGTTATTTTTCTATTTCCATTTATTACTTTTCTAAAAAACACACTACAACTTACCAGCTGTTGGCAAAATTTGTCATTTTTGTGCACATGCCTTTACACATTAAAGAAGTCCGAAGTATAGGTATGGTGTGCGAGAAGGGCCTGAACGCTTACGTAGTGCGCATTTACAGGGGTTGTACTGCGCAGACATACGTCCACAAAGTGCAACAAAAGAAATATCAGTATTAATTATGTAATAATATTATTTAGTTACAAGGTATGTCTGACAAATGACATCGAGAACTTACTGACCTTTTAGAATGCTGCATTTTCAAGAACCTGATATTTTTCACTTTGGTTAAAAATGCATTTTTACAATAATAACTGACTACAGAAGGTAGTAAAATACCCTTAATCAACAGACTGATACAACCTACTAATCTTCAAAACTTAAGTTTAAAATTATATTGAACACGTTTGCTTTATTTTAAGAAGACAATTAAAAGAACTCTATCACAAAAATCGAATAAATAATTTCGGACATGTTAGACAGTGAGAAAGCAAACATATCGTACGTATTATTTAGCATGGATGATTTGCACTGTGAATACATACTTCTTACACTTAACATATAATTTCACCAGTACATACTCATGTACATATAAATGAGGGTGTTTGTCATGGGATTCGATCCGATCCG
Organism: Mercenaria mercenaria; assembly: GCF_021730395.1. Lineage (NCBI taxonomy): Eukaryota > Metazoa > Mollusca > Bivalvia > Venerida > Veneridae > Mercenaria > Mercenaria mercenaria. The sequence continues at coordinate 70,650,251 of NC_069375.1, forward strand.
GTACTTGAGCTGCGACCTGAATGAATGGTTACCGACTTTATCCGCACGGCGCCTGACATAGTGGTAGGAGTTGGGAGGTAATTGGAAAGCTCAATAACGGTGTCTCATAAGCCAAATTGGCTGGCCCTTTCAATAGAGGTGGCACTATAATAAACAAGACCTTTACCTTTACCTTTTGTACAGTAGGAATATGTTTGTTTTACATGTAAGATCAAAGCATTAACCCCTCGTGAAAATATAATGCATGTGGCGTTCACTGTTGATATGTAATTGTAATAATATATTTTCACATTACACTCAAAAATACCCTTTTGCATATTCATTTGTTCAAAAATATAAACAAACAAATAAAAACGGGAACAATGTTTATTTTGTATGATGAGAGTACCACCGAAACGACACAATGAACTTTTCTCAGGTTTTGTTGGTGGGGAAATACTCCAAGTGTCCCTCCAGACATTTATTGTGGCTCAGACTAGTACCTAGATCGAGAAACCAACATTTCGTGAACATATGTATTAAATGATACACTCAATGCTATTTACCGTCAGAAATAATAAATGGTTTGCCGAATACACCATACTTTTAATTTTAAAAGTTTACACACCATGTGGGTCGGAAAGCACGGAACTTACGTTCTTAAACGCATATGTGAATCGTGATGATTGAAATGTAAACAAAGGAATAAAAGTTACGGTTTTCATGTTCGAGGAAAAGATCAAACTGTGATTGTCAATGTTCCCGATACGGATGTATATGAATTATAAACATGAGCCGTTTCATCTTACAGGATTTACAAAAACACAGTAAGCTATTGTTTATTTATTGTATTTATGTTCTAGTAACCTTTGACCCTGAATTCGAGGACAAGCCGGGTTTGTGACATGTACATGTCTGTTGCTGGGCTGGAAAAAAGATAGGTCCAAAATTTAAACTAAAAGCTATATTGCATAAATTCTTCGTTATTTCTGTGAATACAATTTGGTTGTTTAAAGGTTAGAATATCAGGAAATTACAGAAAATAAAACATATCTTTAAAAAAGTCCCGATCTTTCATCATTTGTTTGGATGGCGCATGAATAAAAATTTAATGTTAGTAGGCTTTGATGTCCATGAAGCCGTGTAAAGTGATAATTTTGATGACACGTTGGATTTATTTTATAATTGTGAGTGATCGTTAAGTGATCGGAAAGATCGGACAGTGGGATGTTATAAAAAAGTGATACTTTATTTACATTAGGAAGTGAATCGTACTATACAATAAGGAAATCCAAGGTAAAACTACGAAAGACCCGTGGTGAGACCCGTGGTGACATTTCAACTTCATTATTTCACGATTTCTGCTTCCTGATTTCACGATTTCCACTTCATGAATTCACGATTTCACGATTTCAACTTCATGAATTCACGATTTCCACTTCACGAATTCACGATTTCCACTTCATGAATTCACGATTTCCACTTCACGAATTCACGATTTCCACTTCACGAATTCACGATTTCACGATTTCAACTTCATGAATTCATTACTTCCACTTCACGAATTCACGATTTCACGATTTCAACTTCACGAGTTCACGATTTCCACTTCACGAATTCACGATTTCACGATTTCAACTTCACGAATTCACGATTTCCACTTCACGAATTCACGATTTCACGATTTCAACTTCATGAATTCACGATTTCCACTTCACGAATTCACGATTTCAACTTCACGAATTCACGATTTCCACTTCACGATTTCACGATTTCAACTTCATGAATTCACGATTTCCACTTCACGAATTCACGATTTCAACTTCACGAATTCACGATTTCCACTTCACGAATTCACGATTTCACGATTTCAACTTCATGAATTCACGATTTCCACTTCACGAATTCACGATTTCACGATTTCAACTTCACGAATTCACGATTTCACGATTTCAACTTCATGAATTCACGATTTCCACTTCACGAATTCACGATTTCAACTTCACGAATTCACGATTTCCACTTCACGAATTCGCGATTTCACGATTTGAACTTCACGAATTCACGATTTCCACTTAACGAATTCACGATTTCACGATTTCCACTTCATGAATTCACGATTTCATGATTTCAACTTCATGAAATCACGATTTCCACTTCACGAATTCACGATTTCAACTTCATGAATTCACGATTTCACGATTTCCCCTTCACGAATTCACGATTTCACGATTTCCACTTCATGAATTCACGATTTCCACTTCACGAATTCACGATTTCAACTTCATGAATTCACGATTTCACCATCGTGAAATCGTGAATTCGTGAAGTGGAAATCGAGAATTCGTGAAGTGGAAATCGTGAATTCATGAAGTGGAAATCGTGAAATCGTGAATTCATGAAGTGGAAATCGTGAAATCATGAAGCAGAAATCGTGAAATAATGAAGTTGAAATGTCACCACGGGTCTTTCGTATAAAACACTACTTTTATTTCGTTCACTGAAGAAAACATGGCGAACATATTTTTGTAAAAAAGCGATGCACGTGTGATTTGTGTAACAGAGTTTAACGACAATTTCTTAGAAAACTAACGCTCAGCTCATTTACACTGACATATCCTTGATTGGTTAATATATATTTTGTACAAATATTACGGACTTACGGTACCAAATACTTGCACCGAAAATGTCTATGCATTTTTTTTCTAGTACACAGTCTCTTTTGTCCCCGTGCATTTCTCGTGTTGTTACGACAATCTCAGTTTTACATAGGAATTTTACAATGTCAAAATAGCATAGTCCTTAACCTGTCGTTTTTCATCCATCGTTAATCTTTCTAAGATCGACATTTTAGCCATTTTTAAATCTGGTCAAAATAAAAGTTTAATTTATAGACTCGTCTGACGATAAGTGAAATCAGCATGATTTACCTTGCTTTATTTAGATAAAAACACTACATTTTCAAAAGTACAAAAACATGACTGACCTCGAAACCTAACTATAAAACCAGGCTGTCAACGTGACAGACGAAGTATAACCAAACCACTTATCGGTACATATATGTGCTGTGAAAATAGCGTGGTAAAGGTGGTTAATCAGATTTTGGTCATCTAATGAATTTCTTCAAAAGATAAAATTTAAGGGTAAAGGCCGTTTAGAGCATGCCAACTATTTTTAACAAGTTAGACAAGACAGTGTGAATAAAATCAGTCCCTGCTGAAAAAGGTACTGACATTAGTGACCAAATACCAGATCATATAAGGTAAAACATAAAAATAGGGTCAGTCTAAGGTAAAATTACACCAGTGAACTCAACAACTTGTCTAAAGCCAGAGCTTTTAAGGGCACGACTCTGTAAGCTGCAAGACATAATTCAACTCCCTCCCCGTCCGTTTTTGTAGGATTTAGGGGAAAAGCATCGGGCAAAAACCCAACTCATCATTTACACGCTGTGTTCACCGAGTTCTTGATTCGTATACTTCAAATTGTCACTGGAAGTATTTCTAAAATTTGAGTTTGCTATCCTGGTTGCTCAACGATGCGTTATTTAAGCAAACAAATGTAAGTTTAATTTGAATTAACGTCTTTTGCCTAAGGAATGACATGAATATAAGCACTACTGTATCAATGTTGTCAAAGATTTGCATTGACAAGTACATAACTTGCCAAAATTCATTAGAAATGCAAGTTTATTAAATTATTACTACCTCTCTTTGTCTGTCTGGGATGAGCAACCAAAACCGAATGTAAAAAGGTTAAATTCAGAAGCTACAAGTAGTTTTAAAACTTGTCTTTTGTTTCAGGTTGTCGAAATATCCCAATATCTATCAAATGCAAATGTAATAAAATCTGTAAAAAGATCCTTTGGAAGCAAAGAACGCAACCAAGAAAAATAACAGCAGACTCTGTTTGATTGAGTCTGTTCATGAGAGGTAATGAAATGTGCACCCCCCCCCCCCCCTCCAACACACACACACACACACACACAAACCCACACACACACCTAGAAACGGCTTAAGCAGAACTCTATTACACGCATGTTGAATTGACTCAGTGATTCCAAAGGACCAGAAAAAATACAACAACACTGAATTAAAGTACGGGGAGACTTTTACAGCAGTCACACGGCACTTAAAGATTGCTATTGAAATCTGTAAAAAGATCCTAGAAACGAGAAATTTTATTGAAATCAAAAGAGATAAACCACTTTTGGAATACTTAAATATCAAAGGGAGGTAATTACAAAATTTCATGAAATGTAATATAAAGATAATATAATAACATTTCCAATAGGAATCTTACTCTATGTAATGGGTCATTTTGTTCTGTAAATAAGTTTCTAGCAGAATAAAGGAAAGCTGAAAATGTCATAAAATGTTGGTAAAATGTGATTGACTGCCTTTAAAGGGTATCAATGCTTGATTTCAATGTGGGCAACGAAATGTTTTGTAACGAACATAAGATATACCTACTTATTTCTTCTTATGTCCTATGTTTGGTAATCGATTTCTCATATATTTGTCATATATTCGTCGAAACATATGCATGAAAAGACATAAAAAATTTTGTAGCACGTATCTTAAAACGTATTTGACCTTGTTCATAAAACATAACAGAAATATTATTCAGTATATGAAGTTGTGCACTTTGAACTATGTTCGGCATTTCTGACCAGACCGGAGTTATGACCTTTGATTAAGTTAAAATTATACATAAAGTGCCATAAAATGTTTTGTTCAATGTATCTCAAAGACTATTTCACTTTGAGACATAAAACAGTAACGGATCGTTATATAGCATGTGAAGTTATGCACAGAGTGCTCTATCTAGGATTTTTCTCATCAAACTTATGGTCCTTGACTCTGTGAAAAATACACATAAAGTGCTTAAAAATTGTGCTGCATACACCTTTAAGATACTTCACCTAGAGTCACGAGATCAAATAGGAATATTATTCATCATGTGCATTTGTGCACTTGACTTCTTTTTTCATTTCACTCTGCAAGACAAGAGTTATGTCATTTGATTTTGTCAAAAATATGCATTAAGGGCATAAAATTTTACGTTCCATGTAATACTCTTTCAGAATGTACTTCACCTAGAGTCGTAAAACATTAGAGGATTGTTATATAGCATGACTGTGAAGTTGTGCACCTGGTGTTCTCTTTAGGATTTCACTCAGCTAGAAAAGAGTTATGGTCCTTGAAAAATACATATGTGTTTATAAATTTGCATAGCGAATATCTTAAAACGAAACGTTTCACCCTCTGTCATGAAACCATATTCAGTGACAAGAAGTGGGTATAGGTGTGCCCTATCTAGTTTCCTTTCACCCCATTTACCCTGCTAAAGATCTATGATGAAGTTGTCCATCTTACGATTTGGATAGTACCATTAACTGTTAAAAGGGGATTTTACCAAAATGATACTGACTGAATCATGATCTACATTAGTCGCAAAGGCAGACTCAGCTGTGTCCAGCATGATAAGGGTTAAAGAATAATTACATGTACTTTAAGAGTGTGCAGTAACTGTATTGAATTATTAAAAAATTATATATTTAAAGAATATGGTAAATTTAGGAAATGAGCCTTGATTTGATTAATTAGTACTCCAATTTTACTTGTTGTTTTTACAGCATACGTAGGGACCTTCTACATTTGTTGGTTGTGTAATAATGTAGAAAATTTGAAACAACCTGTGAATATGACACATATTTTAGCTCGCAAAAACTTTGCAATGAGTCATTTATACATGAAGAAAAAGACGGTTAAGGTTAATGTAAGTATCATTTGCAATTTTGAAAACAAAGATGATACTGTCATTTTTCAAATGAAGAAAACATTTTCAAAGGAGAAATAATTTTTCAGACGAAAGAAAAAGACAACTATAATCAATTTACATCATGTTGATGCATTTTACTGAAAATGAAACACTCCGAAAAGAAATTGTCATGTTTTATCCGTGAACTTGAAGTTGAATCCATTTCTTAACCTGCAAAATAAACACTTTATGTTATTAAAGTACGTTTAGAATATAACTTGTTTGCGTTTTTGAAGAGCAAAAAGTTAAAGGTAAATTAGTGTTAAAAATGAGAGGTATCCTGTAGACTTCTTTTGTGAGACACATATGAACATTATGCGTTCTATATCATGAGAACACACATGAAATGTGTTTACTCTGATATAGGTGGGGTTCTTCGAGCAAGATATGATAATGTTCATTGTCACGCATACTGTTGTCCCTATTTAGGAAGCGGTTCATGATTCTGGACATGACAATATAGACATATTACTAGTACTCAGTGCAATTTTATCAGACTGTATTTGATTTTTCCAAAATACGCATTAAATTTTACAAACCGCCCTCATTGTGTAATGTATTATCTTTCCTATTTTAAACCTAATCCTCCCATTCCAAAATAAAATATCTCTGATAATATTTGCGAAGGACCGGTGTTAAACACAAAATCACTCCAAATATATTAATATATATATTTTTTTATTTTTTAACTCATAAGGACACAAAGAGTTCCCAGTCAATTTTCACCATGTCTTCACCGTCACCTTGCATACTGACAGCAATATACCACCCTAGCAATCGTTTAAGGCACTTAATAGAAATATGTTTAACTGGAACACATCTGATGATTTATTTATCATTTTCTATTTATTATACTAATAACCACGTCAAAGAATACAGTTCAGTAATCACATGACTGTGTATACACTTGACAACATTTTAAATACTCTAAATAAATCATCTACTTACCAATTATAGGTACGCCTGTATCCACTGACGTACAGTTCATGTTACAGAAATCAGTTTGACAACAGTGTGAGCAAACAGGTGAATGACGAGCAGTCAATTCTCGTACTGTACGTCTGTTTGCACATGTCTAAAAGTGTGAAATCCATCTTTAGATCTTGACAGTAATTCAGTGTTTATAATACTATATATTAACAACTAGTAAGGGGAAAAAAGCAACATCTATACATCTAAAACCGTGTTTTGGTAAAATCATTTCTCCTTAAAGGTTCTTATGAATATACTGATGCATTATAGAGCTAGTACGCAGCTGCAAATACTGTACAATAAAAGAAAATACTTATAACTTTTAGAATCTCCTGCTGAATTAGTGCATGTAGTTATAATTATCATTATGTATGCATTGCTACATCAAGTGATTTTGTGGAAGTTATAATTATGTATTACATGTGGATTGCTACATACATTACGTTCTGGAAGTTATAATTATGTATTACCTGTGGATTGCTACATACATTACGTTCTAGAAGTTATAATTATGTATTACCTGTGGATTGCTATATACATTACGTTCTGGAAGTTATAATTATGTATGACCTGTGGATTGCTACATACATTACGTTCTAGAAGTTATAATTATGTATTACCTGTGTATTGCTACATACATGACGTTCTGAAAGTTATAATTATGTATTACCTGTGCATTGCTACATACATTACGTTCTGGAAGTTATAATTATCTACAACATGTGGATTGCTACATACATTACTTTCTGGAAGTTATAATTATGTATTACCTGTGCATTGCTACATACATTACGTTCTGGAAGTAATAATTATCTATAACATGTGGATTGCTACATACATTACGTTCTGAAAGTTGTAATTATGTATAACATGTGCTTTGCTACATACATTACCTTCTGAAAGTTATAAGTATGTATTACATCTGCATTGCTACATACATTACCTTCTAGAAGTTATAATTATGTATTACATGTGGATTGCTACATACATTACGTTCTTAAAGTTATGATTATGTATTACATGTGGATTGCTACATACATTACGTTCTGAAAGTGATAATTATGTATTACCTGTGGATTGCTACATACATTACGTTCTGAAAGTTATAATTATGTATTACATGTGGATTGCTACATACGTTACGTTCTGAAAGTGATAATTATGTATTGCATGTGGATTGCTACATACATTACGTTCTGGAATTTATAATTATGTATTACCTGTGGACTGCTACATACGTTACGTTCTGAAAGTTGTAATTATGTATTACATGTGGATTGCTACATACATTACGTTCTAGAAGTTATAATTATGTATTACATGTGGATTGCTAAATACATGACGTTCTGAAAGTTGTAATTATGTATTACATGTGGATTACTACATACATTACGTTCTGAAAGTTATAATTATGTATTACCTGTGGATTGCTACATACATTACGTGCTAGAAGTTATAATTATGTATTACATGTGCATTGCTACATTCATTACGTTCTGGAAGTTGTAATTACGTATTATATGTGCATTGCTACATAAATTACGTTGTGGAAGTTATAATTATGTATCACCTGTGCATTGCTACTCTTCCTGGTCACAGAATACATGTAAAAGTCGGTGAGATATAGTTTTGGCGTTGACCGTCCGTCCGTCCATCCGGAGCCATATCAAGGAAGTGGTTGGGAATATTTAAATAAAACTTCATGTACATATTCACCACTATGAGGTTATGCGGCGCTTGAAGTTTCAGTCAGATTACCCAAGTCACACCAGAGTATGGCCCTTACAAGTTTTTAGTGTTAACTATATAGTGTACTAAAAATATAACAATATCTGCTTCATAACTTGTGATATATTTGCCCTAGAACTATGAAACTTTAACTGAAATTAGATCACTATAATGTGGTTGTGCAAACAAAATTTCAGCTGGTTTTCTTTACTAACTTTAGAGTTATTGCCCTTTAATTGTTTAAAATTCCACATATTTGTACATAACAAACTTTCAATTTGGTAGAGTTTTAAATTTCCATCAATATTTAAAACCAACATGGGAAGTTTTGTACCCTCACCCGGACACTTCCAAATCTCAACCCCTCCCATTATTTTTTTCATTCCTATTTTTAATATGTTCAAACCTTCAGCATGTAAAGTTGTAACATCACCCATTCCGCCGCCAGCCATGTTCAAGATCTTACTTGATTTTGCTCTCTTAAGGACATCTGTTCTTTTAAGTTCAAACGGCAACACTTGGTACCAAACTACTCGAAGACAATATTTCGTTCTAGTTGCATTTCAAGCTCACATTTCAAATAACTCTATTTAATTCTAAAAGCTATGTTTATCACAGTAAACATATTCCATTCAAAATAAGTTCATTACTGAGGATCAACGTAACATACATTTATTATGTACACTTAAAACATTCGTTTTCTGTTAAATTGATTTTTACTACTAAAACTATTTGCTTCTTATTAACATCCTTTTTACCGGATATAATATTATGTCCTTCCTCACCACAAATCCTTTCGGCGGGGCATAACAATTCATCGAATTTGCTTGTTTCATATTTCTATAGCTCTCCAGTTCATCGCTACGTCTCATAATGTTATGTGGAAGTCGTAATGAAGTACTACATGTAAATTCCTACAAGCCATTATGTTGTAGAAGTTTCAACTATCTATTACAAATATATTGCTGCATCAAATGATGTTGTGGAAGCTATATTTATATATTACCTGTGCATCGCTACATCCCATTTTGTTGTGGAGGTCACTCTCTCCCCATTTATACTTTTCAATCATGCACACCTGTAAAACGCATGTAATAGATATGTGACAGCTTGTACACTACATAAATTGAGTGTTTATCGTCGGTAATACAGAGAATGCAGATAAACATTCTTAATTGAAACTGACAGTAATTGTATTTCAGACAAACATTTTAGATATCTATAAATTATCAAAATTAAATTATACATATAACATAAGACCCGGTAAATCAAAGTCATTTAAACAGTTGTCAAAGTAAAAATTATCTCATACGTTAAACAATTTCTTACACCGTCTTTACCTGATTGGCACTACAGAGTTGCACAGTGTTGCAGGTCTCATGTTCACCCTTGTGAGTACAGTCGAAGCAAAGAGGTCCTCTCTGTCCGAGTTGTTGCAGCCCTTGCATAAACCAGAATTAGCAGGTAAAATATATTCATCTGGGTCAGTGTAATACAAATTATTGAAGGAATGACTTTAAACCTAAATCTCTTGGAAGTATAGATGACAACCAAGCAAAATAACAGCAGACACTAATTGAGTCTATTCATGAGTTGTAATACTCTATGTGACAAAGTCAACTTGTTCCATATCACAGGCTTCAGCGAAACTTAATTTTGTTAAACTGAATAAACTGCATGATCCCAAACAACAAGAAAATATAACAATACAGAGGTCAAGTACGAGGATACTCTTAAAAGCCGCCACATGGCACTTAAGATAGAGATGGAAAGTCCTCAACACGACAAAACTGAAAAAAGTTCATATACGGTGGTGTAAATGCATGAAACCATCCGCAGAAAACAATAGGCATAAATAAACAAGCTTAAATTTAGTAGGTGAATGTTAGGGTACGGTCGCTGTATATCACAAACTGATGATTACAAAATAACAGCAGACTGTTTGACAGAGTCTATTCATAAGTTGTAATGCTATGTGACAAACAGGCAGCCCGCCCGCTTAGCTCAGTATAGAGTGCGTTGGTCTACGGATCGTGGGGCCATGAGATCGATTCCTTGGCGGTGCTTATGTTTTGATAAAAGTTATTGTGTCTGTAATCATTCGTCCTCCACCTGTGATAATTAATGTGGGGAAGTTGGAAGCTACTTGTGGAGAACAGGTTTGTCCTGATACAGAATCCAGAAACACTGGTAAGGTTAACTGCCCGCAGTTGCATAACTGAAATACTGTTGAAAAACGGCGTTGAACCCAAAACATATCACAGGCTTCAGCAAATTTCAATTTTTGTGAAATTGAATAAAATCATGATCCCAAACAACAAGAAAATTTAACAATACAGAGGTTATGTAAGAGGAGACTTTTAACAGCCGCCACACGTCATTTAAAATAGAGATGGAAATTCTCCAACACTACAGAAATGAAAATGTTGTAGGCCAGATTTGATTTAACTTGTTCATGGACGGTAGTGGAAATGCATGCAACCGTCTGCTCCCTCTAGCCCCGGGATGAGCAGATCTCAATATTTACACATATAACAAGTACCAAAAACAATTTAGAGACATCCGCATATGTTTTTATACGAATCTTCAATGAAACACTTGTTTGTTATTCTAGGTGAAATAATTGGCTTGCTCAAAACGGGAAAACAATAGGCAGAAATAAACAAACTGGAATTTTGTAAGTGGATCTGAGTGTACGGACCACGTATATCATAGAACTGATGATTACACCAAGGCTATGAAAGTGGAAGCCGAAATGTTTAAGCTGACAAACTAAGCTGTACCAATAGAATTAAATCTGAAAAGATCGAAATATAAGTAATAAAATCTGCAAAATGATCTAATTCGAAGCTCAGAATGCAGTCATGCTGCAAAAACTTGGCAGACTATTTCATTTACTCTGTTCATTAGAGGTAAAGACTGGTGTTGATAAAGTTAATAAAACCTATAAGAAGATCCCTTTGAAGCTCAGCAAAATTTTAGCAGTTTCGGTAACCAAATGAGCAACACCCGTCAATACTTTTGATTCTTATATATTGAATCATCCGCAAACCTTAAATTTCATCACACTGTCCTGCAGTTAGGAAAAAACAACCATGGATATTCTATATTAAATAGGAAATCAAGTGCTCACCTGAGTAGGGAACACTAATAAATTGCTACATGTAATATTTACTTTCTTTTAATATTTTAATGTAACACTGCCAACAAATATAAGTGATATGATATGGTTGAATCGAATTGTGGTTTCGCAGATATTTAGTAGGAAGTTATGCCGTTGAAAAACACAAAAACAAAATTTCGCGTAAAACATCTTCAAGAGTTGCCAAGATATGATCTCTAAATGTGTTTTGTTTCAAAAATGTTGGGTCAATCTAACAGAAGGTCTCAAACATTCTTGCTATCTGGCTAGAAGTATTAAAAAGAACTAACATTTTTTAACAATGTTCAAATTTGACCAGTACATCAGTAGTATTTCGTTTGTTTGATACACAGTATTCCTATTACGAATATTCATATTTTGTCAAGTAGTACAATATTGACTACCTAATGCATCACAGGCGGAATTAGTATTTCCAGTCATACAACATAAGTATAATGCACATGTTCCATGTGCAAATTATGTATACTGTACATAACTGCACGGATTTCTCATGTATTTTGTAATTATTTTACCTTTTTTGCTGCATCCTTCGCTGTTACAGAAACTACCATTACAACATTGCAAACAGTCTCCATTTCCATCACCGCTCGTGCATTGCTTTGAGAAAAATAATATGTTTTGTAGTCGAAACCAAAACAGAAAAAGCAACCTATAGGCATTCAAGTATATATGTCGTCAAAATTGTACAGTAAAGTATTTTTTAACAAGAGCTGTCACAGGAGACAGCGCGCTCAACTATTTCGATGCTGGATAATGAAACTGGCATACTTGATGAAGCTGGAGGTGTCATTTGAGTGTTCAATGACTACAATGTGGATGAATATATTCGATAATAGCTTGAGTCTGTGTCAAAAGTATCAAGTAACAAGAGGGATATGGATCAAGTATATCAAAACATTAAATAAGTAGAATTCTAAGCAAAAGGGGGCATAATTCATGAAATATTGGTGCCAGAGTGATGCACCTTGTGCCATGTTGAATCAAATCCATTTTGTAATTACTGAGAAATAGTAAAAATGCATCAAAATTAACCTTTAATTCTAAGTAAAAGTAAAGATTGGTGCCAGAGTTAAAGACCTTGTGTCGATATTATGTCATATGATGTGGGTGATAAGGTGGAACAACTATTTTAAGGTTAAAACAGATCAATTCAGTAACAACTCAGATATAGTGAAAGTGCATCAAAACTTTAACCTGAAATTCTAAGTAAAAAGGGGGATTATTCATGACATAATGATGCAAGAGTTATGACCCTTGTGGCATATGATGTGAGTGATGAAGTTGAATAACTACTTTAAGCTTGGGTCAAATATATTTAGTATTCTAACACGACCAGCAAATAACCTACATACATGTAAAGCAAAATCTATCTCGGGTTATTCTGCGATATACCACTCGCGTGCAATGACGTCATCAAATCCAGGTGCGTAGCACGGTCGTAAAAAGTAGTTACCATTTTTTCTTACACTTTTGATACTATTATGTCGTGTTAGAATCGAAATAACAAGTTCCAAAGTGTGATTTATCGTAAAATAACCCTTGTTTTTCGTTCTTATGCGAAATGATATATCACTCAGGCCTAAGGCCTTCGTGATATATTCTTACGCATAAGAACTCAAAACTCGGGTTATTCTACGAAAAACCACTTTTGGGAACTTATTATTTCTTAAGTAACTGGGATAGAGTGAAAGTGCAGCAGCCTTAAACCTGAAATCCTAAGTAAAAAGGGGAATATTTTATGAAATATTTGTGCCAAAGTTATAACCCTGTGTCATATTATGTTGGAGGTGATGTGGAACAACTACTTTCAGTTTGAATCAAATCCATTTATTAATACCTGTGATAAAGTGAGAGTGAACCAAAACTTTAACCTAAAAATCTAATTAAAAACGGGGATAATTCATAAAATACTGGTGCATTAGTTATTGACTGTTATGCAATAGTTATGGCCCTTGTGTCATATGATGTGAATGGTGATGTTGAACAACTATTTAAAATTTGAATCATATCCATTTAGTAATAACTGAGAAAAAGTTAAAGTGCACCAAAACTTTAACCTGAAATTCTAAGTAAAAAAGGGGATAACTCATGAAACATTGGTGCCAGAGTTATGACCCCTGTGTCATATGATGTGGGTGATAATGCGGAACAACTGTTTTATATTTAAAGTAAATCCATCAAGCAATAACAAAAATAAAGAGAAAGTGCATCAAAACGTTAACCAAAGTGCGGACGCGGTAGGACGCCGTTTAGAATAGCTCTCCATACTTTGTATAGTCGAGCTAAAAACCTTGTATAAAATGCAGCCTGCTCCAAACCACTCCCGCCACTCTTACCTTTCCCACGTCCCTCCATTCTTCCCCAACCTTTAAAGTCAATGACCTAAGAACCAAAGTTCGGTTTGGAAAATGGTTTTCGATTTAAAGACGTTATATCGTTGAAATATATGCAAGATACAGTAACATAAATTAACTATAAAATTACCTGAAAACTCAATATAATCCTAAAATCTTGATATAGGTTAGAAATAACACTATTAAAATCTTTATGGACATACTCTAAATTTCAGGTACTCTTTGTAAAACGCAAATGTCGAAAATTAAGATTTCAGAATGTTTGGTCTTCATGGTGCAAGTCCGGTCTAAAAAAGTTGTTCGGTTTCCACTGCGGTATTTTTTTTGTCTAATAACTAAGATGAAAATATTTCAGGACTGTAATACGTGTTCCATTTTGAGTGATTTAGTGCATTTCCGGTACAATTTTGCGAAAATATATATAGTATCATATTATTTATCTTTCTGGCTCCATTTGAAACTTTTTTAAAAAGAGGACTTTTGCTAGTGTTAAAGCAACCTCATATTTGCACTAACTGTTTAACAATACTGTCGTTAGGTAATCATGCAAGTGTTTGTGAATATGCGTGGTTTGGATAAACAGTAAACAAGGGTAACAAAAGGGCTAATATGGCCCTAGGTCGCTCACCAGAGTAACACACCATAACAGTTTAAACACGTTTGACCTAGTGATAAAGGTTTGACAACACATGACCCAATTTTAAATTCTCCAAGTTTGCAAGGGGATAAACATTCTGACCAGGTTTCAAAAAGATTGGAGCAAAAAGTGTGGCCTCTAGCGTGTAAACAAAATTTTTCTTCGATCTGGCCTAATGACGTACATGACGAACCGAACATTTTTAACCCGTCCGAAATTCCATAGAGTCAAATATTCTGACCAGTTATCGTTAAGACTGGACCAAAATGTTGCCTGAGTGTAAACAAGCATAAGACCTAGTGACCTAGTGTTTGATCAAACATGACCCAGATTAAAACCCGTCCATGATTCCAATAAAAACAAACAATCTGACAAAGTTTCTTACGGGTTGGAGTAAAAAGGTGGCCTCTAGAGTGTAAACAACCTTACCAAATGACCTAGTTTTTGACCCTACATGATTCAGATGCGAAATCGTATAAGACTTCATGATACCAAACAATCTGACCCCTAGAGTGTAAACAAGCTTTTCCTTGGAATTGACCTGATGACATAGTTTTTAACTCCAAATGACCCAGAGAAAAACTCTTACGAGAATATATAGAGACAAAAATTCTGACCAAGTTTCATGTACATCAGATGAACAATGCAGCCCCTAATGCATACAAAAGGTTAATCCTTGATTTGACCAGGTGACCTAGTCTTTAACCCCAGATGACGTATATTTAATCCTGATTTTTATTTTACCAAGAAAATTATTCTGATCAGATTTCACGAATATCCGTTGAAAAAATGCAGCCACTATTACAAACACATAGTTTTCCTTAGATTCGACCGGGTGGCGGAGTTTTTGACCCCATATTTAAACTTTACCTAGTACAGATGTCATCAAAACATTCTGACCAATTCCCATTAGTTTCAAACTTAAAATGTGATCTCTAGAGTGTTAGCAAGAGTTTCCTTTGATCTGGCCTAGTGACCTAAGTTTTGACTCAACATGACCCACATTCAAACTTGGCCTAAAGATCATCAAAATAAACAAGTTTCATGAAGATTGGGTCTTAAAATGGCCTTTAGACTGTTAACAAGCTTTTCATTTAATTTGACCTGTTGACCTAGTTTTTAATTCCACATGACTCAGTTTCGAAACTCACCTAGAGATCATCAAGACAAATATTCTGTCCAAGTTTCGAGACTGACCTAAAGGTCATAATCACAAACTTTCTGACTAATTGAGTTTCAAACTTCAAATGTGATCTCTACAGTGTTAACAAAATTTTCCTTAGATTTGGCCACATTCAATTTTAGCCTATAGATCATCAACACAAACATTTAGTTTCATGAAGATAGTATCATAGATGTGGCCTCTAGAGTGTTAACAAGATTATCCTTTGATCTAGCCTTCTGACTTAGATTTT
Organism: Mercenaria mercenaria; assembly: GCF_021730395.1. Classification (NCBI taxonomy): domain Eukaryota; kingdom Metazoa; phylum Mollusca; class Bivalvia; order Venerida; family Veneridae; genus Mercenaria; species Mercenaria mercenaria. Next base: position 70,666,322 of record NC_069375.1, read on the forward strand.
AATCTTATTTTAATCCTATATGACTCAATTTCGATACTAATCTAGAGATCATCATGACAAATTTCTGACTAAGTTTCTTAAAGATTTTCTCATAACTGTGGCCTCTAGAGTGATAACAAGGCAAATGTTGACGCACGGCGCACCACGGACGACGCACGACGACAGACGCCAGGCAATGTCCAGTCACATAAGCTCACCTTGAAATATAGTTTTAGACGTGCTTATAAGAACACGCTATTGCAGTTCAATAAATGACCGTATTTACCTGTCTGCTAATACAGCCTGATCGGTAAAGCTTAGTATAATTGCTTCCGGAGTAACTTTGCACATAACAAACCTGGAAAAGAAATGAACTATTACAGTTTCGGGGTCAGTATGTTTATATTCATCAAACACACTGAAACAAGAATACAAATACCGACGTCCGAGATATATTTCAAATAGATCTATACTTCGATTTTTAGATAGACATAAATCAATGAATTTATAACCAAACTAGTTATTTCATCAGACTTTGCGTTCTTCGAATGTTGCCACAAAGACCAAAAGATATACTTTGTCTAATAAAGGCCCTATACATAAGCATAATTCAAGTATACATAATTCAGAAACTAGTTGAGAACTAATTCTTAAATAAGGGCTATATATTTAACGGACACATCTATAAAAATTATGTATTTCTTGCTAATGTTTGTAGATCGTGCTCGTTTGTTTTCATGTACAATCTGTGAATATGTTGACGGTAGTGTTTGTGATAAAGACGATCTAGAAGAATATTGCTGAAATAAAGATAGAAAAATTGTTATTCAAACAATATCGACATGCTATATTTATGTCTCCCCACTTGGGGAGACATATTGTATTTGCCCTGTCCATCCGTCCGTATGTACGTCACACTTCATTTCCGATCAATAACTGGAGAACCATTGACCTAGAACCTTCAAACCTCATAGGATGGTAGGAATGCTGAAGTAGACGACCCCGATTGTTTTTGGGGTCACTATATCAAAGGTCAAGGGCACAGGGGCCTGAACATTGAAATCCATTTCCAATCAATAACTTGAGAACCACGTGACAAAAAATGTTCAACTTTCACATGATGATTGGACATGCAGAGTAGATGACCCCAATTGATTTTGGGGCCACTTTGTCAGAAATCAAGGTCACAGGGGCCTGAACATGGAAAAACTTTTCTGGTCAGTGACTTAGGAACCACCTGACCCAGAATATTCAAACTTCATATGTTGATTGGTCATTCAGAGTAGATGACTCCTATTGATTTTGTAGTCACTCTGTTGAACGTTAATGGCACTAGGGCCTGAACATGGAAAAACATTTCCGATCAATTACTTGAGAACCCAGAATGTTGAAACTTCATGGGATGATTGCACATGCAGAGTAAATGACCCCAATTGATTTGGGGATAACTCTTTTCAAGGTCATGGCACAGGGCCTGAACTTGGAAAACCATTTACGGTCAATAACTTGGGAACCACTAAGCCCAGAATATTGATACTCCATAGGATGATTGGTCATGTAGAGAAAATGACTTCTATCGATCTGGGGGTAAGTCTATTTAAGGTCAAGGTCTGAGCATGGTAAACCATTTCCGATCAATAACTTGAGAACCACTTGACCTAAAGTGTTGGAACTTCAAAGGATAATTGAACATGCAAAGTAAATGATTTGTTTTCATTTTTGGGTCACTCAATGAAAGGTCAAGGTCACGGGGACCTGATCATGTAAAATAATTTCTGGTCAGTAACTTGAGAACCACTTGACACAGAATGTTGAAACTTCATAGAATGATTGGACAGAGCCAACGACCTCTATTGATTTTGGGGTAAGTGTATTAAAGGTCAAGGTTACAGCGGACAGAAAATGGAAATCCATTTCTGGTTAATATCTAGAGAATCATCGGATCTAAAACCTTCAAACTAGAGTGATAGAACTTACAGAGAAGATGGTTCCTATTGTTTTGGGGGTCACTCAATCAAAGGGTAAGGTTACTGGGGGCTGAATATGGAAAACACCTTCCAATCAATAACTTGAGAACCACTTGACCAAGAATGTTGAAACTTAATAGGATGATTGGACATGCAGAGTATATGACCCCTATTCATTTTGGGATCACTTGATCAAAGGTCACAGGAGCCTGAACGTGGAAAACCGTTTCCAATTCATACTTGAGAACCAGTAGGCCCAGAATGTTGAAATTTGGGATGACTGGACGTGCCAAGTAGATGATCCCTATTGCAGCGAACCATCGATGTCTCTTTGACTTTCAGTCCTGTCCCCAATTGACTTCTTGCCTATACGACTATGCATAGTGGTTACATGCACTTTTCTACAATAGCATCTTTTAGTTTGTTTAGGATTATAATAAAGAATAAATACAGGAATAACCTCATCATCTGTCTTGCATCGCTCAACCCAGTTGCAAAACTGCAAATGTGTCATGCCATCGCAGTGGAAACACCATCTGCCTTTACCTGAAATCAGTTATAATTTTACTTTGAGTGTAGTTGCAATCTTTTTAACAAAATGCCACATAAGATATTTACTTAAGAGGAATGACGAATTGCCTAACGAGGATACGTTAACACACGGAAATGCCGAGTGGCGTTCTGACATTTGCTGTCATTTATCAAAAATTAACTTTAATAGAAGCATAAAACGTGCATAATGTCTTACAGAAAGCACACTTTTATTTTAATTTCTTTCAATTGGTATGTAGACTTTCATATCACGTTCAACTTTTTTGACATCATCAACCTCGGCGAACAATATGGATATATTCTATATATTATAGATATAATATATCTATTATATGTGGATACGTTAATGTATCTACAATTTTTTATTGTAGATACATTAAAACATGTTAAATCCAAATGTGTTTCTATATACTGATATTTTGAAAAGTGGGAAAGGAAAGACGGAAAAGGAAGCTTGTGCCATAAGTTATTGTTTTCTAGGTTTCAAAGTGTCATTTAACGCCACACAGACTCTGCATATGGCCACCTCGTGGAATAAAATCTTAAGTGTCCCTTAATGTGTAATATCTAATGTTGTGACTTTCTAACCGTATAATAAACAAGAGCTCGTCGAATACGAAATGCCACCCCCACCTCACCCCCACCCCCATAAAACTATGGTGAGAATACCGTTATATAATATCTTCTATTGTCTAATGCTAAAAATAGAGAAGTTGGGTGGTAACGGAACGTTAAGGGTGCGGCCGTGACGTCATGGAAAATTCCAATTGACTCACTTATTCTCTTTTGATTTTTGGAATGTTGGGTGCGGCTCCCCTTCCCCCCTCCCCCCCCCCACCCCATTGTTCTAAGGTATTGATCTGTCAGCCAACTTGTTGCGCGGTTGTGACGTCAAGGGTTTTTCCGACCTCGCAGGCTGTTATATGATACCACCACCATTGTTCCTGCGCAGACATACGATACCCGTACCATTGTTCATACGCAGTCATTGATGACGTCATGGAGTCACGTGACGGGCTGCAAGGCTGCAGGCATTCTGTGAAACGCCTCGTACTATACTACTACTATTGAATTGTGACTGTGGCGGCACCTTAAACTGATTATAGTATATTCAATCAAGAATGCACTGTACCTCCCTGAAATGTTGAGTTAACATACACGGGCTTGATGGCTGTAGATTTTTGTGCATGAGTAGTAGCAGCGGTTGTGATGCTAACTTCATGGTTTCCACAATCTGAAAAGTATTGGAAATATTAAAACCAAAAGCGTAATATCTGTTTCATTGCTATTTAAAAATAAACTTCAAATATAAATTTCGGCCAAGATATATAATAAGAACAAAAATCGAAAAGAGGCAATAGCAACCATTCCGGCCGATCAGTCAATGGTACGTTTCATCGAAAAATGAAAGAAAGCATACGACAGTCTATCGCTTGACTCAGTCTTTTATTACGTTATAAACAGTAAATATTATTTAAACTTTAAAGTTATCAATGAAACTTTCTAGATAACAATCATAGAATACAGAAATCTTACACTGTTATTGTTTTCAATGAAACTAATAAAAAGTTTGGCATACAATTATATCGTTATTATAATGTTTATGAAATATTACCTATATTGGTAAAGGAAAGCTTCAGAGGATATCCATACGCAACAGCCTGATACACAAGTCCATAAAGAACAGCTCCAAACTTACCCCCACCAGTGTGATGTAAATGATAGTAACTGCCATATGATATATTTACAAACAGTGTGATGTACTGATCCAGTGGTCGAGAGACGGGCACAGTCTTAGCGTTCCAGTAAGACATTGAAAATCCGTTCAGTAAGAGTCCGCCGGTACTGTTCTTTAGTATTGTGATAGCTATAGTATTTCTTTTAAAGAGATAATAAGTTTGTGTTACGAACTTATACGAGTTCTGGAACTGAGTGATCCCTTGTGTGTTTGACATGAAGGGATCACCGTCCATGTTATCTCCATCATGTCCGTACTGTATCACACTGATTGGTTTGTTTGCTAAAACAGTTACAGGATCAGTACTAAACAACAACTCAACCAGACCACCTTTGTTCATGTATACGGTGGAAAGATTAGTGATATTGTAATAATGTACTTCTGTGTTTTCCTGATCTGCAAATAATTTAACAATAAAATGTCTTCTTGGATAGATAGGTGGAATGATGAATTGTGTAGCCCAGTATTTTGTCGGAATCATTTGCTCGACTAGATACTCAAATTGTATGCCTCCAACAGGAACTTGTGCAGCTGCAGATCCTGAGAAAACAGCTGTTGGTTTGCTTGATGTTACTATACTGCCACTCACGTCATTATTCACTTTAAATTGATACGTTTCAAACTTTTGTAATCGAAATGTTCTGTTAATGTTTCTCTTTCCATCAATTACCGTTGACAGGGTGACGTCTGTATCATTCTCCACACCAGCTACGAGAATCTCACTGCTGAATTTAAAATAAGGAGTGTAGGAAGCAGCAATGTAGCGAGTACCCAGCGTACTTACAGGTAACGCCAGAAAACCTTCCGTAAAATCTACAGAATTAGCAGTAAAAACGGCTAAAGAAATATCCACGTCTGAACTAACTTCAATCCCTTTAAATTGCGTTCCGTTTTCAAATTGTACCTGTGTTCCATTAAGCAGAATAACGGTATAGTTTGAAACAGTATATGTTCTGTCTATGTTGATAAACGGTGCCCTCAAGCGGACATGAGCCGGTACTTCTAATACTGGTGTAATGTGAAGTCGGATGTTATTTAAACTGATCGGACGGTAATAACCAATACAGCCGACCATAAAGTTTGTCCCGACGGAAGCTGTGGAATAGAAATTTTCTTTCCGTTCATGTACATGTACTACACAACACAAGTTAAGGCCTATGCTATTTTGAAATAATGAATAAGGTGGGCGGGGTACATGATATTATTTCTGAGGAATTTCGAAGTTACTGTAAAACAAACGTTATTCCCATGTGACAATACATCAAAAGCATGAAGTGCTGAACTCTTATTTTAATTAAAAACGTAAAGTGGGAAAGGTTACCAGTATGTTCGTGTCACAATTTTCGGGGTAAGTATTCAATGTCATCGTGCATAACTGCGAAAAATTATAACATGTATAATAAAGGTAAACTATCCGTGTAAATGAGCTGAGAGCTATTTTTTTATTTCCGTTTATTACTTTTCTAAAAAACACATTACAATTTACCAGGTGTTGGCAAAATTTGTCATATTTGTGCACATGCCTTTACACATGAAAGAAGTCCGAACTATAGGTATGGTGTGCGAGAAGGGCCTGAGCGCTTACGTAGTGCTCATACAGGGATGGTACTGCTCAGATAAATATATATATATATAACTTTACCATAAGTCCGCAAAGTGCAACAAAAGAAATAGCAGTATTAATTTTGTTTGTTGAATATGTTTGTTTATGTAAGATGAAAGCATTAACCCCTCGTGAAAATATAATGCATGTGGCGTTCACTGTTGATATATAATTCTAACATTATATTTTGACGTTACACTGAAACAAACAAACCCTTTTTGCATATTCATTTATATAAAAATATAAACAGACAAACAAAAACGGGAACAATGTTTATTTTGTTTGATTGAGAGTAACACCGAAACGATACAATGAACTTTTCCCAAGTTTTGTTGGTGGGGAAAGGCTCCAGGTGCCACTCCAGACATTTTTGGGGGCTCAGACTAGATCGAGACACTAACCTCAGTTAGATGGCTTCCTTACGTGAAAAGTTTTACACCTCAAGTGAGTTTTTGATCCCACGTCGGTGATGGGCGAGGAATTCGAAGCCAACGACCATGACCATCAAGTTTTGCTTTTGCAAGTATAAAACATAAATATTCAATTAAATTTCGTAAACATAACTACTCTCAATGACATTTGCCGAATACACCATACTTTTAATTACAAAAGTTTACACACCATGTGGGTCGGAAAGCACGAAATTTACGTTCTTGAACGTATATGTGAATCGTCATGTTTGAAATGTAAACAAAGGCATAAAAGTAACTGTTTTCATGTTCGTGGTAAGGATCGACTTGTGATTTTCAATGTTCCCGATACTGAATATATATGAATGAGCCGTTTTATCTTACAGGACTTACAAGAGCATAGTAAGCGGTTGTTTATCTATTGTATTTATGTTCTAGTAACCTTTGACACTGATTTCGAGGACAGGCCGGGTTTGTGACATATACATGTCTGTTGTTGGGCTGGAAAAAGATAGGTCCAAAATTTAAACTAAAAGCTATATTGCATAAATTTCTCGTTATTTCTGTGCATACAATTCGGTTGCTTAAAGGTTAGAATATCAGAAAATTACAGGTAATAAAACATATCTTTGAAAAAGTCCCGATCTTTCATCATTTGTTTGATTGACGCATGATTACAAATTTAACGTTATAGTGGACGCAACTTGACCCCGATGGTTGACCTTTGTATTATAATACATAATGAGGCATAACCTATTATTGAAAAGGAGTGTACGTAAAACAAGAGCTGCGCGAGAAAAAGGAAATATAAATTTATGTAAATATAAATTAGTGTATTGGAAAGTTTTAACTGATCAAATGTAAGTATAAATACTTTGATACTGCAATGTATACAAACTAATTCAATATAAATATACATGGCTACCCTAAGCACCCTTGATTACTATAATGAAATAATCGATATGAATAATCAGCCTAAGGTCAACCATCGCGGTCAAGTTGCGACTACTATAGTAGGCCGTGATGTCTATGAAGCCGTGTAAAGTGATAATTTTGATGACACGTTGGTTTTATTTTGTAATTGTGAGTGATCGTTAAGTGATCAGAAAGATCGGATAGTGGGTTGTTATAAAAAAGTGATGCTTTATTTTATTTACACATTTTTGTAAAAGAGCGATATACGTGTGATTCGTGTAACACAGTTTTACGACGTTTTCTTAGAAAACTAACGCTCAGCTAATTTACACTGACATGTCCTTGATTGAAGAATATATATATTGTATATATATATGAGATATTGTATATATATGAGAGACTTACGGTACCAAATACTTACCCCGAAAATTTCTATGCATTTTCTTCTAGTGCACTGTTGGGACATGTTTTTTAGTGTCATTGATACTTTATAATTTATTCGGAGATACATTTTTTTATTATTATTAGTTTCTTTTTGATCCCCGTGCATTTCTCGCGTTGTTACGACAATCTCAGTTTTACATAGGAATTTTGCAATGTCAAAATAGCATAGGCCTTAACTACACAAAACTATATATGCATATGAATCTCAAAGCTTCCGAAACAGGAAAATCGGGAAACACACGTATAAGATACGTATGTGTTAATAGAATTGCATTCAGGCAGTATTGTGTCCCCTTTTCCACTCAGAATATTTTTCTTCTTGTTCTCTGAAAGCTTTGAATGATATTGCATAACATATTGCATAACATGGCAAGTACAATTTTAAACAACATAACTTCTAAAACAAGAACTACACATATATGAGTTCTGACTCTGTTTTTATCTGAAACAAGTGTTGAAGCGTACGAGATTTTTATTTTATTTTTGCAATCATCAAGCAGTGAAATGTTGTTTATCAGTATTATTTGTGTAACTTAAGTACTCTTCGAAAGACAGTTAAATTTGTTTCTATTATGAGCTTTCCGAATAAGGAAATTAAGTTTCTTATTTGGGAAATTTTGAAATTAAGTAAATTCTATTATAACACATTTTACAAGGATACTTTATAGAAAGTGAACGGAAGAAATTTACATTTATTTCTCAAGTTAACAACGGAGTATTTCATTAAATGTTACCATGCATAATCCTATGCATTGGGCCATTTGGAAAGGAAAAAGGGTCACAAAAGATTATTTTTTTACTTCCCGAACAGGAACCAAACTACTATATTTTGAATTAAGCTTCCCAGTTGGTAACTTTCCGATCGGGAATGCACTCTGTGAGTAACTGCCCACTTCACTTGAATAAGGGGGGTGGGGGGGTGGGGGGTGGCGAATGATCTCTGACACAATACTTTCCGATGTAAATTCGAACCTCACTTACAGATGGTTGGTGGTTCTACCGAAGTACCCGCTAGTGCATGCTGAACTACTGCCTGAAGGGGTATTTGGGGTAATTCTCGTCTGGTCATAGGATCAAACTTGTAACCAGACAATCCATGTGTCTGTGCTTTCGCTATTGATCTGTAAGGTCTGGGGAAAAACTATGGCTTTTTCTCTGAGTCACTTTCTGATAGATGTGTACGTCTTAAAGATCTTATCTTCCATACCTCATGTTTTATTTCGATGTAAATGGGATGTGAAACCAAAATGTGTATGGCGCCATATAACCTATACTGTGTTGGTGCACCGTAAAACCCAAATAAATAAATAAATAATGATCTTATCGTTATTGCCTCCTTTAATGATTTTTAGAGAGACTCTATGTTGCTTTTATCATACTCCAAGTTAATGTTAAATGCAATTTCCCAATTAAGGTATCATACCGTATTCCCAAATAATCTAATATCCCATGCGCGAAACCTACTGCGTATGTGATATTTTTTCCTATCTTTCGTTGGGTGATATGATATTTTCACATTGAGATACATATAATAAAGTTTTAGTAAACATAACCGATTTTTACTTGCTTTAAAGCGTTCGACTAATGGCAGACGAAATCACCAAAACAAAACGAAAACAAAGGAAGAGTTATAGTATGTATATAGTAACCTGAAAGAGTTGTGTGCCCTTCACAGGTATAGTGTAATGCATGCTTTACTGCTTTATCTGGGCCACACTTAAGTTTAGCAAGGAACTACTTTACTTTAAATATAGTTAGAGCACAATCGTTGTCGTTCTATTTTTTTACTCCATCCTAGTAACATAACATGGTGTCAGAAATAAGGAATTATTAAACTCACAGCCAAAGGATAAGAAATGTTTTACTTGATGTACATAGTGCACGGATGTTCTGTATGAATTGATTCGAAACTTGATTAAATTAATTTGTGCAAGATGGATTTTAGCGGTATTCCTACTATACACATGGACTGGAACTGCAGTAATCTGCCTGAGGCAAGGAGAACTTATATTTAAAGAGTCTTAAGTTGAAAAAGAAGAAACTGTTCACTTTACAAATTTGTTACTATGGATAGAGGAAAAGGCCAAGGTATCTATGGTACATTAAGTTTGTCAGTCGGTGACAAGAAAAGTTTAAAGGCAATATTTGAGGCCGTTAAGGTACACCTGCAACCCAAACTAACTCTGTGTTTGCTTGTTACAAATTCTATCATGAAATACAGGGAGAAAATACATTCAAGGAATTTATTACAAAGTTGAGACTGCTTGCAACAGACTGCAATTTTCATGACAAGGACGAAATGATCCGAGAGTAGTTTTCGGAGTCAAATCATTAAGAAAGAGAGAAAACCTGATAAAATGAGGATGACAAATAAAAACTTGATAAGGCATTGGAAATATTTCAGTATTTGGTATATGCCCAGGAGCAGCTTCGTGAGATGAACCCGACACAGGCCACAGGCTCCACTGTCAATGCAGTAAGAGCTGAGAGGAACACACAGGGGCTACGGGGTACTGGTCAAAACTCCTCAGGCCAGTTAACTGGTCATAATACCTCGGGTCAGGGGGAAAGGAATGGTAGATTGGGCGTCAGGGAAGACACCGCCAATGAAAGATGTCACAGCTGTCCGAACTGAGGGAAAAAATGGAACAACTCAGTTCTGCCCTGCAAAAGGGAAACAGTGTTTTAAATGTAAATAAAAGAATAGAACCATTTCGGATTAATCTGTTCATGAAATCTGTCAGGACAGCGCAGGTAGTGAAAATGTATTTGTTGATAGTGTTGAATCCAAAGTAATAAATGGGCAGGTATTGGCAGAGATAGAGGTTGGTCCTACTAAACAGTGCGTAAAATTCGAAATTGTTACCGGTACTCAGGTAAGCATCTTACCATTAACTGTATTTCAGAGTCTAGGCACCAAGTCAGTCCTTGAAAAATCATACACGAGGTCATCCGCATACAAATAGAGTGATCTGGAGTTAAGGGGGTGTTTAACACTCCAGTGCGTACACCCAGTGTTAGTAGATACTATGTCACCTTCATTGTTTGGGCTTCAGTCCAGCATTGCCTTTGGTTGAATTGAGCTTACATATTCAGTAGAATCCGAGACCCATCACGTACCTCTCACAAAAAGTTAGTACTGGAAGAGCATTCAGAGGTTGTTCAGGGTATAGGACTCTTCCCTGGAGAATGCGCTATTCAATTTGACCACTCCGTAACACCAGTAGTCCACCCACCCGTAAAGTCCGCGTAGCATTACAAGATAGAGTGAAACAACAATTGGACAGAATGGAAGTTTAGGTGTTGTTGCCAAGGTTAACGAACCTACAGACTGAGTAAGCTCCATGGTTGTGGCAGAGAAACGCGAGGGATATATCCTAAGAGAACCCTAGATGACATTCTGCCGCTACTAGCAAGAGCCAAATATTTCACAAAGCTGGATGTAAGAGCAGGTTATTGGACATTAAAACTCACTGAGCAATCATCCCTTTTTATTATGTTCAATACAATGTTTGGCAGAAATCGTTAATAAGACTTCTATTTGGGTTGCGCTCTTCTGGGGATGAACTCATTAGTAAAACTGATGAATGCTACCAATGGTTAAGTGGGGTAGTGGCCATAGTGGACGACATTCTGGTGTATGGGAAAACGAGAGAAGAACATGACAGAAATCTTAGGCTAGTTTTTCAGAGGTCTCCAGAAAAAGGTGTTTAATGAAGATAAACCGGTAGTAGGGGTTACCCAGGCCGACTATTTTGGCAATTTATTAACTTCAGAGGGGCTCAAACCTGACCCAGCCAATGTTTCAGCAACAAGGCGTAAATTGAAACTATCCTAGGTATGAAGAAACCCCTGTTTACGGCCCCAAGCTCGCTTGCAGCGCATGCTCCTTCAGTTACAGAGGTATGACATTGTGCTTAAACATTTTCCTAGCAAGGAAGTTCCTGTTGCAGATACTTAAGTTGGAAGTCTCTTGAGGGCACATACTCAGAACTGTCTGAGGATATGGACTTGCAAGTGAACATGGTAATTTCAAGTTCACCAGTCTCTGATTGAGAAATACAAGAAATAAAGTCCTTAGCTAATCAAGACAGCCAATTGACCCTATTAAGTTCTGTTATACTTCAGGGTTGGTCAGAAGCCACAAATCAATGCCCAGCACAAATTCAGGCTTATTGAAACTACAAAGATGAGTTAGCTGTAGTTGATGGCTTAATCATGAAGGCCAATAAAATTATCATGCCCAAAGCAATGAATTCAAAAATATTGAGTTAGTTCACTCAGGTCATATTGGGGTAGAAAAATGTCGTAGAAGGGCAGCTGACGTGATATTGTGGCCAGGTATTTCTGCAGACATAACAAAAAAGCACAATGACAGTTCTTATTTAGGTCTTACACAGATGATGCTATTTATTTTAGACGCAACAGAAGGGATCTGTTCAAAACTAATGAATCCAGTCCGGAAACAGGTGCTCTTGATCCTGAAATACAAACACCTTCTTTAACAGAGGAAACAGCTTTGATGCCTGAAATCAAAGAGGCCATTGTTTCACAGGTCCATGCTAATACCTCTAAAAGTATGAATTCAAACAGATATGTTACCAGATCCGGAATAACAGTGATACCAAGGATACCAAGGATAATTAAATCAATGTAACAGAACACTCTGTGGGGGCCTCCGACCGTGGCCGAGTGGTTAAAGGCCTAGATCCACTACTATATAAGTGTACCCACCCCCCACCCCCAATCCAATATGCAACTCCTAACTTATCTACTGCTTATCAGCAATTATGTAACAGTAACTGATTAGAGGGCAATTAGCACAGCAGAGATCCCAACTAGACCTTGAAGATGTGTGCAGTGGAGTTGAAAGAAATTAATTTTTCTTCAGTAAATGTGAAATGATAATAATAATAATTATTATTTTCATATTATATAGATGATAATAACTATTACTTTAATCTCATAGTAATGATTATAAGAATAATAAAAAATAATCATAATGATTATTATTATTGTTATTATTATTATTATTATTATTCTATTACATATAGGAGGATAAAAGATACAGTAATAATACTGAAAATAATAATGATAATAAAACACAAGTATAGTGAAAACTTCATGAGTTCTTTGTGCTGCCAAACAATATAATATTAAATTATTGTGTTCCATCTACACTCATGTTTCAGTATGTTGCCAAAAGTGACTTTTTAGTAACTTTGAAATGCACATTCTGTTTTCAATTTTAGACAAATGTTATTTACAGTACTTTGCAAGCTTTAAATGAGAGAAAGTTACATTTTTCTGAAATATCACGATTATCCAGACATAATTTGAAAAAATAAAAACTTGCATATTTCTTTAAGTAAGTTTCTCATTATTTCATTATTGTGAAAATAAGTTTCTGATTATTTTATTATTGTGCTTGATCAACAATATTTTTCTTTACACAGAAATGCAAAAAAAAAACATTATAACTTTAAATGTTATCAATTATTCATTAATTTAAAATAAATTACATTGTTTCCCCTTCTCGCTAATTCATACACTTGTAAGGTAGACTAACTCTCCAATAAACAATGACCCTTGTTTATTGGAACCATACTGTGATGGTCATTAGCCCCCAACTGTGCTGGTAAAGACAGAAATCCCTTGGCCCACTGCCAAAATCTAGGCCTTTATACGAAAGACCCGTGGTGACATTTCAACTTCATTATTTCACGATTTCTGCTTCATGATTTCACGATTTCCACTTAATGAATTCACGAATTCACGATTTCTGCTTCCTGATTTCACGATTTCCACTTCATGAATTCACGATTTCACGAAAAAACTTCACGATTTCTTGATTTCATGATTTCACGATTTCTTGATTTCACGATTTCCACTTCATGAATTCACGATTTCACGATTTCTGCTTCCTGAATTCACGATTTCCACTTCTTGAATTCACGATTTCACGATTTCCACTTCATGAATTCACGATTTCACGAATTCACGATTTCACGAAAAAACTTCACGATTTCTTGATTTCACGATTTCCACTTCATGAATTCACGATTTCACGATTTCTGCTTCCTGAATTCACGATTTCCACCTCACGAATTCACAATTTCACGATTTCCACTTCATGAATTCACGATTTCCACTTCACGAATTCCCGATTTCACAATTTCCACTTCATGAATTCACGATTTCACGATTTCCACTTCACGAATTCACGATTTCACAATTTCAACTTCATGAATTCACGATTTCATCATTGTGAATCGTGAATTCGTGAAGTGGAAATCGTGAAATCGTGAATTCGTGAAGTGGAAATCGTGAAATCGTGAATTCATGAAGTGGAAATTGTGAAATCGAGAATTCGTGAAGTGGAAATCGTGAATTCATGAAGCGGAAATCGTGAAATCGTGAATTCATGAAGTGGAAATCGTGAATTCAGGAAGCAGAAATCGTGAAATCGTGAATTCATGAAGTGGAATCGTGAAATCAAGAAATCGTGAAATCATGAAATCGTGAAATCAAGAAATCGTGAAGTTTTTTTCGTGAAATCGTGAATTCGTGAAATCGTAAATTCATGAAGTGGAAATCGTGAAATCGTGAATTCATGAAGTGGAAATCGTGAAATCAGGAAGCAGAAATCGTGAAATAATGAAGTTGAAATGTCACCACGGGTCTTTCGTACCTTTAAGGTCGCTGACTTCAAATCACTTGTTCCTCATCGATGTGGGTCCGACCCTCACTGGGGGCGTTGAATTCGTCATGTGAGGAAGCCATCCAGCTGGCTTACGGAAGGTCGATGGTTCTACCCAGGTGCCCGTTCGTGATGAAATAATGCACGGAGGGGCATCAGGGGTCTTCCTCCACCATCAAAGCTGGAATATTGCCCTATGACCTATAATTGTGTCGGTGCGACGTTAAACCCAACAAAATGAAATAAATAAAGAACACTCTGTGTGTCAATCAACAGGAACAGGTAGTCAGGTGATAATGACTATGAATAACTTAATGATCTTTAATTTACTACCAAATTTCATGGATAGTGGTAACTACAGGATAAAGGAAATAAATACTATATATCGTGGAGTAAATCTGTAACTAACTGCATGGTGTTTAAAGGTCAATGGACCTATCAGCCTGAATAGCTGTATAATGGATCTTATTGATAGATGTGTGTCACAAGATTTTTATTTATCTGTTATGAATAATTATATAATTATTATGTATATGTTGTTTACAAAAAGAGAACAGATGTAATAGTATGTATATAGTAACATGATCCAGCAAGCCTGGAAGAGTTGTGTGCCCTTCATCTATATAATGTAATGCATGCTTTATCTGGACCTCACTTGAGTTTAGCAAGAACTTCTACACATTAAATATAGTTAAAGCACAATCGTTGTTGTTCTATCTATTACTCCATCCTTTCTTTTTTTTTTTGTTGGATTTAACGTCGCACCGACACATGATAGGTCATATGGCGACTTTACTCCATCCTAGTAACATAACAGGAAGAAAAAGATTGATAAAATATCGCCCTATCCTCTATCCTCTATGTTTGCGTTGGTTTTTCTTTTTTTTTTCTCTCTCTCTCTCTCTCTCTCTTTCTTTTGTTATTGTGTAACAGTTAAAAACTCAATTTATGATATTGTAGTTATTTTCTGGTCAAAGGTGTGTTATAAGTAAATTTACGAAAGGGATATATTTAAAATTACTATTGCCCAACAATCGAATTCCATTACCGGAAGGGTCATTTGTCATATATATGTAAGCAAAAGACATTTTACGTTATGAAATTAGATTCTTCTCAGTACTTTCAGCTATATGACTGGACAACTTATTTTATACAGGGGCATTATTGAAAGGTTTTTCCAAATTCAAGCCGTTCCGAAATGTAAACAACTGGAAAAATCAGAGTGCAAATAATCCATACATCTAATCAAAGATTTACCTAAATATTTCAAGAAATAACCACAGTTATATTATGTATCCACTTTCTTTCGCATATGATTATCTCAGTGATCTCTCTATTGTTAAGATAAGTCAAGTATAATATAAATAGAACTAATTCATATAGCTTTAAAAGAATAAAGCGGTCTACAAATTTGTCTTGACGTCACACAAGACTCACTGATCATAATAAACTCAGACAGACGGAATTTCGACAGGAGCAGTGTTATGTTTTTGTTTTTAACACACTGTCTATGAGGTACAGTATTAAATTGATCATACCTTAAGTATTATTTAGCATACCTTTCGTGAAGAAAATGCAAGGTCAAGAATCAAACAAGTGTGGGAAATACTATATCTAAACACTGTTCAATGAAGAACAAATAAGATTTCGATTTTTAGTTACTATTTTTATATATCTGACCCGTAAAGACATGCGGGTTTTTCCGCTCGATTACGTATTCTTGCATACCCAGACGGGGATTTCTGGCGATTCACCGGTGCTGGAAAACTCCATCTTACACCCCGGGGTGTAAGATGACTCTCGTGCTGTAAATGACGTATGACGAACTACGTATATGTACAGAAGATGTGTGTAGTAATAATAATGTTTTTCGTAAAACGGGATAAAAATTAAATACCTTGATAGTTCCTCTTAGTTCCTTATCACATATTTCTCGATTCAAAAAACGTTATTTTAAGGAAATAACATAACGTTTCAGTGCAGATGATAAAACAAAACCGGAACTCTTACGTTGTTTTCGTCTCTGTAACGTCATGACGTACTTCCTGTTTACGGACGTAAAGTTCCCGCGCTTTGTTAATACGCTACTATAAGAAAAAAGTGCTATAAGAAAATCATTTGTTTGAATACGTCTCTTCTTTGTTGAATATGGTATGCAAGAAAAAGATTCTATCACTGGCTGTAGGTGCAGATGGGAATATCCGGCTCTCGGGTAACTGTTTAGGTGGTAACTCGGCTCCCATCTGCACCTACAACCAGTGAAAGAATCTTACATTCTCCGTATGAGATTTTGGCGTTTTCCGGTTGCTATGATAAATTGTTATCTGTTTTGTCCGAAGGATGCCGAAATTGTATATGGAGAATGCGAACTGGCACGTAAATTGCCGATTGTCGTTACGGGTCCTCCATCTTAATCTTTAATATGAATGTCATCTTACGTTACCTAATATGGATATTTGTATGTGTTCAATTTAATTTCGCTATGCTGTTTTATACTTACACGCTTCACATTGTTGGGACGCAGCATAACTTGTTCTCATCCGATAGGCTGCCTAAAAAGATTGCAGAAATGAAAGTTGTATATATAATAAATACATCCTGAAATAACCCTTGTATCTTCATTTTATCTTATATATGGCGAAAGAAAGATTAGTTATAAGTCCTACTTACGACCTATTAACTTCTACATAAGACTTGGTAATACCAGCATACGACATAATCTCTCCTAAGTACGACTTACTAACTCCCACATTCCTACTGAGGACTTGAAAACTCACGACTTAGTAAGTCTTAGGTAAGATAATAAATCCTACGTAGGAGTAAGTTCAGTCAATCGTAGTATTTTCCGAAACTGATTCTGAAAATATTTTGCTTGGTTGCGTTCTATGCTTCCAAAGGTTACTTTACTATGTCCTTTATAGGAGTCAATGTGCCACACACATGTACAGAAGAGGCTAAGTTGTAAGTAGGAGTTACTAAGGCGTATATGGCGTTAGAACGACATACATAGGAGTTGTTTATCTTCTGATTTACCAGGTTGAGAGATCAGATACGCACGAATTAACGTCCTTTTGGTTAAATATCTAAACATCTGTAAGATGAATCGTGGAAATGAGACGATTAATCACAAGGCTGTGTTTGTTTTCATTCTAACAATATGATAGAAAATAATCTTAGCTTCATTCGTCCGTGTTTTGATCGGAATGGGTGCACGATATTGACCCGCAAAAGTGATAATGACTCTTGTGATATTACTTTTTCTTATTTGTATGAAATATGGGCCAGTCAAATGAGTGCATTGGAGAAGGGCATATAATATAACAATAATAGACTTATCTTTCGGTCAATAAGTGTTTTACGGACCTGTAAAGCTGATATTGGCCTTGGACTGCGTCCTCGGTCAATGTCATTTGTTTAGGTCCGTAAAAACACATATTGACCTCAACATAAGTCAATTACTGTATAATACACAAGATTTCACTGCTTTCCTTGTTTAAGCGAGAGAAAAAAATGCTAGAACGTTTTATCATTTAACACAATATTTCGTTCGATATTCCACATACTATAAGGTAATGCAATATTTCCTTATTTTAATATTCGAAAATAAGCAAATATGAAATATACGCAGATCAAGTAGAAAAATTGATGCTGTTGAAAGATCCGGCGAAGACAAAATGCTATAAAAGGAAACTTATTTCTTACCACAAGCAGCAAAATGCAAAGTACGCACTTCATTTTCGGTGGCGAGTTTGCAATTGAATCTCCAAACTGTTTCTTATCTTGAATAAATTTGAACATTTAACGTGTGACATAACATATGGCTTTTGTCGCAGGTAAGTTTCATTAAGGTGACTTAAGTTTGCAAAATTATGAAAAGTTCATAAATTGTGACAGGATGTTTTTGTCATTTTTCAAAAGTACTTCATTAACGAACGTTGATAATTCTAGTTGTTGTTGCTCTAGAAGGGTGTCAGGGGTGCCGAGATTGCCCTGTCAAAAAGTATTTCTCCATACATACAAGGTCTAAGAATGACGATTAAACCAATTAAACCACTGGCATGTTCTCTACGGCGTAAAACAAATAAATTGTTTGCTTTCGGATAGTTTTATCATAAACTTTTTCATCACAGAACAAGCGTTACTGGGATACGCCTTCACCTATCTATCTATCACCATCTTGCACACATTCAACGATGATGCTTAGTTATATCCAGGAAGCAAAGCCTAGAGTAGTTTCGTCAGAGCTTTGAAATGAATTGGAATCAACATCACTGCAAAGCTTTAAGTATATTATCTTGTTATGCTCGCCACACTCTTACGTGCATTTGAAACATAAACATGTGTGGCGTTAACAGTCACCCCATTCTTTGACCAGTGTTATTTTATTTATTTGTTGCTTTGTAAACATGTAGCATAATCAGTATTACAAATATAAACAATACAGTTCCGCTTAAATCGGCCCTCGGATGAGTGAGGGATGTTTCACATTTCCTTACTTCTCTTATCCAAACTCGATTAAACCAATTCTGTGGTGTTTTTTTTCTTGGTGGCGTTCTGTGCGAATAAATGATCTTGGAAGTTTTATTTTCAGACAAATGAATCATTTTTAGATAGCTATATACGTAGGATCTTATAGATCGGAAGGTAGGACAGTATCTCAGACACCGTAATCCTAATCAGAGTTAACGTCCCTCGTGTAAATACTTCAAAAATACTTCAAATTGCCCAGGTCTATTGAGATAAATGCGTTTTCAACGTGCATAAGGAACGTCCCTCATAGCAGCTTATAAATGCCAAATAGTAAGATTTAATGGGCAACCAGAAATGCAGTTAGGACAAATTTAAAGCGTCTTTGAAATCTGGAGCAACCATGGATGTCAAACCCCTGAGAGTTCCCACGCGGCAAGCAAAAATGCCAGCTGGCGCTCACGTCCCTAAATGCGAGATCTCCGACAGAAAACTTTATATGTGCCCAGGATAATGATGTTGTTCCCATGCAGGAATTTGGCTCGTCAGCTGCCTAAGGACCACTAACCTGACATTTTCCGTTGGTCCAGAAGCAAGTTTAATTGTTCGCGAATAGTTTTTGAAGATAAAGTCTTCTTGGGTATTTTCAAATATGCAGTTTCCTTTGTATGTAGGTTATTGACCGTTCCAAGGCTGTGCTCCTATTTTCATCTGGTTTTCCTTCTGTCTTGTATTGCCAATGCGTATGTTTTCTTGTTTGTTGTAAGCGTTTTTCCTCCTCTTCACTCCCCCTATCGCCCCCTCCTTTCCCTTTGCATTTGCGCTCCTTTTTGCATCCCTCCGCCTTTACTTTGAGTACGTTTTCGTGGCTCCCCTTTATTTTGGCTGCCAGAATCCTAAGGCGGTACACGATTGTTTTTTCCTGCTTATAAGGGTGCGTTTGTGTACTTGTGAGTCTTATTGTATCTTACTTGTCTGCTTTTCTATGTAAGTTAGTTGAGTGCGGTTGTGAGTTTATCTTTGGTACGTGAATGTCTGCGATATTGTGGTTTACGTTGTAGTGTTCTGTGATTAAGGAACGTAGCATTCCCTTTGTATTTTAATCTTTGTTCTAATTTCCCCTTAGTCTCTATCTATATTTGTTTATATGTACTTGTTAGATTTTTTAAACAACCCGTCTGTAATATTTTTCCATTGCAGCTTCTTTTTGTTGTGGGCCTACTTTGCAACTGTGTGGTTCTGGGGCTGTGTTTTTGTGCTCTATGCTTCCGAGAAATCTACCCTTACCTATTATCTTTTGTAAACTTCTGATGGTGTGGTCTCGTCTATATAAAATTAACAGTGCGGTGAACATTTCTGTTTGTTGTATTGAAATTAAATTCCCACTGGCAACTCTAGTCATATGGTCATTTCCCTGTTTTACTGGTGAAGAAAGACCCAACCTGCGCTTATTTGCAATTCATGCAAATACTGAAGTTTAATTTCACCATAATTGAAATCACAAGTTTTATAATACCACTACTGAAATTCAAATTATCCTGTGAAATTGGATAATGTATACAAAATGGGCAATAAATGAAGATTCTATGAAAATTGTTTCAAATGTCACATGTCTTTTTCAAAATTAAATTAGTTTTTCCTCATAAATTTGTTTTGACAAAAGCATGCAGATAAGTATGAAATCAGAAAAAAATCTTTGCGCTTTGTGGATGTGTATATAAGTACTGCAAATATGGAAGCAAAGGTCGATTCAAGGAGGATCAAAGGGGTGAGGGACAAAAGAAAAAGAAGAAACATCCGGCGACCAAACATTTTTGATAGCCTAAATTTGAGACATATGTCACTTTAGTTAAAATGATTGAAAAACTTTTTATCAATAGTAAATACAATTACAGAAAGTTAAGGAATCAAAGGACAGTGAAATCAACTTGGTCATATTGCTATTTTTGAAAATTTAGAATTTTAAAAGATGTTTAAAAAAGTTTTCATGCTGGAATTATGTCAAATATACGTCAGACTGCATCATTTGAGGAAAACATGTCAACATAATTCCATCAGGTCATGCCCTCGGACCTCCGCCTTAACTCGCCTGCCCAAACTTCTAAACCTTGGACCTTCCCCTTTGATGTGTGTGCTAATTCTGCTGTTACGGTGCAACTGAAACAAAAAAGTGAACTTAGTGCTTTCTTAATGATATAAACATTTGAAGAATCTAGATTAGTTTAGCCCTCATGGTACAATCAGATATTTTTGCGTGACATTTTAAACAGGTGTATTTATATCATTTACAGCACTTCCATGAGGTTCTAATTTCACATAGGCAGACAGTTAGCGATTTAATACAGTGAAAAATCACTACAAAAATGCCTGATTTTTCAGTGTACGCGATCATTCTTGCACATTG